>NW_026606559.1:1980000-4837500 GCF_029890125.1 Rhinichthys klamathensis goyatoka
CGCAGCACGTTTGAGCTTCTGCAAGAACCAATGAGGTTCATTCTTGTGCTACGCAGCACGTTTGAGCTTCAACAAGAACCAATGAGGTTCATTCTCGTGTTACGCAGCACGTTTGAGCTTCTGCAAGAACCAATGAGGTTCATTCTCGTATTACGCAGCACGTTTGAGCTTCAACAAGAACCAATGAGGTTCATTCTCGTGTTACGCAGCACGTTTGAGCTTCTGCAAGAACCAATGAGGTTCATTCTCGTGTTACGCAGCACGTTTGAGCTTCTGCAAGAACCAATGAGGTTCATTCTCGTATTACGCAGCACATTTGAGCTTCAGCAAGAACCTATGAGGTTAATTCTCGTGTTACGCAGCACATTTGAGCTTCAGCAAGAACCAATGAGGTTCATTCTCGTGTTACGCAGCACGTTTGAGCTTCAGCAAGAACCAATGAGGTTCATTCTCGTGTTACGCAGCACGTTTGAGCTTCAACAAGAACCAATGAGGTTCATTCTCGTGTTACGCAGCACGTTTGAGCTTCTGTAAGAACCAATGAGGTTCATTCTCGTGTTACGCAGCACGTTTGAGCTTCTGCAAGAACCAATGAGGTTCATTCTTGTGTTACGTAGCACGTTTGAGCTTCTGCAAGAACCAATGAGGTTCATTCTTGTGTTACGTAGCACGTTTGAGCTTCAGCAAGAACTAATGAGGTTCATTCTCGTGTTACGCAGCACGTTTGAGCTTCTGCAAGAACCAATGAGGTTCATTCTCGTGTTACGCAGCACGTTTGAGCTTCTGTAAGAACCAATGAGGTTCATTCTTGTGTTACGCAGCACGTTTGAGCTTCTGCAAGAACCAATGAGGTTCATTCTCGTGTTACGCAGCACGTTTGAGCTTCTGCAAGAACCAATGAGGTTCATTCTTGTGTTACGTAGCACGTTTGAGCTTCAGCAAGAACCAATGAGGTTCATTCTCGTGTTACGCAGCACGTTTGAGCTTCTGCAAGAACCAATGAGGTTCATTCTCGTGTTACGCAGCACGTTTGAGCTTCAGCAAGAACCAATGAGGTTCATTCTCGTGTTACGTAGCACGTTTGAGCTTCAGCAAGAACCAATGAGGTTCATTCTCGTGTTACGCAGCACGTTTGAGCTTCTGCAAGAACCAATGAGGTTCATTCTCGTGTTACGCAGCACATTTGAGCTTCAGCAAGAACCAATGAGGTTCATTCTCGTGTTACGCAGCACGTTTGAGCTTCTGCAAGAACCAATGAGGTTCATTCTCGTGTTACGCAGCACGTTTGAGCTTCAGCAAGAACCAATGAGGTTCATTCTCGTGTTACGTAGCACGTTTGAGCTTCAGCAAGAACCAATGAGGTTCATTCTCGTGTTACGCAGCACGTTTGAGCTTCTGCAAGAACCAATGAGGTTCATTCTCGTGTTACGCAGCACGTTTGAGCTTCAGCAAGAACCAATGAGGTTCATTCTTGTGTTACGGAGCACGTTTGAGCTTCTGCAAGAACCAATGAGGTTCATTCTTGTATTACGCAACACGTTTGAGCTTCTGCAAGAACCAATGAGGTTCATTCTCGTATTACGCAACACGTTTGAGCTTCTGCAAGAACCAATGAGGTTCATTCTCGTGTTACGCAGCACGTTTGAGCTTCTGCAAGAACCAATGAGGTTCATTCTTGTGTTACGCAGCACGTTTGAGCTTCAGCAAGAACCAATGAGGTTCATTCTCGTATTACGCAACACGTTTGAGCTTCTGCAAGAACCAATGAGGTTCATTCTCGTGTTACGCAGCACGTTTGAGCTTCAGCAAGAACCAATGAGGTTCATTCTCGTATTACGCAACACGTTTGAGCTTCTGCAAGAACCAATGAGGTTCATTCTCGTATTACGCAACACGTTTGAGCTTCTGCAAGAACCAATTAGGTTCATTCTCGTGTTACGCAGCACGTTTGAGCTTTTGCAAGAACCAATTAGGTTCATTCTCATGTTACGCAGCACGTTTGAGCTTCAGTAAGAACAAATGAGATTCATTATTGCGCGCCAAGCAGGTTTGGTTGAGCTTCTGTTTATGTTCGATGAACAATGTTAAAATGTTTAAATGAAATCTGTTCATCATATTCATGACCGTCTCTTCAGAAAATTTGGACTCAATTCATATGGATAAGTTTTACGATCTCTTTATGAACTTTTTGAAGCGTCAAATTGGTAGTGGCGTAGCTGTCAATGGAGGGACAGAAAGCTCTCAGATTTCATCAAAAAGATCTTAATTTGTGTTCTGAAGATGAGTGAAAGTCTTATGGGGTTTGTTATGAAAATGAGTAATTAATGACAGAATTTAAATTTTAGGTTGAACTATTCCTTTAATATCCATTCCACATAATTCTGTAGATTTGCCTAAGAAATCAGCCCATAAAATGTGAAAATCAGAAGATTCCATCTGGGCTTGTGTATGATCACAACTATCCTGAGTCAGGGGGTTTCTGGGTATGAGGTTTTGGTTCTCCTAAAATACTGGGTAGTTTTATACTAAACTAGCAATCAAAAACACTGAGGTGACACATCATTTTTGGATCTATCTGAAATTCATATACAACAAAAACAAACATTATCGGTGTGGAAAAAAGGAAAAGAGAGAAAGAGATATGAAATATGATCTCAGATGAGATATTAAAAAGCTAGCTTGGTAAAATATGAGTGGAACATCATTAATATTAATCTATGAAATTCAAAACACAAATTTTCAGATCCTTGATAATTCTAGGATTTTTTCCAAAGCCAATTTGTTCTTGTAAAACAAGTGCATCATATACACAGAAGGCAATGTGATTAAGGTATGCGATATGAGACAAGTATGACGTATGAAAAAAGACATGCTCCAATTACTGAGTGAATCATTTCAGTGAAATTGCAAGTGCGACGTCTTGGCTAAATCTGTCCCTGGGTTTCATTACTGACAATCTTTATCAAATGGTGTTCCACATCATTTAAGATATACAAGCACATCTTGAGCCTTAAGCTGTAATTTCTCTTTTTCTCATTAATACTTTTATTACGTTTGATTTGCACTCTCAGATTAGAGTAAATCTTACCTAAAGGTCCAGCCAATCTGAGACCAGCGAGGGGGTTGAATGGGCTCAGCATTGCCCCTATTGCTTTGATCCACATAGGAATGGGCCTATCTTGGTCTCCTGGGTCAGGACGTTCTGGAAAACCCCACGGTTCCACCAGAATCAGGTGCTTTACTCTGGACAGTGGGTAAAGAGAAGGACATACTGTAATATATCTGTAGCATATTTTCAATTGAATCACAACTAAATGGAGTTACATCTAGCTACAACTAGTTACACTGACCAAATGTATTTTTTAAGTCCCCCTGTAGTGAAAATTAAGTTTTTAATGTTGTTTAGATGTCTATGTGGTGTTTTTAAAGACAAACAATGTGCAAATTCACAAGTCAACAGCATTGCTGTGTATTCTCTCCTTAAAACTGCAATGAACCAAAGACAGGCTCAAAAACATGGTTTGAGATCGCTGGTGTTGCTGACGTCACTAACTACTAACTAACACGCTTACTAAATGAGGCAAGGGTGTAGAGTTACATTCAAGCTATTTAAAGGCATGAAGAAAATTTTGTTTTAAGGAAAAAGGTTTTAAATACGTTATATAAATATGGCAGGATAGAAGCGAAAATATGGAATATGTAGCAACTCTAATGCTTGTTGAAATCGGATGCTAACAAAAATAGTTTCGAATCAAATTCTGAGGTCAAACTGCTGACAGACATAAAGCTTGTGGGAAATGGGGAAACAGGAAGGATCTGAAAAACAGTGTTTTCAATAATGCAATTCATTTTTCTGTATGAATTATGCAGAAATATATGATCTCATTCACATCACATGGGGTATTCCCAGAAACATTAGATAACATTAATAATTGTTATGGACCATGGAGGAAACAACACTTTGTATACACACTGCTCTAATGTACTAATTTACATATGTCCATATTTATTTAATAAAATAAAAATTTGCTTTGATGCTGTGTTAATTGTTTTGGCAGTTAACTTAAGTAATAAGCATTCAAATTAGATGAGATAAATGTATTTAGGCAGAATTAGTAATAAATAGGCAGAATTATGAATGATGCAATATGTTGTTTTGTCTTAAAACTAATGTAATTCTCTGTGTTAAATTGACAATTCATTTCAAATTCAAATTCATGAAATGCAAGGCAGCCAATTCTCAAATTCTGACATTTGTTAAACTCTGCCAGGAGTATCATTAAAACTTTTATGATTATCAAAAATGACCACAAAAAAGATGCAACAGCCATTCATCAATCAATATGACAATTTGTAAATCAATCAAAGACACTCTGCTCTAATGTAGATATTTACTTATAAATGTTTGTGCTTGCATAGTATTAAATCCCTCACTCAAGTAGAGGATTATAATAAATATATATTTTGCTAAAGCTGAACTCTTTTCTGTCTTTTTAGTTACAAACCTATCTGGGTATGTGATTGCGTAGGAGGCAGCCAGATATCCTCCCAGGTTATGGCCCAACATAATCATACTTTCCAAGCCCAGTTTCTCCCTCCACTGTTCGATGGACTCAACAAACTGGAGCTCAGCCTCCTGGGCGTCCCTGCTGAAGAGAGGTCTGCTGCTCTGGCCAAAGCCCAGCAGGTCGAAGGCGTAAACGGGCCTCTGCTGAGCGAGAGAGTCCAGGTTCAAGGCCCAGAATCCCACACCACTCCCAAATCCATGCAGCAGAACCAGAGGGGTTTTATTGTCCACGGACCCCTTAAATACCAAAGTCCACAGTGTGTTTTTGTCAGATATGTGAACAAACTGCCTGCAGAACTTGCTTGTGACGTCTGAAAGGAATAAAAAGAAAAGGTGTCTGTATTATAAAGGGCACATAAAATGTATCTGCAAAGGTTACCTTAGAAGAAAATTATATATATATATATATATATATATATATATACACACACACACACACACACACACACATATACACTTTGCCGCAGACATACACTTTCGCAAATATATATAGAGTATATATTCATACTAAAACATTCCAACTTAGAAATAAGTTAATAACAATAAGTTTATTATCTTCACTCTTTAAATATGTTTTTTTTACCTATATGAATAAAATAAGCTAAGCATTTTCATATATCTAGTGCAGACCTTATTTTATTACAAGTAAAATTCTGCTCAATGCACTGTGAATGATTACTTGATGTATTTAATAAAAATGTGAAAAGTATAATCGCTTGTGCTTTATTAGTTTAGTCAGATTGTGTGCGTCAACTGAGTTAAATTAAGATGAGACCACTTTTTTTGAGTAATCAATGCAGAAATCCAGATATGTTTGGCAAAGACTATTTGTATGCAAAAAAGCATTAAATGTTATTTACACTAAGAGAAAATAGCAGTATTTCTTTACCCTAAGTGTGCACATTGTAGTTAGATGCTATTTATACTTAGTGGAAGAGTGGCATACTATTTACACCTCAGTGTATTGTAGTAATTAAAAAAAACAGTATGCAATAATAACAACATATTCAGTGTATTTGATTATTTACTAAAATCATAAATGGATGCTGCCATATTAGGACATTACTTGTCCTTATCCCTAAAGCACACCTCTACACCTATGTCAGAGGTTCATACTAAACCTGCTGATCAGTAAATGTATCCTCGAAGGTCCAGTAAAGAAACCATGGTTTTGAGTGTGGTAATATGAGCTACATGTGTCGTGGTTGAGCTCGTCCGTAGTGCCGGCACATCCGATCAACAATCATGAGGACACCACATCCAATTTCAATTATAGGTCAATTAAAAACATGTTAAACACTTTATTCCCACTATTAAAAAGGCAGATTCGAACTTGTTTTGGTCGCATAACAGCACACGCCTGAGGGTATGTTTACAAGACAACGATGTACTAAAAAAGGAAACGTTTTTCCTTTGTGTTTTTCGCGTACAGACGACAACGTTATCAAAACGATCCCCATCACACGATTCACGAAAATGACTAAAACGCTGTATTCTGCTAGGCCAGTAGTTGGCGATGTCACTTTGTAAAGAAAAACTTTTTTTTTTATATTTTTTTTTATTAGTTTTTAAAAAATATATAACAACATTTCAGTCTTTCCAGTTCACATTCGTTATAATAGTAACAATACAATGCGTTAAAGATTTAAAAAAAAAAAAAAAAAAAAAAACGTAAAGAAAAACTATTGAACACAAAATACGCAGGCGCATGACGTCACCATTTTCAGAAATTCGTGTTTTTGTAGTTTACACGGAGACGATAACGGTATTGTTTTAAAAAAAACTTCCACTTTGAAACCTGTTTTCAAAAGTTTGCGTTTTCAGGCCCCCAAAACACCGTTGTTGAGTAAATGAACGACCAAAACGCATAAAAAGTTTTCCGTTTTTAGTTGAAAATGGTTTTGTAACGCCCCTTTTCTCTCCACTCCACTGCTCCTGTTTTCAAATGGGTTTCTTTTGTAGTTTTGTCTCACTCAACCAGACAATAGTGGGCGGAGCTAGTGTAAATAGCCTCCGCCAACAAGGCAAAATTCAACTATTTGATTTTGGTGTAAACAGAAACTAAACTTATTATTGCCACTCTGTATATTGATCATCATCAATTATGTTTATTAAATAATTCGGTAACACTTTATTTTGATGGTCCCTTTTGAACATTCTGTTGACTATAAGTAACTTTGCAACTACATGTCAACTAACTCTCATTAGAGTATTATTAGACTGTCTGCTCATTTGCCAACTCTTTATTGTGATGCTCCTCCAACAGACATTCTACTGACTATAAGTAACTTTGCAACTACTTGTCAACTTATTCTATCCCTAACCCTACCGGTCTGCTACTAACACTCTAGTGAGAGTTAGTAGACCTGTAGGTGCAACGTTACTTATAGTCAACTGAATGTGTTAAAGGGACCATCCAAATAAAGTGAAACCAATAATTCTAGAGACAATTTGCAATACCTAACAAAAACCTGAAAAGTTTGGAGTTTACATTTTGATTTGACAATGGTTGGTGTTACTCACAGTACAGCATCCTCTCTTCTGCCTCCTTCAGTTGGCTCTGAGATGTTGGGCACCAGGACGGCAGCCAGTCGGTAATCCACCATGACCTACAATACAATTAAATGTGAGCTTCTCGTTCTTATTTCACTTAGAAAGAAACTATCATGAGATGGCTGAAACTGTTTGTTCTTTACAACACCAACAACAACAATTAATGATAATAATGACAGGTTAAAATCTGCTTTCAGGGCAAAAAATTAATTCATTAATTAGGCTGATTAATAAATAACATATACAGGAAATATTAAGTAGGCTTTAAAATCTGCTTTCAGAGGACACACGCCCTTAGACCTTGAGGAATTACTTCATATAACTTATTGTACATTGTAACAAAATTGTACATTACAGTGTCCATGTTACACATATTATGATAATGGTATATTGAATATGTATACTGTATAGTTGTGCTCATTCTGACAAAATAATCACATATTAACCTGTTAACTGGCACCCCCCTTTTTTTTGCATAGACATAAAAATCACTATCCAAACTTAAATGGTTGTAATTCAGGAATGCTTTGGAATATAGGCCTATGGCTGGTCTTGTTTTAAAGAAGACATTTTCCAGATTATTGTAGAAGTCTAGAAATTGTAAAAAATGAAACAGAAAAAAAGTTATATAAGTTTGAGTTTATGAAATTGTGTAATGTAAAAATATAATGATTAATATTTTATATAAAATATATATATTACAAAATATATTTTACTCTAAAACTGCAAGAAAATTAAAGTCAAATATCTGAACAAGTTGTATTCCAAATTTTAGGTTGATATCTCAAAAAATGAGCTTTCAGTAAGATTTTATTCGGGCGCAGTACCCAACTTTTTCACTAGGTGAACACCAGACTCCATTACTGCCCATATAAGGGCGCCTCCATTTTCATATGTTTTGAGTGATCTGAACCATGTATTTCCATAATTTTCATACAATTTATGAAGTAGACATCCTATTCAGAAGTAGTATGGGTGGTTTGGCAGTATTTGATTTGAATTAAACCTCTAATAAATGCATAAAGACTACGTTATAGCGTTATAGCTCGCAGCCGCATTACAAATTGAGAATCCATACATTTTTCTTTATATTTAAAACATTTTCAGACCTTTTTTTCTCATAAAATGGAATTGGTGTTATCTTTTGAACTCATGGCATGAAAACAAACTGAGGTTTCTACCAATCTTTCATGTTTATTGTTATTTCAAAATAAAGGCCTAAATACTCCTAATGAATATGAAATATTCTTGTTGCAAATTGATAAATTTCTGCTCCTCTGTAATATATTTTAGATAACAGCCACCAAATATGAAAACTAGATATTTTAAGCTTTCAAATGATATATAGTTTGGCAATATTACTTTAGGTTTTTACTAAGATATTATTGTTTTAAACATGCAATGGCAAATGGGCCCGCCGGCGGTTAAGAGCATATTAAGTAAGGTACAATATGGCTAAACGTACCAAAACTAATTAGTACTATATATCTGACTGTTGCTATGTACTGTGAAATTGCCCTAATTTACCATGAGGTCATCAAGAGCAATAACAGGAGCAATGACTGACTCATGATTATTAAATGAACAAATCATTGAAATAATTTTCTTTTATTTAAATATTGATGATTTAGACAGTTAATGAGAATCTCTGAAGCTATTATCTTGAGACAAAATACTTTATTAAACAACTTACAAAACTGAACAGGTTTTTTTAGTACCTGCATAAAATACCCACTTTGGCCAAACAATGCCACTGAAAACACTATAATTTTCCATAAATAGGAGGGAAAAGATTTGGTAGATTTAAATTTGATTTAGAATATTGGTTCACATTTAGTATAGCCACATGTTGCTCATTAGGATTACACAGTAGTTTATAGCATGAACACTGTAAAGTGACCAAAACTTAGAGGCACTTAGTAGAGTTAGTTTATTAATTACATTTGGACACATTTTACCTCACTGTCTTGTCCAAGAAAGAGAAAACACTGTAGAAGAGACTACGAATACCAAGAAACATCAGTACACGCTGTGCCAGTCTAAAGCCAAGAGAATGTGAAAGTGATGTCAATCAAAGACATACTGTAATTGTATTACAATACAGGCAATTCACAATTTAGTTAGATATCAGTTTTGTAATCATTCAAAGAGTTTATTAATAAAAGAAGAATTGACAGACAGAAAGAATTGTAAGAAGTAACGTTAAGTTAACGTAAAGCCTACATTAACAACAACCTCAGGTTTTATTGATAAACACTGACAGTACACAAACAGTTCGCGTACGGCGTGCAAACGAAAACGAATAAATCTAACTAAACGACAACAATAGCAACGCACATATAATTCACACCATTTACATTTTTTAAGCAAATGTGTGCTTAGAGGGTCACTTAGTAAGTGACTTACCCAGTGTCCGCTAACACTGTCACCTCAGCCATGTTTTCAACACAGTGCTGTTCACTGTTCAGTTACACAGAGAATTGTGTACATTATGTTCTTGTGAGTCGAATCTTTTATTGAATCAGTTGAACGAGTTCAAAAAACGGACTGAATGTCTCCTTCGTAGTTCCTAGTTCGTACATGATTAGCAGAAACCAGAGCCTGGCAGAAACCAGAAACCCGAGTAAAATGATAGTAGGAGCATTTGCAGGGTGATTAACTGTTGGGATAAAAACAAAGTAAATTGTCAGATACAAAGAAATGATAAAAATTAAATAAATTAAATCGCGTGAGGACGTAATCGTAAACTATAATCACTGAATTCTTTATTTACGTTTTAACCAGTTCTTTAAACAAATTGTTGAAACAATTTAGGCTAAATTTAGAATAGCATTCTCTACTATTTCTGACAATCACATTCTGACTGACTTCTATGAGCACAAAACACAATAAAATACTGATATTCATATGCATTGCTCTATAGTAAAAGCAATAGTGTCCATTGTAGCACGTGTAAACTTCTTACACAAACTCATTTAACTTGAAGATATGCTAGAAATAGTGAAGCTTAACCATCTGGTTTGCGAATCAATTCAGACTGGTTCATTACAAAGAACCGGACCAAGAGAGTCGATTCATTCACGACTCGTACATCACTAACAGTGATCACGTGACAAAGCGTCAACAGTGAACTTTGATCGGGTCTTCCCAGCTGTCTAACGTTACTGATAATTATCAGAGTTAAATTTACAGTTCAGAAGTGGTTTTCACTGCACACGTATTGTTTGAAGGCACAAATATGTTTATTTTCTTTGATTTTAAAACGCGACAATGAAAACGGCGTAAACACGAATAACTAAGCGGATCTATTTCAAGCGCATTTACTGTAGGTTCTGTCTGCATTTCTAAATCAGTGTTGATAAATCACTCACTGTTGAACATGTGTTTGTATAACAGGTTTGAACGGTGGGTGGGTGTGATCTAGAATAGGGCTGTGCCATCTCGATGACGTGGAGGAACTCAAGTCAGCCTTAACTTTAAACCTCTCCGGCTCATACACTTGAATTATACCCAAACCAAATCAAGGTTTTTAAATAAACTAGCTTAAATGGGCGTCTGAAGTGCAGGACTGACGTCTGCTTCGCGTTCCGGACAGCTGATTGCGCGCGCAACACTGTGAGTAGACAGTTTACATGTCAGTGGGGTGTCAGGCCTGTCATGCGGCTTGTGTCATTAATATGTTATTTTACTAGCGTTAAAGCATCGCAAAGTGGTAAAAAGAGGTTACATTTGCAAGCTATCCTTATACATGTGACTGGGATCACATATAGCCTGTCTTTGTATATGTTTCCTTGTCGGGCATGGCATGCGTGTTTAGCTCCGCCCAGTGATCTGTCAAGACGTCCAAAGAAATGAGATATTGTGTTTTTCATACTGTAATAAGAATCACATGCTGTGTTTCCCGAGACATGTCCAAAAACACCGGGATAGTCCTCCAGGTTTAGTGTCTTTAGGTTTCCGTTTTCTTGCCACACCTTTTCGTGCAATGTTGCTTTTCTGGTTTTTATCTGAATTGCATATTGCATGTTTATTGATGCATTCAAATTGGTGATGTTGGGTAGAACATATTAGGTGTTGTTAAAGAGTTTATTCGACCTTTTTGAATAGGCAGAGACAATTCATTTGTATAGATACATGGGCTACATGCATTATTAATCACATCAGACAATTTGCAGTATAAAAGCAGGCAGACACAAAATACAAAACAACCTTTTTGGGGATTTTCCATTGACTTAAGTTGTTTTTATATTGAACCAATGCAATTTTGATCTCCTAACCCTAACGTTACCCCCAAACATAACCCGTATAGAAAGCTTTTAGAAACATATTGCAAATATATGTGTAATATAATTTAACAATAACAATACAAATTTGACTTTGAAGAGAATAAGTAGGCTACCCCTTAATAGCTTTCTGTATGTCTTTCTTACAATTGTTAAAGAGATAGTTCACCCAAACATGAAAATTCTGTCTCACCCTCATGTCAATTCAAACCCATAAGTCTTTATATGATGCACAGATTTAATTTATGCTTTTATTCACATTTAAAAACTGATGTGAACATAAACAGAAGGTCAACCGAACTGCTTGATGCTCGAGAACAAACCTCATTGGTTCTTGCTGAAGCTCAAACGTGCTGCGTAACACGAGAATGAACCTCATTGGTTCTCGCACGTCAAGCGAACATGCTTGAGCTTCCGTTTACCTCAACTGCTGTGTGAGTTGATTAATGTTATGTGAATAAATGCCTAAATTAAATCTGTTCATCATATAAAGTGATCTCTTTATGAACTTTTTGAAGTGTCACAGTGGTAGTGGCGTACAGGCGTAGCTGTCAATGGAGGGACAGAAAGCTCTCAGATTTCATCAAAAAGATCTTCATTTGTGTTCCGAAGATTAGCGAAAGTCTTATGGGGTTTGGAATGACATGAGGGTGAGTAAATAATGACAGATTTTTTTATTTTTGGGTGAACTATCCTTTTAACTGTGTGATATTGGAGGGTTTTCTTGCACCCCATCACATTTCAATTGGATTGAGGTCTGGACTTTGACTTTGCCATTCCTAACCCTTCCATTTCTTGCTTCAGAGCCATTCTTTTGTGGATTTGCTCGCATGTTCTGGGTAATTATTATGTTCAAAACTCAGCTTCAACATTTTTACTGATCGTCTCACATTCTTCCTAAGCATTCTTTGGTATAATGTGGCAGGCCCTGAAGCAGCACACCAACTTCCTGAAGCTTCTTGATCTTTTATCTGGAGTGCAGTGGAATAGCAGATTGCTTGGAAAAGCTCTGCTATCTACTTTAAGTCCCTTTCCAGACTTTCCTTCAACTTTCCTTCTGAGGTTGAAGGATGTCATGTATTTGATTATGTCCAAACCAGACCAGTTTGTTGAGTTGTAAATAAGGTCTTCCTCTGGTTTTCCTCTTTATTAATTAATGTTCTACTATTTGTTAAAGGGATAGTTCACCCACAAATCTTATTTACTCACCCTCAAGTAGTTCCAAGCATTCGTTTTCTTCTATGGAACTCTAAAGAAGATTAAACAAGAAAAAAAGTTGGTAACCAAAAACTTTTGGTTCCCAATGACTAGCTTCAATTGTCGTCTTCTTTTTTTTTTGTCTATACAATGTAAGTCAATGGGAACCTAAAGTTTATTTTTTGGACGGACTATCGCTTTAAAATGGATTTTAATTTTAGGCTTGATGCAGTAAATGTAGAGTTGTAGTCATTTTTTTCACTGAAATAACAAAATGCACATTTGAAGAGTAAATTGTTAAATGCTGACTTTTATAAATCGACACTGGTGAAATGTCAGCTTCATATTTATATGAATATATTTATTTATACAACTAGTTATGATTTCGATGATTTGATTGTTTTTCACACTTTATACACAGTATAGGCACAATACAGACATTGTATACATAGGCTAATGGATAATGGACAGTTGGTCAGCTGATCATTATCGCAAAGTTAATAACCCTGGTCTGTTGGCTGGTCTTTGGGTATGAAAAAATAGAGACCACAGAGTGATACAAGAGACATGAAAATATCACTGGTATGTTGCTATATGGTCAGGTGAAATATGGTGTAGTTACAAAAATATAATGCAAAATAAAAAAAGGATTCGACTGCTCAATGCCACGATTGACCAGAATATTTCAGAGTGTGGAACTGACAGTGCACTGCAATGAACACATAATTAGTGCAATAGTTCCAAACACCAGCTCTTCTAGCATCTTCTATTCTATTCTGTCATCAGTTGTGTTATTGCTTCTTTTTTTGACTATCAAAATGGATATGCATCTCCTATGCTGACCAAGCCTGCATATATTTGATCAAAAATACAGTAAAAACAGTAATATTGTGAAATATTATTACAATTCTAAATATCTGTTTTCTATTTTAATGTATTTTAAAATGTAATTTATTCCTGTCATGGTAAAGCTGAATTTTCAGCATCATTACTCCAGTCTTCAGTGTCACATGATCCTTCAGGAATTATTCTATCTAGCTGATTTGGTGCTCAAGAAACATTTAAAGTTAAGTAGTTATGCTGCTTAATATTTTTTTTTGTGGGAAACCAAGGTCATTTTTGTACGATTTTTTGATGAATAAAAAGTAAAAAATCGATTTTAATGAATATTGGAATAGAGGATATTGGAATAGTGAGTCATATCACACGGTGAATTTTATATGATATGTCTTCACCATCAAGCAATACACAATGTAATGTCTTTAACATGATGGCATGACTTTTATTGCGACACCTAATTGTTCGAATTACCTATTTGCATTTGATACTTCTGAGTAGCAGGAAAATATTTCCATAAGCAGTTGTGGATGCAAATAAGGCTCAATCCTCACTGGGTGAAATGTGTGGTGTTTCTTGTGGTGTATATTCTGCATCTGAATCTTGAGGAGAGTGATATGTTTTATTTATATATATATATTTTTGCCCCTTGCCTCTCTTGGTCTGTGTATAACACAGGGATCAGGAAAAATGCATCTCGGCTTGTCGTTTTCTGACAGTGATGTCTCTTCGTTCACCCCTCTGGTGGTCCTGGAGCTGGCTGATGACACTAAAGCAGAGGCCATCACTTGGTTACTAAACAGGATCAGAGACAAGCAGCAAAATGGAGGTGAGACCCTTGGCATGTTACATCTAGGGATAGAGGTTGACAGGAACTGAACATTTTCTGAAATATCTGCTTGCCTTCTGAAGTTGTCTGCGATTTAAGTCCATTCTTTGTCCCTTGGGCCTCTGTCAGTGTTACTCAACCACTGTGACCCACCAAATGTGAACCCTGCTCTTCACAGAGGTCACAGATATAGAATATCAGATTCTGCCTGTAGAGGAAACACACATGCTTCTCTTTTGAAGTTACTTCATACATATTGCTTGCATACACACTTGGTTCTGATAAAAAAAAAAAAAAAACTCTGTAGCATATGAACTGCTCAGTACTCTATTTGTTCATTAAAATAGTCTGACGTTACAATGTTAAATAGATATTATTACAAGTTCTGTATTTAATTTTTATTCAACTGTAACATGCTGTAACGTTTAAATAGAACCAGTTACATGAGGTGGTTTTATATGGAAATGTAGAACTGATGATGGTTCAGTGACATTATGCTCGTTTATAAAAAAAGAAAATCATTACACATTTAATTTATACACAAAATTTCTTGAATATAGGCTACCTCTTCTTTGATGAGCAAGTTTATAATTCAATTTCTGTATTAAAATCCATTTTGGGCATACAGTTAAATATCTCGGGGTGATGCAACTGTTCTGATAACTAATTCCTTAAAAGAGTAGTTTTGCATATTAATAATAATCAAAATGGCCACTACCTAGGCTATAATATTTCACAACCTTTTGCCTGCAACATTAAAATCATGTGGTGCAGCCCAAAAAAGCATAAAACAGGAAATGATTCTGTTCTCTGGAATGAGCTGCCAACCGCGACCCAATTTCGACAAACTTTTCATCGTCTTTCTTTTCCTTTCTGTATTTCACCTCTGTTCTATCTCGTTTACTAAATAAGAATTTTACTAAACCTGTCAGTGTGTGCAATGAAAATTATTGGCCAGATGAGAAATTGCTTGTGATCTTCCTTATTTGGATATGTATGGATAAATGAATAAATGCAAATGTGTATCAAGGTCAATAATTCTCAAAATATCAGAAATGTTTTATTTTTATGACAACATGTAGTGATATCTATTAATTAATAATGATATTATTAAGAATTGATATTTGTAGAAATACTTTTTTCTTGAAAAATATATTTAATCTAAAAGTGTGTACACTCATATGTATTCAAGGTGTAAGGAAAATATATTCTATACTTTTTTTAACTTGATGGTTACACCACATGACACTTTTTTTTTTAAAATGGTTACACCACATGACACTTTAAAAGTAATTAAATTAGAAATTGAAACATTTCTTGGAAATTGATTAAAATATTTCAAAACCAAACGAAACCAACATGAATACAGAGAAAGTACATTATGTAAGAACATGGATTTTTAAGACTACAGAGGGCACTCTTACATGTCAGTGATCTTGATATACATATTTCATATTATGATATGTCATCACATGTAGTGTTCTTTCTAACAATACTTTTCAGTGTTAATTTTATACATGCGTGTCATTTATCAGGACATTGACCTTGGGAAATACCCAGTTCCTAAAACTGCGATTTCTTTTATAGGAGCAGAGTTGTTGGTGGATCAAGTGCTTCTTCCAGTTCAGGATGGTCAGAAGTCTAATCCAAATGTCTTTGTGGTGGGTTCCACGTTACAGAGGCTTTTAAATGGAGCTGAGGATGTTGGGTTGTTTAAGGAGTTTCAAGATGGCACAATGCGAGGGTTCACTTATGCCAACAGAGAGAGCTTCAGAGACTTTGAGGGTGAGCTTCATTTATAACCGAATATAAGGAGGAGTATGATAGTTTTTTTCACAGTATGTTAAAGAAAGCATTTTTGGGATTTCGGCTGCATTAGTTCCTCACATAGGCTTTATGTAGATTTGGTCCTGTTTACTCTATAACACTGTTGTGTTGTGCTCATAGGAGATGGTCAAGCATTTCTCAGTGATGCGGAGTGTCAATACATTATCAAACATGAGTTGGATACGCTTAGGGCTAAGAATGAAGAGCACGTTCCAGGATACCCTAAGCTTAAGCTCTACCCTGGAAAATCAGTTGGTAAGTGTATTTTTTTGTATTACCTACTGCACTAGATTAAAAAAAGCAACTTTGGGCTGCACAATTTGGGGAAAAATCGATTTTTTTTTCTGATTAAAAATTGCGTCTGCGGTTTTAAAATGTGATAAAAGAAAAATCCAGGTTTGCTGTTCTTGTTTGTAGGGCTGCACAATTTTTTCCAAATATATTATGTATCAATGTGGCTATAAAATATAATAATAACTATTGTAATATTTTACTGTAAGAAAAAATAGTATTTAAGAAAAAAAATACAATACTAATATTTATTGCTGTTGATTTAATTTCAGATGTTAAACCATCACACTTTGATTTTGATGGAAAACCACATGAAGCAATTTAAGCGTCTCTAATGTTGATAAGGGTCTCCTATTGCAAGTATGGGAAGATGGTTGGCACAAATGCACGTTAGAGCAACCCAAACTCAGAGCAGAGGTAGAGATGGAGTTCGTGTGGAGCAACATTTACCGCTTTGACATTGCAAACACTGGCCGATCATGAGCTGCTCATATGAAAGAACACAGCGCTGCACTTCACTCTGAAATACGCAGCACATATATGTATTATTAAATCGCAACCTTAGCGATTTGATATTCGCACTAAGCCTTATCACAGTTTGGGTTTTATTTCGATTAATATTGCAGCCCTACAGTAAGTATGCTAAAACATTACATCTGCTGTGTAATTCTTTTCATGTTAAAATGTCCTATCAACTTTACAACAATGTTTAAATGTTCTAGGTGTTATTCATCCTCTTACAAATTGTTCATCCTCATAATCTTTAATCAAAATGTAATAAGTTGCTCAACCTTTTTTTTTTTTTTTTAAGGGGAGGGTGGTGAAAATGCTTTTAACCAATAACATTTGACATTATTGATGCAAATGTGTTGAATTACCTGTTTATTTACTTGATTCAAAGTTGAAATTCAGATATATTATTCAATTTGGGAAATATAAATATCGGTATTTTTAATAAGTAATTTAATTTTTTTTGTTTTGCATTCTGATTTGACAGATGATTTGACGTTATACTGCCACCCATGGGTGTGGATACATTATGACAGAAAATAAAACATTTTGGCTTACCACTGATATTGTGGAGCAACCCAATGTATTTATCACCTATGATTATTTTATTATGCAACTGAAAGTACCTGATAGTGTTGAAATGAGTGAGCAGTATTTGACAGATCATGTGATCTCAACATGGCAGCTCCCATGGTTTTGGAAGACCCTCATTGTCATTTTTAAGCCACTGACATCTCATTGGGAGTACATTATTTTAAACATTTGTCAAATATATATATATATATGTGTAAAACTTTCTTGAAGTAGAAAAAGTTACTTTGTATACCTTTAAAAAAAAAAAACTATAGTCCCACCTATAATTTACAACCTCACAATTCAAACCATCATATTTGCTGTTAATTAATCCTTTAGTATTTTTTAAATGACATGTAATTGTAATTGTGCATAATGCTTTTTTCATTATTTGAATAATAAGTTACATTTTGATGGTAAACTCTTTTTCAGTGCGGAGATTGCAATCCAAAGGTGTCCTAGTCCAGTATTTCCCTCTCCATAACAAAGAAGACCTTAAGAGACTCTCGTTCTCATGGTACCAAAAGATCAAACTATCCTTCCAGCCACTGGGTGAGTCACTCTGTCTGTGCGCTGGCAGCATGCACTTTAAACCCAACTCCAGCCTTTATATCAGTTTGTTGATACAACTTACTGTGAAACGAATTTCACAAGAATTTCGGTTATATAAGTACAGCTGAATGTCATATTCGGTGGGTGTGTGTGATTTATAGCTGTTCTATATACTTTTGCTTCTCTTGAATTATTGTGGAAATCCATCGAATACTGTTGCTTGTGTAATTCAAATGTAAAGTGAAGCAGAATTGTGCTCCGTCTTAAAAACTGGTGTTTTAGATCATCAAACAATTGCATTGAAACCTCAATGCACTGTGCTATATTCATTGATGTTCTCTTTGTGTCCTCCATAATGTAGATGACATCAGATGTTACTTTGGTGAGGGTCTGGCGCTCTACTTTGGATTTCTGGAGTATTTCACATTTGCCTTGGTACCCATGGCCCTCATTGGTATCCCTTACTACCTCTTTGACTGGGAGGACTATGACAAGTACGTGCTGTTTGCTGTCTTCAACCTGGTTTGGTCTACGGTTTTCCTGGAAGTGTGGAAGAGATGCAGCGCTACGTTAGCGTACGGGTGGGGAACGCTGAGCCGCAAGAAAGCATTTGAAGAACCGAGGCCTGGATTTCATGGAGCTCTGGGGTTTAATCCAGTCACGGGGCGAGAGGAACCAGTCTACCCTAGCTCCAAGTACAATTCTTTTTAAATATTGTCATGTTTTGGCAGACAAAAAGGCATATTAAGCACATCTTTTATACTTTGGTTAGCACCAAAACCTGGTTTGCATGTCTCAGGCCTTTAAAATGTAATAATAATAATAATACATAGAACTGCATATTCTAAATCAAGATCAAACAAATACAAGCATGATAAATATGGAAAGTGTTCTAGATGCTCAATTTGTTTTGACAGTGTTTGTTTTCCTTTGACAGGCGGCATTTGAGGATATATTTGGTGTCGGTTCCTTTCGTTCTGCTGTGCCTTTATCTGTCCTTCTACGTGATGATGGTTTACTTTGACATGGAGAACTGGGCCATAAGTATATACACTGAAAATCCGAACTTTGCGTCCGGCATTCTGATGTTTGTTCCCAGTATCATCTACGCTGTGGTCATTGAGATCATGAACTTATTGTATCGCTATGCTGCTGAGTTTCTCACAAACTGGGGTGAGCCTGCAATTCTTTCTTTTTTCTTTTTTTATCATCTTCTGTTACACTTTATCTCAATGGTCCACTTTAGACATTTTACTAACTATAAGTAACTTTGCAACTACATGTCAACTAGTATTAGACTGTTAGGTTAGGGTTAGGTGTTAAGGTCTCGATACACTTGAAGCGAAATCAAAGAACGAACTGGTGTGACGTAATTTCAGACAAAATCAGGCCAAAACAAAGTTCGTTTTGTGTTCATTTCGGGAGTTCAAAACAGCTTGCCAAGGCGCACTTTCCGGAAAAATTTGCTCTGGCTGGTAAACTGGTTTTTCATGTTTAATACAGTAAAGCTGCTTGGTTTAAAAATCTATTGTATAAAGTGGTATATAAATAAACGTGGCGTGACTTTACTTGGAGTGCTGAATTGCAGAGCTCGTGCAAACATCCAAATCGCTATTATCAGATGTTTTCTTAAAGATGCATTGTGTAATATTTAGGAGGATCTGTTGACAGAAATGCAGTATCTTTTCCATAACTATGTTTTTAGTGGTGTATAAAGACCTTACATAATGAACCGCTGTTTTTATTACCTTAGAACGAGCCATTTCTATCTACATACACCGGGGGTCCCCTCCATAGACAGTAAAAGAAATGGACACAGCGACCCCGTTGATTTCAACGGAGAGAGTTGAAGCCCAACATGGGCACTCACTTCCTGATAGCCAAGCGTTCTGCGCAGGCTCAAACTGAGCTTGACGACGTAGTTGTCACGTGAGCAACCGTTCTGACCTTCTAGTAGCTGTGCCGGGACAAATCTGAATTGAAATCTGAAACAAATCTGTTGTTGAAATATTTTGTCCCGTTGCTTTTATGAACTCTCTATCTATGGGCTTATCCCTTGACTTTATGCCTCCATGTCCACCCGATTGCCTCATAGACAGTAAACGATTGCCTACGAGCTTCTACTTCTGTCTACACGGTAATTTCTCTACTGTGCGACAGAGCGTCCCGTCGTTATGACGCAATCTTTAGCCTATTTTTACAAGAATGGCTTCTACGGGGCCATACCGTAAGATACAAAGTAATGGAGCCTTTTATACATTGTCGTGTTTCTTTAGAAATAAATAATGGACAAATGGAGTCTTTGGACGCCTCAGATGTAAAGTTATTCGCTGTCAAAGTGACGCCAAAATGAATGGGAGTCAATGGGATGCTAACAGCAGGTGATAGCCAGCTACAATGGCGGCCCCCGGAGGCAGCTTCAACTTCCGGCTGATGGATTACCCCCTTGGTCCCCTCACATCGAAATAGCCATTTTGCGCCGACATGTTTCTACAGTAGCCCTAAACGGACAAACTACTACAGAGCGGGTTTCGTCTCTATGTTGTTCTTCGTGCAAAGAAGCTAGCTAAAGTCAGCGAATAAAACACTGACACAATGATGTACAAGTAACAATAATATTCGCAATAACATATTGTTTTACTGAATAATTAAGTAAACATCATTTCTTAATTTATCTTTGTAAAGAAATTTCATTGTTTAACTGGCTACTCTCTGCCGTCTCCAAACGAAAACATCCTTTCCTGTCGGCCACCGTAACTTCTGTTGGTTGCAATTCGTAACCTCGCCACTAGATGCCGCTAAAAATCACACACTGCACCTTTAACTGCTGTTTTCTCACCGCTGTCTTTTTTGTTGTGTGTTTGTTTTGTTATTGAAAGGAAACTGCACAGCACATATTTGCATATTCATCTAAACGCCGCTCTCTGCAGCGTTGGCGGTGTCAGGATGTTCACTAACACTATACCGCTGCAAAGGTATTTCAAACAAAAAAGAACTTCGCAGTGAGTATATCTGGGCCTTTAGCATTCAGGTTAGCAGAATAAGTTGACATGTAGTTGCCAAATTACTTATAGTCAGTAGAATTTCTGTTGGCAAGCATCAAAATAAAGTGTAAGCACTGCAGATATTAAGCAGACAGTCTATTAATACTCTAATGACTGCTAGTTGACATGTAGTTGCTTATAGTTAGTAAAATGCCTAAAGTGGACCATTGAAATACAGTGTTATCTTCTTTTCAGTGTTGTATCTTGGCTCAATAATAGTTGAACGCTGTTTTGTAATCTATCTTGGTTAAGTTTAAACTATCTTAAGTAAGCCCGTTTCTGCCTCAAAGTAAAACAATATGTGACAACATTTAAAATCTGAAATAAAATCACATTGTGAGATATAAAGTTGCTATTATAAAATATAAAATCACATTATAAGATTTAAAGTAGCAATTATAAGAAATGAAGTCAACATTTTTAATTTGAAGCCTCCTCCCCTCCATATACATTAAGATATTTCCAGAATTTCTGCTGTAATTATGACAAAACTGTGTGCAAAACTTTTTTTTCTATTTATATATTGAATTAATTAATAACATGGTTAAGTTATTTAATATTTTACATTAAATAACCATGATTCATTTTGGGATTTCCCATGTTGTGTTTTTTTATTGTAATATGTAAGAAATTATATAGATTGCCTATTATTTTAATATATTAATACATTCATTTTAATTAATTATTTAGTAATTTAAATACTTTCAAGTCATCCCGCTGCCTCCTTGAAAGTTTGCTGAGGAAGTTTGCCCCTTGTCTAAATGATATTTCTGTGCGACTTATCCATACTTTCATGTACATGCTATTAATGCCTCACTCTAATATTTATTTATTTTACTCTTGAAATTGAATTGTTTCTTTTCAACATGGAGGTAAATCCCCTTTCATGTATTTTGTTGTTCAGAAAACCACAGATTGGAGTCATCATTTCAAAATCACCTCGTGCTCAAGGTTTTGGTGGTATGCTTTCAAGTTTTTTGGGTGTTTTTATACTTCATGTAATCTTATTACTGCATGTTTTACTAATTCATTGATTGATATTTTACCTCTTGTAAATGGATTTATGCTTGCAATATTTCCACTAATTTTAAAATCAGGATTTTCAGGCCTGAAAATATTGAAAAGTCATCTCTATATAATTACATTTAAAAATCTTTTATTGCAATGAAAGTAAAAGTAGTGCATATGCTTTGGGTAAAAGGTGTGGGAACCCTTGCAATTCAAATTAAGCCGATTTCTAAAGTGCAAATTTAGTCTTAATTATTGGATTTGTTTGTTGTTTGTTTCCAGTTTAACTTCGTAAACTGCTTTGCCTCTCTCTTCTATATTGCCTTTGTCATGCAAGATATGGTGCTTCTTAGACAGGTGAGTATTTCAGAGCTCAGCTGCATCGACAGACAATACATCAACTGAAGTCGAATGACTTGATAACAACCTATGATTTACAAGTTGCATTATAGTTTTAAATGCAAGTAACTTTGCCTCTTGCTTGTGTGTGGATCTTCAGAGTTTGGCCACTCTGCTCATCACCTCTCAAATCCTGAATCAAGTGATGGAGGCCTTCCTGCCATACTGGCTGCAGAGGAGGAGGAACAAGAAGGTACACAAGAGGATGAGGAGGCTGATGGGGGATAAAGAGCTCCCCCTGCTGGAACAAGTTCAGCTGGAAGCGGAAATGAACACCTATCTGGTAGGTCCTCATTTGGGGGCAAACAAGTAGAATTATGGACTGGAATTTGTGAGCAAGCACTATACTGTGTATACTGTACACACACACACACACACACACACACACACACACACATCCTCTCCCTATAGAGGATCCCTTTCCCACTCTACAGATAAAGCGTTGTTCAAAATCCGGTTCGCGTACCCCAAAGTGATAAAATAAAATTCTGTATCAAATTTATAGGCAAGACAAGTAGTTTGTTTAGGCATGGTTTGTAGGGAAATTACAAACCTGCGCACACATATTCAAACGAATATAACTATAGAATCAATTTTTAATGCGCATGTGAACGCCATCAGGTCACAGGTTCGCGTTTAAAGTCTGTTTAGAGAGAACGCCGTCGTCTTGGTGGCCCCTAATGTAATAACAAATGATAATTTTGCTGGAAGTGAATCAATCAAAACCAACTTTAGCCGAAATAACATTATTCCAAATCGCTATAAAGCCAAAACTATCTCTGTTACCGTAAATTGTATGTTTATCTCTGTAAAGCTGCTTTGAAACAATCTCCATTGTTAAAAGCGCTATATAAATGAAGATGACTTGACTTGACTTGACTTGACTTGATAAACAGGCGCACACATCTTTGTGGGGACTCTCCATAGGCGTAATGGTTTTTATACTGTACAAACTGTATATTCTGTCCCCTTACACTGCCCCTATCCCTAAACCTACCCATCACACACAACTTTCTGCATTTTTACATTTTCAAAAAACATTACTTAGTATGATTTATACGCTGTTTTCCTCATTGGGACCGCTGGCTGGTCCCCACAATGTAGGGGATTTTAGGTTTTACTATACTTGTGGGGACATTTGGTCCCTACAATGTAATATAAACATGAACACACACACACACACACACACACATAGCTCAGTCTGATATCATTATGAAGTATTATGAATTGTCAAGGAGCCAGCTCTAGAAGATTATGCAGACACTTAATATGAGTTGATCTGCCAGTAAGAATACTTTTATTACCAAAATGTGTCATACACTGATAATTACTGCAAATTCAAGTGTGCAAACAACTGATAGTAACAAAATATACCATATATTACATAGACATTAAGAAAAACACAATGTGTGTTTAAAAAAAAATATGCACATACAATACAAAAACAAACGTCTCATAGGGCAAAATGTGTCAACTTTTTTTAAAAGAATGCTATGCAAACATACTAGTTTTACATCATTTGAAACTGCTACGGCAGCGGGGAAGATGCATGGGCATTCATTTGCATTGTTTTAATGTTATGTTTAGTTTATACCTAGTTTTTACAGACTTACAGTCGTGACCTAAATTTGATTTTTATTTACAATAATAAATCCTAAAATTCTGCATTTGTGACATCAGTTGCACGTGTACTAAAGCTCAGAGGATTTCCCGTTCTTGGCTCTTTTTAAGGCAGACTTTCAAATTCAATGAGCAGTTAACTGGAGTCTCGCTCTGAACGCTTCATTTGAATCAGTGAGTTTTTTTAATTAAAAAAATATATATATTAAACATTACAAAGCATTAAAGCAATACAGATAAACATGGAAACAACAAAACAAAAAAGACAAAAAGATACACAGACACAAATAATTTGCCAGGGTAACAAAACAACAAGAACAATGCCGTACTGTACATTTATACCTTTAGAGGACAAAAAGGATGAATGTAGAGATACAGTTTTCATTGCTTTGGGATTAACAGAGCTTTGGATAGTTTCCATGTGCTTGTCTAGATCATCTTTGAATAAATCAGTGAGTTGTTGACTCGAGAACAGATGCAATCGGATTGGTCCAATTCACAAATGAATCGTTCAGTGAGATTAGCGGACCGGTTTAACAGGTTCATTGTAAAGAATCAGTTCGTTCAGACGAATCGGACACTGCTATTGCGTCTCTGAGCGAGTGACGATTTCTTCGGTTCAAAATAACGAGAAACGACATGATTTTATGAAATGTAGTGGAGTGAAAAGTATGATAATGCTTTGGAATTTAGTCAAGTAAAAGTTTTCCATTATAAAAATACTCTGATAAAGTACTGACACTTGAAAAATGTACTACTAAAATGTATACTTAAGGGAATAGTTCTCTTAAAAAAATAAAAATTCTGTCATCATTTACTCACCCTCAAGTTGTTTCAAACCTGTATGAAGATATTTTGAAGAATGTCGGTAACCAGACAGTTTGGACCCCATTGACTTCCACAGTAGGAAAAACAATACTATAGAAGTCAATAGGGTCCATCAACTGTTTGGTTACTGACATTCTTCAAAATATCTTCTTTTGTGTTCAGCAGAAACAACTTGAGGGTGAGTAAATGATGACAGAATTTTCATTTGTAAGTGAACTATTCCTTTAAGTACAGTCAGTAACAAAGTAAAAATACTTTGTTGCTGTCCACCACTGTTTCTTGCATCAAAAACAGTCATGATTTAGTTTGACGTGACCCTATTTGACCTTTAGAATTGAATCTGTGTGAAATACCGTGTCTTTGATCATCAGGGCACATTTGACGACTACCTTGAGCAGTTCCTGTTGTTCGGCTATGTGAGTCTGTTCTCCTGTGTGTACCCGCTGGCTGCTGTGCTGGTGGTGCTGAACAACATCACCGAGGTTTATTCTGACGCCTTCAAGATGTGCCATGTTTTCAAGCGTCCCTTCTCAGAACCAGCTGCGAACATCGGGGTGTGGCAGGTGAGAAAGTCTCACATCACAGAAGACATGAGCATTTCTGTATTTTAATGAAGGGTTAAGAGACAGAGAAAATGTACAGTGCTATAGAAAGCAGAGCACAATCTGATAAACTTCAATAGTACAGTATATTATAATAGTCAATAATATCCCATACGAGTCATAATAATAATGGAATTTGTCATCTGGATGAATGTGTTAAAAACAAATACAGAAAAAAAGTGCTATTATAAATATACATTCTACTCACACCTACTCATTCTTTAAAGGTACACTACACACATTTGTTACAGCATGTAATAGTAAATGTTGCATTTATCATTAACTATGATTAATACATGCTGTGGAATTATTGTTCATTCTTAGTTCATGTTAACTAAAGTAGTTAACTAATGTTGAGGTTAAAAAGGACACCACAAAAGTAGTCCATATGACTTTATATAGAGTACCGGTCAGATGTTTTTAAAATAAATCTCTTATGCCCAAGGCTGCATTAATTTGATAAAAAAAAATGCAGTAAAAATAGTAAGAATTGTGAATTATTATAATATGTAACTCATATTTATATATCTAATGTCCTACTTGTATGCATATGAAAAACAATTGTAAGAATTTAAAGCTATTAGATTGAAATGTCTTTAAGATCATAAGAAATATGCAGTTCAGTCTGTCACTATATTTAAACAATGCTGTATTTTACACACCAGTGTTGTTTTAGTATTAATTATAAACTATGATAGTATTTATTAACATTGATAGTAAAATGTATATTGATCTATTATTGATAAATATATTAGTATTATGATGGTATTTATTAATATTTTGAATTAGCTTTTATTTTGATATTTTTTATATTTTCGTTTTTCACTTAAATTTTAGTTTAGATTTTTTAGCAAATTTGTTATGTGCCTTAAAGATTTTTATTAGTTTGTTTCTATTTCTAATAAAAATCTTTCTATTTACATTTTAGTAATTTTAGTACTGCATCTTATTTGTTTCATTTCTGTAAGTTGTCATCTAATGTTTATATTTTATTTGATTTCAGCTATATTTAAATTATGTAAATGATTTTCAAAAAGTTTTAAGTTTTAGTTAACAACAATAGCACTGTTACGCACACACACACACTCACAAAAACTAACATTTGGGCTTTTTATTCTTCCAGTTGGCATTCGAGACGATGAGTGTTATCGCCGTGGTGACCAACTGTGCCTTGATTGGTTTGTCTCCACAAGTGAATGCGTACTTCCCTGAATCAGAGACTCAGCTGATCCTCGTTGTGGTGGCGATAGAGGTAACATATTCTCTCCTGTCCTCACAACATGATAACCTATAACCCGCTTTTGCAATGGCCCAAATTATCCATAAGGTGGCATCAGTGAGCTGTTTTCCCTTCTGTGTGTGTGAGTGTTAAAGGGTGCTAAACTTGGCTGTAGTCCTTGTTTCCTTAACCGCCATCCTAGTGGTTTGGATAATGCAGGAAACATAGTGTGCTAGACATTGTCAGTTCGTGTAACAGAAGAATCCAGAACCCCACTACCGTGAAACTCCAGTCCATATGGGTTAACATCAGAATTAAACAGGAAGTTCAGTAAAGGATAAGCTTTGCCGCTGGCCTCAGGAGACCCACTCAAAATAACTGACCCAAAGCATGGAGAGAAACACACACTTGCACACAGACACACACTAGAGACTTGTGTTTTTTGGGAGAGAGAAAAACAGAACTCCTGATATTCTGTGTGATCCTGGTGGGGATCTGGGGAGGAATTCATTGTGCCATGTCTTGTTTTCCGCTAATTAAACTTCGCAGTAATCACTGGAGTTGTAATTAGGCCATACTGATTCACGCACACAGCATCAGTGTACCATGACAGAATTTTAAATAAAACTCGAAACCGGGGAGTGTTGAGGGAATAGAAAAGTCTTCACAAACCTCAAAAGCAAATGCTCTAGTCAATTCAAGTCTGTGTGTGGCTTTGTTGTTTCGTTCTGCGACATTAAATCCAGTAAAATTCATTCAGATTGACTGAAGTCAGAGAGGATATGCATGTCAAATCAAAAGCAAATGGTAGTGTTGGTCAGAAATTGTAATTCAGATTGATTGGATTGAGTTTGGCCGCTGTAAATTGATTTGTTTAGGGCTGGTGCAGCTGGGATACGGGTATGCTGGGAACACAGGGCGCACTGCTCTGAATCAACTGTGTTTGTGGGTGAA
The DNA here is from genome assembly GCF_029890125.1 of Rhinichthys klamathensis goyatoka. Classification (NCBI taxonomy): domain Eukaryota; kingdom Metazoa; phylum Chordata; class Actinopteri; order Cypriniformes; family Leuciscidae; genus Rhinichthys; species Rhinichthys klamathensis. Next base: position 2,007,694 of record NW_026606559.1, read on the forward strand.
TGTGTGGCTACACTTTCTCTGACGTGTTCAATTCATTTCCTGTGAGGGTCATGGCACTTTCAACCTTCAGTGGCGGATGCTACAGACATAATATATATATATATATATATATGTATGTCTGTATATAAAGTATGGGAATTGTGTATGTATGTATATATATATAATGGAACTGCTTCTGAAAAAAAAGTCCAGCTATATTATTATCCATCTATGTATTTATTTTTTCTCAAGTTCAGTGTTGACATAGTTACAGGTGTTTTGCAGTATAGGGCCGTTTCCACATTTTAGAATGATAAATCATTCATTATGTAATGAACAAAATCCATCAACTTATAACTAAAAATGAAGCATTTAAAGCTATTAGATCAACTTGTCAATCTATACATTATTTGATTTGGAAGGTATCATCAAGATAATATTGGTCGTTTTAGGGTGATGGAATCATGTTTTTCAGAACCAGTTCAGTTTAGAAAATAAATAAATACAGAAAACAAATTACTTTTAGATGTTCGTTTCACTTGACAGGTTTTCATTCTGCCACCGAAATAGAGCATGACTAGTTTTATAACTAAAACTAAATCTAAAACCATAAAATATTTTTATTTTAGTTTAACTAGATGTAGTAAAATAACTAAAACTGAAATAAAAATAAATAAAGTTAAAAATAAAAATTAGAATTTACTACTAAATTACTAAAACTTTTACTAAAATTAAAATAATGGAAAATATGAAAATATAAACCAATTCAAAATATTAATAAAAGACTATCTTGATTGATAGTATCTCAATAATACAAACATTTTGAACGACTGATCTGGTCATGAGCTGGTTCTTCTATAAGCTGTTATTCTTAATAATTGGTCAAAAAGACTCACATGAGGTATTGCTTTCAATCCATTTCAATTAATTTAACTTAAATCAGTGAAGTCAATGACTCTTTGTTCATATGACAGTGTGTATTTTAAAATATATTACCAAAAATTGTATATTTTTTGTTTTTGTTGTTAAACCTTTAAGGACAAATGTTGTATCATGCAAGGTGCTTCCTCAAAATTGATCAAATAATTGTTAATGGAATTGTTAAGGAGCCTATAAATTCCTTAAGATTCCACTCCTTAATATCTATAAAGATTCTCTCTCATTAACACACTGTACTGTGTATGCGCACATTTTTATGTCTGCTACATACAGCTCACACAATAAGCTGCAAGCAAATCACATTCTCTGTCTATTACGCAGGGCGCTTTTCAAGGCTGTCTTTATATATTTTATTGAGTCTGTTAGTTGATTAAGTGGAGTGAGCTGGGATTGGCATTGGATCAGCATATACGGATGGGGGAAGGTCTGGTTCTTCTGGACTGCAGAGTACTGTCTGATGTATAGATTCTTTCAGAAGTAGTAACATTGTTTACTACTCACTGGAACACAATATCAGGTGCGTTCATGCCATGTCGTAATTACCATAATGATTCTGAACTGTAAAAAGACTTCATATGCTTGTAGAACATAGTACTTAGTAATTACAACGTGTAAACTTGTTATTTTCTGAGAGCTACGGCTTGTACCACCTGACCACTGCAGATTTAAAGTGTGTTCTACTTGAAACGGTGCTGTGCAGACCAATGTATGACATCTTTGTAGCGTGAGAGGGATTCAAACATAGATATCCATAATAAAGGCTAGATGTCTCGTCCGCGCTGCTGGCCAATGGAGGTCGACGTCAGCACCTGGCGGCCATCTTGTCACAGGCAGCTCGCTCACTCGTAACATTGTGTTAATGGTGCATGTACTTTTTAAATAGCCATAACTTGCTCAATTTTCTACCGATTTTCAAACGGTTTGGTTTGTCAAAAACGTCAGAGATCTAGTTATGACACTGCACACTTATGAAAAATAAGTGTATAAATAAATAATCAACCAAAAATATCTAGCCACGTTAATAACGTTTGTAAGAATTACAATGGATTACCGCTAAAAACAAGCTCCGTGATCAACAAAAGTTTAATTACAGACAGCCTCTGTAGTCCCATTTAGCAACCGCCTTTTGTCAAGACACGTATCGGCTCTAAAAAATCATGAGTGGGGTAATATTGATGTATTTTATGTCGTAGAATTAAACGTGAAAGTTTCTTGAGCTTGTGTTCACCACAGCCATTTAAACAAAACCACATTAAAAAAAAACCATTGACTTCTGGACGATGGAACCGGAGGTGCTAACATGCTAGCTCGTTTCCGCGTTTTGGCCTACAAAGTGATGTCATTCCTGCACCCCTCTATTACGACATGCCGTAACGCAGCATAAACACAGGAACTGTGAACACACGAAAGACGGAACAAAAAAACTTCAAAATAAGAGTCTTGGGTCTGTTCACACAGAACATGTTTTTCCACTCCAATGCACTTCCTTTCTATTGGTTTTCTATGGAAATACGGGCTAGACGGACGTGTTTGTCAATTGCATGTGTGTCTCGTGTCTTTTGCAGTGTCTCGCGCATGACACGCCGTTCTAAAAACAGCACTCAAGTTAAAATAGGTTTGACTTAAAAAAAAACAAAAAAGTCTTTTTTCATTACACTGACCTGCGTCTCACGTTTTTTACTTTAAAAACACTTATATACTTCTAAACCATGACAATAGTATGGCGTTAAATTATCATTATGGAATTAAATTATCAAACAAAAGTTTCCAGCACTTACTAAAAAAATGTAAAAAGGTAATAGCGACTTTTTAACTCAATTTTGACTCTTTTTTTTCCTCAGAATTGTGAGATATAAATATATTATTCTGAAAATAAGTCAAAATTGCAAGAAAAAAGTCACACTTATCCTTCATGTTTTTTATATTTTTTATTCTGTGGTGGAAACAAGCTTGCCTATTGGCCAAGTTTAAAAAAATCTAGCTCCCAAATTTCTGTCATATTCAGGACCTCACAGTGTAGCTTAATTTTTCTGTCAATGTCTGTGGGATTTTTTCACCTTTTTTATCATATACCAAGCAAAAATCACAAGTGTGTTCATTTTGAAAAGTAATAGCGCATCTCACCTCAAAAAGCCACATGATTGGAGATATCATTCATGTCTGTTGCACAAATGGTGCAGGATTAGTGTTTAAAGGGGTCATATAATGGTACATGCACTTTTACAAGTTGATTGTACTGAAATGTGTGTTGGCAGTGTCTGTACACAACCATCATATAATGATAAAAATCCATCCAGTGGTTTTGTTTTAATCTCCTTATATGTTTTCCCCTGCCTCAAATCGAGCCGTTCGAGCCTGTGACGTCACAAGCTCGCACGCCCCCCCCCCCCCCCACACGATTGTTGATTGACAGGAGTGTTTCAACACAGACCCGCCCTCGCTCATGAGGGAGCTGTCAATCATAGTCTGCGCGGACCGGCGCGGTCATTGTTGATATGCTGGAGCACTGTCTATGAGCAGAATGGCGTCTAAGCGATTGTGGTGTTCTGTTCTTGGGTGTAATAACGAACACAGCAGTCATTTTAATGTTCTTAAATCCGAACCGCTGAAGACGCAGTGGCTGAGTTTGTTTTCGAAGGGAATATTCCCCACGAGCAACGTCAATGCTCTCATGTTAGCGCGAATCATTTCACACACCAGACTGCTTTATAAACGAGGGTCAGTATAAAGCTGGATTAGCTAAGAAGCTGCTCATGAAAAAAGGATCGGTACCAGATATTTGTGTTCCTGCTGAATCTCCAGAAGAACGGAAGTGAGTGTAACGTTTTATTGAACTTTATATTAATTTATTAATCTTTGCAAATCGCTAGCTGCATGCTTAACAATGAATGCGTCTAAGGTTTACACTCAGGGTACATTACATTACGGCATGTTTTCTATGTATGACGTTCTCAATATAATTCATAATCTCACGTTTATAATGAACAACGCGTTATGGTTATTGTGTTATTGAGTTACAAACGGTGTACGCACAGAACAGAGGGGCGGGGTGAGCGAAGCTCATTATCATTTAAAGTCATATGCACTGAAATGGCGTGCTGAAAACAGAGCTGTTTTTGACCAGGTAAAATAAGTGTTTTCTTACAATACTAATGAGAATTTTTAATTAAAGTATATTACAAACTTTTAATTTAGACCCTAAAGAATCATATTAGCTTGTACAAAAATGGCATTATATGACCCCTTTAATACTTGGAGTTAAGTGTTTTTTCAACCCTGGTTATGAGCCATTGTAGCATATATGCTGTAGGTCTGATGATATTTAAATATAGGAAAACATGGATTTATTGTTTTTTTTTGTTGCATAAATGAGGAAATCATCCAAAAAGATTAATGCAGAAATAATCTGTGCCCTCAAAGGTCATCTTTGAATGATGGGTAATGCAAATGTTCCCTCGCTTTGTTATCTATTCTTTACTTTGCCTTTGTGTGCAGTGTCACTGGCTCACGGTGGAATGAATCAGAGAGGTTTGTGAGTGAGTGTGTGTGTGTGTGTGTCATTGCTGGTATTTCTCAGAGCCATGACTGCTGCCTATTTTTGGGCCATTCGATACTCAGGTAATTACACGATGACATGCCTCAGAGAGCAGTAACTAGGCAACAGTGTAGCCACGGTGACAGGAGACGGCTGAGGATCAGGAAGAACTGAAAAGCTTGATGGTAGAGTGGATGACTGTGACCTCTGAGGGAGAAAGAGAGAGAGAGATTTGTCTACAAGCAAACGCACACTCGTAATAAAGCAAAACAATGACTTTTTCAAACATTTCGGATGTTTTAGGGGCAATTCAGGGGCGAATATTGCTCAAATGCAATGTATTGCTTTGACTAGCTAAATAACTGTTTTACCTTAACCGAACAGCTTTGGAGTCATTGTAATGTTTATATTACTGATTTTGTGTTGAATGGTGGTCGTCTCGCACCCCCCTGGTGCCTGTGAGCCGCAAAACCACCCTTGCAACTTTGGGCCAGCGGGCCGCCGGCCTCAGTGTTAGGAAGTATCGTGTGATATCAGGTCTCGCGAGGTAACGAATTGCTTTACGGCAAAGAACAGATCTGATAAAATTCTGATAAAATGAGCATCAAACAGAAATAACCCGGCGCCATATACATTGGGCGCGCGCAGCTCTTAAAGGGGCCATACCTTATTTCCACTCGTTACAGCGTCCATCCTACTGAACAGGTACAGGTGCACAGGGGGAGGGGATCCGGCCGTGAGTGCAAGCCATCTCTGCGTGAGTGCTATTCACGACAGTACAAGTACTCCACAGCGACTCTAGGGGTCGCTGTTTGACAAAAACGGAATTCCTACTTAGTGCTGCTTTAACTGAATTTTAGCTTTTAAGTAGTTATACTGTAGTTTTGTTTTACTCGTGTAAATGTATCTATAAGCTTGTTTCTGCCACTGAATAAAACGTAAAAAAGGCAATTGCGACTTTATATCTTACAATTCTCGTAATTGCGTGATATAAACTCGTATTTGCGAGAAAAAAGTCAGAATTGCGAGCTTATATCATTATACTTGTGTTACTTAATGTTTAAACAGTATCTCAAATAGGTACCATGTTTATATTTATATACAAGTCGCATATATGAGGTTTAAATAACGACATTCTTGCATAAAAAAGACTTAACTTCATTACGTGACACATCAACATTAGTATTCGTAAAATAATAGTGGTTTGCTCGTTCGCCATGACACTCTTTTTGAGGAATGCTGCAAGCGGAGCGATACATAGGGTGAAACGGTTCCCATGGTGATACTGGTAGAAAATGGCTGGAAAAGGCTCTCAGCCAATCAGAATTGAGAACCAGAACAAACCGTTGTATAAGGGATAATGCACGTCCAGCCGTTGCAAAATGGCAGTTTGTATGAAACGATAGAGCGAGTCTGCGATCCCGGATGACATAATTAAATAATTGTACAAAAAAAATTGATTTGAGTTTTAATATTTTATTAGCTCACCTATTGCAAACCTTCCATGAAGAAAAAGCGTTCCTAGCAAGCGTATAGTGCTGACTTCTGTTACCCGGATGAGCCTGTGTTATCAGTTTTTACCTGTTGTTATCGACAACACACCGCTGGATGGCGCGATTGACCAATCAGAATCAAGTATTCCACAGAGCCGTGTAGTAAAATAGAATAAAACTTGAAAATATCTTGAGCTTGTGTTCACCAAAGATCTTATTTCAGGCATTTGACAAAATCCATTCGAAAAACCCATTAAATTCAGGATTATGGAACCGGAGGTGCTAAAATGTTAACTCATTTCTGGGTTTTGGCCCACAAAAATACATCATCCTTCCAGCACTCTATTCGGCACATGCTTTTGTAATTTGACATTGTGTAATGTCATTGTCTATACTATAGCTAAGAATCTCTCATTGTGAACTTTGCCATTATCTGCAGCATGACTTTCTACGGGAATATTTCAAAGAGCGAATACGGTTGTCATATAATCTGATTTGACTGCGACTGTCTAGATGTCAGTGGTTAAATTAGCAATCGGTCAAAATGAGAGTGTGTGTATTTGTGTACACCCCACCCAGCGAGTGTTCATGTTAACAGGCTGACAGGCTCTTCCAGGGCTGTTTAACTGAAGACTGTTCTGTTCCATGACTCCCTAACCATGTCTGACATGCTGCAAAATCAGATGTGGCTCTCTCTCTCTCTCTCTCTCTCTCTCTCTCTCTCTCTCTCTCTCTCTCTCTCTCTCTCTCTCTCTCTCTCTCTCTCTCTCTCTCTCTCTCTCTCTCTCTCTCTCTCTCTCTCTCTCTCTCTCTCTCTCTCTCTCTCTCTCTCTCTCTCTTTCTTTCCGTTCCACTCACGTCTTAAAGAGGATGACGGCTAGCCTGGAAACACTCTGACACCTCTCCGACACGCATATCCCTCCAGTTCACCGGTCACACATGAGATTGGTCACCAACAGGCTGAACAAATCAATGGCTGTACCCTTAACTTTCTCACAATGCTTTAGTTATATACTACATCGCATTATAATGTTGTCTTTAAATTAGCTAAATTTTTGTGAAATTTCATGGGCAAAATATGCGCTGACTATGTGTGACCAACTTGAATCTGTTGTGAAATTTGTGATTCCAATCGACATGACTCAATTGTGCCTGTGAAAATTTGGAGAACATTCTATTCTATTCTATTCTATTCTATTCTATTCTATTCTATTCCAGTGCACTTCTTAATTAGTCTGGTTGTTTTTGGATATTATAGCTCCTTTAGTAATAAGGTTTTATTATTGCTTTTCATAGTATAGCTCCTTTGATAATAGGGTTTTGGTATAAGGATTATATTATATTATATTATATTATATTATATTATATTATATTATATTATATTATATTATATTATATTATATTCCAGTGTACCCCTAATGAGTCTCGGGTTGGATTTGATATTATAGCTCCTTTAGTAATAAGGTTTTATTAAGGTTCTGTTTACCTATTCTATTTTTAAATATTTGTCTGTATTTGTGTTGTGACTGGTATGGAGCTCCTTTGATATTAGGATTGTACTATAATCTATTCTATTCTATTCTATTCTATTCTATTCTATTCTATTCTATTCTATTCTATTCTATTCTATTCTATTCTATTCTATTCTATTCTATTCTATTCCAGTGCACTCTTTTGTCTGTATGTGTTATGTGACTGCACTTTGAAGTACATCTGCAATCATGATTCTATTCTATTCGAGTATACTCCTAATGAGTCTCTGTTTGCTTTTGATAGTATAGCTCCTTTAATATTAGGATTTTATTATAAGGATTCTATTCTATTCTATTCTATTCTATTCTATTCTATTCTATTCTATCCCAGTGTACCCCTAATGAGTCTCTGCATGGTTGAGTTTTATTATTATAATAGGATTTTATTATTCTTTTCCATTCTATTCTATTTCAGTGCACTCTTAATTTGTCTCTGGTTGTTTGATATTATAGCTCCTTTAGTAATAAGATTTGTACCTATTCTATTCCATATTTGTCTGTATTTGTGGTGTGGCTGCACTTTGAAGTACATCTGCAAGCATTATTTGATTCTATTCTATTCTATTCTGTTCTATTCTATTCTTTTCTTCATAGTATAGCTCCTTTAATAATATGATTTATAAGGATTCTATTCTCTTCTATTCTATTCCATTGCACCCCTAATGACTCTCTGGTTGGATTTTATTATTCTATTCTATTCTATTCTGTTCTATTCTATTCTTTTCTTCATAGTATAGCTCCTTTAATAATATGATTTATAAGGATTCTATTCTCTTCTATTCTATTCCATTGCACCCCTAATGACTCTCTGGTTGGATTCTATTCTATTCTATTCTATTCTATTTTATTCTATTCTATTCTAGTGCACTCTTAATTAGTCTCCGGTTGCTTTTGATAGAACAGCTCCTTTAATAATATGATTTTATTCTGTTTACCTATTCAAAAAAATCTATATTTGTCTGTATTTGTAGTGTTGCTGCCCTTTGATGTACATCTGCAGTCATGATACATTTGTTTGTTAAAGACTCTTGGAGAAAAATGTGACTACAGAAATAATCTGGGCTTTGTTCTCTCATTATATCAGATCTTAGATTCTCAGTCTCTGCATGATATACAATATGATTTATAAGGATTCTATTCTCTTCTATTCTATTCCATTGCACCCCTAATGACTCTCTGGTTGGATTTTATTATTCTATTCTATTCTATTCTATTCTATTCTATTCTATTCTATTCTATTCTATTCTATTCTATTCTATTCTATTCTATTCTATTCTATTCTAGTGCACTCTTAATTAGTCTCCGGTGGCTTTTGATAGAACAGCTCCTTTAATAATATGATTTTATTCTGTTTACCTATTCAAAAAATTCTATATTTGTCTGTATTTGTAGTGTTGCTGCCCTTTGATGTACATCTGCAGTCATGATACATTTGTTTGTTAAAGACTCTTGGAGAAAAATGTGACTACAGAAATAATCTGGGCTTTGTTCTCTCATTATATCAGATCTTAGATTCTCAGTCTCTGCATCACACCCCCCTCTCTCTCTCTCTCTCTCTCTCTCTCTCTCTCTCTCTCTCTCTCTCTCTCTCTCTCTCTCTCTCTCTCTCTCTCTCTCTCTCTCTCTCTCTCTCTCTCTCTCTCTCTCTCTCTCTCTCTCTCTCTCTCTCCCTCTCTCTCTCTCAGACAGCAATCAGGCTGAAGAGAGGGTGGCATTTTCCACAGTTCACGCTCAAATGCAACATCATTTTGAGTCACACTTCTGCACATGCTCTGTGCTTGTTTTAGGCAGTGCCCTGCAGGAGACTGCTTGTCTGTTACTGATGTTGTGATAAATCACTGATGAATCATTCAGTCAGCGCTCTCAAACCTCTGAGTGCAGCCCTGAGTGTAGAGTCCTTTTTTAGGCTTGCTGATGGAGATTTGCTTTTAATTTTATAAAAACACAGTAGTTATATTACAAATCCTGGTGAGCTACTTACCTAGACTGTGTTTTACGCCATCATATACATGCTCCCTATGAGAAGGCTGTTCCAAAAGGATTGAACCAAATTCTAAAGGCGAGATAACTTTTACCGATTTTCGCCGGCAAAAAATCCAGTCTTTTCAATAGCAATTTACACAGTCTGGAATTTCTTGTGAGGGCGAAATATTTCCGCAGGCAGATTTTGCCTCGGGTTCAAGTTGGTCATGCACATTTGCCACAAGCACATTAAAAAAATGGTTTTACTAACAAATAAAACTCCATTTAATTCAAAACTGAAAAAGTATGGAAATACATTGCTCCTTTAAAGCTGACAATTACACCCAATATTTGCATATGCTGTGTAATTTTTTGGTTTGTTTTTTATTAGCCTATCCCATTATCAGCTTAGCAATATCCTAACATCAGACTGGAAGTAGTTGTGTAAATCAAGACTTATGTGAGCCTTACATGAGGAATGATGTTTGTGTTGTATACATACAAATTGCTGCTTTTGTTTCAAGCGTTTCAAATTATTAAGCGGTCTAATTACAGCCGCAATTATGAGGTTTTATGAGGTTCAATTTAATGCTGCTTTGGAAGCCTTATGTAGGAAGCAAGCCAAACTCACTAGGTTTTGGAACAGCAGGTTTTTGTTATTAATTGACATTCAAACTATTTCTCAAAAGAAAAACGTTTTCAGTTTAGGCAAATTAATATGCAAAGATTTGATATTCGTCAACAAGTGAAACCTTTTTGGGTAACACATTACTTGAACGGGTGTGCATAAGACTGACATGACACCTTCATAATCATGACATGTCATGAATATGAAGGAGGGTTTATGCATGTTTATGACAACTGTCATTAAGTGTTATTTGCTCAATTATGACATTTTTACTGCAAATATGACATTGTTTGAGATGTCTTTGTTATGACAACTTGACATTACCAAGACAACATAAATTGTCATAAATATGTCATAAACATGATATAGCAGATTAATTATCAAACGTAAGAAACCACTTTATGGGTTAACATTACATTAAACTGTCATGTGGTTGGTTTTGACATTGGCTGTCATGAGGCCATTATAACATTTTAATGACAAATTCAATTTGTACCACTGTAGTCGAGGTCAAGAAAAATATTCATGACAGTTATAATGGCCTCATGAAAGCCAATGTCAAAACCAACTACATGACAGTTTAATACAATGTCAACCCATAAAGCTAAGTGGTTTCCTAAGTTTGATAATTAATCTGCTATGTCATGTTTATGACACATTTATGACAATTTATGTTGTTTTGGTAATGTAAAATTGTCATTACCAAGACACTGACAGGTTATGATGTATTGGTTTATGTCAAGTTGTCATACCAAAGACATCTCAAACAATGTGATATTTGCATTAAAATGTCATAATTGAGCGAATGACACTTAATGACAGTTGTCATAAACATGCATAAAACCTCATGTATCATGTCATGATTATGAAAGTGTCATGTCAGTCTTATGCAGACCCCTTCAAGTAAAGTGTTACCCATTTTTGTTTGGTTTTTCTTAGGCCTACATCATTTGTTTTATGTCACCATTATGATTTGATTTCTATGAGTTTCTTAGTGTAAGACATTTGAGGCTCTACATGACTTCTTAAGATTTACCTCGATTTAGACTTTTCCAGGACGAGTCGCTTGTGTTCAGTTGTCCTGAGGTTTCCTCAGTAACTCTGAAGCTGATGCCCTGGGCTGTATCTTCAGCCATTTCTGAATCTGGGTTACTCTGGTCTTTAATAATTACCATACTTTTGTCCAGCACAGGATGAGGCATGGTTTGTTGAGTTGTCATTTTACATTCTACGAAATATGATTCGTTTAATGATGCTGTGACTGCTTGTGTATTTCATGAAGTCTAGAATATAGAAATTAAATGTTCAAATTGTTATTAGCTGTGGAGTGAACACATTCAGACTGGTATATATGAATGAAAATGAGGTGAAAGGGTGGTTTGCCAGCACAATAAAGCTAAAGTTGCTGCTATACTTATGGGTCTTTGGTGTTGTCAATCAGAACCTTAAATAATGACAGTTTATATACATGTGTGTGCTTTTATGGCAAGTGTCTCAAAAGAGCAATTTGGCTTTTTGTGTATTTCCCAACTAATATCAAAATATTCAGCCTTTCATTACATCATTTATAATGACATATGTCATCCACACAAGAAAAGCAGCTTTTTGTATTGAGTCCCAGCTTTAGCTAATGTCTATTCTCTGGCTTTAAAGCGTTAACGTTGTTGACTGTTTATTGATATCTGAACTAAACTACTCCATCCAAAAGCAGAGCTGGTACATTTTCCACATTAGTCAACAATAGCTGACTGACAGAGAGATTAAAGACAGATGTCGTTTATATTGAATTTTGGAGACCATCATCACTTGCATTATTTGTATTTATACGAGAGCTAACTACAGTATGCTGCATTTAAGACATGTTTAAAGGGTTTTACTCACCCTCAATGACTCACCTTCATGTTGCTTCGAATCCATTAGACTATCGTTCATCTTTGAAACACAAACAAAGATATTTTTAATGAAACCTGAGAGATTTCTATCCCTACAAATTCCACATAATCAACACTTTGACACCTCAAAAGGTTTATAAAGACTTTTGAAGAGACAGAATTATATGATGAACAGATTTAATTTGGACTTTTATTCACATATAAACATTGATCAACGCACATAAAGCACGTCAAATATGGTAAATGGAATGTCAAACGTTCTTGCTTGACATGTTTGACCTTCTTCGAGAACCAATAAGGATTGCTGTATTATGCATGCCAGGCCAGTAGTTGGCGATGTCAATTTGTAGAGAAAACCTACGCGCCTGTAGACTGCAATACATCATGTGCATGACGTCACTGTTTTCACAAATTCATGTTTTTATAGTTTACACTGAGACGATAATGTTATCGTTTTCAAAAACATGCATTTTCAGGCCCCCAAACAGTGTTGTCATGTAAATAAAGGACCAAACGCATAAAAAGTTTTCTGTTTTTAGTTGAAAATGGTGTCGTGTTAAACAGATACGTGTTGAGATTACACCTCTCGATTCATATGAATTATGTTTACAATGCCTTTATGAACTTTTGAAGCATTAAAGTTTTGGAAGAATGTGTTTCAAAGATAAATTAAAGTCTAATGGACATGAGGGTGAGTAAATAGTGACCGAATCTTAATTTTCTGGGTGAACTCTCCCATTAACAGCAACACAAAATGACCCTGTTTTTTGTAAGTCAACAGGAAACCCTTTTTGCAACCCATTTACTTCCTTAATTTTATGTATTCAGTGCACAACACAAAAATGTCATGTTCAAGGTCAGAATTTAAAAATAACCAGGACTCCCTTATATTAAAATAGTTTAACCTCTTAAGTGTCACGCCCTTTTTTTTTTGGAATAAACATGAAAATGCACAATCCGAACTTAAAGGGTTGTAATTCAAGAATACTTTGGAATATAGATGTAAGATTGGTCTAGTTTTAAAGAAAACATTTGGCAGGTTTTTGTAGACGTTAAATCAATTAAGAAAGTGAAACAGAAAAAAGTTATAGAAGTTTGAGTTTATGAAAATGTAAAATGTAAAAATTTAATTATTCGTATTTGATATAAAATATATTTTTTCAAAACCTCATGGACCCTGAAACTGCAAGAAAATCAAAGCCAAAACTCTGAACAAGTTGTGTTTCAAATTTTAGGTTGATATCTCAAAAAATGAGCTTTCAGTAAGATTTTGTTTGGGCGGGCGCAGTACCAAACTTTTTCACTAGGTCACAACCAGACTCCATTACTATGGAAGTAAAATAATGTCACATGTTTTTGAAATAAAAAGCCTGTTGAATTGCACTACTTGAAAAAAAAAAATAGGCATTGCATTAACCATGCTTGCATTTTTATGCATTGTATTTTTAGGGCTTGCATTTTTATGGGCTGAAATTCAACATGGTTGAATATTTAAGCTGTGAATATTTCAATTAAAAACATTTCAAACACATTTTCATTATTAAAAATTCAATAATCCATAATCACCATTCATATTTCATTTCCAAAATATTCAAACTGTTTAAAAATACAACCAATAATATTCAACAGGCAATTTTCGGTCCATTTTATTTCGCTTTGCAAATTCGCTTCCACAAATTCAGTGGTTCAAATTCGACAGTAAATTCAACATTGACGTCCAGGAACTGCAGGAAAAGCTGAAGATTGCCGAGCATAATCTCCATCTGCTGTTAGTCGAGCTCACCATCAGGGGGTGCAAAAGCGCTTGTTGTTGACGAAGACCAGCAAAATTAGAGCAAGTCATTCATTCATAAAACTCATTTACAGCAATGTAAGTTTATTTGTGATTATTATGACGGCTGTTTTTGTTAAATTCGGTGCCTTCACGGCAGTGGCGCCTCCAGAAATTTTTCATAGGGGTGGCCAGATGGGGCCAGTTAAAATCTTGGGGTGGCACAGCAAAACTATAAACCATAATTTCAGAATTTTATTCTACTGTTGTAGTAAACCGGCCTGTAGAAAACTATCAGAAAGACTTAAGGAAACTCCTACTGATATACTTTGGTTTATTGTGTTATATTTAATGTTAGCTTACTAATGATATTAGTAGGGCCCTACTAATATATATTATATATAATGATATATATTATACAGCAACATATATATATATATATATATATATATATATATATATATATATATATATATATATATATATATATATATATATATATATATATATATATATATATATATAAGGGCCCTCGCCCCATGGCAAATTTCCAGATACTTACATAATTGTGAGGAATTTAATCCTTTTTAAGTTATTATTTTGCAGTGTAAGATTACAGTTAACACCTTTAAATATTACATAAATGTACTATGAATTTTTAATAAACTTAATGAGTGTATAAATCAGCAGCAAAAAGTAATTCTTGAAAAAATCTGCACAGTAATTTTATAAAAATCTAAATATGTTAATAAAAACAAATTACTATTAGTTCTCTTATAAAATTCAATCAGGCAATCATACATTTCACAATTTTATAATTATATATTAATGTCAAGAATTCAGAAGTGCATATATAACCTACACTACAAAGAAATAATATACAATTAAATTATGCTTATTTTAAATGCAGGCTAGGTATAACAAAATATATTTAAAAGTTCACGTCACAAAGCGAAGAAATGTCGAGCGCACAAATCCTAGTGCGATTTGTTCCTTTGTTTCAGTTTTATATTCCAGTTATTGTGCGCTGTGTCCAGTTATCCCAACGGAAAGGGAATCCTTGAGTATGAGGTATTGAGGGAAACCGATTATAATCCTGTTCATGGTAGAGAAAGCTGATGACATGTAGAATACACAGGGAAAGAAACAATGAAGTTATTGAATGAAACATAAACACAGCTTTTGTGTGTTTATCATCTTTTCCGCATATACTGTCACAGATAATCATTTCCATTTTATGAATGAATGTCTTCGTCAACAACAAGCGCTTTTGCACCCCCTGATGGTGAGGTCGACTAACAGCAGATGGAGATTATGCTCGGCAATCTTCTGCTTTTCCTGCAGTTCCTGGACGTCAATGTTGAATTTACTGTCGAATTTGAACCACTGAATTTGTGGAAGCGAATTTGCAAAGCGAAATAAAATGGACCGAAAATTGCCTGTTGAATATTATTGGTTGTATTTTTAAACAGTTTGAATATTTTGGAAATGAAATATGAATGGTGAATATGGATTATTGAATTTTTAATAATGAAAATGTGTTTGAAATGTTTTTAATTGAAATATTCACAGCTTAAATATTCAACCATGCTAAATTTCAGCCCATAAAAATGCAAGCCCTAAAAATACAATGCATAAAAATGCAAGCATGGTTAATGCAATGCCTATTTTTTTCAAGTAGTGCAATTCAACAGGCTTTTTATTTCAAAAACATTTGACATTATTTTACTTCCATACATTACTGCCCATATAAGGGCGCCTCCATTTCCATATGTGTTTTGAGTGATCTGAACCATTATTTCCACAATTGTCATACAATTTATGAAGTAGGCATCCTATTCAGAAGTAGTAAGGGAAGTTTGGCATATTTTGATATAAATTCAACCTCTAATAATCACATAAAAAGAACACGCATGTGCGTTATAGCTCGCTGCCGCATCACAAATGGTGAATCTATCATATTTTTCTTTATATTTAAAACATTTCAGACCTTTTTTTCAAAAACAAATGAATGGATGCTATCTTTTGAACTATTGGAATGAAAACAAACTGAGGTTTCTACCATTCTTTCACGATTTTCATGTTCATCACTATTTAAAAAAAAAAGGTCTTAACACGCCTTAGGAGTATGAAAATATTCTTGTTGCAAATTGATAGAATACGGCTCTTCTGTAATTTATTTTGGAAATCAATCACCAAATATGAAAACTACAGATTGTAAGCTTTCAAATGATATATAGTTTGTCAATATTAGTTTAGGTTTAGTATAGGATATTACTGTTTTAAATATGTAATGGCTATGTGCTATAAGGCGGTGACACAATGCAAAGTGTGCAATTAATTATACATTTACTTAAACTGTATAAAAATAGTTCTTCAGATCTCTTTAAATCACACAAAGGTGAATCGCGAGCCCGTTTCAGAGGCAGTGGGCATGTGGTGATTCATTTTAATACACTGGAGCTGCAATGACAGTTGACACTCTGCCAGCAGTATTCATCTCACTAATGTGGCCTTTGAAGACATCGAGAGCCATAAAGTTCATCCAGCCATTCAGTATGACTGAAATATGTTCCCTTTTGATTTCACGTGTCTCTGTTTGTCAAAAAAGGTTCTCGATATAAAAAAAAAAAGCCTTTCCATTAAATGCCATTGATCTGTCTGGAAAAGTGTGAACGAATCATAAAAGAATATTCGAGGTGCATTTAGCACTCGCTTATAATAACATAGATATGAAATGAACGCTGTGCTTTAAACTTGTCTTTTTCGGTTTATTGCAGCATGTTCTCCTGGCCTTCAAGTTCATCCTGGCATTCGTCATTCCAGATGTTCCTAAACACATCCAAGTCAAACTAGACAAGCTGGAGTTTGACTCCCTAGAAGCTCTTAAGAAAAGGGTGAGTACGTTTGTACATGTGCACATTATCTGTAGCATGCAAACAGGAAATGGGTCCGTTCAGTGCAAATAGTGACTTGCGTACATGCCTCTGTGGACTTTACAGAGTCAACAACACATGTCTGCATCAACAGAAGCGGTTATGCACCAACCATTATTCCTCTGCTCAGAGAGGCAGAGAGCAGCATTAACATGCTTCCTGATCATTAAATGATCCAGAGAGACCTTTGTACATGCTGAGAAGCTCTACTGACATACAGAGTGTGTTCAGGTAGTGTTTGCTAATGAGGTTTAGCTATTTGGGCAGATGTTTATCACCTCACATGCGGCATAAGAAGTAGGTCACTCACAAAGAAACACACACTGCAGTCTGCCCTTAGCAGTCAAGCAGAATTAATAATGAGGAAAAAACATATTTTTTTCCTTAAAAGACAAAGGCTATGTTTGGATTGAAATACTAACACACTGCTTACTGCAAACTACCTTCTATTTTTAAAAATAACAGTGAGAGAGATTGTATTATGCAGTGATAAATATTTCAAACAGTAGAATGCAACAAGGAGGGGAGCTCACATACATAATTGTAGACATATTCGTGTACAAAAAAACAGAGGTGCAAAGAATACCTGAAAACCATACTTGAGTAAAAGTACAGATACCTTACAGTGAAAATGACTACATTACAAGTCTCCAATTCCAATATGGCTCGAGTACAAGTCTTAGATTATCGGATTTTACCAGTACTTAAGTATTTTACTCACACTGGATGTAGGCTCAAAGATACACTAGCCCTCAACAACTAAGAGATGCCAGTGAAAAAAACAAACAAAAAAACAGTTGATTTGTGAGGAGAGCAATCATGTTTATTTTCTAAAATTGAAATAAAACGGAACACCTCAAAATTGCAATAAATCAAGGTCGACACAACAGCGTCTTAGTAAACGTCTACAAACACTCGAGTGTCAGTTAAGCAGTTCTCAAAAATGGCAGAAGTAAACCAAAATCCTTCAATAAGGTCTATTCAATATAACAGATAAATCAAATAATGTTTAGTCAAATGAAATAGTCAAAGCCTACTTTTACTGGACATGCTGGTTTCAGCCTCATCACCGGCTGCAGTCATGTCCTCATCTCATATGAAACACCTGCGATTCAGCAACTTCCTTCTAATGCACTCATATTCATGTAAAGTAGCCTTGTTGACAAGTTTGGATAAGCAAGGGCAAAACAAACAAGATATAGTACCTTTAATGCCATGTAGATGGCGATATCACTTCTTTTGTAGCAGAAATAAACTGCTGCAGAAAAAGTTGCCATTCAAAATGTAAAAAGTAATTGCATTACTCATCACAAATGTATTAAAGTACAGATTACATATACTTATTAAAAAATGTAGTCAAGCAGAGAGTGAAAGTTTCTAATATCTTTAATACTCTGTAATACTACAAAGTAGCCAACAAGATACTAGTATAGCGGAGGATCTTTCCGAATTTTAGAGAAGACCCGCCCTCTCCAATTTTTTTTAAAATGCACATGCGCAACACTCTATTTGCTCCCGAGAGGGAACGCCTATTAAACTTTTACTAGCAGTGATTTTAAATGGATTTCTCCAAATAGCATGCCAAACTTTACCTGTCTAGTAGAATCTTCGTGACTGCGGCATCAGTGGGAAGCCCAACCTGTGCTTTTAGCGCACGCCAGCGTGTGAAATATTCACCCAAAATCACTCTGGTCTTGTTTCTATGTTCTGCGGCCTTTTTCTTCTTATACACTTCGTATACATTTTTTCTCTTTCGACCCTCGGCCATTTTCAAAGGAAAGGCTGAAACCGTAACTCATCACACATAATACACCTGAAAGTGCGCATGCGCAGAAAGCGAAAACTACATAGGGACGAGCATGTACGACGGCCTTACGTAAACATATCACCAGAATGATTGACACTTAGGTGGACCAATAGTATAGGCTACCCACCCGGAAAAAGAAAATCCTCCGCTATAACTTTAAGTAAAGTAACTTACGCACCAAAGTAATTTGTTTGTCTATAAATTCCTTCAGCCTTTGACGTGGATGTTTTTGCTGTTTTAAACAGTAGTATGTGCTCAGGACCTCATTATGTTGCATGTTAAAGTCAGTGAGTCTCAGAAATAAATTTGGTTATTTACCATTTATGAAAAAAAGTCTTAATTTTTCTATTTTAATGAAATAAGTCAATAATTATATATTCTGCTGTTAAAATGTTTATTTTCATAATAATGGTTTAAATTACTTTTGATTTATTTGTCTGATGAAACTGGAAATCTGTGAGTGAGGTGGTTTTGAAAGGGACTCATCAGCTCTTATTTTTCTCTTAAGTCAGGAGACAGTTGAATATACACTTATTATAATGTTTAATACACACATAGTAATATTATAGTATTTGTTGCTTGTTGATAGTGAATTTCATTCAAAAACTGTGTACAGTGAGAATGAATTTATGAATGTACACTACCATTTGAAAGTTTGTTTAATGTTTAAAGTTTCCTTGTTAAATAAAAGTGTACATTTCTTTTTTTTTTTAAACCCAGATTGATCCCAATCTTTTGAACAGTAGTGTACATATATGAAATTACTGTCCATTGGATTAAAAAAAAATCCCAGATAAGGATTTTGCAATTACTACTGATGTACTAGTATGGAAGTATGCAATTCTGAACAAAGCCTTAAAATGATTGTTCACAAAAATGACAATTCTTTAAAATCATTTATACACGCACATGTATTTCTTTCTTTTGTGGAACCCAAAAGAAGATATAAAATAAAAAAATAAAAAAAATGGTCTCAGTGGACCCAAACAGCTTGAATGTTCTTCAAAATATCCAATTTAATGCTTCACACAAGAAAGAAAATCATAGAGGTTTGGAATGACATGATGATGAGAGTAAATCATTTTTGGGTTAACTATCCCTGGAAGATGTCTGTGTGTATCCGCAAATTGATTTTTACTGTTATTCAAAGGTCAAGGTAGGTGGTGCCAGTAATTTGTTTATGGATATGAACCGTAGCCAGTTTTAATTAGATTAAAAGAGTGATTCACAATTGTAATGTTTGTGGTAATGTATTCAGATCACTGTCCCTCTTCTAAAATAGGAAAAGGCATGATATATTGTCTAAAGTATTAATAATGATTCCATACAATGTCTGTAAAAGCGACAGCATCGACACACTTTAACAGGATTCAATGGCTTTATTTCTGCAGAGACGAGCCCTCGGTCGGTAAGTCTGTTGCCATGGCTCTAGTGATATGGCACAGTTGGATTGTGAATGACAATGAGCTGGCGTGTGCTGTTGGCATCCAGCGTTATCCTTAATGTGGCCTTGTGTTTCCTCCATTCACTAACAGCAGATAAGATGTGTGCGATACGGCCCCCCTTTGCCTCCTAATGCTGTGGATTATAATGTTTCCAATTAATTTAGGTACATTATGAGCACTACTCTAATAGTTTTGCATTTTTATGTGTTGGTTTTCTCTAATCGCAACACTGGTGTGCACGGGCGTAGGGACGGAAACAGTGGGGGGCAGATTACAAAATCAGCTCGTTTATGAATATCAATTGGTTCTGCTTTATTTGCTGAAAAGCAGACATTGATAAATATGTGCAAGCCAAGCAGGTTCATAATACCTGGAGAGTGCTATTTGTTAGCAGTCTCATTTATCTCAATGGCAGATGCTCGGCTGGTGCAGGACCCCTCGGAAGAATGTGAATTGAATCATGCCATTTCGCTCATATGCACTCAGTTCCAGATAGGTTTTTTTTAAGGCAATCGACTAAGCTGTAAATGCCATGTGACTAGTTAATCTTTAGCCGATGAAAAGGGACATCCTGATATCAGGCTGTAGGTGAAAACCCCCAAGCACTTCAATAGCTATAATAGCATACTGTGAAGTGAATGGTAGCAATGTAAGACAGTTTTACTGTACGCTTTTAATAACACCAGGAAATAAAAAATAAAAACTTGTTTTGACTTTTAGTTCATATGGATGACTCCGCCTGTACTATACAGATTTTTGTCCAATCAAATGTCCTTTATTTAAAAATATCCATCCCCCTTATATCACCTTCGACTAGGAAGTAGCAAATCATGGTTTAATGCTGTGACATAAAGCCCATGTGGATATTTAAAAAGAGGGGATGAGCTCTTAGATCTGTCTTACCTAAACATCCTATAGGAAATATGTCATCACTGGAAAGATGACAGGTCTGGAAAAAGTAATTGCATGGGTTCTTTAAGAGCCCTTCTGTAAAATCAGCCACATTAAATATAAAGAATTTCAAATCATATGCTGCTTGCAAAAAATATATATATTTCCCACTGTGACCAAGCATCCAACTATAAATTCTTAAAATAAATAGATAATTTTTTCAAAAGCAGAGTGGACAAATTTATAAATGTAATTTTTTTTTGCTCAAAATGAGGCACCTCTTGATGGAAATAAATGTTGTGATGCTATTTCCATCAAAAGGTGCATCCATTTTTGGTCAAGGACTATTGACAATGCAAGAGTCCATCACTCTGTAAAGTCTCCTCCAGCACATCCCAACGACTTTCAATGAATTTAAGGTCTGGATTCCGAAGTGCCAATTCATGTGTGAAAATGATCCCTCCCAATCATTCTTTCACAATTTGAGCCTGATGAAGCTTGACATTATCATTCTGGAATATGGCCATGATCTGTCTTCCTACATAGGGATAGTTCACCCAAAAATGAAAATTCGGTCATCATTTACTCACCCTCAAGTTGTTCCAAACTTGTATGAATTTCTTTCTTCTGCTGAACACAAAAGAAGTTATTTTGAAGAACGTCAGTAACCAAACAGTTGATGGGCCCCATTTGACTTCCATAGTATTTATTTTTCCATACTATGGAAGTCAATGGGGCCTTGGACCTGTTTAGTTGCCCATATTCTTCAAAATAGCTTATTTTGTGTTCAGCAGAATAAATAAACTCATACAGGGTTGGAACAACTAGGGTGAGTAAATTATAACAGAATTTTCATTTTTGGGTGAACAATCCCTTTAAGAAATGAAAAGCTATACACTCCATCAATTAGGGTTAGAAGAACAGTTGCCAAACATTTGACATGCTAGAAATATAATAATCACTGCAACAATGATCAAGTCATAGACTCTTAATATATATATATATATATATATATATATATATATAGTATAATTCATCTACAATCGGCAGTAAAACTAACAGAAAAATATGATTCAATGTTCAACCCTTGACCCACCATAGGATAAACGGTTTGGAGAAAGGATGGATAGATGGATAGATTCAGTGTTTAACTGATGTGGCTGATATTTGCTGCGCAAGGAAACATCCTGATTGGAATGATTGTTTGGTCATTAATATACCTAGATATTTATTCAAGGAGGAAGGAATGAAAGCATCTTGATGGCTTCACATTCATGAAGACTGTGGTCAAAGATCTGTGGGATTGTAGGTACTGAAAAGGGAAGCCCATTCTCACAGCGAAATCAAGACAGCACATTTAATGATATGATGGAGCACTTGGCTGACGAGCTGCGATGAAGGCGGGA
Source organism: Rhinichthys klamathensis goyatoka (assembly GCF_029890125.1). NCBI lineage: Eukaryota > Metazoa > Chordata > Actinopteri > Cypriniformes > Leuciscidae > Rhinichthys > Rhinichthys klamathensis. Next base: position 2,029,910 of record NW_026606559.1, read on the forward strand.
CTCCATCGAAGTTTCATCAGTCTAACATTTCTTTTAATTTAGCAGAGAGACGCAGGTCGTAAAACACATATTGATTATGTTTCAGGATGACTGAAGACGTGATGTTTCTGGGCTTCTGCCCCTGCGATTCTCTCTCACAAACTTTACCTGACACCGGCTCATCCCTCTGCCAGTGCTGGCGCTGCGTCTTCACCAGAGTCTTTCCATCAGGATGATGGACGGTGGCTAATCGTTTCAGCGGCCTCGTCCTGATCTGTTAGAGTTCAAAAGTGCCGACTGCAGTTAAACGGTGCGATTGTTTGGTGATATAAGACTACAGGACTTCAGGGAGGTACTTGGTCCAGTGGTTTGAGGGCGCTAGAGTTGAGCAAGCAACACATGACGCCATTTAGCTGTATTTCCATGTGTTCAGCAGCTTGAGAGGGTGAAGACAGCTGTCAGGAGAAAAGTTCCCACTGCTCTAGGGCAAAGGGACTCTGAAAATAGCCGGCACTTGCGGCAGCAATGGAAACCCCCTGTTAGTGGCCAGTCTTTGGAAAGGATCCGGGGTGAACTCCAGGAAAAGGCCAAGCTGCCAACACTAGCATGGAACTATTAAGGAAACTGGGGATTTTGGCCTTCCTGCTCTGTTGAATCTGTTTAACCCATAACAACTGTATGAGTGGCTGATAGGAATAGAAAACAGAGACGGAGACAGTGGCCCTCCAGGAGCAGGATTGGACACCCCTGTGATAATTGTTAAGTCACAGGTGATGAGTTAAGTGAAACATAGGGGGATGTCTGCTTTTCCTACTAAACATCAATGACAAACATCCCACTATCTCCAAAGAAGACTAAGGGAAATGGGTGGGAAACATCTGTGTTGATTCACATTTGTATTTGATCTCACTTTAGATCAATACTTGAGGTTGATCAAAGCGTTCCTACGGAGATGGGTTGACAATGTGGCAGTGGAGAGATACGGTCATCTTGAAAAGATATTGGTTCCCATCCATGGGTATTGGGAAAGCTTTGATAAGATCAATTTCTCCCTTTAAAAGGCAGCTTGTATTATGCATGCATGTTGTGTCCCGGGTTTTGATTTGCTTTGTTTCAGAACTGAGAATTAATGGTTTGTTTTTTCCAACCTATGTCAATTTGTTAAATGATGGAGGCCATTTATCTTAGAACCAGTGCTGTCAGTTTAACACATTAATTTAGTGTGAGTAATTATAAAAATAAATAATGTGCAACAAATTAATGCAATTGATCATGCCACCCGACCCTTAAGTAAATTCCGTAATGAGGAATGTTCCTACCTCTGGAGCAATTCAAGCTTCAGTGACCACTTTTTGCCAATCCGTATTCAGTGCTGTCCGGCTGCTATTACATGCAACACGTCGAACCATACTGTACCACACATCCTGCAGAGTTTACCTCCAACTTGTCCCAACATAGCAGTCTGGAAGATTTTAGTAATCCTGAAGACCTTGTCGGTTATTGGGGTTGAAGCTAAACTCTGCAGGACTGCAGGATTGAACACCCGTGCAGAAGGTGATTCATTATCATTGATCAGATTCGGTTTCAGGATTTTCTTTTCTTTTCTGGAAGATCATTTCAACTTTTTAGAAAAAAACAAAGAGCTAAGTTTTAAGTAGAAAAATGGTGCCAAAAAGGGCCTACTCATTGTCAAGCTAGGCTCCTAAACACACGCCCAACCCCTGCATACATTAGTGACAGAGCCCTTTCTTTAAATTAATCGAAAATCCATCTTTTGGTAGCCAATGTTAAAGTAAAAATATTTTTCAGGGCCCTAACTTGCAGTGTTTGCTAGGCCCCCAGTGTTTGCAAGGGGCTACAGTTGTCCGCTCGCACTTTGTGCACTAATGGCTGAGATTCTTTTAAAAGTCTCGGACTGGTTTTGGAGGCCCTTGATAGTCTGAGGCCCCTTTGGCCCAGTTCATAAACCAGCCCTGGTGTCAAAGAATGTTAGTTGTGTGATGGACCTCGTCAGATTCAGTCTGTTTTCAAATCATTGCCTGACCACCGTCACAGGGAGTGGAACAAGCCAGTCATCCGAGGGAATCTGTCAACTTGCTGAAGTCCATGCGAATGTGACATGTTCCGCGTTAACCTTTAATGGTGTTGGGGAAAATTGAGTCAATATAACACTTTCAATATAGCCAGTGTTGGAACTGAGGGAATTCACAAACTGTGAATCAGACATTAAACTGAAAGCACCTTGACGGTTTTTCAGAAATGATTAGGCTATAGAGACAATATCTTATCACTGTGATGGGATTCTTCACAACTGTTAATCCTCTAATGATTCATTGACCCCGAGTTTGCACTTGTATTTGAGTAGAGTTGTTAACATGAGTGATTGTATGTTGGTGTTGTAGAAGCTTTAAAGCTTTTAACCCACCCTGCCTCCTTCTAACATAATCAATACTTACATGGTCCCGTCAATTATCCCAGTTTGCCCATCAAGACCTCCCTTGAAATCCAGAATATTTGCTCCAGTTAGGCGCATGTCAGCCACCTTTTTTTGAACTTCAGTTCTCACTGTTGTTAATGCTAATCCAGCCTGCAGGAAGGAAAGTGAGAAAAGTGTCTCCTGAGATGAGCTCCTGAAAATTCGGCTTCCGTGAGCATCTGAGAAAGATCGACTCACTGTGTGAACAGATACAGTGTCTGAGAGAAAGAGGAAAGTTTAAAGAGGCAATTCTCATTTTGAGTATTGGATTGTTTTAGAAAAAAAATTCTACCCTTTTTTGAGGAAAACATTGATTGGATTGAAATCTCATACACTCATAAATTAATCGTGAATAACCTGAGTTAATCAGATTTATGGAATTTGCATGGTTTTAACTTATAACAAACCATTACTAAAGCCCAAAGTATACTTCAGCGTCCGCTCCGCGCACTGTCCGTGTGCTGCACAACTTTTGAGTCCGCTCGTACGGTGCGCGTACAACAGCGCATGTGCGAGTGACTTATGCATTTGAAAACAAAGTCCACTAGATAGTGTGCATGCGCTGAAAATGTCTTTCCTCGCTCGCGGCCAAAGGATTATACGTTGAAAGGCTTGTGCGCGAGATGGAGCGGAACGCGGAAAATGAAGTATACCCGGGCCTTAAAACATGGTACATAAACTTGTACATGTACTTGTAGGTGAATCTCATGAATAATGTCAAGAACATGTGAGGGTCAAATTCCATCCATCCATTTGTTTAGCCACTTGTCCGTCCGTCCGTCTGTTTGTTTAACCACTTGTCTGTCCGTCCGTCCGTCCATCCATCCGTCCGTCCGTCCATCCATCCATCCATCCATCTGTTTGTTTAACCACTTGTCCATCCATCCATCCGTCCGTCCGTCCGTCCATCCATCTGTTTGTTTAACCACTTGTCCGTCCGTCCGTCCGTCCATCCATCCTTTACTTGTCTATCCATCCTCATTATTTTTTAGATTACTAGAAAGGAATGGGAGATTTTATGGCATTTTTTAAATTTTATTTAGTTCATATATTTAATTGACATTTAATTTTGTTTTGTTTTCCTGGTGAAATATGACTTGAAGATTCCAGTGGAGGCCACAGTATGAAAACTGTTTTGTAGACCTCTTTAATTATTGAAAGAAGTTTTTCTTTCACCACATTCAGACTTTACATCTGGTGCCTAGCCGTTGTGCAGTTTCCTCAGAGGAGACCAGAGCGTGGACTCACTGAACCTACACGCACAGAATCACAGTGTCAGCAGCCCCGGCCCTATCGATCTCTCTTTTGGATTGAAAAGTTAATTGCACCTAACGCTTTTTCACTGAGAATGTAATTTGCTCTGGTTTGCTGGAGGCAGTGAAATTAATTGATTAAATGAAACTCGGTATATGCCATAGTCTGGGAGGTGTGTATACTGCAGAAAGAGAAAAAAAACTGTTATGGGCAGATGGGTTCATTTTGATCATCTTTTTAAGAAGATTTAGTAGCTTTCTGTAATGTTCTTTTATTGTTAAAAAGCTTTCAATATAGTCCTACAGCATCCCTGCTTCTCTCCATCGCTGAAAACCCAGCGTGACTCATTTGAAGCGCAGTCCTGCCTGAGGCTGTATGTATGCTGAACTAAGATCAGCTTTTGCCTTTTATATCCCAACATGTAAGATTTGTTTAGACCAGGGAGAACTGATGCTAAGTCAGCCTAAATCAGTTCTCTCGCATTAGAAAGATTATGAGTATAAGCCTTGGTTATTTGTGTGAAATCTCTCAGAAGAGATTAAATGGATAATGGGGAACATACCCCAGATTTGTACATCATATTCTTAGACTTTTTGTGCACAAACATCCAAGATTTTCTTTTCACCCCCTGCACTCTTAAAAATAAAAGTTCCAAAACTGGGTTTTCGCAGCGATGCCATACAATAATTTTTGGTACCTCAAAGAACCTTTTTAAATATCTAAAAAAAAAAAATAATTTGTGGAATGGAAAGGATGCATTAATGTTCATACATTGAACTCTTGATGCCAATAGAGAATCTTTGTTTTTAAGGTTAATCTGAGATCAGACGGTGTAAACTCTTTAAACTTATTTCATAAGTCTGGATTCTAAATACGTTCCACCATTAATTTTTGATTTTGTTTGTCTTTTCAGAAAATACTGGAAGTTGCGGAGACCAGAAATACATGGAATAAGTGACATGTGACGACAACACAACGAAAGAACTCAAGGTGTACACATGCTGTAAACTATCTAGTATTATATATTTCACTGAATTTAAATATGCACTCCTTGCCATGTTATCCACAAAATGGCTTATTGAAAATGACAGGGTTTTTATTATATTTTCCAGGCATTGCAGTTGCATGCATTGTTTTATGATTTCTCTTGGTCAATTAAACGGTTACTGACATAATGAAAGAGAATCCAGTTAATGTATGATGGGGTCAAATGACCAGGTTAATTTGGTTAGTCATTTCTATTCCTGTTTAAATGTCTGAATCTGTAAAAAATGTTGTAAAGAGATGGTTATACCTTGGGTCTTAATAATCCCAAACAAAGAGATGTATTGTAATTTTCTGAGGTATTGAATTGACCAGTATCATTGACTCTGAGTTCTACCAAAGATAGAGCAGTGCCTTTAAACATCACTATCACATTTACCTGTTATGGCTTTTGTTTACAGCGTCAGGCCACTTCACCTTGTACTGTACTTGCATTAAGCATATTCAATATCCTCTGCCTGAAAATAAACATTTTCATTATTGAGATAACATGTTCTTCATCCTTGAGAGGTTGGAGTGAGATGTGTGTGTTTAGAAGATGTCCTCTATCAGTCATAAACCCAGCAGCAGCCTTATTCATACAATAAACGATAAGTTTATTTTTTGGTGTGTATGAATATCTGAACATCCAATTTATCAAAAGAAATCCCATTTTATTCTAGCTTCATGCATTTATTTTTTTATCAAGACTTGAATATGGGTAAGTTTCAGAAAAAAAGCAACGTTTTGAGCAAAAAGCTGAGAAAATCACGTTTTTATCAGACTATATCCAGATGGGATTTAGAATATTGATCAAAACATAGATGGAGTAGATCAAGTCCATCAACACCCCCAAAGCTTCACAGTCCTATAGCTCATCCTGGGTCGACATTTCATTCAGTAACTTTAGGGAGTTTTGATTTATATGCTGTTTAATGTTGATGATCGTGCCATTTTACATATGCTTACATATGCCATCACTTGTTTCTGCTTCTTTTTTGCATGTGTATTGATCCGAAAACTCTTTCAGAAGTTGTGTAATAGCGCCCCCTACAGTATAACAGTGACTGAATTTCCTGGCTTTCCGTGTTTTCAATGGCAAGGAAGCGTTGTCTCATAAATGACAGAAAATTCTGTCAATGGTAGGGAAAGAGTTAATGTATTTGGTCATTAACATACGCTGCTGTAGATTATTGCTGCTGCTGCTGCTGCTGCAGAGCAAGTGTGGATTTGCTACTGCTAATGGATCCACAGTCCTGTGAGCATGTAAGATATGCTACATAAATCCCATAGCAGATTTAGACAGGTGGAGCTGGGGGAGGAGGAGGGTTTGAGAGGAACCCTGCGGAACTGGCGTACAGAAAAAAATTAACCAGACTATTTAAACGTTGAGCAAGCAATATCATTGGCTGCAGGATCAGCAGAGGTCATTGTGTCATATATATATATATATATATATATATATATATATATATATATACACACACACAAATTCTATTCTTTGCAAATTTCTACTGAGCAGCTTTTTGGTAGTTTCTCAATGTGAATGTTAGTTACAGTTTTGGGTGACCAGGTCTTAAGCACAAACAGTTACTCTAATGAAACAAAATGCTTGCCTGGTGTGTTAAAATGTTTGTAAAAATGGAATAAGGAGTAAAATCCATGCGCTCACTTAACTGAGAGGGAAAAACGGGGATTGCACAGAATTGTGTTATGCACGTAAACAGTCATTTGTCATCTTGTCTTGATCGAGACTGCTGATTAAAGTTGCATTTGACATTGCAGAAAAGTATTTAAAAATACTTCAGGTTTTGGGAGCCAAATAACTTTGCTTTAGAAAACATCAAGTGTGAAGACCCAGAGGACTGAGGGCAGTGTGACTAGCCAACTTACAACTCAGTCTAATTAAGGAACGGCTTGTCACACTTTCTGAGACTGATGCGGTCTCAGCAGTTTCCACTGAGCAGCAATGACACCATGCAGAACGTGTCTTGTGTGCTCGCAAGGTGCTCTACCGACAACACGTATAGTGTGTTTGAGCATTAAACTGATGCTGGACATGTACTTGGATGAGAAGTGTGTACTTGAGACACCCCTGAAAAGCTCTGGGTTATTGGAAACTCCTTGGCAGCACAAGCGGGCTGTAAATTAGGAGCAAATACCTTTCAGCAGCAGGGAGTTGTGGGCAGCGCAACCCTTGCCAAGTTTAACTTCTTTCCACAGTGTGTAGTCCTCTGAACCGAGACTTTTACTATTGTACAGAAAGCCCACAGATGCGAACTTGGATCAACTTACTTTCATAATGTGACGTATTTTGGAGTGAAACAAGATATTCAATGAGAAAACCGTAGTGCCCCACCCCACCCCCACAGGGGAAAAAAAAGGACAAAAGAAGTCCAGGTTTAAAGACAACATATTTCACATTTAATTTTGGACATCACCATAGCTATATGTAACTTTTAAGGACAAGTTTCAGCAACAGAACATTTATTCATTTTGCTTGTTCAAAGTTGTTTTTTTCTTTTTCTTTTAACGTCAGTACATGGTTTGGTCCTGTAACATTTTGTGGTGGTTCTTTTCCTCTGAATGAACGGGGATCAAAAATGTCAAACGCACAACACATGCACATGTCGTTTAGCTGTTTACACAAGGGTAGGACAAAGTCAGAGACTGACATAATGCATATAGCACTTTTTTCTATTCACCCTCCCTTGCTCTGTTCTTGACACTCATATCTAATAAGGCTATATTACAGCTATGAACAAGAAGTCCAACACTGCATTTCTAAGTGTAGAGCACCATATTTACACCAATATTTACAGACGTTATTTTTTAAAACAAAAAGACAAAACAAACAGAAATACTTAAGATAAATTTGGGTCAAATGAGCCATTTGAAGGATGTACAGGTTTGAAATAGAAAAACAAAACAAAAAAAATATATTTACATATAGCTGCAACTTATAGCTTAGCTTATTGCAAATGCCCTTTAAATCTCTCAACCTATTCTTTCACACTCAGTCCTGTAGAGCTTTGACTTATTTCTATACCATATGATGGTCAGCCAATGACCAACTCTTGAGCCATATTTCCTGAAAGAGTGGCCATCCACTGAATAGATGACATACCATTTAATTATTTATCTGTGATCAGGTGGCCAGGTGACAAAAAAAGCCCCATTTTATCCCAACTATAAGCCGGTTTAAGGCTCGCATCCAAAACAGCAGTCCTTTCAAAAAAATAAACTTTCAAAAAAATATATGTACATACTTATAAACAGCCCGCAAGGCCAGTCAATTCTGAGACTGGTATTTACAGTAACTCAAAGCTGAATGGTACAAGAACAACAGGGTTGAAAGAGATCGGAATCTGCAACCGAAAGTGATTTCTTAAGCCAAAGAAGAGTCCTTAACGTTAAAATTATTTCTCCCTTCAAATTTCGTCTTGGAATAATGACATTGAAAAAAGGGTGTACTGGCTCAACGGTTCTCATTTAAATATTCAGTACAACACAAGCTGAATACTGTGGCTGTCTGCTGGTTTGATTTCGCTCGGGCAGAAACAGCATTGTAAAGGCTAATTATCCCCACTGTGATTCAAAGTATCCTAATTGTAGACTCTACTTTAGTGCAATTTTAATTTGATAATTTGATAAAAATAGGATGAACACATTAATGTGTGGGTGTATCCACAGTGCTGTCTGGGATGCGAATTTGGCAAACTTTATTACTTAAGAGGGCATTTCGCAGAACAACATTTACCAGCTTGAACGGATAAATTGCACTTAAATCCCAAATGATCCCTCAAATATACACACAAAAAAAGAGAAAACAAAAAACGTATGTGGTGTGACTTAAATCAAGAACATGGTGAATGTGTCAATGTAATTCAAATAAAGTCATGTGGATTATCCGTAGCCCCCCGTTATTGCAACTGATTGTCACTAACCTCAAAAATGTTGTTATACTGTACATTTCTAAAAGGTGATGAGGAAACACTTCAAAAGCACTTTAAAAATGGAGGGGGCGAAAAAAAAAAAACCCAAAATGGTAATTTAGTTTAAAACTCGTCAGACAGCACTATGAATTAAAACAGGGTTTGTTATTTACTCTCACTATTGCTTTAACTGTATTACCATCTCGTTACAATCATATTGGGGCTTAAATTCACAAAACCAATTGTGGCATTTATAGGTTGAGCTTCTTTAAGTGCTTGCATTATGAATTGCCATGTTCTGTGCTATCACATACTGTTGGTCTTAATTTAAATACCTCACTTTATTAAAAGGTAATTTTATTTATACATACAGTTTCCACAACTCTTGATTGATTGGGTGGTGTTGGAACCATGGAATTCAAATTAAGAGTGTTTCATTTCAAGGGCTATAAAAGCAAAATAAACAGGACTTAAAAAACAAATGTTGAATTCTATTAAAGTCTAACTGGGCAAAACGAATAAAGACACACAAAGAAGGAAAGGATAGCAGCGTGCACTTCATTAAAAACAAATGGGTCCAAGAGAAGAAACTTAATAAATAAGTTGTAAAAATGATTAAGACGACACAGAAGGCAGGTTTAAAGGTCAAGTTGGGATCAAGAGAGGTCATATACAGCTACTGGTGGAGAACTCAAGTCATCATATGCTACAAATGTGGCAATTGGAACAATCCACTCAGAACCAGCCATGTGCTGTGCCATCATATGACCTGACAGCAGCTGGCCTGGGCTGAGGCACAGAGTAGCCCATCCCTGGGGCTTCGCTGGATGTTCACGGAGATGGTCTTTTCACACAGAGGTAGCTGGAGAACATTATTTTTCAAGTTCAGATTGTTCTCCTTGACCAGGCCAAGTTCATTTAACATGACTGCTGTTTGGTCTTGATAATGCTCCATTGCCCCAACGCCACCATTCAAGGCAGGGTTGATCACTTTGTCTAGACTGTTGTTGGAGCCAATGCACATCTTCCAGGAGGACTTCTCCTGGATTTTAACGCTGGACAGGCTCTGAGGATCAAGGATAAACCGTCCCCCACCACCCCCTCCAGAGCTGCGATGTTGAAACTGAGAACTTAAGCACAGACTCATGAGTTTTAGACTTTCTACCAGTTCCCCTGCACTCCGAGCTGCACTACGTGTTGAGCCAGATGAAGCATTGTTGTTGTTGCTACGCGAACAGCTGGAAGGGCCTCCCTGTCCTTTTGTACTCCCGCCACCTCCACTGCTCCCTCCTGTACTTCCACCATTTCCTCCTCCTGGAGGGCTGCCCTTGTCTGGTCCTGAGTTACCTTCCCCCGGTGGTTTGCCCTGCCCTCCGCTACTACCGCCCCCATTACCCCCAGAGTTTCCAGGTGGACCCTCACTACTGTCCCTGCGGTTCCAGCTGTAGGTGAACCCTGTGTCTTTGTCTAGTCGTCGGCGATGGCTCTCTGAATCATCATCGCTGGTCTCCGAGCTAGAGCAGCTTGAACCACGGCCCTGACTTTTGCGGCGGTGGTAACGCTTCTGGGCCGTACCAGGAGATGCTATGTTCATCTTCAACCGGCTGGGCTTGGGCGGAAGACTCTCATCCATGTCAAAGTCATCATCTGACTCGCCTTCCTCCTCGAAGATCTGATTGAGCACTGGGGCACTTTTTCGAGATGTAAGTCGGTTGGTGATGGACAGTGGTTTGCGCCGCAATACCACCTGGGTCGGCAACGGTGAAGGCTCCTGTTCTTCCTCCTCCTCATCTTCCTCCACTCGAAAGAGGCAAGTTCGTTGCTTGGCTGAAGCGGATGCAAGAGGGGCCATGACCCCAGGCTTAAGGGGGTTTGGGGGCAGAGCAGCAGGTACAGCAGAGCTGCTGGAGGCTTCGCTGATCTCCTCTCTACGGCTTATGTCCAGAAGCCCTTTATTGCGGTGACCGTTTAACAGGCTCTCTGTACTGCGAGCCGGAGCCTGTGGACCCCCAGCATGAGAGATGGACGAAGAGGCTAAGCTGTCCTCGATATCCTGATGCATGTCGATTTTAGTTGGCCATGACTGCCTGCAAAAAAGAAAACAACATAGTCCTTGTTATAAATAACCTTGCTTTAAATAAAGTACAATCTCCCTTAAAGTCAAAAACAGCATAAGGTTGTGACTAAAAGCAGGATAATATAAAGTACAGGTGGACATTGCCCAAAATTTTTTTAAAGACAGAAGTTCTAGAGTGCCTTAGGAAAACAACCCAAATGTTAATGACAGTCCTTGACAAAAAAGCCAGACTTGCTTCTTGAGCCAAGTACTCGAGCAAGAAACATGGCAATTCAGAAATATATCTGTGACTGGATGCTGCAACTTGCTTTTATTGTCTTTTCTTATATCCTTACCTTCCTGCTAGAGTATCATTTACACAGCGTGTGCACTTATGCAAGTTGCTATGGAAAGATACTTTACGCTTTTAAAACAAAGTGAAACAGAGCTCCACAATGTCCTCCCTGGTTGTCATAACCACATCAACACTCCATAAACTTTATGCTGGTATGACGACAAACCAAACAATGCAAACACAAATGCAGCAAATGCTTTGATTAAACAAATATTTAAAATGACATTTTTGCTCAGAGAGAACAGTAAAGAAAATCTGTTAACAAGGATACAGGGTGTAACTTGTAAAATGGCTAGGTAAAATGTTGCCCGTTTTTGCATTACTTAAGTTACTATTTTTAGGATATAATGAATAAGTGGACTGAGACCAAGATTTATGAAAACTATAGCTATGTTTAGAGGCCTGATGAGAAGTGATTGAAGATAATTTCTGCAATGGCTTAAGGCTGTTGCAAATGATGCTGTCAGTCTATGCATGCGGAAATTCCTGTGTAACTTCAAAAGTCAACCTCATACGGTGAAATAACGTTTCAGGCAGAATTTATACTCTACCACTCATCTATATTCTCCACTAGGATAAGGAATTACAATTCTGAGTACATACAGCCTATAAACTCTTTCTGTCTATGAAGGGCACACTGATGAACGAGAACAATGCAATCGTGATCTGGGTAACCAATGGCTACAAAACCGAATTGATTCTGGGAAGAATCTGGGAGGCTCAGTTTGCTTTTCCATTCTGTTGATAGTTCTATGTGGATTACCATAAAAAAATCATGTCACCCTTCATGATCCCTGCTGCATCCTGAGGACTCTTTCCTCTCTTCACCCCATCCAACATATTCCTCTACTTTCCCACACCACATCCTCTCATTTCTTCCATTCCCTGCTTCTTTCAAAAAGCATCCGCAGCCTCGCTGCTTTTCTAGGTCAGTCCAAACCAATTTCAGCCTCATATTTTAAACAAATTTGTCACCCCGTGCAGCGCTCAGAGGATGTGCTGGCTGTCCACACACAGCACAGAGAACAGACAGGGATACTGACATTCAGCAGAGCTGACCTCTCACAACCGCTTATAGTGAATCCTGCCCCTCTCTGAGCACTGATACCTACTCCCAAGAGCCAACAAACCTGCAGTTAGCCTGCCTGTGTACACCATGACATGGTAAACTCTTTTGAAAGTTAATATTTTTGACTAAGTTTTGACACTTACAACAAATAGTATGAGCAAGCCTATAGAGGATTTAACATTTCATTACATGTGGCTTCAAACTGCAAAAACACTCTGGAATGAGTACAAATCACAAAACGTTTCAAATACCTTCAACACAGAGTTATGAATTTGTCTTTTTGCATCAAAAATAAGAAATGAGATGTCTTAACAATACATCCCATAACTAAATAGCATTCTACTGACAAAATATGAGTGTATAAATAACAGACAGCAGAGATGGGGCAACCCCCATGAAGTACCTGAATTGGGCCTTGATGTTACTGGGGCTGGAAGAACGAGGTTGCACCTCCTTCTCCTGCTTTTCCCTCAAGATCCGTTCAGCCAACAAGAAGTAAGTAGCAGTGATGTGGTTGTACTTGTTTGTCTCCAGGGCTCTGGAGGCAGAGCAAAGAGAATGGACAAGTGAGAAGGAGATACAGTGTGTGAGAGAAACACCAGTTTAGACAATGAAATTTGGCATGTCAGTAACAAGTAAGACTCCACGGCTCTAACAACTAGAGACCCATGTGGCTTCTATCAGTTCAAAATGTCTTGTATAATGGAATACATTTTGAACACCTGAGACTAAAATAACTGAAAAATCCCAGATAGCACACCGTCCCAATACAAATGGGACATTCTGCATTTAGCTTTTTAAGATGGCGAGTCTGGGCATGTTAGCAGAGATTACACTGCTTCTTCAGGGATTGCATACCAACAATTGAACAAATTAGTTTGAATCATGCAGCGACAATATTTTGGCAAGGATTGAGCTCACGTCATGGCCTGTGTTCATGGCCCAGTTCAGCTCTTATGTGTAAAATGCACTGAGCGTTTAACAAGAGCAAAGAAGTAAGTGCCACTTATGTTTTGATCTAACTTATTTTTGTGAGTGTGTGAAACAAGGACATTTTGGAAAAGGAAGAATGACTTGTACATGGGATTTTAATGCAATCATTCAGTACACATCCTCTTTAAAACATCTTGAGGGTTACTTTAAGGCAGATTGACTGCAGTTTCTCATAGTGGGGTTCCCCAGCTGCCAGGGAGTGGAATCGAAGACATTAAGGAAAGACTGATGGGTGCTTTGAACTGTCACCCAGCATGCATCTTTCTACAAGACTGTACAGCAGGAGTCTTCTACACTATGTTCGTTTCATGCTCCACTGTCAGCGGGATGAACTTATTTTTCAACACTTGTGAAAAATGGTACCCTACTAATAATAAAACCATGTTATCTTACAATAGCTTAGATAGACACAACAGAATAGAACACAATCAATCATTTTGATTTGAGAGTCATAAAGTTGTCAAAGGTTTAATTTCTTCGGACACAGCAGCGGTCATGATATGCATTTAAAATTTAGTAATACACTGAAAATGTAAAAAATATACACTCTACTTGACTTTATGGCAAAAATATTGTTCTATTAATTCAGCCAAGAGGTCACGCTGTGACGTATCGATCTGCTACTGGTCACGTGTTCACGTGATGCGAATTTGAAGCTCAGAATTCACCAAACTTGAATTTTGGAACGCTGTGAAATGCAAAACTTTTTGCATTCTCATACGTATAAATGGAAATCAATGGAATGAAAAGTGTAGTGTGACCGCCCCCTTTAAGACTCTGTTAACTGTTGCTCTGCCATTACAGTAGTTGACTTGAAGAAAAAAAAAAACTTAACACAGAAGACAACAGTTCAGGCTAACTCTATGCTATAATGCATGTTGTGGCAACACTAAAAATATAAGAATTTATGATACACATTTCAGAATGCAAGAATGTGTGAAATCTAGCTTGTGTACCTAGAAGCTTTTGTGTTCTTGAATTGTGTAGAGTACTTTTTGGGCCTAAGATGTTGGCTAAGACATTTCTCTTGACACGTGTCATTGAAACTGGATTGAACACTCCTCAAGTTTAATGCTACCTATTCCATGTCCAGCTAACTGATCTTCAAGCAAAGTGCTTTGGAACCCTTTGCACCAAATTCTTTAAGGTGACCAGAGATAAACCTGGACTCTCTTTCTAACGCAATCTTTGATTTCAAGACAGTCCTACTTAAGGAAAAATGTGAGGACAGAGATACACTGGTGGAAAATGTTGTACATCTCAGCTTCTTAAAATCTGTATCACAAGCCTACAACAAGCCTTACTCAATGATGGCTTCTCTATCGGCGATGTCTCCCAGCACCATGCGTTGGATGATGCCGTTGTGTTCCTCTTCTGAAAGATTCTTGTGAGACACCAGTGGGGTGTTGAATTTGGTAGCTGGAGATGGGTCCACCCCTTGAAGCCACGCGTGGCTCTCGATCTCCTCCAGTGATGCTCGCCTCTTCGGATCCCTTTGAAGCATTCGGTTTATCAGGCTGTGAAGAGCAGAAAGAGAAGATGAGGATGCACATCAAAAGTTTCTTGAACATGTGAGCCTAATTCTAGACACTGTTCAAGCCTTAACTTAGAAACCTTAACATGTTTCAATGTTCAAAATTCTAACTCGCTAAAAGTTTAGCTAGGAAAGTTTACACCGAAAACGAATAGGGAACATGCTTAAGATGGAGCGGCCACAGAGGGCCTTTCTATCATTAACTGAAGAGAAGCCAATAACACTTGTATTAGCTGACTGAAAATGACTTGAGTTGCTGTTGTTGTGAGCAGCCGCTGAGGCAAAGTTCGACCGGGGCGCATCAGCATTCAGCACACGTACGTGGCAAAATTACAGCCCAACCACCATGAAAGAGCCGAGGAGATTCAGCAGGCTTACAGCGGCAGTCTGAAAATCAGCACCACTGAGCTGCAGAAGCAGCCAGCCCGCTCTAGTCATTATCTGCACGCTAGAAATTTGTGAAGGCAGAGAGAGAATAAATAGATATGAGAACTGCCTGTTCGTCTCCACTTGATTATGCTGCCAGGCTCTTATCAACCAACATTACATCTCAAATTGCCATTATAATGCCAAAAATGGGATTCAGAACAAGAGGACTCTTTTAGAACAGAACCTAAGTGATTAAAGCCACAATTTCTCCATCACAATATGATAGGCAGGGGACGAGACTGCAAGCTGTCATGATGACGTTTCCTCTCCAGGGTTTCAGAAATAACTAGTCATTGGGCATTCTGGCAACAACAACTGTCATTAGTGAAACGTAATAAGAGTGTAGTTATCAAAGGCTGGGGGACAAAGAAATGGGGTCCAGATGTAACCTTTCAATGTCAATATTAAAAATCCCAAAAGAACAAACTGTGCACATGTCAGACATCTCAAAGGCTGTGAATAAATGATGTCTCGGTATTCCTGTCATCAAGGCTGCTTGAGTTTATTAATATGCTGTTGAAACATTTAAAGGTTAAGTCATTTTTTCATTTGGATATTCTTGAAAATAATGATAACTTGTAGTTTAAAGGCACACTATGTAATTTTTCACCACTAGAGGTCATTTATCCAAAACAAAGGCACAGCTTGATGACGCCTTGATTTCACAGAATCATGGGAGTTGTTGTCTTCACCTCTACAGCCGGTGGAGAATACGACGGGACTAAGGCAGAAGTCATATTCATGGATGAGCGGTAATGTATTAAAGATTTATTAACGTTACGAAAGCCGCTGGAGCGATTGCTAATGAGATACAAGCACTACACATCTCGAGAGCAGTGGAGCTTTTATTATTACGCAATATTATTTTATTATTCTTCCGGTCATGCGTATTTGGGGTGACGCAGTGCTGTTTTATCATATTAGATGCATTTGAGTGTGTTGAAAGTTGTTATAATGCTACTGTGCGTTCGCTCGGCGGCTACTATACGAGACACTTGTTGCACACTGCAGTGAGCTCAGGGCTCGAATTTCGGTGCGGGATTGCGGGTATTGCACATAATTCTAATCATTCCCGCAGGTCTCCCATTTATATGCGGGAAATTCCCGCAATCGTAATCCACACAGATTATAAAATCAAATCATTCTTTTAACAACTATCTGCCAGACGCAATTTCACAAACAGCGTGAGTGTTCAGCGGTGCCGCGTCTCTTCTCTCAAAATGTGTTGTGCAAGGCAAGCATCAAGCGCTGCGGCGATAATACACACTCGCGTTTAGGAGTCGGGACATACCGGAATATTCACTTGCACAATCGGGCCAGCAGTGCATCGTGACTGAAGTTTACCATTTGCACGTCTTTTTAAGTCTTACCAGTTTAAACATTCAAGCGATTTTAAACTAATCAGTGATCGCGCGCTCTCTGAGAGATTATTTTCTATGCGCACATTCATAGAAAATCCACCTCAAAAACAGCTGGCCAGTAACAAAAGTTATTTTCCGCGGATTATATTGCGGTCTTCGTGAGTTTACTCTAAACATAGTCGCTTTTGTCTATAGTAAGCATAAAACGCATGCCAGTATAATGAACACACTTCACAGGATCCGTGCACTAGCTCTTAAAGTGACGGCAGCCATATGTGTGTGTCATTAATTTTGTTGTCAAAACAACAAAAGATAGCTTTAAGTTAAAGGAATCAGGATTAATAGCCTATGTATTTAATTTATTCAGGACTAAAATACTACCCAGTGTTATTTTCCATTTGATTACTTTATTCAGTTTCTGTATATGAATACTAGTGTTAGACCTATTCAAAAACCTTTCTCTTTATTTGTATCTTTATTCTATTGTATTTATTTGTGCTACTTTTTTCAATTTAATTAAACAATTTAAATCAAGCTTCCTTGTGTTGTGTAAATTTACAACCCCATTGTAAAAATGCAATGAGCACAAACATTTAGGCAAGATAAATGCAATAATTTTGTTTGGAAAAAATGCTTTTCCCTTTCTCCCCCTCAAACAAAAAAAATCCCCCCCATGAGAATCATCTAAGGGGGGATTTCCCCCCCATTTTCCAAAACGAAATTCACGCCCTGGAGCTAGATCAATATTAGGCATGGTAAATAAGCGGTAAATCAAGAAATCGAGATTTAAACAAAAAGACTGTGTTGAGCTGTATAACAATGATTAGTTTTCTGTCGATGAATGTATCCAAACAGTTGCTTAATAAAACACATAATATATTAAAGCATCATGGTTTCCATGATAAAAACCAGAAATCGAGGGTAGCGTGGGTATGTCATTGATAAGCGATGCGGTTAAAACTGCTTATTTCTATGGATTTAAACACTCTAAGAAACATTTGGGATAATGCAAGTACACAAATCACCAAAATATATAACATTGTTCTAGTGGTTTTTGGATATTTTAATCCAAAAATCTTACATAGTGTGTCTTTAATATCAAACTGATTCAGTAACCGCTCTAAATGATTCAGTTCAGTTTAGGTTTGTATCAAACTGATTCTTACCTCTTTTTTTTTCACAGTTCATTAAAAGAACTGGCTTATAAGAGTCATTGATTTGTTTGTGAATCAGTCATGTGAACTGGTCATGAGGTATGTTTTTGATTCACTGAAAATAACTGTCTGGTGGTAATAGTCATTTCTTCATTAATTTGACTACACTGGTCACAGTGTATGTTGCTGTTGCATAGTCTGTCAGGACAACTCAATAGCAAGATGTTTCTTGCCATTACTCAATGGTACATCTTTTACATCTTTTTATTGCATGACATTTAATACAGACAAAACTCACATTCACACAACTCAAGTAAAAAAATGGCGAGCTGTAAAGTGGTGCAAGATGCACTAATGTCTAAAGCCAATCTTCAATTCTGTGCTGCTAATGCCACACCACTGTTAAGCTTTCCAGTCACATTCCTGGTTCCTTATGGCAAAGAAAGCAATCTACCCTCCTCCAAAGAGAATCTGTCACCAGGAAAAAGGACACCACTTAGATTCATAGCCAACTATATACTTTTAAGTTTTAACCTGTCATTGTTTTTAACACATTTGTCTATGAAATATTCATGCTACAGAAGAGCTTTCCATTTCTATACTCCACAGTAGAAAAAAAAAGTTCCTTCTGCAAAAAGAAAATGCTTCAGGGCTTTATCTAAAACAGTTATTCCTTTTCTGTGAGGATTTACACTCTTGTCTCAATCTGGTAATGACAATTAAGCCAAGTTGCTAACTGTCCGTGGCCTCTCTGTGAAGGTCATTTTACTACTTTCTTACTTCATTTTACTACAAAAGCTAGACATTTGAGTAGCTTGCAGTTGAAGTGAAGGCCTGTACCTCAATAGCTTGAATTTCACATGCGAATCAAATGTGTGAAAATAGAGGTAGTTGTTTAATGAGAGTGAGAATATTATGCAAGCAGGCAGTGACTAAATTAATCTGCCTGACGCGATTTCCTTAAAATACCCAGTCTGAAAAGCCCTGGAGATAAAACCAAATCCAAACAAAAGAGCTTAAAACGGAAATCAGAGAGACTCTGACAAGCCGCAAGACAGTGAAAATGAAGGAGGAATCAAATCAAATGCTCAAAATGCTCATATATGAAATAATAAAATCCTGCCAACATAGCAATTATTACATTTAATGTCAACAATAAAGAGATTTAGACATTTAAAATCAAATTCCAATCCATTTATTTCGAAAAATATTTAAATAGGTATATAATTAGGACCCAAGCACCAATGGTGTGAGGACCCTATTGGAATTGCTCGGTTTAAAAAAAAATATATATATAACTTAATATTAGAAAAAAACTATATCAGGGTCAAGGTTTCTTTATTAGTACCCAAGGGTAAATCTCTAGTGCAGACAGGAGATTCAGCAAACCATACTTAAGACCAGTGGTGTAGTGCAGGGTATACGCCAGTATACGGCGTATACCCACTTCTTTTTCAGTCGGCATTGCGTATACCCACTTCTAAATCCCCTCTGATGCGCATCATTTAGTTGCTAATCCAATCTCGTGAAAAAAAAAAAACACCCAGTCAGGGTCGTACCCCTAATATTAACTCTAATTTGTTGCTGCAATGATTCTCCCATCGCGACGATAACTGACCTCATCTGATCTGCTTCAGCACTCAAACACCCGCTCGTCAATGTCAAAATGTTTGAGACCAATCAAAGCATGCAGGATTTTTGTTCACAGAAGCGCGAGCCGAGCGCTAATCTCAACGCGACGCTTCACTTCAGTTAACGATCATAGTGCGAGATAAGATGCAAGTAGCTAAAATATACAATATTAACCACAATATACCGCTGGTTTTCGATAGAAGTTTTAAATGATCGACAGAAATAATCAGTTTGATCAAAGACAGTGGAAATTATAAGCTCAATTTAACAACACAAGCACCCTATTAAATATATTGCCATTATTATTGTATAAATATATTTGTATAACGTTACCTCGAATGTGTTCGACTTTTCACCGTTTGTATCACTCCGCTTGTCTGTGTTTGCGCAACTTGCATCATTAAGCCAGAAGGCGGCGACAAGTGACTGTCTTTATGAGTGAGCAATTGAACCATTAATTAAATGAACAGATTAGTCCAAAAACATTGATTAATTTAGGAAAGAAAAAGTAGCTGAAACTGGAACTGATTCTCATGTTTAAGAATCTGATCAACTGTTGTCCATTTTTTGGCCATCAAAACACCTTAAAATGCTCATGTCGAGATCAGGAAAATCAAAATTTTCTTGGGGGGGGGGGGGGGGGGGGGGGGACATGCCCCCCAACCCCCCTAGCAATATCATTTATGGGACCTGGCTATTTAGAAAACCCTATGTACGGCCCTAATATGCAAGAATACTAGTGATTCTATATGTTCTATTGTATTCATTATTTTCAATATTCTATAGTCTTACATGTCACTGTTTATAACACAGAGCGTTCATCCTTTGCTGGGATGCTTAAAAAAAATATTGGGGGCATAAATTAAGAGTATACCCACTTCTCCAAGCACCACTACATCACTGCTTAAGACAAATCCATAAAACATCGAAACAATAAACATAAAATACAAAAGTATAAAGAAACTTCTAAGAAAAAGGTCCTGACAATGTGCCTCTACACACCAAAACCAGTCATCATGTCACATTGTGATTTGTCATCTTGCTGCAGTGGGTTCAGCATTGGATTCATGGATTGACTCTCTCTATGATGCCAGACTGCTGTCAGCAACCACTTCCACACACTGCACGGATCTCCAGCATGGCAGGCCACCCTGATAAGACTGCTACTCAAGCCTAATAATCACTCGATCGCTGCTGAACGCTCCAAAACAGTGTAGCAGACCACTACAGCTTACTTACAGCACACATGCCATCTCATATCGGGGACACAAGAGAAGGTTTATATTCCCAACGTAAAAGTCGTGAATGTCTCCTGTCCAGGGGAATATACAAGTGAAGCAGAAATGTAAGGCCCCAAAATATACTTCAACAGAAAATCAAAGAACGAACCGGTGACAGCATTTCGAACAAAATCTGGCCAAAACGAAGTTCTTTGAAAACAGCTTGCCAAAGCACATTTTTGGAAAAGTTTGCTCTGACTGTTTAACACCTTTGAGCTACCATGTCGATTGCATAATAGGTAGGTGTGTTCTAAAGCTCCGCCTTCTTTGACGTGGAAATCTTCTTCAGTTCAGTCTGTCAAGGTCAGACGTGAGTAAAAACATGAACACACTGGAGAGCTGCTTTTACAGTAGTAATTGAAGTTGTCATTTTTATTGAAAGCGACACTGTCACTACTTTTTCATGTTTAATACTGTAAAGCGACTTGTATTATTATTCATGGTCATTAAGCCGTGACCCAATTTTTGTTTAGGAATTTGATCATTTATAGCCTATAAAAATTATAGTAAATTGAACACTCAAAACGGTCTTGCAACCCACCAGTTGAGAAACACTGCTTTAAAGCAATCGATTGTAAAAAGTTATACATAAAAGAGAGCTTGTACAAACATATACATATAGCTATGATCAGAAGCTTTCTTAATGGCTGTTTTCTCACCGCTGTCATCATTTTATGTGTTTATTTTGTTATTGAGAGGAGCACGCAGCACTGGCATAATCATCTAAAAGCTTCCCTCAGATATTTCAAACTTATTTTTAAGCAAAAGAACGAAAAAGAACTTTGCCGTGAGCATATCGAGGCCTTAACACTTCAACTTCAGCAGAGATTTGTAAAGGATGTCCCCCCCCCCCCCCCCCCCCCCACCCCACCCCACCCCACCCCACCCCAGCTGAGAAATGGGCACTTTGATTGTTTAGTCTAAATTTATCTCCAGTATCTCTGCTAGCGGAAAGGCCATCGCAGGAGGAACCGTGGAAATCTGTTTGGAATGTTTACGCTCCTCCCGAGGCTTCCGAGGATAACAACAGCAGATATCACTGCATGTAAAATAACACAAGACACAACATCCAGCACACAAATGTAGGCTGTAGACTGAACAATCCAAATTGTGCTTTCTTTTAGTGTTGCACTAAGAATATGGATGAGATCCACATGAAATTCAAAACCCTCTTTCTCCTCAAAGAATGTAGGATTGTAGAGTAAAAAAAGGTGACCAAATAATGATGAATTATTCATGTTAATGATGGTTGACATTAAAATGGTGGCAGATGGAAGCGGAGTGATGTTGATGAGCCAACCACTGCTTGTACATGTATTAACCACATGGTGTGCTGCAATGCCTATCAAATTCATCTGTGATTCTGCAACGCTGAGAAAGCAAGCTACCCGACAGCAGTCACTGGGGTATAGAGAGGGCTAAATCACACAGCTGGCTCTTTTTACGGCCAAAATACACCCTGAACGTGTATGTCAGTCTTAAACACTGCAAGTTTATGCTGTACGAGCCAAACTAAACACAGAAAAAGAAGTCACAGGAGGAATTTGCAGAAGTGCCCCGCAGGGTTGGACGTGGAGCAGGGCACACCCTGATGAGAGGAGATATTAAGACAAAATGACAGATAGTGCAACTAGTTCTAGTTGCTGAAGAATCTTTCCTTGTGTTGACACACAGGCCAGGGTTCCTTTTCTTCTGTTAACAGTGTTTTAAAGGAGCAATGCAATAATTTAGTTTGAGTTAGATTTTAATTTATCATTTCTGCTTTCATTGTAATGTAAAGTTTTTTTAATTAAAATGACATTTTAATTTTACATTTAAAGTTTTAGTAATTTGTGTTGTCGTAATTTCTATTCTTTTTTTTCAATATGGCTATATAGGTTTTTTATCTTTAAATGATGTGGAACACCTTTTGATAAAGACTGTCATGAATGAAACCTAGGGAAAGATTTAGCTTGCACTTTTCACTGAAATGATTTAGTAATAGGAGAATCATGTCTTTTATCCTTCTTCATATTTAGACAACGATAATAACCCTAGGCATTATGGCGCTTTTTCACTACATGGTACGGCTCACTTTTGGGGGGGTTTCCACGGTGTACAGTACCTAGTAATATTTTTAGTACCACCTCGGTTGAGGTTCCAAGCGAGCCGTACCGATACTAAAATGTGACGTGTAAACACTGCAGATCACTGATTGGTCAGTGAGAATTGCCACTACCAGCATCATTGGATTTGCGACACGAGACACCAAACCCGCTATGTTTTAATAGTCAGTAACAACCACATCAGTATAATTTGTTTGCACTTTTTTAAAAGACTTGATTTAAATGACCGTTGCATGGAACTTGAAAAAAGAAATGGCTGTACATGGTCAGTAGCGGAGGTGAAGTCGTTCCTCTCATTGGTAGCTGAGGAGCGGCAGTAGAGGCGGCGCAACTATAACGATCAGTCTATAATCCCACACACTTTGAATCTACACACTTTTGAATCTTTGAGTGACTGTAAATGGAGTTGTAAATGTAACGATATATATCAAGTTTACTTACGTTTTTGTTGTTGTTGTTTTTTTCCAAGGATGTTTAAGGAAGTATTCTAACATAACGGGGAAAAAAATACTTCAAGGTTTATTATTTTCTTATCTACTGAACATTTAAAGAGCTTAAAAGCTTGCTTAAAAGCATGCTTTAAGTGATGGAATGTATAAACATAATGCTGAAAGGTAAAGGAAATCCTTTCAGAGAAAACCAAGTTTCTATAAAATTGGTTTTAGTGGAGACAGTTTGCTGATAAAGCCATAAATCACATTGACCACACTGCACTGTAACAGAGAGCATGTTTGTGCAGCAGATCCAGTTCCATCGTGAAATCAAAATGACAAACACCAGAAAATGTAAAAAAAAAAAAAAAAAAATAAGATGAGAAGGGTGAAAGCACAGGACAAAAATAGAAAACTAATTGAGGGAAAAATGAAAATGAAAATAAAACCACTAATGGAATGCTTAAATTTTTTTATGCATCACTTGTTCGCATTTGAAGATGCCGAGAGAGCTGCACATTAAATGATTATCATCCAATATTACCATATTTATTAAACTTCCAGACAATAATAACAAAAAGGAATTTGAGGACTATGAAAGGGAAAAACAGCAAAATGTTAATAAAGAAAAAAATGAAATCACGTAAGATTTGAAAAAATCAGCTCAGCAAACTTTTGGACCTAACTGGATCCCCAGTGAAAGTTCGCTCACATGCCAACAGCCAATTAACCCAGTGCTCTCCATGTGAACATTTCCACAGCTTACTGTGTTAACCTTATTAACATGTACTAATGTTGGCTCTACAGGTCTACGTTGTGTTGTTGCTTCTAACAACGTATGCATAAACAAATAAATCGTTTGCTTTAACACCATGTACTAACCAGATGCGACAACATGTATTTTTGTTATTTCTGCGTTACAAATATTCATATTATCAAGTTTAAGTTGGCTACTATGATAAAAGTTTAAGTTCTCATATAAACACTGATGTCTACGATAACTATGAAAATAGAGCAAACACCTTTTGAAAGTAATAAAGATTGTTTCGATTACATCGTTACGCCACAGGGTAGCGACAAGTGACTGCTAAAAAAATGTGTTTGAAGCCATTGCCAATGTCATTGAAGCATTCGTTCAAAACCGCTGATTCATCCAGTAATGAAACAAGTGAAGTATTTAGGAGTGAGTCATTGAATTATTCATTCAAACAGTTGTTAAAAAAATGAATTCAGATTAATTAAACGTTTTAAATAGACTGCGTCAAATAACATTTTGTCCGAACTCTAATTAATTACATGTTATTTTGTTTAGTTGCCTGTTCAGAATCGTGATCTCTGTTTGAAAAAATTGTGATTCTTAATTTATCCAGAATCGTGCAGCTCTAAAGCTGCAGTTTGAAACGAGTCTAGGTCAGTTGAGAAACTGGCTAAACTACTCATTCTGATGCAGCTTTGAATAACCACCTCAACATCTTTGTAATAGGTCACAATCTGTCACCTTTACAAAGACAAAACCTAAAATTCCTTTCATTCTAAGAGTAGTTTGCATTTATCAATAAGTTGAGTATATCTATTGGTCTTTAAGCAAATATGTACTGAAATATTTACCACCGGTGAAACAGGTTTTGTTTCTGTGCTAAACTGGCCCAACTGTTCATGACATTTCCAACGGAGCATTGTGTGAAACTTTTAACAGCCTAACAATTGCATCCCGCTGAGAAACGACGTCAAGAACCAACACATTTCCGTACCCCGCCACAGTTTCCACCTTGTTCACCCTGAAAGTGATAATGACAGGATGAAGTCTGCAGCATTGTCTGCATCTGAATTGTTTGAATGTGTTTGGTACTTAAATTTATCTTAAACAGAGACTGTGATAATCAGAAAACAATAATCCTGAATAAAATATCAAAAGTAGGCATAAAAGGCATTAAGGATTAAGGATGTGCAAATAACATAATCGGCTGACAGACTTGAGAGTGCAATATAAATTGTGTATATAGTTGTAATCGAAATGATTCAACCCCCATTGCAAATCAGGTTTATTGGCAAAATTAAACAAAACTGTTTGCAGAGAACAAATTAAACAAGAGTAATTGAAAAAGCTCAACACAACAAATGTTTCAAGTGATTTCCCCAAATTCAACTGAAAATGCAACTTTTAATGACTTCCGCAGTCTCAAAATTATTCAACCCCCTGAATAGAATCCCTCACAACAACACAAATCTGCAAAACAGGTGTTGTTTCAAGCACACCTGATGCAACTAATCAAGGGCTTCATTAACTGGACCAGGTGTGCTTGAGCTAGGACACCCTGAATCATATCACCCATATAACCCTGTAGCCCAAGACTGGTTGCCCACTAAAGCTAAGCAGGGATGAGCCTGGTTAGTACCTGGATGGGAGACCTTCTGAGAAAACCAGGTTGCTGCTGGAAGAGGTGTTAGTGAGGCCAGCAGGGGGTGCTCACCCTGTGGTCTGTGTGGGTCCTAACGCCCCAGTATAGTAATGGGGACACTATACTGCCAATTGAGCACCGTCCTTCGGATGAGACGTTAAACCGAGGTCCTGACTCTCTGTGGTCACAAAAAATCACTGGGCAAATTTGGCCAGGATGCCGGGGTTACACCCCTACTCAGTGTTGGGGTAGTTACTCAAAAAAGGTAATTAGTTACTAGTTACTAGTTACTTCTGTAAATTGTAATGAGATTACTTTACTAGTTACTGCGTTTGAAAAGTAACTTCACTACTTATTACTTTACTTTCCCGTTTCTTAATTTATGGACAAATATCATAGCCCTATCATCACTTTGCCTGTCTACATAGTGTTTATTGTATAAATATATACAAAATGGCATGTAAAACCATATGAAAGAACAATATCCCTGTCTGCACAAGGAAATATATCTCACTGTAAAATCCACAAACAACAGGATAAAGGAGGCTATGGTGCGGTCATTTTAAAATGGGGTCAACACACAAGTTTTAAAACACAGGCTTTGGGAAACATGAGAATAAACTCTTCTCCTGAGAACAAAACAAGCTTTTTATTCGACTCATGGCAATAAAAATAAAAAATGAAGTGGTCAATGAAAAATAATAAAATAAAGGTCACTTTTACATTTTTGATCTTAATTTAAAATGCATTTTTCTTGGCGATTCAATAGTCGGCAGGGGAAGCATTCCTCTACAATGAACCCTGCAACAAGCCTGTTCATTTTGTTTTGTGTTACCTGCTGTGCTCCAAGACTTGAGAAGAGTTTTTGTAACAGCGTGCGCGGCGCCGAATCCGAGGATGAACGACTTCAAGAAGCCGAATCTGCCCGAGCATGTAGCCTACGTCTCACCGTGACCGCATCGGCACACAGTTTGCGTGTCTAAATCAGTTGCTTATGTTTACAAAATGAGCCTACAATAGCATAATAAGCATTTTTAATAGAAAGATCCATGTTTTATCAAATGTCCACGAAACTTAATGAAATGTTTAGTGAAATTAGAAACCATTTAAGAGATCGTTGATTTAGTTCTATAGTCTACATACATGTTTTTATATCCACATTTTGTTCTAATGTCACAAGTAATAATCTCAGGGTTTACTGGATTTTACGTACACGATTCTTTTTGTAGTGTTATTGGTGGTGATGTAGCCTACTAAAATAAACATCGTCACGTGTGGACCTTTCTTCTTCTCACCGTTGATTCCTGATGGTTAAGAGGACAATTACTCGAGTCGCCCCGTCGTTTCACAGAATAGTACAATGGCGAGCGCGTCGAGTATAAACGCCTCGTCCGTTTGGGGAGGTGCGCGTGCAGTCAGCGGAGACTCGCGCTGCAGAGACCCCCTGTCTCCGTCTCCGTCTCCATTTCCCTCTCTCCTTCGCACCGGCAGCTATGTCACTCAAATCGATCTCTATGGCAACGGTGCGCACGCACCACTAGACAGAACTTTACACACAAGCAAACACGGCTTGGGTAACGCAGGAAAGCGCGTTCCTATAGTATAGTAAAGTAGTGTAGTTACCGATATTTTTAGTGTAATGCGTTACTTTACTTCGTTACCCAAAAAAGTAATATCGTTACTGTAATCCGTTACTTTGTAACTCGTTACCCCCAACACTGCCCCTACTCTTTCGAAAGACATCGTGGCCAAATTTGCCCAGTGGCCTCTGTCCATCATGGCCTCCTAATCATCCCCATATATATATATACACTGATTGGCTTCATCACTCTGTCTCCTCTCCACCAGTAAGCTGGTGTGTGGTGGGCGTTCTGGCGCAATATGGCTGCCGTCGCATCATCCAGGTGGATGCTGCACATTGGTGGTGGTTGAGGAGATTCCCCCTTCTATGTGAAGCGCTTTGAGTGTCCAGAAAAGCGCTATATAAATGTGATGAATTATTATTATTATTATTAACACATGAAATATCTGAACTGGCTAGGTTTGTTAATTGTCACTTTGACTGCATGTTAGAAATCGAAGTCGAACAGAAGTCGAACAAATGGTCCAAAAAGTTAAGAGAAGATATCATTGCCCTTCACAAACAAGAGACAGGATACAAAAAGATAGTAAATGCACTAAATGTTCCTAGAGACACCGTTGGAAGCATAGTTTGCAAGTTCAAAGTTAAAGGAACAGTGGTTACACTAGACGGACGGACCAGAAAAGGCAGCTATCAACGGCTGCAACCAGATTTCTGAGAAGGCAGCAAAAGACCTGCAGCCAGATTTGGTGGCAACAGGCACTGAGGTTTCAGCTGCACAGTAAGGCGCGTACCAAACGCATGTCAGAACTCCAACACCTCTGGTTGGCCATTACGTTCACGCTCTCAACATATATGTCTCTGATTGGCCATTGTGTTCAACACTTCAAAAACATGTTGTCTTCACCAAGCGTTTACACAGATACGCATTTGAAAGGAGGCATCAATCAGAGGATCCCTAATATATAACCATTGATAGACGGATCCGCTGATAGACACCTGCTTTCAAACGCTCCTGTGTGTATCTGTGTAAGCGCTTGGTGAAGACGTTTTTTTTTTTTTTTTTTGTATCTCTCCACTAGTGTTGTCAAAAGTCCCAACGTCAGTACCAAGGTAATTTTGACAAGACTAGTTGAGCGATGAAACTTTTCGGCTCTACGGATCAGCAGTATGTCTGGAGGAAGAATCATCTGATGAAAAGAACACTGTCTACAGTTAAGCATGGTGGTGATGCTCTGCGGCTGCTTTGCATCCTCTGGCACTAGAAACCTGGAGCGTGTGGAAGGCAAGATGGATCCATTGAAGTATCAGGAAATCCTACGAGAAAACGTCATGCCGTCAGTGAGGAAGCTGAAGCTTGGTCGTCATTGGACCTTCCAACAGGACAATATTCCCAAGCATACCTCAAATTCCACCACGGCTTGGTTTCAGAAGAAGTCCTGGAAGATTCTACAGTGGCCATCACAGTCACCTGACTTAAACCCCATAGAAAATCTCTGGTGGGATTTGAAGGTGGTGATTGCAGCACGCAAACCGAAGAATATTACTGAACTGGAGGCCATTGCTCATGAGGAATAGGCTAAGATTCCTCAGAAACGTCTGGTTATACATCTCGTTTACAGCAGGTCATAACAGCAAAAGGGTCTTCTACTAAAGATGCTTGCCATTAAGGGGTTGAATAATTTTGAACATGCAGAAGTCATTAAAAGTTGCATTTTCAGTTGATAGCTATATTTTACAGTCAATATAAGATAATAGGTTTATGTTCAATTACATAAACATAAAAAAAATATATAAGATAAATGTCTAAAGCCAGATTTTGCACTATTTTTTTAATGGTTTAGTGTTACACAATGTAATGTCTTTGAAAAATCTTTTAATAATTAAGACATTCAATTTTTATTGGTAATAATTTGGGAGCAAATACTAATAATTAGTTGCAATTAATCACCATATGTCATGTAAATTAATTTGCATATATTGCAAACAGCTGGAGAGACTGTTCAATAGATGTTCCAAGATACATTTCTGCTCAAACAGTGGCAGGGCATCGAAACATCACAACCCATTTTGGATCAGATTGTAGCGTGTCCACCAGCTGGACGTATGCATGTGTGTGTTCTGCGCTGTTTCCTCTGTGAACAGACTTTCCATTTAAGCTATGATATAAGCAGAGTCTAATTTTAGCTGTTGGCAGTAGTTCTGAAAAATGTTAACACTAAACATGTGTGCTCACAAAGCCCAGACAAAGAACTGAAAAAAAAAAAAAAAAACCACTTGCCTGACATGCAAGTTCCTGAGGACAAACCGCAAGAGATAGCTAGTAGTGTGAGCTAAACGACACAGTTTGAAGTGGAGGGGGTAAAATATGGTGAGTGAATGAGAAAGGTTAGTTCTGGCTTCTGTAAAGATGCCCGGAGCTTATCAGTTACATAACCGTGCTGTTTGACTCAATACAATCAGTCTGGCTGCAACAGCCTATCATCACAACGCAAACTCTGACTCCCAGTAAACCAATCACAAGCACCCTGACACCTTAAAGGGATAGTTCACCCAAAAATGAAAATTAGCCCAAGATTTACTCACCCTGAAGCCATCCTAGGTGTAAATGACATTCTTCTTTCAGACGAATTCAATCAGAGTTATATTAAAAAATGTCCTGGCACTTCCTAATGGGAGTCAATGGGTATATTTTTCAAAACGGCTCTGCGGGGGTTAATAAAGGTCTTCTGAAGTAAAGTATACACATTTAAAACTTTATCGACTAAAATAACTAGCTTCCGGCAGACGGCGGTACGCAGATTGACTTACGCCAAAAGAGTAACCCTTGAACCCTACACAACGTAATGACGAATGCAGTTGCCCAGCCCTTTAATCACGGATGGATAGGCTTTGATGGACTTCCCAAAAAATATACCCACTGATTCCCATTATAAGGCTTGGAAGAGCCAGGACATTTTTTAATATAACTCTGATTGTATTCGTCTGAAAGAAGAATGTCATATACACCTTCAGGGTGAGTACATCATGGGCTAATTTTCATTTTTGGGTGAACTATCCCTTTAAGGACACATCAGATCTTGTTTTACCTTAGGTCTTCAACCCTGCTAAATAAGGGAAATGTGTGGACATTTTCATATACCTTGTAGAAAAACTTTGTCTGTACGAAAGAAAAGGCATATAAATCTCTTGACGCATGTAATTTGGTACTTAGCGGTCATGTCCAGGACATTGAATATTCATTTTGTTATTTTAATTTTTTATTATGGACCGAGGTACTGCCTAGCCAGTGTCAAGGACACAAAACACAGCTATTTATGATGTGTGCTATTATAAACAAGTCATACAACTATGTATATACTTGTGGTGTACACAAGCACTTGCATGTCTGGGTTAGAAGGTTATTAACTATTTTTCAGGATAAAACACTAGAACTAATGCTACTACTACTACTACTTTCTAGTCTATGAAAATGGTATAGGTTTAAATATTATTTCATGCCGTCATAACTGTAGGGCTAATAGATTATTCCCTCTCTAGGGATGGAAATTGATAAGAATTTAACGATTCCGATTCCATTATCGATATTGCTTATCGATTCGATTCCTTATCGATTCTCATTGGGTGAGGGAATTCATTTCATTTTCAGTTTATTTATATAGGGACAGTACAAAAAAACATGATCCCAGTCAAAGCTGGAAAATATGTATTGTACATAGAGAGTATAGCAAGAGCTAATTTGCATCTCAGGTCCCTAAGAAAGGCTTTTCTAATAAAAAATAAATAAAACAACAAATTACTACTCATAGAATAAAACTACCACAATATGTCACTTATAGATGTAGATGTCACTCAAATACCAACCAAAATTTATACCAGAAATGAGCTTACAACTGAAGCATAAAACTTCACATGCACTTTTACATTACATTACACTCTTACAGTGCATTTTAATAACATTTAAAAACTTTAACTTATACATATTACAATTTTACATACTAAAATGGTCACATTTAAATATGTGAGCAGTTCTGGTTTATTTTAAACCACCAATAAGTACAAATTGTTTGTTTGTATTAACTCGCTTTAATATCTGATCAGAAGACACAGCACAGAGTATTAGGAGTGTGAACCTACACTGGTCTCACGGTTCGGTTTGTTTCGATTACGATTATCATGTCATCGATTCAGTTCAATTCGATATCTCGATGCATTACATGCACTGCATCATCAATTTTCAATTTTACTTCAAAAGTGATGCGTGCGTGCATGCTCGTGTTCGCCTGTTCGGGAAGTCACAGTGACAGAAACAGTGACATTCCAGTTTAAGTTTCATGGGACTAAAGTCTGTTTATGCCATTAAGAAAATGAAATTCTGTAAAATAAATTTTGTTTTAAAAAATTCATTTAAAAGCAGTGCTCATTCATCAGTGTATAATGTTACACGTGTTGCAAGTGACCGTATTGTTATGAGGCGCCGTCATACTCTCGTTGAGTATGTGCGAGTTTGTGTGTGTGTGTGTGCTCGCGTCTCATATGAGTATGTGCGTGGAAAGTTTGTGCGTGCGTGTGTGTGTGCAGTTCCGCGCATCTTGTGTGTATGGAGTTTGCGTGTACAGTATGTGGGTGAGCGACTTTAGGTGTGTCGTTGTGCATTTCATATGTATTTTGCGCAATCAGCAGTAACGTTATACATGTATGTTTGACTATGTAGTATATGTGTATGCAAGTGTTTCATATATGTGTGTGTGCATGAATGAAGTTTGATTAAGCTCTAGAAGGCGCCTCATATTGTCGTCTTTTTGCGTGAAATATAACCAAACTGTAGAGCGCTTCTGCCTCGATGCCATGTTTGCTGCGTTCTGAACCAAAACAACGCAGCGCGTGTGTCACGTCATGACACATTTGCAACGAGCGGAACCGATAAGCGCAATCGTTAAGCAGGCATGCTAACAGTTCCAAGGAATTGGTTCACTGGGCACCGGTTCTGAAGAACTATTAACTGCGTATGTGCAAATTATGTAGATCTATTGTTTACATTAATTTATGCTTTATTCATCAGTCCAATCCATTTAATGGCTTGCAACCATAAAAGTCTGCGTTTAGCTTTAAAGAGCATCTTTGACAATGGTATTTTATAAAAAATGAAGATCATAATCCCCATTACACACCCTAAAAGTATACAATTTGGCCCCACCACTTTTGGAGTAGTGGTGCCACCCTTGAATTAAATTATTAACAGCAATTGACAAAACTCATATAATCGTGACAGCTCCACATAAGACCTTTTCAAACTAGTCACAGAAGGAAAAAAAAAAAGTCGAGCAAGACAGATATTTGGATTCTGGGAAGGTCATTCCAAGTCTGTCTGAGGTAGCTTATTAACATCCATGTCAACAATACTGTGTCTGGCTTTCTAGATGATGAATGTATGATTAAATACTCCAAAAAGCCATTGCGTCTCAATAGCCTATGGGGAAAAAACGTCAACATTCAAGATGAAGGAAATGCCAGAGATGATCCGACTGGGTCTGAGACAGAGGTTAAGGCAGTGACTTACTCTTTGCAGGCGTTGGAGACGTGGGCAGGTACAGTGTATTTGCAGTCCATGATCATAGTGAGGGTCTCGCTGTCGTTGGCCTCCTGGAAGGGGGGCTGACCACACACTAGCATGAAGAGGATGACCCCTAGACTCCAGATATCTAGAGGGAAGAGGGTGAAAATGTCATCAGCCTTTTCAACAGATTGTTTCATTCATTAAAACATTGATGAAAATCATCAGAGAGCCTCCATTGCCTCAGGAAAGGTAGAATGAAACAAACCAAATGTAATGCATAACACAAGTTTTTTGTGGTTGACACCTTAAACTGGTTCAAGATAAGCGTGACTGAGTGCATGTCAAGGTCTACACACCTTCAATGACAAGCAAGAATTTGGCAAAGAGTCATATCTGGCACATTCTCAAGAAATTCTCAAGAAATCAGCAGCTGTATCTCTGGTTTTGGTGCGGACCTATTTTCAACCAACCATAACTTTCGGTTACTTTGATTAGTGCGAAAGCTGTCATTGAAACATGATTGCATACAAAAGACTCAATCTGGAAAAAAAAAGCATACTGAAGGAAAGGGGTACAAACTGATTTTGGTTTCAAACTCAATTTTAAAGAAATAGATCACCGCGAAGTGAAAAACGATCATCACGGCACACAAAAAACCCACATGATTTGAATTGAAAAAGAGCGCTTTGAAGAAAAGGGAAACAAACTGAATTTGGTTTCAGAGCCAATCAAATGTACCATGTGTGAACACAATTTTGAATTAGTTCACACTAAAATAAAAATTCTGTCATCATTGTCACTCATATAATCTCAAACTGTTCTTTCTTATGTATTATTCTAAAGAAGAACGATTTAAATAAATGGACAGACAGTTTATTTTTGCGTATACAAGAACCAGAACAAAAGTTGGACTGGAATACAGGGTTTTAGACTGACTAAAATAGTCGCAAAAAATAAACATGTGTGACAATAAATTAAAATCTAATCGCCACTGGTTACAGTTGGGAATACTCTGTGGGCGTATGCATGTAATTTGGTCAAATATCATCTTGTGAGGTGGCGTAAATTGGACTGATTAGCCTGGCACAGGAATTTCCCTGGATTTTTCCATGAGTTCCCAGAGTAAAACTCAGTAGCTTTAAAGGTGTGTGAATGTTCACTGATTAAAATGTTTCTGTAATCGTGCAGCATCCAATGTGCACTTTGCACTCTGGTGGTCAGCAGCAGAAAAGAACACAGTTTGGAAGAAGTGGTTGAGCCCATTAGCAGACATTAAATCAATTTAGCAGTGTGGGTGGGCCACAGAATAAGATAAATTGTTTTGTCGCAGCCAAAATCTACCACACGAGCCCAGACTGTCAAAACACATGGGAAGTAATTAACAAATGCTACGGAATGTTCAATAACTAAACGGCATGAACAACCCACTGCATGAGCAGTTTGCAGTGGCATGAAGAACTTAATCTCAAATCAGAAATTCCAAGTACAGCTGTGACTTTAATGAAAGAGAAGTTTAAGCAAAACTTCCATCAGCCCTTCACTCTCAGAGGATGTCGGCGCAACTATGGCAGTAGTTCGCAGTGGCAAGAAGCACCACTTTAACAGCCCTATTTATGAAATTGACAACACAGTCAAGAAAATGGAAGAGGTATGATTTCTTGCTCTAGCTTGCACAGATGGCAGGGGTGCATTACTAGGAGGTAATGGGAGATGTTTTATCTGATAATGGCCCCGCGGAGAGCTCCAATCTGCTGTGGAGTGTGCAGAAGTACACCTGAGGCACAGAGCAGACGTGGTTACGCACCGTGCCTGTGGCTCCGGACCGTTTCTGTCCCTGCTGGGACTGTTCGGCTGTAATGACCGGTACACCCACAGGCCACAGGTTTTTGCTCTGGCCACTGACAGACAGATGGATCAGAAACAAATCAGGCCCAGCAAGAGGTATTTGGTATAGCCAGATATCCTGAAGTATGTCAAACTCGCCCATTCACATGAGTGCAAACACACAGCATGCTCTACTTGTGAGCAAAGAGGTTAAAGTCCCCCTGCAGTAAATATTTGTTTCCCCTTAAAACTAATCTTTGATCACTAAATGATACATTTAAACGCTTTTTACTTTTAAAACAATTCCTGCCTTAAAACAGCTTGAATGTAACTCTACAACCTTGCTTCATTATATACGCGGTTCTATGAATATGCAAATGAGCCCCGCCTCCACTCACTCACACCAGCTCAGAGATCCACTCGTTGACGATCACGTTGACCCGATTGGTTACAAGGTAGTTAGGGCATTTAAACACAGGGCTGACTGACTAATGTGTCTATTTTTCCCCATGCACCGGATTCTTTTAAATATCCAATAAAAATGCAATTCATAAACATAATGGTTTGAATGTGCCTCTATAATGTTTTTTTTTTATTATTCTGAATTAAACTATCATGCAAAAAGTAATTTGTAATATTTTGTTATTGAAATATATCCCCTTGAGTGGAGCGACATGAGGCTAAATAATTAAATTTAGAATGAATTAATGAATGCTTTTAATAATTATTTAATTTTATTGTTAATGAGAATTAAATAAACAGATTTAAATGTCAATTAATTTGTAACTTGTAATGTGATTTATATCAATGTTATTAATGTTATGTTTGTTTAACTACATCTTAAACATGAATTAAAGTTTTAAATATGTATATTTATTTATTTGTTTATATATTTATTTGTGATATGCAGATTACATTTTTTTGTTTATTTTTATTTGGCACTCCATATGTGATGAAAAAATAATCCAAAATGTCAGGCTGCACGTTTAAAGATCTGCAGAACGGGGCAAAGTTGAAATAATTTGATCATGGTTTCAAAGCTTGACGCTTAACTCCATCTAATTAAACGTGCTGGAAAAAGTAGATGCGTATCCTGTGCTGTGAAGGCACCTTTATTCACTTGATGGCTTCTATTATAACACAGGGCACTATTATTCAGCAAACTATTATAACAATCATAATCAGGTTATTGATCGATCATGCCTTTGCCAATTCGTTAGAGAAAATAAATTGCGACATAAGGCGCACACAAACAAAGACACTGAGACTTAGGGATGCAACGATACCGCTTTTTCAAAACCGATCCGATCCCAAAATTCTGAGTATCGGCCGATACCGATACCAATCCGATACCAGTGCAGTTTTTTTTTTTTAAATCAAGTAGAATTTCTATAACTCTGTGTGTTGAACTGATAATCACTCTTTTGTGTGTTAAACACAATCTACTTAACACAGACAACTTAATTTTAAAGAAAAACAACAAATCCAAAAAATATATGATCATAATCTGTGACAAAAATGCTATAATAAACTAGATTAGTGGATAATTCAGCAGTGCAATTTAGTCTAGAAAAATCATGAGTGCACAATAATTGTATAAAATCTGAACATTTAGTGAAGAAAATTTAGGGGAACAAATAAGAGACAATAAGTGTAACACTAAATCTAGTCAAACATTACACATTGCTCTTTGTATTGTTGTAAAATACATTCATGAAAAACAAGATAACAAAAATCAAAAAGATAAATTATTATATATAGCCTGTATAGGCTACTATGAAATTGAGACATGTTTTAAATGTATAGCACAGCTGTTTAATGAGGCAGCAACATATGATAGATAGGACAGAACAAGAAAGGCTATTAATAATCTTTCATTGCGCAAAAGTAGTATTATATGATTATAAAAGGATCCAATACAGTGCGGCACACAGCGCTTATGCGCATCCCGAGCGCAGAATGATGCGCTTGAAGCAACACGGAGTCACAGCGCGCAGCGCGTCGAATCCGCATTGAACAGTTCAAAGCACAAAGGAAAGACATATCGATGCGTAGTGTATTATACACAGTATCTATGCAATCATTGATTGAGCCTTTTCTTTTAACAGTTTTAAATTTCAGTTACTGTGCGCGTGAAGAACAATTATAGTGCTCTCTGACTCTAGGCTACTCTGTTGCGATCTAACAGACGCCCGGTAGAAAGTAACATGATTTAGTTACAGCAATAAAGTCCAGCAATATAAAGTTGTTTTATGCTAAACCATAGACCTTTATCTACAGATCAAGAATAATAATAGTAACATTGAATCATCTTGATCTTGGAGAGTTTCATCGTGTTGCCTGTCGTAACAGAACGCGACGCGCTGTTAAATGCTGAATGGAGAATGACTGACAGAGGGAAAAAGTTTACGAGGTCTTGAATTTAATGACTTAAATATTAATTTTTATCTCACATTATACTATATAATGGCTTCAGAACACTTATAAGATAGTGCACGAAAACTTTATGGTACTTGATAATGTTTTTGTGCCTTTTGTGGGGCTTAACAATAACACAGAATAATACGCACAATATCGGATTTGGATCGGCCTCCTCTGACCGATACCCGATCCGGCAAAAATGGCAGTATCGGAGCCGATACCGATACTGAGTATCGGATCGATGCATCCCTACTGAGACTCTCATCGAGATGCTGGAATCATAACAATACATAAGTCATTCAAAGACAAAATCTCAGATATTCACAGCTCTTTGGCACATCAAAAAGATCGATCAAAGCTAAATAAATCAAACAACTCGTTTCACCATCTGTGTATTTCAAATATAAATGCATTTGGCGACAAGGCAATGCCTCCAAAGGCTAATGGGTTGTGGCCAAACAAAGGGCTGCTTTAGTGTACGAGTCCATCTGTGGCGCTCTGTCTGTCAGCTGTGGATGAACTTCAAATGTAGTTCCCTTATAAAGAAACAATGGCACAGTCTGTGAAGTCTGCATTAGAACAGTAGCAAGTCTTTAACAGATGCCAACACCACTGTGCCCCGTGATGTCTAGAGTGCTTTTCTTTGTGTCAAGCCGTCAGATGCAGCTCTATTCACGGTTCGTTGTCACAGTGCACTGGGTGACAGGGCCCTGAGTCAAGTCACCTTTATTTATATAGCGGTACAATACAGATTATTCCAAAGCAGACTTACAGTGATTAACATTATTTAAAAAGACTTTGTTAAAGCGTTATAAGCCATAGGCTAAACCAACGCAACCCAACCCAACTAGCTACAAGGTAAATCATAAACTTTTATTTGAAGCAAAAAACTATTTGAAAGGTCATACAAAGTCGCCTTTGACTTGCTTAGTTGGGGACACTTAATATTCAACAATATTATTGATCTGCCTGCATTGACACCGTTATATGAGAACTGAACTGAGCTGGACGATGATGACATCACTATTTTCTCCACTGTTTTCTCCAGAGTCGCTATATATATATAGCCTAAATTAACTAAATTTCTAACTTTTTTACAACAAAAATGAACAATCACTGAACTAACTTTAGCTGGACTATGACGCTATTTTCTTCTAGATCTGCTGTACAGTAGAAATAAACTTTGTTGCATTATTTTCCTGTTATCACTGTAAAGCTGCTTTGAAAATGTTGATTATATAAAATAAAACACTATATATTAAGTTTGTTATATTTAAGTATTTTGAGAGCATGTTTTGCTTATTTCGACTCTCTGACTGGTGGAATTTTCTGTACAGCATCATGGGTTATATAGTTTTAAACCACGAATTCTGCTGTTAAACACGATTATTTTAAAACTAAGTTGAAATAATGCATGCTAACGGCTTAAACAGAAGCAAATAGCCTACCATCGATTAACAACCTCATTGCTCACAGTAGGGATGTCTTTAAAGGTTATAAGTTATTGTTAAAAACCAATTTCCCTATGGAGAAACTGAATGGAGGTGTCAGTGCAGTCAAGTCAATAACATTACAGAATATTAAGTGTCCCCAACTAAGCAAGCCAAAAGGCGACAGTGGCAAAGATAATCTCCAGAAATCTCGCAAGAACTCCATCAGTGACGGAACGAAGAAAAACAACCTGGGGAGAAACCAGGCTCAGTCGGGGGTCCAGTCCTCCTCTGGCCAGACGAAACGACATGGAGTTATTTCCTGGCTGCATCACAATTCAGATTGTGGATTAATATCCTTCTGAATATTTCAACCAGTTCCTTCTGCTTGAAAATTGGGATACATTATGCCAGCATTTGGTGTCTCTACCAAGTCATTATGCAAAACCTGGGCTATTTTAACCTCAGGGCTGGACACTACTCAAGCCTGGAGGCGTCTTAAGACTATTACACAACCTTGGCACTGGGAACGCCTGCACTAAACATAAAATATTTACAGAATAATCTAATCCAAGTTCAATTGGCTAGCATGACGAGCACATACACAGTCCAGCTCTAACTAAATCTCAAATGATTTGTTTAAGCTAGGGATGCTCATTTCGGTTAATTTTCCCGACCGACAACCGACACTCGTTATCCGATTATTAACCGTTAACTGATAAGATTATAATAGCCTATTAATTTAAATAAAAATAAAATTGAGTGTCTGTGACCCGTTTTTCCCCCCACAGGTTTATTTTAACGTGCAAACAGCAGAGCAGATCAACAACAGAACCTGGATTCACATTCAATTTTCACGCACTTGACAGTGACAACAGAATAAAATAAAATAAATAAAAAACATAAAATAGTGTAGGCCTATTTTATGTTTTTTCTTTATTTTATTTCTTAAATAGTTAACAAATTAAGATGACAAAAAGAAAACACTGAATCCGTTTGAAGCTTTGAAAAAAATGCAATTTTCCCCCTCCAGACTAAGTTTTTTCGTCAAATAAAAATAGCAGGCCTACCTCAATCCACATATTGTCTAGTTTTTATTTAAAAAAGTAACATGTCTACATGATGTGGGGTTAGTCTGGAGCGCAGCCTGTTGAGTTCGACCCGCGGCCGAAAACACATGATCCGATGGCACAGATGTCCCGGGAATACAGAGATAACGTCTCGCTAGAATGGCCAGCTTCGTGAAGCGACTTTCATTTGCTTGTGGATGTTTGCTTCGCAAGATATATTTGCATTTAACTTGTAACTACTGCTGTATTTTAATACCGCGTAGCATATTTTGCAAGTAACTTCGTCGCCCTTTCTGTCGAGATGGTCCCACACAGTAGGCTACTTCTTTTCGCTCGCTCGCTTCATTTTGCTTGCTCAGTGAAATATGTCTCTAGGCACGTGCGGTTGCGCGTGTCGACGCGCCCAGTGAGTTTACAAATATAGGCTATATAGTATTTTTTTTAACCATGCAGCAAACTAAATAAATAAAAAAATAAAAAATAAATAACTTAAACCGTTTAACTGATAGTATTAATCGGTCAATTTTTTTACTTTCGGTTAACGGTTAAACGGTCAATATGAGCATCCCTAGTTTAAGCCTCTCAATGCCCTGCTGAACACCTAAAATAACATGAATGAATCAAGTCAAGTAGATTCAAAAATAAAAGATGCATTTAAAATGACATGTGTCACTCCAGTAATCAATCACACTAGCATTTCTTACAAAAATGTATAAAACACTTCTATCCTGAATCTGTGTGAAAGCACAAGCCCGTATCCCTCATGCACAGCCTTCATGTCTCCCACAGTCTCCGGATGGCTCCATATACATGCATAATGTGAGTGAAAAATCAGCATGTTAGACCTCCGGGGTTTGCCGTAAACTAGAGCGCTCCACAATTCAGATGAAAAAAAGCTCACACGGAAAACTGCCGTGGTTAATTGTTCACAAGACTAGTAATGTGCACTAACAAAGTAAATAGTGTCAATTTTGATATCATGCCAACTTTAAAGCAGAAGATCCAGCTCAGTACATGCGCTATGGGAGCTTTTAGGAATGACAGTCATGCTCTCTTGTTGAATCCAACAGGTGATCTGTTATTACATAACACAGGTGCAAAAGTCTTAATGCGGATGGTGTGACTTTAGGCCATTATATATATGCCTGCCAATGCAAATGCCAAAACAATGCCAATGCTGTTAAGGTCATCACAGTGTTCTGAATGTTTTGGTCCAAGTCAAAATACTAACAAATATAATATATTATAATATAATATAATATAATTAATATGCTACAGTCCAATCTTGATAATCTTGATAATTCATATAAAGTAAAAAAAACCTGTATGGTTTAAAATTGCATTCTGTAATTTTGCTGCAAAAATGTAAAATTTATGGTTCTTGCGCGTAAAAGAAAAAATATATATTTTACAATATAATTTGTTGAAAAACAGTAGAAGGCCCAGAAGTCATTGAATGACACATCACGTGATCATATTTTTATATAAATAATTTAGTTTTTAGAATGTAGATCGTGGTGTTTTGTTACATTTTGTCATTTTAGTTGAAGGCACTATCTTTTTTTGTTCAAAATTAACAAAATTAACACAATGAGTAAAACCATCAGGGAAATACCGTGTCTATTAATGGGTAAAGCTACAGTAATGTCTTCAGCTAGTCAGCTTGAGATCCTTTCCAACTAAATATTCTCTTAAGCCTAGTATAGTGGATGTTTTATGAGACGTGAGATAACCATATTCATCCGCAGTCACGCAGAGCCAAAGCACAACCAAAACAATGTTCTTCTGCAGAGTGCATGCGGTTTCGTTTCAACCGCTAAAGGGTCAGAAGTTACATAGTTTACCTTTAATGTTCATTGCATTATTTTAATGCCGTGTGTTACCCTGATGGTGTTTTGACTTTTGTGAATAATTAGTAAATGATTACCTCGTTTTATGGACCGGACACTTACGATG
The DNA here is from genome assembly GCF_029890125.1 of Rhinichthys klamathensis goyatoka. Lineage (NCBI taxonomy): Eukaryota > Metazoa > Chordata > Actinopteri > Cypriniformes > Leuciscidae > Rhinichthys > Rhinichthys klamathensis. The sequence goes on from NW_026606559.1 coordinate 2,071,215, forward strand.
AACTCTGATTCATCATGTGGCTTTGTGTCTAACATTGTTACCATATTTATGGAAACCACTCCTGCCATTTTTTTACCGTAAATTTAATAGGATATTTTACAGTGTATGGCTCATTTTACGGTGTATGGCTTGTTCAATTCTCTGACCCCAAGTAATACTAATACATAATCTGCAGAAATGTATTACAGAAACAGTGTTTCCCCTAGGATTTTTTTTCAAGGGGCAGGGGGGGAGACTGCTAGTGTTGCGGAGTGGGCGTGTTACGGATACGTGGTGTAATTTTTTTTTTTTTTTTAATTGAAATCATGTTTTATGAATCATTAAACTTATACAACTGAAAAAAAAATTCACACTAATTCGGTGTTGTGTTTTTTCTGGTAATAAAATGAAGACATAAAACACAAATTTTAGAATTTATCATCAATTTTAATCATATGAAATTAAATAAACTTTTTGTCAAATAACTTGCTGCACAATGAGCTTTAGCCTACTGTTAAAATTAAAACATGGATTATTCCTTAAAGCTGCTGTCCGTAGCTTTTTTTGGGTTAAAAATTATCCAAAATACATATTTGATAAAGTACATAACCAGCCAGTGTTCAAAACTATCTGCTTGCCTTAGCTCGATGCAAAACGGTAAGCTTGTAATAATGTTTTTAATTTTAGTGGTACTGGTGGATTTCCCCGGGAGATTCGAGCATGTCTTTGCGTCATTACGTCACATCTGTACACATAAAGAAGGAGTCTCGGCTAGTATAAGCTATATTGCGTGTGAGGATGTTGGAGGTAGAGATTTATAGCCTTTTCTCACAGCACTTGATATAATTAAACTTATCAATTTGATGGCGGATCCAGAAAGGTTCAAACGACGATCATCATCAGTGACAACTAGAGACTCACCCGCTGTAACATGCAAAAGACTTCGTTTGGACTTCGGAGTGGCTACAGAAAAAAAGAGACTGCAACCGGACCCATGCGAAAACAAGGATAATATCGGAAGGACATTACATGATGTAGTCACGCAATGCTTGCTGACGTTGTTAACATTAACAATTAGAGAACATAGTATAGCTACTTTGCACGGTTTTGCGTGAAATGATAACTTATAAGCAATTGTTAGATTTAATCAGCGCGATTTACTGCAATGTCAGAACCAGAACAAAAGTGAATGTTTCTTACTAGTTCAGATGACATTTCCCGGTGAAAATTCTTATGTTGGTCATACTTCCAAAAAGAATAATCGGCGCGGTGACTGACAGCTGCACACTCTCCTCAAACACTGTGTTCATCCGCGCTGTGCCGTGTCGAGGGTGTTGAACTACAACCCACGTAAAGTTGATAATTCCGCGAATGACTGCAATTGCAGATTTCGAACAGAGATGGCGACAAAGAGGAAAAATGCCAGACTGCAGCTTTAAAAATTTTGATGATAATTTATTTGGATTACTGTTAGTGTATTATTACATTGGGACATATCTAAATTCTAATGTACAACGGTAATATATTTCTGTCAAGTTAAACCGAACTTTTATTTTGACGGGTTGCCGTGAAGACCTTTTGAGTTTCTGTGCGTTTATGTCATGATGATAGTTTTTCTAAAATGAAGCGGTGGAATGATCACGAAGTTACTTTCAGAGTGGATCTAGAGCCTGGAGAGGAAGTTCATGCATTTGTGTCTTCATATAGGGCAAAAAACAGCGCAAGCATCACACGTGCTTCAGTGTGTGTGTGTGTGTGTGTGTGTGGTAAATGAAACTGTGCGTCGGCGGCACCATTCATTCACACAGAACATGCAGGATTCGTATTTAAATAGTCTTTGTGTTTTAATATTCACACACACTAGTCTACATCGCGATTTGATTTCAAGTGTACTGAACTGCTTTCTATTTTTTCCTCAAATTTACAAATTCCGTGAAATTCCACTTTATACACTAAATTCCTTTTTTATGACTGGATTTCGTCAGCATTTTAGGGGGGGCGGGCCGCCCCCCCCAAAACAATTGTAGGGGAAACACTGAGAAAGCATGACAGTTTCAAACACACTGGTGCTTTTACTATTACATAAGACTCAATGGCCAATTGGCTTTCAGAAAGTCATCAAATGAAAGTAAATTTATCTAGAATTCATCAAGCTAAACAAAAATGGTCCAACTCTGTTTCCCAAAAGGTTTGTGATAAAAAGTACCTTCAACAAACATTTGGTTAAATGTAAGTTACCCTATGCTTATATAACAAGTCACAACTAACTTTTAGTGACATATACAATAGCTCAGGGTGTTTGGACACTTACACAACATATAAAAACTAGTGCTGTCAAACGATTAAAATATTTAATCGCGATTAATCGCATTAATGCCATAGTTAACTCGCGATTAATCGCAATTAATCGCACATTTTTATCTATTCTAAATGTCTCTTTGATTTTTTTTCCCCCATTCTTTTTTTCTCATTTTAATGCTCTTATCAACATGGAAAAGTGGATCGGCTTGCTTTGTGCAAATGTTTTTTTTTATTGAAAACAACATTGACAATACGGTGTTCAATTTCACACTAACATTCTCACTTGGAGCAAATAATCTCTCACACAATGTAACACTGTCCATCAATAAAAGGGTGAAAGAAATACTGACGAGGTCCTGATATTGACGAGGGGGCGGAGAATTCGCATCAGCTGTGTGTGTGCGCTTGGCCATCATCAAGTGGTATTTCAGACTGGACGTGCTGCGATGACGATAGCTCAGTTCACAACGACAAAACACACAGATCACTTTGGTCTTGTCAATGGAACCATTTGAGAACTTTTTAAAAGTAAACTTTCCATTCAGAATCTTATTGGCATCCATTTCGGCGTCTCGCGCTCGTCATCCACTCAAACCGTAACGTTAACCTACTATTTGGCCGGCTCGCAAGCCTAAACAAGTGTGTGCGGCGTGCCTGTTGTTTTGTTTCCGGTCTAGCTAGATCCGCTTGCGCTTTGGTCGACGAAGCAGCAAAACGTCCTCGCGCGGCGCAAGCCATTGAAATGAATGGGTTTCATAGCGCAGCGCCGCGCATGCCGCGTCCTGTTGCAAAAGCATGTGAAAAAAACTACAAAGTTTGCTAGGCCAAAAAGACCGTTAATCGTCCGATAAAAAAATTAACGCCGTTAAAATGGGTTTGCGTTCACCCCGTTAATAACGCTTTTAACTGACAGCCCTAATAAAAACAAATGAAAGTAATTTCATTAAATACTAAATTATAAAAGCATTTGATATTTAATTTTAAGAAACTTTTAGAACGCTGACAAGGATGCCACGTGACGTTTTAACTGAAAAACACAAGACCTTTGTTTCGCTGAATATGTAACACCCACACCAAACCCATCCAATGGTCTAATAACAGTCTAATAACATTGTGCGACTGCTGACCTGAACCCAAGGGGACCAAAACAATAAGGACTATTTAAGTTTCAGAGCAGGACTCAGGTTTTTTTTTTTTTGTATGTCTGTGGCATCTGTGTGCTCCAACTGATGCTCCAGCAGGAACTGAAAGCGACAGATTTCTAGCACATCCTTGTTTGAGGGCAATGGGTTCATGAGGAAGAGGAAAGCTTTGCCTTCATTTGTCCCGTCACCTCTGACCACTGTACGCACTCCTCCTGTGTGTTTACACAAAATAAATAGTCCTATTGAATCAAAGGTCAGCTATTGGAAAGAATCACTGTCTAAGGAGAAAGGTGTGTGTGTGTGACTGCACAAGGAAGTTGCGTGCAAAAACATGCCCACACAAAAAACACAAAGTGCCCAATCACTGCACATAGACACCTGTGACAACAGAGAATACCAACTGGGGAAGGGCGGACAATTATTTTTAGACATTAATAATGTTCTCAGCTCACGCAACTCGACACCAGCTGATGTTGCTTGATATTAACCGAGTCCTCAGTGTTAAAAACAAAAAACAGATGAACCGAAACATTTAATCCGTTAAAAGCACCAGGGAATGCAATCTTGATGCGAGCAGTGAAGGGGAAAAAACTGCCATCCAAAGAACACTGCTGACTTAAATCACCAAGGCAATGTTATCTAGGTGGCTAATACAATATACAAGCAGTTGTTCAAATTGTGAGAACGATTTAATAATTTTAGAAGAATTGTTCAGTTGAATGAGTTTAAAAATCACGAAATAATTCTAAACAAAAGAAAATACCATTATTATTTTTTCAAATAAAGTGTGTTTGTAAATAGATGTTGGTTTATGGCAATTTCTAGCTAGTGTTCCAACTTAAAGCTGCAGTGCGTAGTTTCGAACAGAGATGGCGACAAAGAGGAAAAACTGCGGACTGCAGCTTTAATAAATTAATTGATGTAAGTTGTTTAAAAGTTTTAAAGAAAAATATACAGATTTTTTGACAAAAATGTAGTATAATATTTATTTATTAATTTATAAAATATTCTTATTCTTTAAAATAAAATAATTGTTTATATTATTTCTATTACTTTTTATTATATTTAATTTAGAACACTATTTTATACAAATATATATATATATATTTGTATAAAATAGTGTTCTAAATTAAAAAGTTATTTATAAATTTAAAAAAAGTATTTGTTACAAGTTACAGACTTGTTTTGCTTTTTTTACTAATAAAAATATGTATTTTTTCTGACACATAATATTTATTAGTAAAATATCGGTTACATTTTTTGAATTTATTACGCATTATTATTATGTAATTAATTTGTTTACGAGCGTGTGTGTAAATATTGTCTGGGCAAGTAGTCTGACTGGGCCTAGCAACAAAACAAATGATTGTTGAGCGCTAAAAGAGTGGAACGCATCAGTAGCCCTGCACCTGAAGTCTTGTTCTTGTGTGCTTGTGTCAGGTCTGATGAGTGATCTGAACAGGCAGGGGGGGCACATGTCTCCTGAAAACCTCGCGTGTCCCGGACACACCTGGATCAACAGCGGCAGCAGGTGTTACCATAGCAACCAGCGGCCCTCTGAGTGGATTTCACATTGCACACTTGCATCAGGCAAAATCACCAAAAGACGCCACTCTAAACATAGTTCCTCCATTTCCTTTAATAGCCTGCACCATCAATCTCATGGTACATTCATGTTCTGCTCCCTCCCTTTCCAATCCAGAGAAGAAAGAGACGCAGGCGGAGGGTATAGGTCCCCTGGTTGTGGTGCCAGTGCAGCAGAAGTGACGGGACCCGTGTAAGCATGCAGGGAGCATATGTGCCTCGCTGGTGCTTTAATTAGTGATTGGGGTTTAGTCACTTGGCAACTTTCTCTGGTGAGCTCAGCGCACCAGTAACTATCTTCAGAGCGGCTCAGAGAAGAGCAGTGCGGTGCTCCGACAGAAAGAACGCATCATTTCCTCAAACACATGCATAGAGTCCTTCACTTTAAACTAGCCTATCCCAATACTGATGTAGGCCAATACCTCGCCACACAGGGCTAGTCGGAGGAGTCCTGTGTGATGTAGGCCTATTCCTCGCCACACAGGGCTAGTCGGAGGAGTCCTGTGTGATGTAGGCCTATACCTCGCCACACAGGGCTAGTCGGAGGAGTCCTGTGTGATGTAGGCCTATACCTCGCCACACAGGGCTAGTCGGAGGAGTCCTGGAGACATCAGTCTGTGGGAAAGGTTGGTTAAAGCAAGGATCTTTCTTTCTTTCTATTTTTATACACGCACTACTGTTCAAAAGTTTGGGGTCTGTAAGATAAAAAAAAAAAAAAAAACATTTAAGTTTCTTAAGCTCAAAAATGCTATAAACAGGAGATAGAGTTAACAAACGTTTCGGCTCTTTGCCTTCGTCAGTGCAGACCTTTTTTTTGTGCATTTTTGGATTGATAAATAGGTCTCAGCACCTAAATCAAAAATACAGCAAAACAGTAATATTGTAAAATATTATTACAATTTAAAATAACTTTTCTATTTACATTTTTTTAATGTAATTTATTCCCGTGATGGCCAAAGCTGAATTTTCTGCAACCATTACTCCAGTGTCACATGATCCTTCAAAAATCATTCTGTTACGAGCATTTATATTTTAGAATTGTCAGGATGGATTTCGTTGGAAATTGTGTAAATGCGCCACTTTGGGGGTGTGTGTGACATCACGAGAAATATCGTAATATCGTGCTAGAGTGTATTCCATCAGTTGCAGTTCTGGTGCCTCCGTCCCAACATATACTGTAGAGGTAGAGTTACACTCACAGGACAAAAAAGTTCATTATTTGCATGTGCTTTAAAGCCTTGCCGGTTAAACATTTCATTCGCTTGCTGATGCACTGTTCTAACATGAGCTTTTCTCAAAGCATGCACACACTAAAAGCCTGTCAAACAGCGTGTGAATACTAAACTTAGTTGTCTTTCGAGTCTTTTTGAACCAAACACACACTTGGTTCTATGAGCTGTCAGCTGGCCTCAGGTTTTTCTGACAAAATTGTGGGAAATCATTCCTTTTTTTTTCCTGAACATTTTTGAGTGACACTTTGCCGGGTCTAGGCTAACATCAACAGCCAAAGCCAAAGGAATTACCCACTGACCTGTCTATCCAATCTTCACTTTTGCCAGTTTCATTCTATTGGTTAGAGATGTGTTGATACCAACTTAATACATAAAAATAGCAATGAAATTGTCTCTCTAGATATCGATTTCAATGCTACAACAAAAACGAAAGCACTAAACACAAATATTTTAATATTACTATAAACAAGTTAAAACAATGGCACATTGCCTTAAAGTACTGCTCAAGTAAACAATGTTCCAAGGTTTTTCAAATCATTATTCGAGCAAACAGTCAGTAATAAAGAAATAAATGAAATGCAGTGTGTATTTTTTTTTTTTCTTTTGTCAATATTGTTGCTTTATTAATATTAATGACATAATAGACAGTGGCAGGTCTATTAGCCTAATGTACTGCCAAGGCTTAATGCATTGATCCATTTGACTGTTTATATTAATATCTCACCAAGATGGGAATTTGCATTAGACTGTTCACACACATACCATAAGCCACGCACATCTCCATAGAGCACGTGCTGATTGTTGGAATGCAGTCACCTGTCTGTCAGACAACAGTACAATAGGGGTGGAACGGTACATGTATTCGTATTGAACCGAAACGGTACGGGCGTCACGGTTCGGTGCACGAATTTACACGGAGAATACACGGTATAAAAATAAATAAAACTCGCGTGCAAATTAATTAAAGTAATGCGGAACTACTGTTAGATTCACGGATTCTTTAGGGACACATAATCTGTACCATCGGCTTAGCTCTGAACGCGCGTTCGCTTCAAACCTTGGCATTATACGCGGGTCCTATTCGCTTTGGACTAGCGTCGAACTAGACGCGAATTTGACGCTCTATTCGCGTTTGGTGTGACCGCATAATTAACAGGCTGCGATGTCAAGATTGCAATGAATGCTGGAGTGTGTGTGTGTGCAGGCACGAGAGAGAGAGAGAGAGAGGGGCGCGATCGAACAGTGGAAACATAAAAAACATTCTCTGTCATTTTGTTCATACAGATCATTAAACCTGCAAAGTGTTTACTTATATTTGTGTACACTCGCAATAAAACACAACATTGTGCTTTTGTCACACTGTAAACTTTTGTCAAACTGTAACCTACAACGGTCACTCAACCAAAATCACACACACACACTGTTTTAAAAGCAAAACATATTTATCCAACTCCATTTCAAAACAGTCTGTGGGTCCCATCTTTTGGACATTCGTCATATTGCATTGGTTTTCATTTCTTGTCCTCGGAGCACTAATCTCACACATTCTACATTGATTAAAAAAGAAAATCGAATGTGTTTTTAATGGTAGTATTATTTTATACAGAAATCAATTATTTATAATTCAGATGAGAATAGCGTTACATTGTTAATTAATAATGTTAATTAAAATTAAGGAAAACAAATATATTGATCTGAAATATAGCAAATTAATTTTAAATTAATTCAGGTACAATTACCAAACATATCGCAAGGTCTTTTGTCTTTTTATTAATTTAATTAATAAACTAATTATATAAGACTATTGTCAGTGCACTACAAATAAACTGGTTCTATGCCTTTATTAATAAAACTTATTTTAAAAATACAATGCCTTCTGCATTTTTGTTTTGCTTTTCCCTCCATTGTACCGAAATCGTACCGAACCGTGATGTCTGAACCGAACCGTGACTTCTGTGTACCGTTCCACCCCTACAGTACAACTGTCAGTACTTTGAACTTTACATACCGCATCGTTCTACAGCGCACATTCTATCAGTTGCAGTTCTGGCGCCTCCGCTCCGTCCCAACATACTGTAGAGGTAGAGTTACACTCACGGGACACTCACAAAAGTTCATTATTTGCATGTGCTTTTAAAGCCTTGCTGGTTAAACATTTCATTCGCTTGCTGAGGCGCTGTTCTAACGTGCGCTTTTCCCTAAGCATGCACACACTAAAAGCCTGTCAAACAGCGTGTGAATACTAAACTTCGTTGTCTTTCGAGTCTTTTTGCGCGAATACTGTCAAACACACACAAGGTTTACATAAACACAGTTGGTTATGTCTAAAGTGAAACTAAGTAGTTGAGAGAAAATTGGATGTTAAAAGTTAATATTAAGTTAAACTTTATTAATAATAATAATGACATAATAGACAGTGGCAGGTCTACATTTTTGCACATATTTTGAATGAAAGATCAAAAGGATAAACAATGCAGATTTATTTTTTACACCCATTTTTGATCATTTTGACCAGGGGTGCCATTAATTCTGACCATAACTGTTCATCTGCTTGTTATCGCTCGTTTCTGCTGCTTCTTTACCTGTGTTTTGATCAGGAGATTCAATACACTTTCAGAAGATGTGTAATAGCGCCCCCTACCGTATAACAGTGAAAACACGGAAAGCCGGAAATTTCCGTCAATGGCGGGGGAAAGAGTAAATAATTGAGGATCTTTACAACGGAACTGAATCAACATTAAACTGACTTCAGCTGAACAATGACAATATTTGCATATGCCAACTGTGATTTCTTTAAAAATGTCTGTGTGAGCTTGCTTCAAACTACTTTCCCTACGGGGATCAATAAATAAACACTACTACTACTGTACAGCCGAAATGAACTCCATTTGCATCATTGAAACAATCTGTATTGTATAAAGCGCTATATAAATAAAGGTGACTTGACGTGAATTTTGTCTTATTCTATTAAAAACTATTTTGAACCATTTGAGTGAAGATGTAAGTGGGGAGTTCAGATCAGTTATAGTTTTTACTGTTAAAGACCTGTGAAATGTTTTATGGAGGAGGCTAATGTTGTATAATACCCCTAGGCTAACTGTTAGAATGAACTTTATTAATACATGTATATATGCACATTGTCCAATATACGTCTTTTTTTTGACAAGTAGCCGATTAGGAGAAATTAATGAATCTATATTGACTTTATAAAGTGAAGACAATGCAGTGTAAGTGTTGATTTACATTTATTAGCCTATTCACTTTTTGAATCTGAATATTACTGTTAGACCTACCTAACAAAAAAAAACTTCTTATTTAATTTGTATCTTTGTTCTTTTGTATTTATTTGTACTATTGCTTGTGATTTGTTCTTATTTCATTACGGTTTACTTCTATCATATTTGAGATGAAAAAAATTTAACCATAGAAAAAAAATCCTCAGCATTGAGCCCTAAAAGCATTAACAAATAATGCAATGACTATAGTGTATGTGCCATTTCATGATGCTCTGATGAGATTTAACTTCAGATAAAGTCATTTATAGCAGGCGTGAGACGCTCTAGGAGGTGAACCTGAGCTGTCGACTTGAGCTGAGGGACTCAAAGCTGAGAACATTCACACACAAGCTGCACTTCAGCCACCAGCCTTTATTTATGCGTGTGTGTGTCCTGCAGTGTGTACGCGTTTGCCTTTGGTGATGTTTCAGATGACTGAATGGACAGGGTTCTAGACGAATGAGGCTACATGCACACAAGGCCACTGGAAGGTGTTCAGATGGGACTTTTTGAACGTGCAAAATGGAGACATCTGCCTTATCTGGCTGGACGAGGAGTACAAATGCTGGTGCACCATTTTTTAAATGCTTTGCAGGAATTTGCAGTTTGCATTAATCTCTAGTCGTGTAGTCCTTTTGACAAATCTTGATTTTGAAAGCAGAATAATGCAGGAATGTTACGTTCAAAACAAACCAAAATTCTACTGTAATAGTGCCAATAAACCAACCAACCACAGCCAAGATTGAATTTTACAGACGTCAGTGTTCATGGTCCTGGAATTCAGCTTGTGTTTCCGGTGTTTGGATTATCATACAACAAATCGAACAAACGTCAACACTCCAGAGCCTTAGAAAAACATGGAAAATTTGAGATTTGCTATAAATAATAAATATTTAAGATTACAAGGTCATAGTGTTGATGCAAAGAAGCTTCTAGTTTGCCATAACATGATGAAGACATTTATTTAATTAACGAAATCTAGGGACTCAATTTTCCATGTGCTGCTTGTTACAAATACTTTTGTGATCTCAACAGGGGCCAATATTTCTGCGGCGATGCATTTGCAGTAGCACCGTCCTATAAGACTATAACATGTCATATAGCCTATAACACGCTCCCTCGCCTTTATTTTTCAACATTTTGGGAGGAGTTTGTGGTTTCAACAACCAGATGCATTGACACATGTCCAGTTTCGTCTGGGAGGCGTCTCAGGCCACCTTCTGAAGTGGTTTAAGCGATCGGATTTAAATCTATCTCGAAAGCGTTTCAGAGGGCATTTATACCTGGTCTTTTCACGATTGGATAGCTATTGGATCAGAGAAAACGCATGAAGTGACCAGGTGTGAACAGCCCATAGTCTAAGCCTGAGGCTGCTAACTTAAAAACTGGATAAACACAGACGGTGCTAGACAAATATTACACTGTTCTTAGCGTTAACCGAATTAGACTTAAAATAAAGAAAGTCAGATCATTGCAGATCAAGATCAGGTCAAGAATTAAAAAAAATAATAATAATAAAACATTTCCATGGCTGGAAATCACAATTTGAAATGTTTTCCATGACCGTGGGAAACCTGGAGTTAATTTGTTTTCAAATCCTGCTATGCATAGAGTCAAGCCAAAGATAACTCACGGAAACTAAGTAAAGAATTGAGAAGTGAAGGAAACCAACAACAACAAACATGTCACGGCATGATTCGACATTTTTATTAGTCTTTTTAATCAGATAAGCGTCACGCCATCAATTCACTGAAGTGAAAAGTCAAATTCCTTTTTAGAGTTGCCATCGTTTCAAATGGCGGAACCTTTCACAAGCCGGTTCTTCATTCATTTGTATTACAGTAGATGGCTAGAAAGCATCAATGCTAAGGTAAAAATGTAATAATTAAATTAGGGATGCATCAGGATCACGCTCAGTCGAGAACGGTCAAACTAACTAGTTGCAGTCTGACAAATGAGAGAGAGATATAAGAGAAATGTAAAAGGCATTCCAATAAATAAATACCCATTAAATACACCACCATTAAAGTTATCTCACAATATTACAGACAGAGCTGCTACGATTGATGTTTTTATGATTTATGTTTACGCCAGAATGCAGTTGTCACTGCCGCAAATAACCGAACTGTGTACGAACGTAACCGTTTTAAGGACTCAAATTCAGGACTGACAACAGTATTCTGCTGCTGTGTACTCGTGGCCATAGTATGAACAGCACAAGAAATTAACACAAATATTTAGTGCACACAGGGCCTGTCAGTTTCAGTTAGGGTCCGAATATGTCTCTGTTTAACAGAGGTGCATCTTTCCGGTCGCACAATGAGGTATTAAACAGGTTTCCAAGCCAAACACTGGACAAATTATTATCGATTAGGAAGCGAAACCAGAAATCACCTAAGCAGGGAACCCGCCGGTATCAGAGCACAATGTCTGTTTGATCACACTGACAGTGTCAATAACAAGTGTTTAACTAGGGCTCCGGCAGGGAAGCTCGGCTCAAACAAAGAGCGGATTAACTGTCCCACCACCTGCCTGTATAAGGGCTGGAAATACAATTAACCCAAGACCATGTCTCTATGACTGCAATGTTGTGACAGTTACTGTACAAATGTGTACAGAGCTTACCCAAGTGCTATCTGCTCTGGAATAACACTGCGTGTTTAGATTAGGCCTAAAGCTTTTCAGCACAACCACACCTCTTTTCTATGGATATTACGTTTATTATTAGAGATACAACAATATTACAATTGTGGTCTATACAGAGTCGATACAAATTTTTTTATGTTATGGCAGATAACATTTACATTTCTTTAAATGGCCTACAAATTGGCATTTTGTCCAAATAAATAAAAAATAAAACATTGAAAACTATTCAAAACTTTTCAAATGCTACAAGTGAAATACCGTAACGCTTTATTTTAAAGTGTCCTTGTTATACGTTGCATATAGTTACTATATTAATAACTATAAATTATGCGTAATTACAAGCAAGTAACCCCAATCCTAACCCTATAGTAAGTTAATATAGTTAAAGCTGCAGTCCGCAGTTTTTCCTCTCTGTCGCCATCTCTGTTCGCAATCTGCAATTCCAGTCATTCGCGGAATTATCAACTTTACACGAGTTGTACTTCGACACCGCACAGCGTGGATGAACACAATGTTTGAGGAGAGTGTGCATCTGTGAGTCACCGCGCCAGTGTGGAGACTGTCATTCAGAATCACAGATTATTCTTTTTGGACGCATGACCAACATAAGAATTTTCACCGGAAAATGTAATCTGAACTAGTAAGAAACATCCACTTTTGTTCTGGTTCTGACATTGCAGTAAATCGCACTGATTATATCTAACAATCGCTTATCATATCACGCAAAACCGTGCAAATTATACTTTGTTCTCAAATTGTTAATGTTAACAACGTCAGCATTGCGTGACTGCATGTAATGTCCTTCCGATGTGTATCCTTTTTTCCGCATGGGTCCGGTTGCAGTCTCTTCTTTTTCTGTAGCCACTCCGAAGTCCGAACAAAATCTTTTGCATTTTACAGCGGGTAAATCTGTTGTCACTGGTGATTGTCGTTTGAACTTTTCTGGATCCGCCATCAAATTGATAAGTTTAATTGTATCAAGTGCTGTGAGAAAATCCACCAGTACCACTGGAATTAAAAACATTATTACAAGCTTACCGCTTTGAATCGAGCTAAGGCAAGCAGATAGTTTTGAACACTGGCTGTTTATGTATTTTCTCAAATATGTATTTGGATAATTTTTAACCCCAAAAAAGCTACGGACTGCAGCTTTAATATTACTCAGTACTTGTAAGAGGGACACCTTAAAATAAAGTGTAACCCAAATACTAAAAATGAATATTAATTTTGAAATTTGCTATTTTTAATATAGCATTTTGTTTATTAGTGGGAAATTATTAAAATGTTAAAACAGTGCTTTAAAATATTAAATAGATGTTGAAGATATTGTAAATTTTAAATCATGAGATATGAGCATGCAATTAAATATATTGAGAAATAAAAAGAATCTCTATAGCTGCCAATAACTGATATGGTGATGATCATATCAGTGCTATGTTTTTTAACTTGTAGTATTTTATTTTATTAAAAAAAAAAATGTTGTATACAGTTTCTAATAGGGGTGACCCCCGAATAGTTGAAGATTCAATGCATCGATAGGAAGAACCTGATTCGATTACCAATCTCACGATCGAATCTTTGCAGAGGTTATATGAGTGTGCTCAATGTCTGATTTCACATAAAACTACAGGTTTTCTGTCAATACGTTAATATAGGAGCCTATTATGATAATGCTGAAAATACAAATGTGCAAAAGAAGAAGCTTTTAATAAATATTTTTAACGTGCGTGAATAAATCCAAACACCCCCGTGACAGATTTAAGTTTCACTTTCGATCTGTGACCGAAAGAGGAGCGTTTTGGCGGCAGGGATTTAAATCTTTAAAAATGTCTGGGATAAGAAAATCTAAAGTGTGGATGCACACCATCAGAAAGGATATTTTCCCAGACTGGATTAAGGATCAGGAAAACCATGATCACACTTCTGCATGCCAATGTTAACAAGTACGTGAAAAAAGCTTTTTAAATGCTTAAATGGCACTTTTACGTGGCTCAACGCATGTACACAGTATTGGCTACCTTATTAAAAAAAACATACTATGTGCAGATAAACCCATAATATGAACGTAACGTGTTCCATCTATAAAAAGTCGCGTAAAGAGTTTTTTTTTTTATCATAACGGTTTTCAATGGGATGAAAATTAGCGTTTAATTAAATGCGTTGCGTTCATATTCTGGTTTCATCTGCTTTTCTGTAGGCTACAGTATGCTATATTAATAAAGTGTGTATAGAATTTAATCTAGTAATATAACTGTCTTAGGACATTGAGCCGTTAAACGTTTTTCATGTTAAGCGTTTTAGAAAGCATTTTATCCTCGCACACAATTTAAAAAGATTCAAACGGACACAGAGACACAGACAGAGTGAAAGACTAGATTTTTCTCTCTCGGTCAGCTAGGGTACAAGTGATTTCAAAACATTTCAGCCGGTTCTAATTTGATTTTTGGATGCTGTGAACATGTTTAGCTAAACTGTCACTCGAGTTTAGCGTTTATTGTTGTTTCTGCAGTTAAAAAGACAAAGTTGACAATTCTGGCTATACTTTCGTTTTTTTTTTATTATTTATTTATTTTTATTTAATTTATTAATAACTCAGGGCTATCTAATTGAACTATTTGTGGCTTGTGTTTTGAATATATGTTCCCCCGGCACATATTTGTTCTGCATCTTGTGACTTGATTCTGACTTATTTCGTTTTGTATTTTTATTTATTAGAAAGGTATATTCTGTTCTAATTTAATTCTGTAAATTAGTTATTGATTATTTTTCGGTGCATCGATGTTGTGCTCTCTGTACTTAGAGCCTGCAGGCAATTTAGCTGATTTAATTTGATTTGCATGTGAAATCCAAATCCTGTCTGCAGTGTGATCTTTCTGCAGTTATTTATGTTATTTCTTAGTTTTATTGATCCGAAATGTTTTTATACATTTTCTTCTATCTTTGCGTGATGTTCTGTACATCGCGGCTTTAAAATGTTAAAGCCCCGCCCCGCCCCCTCCCCAACACCACACACGATTCGACTATTAGTCGACTATAGGGAAGACTTGACGATTCTGATTATGAAAATCATTATCTGATTTGAATATTTCATATCAAGTGCAAAAAAGAGCTTGTTTTGAGTGCTCTCCTTTGCCTGCCTGTCCTGGCCAGTGAAGAGTTTGGAGCTTTGCATGCCATGACATGTCTAACGCCTCTACCACCTCTTACTCTTGGAAAGGTTACGTCTCAACCTGCATCAACTTGCATGCTGGTATTCACTATCTCAAGGAGCCAACACAACAATGATGAAAGGATTCCACCAACACGCTTCAAGAATCCATGGCCTAATAATCCAGAACTTGAAGCTCAAATGAAATTCTCTCTTCATAACTGCCTAGAAGAACCACATTTGCAGCCATTATCTAGGGTTGTTCTGACATGTTTTCTAATAAAGAGTTTAAGCCGTATTTTTGACAGCAGTATGGACATGCCTTACAGCGACAGCTAATAAAATCAATAGAATATGATGCTGCTCAGTCCTGCTCACACTGGAATAGTTTATCATATATGACAAATGCATGCATGTTAGAAACACTCTAACAATATTTAGATGCCATTTGTCTATTTAGAGGTCACCTGTAAACAGGAACCAATGCTGGAAAATCAGCTCTGCTAATTGTACAAGCCTGTTCACACTAAAAAGAATGTTTGGCATGAAAATTTGGTCCGACTTTCACGTACAGCCTGATTAAAAAAGCTAATTTACTCTCGGACAGTAGGTGGCGCTTAATGAATTCCACGTGACAGCCTGTGCTTTTTCACAGTGTGAAGGAAAAGAGATTAGACCATGTGACACCAGTGAGATCTTGGGTAAAAGTTAAGTCAGAGTGTAAAAAAATACCCGTAGGTTTCTGAAGAGCATTTTTGAAGGCAAAGTGGGCGGAGCCGGCTATCGCCATCTTGGCAGCGCGTCATTTTATGGTTTTGTGATAAACCGAAAATGGACAAAGAGGCGGGATTAGCTGAGGTGACTGCTAACAGACAGCAGACAAACGGCTAGTAGTGACAGCAGCGGCAATCCACCTGACGGGCCTGATTACTATTAATTGTATTATGGGGGTAAAAAAAGTTCTCTCAACCATCCAAAGACGTTGTGCCAAACAACATCTTTACACGTGATAAAAATCACTGTAAAACAGATTTTTGAGACACTAAAATAATAATGTGGAAATAAACAGAGCTTGAATAAATGCCCATGGCAAACTGAATCTTTGACTTGTACGTTGGAGTGTGAATTACTGAGTTGAGATGCACAGGCACTTACCCACAGCAGGTGCATCATACTCATCTCCCAGCAGGATCTCCGGGGCAGAATAAGCCAGCGAGCCACAGCTGGTGGTCAGCTTCTTTCCCGGCTGAAACTTATTGCTGAAGCCAAAGTCGGTGAGCTTGACCACTCCCTGTTTCTCAAAGAACACCACATTCTCCGGCTTCAGGTCGCGGTGAACCACGTGCAACCGGTGACAGTACGAGATGGCGTGCACTATCTGGGCGAAATATTTCTTTGCCAGCTCCTCGCTCAATCCCTCCTCGTGCTTCATGATGTAATCAAACATGTCACCGCCATCGCCGAGCTCCAAGATCAGGTAGAGCTTTGTCTGTGTGTCGATGACCTCGTAGAGCCGAACGATGTTGGGGTGCTGGACCAGTTTCATACAGCGGACCTCCTGGAAGAGGTGACCGGTTGCGACCGTGTCAAGCTTGGTCTTGTCGATTACCTTGACTGCCACTTTTTCGCCGGTGAAGACGTGACGCGCGAGTTTGACCACGGCGAAATGGCCACGGCCGAGCGTCTTGTCCAGGTCATACAGTCCAGCGATCTTTCCGTCGTATCCGCGCTTGATTCCCGCCATGATGGCTGGTCCTCCGGTGGGATGGAGGGGGTGTGGCCCCTGGGGGAGGGGTGGGGTTTAAACCGGAGGGAAAATCCAGCTCACTTTAGCACATTGGCTGGTAACGGCAATACCATGATGGCAGGTTCCTGTTAATCAGAGATAAACCAGTACAAAAATTAGTCATTAGAATGCAAACAGTCATAAATTAATAAAAGCCACAATTATCATTTTATAATGTTTGTAATCTTGCATGTTGATGTAACATTGAAGACCTTAAAGCTGTATGTGGTCCGAGAGCTATTACATTATAGCCTGGGTTTCCCCATACTGCCTTTGCACAGCGCGATTTTAATTACATTAACCAATTTCAGCCAAATTTGCTGAAGGTTTTACCTCTGTTTTTCAATCTGTTAATATTGTAGTGAATATAGATGAAAATTACCTCAAAATCATTTTATATAGGCCTTAATATGTAGACGGTTAGGTAGCTAGGGCAAAAAACAAAACAAAAAGATATTAAAGTTAAAGAAAAATAAAGAAAAAGTTTAACATTAGAAACAGCAACATTAATATATTTCAAAAAGAGAAATTATTAATGAAATAGAATGCAACATTAAAAGTAAAAATAAAGGCTTTTCTAAAATTACATGTTATGTAAGTAACATACAGTCTACTAGCCATGCTTGTTAAAGTGTAGAAGGGTCAAATATACAGTTTGTCAAATGAGAATCAAGCATTTCAAGGGGCCACTAATAAAAAATGTAGACCTAACTAACTATTAAGTTTTAGCGTTTATTTTAACTCTTTATTCAAGCTTAAAATGTAAATGATTCACGTGTTTATATATTCCAACAGCAGATTTGACTGAAAATCAGAGTAATCCATTCCCATCATGCCAAGCTACATAGTGGTTCCACTGCCACAGGCCTTCAACATGGACCATCATGGATTTGTATTGATTTCCTCTTGTTAGTGAAAAAATAAAAGCCACATGGCTGGCAAGTAAGCTGGTGCTCCAGAAGAGAGGCTGCCTCCTAAAAGGGCTGATTCAATTCCAGTAGCATTAACCTCAGGCCAGTGCTGGAGACGACTGCCACGAGAGTGGTCATGACTTTTACATGTTCACAGCGTCCTATATCTTCTCCTTATCTCCATAAATCATGTCAGTCATCAGGAAGAGATGAAGTGTAAAATCATTGAGGGTGCTAAAACATATTCGAAAACATTTTTGATAGCACAGGGAAAACTGCCATATATTCTGCCATACAGATATTATTAGAATTGTTTGATAACTTGTGTAATTTTGTTACAATTTGTTACAGCAAAGGGAGGCTTTATTTAAATCTTTGAACTAAATTCACACAAAAAGAAAGACAAGTAAAAAAGTCAGTAATAAGAACAAATAATCAAATTGAAAGTTTTTCAGGTGGGTATATTCAGGTAGGACCCTATGATTTCCGCGATGAGGAAAACACGGACGGAATCCAGTCATAAAAACTGAATTCACTGTATAATGCAGAATTTAACGGAATTTGTCCATTTTTTTATGAATTAATAAAAAGCAGGTCAGCACACTTAAATCAAATCGCGTACAGTTGAACAGCAGAATTTAGCTACGTCTCAATGTAATAATAATACAAACACAAATAATAATAGTAATACATTATTTATTCAAATTTTATTTAAGGGATAATCAAACATTTTCTTCCATGTTTTAATTTTAAGAGTAAAGCTCTGTGTTGTGCAGCACTTTGTTTGACAAAAGTTTGTTTAATTTCATATAATTTAAAGATAAATTAAATTAATGTTTTACCTACATTTGATTGTCAGAAAATTTTAAATACAAGACAGAATTTATGTAAAAACAACATTTTATTTCTTTTTAATTAATATTAGTTGATTATTAATTATTAATTTAACCATTAAAATGGAATCCAGAAAACTTAAAACAGAAAAAATTAAATGGAATTTGAGAAGAATAAAACATATTTCATAGGGCCCTAAACAAGTAATTTTTGTTAAACATAATAAATTGCTGTTAAATTTTATAAGTTTAATGGTTTCAATTAATTACACATGCTTTTTGATTACTAAACTTTAATTTAACCATTACAATGGAGAATTTTTATGGAAAAAATTATTTTGGGAGAAAAAAATTACGGATTTCATAGGGCCCTATCAGATAAGCTACTCAGAAATTAAAGTAATCAAATGTAAAATAACACTGGATAGTCTTCATTGTAAAAAATAAATACAGATTGATGCTAACAAATAAAGTTACAAAAGTTATTCAGTCAAGAGCAATGCTTTTCTTTGTTTTTGCTCCTTGATTAACATGACAGACAGCAGCAGATTTATAAAGCTACTGTCACTTAAAGCTTATGCACAGATCCAATAACATGCATTTTCTTTCTCAACTATTTAAGTTCCAAAACTGACTGTTTTCACCTGAATACTTGCCAAGACATAATTTTGTGTGTATTTGACCATTTAAGAACAGTAAGCCACTTATTTTGAGAGGCGGACCGTTTATATCAGTGGGTGTGCTTTTGGTGTGAGCGCGAAACCTGCGGGTATAAGTAAAATTATGCGCAATACAAACACTATTTAATAGAGGTGGGGGGAACAATCGATTCACATATGAATTGCGATTTTACCTTCTACTTCTATCGATGCACAAATTTAAAAAAACGATTACACTTTAACTTCGCAGTACCACTTAAAGTTACTGACACGTTAAAGCAACACCAAGGAACTTTTCCTCAGCGGTCGCCCTACAGGTTGGAAGCGGAATTGTCCATTACCGCTGTCGTAAATAATTTAGCCTACCACAGCCTACGGTCGCATGCGCACGCTCGCTGTTTATCCAGCACCGGCTTTGGAATCAACAATGGCAGACATCCCAACCTGGAAGAAGTCATTTCAGGGAGGTATATCTTGGTGACTGGATTGTTGACGGGTGGGTGGCGGGTGACGGGTGGCGGGTTGACTAGCTTTCGTGAGGCACACTCGCAAGGTCTCTCGCTCTCTCCCTCTCTGCCGTGCTCGCGCTATGTATGTTATGCGCGCAGTATGTTCTGTCTCGCATGCGCGCTCTAGATTCCGGCAGATTTGAACTAATTTGCGGGCATCAGGGAGACGCTATAGACTTGGGATGTCTGCAATGGCCATAGAAAATTTGAGGAAGTGGTGGGGGAAGTGACGTATGCCGTAAAGCAGTCGAGTTTTGTAGTTCTTTTTGTGCTCGGGTTACTACCCGAAACCCGAAGTTACATAGTGCGAGTAAAAGCGATACAGACCACGTCAGGCTATGCCAGACGTGTCATTTAACCTATTGTAAGTCGATTTACCATCACAAGGGTCTTGGAAATATATTATGAAGGTTGAAAAGTTCCATAGTGTTGCTTCAAGAGTGTTCTTAATCACAATAAGCCATGAAGAAGGACTCACTGCGGTGCTCGCGCTGACGGACACAGCCGAAGCGCAAGCACAGATGCCGCCTCTCAGATGCATACAATCCCGAATTCAGTTCTCTTTCACAGCTTATTGCGCTGAAATGGCCAAGCACACAATTATGTCAAAATGCACACTTGTGAATGTAAACAGTTAGGGAAAATCGGATGTGTAACAGTATATTAGATCTGTGCATTAATTCTTAGGCCGTGTGTTAGGGGTGGGCGCTATACCGGTATGAACGTGAATACCGGTATTATGTTGTGCCATGATATGGATTTTGCGATACCGAGGATACCGTATTCATAAATTCAAATTTTGCAGTTATATTGTTTTGTTCAATTTGGTAGCCAACTCTTTACAACTGTTAACACTAATGACGATACAGAATCGAATACGCTGTTTAAGGAAATGGCTGATTTGGCGCTTCATGCGTGAAGTTGCTGAGGCGATTAACCGCTGTCCTGTGACGCGTTCAATGAAGGACCGTAACGTAGAACACATCGCTAGTGCTAAGCGGCTGTTCATAAAGGATGCATCTTTTGTGGTGGAATGGGAAATAACAAGGTAATGAGACGCAAGTTTGACTTTTAACTGGAGGGCAGCATTTTTAGAATGCCGTTTCATTTGCGAGACGCGGGTGCAACACCAAAACAAGTTCGTCAAGCACAAACAAACGTTAAAGTTCTAGGCTACTGTATGTTTGAGATGTCATGTTTTCATGAAGGTTGAAAGCTGCTATTATTATCTTTGTTTTTACAAAACATTTACTGCTAATAATATTATCCACGTGGAGACATTTCCCCGCAATGTAACGTTAGGCTATGAATAACAGGACACGACACACACATAAGCGCGCGCATACACACACATAAGCGCGCGCATACACACACACTGGTCCACTATCTTTGTGGGGACTCTCCATCGACGTAATGGGTTTTATACTGTACAAACTGTAGGCCTTTATTCTGTCTCCTTACACTAATGAATTAGTTTGTATGAAAATTTTCATTGTTTTTTTCTTGTATGCTTTTAAGTTCTATTTATTTGGTGCTTTGTTCAATCTCAAACCATTATTTTATTTTTATTATTAAGATGTCTGCATAAGAGTTAACTGTAATCTGTGCAAACATTAAACGTCTCGCTTTGGTCTACACGGGAAGTGTTCTGCTCGCTCTGCTAAAGCTAAACTATAATTACTAAAACTGAAACTAAATAAAATAAAAACTATATAGAAATGTGTTTGCAAAATAAAACTAAATAAAAACTAACAAAACCATTAATGAAACTAGCTAAAACTAAACTGAAATTTAAAGCAAAATTGAAAACGATATTAAAATAAAAACTAATTTAAAAAAGCAAAACTATAACAACAGATATTCCCGGAGACAGAGCACACCCGAAGACGGCTCTCACTCAGAAATCAATGAAGTCTTCATTCGCTGCCGGTTCTCATTATGACAAGACGAGCAAAAAGTGGAAAGACATAACAAGTGCATTCAGGCCTACCTCATGTTGCACATTTGCACTTTTTGAGAGAAAAAAATGGCAAAAAAAAAAAAAAAAACCTTTTCAGGTCTATGTCCAATGAAATGCCTCACCTGTTTCTAGTTATCTACCTGTTAAAATACATATTTTGCCTGTAATTTAACTAAGGTGTACTAAAATGTGATTCCAATTTTTTTTCTCATATCGCGATATAATATCGATATCGTCCGGACAGTGAAAAATATCGTGATATGAATTTTTGCTCATATCGCCCACCCCTACCGTGTGTCCACCAAAGCGCTTTTAGTCAGCTAAAAACGCTAGATGCTCT
Source organism: Rhinichthys klamathensis goyatoka (assembly GCF_029890125.1). Lineage (NCBI taxonomy): Eukaryota > Metazoa > Chordata > Actinopteri > Cypriniformes > Leuciscidae > Rhinichthys > Rhinichthys klamathensis. The sequence continues at coordinate 2,093,523 of NW_026606559.1, forward strand.
GCTAAAAAAACCGCCTAGCTGTGGGCGCTTGAGAGCGTTTTGGCAGCGCAGCGTTTTTTCAGTGGAGACGCTTCACTGCTATGATACAGAATATCCGCAGCGCACAGTTTACTTGTAACTGATTTCGCAGATAATTTGTTCCATACTAAATAAATTTTTCATCCATTTTGTTCGGTTAGCTCTGCAGGTGGATGTCGTTGTACACTACAGAAAGAATGTTGTGACAGTTGTATCATAAACAGTTGTCACAGACAGTTGTCTGGTGTGGTATTTGTCCCGCCCCTCCTCCACTGTGATTGGACGGTTGGGTAAAAAGTGACAGTGATGAGCACTGCGTTTTACCCAAAGTTGAACATACTTTGTAAAAAATGCCGAGCTCTCAACGCTTCAGCGTGAAAAAAACCGCTCAGCACCTCGTTACGCTCATGGCGTTCTAAAAACGCGGCGCTCCCATTAAAAAAATATGCCAGCCGCGTGAAAAAACGCTTTGGTGGACACACGGCCTTAAAGGGACAATAGCCTAATAAACTGTTGTAGCCCGCTTCATTCATGTTAAAGCTGCAGTCCGTAGCTTTTCCTCTTTGTCGCCATCTCTCTGTTCGAAATCTGTAACTGCAGTGGGTTGTAAATCGGCATGAAACAGCGCGGATGAACACAGTGCTTTGAGGCGAGTGCTGCTGTCAGTCACCGCGCTGTGTGGATACTGTCATACAGAATCACAGATTCACTTTTTGAAAGCTTGACCAACATAAGAATTTTCATAAGAAAATGTCTTCTGAACAAGTAAGTAAAATCCATTTTTGTTCTGACCAACTAAGGGGGGAAAAGCATTCGACATGATAAGCTTCGTTAGATTTAATCAACGCGATTTACAGCAACCGTGCAAATTATAGCCTACTTTGTTCTCAAATTGTTCATGTTAACAACATCAGCATCGTGTGACTAATGTTAAATTTAATGTGTTTTATGGTTACCTGCTGTGTAGTTCAGAATTCATATTCTCCATAATAGCAAAACGAGAAGGCACAACAAAGGAAACTCCATAACTGTGTGAATTAAGACGTACTGTTACACGATTGAACTATTGAAATGTCTTACTTGTTCAGCAGAAAAAAGCCGTCTCTTCTTCCGTTTTGAACCCCTTCAAAACACGGAGTTCACGCACTTTTCAAAAGCCCCGCCGATGTTTAAATCCTTGTGTTCGCATGAGACGGTTTCTTTCTCTTTCTCTAGCCACCTTAAATCCGAAGTACGAAGTCTTTTGGGTTTTATAACTGCTGAATCTCCAGTTGACACTGATGATTGTTGTTTGGATCTTCTGGATGCCATAAGTTTAATCATGTAAAGTGCTGCGAGAAAAGCCTATACATCTAAACATCTCGTCACGCGCAGTATAGCCGGCTAGCCGAAACTCCTTCTTTATGTGTACGGGTGTGACGTAATGACGCAAAGACATGCTTGAATTTCCCGCGGAAACCCACCAGTACCACTGGAATTAAAATCATTATTACAAGCTAGCCGTTTTGAATCTAGCTATGGCAAGCAGATAGTTTTGACCACTGGCAGAATATGTTTTTTTTTTTTTATATAATTATTTTGGATTATTTTTTAACTTAAAAAAGTTACGGACAGCAGCTTTAATTAAAAAAATATATATAATAATAATCACTCACTAAAACAAAATCATTTTCAATGTTTACAATTAATTCAGTTGTTGTTTTTTTCTTCAAGAGCTATTAAACTGTCTAACCGCAGTTCAATTGGGAAAAGTAATACAAACCTAGGCTATACCTATAATTCCTAAAGTTAGCAATTCATTCAGACGCCTATTAACCCTAAATATGAGAAGCAGCAGCATGCTTGCCTTAATAGCAAACAACATAAATTAGTCTGCAAAATCCATTAATTTTACATAGTGCTTTCATATCATAGTAATAGCTTGGATCATTAACAATGAACACTACACCATCTTTTGTTCAACCAAAATAAATGTCCTTCTCTTTTCATAAAACAGAGCTCGTTGTGGTTTAGAGGAGTAATTGTTCAAGGATTTGGATTGTTCGGCCCCCTTCACTAGTGATTATGTTGTAATCATAAACAGTTGATTATTACTGATATTGATACCAAAGCCCACATTGAATTGGTGAAAATTTCTAAGGATAATATTAGTATGCATTTATAAAATCTGGTCATCTTCCAAACAAGGCGGCCCAGATGCTCCAGACCATTTTGTACACAACAAAAGTGGAAGATTACCACAAATAGCATTTCAGATTTCAGCTTGCCTATTGAACAGCCTACAGAAAAGCTTAAATAAATCATATCCCGCTGTAATGCCTAATGCTGGCTGACTACCAATTACTATGCAGTCGTAATGGATTCAAATGTCCCCAGCTGAACGGTCAACTCCTTGAATGTTCCAATGTGAAACACTAAAATCAGAAGAATACATTTACAGTCCTTTCACAGTAACACATCAAAATTCAACAGCTCCACCTTTTTTAGAGAATTCCTAAAACACAATCAGCCAACAATCTGTCAGTGAATGACTGTTCATGGCCAGGAATGTACTGTAACTTTTGGGTAATATTGCACAGTCTCTCTAATTACACAGGTGAGATCAGAGTTAACCCTGTAAAGCCTGACATACGAAATTATTATTATTATTTTTTTTACAAAAGTTTATTAAACATTTAAATAACATCTATGTTTCATATTTGATACATCAGGCTTTTAGTTTTATGGCCCATTTAGTATGATATATTGAGAATATGGAGATCGTAGTTGAGAGAAAAAACAGCTAAATTTTATTCAGAGACAAAAATATGCAATTTTTATAGAAGACTGTACAGAAAAAGTATATCAGACTCCTTACACAAAATACAAATATATATATATATAATCAATATATATAATAATAATATAATATAATATAATATATATATATATATATATATAATGCATATTAAATGCTTATATTAATTAAACATATATCAATTAAATGAATATTAATTAAATGCTTAGTTTTATGATCAGATATTAATGCACCTCTTGATGGAAATAACATCACAACATTTATTTCCATCAAGAGGTGCAGTAATTTTTGGTACTTTGGTAATTTTTGGACTTGTATTGATAATGCAAGAGTCCAGCACTCTGTAAAGTCTCCTCCAGCACATCCCAACGACTTTCAATGAATTTAAGGTCTGGACTCAGAGGTGCCGATTCATGTGTGAAAATAACACTTCATGCTCCCTCCCAACCATTCTTTCACAAGTTGAGCCTGATGAATCTTGACATTGTCATCCTGGAATATGGCTATGATGTGTCTTCCTACATAGTTGTTTAAGAAATGAAAAGGTACACACTCCATCAATTAGGGTTAGAAGAACAGTTGCCAAACAGATCACATGCTAGACACATAATAATCACTACATTAATGATCCAGTCATAGACTCTCACCCCTGGTTTCACTTAAGACTAGACCAGGACTAGAATGAATGTTTGAGCTGTTTTAACTGAAAGCAACTTGCATCGACATATCTTAAAATATGTCAGTGCCATTGCTTTGTCTCATCATGATACACACTGGTAACGTTTTTTCTAAGGATTGTTTATAAAAGCTACTTAAATGCCCAAATTGAACTAAGGCCTAATCCTGGCTTAATCTAAGCACTGTCTGCGAAACCGGACCTTAAGCATCTGCCTATTTAAATCCAAACAGCAACTTTTTTTTGGCCGGGCAAACAGCAACGGGTAGTGTATGAAGCAATGCAATATTGCCTGAGAAATATAAATAAACATTCCTCAAAACCATGTTGTACCACATTTTATACTTAGAACAATTATTACATTTAGATAAAAAAAAAAAAAAGTATAATTATGTAAATCTAGGTTACTTCAGTAAATGTTCTGACGTTTACTTTTAAAAAATCAGATTCAGCAGAAAGACACGTGTACCATAACCTGAATCATTTTTAGAATTATATGAAAAGGCCTTTTACTTACTAAAAATAACTATCAATCAGACAACATAAGGCATGAAGTAGATAGTGTAAAACAGGTTTTTCAGTAGTTCTGATCATGTTGATAATTCAAAGTCCTTCCATGTCAAATATGATACAGTAGGCTTTATAAAGTTATGCTCCAAGTCATGTACTTGAGCTGTTCTTAGGCTCAGTTTTACGTCAAGTGGTTATTTCTTCAATATTAACATTACATTCTAACCACAAATGATAAGACAACCCTGCCAAATCAACACAATCAAATGGCCTGCAGTTACAGGCCCAGTTTTACCTTTCAGGTTGCATAACATGATTACAGTACATTAGGCTGAGGGAACGTGTTCCACACCTTACACATTCCAGTGTGACATGAGACATATTGACCAGAGTACACTAGGCTGATCTTCTGAACTCTTACATGTCTCTGCAATTGAGTATGACTGATGAAAAATTAAAACTCCAAGTGAAGACTTTAAAGCTTAAAGCATTGTGAAATCAAGCAAATTAAAGCGTTTTATGTTCACAAAGCTATTAGACTAAATGAAACTTGCACAAAAATGGACATACAACCTTTAATACTGAGAGCATCAAACCACACACTCACATCAGAAGCATGCAAAACCACATCCATCTTCTTGATACGATGCAATTAACCAAGCTTATCCGTTAAAAAAAACAGACTTGTTAAAGCCCATCATCATTAAACATTCTTCTACCATCAATACTAGCAAAACCACATGTGCAAAGAAAGAAAAGCATCCATGTCTGGTGATGATCATGGACACATCATGTGAAAGCAGACCTGATATGCCCATGCATGTCAGGCCTGATCTGGCCCATAAGCTCCTTAAGAGCTCCATACATCCATAGAGGAAGAGGATATAAATAATGGCTAACTGGCTACAAGCTTCTACCACAGCCCGTGATTATCAGATAAGCTGAACCCGGCCGATCCAGCATCATGTGCCCCCATAGAGCATGCATGCAGCTGTCAAATCACATCCACATTAATGGATGTTGTTTAACGCACGTTTATTGTGTCTTAAACAGATGCTAGCCGGCTAACCGTGTTAGCATTCTAACGCACTATCACACAAAGCTTTGACTTACCGCTCTCTCCGGCGAACATTAAAACCACTTAAAACTCCTGAATGTCCCGGCGGCTGTAGATCCGAAGACGGGTGAAGCCCGGCTGAGTGTGAGTCCAGCCCCGTATGTGTGTGTGTGTATGTGTGTGAGTGAGGTTAGTACTGATCAGTGTGAGTGTAAAGGCTGCTGGTGGAAGTGCGACTCTCAGCGCTTCTCGCTCTCCGCCCTGAAACCATGGAACTGCACGGAAACATTGGATGAGTCACATTGTAGCGGGCTGCACTGGAAAATACCGTCAACAGAGGGCGCTATGCGGCCGTAACTTTAGCGCTTGTGTAGAGAGACTTCAGACGGTTTTCATTCCTTCATCATGATGGAGCCTTCAGTCTTCCAAATCATGGTAAAATGGGGTCTAACAACAAGTACAATAAATATGTTTAATACTGAGTATTGCTTAAGGAAGGTTAAATAGCATTTTACACAGCTTTTCTGTAAAAGAAAAAAATCTTTCTGCGAACGGAAATCGCGACTATTTCAGGGACGTAAACAATAACAAACTCGTTGGAACGCTACTGTCTGGTTCTGGAGCATTTCCGGTGGCGCCATTTTTAAATCACAGATCTGTCGAAACCTTTTACTAAGGTCTATGGTCAAAACCTGTCTATGGTCAAAACAAGCGGGTACAAACAAACTGAATAACTGGGCCCTTAAGACTTTGAGGCGCACACTTTTCACACAGAACATTATTTAAACGTTCACCTGGAGTATCTTATCCAGACGACTATCATTGTTTGGTTGATACTGCGTGTGCCTAGATATGCTTTAAAAGCATATCGCAGTCTGGATGCTTACAATGTGTTTGTACAATATGGACGACATTTGTCTTGTGTTTGGTGAAGCTGAAGCAATTCAACTGGTGTAAAAAAAAAACTTACTTGGTCAATGACATGACCTGCATATTTTTGTGTCCAAGTGCTTTATTTCCTTTTTAAATTATTTGATAAATGCATATCACTTTATTCTATAAAACCTATTTAGTTTTAATTCTTTTTTAGTACATTTAAATAATACATGTTGTTGTATGTGTTGTTATCCAAAAAATGTCAGGTGGTGCAACTGTCTGGACAAATGAACAGACAGAAAACTATTTAAAATGGTGTATTAATAAAAAAATACTAATACTATGGTATCATTTTAGGTTTGAAACCTTTCATAACAAATTTTATAAGTCGTTTTAAAGCTGTTGAGATAAGTCAGGGTGGCACAACTGCAAACAGCACCTTTTTTAAAGCTTTTTTATGGTTTGTTGCTAATGTGCCCGAGGAGAGTTTACATTGCACTTGCATGGTTGGGTTATTATGTATATATGCAATTAGTACATTACATTGCTAACTGTATGCTAAACTAATTGAAATGTGCCATTATTACTTATTTCATATGTTTCATTGGCTTTTCCAAGCCAGTCAGACAAAGAGTAGTTCAGAATCTACTTATTGGGTCATTGAAGGTAAGGGAAACATTTGTAGACACCTGATAAATGACAACATGCAAAATATGTTCCTATATGGTTTTCAAGTATAGCCTACAGTCACGGATATGCAAAGAATAAAGACATTAAAAATATATCAGATGTAATGTATTAGATGAATTAGAATTCCGGTCACACTTTATGTGGCCTTGGCTACTGTACTAACCATTTTATACAATATAATCATTAAATATGTACCCTATATGTAATTACACCTAAAATACTTGCATTTAATTAACATTTGTTGTAACTTGTTACACTGTGTAAACTGTAACCTAACCTAACTCTAACCCTATACCTTTACTCCTAAACCCAACCATCCCTCATAATATAAATAATAAATAATTAATATTATTTTATAAATAAGATAATTGCATCACAATTGTGACCTTTTTTTCTCACAATTGCAAGTTTACATCTCACAATTCTGAATTATAAAGTCAGAATTGAGAGATAGACAAATAAGTTTGTCAAGATGAGAAATTCGAAAATCTTATAAAAACTTGTTTTAAAAGCATGCATCAGGTATGTTAAAATGTACATAGTGTAATTATGTTGATTTTATGTAATTAAAAATTACATTTACAACATTTCTTTACGACAATTAAGACTGAATGTGTCAAATGGTGTAACTGCCAAAGAATGGGAAATAATAAATATTTTATCCAACTAGATTGCATGTGAGTGTACATATAGAAATAAATACTTAATTTTAATATATGTACACACGAACATAGATTGTATTAGAGTTATCTCTAAATGTAATTTTTAATGTTTTTTTGAAATATTTGGCAGGACATATGCTGAAAACACCTCTGTTTTCTAAATAATCTTTGACAAATTATGTAAAAATTGTTGAAAACCATGTTATTTCACTAAACTAGATTATAAAATTTTATTCCACATTAAATTTCATGTATATAATTTTATATTTTTAAGAAAAATACTGGTTATGCCAATTGACAAAAACCAGTTACACCACCTGACCATGTTGCTTCTAGAGTCAAAGGCCATTGTTTGTTGAAGAAATTGTTACTGAAAATCAACCATGACAGTCAACAAGTTCAGCAGAAGTGGTTTAATTTTTGTCAATGCTGAAAAAAAAACCTGAAAAGAGCTAATGAGGTTCATTCTCATGTTACGCAGCACGTTTGAGCTTCGGCAAGAACCAATGAGGTTCATTCTCATGTTACGCAGCACGTTTGAGCTTTGGCAAGAACCAATGAGGTTCATTTTCATGTTATGCAGCACGTTTGAGCTTCAGCAAGAACTAATGAAATTCATTCTCGTGTTACGCAGCACGTTTGAGCCTCGGCAAGAACCAATGAGGTTCATTCTCGTGTTACGCAGCACGTTTGAGCTTCAGCAAGAACCAATGAGGTTAATTATCGTGTTACGCAGCACGTTTGAGCTTTAGCGAGAACCAATGAGGTTCATTAACGTGTTACGCAGCACGTTTGAGCTTCAGCAAGAACCAATGAGGTTCATTAACGTGTTACGCAGCACGTTTGAGCTTCAGCAAGAACCAATGAGGTTCATTCTCGTGTTACGCAGCACGTTTGTAGCCTCGTGAGACCATCCTGATCTCGCGAGCTTTCAAGGTTTCACTCGCAGATCAGTCTGGATACTTTCCGTTAAAGAAAATTTGGGAGCAGTTCACCAAACGAACGTCCAATCAGCGTTGGCTTTGAGGCGGGTTGAGGTGTGACGCAACGAGAAGCGCGACAGTTCAGTCTAAAGAACATGGCGGCTTCAGCGGATGAAACTAGCATCAGCGTGGCTATCGATCCTTTGCCGACATGTTGCTTATTTGCTGAGCTAACGAGCCTTTACCTGCAGCAGCAAGAGTAGCCTGGCTTGTGGTTGTGTTTTCGTCGTCGCTCTGTTAGTACGTCATATGCTTTGTTGATCTGATTGGTTGATTTGGCCCGTCTATCACCAACATAGGCCAATCAGCTAACCAGTATTTTCGCCCCTTACCAAAACTACTTCAACGGAAGGTTTCCAGATGGATATGCGGAGCAAAATCCATCTGGCGGAGTCAGGTTAGCACGTTTGAGCTTCAGCAAGAACCAATGAGGTTCATTCTCGTGTTACGCAGCACGTTTTGACAAGGTTCATTCTCGCACGTTTGAGCTTCCACTAGAACCAATGAGGTTACATTAAACACTTGAAAAGAGTTCCAAATAGTAGGCTAGTTTATATTACATTTTTAATCAGTATCATAAACTAGTGATATTTGACTAAATTGGCCCCTCACAGAAAGGCTTGTAATAGGAGTCCATAGGTGTAACCGGTTACACCATTTGACATTTCAGTTTAAAATCAAATTTGACAGGCATTATCATGGACACCTATGTAATCATGTGGCCTTGGTGGTAAAATTTAAAATGTAATTTTTAAAGTTAATAATAATTTTTATAATAATGATGAATTATCAATGTATTATGAATTATCAATGGTCATACCATTTGAATACTTAAGAATACGTGACCATACCCTAAAATTGTCAAATTATTTCAAATTTTAAAGAGAGTTAATAACATTTGCATGCAGCAGTTAATGTCACCGGGGGTCCATCACTGTGATATAATTTCCAGTCACATGGTCTTCTTACACAATATATAGACCACCTTGACTCTTCAGAAATTTGACTTGACTCGCATGATTCCCCAAATTAATTATAATATTCAGAACAATGGTGTTCCATTTACTTTTATTTACTGTTAAAAAGTTATAATGTAAGATTATGCCAAACTAGCTGAAATGGTGTTTTATTGAGAATTTAACCTTTTTAAAACAAGATCAGTTATTTGGTATAAAGTTTTGATGGTTACACCACAGACATTTTTGCAATCATCCCCCAAATATTCTCTCAAAATGAATTAAAACCAGAAATTTTAGACTTGGTCCTCAAAAAAGAGAATGTATGCAAGTAATTTGCTGTTTTATTTTGAAATTTGCTACCCTTTTATTTTTTTTATTCTGTGGCGAAAACAAGCTTCCATATCAAACTCATTAAATGTGGGAATTTTCCAGAATAGCATGTAGTAACAATAGACTGTAAAAAATATGTAGTAACACAGTAAATGCATAAATGCATGGTCTTGTGGGTAGTAGGCCTATTTAATGTTAGTATGTTCAATGCCACCTAAGATAAAGTGTGACCAGAATTTCTGATGAAAATCCTGTCATCATTTAGCCTATACTCACCGACCGTCATGTTAATCAAGTCCAGTATGACTTTCTTCACCAGCATCAGTCCTCTTTCACTTCACTGAAACATCAAATGCCTACATCAGCATGTGTTCGACGGAAGAATATTAAGTAATCACATCATTCGTCGTAAAATATATTCAATACAATTAGCTACATTTATTAACAAGACTTGTTATAGGGTCGTTTTCATATCACGTGACATATTTGACCAATCAATCAGAGGTAAGTTTAACAGTGCGGAAATAATAGTAATTCGTTTGAAACGTCTCGTCTTTTCTATGTTTTAAATGTAGTTCTAATTTTAAAACAATGTCATTCTTGTACGTCACTGGACGCGTTTATATTGTGGTGGGTTTTGCTTTTTTTATTTATTTAAATTAATATTGTTAAAGCGATTTTGTATGGGTCATTTAAAAGTTATTTGTTCACGGCATTTTTTCCATGCTTAGTGGATTATAAAACCATGCCTTAAATTGCGGCCAAATGCATACACAGGGTTAAAATGGATTTTTCAGTTTTTATATTTGTTTCTAGCCCTATATAGTGCACTGCACCTGCCTCACACTGCTTTCACATAATGAAAATGTGTTATAATAGGCCTATTTGAGACAACATCTTATTTCAGCGTAAGGAACACATCCATTCAAGTAAACAGGTACATATGGAATTATTATTGTAATAAATAATACATGATAATATGACATAATAAAATTGCAACAGCAATCAGCAATGTGACACATTTGATAGAGTTATAGGTCACTGATTATACTTGCAGAAGCCATATAGCCTGGTTCTTGACCCAGGAGACAAGAGTTTGCAATGGCTCCTATAAAAGATGTTATAAAGCTGCAGTTCACTGGAGAGAGATGCAGGTCAAATACACATGACTGCAAAGAGCATGAGCAATGAAATTACCATTCGTTTCTTGAAAAGAAGGTTCGTTGTGCAATAGCCTACAACACACTGCCTCAACACTGAATATTAAATTCAGCATTTATTTTCCCATTCCACTTAGTAAGAAGGAAACTGAAAAGCACATATGGCTTTTTAAAGCTATCGTCTGCCATCTACTGGTCAATAGTGGTAGGCTACTCTTTGTATTTAAAGAGCTCTGCATTAACAATTTACCACAGAATAAATTACAATTATTAAGCATATTATGAGACAAATAGGCACTGATCACTTTAGTGATTAAAATATAAAATTTTACTAGTTTGCTAATCCTCTATGAACGCATTTTAATAAGTTATTGTTGTACCTAAAATTGGCTCTAGAGGGCGCCGTATTACCGCTTAGAATCAACGAGAACTGACAACTCACTGATCACCTTTAAAAGACAATCGTTTTCAAAACTCGAGACTCAATCATGGCATGGACAATTTCTCAGTTAGGCAAATTGTAAGTCAATACAAAAAGGTCTGTAGCCTGTTCAGGTCATGTTATATGCGTTCATGACAAAGATGTAACCTTCCAACCATAAAACAATCCCCGTGGCATTATGAAGTCTATGGATATTAGCTTATTACTTTTAGCTGGTTTGGTAAAATGAACTTTTAAAATTACAGTGACACCCAAGAGTCTGAATAGCTAATATTCAAACACCTTCCAAAGATTTATCTCCAAAGTCACCAACAGTTAGGCCTATAGCCTATTATAGCTAAATAAACGAGTTGAATGTCAAGTTTAAAGTTTAAACTTTAATACATTATGTGAATCAGAATATGTTTAAGTGTGCCATAAGGCAATCTATTCTTAAGTTAGTTAACTAGCAAATAAATAATTAAATATAGGCTATAGGTAGCCTAGAATTAAATTGGTGGAGACAGTGTGTTATACATATACCGAGGTTTTCCCCAATTTACCATTTAATATTTATCAAACATTATTTAAAATTAATTAAATTAACTAGGAGATGGATTTTAATATTAATGTAGCCTACTTTCATTGTGCTTCTCATTTGGGACTTTCAATTGTGCTGCGATGCTCTCGCGATAACACACGAATACAAACGTCAGACTGATTAGAGGCGATAAGATCTCGCGAGGTTTTCTCGTCTGAGCTCGGTCATAGCTGTGGGTGGAGACTTCTCCAGCAGCTGGTTAATGCTCGCAGAATACGCGCGACAGAGTCGATTTTGTGCAACGTAGCGATAAGATTGCCGATAAGCCTTCAGTTAATCGCTGTGGTGAATGAACACATCTTGCATTTAACACAATTACCCGGAAAATGCTGCGTTTGTCCGTTGTAAAGTTGTAAATGATCATTGGCGCTGGTTTGCTGGAGCTACTGTTGAAACAGTGTATCCGCAGTGAATTCACATCACTTCGTCCTGGCTCACCTTTCCCACAGGTATGATTTGCATTGGCTTTTCCATATGGTTTGTTATGTATTATTGTCTGTCTGTTTTGGAAAACTTAATACAACAAAAGTTTTTTTCCCACCATCTGTCGTCATGAAAAGGTAGATGCTTCTTCTCGATTATTACCGATCGGTCATCCGCACGATTTCTATTCTATATTTCCAATCACTACTCGCGTCATAATTTCTTGACTCAAATATAATATATATATATATATATATATATATATATATATATATATATATATATATATATATATATATATATATATATATATATATAAATCATCGCATAAGACCAATAGCTGTAATAAACTGCTACCTGTTGTGTTTCACAGGATTGTGTGTGTGTGTGTGTGTGTCGTGTGTATATATATATATATATATATATATATATATATATATATTATTAGCCTATATATATAGATATATACACGACACACACACACACACACACACATATATATATATATACATACATACATACATACACACAGAGAGAGAGAGATAGAGCATCAGCATACCCCATTTATTTGATCATTTTAGAGTGCGTGTATTGCAATTATGAATGACTTGTACTCAAATGAGTCAGATCTGCTTGATACAAATTATTTTGACCTGATGATTCATGTCATCATTGCTGGAAATTTTCAAAGAGTGACCTTTTAAAAGCACAGGGCATTAGAATAGAAATAAAACGGGATGCGAAGGGCACAACTGGAAGGACAGCACCAGATGTGATGCTGCCACTATTATAAGCATTTGACATATATAAGCCAAACTTTTTTAAAAGCATTTGTCCTGATGTACATGCTTTCTTGCTGATTGTTACAATGGATCAACTTTCATTTTCATCAAGGACAGGAATGCCTGCTAGATGTCACTCTCAAAACTATCTAGACCTGCCTGAATCCTCTGAGACATCCTAACTCAAATGTCTAACCAGGATATTGGTGCAGAGACTGGGGTTCCTGCTTGTTAAATGAAAAACCTGAAGCCAAAGTCTGTCATCTGTTTAACTTTATTTGTCTTCAAAAGGACTTTTCTTTTTGGTTGACAGGTCTAGAATACATGGAGTTTGCTATTAGTTAACATTCCCATTCATCTCAATGGCAGTTGCTAGGTTGACGCAAGACTAGTGGTAGAATTAAAGTTATGACAATGCTGATGAAACCTCAAGAACGTGCACAATCCCAAGCCCTGTGACGTACGAGGCAACAGACAGGAAAACATATAAGTCTAGGCTATTTCATGCTTTTTTGATCTCCCTAAAACACTGTCGGTAAAGAAAGATGCATTTCAAATTAAAATTGATAGCGGACATTGACTGCCTGCATTGAATCCAACAGCCGCAACATTTAGGGGTTGATGTTATCATCAAAAGCATCAGCGAAAGTATTTTTTTCGATTCAGATCGTTCCCTATTCTCTAAAAACGCTATAGCCTGTGCCAAATTATAGCCAAATTTGCTCAGTGCCCTCTGTCCATCATGGCCTCCTAATCATCCCCATATTGGCTTCATCACTCTGTCTCCTCTATGTCTGCAATATGGATTCCGTCGCATCATCCAGGTGGATGCTGCACATTGCATATGGAAGGGGGAATCTCCTCAACCACCACCAAAGTGCTTCGAGTACCTAGAAAAGCACCATATAAATGTAACAAATTATTATTATTTATATTATATAGCCTCACTTTCCATAAGCAAACTCAATTCTTATGTATATTTCTTCTTTTTGATTTGCACCCTGTCTTTTTCCTGCTCCAGTGTTTTGTCATTTAGCTGTCCTCAACCCAGCTCTGCAGTGTTACGTAGAGTCCTTCTCCCAGGAGGCAGAGTGACACTGTTTCCTGTAACCCCCTCTGAAAAGCTCTTTCAGACCCATTCTTCATCTGTCCCTGAGGAACAGAGGGACACTGAAGACGTTTGCCTTTTTCAGTGCTTAGCTTACTATATGCATCAGCATGCAGCTTATTAAGGGTAATAACAATAGGTGAATTCTGGAACCTGCTTCACCACCCTATGCTAATTTATAGAAGATAAAAGGCAATACAACTGTGTACTACAAGAGTTAGGCATTTTAAAAATGATTTGTGAAGTGTAGTTTTTTTTTTGGTTCAAAACGAGAAGTGCATTGTATGAAATTGTTAAACTCAAAACGCTCATGGCGCAAAATGCTGAAAAAAACCCCACTGCAAATCAAAGTCCGTCTGAAGTACATCAGCAAAATTCAAAATCCTCACAGAAATTAGCACAAAATTACCAAAAATCCTGGTCCACAAGGTAATTGAAAAAAAAATTAATACTCGGATAACGAGCGGCGGTTGTCGGTCGGGAAAATTAACCGAAATGAGCATCCCTAGAAGGGGCATAATGATTGTGTCTCTTTAACCCGAGCGTTTTCTGTCATGGGCAGGGAGCCGAGTAGGGAATCTCCTTGGCTATCCTGAAGGGAAGAAAGCCACTGAAAGACTGAGAGCCGTGTCTTTCCAGGAGCCTTATTAAAATGCATTAGAAGCACTAGGCTGCCTTCCCCCATCATTGTGGTGCTTATCATCCACATAGCAAACAGCCCAGCTGTACACAAGGGAGCTGGGCAAGCCCTGTCAGCCAGGCCCATAATCCCATTCTCTCTCACGCAGTCATAAACACGTGGACCCGGCTCCCCCGAAAAAACCCCCCCTCTCTTGCATGATGTGACCCCCTGCTTCCTTTCTTCATATGCATGGAAAGGACAGCTTTTCAAGGACGTGAGGTCTGCCTGCTCTTGCTGAGGGATTTAGATCTGGACAGCTCCTTAGTGCCATGCGCTCCCAAAGTCTTTATGCTCTTTAGCATATTACTCGCCTCTGTGTCTCTTTAATCTGTTTGCATATCGCTTCACCAAGCAAATCAGTTTTAAACCCCTTTTCCCCCATGATAAGAGCTCTGCCATGTTAATATGCGCCAATGGTCTGGATTTAGCTTTGATTTTTTCATTGTAGCAATGAATTAACCTCCTATAATCTGATCCATACCACAGAGCATTACATGCAAGCAGTTTCAACATCCTCCGTGTGTGTGTCAGTTTTGCTCATAGCATCCTCAAACATATGCCAGATCTGAATGATAGCCAAGCAGTCGAACTCGAGCATGTGATACACATGAGCTTGCATGTGATCTTCATATCAGATCCACAACCTAGTCCTAGATGCTAATACAAGCATCAACCACTTTGCAGAGTTAAATGTATACACTGTAATAATTAAAATCCATAGAAAAACAGAAAAGGTACTGGGGTTGTGCCGATAGAGTCAGGCTCAGAGATATCCCCGGTGGCTGATGCCTTTGACGGTATCAAGATGATTATTATTATAGCTGCGTTCACACCATGTCGTAATTACCGGGATTTCAAGATGAATACACGTGATGTTCTACTCAAAGCTGTTCACGTCCTCAGACCAGGAATTATGCGTTTCTTTGGCAACACTATCAATACCTAAATTAGAGCTCTCTGGCGGTACATACAAAAATGATATAATAACAGTATTTTATAGGTCCAAAACCACTGCACAATAATCAGTCATAGATGAAAATCAAAAGCAACTTCAAACACTGGCTTAAAAATACTTAACAAGAAATATTGATTCCCCTAATTTTTTTCACTATATTCATATGGATTAGTTTTACGATCACATTTTGAAGCGTGCGTTACTTGGCATTAACATTCAATCACCGTGATCCGATCAAGCAGATCGGATCATAAGCCAATCAGGACACGGTGCGTTTACACCTGTCCACATCAAGTGGCTTCTGTATCTGGATAACAGATCAGATCTCACATTTCCGTGAAAAAAAATAAAAATAAATAAAAGGGATGTCTCCGGTGAAACTTTGACCTGAAGTGGTGGGTTCTCTTACGAGAGGTTCTCTCGTATTGCGTAAGCTAGCTTACGCTGCGGGAAAGATTCATCTTTGCTGAGATATTGAAGCCAAAAAATTATTTCATAATTTTGTATCCATACACAACGCAGTTCCTCTGCGGCAGACCTAGAGCGGGCTAGCTAGCAGCTCATTGGTTCGCTCAGAGAGAACTGCTTAAGCCTATGGGAGAGCGGGGCTGAACCCGCTTCCAATGAGAGGCGCCCGCGCGCTCATTGCGTCATGACCCGCCAGAATGGGCGTGGCCATGGTGTATATAAGGCGCTCTCCCAGGCTTATATGTTGATTCATTTCATCTTCAGCAAGCTGCACGCTTCTGCTGTTCCTGAGAAAAGCCATCGCCGTCGAAGAAGGCATCCTCTAGCGAGCTCAAGGACCCTGAAGAAGCCGGCCGTCTTCGCCACCTTCAGCCGCCCAGCAAGCTAGGCCATCCGACGATTGTATCCTTTCTCTATTTCTAAAAGAGCCGAGCGTCTTTTTAAAGATGTCTCGTTTTTCCTGCGGCTCTTGCCGCGCTCGTCTCGAGGACGGAGACCGCCATGTCATCTGCGCTCTCTGCTTGGGACTCGAGCATGCAGAACTCGCCCTCGCTGATGGAGGATGCGACCTCTGTGAAAGCCTGCCGTTATCGTCCCTGCGGGCACGACTTCTGGCAGTGAAAACCGCTCCCGCGCCGCCTATTCTCTCGCCGCGTAAAAAGAAACGCCGCTCTCAAAGGCCGCCGGAGCCCCCAGCGGAAACATGCGGGCCGCCGCCGCCGCCTCCCGCTTCCCGCTCTCCCTCCCCGCCCCTGCCGGACATTCAGTTGCCGCCGAGTGGCCGCTCTGTTGTTTCCGATGACGCCGCGGAGGAGAAGGACTCCTGTTCACTGCTCGCTTCTGACAGTGAAGACTGGTCATCTCTCGGATCCGCGAGAGAGTCGACGGGGACCCGCGCCGGGATAGAAGAGGAGCTGATGCGCCTCCTCTCACAGGCCGTCGAACGCCTCGGTCTCGAGTGGTCTCCTCCACCCGAGCAGGCCCCGAACCGAATGGACGGTAGCTTTTTTCATCGGCGCTCGACCCCCGCGTGCACCCGGGCCGCTCCATTCCTGCCTGAACTTCACGCAGAGCTGACAAAATCCTGGAATGCACCGCTCTCGGCTAGAAATCGCTCCGATGTATCCGCCTCGCTGCGCTCGGTGGACGGAGCCGCCGAGAAAGGCTATGCAGCCATGCCGCCCGTCGAGGACTTGGTCGCCACACACCTCTGCCCGCCCTCCGCTAGATGGCGTTCTTCACCCACGCTTCCTTCGAAGGCTTGCAGAGCGACCTCGAGCTTTCATGCTCGCGCTTACGCCGCCGCCGGTCAGGCCGCCGCTGCGCTTCACTCTATGTCTGTCCTCCAAGTGTTACAGAGCGATATTCTCCGTGAATGGGCCGAAGGCGGTAGAAAACCCCCCCCCGCCGTCACGGATTTGAGAAGTGCTACGGATCTCGCCCTTCGCGCCACTAAAGCCGCCGCACAAGCTCTGGGGAAATGCATGGCCAGCCTTTGTGTTGCTGAGAGACACTTATGGCTCACGCTCGCCGACATGGGAGATTCTGAGCGCGCCGCGTTTCTCAACGCGCCCCTCTCCCCGACGGGCCTGTTTGGATCTGCCGTCACGGGAATTGTCGATCGCTTTTCTGAAGTACAGAAAGCTTCTCAGGCGATGAACTTGTTTCTACCCCGCCGCGCTAGCTCTTCAGCGGGCCGCTCTCACGAGCCCTCCGCCAGAGCCCCATCACAGCGCCCCCCTCCGCAGACTCAAACAACTCAGCGCAGTCAGAGCGGCCGCCCTCGCCCTCGCTCTCGCTCTGACAGCCGCCGCAGACCGCCGCCCCCCCGTGGCCCGCGACCCAAGATCACGCTGAAGCCTGATCATCAGAAGTCTGCCTAACAATGTCAAGAAAACGACGGTGCTCTCCCGCCGCGGCCGGACCGCCGTCAAAGCTTCGCCCTCTGCCAGTCCCCGTTATTTCGCCGACTGCTGTAGTGTTGACCGCCACAAACAAGCCGGTGTCCCAGCCCGCTTGCGAGCGACAAAAAGCCGTTTTTACGGCTACCCAGAGAAATCTCAAAAGAGAAATTTTGCCAGTTGTGTAGAAAATGTGCCCACAATCATGTGTTCACCCATACACACAAGCATAACATATCCCGTGTCTCTATCAGAGCCCCATCACATGAAACGGGCACAGCCCGCTCTAATATCAGAGAACATAACACGCCCACGAGCTCGTGCACGTGTCCCCTCTCTGCTCGCTCTGTGTCACGGCCCATAGACTCCTCTCTGAGTGCAAATCCCGTTGCCACACACATTCAAAGCGCGCCCACACACTGTGTCCAGCCCGCTATGTGCAGCAATCAGGGCAATACAGCCATTCGGCCACTAGCCGCATGCTCCAAAGCGTGGGAAGCCATTCCAGGCATTTCCCCGTGGGTGTTAAGCATTATAAAGAACGGCTACCTGCTACAGTTTCGCCGCCGCCCGCCTCGTGCGCGCGCGCAGCTCGAATCTTCTGTCAGCCCGCTGGCCGCCGGCACGCTCCGCTCAGAAATTGCGACGCTGTTGCAAAAGGGCGCGATAGAGAGAGTCCCGCCATCTATGACCGAGTCGGGGTTTTACGGCCGTTATTTTCTGGTTCCCAAGAAAGACGGCGGCCTCAGACCGATCTTAGATCTCAGGTCTTTGAACAAAGCGCTCATGAAGAGACCGTTCAAGATGCTCACTACCAGGAAACTCCTCGCGCAGGTGCGCCAAGGGGACTGGTTCATATCTCTAGACCTGAAAGACGCCTATTTTCAGATCCAGATAAATCCCCGTCACAGGCCATTCTTACGTTTCGCCTTCGAGGGTCTTGTTTATCAATACGCCGTTCTCCCGTTCGGCTTATCTCTGGCGCCCCGTACATTCACGAAGTGCATGGATACGGCGCTCGCCCCCCTGCGAAGCCAGGGGCTGCGCATTCTGAATTATCTGGACGACTGGCTGATTTTGGCCCAATCACAGACGGAGCTTCTGTCGCACCGCGCAGTTCTCCTCGACCATTTGGAAACGCTGGGCCTCTCTGTCAACTGGACAAAGAGCTCCCTTCATCCCAGTCAATCGATTTCCTTCCTAGGAATAGATTTGGACTCGGTCACGATGACGGCTCGCCTGTCTACACAGCGCGCGCGCAGTGTTCAGCGTCTAGCCGCCTCGTTCCAGATGGGCACCCGCAGGCCTCTGAAAACTTTTCAGAGGATGCTGGGTTACATGGCCTCAGCCTCCGCTGTACTTCAGCTGGGCCTTCTGCACATGCGCCCGCTTCAGTTCTGGTTGAACAGCCGTGTACCCCACCGCGCGTGGAACACGGGTCGCCAGCTGATCAGGGTTACGCAAACGTGTCTCACGGCGCTGCAGCCATGGACAGTAGCAGAATGGTTTCGTCTAGGCGTCACGATGGGGACCTTTTCCTGCCGAAAAGTCATCTCGACAGATGCATCCAACACGGGTTGGGGTGCAGTCTGCGAGGGCTCACCGGCCTTCGGCCACTGGTCGATTCAGGAAAGCCCATTACATATAAACTGTCTGGAAATGCTGGCGGTCGAGAACGCGCTCTCGCACTTTCTCCCGCGCATCCAGGGACACCACGTCCTGATCCGTTCGGACAATATGGCCGTGGTCTCCTATCTCAACCGTCAGGGCGGTGTCAGATCCAGAAATCTCTGTCGACTGACGCACCGCATTCTAGTTTGGTCTCAGAGCCGCCTGCTCTCGCTCAGAGCGACGCACGTGCCGGGCCATCTGAACGACGGTCCAGACATATTGTCCAGGAACCTCATCTCCACAGGAGAATGGTCCCTGAACTCACAGACGGTCCAGTTACTGTGGCGACTATTCGGCAGAGCAGAAGTAGACCTCTTCGCGTCAGAAGAGAACGCTCACTGCCCAATATATTTCTCGAAGAGCGAGGACGCGCTAGCCCAGGAATGGCCTCGCCGCCCGCTCTATGCATTCCCTCCGATCGCTCTGTTACCACAGGTAATTCAGAGGATCAGGGACACACGCCACTCGGTGCTCCTCATAGCCCCGCGTTGGGAGAGTCAGAATTGGGTTCCGGAGCTCACGCAGCTGTCACAGACAGCCCCGTGGCCCATCCCAGTCAGAGCAGATCTCCTCTCTCAAGCTCGCGGCACGATCTGGCACCCCCATCCACAGCGCTGGGCGCTGCATGCATGGGTGATCAACGACTATTCGTTGATTTGCCAGAGGGAGTAAGAAACACTGTCATACAGGCTAGAGCACCTTCCACGAGAAGGCTCTATGCGTCTAAATGGTCTGTGTTCTCAAAATGGTGCACCGACAAACAGCTGGACCCACGGTCGTGCGAGGTGCCGTCTTTGCTTGTTTTCCTTCAAGAGATGCTGGACAAGGGCAGGTCCCCCTCCACTCTCAAGGTTTATGTGGCAGCCGTCGCGGCGTTCGCGGAACCCCGACGCGCTCAGTCATTGGGCAAAGACGAGTTAGTCATCCGCTTCCTCAGGGGAGCTAAGAGGATGAACCCTCCGCGGCCCCCGTCGGTTCCGGTTTGGGATCTTTCTATAGTCCTTGAAGCTATGAAAGCACCCCCGTTCGAACCGCTCGAGTCTGTGGATCTGAAATACCTCTCGCTCAAAACCGTTTTCCTGACGGCTCTGTCCTCAGTTAAACGCGTTGGGGATCTTCACGCGCTCTCATCCAGCGCCGCGTGTCTTGAGTTTGGACCGAATGATTCGATTGTCATTCTCAAACCTAGGCATGGCTATGTCCCGAAGGCGATTGGTACCCCGTTCAGGGCTCAGATTATCTCCCTATCGGCTCTGCCTTCATCCGATAGTGAGCGCGATGCCAATCTCCTTTGTCCGGTGCGGGCTCTGAGATTGTACACTACGCGCGCTGCCGCGTTCAGACGCGCTGAGCAGCTTTTCGTGTCGTTTGGGGGGCGCACCAAGGGTCTGGCCGCCTCAAAACAGACACTGTCTAGATGGATAGTGGACGCTATCGCCTCTGCTTACGCATCTAAATGCCTGCCCTGCCCTCTGGGCATCAGGGCGCACTCCACTAGAGGCATGGCCTCATCGTGGGCATGGTCCTGTGGAATTTCCATTCATGACATTTGTGTGGCCGCGGGATGGGCCTCCCCGTCCACTTTTGTCAGGTTTTATAACTTGGAAGTTCCCGCCTTGCAGGCAAAATTACTAGCTGTCTGACGAACAGCTCTCTAAGAAGCTGCATTTCTGGAGGTCCCTCACAACCGGTTCGCCCCTTGTGCTCTCCTGTAATGCTTATACACTTCATGTGCCCGCTCTGCTGGCCCCATACATGCTTATGTGTACACTTCATGAGCCCGCTCTGCGGCCTCTTTGTACATTCACTCCACGTTAAGAAATTCCCCCGGTATATCCCTGGGTTTTTCATGAGTGGATTCGTAGCGCGCACGGCGTTGGCCAGGTGTTCCCGCAGCGTAAGCTAGCTTACGCAATACGAGAGAACCTCTCGTAAGAGAACGAATCGGTTACCTAACGTAACCTCGGTTCTCTCTAGAAGAGGGAACGAGTATTGCGTTCCCGGCCGTGCTTGCGCTACTAGCGTTTCGCTTCACGCTGAAATAAATCAACATATAAGCCTGGGAGAGCGCCTTATATACACCATGGCCACGCCCATTCTGGCGGGTCATGACGCAATGAGCGCGCGGGCGCCTCTCATTGGAAGCGGGTTCAGCCCCGCTCTCCCATAGGCTTAAGCAGTTCTCTCTGAGCGAACCAATGAGCTGCTAGCTAGCCCGCTCTAGGTCTGCCGCAGAGGAACTGCGTTGTGTATGGATACAAAATTATGAAATAATTTTTTGGCTTCAATATCTCAGCAAAGATGAATCTTTCCCGCAGCGTAAGCTAGCTTACGCAATACTCGTTCCCTCTTCTAGAGAGAACCGAGGTTACGTTAGGTAACCGATTCGTTTTCTTTTAAAAACAGTTTTCAGTTGGGGTACATTTTACAAATCTCGCAAAATGAGGAGGATGAAGAGGCTGCAAGTACTAATAATGTGGATAAATCGCGTAAGAGAAACGCATGGGTCCGGGAACGTTGCAAGCTGTGGTGGGAAAAATGCACATTCTTTACAGAAAATGAATGGTTCTGCAACTTTAGGGTGCGAAAGCAAACATTTCAGTAATGGGGGGTTTGTGTGACGTCCACCTGTGAATACAGACATGATGGCTGGATTGTGTTTATATTACACTGAGATCCGATCACAATGCGTCCTCGACTACCTCCGAACCTGGACACGCTGATCGGATAACATTCCGATCGGAAGCGCGTTAACTTGTCTTTTCAATGTGTATGTGGACAACATCCGGATACAGGTCTCATGTTAATGCCAAGTGTAAACGCAGCCAAACTAATGGCGTAGCTGTCTATGGAGGGACAGAAATCTCTCAGATTTCAATAAAAAATATCTACATTTGTGTTCCGAAGATGAACAAGAGTCTACGGGTTTGGAACGACATGAGGGTGAGCTATTAATGACATTTTTTTTTTTACATTTTTTTGGGTGAACTAACCCTTTAGCCAACATGTGACACATTTTTTTTATCACCAACTCCATCTTGGCTCGCAAAATGATAGACAATTATTTGCGTTTCCCGTGGCATAAAAAACAGAGCAAGTAAAATAAAATAAATGAGTAAATAATAATATCATGTTTCGCGATCTCACAGGCTGACTATAGGACGATGTTACTATGGAGCATAGTGCCCAACACTAAAAGGTACTGGTCATTTTTTGCCAGGACATTTTCTTTTACCCTAAACAAAACACAATACAATGCATAATTCAAAATATGAGGAAAAATCAACATGGACAATTCATGTTATATAAATTCATATTAACACATTACTTTGGTATATATTTTTTTCAGACTTTTCTTAAAATGTTTTAATAAGAAAATATTGGTAACTGTTTTGCATACTACTATGCTGCATTGCTGCCCCATGACCACACATCCCATCCAGTTATGATTCTGATAGATAAATATGGTTTAATTACATTTTGTGAAAAATGTCTTTAACATTTGTTACTCTGGTCAAATAAGGAGTCAAATAGTTAATAAAAATCATTGCTGATTTTATTTCTCGTTCTTTTGTCAGACTGGAAATTGGAGACAAAGTCAAACATATTGCATTACAGTATTCCATGCAGAATGCTTGTGTTGTATACACATGTATAATAGGTCAGCTGGGTATTCCATGCGCACAGAAATGTGCATGTTGTGCACAGTGTACTTACAGGACTGAAGAACTTGAAATTGCAGAATGAGCAGCATATTAGTATATTTTGCAAACAGCCTTTTTTATATATATATATGAGAGTGCTGCATATTCTTACTGAAAAACATTTTGTTGGTTCGTTTTATCAAGGCTATAGTATTTTTCTTTGAGTGATTATGGTGCAGTGTCATTGAGTTGAGTGAAGTTATTTGAAATAATCACTGGCAGAATGGTGTAGGCGTAACAGCGTTGTGGGTGTTAAGTCCCAAGAGAGAGAGAAAGACTGAACACTGAAACGGATGTAAATGTTACCTGAAACCAAAATAGACTCGATTAGAAATGACTCTGACAGTTCTTACTGTATTAAAAACTTCTTTTTTTACACCCCTCCTTGCTGATTTGATTTTTTTTACCCAGATAAATAATGTATGAGATGAAGTGCAATGTTGATTTGATTATCACCTCTTGGTATGTTAATATTAGGTATGTCTTAAATTATTTGTGATTTTTACATTTTCTTTCATTTGATAATATAGCAAGAATGAATGATTATGAAGTATTATTATTATGAAAATGATTAATTAGTAAAAGCTTATTGTTGCTCTTTTAGGAGATCATGTGAAATTTTGAGGCAATACACCCTGGGGAGCCCAAGTAATACGGGGTTTATAACCATTAATTCTTCAGTTTATGGCTAATTTCCAAGCAGACATCAAAGACATTTCAGTCTTATGTGAGCTGAGATGGAGCCACTAAGGGTTTGCTCAGTAGTTTCAATACATAGCTGACATTTTGCAGGCATTTGTTAGTTGGTGAAGCCTTTTTATGTTTCCCTCTGGGTTGTCTATGCAGTGAAGGGAATTAAATGCATAAATGGCGACAATGCCATTCCTGCTGTTTGTATCCTTGTGGATTGAACGTTAATATCGCTTAATTCTTAAAACATGAAATACTGTGGATGAAAACAAACAAGGAAGATTGTCCTTCACATCCTGAAAATTTGCATTTTTCATCCACAAGATGTGACAGCAAGAAGCTCTGCCAGCCTCCTCCTAATTTTTGGTACTGATAAAGCTTTTAACATAGCTAGAATGTCATCTCCCTCAATTTGATGCTGTCGTTGTGAACAATAGGAAGAGCTGTCACTATTTTAGATTACTGTAGCAGGTTCTTTGTCTTTTCGAAAACATTTTCTTATCTCATATATTTACATTTACATTTATTCATTTAGCAGACACTTTTATCCAAAGCGACTTACAAATGAGAACAATAAAAGCAGTTAAACTAACAATAGAACAACAACAATATGCAAGTGCTATGACCCTCCCAAGTTTAATCTAACGCAGTATGTGTACTTTTATTTTATTTTTATAAAGATAATAGATATAGAATAGAAGATAAAGTGTTAGTATTAATGGATCAAGTGCTGCCGAAAAAGATGCGTCTTCAGCAGTTTCTTGAAAATGGCCACGGACTCAGCAGCTCTGTTTGTGTTGGGCAGGTCATTCCACCAGCAGGGAACAGTCATGGAAAAGGTCAGAGAAAGAGATTTTGTGCCTCTTTGAGATGGCACCACAAGACGGTGTTCACTTGCAGAGCTCAAGTTTCTGGATGGCACAAAAGTCTGAAGTAATAAGTTTAGGTAGGAGGGAGCAGACCCAGTGGTTGTTCTGTTGGCAAAAGTCAGTGACTTGAATTTGATGCGAGTGGCAACTTGCAACCAGTGCAATTTTGTGAGGAGAGGAGTGACGTGTCCTCTCTTCGGCTTGTTAAAGACCACTCTACACTCAAAAAAATACCTCATCAGTTGAATGTGAATTAATCATGTGGCAAATTTCCACATAAAATTATTACATTAATAAAGCTGTATGTAATCATGTCTGTTGGATGTAATCAAACTATTTCTATCTGAATTATCACAATTACATTGACCTAATGTAATTTTCTTGAAAATCAAACTGAACTTTATTACATTGACCTAATGTAATTTTCTTGAAAATCAAACTGAACTTTATTACATTGACCTAATGTAATTTTCTTGAAAATCAAACTGAACTTTATTACATTGACCTAATATAATTTTCTAGGAAATTAAACTTAACTGTATTACATTGACCTAATGTCATTTTCTTAAAAATTAATGAAATTCAAACTTACTGTATTAAATTCAAATAATGTAATTTTTCCAGAGTAAAATGTAACTTGTGTACACGGACCAATGTGTTTTTCTAGTATAGGTGTAAAGAATGTCACAATCTAATGCATTATTATTATTATACATAACCAACCTTCAGAAATATGCAATTACAGTAAGCACACCAAAAAAGCAAACAAATACCAAAAAATACTTTGAAAAAATACTTTGTTTATTCATTTCATGAATTTAAGAACTGCACAAATGGCTAAAAACAATTGTCAACACACAATTTACTCTGTCAGGTAATCAATTAGTTCACATTTACAATTTTTTTAATTGTTTACAATTGTGCTCATTTTTTTAATGCAGAAAATACAGACAAAAAAATAAAATAATAATAAAAAAGCTGATCTATTCAAACATTTTCAGCTTGAGCTTTTGGACTCTGTCTGACAGCCTTTGTCCATCCAGATTAAGAAACAGTTTTTGAAAGACCTCGAAAGTATGCTGTAGGTTGGATGGGTACCTCAAATCAAGAGCATAAATGATGCCCATAAGCAAAGTGATGGCACACAGAACAGTTTGAATTTCCCCGAGTACCTCTACTCCCTCAATTACAATCGACACTTTTGGTGGTTGTTGTGCACCTTCTGGATGGAGGACACAGATCCCAGGACCATCTCTTCTTTGGACTTCTCAGCCTGGTCACAGTCCTTGAAGTTGGAAAAAAGCACAAGAAACAAACATTGTGTGTGTGTAATGGTTAAAACAACAAAACATCCCACTAAACTTGCATTACAAACAGAAACACTGAGGGCTGGGGCAGAATTCTTTTTTTTTAAATTGTTTGCGTGCTGGAGGTACGTTATTACGTCGTGTGCAGAGTGATGTTCAAATTTAAGCTAGCTGGTGAGAGAAAATGGCACGATCAAAGAGTCTAAAGAGGAAATTTGACAGTGAAAATAGCCATACAAAGAATAATGAAAAGACAACTATGCGTTCATCCTACCTAGTTTTGTAAATGCAAATACATGTTACGTGTCATGTGAGTACTACCTTTCCATGTGACGCGAGCTAGTTGAAGAACGTGAGGAAATCGTGCAGGCTAGTTGACAAGACCCACACAATGGGCCGTAAGTGTTTTAAGAAGCTTCCTCAAATGACCGGCAACACGTCCAACATGCAGATGCATATCCTACGGCACAATCCCGAAATCTATTTAGTTGGAGCACAGAAAACAACCCAAAAGAAGCAGCCTGTACTGCCTAGTTTAGTTTAATAATTTGCATAGTTAATATTGTTCTTTGGTGTTCAGTTTATACAGGTTTTTCAAATGTTATTTAATAAAAAAAAATATAAAAATCTTTTTTTCAACCCAAGCTCCGCCCCGCCCCCGTGATAGAATCGCGATACGAATCGAATCATGGGTCAAAAATCGTGATACGAACCGAATCGTGGGTTTGGTGTATCGTTACAGCCCTAGATGAGACCCAGGGCCCACGACCTAAATTATCCAAATAGAAATTTATTGCCAATTTTCAATGGGAGAGTGACCAAGCAACAATCACTCGGCAAGATTGCCCAGCAACATTGCTCAAAAAGTTGCCCTGTGTATCATCACCTTTAGACTCATTAAGAGTCTGTTGTATTGAATAGCATTAAATTGCCAGGTATAAGCCTAGCTAATGAAGTGATGACTATGTGTAGCCTGCGAATAATTAAATTCAAAATTCAGTACTTACAGCCACTAGGAGATTGCCACGTTTTTTTTATTTGTAGAAGTTGATAGAACTGGTCCATATGCACTGGTCCAAGATTTCTATTTAGGAAAATAAAGAATTTCAGTATCAGTCAAAAAATAATGTGAACAATTTTTGCAATTATTTTCAGACTGTTGAATGTTTTCCGAATCAGCAGGAAAAATAATAATATTTGTTTTAATTTATTACTTAAAGCTAAAGTTGTTTGATAGCTACTACATCAAAAACTACTAGCCACAGTTCACACATTATTTAAAACAAGTGAACAGTCGGTAATAAAATAAGAACAAATACACAAATTACAAGCAGAGATGAATACTAAATAAAGTTACAAAGTCTAACAGTAGTATTCCGATACAAAAATTAATAATTAAGCACAAATTTAAAATAACACTATTTGTTCACTGTAAAAATTAAATATATTTTCATCTTTGATAAAGCTGTATTTTGTCGTTTTATCAATATTAATGACAGACAACAGTATACATAATTTTAGGTGTGTGCTGTCACTTTAAGCCCGACATCACGGACCGAAAAAACTGACAAACTGTAACGCCGTTCTTTCTCAACTGTTCACATGACATAAACAAGAGGATACTTGTCAAGACGGCCATTTAGCCGGGTTACGGGTATTTTGATTATTCATAATCTGAAAGAATATGAAAGAAGTCCACCACTAGTCGACCATCGTAAGTGCGGAGTCTGCTGACTGACGGTGACACAGTGCGCACTCACTGACACTGTGCAATGACAGTTGGGTGATTTTACCTCTACGTTTATCTCTATCGATGTTCCTTTATTCCCTTTGCCGTTCTCAGTGCCCTTCGACCTGAACATGTTCGCTCCCGAGTCCCCTCCCTTCGGATTCGAATCTCACTTTTAAGATGGCGGAATGCCCTCTGTTACGTCCACTACGGTCGACTCACTCTGGCAACTCAATAACTTACTCCCGAGTAAAGGATTTGTTCAAAATAAACGACGCATCACTAGAGGAGATTGTATATTTTTACATGTATATATATTATTATTTGTTATATATTAGCCTACTGAATGTATGCTTTTAAAAAAAGATGCCGCAGAATGTGACGTCATATCACGACCGTTGAAAAGTGCGGAGAACTGTCAGTAATGCGATCTATTCCTTACTGTATCACCAGACAATTGGGTTCTTAGTTTAAACAATAGCCTACACAAAACACCTCTGAATAACAGACAGTTGTAACATCTAACAAACTTAAAGCTAATGGTAATTAACTAACGTTATATTTCACGGTCAAGAGAAACGTTTTTTTTTTTCACCATTTAATACGTTACAGCTTCGCCTAACAAAGTGCACATAAAGAGGAAATACTTATTTTAACTGTGACTGATTAAGAAATTACATCGTTGTTGTTAGAAATTTCTTAAATACTCACCCAACTTTAGCAGTAGGCTATCCGTCGAAAGTTCTGGAATGGCGGCTAAAAAGTTCCTTGCACGCAGTCCAAACAGCTCTCAGTGACATGCGCAGTAGGCGTGGTCAGGCCACAAACTTAAATTTCAGTCATTAATCCAAGTAAATTCACTCTCATTACATGTGGAACCTAGGCAATTTACATTTATTCAAAAAAATAAAAATACATCTGCTTATAAATGTATAATATTTAAATTGATCTAAAATGAGTGATTTATGGTCATCCAATGAATGCCAATGAGCACTTTTTTGAGTGTAGTTGCAGTAATTTGGATCACTTGCAGAGGTTTGACAGTCCAAGCTGGAAGACCTGCTATGAGAGCATTACAATAATCCAGTCTGGATAGAACAAGTGCTTGGATAAGGAGTTGTGTGGCATGCTCTGATAGTAAGGGCCTGATCCGAGATGGTCCTCACTGCAGATCCAGCTCCTCCCACCTTACATATACCTAAACCTACCCATTTCCGCCCCCTGATCCCTAACCCCACCCCTAATCCTACCCATCTCCATCCCTTAGATCTGGATCCAACTCCGCCCCCTGGATCTCGTGTACTGCAATGAGGTGCAACTGCCTGATCCTCCTAATGTTGTATAAGGCAAATCTGCAGGACCGGGCAGTTCTAGCAATGTGGCCTGTAAAGTTCAATTGATCATCAATCACAACTCCAAGGTTCCTGGCTGACCTTGATGAAGTTATGAATGACGAACCTAGCTGAATGGAGAAGATGTGGTGTAGTGTAGGGAAATCTTTCGATTTGCGCCACTTCCTCTCTGCACCCCTGAGTTTAGAACGATGTTCGCTGAGAACATCAGATAACCAGGGGGCAGAGGGGGTGGCGTGGGCTGGCCTGGAGGATAGGGGGCAGAAGTTGTCCAAGCAGTATGTTAAAGTGGAGAAAAGAGTATCAGTTGCACTGTTAGTATCTAGTGTTGAGAGCTGATCAGGTGGAGGAAGTGTGGATGAGACCAAAGAGGATAGGCAAGAGGGTGAGAGTGTGAGCGTAGGTTTCGCCGAAAGGTGACCTGTGGAGGAGTGTGTGTTGTGTTCTGAGGCATGTTGAGAGTGAGGAGTAAGTGGTCGGAGGTGTGCAGCGGAGTGATCAGTAGCGCGTGTAAATAAGGTCTAATTGGTTACCTGATTTGTGAGTAGCCGCAGTAGATACTCGTTTGAGGTCGAATGAGGCAAGCAGAGTGTGGAAATCAGCAGCCTGAGGCTTTTCTAGGTGGATGTTGAAGTCTCTAAGAACTACGAGAGGAGTACCATCTTCAGGGAAGGATGAGAGTAGCACTCCAAGAAACTGCCAAGTAGGATTGGGTATAATTTTTTTTTTTTTTTTTGATACCGGTGCCAAATCGATACTTTTAAAGCGATGCCGGTACCTAAGCGGTGTCTTAACCGATACTTTAAAAAAAAAAGAGAGAGCCTCAAAACGATGGTAAATGACATACTTTTTATTGAAAAACAAACAAACAAACAATTCTTAATTTAATATATTAAAATTTTAAAGTAAATATATAAATATAAGTAGTCTTATTAGAAAACACAAAAAAATTACATAACAAATTCACAATAAAACCTAAGCCAACTAACCCAAATACAATAATTTAACACTACAGTACTAACAACAGCAAAGTAGTCTTAGGGCCCTATTTTAACGATCTGAAACGCAAGTATCAAGCGTAAAGCGCAAGTAGCTTTGTGGGGGGGTCTTGGACGCTGTTGCTATTTTACCGGCGGGATAAATGACTCTTGCGCCCGACGCAAGTTTAAAAGGGGTTGGTCTGAAATAGCTTCATTATTCATAGGTGTGGTTTGGGCGTAACGTGAAATAAACCAATCAGAGCGTCATCCAACATACCCTTTAATAATTCATTACATTTATATAGCGCTTTTCTAGGCACTCAAAGCGCTTCACATGGAAGGGGGAATCTCCTCAACCAGCACCAATGTGCAGCATCCACTTGGATGATGCGACGGCAGCCATAGTGCGCCAGAACGCTCACCACACACCAGCTTACTGGTGGAGAGGACACAGAGTGATGAAGCCAATCGGTGTATATATATATATATATATATATATATATATATATATATATATGGGGATGATTAGGAGGCCATGATGGACAGAGGCCACTGGGCAAATTTGGCCAGGATGCCGGGGTTACACCCCTACTCTTTCGAAAGACATCCTGGGATTTTTAATGACCACAGAGAGTCAGGACCTCGGTTTAACGTCTCATCCGAAGGACGGTGCTCTTTGACAGTATAGTGTCCCCGTCACTATACTGGGGCGTTAGGACCCACACAGACCACAGGGTGAGCGCCCCCTGCTGGCCTCACTAACACCTCTTCCAGCAGCAACCTGGTTTTCTCAGAAGGTCTCCCATCCAGGTACTAACCAGGCTCAGCCCTGCTTAGCTTCAGTGGGCAACCAGTCTTGGGCTACAGGGTGATATGGCTGCTGGCTAAAGAGCAGGTGCGCATGTTGCAAGGCAGATTGTTATTATTATGGCGGATCTACCAGGCGCGCGCCAGGAGCGGTTCACAGCCGAGGAGACCGACGTTCTTGTCAGGGCAGTGAAAGACAGAGAAGTGACTTTGTATGGGGATGGGAGATTTTTTTTTTTTTTTTTCTGGTTCTTGACGGACAAACTAATTTGTCAGATGTCCTTATATACATATGTGTCTTGCCACTATTGGGCAAACAGGTCTGATCCGTCATTACTACAATTAGCCTGAAAAATTTGGGTAAGTGTGTAAGCTAGATTTAGGCCTACATTTTTTTACATTTTCATGGACACCACAATGATTTCCCTCATGTGTTAATATTTTTCCATGTTATAATGTATGATTTGCAAAAATAAAAACTGCTGCATCTGTGTTGATGAGAGAATCAAAGTGTATGCACGTTGTGCACCCGCTACATTATGGCCAAGCATGCGCGCTTAAAATAGCATTATGAACAACGCGCAACGCGCCACTGACTTTAGACTAGGTTTTTTCTGGTCAGTGGCGGAATTGTTTTCTGGAACTGCAAAATAGCACTAGGGAATGTTTGCGCCGAAACACGCCTCCTTTTTGCGCCGACCCGCCCAGGGAGCGCAAGTTCATTCCCTAGTTTACCGACGTGCGTCTGTGGAGGGAAAAGCCCGCTTTGCGCGGGTGCAAAATAGGAATGATACATGCGTCAGTGTACAAAGTCATTTGCGCCGGGTGCAAGATAGGGCCCTTAGTTTTCTTGTTCATTTTTTGCCTTCTCTGGCAAAATACGGCACCTCTCCTGACTTATTGGATGTCCTGCACAAGGTGAGCGTTATTTTAGAACGCATCACTTTAAATGCCGTGACGCGAAACCCACAGTTGAAGAAGAACGCCGCCATGTTTACAACTGTGACAATGAGCGCTCAGGATCAACCGAAGGCTGGATTTACAAAAGTATGTGAAGTTTACTGCTCTATTGTTGCAGTAAATTTCCACGTTCTTGAATGAATAATTTATGAGATGTACACCGGTCTGTTATTGTAGGGACATCGACTTTACATGTCCACACTAAACATGACGCGAAAAAAAAATTGGTTGCGTTACATGTCAGTCCTTGGCTGATATTTGTATTCTTAAAAACGTGTAAGTGAATGTGTTTTGTCATTTAAGAAACCTTTATTATCATGATTCATGTTAGTTGATCTATAATGCACAATGGGCGTTAGTATGCACCGCAGTTCAGAGAATTGAATCTGTCAGATTTAGGCCTAACACATCAATTCATCCACTTCTCCTGAAATACATTAAAGTAAGTGGCTGGTTAAGTGTGAGAAGAACTGAGTAAATTGTATAGTTACCTATACAACGTGTATCTAAACGCGTCATCCATTTATAATTGAAAGGATTGTTATTGCCGCTTCCATAGACATCTGTGTATTTTACTAACTATAAATGTAGTACTTATGTGTATTTAAATGTCTGAAACCTAAAATAAACCTTATGTGGCTGAAAACACTGAATAGTTGTGATATATGACAGCGCTGAGCGTCTGTCTCTCTGGCTCAGTGCCAGCCAACGCGCGAACGCAGATTTGAATTTAGAAGTTGTTGATCAAGCGATCTGAACGTTCTAATCACACCGGTGTGAACGATCGTACGCGTCAAAGGGTTAACTAGCAATCACATGCGGTGATGATGCTTGCGTCCGTTTTTTCTCCTTTCTTTTTCCCTCTGTGATTATTCTGTACTCTGTTTATGATGTATTAAGATGGAGGTATTCATTCCCCTTGGAGACCCACTGTCCTGTAGAGTTTAGCTCCAACTCTAATCAAACGCACCTGAAACAAGTAATTAAGCTCTTTAGGATCACTTGAAAATCACAGACATGCATGCTGAAGCAGGTTGGGAATAAACTTTGCCAGACATCCAGGAGAAGGCTTGAAGACCTCTTTTTTAATATATATTGGTGTTAGTCATTCCCCAGGAATGACTGTTTTAATATATATTGGTGTTAGTTACTCACAAACTTCCTGATTCAAACATGGTATTCTGATCTTTGCAGGTAGAGGAGCATGAGTGTGGGGTCGGAGTTCTGCTGCGATGCGTGCTATTGGGTGTAGGATGAACCTGCCGGCAGTGCTAAACGGCCTGCTGGTGTCAGTGGTGGCAGCCTTGCTTTGGAAATACGTTCGCCTGATTGAACACACATCTCAGTTGGAAGAGGAGCTACAGCTCACACGCCAATCACAGGAGTTCTCACAGGTGCGTATCGACTACCACGGTGCCCTGTTAGCACTCCAAGAACATGGCACCAGAATGGTCTGCACTGGGAAGATGCACACCGATCGCATCTGCCGCTTTGACTACCTCTGCTACTGCACGGAGGCTGAGGAGTTTGTATTCTTCCACAGTAATGACTCTGTGATGCTGCCCAACCTTGGCCCTCGGCGTTTCCAGCCCGCCCTGCTGGACCTCTCTTCTGTAGAAGACCACAACACTCAATACTTTAACTTTCTTGAGCTCCCGGCAGCGGCTCTGAAGTTCATGCCGAAACCTGTGTTTGTGCCAGATGTCACTCTAATTCTGAACCGATTTAACCCAGACAACCTCATGCACATTTTCCACGATGATCTTTTGCCAATCTACTACACAATGCAGCAGTATTCAGACTTGGATGACGAAGCCAGGCTTGTCTTCATGGAGGGTTGGGGTGAAGGTGCTCACTTCGATCTCTACCGTTTGCTCAGCAGTAAGCAACCACTACTCAAGATGCAGTTAAAGACCTTTGGCAAACTCATGTGCTTCACCAAGTCCTACGTAGGACTTTCAAAGATGACAACATGGTACCAATATGGCTTTGTGCAACCGCAAGGACCCAAAGCCAACATTCTGATATCGGGTAACGAGATCCGCCAGTTTGCTTCATTTTTGATGGAGAGGCTTAACATCACGCGAGAGGAGGGCGATGACTACATTGTAGTTTTTAAACGTACCACTAACAGGCTCATCCTCAACGAGGCGGAACTTCTTCTTGCTTTAGCCCAAGAGTTTCAAATGAGGACTGTCACTGTGTCTTTGGAGGAGCAGTCGTTTGATAGCATTATCCAAATAATTAGTGGGGCGTCTATGTTGGTCAGCATGCACGGAGCCCAGATGATCACCTCCATGTTCTTGCCCCGTGGTGCCGCTGTGGTTGAACTCTACCCTTATGCTGTAAACCCAGAGCAGTACACTCCCTACAAAACCTTGGCCTCCTTACCTGGCATGGACCTTCAGTATGTCGCATGGCGAAACACCATGGAAAAAAACACTGTTACATATCCCGATCGCCCCTGGGATCAGGGTGGCATCGTCCACTTGGACAAAGAGGAACAAGAACGTATCCTTGCCAGCAAGGATGTGCCAAGACATCTTTGTTGTCGTAATCCAGAGTGGCTTTTTCGCATTTACCAGGACACTTTTGTGGACATCGCCTCTTTTCTGGACGTACTCAGAGAAACTCTAAAAAAGCCTAATCTCAAAAAGGTTAAGGTGGCTAGCACTGTACATCCTGGTCGAGTCAGAGAGCCCAAGTGTCAGACGTCAGTACAGGCCACCAATGAAGCAAAGCTCTCAGTGTCATGGCAGATCCCTTGGAACCTGAAGTACTTGAAGGTTAAAGAGGTGAAATATGAGGTGTGGATCCAGGAGCAGGGAGAGAACACATATATGCCTTACATTCTGCCCCATCAGAACTACACATTCTCAGAGAACATCAAACCCTTTACCACATATTTAGTATGGGTGCGCTGTATCTTTAACAAGAACCTCTTGGGCCCGTTTGCAGATGTTCTTATATGTAAAACTTGATTCAGCAATCAGTTTAAACGTAACACTGTCACTGTCAGCTAGTGAAGAATTAATTTGAAGATTAATTCTCAGCAGATATCCTGAAAATTAAACGGTGTGACACGGGTGAATTGTTTTCGACCTTGGTAGTCATTCTTGTGACTTGACTGTTCTTCATGGTCCTTATGGAGTGTCATAAACTAACGGATAATGAAAGCCCTGGCTGCAATTAAGGTTAGAAAGGGAATCCAGTTTACAGAACTGGCCAGTCCTTTTAGATTGCGTATCATCATCCAAGCAAAGTTCTCAATTAATTTATTTATAAGAAATGTATTATGTAATTTAAATTCATATTTATAAGTTCAAGACACTGGTTTTGTCTGACACCTGCTTTTGTTAACTGAAATATTGCACACATTTCTGTGGCTTAAGTGAATTTTTTTCAAACACTGAGTGAACTCTTGTCCAAGGTTTTTTCATTGTATTTTTCATCGTTTTTAGTTATAATGAAGCATTTTGGGGGGTTTAAAAGAAGAAATGAAATACAAGAAAACTTAGAGTAAACGTTGTACTATACATTGTACTATTTTACAAATATGATACTGTTTTCTAGCTTGGGTTAATTCGTTTTTTCTGCAGTGTTGATGTTCTTTTTACTTTTTTCAACCAGCCTCAAAACCACTTATTATTTAGCCTACCTGTTCAATAGGAAATATTTGAATTTGTTTGCCAGTGAGATATCAAATTCCGCTCATGTTTGTAAGGTTTATAGAATCAAATCACAGACAGAAGACTTTCAGTAGGTATTACCTGATGATAGTCTGAGATAGTGTCCTGAAATCCGAAAAAGTCTATTCTTAGTTTGATGGCATGTCAGTAATTACCTCTATGTTAAGTAATTTGGAACCTCTATGTTAGGAGGGGTAGTATTGGTAGTAGCACTATAGTGGGCTAGTAGCACAAATAAATTAGGTTCAAATCTTGGAAAGGCCAATTCATGAAGTTACTGAGTAGAGTTACCAAGTACCTGGCTAAAAGCATTTGCTTAATGTCCAAACCTTTTATGACTGCATATGCCTTAGGCTACATGCAATATTAAAGATCTGAAGATTACTATTCATATGATATGTAAAGAAACAACTGTTTAGATATGCTTCCTATATCCTGTCATTCAACAAATGAGCGTAAAACAGCATCTATATCTGCTTTAGAGAAAGACGATGCCCGTTTCTCTTGTTTTTTTAGAAACTTGTGTTGTGCTGGCCTCTGGATAATTGAGAAGATGGAAAGTTGGAAACATATACTTTATCTCTGCCAATTATTTATTGAAGAAGACTCTGGAAAGCTATACATACTGTGGCCCAGATTTGTTAAAGGTTTCACTGTTTATTTTTGTATTTTTTTCACAGCTGTGATCAATGAATGGAACATGAGAAATTCAACAGCAAACCACAAGCGTGTTGGTCTGAATGGCCTGTCAAGGCATCTGTATTTTTTTTTTTCCTCAGTGAGGTTTTATTCTGTCCTTCACTTTGAGGACATTCTGCATCACATGGACATGGATTTAAATGATGCTAAAACAGATTAAACCAAGAACATTTCTAATTGAAATTCGGAAATGGCAAACCTGAGCCATGCAGTTTATTAGCATAACTCTGTGTTTTGATGGTAATTTTATTCAAGTACGAGGATAATAAATGAATTCTGTTTGTTATACAAAATAGCACAAATGTCCTTTGCATATATTCAGAGAAAAGCAACCTAGCATGTAAATCTTTAACCATCTTGCCTCCACTCTGAGTTGAGAAACAGTTGTGTCAGTGATTGGAAACATCTCAGATTTCGCATTCTTTCATTTCAATCATTAGATGGTAGTTTTTTGTGTGTGTGTGTTTTTTTTTTATACATAGAAACATATATATATATATATATATATATATTTATTAGGATTGCAGGCTTGGGTCCTGTAAACAGTCTCATTCCCTGAGCCAGTTCATGAGATTTACCATTATGTGCCACTGGAATGCCATACATAATTTTTGTCGGTTTTATTAAATGGACAATTTCTCAGATGTCTTTGTGAGGTCTTGTTATTTGACATGTCTGTATCCTTTATCATTATTATTATTTAATGTTGATGAATTTATTGTCTTTCAATTCAATATCTTATGTTTTTTGTAAACATTTTCTAAACCTTTAAGAAGTGCTTGCTTATTAAACTGAAATGCGTAACAGAAGCACTGGTAAATAACATTTACCCAGGTGCCATGATTAGGGGAATTTTGTCCCCCCTTTTTTGGTCAGAATGTGCAGTCTCGAAATCGCCCCTAAACCCTCATTCACTCTTCCCTACATTACTCCACTAATATGGTCCACTTGAAGGAGTGAATGAAAAAGAGTGAGTGAATTCAAACAATGAGTGTGCCAGAAGGGCTGCCGCTTTTGCATAGTTTGTGCTTGCCGTTTAATAATAATTTTAAACTTGCAGCTCCAGTATAAATGGAAAGATTTGTCTTTAACTCTGTCATGGAAACGAGCATGTTATACCCCTTTTATTTAAAGAATGTATTAATCAATTAGAAAGGATATTTACCTGTATGATATTACTCTGTACCCACATTGGACCAGCGGTTTGGAAAATGGATGGATGGATGTTTCAGTGCCATCTTCTGGCGAGATGTGGGAAATTATACGGCACAATCCTCACAGTGCATTATGGGTATTCTCTGGCCCTGATGATAATATCCACCATGGTTTCAGACACCACTACAAATGGCTGTCCCCTAAAATAGTGCCCTATGTAAAGCAGCACGGTTACTTTTCAACCTTCATAATATATTTCCAAGTCTCTTGTGATGGTACATCGACTCACAATAGGTTGAATGACACGTCTGCCATAGCCTGACGGGGTCTGTAGCGTTTTTAATCGTACTTTTAAACTTCGGGTTTCGGATAGTAACCGGCGAACAAAGAGAACTACAAAATTCGACTGCTTTACGGCATATACGTCACTTCCACCACCACCCCCACTTCCTTAAAATCGGACGTGCGAGCCAAATGTTATAGTCATGCCGAAGCAGCACAGAAAAACAAGAAAGCAAAGGTTTTATCGGAGCAAAGCAAAAAGAGAAAGTGATCGCGTTAAAGGCAGAACGAGGATCAACATTGGGCCAGCCTTTTCTCGCTGGCCCGGAGGAGGGGTGCCCGACCGATGCGGACTTGGCAAAAAATAAAATAAATCAAATGAAAGCCTATGTCTAAACGGCGTGCACAAGTTTGGTAGGGGCTACATTCTTGCAAGTAAATATATAAGATGTACAAAATCATATTTTAGGATACCTAACATGTCTGTGATATTTGTTTATTTGTCTTGCCTCAAGCTATAATGCAAATCGATTTGTAAAATTTGCAGATTCATTTATGGTAGCTTGATATTATAATATTGACGATATATGGTTATTATCTACCACTCAAACATTGCATTGAAGTATCATATAGATCCAGTAAAACGGTAACCAATAGACTAGGCTACTATAATGACGCTGGCTTGTAAACGTGATCATCGCGATCATTTGTCAGAAAAAAAAGAAAACCCATGAAATTATATTCATATGACATGCTGAAATATATGCCACTGTACCTGGGATGAAGACATTTCACACACGACGCAAGCAGAACACCTGCTTGTGACCTCCTCCTACAGAGTTCAGGGCTATCATGGTTGTCAACAATTGCACGTTCATGTAGGATGACAGAGTTTACGACAGTAGTAGAGGTCTAGAGGACAATACTGTTTCCCAACTGTAGGGGGACCCCACCCCGAGAGCAAAAGTTCCCTGGTGTTACTTTAAGGGTATAGGGGGCGATTTCGGACACAGTCCAGTATACCCACCCACCATGCCGATACAGTTTCGATTGGTTAAACTTTCAAATGACGTTTAAAACTGCGTCATGATCACGACCAGGGCCGGATTTACCTCATATTGTGACGGGCAAAAAAACAATTTTGAAGATTATTGTAGCTGTAGCTATATGAACGCTCATTTTTTTTCTGTCATTTGGACAAAATCTCACATTATAATGAAGCGTGGCTATTTTGGCTATGACTCGACGACAAATGCAAGACGCTCTTCTCCGCCCCTCAAATACATAAAAGATTAACCTTTATATTTAAAATGTTTCTTTAGTAAAGAAAACGCTGTACATATTCAAAGAACCAGTTCTTTATTGACCCTTGCATCGTAAATAAGCAGAGACAGTCCAAACTGCTTGTGGCACTTCATTCACGATAGAAATGGGGCAGAGTTTTGGTACGAGATTTGGTCACAAACTCTTTTTTAATACTTCTCATTGGTTCACAAAACCCACAGACAGGATTAAAGAGTTTTAGGTTAACTACTAATTAATCGACGATAATTTAATGACAATCGATTACGGGAATTTATGTAATTTGACATCCTTAGTTTGAACCCATTATATACAAATAATGTACGGATATATTTGATACTGTTATTGTGAAAGCATTTATAATGCTACTGCTGTCTCTTGGAGGACAGTGGAATAATCCTCGCGTCTGTGTAGTAACACATCATTTCCTCTGCTTGCTATTTTTTGCCTTTCTAATTTTGAGATCAGAATCACCGTGACCTCCAGAGCCAGATTTGTATATGGATGCTGCATCTGCCTACAGAATGGAACATGAAGGAATAGTGAATCTGATAATATACTGAGCGTCTCAATGTAGGGCAGTGTCAGTTCAAGGTGTTATGTATAGCCGAAGGGGACACTGCTGAACTGCAATGAGACGATTGAAGAGAGAGAGACTGTGCGTTGTGCTTAACATGTTGAGACCAATTCAAGGTTTCAGGCACGAAGTACAAATTACGTCAGCTTGCTCTGAACTCATTAAACTAAACACAAAATGGCATGGTGGTTTTATTTTTCCATTCTTAAGGAATCTTTAGAAATTTGCCTTCTGTATTGGAGCATATCATTTTCAAGGAAATACAATTTTCAAGAGTTCAGCTCCAACCCTAATCAAAGACAACTGAACAAGCTAATCAAGGGCTGCGTCTGAAAAATGAGGCATGATTGCCTCGCTGCCTTATGTGGCAATGCCTTTGTAGGCAGCGTTTGTGCACAAAGGCACCTCACGAAACGGATTTCCGACAGACTTCTGACTCTGAGGCAGCGTAACGGTTTAATGATCTACAGCAAAATAGAGCGCGCTTTGGTGAAAACAAAGCAAATATTTAATTACTACACTTGAAATTACATCAGAAGTGGAAAATATTGGTTAAAAACACAGTCACACACAAGCTGACCAGCAACCGCAACTTTCAGACACCATCTTTATTTTTTTTAGCTTAACTCCCACAGAATGGAACACACATGATTGTGATATCAAAGGTAGTGAAGGATACATCTATGCTGCCTTCAGATGAAGATATCTCAGGAGACGGGAAGTGAAGCTAACATTGGATTTGGATGTGCCTTGATGCCTTCCTATCTTGGAATGTATCAGAAGGCTGCATTTTAAGTCTTCGGATGCAGCCATGGTCTTCAGTTACAGGTAGGTAAGTTTGATCAGAGTTTGAGCAAAACTAGCCTACATGGGGCAGGGCCGAATTTAAAGGAGCACTTCACCCATTTCCACATTAATCTTTATTGAAAGTGGGTCATATATGTAGTCAAAATGTAAAAGAATTTTTGAATTTGGTGCCCTCTTGACCGAGAAAAGACAGAAAATAACTTTAGGGCGCATTTGTAAGACAACAACTCCCACAATGCACCTCATTGCACAGCTCCGCAAGCCACTCCCACTAATCCAGAACAGCGCAAACATCAGAGAAATCACTCTTTCGTCTACATGGCTAACGTTAGCTGCCACCAGAGTTAGAAATTCATTTCACACAAAATTTCTAGTTAGTTGGCTGTGGCGAGCAGGACGAGGGCGAGGGACGTGAGAGGACGGCACAAGGCCGGTGGCGTGAGTGATAGTGAACGACACCTGTGAGACGCACCGGTCTCACATCTCTCACCGAGGAGCGGAAGCATAAAGGAGGAGCGACGACAAGGCAGATCTAGAGAGGAACAGGCCTGATTTTATGTTGTGTTTTGTTTCTGTTGTGTGTGGCCAGCAGTCGTCCGTGAGGGGCTGCTGGCTTATACTTTTGTTTTGTATTTGTTTATTTTACTATTAAAATGTTTAAAGGGATAGTTCACTTTGAAATTAATTTTTGGTATGTTTTAGCTTACCTCAAGGGCATCCAAGATGTAGGTGTCTTTGTGTCCACAATATTTTCAATTTTGATATTTTTAGGTCAAACCGTTCTTGTCTGTCAGTCATATAATGCAGTCCTATGGGGTCCACCTCAAAGAGCATGCACAGAGAAGTCCAAATTAAACATAATTTAATGACTCGTAAATGTAAGTACACATTAAGACACTAAGACACACTAAGACACGAAACGAGCGGTTTGTGTGAGAAAACGAACAGTATTATATCGTTTTTACCTCTTGTAAACACAGCCACAGCCAAGTGATCTGAGCTCGCGAGCGGTTCGGTCTTTTCCGGAAAGTGCCGGAAGTGAAACCTCGCGCGTGTACGTCACTCATTGTTTACACAGAGCAGAGATTGTAGGTAAGACGGCTAATTAAAAGTTACTAATTTGCACTTATCCGGGATGTTTAAACCGTCGTAAAAGAAAACAATTCCAAAAAAATAAAAAATAAAACAGTTGTATGAGTGACGTACACGCGCGGGAGATCACTTCCGGTGCTTTCCGGAAAAGACCGAAGCGCCGGCGACCTCAGAGTACTTGGACGTGGCTGTGTTTACAAGAGGTAAAAACGATATAAATACTGTTCATTTTCTCACACAAACCGCTCGTTTCGGCCATCAATGTGTACTTACATTTACGAGTCATTAAATCATGTTTAATTTGGACTTCTCTGTGTATGCTCTTTGAGGAGGACCCCATAGGACTGCATTATATGACTGACAGACAAGAACGGTTTGACCTAAAAATATCAAAATTGAAAATACTGTGGACACAAAGACACTTACATCTTGGATGCCCTTGAGGTAAGCTAAAACATACCAAAAATTAATTTCAAAGTGAACTATCCCTTTAAATGTTCACCGGTTCCCGCCTCCTTCTTCCCACAACAACGAACCCCGTTACATTGGCAAGCTCTTTAGTGAATTACTCCTCGTTTGTATTTCTTTCTATATGGTGAATTATTGCATGATACCTGGATGTTTAGTCAGAACATATGCGGTGCGAAACTAGGATTGTTCACATCACAACACAAACGTCCGTGTGCTCGTCTGATTCAGAGATTTCGTCCAGGAGAAATTGCCATGGTTGAAATTCTCTGCAGCAGACGGACTCTATCTGTGTCCGTAGCGCACAGCGAGAGCACAGGCACCAGCAGTCCGCCCAGCTCGAGCCAGTCCAGGCTCCTCGTCCGCGACAGGCAGCCGCCTCCTGTTCCTCCATCAGCCTCAGCTGCTCTTCACTATATTGCGGCTCGTAAAGATAGCCACCAACATCGGATTCGAGCAGCAGAATTTCAAAATCCTCTTCTTCCATATCATGTTTAGTTTCTTACGTCATTGTAACTTCCTATCTCCACAGTGCTTGTTAGCTTAGTTTCCAAACAAGATGGCTGATATTTATTTCAGTATCTGGAAGTGAAGTCCCACCCACTGATCTGTAATAGGTCTGTAGCGTGAGTGGGTCCAACCCCCTGGATAAATGATGAGCTAGTGTTTGTAGTCTCAACCCTTATACAAAGAAATGGGACTTCCTGCTTTTTATGACGCAAAATG
Source organism: Rhinichthys klamathensis goyatoka (assembly GCF_029890125.1). Classification (NCBI taxonomy): domain Eukaryota; kingdom Metazoa; phylum Chordata; class Actinopteri; order Cypriniformes; family Leuciscidae; genus Rhinichthys; species Rhinichthys klamathensis. The sequence continues at coordinate 2,136,448 of NW_026606559.1, forward strand.
ACGATTTTTACATCATAAAAAGCAGGAAGTGGAACACTTAAATCCTTATTTCTCCCATCTCAGGGGAAAATAAGGGAATAAACCATGACCATTCAAAAATATGACTGGGTTTCTAAAGATACAAAGCTTAATTCAAATGGGTGAAGTGTCCCTTTAAGAAACCCTGTTGTAGATATTTTATGGTGTATTTTCTGGATGTGACCATTACGGAAAGGTCTTATGCAAATATATAATTATAACATTATGTGTATAATTAAGAGAAGAAAATGTGTCTGTTTTGACAGTGTCCATCTAACTTTTATTATTATCCTTTTATTATTATTGAATGGGATACCAGTAGTATTTAAACCACATGTCAAACTCTGCTCCTGGACCACTGTCCTGGAGAGTGTAGCTTATTCAGCCAGCTACAAAACACCTGCCTGGAAGCTTATTGACAACTTCTCAGCAATTTACATAAAAAAAAAAAAATGTAAGTAGGACTAAAATGTAGATTGTGAAATGAGAGTCTCTTCATGTAATGTTAACAACAAACCTTAATTTGTCTTAAATTAAAAACCTCATATGGTCATAATAAATGAGGAGAAGCGTTTTAAATATAATAATAATAATACTTTATGTTAATCACAGTAATTCCTGCATGGACTGGATTTGGTATCTCATAGGACCTCATAGTAACCCAAAAATAATGTGGGTAATTTGCTACATCATTTTTCTGAGGTTTTGTGAATAATAACCAAAATACAGTCACAGTGAAATCACAAATGAAATCACAGTGTTTCTTTGAAGCAAAAATGTACTTAACCTCCACAGGGAAAACTATCCCTGTCCAAATAATGTTAAAGACCAGAAATTGGCATTTGTTAGTGAAATTTCGTAGATGTGCTATAGATTGATAGAGTTTCTCTTTTCAAAGGAAATGTGGCTCGTTAATTGGACTTTATTTTCAAAAGTAACCCCATTTGAGTAAAGATGGGGATAAGGTTAAGCTCACAGCGTTTGAGGTTTCATTGCAGGCAATTGTTCAACCTTTGATGTTAATTCCTGAGCTATTTTTGCAAAAGAACATCGTAAAAAATATGTTTACAATGTTAATAACTGCGGAAACACGTCATCACAGTCTGTAAAAATGGTCCATTGTTGGTCTCTTGCAGTTTCAGTTACTGGGGAATAAGGTTTTTAAACTTTTAAAAAAAATGTAAAAATAGAATTTTGGTGAATTATGTTCACCAAGATTCGAAATCTCTGTCATCTAAACAATGATTCATTCTTTTAATGACAGAAATTGGACATTGCTAGTTCTCACATGAAATATTTATTATTCTCAATGTGCCAAGCAGAACTTGGGTGGATTGCAAGATTTATATCAAATAATGAATAAAATTTTAGCCTATTTCCCACAAAAAGCCAGTATATGACAGAAAACTCTAATAAAGAATATAGCACAGAAGTGTTATGAATAATTTTTATGGTAGATGTATACTGCTTTTACACCCTTTTTAAAGTTGAAAACCTATTCGCCAGTAACTGAAACTGCGAGAGACCAACAATGGACCATTTCCACAGACTGTGATGATGCGTTTCCATATTAACATTGTAAATATAGCAAACTCTTTTATATTTTCATAAAAAAATATTTTAAATAAATAAATAAAATATGTTTACATTTATAACACTATACTTTGTGTTATATTACCTTGGCATTAAATTACAGAAAAATAATTCAAGCTGTGTGAGTGTTTAAAATATAACTGCTTAAGGAGTGACCAATGTAATTATCTCTCTATATATTTTTTTTCCTCTTTTGGATTTTTTCTTTGGCCTTTTGGAGCAAATGGGATTATACAAATATGGATTTGGAACAAATGTGCAACAATTTGGAACAGTATTACCAGAATTGATTTCTGGTATGATTTCACTTAATTCAGGAGAATTACCTTTACAAACCTGGATCATCAAAACATAACAAAACGTGTATTTTTTTGGAAAGAAGAGCACTTATTTGTGCTTGCAATGGAGCACAGTTACATTTGTGCTTGCAGTATGCTAACAATAACAACACACACCCCACTACATAAAACGTCTCAGGTTACGAATGTAACCTCTGTTCCCTGAGAACAGGGAACGAGACAATACGTCATCGACGTTATGGGGGGGAACGCCTCAGGCGTGACAGGTGTCTGAAATCACTATCAAATCACGTCAATCACATTGACCGGCGAAAGCCCGTGAATCATTAGCGTGAATGATTAACGTGCGACCTGGAAGTATATAAGGGCGCCTTGCAAACATGACAAATCACCTTATCGTCTGAAGGGACTGTACGGCAGGCAAGCCCCGAGGCATGGCAGGGAGACGTATTGTCTCGTTCCCTGTTCTCAGGGAACAGAGGTTACATTCGTAACCTGAGACGTTCCCTTTCGAAGGGAACTCAACAATACGTCATCGACGTTATGGGGAACGAAATACCCACTCCGCCATGCTGAGGGGAGTGCATGCCCTCAGGCAGTGACAACTGTCCGAACCAGCAAATTCAGATGAAATGCTAGAACCACTCACCCTCAGGTCACACTGGGCTGTCAGTGACAGCATTCCCTACGGTCATAGCCCAAGCTATAAGCCTCACAGGAAAACCTCCATAAACATGGTTAAATGAAAGGCCTACCTGGGCCTGCTCAAAGGCCTAGGACCACAACTTCAATTAGAAGGGGTCCCTTCTAGGGAATGTGGCTAGGGAACCCGAAGGAACCCCAGCCAGTCACTATTCAGGGGAACATACTCACCCCGAAGTGCCACCAGGACGGCCTGACCTGGCGTCAGAGCATAGACACTTAGTCTGGCCACTTCCTGTCTGTCCGAAGACAGAGCCTCTGGACACTTGCCTTAAGTAAGGCATCCAACCCGAGGGACTGCGAAGCTGGCAGTGAACCACTCGGCCCGGATCTCAGAGACGGGATATCCCGGAGAGTATGACTCAGCAAGTGCTTTCCAACCCTTACCAGCGAGGGGAGTTTCTCTACTCGATCCATGGATCTACCCAGTGCTTGTGTTACAAACACTGAGGAGGCCTGTGATGGCCTAAGGGCTGATCTAACTGGGAGGCCTCACGAGAGGCCTACGACCGTCTGACCAGACTCAGGAGTCCGCGTGCTCACAGTGACCCTCAATGAGGGGAGCATATGATCCCCCTGGTAGGCAAAACCAGGCTGTAGGCAGGAAAGAGGTTCCGAGAGGGAACCAGTAGCAGAGAATGAACACTTTAGTCGAGCCAGGGCGCAAGCTCGCCTTCAGCAGCTGCCTGATAAGGCCAGCAGAAAATGATAGCAAGAGGCCACTAGCCTCCTGAACCCAGCACCGCTAGGAAACCACTCACAGGGAGGCCTGGAGAGGCCTACAACCTGATAACCACAGTATGTGGGGACCCTCAGGGAGGCCTGGTGAGGCCTACTACCTGACCGTACTCACTCAGGGAGGCCTGGGGGAGCCTACTACCTGATAACCACAACCTGTGGAAACTCACTGTCAGAGAGGCCTGGTGAGGCCTACTACCTGACCGTTCTCATTCAAGGAGGCCTGGAGGAGCCTACTACCTGATAATCACAGCATGTGGGAACTCACCTTCAGGGAGGCCTGGTGAGGCCTACTACCTGACAGCCAAAAAATATTTGGGAGCTCACAATCAGGGAGGCCCAGAGAGACCTACTACCTGATAGCAACAGTATGTGGTCACCTACAGGGAGGCCTAGAGAGGCCTACTACCCGCTAACTATAGTACGTGGGGAACTCACCCTCAGGGAGGCCTGGTGAGGCCTACTACCTGACAGCCATAATATCTGGGAGCATTTTCTGCTACCCGATAGAAAGTCAGGCTAGCTGTTCAGTTGTCTGTCCTTGGGCTTGTCTCCAGGGAGGCCTGGTGAGGCCTACTACCTGATAGCCAATGTAGGTGAGGATTCGCCTTCAGGGAGGCCGGGTGAGGCCTACTACCTGATAACCATCTTAAATGGGAAATCACCTTCAGGGAGGCCTGAGTGGCCTACTACCTGATAGCAACTGGTAGCTGAATTCGGGTGACAGTTCCAAGGCGGCCTGTTAAGGCCAACCAGCTGGGGACTCGCCTATCAGGGAGGCCCGGTTGGGCCTACCAGCTAATAGCAAGTCAATTCCTACAAAGGAACACTGTTGGGAACCATACTACACCAACGTAACTATTGGGCCCACCCACAGGAGGCCTAGCACGGCTAGCTACCTGCAGCAGCTATAAAGTATGTCCCACAACGTTGGGACTCACCTCCGAGGAGGCCTGTTTAAGGCCTACTACCCACCGGTGAGTCAACTGCCCAAACCACCAAGGCCAACTATTTCTCTCGAGAAGTGGCCTACAGCGCCCTATTGGGGGCTGCCCATACAAGGAGGCCTGCTGAGGCCTACTACCTGATGGCGCAGCCTTCGTTGGCAGATAAGCTGTTTACACAGCGCCTACAGCATCCTGGTGCCTAATCACATTGCCCACGGCAGTGTACTCAGCAAGAGAGCTCAGCAAGAGAGCTTAAAAACAAGGGGAGTACAACATACGCCACTCTGCCTCAACGGAGGCCCCAGTTAGTCAGGGGCCTACCATCTATGCATGGGCGTCAGCTCAGGGCAATGCTCTGGCTACAGGGGAGTGTACTTCGACCAAAGAAGAAGTGAAGGCTTCCCTCATACTCCACCCGAGCCATAGTGGTGCGAGGTAGGATAAATAGAACTGGGAGTGAAGTACTCAGACCTACCCTGAATCACAGGGGAAGACTCACACCTCACCCTGAGGTTACCAGGGGGCGGGCCTGCCAGCGGCTCTAGGGGTGACAGAAATGTATCTGTGCCCAACCTAGGGGAGTGGGGCTTGAATGAAAGCCACCCACCTACAACCCGGCGCTCGAGCAGTAGCTCAGCGAGGTAAGTGAAGCCCATACTGGCGGCCTAAATCCGTAGGCCAGTTCTGCACGGCAGGGTCGGGCAGGAGACTCAGTCTACTTCGTGAAGCGAAAGACGGCCTAACCCTGCTCAAAAGGACTTATATACCACGGAGGCCTAACTGAGGCCTACCGTATCCTTATAAACCATCCTCTGCACCACGCTGCATTACTCTAGTCACCCCGGAATGCAGAGAAGGGGGCGGGCCTTGGCCTAACAACTCCCATGGGAGGAGGCTGATTATACAGGGATGCCAAAAACCTACATTCACAAAGTGAAGGGTCAGAGGAAGAAATGCTAATTTTAGCAGAACGCCTCTAATATCCCTGGCACAGCCTAAGCCAGCTACAGAGGCGGCCCTGGTGAGGGCCAACCTGTAAGCATAGATCTATCTGAGGGCTCAGAGGAGCCACAGCCTAATAAGGAATAAAATCTGTATTATTCGATACAAAAGGCTGCAGAATCGCTCAGCCTAATGAAACCCAAACAGAGCTCAAAGGGCGAAATACTCAGGAAAGTCAAACGGTCCCGTGGGCCGGACTTAAGATCTATCTGAAGCTCTAGCATCAGTCAACACTCTAAATAAAAATTTTTAAGAGAGAGACCAACTACTCTACCCTGAGGTGGCTAACAGCCCGAAGGCTAACATAGTTATCGTTCTGGCCACCTACCGGGGAACTTCAGGGCCCTGATATCCAATAAAGTTCTCTTACCTTATTACCTTGACATGGCCCCATAACTCTATACAGGGAACGAGGTCTGTAAAGAGAAATATGTTATTTTTTAATCACAAAAAATACTCTTTGAGAAGACCAGCAGCTCACCTGCGGCGTGCAAGGCGAAGATTCACCAGACAGTTCTTTATGAACCTGGGAACCGCCACTTTACATGCCTGAAAGGAGCGTTTCCACCAACCAGGCCCAGGTGGGCCATAGGCCCATCCCCAGGCCTGATGTAATGAACGCCTGGGGGTCAGAAGAGAGAGGGCAGATTTCGTGACCCTCCGGGGAAGTTATCCACTACCGACGCTGTGAGCGTTTGTTCTGGATAACCTCCCTCAAATCTCTTCTGTTGCGGGAGTCACGCCTCCTCTGCGACCTGCTCCTCGAGGGAGGGGGCGCACGAGAGGCGACTGCGGACGCGGATCTCAGCGGTATACATGTCCTAAATGCTGCTGAGCGCGCCTTCGCCTCCCTGAACTTCCCCACCACCTCTTCTACAGAGGTGCCAAAGAGTTCGGAAGGCGAAACTGGCGAATCGAGGAGAAAGGTCTTTTCTTTCTCCCCGATGTCAGCTAGGTTTAACCACAGATGCCTCTCCGTGGCCACCATCGCCGCCATCGACCGACCGATCGCGGCAGCGGTTTGCTTGGTAGCCCGGAGAGCCAGATCTGTGGTGCGGCGCAGCTCAGCCACCGCCTCAGGGGACATCCCTGCCCCCTGGTCGAGATCCCCCAGCAGACCGGCCTGGTGTACCTGCAACACCACCATGATGTGCAGGCTAGCACCGGCCTGACCCGCTGACGTGTATGCTCTGCCATTCAACTGGCAGGGTTTGAGCTCTCAGTGTCGATTGTTTTCCCATCGACGCATACCCACGCTTTCCTATCCTCTCAACATCAGCGAGACTAGCCCGCTGATGTTGGTGGATACAGGCAGAGTATGGGTTCTTCCATGTCCTCTCAATCTCAGTATGAGATCGGGAAGAAATGAAAGGCTCACCTGAGCTGGTGGTTCTATGACCGGGGAAAAACCGCTCTCATCGCGAGCGATTTCTCCCCCAACGAGCAGCCATGGCAGCTGCAGCCTGTCCGCGGCGCGTTCTATAATACCAACCAGCTCAGCATACACGGGGCAGGGTGGCTGAGAAGATACAGGAAAATATCTTATATTATTACCACCCTCATCAGCCATCTCCTGTTTGTCCAGGAGAGCGCTTGCTGCCGGACTAAGTTTTCCCTTTTTTTTTTTTTTTGGAAAACTTCACCCAATTGCAGCAATTGCGCCCCCTCTCAGGCGATCGGCGAGCTTCATCTGTGACATCCAGACGCTGAACCTTCTTCTCTCGAGAAGAGGGACAGGCGCGATCACAATTTGTACAGGCAGTTCCCTCGAGAACTGCCTGTGCGCGTCTTTCTTCCCAGACAGAAAAATGCACAGTTCGCGTGTGTCACCCGGCTTCAGATATCTTGAGCACGGGTCTGCACACTTCTGAAAGCATTTCATAATTACCTGATTTTCAAAGCAGTTACAGACAAAACAGTCCCTGAAGACGAAAAGATGATTTGTCATGTTTGCAAGGCGCCCTTATATACTTCCAGGTCGCACGTTAATCATTCACGCTAATGATTCACGGGCTGTCGCCGGTCAATGTGATTGACGTGATTTGATAGTGATTTCAGACACCTGTCACGCCTGAGGCGTTCCCCCCCATAACGTCGATGACGTATTGTTGAGTTCCCTTCGAAAGGGAACCACAAACAATTTACAACCAATTAATAAGCTTGAATTGAACAAATGTGACATTGGCATATTTCTTCTCATATTCTCCATATTATCTCAGTCTGAGATCCCATTTTAAAGTGAGCCTTTGCCAGCTGTGTAAACTCTTATTAAAGCCGTGGAACGAAAGAGAGAGGGCAGCCAAATGACACTCTCTCCTGTTACTGTCACATCTTTACACCTGAGACAGCAGCCTCGAGTGGAATCTGTCAATCACATCGTCACAATGAGCCTGAGAGGGTGCCCGGAGCTGACTGCTCATTGTCATGGCAACACTCCAAGGTGAGGACCTTAAGGACTCTCATTTGCGTCAGAGAGTTTCACCAGAGGGCACAATAGTTTCTGAACAGGTATATAGGAACATCTTTTAGAAACAAGAATTTTAGAGTACATCCTCTGTCTAAATAGCTTCCAAAAAAATCTGTTTTATTAGCAAAGTTCGGGAGGAGCACGTTCAGATAATCTGCCCAATCAGCATGAGAGGAAGCATATATATTATGCGTATAGAGCCGACTTACTGTCACATTTTGGTTTGTTCATGTCATGTTCCATGTCTGTCATGTGATTCCCTGTTTGTCATGTGATCCTGCCATGTGTCTCGGAGTACTCTGAGTTCGGGCCAAATTCCGAGCTCGGAGCCCTCCTTTCGGACATCACGAGAAAATAAACATATTCCATTTGATTAAACAGTATGTGCAAATAAGTAAAAGTACTATATCTGAAACAACTGGAAACATGTGGTGTTTTTTCTCTTTGCTGAATTGTTCTTTATGTTTAATTACTAAAAATGATTAAATTCTAAACATGAGCCACGAAATAACTGTTGATGTAAAAGACATCCATAATAAAACATGTCAGACAGGGACAGAGCGTTCAAAAATACATATAGTCGTCTCAAACCAATTAAATCCATATTTTTAAATAGGATCATGGTTATATTCTGCTTTTTTCATGAAACATGGTTTTTATGCTGTCTTATGAAATGTTTTGAGGGTAGCGTGACCCTGATCATGACAGTCTTTCTACTGCTGTCTGCGGTAGCTGTCTCTCCAGACGAGGGTTAATAGGATAACCGTGTCTTAAATAAATCACTAGCAACAGGGAAAGAAGAGACAGCAGAGATAACAGCCTCACTGAGCTCTCAGGGTTCTGAAACCAAATATATCACATGCTGTTAGTCAGTAAATGCTCACTAAGGCGGCATTTACTTGATGAAAAAAATGCAGTACAATATTTTAGAATTTAAAATGTTTTATATTTTTAGATTTTAAATGCCTTTTATTCCAGTGAGGAATTTTCATCAGCCATTACTCCAGCCTTCATTGTCACATGATCCTTCAGAAATCAAAATATACTGATTCTGTGCTCAATAAATAAAATCAGTATATTATGATTTCTGAAGGATCTTGTGACAATGAAGGCTGGAGTAATGGCTGATGAAAAATCATTCTTATATAACAATTGTTTTATATAACTTTCTATTTATCAGAGAGCCTTGAAAAAATCTTTTACTAATAATAATAATAATATTTATTATATTAATATTGAAAACAGTTGTGCTGCTTACTGTTTTTGTGGAAACACAGTAATAGATTTTTTCAAGGCTCTTTAAAAAAATACAAAGTTATATAAAACAATTTTACTTTAGATCTGTATAAACGTTTTATATTTAAATAATATGTGATATCTAAACACAAATGTTCAAGTAACCGCTTTGCCAGTGCAGTGGTTACTTTTGAAGTTGGCAAATGAGAGACACAGTTAGTTAAAGCTCCTGTAGGTAACTTTTGAAAACATGTATTTGCTAAAACTGTCCTGACAGTAGAATATGAGACAGATAATCTGTGTAAAAATCAAGCTCCAGTGGTCCTATTGCCATTTGCAAGAAATACACGCTCCCGGTCAGAAACAACCAATCAGAGCCAGGAGGAGTGTCTTAGCAGTGTCAATCACGCTCGTGTACGCGCTGATCACACCCTCTTGCACAGCGCGAGCCGTCGTTCAAACTCAAGATTGCCGGCGAGCTGCAGCTGTGCTTATGACGGAGAAACAACCTAAACTGCCAATTCTCGAGTGACCCCTGCTCATAAAACAAAGAGATAAAAGGAAAAAGACTGATGACGATAAACAAGCGAAAAAGAAAGAATTACACAGAGCCCATTGACTCGGTGTCAAAACTCTAGCCGCATAACATGTAGATCAAATGTTACGCACTCTGCTAAGCAACAATTGAAACCTGCTAATTCACTGGCTTGTCATGTTGCTGAAATAATGTACTAGCACACCTTATCTAGCATTATATATCGCTAGAATAATTACTTACATACTGTAACGTTAGTTACCGTTATATAACGTTATCTTACTAGCTATTTATAACTTATAGAAAGAGTGCAACGTTATGAAGTTACATGTAAGTTAGGCTATTGGAAAATACATAATGATTTGAGGACCAAGTTTGTAGTCAAAGTATGGGCAGGCCATAGTCAATCTAAAGCATATTATTGACGTTTAGTCCCTATTAGTGAATGTGCCCAGTGGTTAAATTGGGCCGGGCTCTCCGGGGCTCAGCCCCGGCACATAAGCCTGCTCGTTTGCAGTCAGTTGCCTACTGGAAATTATGTCACATACAATTTGATGAAAGTGATGCTTTTGAAAACATATTTCTGACAATAAATGAAAGATTTTTGAAATGGCATGTCTATTTTGTCTCGGCGGAGCTGAGATGAGAACAATCGGAACACGGCCGTATTTTTGTTCAGCTGCTTAATCTCGTTGTCAGTCGACCATGATCGCGCACCGCTCGCGCATGCGCATCTGACACGGATAAATGTACGCAGCAATAATGAATGTTCCTGGGAGACCGTGATTGCGCGGGATGTGGATGTTCCAGAAATGTCAAAAAAGTGCCCTGGCCAGCTGGCCTTGAATGACAAGGTAAGGAAAATAAGACTAAATCAAAATTAAATAACCAGGACTAGGTGACCATTTGATTTTTCTCAGGAGATGTTTTGAGCATTTTACTTCAGACACCGGATTATCAGCAAACTGCCAAGAGAACTGCTAATTTAACGTTAGCTGGCTACTTAAAATAAACTAGCAATCTATTCAGTCAGCATATTTGTATTTGCAATTGCAGTTATTCGCGGAATTATATACGTGGGTTGTGTAATGAGGCAACCACTGGAGCCAGAAATAAAAACTTTGCCTTTTTATGTGTGTGTGTGTGTGTGTGTGTGTGTGTGTTGTCGTAGTAAAGAGAGAGAATGGGAGAAGGAAGTTTGTATGAGGTGGACCTGCACTCAAAAAAATGATATGTTGGCTTTACTTAACTTTTTTATGTAAACAGGTTCCACCGGTTCCACATAACTATGTTTCGTTAAACAAACATAATATGTTTATGTAACTTCAACATCATGGAATTTGGTCATTTTAAGCGACCCAATTAAACTCTGAGCTAATGAGTTAATTAAGTGAATAATTGAGTGATGATTGAGCATTATTGAAGACACCTGATGTTAACAAGCAGAATCTCTGAAGGAGAAAACCGGAATGTTTAAGTCACCATTATGGAGATAAGTGTGTGTTTTAGTTGGGCTCTTGACCATTAACTTATTAACTTTAGATTTTGTTTGGTTGCTGTACATGAGTTATAACAGCCGGATGAACAATAAACAAAGGTCATCTGATGGTGTTGGTTGTGTTTTAACATAATCATTATTTCACAATCATTTGACCTGAGTCACTGAACATACACTAAACCGAATTTCTGAGTTAAGTTTACCTTACGATTAATAGCAGCACTGTCATTGTAGAGCATACTATTTTTAGACTTTTCAATGAAATTTAAATGATCAAATCAATAAATAAAAAAGAAACTTCCTAAAAAAATATTTTGAGTAGGCACACACAGACATCAAGAATCAGCCTGTGAATCTCAACAATGGTGACAATTATAAAGCATATTGCAGTGCATTCTGGGTGCCACCAATCAAAACTCATTCATGGCTCCCATCATGCATTGCTGCATGAATAAATAATGAGCTTATGATCTGTTTGTCACCATTGCTGAGATTCATATGCTGATTCTTGATGTCTGTGTGTGCCTACTCAGGATATTTTTTAAGAAGTTTATTTTTTATTTCTTGATTTGATCATTTGAATTTCATTGAAAAGGCTAAAAATAGTATGCTCTACAATGACAGTAAGGTAAACTTAACTCAGAAATTGGGTTCAATATAAGTTCAGTGATTGAGGTCAAATGATTGTGAAATAATGATTATGTTAAAACACAACCAACAACATCAGATCTCCTTAGTTCATTGTTCATCCGGCTGTTATAACTCATGTACAGCAACCAAACAAAATCTAAAGTTAATAAGTTAATGGTCAAGAGCCCAACTAAAACACACACTTATCTCCATAATGGTGACTTAAACATTCCGGTTTTCTCCTTCATAGATTCTGCTTGTTAACATCAGGTGTCTTCAATAATGCTCAATCATCACTCAATTATTCACTTAATTAACTCATTAGCTCAGAGTTTAATTGGGTCGCTTAAAATGACCAAATTCCATGATGTTGAAGTTACATGAACATTATGTTTGTTTAACGAAACATAGTTATGTGGAACCGGTGGAACCTGTTTACATAAAAAAGTTAAGTAAAGCCAACATATCATTTTTTTGAGTGTGGTCACCACAGACCCAAATCTTCTCAGCTGTTGCTACTGTCATATGCTGCACTGTCTCTCCATGTGGCACATTATGTTTGGCACATTGTATGGGTCACTATATCATAACAAGGTAATACAACGTGTAATCAAGTGATGACTGATTAACAGTAATGTAAATGCTAAATGTCCTAATACCTGTTGCAAAGTAAATGCTCTTAACCTTGCAGTTTTTCACATATCATGTAATACTCAATTTCTCCATTTCTTTGCACAAAATTCTCCAGAAAGTGCTATTTAATGGTTTAATTTTCAAAAAAAAATTCCCGGGGGGGCATGCCCCCGGATCCCCCTAGGGAGAGCACCCCCACATAATAAATCCCAATTTAACCCCTGAATGTGCCATATAACTTTTTATCCGCCGTTATGGGTGGCCCTGTTTACTAGCCTGCGCGTTCACGACAGGCTCCGCTGTGGAGGACGAGCTGTGGAGGGAGGGCTGTAGCGCAGCAGAGAGCAAGGGGGTGGGACCTGTAAGTTGTGCATGTTCAAATTTTTAGGCTAAGTCAACGTTTTCTCAAAACTCCCTACTGCAGCTTTAATTCTTTCCAGAGAGCAATGAGAGCTGTTGCTTTTGAAAATAACATTTTGTTCCCCAGTACTTTCCAAAGGAATACACACTCTCAAAGCAGATTCAGTTTTGGCATATATAGATGATTTATTTCCAAAAAGGTTTCCAAAAACATGATTTTTTGACGTTTTTTTATGATTTTATCTATGGCACGAATTCAAGTTATAATGGCAGTGACAAGAAACAGAAGGGCAAGTGTTCCTCATTTACTTCTAAGAGCCTCCTTACTATTGTAAGGCTCTGTAGACACTTGTAGGCTACATTTATTGTGTGCTCACATTTGGCAGGTTTGGTTCAACAAAAATGAACTCTGGTGTGATTGCTCTGTTAGTGCGGTTGATTTGAATAACTGTGAACGCTGCCATCAGAACCCTGTGCACACCAAACAAGCGGACCAAGACCCATCAAAAGCTTCCAAATGAACTCTGGTGCAGTTTGAGTGAAATATGAACGCAACACAGACAAAGACATCCAAGCAAACTAAAAATAGGATCTGATGTCATAAGATGCAACCCTGTAGATCAGAATGTTCAAGGGTACCCAGATTATTCTCATAATAGGAGTAACGTTGGCCATTACATTTCGCTACAGGCAACGAAAATGCTGTCTCCTTGCAGTAGTAGATCTTTATTTGTGTGTGTAACGGGGGAATTCCTGCTGCTGTTTTGATCCCTTTACACATTTTATAAGCTCTTGGTGAGTTCTCAGCTGGTAAAAATACCATTAAATGTAGACAAATACAACAAGACCATTTAGCCCAGCACACGGCATTATTTTGGATGTTCTAAATCCAGTTGAAAAATCTACATCACAAAATGTTTTTTTTTTTTTTACTTTCTGTTGTTGTTGTCAAGTTCGGTCTTAAAAATGACAGAGTGCTAAGTGAACCAGGACTAAATGTATCATTTTCTTTTTTGGTCTGGACCAAAAAAATCAAGGGAACCGAACTACAAGTGTGAACACAACCTACAATCAACATGTTACTTACATTAACGTAAGTAGTCATGAAATTCAAAGAAAAAGTCCGAGATAAATTTCTGAAGAAAATGTGTGTGGTGTATTCTCATGCAAAGCTAAGGTTGTTGCTGGTTGATGCCACATTGCAAGATTGTTCTAGGTTGTTGCGAGGTAGTTATTTAAAGGTAGGGTAGATCATTTTCGGAGAGGCTAACAATAGCAAGCTAGCTTTGAAAGCATGAGATCCCACCCTCCCTTCAGAGCATCTCTACAAAGCCACACCTCTTCCAAAAGACATGAACGCGCACAGCGTGGAGCAAAAAAAAAACAAAAACCTTGAGACGTTGTTAAACTTACTCATGTCTCAAAGCACATAACAGTACAATAATAATGAACATAAACAACTCAAAGAGCACTGACCTGTACCACCTGACTGCTGCAGATTAAATTTTGGCATTCATATAGTGTTGCCATTGAAACCCATAAATTCAAGTATCGAGTATAATGTTACGGGTTTCCATCTCTTCCAGATTATGGTAGTTATGGTGTGAACGCAGCATAAGCTCGTTGTTTTGGTTCAGGAGAAAGGTGGCGGCTGTTTCGGACCAAATGCAATGATTCGACGAACATTTTATGGTCCTATGCCATAAAATAAATTTAGACCACTTAACTGCTGTGAGAAAAGCTGCTATATGGAGTCCAGTAGTTGAGTGCCAAAATGTATACTTAAAGGGATAGTTTACTAAAAAATTAAAATGATCTCATTTACTCACCCTAATGTCATTTTCCTTTTCATGTGGAACACAAAAAATTTTTTTTGGAAGAATTTTGGTCATCAAACAGTTTCCGTGACATTGGCATATACATTTTTTTTTTTTTTTTATCTCAAAATATATATATTTTTTATGTTCATGAGAAGAAAGATTGTCATACAGGTTTAGAACGACATGAGAGTGAGTCATAATTGTCCTTTTTTGGGTGAACTATCCCTTTAAGGGTTTGTTTTCTTGGTGTAACTATTAGTAACCTTAGCATGGTTGAGTATTGGAGAGTTAAACTGTGACCAAAAAAAGAAGGCACCCTAGGTAAGTTTACAAAGATGCTCTAACACATGGGTGCCCAATTGTGTTCCTGGAGACCTTGTTGCAAAGTTCAGCTCCAACCCTGATCAAAACAACTAAACCAACTAATTAAGATATTCAGGAGCACTTGACAATTACAGGAAGGTGTGTTTGATCAGGGTTGGAACTGAACTCTGCAGATACTAGATCTCAGGACTGGGCACCCCTGGTCTAACAAAATATCACCAAACATGTGAAGAATTACAACTACAGTTTTACTGTAAGGAATGGATGATGCTTTTATCTATGCTCAAGGGGAAGAATACATTATGTGCTCACTTGTCAACAGAAACAGAGAACAGAGGTTAGAAAAGAGCTCACTTTCATCTGGAGAATTGCATCCTTGTTCACTTTTTTGCGTTTCTGTCTCATTCTTTGTCTTTCTCTCTAATTATACTTAGTTTAATCACTCCCTGGTTATGATTAATTAGAATGATGTTTCTATTAAAATGGATGCAGGCCAAAGGTAACACATGGCAGAGACTTCTGCTTTACTCACAGTCTTCTGAGAAACCCTTTTACATGGTCCAGCAATAATGGCTTCGTCCACTAATCTCTTGCCTAATGATGAGAGCGTGTAGTTTTATATTTCATCTTTTTTTATCCTGACCTTGTAAGACAACTGCGATCGAGTTGCACTTATTTATAAATTGCAAAACCAAGGACTTGGAAGGAAATTAAATGCTTATTTGGTCTTATATGGAAAATAAGGCTAAGCTGATTATAAAACATAGAAAAGTAATTATATTTTGGAATACTTAACGGACAGTCTGATATTAGGGTATTAAGTAATTCTGATCAAGCAATGAAGCAAATGTTCTTCAAGTAAATTATTTCTTCACTTTTCACAATTAATATTTGTTTATTGCAGGAAGGGAAATTTGATACTTTCATCCTTTACACCAAAATGTGAATTTCTGAGGTTTCTAGAGTGTTTTGTTATTACGTGGTTAAAATGTTTTCCCTTAAGGCCGTGACACACCAAGCCGACCTAAAAGAACTAGCGGCGACAAGAGCTGACCATGTTGTCGCCTCGCGATGGCTGCGTCTGGGCCAAAAAGCTGGACTACACACCAAAAGCATAACAGGACTGCCAACTAGCATGTGTGTTTTGCGCACAAAAATGAACTAATGATATTAAGAAGAGGACCTCTGGAAGCATCTCTTTTAGTAGTTTAGTCGGTATAGGGTCTAACATACATGTTGTTTATTTAGATGATTTAACGAGTCTAGACAATTCTACCTCTCCTAAAGCAGGACCAAACAAGCCCGAGGGGAAAAAACAGGGAGTCGAGGAAAGCTGTTTTGTCAGCGTCCTTGATCTCTGTTAAGTTGAGCAAAAGGTGGCTCTCAAGGACCACCAAATTGGCCATGGTGTGCCCGATTGCCTGGGCTGTGTCTTTAGTGGCACCCAGGGCGAGGTCAGTTGCGCTTCGTAGCTCCTTTAAGGCTGCCGGGCCTGGGCCGCTTTCGTCCATATTGTGGAGGAGCTTGGCCTGATATACTTGGTTTTTCTTTTTGAATGACGTATACTATTGATACCTGCTGATATAGACAGTTCCCTTTCAATATGGTTCACTTTGCATTGCGTCAGTCTCTGGGGGAATTGGGGGAAACTCTGGGGAAACGCATTGGGGGAAACTCTGTTTTCTCAGAATACTAAAGCCTGTATTACGTCTATACAAAGCTTACCCCACTAGAGGAAGCTGTCACCGCACATCTGTGCCGCCCATAGCCCTCGGCTGGAAGACCAAGGCTTCCCATCAGTCCAAGCCATGCAGGATGACATCTGTGCTCGCGGCTAGAAGGTCTTCCAGCTTGTGGAGGGCGGAGCCTGCCCGGCCGCTAGCGGCGTATGTTCTGTCCGCGAGCACAGATGTAAATGCATCATTATATTCAAATTGCAAACACATGAGGAGAGTCTCTGCATGAAAGACCCACGACTGGCAGATCAACGTGCTACAACATTTTTCTCCGAAACGGTAGGAAACTAAATTAGATTAAATGGAGGATTTTAACTGTGACAAGATGATTGACAGGGCAGTTTACAGTGACAGGGTGTGTGTAAATAAGCGACAGAGCTTTCCGTTAAAGATGATGAAGACAACACTTGCCTACTCTTTTGCTACAAACTCAAACGTATGTACTTTTTCTTCACAAAAAGAGTACATACTTTAAGGGCGTAGTATAAGAAGGCGAATTGGGAAGCAGCATAGGACTACAGATATATAAACCGTAAACAAACTCAGGTAAGATGAAGATGTAGTGCCACTTTGACTTCTTTGCTTGTTTTCATCGCTTTCGCTTTTAAATTTGTCCACTGACTCGTTCTCTAAACTGAACAGCCAATTCACTAATGATCTCTCTCACAGAAGGCCCAACGTTGATCGAACCAACAACGTTGACGTAAGCCCGACTAGAGACGACGTGTAGAACACACCACAAAAACTAGCTCAACAGACGCTCACCGATGGAACACGTTCTCACTCCCAACTCATCACATATTGATGCTTTGTCAGGAACACTTGACTTGACTTGACTTCACTTTTAGTTGTTTGCCTTATGCATCAGATCAAGATGCATTTAATTCTTTGCATAAAAGTAAAAAAAATAAAGTACAGTTACAGGCAAAATAAAAGTACAGTTACAGGCAAAAACTGACCAAAAACAGTATAAAAGTATTACAAACAACTTGTGTTACATTCCAAGTCTTCTGAAGCCATGCAATATCTTAAAGGGGTCATATAATGGCATTTTCATACAAGTTAATTTGATTCTTTAGGGTCTAAATGAAAAGTTTGTAATATACTTTAACTAAAAATTCTCATAAGAAAACACTCATTTTACCTGGTCAAAAACAGCTGTTTTCAGCACGCTGTTTAAGTGCGTTTGTCTTTAAATGATAATGAGCTTATCCCCCCCTTCCATTCTTTGGGGCGTTTTGACACAACACACGTGGAGTGTTGCCTTGACAACAGTTGAGGGTATATTTTGGAGAAAGAATGGCAGTGGGAGTCTCTGATGACACATCTGTGCAACCGTATCAGTTTGAACCCGGAACAAGATGACGGCCCAGAAGAAGTTCGACAATTAAGGCTCGAACAGGACGTTTCTGAATTCCTGGTTAACGTAATGTCACTTTGATCTATCTTTGTATGTACTGGCAGGGTAGGGTAGCGAGATACGAACGCTGTGTGTTTTCTGATGTATACGTTAGTTCATTGACAGATTGATGTTACAGTTAATGGTTATGAACAACTTTTTTTTCGCGATTTGCAAAGATTAATATAAAGGTTAATACAACTTTACACTCACTTCTTTTGGAGGTGCAGCAGGAACATGAATAGTTGGTACCGTCCGATTCTTTTTTCATGAGCAGCTCAACTCAACTTAATTTATAGAGCACGTTCAACACCACAAGTGAAACCAAAGTGCTGTACAGAAGGTATAAAAGAGAAAATAAAAACAAAGACATAAAACAATGAAAACATATGACATACACAACTTACAAAGCATTATCAAATGCTAAAGAAAACTAGCATTGTTAAAAATGCTAAAGTTTTAAGCGCACTCTGAAAAACACCCAATGAAGGACAAGTTTTTACAGACAGAGGAAAGTCATTCCAGAGCCTAGGAGCTGCAACAGAGAATGCCCGATCACCTTAGCAAAAACTTCTTAGCAAAACCAGCTTATACTGACCCTTAGTTTATAAAGCAGTCTGGTGAGAAATGATTCGCGCAAACATGAAAGCATTGACGTTGCTCGTGGGGAATATTCCCTTCGAAAACAAAACTCAGCCACTGCGTCTTCAGCGGTTTGAGTTTAGGAACATCAAAATGACTGCTGTGTTCATTATTACACCCAAGAACAGAACACCACAGTCGCTTTGACGCCATTCTGCTCATAGACAGTGCTCCAGCTTATCAACAATGGCGGACTATGACAGCTCGCTCAGGGCGGGTCTGTGTTGAAACGCTGCTGTCAATTATCAATTGTGGGAGGGGTGCCCGATCTAGTGATATCACAAGATCGAACGGCTCAATTTGAGGCAGGGGAAAACATATAAGGAGATTAAAACAAAAACACTGGATGGATTTTTATCATTATATGATGGTTGTGTACAGGCACTGCCAACACACATTTCAGTACAATCAACTTTTAAAAGTGCATGTACCATTTTATGACCCCTTTAATATGAAGAACAGAATGGAACTTAAGGTTTTAATCGCTGAAAATGATCTCGCTCTGTGAACACATGCAGTCATATCTCATTCAAAAAGGTGCATTTGTGCCATGACGTAATTACCGTAATTACGAGATTTCAACTGTAAAAGCGTTCATGTCATCGTAGACCTCGTAATTACAATTTGTAAGCTGAGAATTTTCTGAGAGCTCCTACTTGTACCATGTGACTGCTGCACCACCCAACTACTGCAGATTAATTTGGGGCGTTGATAGTTGCCATAAAAACGCATAATTCCCAGTCTGAGGACGTGAACAGCTTTGAGTTGAACTTTTGTGTTGTCATTTCGAAATAACAGTAATTACTACATGGGGTGAACGTAGCATTTGATACACCCAAAAATTAGCATGACACAGTTAGTCATTAGACACTCGAGAGCCAATACCATTTCACTATCAAAGCTGACATAACGCTTATTCTGGTGGCAAATCAATAGTTTGGCCTCGGAACACATGGAATATATCTTCTTTTTTAATCAATTGTGATTGTAGTCGTATTTGCCTGTTATATCCTGTGTTTTATATTATGTGTAAATAAAGAAGTAAAATAAATGTAAATAAAATTATGCTGGCTGATTAAATTGAAAACTACACCCTAACATGTATGTCATAATGGTAAAATGATACCACAATATATAATTTCATCATGATGATAAAATTCCCATGCCCATTGCATCTGTGTATGTGTAATAGGATCCACTGGAGGCAAGTGTAGATGAGAACCCAAGTGCAGTTTATTACAAACAAGATTAAACATGAAACAAAAACATGGTGTGGCAAAACTCAAAATGAAGACATAAACTTACACAACAGAGGTTACAGTGAAACAAAACTTGACCAAGACACATGGCAAACATGAGGGGTTAAATACACAGACTAATGACAAGACAAGGGACACCTGTGAACAATGAACAGACGATTAACCAATGAGTAGACACATGGCAGGATCACATGACAAACAGGGAATCACATGACAAGACACAGAAACATGACAATGACATGAAACGTGACCAAGACAAGACCAAATCGTGACAGTATGACGCCAAAGGTTTCTCATTGAAAGCAATGGAGTACCTTCCACATCGAAAAATTATGCTAAAGTGGTACCCTGTGCATGAAAAAGTGGCGCTGAGGGGTCCTGACCAAGCGTCAGTTGGCCAACGGCCAACCATCGGCTCTTATGAGACCTACTGTATGAGTACTTATGCTTTACCCATCTTTTCTTGCAAAACACTAATAACGCTATAACACTTTCCTTGCCATTTTAAATACAATATCGCCTCATGAAGAATATAAAATATCTCTGCATTCAGCATTTATGCTAAACAAGTCTGATGTTCTCGGGGGTGACCATTTCTTACACTCTTTCCTGTTTGGTGAACTCTCTTCCTAAGTTTAAAAAGAAGCAGTCAAAGTACTTTGAAGTGAAATTGGAAGCAGAACACAGGCAGGAATCTCTCGCCCACATTAGGCAAATGTAAATGAGACCTGTGGGAATTTAAACTGGATGAAAGGGAGATTTAATGTTTCGCTGATATCATTTATTTTTCTCCCTCTGCATGCTCCTAATCTCCAAATGTGCGATCAGTATGAGGCTTATAGGAAGTGACAAGATCAGCTCATGAACAGATGGGCTCGATATAGCCACTCTAAACAGTCTCTGTCTCTGATTGAACTGATATCTGCCGAATATTGTTGGATTATTTTAAAGTTTCCAGTTGTGTTTGAACAAAGAACGATAAACTCAAAAGTGCAAACTCCAAAAATGTGATTTGATCATTGATGTCATCTTCATTTATATAGCGCTTTTAGCAATGTAGATTGTTCCAAAGTGGCTTTACAGTGATAATAGGAAAGTAAAGTAACAGATTGTTTTGGCTTTATGGCAGCTCTAGAATAAAGTTATTTTCCAGTTAAAATTAGTTTTGATTGATTCACTTCCGTCGCAACGATCATTAGTTATTAACTCAGGGCTGCTAACACGACACAATTTTAACAGAAAACTCTTAAGTTCTCTCTACGCAAACTTTAGAAATGCGAACCTGTGAGAACGCTGATGGCGTGCACATGCGTATTAAGAGTTCATTCTATAGGTATGCGCGTTTGAATAAATGTGTGCAGGCATGTAGTCCTTCCCAAAAAAAAAAAAAAATACCCTCAACAAACTACTTGTGTGTGTGTGTGCATTATAAATATGGCATCAGATACTTGTGATTCTTCTTGATGATTTGACCAGTCTTCATAAACACATTTATTTAAGACAAAGTTCTAATTCAGCAAGTTACATTCAATATTCAGAACAGAACAATCAATATTCCACAGTTCCAGTCATTTATTATTATTATTATTTACATTTCCAAAAAATAATGACTTTTTAATTATACATATACTAAATTATGCAAAACACCAAAATGCAGTTAATTTAACAAAAAGTCCATGTACACACTACAATGTTTGGTCAGTAACAACCATGTGTAAATATGAGTGATTCCTCTAATAGTGATGTTCTGTTCTTGAACGAATCATTCTTTTAAGCGGGTAACTGTTCGAGCCGGTTCACAGAATTGAACTGAATCAAGCTTTAGTTCCGGGTTGATAGAGCAAGATGCACATCCGAAGTAGCACACTCCTTGAGCCAATAAGCATGTTCAGATGGGTTATTGAACCAAAGACTGGTTTGAAATGAATGGATAAAAAGAGAACCAACTCAAAAAGAACCGGATGAGTCGGTTCTAACTGTCATTCCAACGCTATCTCACGACCAATTCATACGAATTCGTACGAGTGATTAAAAGGTGGCTAATTCGTACTAATTCATACGACCTCACTCGTACAAATTTGTACGATTTGTCTAAAACCACGTGATGGGTAGGTTTAGGGGCGGGGTCAGGGGTAGGTCATTCGTACGAATTCATACGAATTTGGTAACTCGTAAAATATGTACGAATTAGCAAAATTCGTACGAATTTGGACGAGTGAGGTCGTATGAATTAGTACGAATTAGCCACCTCGTAAAATTCGTACGAATTGCCGTGAGATCGGGCTGGTCATTCTGAGGTTCCTTGGAAAACTTTGACAGTTAGTATCGGAGGAAGCAGTAAAAACCCGGAGGAAGCAGTAAAAACGTCTCGGTTACGGATGTAGAAATGCCATGGGTCTGCGGAATTTGCATAGCGTAACTCCGCCTCACCTCGTGGGTATTTAAGGAGAACGCTGGCAGCAAATAGGCATGTTTTCTTCGCTGAGAAGCCAAGACTGAGCTCAGGCGATCCCCGCGGTACAGCGGAAGTGGCAGGCAGACGGAACGTCTCCGTTCCCTACTCAGGGAACGAGGGTTACATCCGTAACCGAGACGTTCCCTTTCGTTGTCACTCCGAGTTCCGTCGGATGACGACGAATGGGGATACCAGTCTAATCACGCCACTTCTCAGCTGTCTTCCAGTGCCCTGCGTAAATCTGAGATCCCTGTCGTGAGACTAGCACGGACGAAGGACTCCTATTTAACACAGGAATACCAAGGTACACTGGGGAGCATATCCCAGATCTTTTAGGGAAGTATGCAATTACTGCCAACCCAGAGGGGGGGACTTAAAAATACACATATGACCCGAGGGATGCATATGGGGAATCACTGGGGTGTCCAGCCGCAGGTGGAATATTTCAACCCCAGGGGTGGCAAGGTGGCTTGCCGAGGGAAAGACACATGCTCAAAGAGGCTTACAGTGGAAATACACATGTGGGGGTAGCTCAGAGGAGGTACCATGCACACGGAAGGCACCTAGCCGACGCGCAGGCAATAGACACTGGCGCCAGCGTCAGCAGTGCTGGAGGAGCTCAGGGCTTTCGGGAAAGCTCACCTGAGGAGAATATCGCACGTATCCAGTCCGAGGAGTGGCATGGCGAGCAAGCGAAGACACCTAACGGATCCCATGTTAGCTTGAAAAAGACAGTACACGGGAGGAGACTGGCTCCACTCGGAGATTGTAAAATCTGGCGAATGTGTTAGGTGTCGCCCAGCCTGCAGCTCTGCAGATGTCTGTTAGCGAGGCGCCATGCGCTAAAGCCCAAGAGGACGCGACACTCCGGGTGGAGTGGGCGGTCACACCAAGGGGGCACGGTCGACCTTGCTGCTGGTATGCCAAAGCAATGGCGTCCACTATCCAGTGAGACAACCTTTGCTTGGAGAGAGCCTTTC
The DNA here is from genome assembly GCF_029890125.1 of Rhinichthys klamathensis goyatoka. Classification (NCBI taxonomy): domain Eukaryota; kingdom Metazoa; phylum Chordata; class Actinopteri; order Cypriniformes; family Leuciscidae; genus Rhinichthys; species Rhinichthys klamathensis. Next base: position 2,159,721 of record NW_026606559.1, read on the forward strand.
CCTTCAGCTTCCCACCATAACAGACAAAGAGCTGGTCTGAGGTCCTGAAACACTGCGTTCTGTCTACATAGATGCGAAGAGCACGTACTGGACAGAGCAGTGCCAAGGCTGGGTCTGCCTCCTCCGGGGGCAGCGCTTGCAGGTTCACCACCTGGTCCCGGAAGGGAGTGGTAGGAACCTTGGGCACATATCCAGGCCGGGGTCTCAGGATCACGTGAGAGTCACCCGGCCCGAATTCCAAGCACGCTTCGTCAACGGAGAATGCGTGCAGGTCCCCTACCCTCTTGATGGAGGCCAATGCAGTCAGAAGCGCTGTCTTCATTGACAGGAAGTTAAGCTCGACTGACTGCAAAGGCTCAAAGGGAGCGCTGCGCAGGGCAGTTAAGACCACTGCGAGGTCCCAAGAGGGTACGAGAGGAGAGCGAGGAGGATTCAGTCTCCTCGCTCCCCTCAGGAACCTGATGATCAGGTCATGCTTCCCCACAGACTTACCTTCTATCGGGTCATGATGTGCGGCAATAGCGGCGACATAGACCTTGAGGGTGGAGGGAGACAGCCTTCGCTCCAACCCCTCTTGAAGAAAGGAAAGCAGGACACTGACCGAACATCTCCGGGGGTCTTCTCGGTGAGAAGAGCACCAGTTGACGAAGAGGTTCCACTTCAACGCATAGACGTGTCTCGTGGACGACGCTCTAGCGGAAGTGATGGTAGCCACCACCGCTGGTGGCAGGGTACTCAAACCTGCCTCGTCCCGTCCAGGAGCCACACGTGGAGGTTCCAAAGATCGGGACGAGGGTGCCATAGGGTGCCCCGTCCCTGAGAAAGGAGGTCCTTCCTCAGAGGAATTGGCCAAGGAGGTGCTGTCGCGAGGAGTATGAGTTCGGAGAACCAGGTCCGGGTGGGCCAGAGTGACCTGCTCCTCGTCCTCCCTGACCTTGCGCAGGAATTGCGCAAGAAGGCTCACTGGGGGAAACGCATATTTTCGGCCCTGCGGCCAGCTGTGCGCCAGTGCATCCGTGCCGAGCGTGCCCTCGGTCAGGGAATAATACAGGGCGCAATGGGTCGAGTCGTGAGAGGCAAACAGATCTATCTGTGCGTCCCCGAACTGGTCCCAAATCAGCTGAACCGACTGGGGATGGAGTCGCCAATCTCCCGGGAGGGTTCAGTTCAGGGCTCCGGGGATATAAATGGCACGAAGCGACCTCAGATGCTTCTGACTCCATAAGAGGAGGTGGCGGGCGAGTTGCGACATACGGCGGGAGCGCAGACCACCTTGACGGTTGATGTACGCTACGGTCGCGGTATTGTCTGAACGGACTAGTACATGCTGGCCCCTGAGCACGGCTCGGAAGCGGCGCAAGGCGAGCTGTACAGCCAGCAACTCGAGGCAATTGATGTGCCATAGGCGGTGGGGTCCTGTCCAGGAGCCCGCGGCAGCACGTCCATTGCACATGGCACTCCATGGCTGGAGGGACAGTCTCGATCGCACCCTTCGCCAGCAGGGTAGCAACCTCCGCTCTCATGATAGGGGCATTGCCACCGACCATAGTGGAGCGGACTCCCCTGAAGCGGAGAGGAGACCGCGCAAACTGAATCGCGTAGCCGAGCCTGATCGTTCGTGCGACCCAGCGGGACAGGTTGGGAAGCTCTAGCCAGGCTCCCAAGGACTGTACCAGCGGGGTCATGCGAACCACAGACTTCCCGTCAGTGGGGCAGCGAGGCGGTATGGCTGACCCAGACGTGGACGGCATAGCGGCCCGGTGTGGGGGTACAGCCATAGACCGCGTCCTGACAGAGGAGACCAGGGAAGGACGAACGTTCCACGGGGGTCTGCTCTGCCAGGGGTCTGGCGACAGAGGAGGATGAGAGCGGCACGGTCCGGGGACGGCGCGCACTGTCATCCGGCTCTGGGACAGAGGAGGACGAGGGGTGCACGGCCCGGGGGCGGCGCACCGTGTCGTCCGAGAACTCTGTGTGCTCAGGGATGAATGTGTCACTTCTTTCTTTAACCACATTAGGGTGCTGCCCCCCCGAGGGTGAGCAGCGGGGAGTGGAGAACAAAAGATTCTCCCCCGGCCCTCCACCGGGGGAAGGAGTGGTCCTGCCACCATCTCCTGAGAAGTGCACATCATCCCTGAGCAGCCCGTCTCAGGAGCGCCGCTTGGCCCGGCGTTTAGCGGGGGGCGGGGGGCGGGGCTGGAGAGGGCTGGGGCGCCTTCTTACGGCTTCCTCCGCGACCTGGCCCAGGTGAAGGCTGCTGCTTGGGCCGGGCGGGAGGGGCGGGAGCCGTAGGAGGGCGCCCTCGGCGGCGAACAGACTGAGTATTCTGCCCGGTCGGCTGGGTGGAGGCAGCAGCTGGCCGTCGGGGCAGAATATGCTTAATAGCCTCAGTCTGTTTCTGAGCAGTCGAGAACTGTTGGGCAAAATCCTCGACTGCACCGCCGAAAAGGCCGTCTTGTGATATGGGGGTGTCGAGCAGCCGGGACCGCTCGGCATCCTTCATATCAGCAAGGTTCAGCCAGAGGTGTCTCTCCTGGACCACGGCTGTGGACATCACCAAACCCAGGGAGCGTGCGGTCACCTTCGTCACTCGGAGAGCAAGGTCGGTTGTATGATGAGAATTATGTATGATAACTCTGCATAGGACAGCAAAAATTTAGACTCAGCAGTTTTGTTCACAACTGTGCCTTTAGGCACTGAGTGCCCTGTAGGAGCCAGCAGGAGATACCTGGATAGGGCTCAGTTTCACTCCACACCACAGTTTCATAGTTCTCAGCACCTATTCTAGACTGTATATCACCCTTCATTAAAGATTTAGCTTGTACAACATAATCCCATTGTTTTTTTTTAAGCTTAGCTTCATTTTTCATTTACAGATGCAGTTACCCTTTCTGAATGCACCACAGAAAGCCTTGCAAGACGTCCTAAACCAAAGCTCCATTTCTTCCATGTAAATTCTGGTTTTGTCCAATATGAGCAAAAGATTTTGTCAATTGTTTGGCTTCTACATTTTTTTATTTTTTTGTTGTTGTAAATAAGCCAAAGATTTTTGCATTTAATTCATTATGTTCCTTGCAATTTCTTTGTAACTGTTTCAGAAATTTACTTCTACACCATTTTTAATTTTTTTATTTTTTTCTCAGCATCATTAGACTGACTAACCCCTTCCACTATGAAATCTCATTAATCCAAAGTCCCACTCCTCATAACTGTATATTAAATACTTTATTAAAAAATATCTTCTACTTGGCTGTAACCGTGTGCCACCGGGCAGCACTTTCACATGCAGCATGGAAAGATAAATAGCTTGCTGTTGAAATCTTATTGCATCGTGTCTGCTTAGGACATAGTGTAAGTCTCTTCACAGTGATGGGCCTCTGCATGAGTCCTGCTTTGCAAATGACCATCTGGAATCTCTTCTCTCATACTGAGAGCATCAGTTAATCAAAGTTCAAGGACTGTCAACACTGATTAGGGAAATCACTCAAAAATCCATGCAAATGCACTGCCTCCTCTCATTTAAGCTGTCTTCCATAGTTTGCATGACTTTGTAAACAGCACATCAAACAAACACACTTCGAGACATGCACATAAATGAATCTGGGCGAATTGATTTGAAATCAAAGCAAACAATTTCCATAAATCTTTGTGTCCTCTGAGAATTCAGGAATTGATTATTTACAAAATGTGAGAATCTCTTCATTGGAGAGTTATAGTCTCAGTTTCTTCTCTTGTATGTGCTGGAGAAGGGCCTTGGCTCTCTGTTCTATGTGCCGGATGAGAGATTTGAGTCCGGACACCTTTCCTCTGCTCATCCAGAATTCCTGATCCACAGATAGGGAGCGCAGAAGCATCCTCTCCAGACATCCTGACTGCAGCACTGAAACAGCGTGTTCTGGAAACCTGGCAATCAACAAATACACAGTTAAGGCCCATTCACACCAAGAATGATAGCTATAAAGGTAACTAGTGGCCACACCAACACACAATATAATTCTGTTTTTTCTAACTGTGCAGTTATGTCGTCTGCTGCTTTAAATGCTCAAAGTCTTTAAAGCAGGATGGATTCTGATTGGCTATCAATGTTTTCATCAATCATCAGCTGAAAAAAAGAGTTTTGAAAGTGATTCTAACGATATTGTTTCTCTGTGCCGGTATCGTTAGTTGTGGTGTAAATTCTGCTATTCTGATTTTTTTTAGAACCATATCTTTATCGTTCTCGTTATAGCTATCGTCCTTGGTGTGAACGGGCCTTTACACTGAGAGTTTTGTACATGTTGATCAGTAGAGGGGCATTCTTATTTTTTTCTAACAATAATTATAACAATATCCTTATTCTAAAATTTGAATCAGTAAACATTACTTTTCTACTTGGCTTTTTTATCCAAATGTACTTGCAATGCATTTTACAGGGATAGTTCCTCAGGGTCAACAGTGTGTTGCTCAAGGTCACAATGAAGAAGTCATGGTTCAAACTAGTAATAGTTAACACATTTTAACCAGTTTTATTCTTGTCTTAATCTTAATCACTCGTCAAATTCGGACAAATTGCTCGTGAGATCGGGTTGGATATAATGTTATTAATAATTAAGTCGTTTCTATTTCAAAGGAAACATATTTTTATTGTTAGTTGTATGATGCAAAATAAGTTAGAATCAAGGATAAACTGAAATTCAGGGCATTTTTGAATCAACTTCTACTCAAATATTTGCAGCCAACTATTGGATTATTGAGGGTAAACTCTAACTAATAACAACTAACTAAAAACTAATGATCTTTGCAACGGAAGTGAATCAATCAAAACTAACTTTAGCTGGACAATAACTTCATTCTAGAGCTGCTGTAAAGCCAAAACAAACAAAAAGTTACTTTCATTTCCTATTATCACTGTAAAGCTGCTTTGAAACAACCTGTATTGTTAAAAGCGCTATATAAATGAAGGTGACTTGACTTGACTTGACTTGACTAAGCATTGCATTATGCGACTACAGATTACTTTATGGAGAGTTTATGACCTACTAGCTACATTCTGCCTTCAGAACAAATGGTGCAACCATATATAGTACAGAGTTAGTTACAAATTATCTTGTAGTTTCTAAGGATACTTTTACATGACAAAAATATGCTAAAAACTGAGAACTTTTTTCTTTGAGTTTTCTGCGTACAGACAGACACCATTGTCAAAACTATCCCCATTCCCCCAACACCGCGAAAACGACTAAAATGCTGTATTCTGCAATGGCATTAGATGGCGATGAAACACTATAGACTGAACACGTAATACGGATGTGCATGGTGTCATCGTCTTTAGAGATTCTCGTTTTTGTTGTTTACATAGAGACTTGGACACTTCGAAACCCGTTTTCAAAAGTTTGAGTTTTCAGGCACCCAAAACGCTGTTGTCGTGTAAACGAACGGCCAAAACACATACCGTTATAACATTTTTAGATGAAAACGGTGTCGTGTAAACAGCCCCTAAGCCTCCAGTGTTGACTTTAACTCTAATTTAAGTAAGAACTTATGAATGACTGGTGCAACCCTGGAGAGCTACTATCCTGCAGAGTTTAGCTCCGACCCCAATTAAACACACCTGCAGCAGCTAATCAAAGTGTTCAGGGTTAGTTAGTTAGTTGGTTAAGCTTTATTATCCCCCATGGGGCAAGTTAGTTTACAGCCAGCAGTCACATACAACATACCATCGACACAAAACAAAGAACACATTCTAAAACAATAGGCCTACATTAAATATACTCATACACTCATTCATTTAAAAGACTAATCGCTCTGGGGATCATGGACTTCTCAAACCTGTTGGTGTTACCCCGTGGAACTTTATAACGGCGCCCGGAGGAAGCAGTAAAAACTCTTGGTACAACGGATGAGATGGGTCAGCAATAATAGCCTTAGCCTTCCTCAAACATCTGACCCTGTACACCTCGCTTAGGTCATTTAAGGCAATTCCAGCAACCTTACTACACACTTTGACAACATCATTAAGACGGTTCTTTTGCTTCTCCAAGAGAGAACCGTGCCAACAGATAAATGAGAAAGTAAAAATTGATTCAATAAAACAGGAATAAAACATTTTCATAAAAGTAGTATCCAGGTTAAATTTTCTAAGTTTCCGATAAAAGTACATACGTTGATGAGCCTTCTTGCAGACAGCATCTACCTGCGACTCAAAACGCAACTTATTGTCAATGACTGTCCCCAGGTTTTTGTAGTTCTCTACCTGATTCACAGCCTGGCTATTGATAAGAGCAGGAGGAAGAGACACAGGTGACCTGCCAAAGTTGATGTACACTTCTTTAGTTTTGTTTACATTAATGTTTAGAAAGGCAGTTCCACACCACTCAACAAAATCTGATAAAACACGTTACTTACTAGGGTTACTTGAAAATTGCTGACAGGCGTGTTTGGAAAAGGGTTGGAACCAGAGAATGTGAGTGAAGCAAAGCGGTGTGATGCTCAGCTCAATTTTCTGATATGCTAGTACGCTCCGCTCAATCAATAATGGCCCAAGCGATCTTCCACTCACCGCTCACACTCACGGTAAAATAAAGTCGCTCAAATCCCGCTCCGACATTATATTTCTCTGTACAATACGTCATTCTGTTTGTAATTAATTTCTTGAATAAATGTCTCAATAACAGTAGGCCCATAGATAACAGTTATGATATTTGTGGCTTTAAAGCAGTATTTGATAAAGTAGTAGACTATAAATAAATGTGACGTGACTTAATTGGAAAGTGCCGAATTGCAGAGCTTGTGCAATCATATCCACATCACTGTGATCAGATGATTTCTTAACTGCTGTTTCCTTGCCACTGTTATTTTTGCTGTGTTTATTTAGTTATTTATAGAGGAAAGCTTGCAGCACATTATTTACATATTAACAGTATAGCGCTGCGAATGTATTTCAAATTTATTTTTATCCATAAGCAAAAAACAAAAAAGAACTTCGCTGTGAGTATATCACAAAATGAATATTTGCTCCCTCAACGGTCACAGTGATTTTGTCGATTGAGACATGTTCCTGGATCAACATATTTTGTTGATCCTGGAACAACATTCCTGTCCGGAAATAGTGCTAACCCTATCCCTACCCCCAAACCTATCCCTACCCTAACTTGCCCCTAAGTTCAGAGGAAAATGATAGGTGAATAACACTGATGTAGACGCATATAACCCTTGTTGTAACTCTAAACTTGAGATAAACTGTAAACTTGTCCCTCAAATCTGATTGGTTGATTGGAATGTTATTCCAGGATCAACAATGAAGTTGATCCAGGAACATGTTGTACTTGGTGAAATCACGTTCACCATTTCTCCACAACTTTAAATTTCTTCTTCTTTATTCTTTACTTTGATGTTTACCGTGCATTTCGGCTATGTATAAGGTTCGCAACTTCATTAAAACAACATTTGAACTCCATAACCTTAGACCTATTGCTTACTTTACGTATTCTCGAACCAGCATTTCACAAAGAGCTTTCCGCTCCGGAGGAAATATTACAGCTCCGCTCACATGCTAGTTGTAACTGAAGTCTCCAGGAAGGTATCTTTCCAGAATCAGGGTTGGAGACCCCTGCTGTAAATAGTACGGGTAGAATAAATATTCACAAATATTAATACTTACTCATCAATACCTTCAACAAGTCTGAAGTTGAGATTGTCTTGTGGTTGGTGAGGTCTTCCTGCATTGTCAATAAAAACCAGTCTGGATGGTTCTGTGTTCCGAACCTATAAATAGAGGTTTACATAGACCATAACTGAACCGATTCATCGTTATTTACTAGTATATCATTTGCAGAGACCCCAAATTGTTTTAAAAATGAAAATTCTGTCAATTACTCACTTTTGTTTATTTTTGATATTTTTAATGAAGTATAAGCAATTTCTGATTTCTTGAATGCCCATAGATTTGTAAAAATTGAGCAGTTTAATCCAACTCTTCAAAAGAGACTTGATCACGTATAACTTCAACAGATTTAATTTAGGCTTTTATTCGCATAAACATTAATTAACACACGTACATATAGAGCACACCAAATGTGGTAAACAGAAGCTCAACTGTATTTGCTTGGCATGTGAGAACCGACCTTTTATTGTTTCTTGCAGAAGCTCAAACGCGCTTGTGTGACACACAAGAACAAACCTCATTGATTATTGTGGGTTAAGCAAGCATATTTGATCTTCCGCTTTATTGAACCTTAATCAATTTTTATTTTAAAGACTAAATTATATTATCATATAAAGCCATAATGTCACTTTTGAGGACCTGGATTAACCACTAGGATTCATATTGTGTTTACAATGTCTTTTTGAAACATTTTGAAGTGTCAAAGTTTTGGTTGTGTGGACTTTCGATGGAGGGACAGAAATCTCTTAGGTTTTGATATCTATCATTTGTGTTTTGCAGAGGGTAATTGATGACAGAATTGTCTTTTTTATTGTTATTGATCTTACCATTTAAGTCACACTTAAAAATGTTAGAATTGCATTGCATTAGACACAAAATATCAAACCAAGTGACAACTGACACCAAATGCTAGACCTCTTTTCTTTCTTTTGATTCTGTTTAATTGCATTTCTAATCTCACAATTGTGCCAAAAGTATATTCAGTGTGTACAAATATATATGCAGAAGTCAAGACTAAAGTATCACTGAAACATCCTGTCTGCCAAAAAGTTTTTCACTTCGCATGCACATTTAATTTCAGGGTTAGGGTTAACAAAAAAAGACAGCTTGTATGAATTATACTAGTTGCTGTGAGCTCTGTAGGTTTTTCCAAGTGACAGGGAGATATTTCTAAAATTGTGGAATTTTTTTGTGAGCAAGCAATATTAAAACAGATGACTTTTGGAGCTGCATTTCTCCAGCTCTCCGAACACTATCAGATAATTACTACAGAACCAATCTGAAGGCTCCCATGGAAACGGATTGCCTTGACTCATTTTATCTGCCTCACTTAATATAGCTGGGTTTCTAACTCACAGTTTGAGTGGGAGCTCAAACTTCACATAGATCTCAAGAGCTGTTGGAAAGTTATTACTTTTGATATTGGAAAGCAGAATGAAAGATTTTTTTTACTACTCTCTCCTGGTAGAAAAACGAATGCTTGCCAGTGATGTAACCTTGTCGTGAGACCGGTCAATAAAACTAGATGAATAAAAAAGGAACTGCTTCAAGTTTCACTGAAGTCATAGTATCATCATTTATGCATGTTTACTCTCTTCAAAGTCAAATGAACTCCTGACTAGTTTAAGGGCACTTGAACAAGGTAAAAAAATGTATTTAAAAAATGTAAAAATATATCCCTTATCCTCCAAATATATATAATATGAATATATATGCTTTATCCTCTAATATAATAATACAATGAATTAGAAGTGCACTGATCTTGTACCCTTGAAGAACTGTTTCTTATAAATAAACAATTTCACTTCTATAAAATATGGGACCCTTTTCTCCACAACTGGAGTTGCAACCCAATCTCACTGCAATTCGTACGAATTTTACGAGGTGGCTAATTCGTACGAATTCATACGACCTCAATCGTACAAATTCGTACGAATTTTGCTAATTCGTACATATTTTACGAGTTACCAAATTCGTATGAATTCGTACGAATGACCTACTCCTGACCCCACCCCTAAACCTACCCATCACGTGGGTTTAGACAAATCGTACGAATTCGTACGAGTGAGGTCGTACAAATTCATACGAATTAGCCACCTTTTAATCACTCGTACGAATTCGTACGAATTGGTCGTGAGATAATATGAGATAATGTGAGGATGCTGTGTGCTGCTTTGTATTGATATGTTATAATTGATCTGACAAATATCACCAATATTTCATTTACCAGGATGTGCACCAGATTTAAGTCCTTTGGGTTTTCACATTTGATATGCAGCAGGTTTTCTACACACAGTTCTGATGGGTCAGGTCTGAAACCACAGCAAGACCGGTCCAGTCTGTCATTCACCTAAAAAGCAACAAATGAATCACATGTTAAAATAAATAAAATGCTCTGTAATCTCTGTTATATGAAAAGTAGACGGTAACACTTAAGTTTGGGGCCAATTCTCACTATTAAGTTGCTTATTAACATGCATATTACAAGCATATTGGCTGTTTATTAGTACTTATAAAGCACATATTAATGCCTTATTTTGCATGACCATATTCTACATCCCTAAATCTAACTTAACCACTACAACAACTACCTTACTGACTATTAATAAGCAGTAAAATAGGAGTTTTTTGAAGCAAAAATCATAGTTAATAGTGAATATGTGTTCCCCAAACTAAAGTGTGACCAAATAGACACGGTTATTCTCTCTTATACTATGTCAATAGACATGAATATAGGCTTTTTAATCTTCACTTTTTAAACTATTTGTAACTTAAAAATAAAGTGTTACAGTGAACTGCCTAATCCAAGAAAGACACAAGAAGATGATCAAACTGACTTTTAATGAACACTAGGTAAAACAAAGCACTACACGCAATAACATATGGGTAACACTAGAAAACGTACTAGGGAAAACTCAACACAATACACAAGAAAATACACAAGGAGGCTAATTAACAGAACTGGAGACAGGTGCCTTACATAATCAGTAACCATAGAAACAAACAAGGATCGGGAACACAGGCAAAGAGGAACAGAACAGAAACAACCCAACATACTCGTGACATTAAGGTTCCAATTTATTTATTTTCAGCAATGCCATATAGCCAATTTTGGTTCCCCAAAGAACCTTTCAGGTAACAGTTAACCAATACCCCCCCCCCCCACACTCCCCCTTCCCCTCCCCCTCCTACCCCTGTCCTAATGCACAACACTTTAGTATTCTGACTAACCTTTTTTCCACTAATAAAGAACCTTTTGTGCAGGAAAGGTTCCATAGATGTAAATATTTTCATGTAACCACAGATGCCCACAACTCATACTTGTTTAATCAGTGTTATTAACCTCACAAATATTCAAATAAGAAAGTTAACACAGTATTTTCTAACAGAGAGTAGTATGAACAGTTTTCAGACTCATTCTTCCTTTAACAAGGCAAGCAACTACTTTGAGGGCAGAGAGTATTAAGAGAATCCAGTGGTAATGGTTTATCTTTTCTCACAAGATTTAACAACATTACTCCTCTTTGGTGTCTGTGTCATGATACCACACTGTGGGTGAGGAGTTAAGGTGAGATGTGACCCTGTGGTGCAGAAAGTGTGTTTTACCAGCTCATTCCCAGTTTGAACACCTTCCTTCCCCCTCAAACTCCACAGGCCATACTGACATATCACTGCTATATTTCACATTGTAAAGTGAACCAGGTCTGATCACAGAACAACTCTGTTTATCCGCTGAAAATTGATATGATTTCAAAAGCTGGGTAATAATTCTGCTTTTAAATAAGCTTTTTTTTCCTCTCATGGACTTAAAAAAAAGAGATGCATAACATTTTTAAACAAAATAAAGACAGTGTTTGGACTTAGAAAAAAAAAAGAAAGAAAAAAAAGTGGTACATATCCATTGTTAATGTAATGAACAGAACCTGTGATTTCCAATAAATGTAATTAAAGGTAGTTCTGAGACAAAGCATAATTTATTCAAAGATGCTAATTGGTTTATTATATTCTATATTATTATATTCTTATTGCATGCATTGAAATTCATGTTTGGGCTGCACGATTAGTTGAAATAAAACAGAAATTGTGATGTGGCTTATTGTAATTTTATCATAATTTTTTACTCTTTTAATTTCATGGAGCTTGTCTTGTTAATAATTCACTCCCATGATTTATTAATTTGTTCCCTCGATTTGATTAAACTAAAACAAGGGAACAAATTATTACAATGTTAACTCATGATTATTACAATGTTAACTCATGAACAAATTGTTAATTCATGGCCACGATATAGGCCTATTTTTTTATTTTTTTATTTTTTAGGGGGCTCCATAATGATGCAAGTTCAAAAGGGATTTGAGACTAGGGTGGAAGGGAAGATTATCAATAACAATTTAAACTTTGGCCTGTTAATCACAAAACTTGTGTCATAAGTATTGGAATACAGCAGAAAACTTTATTTTGATTTATTTAGGAACTTGAAAGAGTAAATCACAGTCAATTGTTAATGGAGCATTTTGCTTAACTTCTTGTATTTCATGGTCAAAAAATTATATAAAAATATATAAAATGAATACATAAAATCTATAAAGGTTTGCAATGACATGAGTAAATGACGATTATATATATATATATATATATATATATATATATATATATATATATATATATATATATATATATATATATATATATATATATAATCTTGTCTTTTTAATGGTTATGTTTGCTTGCTTTGTTTTGATTTACCTGTGGATACTGTTAAAGAATGTCTTGGATTTTGACGAAGAAGATAAAGATCCAAGACAGTCTTTAATAGTATCCACAGGTAAATCCAAACAAAGGCAGGCAAGCAAACACAATCATAACATAGATGAGACCGGACAAATGAGAACTGAAAACACAGGAACTATTAAACACAGATCATCTAAGCTATTTAATAATGAACAGCTGAACAGAATGAGGAAATCAAATCAGTAACCATCGTGACAAACTCAAGCGGGAAACCACAAATATAGTCCAAACATAACAGAACCATGATTGTTAGAGAAGTCTTTGTCGATTATGTTGAAAATTATTTATAGGTAACCTTAAAAATAGATGGGAAAAGATGCTTATGTCACTTGTCTACATGCTGAGAATAATACTCAGAATAATACGATTTTAACATCAGCTCAGTGTCTGTGACAGCAGCTGTCAGTTGACAGTATCAGAAGCAGACAGTCGTCAACACACATTGTGTTCCTCCTGCACATCATCCTCAAATCTATGCACTCTTTCTTTACACAGCCGGCACTATGATAACCTTAGGGCTCGCTTGCGTAATGTTCAAGCCCAGTACTGCCACTGAACCTTGGTGAATGCCAAAGAGCATTTCTGCCGAAGACATTTCCATGTCACAGCTCCTCAAATTCTGAATCATGTAACCTTTTGCTCAGAAACCAAGACAACTATTTTTGCCATTGGTTTGAGTGATGTTGGGTTTATATACAGAGATTTTATACATAGCACATGACTCTATTGGTAAAAGAAGATACTTCTGTTTAGCATTTTTAATGAAACAAAATTAACTAAAATATTGTAATATCAAATTATATTGGTAACACTTTTTTTCAATAGTCCACTTTAGTTCCTTATAGTTTATCTAACTATAAGTAACTTTGCAACTACATGTCAACTGATTCTAACCCAAATCCTAACACCAAACTCCACCATAAAAGTCTACTAATACACTAATGAGAGTGTACTTGCAAAGTTACTTATAGTTTCAAAAGTGACCATCAAAATGAAATGTAACATTATATTTAGCATATTCAGAATAACAATTTGATTAAAAAGCATCTTGCATCCTTCAAAAGAGGCAAGGAAATCTAACGTTTTGTACAAAGGAGTTCACATGGTCCATGTCACAAATGTTTGTTTGACCGTGAAGCAATGCAGGTGTACTATTGTACTATTAATATCACCTTTTTTTTTTCTTTTTTTTCTTGCAGATTTGGACCCCATTGTTTTCAGACTTTTAACCACTTACAAAACAAATAAGTAACAAAAATATTTGAATTTTGCAACTTAATATATATTATATTATATATTTAAGTATCCAGCTCCCGCGTCATATCCTGTGTTGAATAGAAACTGTGAAATTGAAAAATATCTTAAAGAGGAGAACATATATGCATCTTTATCTATATCAATGGTTCTCTAATGTTTTTTTTTTTTTTTTTTATTAATTAATTAATTTTATTTTTTATTAGGATTTCCTTGCCTGGAAAAGTCAGGGAAAGGGAATTTAAAAAAAAAAAAATTGAGGGGAAATAATGGAATACTAAATTATAAAAAGGATTTTTTTAAATAAATGCATTAACAGTAGCTGGCCATTATCTATGTCAATAGTGTAGCGATGCATGAAGCGTCTCTTAGTTAGAGTTTGCTTCCAAATCATGCTGCTGTGACAAATTGCACCCAAAAAATCCCCTTGATTCTGATGTGAAATCCATATGCAGAAAATGTTTATCTCGTATCTCTCGCACAAAATTCCAAATCATGTGGATTCCCATTAAGATGACCACGTTTCACCCATGGAATTTCAACTGTACGAAGGTAAATGTAAACGCTTGGAACAAATAATATGGTAATCAACAACAACAACAAAATGTATGTGAAGTGTTTTCCTCCTCACAACAAAAGATGCTAAGTCTTTTTAATTTGCTACTTAAGTATGATTTTATGGTTGGCTGCATTGTATTTTATGCATTATCTCATTTATGATCCTATCAGGCCAGATCTGTGGCCCCAATTAAGAACCACTGATCTAGATTTCAGAGCGGCACACAGAAGGTCTTGTGGTGACAGTGAGTGTGTCCTTCACACTGTTCTGTGCTTAAGGGTGTGAGGTTTCACATCAGTGTCATCAGAGGTGCTAAATGAATTGAGAGGAACAAGTGTTCAAGGGTCCCAGTCAGCAATTTCACTAAATCAATACAAAGCTATTAGCTTTTGGCCATGTTACAGCTATTGACTTTTCTTCTAAGACCTATAATGTATTATTCATGGACATCCATAGACCCACATTTTTACAGCACACACAGTTTTCACACACGCAGATTATATTCACAAATCCATCAAGCACATTCATGAGCACATGCAATTACACATGCACTCACATTCTGCCTCATCTGCCATCAAGTGATATTTTCACTCTTGATTTGGCATGGCTTGTAATCAAGCGGGAAGAAGTGTTTTTCTTAAACTCTTAAGCCGGGCTCAGACTACAGGAGTTTTTAAATCTTAACCGATTGGGAAATCTTGGTGTATCACACTCTGCAAGATATTCCCTGTGGTGAAAATCCAGCTTTTAAAGTTGTTTATATGTCTATGTGTTTTTTTTTTTAATATGCTTTAAGACAAACCATGTTCAAATTCACAAGTCAACACCATTGTCGAGTATTTTCTCTTTCAAACTGCAGTGAACCAAAGACAGTCTCAAAAACACGGTTGATCGCTGGTGTTTCTGACGTCACTAACTACCTTGTAACCAATCAGGTCAACGTGTGATCGTCAACGAGTGGATCGCTGAGCTGGGCTGCGTTCAGCGCCTACAAAACGTTGCAGAACGTTTTTTAAACAGAAACGGTGATCCGTTGAACGCACTGTTGTGATGACGCAAGAGTTGCAACTACGGCAGCTGAGAAGGCTTTTTGTGTTCTTTGTGAAGAATTTTCGGAGCCTGATGAAGTCAGTATAAATATGTTTAATAGCCTACTACAAAATATGCCCGATGTTACAGTTAGCTGCTACTGCACTTGCCGCCCAGAACGCAAGAGAACATCCCAATCGAGTGAAGGGATTTGTGGAAACTGAAATGGAAGCACATCTTACCTAATAAAGACTAAAACACATCTATTTAGCCTCACATAGCCTACTGACTTTATTTGTTGTTCATTCTGTTTTATTAATACCCTGTATTTTCTTTCTCATTTTTAGGAAAAGCACTTTACATGCATTGGTTATTTCTATACCAAATGTCACACACTTGCAATGAAGCTAAACATATAAACAACTACATCATTATGTTGATATCCTATATTTTTACAATAATGCCTACGACAAACATGTCTTCTAATATCCTCAGTTGTTGCGTATCGAACACATTTGTAAATTACTTCCATTGTGCGAGTTCTCTTTAATACCGTGTGCTTTATATACATGTTGCTGCTGATTGGACTACAGTTCTGACACACACACCAAACAAGAGAAAACGCATCTCAAACCCCGTTGCACACCGGTGCACGCCGTTTCCAGGAAACATGACGTTCAACCCGGAAACCGTAGCAAAACGTTGCGCACCGTTGTGATCTTGAACGTGCCCCTGGGGTGCTTCTCATTTCTTATTTGTGCATCCTCGTTTCCTTTCCTCGCTTCCTTTCCTCGCGTCTCAGCTCCACCCCCTGTAGGACGCGAGGGAAGGCTGCAAGGGACAAAAAATGAGGACGGAGGAATTGAATGAAAGCTTTTTTATACATTGGAATACTTGATCACTCGAGCGTCACTTCACTGCGTCATCAGTAGTACTCAAAGGATCTGCCCTTATGTTGTTAAAGTTTGTTTATTTAAGAAATTCATACCTTGTTGAAATATGTGAGTTGTGTGGTTTATGTAAACTACAAAAGTAAAGTATAAATTCAAATGATTGTGACAGATGTGAAGGGGGAGGAGAATTGATACGTGCGTCACGTTTAGTCGATAAAACTCTTCTGCAAAGGGTACACCTGTGTATCCTCGCTCATAGCTCCTCTGGAAGCCTCCTCACTCCTCGATCCTCGCCTCCTCGCGGTGCAATTAGAGAATTGAGATGTCCTTCAAGATGGCTGAGCTCGATTGGTTTCCGGGTCATAGGATGGAGGACGGAGGAGCGAGGAGACGAGGAGGGATATTGAGAAGCACCCCTGGTGTGAGTAAGTGGAGGCGGGGCAAATTAGCATATTCATAGAACAGCATATACTAAATGAGGCAAGGGTGTAGAGTTACATTCAAGCTATTTTAGGGCGTAAGGAATTTTTTTTCAAGGAAAAAACTTTTAAATATATCTTACGTCCAATGACGTATTCAAATTGTTATTGTTGTTTATACAAGGAGTGTTGTTGGAGTGTATATTTCTTTCTCTTTCTTTGTCTTCCTCTCTTTGCTTTCTTGATAGGTGAATTACTACCACCTGTGCTCATTCATCGACCTGAGCACTGGTGTCTTGAGGACTTCCTTATAAAGCAGCTGAGATAGCGTGGAGGAAGGAGAGAGACAAACGCGGCGTTGAGGTCGTTCCGCTCTCCAGTCCCAGACGAGTTAGCACTCGTTGCGCTCTTTGTTGTTGGGTTACAATGTGTGCGTCATAACATTCAGTTGAGGTAATGACATTAATGATAAGTTAAAACTTGTGGATAACATAGGGTGGAAGATACCTATATCTTTTCTCCTGTTTAATATTTTGGTTTTCTTTTGTTTGGGTCCTCCTCCCGAGGTAATGTTTTTTTTTTTTTGGTTTATTCGTAATGTTTTATTTAATATTTTCTGGGTTACTTTTGAACCCCTGCCCATAGAAATAAAAGGCAGACATGCCCGTCTTTGAAACCTTAATGTTTGGTTGTTTGTGACTCTGGGGCTGGAGTGTTGAAGATCCTCAATGTCTCTCCACGTATTGTTTGCATTTGCAATAAGGTCAGCTGCAAAAACTAACTGCCCACTCCTTTTCAGCACTCATTTTTCACTGCGTGTCTTTAGTAAATCCTGACAGAAGTTTTTTAACGCCAGTTAGTAAATCTGGCCCCTTGTGTGAAAGGGCCTTTACATTTACCAATTACATGTAACACATTACTTTATTTGCAAAAGTAACTAACGCAATTAGTTACTTCTTTAGGGACAAACACAATATTGTAATGCATTACTTTTAAAAGGAAACTTTACCCAACACTGATCATACATGACATGGTTCAAACAGATTGGTAGGTGACTGTAACAACAATATAGAATTGGGGATAATGCTTTAACAACCAGTCATTGAAAAACTTGTATTTGTTGACATGCATTTAAATATTGGGCGGGGGTTTCCAAATATCTATGAAGGTTACTACCTTTGGGCCTAGGATGTTAAAATTGGATTTTTTGAAAGCTTTGCAGTGTAACTTTTTCAGACTAAATGATAAAAAGTGAAAAAAGGTCAAACAAACAAATTAATTAATAAGTATTTCATAATACTGTAATTTCCAGAGCATCATCAAAGCACACTTATTTTTGTTGGCAAAATTAGAAGCGTAAATTTCATTCACTGTGAATGATAATCTTGATCACATGAGGATTGTGATTAGGTATCACCTCATTAACAGATGATGTCTTTTACACTTTTCTTCCTCTCCTCCACTTTTTGCTCCACATAGCAGCAAATGGTGACGTTTAATTAAAAATTTGAACATAGATAATAGAAAAAAAATCCATGCATGCATACTTATAATGATCAGGTTGAAAGTGAAAGTGACTGGTTGAAATGTCCTTTGTGGTTTTGTGATTTTATGATAATATTCACAAAAGTACAATTATCGCTCTCTTTGACTAATTTTAACACAGAAGGAAGCATTTAAGACGTTCCATGCAATAAACAGTACAAAAATGTCATTAAATGTTAACTTGGAGTTTCTTTTGTGGAGTTTCAGGCCGAGTTATGCCCGATTACCTATTCTAGAAGCCAAAAAAAAAAAAAAATTCCTAGAAAATAAATGTAATAAAACAATGGGTTGATAACGTCTCGGTTACATATGGTAACCCTCGTTCCCTGAGGGAGGGAACGGAGACGTAGGTCAGACTGACCAATAGGAATCTCGCTAGAGAGGCCAATCTACTTCGAGTGAAACTAAAACAAGCCAATGCACATTGGCATGCAATCATTTGCATCAGCTGCGCGTCCTCGTCAGCGCGGGTATTTAACAGCAGCTGTTATGATTGCACACTAGTTTTTTGCTGAGGAGCCAAACCTGAAAAAGCTGGCCGCCCCAGCGGGCGGCAGCAGATGTGGCGACGGGACCTACGTCTCCGTTCCCTCCCTCAGGGAACGAGGGTTACCATATGTAACCGAGACGTTCCCTATCGGTCAGTCACTACAACGTAGGTCAGACTGACCAATAGGAATCCCTACCAAAGCGCCACAGCTGCTGCACCCCATCCAGCGCCCCATGCAAGCCTCTACACCTTCTTGCCTAGAAGGACGATAGGAGGAGGCTACACACAGAGTGTATCTGTCACTGTTGTTCCGTAATAACCCATACAGTGAGATTATTGGATAACACTGGGAAAGCGTGCCCTTCAGTTAGGAAGGAGGACGCTGCGGAAGCCACTTACTTCAAGGAGTTATGTGGGGAATACATATGGACTAGCCCGAAGGCTGTACTACATATGAGATAGTGGGTGACTTAGCCCAAGGGAAAGACACGGGCTTCCGTTAGGAGCAGCCGTGGAAAATATACACATATGGGATCCCTGTAGGGTCACACATATGGAACCCAGCCCAGATCCGGTTCTCAAGGATTCAGCGGATAAAGGCCTGGCACCGGACGCTCCGCCATGTCCGGGCCGAGGGGTTTTTGGAGGACTCGACAGGTTTTTCACTCTGGAGCAATAAGGGTGCACAGTAGGGTGCAGCAAGCCGACAGAGCCGGGCCTCTCGGTGCTTCTACCCGTTTAGGGTGAGAACACGGGAGGAGACCGGCTCTACACGTAGGCTATAATATCTAGCGAACGTGTTAGGTGTCGCCCAGCCCGCAGCTCTACAGATATCTGTTAGCGAGGAGCCACGTGCCAGCGCCCAGGAGGATGCAACGCCTCTTGTGGAGTGTGCATGCAACCTGAGCGGGCAGGGCACGCCTTGAGCTTGGTAAGCCAAGGCGATGGCATCCACTATCCAGTGGGCCATCCTCTGCTTGGAGACAGCC
Source organism: Rhinichthys klamathensis goyatoka (assembly GCF_029890125.1). NCBI lineage: Eukaryota > Metazoa > Chordata > Actinopteri > Cypriniformes > Leuciscidae > Rhinichthys > Rhinichthys klamathensis. The sequence goes on from NW_026606559.1 coordinate 2,179,332, forward strand.
TTTCCCCTCTGCTGGCCTCCATAACAGACAAAGAGCTGGTCTGAGGTCCTGATGCTTTGAGTTCTGTCCACGTACATATGCAGAGCGCGAACGGGACAGAGCAAAGCCAGGGCTGGGTCTGCCTCCTCCAAAGGCAGCGCTTGCAGGTTCACTACCTGGTTTTTGAAGGGAGTGGTAGGAACCTTGGGCACATAGCCAGGCCGGGGTCTTAATACCACATGGTTGTCACCCGGCCCGAACTCTAGGCACGATTCGTCGACCGAAAATGCGTGCAGGTCTCCTACCCTCTTGACAGAGGCCAGTGCAACCAGTAGCAAAGTCTTCATGGAAAGAAGCTTTAAGTCTACTGACTGCAGAGGCTCAAAGGGAACATCCTGAAGTGCTCGAAGCACCAGGGGAAGATCCCAAGAGGGTATGGAGGGGGGTCGAGGAGGATTTAATCGTCTCGCCCCCCTAAGAAACCTGACGACCAGGTCGTGCTTCCCCACTGTTTTGCCATCTACGTGGTTGTGATAAGCTGAAATAGCTGCAGCATGTACTTTGAGGGTGGAGGGAGACAGCCTTCGCTCCAACCCTTGCTGCAAGAAGGAAAACACTGACCCTATCGAACATCTTCGGGGGTCTTCTCAGCGAGAAGAACACCACTCGACGAACAGGTTCCACTTCAGGGCGTAAACACGTCTCGTGGACGGCGCCCGTGCTGAAGTGATGGGGTTAAGTACTTCAGGGGGTAAGTCACCTAGAACCTCCGCGTCCCGTCCAGGGACCAGACATGGAGTTTCCAGAGGTCTGGACGCGGGTGCCATAGGGTGCCCCGTCTCTGAGTCAGAAGATCCTTCCTCAGAGGAATGGGCCAGGGAGGGACTGTCCCAAGGAGCATGAGTTCTGGGAACCAAGTCCGGGTGGGCCAATAGGGAGCCACCAGAAGGACCTGCTCCTCGTCCTCCCTGACTTTGCACAGTGTCTGTGCAAGTAGGCTCACTGGGGGAAACGCATATTTGCGGAGGCCCCGGGGCCAGCTGTGTGCCAGTGCGTCCGTGCCGAGTGTTCCCTCGGTCAGGGAGTAAAACAGCTGGCAGTGGGAGGTCTCTGAAGAGGCAAACAGGTCTACCTGAGCCTCTCCGAACTCTCTCCAGATCAGCTGAACCACCTGGGGGTGGAGTCGCCATTCTCCCGGAAGCACAGCTCGTGATAGCTCGTCGGCCACACGGTTGAGCACGCCAGGGACATACATGGCTCGAAGCGACCTCAGACGCTTCTGACTCCAGAGGAGGAGATGGCGGGCGAGTTGCGACATGCGACGGGAGCGTAGACCACCTTGTCGGTTGATGTACGCCACGGTCGCAGTGTTGTCCGTACGGACCAGCACGTCCCTGCCCCGTAGCGGCCTTTTCAGGCGGCTCAGAGCGAGATGTACTGCTAGCAACTCGAGGCAATTGATGTGCCAATGCAGTTGGGGAGCCGTCCACACCCCTGACACTGCATGCCCGTTGTACGTGGCACCCCAGCCGGTGGCAGAGGCATCTGTGAAAACCACAGCATGCCTGGAGACCTGTTCCAAGGGGACTCCTGCCCGAAGGAACGAGAGGTCTGACCACGGGCTGAAGGTCTGGCGGCAGGCCGGTGTGATTGCCACCCGGTGAGTGCCATGATGCCACGCCCATCTCGGGACTCGGCCGTGAAGCCAGTGCTGAAGCGGTCTCATATGAAGCAAGCCGAGCGGAGTTACCGCTGCTGCCGCTGCCATATGCCCCAGGAGCCTCTGAAAAAATTTCAGTGGGACCGCTGTCCTGCCTTTGAACGTGTTCAAGCAGTTCAGCACCGACTGAGCGCGCTGCTCTGTGAGGCGCGCTGTCTGTACGACCGAATCCAACTCCATACCGAGAAAAGAGATCCTCTGCACAGGGGCGAGTTTGCTCTTTTCCCAGTTGACCTGAAGGCCCAACTGGCTGAGGTGCGTGAGCACGAGGTCCCTGTGTTCGCATAACTGATCTCGAGAGTGTGCTAGTATAAGCCAGTCGTCGAGATAGTTGAGGAGGCGAACGCCCTGTTCTCTCATGGGAACAAGGGCCCCCTCCGTGACTTTCGTGAAGACACGGGGAGACAGGGACAGCCCGAAGGGCAGGACCTTGTACTGATATGCTCGACCCTCGAACGCAAAGCGCAGAAACGGCCTGTGTCGAGGAAGAATCGAGACATGAAAGTACGCGTCCTTCAGGTCGATCGCTGCAAACCAATCTTGGGGACGGATGCATCCGAAAATGCGTCTCTGCGTGAGCATTTTGAACGGTAGCTTGTGGAGGCTCCGATTCAAAACTAGCAGATCCAAGATCGGTCGTAACCCACCACCTTTTTGGGTACAATGAAGTAGGGACTGTAGTGCCCTGACCCCATATCGGCTGGAGGGACCGGCTCTATCGCGTCCTTCGCCAGTAGGACTGCGATCTCCGCACGCAAGACATGGGCATCGGCTGCTCTCACTGTAGTGGAGTGGATGGCCCGAAACTTGGGGGGACGCCGGGCGAACTGAATCGCATAGCCGAGCCTGATGGTCCGAATGAGCCAGCGAGACGGACTGGGGAGCGCTAACCAGGCTCTCAGAGACCGTGCAAGCGGGACCAAAGGGACTGTAGGCGTACCCGGAGTGGGGCAGCGAGGTGGAACACAGGGACGTGGCTCGGGAGGCTCTCTCTGGGAGGCGGCCCGTAGCAGGGTCTGTGTGTGCTGTGCAGCACTTACCTGGTTCCACGGGGCAGGAGGTGCAGGAGGCGGCTCGGTGGCGTTCTCGAACTGCACACTGCTGCTCACTGGCGACAGAGGAGGCGGATGAGAGTGGTGAGGATTCTGTCCCCCCACTGCTCTCCGGGTCCTCTTCGGACCCAGAGATGGTAAAAACTGCTCTTTTATTGAAAATTTGGGTACCGCTGGTTTTAAGGCCAGCGGCGGAACAAAACGAAACAGAGGATTTTCCACCCGGCCCTCTTCCGGGGGAAGGAGCGATGCGGTCATCGTCTCCTGGAGAGCAGTCCCTTCCATCTCCGGGTCGCCCGTCCTGGGGCCGCTTACCTCTGGCTTTGCCACCCTTTTTGGCGGGGGCCTGGACGGGCGGGGCTGCCTGCCTGCGACTGGCTCCACGGCGCCGTTTAGGTGGAGGCTGCTGCTGCAGCGCGGGAGCAGGGGCAGACGCAGGAGGACGCCCCCGGCGACGAGCAGACTGAGGAGCCGCAGGCGGTGGGTTGGAGGCAGCAGCTGACCGCCGCGGCAGGATATGCTTGATGGCCTCAGTCTGCTTTTGTACAGTCGAGAACTGCTGGGCGAAGTTCTCGACCGCGTCGCCGAAGAGGCCGGTCTGGGACACGGGGGAGTTGAGGAACAGGAGCTTCTCAGCCTCACTCATGTCTGCCAGACACAGCCAGAGATGGCGCTCCTGGACCACCAAGGTGGACATCGCATGACCCACTGACCGCGCGGTGACCTTCGTCGCACGAAGCGCGAGGTCCGTTGCGGCACGAAGTTCCTGGAGAACTTGTGGATCATGACCACCCTCGTGCAGGTCCTTCAGTGCCTTGGCCTGATGGACCTGCAGCAACGCCATGGCGTGCATGGCAGAGGCAGCTTCCCCACAGGCCTTGTAAGCCTCGTCGAATAGGTCCGACGAGTACCTACAGGCCCGGGAAGGAAGACACTTATTCTACTACAGGGGTACTTATTCTACTATTATGATATAACAATCTTACATTTGGGATCAATTTAGCAAGAACATACTGCGTACCTTTTTGAAATAATGGTGAATAATCGTCGCCGAAGAGGCCGGTCTGGGACACGGGGGAGTTGAGGAACCGGAGCTTCTCAGCCTCACTCATGTCTGCCAGACACAGCCAGAGATGGCGCTCCTGGACCACCAAGGTGGACATCGCATGACCCACTGACCGCGCGGTGACCTTCGTCGCACGAAGCGCGAGGTCCGTTGCGGCACGAAGTTCCTGGAGAACTTGTGGATCATGACCACCCTCGTGCAGGTCCTTCAGTGCCTTGGCCTGATGGACCTGCAGCAACGCCATGGCGTGCATGGCAGAGGCAGCTTCCCCACAGGCCTTGTAAGCCTCGTCGAATAGGTCCGACGAGTACCTACAGGCCCGGGAAGGAAGACACTTATTCTACTACAGGGGTACTTATTCTACTATTATGATATAACAATCTTACATTTGGGATCAATTTAGCAAGAACATACTGCGTACCTTTTTGAAATAATGGTGAACCAGTACATACTGTATAGGCTTTATAAATGCATATGTACCCTGTAATTTTTAAAATGTAATCTTTTTAACAAAAGTGCACTGAAAACGAAAACTATTGCAACTTTTGCTTAAATATTGTGGAAAGATACTCTTGTTTCATGTAGCTTGTTACCCCCTTGTTCGATGTAGTTACAGGGTAAGTGTGACATTGCGGGCCGTAAATTAAAGTGGTGCTTGTTACCCTCTTGTTCCATGTTGTTACAAGGTAACAATAAAAATGCATACACACAATCTTATATCACTGACTCGGAAACCTTTATTTATTATACAAGTACCACTTACCCTGTAACCACATGAAACAAGATATATTTCACAGTATTTAAAAAAAATTGCAATAGTCTTAGCTTTTCTTGCCTTGAAACATGTTAGTCCAACTTAAACATCTGCACTTTTGCTATCAAAAAATAAATAAATAAAAGTATAAATAATGCATAGATATGTACCCTGTAATTTAAAAAAAGCCTATACAGTATGTATTGGTACACAATTATTACAAAAAGGTACGCAGTGTATGTTCTCGCTAAATTGCTCCCAAATGTAAGATTGTTGTATCATAATAGTAGAATAAGTTCCCCTTAGTTCTATAATACTTATAGTATAAATATTTTTTTAATTCTCCTGGTTGTTACCCCTTTATTCCCCAAACTTTACATATTGTTCCCTTATACTTACATGCAAGTACTTTATAGGTACACTATAATTACCGAAAGTTACTCTGTAAATTCCTCTTAATTACACAGTACTTTCCAGGCTGTAATCTAAAGCGTTACCGAAAAGAAAAGCAGCCTTATATGAAACTGCTTAGGTGAAGTGTGTAAAAAATTTTTTTTTTCTTTAACTGTTTTCTCCTTTCCTAGTATATCTAAAGACAACATGCAATTTTGAGTTTGTTTTTTCAATATTGTTATTAAGCTTTTATTCATATGCAAATACAAGCTTTAGAATATATACTGTATGTAACTTTTAAAATGATTAAAGGGGTCATATAATGGTACATGCACTTTTACAAGTTGATTGTACTGAAATGAGTGTTGGCAGTGCCTGTACACAACCATCATATAATGATAAAAATCCATCCAGTGTTTTTGTTTTAATCTCCTTATATGTTTTCCCCTGCCTCAAATTGAGCCGTTCGTTTTTGTGACGTCAATAAAACGGACTTTTGTTTGTTTTCGAAGGGAATATTCCCCACGAGCAAGTCAATGCTCTTATGTTTGCCGAATCATTTCTCAGTGGACTGCTTTATAAACGAGGATCAGTGTAAAGCTGGTTTTGCTGAGAAGCTGCACCTGAATAAAGGATCTGAACCTGTTCGTCTTCCTGCTGAACCTTCAGAAGAACTAAAGTGAGTGTAACGTTTTATTAATCTTTATATTAATATTTATATAATCTTTGCAAATCGCCAGCTGCACGCTTCACGATGAATGCGTCGGTTTACACTCAGGGTACATTACAGCATGTTTTCTATGTACAACGTTCTCAATATAATTCATAATCCCACGTTTATAATGAACAACGCGTGGTTATTGTGTTATTGTGTTACAAACGGTGTATGCACAGAACAGAGGGGCGGAGTCAGCGCAGCTCATGATCATTTAAAGTCATATGCACTGAAACGGCGTGCTGAAAACAGAGCTGTTTTTGACCAGGTAAAATAAGTGTTTTCTTACAATACTAATGAGAATTTTTAATTAAAGTATATTACAAACTTTTAATTTAGACCCTAAAAAATCATATTAGCTTGTACAAAAATGGCATTATATGACCCCTTTAAGCTTTTAGTGCTTATATGTTTTATTTTAAGCTTGTTGTGAACCTAAATGAATTACTAAAATAATCCAGTTGAGTCTTTCAGCTGCATTCTCTAACTTATAGCAGTGCTGTTTCTTCTTATCTTGTTGTTTAATATGAAATTTGTGTAAATTTATAATAGAGATTCAACTGTGGATCAAACCCTGAGTTGACAGAGAACTTTTATTGTGAATGTTTGAGAACCCTGAACCTGATCTAAACCAGTTTAGATTTGTTTGGTTTGTCAACTCCAGACCTATTCTGAAAATCTGAATTTGTTTTACCTTTGTGCAACAAAGGTCGGAGCATCCCGACCAGCACAACATAGCAATCATGGCTCAACCAATGACTTAACTTTGAGGCAAAACTTACTGTTAGTCTAAACAATGCCAGATGGGGCAAGTGTTCAAAAAACATGTTTGAAATCTAAAATCACACACTTCACTTTTAAGAGAGTCTGTTTTGAACAGGAAAAATGCCAATGCTAAAAATGGAAAACATGAATTACTTTAAAAACCAGGCTTGGCAGGTAGGCCATTATGTAGTTGGCAGGCCTAAAATTTGTGACTCATAAAAGAGTTTCTAACCACAACGGTCAAAGACATCATTTAAATGCATATAAACTGGAGTCATGTAACCTAGTAAACCTTTTAAACTTAAGTTAGTGACCATTTTTATTCTATTGTCTACATATCCCAATCTTTTTTGGATTCATATTGTAAGATAATCATATTTTCTTGTGTACATGTGCAATTTACTCTCATAAAATATATTTTTACACATTAGACATAGGAGTTTGTGGAAACCAAATATCCAAAATGTTGTAATATGTTGGCTCTTACCTGCAGCAGGAAGTCAAACAAGGCCAGCCGCCCCCACTCTGAATGATGAACTCCCACACATGTTGTAAAGTTCAACGGTACGCGAGTACCACACCTGCTCTTAAGCAGAGTCTGATATTGTGGCCAAGTAAGTGAAAAAGAGTTCTGGTCATTGTCAGCATCAGACAGATGCTGGATGCTGGGATCCCACCATACCACCGGTCTTGGAGATCCAGTGGTGTACCTGTATGGTAGAATCTCACTGTGGAATGTTCTCAACACTGCGGGCAAGCTCCGGTTCAGACCTAGAACTCTGTCCAGGTGAAAGGCGAACACCTCAAACCAGTCATTGGGGCGTTTTATGAGAGCACAGCTTCCGGTCTGGCAGCGTTTGATATGATTGTCCCCTGCAGAAGCAAAAATGCTATATCTATCACTGAATCCAACCTGAAGCACTTGACCATGGCCTGGAAGCCTGGCTTTACTCAACACAGTGCCACTGGAGAGAAGCGCCATCTTTTTCACATCATCCTCACTGAGCCAGGGTAGAGTCTCTGCTTTGGTCTGGTTCCAGTTTTCAATAAAAGCCTCATCAGAGACAGTCTTACACCAGTCAGTGGCTGACTCCTTGATGCCAGCCTTTGCTGGAATCCCATCGTTGTTTTCTGCCCCGGATTTGGGCCTCTTCCTCTCGGTGGGCCCTGCTCGTCTTTCATGTGTTCCCTCTTCTCCAGGGGCCTGTTTCAGTTTTACCACCTGCTGTGTATCAGAGAACTGCCCCACAAGCCTCTTTACTCTGTCCCCATCTGGAGTGCATTTGTGCCTGCATGTCTTGTTATTTGGGCGGAGGCTTTGGATGCTGGCAGCCCGAGGGTCATGTCTGGAGCGAAGAAGATGGATGGTTGTGTTATTGCTATTTCCTAGTCTATTGGCTCGCCCTCGTTTGGCACTGGCTGCAAATGGCTTGACTGGATGCTTGTTTGTGTTCTGCAGATATCGTTCTTTTTTGTTTACTTTACTTTTTGGATGCTTTTTGGTTGATACTTTTTCCTGAACTTGTTTTCCGGAGGAAAATGATAGTTGGTGATGGTTGACCATCAGGAGATGCTTAGCGGAATCTTTCATTTCAAGGTTCTTCCAGGTCCTGCTGTTTTGTCCATATGAAGACACTGGAAGGTAAGGTTTCAGAGACCACTTCTCCACCAGCTTGCTGGGTTTGTTATTGCAGGGGCCCCGTAGATTCACCCTGCTCTCCTCAGATGGGAAGGGAGGAAGGGTGTATATCAGCGCCACTGTCAGACTGACGAAAAAAAGGAAGGCCACCACAAACCGACATTTTAGTCTGAACTTCAACCACACTCTTAGAGCCTGAAAGACACAGCAGAGAAGGCAGTGGTAAAGACAAATGGTACAATAAAGTCAGCAAGCAAGTCGTAAATGAAAATCTCAAAGAGAAAATGTTTTTTGTAAACTACAACAGGAAAAGCAGTTTGGATTTCAGGAAAGGTAGGGAAATCTAAATGAGTGAATGTTTTAAGAGGGAATTCCATTCAGAGGGCTGGATTTTGAACACACAACCTTGAGATTCATTTCACCCTTTTCCATATGTGGATAAGATTGACATTATGCCTACAGATATTTTCCATATGTGTCTGTTCCATAGTACACTCGAGGTTCTACAGTGTCAGACTGGAATGTAGATTGAATTTTTCCAAGCTGTTAGTTTTACATTAATCAGATTGAATACAGAATGTTTTAATGTATACAGAAAATAAAAATGAACAATTCTTATTTTTTATGGAATATTGCAGTATTTATTAGTAATGATTTGTCTGTGCACATCATTATTTTAAAAATAATAATAATCATGCCCTCTATTGCAACTTCCATTTCATGCCGACTTTAACATCCAATAATAAACAGTAGTGAACAAATGAACAATGCCTTTGTGAATGTTATTGTATTTGGCTTATTTTTTAGTTGCAGTCTCTAATTTTCCTGCCCTAGCCATGACCCGTTCCAAACTGGGCGAAGCCTGTCATTTGGGTTTAGAAGAGGTACCAATCCTCCCAAACTGCACACACACAACTGTAAAAACTAAAATAATGCCTGGAAAAAATCACAACATTTTAATAAAAAGCCTAGATTTTATTTTGTTTACTGTGTCAAACAGTGTTAGGTAAACTTAGCAACAGCAAGCAAGCTAGTAGTCAAACTAAAGTGAAGCTCTTTTGAAAAAGTAGTTAACTACAACGTATACATTACAAGCTACTAATAAAAAGAAGCATATATTTAAATATGTATATAGCCGTACTTTGATACAATTTATAACTAAATAATGATAGTAATTAGAAAAAGTAGTTTGTAACTGAAAAAGCTACTCTACTCTGGCATGATACTGACAAAATGTAGAATAGTTACTCCTCAACACTTGAAAATGCAATTTTAGAAAAATGTAATATACAAAACCTTAGAAAATATGCATTTCATATGGAGGTGGGTATAACGAAGTACATGTACGTCGTTACATTTAGCCTACTTGAGTATAAAGAGTAAAAGTAAAAAGAGTGTTTAAATGTACTTTTACTTTAACTCGAGTACATTTCTAATGAAAAAACTGTACTTTTACTTTGTTATGTTGGTTGACGTTCCTCTCATTACTTAATTTTAATGCAATATGTTGTTAAATGCGTAGTTTATTCCAAGAGAGCTGTATCTTTTTTTTCTGGGCATGAGCGATGCTCAATTCACAAATGAATCACTCTTATGAATCGATTCTGTTCAAAGACTTAAATCAAACAAGTTGGCAGAACTTTCTAAATCAGTTCGCTGCTGGCAATACGTTTCCATGTTACCATCCATTATCTCTCCGGACCGGATCAGACTGGGTTTATTAAAAATAGACACTCATTTTTTAATATTAGGAGACTGTTAATATTGTATACAACCCCTCTTCTTCTGTTGTCCCAGAGGCTGTAATTTCATCAGATGCAGAGAAAGCATTTGACCTGGTGGAGTGGAAGTATCTTTTTTTACACTTTCGAAAAATTTGGATTCGGTCGCAAATTTATTTCTTGGGTGAGGTTACTGTATTCTGGCCCCCAAGCTTCTGTCAGGACCAATAATACTCGTTCAGGATATTTTTCCCTTCACCGGTCCACTCACCAGGGATGCCCTCTGAGTCCACTTCTCTTTGCCATTGCTATTGAGCCCCCTTTCTATTGCACTGCGATCTGATTCTTCTATAATGGGCATAAAAAGAATGGGTACAGAACAAAAGGTATCTTTGTATGCGGACCAAAAATATTATCGTTAAAACTACATTGAGAATCTGGAGGCAATTCAGACACCACTTTGGTTAACAAGCTTCCTCTATTTCTGCACCTATAGCAGCAAATTTTGCTTTCTTACCATCATTAATGGATAGGACTTTCTCCCAGTGGTCAGCATTGGGTATTATAATAGTTAAAGATTTTTATATAGATAATGTATTTGCGTCTTTCCAGCAATTACGGGAGAAATGTGCATTGCCCAAACACATTTTTTTCAGATATTTGCAGGTTCGTAGTTTTGTTCGGGACATGCACCCTCAGTTTCCTTGCCTCCCTAATGTCACTCCCATTGACTCCTTCCTCAAACCTATTCATGTTATGAAGGGTATGATTTCACATTTTTATGAAGCAATCTGCTCCCTACATGAGAGTTCACTTGCATCTCTCAGTGGGAGGAGGACATAGGAGAAAATATTCCAGAAGAACAATGGGAAAAGATTCTACGTCGTGTGCACTCCTCATCCTTCTGCGCCAGACAGGGTCTGATGCAGTGTAAAATCCTTCATTGCACCCACTGGACCAAAGTTAGACTTTCTAAAATATATTCTGAGGTAGATCCCATGTGTAATCACTGTCACCAAGCCCCTGCATCTACTGCGCATATGGTTTGGTCTTGTCCATCTCTACACAAATATTGGTCTCTGATCTTTAAAACGTTATCTGAAGTTCTTGGAATTTATGTTAAACCTTTGCCTGTTACAGCTTTATTTGGTACTCTCTCTCTTTCACTTAACATGCCCAAATCTAAGACTAATTTTGTAGCTTTTGTCACTCTTCTGGCAAGACGCCTAATTGTAATAAATTGGAAATCGCCTACACCTCCTACTCATTCTCTATGGATTAATGATATCTTTCATTTCATCAAACTAGAAAAAATCAGGCATACAATGAAGGGATCTTCTGACAACTTCTATAAGATATGGGGTCCTTTCCTAGACTGTGTAGGAAAGTGAAATGGTTTTAAACGCCTGTCTATATCCCCTCTGGCAGTAAAGTATCTTCTTACACGTGATATTAACCTGAATATGTTTTTGGATGACCAAGTTTTTTTTTTTTTTTTTTTTTTTTGGTTTATGTTGCTGTTCTTGTTTTTTTTGTATTTGTATTTTTGTCATTGTTTTATTCTCTCACGCTGAATGCTGTTTGGACGTAATTTGCTTCTTACGACAGATCCATAATTGTATATTTCCTTTTTATTATTGCTTAACTTAGAATTAATCTTATTCTGACTCTGTTTTCTGTATGGTACTTTCTATGAACAAAAGAGACGGAATTAATTACATATAATATTCCAATGGTATCTATAATTGTGTGATGTACTCTGTTTATATGGAAAAATCAAAATAAAGTGGGGATAAATCAGTTCGCGAATCAGTTTGAATGATTTGTTCGGTTTCCTGCACGTATAGGAAGATTTAAAGGGCCCCTATTATGGATTTTTGAAAATGACCTTTCATATAGTGTGAAACATAGCTCTAAGTCAGGGATGGGCAACTTCGGTCCTGGAGGGCCACTGTCCAACAGAGTTTAGCTTCAACCAGGGGCGTCACTAGGATTTTCATTTTAGGGGGGCTAAGCCCCCAATATGATTTTTTTTTAAAAAATGTTGATATCTCTGATCTACATATGTGCATTTTAAGATGTTCTGAAGGCCAAAAAACTTGGATAGTGGGCAGCTGATTATTTTTCTCTCCTCATCAGCATCACACTCTTTTTCTCTTTGTTTTTATCTTGCCCTGTCTCTTCCCCTCCTAAAGCTGAGCTTTGACTGATATAGGCTTTTCATTTTTGTCTGTCAGTGAAGAAAGTAAACATAGGGTCAATTGATAGGTTGATTTTGCCTATGAATCATTTTCTCAGACGCGTTTATTTACTGAAAGCTACTAAAGGTAATTAAGTTTATTAAATGCATTCACAATATGTAGGCTACACATTTATTATTGATCTTATGCCTAATACAGGGCCGTAGACAGGGCTTTATAATCACAGAGGTCCTAAATTTGAGTTTGGTAGGGGGTTCACATTTTTTATTTCTCTGATATGTGCATTTCAAGACGTTTGAAGACCAAAAAAGGATAAGAAATAGCTTTAAAACCATGTCAGTGGGCAGATTATTTGTCAATACCTGCTCTCTTCTCATCTCCATCACTCTTTCTTTTTTTCTCAGTCTCTTCGTCCCTTTCTCTTCCCCTCCTAAAGCTGAGCTTTTTTAATTTACTAAAGGCTACAATTTGTATTATATCCTCAATATGTACACATTCATTATTAATCTTGTGCCTAACATGATGAAAACGGCTTTGTTATTGTTTCTTGTAAACTATAATTATTACATTACATGAGTCACGTTACAGCCTATTTTCAGTTCAAAATGGCGAAATTAGACAAAACTATATTAGTTTGCCTGATTATTTTTTGTCATTCGTTTAACATTTATGACCTAAAAAAAGTAAAATATGAAATGTTAAGTTTAGCTACTTACATCTTATCTCGCACTTGACCGTACGCGTCGAGTCGCACTGTTAAAATTCGCGCTCAGCAGCGTCTGTGAACATAAAGCCTGCCTACTTTGATTTGATTGGTCATCTCAAATATTCTGACATTGACGAGCAGTGACAGACAAATGAGGCTCAGATGAACACACACATGAACACACACACCCTGTTTCTGACGTGCTCTCTGTCGGCGCCGCTGCGGATTGAAGATGAAGAACGCGCTGAATCTGATTATAACAAGACTGAAGCGAACACGAATTTGTGTAGCCTACATTAATCTCACATTTTTAGGGGGGCTAGGCAGAAGTTTAGGGGGGCTGAATCCCCCCTAAAAAGGGCCTAGTGACGCCCCTGGCTTCAACCCTAATCAAACACACCTGAACAAGCTAATCAAGGTCTTCAGGATTACTAGAAAGTTACAGGCAGGTGATTTTTTTTCAGGGTTGGAGCTAAACTCTGTAGGACAGTGGCCCTCCAGGACCGAAGTTGGCCATCCCTGCTCTAAGTGAATGAAAACATCCTGCAAAGTTTTAAATCTGAAAGTTCACCGTATATAAATTTATTGTTTTTCAAAAGTAAGAGTCAACTCTGAGTCAATGAATTTAATTGTTTTTCAAACGAGTCATAAGCTGTTTCGTCATGACGTCAAGACGAAACATTAGCACATTGCCCGCCCACTTATTGCACGTGCAGACACCAGGGAAAGCTTGAACCTCAAACCGGCAGCTGATTCCTGTGGATACTGGACAGCATCATCTCTACAATGTGAAGGACAGGTATAGCCAGTTTTTTTTTTTCACTGCAGGACGAGCATGTGAAGAATCAGTGGATAAAATTAATCTTTACCACGATATCACAGCAGTATAAGTCTAATCTTTTGCTGTGTTCCCTTTATTTTACTGACGACTGCTTCTCAAATCTCGGAGTTCAATGTAGAATTCGCAAACCGCTTGCTCTTGAAAGATGGTGTTCAAAAAACGTAGTTTTGATTTTTATATTGTGTAGGTCTCCTGCTAACTGGTTAACTCATGTTATCACTGTCTTACTGAAATACTTCTGCTAATCATTTGTGGGCCACTATTACCTTAAAATGTGTCTATTAATGCAGATTGTCTGTCGTTCTCAGCACTTTGAGGAAAGATTTGTTTTACCAACGTTTATGTTACATCAGTCATTCAACTCTAGAGCCTGGCAAATGTATACATTGCATACATGCATCACTGAGAAACGTCCTGCTCGAGTTGTCCTTGCGATGGAGGTTCGGGTTGAATGAATAGTTCTTCCAATATTTCATTATCGGACTCGCGCTCGCATTGATATGGTAAAATTGACGTCATTGTCTTTAGTTTACGGTGTTGGAAGCCTCAGGACAAGCAGAGCTGACGTTGTTATGGCAATGGGCGTTTTGGTTTTTTGACGCAGCAAACCAATCACAACAGACTGAGCTGTCTGGCCAATCAGAGCAGAGTAGCTCGCGGAAAGGAGGGATTTAGAGAGATTGATTCATCTGACAAGTCGTTTGAGAATCATTGAAATGGTGATGTGCAAATGTATATTATGAAGAAATGAAACAGTTTTTTGACCTTTGATGCATGTAAACCTGTTGTAGGAGACTCTAAAACAACATTAGGAAACTTTAAAATAACATAATAGGGGCACTTTAAAGATGAACTGAACTGAAAAAAATCGACGTTGATAACGTGTTGTTTATGACAATTAAAAGTAAATTACACTAAAATTTTTAATTAAAAATATCAATATAGCTTTTTTTAAGCAACACAAAAATTGCGCTTGTTACGCTGGCAGTTTCGATGACGTCACTGGCATGGTAGGACACGCAAAGGTGCATAGGCAACAGCTGCAGGTCCTAATACACAGACGAAAATGAGCACTTTTAACGGCATGGGTTACGCATTTGAACCTGTGAGGGACAGTCCAGTAGTTTCTGACTACCACCACCACATGGAGGATCAGTTTCAGGCTCCACATAGCCTACAGCACAGGATCGTTTGGGGCGAAGTGACTGGTGTGGGTGTGTGAGCTGCCGGAGCATGGACACTGCACCGGAGTCAATCTGTTGCAGAGAACAACAGTCTCTGTTACAAAAAAATGCACTTGAATAAATACCAAAAAGGCAGTCTATCTTAAATGATTTCTTGAACGCAATGGCCGATCATAAGCAACACATATAACTGTGATTGGCTACATCACTCAACGTGATGTTAAAGCGTTGTTATGAATAGAAACTCTGGCTTGTAAATCGTTTCTATTTTGTTTTAGTTGTTCTTGTTGCTTTTCTGCAACAGATGAATAAAAATATATTATTTTTTATTCATAGATATTTCTAGTTCGCGGGAGCCCCGCGAATCGTTTTATTTATAACCCGCACACACAGAGTGAGTGCATAACCGCCCGCGCTCGCACTCGGAGTCTCTGCCATCAGATGTAGTGCCGCGCAGCACTCTATGGGCTATATGCACGCATAACTTCCGCGTTTGACGCAAGGATGCTCGTGCGTTTCCGGTTGGGGAGATTTATAAAGCGGAGGAAAACCGAGGAAAACGGGATTATGGCAGAGTCTTCAAAATTTACTGTCCTCTCGTCTTTGAAACGAAACTTTAATACGTTTAGATGTAATTTTATATATAGTTATGTTTATTTAATATAATAAACACAGAAGCATAAACAAAACGAGGGGTGTCTGTTTTGTCTGTTTTTGTGACTAACGTTTCTTTAGTATAGCAATAGAGTATAAAAACCAATATAAATTCTCGGTATAGCATTGGACTCTACGATCGGCGGAAGTAATCCAGCATCCTTAGACCTTCACCGGAAATACCGCCGTGCATAGACCCCATTGCGTTGGGAGTGCACGTCTCAAGGATAGTGTCGGGAAATATCGCTCGGGCAGAATAAGCTCTTCACTCTTCCTACGCTAAGGAACCGAGAGTTGTCATCCAGTCTCTTTGCTAGAGAGAGAGAGAGAGAGAGACGAGGAAAACAAACAAGCATGCAAATGGAAATTATCGCGGCCGGAAAAATTATCGAGCTAATTGTTTTTATCGTGCGATTAATTTATTTATTGACTATCGCGACAGGCCTACTAAATAGTCTGTCACTAAAAAATGCTCAATACAGACTCGAAATCCAGGGGCTGTCGGAGGGCTAGACAGTTAAAGGCAGCTAGCCTTGACTTGAGGGCTGGTTTCCTTGTCAAAGGTAGCCTGTGAAAATGTATCGTAACCCCCTATACAATTCATTACTACAGCCAGGGGCAATACAGTATGAAGCCCCCCTAGACCTGTTGGTTTCTGTTTCCCCAGCCATGTCAGCTAGCCTCAGACTATTTACATGCTATGGCTGCTCTGCTGGTGTTGGTTGGCAACGGAGTAGCCTACCATGCCAGTGACGTAGCCGAATGTTGAAATCCAACATGGCGGCGCCCGTGTAACAAAAACAACATTTTCAACGTACAGTTTTATCCCTTTTAACAAATTCTGCATTTTAATAATTGTACCAATGATAATAAATAAAATAGATCTGTTATATCACCGTTTTTCAAATTTCAGTTCAGTTCATCTTTAAGAACATCAAGAGCGTTGGATGAAGTGGTCGTGGACCTACAGTCAAGTGAAAGCAAATCTGCAAATGCATTATTTTGTTTGCCAGCGATGAAGATCTTTATTAGTTGAACATCTTCGTATGCTGTCTGTGAATTAATAATTCCACAGGACGATACATTCGATTTCATTTCATTCAGGAAATAGCCTACATTTTACAACCAAACAGATTATTAGCCTTAGCCTATTTGAAGAAATATACATTTGATTACATTTTGGAGAACAGATAGAAGATGATCTATCAATGTGCATTTGATCATTGTTTGTGTTCAGATGTTCAGTAGCGGTCATGAGCGCGAGCATGTGTTTAGAGTTTACTCTTTTTTCAATGTTTCTTTGTCCTTTACACGCCTTTGAATGCAAAACTCTGCAGATTCACTTTATTTCGACATTGATTAATAATCCAAATGTAGTTGTATAAATTACTATTGTACAAACCAAAGGACAGGCAATGGTTTTTGGCTACAGATGCCAGACATAATGATTGTCTCTTCTGTTTTTGTGGTAAAGATAGCCTAATTATGATGATAATAATAGTAATTTAAATTAAAAATATCTAAATAATAATAATAATATATATATATATATATATATATATATATATATATATATATATATATATATATATATATATATACAGTCTATGCCTATATATGATCCGACGTAATTAGTAACTAGCTACTTGAGTCGTTTTTTTCACTGGATACTTTTTTACTTTTACTCAAGTAACGTTTAAGGTTATTACTTTTACTTTTACTTTGAGTAAATATTTCTATAAGTACTTGTACTTTTACTTGAGTACAGTTTTTGGATCTACCCACCTCTACATTTAGCCTATATAATATAGCGTACAAATGAATAGCATGTTTGATATTAGTTGTTTGCAGACATAAAAAAAAGTTCAATATAAGGCATAAACATGTGCATGATACCTAACTGCCATGTATTTCAATTCCACATATATTTGGATGCTAAACAGGAAAGAAAATTCTCAATACTGTGAGATCTCTCTTTCCTGGCTGACATTTTCATGACTTTAGCAGATCGCACATGTGAAAGACTTCCATTATGCTTCAGTTTAAAGAATGTCTTGTGTGCAGTTTCACAAGGCTGAGGGAAGACACAGTCTGGACAGGTTAGGGCCTGTTTGACTGCTAACTTACACAAAAAAGTGAATGTTTTTTTGAAGGCAAGTGGATATGTCAATACACTAAACCAGAGACACAGCATATCTGCCAAAACAAATAAAACAAAACCTTCATAACCATTAACAAATCTTAGACCTCTTAAAGAGTCAAATGTGTTTGATTACCCACTGGTGAGTGAAGGGAAGGTGACTAGACATTCAGAAGGTTAAATGAAAGGGTTGAAGGTATAGCTGGTGTGAAACTTAACATACAGCAGTAGACTGAACTTTTATCTTTCTGAACTTTCACATTCTGTGGTTTAGAGACGACCCTTGCAAATGAAGTGCCTTGCATTAAGCTCTCAGTGTTCCTTTTAACAACTAAGCATATTGACACCACAGAGCTAAACTGGCAAATGCAAACAGCACAAACAAGTATGGCATAGACATCACACTGTTAAACAAGGCAGCAATCCAAGCACAACAAACACAGGGAGACAGACTGAGAACATGAGGAATTACTCAGACAAGTACAATGTTTTGGGGAAAACATGCTCACATCCCAAAGTTATTGTTTTTTCGGGTCTTACTTGCACAGACTACGCCTTCATAACTCAAAACACAGTGTATAAATCCGTCACTTGTGAAATAATGGAAAGAAAGTATAGAAGTAATAAAAACCAAATAGCATTACATAAAAAAACCTCCAAATGAATCCAATAAACATGTTGTCTACAGTCAAAATATGACATGGTAGTTACTTCTCAGTTCTCAACGTGGATTATTCAAAGCAAGGTGTTTGAAGTGTTAATGTAAGGTGATATACAGTATATCACTCTTGTTTGTTCTCGCCAGCTCTTTGTCTTATCTGCTCAGTTAATTTGGCACATCAGGGCTAATTTTACCAGGAGTGATAAAACCCTTCACAGCAAAATATACACTACCAAAAGTTTGGCATGATAAAATATATATTTTTAACGTTTTTGAAAGAACTTATGCTCACCAAGGCTGCATTTATTTGTTCAAAAATACAATGAAAAATGTATACAATGAAAATACAATGAAATGGTGACATTTTATTACAATTTAAAACAAATATGTGGTGAGGGGGGCCGTTGTTCAGTGGAGTCGGCAATGGCAGATTTAGACAGGAGACGTGCGGTTCATAAGTAGATCAAGTACAGTTTATTTTCTTTGGTATTATTTTGTGAAAAAAATATCCGAGTCTACCTCAGCCGACCCTGCCTTCTCCTCATTTCCTTGAACCTGTGTTACAGTAGTGCCGAAACTCGGGAGGCGAAGGTTGCTACCACCATACAGTGCCTCCACCAAGAGCACCATCAGGCGCTCCTCGATATAAGGAAAGACCAGGACCAGTGCTTCCGTGCCCTCTTCCAGGCACACCAGGAGGACCGCAAGCTGTTCCAGAGCTGGATGAATCGGGAGGTTCGGTCTGCAGAACCCCATTCCACCACTGCTCATGTTCCTCTCACTAAAATGGTCCACAGGACGACCCAGAGGAATTTATTAGATCTATTAGAAAAGACCGTGGAAGCATGTGAGTGGCTGCGTGCCCACTGGCCAGTGCGCCTCATTCCACTGCTTTCGGGGGAGGTGCAGGTGGCCACCCAACAGCTGCCAATGCAGAACCTCCTGGTCTACGACGACCTCAAATGGGCCATCCTGTAGCGGGTCAGCCGCAGTGCAGAACAACACCGGGGGTTGGCAAACCCCTACCCTCAGTATCTCTCTCCAACCCTGCCCCTTCTGTTTATCCCTCCACCTCTCGACCTGTTCCTATCCCTAGGTCCCGTAGCAATTTGCTGCCCCGAGCCGTGCCAGTGGACCAGTAATGGAGCCTGCAGCGGGACTGAGAGCGCCTCCAAGGGGGGGCATCCCAGCTGGTTTCAACCCTGGAATAAATAGGACTTCAAGTTTCTCTATGGATGTCAGCCTCCCGGAGTGCTCGATGTCCTCCGAGAAGCTTGGGGGATGGACCTTCATATAGTAAAAATTACATTCAGTATATTCTGGATCTCTGAGCAAAACTCATTGTTGCTGCTCTCCATGAAAAATTGGCTGCAGGCTCAGGACAGATAGAGCCAGCTATATAACAATTCTCCCTCTGTTTGGACCACACACCTCTGCAGTGGCTCCAACGCAATATTTTAAAATGTAATTTATTCCTGTGATGGCAAAGCTGAATTTTCAGAAGCCTTTACTCCAGTCTTCAGTTTCACTGGATCCTTCAGGAAATCATTCTAATTTGCTTATTTGGGGCTTAAGAAACATTTTTTTACATAATATTTTGTGGAAACCGATACACTCGAAAGTTTGGGTGTTTAGAAAAGTTGTATCTATGTAAGATAAAAACAAGAAATAAATACTTTTAATAAGCAAATATACATTACATTTTCTCAAAACTGACAGTGCAGAAATGTATAATGTTACAAAATATTTCTGTTCCGAATAAGTACTGTTCTTTTTGAATTTTTTATTATTCAAAAATGTTTTAATTCAGCTTTGCCCTCACAGGAATAAATTACACTTTAAAATATATTTAAATAAAAAACCGTTATTTTAGATTAATATTATTTTACAAATTTTCTATTGTTTTTACAGCGCAGTCTCATCCCAAGACGTCATATAACTGACGTCTTGGGACGTCTTTTGACCATACGTCAATATCCGCCTTTTTAGGGTACCCTTAAACGTCGGTTAGATGACGTTATCGGATCCTAACTCTACCCCAGACCTAAACCTACCCCTAAACCTACCCCGTCACCTAACTGACGTTAAAGGTAAAGCGTCAGTTGTATGACGTCCCAGGATCGTCATAAACCGACGTTTAAGGGTACCCTAAAAAGGCGGATATTGACGTATGGTCAAAAGACGTCCCAAGACGTCAGTTATATGACTTCTTGGGATGAGACTGTGTTAGTTTTTACTGTATTTTTTCATCAAAGAAATGCAGCCTTGGTGAGCATAAGAGAGAAAAATCATAAGTATTCTAAGCTTTTGACCGGTAGTGTATATAGTATATGAAACATATGATATGGTTAAAACAACTGTGAAATTATTTTATGATTTTCCAAACCCGGTCTCATGAGAAAACATTAAAACAGTGTTTTTGAGGTGTCGATTTCATAAAAAAAAAAAAAAAAAAGATTTTTAGAAAAAAGTAAGCATGAAGTTCCACCCATAAACCCAGTTGTCATTGGGGAGTAAGCAGATTGCACAAAAATACAAATGACAAATTAGCCACCAATTCGCCAAACCTTAAAATAATTACGATTTGCCATGAGAGTATGTTGGATTTTGAAGTAAACTGAAGTAAACCGAAATGACCCCTATTTTAATCAAAAGTAGGTTACTCGTTTTCCCTAAAAAGACACAATGCACGTCTGAATGAGAGTTTGTTCTTTCTGAAATAGCAGTTTATCAAGCTATTCTTAAACGACAGGGGACAGCAAAAGAAAACTAGATGTCACACTTTTACTTTTAAGGGCTAGTCCAGCAGGAAGAAAATAGAGCAAAGCCTACAAGAAAATTTTAAACTGTTTTCTGTGGAAGTTCTAGCTCCCACTCACCTGATCACTGGCCCTTCTCATTGAAAATAAATTGTGACCATTCGAGAAACTCTTTCCGAGCAGCTCCCTGTGCTTTCATTTACTGTCTTCTCTCACTTCAGCTGCTATGTGTCTACAGTACATCATAGAATTAGGATAAGTGGTTTGCCCATGAAAATCTATTTATTTGCTAGAAGCCAAAACGTTGGTGTCAATGGGTCATAAAGGTGAAGTGTGTTTCCTTTTTTTGAAAGTAAAGTATCTTTTCCTATCATAGTTTAATATGCAGAGACAACTATAATTAAGCCATTTGCTCTGTTTGCAACATTGCTCTGTTCATTTGAACACTCTGACCAGTCCAACAACATTTTCTCAACCAATGGCATGACTTTGGGGCAATGTGATCTGTTTGGATGACCAATGACAGAGCGGAGGAGTGTTCGGGTTGACATTTTTTTTTAAAACAGTCATTCATTTTTGTAGATTCATTTGTTGCTTCAAGTGCCACAAAAATTAAACACTCCACTATTAACTTGTAACCCAGAACATTCATTTAAATAAATACAGCCAGTTATGTCAGATTTCTATACAAATTGGCATTAGTCCATTACATATACATTAGGAAGTTTATTGGCATCAAATACTATCCAGAAAGAGTTGCTGAATTTCTGATTGAATGAAAAGACTATATAGAAATGTCAGATACTTCACATCATCTATCTCTGCCAAGAGCAAGACAAAGGAAACAAACAAATTGTCAGCGTCTGAGTGGTTATATGTGACAGCAGCATGGAAGATCTGAATGAACATCTCATGACAACAGAGAACAAAGACTCACTCAATTCTATTTATATTGTCACTGTACATTTATCTGTCCATTACATTTTTATATTGTCAAGAATTGGTTAGGTAAATTGGTAAAGATGGTGTATCTAAATGTGTTGTCATAGTGTATTTATCTACCTATTATGTCGTTTATGTTTAGGGTAGGGGTGAGATTAGGTAGTCAAAAATATCTTTATAAAATGTTTTGTTTTCCTTTAAAAATCAAACAAACAACAACAAAACAGATTTCATAATGCTTACATAGAGAAACTCTGTAGCCCCCTCAGACTAAACAAAAATTGTAATGTCAGCATACCAAGATCTTCCATACAGTACCATGACCGGCTGTAGGAAAACTCTGTTTGATGTATGATCTTTCATGCATTGTGCAAAGGTCAGCATTGCCCTCTATCCGTATAGGAGCTGATACAGGATATATAGCTATACCATTGCATGCAGGAGGCAAATGGTTAAGGGGCAGAGAAAGGTGCGATGAGGGAGGAAAAGTGAGAGAGAAAAGAGAGAGGAAGAAAAGGGGATGAACCAACCGTCTGTCCTACCTCTGAGTGTCATCAGTGGAGTGTCTTTTTTATTACGGAGCAGATGCTTTTGACACTAGTGTCATCCTGAAATATATAATGTGCAGGTCTCTGTGTGTAGGATGAAAATGTGTCACTGACAGTCTGCTGCAGTCATTTATATTCACACGAAACAACAACAACAACAACAGAGAAACACATAGCCACATATAAAAAATATACAAAATACAGAAACAGGCTCTTGTAACCCATCTTTTGGTAAGCTTATAAATACACAACCAAACATGTAATAGAGATGTACACAACCAAACACTAGTATATGTTCACATGTAGATGCAGGGCTACTCATATTAGTTTAGATACCACAAATAGATGTCACAAAGCGTATGTTCAGCATCCATTGCATAAACAAAAACAAACACTGTCCACAGAACAAAATGTGAACAAATATTTTATGATTACCCAGCAAGCAATTTTGCGTTTAAATAGCCGTCCAAACACAGCCCAGACGTTTAGGCTAAAAAAAGGCAAAATTGGGGCAGTCAGTGAACATTTTATAGACGTCTAACCATAGCCCACGAATAGACTAGTCATCAATTAGATAACAAAGAAATGAAATGAGTAATGAAATGAAACCAAACACCTTGTAATCACTGTTTACTTTGCTTACATGATGGAATATCATACATCTTGACGCAAAAACGACATATAACCAAATTCAAGGTTATTTTGGCTAGAAGTGGGTTACTCATAGCCGGACTATATCAGGTCTATAGTTAACCTAGACGGTGAAATGGTGGCTATTGCTTGAATGGGTAATAACATCTATCAAAAAACAAAACAAAAAACAATTGCCATAATGGGGAAACCCGAGACGTTCCCTTTCGAAGTAGAACTTCGACGTTGCGTCTTGGTGCTGACGCCACGTGGAATGCCATCAGCGTGACCGGTGTCTGAGGCATGTGTAACCTCATGCCCATATCCATTGGCAGACGACAGTCCATGATGTAACAAGCAGAGTGCCTGTAATACACATCATCAGCTTCAGGACCCATTTTGTTTGCAGCACGTGATCATCGAAGAAGAACTATGGATAAACCAAGCAGCAAATGCTTTAGTTTAGAAAGTGCGCGCATCTGAGTCCACATCAATGTTAATTTTGACAGCCATTTCTGATTTAGTTATAGGTTTCATTTGCAGACAAAAATGAGTCTTATAAGTTACATGTTAGTTATTTTTGTCTTTCATAGTTTTAGTCTAGTTTTAGTTGATGAGAAGTCATTGCATTTTTTTTATTTAACCCTTCTATCGTTTCTCTTTAATCCGAGAGGCGATACTGTAGCTGCGAATGCCATATGCCCCAGGAGCCTCTAAAATAGTTTCAATGGGGCCGCCGTCCTGCACTTATGCAAGTTCAGGCAGTTCCGCACAGACCGAGCACATTCAAACGTGAGGCGTGCTGTCAGGTCGGCCGATTCCATGTATGTACTGAGAAAAGAGATTCTTTGCACGGGGCAGGGCGCAGATCCTGCATTAGCAGTGGATCAGAACTACCCTCGTCCAAGTCTTTAAGGGCTTTAAATACATGCAGGAGAGTCATGGCATGCAGGGCAAAGGTGGCCTGTTCAGCGGCTCTGCAAGCCTTGGCCGTAAGAACAGACGAGATTTTACAGGCCTTGGATGGTAGATGCGGATTACCCCTCCAGGCGGCAACGCCCTTAGGACACAACTGCATTGCTACCCTGCGCTCCACCAGGGGGATCTCCACGTACCCCTTGGCTGCCCCACCATCGAGGGTAGTGAGGGGGTAGGAGGCACCAGCTTGGTTTCGGGCAGAAAAAGGTGCCACCCACGATCTGGTAACCTCATCATGCATTTCCAGGAAGAAAGGCACTGGGGTGGGGCGCTGATGGTCAGCGTGAGCCACCCCCAGAAGCCAATCATCCAGCCTCGAGCTTTCGGGACACGGTGGAGGCCTCCATTCGAGCCCAACACTTTCAGCAGCCCGGGAAAGCATAGCTGTCAGCTCTGGGTCAGACTCGATCAATGCTTCTCTCCCCGAAGGAGGCAACACAGCTGGGTCTTCATGCCCGGAGGACTCTAGCTCACCCTCCGATGCCGCAATTGACATCCAGACTTCCGCCGGAGCCCCGAATGAAACGCTTGGTCCCTAATCAAAAGGTCTAGCAATCTCATCCGGAAGCTCCAAAGCTTGAGGTGTGCTAGAGTAGTGGGGGGCCCTGGCGGGTAGTGCCCCACTGTGATCCTCAGGTCACCCTGGCTAAGAAGCCCTTTTCTGATTACCAGAAGAGGAACCAGATCGGGATATAGGTGAGGGGACTCCACCTCGTGTGAGGTAATTGAGTCTCGACCGCAACACCGTGATGGTCATCTTCCCGCAATGGGTGTTTGACTCATCCAAGAACACCAAGCGCGCTTTAAGCCCTGACACATGAGACAGCGACCGTGACTGTCAGACAGAGCCAGGTAACGACCGCATCCATAAACACATGGGTGGAATGATATCTTTAAAAAGACGCAGTGTCACACCCATGCTTGCTCTTTTAGGGAAATAAGCTCTTTCAGTGCTAAAGTGCACAGGGGAAATGGTCACGGCACAGCTCGCAGGATTTAGTGGCTTCTGCGGTGTGCAACAAGCTCTTTAAGGCTATATGAGAACAGCATAAATCTCTTTGAAGTCGCAACCACAGCTGCAGCGCCATCACACCAACACCGGATGCAGAACTTCTCCCGTAGAGCAATCGCAGACACTCTTAGAGGTGATTGGTAGAGAACAGTACAACCACTAGGCTTTGAAGCGAAAAGCTGAATGTGCATTGCACGCTCTCTTCCTTATATACCCACTTTGCGGGGCGGAGTTCGCGATGCAAATCGCGCACGCCAATGTGCATTGGCTCGTTTAGTTTAGTTTAGTTTAGTTTAGTTAACGTAGAACATGATTGACTGAAAGGAAACTTTTATCTTTAATAAGACTGCACAACAATGCTGGACACAACAATATATATCTATGGGTACAACATGGATCAAAAGACTGATACATACCTCATAGTTTTGAATAGATTTTTTTTGTAAAGTTTTCAAATTTATCCTGATAAATGTGGATGCCTTAGATGCAATCGAGTATAGAAAAACCTACAACCAATAAGTACCACAAAGTAAGTTTGTCTTAAAAAAAACCCCAGGCATATCTAAAAGATCAGACAAAATCAGATCTGTTTGCTGGATGAACCAAATGAATTCAGTAACAGGCTATAGAGGACCTGCTTGCAGTGCCTCCAGATATAGCTAAACATAAATATGATCATCTTTCTTGATTATTACATTTAGTCTTTCCCTGATACTGCTCCAAAAGCTCAACAGAATTGTGTGCAGGTGCTGTTACTCCATGGCAATTTGAAAAGCCATTATTATAATGTCAGAACTTCCTAGAACAATCAATTCTAATTCCCTTGGTGACAATCTCACTCTGTCATGTTCATGCACAGCTCACTGCTCATTGGCTGCCTCTGATTAACAGGCAGACCAATAACACTGCAGACATGACTTTTAGATAATGTTGTGTGAGTCAGAGTTATGTCTCAATTTATGGTGGAAAAAAAAATACTAATCAACTGTTCAACAATCAATTGTTTAAAACTCAAGTCTTTAAGTCGTACTATGTCACCACATCACTGGTGGATGATGGTCACAGAGTAAAGAAAAACTTAAGCTTCAGCAATCTTGCTTATATGCTTTTTATATGCTTCTAATACCTTATATGCTGATTTGTTGCTCAAGGTCACAGTTGAAAATGGTTGTGCTGCTTAATATTTTTGTGGAAACTTTTGCGTTTGATTATTTTTTTGCATTAATGTTAAAATGATGACAGCATCAATTTACATAAATGTTCTTTCTTTCCAAAAAAAAACGAAACAAAAAATATTGATGACCCCAAACTTTTACGTTAGTTAAAGTCCTATTGTACTTACAAGATACTTCAATGTACTTCAAAGAACATTATTGTATTACCATGATACAAGTAAAACTAATGTATAATTTTTTCCCTTACCATGATAAAATTACTACTAATTATTATTACTACTTTATATAAAATCCACCGATGTTAAATAAAGGAAAGAAATAAGCCTGGTGTTCTTAACTATTGCTTGGGAATCTGGGACAGCAATACTTAAAGTTATCTGTAGAAAATACGGCTCTCTCAGGAGCGACTAAGTCAGTCAAGCAGTAACTGGCAA
Organism: Rhinichthys klamathensis goyatoka; assembly: GCF_029890125.1. Taxonomy (NCBI): domain Eukaryota; kingdom Metazoa; phylum Chordata; class Actinopteri; order Cypriniformes; family Leuciscidae; genus Rhinichthys; species Rhinichthys klamathensis. Next base: position 2,206,001 of record NW_026606559.1, read on the forward strand.
ACAGATGGCATAGAATTTTTTCAAACATTGTTCCCTTTACCAGTCAATTCAAGATGTGCAGCAATGAGTCACGTTTAGCTGATGTTACAACACAAGTTCTGAATAAAATGCTGAAATTTTTAACCTCACCTGCAAATGCTTCAGCTATGAAGCAGACTTCACTAAATGATAGTGATATTTTGGTTTTGTGGAATGGTAATATTATTTGGGTTTTCAGAATCCATAAATCTGTGACAAATCTGGAAAAACACGGTATTGTTTTTCTAATCTAGTAGAAAAGTCATGCCAGCTATCATAAAACAACACAAACAGAACAACAAACATAAAAGCAGTAACTTCCAGAATAATTGGAACTCTTGACATATGTGCATTAGATTAATATTCTTTGCTTTGAAAACATCTGGCTATCCCAAAGCTTGCCAAAAATTAAGAGATGCCCATGCTCATGTAAGAAATTGAGGAGACTTAAGACTATAGACATTTATAAATGAGACAATGCATTTAAAATAGTTTATTGTACACACAACAAAGACCACAGATGGACAATTGCGGGTGCTTTTAGCATCCTGGTTTCAACAATCCTGAAACCTGTAATTAAACCATCTCCATTCCAACAAAACAGTTGGAAGGTTCGCCAGAAGAAAACTCTTAACTCTTGCCAAAGTAAAAAAGAAATTGGCTAGACGTAAAAATAAACAAAAAACACAGCTATCTGTCATTGGTTTAGTTTTGGTGTAAAAAATGTTATCTCATGCAGACAATAACAAATTCTCTCTATGAGGTCTGATCATTTGGTTTTCTTTCAAAAAAACAGATTCAATTCTTTAAATTCCAGATTTTACATCAACATCTGTATGCCAGTGCCAGCAAATGCAATACAATGCTTTGTAACATGCCTCTATACATGCGTTATTTCCTTACTACGGGGGCTGTTGAATGCTTAAATCTGATTGGTTGATGAACATTCTAAGTTGTGCATGTGCAATCATTTTCAGGGAAACATAAGGCAAAAGTGTAGTTCCAGGCAGGTCTTGACCGCAATACGTTCATATCACTTCGCCAAATGATTTCAGTCATTTCAAAGGTCCTTACAACCTACAACAGCAAAAGAACTAAAACCCACAACGACACGGACCAAGCAAAAAAAATAATTAAACAATAGGATACAAATGACAAATTATTTCAATGATGTTGCCACAAAATTACATTTTATTATGCAGGGAAAGCGCATACTCTCCCGCTCTCCCACTCAAATGCACACACACATAGTGCAGACACACACTCACTATAAATGTGTTGTCCGCTGCTCTGTCAATTTTATCAGTAAAAGAGTAGCAACCTAAACGCGACATGACATTTAAAACTAGGGAATATCGGCGCTGTTCCTGACGCTGATAAGCTTACAGTTTCGCTAGAGACGCTGTTGGCGAAGACTGCTGAGATACGCACAGTATTAGTACACGTTTAACCGCTTGTGGTGTGCATTATTTCCTAATAATTCAACAGACAGTCATCAATTATTCCTTACTTACCGTAAAACTTCAAATAGTAGCCCAGGCTTTTATTTTCCCAAATCGTCGAACTGCACCGGCTTGTATTTTGAGACAGGCGTCTATATGAGACAGGCCTTTATCATTTAGGCCATGTTTACACGGAAACGATCTGAAGAGAAAACGCAAAAGTGGCGTTTCGTTTTCACTTTTTATTCTGCGTTTAGACGAGCGTTATGGGGGGGAAATCTGCGTGCATATGGAGACGCAAAAGTGTTAGAAATGCGATGTAGTATGCACTCCAGGCGGCTAGGTGGCAATGTGAAGCACTGCCAAACAACAACAACAAGTCCGTGCGCCTGCATACAACCTTCCTTCTACTTCTCTCCCTAGTAGCGCGAATGCCAAAAAGCGGACGATCTGACGGTTTTAGAGGATAAAATACAACCCGAAACTAAAAAACAGACCCGGCCTTTATTTACCCAAACCTGCAGCCACACCAGGCGTGTAAAAGAGACAGGCGTCTATTTGGGACTCGGCTATTATTTGAAGTTTTACGTAATCATTATTAAAGAAGGGTTTCCGTGTTTGAGGGAACTGCAGGGGTTTGCGACTGGTTGAAAAGCTAATAATTAAAATAAATAATTTTAAATACAATAAGCAGACTATTGTCTTTCTAGAGTTGCTTCACAGCAGAAGTTGAATGTCTCATATTTAAAGTTTGTTAGTTTCCTGTAATTTACTTTGAGGCTGCTTTGAAACAATCTGTATTGTTAAAATCTCTATAGGTATAAATAAAAGTGACTTGACTTCGAATAAAAACAATCAAAATAAAACACTAAAATATTACATATCATTTCAGTATTAAATCTCAGTGGGTTCTTCAAGAAAATATTACATGTCAAAAGGGGTTCGGCTGACTATAAAGTTTGAGAATCCCTGTATTAAAGGACTCAATGTTCTAACACTAAAGCGTGTCCAAATAGTGCAGTGACCCACATCAAAGATAACCTTAAATAATTTGACCTCATAAAAGACTAGATTTATCCTAGTGGTTCAATGATAAGCAGATACATTTTCATCACCTTCTCTGCAAATAATAGCAATGCAAACTAAACCCTCAAAGGCAGAATGCAGTTAACGTTGTGTCTGCAGAGTAAGGGAATTTAACAGGGTCTGCTGGGGAGGGCTGGAGCTGGGATGAATGATTCAAAGAATTCTCAATGCTGTAAAACATTAGGCACTGTTGTTGTACAACTCTTGGATGCATCTTGCATAACTGACAGAGTGTTTTCTGCAGAGTGTAAATCAGAGGTCTGATCTCAATACACACAATGTGCTTTAGTGCCATGTCCTGCAAAGAGCACTCGACAAATTCTTTTGATCTGTTTCCACTGAATTTAGATACATAACATGCATTCCAACTTAACCAACTCAGGTGAGAGTTTGCATTGCGAGTTAAACAATAAAAACTCATCTCAGACAATTAATGCTTACAGGTATTTGATAATCCACTGATGAACATGACCTGTGCGACATAAACTCTAGCAACTTTAAAAAGTATAATACTGAACAGTTCTCAATTGGACACTTACCATCATAAACACTAACGTCAGCAGCCTAATGCTTTGGCTGTTCACTCACAGCATCAGCGCCACATCATCTTAATTCCTGCGCTCCTCATTCAAACACATTATTATTCCAGCACGTCAATCTCTCATCTTAACTGGACCATATGTGAGATGCATCCAAAGTCAGATTGTTCAGTGACTTTCTCTTGGTGTATTCTTCCGTTTCCAATGCAAAGTCTCCAAAGTCTCAGAACAAAGCACTGATCTCTAGCAACACGTTGCAGGAGGATGGTGGACTTGAGAAGGGAAAGCAGAGTGGAGGTTTGGAGAGGAATGTGCTGTGTAACTTGAGAAGTCTTTAAAAAAAACATACTGAGGAGATTTATTGTCCTGGGCTGGGCGCCTCTAGCCGTATTGCTAATGCACAGAGTTGTATGTGATCTTCCTTTAATTTTTTATAAACAAAATCCTCATTCAGATCTCATTACTATGTTAACTGTAATTTCCACTGAAGTAATTACAGCTAGAGTTAATGTTTTACAACATTTTTGTGGCATCTTGGTGTTAATATATCATTGGAAAAAAAAAAGAACAAAATGATGAAATATTCTGAAACATTGTTTGAAGGAGATCCAATATTCATAAATTATGATTTCACAGTACTAACAATAATTGTCCATAAAATGGGGAATTGGAGGAAGAAATGGAGGGCTTTGGAAAACTGTTTCACTTGAAATTTACTAAGAAAATGATTTATATCAAGTGTAGTATTCATTATTTCACATTATGTGTCACGGTCCTTAAAAATGATGTCTAGAAATGATTTATTGGACCTTGATAATTTATTGTGGGATTATACTGTCCTCTTCTGGTTGAATGGTGATTTACAGTATACTAAGGGAAGATTGTACACCATGCTAGTTCATGGGACCATGTTGTCACTAGTGTACACTTCACCTTTTTTCTAATTTCAGACATGAAATTTCATCTGTTTGGAGTATAAAAAGTTCACTTGTCTTCTATAACTGCGAGAGAATGGATTTGTTGAGAAGTTTGTGCAAAACACGTAACTAAAAGCATTAAAAAAATTCTCATTATTAGAAATAAAATGTTAACTGAAATAAAATATAAATAACCTTAAACTCATTTTTTTAAGCTAGTTGCCTAGGCAGCACTTCTCATTTGCATTTAGTTTAACTTGTTGTACTAAAATAACTTAAAACTAAACTAAAATGAATACAATCTACATAGACATAAAATAATGTTAAACTTTAACTAAAATGATAAACAATAAAAAATATTTCAAAAATATTTCAAAGAAAATAACATTGGTGCAAACTGGGCTCACACTGATTTTTCAGTAACTGTAATATTTAAATCAATAATAAAAAAATCTTTAAGGGATTCTTTTAGCCTTTTTAACCTGATAATATCATGGCGAATTATATCTGGCCAGATTAACTTTACATGAATTTATGTATGCTCTGTATACATTTAAAAAAAGATTCTACTGTTTTCTTTAACTTGCTTACTAAAGTGTTGTAAGGCACTATTCTGTGTAAAGTGCTTTGGAACAATATGTTTTGATAAATTCACTATAAAAAAAATATTTGAATTCATACATTAAACATGGAAAAACAGACAGGAGGGTTTCAGAAGATGTTTGGAAAAAAAAAATCTCCAGCTGAAGTCACGCAAGAAAAAGGTTTTTGTTAGGGCCAACAAAAAAATAACTGGTAGTCATTATCTGGACTATACAGTATTTCATGTAGAATGTCATATATATATATAGACAGTTGCAATCGAAACTATTCAACCCCCATTGCAAATCAGGTTTATTGGCAATATTTACAGACTTTCAGCTGTTTGCAATGAACAAATCAAACAACAGAAATTAAAATAGCTCAACACAACAAATGTTTCAAGTGGTTTCCCCAAATTCAACTGAAATGCAACTTTTATTGAGTCTCAAAATTATTCAACCCCTTCATTGCAAGCATCTTTAGAACACCTTTTTGCTGTTATGACCTGCTGCAATCGAGATGTGTAACCAGACACCAGCTTCTGGCAGCGTTTCTGAGCAATCTTAGCCTATTCCTCATGAGCAATGGTCTCCAGTTCGTAGGTTTGCCTGCTGCAACCACCTTCTTCAAATCCCACCAGAGATTTTCTATGGGGTTTAAGTCAGGTGACTGTGATGGCCACTGTAGAATCTTCCAGGACTTCTTCTGAAACCAAGCCGTGGCGGAATTTGAGGTATAAGGATCATTGTCCTGTTGGAAGGTCCAATGAATGAAGGTCCAATGAAGGTCCAAATACTTCAATGGATCTATCTTGCCTTCCACACGCTCCAGGTTTCCAGTGCCAGAGGATCCAAAGCAGCCGCAGAGCATCACCACCATGCTTAACTTTAGACAGAGTGTTCTTTTCAGCATATGCTTCATTCTTCTTCCTCCAGACATACCGCTGATCCATAGGGCCGAAACGTTCCAATTTTGTTTCATCGCTCCACAGAACAGAATCCCAAAACTTCTTTGGCTTATTTATTTGATTTTGAGCAAATTGGAGCAGACTTTTTATGTGCTTCTGGGTCAGTAGTGGTTTACGTCTTGGAGTTCTTGCATGCGTTTAGTACGCACCTTACTGTGCAGCTGTTGCATTTTCAGTTAATTTTGGAGAAACCACTTGAAACGTTTGTTGTGTTGAGCTATTTCAATTACTTTTGTTTTATTTGTTCATTGCAAACAGCTGGAAGTCTGTAAATTTTGCCAATAAACTTGATTTGCAATGGGGGTTGAATCATTTCGATTGCAACTGTATATATATATATTATACATTTTATGGTTGGTCTTCTTAATGTTTTGTTTTTTAACAGACAGAACACTGGCAGAAGCATTGACAGACACAAATTATCCCCAACGTAGTTTCTTCCATGTCTCCCTTACATACATTTTTGTCCATTTTTAATAACATTTACATTATTACATTATAGAATGCCCAATGCCCAGACTACAAGTTAAAATACCTAATTTTCCTAAAAAATATAATCATTAGTCTTCACTGCCATAACAACCATAACATTTATTTAGATACTATGACATTTCATCCAAAGACAATGTGTGCTGAAGAGCACATGCAGAAATACATGTGTGAGATACATAAGGCATGATGCTAGGGATAAGACAAGCATTAGATACAATACACAATCAAAACATTGACATGACCATAGTAGATATACTTTTTACTGACTGTATATAAGCAAAAACCTTTACTTTGTCTTCGGTGTCTTTTAAGTTCACAGTACAAGATCTTGCCACTGTATTCCAGGACTAGAAAGACCTGTACACCCCTTTTTGGATAGAATGACATTTAATACAGGTTAACACATTTGGAGTTCACATCAGGCGTCTTTTCTTTTTTTACCTTAGCACCGCTAGACATTTGAGACCTTCACGTTCCAAAACTAAAACCCTTCTCTAGCAGGTACATCTGCATTGACACATCGACGTCTCTCCTGATTTCCAAAACCTCCCTAAGTGGGACACTGGTCCTACAGATGAGAACTCAGTACAATATAGATGGGAACTCAGTACAAACACCTCAATAACAGAAGCGCACCAGAGCAATGACGAGGTACGTGAGGGTGATAATAGTCAGAGTAGAGAACAGGAGGAGAAGTCCAGTGAAAAGAACGTTGTTTATGGGTAGCTTGATGATTTTCCCTTCAGCTGGGATCATGTTGGAAAGTGCAAGCATGTAGCCAAGGGACCAAGCTATACTGGTCTTATTTACCTGAAACACAAAGAGACAAGTGAAGAGGTCCAGTTCACTGCAGCATTTTGGATAGACAGAGCTGATTTGCTGGAGGGGGAGAGAGAATATCATTGGCAGATATTTCACATTACAGTCATGCATTGAGACTTGAGGTGACTGTTCCGTAGAAATCACGTGCTCAGAAATGCATTTGCTGTGAAAAGGTTTTAAATTAATATTTCAAGTTCAGTTTAAAGTCAATCGACAACGTTTGTCAATACAAATTATGAAGTTTATGGTGAGCCACTTACAACGGATGTAAATGGGACCAATTCTTGGACCATTTAAAAGCAGAAATATGAAGATTAAAATGTTTAGAAAAATATGTACATTAAGTGTTTTGTTGCACTTTTTTATATACATTTTAAATAATTTTACAGCCTTTTTAGGTTATGTGCAATAATATCATGGCATATATATAGTATACAGTATATATTGTATGGCATCATTGTTTATACACACACACACACACACACACACACACACACACACACACACACAATATATAGCCTATATATTCACACAATCTCATGATAAACATGAAAGGCAATGCACCTCTTTCTGAAAATTGAGATTTTTCCAGTTGCCCGTGTCAAACTTGTAACCATCTGCAAGAATGGTATGCACATAATTTGCAGAGTAGCAGTAGGACTTCAGATGGATGTCTTTGATGCTGTAGTTTTGCTTGAGCTAAAGGAGGGGGAGGGGGGACATTAAATGGTAGGTTTATTGATTGTACACATCAATCATAAATGTAACAAAGAACCACAGCACTCATTCCTCCCAATCTATATTTTCCTGCAAGTCGTGATTATGCAGTTGGCTGGTACTCACATTTTTCCAGACCTTTGAGCAGAACAGCTCCATGTTCTTGTTGAATATATCCATACTTTTGGAACCCTCTACTTTAAGAGCCCAAGCAGTCCAGTAAAACCCTGCATATGCCTAAAACGCAAAAATAAGTGCTTTAATAGATCCAGATGAAAGAAATATAGCTTAGGCTGTAACATTTGGTCACATTAACATGCAAGAAACAATGACATTTGATGTTATTTGGGTTCCTCTGGGTGTGAAACTCCAGCAGTCCAGCATTACAATCAATAGATTTTAATGCTAATCCTAATTAAACGCACCTGGATTAGTTAATCGAGGTCTTCAGGATTACTAGTCTGTGTCTAAAATTGCCACCCTACCCTTAAATAGGGCACTATTTGAGGGAACAGCCATTTGTAGTGGTGTCCATTGTGGACGTTACCAAGTGCAGTCATTTAATCCCATAATGCACCGCAATAACTAGTGAACAACTGATGTACACTCAACGGCTAGAGAATACCCATAATGGACTGTAAGGGTCGTGCTTAATGAATTCCCATGTCTCACAGTAGATAACGCCGCAGCTGAATCATCCATCCATCCATTTTCAAAACCGCTGGTCCAATGTGGCTACAGCATAATATCATACAGATATAAATTGCTTTTTAATTCATTATTGAATTGTTCACTTAAGGTTTATACTTGCTATAGTTTCCATGACAGAGTTCAAGATCAATCTTTTCATAACTACTGGAGTTGCTAGTTTGCGAAGTTTTAAATGATTATTTACGGCAAGCATAAACTATGCAAAAGCGGCAGCCCTTCTGGCACACTCAATGTCCGAATTCACTCGTTTTCATTCACTCCTTCAAGTGGACTTTATTAGTGGAGTAATTTTGGGAATGGTGAATGAGAGTATAGGGGCAAAATACAGCTAGAAACTTCCAGGCAGGTGTTTTGGAGCTGGTTGGAGCTACACTGCAGGACAGTGGCCATCCAGGAGCGGACTTTGACACATATGACATACAGGTTTGGAATGATACGAAGTTGATTAAATAATGACCGAATTTTCATTTTGCGGGAAACTGTTCCTAGTTTTATCTTAACTAAAGAAAAATACCTACCATGAAGTCTCCACTGAGGGTTGGTTGATAAACTCCATCAAAGGAGCAGTTTTCAGCTCCCTGGCAGGACGTCAGGTCAAAGATACTCCTGACCAAGGCTTTACATTGTTCAGGGTTACTCTGTCCAAAGAAAGTAATTGTTTTCTTTGGGCTATACCACAAAGGAGTGTCATTATTTGTACATTCACTTCCAAAAATATCCCCTGCAAGCATAGAGATATTATAACCAGAAGGATAACAGGGGTGCTTCACATTAGCCAAGTTGGAGGATTCCTGAAAGGAAAACAATTCAAAGAGTTAATACATGTTCCAAAATTATGAACAAGTGTTACTTCTTGGGTTAGGTGTTACAAAGGAATGATAATTTTTGCAATTTGTGATTTTTTTTATTTGGTAATGATAACAGTGTTGCAGGGTTATTTGGCCATTATAATAGTTAATAGTTAAAAACAAACCAAATCAAAAAGCCAATTTTGTTGGCAAAGGCTATTTTCACTAGCTCCACCCACCATTGTCTGGTTTAGCAAGACAAAATTACATTATTGTAGTGATCATATTGTAAATATGCTCAAAACAGTGACTCCCTTCTCGGAGCTTTACTGATCAGAAGGTTCAATATGTTTTGGGTTAGGGTTAGTTGCAGGTGTAGGGGAGGGTTTTCGGGCTTAGGCCCCATCCACACTACTGCGTTTTAGTTTAGAAACGGATAATTAAAACAAATACGATCTCCGTCCACACCAGCGTTTTAGCTGCGTATTAGAATTGATCTCCGTCCACATTAAAACGACTGAAAACGCGGATCACGTGACCATTTACCAACACTGGGGATGCGCGTGCCGGTGTAAACACAACTTCACTGATAAAATCATCCCACCATGCTCTGGGTTAACCCCAAACCAACGCTCCATGTACGGTCAACGCCGCCACTGCACACGGGAATGGTCACAGATCGCTCGAATAATAGCTTGACTCCGGCGCATGTAGGCAGTTATAGCGTTGTAAAATGCAGAATTTACTTGTACAACAGCTGCTAGCAAAGATATACGCCATGACTGATGACACCCAATCATAGAGCCGAGACTGAGCCTCTACTACGTCATCGTTTCTAAAGTCCTCCGTTTTGACCCGTCTACACTAAAACGCCCTCCGGAGATTCAAAACGAAAAACGGATCGGCAGCGTTTCTAAACGTTTTGGGTCTCCGTTTTTGCCGTTTTAGTGTGGACGGGAGGTGCAAACGTAGCAAAAGGTCTCCGTTTTTAAACGAAAACGCAGTAGTGTGGACGGGGCCTTAGTGACAAGCAAGGAACCAATTAGGCAGCATCCATTTATGATTACAATATAATATAATATACACTGAATATGTTGCTATTAGTGCATACACTGGAGTGCAAATAGAATCTGCCTCTGTGTGCACTAAGTATACAAGTTATCTAACACTATTTAATGGAAATAGTATCTGACTATAATTTACTCTTAGTGTTAAAAGCTATTTACACTAAGGGCAACAGCAGAATTTTCTTTTCAGATTTTTCCAATAAATGCAAAGAGTGTAAAGACCTGAGGTGGGACAGGCCAAAACTTGATTCTAATGAGTGGTTACAGACATTTGATGCATTTAAAACTAGTCACTTGTACTGCTAGGATAATTTTCTGTTAGATAATAGTTTATATAAAGCATCTAAAGAAAAGAAAATTCCAGTAACCAATTAATATAAAATTTCCAGGAAGATTTTACCTAAGAGCAAATCAGGGAAATGTAGCGTAATTCATCCCTCTTTCAATCCTACATTAAATGACTGATGTATTGACGTGGCTTGTCTGGGGAAATGTTATGCATAAGCTATTGGTTTAATTGCATCACTCAGCATTAGCAATAATGGATTTTATAAGAAAGGTTTTACACAACTGATCAATGTCTTAGTATAATTAGCAAGAAGAAACATACAATGATACTCAATCTAAAAGTACAAAATAGTCTGTATCCTAAATAAAACATATTTTGGTTGAAAGAGCATTCAATGACATATAATTACTGATGGTGGCAAAGTAAGAAGAAACATACAATAATACTCAATCTAAAAGTACAAAATAGTCTGTATTTTAAATAAAACCCATATTTTGGTTGAAATAACATTCAATGACATGAGCATACTATACCTTTGAAAGTTTGGCATTAACTCTTTTCTCAGCTTCATTTTTCCCGTAGCAGAGAAAACTGTGTGTGTAGATATTATATTCATAGCCATAGAGCGAAACCGTAATGATATCTTCTCCTTTGGCATCATCAGAAGTAGCAAAGGCAATCTGGGTGGAGGCTCCACCCAAGTCCAATGAACCAACTGTCTTAGCCCCACGAGGATGTACCCAGGCATTCCAAAGATTTCTCTATAAAACAGACTAAAGTTTAACATTTTAAAAGTTCAATTAAGCTCTGTTGTCCACTTCTGGTTTTGATTCAATATTGTGTCATAAGATGACTGCAATGCCTTGAACACATCCAGACTCTGTTTCATAATGAAGACAAATAACTGGGGATAATACCACAGTAAGAGCATTGACAGGGTTAAAGGTCCACTGAAGTGCCTTGAAACGCACAGCGTTTTTCTATGAGGTGACGCAATTTCAACTGAAACAGGAAGACAGGGAGGTAGCCTACATATCGAGCAGCTCCTCACCTTACATTTGTCAATGCTGTTTCTAATGCCGAATCTGTTAAACCGTTTCTCCTAATCTCCTCCATATCGCTTTAAAATATAGCATTCGATGTAGAATGGTCAAATGGCTTCTATATGTTTTGTGGGGTCTGCACCAACTCGCGCATATGATCCGCTCTGTGTTATCGTGTCTCTGGACCAGAGCAGACACTAACACAAAACCAGACTTCATTTGCCCCAATGGAAAGCATATTTACATTGTCTGAATTGTTCCCTATCCCATATATAGTGCAGAAAATCTGATGAGAAGCTGAAGTGCAGAGTGATGTCATCAAAATCATTAATCATATTGTCGGAAGTGAGAGACTGTAAGTTTTGAATGCTTATATCTTCTAAATGCAAATTGTGTCATTGTTTTTGAGCACATTAGCTTAGATAACCTTAAGGCTAACATATTCATACCAAAAAAAACAAACAAAAAGTTATTTCATGGGGGACATTAAACACTTACGTTGTTTGAATACATACATTTAAGATGAAACATTTAGTTACAAAGACCAAAATAAAAAAGGTTCAGTAAAGCAGCCCATGAACTGACCTCTAAGAAGTTCCCCATCAGGTAGTTGACGGTGATCCAACCATAAAGGCCTTCTTCCTGTCCAGAGATGATGGAAGCATTTTGGAAATTGAAAGGAAGAGAGCTAAGGTAGTTCCTCATGTCTTTCAGGATAGCGTTGGATGTGTCTTCATTTTTCATTCTGTGTAAAAAAGATTTGGCAAAGATGCAGGACACATTGCGTCAGTGTCACGTTAACTCTGTGCCAAAATATATACATTTATACATAATAATTTATTTGAGTAATAACAACATAGTGTTAAAAACAGCGTGTTAAAATTATGAAAAAGTGCATAAAGACATTTTTCTTTAGCAATCCACTTTATTTTTAATGTAAGAGCGGACAGTGTCATTTCTATATTGAATGTCTATGGCTTCCGATTTCAACAACTTGTTATGCTGCTTGAAAAAGCAAGCTTTCTTGTTTCTTACCATATCATTGCATTATGCATTGTCATAATTATAAACATTCTAGCGCAAATAGTTTGACTGCACCTTGTTGTTCTTCTTAATATATAGCAGCTAATGAATCTGAAGAAATTAAGTGGATATTATGTTATTTTGTACTATATTCTATTGTCTAACACTGTATGCGTCACTATTATGTTCTGTTAGATATATATTTTCATGGACTTTTAGTTTGTATTCATCAGTCCCCTGTTTCCTTGTTCAAGTTTCCTGCCACTCGTCAGTTTCCATGTCAAGTTACCTTTATTTATATAGCGCTTTTTACAATACTGGTTGTTTCAAAGCATCTTTACAGAGAAAACAGGAAAATAATGCAACAAAGTTTGTTTCCAGAAGAAAATAGCGTCACAGTCCAGCTTAAGTAAGTTCAGTGATGATTCATTTTGTTGTAAAAAAAAAGAAAAGAAAAGTTATTAATTTAGTTAATTTATATATTTGGCCACTTTAGAGAAAACCGTGATGTCATCGTCCAGCTCAGTTCAGTTCTCATATAATGGTGTCAATGCAGGCAGATCAATAATTTTGTTGAATATTAAATTAAACCATGGACACTCATTAATCAACACAGCTGTATGTCATTGTGTTCATCACCTTAGTGTATTTAAGTTCCTTTCCCTCATTGTCTGGTATTGTTTGTACCATGCACACTGTTTCGTGTTGGTAGAGCTCGTTAAATAAATCTTGTTGTTATTTTGAACTACTGAATCTGCCTTCATCTTCATTGGATATAGGTGTTACAATATGATGAGCTCTCAGTATCACAGCAAATGGCTCTACTGATACATAAATATATTGTGATGCAAAGGTAAGAATGTAAACAGAAAATATGATCAAAAAGAGGAATGGAAAATCATTCTTACTGTAGGAGCCTCATCCCTGCTGTCGCCCCAAGAAAGACTGGGGTGGAGTTATGCTGATGGGAGGGAATGGCCTTGGTTATCTCTGCCATGCAATGTTTTAAACTTTTCCATGTCTTTTTGTCCTGTTCCTCGTCTACACCGAAATCTGAAATTCCGGGGCCTTGAAAAGACACATCACATTATGTAAGTTCTGTTATAGTCCTATATATGTATATTTTTAAGTCACACTATTATTCTATCACTGCCTATATATTGCTCAGTAAAAAGAGTAGTAAAGAATTATACTCTCAAACCAAATACTAATTATAAAATCACAGCTGGAAAAATTAAATGACTTCATATTTGACATATTTAAGACTACAATAATTTTCCAAAATTAGTTTTCTACATTTGACCTTTTTTTTACGGTGTTGTCATAACTGCCTTTGTCCTATTAGGGTATATTGTTTTTGGCAAATTGTCCAACTTCACACACATTCAAATGCAGTTTCACGATCTGAAAAGAAGTGAAAAGTCCTTGGTGTTTCAAAAAGCATAGTTAACATTTCATTTCATCTTGTGCCTTATGTCTGGTTTATGTCTGGTACACATTGTGCCTGGTACACATTGTACGATTGTGGGTTGTCCCATACAAAAGATGACCAATCGTGGTGATTTCTCTGGTTGTGGCTCATAAACGGTAATCCTATTGTACATCGTACAGTGAGAGAGGTTCAAAGACAGCCGTTGTCACAGTCTGGCGACTAAAGATAGCCTGCGATAATTTTCTGTGTCAGTGTCAGAAATTTAGCATGATCTTCTCACAGTGTTTGTTGCTACGACCTACATCTACTGGCCAGCCAAAAAAAAATGCAAAAATGGCGTAGCCTACTGATCAATGGCCTAAAACTACTTACCTCAAGCCATTTGCAAATTTGGAATGCCAAGTTGGCCTCTTTTCCCTAGCCATGACCCCGTTCATATTCTCCTTTTTCGCTTCCTCCCCTTTTTTTCAGCGCACATAAAAACCACAATTGCCAAAGTAGTTTTGATATTGCTCTATTTGTTTTACCAATAGTGCATGCTGAAGACTTTTATTCTTCTATACTAACCTACAACGTAGTCTACGATTCAATAGGTGTCGTCATTGTACGGTCTACATACATGTCGTACCCAAGTTTATTAGATCCATGGCGTAAAGTGTGATTTGTAATGATCTTATAAGATTGATGAAATAGCACAGTCTGAAGCAGGCATTAGTGTTTATTGTTAAACAGTGTTTCTTTCTTGGAATTCCAAATCAATTAATGTAGCACAAGTGAAAATCTTCTTTTTCAGTGTACCCCCACACATATCTCGATTTTGATTTGTTTAGACATCATTTGCTTGTCAATAGGCCAATAGGCAGGTGAGGCCAATAGGCAGTGGCATCTTTCCTGACCTCTGGTTATGGTATGGATAACACCTTCCAAACTGGCATAGGATAATGTACCCAAATGTCTGACTTCCACAACAATCTGTGACTTATATTCTTCATCTCTCTCTACCCTCACCCTCACTGCTTCTATCCTCCTTGATCTTCAAGTTCTACCTTTCCTACTACGACCTTATTTTCTGATGCATTGCCGTCACCATTATCAATACTTTCTGGAAAAGGCACAGCTTTTCCTCTCTGTCTTCTATAAAACTTAGTCTAAAATGATCTCACAATAGAGCCTTGACAGTGACCTAACATGTGCTAATGTCCAACATCAAAATAAAGTGTTAGCAGATATTAAGCAATGAGTCTACTAATACTCTAATGAGAGTTAGTTGACATGTAGTTGCAAATTTACTAATGTCTAAGGCGGACCATTAAAGTAACGCGTTAACATGTATTTAAAAGTGTAAGAATTTGGTAACAGGGTTGCAAGTAACACGGCTGTATATTTAACTTAAATGAAAAGAACGCTCCCTTTACAATCGCTGGAGCTGTCAATCAAACAGCGTGAGTTTATCAGTGACTTATGTCTGGACTCTCACCAAAATTCCCGTTATAATCAACAATTCTCTTATTTACCTCGTGTTTGCAATGTTAGTTATGATGAAAGCATTCGTGAAAGTGCAGAAATCGATTTGCAATGACGAGATCACTGCATTCATGCACTCAACATATCTGTGATCGGTTACAATGCTCATCCACTACAACCTTCCATGTCACGATCTAAATAAAATGATATAGATCTAAATATAATAATAATATAGCTGCAAGCAGCGATACGGGGCCAAGCCCCTGAAGCAGCAGCAACAACAGTGCAGAGCAGGAAGAGCAAAAACAGCAGCAATTGAACATACATGAAAAAATAGCTTGTTCAGAAGTACAGGTGAAAATGAACTCAAAATGAGCAGAAGTTCAGATGAGAATGAACACAGATTGAACAAAACATACTTATTTCTAATCCAAGAGAAAGAAAGATTAGTACAACGCTTGAATAAAAAAGGAATCGAAATGACACAATATTCCACAAAATTTTTCTAAAGTCGTCGGACGCGGGACTCAAACCCACTATCTCTGGATCAGATGCTGGTCACTCATCCCAGCGCACCACTGGGAAGACATGCAGTCACCAAGATGCCAATGTTCTATAGTTCAAGTGAGAATCAACTCAAAATAAATCATTTTTATATAAATGTGCCACATGTATTATTTATTGATTTCCTTCTCAGATAAAAACCATATCTGGAACTGAAGCAACTTTTGCACCACAGTACCCATTGCGGTCTGGGCATGTGCCACACAGGATTCGAACCCACGACCTTTATGGTGCAGGGCTTTTGGTTTTGCTTGCGCCACTCAGTTGACGCTGACCTACCAAACTGCGAAGAGAGCCTTCACTGTAAGAATTAGCATACAAAAGCATGTTAACCAGATTAGCATGCTAAGCTATCTTAATGCTAATGTAGCTTATGGTTAACCTTTTAGCTGAAGAGCCACAATGCATTCGTAAAGTGTAGCATTTAATATCATGATATATTATATTGTAGTTAATGGCAATGCCTTGTTTTGTACTATTAAAGCCACACAGTGGCGCAGTTCCACCACTTTTTTATGTGTTCTCAGAGTGAGTGTGTCATATTTGGTGAAAATATCTCATTTTCGTTTTGGATTTATAGACATTTATATGTATTAACACATAAAAAAATTACCCACACCTGACTTTGTTTGCATTTTCTTGCCACTTACTATTAATATTTTGACAATTGGTCATTAAGGTATGACCAACGACCTATGTTTTCAAGCTTCCCATGGTGGTTTTGGCTCGATCGGTCTAAAGGTTTTGAAGATATTGGCAAAAAAAAAAAAAAAATGTAAGCGCTAAATCACAACGCTACACAAACCGTAAGGCGAAACCTAGCATATTTAGTATCGGTGGAATCGGCAAGGATTCAGGAATCTAAGGAGATGACTCCCGTGAAAATAAGTCAACCACACCCAGAGTTGTAAGCACTTGAATATTTCATTTTACCACCAGGTGGCGCTTGTTCGAAACTTCTCATGCTCCTTCAGGGCATCGTACTGATGACCCATACCAAGTTTCCTAACGATATGTTCATGCGTTCATAAAATACAGCATTTTAGTAAAAGAAATCTAAATGGCCAACGGACAAAATGGCCGATATGGGAAAATTGGCTATCATTAAACTCTACATGATGCCCCAAATCTAACGAGACCACTTTTTTTTTTTTTTTTTTGGACAAACCGTTCAGAAGTTATAAGCAAAAATAGCAATTTTGGCATCTCCGGACCACTAGGTGGCGCTGGACTGAAGCGCAGCATGTTGCCTCAGGTCATGCTTGTGGTGAAATGTACCAAGTTTGGTATAAATGCGATAAAGCATTGCGGAGATACAGACTTAAGTCTGTTTTCGCAAGTGCTATGTAAAATTAGTTTGCGCATTATTTGACGAATCAACTTGAATTCCATTACTTTTTGTCAGCATAGTCTGAAGATGATATGGTTCCATTTTCGAGAAAATCGGAGCAACCGTCTAGGACGAGTACGAAAAATTAGGTTTAAAAAAATAAATCAAAATGGCAGAAAATTGTTCATGACGGAAAAACATATAGTGCAATCAAATCGACTTGAGCTAAGGAATCAGAGGAAACACGATTTTGTTTCTAGCCTGTATGGTTCAAAAGTTATTAGCATAAATGTGTGAAACTTCGACAGTTGGTGGCGCTAAAGGGATTGAGTTAGAGACTCCAAATGTGCTATGACACTGACAGTTCTATCCTCTATCTGTGTGCCAAATTTCATAACTTTCCTGCAAGCGGTTCTATGGGCTGCCATAGACTTCCATGGCGGAAGAAGAAGAAGAATAAGAACGCCAAAGATTTCAAGAGGTGAAAACTCTTTTTACGATTAGTTAACCTTGAGAGCTGTAAAAGTAAAAACATGCTATAAAGTTTTCAAGAGACTTCCACATTTAATACTTATTTCAGATGCAAGTCCCACAGCAGACACGCCCCTTCAAACAGAGCGTTCAAATCAGAGGCTAAAATCAGGGTAGGAAAATTGCCTTTATATTTTTTACATTATGACAATTTTTGATGTAAAAACCACACTAACATTATAAGTGCACTCCAGGAAATATTCTGAAATAAAGCAATGCAGTTCATGACCCCTTTAAAAAATGTTTAATTTTTGTAATAGAAGGAAAATCATATAGTAACAGGGTTGCACGCAAAATTTGAGATATTTCGTATTATGATTCTGGTAAATAAATTAAATTATTATTATTTCTATTTAATTTTTATACGGAACTTAATATGAATTCAACAGACCAAAATTAAGATGTGGTATGATTTTTTTTTTTTTAAATGATGAGAAGGTCAAGACATCAACAGAGACATTTGATGTGTTTAAACCTAGTGCTTTTCACACCAATTTGAATTTTAGAAACATATTTTTAAAAAAGTGGCCTTTGTTAACCAAATACTACAGTATTCTCGGAAAGTGCCACCAACAGTTCAGCTTTTGGCTAGTATATATAGAATAAGACTCCATGTGTTTATGTAAACCATCCAAGGTTTTATGTCAGTTGATTCGTACCTTCAACCTGACACTTTGTTGTCTGGCTCACAACCCCAGTGTTGTTTTCTTTTTCGGCAGGCCACTCATAGAGATAAATGGTAGTCCTGGACGAGCCTGCATCCAAAACAATACCATACTGGAGAAAGAAAGAGCAACAGAAGTGAAAAAGGACATTACTGTAACCAAAGACCAAACTCTAAAGATCTTGCAAAGCAATAAAGAGCTCATTCATTTGCACTGTTCACAAAATACATTGCTGAATAGTAATTGCCAAAATCCCAAGGTCTATAAATCATGACTGAGTGAAGCACCCAAGAACAGACATGTCTATTTGCCCTTAACTCTACTGAAAAAAAAAAAAAAATCTCATTCTCTTCTGTTGGGAAAATTTTCAAGGACTTTATGAGTCATCAAAAGGATCATGTATCTCAATGTTAAGGATGCAGCATTGTATTGAATTAAATAACTCCATGAATGGTGATTATCCACTGAAAGTTGTTTTGTGTTTAGGAAAATAGGTTTCCTTTCCGTGTTACAAAAACAGTATTTGTTTTCACGGAAACTGAATGAAGCATTATATAAAAATAAAAAAAAAAAAAGCATAATCCATAAATCATGTATAATACTCTTTGACCACATTTTACCTGCCATTCATCTGTAAATGAATAGTGGCCCATGTCATAACATATGTGGGATGCGAGATGTTTGTTTTTCAACACATAATATTAAAAAACAAACATTACTCTTTCTTGTATAATTAAAAAGAAAATCAGTATGATTAAACAATAGGAATGAATAATTTAAGTTAAATCATTCTTGAACATATATTCCCACATGTGACTGGTAAACACCAATTATGCTTTTATGTCCCATAATTTTACACAATCTAAGAGGTACACAATAGGTCTGTTTATTTGGATCCCACTTGTACGGTTTGTATCAGGCATGCTCAAATTTAAGAATTTTACCTTGAGTCCACGGGATATATAAGTCTTCTTATGAGTTTGCACAACTGCTATAGAAATGATGACCGCTATGCTGGCCAGCATAAACGCAGCGGCTAAAGCTACTGCCACTTTTGCCATCCTCGCCTACAGACAAAAACCATGAATAAATCAAATTCCCAGCTTACTGCAAAGCTTGATTCCCATAACTGAACACTCCTTATGCTCTCCACAAC
Source organism: Rhinichthys klamathensis goyatoka (assembly GCF_029890125.1). Classification (NCBI taxonomy): domain Eukaryota; kingdom Metazoa; phylum Chordata; class Actinopteri; order Cypriniformes; family Leuciscidae; genus Rhinichthys; species Rhinichthys klamathensis. The sequence continues at coordinate 2,225,646 of NW_026606559.1, forward strand.
ATTAACGTGTCTGAGACGTGAGCAATTATCTTTTTTACTCTGAATGTGGTCATAAAATCCATCATAATTACTCAATTACTTTTTCACTTTAAAAATAATGTTCCAGATCATTGGTAGTTCTTGCAGAGTGACTAGGTAACACTTGAGTAATTAAGGATGCATTTTATGACCACGTTCAGAGTAAAAAAAGACACATGGACCATTATTTTAAAATGTCTCAGACACATGTTAATGTTGTGATTAGTAATTAATTGGCAATTCTTTATCATTTTTTCATAGTTAGTAGTTCTTAATGAGGCTAATCTGATTCAGCAATAATTCAGTCACCTAATAAGGAAGTAGCTCAGTCCTAAATTTGCTATTACGTACTGATTAATCTTGTTTCCATATTAGTTAATAGTACCAGTGGTAGCTGAAGTGTTAATGTAGTAGTTCTACTCATTTATCTTGCATTACTTCATACATAGTTACCTATTAATGACGGACCGTTATTCTGAAGTGTTACCTTTTTTTCCCCTCCAAAGAATCATGTTTTCAACACAAGAAGCATAAATAGCCAGGAATGGCTCATTGTAAAAGGTTAAAATGTGCAGTTGTAACCTTGAGGCGAGCTTTAAAATTAAAGTGCACTGCTGTAACCTTCAAGTTGATTCATATTAAATGTAACATTTGATTTTAACATTAACATTTAGATGTTATGACATGAAGCACATTTTTATTTTAACTGGGAAAATAATTTGATTGTTTTTGATAGTAAGAGGGTTGTGCTGAGCCCAATAAAGATTAAAAACGTTACTTTTTAAAATGATTTCACTCTCAGCGTTGGCTTGAACCAGTTAAAAATGTGCGAGTACAGACATATCTGCTTTTGTCATGTTGTAAATTTTTGAAAAATCTTCCACACACTGTCAAACTCGCAGGCAATCTGTCAATCGTTGGCTTATCATCATATCAAGCACAACCAGTTTTGTACCTTCCTCAACCAATGCACACATATCATAATGGAGACTTTTTCCATAACCCATATCATGGTTTCAGTTTCTAATTTGATTAAAGAAAGTGGTTAGCGGTTTAAACTCAAAGACAGGTATGCATACAGTATCTTTTTAAATAACAGCACAGAAGCTGGATACGAATGACATCCAAAACACACAACCATGCCATTGCTTTTACATATACAAATTACATATATTATATATGTATTATAAATTATTGTACTATAATATTTTATAATATTATATATTATTTGATTTATTAATTATTTAATTGCTCTTCTTTTTTTAGATATGGCAGATTGCAGAGACACAAATCAATAACAGTTTATAACAAAATCAATTAATCTGAACCCACATTTGTTCCATAATCTGATAAGAAAGCAAACATCAAATACAAAATACATTCATGCTTGCTACAATCCGGACATTAATACAGTGATAAAAGGTTTTGCTTACCCCTCTGCTCGAGGCTGCTGTAAGGTGGTCAGAAGATTGGGACTCCTTATTGATCATTCTGTCCAGACGTGCAAGACTGTGAATGTGTAACTGTTTGGATGTATGTGAGAGCATGTGTGTATATGTTTGTGTGTGAAAAAGCGTCATGAAGAGACTGAATGGGAGGGGTTTGGCTGTCACTCCCAATAAGCACATCTCTTTTAAAGTTCATTACAAAACTCCACCCATTCAGATGGATTTTAATAAACAAAAGACCATGCTGAAGAGACAAAATGGGAGGGGTTTGGCTGTCACTTCCAATAAGCAGGTCCTTTCTATTAAAGTTAATTGTAAACTCTACCTATTCAGATGGAGGTTGTTAATAATCAAAAAGCCATTGTTAACTTTTCTGAAAATAATGAAATACTATTTTATATTTAGCTATTTATGCATTATCTTTGTGGATGATCTTTTTAATTTTTTCTTTTTTTCAATTCATAACATTTCTAATATATATATATATTTTTTTTTTAAATGGAAGCACTTAAACACGTTTAACATTCCCACGATGCTGTACAGACAAATTTTGATTCCTTTCTGGATGTGTGCTGCTACATATATTCTTATGAATATAGCAGTTCCCATTGTAAAGAAAAAAAATATCAATATCAAATAATATTACATTCAATAATGTTAGAGTACAAAATAATGACTAGATTTGTGGGAAATACAGACAACGTAAAGACAGTTTGCAAGAGTAGCTACTGGCATTTGAGCGGTAAAATACTTACATAATTCTCTGTCTGCCCACTGCACATTAGGTGTTTTTAAAAGCTTGTAATATTATTTGAAAATTCCTCTTTTAATGGGTTATTTTGTTTGCTTGGTCAGCTGGATATGTTTATGCCTGGTCCTAATGGGGCACTTTACAGCAACCTGAGAATGAACGAAAGAGCTCTGTGGTGATCAGCGCTCACGGAGATCCCTTTATTGGAAAGTACGGACCGCATGAGAGACATACTGACACTGACATTACATTAACTCTCTGCTAGAACAGGATCCATTTTCAAAACAGAACTATACTTTGCAGTGTGGTTTAGGTTGAGGAAGGGGGGGAGGGAGAATCAGCAAAAGATTAACAGTTCTGAAGGCAATTAAGCCAACTAATCCTACTTATTGATGTTGCACTTTGGATGCTTGTTCCCAATCAGACAAGATGGTGTGCTGGGTTCCACCTAAAGTCTTCCTCGGTCCACCGACTTTACTTAAGGTACGTTTTGTCACAATTCTGCAAGAGATAGGACCCACATGCAAATGAGCAGACAGTGGGTTTTTATTAACAAGACAGAAGACTTGAGACAGCAGGGAGAGTGAAGCGTGAACCACAGTTAAAACAGTAGGGCAGGGCAGACGACACGACTGAGACTGTCAGTAAAATGGCGATGAAGTAAGTGCAATAGAGGCAGCTCCAAAGAAAAGACCAGGCAGGAACACAAGGAACTCGTAGCTTGATGTAGATCTCAGATGTAGCACCAGTCTTGCCGCCAGGTAGAGGCTCACAGAACCAGAGGCTTGACACAGGGGTTAGATAGCTGCACCAGTCAGGCTGCCAGGCAGTTAATGCCGAGTTCAGACTGCACGATTTTCAAAATAATCGGGTCACTGTTGTTTTCACACTGCATGACTATCTGGGGTAACATTCAGTTGCTGCTGTGTTCACACTGCACGATGGATCGGCGACAGGAGGTTTCACACTGCATGACTTTACAAAAGAAAGAATCGCCGACAACTTCTGCCTGGTCCGCAAACTACGTTTCACAACCAAACAAACGCGAGAAGTGATAGGAAATAACGGAAGATCACGCGTGCGTGAGACCGGAGTTCTCGCATGACACTGAATTTGTTATTAAAAATGATACAAATTGTCTGTGCGCTGAAAAATAATAATAAACAGTTTATGCAGGAAATGGTTGGGAAGACGAGGGGAGCAAGGAGGTTTTGCAAAGAGAGTTGGGGGTAAATAAATAATTTTGCAAATGTCCTGCTGTTGCTGCTGGTCACGCAAATGTTTGTGCTTTGTTTCTGTTTGATATAATTGTAAATATAGGCCTATCTATTAAAATACTGATATTCTGGTCTCCTCCTCCTCCTCCTCCTCCTCCTCCTCCTCCTCCTCCTCCTCCTCCTCCTCCTCCTCCTCCTCCTCCTCCTCCTCCTCCTCCTCCTCCTCCTCCTCCTCCTCCTCCTCCTCCTCCTCCTCCTCCTCCTCCTCCTCCTCCTCCGTTTTCAGTCAGAACACATTCACACAGCAGGATTGTGAATCGCCGACAGGTCCAGATATTTAACATGCCAAATATCTCACGGGCGTCGGCGACTCGTCGGCGATTCTCTCAGATCGCGTCTTTGCTCATTCACACTGCATGATTGTCACTCGCGTGAACGAGCACCAATTTGCCTGTGATTTCGGGCATTTTTCGGTGATTTCTCAAAACCTGTCGGCGAGCCAAAATCGGGGCTAAAATCGTGCAGTCTGAACTCGGCATAAGAGTCAGTGGCCAGGGAACTCAGGATACAGGGCAGGAACACACAGAAGAACATACAAGACGAGACTCAAGATATAACAACAATTAAGAGAACCAAAATTAAACTGATAAGATCAATGATTAGAGAGAAAAAAAGTACAGATATAATTCTAACAAAAGCAAACTAAGGAAAAAAGGTTTAAAAAACAAACAAAACAACAACTAGGATCTAAGATAAAAAACTGTTTATTGCAAAAACAAAAAACAACGGGAAAATAAGAACTGAAGAAAATAACTAAAAATAAAACTCTAAATCAAAAGAGAACTCAAACTAGACTATAAAGCACACGAACTAAAGCTAAGCAAAACAGAAGCTGAGCAAAACAAAATAGCAACAAGGATACTCTGATATTGGGTTTAAGATTCAAGAAAAATTAAGAAAAAAACTAGAGTAGGCCTAAGCGCTAAGATAATTTCAAGAGCACAAACCAGAAAACACCACAAAGTACCTACACAAATAACCAGCAAAGACATGGGGGAAGAGGCACAATATAAAGGGACCAGAGCACATGAGGATCAGGTGAGCACAATTAGTAAAAACGAGGACTAAACAAGGGGGCGTGGTAACAGGAAACAATGAGGCGGGACACGAGGAGAACATGCCAAACACCAACAAAGACAGAGCCATGTGCTCAAACACAAGACAAACATAGAAACATGAAACAAAGACAACACAGACAAGGCTGCCAGGGCAGAACCCTGACACGTTTACACAACAACGATGTATTAAAAACAGAAAAGCCGAGCATTTCGTTGATTCTGCACTGCAGTCATCTTCTAGTGTTCTACAAACCCGGAAGAAGCTCTCCAGAGTGTGTGGTTGAGATGGACTCGGTCAACATGACACCACGTCCCATGAATGCACTTGCTCATTCAATGCTGAATTGCCTGAATTCATTCAAGGGCAGGACGTTGGTTTCACTGAAACTCTTTCATATGTGACCGCTTCAGCACTGGCTACACAGCCGAGTCCCGAGATGGGCATGGCGCATCGGCACAGACCGGGTGGCAATCACACCGGCCTGTCGCCAAACCTTCAGCGCATGGTCAGACCTTGCTTTTCTATGGGCAGGAACTCCCCTAGAAGTGTCCATGCGTGTTGTTGCCTCAACAGATGGCTCCACCACCGGCTGGGGTGCCATGTGCAACGGGTGTGCAGCCTCGGGCTCCTGGACAGGACCTCGACTGCGATGGCACATCAATTGCCACGAATTGCTAGCAGTACGGCTTGCCCTGCGTCCCTTCAGATCGCTGCTACAGGGCAAACACGTCTACGCTCCCACCATCTCCTCTTCTGGAGTTAGAAGCATCTGAGGCCGCTTCGCACCATTCACGTTCCAGGCAAGCTCAATCGTCAAGCCGACAAACTCTCATGACCCTCGGCATGGATGCACTGGCACACAGCTGGCCCCGGGGCCTATGCAAGTATGCATTTCCCCAAGTGAGCCTACTCGCACAGACACTGGCGGATTCCTCTGAGGAAGGAGCTGCTTTCTTAGAGACTGGGAACCATATCGCACTCGCTTCTGGAACCCTGTAACCTCCGATTGTGGTCTCTGGATGGGACGCGCAGGACTTAAGAGTTCTATCCCCAGTAGTGGTAGACACTATCACTTAAGCAAGAGCGTGCAAGGCGTGCTTAGGCTATGAAGTGGAACCTGTTCGTTGAGTGGTGTTCTTCTCGGCGAGAAGACCCCTGGAAATGCCAGATCAGAACTGTGCTTTCCTTCCTGCAAGAAGGGTTGGCCTGTCTCCCTCCACCCTAAAAGTGTATGGTGATGCTATCGGTGCACATCACAATGCAGTAGAAGGTAAGTCTGAGGGAAAACACGACCTGGGGCCCGTCTTCGTACGTCGCTAACTCACTTAGCTGGATTTGATTGTTGGCGATTTGGCATGATCTTGGATTGTTTGGTTCTTCGACGCTCATCCTGGACTTGCTGTCATAGCAACAGGTGTGCCAGCTTGAACCTGCTCGCGAGCAGGCTTAACTCATGTTAACAGGATTAGATCGCGGCTTTATAAGCGGAGCTGATACGGGAAGTCTTTTATCGCAGTGCGATAGTGTACTTTTTAAGAGATATCATTTTTCTCATGACTCGTGAGGATGTCGTTTACATCATTAATTTGTTGGAAACGCATAAATGTTCGACTCGTCGGAATCGGGCTTTAATAACAGTGCAGGCAAGTTACTATTGCGATTCTTATCCAGATTAGTAATATATAACATTTTAAAAAGGCAGTTGACTGACTAAAATCTCTTAGATGGTGTGTGACTAGTTCCATATCACAAATATGGCCAGGATCTGTGCATGACTCAAGAATTTTCAGAGATTTATGCACATTATTTGAACATGGTAAGAAAAAATATAAATATCAAGCTCACTGTATTACATACATGCATATCCTAACAGAACTGAATTTTTCCATTAAACAGGTGATAACATGGGCCATATTACACAACATTGCACCATCAGAAAAAATTTAAAACATTTCATTAAATGTTTAATAAAAGACAAGACAAATATGCTTAGTTCCTTGATTTTTATTTTAATTGTTCTTTGTAAAGAAAAGCCAGTGATCAAGTCATCTTTTGCCTGCAAATAATATATATTGTACTCTGTGTGAAATAATATATTAGCACTTACTCTGAAGTTCCTATGAAGCAGCTCTATCTCTAGTGCCAGTTTTTTTTTTCTTTAAGTTGTCAAGTATTTTCAAAATACTCTGTTTTCTAGGGGTAGGGGTAAACCTGTCAAACACATGGCTTATGCATCAAAAATTAAAAGGAAAAGTACAACACTGCCCACCTCTGCATCACTGCTCTTCTGTAGATGTGGACTCCTGCAACTCATATTAGAAATAATAGGTACTCAAGTGTAAATTAAGTAAAGTTATTTATGCACTTAAAGATACCTGAGAGGTTTTCTTCACTGTCCTGTGCATTGGGGGAAAAATGGCCATTGAAAAAAGTGTTGTAGCTACTTTCTTCCCTTTTGATGTAACATTACAAAAAAGTCCACTTACTGCACATGCTTGGGAACAGATAAAAGTGTTGGTGTATTGTTTAAAACTGCACAAAAGAGGAAAACACAATTTCATTACAATGAAGTGCACTGGTCGGAAATGTGATCAATAACTCATGGCAACATTTTTTTTTTTACATTAACTATGTAGTTTCACAGTCACACATGTAGACTTTCACAAGTCAAAGCAATTCATTGCTACTCAAAGTTTAACAGCTGATATGTCTGGACAGCCATTTGGATTATAGGCCTACTTAATTTAATGCAGCAACAAATTATTTTACAGTGTAGGATCATTTAAAGTTAATTTCCCAGCAGTGAAGGTATTCTGCTCCTGGCCTCTGGCTGTGGGTCTGAGGAAGAGCTGAACCCAGGGATGCCCTCCACAAGGTTCACACTCAACCCAAGGGTCAGCTCTTCTGCCGGGGTATAATGTGGGGGTGCAGGACCACCACCTGTTTGTTTTTCCTTTTCTTTTTTTTTTCTCAGCCTTTTTCTTGGTTGCTTTTATAAACAGGCAAACATTTATTAACAGTGCCTTTATAAAAGAGATTAGTTAGTACAAATTACTATTATGTAGAATATTCTAGTACTTGACTTTTACTTGTTCCCATGTTCTAGTAGTGGGTGGTGACTCTGACATTACAATGAACAAAGTTATGAATTATTTAGAAATTATTAAAATATAAAAATATATACTGTAATAAGTGATAAAAACATCTACAAACTTAATTTGTCTGCTACTTTTTGCCAGCCCTCTCTCTTGGCTTTTGCACACTTTGAGGTGTTCCCTGGCGTTTTAATTAAGTTTTCAAATTCTGCATATCCTTCAAGCAATAACTCTTGCTCTTCCGTGGAGAAAAAAACTGAGCGCGCTCTTTGGCCAAAGTGAGCAGCCTATAGCAGCGTTGCTGATCAATGTTTCTACTATCGATACATATCCCCTTTTAAACCAGCGCATGAACGCGGAATTATCTCAGATAACCCAATCCAGCTATACTAATCATAACCGGCAGGAGTGTTCGAAGAACCTAATTAGCCGGATCATGATGAGCACGATGATATTATCTTGGATGTCTTGTTTGATCTCGGATGTTTTAAGCAACGTACGAAGAACGGGCCCCAGATCATCAAGTTACTGAGAGGCGCGAGGAGGCAGAATCCTCCCCACCCTCACCTTGTACCCTCTTGGGACCTGTAATGGAAATTACACATTTAGATGTGTTTCTACTTAGTTTACATTTAGATGTGTTTTTACTTTTAGATGTGTTCTTTTATCTTTTAGATGTGTGCAACTTTTATTAACGTTGAGGATTTCTGTACTCATAAGCATTTAAAGGAGGATGTTCATATAAGCTAAAGGACATTATTAAAGATATAACCAAGCTGTTAGAAATGCATACGTTAGGATAAGCTTTCTGGAACAAAATGTTTCTGGGTTACAGAAGACCAAGTGACCTATTGTGTACTTTAAGTGTGCAGCTTTTGATCAAACAAGAGATGGGCAAAAAGTGTGAATTCGAACAGCAGCTAAAAACAGGAAACCTTAACGAAGATGTCATTGTTCTGTCTAGATAAATTTATGTTCGACAAGAGATCTTGAACAAACACGCTTCCTTTTAAGGTAACAAAGGCAATCTTCTGAAACAGATGCAGCCTACACAGGATGTGTTTATAGTATATAACTTGGCGAAAGGGACCAGCCCAGCGCCTTCTCATATAGATGCTGTCTGTATGTGAATGCCAATTCAATTTTACTTCTTGCAAGAAATAAACATTTGATACTTTGACTTTTCAGAGGTTTCCATTTGTCTCCTTCCTCCTAACTTTTCGAATAGAATTATTTCCATGACAAATGGCGACGAGGATGGGATGCATTAAACCGACGATCGGCGTGAGGAGGGGAACAATTTGGCTCAAAATCCTCAATCTTAAAGGAGCATTTCACCCATGGGAACATTAATCTTTATTGAAACTGGATCATATATGTGATCGAAATGTAATACAATTTTTGAATTTGATGCCTTCTTGACCAAGTAAAGACAGAAAGTAAATTTAGGGCGCATTTGTACTGAAAACCACAACTCCCACAATGCACCACATTGCACAGCTCCGCAAGCCACTCCCACTAATCCAGAACAACGCATCTGACGAGGTATCCGCCTATCAGATTCAGAGAAAGCACTCTTCCGTCTACAAAGCTAGAAACCGCCAGAGTTTGAAATTCATTTCACTGAAAAAATCTAGTTTGTTGCCGAAATCATTATTGAATTACTCCTCGTTTCTATTTATGTTGAATGTTCAGTCCGACCATTATAATGCAATTTAGACTTGCAAAATAAGAATTAAAAAGTTTAGGCGTGACCATTATTTTGTTATCTATTATTTTGAAAGTCTGCTGCTCTAATCCGATGTTCGTGGCTATCTTTACGAGCCGCAATATAGCGAAGAGTCGGATAATTGCCGACACAAGCGAGTAGAACGACACGACCAGTCCGCCTGAACTCAAGCCAGCCCGGGCTCCTCGTCCGCGACAGGCAGGTCTTCTGCATCAGCTGATGGAGGAGCAGGACGCGGCTGATCAACACTTCGGCTGATGGAGGAACAGGACGCGGCTGCTGTGGCTTCTGTAGCCGATGCAGAAGACCTGCCTGTCGCGGACGAGGAGTCCGGGCTGGCTTGAGTTCAGGCGGACTGGTCGTGTCGTTCTACTCGCTTGTGTCGGCAATCCGGCTCTTCGCATATTGCGGCTCGTAAAGATAGCCACGAACATCGGATTCGAGCAGCAGACTTTCAAAATCCTCTTCTTCCATATCATGTTTATTTCCTTCCGTCATTGTCGTAACTTCACATCTGGTTCCACACATAGACAGTAAAAGAAAGGCTCCACAGCGCTTTTGTTAGCTTAGCTTCCAAACAAAATGGTGGATATTGTTTTTAGTTTCTGCAAGTGAAGTCCCACCCACTGATCTGTAATAGGTCTGTAGCGTGAGTGGGTCCAACCCCCTGGATAAATGATGAGCTAGTGTTTGTAGTCTTAACCCTTATACAAGAAATGGGACTTCCTGCTCATTATGACGCAAAATGACGATTTTTACATCATAATAAGCAGGAAGTGGAACACTTAAATCCTTATTTTTCCCATCTCAGGGGAAAATAAGGGAATAAACCATGACCATTCAAAAATATGACTGGGTTTCTAAAGATACAAATCTTAATGCAAATGGGTGAAGTGTCCCTTTAAGGAGAGAGAATTGTTCTACTCATCACGACGACCGAGGTGGACGCACTCCTAGAAGTGAACTCACAAGGTCATCAAAAAGACGGTGAGAGAAAATTATTTACGTGGTAAATAAGAAAATGACTTGCGTATTGAATACTTTTCCTAAAAAGGGTCAGAGTTTTGGAATAAGCCTGATAGTAATTTCTCGAATGCAATGTATTAATTGTTTTCCCAAAAGGGCCAGAGTTTGAAATAAGCCTGATAGTAATTTTCGAACAGTACAAAGGCACTTGTTTGGGAAAGACCTGCATCGACGGATACAGGCAATTTGAAAGTCCTATATTGATGAATATAGGCAGGTGCGTGGTGGCCACGCGGGGGAAAGAATTAATACAGTGAATATAGTGCGTGGTGACCACGCGGGGGAGAGATTTAAATGCGCAAATATAAATACTGTTGAGTAAAAGGAATAAGAGAAATGGGTAATGAAAATTCGAAAAGAGAGGAGGAACAGGTTGATTTTTCTAAGGGCTCGTATATAGCCATGGATAAAATAATGGGAACTTGGTACCATGCTTATGTGCCGTTTTTAATAAACCAATATGGGTTAAATGGAGGGTTGAGTGTAAACCATCTGCAAAAGACTAAAGAAAATTGGACAAAAGCAAGTCCAAAAAGAAAAGAAAAAGATAATTATGACCTTGATGGTCAAATGATAGATTTATGGTTAAATGAGGCAATTATCAGACAAAGAAAACAGATAAATGCAGCATTAGCACCATTAGGACGTGCAGATAGTAAAGATGCAAAGGCAGAAGAAGCCAGAAAAACTTTACAAAACTCGGTTTCTTATTCTGCCGAGGAAATGAGATGCATGAAAACCCGCCTGGCTGAGGATGACCGCTGTCCGGCTCACCGCTCCCCCCACCAACTGCAACTGCCAGTCAACAATATGGAATCGCAAAGACAGCCAGAAGCGGCTGGAGGACAAGACCCTGACGAAGAAGACAAGTCAACATCTGCATATCCAAAGCTGACAACTTCAGTTACTTTCCCCTCTGCTCCTCCTGCCTACGCTCCTCCATCTCAAAGATTCGCTGATCCCGAATCACCGACCAAGAGATGATGATCATCCACAACAGCTGCTAAGAGATCAAGCCAAGACTAAGCAGAAAAAGACTGACAAAGACACTCAACTTGCTCTGCTGAAAATGGGAGGTTTGATGATGGAAAATCATCCAAGAGGAGGAGGAAATGGTGGTAGAAGAGGAAGAGGACGGGGAGGAAGAGAACGAGAAATGGGTAACAGACCCATGGTAGACCCTGAATCCTGTTTTAACTGCGGTCAAAAGGGACATTGTAAAAGTGACTGTCCACATCCTCCAAGGCACAGAGGATTTCAGCAACATCAACAACCAAAGAAGCAAGGAGAATGAGAGGGTGAGGGGAGCGACGGTGAGGGGTCTGACTCACAGGTGGTAACTATGTCTAATCTCATTTCTATTTCTGCTTCTTGCAATGAAGAAACCTTGCTTGCAAACACTGAACGAATGTATAAAGCATCTGCTAGATTACCAATGATTGAAGTAAAGGTTGAGGGCAGAAAAGTTACGTTTTTAATTGATTCAGGAGCAACAAACTCCGTAGTTAAACATAAAGAATTGCCTGATTTAACTGTATCATCTGGTAAATGGGCAACCTCCAGGAGCGCCACAGGGCATCTGGTGAGGGAACCATATACTGCAGATTTGTCTTGTCAGATTGGTGATCACTCATTTGCGCATGCTTTTATTGTGACAAAAACTTCTCCGTGTAATCTGCTGGGCAGAGATTTAATGTGTAAACTGAAGTTGAATTGGCCTTTCTATTGTTTCACAGGATAAGGTACTAAAGTTATTAAATGAACTTAAGTGTTCGAAGGCAATTGGTCTAGATGAAATACCTGCCAGTTTTTTAAAAGATGCTGCAGAACATATTTCTCCTTATCTCACTCATATTTTTAATCTTTCAATTTCGTCAGGTAGAGTTCCAAAAGATCTGAAACTTGCTAGGGTTGTTCCGATATATAAAAAAGGGAGTAAATTAGAAGAGGGCAATTATAGACCAGTTTTGATTTTGGGAGTTGTATCAAAAATATTGGAGAGAATAATACAAGAGCAAATAAATGATTATATTATTAAGTATAATTTGCTTTATGAATTGCAATCTGGCTTCAGAACATCTTATTCTACGGATACGTGTTTATTGTATTTGACAGACTGTTTAAGAAGAGAGATCGACTTGGGTAAACTCTGTGGCATGGTATTGTTAGACCTCCAGAAAGCATTTGACACCGTTGACCACCAGATTTTGCTGATTAAACTAAAAGCTCTAGGGTTTAACAGTATGGCATGTGAATGGATTGGATCATACTTGACTGAGAGGTATCAAAGAGTTGATATGAACAGCACTCCGTCTGAGGCTAGAGAAATAACATGTGGGGTGCCACAGGGTAGTGTCCTGGGTCCATTGTTGTTTCTTTTGTATATAAATGATATGAAATCTGTCTGTAATTGTAATCTCTTTCTCTATGCGGATGATTCAGTCTTGGTGTTCTCTCATAAGGATATAAAAGTTATTGAGAACCATTTAAGTGATGAGTTAAATAATATAAGTGAATGGCTGATTGAGAATAAACTGTCTTTGCATTTAGGGAAAACTGAATCTATCTTATTTGGTTCAAAAATAAGGTTGAGTAGGACTCCTGAGCTTAGCATTTCTGTGGGTGGTACCCAGATTGAAGTTAAAAATTGTGTTAAATATTTAGGCTGTGACTTAGATAGTTCCTTGAGTGGCGAAAGTATGGGTCAAAGAGTTATTATAAAAGTAAACCAAAGAATTAAATTTCTGACTCGTAAGGCTCATTTTTTAAATAAAGAAACTTTACTAATGTTAGCAAATGCTCTAATTCAGCCACTCTTCGATTATGCCTGTACTACATGGTACAGTAGTACCCCCAAGAGGATAAAAGTACAACTCCAAACAGCACAAAATAAATTAGTTAGGTTGATTTTAAACATTAATAATAGGAAACATGTTGGTTCTTTTGAACTTAAGAATTTAAAGTGGTTGTCAGTCGAAAATAGGGTGAGACAGCTGAAACTGAGATTAACAAGAAAGATTTTGCATAGGAATGAGCCAAGGTATTTTAAAGATTATTTTAAGTTTATTAGGAACTCTCATAGCTACTCAACTAGTGTATGTGTTTGAATGGAGCACTCCTCAAGGTGGTCTAAAAATCAAAACCACAAATAGGATGCCTCCTAACCATGATTTCATGGAAGAAAGTGATTTGTATTGTACATGTCATGTCAGCAGTGATCCAGAATTTAGCAATTTTTGCTGAAAAATGGACTGAAATAGAGTTTGAGGAACTGCAGGCCTCAGAGCTGTTTTGGTCAGATAAGTTGTGTGCTGTGAAGATTGAGAATTGACTGATAGTCAGCTAGCGTTGTATGATGTGGTGGGGGCCGTCCCACACATCTCTCTTGCAAAGCCACAAACGGCAGATTGGCAAGATTTGGGGGCCTTTTGTAAAACAATGTGACTCGTTAAATGATTGGTTTCCAACCACTGACAAAAATGTGTGGCAATCTGAGAGCACAGGGTTTTACAAACAGTCACTAAGAAAATACATTAAGGGAATTAGGACTGTGGAAATGTTATGTGATGATACAATGACAAAAAATGAAGAAATGTCTATTCCTGAGGGTTTAGAAGCAGTTCCACAGGGACTCTGGGCACGTGACAAATATGACGTAGGTCTGATTAAAGGGTGTGACCCTGTTAAAATCACTCCAAAAAGTGATTACAGGCCTAAGAAAATGCAATATGCTCTAAAACAGGAAGCTATTGATGGTATCACCCCAGTATTTAATTCATTACTGGAAAAGGGCGTGATTGTGCCGTGTCCAGATTCACCTGTCAGAACAACTATTTTTCCTGTGAAGAAAATTAGGGATAGGAATAAGCCGACGGAGTGGCAATTCGTGACCTCCAAGCGGTCAACAGTGCTGTTCAGGCCAGAGCTCCGAGCGTACCAAAAAATATGACAATACTGTCTCAAATTCCACCCAAGTGTCTCCACCTCAGATCTTTTATCAGTACGAAAATTTCCTGGCCTGATGCTGTGCAGGGCCGTCTCAGCTGGCTCTGGAACTGCTGCTTTGACCTGTTCCTCTTTCTGTGACTCGTGCGGTTAAATTGGCTGTGCGCCCAGAACCTCTGGGTACAGTTCAAGCTATGCAACAGTCTGCAACAGATATTGACAAGAGACAATGGAAGCAGGCAGGGGCTAATTACATTGCAGGTATCTGGAGGGGACCTGATGACAAACCATGTTTACCTAAACATTTCTTTTCAGGCTTATGCTAAGTTGACACATGGATTGGACCATACGTCAAAAGGAGGGATGCTGAAATGTATGCAAAATAACTGGTTTACCAAAGGGTTTTCCACAGTGGCAGCAGATTTTTGCAGCAGATGTCCGATTTGCGGAACTAACAATGTCGGCAGGGGTCAGGCAATGAGACAGGCGGGGCATCCCAGGCCGCCAAGACCATTCTCACATGTAATGCTTGATTATAGGCTACACATTGACTGAGAGACAGATAGAGTATAGTGACACATTAATAGATGCATAGATAGAAATATATATAGACAGATAGATTAATAGATAGATACATAGATTCACGAGTTCACATCTACATATAATTATTATGGTAAAGGTTATGCGTACTTGGCGTGCTGTCCGGGTGGAGGGCCCCAAGCTCGGAATTTTTGCCCGAACCCAGAGTACTCCCCCCGTTGGTAAGAGTAGATGGAACTATAGATGGAACTAAAAGTGAGGAGATGGGGTGGAGGTGGGATGCTAATAAACTGTCAAGGAACAAAGGTGGGTTCTGCTGTTATTTATCTTGTCCTGAGTTGATTACTGATTGATCTCTTGTGCTGATTGGGGTAATTATCTGCACCTGCTCCTCCCGAACCTTGTTAAATAAAACATTATTTCACGAGTTCACATCTACATATAATTATTATGGTAAAGGTTGTGCGTACTTGGCGTGCCGTCAGTGGAGGGCTCCGAGCTCGGAACTTTTGCCCGAACCCAGAGTACTCCCTCCAAAAAAGCAAAAGAGCAAAAGGACAGCCGCCAGACTATAGACCCCCAAAAGACGCTGCGAATTTGGCGGGCTGGCGTTTCAATAAGCTTGATCGCTTGATCAAGTATATCTTCGTGGCGTTACCGGGTGAGTAACGGGTGAGTTAAGCGGGAATCGAAAAAGCGGCTGACCAGGGGGGCCCATGTAGCTTCTGACGTGATCAGCTCGATGGCGTCAGGATATTGGGCTCTACCGGCCGCCTGCGAGGTTGAATGAATTTGAAAATGCTGGCTGGGCAGGAAAGATAGATACGTGTCGAGTCCGCTGAGAGACCAATGCTCGCTGGACAGAAATATGAAAAAGGTAGATACATGCTGTCCGCTGAGAGACCAATGCTCGCTGGACAGAAATATGAAAAAGGTAGATACTTATTGTCCGCTGAGAGACCAATGCTCGCTGGACAGAGGTAATGGGAAGATAGATACATGCTGTGTCTGCTGGGGAGACCCGTGCTCGCTGGATGTGATAGAGTAGAGATAAGTACTGTAGTGAACTTTTCTTCTAAATAGGCCGCTGTACGTGAGCTGTATCGTTCAGTTTCGTTCCGACAAACGGGGCACTACATTTTCTTTTGCTCAATATGTTCAACGTTAATAAAAGGTATCCAAGCAAAAAGTTCTCCGGCAGTGGCTCAGTGGTTCATGTAGGTTGTCTACAAACCGGAAGGTTGGTGGTTCAATCCTCGGTTCCACCTGACCAAGTGTCGAGGTGTCCATGAGCAAGACACCTAACCCCGGCTGCTCCCGACGAGCTGGATGGCGCCTTGCATGGCTGCCGTCGCCCGTCGGTGTATGAATGAGTGTGTGAATGGGTGAATGTGAGGCAAATGTAAAGCGCTTTGGTGGCCATTGGGTCTGTGAAAGCGCTATATAAATGCAGTCCATTTACCATTTACCATTCACATGTAAACATGGAGGAAGACGTAAGCAGCGCATCTTCATCTGATAACGGGGATTAAGCTCAATTAACACCCGTAAAGTGTATTCTTCATGTCTGAAAAGATGGTGGGAAAGGTCCGCAGCCCTACTGAAGTCCGATGGGAACAAATCAAGCAATGTGCGAAGGAATGGCTCAAAACGTCGGACACTACGGATCTAGCTATGATCCCATACTGCAGCCAGGTAAGTTACTTTCATAACATATCAATATTTGTTCATTATTTTTGGGTGATGCTAATTTACAAACTTCCCGATCAGAATCCCGATAAAAACATCGACATGATGAGAGACGTTGTACTCCGTTGCTTGATCTGTTATCTGGGTGAAAAAGAGGATGACCTCATTCAAGAGTGGTGTTTTGAGAAATGTATTTGTACATAGAAATGCAACTTAAACAATAATCTTTTTTTCTAATTAAATTATATAAAGCTAATGTGAAAATATTTAACACAAAATAGATTTTTGGCAGCCACTATATGAAAAAAGGTAACACTTTATTTTGATGGTCCACTTTAGACGTTCTGACTATAAGTAATAATAATTAATAATTCATCACATTTATATAGCACTTTTCTGGACACTCAAAGCGCTTCACATAGAAGGGGGGATCTCCTCAACCACCACCAATGTGCAGCATCCACCTGGATGATGCGACGGCAGCCATAGTGCGCCAGAACGCCCACCACACACCAGCTTACTGGTGGAGAGGAGACAGCGTGATGAAGCCAATTGGTATATATATATTATATATTAGGAGGCCACCTAATTAGGAGGCCATGATGGACAGAGGCCACTGGGCAAATTTGGCCAGGATGCCGGGGTTACACCCCTACTCTTTCGAAAGACATCCTGGGATTTTTTGTGACCACAGAGAGTCAGGACCTCGGTTTAACGTCTCATGCGAAGGACCGTGCTCAATTGACAGTATAGTGTCCCCATTACTATACTGGGGCGTTAGGACCCACACAGACCACAGGGTGAGCGCCCCCTGCTGGCCTCACTAACACCTCTTCCAGCAGCAACCTGGTTTTCTCAGAAGGTCTCCCATCCAGGTACTAACCAGGCTCAGCCCTGCTTAGCTTCAGTGGGCAACCAGTCTTGGGCTACAGGGTGATATGGCTGCTGGCCATTTCACCCAGTAACTGCAACTACATGTTAACTTACTCTATTAACCCTAACCTAGCAGTCTACTAATACTCTGAGTTAGTTGACATGTAGTTACTATACAGTTAGTAGAATGTCAATTTCTTTCTCAATGACATGGAAAATGTTAGCATTTTTTTTGCTTTTATTTTTCATATCTTAAAACTGCTGTCTTACATTTTATATAGATTTGTTTTATTTGTGCAAAAAATACAGAATAAAAGCATGTTTGATAACAAAAAGTGCATTATGTATTCATTATTATCTTAACCTGAAAAAGGCAGTAAATGTTATAATTAAATAAATTTCATTATTACAAACAAGTAAATTCTGCTTGATTTATTTGTGAGACAACTTAAATTAAAAAAGCACATTCCACTAATAATATTAAATTCATCATGTGCCATAGACTAAATAATTTAGGAAATTTTACTTAATTTATTCGGGTAGATTTCACACACACACAAAAAAACTTAAAATCTACTCAAATATAATAAGTGTAATATTGTTACCGTATTTTTTTTAAGTAGATATTTTTAATATTTTTTACAGCGTACATGCAGTGCAGTTACTGCTCGTGTATGTGAATTGACAATTCACCATTAAATGTGTTCTTTTGAAAAGTGTTTTTTTTATATATTATATTTTGGCTAAATTCTATTTGTTATTCAGATTTTACCTCAAATATTACCTTTGAATTGGAACAACATAATGAGAAGTAATTGGGATGTTAATGCTACAGTAGAAGTTGTCTTGATAATCTTATCATTTTTACTGTGCCTAGATAGCAACTTCAGGTATATCACACATTTCAAACTGGTTTATTTTGTACCTCAAGTGGTAATGCGGCATTTTCGGGTTTATATGATAAACAGGTTTGAAAGTGCAAAATTCCCTATGTTTTCCCTTTTTTTCAAAATGGGCACCTTTAGCATCATTTTTCTCAAAAACTGCAAGGTTGTGTGCGGAGAACTTTTTCCTAAGGAATCTCTATATATTTCTGATGTTAAATATAAAAAAATTGGGTAGTGCCCCACATGGTGGAACGAAATCCTATTTCTAGGCCTCTTTTAGGCTACCGACAGGGGCCTAAAAGTGTAGGAACTCAAAGCGAAGACCAGGAGACGTTGGGAAATCTTTCAAGCAGGTTTCTTTATTGCTGTAGTCTGCTTCGTCCAAGATCTGACTAAGGCAAAATAAATTGTAGTTTATATATCTTTCAAGGGGGAGGAGTTACATAGAGGTGGAGACACTCTGAAACAAAGAATGTAAATGAGGCACAGGAGTCCGCCCTGCTACCTGAAACTACCCAGCCCTGATCTCATCAGCATTAACAGTGTGATTCGAATGCATATAAACTAATCTAATCAGCCAGACCATTCAACGGCAAAAGGTGATAGTCTCAGTGCTCTGATCAATTTAACCTCCAATAGAGAGATCAGGACAGACAGGAACAGGCAGGTTTGTGACATAATTTACCTTAGTTACAAAATTCACACTAATAAACTTTCTCAGTTTATATATTCTATAGTATTGGAACCTAAATTAAACACTTTTATAAATTTGAACAGCCATTTTTGCAGCCAAATTTTGCAGCCATTTGAACTTCAAAAATGTTCACTTTATTTCATGTTTTAGTTATCTTCTGTTAGCAACGCTAGCCACGTTAGTAACACCCATTTGAAACAAGGCTTCATTCAATATTGCACTCAGAACAAGGCCAATTCCCATACCCACAGGCAGTGATATAGACGCAGTAAGGTATTGCAGTAATACGAGTGATTAAAAATGTCATTTAAACAACCAAAGTGGCCCGAAAACAATTTATATGAGTCACATAGGGCACGGCCATCTTGGATTTCGTATTGGAATTCTAGCTCGGTGTCCTCACGATTGTTTGACTTCCGAGCTGGGAAATCAAAGGAAAGGGGGCGTGTTGCTAGGCAACGTCTGCCTTCCTAGTCGGAACTCCGACACGCATAAATAATAGAACGCAGCAGAAGTACATCCACTGGGAGACCAATGCTCGCTAGATGGAAGAGTAGAGATAGATGCATGCAACATCCGCTGGGAGACCAATGCTCGTTGGACAGAGAAAGAAGAAACATAGATGCATGCAACATCCGCTGGGAGACCAATGCTCGCTGGATGGAGAAAGAGGAAACATAGATGCATGCTACGTCCGCTGGGAGACCAATGCTCGCTGGACAGAGAAAATCATCAATTAGGGGTTTTAACGGGAATATTAATTCTGAATAGTGAGGTACTGGAGAGAAGACATCACTGCTGTAGCAGTGGAGAAAATTAGCCAGAGAAACAGAGCTCCTGTGAGAGCAGAGGAGACATCACTGCTGTGGCAGTGGAGAAAATTAACCAGAGAAACAGAGCTCCTGCGGGAGCAGAGTAGACATCATTGCTGTGGCAGTGGAGAAAATTAGCCAGAGAAACAGAGCTTCTGCGGGAGCAGAGGAGACATCACTGCTGTGGCAGTGGAGAAAATTAGCCAGAGAAACAGAGCTCCTGCGGGAGCAGAGTAGACATCACTGCTGTGGCAGTGGAGAAAATTATCCAGAGAAACAGAGCTCCTGCGGGAGCAGAGTAGACATCACTGCTGTGGCAGTGGAGAAAATTAGCCAGAGAAACAGAGCTTTTGCGGGAGCAGAGGAGACATCACTGCTGTGGCAGAGGAGAAAATTAGCCAGAGAAACAGAGCTTTTGCAGGAGCAGAGTAGACATCACTGCTGTGGCAGTGGAGAAAATTAGCCAGAGACACAGAGCTTTTGCGGGAGCAGAGGAGACATCACTGCTGTGGCAGTGGAGAAAATTAGCCAGAGAAACAGAGCTTTTGCGGGAGCAGAGTAGACATCACTGCTGTGGCTGAGGAGAAAATTTGCCAGAAAAACAGAGCTTCTGCGGGAGCAGAGGAGACATCACTGCTGTGGCAGAGGAGAAAATTTGCCAGAAAAACAGAGCTTCTGCGGGAGCAGAGTAGACATCACTGCTGTGGCAGAGGAGAAAATTAACCAGAGAAACAGAGCTTCTATGGAAGCAGAGGAGACATCACTGCTGTGGCAGTGGAGAAAATTAGCCAGAGAAACAGAGCTTCTGCGGGAGCAGAGTAGACATCACTGCTGTGGCTGAGGAGAAAATTAACCAGAGAAACAGAGCTTCTATGGAAGCAGAGGAGACATCACTGCTGTGGCAGTGGAGAAAATTAGCCAGAGAAACAGAGCTTCTGCGGGAGCAGAGTAGACATCACTGCTGTGGCAGTGGAGAAAATTTGCCAGAAAAACAGAGCTTCTGCGGGAGCAGAGGAGACATCACTGCTGTGGCAGTGGAGAAAATTAGCCAGAAAAACAGAGCTTCTGTGGAAGCAGAGTAGACATCACTGCTGTGGCAGTGGAGAAAATTAGCCAGAGAAACAGAGCTTCTGCGGGAGCAGAGTAGAAATCACTGTTGTGGCAGTGGAGAAAATTAGCCAGAAAAACAGAGCTTCTGTGGAAGCAGAGGAGACATCACTGCTGTGAGTTCCGACTAGGAAGGCAGACGTTGCCTAGCAACACGCCCCCTTTCGTTTGATTTCCCAGCTCGGAAGTCAAACAATCGTGAGGACACCGAGCTAGAATTCCAATACGAAATCCAAGATGGCCGTGCCCTATGTGACTCATATAAATTGTTTTCGGGCCACTTTGGTTGTTTAAATGACGATTTTAATCACTCGTATTACTGCAATACCTTACTGCGTCTGTATCACTGCCTGTGGGTATGGGAATTGGCCTTGTTCTGAGTGCAATACTATTGACCACAACATTCTTTTAAATAGACTCGAAAATTATGTTGGCATTAGTGGAGTTGCACTAGCATGGTTTAAATCATACTTATCTGACCGTTATCAGTTTGTAGCAATAAATGAAGAGATGTCTTTTCGATCACAAGTTCAGTATGGCGTACCACAAGGCTCAGTACTAGGACCGTTGCTGTTCACTCTGTACATGCTACCCTCAGGAGATATCATTAGGGAACATGGAATTAGTTTTCACTGTTATGCTGATGATACTCAGCTCTATATTTCTTCACGCCCCGACGAAACTTACCAATTCACAAAATTAACGGAATGCATAGCCGATATAAAAAATTGGATGACTAGTAATTTCCTACTACTAAATTCTGAAAAAACAGAGATTCTAATTATTGGACAAAAAACTTCCACACGTAATAACCTAGAATACTGTCTAACACTTGATGGCTGCTCTGTTAAGTCTTCGTCGTCGGTTAGGAACCTGGGTGTGCTCTTTGATACCAATCTCTCATATGAAAGTCACGTGTCTAGTATCTGTAAAACCGCATTTTTCTATCTTAAAAACATATCTAAATTACGCCATATGCTCTCATTAACAAATGCAGAACAATTAGTTCATGCGTTCATGACATCAAGGCTAGATTACTGTAATGCTCTACTGGGTGGTTGCCCTGCACGCTTAATAAACAAACTACTGCTAGTTCAAAACGCAGCAGCTCAAGTTCTTACCAGAACCAGGAAATATGACCATATTAGCCCGGTTCTGTCAACACTGCATTGGCTGCCTATTAAACATCGTATACATTTTAAAATATTGTTGATTACTTACAAAGCACTAAATGGTTTAGCTCTGCAGTACTTGAGTGAGCTTTTAAAGCATTATAGTCCTTCACGTCTATTGCGATCTCAAAATTCCGGCCAGTTGATAATACCTAGAATATCAAAATCGACTGCAGGCGGTAGAGCCTTTTCCTATTTAGCACCAAAACTCTGGAACAGTCTTCCTACCATTGTCCGGGAAGCAGACACACTCTGTCAGTTCAAAGCTAGACTAAAAACACATCTCTTTGACCTAGCATACACATAATACATTATAGACTTCTATAATTCAATGTTAGGCTGCATAGATTAGGTCAGCCGGAACTGGGAACACTTCCCTTAAATCCTGATGTACTCGTTACATCATAAGAAGAATGGCATCTACGCTAACTTTAGTGTCTTTGTTTATCCCAAGGTTTTCCTGCAGCCTGCCTGATCCAGGCCGTATCCAGATCTGACGAAGGAGATTCGCCTGGACCCGATGACAATGCAGTGCTGAAGTGTCAACTATCCTCTCCCTATGGAGGATCCCTTTCCCACTCTACAGATAAAGCGTTGTTGAAAATCCGGTTCGCGTACCCCGAAGTGATAAAATAAAATTCGGTATCAAATTTATATGCAAGACAAGTAGTTTGTTTAGGCATGGTTTGTAGGGAAATTACAAACCTGCGCACACATATTCAAACGAATATAACTATAGAATCAATTTTTAATGCGCAAGTGAACGCCATCAGGTCACAGGTTCGCGTTTAAAGTCTGTTTAGAGAGAACGCCGTCGTCTTAGTGGCCCCTAATGTAATAACAAATGATAATTTTGCTGGAAGTGAATCAATCAAAACCAACTTTAGCCGGAAATAACATTATTCAAAATCGCTATAAAGCCAAAACAATCTCTGTTACCGTAAATTGTATGTTTATCTCTGTAAAGCTGCTTTGAAACAATCTCCATTGTTAAAAGCGCTATATAAATGAAGATGACTTGACTTGACTTGACTGTGGCAGAGGAGAAAATTAGCCAGAGAAACAGAGCTTCTGCGGGAGCAGAGGAGACATCACTGCTGTGGCAGTGGAGAAAATTAGCCAGAGAAACAGAGCTTCTGCGGGAGCAGAGGAGACATCACTGCTGTGGCAGTGGAGAAAATTAGCCAGAGAAACAGAGCTTCTGCGGGAGCAGAGGAGACATCACTGTTGTGGCAGTGGAGAAAATTAGCCAGAGAAACAGAGCTTCTGCGGGAGCAGAGTAGACATCACTGTTGTGGCAGTGGAGAAAATTAGCCAGAAAAACAGAGCTTCTGCGGGAGCAGAGGAGACATCACTGCTGTGACAGAGGAGAAAACTAGCCAGAGAAACAGAGCTTCTGCGTGAGCAGAGTAGACATCACTGCTGTGGCAGTGGAGAAACTTACCTGGAGAAATAGAGCTCCTACTGGAGCAGAGGAGACATCACTGCTGCGGCAGTGGAGAAAATTAGCCAGAGAAACAGAGCTTCTGCGGGAGCAGAGGAGACATCACTGCTGCGGCAGTGGAGAAACTTACCTGGACAAATTGAGTTCCTGTGGTGTGAGGCTGAGCGAAGGGAGGAGTAGATTGGGGCCTGGCGGGCCGATGCTCGTCTTCTTGCGCGTTAATCAAAGACGCGAGGAAGAGGAGGTGAGAGATTAAATCCTTGCAGGATTATGCGCATCTGAAGTTTAAGTGGTCGAGCAGAGACAGCAGTTCGCGTTTAGAACAGTTTAGACTGTCTGGGAAGGTTGACGAGATCAGAAATATCCTATCGATTTTTTCTTGTGCAGTGAGGCCTGGAAATCAACTGTTAATCCAACTGTGCGGGGCTGAGAGATCGATTATTAAACGTTTGAAAACGTTCTTATTTTCTCAGTTTATTTCGTTTATTTTCATCATTTCTATTTTCACAGTTTATTTAGTTTATTTTCACCATTTCTATTGGTCACATTCCCTGCCGATTTGTTCGTTCTGAATCAGAAAAACCAATAGTGAAGCTGTGGGTTTAAATTACCTACTTCGAAACTTTGTTATAGCATAAATGTGTTTTTATTTTGAAGCGATTTTTTGTAAATAAATTGCAGGACAGTGTTAATGAAAGGTTCTTCATGATTGTGTGTGCAATCTGCACGTAATGTGCGACCTACTGTTTACGTGTGAGTTTACCCCACAAGGAAGCATCGCGTTAATGAACGGCAAATCATTTGTACAGAAACTATTTACAACGCGTGTTCCCCTGATCAAAAATTAGTATCCATATAGCATAACTTGCTTGTGACTCAACAACTGAAGCGATGCGAAGTTCAATCAGAGACAGAAAACGAAAAGGTTTTGAGCTGAGCACTCACGGAGTTGACCCGGCAGACGTTGAGAGTGTGGACTGGCCGGGACTGAATCTCCAGCGTGGCTTACTTAGGGCCTGCTGTGGCGGCCTGACACTGGAGGAAGGCCCGTTCCTTCGCGTTAAGAGGGCGGCATTGCCTTATTGTCCATTTCTCTATAGCAGGAATTATTGAATGGTCCGGTTTAAAGAAATACGCAATTTTTGGCCTGAAAATACCCGTTTGTTTGGCCTGACGCCCACGAGATAATACCAGAGGATTGCGGCAAAGATTCCAAATTCTGAAGGACGAGATTCATCATCGAACGGGAAGAGCTCGATTCGGACATGTTAGGAAGGTACTGCGGGGCCAAATGCTAATAAACTGTCAAGGAACAAAGGTGGGTTCTGCTGTTATTTATCTTGTCCTGAGTTGATTACTGATTGATCTCCACTTGTGCTGATTGGGGTAATTATCTGCACCTGCTCCTATAGAACCTTGTTAAATAAAACATCATTTAATAGATAGATAGATAGATAGATAGATAGATAGATAGATAGATAGATAGATAGATAGATAGATAGATAGATAGATAGATAGATAGATAGATAGATAAAAAATGGAGGCTCCACAGAAGAGATGCCGTACATATGTGGTGTGGGAGCATTTCCATTTAGAAACCCCAAATAAAGTGAGATGTGTGTATTGTGATGGGCAGCTAGCCCACTGCAACAATACATCATCCATGATGCGCTATTTGAGAAGCACTCATCCTGCCATTCTGCAGGGTGCAGAGGATAGCATCCCCCCCTAGGCCTGCTACTGACACTGCTGGGCCATCTAAGCAAGGTATGCATTGTTTGAAATATAGGATAATTATAATTGAAATATAATAACAAACTGTTGGGACACTGTTTAGAAAGTCCATAGGCCAAGCCCTACCTAACGTCCCAATCACAACTGCCAATCAAGTTAAAAACAGCTTTACTGTGATTATAATATATGTTGTCAATATAATATATTTTGTGAATATACATTTTATAGGTCTACATATGAGTACCCAATCTACAGCCAAGATATACATTTTTTTTTTCTAATTGTAGTAGTTCTACAATTCACTTTATCTTTCTCTGCACATTGAGCATACATATTCATAACATAACTTTGTTTAGGAAGGTTTCCAAATAATGAACCAGTAGGCTACTTTCACAGTAGGCTACTATTTTTCCAATATATTTGTGCCGTCAGTTTAGGATTTGTTACTAATTGCTGTTTTCATTTTCATTCAGAGCCACAAATGTCAACATCAGGCCCATCATCATCATCAACACCAGTTGAAACACATTACAGTTTATGGGAACATTTTCATAATCGTATCCGTGAAACCCAGATGATACACAATGCTACAGCTGATGATGCCACAGTAGAAGTGAAAAAATACCTCAACGATGCGTTTTTGCCCAGAACTCATGATCCCCTAACTTACTGGAAAGAGAGAGCAGTAATCTTTCCTCATTTGTATGTCCTTGCTAAAAAATATATTTGCATGCCAGCAACAAGTTTCCCTTGTGAGAGCATTTTTTCAAAGGCTGGAGAAATTATCTGTAAAAAAAAGTAGGCTGAGTCTTTCGACAGCAGAGAAATTAATATTTTTGAATAAAAATCTATAAGAAAATGAGACATTGTGGTTTGATTTCTTTTATTAATATTCATTTTTCATGAACAAAATAACATTATGCAATGTGAAGAGCCTACAGGTTACAAGCTTCACATATTAGAAAAATACAATAATAAAAAAAACAACACATTTTTTAATGGCTCATTGTAAAGGTTGTTTCAGATCAAGTGAGTGACCACTAGGTGTCGCCGTGGAGACGGGTGTCGGAGTGATTCGAAGCCTCGAAACAATATGGCACATTTGCTTCAACTGTTTCATTGCTTCACGAAGCCTCGATCTGCCCACCACTACCTTCTGGGTTCATGGTTGCAGCATGGTTTCCAGGGGTGGGAGTTTAAGAGGAAATGCGACCTTCCTGTTCCTCATTTTATGCCATCACAAGGAATTCTGGGTAGTGTAGGCATAGTCCATTTCCTAGTGTTCCTAGTTTAATTTGATATTATGTAGAAATGTATTGTTTATTATTTGTATTTTTTCCTTGTAAAATTAATGTTAATGTATTTTGAATATTATTTTCATTTAAGTTTATATATGTATTATGTGTGTGTACATATTATTTAAATTGTTATGAAATGGTTGAACCTTAAATAATTTATATAAATAAAAATAATTTATTTTGTCTGTTCGAGTCAGTTCTGGTGAGGGACCTCCACGAGGAGGGTCACCTTAAAGAGCAACGTGCAGGTTGCACACCCCTATATAGCATAGTGTATGTTGATGATAAAACAACTAGATTTTCTGAACTGGAGTAATATATATTTAGCCATTAACGATATTTTGAGATAAATTGTGATAAAATAACTTCTGCGTCTATAAAGCACTAACCGGAAGTGATGATGGGCGAGGGAGTCTGGTCAAGTTCAAGCTCAGGTTAAATGGATGTGAATGAAGAAACCGAGTCTCCGATGTTGACGAGCATGCCTATGGCCCACAGGTAGGGGTGGGGCCGATCCGATCCAGTATCGGGACCGGGACCGATACCAGCGTAATTCATGTATCGGTCCAACATGCGGAGATAGCCGATATCCTGCTGAAATGACTCCAAAAGTGATTCCCGCCGGCTAGTCTGCTAGCTGGCTGCAAACTGTGGAATGGATTTCCTGAACGGAGGTGCGGCTCAATGAGACACAGAGACCCCCCTCAGGAAATCCATTCTGCAGTTTGCAGCCAGCAAGCAGGATAGCATTGAGCTGCCAACATGTTCGCTGTGTGTAAATACTTCACACTGGAAACACCGCAGTGCAAGACAGCAAAATGCAATATTTGCAAAGCCGTATTAATTAAACCATCTGTCTGTGATGCAAAAAATCTCCAGGTCTATAATTCTCCGGAGTGAAATGTGCGCTACAAACGACCGAGTGTGTGGTGACAGACACGGCAGTGAAGTCTGCTCTCTTCACCTGCACAAAACGCACCCAAGAACGAAAAGCCTTTTTTTTCCTAGAAGGAAAATTATGGACACGATGTCCTGACAGACTGGAATTCGTGCAACCAGCACAAACACAATAATTTACCATTATGGCATCTCTAAAACTCGATCTAAAACTTTCTCTGTTTCTCACTACTGCTCTAACTACAGCTGAACGCAAGCTCTTATTTGCCTCGGCCTACGTCATATGACGCGCTGCTAGCGGGAAAGGCGTATTCCAGAGCCTAGCACATTTTCATCAAAATTTGTACATTAAATGAGATTTCATTAGTAATTTCTTCATATGTGTTTTTAAAAGACCTATTCAGACAATATCAAGTATTAATTCAGTTATAAATTCAACCTGCACGTTGCTCTTTAAGTGTCTTTGTTTATGTTATTTTTGATCTGTTATTCTTTTTCTGAAGTCAATAAAAATTTGAATTGACTGCAAGCAGTGTCTCCTGCCTTTGCTCTGGTCATGTCCCTTCAACAACAAAGGAAAACATACTTAGTAACCAAGACAAACAAGGAAACACAGGAAATAATGAGAAGCAAAATAAAACAACAATCGGACATTTTCAAACTTCAATTCGGCATCTCTTTTGCTAATTTGAAATTTAATTCAAATTCAAAACTTTAACTGGAATTTTAAAAAGATTTTTAGTTAAATTCTGAATCAAATTCTCAAAATCTTTGAACTACTAACAGTGCAAAGTTTGTAATTTAAGAAAATTGAAATTCTATCCAGATTAAAGGTACAATATGTAAGAATTTTGTATCAAAACATTAAAAAACCACTTGCACAGTTTTATATATTTCTTTCAATTGTGTAGTTACATTATCCTAAAAGTTTCCAAGAATTTGTAAATTCAGAGAAATTCACAATTTTAAATAGTGCCCGTCCCTTGTCACTTGTCGCCTGTCAATGACGTAATATCCGCGTTATCCCTGGTTTCTGCTTGTACTGCCATAGTAACCATGGCGACAGACGTGGACAACTGCGTAACGTCTAGCGGAACATTGTTGTTGTTTCGTTCAAACATTATGGACCATGGCAAGCTGACTTTGGGACAAAAGGAGAAATAAAACGAGGATCAATGTTGGCGTGGCGTTTTCGAGATGCCAAGAGCTCCGTGTCCGTGACAAACGTCGACTTGACAGAGCTTCACGACTTGACAGAAATGCTGCTCTTGCATGTACTTCATTAGACAGGTGAGAAAATTTACATAAAACGAATCAATGTTATATATTTCAACATGATGAATTTGTTAGAATATGATCAATGTTATTCTAATGTTGATCTAGCAGTTGCTAGTTTCATACAGCATAGAATAACATTATAACTTCCAACACACTCAAATGCAGTTTAGTATGATAATGTAGACAAAGTGAAACAGCGCTGCGTTACCTCACAATTTTAATTTGTTACATAAACTGACCAGTTTGAGTATTAATTCAGCACTTGCGGGTAGTTCGGTAGATGTCTTCATTCCTTTATATCTGTGGGACTCGTGTGTGGTGCTGATATCTATCTCTCATTAGCAATTGCGACCTGCTTCATACCACAGTCATGTTAAAAAACATCAATGCATTCACTAATTAATACACATTATTTCCCAAAACATTATTAGCTCCATCGTTATGATGACAAGTTCCATGATTCTGCTTATTCACTTCGTCATTAATCTACGCCTTTGTTATTGTAAGAGGTTAGCGACCCCTAGCGGCGAAATAAAATTACATGTTGTGGCTTTAAAGGGATACTCCACTTTTTTTGGAAATAGGCTCATTTTACAACTCCCCCAGAGTTAAACTGTTGAGTTTTACCGTTTTTGAATCCATTCAGCCGATCTCCGGTTCTGACGGTACCACTTTTAGCATAGCTTAGCATACGTCATTGAAGTGGACAAGACCATTAGCATTTCTCATTAAAAAATGACCAAAGTGTTTCGATATTTTTCCTATTTAAAACTTGACTCTTCTGTAGTTACATCGTGCACTAAGACCGACGGAAAATGTAAAGTTGCGATTTTCTAGGCTGATATGGCTAGGAACTATACTCTCATTCCTGCGTAATAATCAAGAAACTTCACTGCCGTACCATGAGAGCAGCAGGCGTAATGATATGACGCAGCGCCTGAAAATAGGCCACCTTCCGTCAACACAACGGAACTATTTTCAGGCGCTGCGTCATATCATTACGCCTGCTGCACTCATGGTACGGCAGTGAAGTTTCTTGATTATTACGCAGGAATGAGAGTATAGTTCCTAGCCATATCAGCCTAGAAAATCGCAACTTTACATTTTCCGTCGGTCTTAGTGCACGATGTAACTACAGAAGAGTCAAGTTTTAAATAGGAAAAATATCGAAACACTTTGGTCATTTTTTAATGAGAAATGCTAATGGTCTTGTCCACTCCAATGATGTATGCTAAGCTATGCTAAAAGTGGTACCGCCAGAACCGGAGATCGGCTGAATGGATTCAAAAACGGTAAAACTCAACAGTTTAACTCTGGGGGAGTTGTAAATTGAGCCTATTTCCAAAAAAAGTGGAGTATCCCTTTAAAGTTAAATAGATGACTGTGAAAGCAAAATACACCTTGGACCAGCATGTTGATTCTGGAAGCTGGTTGAAAAAAAAAATTGAATGATTTGTTTAGACACCAGATATGCATCTCACTCTCAGATATACGAGATATGCATCTCACACTCAGCCCCGCAGCGCGGGTATAAATATGGAAGTAGATGCACGCACCATTTGCCTTTCGCTTCGGAGCCGAGCTTCATGTTCAGGTCTTCTGAAGAGTGTTGTTATACAACGAGCGAGTGTGTCGTGCTTCTTCTGGAAGTCTCTCCTGGTGTCGGTGTTTACAGCACGAGTACAGCGGTGATCGCGAGCTTCCGAGCTCTAAACTGCTGTTGTCACAGCAACCACATTTCTGTTTGTGTTTGTTTGTCTGACGGCCGTTTGAGGGCGGAGAAAGTAAGTGCTTCACTGATACAGGCTGCACCATTCCTGTATCAGTGTTGCCGCGGTCATTCCCCTGTGTGCTCCAGCACTAGTGAGAGTTTTTCACTTCCTGAAAGAGCAACACAGGTGCATTTGCGTCTTTTTCAAGATGTCATTTCGCCCGTGCGTTTCTGGATACGATTGTTCCCTGTCTCTCTTTGACGGTCACAATTGTTGCATCACGTGTTTGGGCTTACAGCACGCTGAAGCAGCTTTTGTGGACAGTTCATGTCTCCTTTGCGGGAATATGACTGTCGCGGTGTTGAGATAGCCTGCGTCCGCGAAGCGCGAGTCCCCATTACCACCCCCCACCCTCGGGTGCCGCGTGAGATGGGTGATAGGAGGATAGTGATGGATGTCTCGCCCGGTAACCATTCCCTGTGGGCTCCTCACTCCTCCCTTTCACCGCAGCCGTGTGAGTCCCCCGCGGAGCGTGCTGGTCAATCTGTAATGGGTGGGCCAGCCGTTTCACCCAGGGCTCCCCCAGAGGACAGGACGCCGATTGCAGCATCGGAGGGTGAGCTGGCCTCTGGAGATGATTACTTGACTGCGTTGTCTTCCTCTGGGAGCATAACGTTGCCCGAGCCAGATCCGGAATTGTCAGCTATGCTGAAACGGGCCACCGAGGCTGTCGGGCTCGAGTGGAACCCTTCACCGTGTCCTGCTCAGTCTCGGTTGGATGATTGGTATCTCGTGGCGGGCCGTGCTGGTTCTCAGCCCGCCGCCTCAGTACCCTTCTTTCCTGAAGTGCATGGAGAGCTTACTAGGTAGTGGACGGCACCTTTTACTGCCGAAAACTGCCTGAGTGGTTCTTCCCACCTCACTACCCTTGACGGAGGAGAGGTGAAGAATTATGAGGCTATCCCTCCAGTGGAGCGGTCTGTTGCGACACACCTGTGTCCAACGACCACTGCATCTTGGACGGGGGATCCTTGTCTCCCCTCGCAGGTCTGTGAGCTGACGTCAGACTTGACGGTCAGAGCTTACAAAGCTTGCGGGCTTCCTCTTTGCATGCCCTGGCGTTGTTGCAGGTCTACCAGGACAAGACACTCATGGACATGCACGAGGGTAGTCTAGATCGTGCGCTCATGAGTGAGCTCGGCACTGCCACTGACCTCGCCCTCCGGGGCACGAGTGTCGCAGCGTGCGCGGTCGGTCTAGCAAAGTCCACTTTAGTGGTCCAGGAGCACCATCGTTGGCTCAGCCTGGTTGAGATGGCGGATCTCAACCAGGTTCAAAAACAAGGTTCTTTTCCTGGACTCCCCAATTTCCCAGGTTGGGCTCTGGGGGAGCCCCGGGTGAAACGGCTGGCCCACCCATTACAGATGGACCAGCACGCTCCACGGGTGACTCACACGGCTGCGGTGGAAGGGAGGAGTGAGAAGCCCACGTTCGCTAGATTCTATACTTACTTGTCGAGCCGGTTGCTTCCCGTGTGCTCTCTTTACATAGAAGCCAGTTAACACCATGAGCCCGGTTCAAAGTGTCGGCTTGCTGCACCATTCCCCTCCTATGGACTGGATATGTGCGCTTTTTCTGCTCCAGTTGAGTTCCCCTTGTCCGAACCCTGTTGAGTTCCTCCACTCCCCCTCGGCATTGGACGTGATGGAGCGTCCGGTGCTAGGCCTACCACTCGTAAGCAGTGCGGAACCTGTATTAGGCTGGGTCCATATGTTGCGATCCCTTCGGTGATCCCATATGTGTATTCTTCCACGGTTCGGCTCCCTACGGCGAGCCCGTGTCTTTCCCTTGGCAGAGTCCTTCTGCTGTCACTGTTCGGTGTTGTCTCCCCCTGTCATAGGCTGGAGCCACCCCAGTGACATTCCATATGTTGTACTGCCCAGTCATCCGCCCAGTTCATATGTGTATTTTCCACATGTTACCTCCCTTCGGGCAGGATGTGGCTTCTGCATCATCCCTTCCTTCCATGTACAGGGTACACTTTCCCAGTGTTATCAAAGTCTAACTGAGTAGGTCTTGTGGAACAGCAGTGACTTCCTAGCCTAAGCCCTATCCTCTTTCGCTAAAAATGTCGGGAGAATCAGGAGGCTTTTGTCTAGGCACTGGAAGGTGGCAACTTTAGTGGCCTTTTCAATGGTTGATCCCATTTCAGTCAACGTAGACTATGTCTGACATTCTGGACTGAAAGGGAACATCCTGGTTGCGTATGCAACCCACCGTTCCCTGAAGGAGGGAACGGAGGACGTAGTCCCCTTGCCACTTCTGCTGGACCACCGCTGACTCCGAGTTACGCTCGGCTCCTCAGCAAAAAGCAAATGATGCTTGCATCTACTTCCATATTTATACCCGCGCTGCGGGGCAGAGTGTGAGATGCATATCTCGCACGCTAATGTGCATTGGCTCGTTCTAAGATACTTGAAGACATTAGGCTCCCTAGCGTGATCCCATTTCAGTCGACGTCACCTACGTCCTCCGTTCCCTCCTTCAGGGTGTGGATCTGTGCACACTATAACGGCTAATATTGCCCACAACCCATTGCTATTTGGAGGAGGAACTACAAATACGAGTAAGTGTTAAAAAAACTACAAAACATTAAGAGTATAGCGTCAGTTCTGGCAGGTCACGTTAGTCAAGCTTGCATCAGCTGACTCTCAGCTGATACATGTCTACCAATAGGAATACGACGCCTATCACTGTATACATATATAAGCTCCTTCAGCATTATCAGCAGCTATCGCGTTTCTCAGGAGCTAATTACCCTCCTCCATCCCCAGCTCCTCTCGTCCAGTCAGTATGGTGTTCTGATTCCCCTTGAATCAGAATAAATTGTCAAATGATGTTGTACTTTAAAATCTTGAATTAATGATATCTGCAATACATTCATGTTGCTTCTGTTTACCATAAGGGGGGTTATTGCTGCTCTCCCTGCTCTTATCCATGCTAGGCTGAATTTTTCATCAAAATTGTTTTCATAATTTAAAAATAAAAGGCATTTTTCCTAGCCTGATTTTAGCCTCTGATTTGAACTCTCTGTTTGAAGGGGCGTGTGCTGTGAGAATTCAGTGTAAACGCCCACTACTGTGATTGGCAGCTTTGCATATGAAATAGCTAGTATTACATGTGGAACTCTCTCGAAATTTTTTTGCACGGTTTTACTATTACTAACTACTTGTGAAAAGTGATAAGCATGGCATTACAATTAGATATATGGCATTATATTTAAATCATGGCAAGGTTGCAGTGATGAACAGCCGATCACAGACATGTATGCAGCAATCTCATCATTGCAACTCGATTTCTGCACACTAACGAATGCTTTCATCATAACTAACAGTGCAAACACAATGTAAATAAGAGATTCGTTTATTATTACGAGAGTTTTGGCGCGAGTCACTCAGTCACTGATAAACACGCGCTATTTCATTGGCAGCTCCAGCGCTCGCTGTTTGATTGACAGCTACAGCTATTGCAAACTGAGCGTTCTTTGATCGCTTTCTATATATAATTCAATCAGTTTAAATAACAGATTATTTACACCATACTAAGAGAAACAATGTGAAGTTGACCGTTTAGTCACTGATTTGATTTACTGACAGGACAAAGAGCATCTGACTGTAGCTACATGAATCACTACATCAGAAATCACTGGTCACAGATCAGGCATTAGAATGAACAGGGTTACTTACATGTTATGGCATTACTGTTGAGGCCATATCGTAAAAGCCTGCAAAACCTTTGATTTTGCAGACTGAATTACCAAAGAATCCAGTACTGAATATGAATAAATAATGTTCAGCTGAGACATTAACATTGTTGAAAATAAATATCCACATTCCTAGCATTAGGATCGTTTGGAATGTAATGTTATTTTTAGTCCAGTGAGTGACCCTGTGCTCTTGTCTCTTTTCTTCTGCAGAGGTGGTCTTTCGCTACCTTATTACGTCATAAAGAGGCACATTCCAAGACGAGTCGTTCGCTGGGCCTGGTAACAATAAGCTGATTTTGGACTAACAAGGAAGTTTTCAGTTCTGAAACTTTCAGGATATTATTATAATATGGTGACCTCTTATATGTCAAAACCTCAAGGAAAATTTGATTTCTCAGTTCATGACCTCTTTAACATTATCCGTGTTATATTCCATCTGCAATAACAATGTGGACTTTTATAAAAATCCGTTTGGCTATTAACTTTTAAATGTAATATTATGTATTAATATGAGGAGAGTCTCCGCATGAAAGACCCACGACTGGCAGATCAACGTGCTACTCCATTTATCTCCGATATGGTAGGAATGAAATGAAATGAAATGTGGACTGGAGGATTTTAACTGTGACAAGATGATTGACAGGCCAGTTTACTGTGACAGGATGCGACAGAGAGCAACCGTTAAAGACAAAATTGTATGACGTGATAGTATGTCTCAAAGCTTGTCTACTCTTCTGCTACACACTCAAAAGTATCTACTTTTTCCTCACAAAAAGAGTACATACTTTTAGGGCGTAGTATAAGTAGGCGAACTGAGGCCATGTCCACACTAATACGTTTTCGTATGAAAACGTATATTATTCTCTCCGGTTTGGCCTTCCGTCCACACTGAGATGGCGTTTTAAGTCAATGAAAACGTAGCTTTTGGAAAACGCTCTGTAGGACTTGGGGGTGAACCAAACACAATTGAATCTTTCATGTGATTCATTCAAACAGAAATCAGTCACCAATTCAGCCATAAAAGATCCCGGCTCCAGCTAGTCAATGCTAGCCAACAAAGACCCCCTTAGAAAGAACTTTATAACCCTGCAGGCCCCGAAGGGATGTGCCCAACTAAAGGAGAACATTGTCAACGTTAGATAGTTTGGAAAAGACTGATTGGTTCAGTGATGGCACGGCTCATAACACACTAAGATAACGATGGAGGTGTTTGATCCCAGGACAACGGATTTAAAACAGACCGCCGTAGTCGTAAATACCTCTGAAGGACCCAGAGCTGAAATCTCTCAAAACCATGAGACTTTACATATAAAATACATAAAATCATCCCAAAACAATTATTGACGGACTTATAATCAAACATTGTTCCACTACATAATCCTATATTGTAGCTATGTATGTGTCTATTATGCTAGATCACATACAAGTCATGTAATTGTTATAACTATTAGATGTATGAATGAAAGTGTGTCTTGTTGCATACTTTTGTACTCTGCTAAAGCCGGAGAGTAAGGGGATCACAGATAACACATGATTTACGATGAGAGGTGAAGAAAATGCCACCTCTCAAATAACAACAGTGTCTGATTGGTCAGAACTCATCCAGGAGGCTGGACAAACATTGGAGTTTAAAACCTTAGACCCGAACAGAGTTAGATTAGTATAATGCTCTAGAAGAAGAATACTCTCGAAGAATGCTGCTATAATAATGCAGCCGACAGAGTAACAGCCAGACAAGTAATCATGTAGACGAACGAAGACAAAGAACCCAAATTAAGATCAGAAGAACATGGGTTAAAACAGCTTCATTCAAGCCATCATCTACTCGTCTCACTTTCCTTTCTTTTTCTTAGTTGTCTTTTTATTTTCTGTTAAAAGTCTCGGTTCTAAGTTAAGTTCTGCTGCAAAGTTTCGTTTAAAAGTTTTGACTGCAAAACCCGCTTCAACTTCAAAGACTCATCCATCCGCCAACACATCACGTGACTGGCTGCCCACGGTCTATCCAGGCACTAGAAGACCAGCCAAGCAACGGACCCGGGAAACCCCTCTTACGCCGAGAAAAGGTAACCCCAAAGCAACGCAAGGACAAGCAAGTAGCCTCCAGACTCTTAAAGTCGGCATGAAATCAAATTTGACAAATCTTCTTTTTATATGTAATATTGTAGTGTTTATTATAAATGATTTATCTGTGCACTTCATTATTTTTTTAAAGTTCATGTACCGTTATAATCTTTAATCAAATACATTACCCTTCCCTCCCCCCTCGAAACAACCACTCTTCTCTTTCGGTCACGTGCAAAGGGCGCGGCCAGAGCCGATGAGGGTGCGGCTATCGGTGCAACGCCTCTCAGAGAAGATACATTCAAATCTGCCTCCATTTTGTTTGCAACGCCCAACCTCCAACTATCCAATCAATTCCCGAAGGATGAAATCAAGCCCCGCCCTACATTTTTTTCTAATTTCAGAAGCCGTTTCACTCGGATATACGTCACAACAAGGAAAAAATGACAATCTCAACTTCCGTTTCATGCCGACTTTAACTGAACTGGTGCATTGATATAAAATTGAATTACCCGCCTAAGAAACGATAGAAGGGTTAAATTATTGATTGATGGTTCGTTCAGGTCATGTCTTACAAGTGCATATAGAAAACGTGGGATTTCATCATCTTACTCTTAAAACTCATTATTTCCTCTCTCTTTCTTTCTGCAACTCGTATGAATGTGTGTTTGCGTGCGTGTGATTGTGTTAGATATTAGTTTTATGTGTTAGAATAATCAATAAAGTATTGTATTTTAAAGATAATTGTTCTTGTGTTATGTGCTTACAGATTTAATGTCTTGAACTGCTGATCTAAGTTACCTTGCTAATAAATAGTGTTTCACTATAGTTTGGATATTTATATCCGCTGCAGAGGTTATAGTACGGCCCGTTCGAATGAACGCAGAACGAGTCATTTGCTCGTCCGTATAAGTGATTCTGTTAAGATTCCCTATAAATAAATTGATAATTCCTTTTGAGCTAAATTGGCCTGTCTGGACCCTTAAATACATCTTATTATTATGTTTCCCTTACAGCTCTCCAAAGTGGATAAATTTGAAAACGCCGTTTTCGCGTTGTAGTGTGGACTGTGAAGCCGGAGGTATTTGAAAACGATGACGTAAGTTTAGTCATGTGATCCATGTTGTACCAATAGATATTCATGTTTACAGGTATTGTGCCTGTTATGTGCTATTCACTTTCACACTGTTGCTAAAATATGTTACTTAGTTTGTACACTCTTCATATCACAGTCCTGCACAGATGACAGAAAATGTACTCACATTTGCTGTCCTGCGGAAAAACATGAGAGCAGGGGCGGAGCTAGACTCTCAGTACAGTGGGGGTGGAGCTTCATCATGGGGCCCTCTGCTACCAAGTCATTTTAAAATTAAAACCGTAAAAAAAACCCGTAAAATATCTGATGAATGCATATGTAATAATGTGTCACTTGTTGAGCCAAGTAAGCTTAAATGTTAAATAAAAGTAAAACACAAAGGCTATCTCGTTTTTTTCAGAGAACAGTTTGTTTTCTTTCGTTTTGAATTGTTCTATAAAAGTACACATTTCAAGCTTTCTATAGATATATTTCTCAGGTGTGTGAGGCAAGTAGGCTACCTTATACGCTGAGTTTCGGTTAATTAATGAGACGAGCTCCAGTTCACGCGCTGGCGCCTCCGTGTCGTGATTAGGCTATCTATTGTCTGCTATATTTACTTCTTATTTATTAAATCCAGACAATTGGTTGATGAAACATTGATTACAATTAAGATACAATTAATACAAAACGAAATTCGCCTTAATGAATGGCTTTGTACTTTATGTTTGATGTCTCTGGGAAAGTTTTAAAGCAGTCTTTCAGTGCCGCTTTCAGAGCGGTCGCTCCAACGCATTCTCATCCCAAGGCGTCATATACTGACGCTTTTGCCAAAGCGTCTACATCCAACGCACATGGCACCCTTTAGCGTCAATATAACACGCTTCGGTTGTGGGTAGGTTTAGGTCTGGGGTAGGGTTAGGGTTAGACCACTAGGAGGCGCCTTCTGGCCCATATATATCTGCGTCTCATATTGATGCTAAAGGGTGCCATGTGCGTTGGATGTAGACGCTTTGGCAAAAGCGTCAGTATATGACGCCTTGGGATGAGAACAGGCTCGTCACGTCCGTAACGGGGAACTGTCACGTAACATTGTTTTTCCCTCATAAATGCGAACACGAAAAATGAATATTTTGTTCTGTGGAGAGCCAACCCTTCTTCATCCGGTGGGTAGTATTACTTTTTGTACTTTTGCCACTTAAAAGTTAAAGTTTCCGTTACGGATGTGTATTTCCCTCATATTAAATATAAAACGCATATGTAGACTAGACTGATATTTTTCTAATGTCTGGACTCCTTTATTAAGGAGTATGGATAAACAGACGTTTCAATATATTGGTAATAAATGCATTTTCGGAGAATTTACATTTCAAGTTTTTTTTACCTCAAATGTCACGTCCATAACGCTGGAATTGCCCAATTTTAAAGAAATTATCCTTAACTAGTTTTGTGGTGTAGGTCTACGTATTTTATAATGTTAACTTCAAATAATACTAATAGTAATTTAAAGATGTGGTAGCATTGGATCTGGACGGGAAGGATAACTCTGGGAGTTGGAAGGGGTGTGTCGCGATTCTGCCTTCTCACACACATTTTGGTTTCATATCGCATATCAGCCATCATTTCTACTAAAGAAAATGACAAAAATAGTAACGCACAGTAACTTGGATAAGTAATTTTAATCTGATTACTGGTTTGGAAATAGTAACGCTGTAGTGACCCACAAGGAAGTCTGAAAGAGACATTCACCAAGGGACTGTACCTTTAAGGAAGGGGAGGTTAGTCGATGACGTTTTCCGGTTTTTGACGTTGTGTTTTGTTTTGATATCACTCGCTGTACTGTGTGATAGAATTATTGAAGTGGATAGTAAAGTTGACTCGACGCATCTCCGTCTCTTGTCTCCTCACTTACTGCACTCCACATTGGTGACCCCCGACGCGAGTTGAACACGGCTGAATTATGTCACACAACGACGGTGGTGAAAACGCTGCGGCCGCGGCGCCGGCCGCTGCTAGCGGCGCGGCTAATGTCGGCGCTATCTACGCAGCCACCATCAAGTTACCGGACTTTTGGCAGCACAATCCACGGCCGTGGTTTCAGCACATCGAGGCACAGTTCCAGCTGAGAGGAATAACACAGGACGTTACAAAGTATTTCCACGTGGTAGCGGCCTTAGATGCCTCGACGACGGCCAGGGCTATGGCGCTGTTAGAGGCTCCTCCAGCTGACGGCAAGTACGACGCACTTAAAACGTTCCTGTTGAGCCTCTTTGAACTGTCAGAACTGGAAAAGGCAGACCGCCTGCTGTCCCTGAACGGCCTTGGCGACAGCAAGCCGTCCGAGTTAATGGAGAGGATGCTGGCGGTGCTGGGCGCGGCGGATCCCTCGTTCCTTTTCGCGCACATATTCCTGCGGCAGCTTCCAGCACCCGTGCGCACCGCACTGGCTAGTTCCCCCCTCCCTTCCTCCAGGGACTACCGAGCACTGGCTGTGGAGGCAGACAGGATATTCCTCGCCAACCGACAGCAGTTTGTCCATGCACTGCTGCCCACCCAGCGCACGTCTGTTCCACCCTCGGAGGACGACCCAGACACTGCAGCTGCTGTGACGGCCCGCCGACAGCGTGAGGACGGGTGGTGTTATTACCATTCCAGGTTTGGGGCAAAAGCCAAGCAGTGTCGTCAGCCTTGCAGTTTCGGAGCCCAGGGAAAAGCCAGGGCCGGCGCTCATTAGCAGCTATGGGCGCTGGCCGTGACTGCAAGCTGTTATTCATCACTGACACCTTGTCCGGCCGGCGGCTGCTGGTCGATTCTGGGGCTCAGCGCAGCATCCTGCCGGCGCAGCCTGTGGACACTATGGCTGGCGGGCACGGCCCCCCGATGGACGCTGCTAACGGCACACCCATTCGTACCTATGGCACGAGGCATGTGGAAGTGTGTTTCGGCGGGCGGCGTTTCGGCTGGGACTTCGTCATGGCAGCTGTGTCTACGTCGCTCCTGGGGGCGGATTTTCTCTGCGCTTATAGACTGTTGGTGGATGTTACAAACTGCCGCCTGATCGATGCCCTCTCTTTTGCTTCGTACCCCTGCACGCTGGGAGGGACAGGGGCGCTTTGTCTGTCGAACACGCTGGCCAACGGGGACCTGTATCAACGCCTACTTGCTGAGTTCCCTGACATCACCACACCCACGTTTTCATCGGCGGTGGCTAAGCATGGCGTGGAGCACTACATCACCACGGTGGGCCCCCCAGTCTACGCACGAGCCCGGCGCCTCGACTCTGCCAAGCTCGCTATCGCCAGGGAGGAGTTCGCCACCATGGAGCACCTCGGCATCGTGCGCCGCTCCAACAGCCCGTGGGCGTCCCCCCTGCACATGGTGACCAAGGCTGATGGCGGATGGCGTCCCTGTGGAGATTTCCGTCGCCTGAACGATGCCACCACACCCGACCGGTACCCAGTGCCGCACATCCAGGACTTCTCCGCCCACCTAGCCGGCGCCACCATTTTCTCAAAGGTGGACCTGGTGCGCGGTTACCACCAGGTGCCTGTCCACCCACAGGATGTCCCCAAAACAGCAGTCATCACACCCTTTGGCCTTTTCGAATTCCTACGGATGCCTTTCGGCCTCAAGGGGGCAGTGCAGACGTTTCAGCGTCTCATGGACTCGGTGCTGCGAGATATGCCATTCATGTTTGTTTACTTGGACGACATTCTCGTGGCCAGCGCGTCCGCAGACGACCACCGGACGCATCTCCGGCAGCTGTTCGGCCGGCTCAGTGAGCATGGCCTCATCATCAACCCGGCCAAGTGCGAGTTTGGCCGGTCATCCATCAATTTCCTCGGCCACCACGTCACCCCACAGGGGGCAGTTCCCCTCCCTGCCAAGGTGGAGGCCGTCGCCAGTTTTCCACGCCCACGCACTGTGAAGTCCCTGCAGGAGTTCCTGGGCATGGTGAACT
Source organism: Rhinichthys klamathensis goyatoka (assembly GCF_029890125.1). Lineage (NCBI taxonomy): Eukaryota > Metazoa > Chordata > Actinopteri > Cypriniformes > Leuciscidae > Rhinichthys > Rhinichthys klamathensis. Next base: position 2,266,994 of record NW_026606559.1, read on the forward strand.
TCTACAACCGTTTCCTCCCCCGTGCGGCCCAGCTCATGCGTCCATTGTACTACGCTTTGCGGGGTAGGAGACCGGTGGACGTGTTGGCTTGGTCCCCAGAGATGGCTGATGCGTTTGATGCTGCCAAAACTGCGCTGGCCAACGCTGCTCTGCTGGCGCACCCGTCCCCGACCGCCCCAGTTGCTCTTACTACGGACGCTTCTGATTACGCCGTGGGGGCTGTGTGTGAGCAGTGGGTGAACGGGGCCTGGCAGCCGCTGGCCTTTTTCAGCAGGAAGCTCCGGGACAATGAGAGGAAGTACAGCGCCTTCGACAGGGAGCTCCTGGGTCTTTTCCTTGCCACCCGTCATTTCCGTTTCCTGTTGGAGGGTCGGCGGTTCACGGCTTCCTCACTTACTGCACTCCACAACGCGTTAAATTACTCGTTACTGAAAAAAGTTACAGGCATCACTGCTGGCGAGGGCCCCGTTCCTGTCCAGTGACGCAAAATCAGCGGTGTTTGAGGAGCCCCCAATTGGCATGGGGCCTTGGGGCGACCGCACCCAAGCACCCACGCTATCTCCGCTACTGCATGAGAGCGGTTGCGTTTTAGACCAAACATATGGTGACTAAGTGTGACCTGGACGCATCAGTGATGGTGAGATATTTTGCTAAATAAAATTATCCTGTTAGAAGAATTGTGCGGTTACTTTATTATTATTATTTTTAATTGTATAATCTCGGTGAGCTTTTGTGAGATTTCACGCATGCGCAGTAAGGTGAATTTAGAAGTTTCTCATCTACACTGAAACGTCGGAAAACGCCTGAAAACGCTAGTGTGGACGGAGAGCGTTTTTAAACGAAAACGCCGTTTTCAAATGTATCCGGATTATGTGGACGTAGCCTGAGACGTGTTTCTAGGTTGTTTATTTGATCCCTTTCACCTGTTGTCTTGTTAATTACTCGTTGTCTTGTCAGCTGTGTCTCGTTTTCCTGATCTGTTCTGTATTTAAGCCCTGTGTTTCAGAATTTTCCTTGTCTGTCGATGTTGTGTTTTAGTAGGTTGTTCTGTTCCTATTTCTTTGATCCTGTTTGTGAGATTTGAGAGTTGGCTTAAGAAACACTACTGCAATTAGAACCTGCATCCTCTCTGCTTCAACCTGTTTGTGATAAGGTTGTGCTCATAAAAATGTTGGAAGAGTAAACTTCCAGCAAATTAATCAGAAAATGTCTGTAAGCTTACTATAATTAAATCAGAATATTTACACTGTGCTAATTGTTTGCTGCCTAATTCATTTCACATTACCTCTGTAAATCTTTTACGTTTACAATTACTTGACCAAGCTCTGCAAAAGTGTAGTGTTCAGACCTAGATCGTACTGGATAATATTTTTATTTGTTCATAAAATATTTTGAAATCTCTCTATTGAGGTTCATCTGTCCTCCACTGCAGTTCTAAGAAAATATGGGCATCCTCGCCACCCTGACGCCTCACATATCTAGCCAGAGGTGCTATAGCCTGAGAAGATTAAGCATACCTTAACACTGACTGGAGATGAAGACAGCCAAACTGAGTTAGATTGTTCTCTTCGTCATAGGGTGTGCTGAATACATGTATTTTTAGCTGCTGGAAGTGCGATTTGACACTCCATTAGCCAGAAGAAGCCGGAAAGTCAGTTCTTTGCAATTAGATTAGGATAGAGAAGGGAGGGAAAACAGGCATATTAAAGCCTTTCTCACTATGCTATAACATTGTTTGCAGTTCTTGGGTTCACTGCCACGTACACAGGCCTTGGATCTATAAATACCCTTGCTTGTCAATGGTGTTTAATATCAATAATGTGATCCACCACGTTGACGGCATGGTTTACTGCAGATTATTGTGTTGCTGTTTGAATGAGTGAAGTAATGAAATTAAGCTCAACTTCATCCCTTTTCCAATTTGTTTTTCTATATTTTATGTTTAAAAAATATGTTTGTTGATTTGGTGGTATGTATTTTAAATGTATATGTACTTTACAGTGTAAAAAAACCCTCTTAGTTACAGAAAGGATAACACTGTAAAGTGCATAGAAACTAATTAGTTGAATTCTTTACATTATTTAATGTACAGTCTATCCTGAACTAACAATGAACAACTATTTGTTAATCTAGGTCAATATTAATTTCAAATTTACTATATTCTTCATTGTTATTTTCTGTGAAAACACCATTGGCTACTGCATTAACTTTTGTTAACTTATAGAAAGCTTTATATATGATATTATTTGTATAATTATTCTAAGTAATTATAATTATTTTTGTTTAAAAAAAATATTATATATGTATATTTAATTTAATATGCAAATATGTTTTGCCACTTCTATTCGCAATCTTTCAAATTCATGTTCAGTGTAAAACTCTCCAATTGTGTATACAGCCTCCTTTACAAATATAATGAGTGTGATGGTAGAAATGTGTTCCTTTAATTCTATTAATATATCATACAACCACTGAAATATATAATAGCACTTGATTCAATTCACTTCTCAGTGAAACTCAATACCGGCTTACCGCCATTAGATAGGGAGCCCGGAGTCGATGCAAAGTTTAAGTGTGAAGAAATATGAACGATTAACTCATTCATCATAATATCCCTGATGTTTTGATAGTTGAAGTGTTTAGAAGACTTCTTAATAACATAATAATAAGGCTAAAATAACACTTATCCCCAGATAAACATTGGTCATTTTAATCAACTAAGTGGTGAATAGCAATAATAATCATGAATGAATGACCACAATTAGGATCTACACAAAGATTATTCTGAATTAATTATTAAGAAAACATTAATGCTGCAGCTTTATCACTGATTATGTATTCCTTTGTGTATACTGTAAATATATATTGTGTTTTGTTGATACATCTGTATCAGTTATTCTATCAAATGCTTTCAGAACACATTAACACTTCCATTTGGCATCTGAAAAAGTAGAGGGTATAATTTCCTCTATAAGCAATTAGTAGAGCAAGTACTCTTTGGATTTACAGCTGACAGACACTGGCCACAAAAAGAAATACTGTCCTTTTTACATCCAAAGCAGTTAATCAAATAGCACAGATTCAGGAAGTGAGGACAACGTTGACGTAATTTGTACACAAATCATTCCTTTCTTATGTCTAAAGAGTTATCATGCCATGTTTGTGGTGAACTGTACATCTTCGTTAGAGTGCATTTCCTCAAACTCTTTAACAATTAAGGACAGAAGGAATCTAAGTGTGCTGGGACATCCCTGCATGGGATATTTGAAAAAAGGCGTTTATATGAGTGCCATACAATATCCTGTCATATTCTAGAGATATAATGTGAGAGGACCAGACACTTAAACAAACAAGCCAATGGAACATATCAAGAATGTGGTGTAATTGCACATTTACTCTAAAATTTCAGATGCCATTTATATAAAGGGAAGATCAACAGGATGAATGTACAATTTTTGGTATGCACTTTGCACAGACTTCCCATCTGCTAATTGTGCTTTCTGTGTCCATAATTCAAGTGTGACATCACAATTGGACACTTGTCCTTTTTTTTTTTTTAAACTAGGAGATGAATAGTCTTTCTGGAGACCCTCAAAGTCAAAAAGAAGATTTCAAAATGCCATTTACACAATTGAACATTTGTGTGTAATGTGTGTGATTCACTATGATCATCTGCCAGGGATACTGTCTGGCCACCCAACTTTGGAAAGTGTTGCATGCAACTACCATTAGGCTAATTTGGTGCATTCAAAGGAAAATAATAATAATTCAGTTAGCAATTCATCATATATCTGTGTAATGTGAAATATATCCTGTATTATCCTCCAATATGATACATTTAAGGATACACCCAAAATATAATTTTGCCATCATTTACGCACGTCCATGTTGTTCCAAACCTGCAAAAAACCCTGAGATTTTTTTTTCTCCAAATTATCTTCTCTTGTGTTCCACAGACAACAGAGTCAAACAGGTTTAAAATGAAGATGTACATGTGAGTGGAATCAAGAGGGTTGTTGTTTGAATTGTTTTATTTTTCGGGTTTTATTTTTGGGTGAAATATCCCAGTCCTGGATATTATCAGAAATGTTTAGAAGAATTTTAATGGTTAATGAAAGAAAATCAGCAAATATCAAAGTCAAGTCATCTTCATTTATATAGCGCTTTTAACAATATAGATTGTTTCAAAGCAGCTTTACAGTGATAATAGGATATTACAGTAACAGAGATTGTTTTGGCTTTACAGCAGCTCTAGAATGAAGTTATTGTCCAGCTAAAGTTCGTTTTGATTGATTGATTCACTTCAGTTGCAAAGATCATTAGTTATTAACTTAGGGGCTGCTAACACGACACCGTTCTAACAGAAAACACTCAACGCGCTCCGGGCCATCCGCACAAAACGGTGCCTGGTAGCTCGAGAACGGCAAACCCTGAAAAAGATTCCAAGGTGCAAGCCTTAAATAAAAAAAGAAAAAAAGGTTTATCTCTGCGCAAACCTCAAAAAACGCAAACCCACGAAAACGTTGACAGAGTGCACATGCGCATCAAGTGTTATAGGTATGCGCCTTTGAATATACACTCACCTAAAGCATTATTAGGAACACCATACTAATACTGTGTTTGACCCCCTTTCGCCTTCAGATCTGCCTTAATTCTACGTGGCATTGATTCAACAAGGTGCTGAAAGCATTCTTTAGAAATGTTGGCCCATATTGATAGGATAGCATCTTGCAGTTGATGGAGATTTGTGGGATGCACATCCAGGGCACGAAGCTCCCGTTCCACCACATCCCAAATATGCTCTATTGGGTTGAGATCTGGTGACTGTGGGGGCCATTTTAGTACAGTGAACTCATTGTCATGTTCAAGAAACCAATTTGAAATGATTCGAGCTTTGTGACATGGTGCATTATCCTGCTGGAAGTAGCCATCAGAGGATGGGTACATGGTGGCCATAAAGGGATGGACATGGTCAGAAACAATGCTCAGGTAGGCCGTGGCATTTAAACGATGCCCAATTGGCACTAAGGGGCCTAAAGTGTGCCAAGAAAACATCCCCCACAACATTACACCACCACCACCAGCCTGCACAGTGGTAACAAGGCATGATGGATCCATGTTCTCATTCTGTTTACGCCAAATTCTGGTCCAATTTTGGTGAGCTCTTGCAAATTGTAGCCTCTTTTTCCTATTTGTAGTGGAGATGAGTGGTAGCCGGTGGGGTCTTCTGCTGTTGTAGCCCATCCGCCTCAAGGTTGTGCGTGTTGTGGCTTCACAAATGCTTTGCTGCATACCTCGGTTGTAACGAGTGGTTATTTCAGTCAAAGTTGCTCTTCTATCAGCTTGAATCAGTCGGCCCATTCTCCTCTGACCTCTAGCATCAACAAGGCATTTTCGCCCACAGGACTGCCGCATACTGGATGTTTTTCCCTTTTCACACCATTCTTTGTAAACCCCAGAAATGGTTGTGCGTGAAAATCCCAGTAATTGAGCAGATTGTGAAATACTCAGACCGGCCCGTCTGGCACCAACAACCATGCCACGCTCAAAATTGCTTAAATCACCTTTCTTTCCCATTCTGACATTCAGTTTAGAGTTCAGGAGATTGTCTTGACCAGGACCACACCCCTAAATGCATTGAAGCAACTGCCATGTGATTGGTTGATTAGATAATTTCATTAATGAGAAATTGAACAGGTATTCCTAATAATCCTTTAGGTGAGTGTATAAGTGTGCAGGCGTGTAGTCTTCTTTACAAACCAACCCTCAATAAACTACTTGTCTGGCCTTAAGAATTTATAATAAATAATTTTGTATTGCTTCCGTGTAGCCATGTGAACCGAAATTATCCAGACATTTAATCTGTAAAGGGAAGGAGGCCTTCACAGGGGAGAGACTAGTTGACACTTCAGGACTGCGTTGTCATCGTGTCCAGGTCCTTCATCAGATCTGGATACGGCCTGGATCCGGCGGACTGCGGTGAAGCTCGGGATAAACAGAGAGACTAATATTAACGCCATCCTTCTTATGATGTAACAAGTACAACAGGATTTATGGGAAGGGTTCCCGGTTCCAGCTGACCTAATCTATGCAGCCTAACATTGAATTATAGAAGTCTATAATATGTTATGTGTATGCTAGGTCAAAGAGATGTGTTTTTAGTCTAGATTTAAACTGACAGTGTGTCTGCTTCCAGGGACAATGTTAGGAAGACTGGTCCAAAGTTTTGGTGCTAAATAGGAAAAGGATCTAGTGCCAGCAGTCGATTTTGATATTATCAACTGGCCGGAATTTTGAGATCGCAATAGACGTGAATTACTATATAAAGTACTGGGGAGCTAAACCATTTAGTTCTTTGTAAGTAATCAGCAATTTTTTTAAATGTGTACACTGTTTAATAGGGAGCCAATGCAGTGTTGACAGAACCAGGCTGATATAGGCATACTTCCTGGTTCTGGTAAGAACTCGAGCTGCTGCGTTTTGGACCAGCTGTAGTTTGTTTATTAAGCATGCAGGGCAACCACCCATAATAGCATTACAATAATCTAGCCTTGATGTCATGAATGCATGAACTAATAGTTCCGCATTTGTCATTGAGAGCATATTATGTAATCTAGATATATTTTTAAGATGGGAAAATGCGGTTTTACAGATACTAGAAACGTGACTTTCAAATGAAAGATTGGTATCAAAGAGCACACACAGGTTCCACAATGACGACGAAGACTAGAGCAGCCATCAAGTGGTATACAGCAGGCATGTATTTGCCATCGGGACTACCGGGACATTCCCGGTGGGCCGACGTGCTTTTGCGGCTGATACATCTCATACTTTTTTCTTTTTTTTTGTCTTAACGGCCCATAAAACTCGTACATCGGCGGCCCATTCGTTTGGTTTTGTTTTGCTTAATTGGCGGCGCTGGGTTTGTGCCGGTGTAATGCATTGGTCAAAAAAAGTCAGCGTTAGTTATTTTTTTCTAACAGACCGGCCCATGAAACACGTAGATCAGCGGCCTATTAGTTCTTTTCTTGATTGACACTGGGCTGGTCCAATCACATCAATCACATCTTTAAACACCTCCCCTTATGGGTTGAGCGAGCGTGCAGTGTCAGTGTGTATCTGTCAAAATAGTCAGAGAGATGGAGATAAAACGCAAGGAATGTGCAGAGAAATAGCGTGAAAAATAGATACAGGCCCTTTTACGCTGTAAAATGTGTCAAAATATATGTTTTCTGCAGCAGCAGGACCTTAATCAGCTCCAGTGGTTGATGAGGATAGTAAGGAGGATCAGGAGAGAGATGAGTGTGTGTAGAGCCTGCGGTAAGCAGAACTACTTTCAAAACACTTAGGCTATGTCATGAGTTTAGGAACCCATTACCCAGTTACGCATTATTTCTGCATAGTTGACGATTACCGCAATTTACTAGAGTATTTAATGAGTATCCGTTTGTAAACCAAGTTTTCCGCCAAAATAAAAGCTTGATGCAGTTTCCGTCAATGACTCTTTCAAGTATAGAAATTAGTACAAAACTAATTATGAAAGTTTCCTTTATTTTTCAGTGCATTTGTTTTACAATATATGGCTATTACTGTCATGGGATTAATATTATAACTATTATTATGCAGTAGTGTAATGTAGACAAACACTGTAACTAAAAGAGGTTTGAATTTTTCTTTGTTTAATTTGCACACTGAATATGGGTTGGAGCTTTTATTTTTGAACTCTCAAAGTGGACCATTGATGAATTTAACATTAAAATGCACAAAATGTTCTTACATGGGGGGGGGGGCATGCCCCCCAACCCCCCTTGAAGGCCCGTGATCCACCCACCACAGATTTAACAAAGATTCTGTGGGAAACACTGGTATTGCTATGCCAATGCAGCTTATAGCTTGTTTTTTTGGGATTCATCACTGTGGAGTATAGTTCTGTTGTATTAATAAATGACAATTTTGTACTTATTTCATCTGTTAACTCTCACTCGTTCCTACTCACTGATTACATGGCATTAGTGGTTTTAAGGAATAGGAGTTGGTATACATATTCAAGAGCGTGCAAAGATGGGTGATGTTTATGATCATATGTAGTGGGCCAGTCTGGGCCAAAATGCCTGGTCTAGCAGGCTAAACTCATTAGTGTTGTATCACATCTGTACATCCTCTAATATAATTGTAGTTTGTGTGGTCTGGTCCATTAATCAAAGTATAGCTGTTAAGTGTGCAATGAGATAGGCTTGTGGCAAAGTGCATTAGCGTATAATATCACAACTATTGTGATCTCGTCCCATTAGAACATTCCTCTGTATCCTTGTATTGTTAGTCAGTTGTTAGACAGCTCAAACTTGAATGCACGCAGGAATGGTAATATATATTATAGCAGTTCTTAACTGGTGGCTTGTGATAAAAAAGAAAAAAAAAATCCATATAACCAAACCACATAATTCTTCACAACTAGGATAGCAAAATAAATAGACTTATCATTAAACTGTGGGATGTTAAAAGGGAGGAGAAAGTGATTCCCATATCTTATCAGATGCTACAGTATTTTACAACTAAACCGGGGACACACTTAACAACTGTAAGGCCGATTATAGATGTAATTTGATACTTTCTGTAATGAATCACTAGACTCAGCAGAATCCATTTGCAGCTTTTAATAAGGAAGGTCGTACAGGTGGGGTCAAACAGGGCAGACAGAGCAAGGTAGATCAAACAGCAGGGATAATCCAGACAACAGGCAGAATTCGGGGCAGGCAGCGATAATCAAAAGTCCAGGCAGATAACAATCAAACAAATGAGGAAACAGTCCAAGATCAAACTAGATAAACAAGACAATAGATAAACGCTCAGAAGTGATCACCAAGACAAATCAAGACTTCGCAGAGAAGTGGTGAGTGGAAGTGTCTTTTATGCGTGTGTGCAAATGCAGTGCAGGTGTGAAGCGCAATCAGTCCCAGGTAAGAGGTATTATGGGAATTTGAGTTCAGAGCCAATAGTTAATATTCCGGGGAAGGTTCCCTCTGGTGGCAGAGAGGAGGTGGTACGGGAGCCTCCTCTGTGACAGAGCCCCCTCCCTGCGAGCGGCTCCTGACGCGAGGAGGCAACTGACGTCGGGGTCTTCCACGGGGTCGAGGGGCCGGTTTCTCCGGATGCATCCTATGAAACTCCTCAGTAAGAGTGGGGTCCAAGATATACCTTGAATTGACCCAGGATTGCTCCTCCGGACCGTACCCCTCCCAGTCAACCAGATACTGGAGAAAATTACCCCGACGTCTGGAGTCCAGCAACTTGTGCACCTGGTACGCCTCCTCGCCGTCGACCAGTATAGCTGGGGGGTTCTGAGAGGCGGCCCCCTCCTCCGGTTCTCCCCTCGGACCACTAGCAGGTTTCAGCAGAGAAACATGAAAAGTAGGAGAAACACGATAATTAGCCGGTAGTTCTAAACGAAATGATACTGGGGATATTTGTCTAACAATTTGGAATGGGCCAACATACCTGGGACTGAGCTTGCGGCATGGAAGTCGGAGTCGTAAGTCTCTGGTTGATAGCCATACCCATTGGCCGATCTGGTATTCCGGCGCGGGGCGACGATGGCGATTGGCTTGTTGTTCTTGACGTCTGATAGCATGCAGTAAGTGTGTGTGTGCTTGATCCCAGACCTCCTCGCTCCTGTGCAACCATTCCGTGACGGATGGGAGTTCTGTGGGTTCACCAGACCATGGGAAGAGAGGAGGCTGGAAGCCGAGTATACATTTAAAAGGGGGTGATGCCAGTTGCGGGTTTAACCAGCGAATTTTGGGCGTATTCGGCCCAAAATAAGTATCTACTCCAGTCATGTTGATGTTGTTGACAGTAAGTTCGGAGGAAGCAGATTATGTCTTGATTCAGGCGCTCTGTTTGACCATTTGACTGGGGATGATAGCCTGAGGTGAGGCTAATGTTCACATTTAGATGCTTGAAGAAAGCAGTCCATACTCTGGAAGTGAATTGAGGTCCCCGGTCAGATACTATATCATCAGGTAATCCATAGAATCTAAACACTTGGTTGCACAGGAGTTCTGCTGTTTCGAAGGCAGTGGGAAGCTTGGTGAGGGGTACTAGTCGACAGGCCTTGGAGAATCGATCCACTGTAGTGAAAATGGTGGTGTAGCCTTGGGAATTGGGTAGGTCAGTGATAAAATCAACAGCAATGTGTGACCATGGTCGTTGAGGTGTTGGGAGAGGACGTAAAAGACCAGCAGGTAATCTTCGGAGTGATTTGGAGGTTTGACAGTTGATGCAACTTTGAACGTGTTTGATGGTATCGGACGAGAGGGTGGGCCACCAGAATTGATTTTGGAGTAGTTGAATAGTGGTAGTGATTCCGGGATGACCGGAACTTGGGGTTGAATGGACTTGATCGAGGAGACGGGCCGTAGTGTTTCAGGTACAAAGAGGAGGTTTGTTGGGCATTCGGTGGGGGTGGGTATCTGAAGGTTTGCTTGTTGAATCTCAGTTATGATATCCCACTGGACAGGGGCTACTAACAGGTTTTCATGAAGGATACTTTCAGGATTGGAGTTCTGGGCTATCTCCTCAGTTTGCCGAGAGAGGGCATCAGCTTTGGTGTTCTTGGTGCCCGGGCAATATGTGACGGTGAAATTGAACCTGGTGAAAAACAGAGCCCATCTAGCTTGACGGGGATTGAGACGTTTGGCTGATCGTAGGTATTCCAGATTCTTGTGGTCGGTGAGAATGATGAATGGTTGATTAGCTCCTTCCAGCCAGTGACACCATTCTTCTCAGGCTAATTTCATGGCTAATTGTTCACGGTTCCCAACATCGTAATTACGTTCAGCTGAGGTAAGTTTGCGGGAAAAGAAAGCACACGGATACATCTTGGCTGGGTTCCCTTGTCGCTGGGATAATATGGCTCCCACTCCTGTATTGGAAGCATCCACTTCAACGATGAATTGGAGTTCCGGGTCAGGGTGACGTAGAATGGGTGCTGTAGTGAATCGTGTGTTTAGATCTTGGAATGCTTGTTGTGCTTCGGGGGTCCACAGTAGGCGAGAGCTGTGTCGTTTGGTTAGAGCTGTTAGAAGAGCGGCTATGAGACTGAAGTTTCTGATGAATCTTCTGTAGAAATTTGCAAATCCCAAGAATCTTAGCAATTCTTTTATGGTCTGGGGTAACGGCCAATCCAGCACTCCTTTTACCTTCTTCTCGTCCATGGCTACTCCCTCCTGACTGATAATGTATCCCAGAAAGGATATGCTTGTCTGATGGAACTCACATTTTTCCATTTTGGCATAGAGATGATATTGAATGAGTCGTTGGAGAACTGATCTGACCTGGCGAATGTGCTCCTCCAGTGAATCTGAGTATATCAATATATCATCGATGTACACGATCACCCATTTGTCCAGCATATCCCGGAAAACGTCGTTCATGAAAGACTGGAAGACGGAAGGACTGTTGGACAGGCCGAATGGCATAACCAAGTACTCATAGTGCCCACTAGTGGTGGAAAAGGCAGTTTTCCATTCGTCACCTTTACGTATGCGGATAAGATCGTAAGCGTTGCGCAGGTCGAGCTTGGTGTAGTATTTGGCTTGACAAAGCTGTTCTAAGGCGGCTGGAACAAGAGGTAGAGGATAACGATATTTGATAGTGTTCTCATTTAATCCTCGATAATCGATGCATGGTCTGAGTCCCCCGTCTTTCTTCTTCACGAAGAAGCCGGCGGCGGCTGGTGATGTGGAAGGTCGAATGAAACCTTTAGCAAGCTCTTCTTCTATGTATTGTTTCATGGCCTCAGATTCAGGTTGAGATAGGGGAAATATTCTTCCTTTTGGGGGTGTAGTACCGGGACTTAAATCAATGGCACAGTCGGTTGAGCGGTGTTCAGGAAGTTGTGAGGCCTTTTCTTTGCTGAAGGCTTCAGAGAGAGATCGGCATAGGCAGAGGGTATGTTTCCCAGTTCGGGGTCTGATGTGACAGATTCTGGTGTTGAGCAGGTTACTCGAGTGACTTTGGACAGGCAGCGGTTGTTACAAGTCTCATCCCAGTGAATTATTTGACCTTCTCTCCAGGAAATGTGTGGGTTGTGGATTTGAAGCCAGGGATGACCAAGAATGATGGAATGATGTGGAGCATGGATGACGTAAAACTGGATGTACTCGGAATGAAGAGACCCAATGTGCATCTTTACTTTCTCCGTTACACGCTGGATCCTGCCCTCTCCGAGGGGACGTCCATCTAGCGCCTCCACTGTTAGGGAAGAATGACAAGGGTTTAATTTGAGGTTACATTGCTTGGCAAATGTATGAGAAATTAAGTTTCCCGCTGCTCCAGAGTCTATCAATGCGGTAGTATCAGTAATTTGATCTTGAGTGGTCAAACGAATAGGGAGAGAGAAACTGGATGCAGAATTTAGATGTTCTCCCTGATGACTCACCGATTGATTGCGATTAGAAGGTCGGACAGGAGAGCTTCATGTGTCCAGGTTGACCACAGTACATACACAGGCGATTCTGCATTCTACGTTAACGTTCCACTGGAGTAAGATGAGTGAATCCGATCTGCATAGGTTCGTGAGCTGCTGCTGCCTCAGGTAAGTAATGGACTGGTGCTCGGGTAGTACGTCTGGACCGCATAAGGTTGTCGACTTGAATGGCCAGAGCTATATATTCGTTCAAGTTCTTTCCCTCGTCTCGACAGGCTAACTCAGACTGAAGTTCAACTGTTAGTCCTTTCCTGAAGAGAGTTTTCAATGTATTTTTGACCCAGTTGGTTTGGGCAGCGAGCGTGCGAAACGTGAGAGCATATTCAGCTGTAGTTTTCCTCCCCTGGGTGAGAGTTAAGAGTTGTTCTCCAGCATCTCCTCCTTCTGTGGTATGTTCGAAAACCTGACGAAACTGTTGAATAAAGTCTTCAAATGAAGCAAATGAGGAGCCCTCTGGTCTCCAAACGGCGGTAGCCCACTCTAGTGCTCTGCCAGTGAGCAGAGAACAGACAAATGCAATGCGGCTGGCATTGGTGGAATAAAGAGTTGGTTGTTGGTCAACGAAGAGCGTGCATTGTAGTAGGAAACCTTTACATTTAGGTGGAGTGCCATCAAATTTATCAGGGAAAGCGAGCCGACGATTAACTGATGTACTCACTGTATCTGAAGGATCATTTTGAGGTGGTGGGGCGGCGGGAGTACTAGGTGCATTAACGACTGCTGTACGAAGTTCCTGCAACCCTCGTACAAGTTGTTCAGTGAGTGTAGTCAAATGATTCAATTGTTGGTGATGAAGGTCCAGACGAGAAGCTTGGGTTGTGAGCTCAGTGGTCAATTGCATGACTGCTGCTGGATCGGTTGTCGGCGAAGTCTTCTGTAATGAATCACTAGACTCAGCAGAATCCATTTGCAGCTTTTAATAAGGAAGGTCGTACAGACGGGGTCAAACAGGGCAGACAGAGCAAGGTAGATCAAACAGCAGGCAGAATTCGGGGCAGGCAGCGATAATCAAAAGTCCAAGAACAGTCCAAGTCAGGCCAGGCAGATAACAATCAAACAAATGAGGAAACAGTCCAAGATCAAACTAGATAAACAAGACAATAGATAAACGCTCAGAAGTGATCACCAAGGCAAATCAAGACTTCGCAGAGAAGTGGTGAGTGGAAGTGTCTTTTATGCGTGTGTGTAAATGCAGTGCAGGTGTGAAGCGCAATCAGTCCCAGGTAAGAGGTATTATGGGAATTTGAGTTCAGAGCCAATAGTTAATATTTCGGAGAAGGTTCCCTCTGGTGGCAGAGAGGAGGTGGTACGGGAGCCTCCTCTGTGACACTTACGACTGCTCATGCCCAAATGTGCCGAGTCAGAGACAGTTGCTTTCAGTCAGTGTTCACAGTAGGTGTTTAAAATCTGCTCCAGTCATTGGAAACAGTCTGTAAGTGTGTTCAGTTCAGTCTTAGAATGTTTCAGCTAGTCGTTAAGTGTGTCCTTGGCATTAGGCTCATTGGAAAAATATGCCTCTATACTTTTGCATAACTCCTATAGGGATGAACCTATAGGGTAATTTCAGGTAAAGTGGGCTTTTCTTTAAACATGTAATTTAGATTTCCACAGGGTTTTTTTCTTTTCTTTTTCTTTTTTTTCTTTTCTTTTGTAAACTTTAAGGTACAGCTATTATATTTTTTTATTTGAATTCAGTTCATATAATGTGTTATTTGCATGGTATATACCAACATACATTTTGAGATCATGCACTCTAGACACATTTATTTTAGGTAAAGTGGGCCAAGCTCTAATTTATCAAAAATGATCTTATTTAAAAACACATAGACAGACAGGGCTAAACACAAATCACAGACAGGGCTAAGATGAATCCAGGATTAGGCCTTAGTTTAATTATGACATTAAAGTAGCTTTTATAAATTTTCCTTAGAAAAATACATTTCTGGTGTACATCTTGAGACAAAACAATGGCACTGACATATTTTAAGATATGTCAGTGCAAGTTGCTTTCAGCAAAACAGCTCAGACATGTATTTTAGTCTGGGACTATAGGCTTAAGCCTTGTCTTTGAAACCGGGGGATGGTTTATTTAAGCAATAAGGTACGAGAGGCTGTGCTGTATCGTGAATAAGTCATGGCTGAAGGGCGTTGTTAGGCACGACGTGAAGCGGAGTGCCTGCAACCCCTTCAGCCGTGACTTATTCACGATACAGCACTAACCTCGAGTACTGGCTGCAGATAAAGTCCTAATTGTTGGTGATTTTAATATACATGTAGATAGTTAGACAAGTTAGACAACACGTGTCAGGACCTACTCATTGTCCTAATCATACTCTAGATCTAATATTATCACATGGAATCGATGTTGAGGGCGTTGAAATTCTACAGCAGAGCGATGACATCTCAGATCATTATCTAGTCTCGTGTATACTCCATCTAGCCAAGGTTGCAAAGCCGACTCCGTGTTACAAATATTTTAGACCTATCACTTCTGACACTAAACTTTATTAATAATATTCCTGATCAGTTTCATCTCCACAGCAACCCAGATAGCTTAGAAGCACTCGATATTGCGACATAAACGTTTGACTCTCTTTTCCAGCACTTTTTTTTAGACACAGTTGCTCCTTTGCGCTTAAAGAAGATTAAAGAAAATAGTCCAACGCCATGGTACAACGAGCACACTCAGGCCCTTAAGAGAGCAGCCAGAAAAGTTTTTTCGCATTTTATGGAAAGAGAGCACGATTGCGTACAGAGAGGCCTTAATAGCTGCTAGATCTGATTATTTTTCAACCCTATTAGAAGAAAATAAACAAAACCCTAGGTATTTATTTGAAATATTTATTTGATAGTGGCTAAATTAACAAAAAATAAAACTTCAACCCCAGACGTTTCCAAGCAGCGCAGCAGTAATGACTTTATCTCGGGACTCGACCATGGAGCCAGTATTGAAGCGGCCTCATATGAAGCAATCCGACGGATGGAAGGATGCACTTGAAAATGCGTTTCTGCGTAAGCATCTTGAACGGCAGCCTGTGAAGGGACCGGTTCAGGACACGCAGGTCGCAGGACATTATTGGTCGTAACCTACCGCCTTTCTTGGGTACAATGAAGTACGGGCTGTAAAAGCCGGTCTTCATATTGGCTGGAGGGACCGGCTCGATCGCATCTTTCGCCAGTAGGACTGCGATTTTTCCCCAGAGCACAGGGGCATTGTCCGCCAGAACACAGGTGAACTGAATGCCCCTGAAGCTTTCTGTTGGTCAAATCCAGCGAATTTCAGTGACAAACTTGGTCCCATAGTGAAATTTTTGACCAAACATGAAATTGCAGATCGTTTGGATTCTTATGGAAATGACTGGAATTCACCAGTGAAAATTCACACCTTAACTCTGTTATAATGGAAAATGTTTTCTGCGTGTTGTGACATATAAGGAAATTCAGGAATACTGTTTCCAGATCGAAACCTCGAGTTCCTCTATCTTGTTTCTATTGAGAATACTCAACAACCATTTATGAGCACTGTTGATTCAAGTCACACATTTAAGCTTTTCAAAAGCCATAGTGTACATTACAGTCTCCAGTCTCATGGCATTCCCAGACTTCAATATTTTACGATTCAAAATAGCTGAATAACCATCTGAGATTTCGGTATAGAGATAAAAGTTAGGATCATAATTTTCAGGAATATTACAGCACAATGAGTGTATATTAGCACCGTTTGTTGTTTGTTTTTGGCATCTGATAGAGCTTTTGGATTTGGAAACAGTGACGTCAGACTTAAAAAGCTTTACAAAACTTAAGTTAAGTGAAGATGCAAATTTTTAAATAGGGTAGTCAAAATGTTAGAGTCAATTTTATTTTTTTACATTGATTTATTACATGGGAGATATGTGTTTCCATGCATTTTGTTGAGATGTCTTTTCTTGTATAGCCTATTAGCCTATTGTATATACTTGGTTGATTATTCATGTTGCTTATGTATTATACGACTTTTTTTGTATTCTATTCATTTATATTAATCTATTACTAGCTTTTTTCCTAGTACATTTCAAGTGCATGGAAGTGTATATATTAAAATTGATCTAAATAAACAATTCTTATTTTGAATTTGGTTCAGTTTGTTTATTATAATAGAAGTTAATGGTAATCATGTAACAACATGAAGAAAAAAAAATTTGGTTCCACACAGTACCTAATATAAGAGTTCCTCAGGAAACCTGTGTGGTTCCTCAGAGAACCGCCCCTTTTTAAAGAGTGCCTAGAGGATCTACAGACGGTTCCGCCGGTGTGCCAAAGTGAAGAACCCCAAAAGGTTCCTCCAGGCACCTTTTATTTTTGCAGTGTAGCATTCAAGTAATACAAAAATGTATATTGGATTATAAGAAATAAAACACTAGTATTCATTAAATATACACTGGTTGTTATTAAAGCTACAAAAGTTAGGATCCTTCAAGAGCAGTGAGTGATTTTCTCTTTGTCTTTTGTTGTTTGATTAACATTAAGGACAGACAGCAGCAGGTATAATAGGCTGCTGTTACTTTAAGACCTTTTCTAATTAATTTCTTTTCGACACACTTCTAATTTCTCTTCAGAATGTTTATGTTCACTTAAGACAAGCGATAACATGGTGACATTCAAAACTTTTCCACATGGTCCAAATTGACCCAGGAATCCAACAGGCATGTATAGTTTTAACGCAGGGCCATCTGGACACAAAAAGCAATTCTCCTTTGTGGGCCATGGGGAATGAACTGTGTATCTTGCACCAAGCGAATTTGGTGAGATGAATTTGGAATTCTAGACAATGTGTTATCCTCTAGGTCTCCCTAAGATAAATTGATGAATAAATTGGTGGTACTTAAATGTTGATTGAATAATTCGATTATGAGATTTGAGAGCAACGGTTTCAATTTTCAAAGAATAACATTTTATGTTTGAGTTGTCGAAGGGCTTTAGTAGACTCAGAATATAGTGCATTTAGGAAAAGTATTTCAGGATTATAGTACTTTTTTTGTTCTTTTTTTTCGAGTTTGACATCTCTTGTTTACATACAATTCCTAATTTTTCATTTTGGATGAATATGTATCCCCTTAAAAATGTAACCCATTTAGAGTAATATCAACTGAGTGATATAAAATTAAATAGGAATTATGATGATGACAAGAGTCAGTCGACATGTTTCGACAGCATCTCTGTTTCATAACAGAGATCATTAGCACTGTGTGACAGCTCTTCATACAGCCCATTTACTAGTCAATCAACACTTGAGATAAACAGAGAATATATGCGCACCTAATAAAACATTCATATGAGTGGTAGATACGCAAACACACCCAACAGCATATGCATACACATAAACAATGCAACCACGCAACCAGTGGATGGATGGATGTTTTTTTTTTTCTTCATGTGTCCTTGTTAGTCTTCTGTAATGTCTGTAAAGTTTTTTAAGGTTAAGGTTTTTAATAGTTAAAGATATCAAAATAAGAACAAGTTGACATAAATAGCAGGCTACATAGTAGGCTAAGCTGTCTCTCTCTAGTTCTTTATTTTCATTTCACTTTATTCCATTCTTGCCATAGATGAGCACTCTAGTGCCCAACAATGTCACATCTCTAAATTAACTGCTGACTTCATAGATGGATAGACTATATTGCCAAAAGTATTGGGACTCCCCTCCAAATCATTGAATTCAAGTGTTCCAATCACTTCCATGGCCACAGTTGTATAAAATCAAGCACCTAGGCATGCAGACTGCTTGTGAAAGTCGCTCTCAGAAGCTCAGTAAATTCAAGCGTGGCACCGTGATAGGTTACCACCTGTGCAATAACTCTTGAAATTTCATCACTACTAAATATTTCAAGGTCAACTGTTAGTGGTATTATAACAAAGTGGACGCAATTGGGAACAACAGCAACTCAGCCACGAAGTGGTAGACCACGTAAAATCACAGAGCGGGGTCAGCGCATGCTGAGGCGCACAGTGCGCAGAAGTCGCCAACTTTCTGCAGAGTCAATAGCTACAGACCTCCAAACTTCATGTGGCCTTCAGATTAGCTCAAGAACAGTGCGTAGAGCTTCATGGAATGGGTTTCCATGGCCGAGCTGCATCCAAGCCTCACATCACCAAGTGCAATTCAAAGCATCGATGCAGTGGTGTAAAGCACGCCTCCACTGAACTCTAGAGCAGTGGAGTCGTGTTCTCTGGAGTGACGAATCACGCTTCTCTGTCTGGCAATCTGATGGACCAGTCTGGGTTTGGTGGTTGCCAGGAGAACGGTACTTGCCTGACTGTTTTGTGTAAAGTTTGGTGGAGGGGGGATTAGTGTGTGGGGTTGTTTTTCAGGGGTTGGGCTTGGCCCAGGCCCGGATTGGCCATCTGGCAATTCTGGCACATGCCAGAAGGGCCGGTGTGATTTTCTATTGTTTTGGGCCGAGCTGACCACGTTGCTGCACCTTTATCGCAAAAAAGTTTTTACGCTCGCATGAGGAGGTTTTTCAGGCAATTCGAAAAAGGAATATTTCGCAAAACTGCAATGGAAACAGTTTTTGCGCATTTACAGTCACCTGAGGTGTGTTTGGGGTCCGTGATATACGCAAATAATAGGCTAATAAATATCATCATTATTATAACAGTTATTAGGCTACATATTTAGAAGACGCTTTTATCCAAAAAAAGGAACAAAGCAATTCGTCAAATGTCATTCATAATGGTTAGACAATAATAATACAGGGCTAAGATTATCACAAATAAACACAAGATTTTGACGCATATTTTGACGAGATGGAGATATGTTTTTAGCCGACACTGATTTAGAAAACAATAGTTTATTAATAAACAATTAAAATGCCTCGTTATTTTTTCAGACAGATTTATTATCATTAGCCTATAACTCACCTAAATCACCTTGTGGTTCCAGAGACATAAATATGGCTCTTCTCATTCAGCACTGCGGGAAAAATATAATTTCCAGGTTCTAATTTGCCCTTAGAAAACCATTAAAATCTACATTTTTTTCGTATTGAGTTGTGAATATTTTAAATGTTTAATAAAGGGGCAAAAAGTCAAAGAAACATCTGAAATTTAGTCGATATATTATTATTTTTGCACAGCATTTGTGTACAGTTCAAATTTTAAAGAAAATTGCTGGTTAACTTTGCATTTTAAATAAAAAAATCACCGTTCATTTTTCGTTTTGCAATACGGGTTAAAAAAGGAAAAACGAATGGACAAATGTACACTGACCGTTTGGACAGAGTTCTTTATTAAATTCATAAAATAAACAATAATTAGGCTTCAGGAATACTGGATTCTAAACCTCAAAGAAATGCCACAATCAAGACCTCGGGGCAGAAATGAGAGAGAAACACCCAGAAACTCCTTAGCAGTATGCGTCTTTCCCTGCCATTAATGCTTGGATAACACACCACGTCTCATTCCATTAATAACAATAATAATGTCTAGTGTGGTGGTGGCTGATAGACCCGTTGCCATGATGTCTAAATGACTTATCGCGAGAGAAAAAAAAGGACGTTGTATCGCATAACATCAGTTAATGGAAACGCCGTCATTTCGCAATAGTTTTTTATCGACATTTAGAAAAAATCGCAAAAGTTTTGCGCAAATCTGTAATGGAAACGCGCCTAAATTGCTGCCTTGTATGGTGTGTCTCAGTGGGAAAAATGTTCAGATTCTGGGGACGTTTTTTAACGTCATCAATTAGTTGGGCCGGTGAAAACCACAAATGCCAGGGCCGAATTTTGGTCCCAGTCCGGCCCTGGCTTGGCCCCTTAGTTCCAGTGAAAGGAACTCTTAACCCTCAGGGGCGAGTTTTGCTTGATTTTTTTTTTTTCACATAGTAGCAAAATAGACTTAAAATACTCTGTCATTTATGGTCATACAGACTTAAGAAATATGAACAAATCTACTTTTTTATGTGTCCACTTACAATCTAAGCAAAACATTGTGCTTTTGTAAAATAAAGAAAATAAACAGGGTGTGCTTTCTGCCTCTCCGTCTCTGTGAACTTTTTTTCTGGAGCACGTCTCTAAACTTAAACAAAACTCAGCGAATACTGTTCACCCAGGTATGAGCAATATATCTTTATAATAACTTTATATAAAGTGTCTACTATTAAATGATCTAATTCAAAATGAAAACAAATATTCTTTTTATGTAATCTGTCTGAAAAGAGAGAAATGTCACATTCTCATGTCAGCTCATTATCTGCTAATGTGAACACGCCCACTGAGAGCGCGCGCTTTTCAAACGCAAATGATCTAAGACGATCCATGCAAACCTGTCAACGCCCACACCAGCTCGATAAAACACATCAAGTTTAATCAGATTCATGTACTGCACGTCGTCTTGCAACGCTGTGAGGAATAATAATCTTAATAATAATCCTGGAAAATTTACCTCAGAAGTGCTGGTTTAGTTTCACTTCGAGGAGCAATGGATCCAGCTGAGGATTGTGAATAGTAAGTTCTTTATTTCAAGTGCTTTGTTCTAATTGCGATATGGAATAGAGTCTGTAAACCGCAAAAAGACTGTTTAAATTTGAATTGCGTTTCTGTGTGTGAATGAATGAACGGCACAAATGTGCGCTGTTGTTTACAGACACTTACATTAGTAAACATGTTATTTTTACATGAACACATCTACTAGTTTAGCTTTTACCAAACTATATTTCTATACTGAGATGAGTAAAAATAGACTGAAATATGTTGAAATAAAATGTCTTTGTATAAGCAACGTATTAAACTGCAAATTAAAATGTAGATGAGCTAATATAGGTTATCATAAAAACGATATGTTACAGATATGTTACAAACATTTCGTTGACTAGTTTTGGATAAATTATAAAGTTTTTACTGTAAAATAGACTACTGCCACATCAAATAAGCTTTTGTTTGCCAATTTCTACTCATATGTTAAATAAATAGTATGTTTTGTCAAAAATAAAGTCATCAACTAAGATGTTATTTGTAATACAAGCCCTTGTCGTGTGAGTGTGAAGGAAGGAGACCGGGGTTAGTTGGCTGAGACTCGTGGGTATTTTATTTAACAACTCAAAGCTCTGGCGCCACATGCGCACGTCGAACATAAATCTCATTCACAGTTTCAAAATACTTCATCAGGTTCGTCTTTCACCAAGTCCTCTTTCCACTTCCCACGAGCCGTCAGCCCTCCTCTCTCCTCGATCGCTGGTTTCAGTCTGCTTTATACGGTCTCCCCATGCCAATTACTGGAACGAGACACAGGTGTCAGTCATTTTACACTTGACCTACTTACCGCCGCTCGTCTCTCCACTCTCTCTCTCGTCGCAGACCTCGCTGAACCACGCCTCCCCCGCCACATACCCCCACCGCCCGACTCAGGCCGGGGAGCCATCCGGCCTGCAGCCCCCCCCCCCATTCCTAGAGAGGAAGTCCGCCACAGCCATCTGCGCCCCCGGCCTGTGGATCACCTTGAACTTAAAAGGCTGTAAAGCTAGATACCAACGGGTGATCCGCGCGTTGGTGTCCTTCATGCGGTGGAGCCACTGCAGGGGCGCGTGGTCCGAACAGAGGGTGAACTCCCGCCCCAGGAGGTAATAGCGCAGGGTGAGGACCGCCCATCTGATGGCCAAACACTCCTTCTCTATGGTGCTGTACTTAGTCTCTCTCTTCGAGAGCTTACGACTAATGTACAGCACCGTGCGGTCCTCCCCCTCCACCTCCTGGGACAGGACAGCGCCCAGCCCCCTGTCCGACTCGTCAGTCTGCAACAGAAAAGGGAGAGAGAAATTAGGAGAGTGCAGGAGCGGGCCACCACACAGAGCAGCCTTAACCTGGGTAAAAGCCTGTTGGCACTGCTCCGTCCACTGGACCGTATCTGGTACCTCCTTTTTAGTGAGGTCAGTCAGCGGGCTGGTGAGGTCCGAATAGTCAGGAATAAACCTTCTGTAATATCCCGCCAGCCCCAGGAACTGCCTCACCTTCTTTTTGGTCTTAGGTCTAGGACAGGTTGCAATTGCTGCTGTCTTGTCAATTTGGGGACGCACCTGCCCATGACCCAAGTGGAAGCCCAGATACCTTACTTCCACCCACCCAACTGCACACTTCTTCGGGTTGGCCGTTAGCCCCGCCTGTCTCAGCGCCCCGAGGACGGCCCTTAAATGCTCCACATGCCGCTGCCAGTCATTACTGTAGACGATGATATCATCCAAGTATGCAGCGGCATATGGAGCATGGGGTCGTAGAATTCTGTCCATGAGACGCTGAAACGTGGCCGGAGCCCCGAACAACCCGAAAGGAAGCGTTACAAATTGGTGTAATCCAAACGGCGTGGTGAAGGCTGTTTTTTCTTTGGACATGGGAGACAAGGGGATCTGCCAATATCCTTTCGTTAAGTCCAGCGTCGAATAAAAGCGAGCCGTGCCTAACCGATAAAGCAGCTCGTCAATCCGCGGCATTGGATAAGCGTCGAATTTCGACACTGCATTCACCCTGCGATAGTCCACACAAAACCGTACCGAGCCGTCCGTTTTAGGAACTAAAACTATCGGGCTTGCCCAGTCACTGTGGGACTCCTCAATTCCTCCCATCTCCAGCATTGCCTCTAATTCCGTCTGAACCACTTTTTTCTTGTGTTCAGGCAATCTGTATGGCCGGCCGCGAACTACCACGCCCGGCTCTGTCTCAATATGGTGCTGGATCAGATTAGTACGACCAGGCAGGGGTGAAAACACATCGGCAAACTCTCTTTGCAACCTTGTGATGTCAGTGAGCTGCGAGGGCGAGAGGTGATCCCCCCCCGGGGCCAGGGCGAGAGATTTCCCTTTGATGACCGCCTCTGGCCCGAGATCCTCCTCTCCACTCACTGCCGTCGCAAGCAGCACTGACTCCTCCTCACTACATTTTTTTAGGAGGTTGAGATGGTAGATTTGCCGTGAATCACCCCTGTCTGTTCGTATTACCTCATAATTGAGATCCCCTATCCGCTGTGTGACCTCAAAGGGTCCTTGCCACTTCGCTAACAATTTGGAGCTGGAGGTTGGCAGCAAAATGAGCACTTTATCTCCCGGTGTAAACTCTCGAAGCTTAGTTCCCCTGTTATACAGCCGGCTTTGTCTGTCCTGAGCCTGAAGCAAATTCTCCATAGAGAGCCCCCCCAGTGTATGGAGTTTTGCTCTCAGGTCCATGACATACTGAATTTCATTTTTGCTATCTGAGCGTCCGTCCTCCCAAGTTTCCTTTAGGACGTCTAACACCCCACGGGGCTGACGTCCAAAAAGAAGCTCGAAGGGGGAAAACCCCGTGGAGGCTTGCGGGACCTCTCGCACGGCGAATAAGAGGGGTTCCAGCCACCTGTCCCAATTTTTCGCGTCCTCTTGTACGAATTTACGAATCATTGTTTTCAACGTGCGATTAAATCGTTCGACCAGTCCGTCCGTTTGTGGGTGATAGACACTGGTACGCACCGATTTAATGCCCAATAATTCGTATAACTCGCTTAACGTGCGTGACATAAACGCGGTGCCTTGATCCGTGAGAATCTCTTTCGGGATTCCCACGCGGGAGATTAAACGAAACAGGGCGTCTGCCACACTCTTAGCTGATATAGTGCGTAGCGCCACTGCTTCGGGATATCGCGTTGCGTAGTCTACTATAACTAACGCAAAGCGATGTCCCCGTGCCGATCGTTCTAATGGCCCGATGAGGTCCATACCAATTCTCTCGAAGGGGACCTGCACAAGAGGTAGGGGGCGCAATGGCGCTTTTGGGGCGGCCGGTGGATTTACCAACTGACATTCCCGACACGACGCGCACCACCTGCGCACGTTCTCGTGAATGCCCGGCCAGAAGAATCGGGTCATTAAACGATTTAGTGTCGCTGTCATCCCTAGATGCCCCGCCATCGGATTACAATGTGCCGTCTGGAAAAGCATTTCCCGACGGCCCCGTGGTACTAACAATTGGGTTATATCTTCTTTTGTCTGAGTGTCTTGGGTCACCCGATACAACCTGTCTTTAATAATGGCAAAATAAGGATAGGAGAGCGCGCGGTCAGGCTGGAGGATCTGCCCATCGATGGAACGGACCTGTTCAAACGCATGTTTGAGCGTCTCATCTTGGGACTGTTCCAGGGGAAAGTCATCGCGGCTGGAGAGGTTTAACCTCGCCAAGCCGCTCGGTTCCTCTGAAACAGTTCCGCTGGGTCCAGGAACAGTCTCTCCAACCTGAGCGCTCGCCCCCCTTCCCCGCCTTTTCTTCCCAGAGGCATCCGTTGTTAAACATCCCAACAACTGTTTAAAAGCTGGCCAATTCGTTCCCAAAATTAACGGATGCCGGAGGTGCGGGCTAACTGCGACCTCCACACAATGATTTTGTCCCCTGAATTTAATAGTGATGGCTTTTAAGGGGTACTCCACTATATCCCCGTGCACACACCTCACCTTAACCATGCGGCCCGTATCCAATGCCCCGGACTGTATCAGGCTTTGATGGATGGAGGTCTGGTTACAACCTGAATCCACCAAGGCCTGATAGGTACCCCCCTTAATACTCACAGGTATCTGGTACAACCCGGCTTGATCGGGGGCGGCCTGCGGAACGTCCGGGATCCGGACCAGTGTCCCAACCTCCATGACCGGGCAGCGGTCCACGAAATGGCCCGGATCCCCGCAACGCCAACAGGCCGGCCCAGGCTTCCCGGGCGCTCTAGTGGCAGGAAGCGGGTCAAGGAATTGGCGTGGGGAGAGCGCAGGAACCGCGTCAAGCCCTTCCGGGTGTCCCGGCCCCCCTCCCCTGACGGAACCTCGCGATCCGGCTGGGCCCTCGGCTCCAGCCCTCCAGCGGGGAGGTGTCCTCGGAGGTCCATTGAAGCGGGTTCTGGGGAAAGGAACGGGTTTAGGGGAATGGAGAGAAAGAGATACAGGGGGAGAGAGAGAGACAGATGGCAGGGGTTCGCCGACCCCGGAGCACGCCGCCAGTTGATCCTCCGCCAGTTGGATGGCCAGATCCAGCGACGCCGGCCGGTGGCACTGGACCCACTGGGCAGTCCTCTTCGGCAACCTGGAGATGAACTGCTCCAGCACCACCTGGTCGATGATGGCCTCGGCGTCGCATCCTCCGGCCAACAGCCATTTGCGGCACGAGTCCCGGAGCTGCTGCGCCAAGACAAAGGGTCGGCCTGCTTCCGCCAGTTCCAGCGAACGGAAGCGTTGACGATGTTGCTCAGGGTTGAGGCCGACCCTTTGGAGAATGGCTCTTTTTAAATCGGCGTATACCAGGAGGTTCTGGACGGGCAGTTGTTGAGCAGCCTTCTGGGCTTCCCCCGACAGCAGCGGAATGAGCCGAACCGGCCAGCTGGCTGATGGCCACTCACATGCCTCGGCCGTTTTCTCAAACAGGTCCAAGAAGGCCTCGGGATCATCAGAGGTTCCCATCTTCGTCAGAGACATGTGAGCGGCTGGGTTGGAGCTGGGGGAAGCCCGCTCCGTCCGATCCTCCCGGTCCAGCAAGCTCCGGAACAGCTCGCGGTCCGCCTGCTGGGCTTGCATCAGGGCTTGGAACCGACCTTCCTGATCCGCCCGCAACTCCAGCAGGGCTTGGTGGTTCTCTTGATGCAGTCCCGCGAGCGATGAAATGATGTCCGCAAATGGCGTCCCCGATGTTGCTGACGGAGTTTGCATCTTGGCGGCGGCGTTCTCCTTCCTTCCCGGGTTTCGGCACCAGTGTAATACAAGCCCTTGTCGTGTGAGTGTGAAGGAAGGAGACCGGGGTTAGTTGGCTGAGACTCGTGGGTATTTTATTTAACAACTCAAAGCTCTGGCGCCACATGCGCACGTCGAACATAAATCTCATTCACAGTTTCAAAATACTTCATCAGGTTCGTCTTTCACCAAGTCCTCTTTCCACTTCCCACGAGCCGTCAGCCCTCCTCTCTCCTCGATCGCTGGTTTCAGTCTGCTTTATACGGTCTCCCCATGCCAATTACTGGAACGAGACACAGGTGTCAGTCATTTTACACTTGACCTACTTACCGCCGCTCGTCTCTCCACTCTCTCTCTCGTCGCAGACCTCGCTGAACCACGCCTCCCCCGCCACATTATTATAGTGTTTGTTCCAATGTAGGCTATATTTAAGCTAATGGATCCTTAACTTTGAAATACGTATGATAAAATGTATACTTTTTAAAAAGAAAGATTACACTTAAAATATTGTTAAAATTGTAATTGTTCTTGATTTACATGTGAAAACTTTTTAATAAAACAGTAAAAAATATATTTACAAGGTAGATGTGGTACCTTGTGGTACCTCTTTCTTGTGGTACCCTCTCAGTGATATACCTGACTGAAAGGCTCATTATGCAGCTCATTATGTGGGTCATTGTCTTCTCATACCAAGACATTTTGGACAATTTCATGCTCGGGCATGGCCCCTTCCTGTTCCAACAGGACTGCGCACCAGTGCACAAAGTACCATAAAGACATGGATGAGCGAGTTTGGTGTGGAGGAACTTGACTGGACTGCACAGAGTCTTGACCTGAACCCGATAGAACACCTTTGTGATCAGAGCCAGACCTTCTCACAAATGCGCTTCTAGAAGAATGTTCAAAAAATCCCATAAACACTCTCCTAAACCTTGAGGAAAGCCTTCCCAGAAGAGTTGAAGCTGTTATAGCTACAAAGGGTGGGCCAACTCCATATTAAACCCTACAGATTAAGAATGGGATGTAATTAAAGTTCATGTGCATGTAAAGGCAGACGTCCCAAAACCTTTGGAAATATAGATAGATAGATAGATAGATAGATAGATAGATAGATAGATAGATAGATAGATAGATAGATAGATAGATAGATAGATAGATAGATAGATAGATAGATAGATAGATAGATAGATAGATAGATAGATAGATAGATAGATATCAACTGTTTTATAATAGAATTGCAAAAAGGTATTGTACAGTGCTTAGACCTCAAACCAATGATCTAAATGCATTAAAAGCATCTGTATTTGGAGATATGGATTAATTCAAAGTATTTATTAAAGTCCAGATGCAGCAGTGGTTGATATTGTAATGCTGTTATATCTGTTAAGTTTCCAATCAACTGACTTCCAATAGGCTTACCAGTAATGTCAGAGTGTGTGTAATCACATTACATGTATCTGTCTTAGCCTAAGGCTACTCTCTGTAATCTCAATGTAGATGACATTAACATTTCTGAAACCTTAACAAAGCCATTTTATTGCCTCAAAATAACATGCCATTTTCATGTTTGGTGACGTTGGGCTTTACCTTTGAACCTGACAGCTCCCATTACGATGTTGTTTTTAAAATAACATACAATAATCTTAAAAGTGTGATTTGCAACATTTTGGGAAACCCATTCACAGACCTCAAGCTAATGATCTGAATGCTTTGAGAATATCTGTATATGGGGGAATGTATTCATTTAGAGCATTCATTATATTCCAGATGCAGCAGAGGCAGAATTTTGTTCTGTGTACATCTGTTAAGTTTCCAACCAAATGACTTCCAATATGCCAACCAGTACTTCCAACCTGACAACTCACATTGCAGTGTTGCTCTGTTTTAAAATAAACACAGTCTTAAAAATTAGATTTTCAACATTGTGGGAAACCTATCAACTGTTCATTATATTTTGTACTCAGTGCTTCAGGAAAAGAAACTGCAGCAAGAAAGTAACAATGATATTGTCTTTTAAGCCATATTGCCATCTGCTGGGTTTGAATAGTCACTGCAACAACTAACTATCAATAAAAGTGTGGATTGATTGATTGATTGATTGATTGATTGATTGATTGATTGATTGATTGATTGATTGATTGATTGATTGATTGATTGATTGATTGATTGGTTGATTGATTGATTGTCTTCACTTTTATTTAAATAGCGCTTTATGCAATACAGATATTAAAGCAGTTTTACTGTTATAAACAGAAAAGTAGTGATCAATGATGCAAACATAATTTCAATTCAAAAGACAGTGTCATTTTTCAGCTGAGGTCAGTTCAGTGTTGATTCCGTTCTGTTCAATAACTGTGTATAAAGTTAAATAATTATGGAATTGACTAACTCCTACTGCCAAATGAACAAACATGATGTGATTATGTTTGTTTGTTTGTTTATTTATTTATTGCCATAATTGTAGGTCATGCTGTATTTAATTTTGTTACACATTTTGGGTATGGATGGTAGGGTTAACAATGAACAATACTTCTACACTATTTATTAATCTTATTTAACCACGAACCAAAAAAAACTACACACAATTATTTCAAAATTACCCGTATTGGAATTAACTGTTAAAAAAAAAAACAAGTAGGTTTCCTATTAATTAAATACCTAAAATAACTTATTATACACAAATGTTTTATTATATCAATCATGTTTATTTGTCCACTTTCCTTGTATATATGCAAAAAAAAAAAACTAAAAAAAAAACTAAAATAGATTTACTGTAAAGTATATTCTAGTCTGAACATTCACTCACTCACACATTTCTCACAGACCACGTGAAAATGATCTTTGCAGACAGAGGCAGAACATTTCACATTACATTTTCACATTTTTAAGCATAACTCTTGGACAGAGTTTGCACCTCTTTGTCTGGTCCTTCAGCTGTCCTTTCCTGTAGCCTTTCTCTACTAGTCTAATGCATCTGAAATCACATATACTGTTCTACATTTGAGAACTTCATAACTTAAAAACTATGTATGTGTACAGTATGAATAAAGTATTATTAAGCATGAATGTGTGTAGTAGCAGCGCAATCTGAATATACTACATCCGCTGCCATGTTAGCATTGTCATGTGAGCTAGTTGCGTTGTTTCCCCTGCCAATCATGACTTCTCCCATGGTCTATGGACTTCTCTCATGGCCTTTTTTTGCCTACTGTTTAATGAATACTGTGAATACTACTTATTTAACATATGGCCTACTGCTTTACAATACTACAGTATATAGGGCCTACCGCTTTACAGATTTGCATATCCAGACACAGGGTTGGTATCAGAGGCGAATTCTTGGCTCCGAGCAAAAAAGTCACAATATCTTGTAAGTAATCCATAAAGAAATGTTATTATTGGCAAATATGTATCCAAAAATACTGTGTTTAGTCAAAAAGGTTTTTGAAGAATTTATGGAATATCAAAGAAATACATGTTTTTATTGATAAATATATATTTTTTAAATCATAGCATGCCTTGTCAATTTGACCCCCTTGCATTCTATAGTTAATATTGTTTTTGTTTTTTCATTTATGTATTTATCAATATGTTTAAAATCAAAAGTTGTATCTGTCAGCATTAGTTAGTACCCTGTAAACTAACATGAACAAGCAATGAACAGTTATATTATTTTATTATTTTATTAATATTGAAGATTAATAAATATGGTTGTATGTTGTAAAATGTATTGTTCATTGTAATGTCAGCAAATTAACTAATACCTTAGTGTAAAGAGTTTACTCCGAGTAAACATATCTTATTTTTAATTAGGGTTGTAAAGGGGCGGACCATTTCTGGTAAATTTCCGGAACTTTCCATGGGAACTTAATCTGGGGATTTCCATTACACGAGAGTGGATGTTAAAACTTCATGCTGATTTGTACTCCGCTTTCGCCAAGATAAGCAAAACTAAGACGTAGCTTTACAGTAAACTATGCTTCTCCGTCCATTTACGCTTCTTTCCATAAGGTGGTGTGACTCCCCTTCTGTCCGGCGTTAACGGCTGGAGTGTACTTGGCGCGTCAGCACACGCGACGGCTGCAACTTCAGGACCAGCACGACAACCGTCTGGATTGAACCGAGTAGGGGACATCTCTAGGGTCTTCAAGTGGGCACCTTCCGTCCTCAGTGTTTCGTCGACTAGCCCACGACACCTCAAGAGGGCTCGACAGTGACTCTGGCGTCCCAGAGTCACCCCCCTCCGTCCCCCACTCAACTCAGCCCAGCTTACTGACCTCTACATCCCTCCTGCTGCTGAGACCTAACCACAATCTCACAATCTCTCCGCAACCCGACCATACGCGCCAACCCGTTTGACTAAGGCTGTCGAGCCCCACTGGTGCGTTAATATGCAGTTTCAATGGACAACGGTTCCGCATGGCATACCACCTACCGCAAAACACAATATCTGCCCAACCACCCGTCATTCACGCAATATCCACAGGAACGTATACAAACAAACCAACAGACTCTTCAAGTTTTCAAGAATTCTACGAAACCGTAGCGTGGCGGCCTGTACACAGCCAGCTAGAATCTTTCCGTCTCAACCACAGCCAGTTGCTGCTCCTTTCTGCTGCTTCAGATAAGTTCTTTACTGTGCGACGCAACTCTTGGCCGCTGAATCCGATGTCTCTGAGGAACCGGGTTGTAGAGTGTGCCACAAAACCTCGACAACCCACTTCCACTGGATAAACCTGGACTCTCCATCCTCGCTGTTCTGCTTCAGTGGCCAGATGAGCATACCGCAGTTTCTTCCTCTCATATACCTCATCTACCGCATCCTCCCATGGCACTGTTAACTCTATCAGTTGAACAATGCGTGCTGATCCAGACCACAAAACAATATCTGGTCGTAGGTTAGTGGTGGCGATCTCAGGTGGAAAAATAAGCCGTTGGTCAAGATCAGCCAGCATCTTCCAGTCCCTAGCAGCTTCCAGTTGTCCTGGGCGAGAATTGGTGTTAACACCTTTTCTTGGTGGTTGCTCGCCTGGGCGGAGGAACATTGTCTTCTGCGTGTAATGTTTTGCTAGAACAGGTGGCAACTTATTGGTCATGTTACGCTTGCCTTCTAATGCTAAAGCCAAACATCGCAGTACTTGGTCATGGCGCCAAGTAAACCGACCTTGGCTAAGAGCCACCTTACATCCTGTCAAAATGTGCCTTAATGTGGCAGGTGATGAACACAAAGGACAAGAGGGATCCTCTCCTACCCAGAGGTTTAGGTTCTGCGGTGATGGGAGAACATCATATGTTGACCTAATAAGGAAACTGATCCTACTCTCTTCCATTTAAGAATTTAAGTTGGAAACTTAACAGGAATTTACAGGAATTCATTGGAAATTTGCAAAATCCCAGTTTATTCCCATTAATTCCTGTTAATTCCCACATATTCCTGTTAATTCCCATGGAAAGTTTCCAGCCTTGAAAATTCCCAACCCTATTTGTAATATAACTAATTTATATATAATTTATATTTTAAACATTTAATATCTTAGGATGTACAAGTCTAGTATTTATTGTCTATGAAGGCTTTGTATTTGTATTTTTGTTTTAACAATAGGCTATCGTAATTAAACATCATTCCCTTTAGGTTACTGTGGGAGAAATACAGCAGACTGGCAGGGTGGCAGTGGCCCTCAGCACAAATATCTATTCTCAACTATTGTATAGTTATATAGAATCTATAGATATACAGTATATAATATGGGGGAAAGAAAATCATCTGCAGTCCAGAAACCCGTCTACTTGGAGTGAATAAGATTATGATAGTGAATTAACAGATTAAAACCTAGCATCATGAAATAAATCTTAGCATCTCTGAAGATTGTAGCAGTATACAAATCACACGCAACATTTTGGGAGAAATGCACTTTATTGTGTATGTTAATACATATACACTACTATTGAATATGTACCAGTCACATTTTTTTGGGCACAACTGTGTCAAAGAAGGTTGGTGAGGTATCGCGTCACAGAAGCTGTGCTGAGTCAAGAACAATGCTTTTAGTAAAAGAAAGGAAAGAGATTAGACTTAATATTTGATTTAGGTTTTTGAAAATGCAGAAAAGTGAGCAAAGCAGAAACAATAAAGGCCAATTATTTGGTAAAAGCAGTCTGAACACTTGCTCTATACTCTAATTCAAGAGAAAACATTCTCTGAATATCTTACAAAACATATTTGATTTTGAATGTAGACATATTTTCAAATGCACACGTACAGTAGTGGCCAAAAGTGATGTCCGGCCTTGGAAAATTGACATATTAACCCTTTATTTAAATATTATTAATGATTTATTTAACGATTTTGTAACCACATTAAGTAGTTTTGCTTTGAGTCCATTGTTTTATTTGTGATAAAGCAATGAAACATGCCAAATTGTGCTGACATAATTTTTTTGGACAGGCATACAAAGACATTTTAATAAATATTAATAACTGATCATGTTGTAGTCAGTGCTTTTTCCTGTGAGCTTTTTTGTTTTTCAATGCATTTTTTTGGCCTAGTAAAACCAAACCTGTTGATTGCCTTTGTTTTGTTTTGCCAAATAATTTTGTCAGATAAAAAGCTTAACCATGTTGAGTCAATACATCATCACCTTCTTCCAAAACATGTTTTTGTCTTACCCTGATTCACTATGATAAGCCTATTATAAGCGTTTATATTTTGGACCTGTCGGGGTGGTTTTCGCGGGAAATTGCATATATGCGTCACTCGCCCGTGCGTGTCTTATATCCATAAATAAAGTTGCTCCGGCTACTTTGACGCGCATATGTTGTAAGAGTGGCATAGGTTTTTTGTTATATCAAATGACAAAGATTGACATCAACATTGGCTTGGCTTTTCGGAGATGCTGATAACTGAGGGATTTGAAATGTTGAAAAAGCGACGCGGAGATTTTTTGATCTCGTATACGTATTTATTACTCAACAGGTGAATAAGGTATTTTATTAAAAAAATAAATCGCCATATTTAGCTCTCTAACAAGGTTCATTGTAAAGCATTATCTATTGTGAAGGGTCAATTCATTATGGTTTCTGTAGTGTTGTGCTGGAATTTATTTTCCGTGTCTTTTAATGGGTATAGCTAGAGTATCGTCTTCAGAAACTCAGCTTGAGATCCTTTCCAAATAAACTGGTTATATCTCTTAAGCCTTGTAGTGAATGCTTTATGAGCAGTAGGATAACCATATTCATCCACACAGTCACGAGCCGAAGCACAACCAAAACAAGGTTCTTCCGGAAAATGCATGCAATTTTTTTTTTAAAGCTAAAGGGCTAAAACCTACATAATATACCTTGAAAATAATTTGATCATTTAATCGAACTTGTAGGGTCATTAAAAACAAATGTAATTTTTGGCCATTTTGTGGAAAAACAACAACATTGCTTTTAGCAGACAACACAAATGATCCAGCTCACAAAAGACAGACATGCTGCACTCTTGGTGGACACCTTTGTGACAAACATGCACAAACATAGGCACATTTTGACAATGCACACACACATTTATGCACAATTCGCAGCAGTAGAGTTAAAGTAAGACAGTGTGGATAGCAGGTGTGGCACAGATCACCCTTTTTGACTTAACATGTGATGCCCACCATAGTCAGTGGGGCAGTTCCTGAAGCAGCTCTGATGCCAGGTGGCAGATGTGGGACCAAGCCTCCTGAATATGCCGTGACTCAGTAGTACGGGCACACACGGCAAAACGCAGAACGAACTTGCCCGCCAGTTGGCATGGAACCAGATGGATCTTTCGTGCACTGTTGATCCTCTTCAACAGTGTTTCATTCAATTCATTGGAGCCCTGCAATGTTTAATACACAGCTCAGTAAGTAAGTAAGAACAGGATTTTTTTTTTTCTAAAGTACCTTTCTAGAGCAAAACTTCACAAAGTGCTTTACATCAGAAATCAAAATAAGACTTACAGACAGATAATACAGATAATCAGAGTGATAGAGAACAATTTAGACGAAAGCGAGTTTAAAGAAGTGGGTTTTCGCTGCTTTTTAAAAGTGTCCACAGACCTTAAAGGGGTCCCCAGATGCAAAATTCACTTTTATATGGTGTTTGCATATAACTGTGTCTTTGCAGTGTACCGTACCATACAATGAAAAACATCCATTCACTTTTTTAATCCAGGGGGTGGAATTAGTCAAAGGACTGCTCAAGATTTGATAAGAGGAACTCTATCCAAAATTGAAAGGATGTTATCTTTAACAAAAAAAAAAAAAAAAAAAAATTAATATATATATCAAATTTGTTTCATTTCTCATTTTCGTTCAATTTAAGTTGAAGTACTATAATAGCTAAAACTAAAAACTAAAACTTAATAAAAACTATATAGACATATTGGTAACACTTTGCAATAAGGTTCACATAGGTAACATTAGTTAATGAATTAACTAACGAGTAATACATTTGTTACAGTATTTATTAACCTTTGTTGATGTTAGTCAATAAAAAAAACTTTTCATCGTTAGTTCATGTTAGCTTATACATTAAATATGAATAGATGCAAATTTTGCCTTTAATAATGTATTAGTAAATGTAAATTAACAAATCATAATGCACTGTTAATAAATGGAAGCTTTTCGCCAAGTGTTACCAACATATTTAAATAAAAACACAAATAAAAATAATACAAATGAAGAAGAAAAAACAGCAAAATTACTAAAACTTAAACTAAAATTTCAATTAAAAATTCTAACAAAAACTTTACCAGTCATATTTAAATAACACTGAAATATATAAATAATATATATATATATATATATATATATATATATATATATATATATATATATATATATATATATATATATATATATATATATATATATACTATATAATATTTACCTTTGCCTAAATAAAGTGTAAATAATTTAATGCAAGTTTACATCTAAATGCGAAATAACACATTAGTAAGTTTATTCGCCTGAAATGGTTTGTGGTAGCAGAGACACTTTTTTTGTTGTTGTTGTTTTTGTGGGGGTTTTTTTGACGTTACTCTTTGTAACAGCATCATTTTGTGTCATTTGTGTTGCTCTCTTTGCAGATCTTCGGAAATTAAAATAATTCATACTGCAATTTTCCATAGTTAACCACCTCCAAGCGTCAATCTATTATAACCACAAGAAGAGATCTTTTGTGTTTCTGTAGAGAGAGTGTTTTCTCTGACCTTGAGTCTAAAGCAGACGAGGCCCAGCACAACGTCAGCTGAGATCTCAAAGCGTTGATCAGCTCTCACCAAAGACTCAAACTCTTTGGCCAACCCTACATGCTGAGACAAGATGAGCAAAGCATTTTAGACATGAGATGCAGCATGGATGGATAGATAGATAGATAGATAGATAGATAGATAGATAGATAGATAGATAGATAGATAGATAGATAGATAGATAGATAGATAGATAGATAGATAGATAGATAGATAGATAGATAGATAGATAGATAGATAGATAGATAGATAGATAGATAGATAGATAGATAGATAGATAGATGGGTAGATAGATAGATCAGAAAACAAAATGTAAATGTGCAGACTAGCAGAATTTTCTTATTTCTTTGGGTGAAATACTCTTTCAAGCATACCAGCAGAGGGCAGTCTGTAGATTCAAATAAACAACCAAAATATAAAATGGTGAATGATTGTGTCCTAATCATTAAAACAAATTATCCTATATTAAACTGGACTGTAAAATAAAGTGCTACCGAAATGTTTAAAAGGACTGCATAATACATGCATAATCATGTTTAAGGGGTTATTATTATTATTTTTTTCTATGTATATGTATATATGCGCCTGACAGAACTCTTTATGGTTCTATAACGAAACTTTTCTTCTAGTGTAACTTTGAGTAAACTAACAAGAACAAAAATATATTTGTTTATTTTTTAAGAATACATAGAGTTTAAAATTCATGCACTATATTTCTCAACAAAAAAAAATAGAACCTGGACCAGACTTCCTATAGTACATGTGCAGAACCGAACACATAATGTCTTTCAAAAACAAATAGAGTGCACTGATTTGCGTCATTCCAAATCGGCTGTGGAGCCGAATAAGATGTGACTGGCAGGGCTAATTTGATTGACAGCATGGATTAAAGGCAGTTACCTTGCGGATGTAGGCTTGGAGACCTTTGAGTCCGTACATGCGGAACACAAACCACAACTTGAGAGAGCGGAACCTACGTCCCAATGGAATTTGCCAGTGCTGAAGGGAGATGAGATGAGATATGACATATGAACTGTGCACACATAAATACATGAAGTACACATGAATCACAGACACAAATCGGTGCACATACACTTCTACTTATACAAAAGTTTGTACTCCTCACTTGTCTCATCACCTATACTTAAATACACGTAGATAAATTATACAGTTAATTGGCATTTAAATTGGTTCTTAGTAGTTCTTAGATATGGTTCTCAACTGGTTTTGCTGCTGGACCAAAATTGTACATTGTTTAAAAAAGTATATTACATTTAAAGCAATAAAATTAGCAAGCAAATACAAATGTAAATCATGCATTAAATATATTAATTAATAACAATTTGCTAAAAATTTTGATAACACTATTAACAATAAGATTTCATTATTTAACATGAACTAATAATGAATAATACATACATAATTTATTAATCAATGTTCATTCCAACATTTACTAATACATTATTAAAATCAAAAGTTGTATTTGTTAACAGTAGTTACTGTGAACTAATATGAAAAAACAATTAAATACTGCATTTTTATTAATTAACACAAAGATTAATAAATACTGTAACAAACAAATTGCTCATTGTTATTTAATGTTTGTGTATTCATTAACTAATGTTAACAAATACCTATAACACCTTTTTGTAAAGTGTTACCAATATTTTAAAGATGCATATACAGTAATTGTTCCTTTTTTTAATGCATAAACCACATCAGAATTCACTGACCTAACACATGGAACGAACACTGGGCTATATATATATATTAATAAAAAAATTTTTTTTGCCAGATTACCAGTAAAAAGGATGTATTGGTCTATTCTAAATATGTATCTTTGTAATTTCACTGCTGTTTCACTTCACCATATCAGAGCCTATCAAGACCTGCAATATTTTTTTTCAGTCACAACTCATCATAATCCTTCACAATACACACACACACACACAACCACGCACGCACACACGCACACACACAGTATACTTACTCTATAATCAGTGACAAGTCCTATAAATATATAAAAGAAAAATATTTCAATATTTATTCAAATCACACTAACAAGAAAGCTCAGGTGTAAATAATATATACGCAGTACAACAATGATTACAAGTAACAAGCAATAAAATGTTTAAGAATAACATAGTTCTTTTTTCCATCTGGCAAAGCCTAATGATAATTTAATCAGGAAGTTGTTCATGATAGAAATGGCTTTAAGGTGTGTATGCATATGTGCATGTGTGTGTGCGTGTGTGTTGAGAGACATGGCTGCTCTTTTGTCTTGCTGTCAGCACAATTACAATCGTCTGCACAGCTGCACACTGCCTACAGACACATGACCAGATAAACTGTCTTTGTTTAGTCATGTTTAACTGGCCAACAAGCAACAGGCAGCTCATTGGTTGACGGATTTGAGAAAACTACAGATAAATGATATTGAATTAGATATAAAAATATCAAGAAAGTGGCATCTGCAAACAAATAATGAATTTTACTTGTATCCAGGTGTAAAGGTGATTTTTAGGGAATGTATGAAGCATTAAGTTCCCTTTCTAACACTGCATCTTGGATTGACGCTATGTGGAACGCCAACAGTGTGACCGGTGTCTGAAGCACGTGTATACTCACAACAATTTCATTGGCCGACGACAGTCAATGACGTCAATACCGGAACGCCCCCACACGTAAAAGAGGGTGCCTGAAGTAGACATCATCAACTCTTTTTGTCTTCAGGAGACACTTGTTTGTATGTGCAGATGAAACAAACGCTACGGATGGAGCGTGATCGACTCCTTGAGGAAGCTGGATGTGCTCTTTATGATGCATTCGCGAGACTGAATGAAAGAGACTGGTAATAATCTTTGTTCTTCCTTGATTCTCATCCAAGGAATAGTAGTCAGCGTTTGCACAAGCGTTGAAGTTGTAGGCACTCTTAGCATTGCAATCGTGGTAGCAGACTCTGGTGATAAGAATCTGGCTTTGAACAGAGCATGTTCGACTCTCGAGCAAGCTTTGTGGTCATGGTGAGAAGCTCCACATAGGATATGCTTGACTCTCTCTTGAGGGATGAGATTTCAGAGCCTACACCCCGCGATGCCATATCAGCTACAATCGCAAGGATTGTAGTTGGACCATGGGAAGAGTCTGATAGGAAGTCCTTTACCTTTCAGGACTCCTCCTACTAGCTCTAATACTTCCATGCCAGTTTCTAATCTCAAAAAAAGAGAAGAAAAGAAACCGATTAATGTGGAATTCTGAGGGATTAGATTCAGAGAGAGTTGAGGAGGATGTTATTAATAAATACGCCCCCTCTGCTGTCCACAAGCAGATAACTAATGTTGATGGAACCAAGCTGATAGAAAAGCAACTTTGACTGAAATAACCACTCATTACAACCAAGGTATGCAGCAAAGTATTTGTGAAGCCACAACACGCACAACCTTGAGGCAGATGGGCTACAACAGCAGAAAACCCCACCGGGTACCACTCATCTCCACTACAAATAGGAAAAAGAGGCTACAATTTGCAAGAGCTCACAAAAATTGGACAGTTGAAGACTGGACAAATGTTGCCTGGTCTGATGAGTCTCAATTTCTGTTGAGACATTCAGATGGTAGAGTCAGAATTTGGCGTAAACAGAATAAAAAACATGGATCCATCATGCCTTGTTACCACTGTGCAGGCTGGTGGTGGTGTAATGGTGTGGGGGATGTTTTCTTGGCACACTTTAGGCCCCACTAAGGGCATCGTTTAAATGAAACTAAGGGCATCGTTTAGATGCCCCAATTGGGCATCGTTTAAATGCCACGGCCTACCTGAGCATTGTTTCTGACCATGTACCCATCCTCTGATGGCTACTTTCAGCAGGAAAATGCATCATGTCACAAAGCTCGAATCATTTCAAATTGGTTTCTTGAACATGACAATGAGTTCACTGTACTAAAATGGCCCCCACAGTCACCAGATCTCAACCCAATAGAGCATCTTTGGGATGTGGTGGAACGGGAGCTTCGTGCCCTGGATGTGCATCCCACAAATCTCCATCAACTGCAAGATGCTATCCTATCAATATGGGCCAACATTTCTAAAGAATGCTTTCAGCACCTTGTTGAATCAATGCCACGTAGAATTAAGGCAGTTCTGAAGGCGAAAGGGGGTCAAACACAGTATTAGTATGGTGTTCCTATAATAATCCTTTAGGTGAGTGTATTTTGTTGATCCTGGAACAACATTCCTGTCCGGAAATATCCCTCCCCTACTGTCTCAGTTTTAAAGTAGAATCGGAAGAAAACAAATAGAGAGAAAACTGCCTTTTAGCAGCTCTTCTTGTTACAAGGCAGCTTTGTCAAGTGCTGGGAGTCTTGGGACCCTGGACAGATGTGAGTGTAGAGTAGAACCCTCCCCTACTGTTGGCGTTTTAAAGTAAGGTCCTCCACTCCCTGTTGGAGCCTCAAACAGTCCTGTAGAACCTAACAAGTAGAGGTTAATTTGCCTTTTAGCAGCTCTTCTTGTTATCAGGTACCTATTGTCAGGTGCTGGGAGCCATGGGACTTTGGACAGGTTTGAGTATAGAGTAGAACCATCTCCTACTGTTGGCGTTTTAAAGTAAGGTCCTCCACTCCCTGTTGGAGCCTCAAACAGTCCTGTAGAACCAACAAACATAGGTTAAGTTGCTTTTTAGCAGCTCTTCTTGTTACCCTGGACAGGTTTGTGCCAGCAGCCATATCACCCTGTAGCCCAAGACTGATTGCCCACTGAAGCTAAGCAGGGCTGAGCCTGGTTAGTACCTGGATGGGAGACCTTCTGAGAAAACCAGGTTGCTGCTGGAAGAGGTGTTAGTGAGGCCAGCAGGGGGTGCTCACCCAGTGGTCTGTGTGGGTCCTAACGCCCCAGTATAGTAATGGGGACACTATACTGTCAAAGAGCACCGTCCTTCGGATGAGACGTTAAACCGAGGTCCTGACTCTCTGTGGTCACAAAAAATCCCAGGATGTCTTTCGAAAGAGTAGGGGTTTAACCCCGGCATCCTGGCCCAATTTGCCCAGTGGCCTCTGTCCATCATGGCCTCCTAATCATCCCCATATATATATATATATATACCAATTGGCTTCATCACTATGTCTCCTCTCCACCAGTAAGCTGGTGTGTGGTGGGCGTTCTGGCGCAATATGGCTGCCGTCGCATCATCCAGGTGGATGCTGCACATTGGTGGTGGTTGAGGAGATTCCCCCTTCCATGTAAAGCGCTTTGAGTGCCGAGAAAAGCGCTATATAAATATAATGAATTATTATTATTATTATTATTAGTCCTTCTGTGTTGAGTGTAGAGTAAAACCCTCCACTACTGTCTGGGTTTTAAAGTAGGGTCCTCCATTCCCTATTGGAGCCTAAACTGATCTCTTAGAATCTGGCAAGTAAAGGGTTAATTGGCCTTCTGGCAGCTCTTCCTGTTACCAGGCGCCTTTGTCAGGTGCTGGGAGTCTTGGGGTCCTGGAGTAGTCCAGGCAGGGGGTGAGTGCTATCCTCAGATTGTATTGGGGTAGTAGAGCTGAAGCTCCCCTGCGGCTTCCTAGAGGTTAGAGTTGTATGTAGAGAGGAGGGTGAATAGTTATTCTAAATGAAAACCCTATGTGTTTGCTCCCTCTATTAATAGAAGTAGTAGGCCAGGGTAGTATATAAAAATGATCTCCCTGGGCCAGTATTCTTGAATTGCTGTGTCAAGCTAAAGAAGCTGTAATAACTAAATCTTAGAGGTCTGCTCCTGGGCCACAGATGGCCAAGGCTGGGCCCACAAGGAAGGGAGGAAGGTTGAAAAAGGCCAGGACTTTCCTTGTCACGGAGGGATATGATCATGGGTAATGGTTGAGGGGAATATTACCACTTGATGGTCTATGAGTCTTAGGATGCGCCGCCCTGTATGATTGATGCTTCTGACTCCAGCTAAACAAGTCTGTAGAGTCAATAATGCCATGCCCATTGTGGTCACATGCACAGCTAATGAGGCAGGCATTCCCTCAACATGGCGGAGCGAGTATTAGTCCCCTATAACGTCGATCCAAAATGCAGTGTTGAGTTCCACTTTGAAAGGGAACGCCTCAGGTTGTGAATGTAACCATGGTTCCCTGAGAAGGCGAATGAGACACTGCGTCTCATTGCCATGCCTCGGGCTTGTCTGCACGCCTCATTCAGGCAAAAAAAAATGTATGACGTCTATTGCAGGCGCCCTCTTAAACGCGCGGGAGCTCCGGGGGTGACATCTGCCAATTATATTTTCATTTGTATACACGTGCTTTAGACACTCATCACACTGATGGCATTCCCCATAGCATCGCTCTAAGATGCAGTGTCTCGTTCCCCTTCTCAGCGAGCCATGGTTACATTCGTAACCTGAGACGTTCACATAGGTGTTCTAACTGAGCAACCACGTGTTTAGTTCATCACACTATGGACATGTTCCATTAACATTTGACAACTAGAAGCACTGATGCCAACTACTTTCAAATGAAAAGTAGGTAAAGCTTGCTTGAAAAGTTGGTAATTGTCACTAGATGACACAATGTGCTAATTAGCAATAGCAAGTATCTGTTTGCTTTATTCTCTGTGTACACATACTGTATTCAATATAGCTGAATTCATAATAGAGCTGTTTTTATTTATATATTTTTCTGTTTCTGTTGTCAGACTACAGAACCAGCCCGTTCTCATCCCAAGGCGTCATCTAACTGACGCTTTTGACTATGCGTCAACATGCCGACGCACATGGTACCCCTTAAGCGTCAATATGAGACGCGCCTCCTAGTGGTCTAACCCTAACCCTACCCCAGACCTAAACCTACCCATAACGGAAGCGTCATCTAACTGACGCTAAAGGGTGCCATGTGCGTCGGATTTAGACGCATGGTCAAAAACGTCAGTTAGATGACGCCCGAGGATGAGCGTCTCATATTGACGCTTAAGGGGTACCATGTGCGTCGGTATGTTGACGCATGGTCAAAAGTGTCAGTTAGATGACGCCTTGGGATGAGAATGTGTTGACAGAACAAGTATGAAATGGTCACTGAAATGAAATCAAACTTAACAGGTTTTTTTATGGAATACTGCAGTATTTAATATAAACAGTGCTGGGGGAAAGTACATTAAAATGTAATGCATTACAATATTGTGTTAAGCCCGTAGCTGTGTGTAGCGCGCGTACCCTTCGGCATACCCTGACGTGCACCTCTCCAAAAATGTAACAACGCGTCAATTCTACGCGGACGCAAGCGCTGTGATTGGTCTGCTAGAACCGCTCCCCGGGTTTCACATGCTCCCTCTGCATGTGTAATTGTGCGTCAACGCGGACAACGACGCAGAAGTATAAATGAAAACCAACGCGTAGTCTATAGCGTAGAGGCTCCGGCGTAGGTCCGACGCAGAAGTATAAATCAGCCTTACTCCCTAAAAGTAACTAAGTACATTATTTTGTTACTTTTTATGGACAGAAATGTGTTATGTTACTTTTGTGTTACTTTTTCTTATCTGGGCTTGCTTGCTTGTTTTGTAATAACATACAAAAACAAAAGTTCTATTTTTGGCAAATGTAAAAGCCCTTTCACACCAAAAGTGAAATGAATAAGCCTCAGGCTGAAAGAAATGTAAATTCACTCCTGTACTGTAGAGGGTGCAGCTCAAACAGACATTTCAGCTGTGCTGTCATTCTGGATTTCAGAAGAATAGTTTGCAGGAGAAGAAAGTTCAACACTCTTACTTCAGCAATAAAACCAAAACCAAAAAATTAAACCCAAATGTAATGTTTATCTAAAGTAATTTTTGCTTATTCGTATGGTTGAATTGGATCATCAAAGTTCAGCAGCAAAGGTATTAGTTAATAAATTCAATAAATGGAAAAACAAAGTAACTTGTATTATTTATTTGAAAAAGTAAAAAATATGTTGTTGTAAATTTAAAAGTAATGTGTTAGTAGTTACTTGAATAAAGCTATTTGATTATGTAACTTATGTTACTTGTAATGCGTTACCCCCAACACTGAATGTAAGTGATAAGTATATGCACATCTAAGTGCACAATAAGTGCACATCTTCTTTTATTTTTTTATTCATGTGCCCTCGTAATCTTTAATCAAAATAATTCCCCCTCCCTCTTGCAACAGCATCTCTTCCTGATGGCATATTTACTGGCCCGAGGGCGGGACAACCTGACACTCGCATGAGATCACTGCAATAGCAGAACACAACGATCCAATTAATTCCCTATGGACAAAATCAAGTCCCGTCCTACTCTTTTTTTCTGGTTTGAAAAGCCGTTTTACTACAGGAAAAAAGACAATTGCAATTTCTGTTTCATATCGACTTTAAGACTGTTAAAGGGATACTCCACTTTTTTTGGAAATAGGCTCATTTTACAACTCCCCCAGAGTTAAACTGTTGAGTTTTACCGTTTTTGAATCCATTCAGCCGATCTCCGGTTCTGGCGGTACCACTTTTAGCATAGCTTAGCATACATCATTGAAGTGGACAAGACCATTAGTATTTCTAAAAAAAAAATAAGCAAAGAGTTTCGATATTTTTCCTATTTAAAACTTGACTCTTCTGTAGTTACATCGTGCACTAAGACCGACGGAAAATGTAAAGTTGCGATTTTCTAGGCTGATATGGCTAGGAACTATACTCTCATTCCTGCGTAATAATCAAGAAACTTTACTGCCGTACCATGAGAGCAGCAGGCGTAATGATATGACGCAGCGCCTGAAAATAGGCTACCCTCCGTCAACACAACGGAACTATTTTATACATAAATAATATCTTTTTATCTTCATTTAGATTTTTTTGTTACATTTTAGTTGCCAGAAAAATGTGCCAGTTCTATTTGTCTTCAAAATAAAAGATGTTATATTAATAGTATTATAATTATAACATTTGGATGTCTAATGCATTTTTAAGTGTATCTTAAGCATCCAAAAAATTGTCATAACATGTGTCAA
Organism: Rhinichthys klamathensis goyatoka; assembly: GCF_029890125.1. Lineage (NCBI taxonomy): Eukaryota > Metazoa > Chordata > Actinopteri > Cypriniformes > Leuciscidae > Rhinichthys > Rhinichthys klamathensis. The sequence continues at coordinate 2,311,424 of NW_026606559.1, forward strand.
ACACATGCAAAAACACACAAAATCTACTTGAGGTCAGTGTAGGAGGTTAGAAAGCTGTTGTTTACCAGCACACAGAGAGGCTTAAAGAATACAGCAGAGCACTAAGGGGAATAATCTGATCGAGCCTTCAGTGTGACTTAAAGTGGATGTCAGCACAAAACGTCATGTCTCACTAATGAGGATCACGGTCATCCTCTTTACACCTCATGCTAATGCACTTCAATCTTTTATGAGTTTTATTATACTTATTCTTTACAATAATGACTGATAGGTTTCAGTGATTGTGTCAGCAACTGAAATGTAATGGTATATGGTGCAAAGTGATGAAGTGATGCCACTGATTAATTACCTGACTCTTGGTGATCATGCTTTAGATAAAGCGGCTCCATTTTAAATGCTCCAATAAGGTCTGATCTTTTCTTCACCCTGCACAGAGACATTCACATTCATCACTCACAGAGTGGAGGAGACAACAGTCAGTTACTGTACATCAGTGTGTGTACAGTATATATCATTATGATTTAAACGTTCAATAATGGCTAATTAATATCTTATTTGGTGTTATATTATGGATCCTGATGTGACAGAGTAAGCTTACTGGATGTATATTATGCAAATGCTTTAGCTGCATTTTTTTTAACAAAGTTAGAACTTAGAAGATACAAAAAATAGATACAGACACTGAAAAACAAGCTACACAGTGTTGACACAGTGTGTCTAGTATGTGAGAGTCTGTTTTAAGTGTTGTTCCTTTTCAATATTAAGAATAAGTGTTTTGCATTATAATTTTGTTCTAGTGTGGCTTAAAAGTATCTATAACAGTTTGGCCCACAGACCAAATGAAGCCCCAGGGAGCCCAACATGACTCAATATTTAACTGAACAAACAAAGAGAAAGTGAGGTATAAAGAGATGATATAACCTCAGAGTTGAATCAAGACAGTGCCGATCAAGTTCTGTTAAAGAGCCTACTGGTATAAGAGGGGATTATGCATTGAGATACAATCATATTTTTTCTCAACAAAGTAACTTCTTTATATTTGTAGTATATACTGTATATATGAATGTGAGAATCTTTCTGTCTATGTATTTGCAGTACAGTACATAATACACTAATGGTCATTGGCTAAGAAAAGTCCAGTTCGTTTTTAGAAAAGGTCTCGCAACATTTGTTTTAAGGTTCAAGGTTTAAGGTTCCCTTTATTGCCATTCAGCTCTTTTACAGACAAGTGGGAAGGACAAGCTGTTTGACACAGAGAGCCAGGGATTCAAAATTAGTTTCCAAAGTGAAGAATTTCATACATTTTTACCATGTGCATGTCTTAAGTGTCAAACTATTTACTGTCACTTTTGATCAAATTAATGCATCCTTGCTGAAAAAAAGTATTAATTTCATTCAAATAACTCAATAAATAAAATCTTACTGCCCCCAATCCTTTGAATGGTAGTGTATATCAAGGTCAATTTGTGTCTTTACTTTCTTTCCATATAACCATGATGACCGCATCTGTTTGCCTGGTACTGAAATGAAGGGCAGCTGGAACCGTTTCCTCTGTAGCCTGACAAAGCTGACCCATAGTGTGTTGGGATACAGTAGATTGGGTCAGAGGATACATTAAATAAGCCTGTTGACACTTACCACAATGTAGAGCAATCAAAGTTGACCAGGAGCCATTTATGAGGATTGAAATTGAAAGAGTCTGCAAACTATAAGAGAAACAAATTTTGATGTTTTTAACACTTATTCTTTGAGACAGTGGGCAAATGTCACAAAACTTGCCTGCCATTGGTAAAATTAATATGATTTTCACTTTGAAATAAATCAGGGATATCACTAGAATGTTTTTAACATAAATGTCAACAACATCAGAATATTACAAATATAAAATGAGGTAATAATAAAGTCAGTCCCATTTCAATATTTCACCTGCTGAGTTCATCAGACAGGCTCTGTGTTATATGATCCCCATGTCTTGGTTGGACTCTTGTGTTATTTCCTGTTTCTGTGCCATGTTTGTAGTCCCTTGTAGTCTTTCATGTTGATTAGTTCCCTGATTGTTTCTATAATGAAGCAGAAGCTGAAGGGATGCAGGGGTTTTATATAACAAATAGGGCTGCACGATTAATTGCAATTTACGTGTAATCGCACTTAAATCGAGTTGGCTTATCGCGATTTTGAAATCGCGAAGGCTGCGATTATTTGTTATGCGCAGCTTGTCATTAATGTACGGCTCTGTAAACGCTGCACCATCTGAAAGCACTGTGAGTTTGAGTCATTTATAACGTGCATTTGAAATAGCAACACGCGTCAAACATCTTTCCAAACATGAGAAGCATCTATGAACCTCTTGTCCAACAAAAGACAACATTTAATAACATGCTTTTACTCCAAACTCCCTTCATAACGACAGTTGAGCATCCTTACACAGAATAAGGCTGACAAGCTGTGCATAAAATAATCACAGCCTTTGCCAAATCGCATGCGGTTTCATTGCGATTAATTTTGCAGCCCTAATAAAAATAAAAATAAAAATAAACTTAATAGAGAAGCCAGGCAACACAAGAAATACAGAGAACCAAAAAACAGGGACACGCACCATCTACAATCTACATCTGACAAGGAAAAAGGGAAACACAAGGGCTGTGTCCGAAATCACCCCCTAATAGGGCTCTATTTGAGGGAACAGCCATTTGTATTGGTGTCCGAAACCATAATGGAAGTTATCGAGTGAACTCATTCAATCTGTCACGTCTTGTTTTGGTCATGTCTCATGTCTTTGTCATGTTTCCTGTTGTCATGTGATTCCCTGTTATAGTCATGTGATCCTGCCATGTGTTCCCTTGTCTGATGTGTCATGTTGTCATTGGTTCATTGTTTCATTGTTCACAGGTGTCCCTTGTCTAGTCATTAGTCATTGTGTATTTAAGCCCTCATGTTTGCCATGTGTTCTTGTCAAGTATTGTTTGTGTGACCACTGTTGGTAAGCATTCCGTTCATGTCCATGTTTTGGACATTCTCTTTTAATTGATTATTAAATTGTTTAACTAAGGTTTATACATGCTAGTTGTACCCATGACAGAGTTCAAGATAAAACTTTTCATCTTATTATTACTGGAGCTTCCAGTTTGCTAAGTTTCAAACAATTATTAAACAGCAAACACAAACTTTGCAAAAGCAGCAGCCCTTCTGGAACACTCATTTTTCAATTTCGTTCACTCGTAACTATATTAGTGGAATAATGTAGAGAATAGTGAAGGGTGCGATGCACAAGTGTAAACAATCTAACAAGACACACCTGGGAACAATCAGGGAACTAATCAACATGATAACATTATAAAGGGACTGCAAACATGGCACAGAAACAGGAAGTAACACAAAAGTTCAAACAAGACATGGGGAAGATATAACACTGTTTTACAAGTATGAAAGTTTTACATGTGATATTTTGCTAAGATTGTCTTTATTACAACCATGACATCTGAACTCTATACAAAATTGTTTGCGATTTTAAGATAATTCCCATCATGTTAAATAGGTCCTAACAGTATCTAGCAACACCAATAGAGAAGGTGTCAATTCTGTTATTCATTTATTTATTAAGTGATTGCTAGGTGTGTCAATATTTATTAAAAAAAAATATTGGACAACATTTTGTATTTGTGGAAGAAAAAACTAATTGTGAAAACATGGAGATTGCACCCAAACATAGGTGAATAACTTTGAATAATTTCACCAGTTTTGGAGCCTCTTTTATCCCAATAGTCAAGAATCTGTGTAAAAATTTTGAAATATGAAAATAAAATTAAAGATGAGTCATCTGTCACCTACCTGTTGGATATGAACTACTCTTGAGTCTTGACTCTGATCCAATGTATCAAACTTCACAATCAACAGCAGCATCTGTCCAATGAGCATTCGAACAGAGCCACTATCTCAAAGTCTAATCTTTTTGCTCACTCTCCCCTTTCCAATATCCTTTCTCTCTATTGCAATAAAGAAGGCAGACACTGTCATCACGCTCTGAATGTTGCCATGCTGAGTCTTGCCTGTCTTTCACTCCCTGGCAACGGACTGCAAACCGGAAACAGCAGCCTACTGTCATTCCGGTCAATAATAAAAACCATCGTCTGAGCAGCGCAGCACTGTCTGCACTATTGTTTGAACTTGTGATGCTAATAAACAGTGATATTTCTTTAGCAGGGGAAAAATGAACTTATCTAAAGGTCTTTCTTTGCCTCAGGAAATTACTTTACCCTTATCATTGCAACACCCAGCTGGGTGCCACGTCAACTCAAAGGACGATCAGGGATCTCTAATTTCCCGCCCATTCCACAAGACATCGCTCATGCCAGCTTGCATCATTGGTGACATTTAAATATTCTCAATCGCGCACACACACGACTCCGTCCTCCACATGCCGTTCCCAAGTAACAGGATCAATAGTTGAGCACAGCACAGATTGCTCTTCTGTTATCACTCACACCTTTCAAGGCTTTGTGAAGAGCAGCCTGTGTGAAGTGTGCTTAAGAACACAATGTGTGATTTGAATGTTATCTCACCTCTACTCCATTCAGGAGGGGTCTGAACTCCGGACAGATAAATGCACTCCCAGCATATGCGGCATCAATGTGCATCCAGATTTCTTCTGCATTACCTGACACAGAAATATTGACAATGTTTCCATCAAAATATTCATCAAAATATTGATTTTATTGCAACCACAAATAAGCTACAACAGAAAATAACAATAAATGGTATTTGTTCTTACAAATAGGGCCGAGCTCAGTGATGCAGTCGAAAGCACAGGATGGAGTTGTTCCCAATGTCGCACAAAACTAAGAGAAACATCCAGAAAGTCAAATGGATGGATTATTATGTATTGATTTTAATATTTTATGTTCTACTCAAACAAATAAGTCAACAACCTATAATGTTCAATGAAAAATTCATTTGATCCCTGCTTGATCACAAAAAGATTTGTTCCTGCTTTTTTTGTCATTCTTCTAAGACAAATCTGCTGGCTGAGCCTAAGGCTAATTTGACTAATGTGATTCAGAAAACAGGCTCTCCAAACAGCATTAGCCATCATGCAGACGGTGGGGGACAGGTTCAGAGAAAGAGCAGAGACAAATGTCCAATTTGTTCTCATTTCATGCTCTCTAACAGTCTGAGGGGCTGCTATCTTTCTACCACGATGTTTGACTGATTCTATTATTTTGTACTGTTAATTTTATACAGTATAGTGGATGGAAGTTATAATACTAATACTACTACTATATATGTACAGTCAAACCAAAATTTATTCAGACACCTTCAATATTTCTCACATTATCACAGTTTATTCACTATAGTTTAGAAAATGGTAATAAAATATGACAAGAGCTCAGAGTTATCAAATCAATTGATATTTCACTGGTTTTGGCCATCCTTCTGTTAGACTGTCTCACAAATGAATTAGGTTGAATAGCTGTCAGCTGTCATCTGTTAAATTTAACTACACAATTAGATAATACCAATTTAGGTCAACCAATTACCAAGAAATACTTAATTTTGTTCAGTCTGTGATGTAAAAAGGTTGCATTAGCAATAAAAATAAAAAACACTTTGCAAAACATGGTCAGGTCAAAGTGTCTAAATAATTTTTGGTCCCGAATTTTTTAGTCCACTGTATGAAACATTTTTGGGTATAATATGTCACAGTTTACTTTACTTACATAAATGAACTATTATGTCCTGCACCCACTAGTAAAAAAAAAAAAAAAAATTTATACATGGTGTCTGAATAATTTTTGGATTGACTGTATATGATGAACATGATTTCACCAAGTACAACATGTTCCTTGGAACAACATTCCAATCAACCAATCATATTTGAGGGTAAAGGATACAATTGATCTCAAGTTAAGGCTTACAACCAGGGTTAGGTGCTTCAACATCAGTATTATTCACCTATCATTATTTTAGGGATAGGTTATGGGTAGGGTTAGGTTTAGTGTAAGGATAGAATTAGAACAATTTTCGGACAGAAATGTTGTTCCAGGATCAACAAAATATGTTGAGTAATAATAAGTAAGTAATAATACTATGTTGCTTTATTTATTGTTTTTCACTAGTGATGTGTTGTTTAAATGAAGCATGTGATAAGATACATACAAAAAATGGAATGAGTCCTGTGGCTCTGTCCTCCTCTATAACTCTCCGCAGTGCATCTCCTCGCACAGAAAACTTATTGTCAGAGAGAATTTTCTTCATCCGCACCCCACCTATCAACCCTGCCCTCTCCACCGATGAGTGCGCCTGAAATATCAACAACACACTGCAATGTTATTTCTGAATTAAGGATTGTTTTAAAAACATGACCATTACTGTCATGGCCAAATATTCATAGTTTCCAATTAGACTTTTACAGACACATATATACTGTAAGCACATTCATAAACAAGTGGCACTTCACTGTTATCCTGATACCCTTTTGCATTGTTTGACATTTCCATTCAATGAGAATTCTTGCTAATCATCCCTACTCCCCCCTACTAACTCTCGTCCTTACTTACAGAAGAACACGACGCCATGGTCATAGTGCCTGTTGAATGATGCGTATTATCTTGCAGACCATTAGTTTAAGTACTGTAGGTTAAATATACCCTTGCATTAATCTTTCATCTGGGCTTGTTGTCTCACCTGATCAGATGAGTAGGCGACTAGTTTAGATGTAATATATGCCTCAGATTGGTCAGGATGGTCAGCCTGGATCAGTTTGACGATTTTGGAACGAGCAGCAAGAAGAGCCATGAGAGTGGCTTCACTGGCAGTGCCCTGTATGAACAAACAGCATATTTATTTATTCATTTGACCATGTCTAGTACACCAAATGTTGCTATCTATATTAAGCTGTTCTCATAATTGGTAGGCATGTCCAATATTATTTGACACACAATTCTCTCATCTTGGATATTTCATTGAGCGAAACAACCTCAATCAATATGCCCTGGTGATGCAGCGGTGATGAATTTTCATCAGCTCTCAAGCTCTGTTTTGTATGTTCTCAATGAGTGAATGAGAAGACTTCCACTCGAAACCCCTCAATACAGATCACCTCAGCTCATTGTGAGTCATGAGCTGTCTTTGATTTCCCTTTGTCAGCCTGACAGCTCACACCCACATCCTGATTACTAATGAATCGGTTTACTGGAAAACTATTGCCACATTTGTTTGGCAACCCAAGTATGAAACCAATTTCAAATTTGGTTCTGTATAGATAACTCTCGGAGTGATTGGCATGGTAATGGGTATGACAATGTATGTTTGTATGTTTGGTCTTGGCGGAATAGATCTGCTACTCTGCTGCTGTTGCTGCTTTTATTGCTATTGCTGCTGCGGCAGAGCAAGTACAGGACTTGCTACTGCCAATACATATACGACACCCTGCTGTGAGCAAAGACATGCTGCTGCTGTACAATATAGCGTACATGAATTACCCCCCAACAGAGCAGGTGACATGGTATTTGACAATACAATACAAACCAAGTGTACTGTACATCAGAAAATCCCCCACCCCCAGCAGATCTACCGCCAAAACATATGCACTGATGTTTCTCTGAAGAGCCATAGGAATGTGTTTATGCTATCTATGTGTGCCTGGCCCTTTCATCTTGAGTATGAGAAATGGGGTGTATGTTTGGTCTAGGCGGACTAGATCTGCCTACGCAGTATTCCCCCCAAACATATCTAGCCATTAGACATGTGGGCTGCCTTGAGGTGCATATAAGGTGTGTGAAGCATTTCGCACTGTAGCCCTATGTGAACTAGTGTACCCTTTTTCTTTTTTTTTTCAAGGGGTGTCCCTAATGACTTACCAATGTGGTGTTCTACGTATGTCTCTACATACCAGTGTATGCGTGCCGCTAAACTAAGTAGTCTAAGCCGTAAGGCTTGGCTCTGGTGGCCTATTAGACTATGTGTGCCTGGGCCTGCTTTGCCGAATGGTTTAACTCTATTGGCCTGTTACTATGTGTGGCTGGGGCTGCTTTGCCGAATAGCTTAACTCTATTGGCCTGTGACTCCTGCGTCAAATGCAAGATTGTAAAACACCTTTCTTAAACCAATAAGGCATTGTTTGTTGTTTCGTATAAGCAATATTAATATTTAAACGTGAATGCCCTTCCTGGTTCTGGAACCCAGTATTCCCAAAATTTAGTGATGGTGCTTAATGCAGATGCTGTATAGCAGTGTCCACCAAGAGAATAGAAATGTGCCACGAACATCAGATTTACGAGTCATTATTTTACGAAATTTGGGAAAGAACTCAAATATTTGAGCTGATATTCTATTGGGCCTATATCTATTGTCTGAGTTACATTACTAAAGCGTTACTACTTGACATTTCATCTGTCCCATGCAATGGTTATGTCAACAACACAATTTGAGAGTGGATCCCACATGTCAGTCCTGAACTTCGCAGCCTGCACCGGACTGTCTGTCCTCACCAAGCATGAACACTTATTCAATGAATGACATATAGTCGCTAGATCAGTGGTTCTCAACCCGCTGCTCTGCACATTTTGTATGTCTCTTATCTGACACACTCAGTTCAGTTCATAGAGTCTATTCTAACGAGCTGAGGATCTGAATCAGGTGTGTTAAATAAGGGAGACATACACAATATGCAGAGCAGTGGGTCCCGAGGACTGGAGTTGAGAACCACTGAGCTAGATCATGCAAACTGCTCGCTCATCTCAGCCCGTGTGATCTCAGAAAGTGCCGCTACATCAGTGAGCTGTGCAAATTGCAATGAGTCTCCTATTTACAATCTTGTTGTTAAAGGCAGAGTTGCAGGGTTAATTTTTCAACGAATTTGTGCAATTTGCTTGTTGGTAATAAACATTTAAACTTATCCATTGTATTTTATGTTGTTGGGTATCACAAAACGGAATATAATATGAAAAAGTAGGTACTATCTTACAGCGGTTTGCAACAATTCTCCTTTCCCCCACAATGCATTGCATTACGTCACCTTGGGGAGAGAATTTACCAAAGCCCGCCTTGAGAGCATTGAGAGTGACTAGAGAGACGAGTAGTAGATGAGAGTATTCTGATAGCGCAGATTATAGATAAATAGATAAATAAATAGATATAGATAGGCCTATATAGATAGACAGATAGATAGATGTAGATAGATAGGCTAGTATAGAGAGATAGGCAGACAGCCAGATAGCATAACATTAGCATAGATAGCAGCTAGATAGATAAATAGATATAAATAGATAGTAGGTAGATTGACAATGGTGAGGCACGTCACATCTGGTTGCGGGGTGAGCTCCTCGACCAGCGACCAAAACGCACTCACTTCCCTTCCCTACAGCACAAGCTTTCCAACGCAGTTTCCATGGGACGGCACCGCCCACACAAGCACCTGCCAAACACAGCGACAGACACGTGACGGCTACGTTTGCAACAACATTTTCACCGGAGGAAGAGATAAACGCTTAGAAACGCCCATATAGCTAGCATGATGCCTTCTATTTCTAGATGACAAAGACAAAGTTTACCAGTACACTATGACAAAGGTTACCGGTACTTATCTGAACTAACGTCATGATCACTGCCGCTAGATATAAAGAAAACGTTGATTTTTCACTCGGTGCTATTCAATCACAGTAAAATTAAAAAAAGTGTCGTTACTGCAGTGCACTGCTGCTTGTAGACTAGACTCATTGCAAGCAACTCACCAGGACACTTCACCAACTCTCTACTCACTCATTCTCCTCGGACCATGCATTTAATTGGCTTTGACGGCCATCAGTTCTTGGCAATTGCTCATTTGCCCGCTCATGTTGGCTCTTGCCACCTCTTCCTCATCCCAGTCAGTCACCATAGTTCTAATACTAGGCTGAGGCTACCTTTCCTCCACTTCTCCCCAACGTGACGTCATCACAGAATTGCGTAAAAAAATATATACCAAAAACGTAAAAAAAACCAGGTCTTTAAGACCATTTTTGAGACATTTTAAAAATGATATACATATCTTGAGTGATTTATATACCCACGGCCTTTAAGGCAATACTTCTGCGTTCTAAGTACTGAGTGATTTTGACTGATAATAAACGCCTCTGATGGCCACCACACATTATAACGACATGTCCGTGATCGAAACATCCACCGCTGCAAACGCATCGCAACGGAATCCTGACATTATCCAGCGCACACACTCACAGCACACATACCTGGTGGAGCATTTGCCAAAATGACAGCATCGCTGTGGTGCTCTGCTTTCGTTTGAGAAATACATGAAAACTGCCTTGCACGCTCTAGGTAAGTTGAAATGACAATTATCATTGTATGTGTGAGCAGTAGTCTAAACGAAAGGTATCCGACATTAGCATAGATCACTGTTCGTCCTGTAGTTATGAAATAGTATATGCCCAAATATAATTCTGGGGAAAATACACCTGCTCACATACTTCGTATGTAAATAAGGTGAATACATTGTTTGTATTTTAAAAATGGTAATGTTTTCACTTCATGATCGAATCATTAGGTCAAAGTGTCTTCTTGACCGCAACGTCTGCTACTGCCGTTGATATTCGTTAACATTGCAATCTGATTGTTGCTGTTGTTGCTGCTGTAAACATAATAGGAAATGCTGTGGCTCTGTTATATATGTGATACAAATAAAAGCCTTTCACTTTAAAGAGTTCAGAAAAGCTTTTCTCTGTATCCTTACATTGCCTGCTTGCTGCTGCATAAATGTAAAATGCACATTCTCTAGCTGCTAATGCTAGTGATTCACTCTAGCATTAATTCAGGACTACTGACATGACACATGATTTAGACCATTTACAAGGTCTAAATCATGTGTCAGTTAATTCATAAGGAATTGATTAAGCAGACTAGGCAAAACAGTGATAGCGTAAAAACCATAGACTGTAAAAAAATATGGACCTAGTGTCTCTGTGACGTCACCCGTAGGTTTCTGAAGAGCGTTTTTGAAGCCTAAAGTGGGCGAAGCCGGCCATCGCCATCGCCATCTTGGCAGCGCGTCATTCCCAGGTAACTGAAAATGGGCAAAGAGGCGGGACGTGGGTGTAGCTGAGGTGCCTGGTTGCTGAAACCACGCCCGCCTAGCTCGACGTGATCATTAGCTTAGGAGCTAATGCTATATATAGCATAGTAGCATATATGCTACTGGCCTTGTGCTAAAGTGACAGCTGACTTGAAGTAAAGCCAATAGTTAAAGTTCATGTTTTTGCCCTTCGAAATACTATAATAGCTAAAAGACATAGCTAAATTGAGACTATGTGTATCTTGATGCATTATTATTAGTCTGCTAGTTAAAAATGTAACTTAGTAACTTACAATATTGAGCGTGTGCGAGTGCGTGTGCATGTGTGTGACAGTGATTCATGCGCATACATGTCAGTCATGTTAAGTTCATAGAGAGCTTTATTCAGTCCATTTTAAATTCTGATTTTGGCCGCCTCTCAAAACCAAAGATATTACCTAAGAAGTTCATGTAAATCCACTAGAAATCCGCGCTCATTCAAGGATGTGCATCTATTGCATGGATGGCGAAAGCACTGACACCTGCAGGATTTCATCTGACTGTACTTTTTATTTAACACTTAAAAGTTAAATAAGCATATATAGTCTATCTGTTCCGTGAGAGTACCGCTGAACGATTGTAGCCTCTAAATCTATAGATGTTTTTATATCTGAAAACTCCAAAACTAAATTTTCAGACATCCATGAGTGCATGTTCACAGAGGAAGACAACTGAAAACCAGTGCTGGTTGTTCCCACGATACTCGGCAACAACGGACAGACACAGACAGCAGACAAACGGCTAGTAACGACAGCTGTGGCAATCCACCTGTCACTCAAGTGGCCACGCCCTTAATTGTGCAGAACTTTAAGTCTTAATATAATTGAAACGGATGAGTTATAAAAAAATTCACCCCCCTCCCAGTTGTTATGAAGGGCAAAATTAGCTATATAGACCAAAACCCATGCACTTATCTTAGATGTTGAAAAATAAATAAATAAATAAATATTAATATTGTTATAAGTATAGGATTTCAAATTCCAAAATCTTTGGTTAAATGCCACATCCACCACATAACCCTACTGTATCATATTTGTCATGAAAATTTCGAAGGCCTCTATATTATCAACATGGGGAGGAGGGGGGTTCGGGTTCTGTCACGATTGCCTGTGTCTCTGTGTTCAAGGCCTTTTACTTTTATGTTCTTTTGTCTTTATTTTTCTGGTTTCAGTTCCTGTGATTTAGTTCCGGTTTCCATTGTCATCTTGCTTGTTTCCATAGTTACCTTTGTTACCATGTCAACTAATGACTTACACCTGTCCTTCATTTAGCCCTTTGTCTTCTTGTGTATTTAAACCTTCAGACTTTGTCTGTTCTTTGTCTTGTGTTAACGTTTCAGGATGATATGTATCTCTGTTTGGTTCCTAGAGTTCACTAAATGTTATTTCATCGTTCATCTGCGTCAAGCCTCATTGTTGTGGATAATCAAGTCAAGCCAGCGCTCAACATTTATGAAGATTTCATTGATTTACATTACAATCTATCATAATTTCATCTTACTTTTTAACTATATAAATATCAGCAACTGCACCAAAATGCATATTTTTTGCTCAGTGTGGGCCTCTAATAAAGATTTGGTGTTTTTTCCTCCTCAAATATGAGCTCCATTTTCTCTTCTATCACACTATATGAGCCATAAAAGCCTAATGTATCAAATATGACACTCAAAAAACTTTGTCTAAAAGTTTGATCAACTTTTCAGTTAAAAAAAAAGATTCTTCTGACTTATTTCATGTCAAGCTTTACAGGGTTAAGACTTACAAATGAAAACTGTGATGAGAATGAATGCACTCCAACACTTGCAATGTCAAACGCTACATGCTCAGTTTTACTTGCATAATTTACTTCTTACACCTGTTCTCCTCCCCTCTCTACTACGCCCACCTTTGCTGAAAGGCATTGCTTACAAAAACCCACAAACTTCCTCATTAGTGTGTGCTATCAGTGAAAATAATGCCTGTTGCCATAGTGAGCTCTCTGAAAAGCCCGGAGACAAAACCATCCAGGAGAAGGACACACTCTAAAGCGGCCCTAATGACAGAGCATCAAACCGACTGTCATCAGTGGGCTTTCCATTCGCTGTGCTTCCTGTGTCTCTCTCTAAATGGTCACAGCTGCTCAACTGCTGCATCGATAGTGATGAAATGAACATGGACTGCTCTCAACGCACGCCTGCCTGACTGTCTCCTCTCATGTGTAGCTGACGTCTTAAAAGGCAATTTCTACTGGGCGTAACAATTGTCAGGGCCTAGGAAAGAAAATCAATGACAAACAAATTGCTGTCATTGAAATGTATTTGATATTTGTTGTTGTTCAAAAGAAATTACCCGTAAACATGGATTGAGCATGTGGCATTTAAGTGGTTTGAAACATCCCGTTTTTTGACACCTGATGCAAGATCCTGTTGCCAATTCAGATATTTTTTAAACAAATTTTCGATATTACAATGCATGTTGTCGGATATGTCGCATGTTGCATGTTGTCGGATATAGATCAACCTTTTCAGTAATTTCAAATGGCATCACTTATACAGGGGTTTAAACCAGGGGTACATGAAGATTATTGGAGAAGATAACCCTGGTTGAAACCCCTGAATAAGTGATGCCATTCAAATAAACTTACAGTACTAGCAGCCAAAATCTTTTCTTAATTATCTCACCTGGATGACCCCTCCCCCTTTGCCTTCTGTACCAGCAAGAAAATCTTCTGGTAACTTCAGCATCTTTCCCAGCCAGTCCAGCATCACTGTCTCCAGCTCCGTACAGGCAGGACTCGCTGCCTACAAAACAAAAAATCCTGCATCAGCCTACAAGAACAGACAGGTGGCTATGGATGGATGGATATACAGATGGCTGGATGGATGGCTGGATGGATGGATGCATGGATGGATGGATGGACGGATGGATGGATGGATGTATGGATGGCTGGATGGATGATGGATATACAGATGGCTAACTGGATGGATGGATGGACGGATGGCTGGACGGATGATGGATAAACAGATGGCAGACTGGATGGATGGATGGATGGATGGACGGATGGCTGGATGGATGATGGATATACAGATGGCTAACTGGATGGATGGATGGATGATGGATGGATGGATGGATGGATGGATGGATGGACGGATGGCTGGACGGATGATGGATATACAGATGGCTAACTGGATGGATGGATGGACGGATGGCTGGATGGATGATGGATATACAGATGGCTAACTGGATGGATGGATGGACGGATGGCTGGATGGATGATGGATATACAGATGGCTAACTGGATGGATGGATGGACGGATGGACGGATGCCTGGACGGATGATGGATATACAGATGGCAGACTGGATGGATGGATGGATGGATGGATGGACGGATGGCTGGATGGATGATGGATATACAGATGGCTAACTGGATGGATGGATGGATGATGGATGGATGGATGGATGGATGGATGGATGGATGGATGGATGGATGGACGGATGGATGGACGGATGGCTGGACGGATGATGGATATACAGATGGCTAACTGGATGGATGGATGGACGGATGGCTGGATGGATGATGGATATACAGATGGCTAACTGGATGGATGGATGGACGGATGGCTGGATGTATGATGGATATACAGATGGCTAACTGCACCGATGGATGTATGGACGGATGGCTGGATGGATGATAGATATACAGATGGCTAGCTGGATGGATGGACGGATGGCTGGATGGATGATGGATGGATGGATGGATATACAGATGGCTAACTGGATGATGGATATACAGATGGCTAACTGGATGATGGAAATACAGATGACTAACTGGATGATGGATATACAGATGACTAACTGGATGGATGGATGGATTGATGGATGGATATACAGATGGCTAACTGGATGAATGGATGGATGGACGGAAAGACGGACAGACAGGTAGGTTTAGGTTCCTAAATTGATGGATAGATAGACAAATGGACAGAAATACTGACTGGCTGGCTGGATGACAGACAGACAGAGAGCTAAGTGATGGATGGATGAATAGAGAGAAAAACATACCCAAGAGAATCCAATGCAGCCAATGGCTCCAGATAGCATGTCTGCCAGCATTGCAGGAAAAGAGTGGGCAGTAGGGAAGTATGCATAGAAGTACGGGCTGTGCCAGTGAGTCACCTGAAACAGTGCAGTAAACATGTAGAAACAATTGTTTAAAATTTATATTCAATGGTCATAAAAAACTTTCAATAGATCATTTTTACAACCTCTGTATTTCCATCTGTAATTTAACATTTTATCAAGCTAAAGAGTAAGGGAACTGTGTGATCTGTCAGATTTAGTTTGGTTGCTCTGTTGTTGTTCACCTTTACAATTTTGAACAGGGATTATGATTTAAGAAATAGTGACATTTGGGTTTTTCTCTCAGAAAGTTAAAGGTTAGATGAAATTGTGAAGGCTAGATTAAATTATTCCATGTGTTTAGCAGAGGAGAGAGCTTGAGGCACTGTGCGTCTGTCTCTCTCTTGCAGGATTTTCCTATTGTGAGTCATTCATTAGCTCCAGCACACACTTTTAAACAAGCATTAATACAGGACTTCTGAAAGGGAAAATTGGTCTAATTGGACACATTGGGAAGGTTAACACCTTTAACTGAATTAAAATGTTTGTTTTTTTCCTCTGAGCTATGAAATTAAGGTGTGGGGGAGGCTTTTCTCTGACCCCAGGTCAGAGTTTAATGATTCATTTCCTTACTATCAGATTACCAGCCACAAAAAAAGGTGGACTTTGAGTATGTCTAAGGAGAAACAACTTTGAGGGTCTCTCAATATGGCCACTGACCCATTCAACAAAATACAGTGTCTCTTTATCTGCACCTAATATTTGCACTTACATCATCGGCATGGTGAATAACATAACTCCATCATCCTATCTGTTTAATACTTGGTAGATCAGTTTAAATGGTGGAAATAATGTCAGTAAGTGAAATATACACAACTTTTGTTATGTTACAAGATGTTACAAGAGCTCTATGTCTATAACTAGAATGTTTAGACAAATGTTTTTGTTTGTTTTCTAGGAACAGTTTACAAATTTTCAACAATTTTTTTCTAAAATAAAATTTCAGTGATTATATTTTTGCTATAGCTGTTGGATAAGCATATGAACACAAAACAATGTAGAACTGAAATGATCCTTTTGCATAGTTTTTGCAAACGTTTGATAAATTAAATGCTTACACTTTATTTTAAGGTGTCCTTGTTACAGTGTAGCATTACATTACTAAGTAATATTAACTAACTAAGTACTAAGTAATATTAACTAACAGAGTGTACTTACTATATAATTAGGGATAGGGTTTGGTTAGTTGCATGTAATTATAGGTTACATTTATTACTACAGTAAGTACATGTAGCGTAAAAAGGACACGGCAAAATGAAGTGTTACCAATTATATTAAAATGACTGATTATTTACAATGACCAAAATAAAGATTTGATTATTGTGTTATGTATTTCATAAATTTTGTTTCATAGTTGTTTCCTTTAACAAATTTTCTGTTAAATAGATACAAATATTAAATACATTTTAAATACAGATATTTTGCATATTCACTTTAGTATTTTATATTTTATAAAAAGGTATGTTTCTCTAATCAGTGTCTATAAACAGTAGTTGCCTCTGCTATTGGGGTGCTGTTGTCACAAACGTGAACATGTTCAGTAAGTTGTACATTTGGTGTAAATTATCAATAGCAGCCATCAAGACTTAAAATAATGTATCGTACATAAATTGACTTAAAGCTATAGAGGTGAGAAACATCCTATTAAAATATGATGCCTAAACGAATCTCACCAGTTGAAAACAAAGTTCAACTTAAAGGGATAGTTCACCCAAAAATGAAAATTCTGTCATCATTTACTCACCATCAAGTTGTTCCAAATCTGTATGAATTTCTTTCTTCTGCTGAGCACAAAAGAAGACATTTTGAAGAATATGGGTAACCAAACACTTGATGGACCCGAAACGGGTTGGTTACCGACATTCTTTAAAATATCTTCTTTTGTGTTCAGAATTCTAATTTTTACTTTAAGACAGTAAAACGGTGTCAGAGCTGGTAAGCACTGACTCACCCCTGGCATGATCACCCTCTCTATGTCTTTGACCACATCCTCATAGTTCTCTGCCTCCTCCGGGGCCTCCTCGGGAATCAATGGCCTTAGATATCCAGGTTCCACATCAGGGTAAACCTGCCTCTTCTCAATGTTCTCTATATAATCTGCCACATAGTCCACCATCTCCTTCCCGCGTCTCCGGAACTCTGCAGTGTCCATCGCTTTGGCTGAAAGAGGAGTAGTCTTTCAGTGGGAAGAATAAAAGTCAATCTGATGTAGCCTATGGTTCCTCTCAATGTCCTCAACTGAGGAGAGCTGTAATTATATTAGTGTGATTGAGACTGTTTTCATGGACAACATGATTGTCAGTATCTTAAGCGGAAAACTAGCCAAAGGCCACATGTTCAAGACATGAAAGGTAATTATAGCAGATCCTCAACAATACATTAGTTTCGGTGAGTATTTTCATTTTTTTATTTTAAGAATTCAGATCTGTAGATCAGTAAACAATCCTGCATCATATCAGTGTTATTTTACTTATTATTACTCTTATAGTTTTTGGTTACACTTTATTTTAAGGTGTTACACTATTGAATGGTCAGGATTACGGTTTGGTTTAGGGTTACTTGCATATTTTTATATTCTCAGTTTTCATTTATTGTACTTTATTTATTTGTCTATCTATCATCTATCTATCTATCTATCTATCAAATTATTTTGATTAATTACTTAATTTTTGGGGGGGTATAACTATTTATGGTTATTTTTAATTTTAGTTTTTTTTTTCTTTCTTTTTTTCAGTTATTAATTTTATTGTCCCATAGCTGCCAAGTTAGCTGCCAAGGTAATATATATTTTAAAAAAAAGCTATTTTGAATTTCATCTTATATTTGTATTTATTTCAGATTTAATTAAAAATTAAAATAACAAAATTGTTCGTAGTAATTTAAGTTTTAGTAAATATAAATAACCTTGCAGCATATTTTGTGAAATAATAGATGCACCTCATGCAGACTGCACAAATGAATTATATTTGTGTGAATATGAAAAAAAGGGAATAAAACAAATGTAGGTAGCTGTTTAGTTTAGTTTAGTTTACAGTCTTGTTTCCCATGTACATACCATGTACTTATAGTAATTGCAATAACTGGGTAATGACTACTAACCCTGAACCTTCCCCTAAACCTAACCTTAACCCATGTACATACTTTCGTAGGTAATACAATGTAAGTACACTTACGTGCATGTACTGTAAAATAAAGTGCACCCAAAATGTATGTTAAAACATAATCAACCATCATCCCTGCACATGAGTAGCAATATTTGCTGATAAGAACATTACAGATTGCCAAACACATACTATAAAAATGAACAATGTGAACTTTCCAAACTAAAGTTTTAACAGTGTGCTGGCATAGCTAATTTGCACTAATTTTACGAATTTATTACTCTGATTTTCCTCACTCAATCACACATAGGCTCAGGCTATTGGTTAAATTGACCATAAATTGGTACTTTTTAGAGCATAGAAAGAAACTACAGTATGTCAGTGAAAGCATTGTTCTAAAAGAGTTCTGGCTGTATCAGCAGGGTTGGTGACAGTGACTACTACTAATTATTTGGATGGCTGTTATCTCTTCACCCTAATCCACATAATACAAATGGATTGAGAAGTGTCAGTGTGTGTGTGTGTGTATGCAAGTGATGACTCATCCAGAAGGTGGCCGGTCGTTTTGATTACGTACTAGTAAGTACTATTATTTGTTCATATTTGCACACGTGTACAAATATAAATTAGCTATTTGAGGACATATCATGGACTTACATTGACAAACCCTAACCCTATCTCTAAAAGGACATTTTTGAATTTCTTTTTGTATTTTGCAAGCATTTTTACTATACATTCCCAGATGTCCTAAATTAAAATGACAGCTAATTCAACTTAATAATACTTTTGAAGAGAAACAAACCAGCAATTGCAAAGAAGCATTTTTGGATCAGTCATTATCATAATGTTCCTAAAACAATTTTGAGGAAAGAAAACTTGCATTTAAAAGCTTGAATTAATAATCAGTCTGATTTTGATTTGTAAAGCTACAGCCATCTCAGTAAACACTTTATGGGTTATCAAGTGCAGATATCTTTATGGCATGTCATGCTGCACTGAAGTAGGTGTTGTAAAAATGGAGTAAAAGCTAAAGTCTGCTGACATTTGCCTTATTAGATTTAACTGGCAAGGTGACATTTAAAAAAAAATGAATATTAAACTCAACATGCTTTATAATAAGAAACAAAATGCAAAAGAGAAAGTAAAGACAATCCACCTCAGTAGTTATGCATCATCGACCTGACAAAATCCCATAATAGTCCTGTATTTGGACCTTGTACCTGGACCATGTTCTAAACGCTCAACAAGTGTTATGCTCATAATAACTCTCTCTTCCCTTTAATAGCTTTCATTGTACTTACAGTGTCAGGCAAAAAAGAAGAGATGTCCCTCTCGTCGGTCCTCACACGCTTTGTTTGTTTTAAACACACATATATAAACACACACACACTGAGAGAGAGCAAAGCAGAGTGATGTGGAACAGCAGGGAAGCCTGGGGGTTTATCAGCCCTGCCACCGTTCAGACAGCCAATCAGAACGAGGCTTTCATTCAGAGCAGCCCGCACAGGCAGGGCAAAAGGAGCGGATTCATAAGGAGTTAATGAGAACCTGTTCACTTTCCTCAAACATTAATACAATTACAGACATACAGACCAATACAAGACCAAAAATGCAACCACCCTCTGTAATGTACAGTGCAGACCATTATATCACTCTGAATAATCACATTATTACAATAATAGCATATAGCAATTGAAAAAAAAATGGTTTAAGTACAAGATCATGTGTAAGATCTCACGTAGATTATCCTGGTCAATATTTAATGGAACTGTTATTTTGCTGTTATTATTAGCATCTGAAGTTCTTCTGTACAGTTTACAGCTATTTCACATTAACATGACTCAACAATATGCCAATAATATATTGTTTGATGGAATAAATGTGTTTTCTTGTTAAGTTAGTCATTAGATCTGCATTAGATCACAGGTTTCACTCTCACATCTTGAGTGAATTAGCACTGGAACCAAAATATATAGAACAGAAACAGACTATTTGAAAAGCTATCCACAAAAGCCATATATTGAAGACATCCATCAGGTCTAGCCACCTATTAATCAATGGATGTGATCAATAAAACCATAATGTAAAGTGAAGAGATGTTAAGGCCAAGTATGGCAACCCATACTCGGAAATTGTCCTCTGCATAACCCATTCAAGTTAGAGCACACACATTAGGAGAAGGGAGCAGTGAACACACACACACACACACACACACACTGCACACTGCACACACACACCCGGAGCAGTGGGCAGCCATTTAGCTGTGGCACCCGGGGAGCGATTGGGTTAGGTTGTTCTAAAAGAGCATTGTTCTAAAAGAGTTCTGGCTGTATCAGCAGGGTTGGTGACAGTGACTACTACTAATTATTGGTATGCAAGTTATCTCTTTACACTAATCAAAAAAAGCTAATTAAACTTAAGAGTACTTCTGAAGACAAACAAGCCAGCAAATGCAAAGAAGAATTTTGGATCAGTCATTATGTTCCTGTCACATGTCTGTCCTGTCTTGTGATGCACATGGGTGTTTTGTTATTTTGAGCCATGTGCTCTTGTCATTGTTTGATCCCTCCCCCTTGTTATCTGATTATTGGTTTATTTGCTCCACCTGTCTGTCTCGTTACCCTCCTTTATTTGCCTTCCTATTTAATCTACATGTGTTTGCTGTCCTGGGCTCGTTTGTTGTAGTTGTTACATTTGTTGTTGCGTTATGTTCCGTGCCCGTCTTGCCCTGCCTTGTTTGTTCTGGATGTAGTTAGTATTATCGTGGTTTTCTTTTGTTTATTTTATGTTTTGTCTTTATTAAAATATTCATTCACTCCGCACCTGAGTCCACGGATTTATTCCCACTACCCTCCGTGACAGAACGAACGAGCCACATGTGGATTCAGCGGAGCGAACTTTGTCCGGCTGAGAGAGAGAATGGGATTTCTCTTTTTAAATATTTCTCTCTGTGACCAGAGGAATGAAGAGAGGAGGGCAGCGGAGTCTTCTTCACTGGTCTCTCCTGGAATGGGATCATCGTCGTTGGATCCGTCCAGCGTTGGTATTCCGTCAATGGTTTTGGCCAGCCTTGAGTCTGCACACATCTGTCAGAAAAGACGGAGGAGGAGAAGGAGACCTGCGTCTGCCGAGTCAAAGACTGTTCACGTCCCGTCTGCCCCGTCAGAGACTGTTCACGTCCCGTCTGCCCCGTCAGAGACTGTTCACGTCCCGTCTGCCCAGTCAGAGACTGTTCACGTCCCCCGTCTGCCCCGTCAGCGACTGTTCACGTCCCGTCTGCCCCGTCAGAGACTGTTCACGTCCCCCGTCTGCCCCGTCAGAGACTGTTCACGTCCCGTCTGCCCAGTCAGAGACTGTTCACATCCCGTCTGCCCAGTCAGAGACTGTTTACGTCCCGTCTGCCCAGTCAGAGACTGTTCACGTTCCGTCTGCCTTCATGGACCTGGACTATCTGGAGCGTCTGGCTCGGATCCTGGACATGCCCGTGTCTGCTGTTCCAGAGCCGGAGGCAGAGCCAGTGCCCGTTCATGAGCCGGAGGCAGAGCCAGTGCCCGTTCATGAGCCGGAGGCAGAGCCAGTGCCCGTTCATGAGCCGGAGGCAGAGCCAGTGCCCGTTCCAGAGCCGGAGGCAGAGCCAGTGCCCGTTCCAGAGCCGGAGGCAGAGCCAGTGCCCGTTCCAGAGCCGGAGGCAGAGCCAGTGCCCGTTCCAGAGCCGGAGGCAGAGCCGGAGGCAGAGCCAGTGCCCGTTCCAGAGCCGGAGGCAGAGCCAGTGCCCGTTCCAGAGCCGGAGGCAGAGCCAGTGCCCGTTCCAGAGCCGGAGGCAGAGCCAGTGCCCGTTCCAGAGCCGGAGGCAGAGCCAGTGCCCGTTCCAGAGCCGGAGGCAGAGCCAGTGCCCGTTCCAGAGCCGGAGGCAGAGCCAGTGCCCGTTCCAGGAAGAGCCAGTGCCCGTTCCAGAGCTGGAGCCAATGTCTGTTCCAGAGCCAGTGCCTGTTCCAGCGCCAGAGCCAGTGTTTGTTTCTGTGTTTGTGTCTGTTCTTGTGACTGTTACAGTTCTTGTGTCTGTTCCTGAGCCGGTGTCTGCTGTTCCTGAGCCGGTGTCTGCTGTTCCTGAGCCGGTGTCTGCTGTTCCTGAGCCGGTGTCTGCTGTTCCTGAGCCGGTGTCTCAATAGTGAGATCCATTGGTGAGAATCCATTCGAATGGTGAGATCCATTCGAACCTCGCTTAATAGATCTGAGATGATTTGACAGATGCCAGATCTTCTAATCGTGATAACTGATCTCTGGTTACTTCAAATTAATTTGCGGATTTGATCTTGATTAAGTTGTCTGAGATTACTGCGCGTTCTTGTGTATATTGGAAATATATATATCAGTGGCGATTTCTTTAAGACTGCAAGGGAAGCTCAGCTTCCCCTATAATGTCAAAAAATGAATGGTCAAATGTGTACTATTGTGTTAACATTTTATTGACTAAAAATGTGTTATAACACGGTCATCTCGAAGACGAGTTCGTTCAGAATCAGCTACATATAGCAGGTCGGCGGACTCGATTTCCTTCTCATACATTCCCGTAGCGCGTCACAGTGCATTTCCCTATGGTATTTACCCGTTGAAGCTCAGCGTCCATTGACTTCAATGGGGCTGCTTTGAACAGTTTTTTTCAGTGCTTCGAAACTAGACGGTCATTGGATAAATGCTGCGATTATGTCCCGCCCACGGACGCCCGGTGTCTCTGGGGTGAATAGGGAAGTGGGCTGGCCTGGAGTCCGGGCGTCTGCGTGATGATTGGAGGACTGCATCTCCTTTTGATTGACAGTGATTTCGCACAATTAAAAGTCGCTGACGCGGAAGCTATTCGAGATTAGTCTCATCGCGGATTTTGCAACTGTACTCGAAAGACAAACTGCTGTAACATATTTCTACCAGAAAGACTCGGGAGAATAAATACTGTACAATAAATACATTTATTGATAGCCCAGCAAGCAATAAAGTTCTTTGGCGTAGGCCCCGTCCATAGCTCGCAATCCGAGGGTCCGGACTCTGCATTTCCTGCCTGAAGACGAAGGCAGGGGCGCAGCCGACCCCCTGTGAGGTATAGGAAGGGACCATCCTGGTGGTGGTGGGGGAGGATGGAGGGGAAGGGACCATCCTGGTGGTGGTGGGGAGGATGGAGGTGAATGGAAGTGTCAGCATCTGCGAACTCAAACATGTGTAAGTACTGGTCTTTTATACCGCAAGTATTAGACGCGATTGGATAGATGAGAAGGTAATAAGTGACGTAGCAATTGAGTCTTCCTGACAGAACTTAACGCTTAAGCTTACATTTCTTGGTATTTGCTATTTTCATCATACATTTCACAGTTTAACCTAATTCCCATTTCCTCCGTCGATGTCAGGTGCCTTGTTACATGTGCGGGCGTGGTGTCTGAATCACGGCACATCTGTCTAGTTTAGTTTCGGTTTTGTGTCGGGATTCGGACATGCATGCTCTGCGTGTTTGTTTTCTGTTGTGAGTGCACAGGATAAGCTTATGGTCGTTCTCGTGCATAACGTTCTGTCTTGTCGTGTTCGCTCTGTTCAGTGTGTTGTTTTTTGTGTAGCACGCGGTTCGTGTTTACATCGGCCGCGTGCTTTCATGTCATGTTTTGTCTTGTGCTGTGTAGCACACAGCTTGTGTTTTACACTAGCTGTGTGCTTTCAGGTTGTCATGTTCTGTGGGAACACGTGGCATGAGTGTTCTCATTGTTCTTCATGTCTCATTTTGTATGAGCACAATTGCTTGTAATTTGTTTTACTGGCCATGTGTTTGTGTTTTTGTCATGTTTGGTGTGAGCCATACCTGTCAAGTTTTGGATTTGAAAATAAGGGAAATTTTCCGGCACCCACCGCGAGCAGTCCCACCACCCCAACCAAGCTCCAGTATCCCTTACATTTTAAGACAGTTGTTATAGCCTAAATGAAACACACACACACACACACACACACACACACACACACACACACATATGTATATATATATATATATATATGTATATATATATGTATATATGTATGGTATAGGGTATATTAATATTAAGAGCATTATTTAAAGGCTTATTTGCATATTTTTGTTTGTTGTTTGTCTTTACATTTACATTTTATTTTCATTCCACACATTATTTTAATTTCATATTGCTTTTCTTTTACAGTTTTTCTTTTCATTTGCAGTTTTTCTTTTCATTTCACATAACTTTTCTTTACTCTTTTAGTGAGTTATTGAACAAATTTGTTGCAGACTTTGTATTAACTGTTTTGGAAGGAGTGTATTTGTGGGCTGGGCCAGAGTGGTTAATTTTACATGAGAGTAGAGCAAACAGTTCTGTTGTCTAACGTCATCCTATTCTCTGTAACAATCTTTCGTACCATGCTAAACACCCTTTCTCGTGCTGACATACATCATTCCTTCCACGTGTGAGATGCTAAAGTCTTACAAAACGCGTGACTGTCCCCCACCCTGCTCCTCTTCAGAAAAGTAAATTCGCTATCCCATTGTTAGCGGTATTTAGTACATGAGGGTTTTGTTTTTTTGGCAGGAGTGCCTTGCTCTGTCATAGCGTCCATCATCCGACTCTGTTTTTGTTTGTTTTTTGTTTCCCCGCGTTGTCACTCATCATCTGACCTCACACACTAACCTCTGCCACCTACAGTACTGTAGTTATCGCGAGGGTAGTGACAGAGCTCAGATTGGGAATGTTTTTTTTTTTTTTTTTTACTCCGCCCAGGGTATTATTATTTTTCAATAACGCAGGTTAAAATACGGGAGATTTACGGGAAAATCCTAATACGGGAGGACGGCGGGAAAGAAGGGTAAAATACGGGACTTTCCCGGCCAAAACGGGATACTTGACAGGTATGGTGTGAGCACATGGCTTGTCATGTGTTTTCCTTGTGCCATGTGCTCTCCTGTCGATTGTGTCGACTCCCATCTTGTTTCCTGATTATTAGTTATTTTGCCCCACCTGTCCTCCCTTGTTACCTGCCTTTTTTGCTCCCTATTTATTCTCCTTGTCCTGTGCTGGTTCGTAGTTTTTGTTTGTATATTTTTTATTTTTTATTATTAAAATAAAGCCCATCAACTCTGCACCTGAGTCCTCGCTCTTTTCACCATCCCCACACCTGACAGTCGAGTAAAAAAAAAAAAAGAGCTTCCACTCTTTGAAAGACCAGCAGCCACCACTGATATATATCGATACTCAAAACGATGAATGTGAAACACGCTTTGGGGAAACTGAATACTGAAGCCTGATTTGTTCACACATGTGAACTGCACAAACCTATGGCATTTCAGCCCGCCGAAACGGGCAGAGCCGATTGCCTATATAAGTCGGCGCAGAATGCCGTATCGTCAGAATCTTTCGACTGAGAAGGCTCACGTGCAGCTGTAGAGCATGGCAGGGTACGCAATGCTCATTTCCGTTATCTCAGGGAACAGAGGTTACGTTAGTAACTGGAGCATTCCTTTTTGAAACATCTTTCACATTGCATGAAACATGCTTTGTGGAATGATACACTATACCACCATGCTATAAGCGTAGAGCAGAAGCTGTCCTTCGAGCCCAGTGTGTTACCACGAGGGCCCTAGGCAACATAGGCTAACTTAGTGAGGCTCAGGCTCCGGGGCTGGAGCCTCAGCAAACACAGACTCACAGACTCTTCTTCGGAGTCAGCGAGGAGATGATCTTCGCTCTGAAGGAGAAAGATTCTGATGATATGACATTCTGCGCCGACCTATATAGGCAGTCGGCTCCGTCCATTTCGGCGGGCTGAAATAGGTTCGTGCAGTGCTCATACGTGAACAAATCAGGCTTCAGTATTCGGAGAAAACAGAGTTCCCCCAAAGCCTATTTCACGTAATGTGAGAGACCGTTTCAAAAGGGAACATATGTTTGCTAAAGTACTCCGCAAACAGCTTATCACTGCATCAGCAACTACACAGTTACTGCCTTGAAATAAAGCAACATGCAGCATAACATCAATGTTTCTCAGCTTAACATTGACTGAAGCACAGGATCTACTCTTCAGCACAATGGTGACCCACAAAACTACTTAATTAAACTAACAGAACTGCCTTGTGCAAAAACACATAAAACAGTTCAGTTTAATATTTTCTCTCCTTATCAGTTATTGACTCTGCATAACTTTGTTCTATTGTTTAATATTTAATATTTTAGTCAAATTAAGTTGTTTCGTTTTGTAGCGTCTGGACATAGGCGTCATTTACGGGGGGGGGGGGGGGGGATTTGGGGACGGGTGGGACATGACCACTACTTTTTGCCAGGGTCGATATTGTCCCCACCACTTTTGAAACATCTCGCGGCACGGATGTACCAATACAAATAAAACATATCCAGTTAACTAGCAGCATTCGTTTCATTCATTTGTTAAATAAGAGGCGATCTAGCGCTGAAATGTGTTGTCTTCACTCGGCGCTTCAATCCGTTGCGGAGATTCTATTCGTTCCGGTGAAATCACAAATCAAAATGCACACAAACATGTCCCTGCTTCTCTGGGTTCTAATCCGCACTCGTATAGTTTTTTTCCCTCATCAAAACCGATAATGTTTATCAGTGATAAAGTATATCAAGATTCTTGATATACAACCACTGATAAACATTATCGGTTTCGATGAGGGAAAAAAAACTATACGAGTGCGGATTAGAACCCAGAACCTCCGACACGCTTGGCAAAAATTCTGCCACTGGACCATTACAGTAAGACCAATTAAACCCAAAGTACCATCACATTTTTGGTCGGACATCATCGCATCTTTGTATACATTTTTATTTATTTACATCAGTAAGCTACAGGACATCGTCTTTCAAAACATGACCTGCGCGAAAGAGAAAAAAGAATGAATGCGTCATTGTACCCAGCACTTTTGAAAATACCCTTCCGAATGCGTCTCTGTCCCCACCACATTTCAAACCAAACTGACGCCCATGCGTCTGGACCAATCAGACACACACAAATTAATCATTATATTTAATGAAGGATCCAACAAACTCACTCTTTCAACAAAGTTCTATGAAACTTCCCCCACAAATGAAGCCTATCCACTGGCAGAACCTGGTGTCCTGTTACAGGACACATTAAGACTGATAACAAGCTTTACGACCCAACGGAATTTCCAGAGATTTGTGACACTCTTAATTCTTGCGGATTTCATGGAAAGAGAGCTCGATTGCTTACAGAGAGGCCTTAAAAGCTGCTAGATCTGCTTATTTTTCAACCCTATTAGAAGAAAATAAACATAATCCTAGGTATTTATTTGAAACAGTGGCTAAACTAACGAAAAAGAACGCTTCAAGCCCAGAAGTGTCCAAGCAACACAGCAGTAATGACTTTATGAACTTCTTCACTTATAAGATCGATAATATCAGGGACAAAATTATAACTATGCAACCGTCTACCACAGTATCGCATCAGGCAGTGCATTGTAGTTTCCCTGTGGAAAAATTTGATTCATTTGTTGCCATAGGAGACGAAGAATTTTCTAAACTCGTTAATTCATCTAAATCGACAACTTGTATGTTAGACCATATACCGACTAAGCTACTGAAAGAGATGCTTCCAGATGTTATAGATCCTCTTCTTACTATCATTAATTCGTCTTTGTCTCTAGGATATGTACCAAAAACCTTTAAGCTGGCTATGATAAAACCGCTTGTTAAAAAAACGCAAATTGATCATACAAAATTAGTAAATTACAGGCCGATCTCGAATCTGCCTTTTCTATCAAAGATATTAGAAAAAGCAGTATCCTCACAACTGTGTTCCTTTCTTGAAAGAAATGATATCTGCGAGGATTTTCAGTCAGATTTGCTCTTATCATCCGATCGCGGTTGTATCTCTCTATTAGTGTTACTTGATCTTAGTGCTGCATTTGATATTATTGACCACAACATTCTTTTAAATAGACTCGAAAATTATGTTGGCATTAGTGGAATTGCATTAGCATGGTTTAAATCATACTTATCTGACCGTTATCAGTTTGTAGCAATAAATGAAGAGATGTCTTATCGATCACAAGTTCAGTATGGCGTACCACAAGGCTCAGTTCTAGGACCGTTGCTGTTCACTCTGTACATGCTACCATTAGGAGATATCATTAGGAAACATGGAATTAGTTTTTACTGTTATGCCGATGATACTCAGCTGTATATTTCTTCAAAACCTAACGAAACTTACCAATTCACAAAATTAACTGAATGCACAGCTGATATAAAAAATTGGATGACTAGCAATTTCCTACTACTAAATTCTGAAAAAACAGAGATTCTAATTATTGGACAAAAAACTTCCACACGTAATAACCTAGAATACTGTCTAACACTTGATGTCACTCTGTCAAGTCTTCGTCGTCGGTTAGGAACCTGGTTGTGCTCTTTGATACCAATCTTTGATACCAATCAAAGTCACGTGTCTAGTATCTGTAAAACTGCATTTTTCCATCTTAAAAATATATCTAAATTACGCCATATGCTCTCATTAACAAATGCAGAACAATTAGTTCATGCGTTCATGACATCAAGGCTAGACTATTGTAATGCTCTACTGGGTGGTTGCCCTGCACGCTTAATAAATAAACTACAGCTAGTTCAAAACGCAGCAGCTCGAGTTCTTACCATAACCAGGAAATATGACCATATTAGCCCGGTTCTGTCAACACTGCATTGGCTCCCTATTAAACATCGTATAAATTTTAAAATATTGTTGATTACTTACAAAGCACTAAATTGTTTAGCTCCGCAGTATTTGAGCGAGCTTTTAAAGCATTATAGTCCTTCACGTCTATTGCGATCTCAAAATTCCGGCCAGTTGATAATACCTAGAATATCAAAATCGACTGCTGGCGGTAGATCCTTTTCCTATTTAGCACCAAAACTTTGGAAAAGTCTTCCTACCATTGTCCGGGAAGCAGACACACTCTGTCAGTTCAAAGCTAGACTAAAAACACATCTCTTTGACCTAGCATACACATAATACATTATAGACTTCTATAATTCAATGTTAGGCTGCATAGATTAGGTCAGCCGGAACTGGGAACACTTCCCTTAAATCCCGATGTACTCGTTACATCATAAGAAGAATGGCATCTACGCTAACTTTAGTGTCTTTGTTTATCCCGAGGTTTTCCCGCAGCCAGCCGGATCCAGGCCGTATCCAGATCTGACGAAGGAGCTTCGCCTGGACCCGATGACAATGCAGTGCTGAATTGTCAACTATCCTTTCCCTATGGAGGATCCCTTTCCCACTCTACAGATAAAGCGTTGTTGAAAATCCGGTTTGCGTACCCCGAAGTGATAAAATAAAACAAAATTCTTTATCTAATGTATAGGCAAGACAAGTAGTTTGTTTAGGCATGGTTTGTAGGGAAATTACAAACCTGCGCACATATATTCAAACAAATATAACTATAGAATCAATTCTTAATGCGCATGTGAACGCCATCAGGTCACAGGTTCGCGTTTAAAGTCTGTTTAGAGAGAACGCCGTCGTCTTAGTGGCCCCTAATTTGATAACAAATGATAATTTTGCTGGAAGAGAATCAATCAAAACTAACTTTAGCTGGAAATAACATTATTCAAAAATCGCTATAAAGCCAAAACAAGCTCTGCTACCGTAAATTGTATGTTTATCTCTGTAAAGCTGCTTTGAAACAATCTACATTGTTAAAAGCGCTATATAAATGAAGATGACTTGACTTGACTTGAGAAGAAGAAATTAACCCTTTTAATCCTATATATTCTATATATATATAACCATGTGATAAATGTATTAACATGTATCTAATTTTCCATCTCATAATTTTCCTTTTATGTGGTTTGGCCTATGTATTCATTCTCTCTTCTAAACTATTTTGGTCTGAGACATGACTTGCATACTATAGTTAACCAAAATCATATGTGTAGCATGTTTAGTCTCTATAAACTCCAATCTTCGTCCCCCATTTGTTAATTTACATTACATTTTGCTAACTTTATGACACATTATTATTATAAGAATCTTGTAGATTCTTTTTCGTAAACACCCAATGAAATTAAACATTTAAATGCCCTGCTAGAAGACAATGAGTCGTAAAAACTCCCTCCAAAGGGACAGCTTCGCATTGGCTCACACACCTCCAGAGGGTGTGACATCTTCACGCTTTAAAATCACTGATCATCAAGATCAGCTCTCTCTTGTCCTCTGGTCCTCTTAGCCTCTTGCGCTCTTAGCCTCTGGCTCTCTTACTCTCGGGCATTGGATGCTTACATTCACAGAGCTGCCCTGTGACGTAAATCTGAGCAGTTATTTGTCTGCTTTGGGTCACTCAAGAAAGGTTGCCCTGCATCTAAACAGGTAATGAGCAAGTGGATAGTCTCATTGGCTTATGAAGAGGCCGGACAGCCCTCACCTATGGCTGTGCGGGCCCATTCTACGAGGAGTATGGCTGCCTCTATGGCTTTAATTTCAGATGTTTCCCTTCATGATGTTTGTAATGCGGCAGGCTTGTCCTCACCGCATACATTTGTCAGGTTTTATGACCTAGACCTCTCCACTCCTGGGGCTAGGTTGCTTGCTTCTTAGTGTGCGCAAGCACTAAACACAGAACGGGCATTTGTCCCTATGGCGTAGTGGGGATGGGGTTCCCACCGCGTCTCAACGCAGCTTGAGTTCCCTTGAAAGGGAACGTCTCAGGTTACGTATGTAACCCTGGTTCCCTGAGAGGGAACGAGACGCTGCATTCTCCTGCCATACTTCCTGCATGCCCTGATCGACTTGCTTCAGGCCTTTCAGAAGCTGTCGCGGTCTGATTTCAGGGGTGCTTTATAGTTTCCTGGTCTATGACGTCACCTATGACGTCCCATCTTTCCATTGGACTGATTTTACACGTGCTTCATGACGCAATCACGCAGGGCGTTCCCACCGCTCCCACCATCTGTGCAGACTGGCGCATCAGATCCTCCTATGGGCCCAGGGGAAGCTTCAGCACCCCATCACGGGGTGGTGATGGCGCAGTGGATAAGACACATGCCTTTGGTGTGAGAGACCCGGGTTCGAATCCACTGTGAGACACCAATGTGTCCCTGAGCAAGACACTTAACCCCTAGTTGCTCCAGTGGCGTGCGACCTCTGACATATATAGCAATTGTAAGTCGCT
Organism: Rhinichthys klamathensis goyatoka; assembly: GCF_029890125.1. Classification (NCBI taxonomy): domain Eukaryota; kingdom Metazoa; phylum Chordata; class Actinopteri; order Cypriniformes; family Leuciscidae; genus Rhinichthys; species Rhinichthys klamathensis. The sequence continues at coordinate 2,342,967 of NW_026606559.1, forward strand.
TTGGATAAAAGCGTCAGCTAAATGAATAAATGTAAATGTAAATGTTCTCTCTCTGAGAGTACTTTAAATCCCTGGGCACCTAAATGTGGGAGCAGACATCCGGTCGAGGCAGGAGCTGAAGCCCAGTAAATAGAGGCTGCACCCTGAGATGGTGCTGCTAATTTGGAGGAAGGTTGGCCAGGCGGACGTAGATCTGTTTGCTTCACAAGAGAACTCACATTGTCCCCTCAGGTTTTCCCTCACTCATCCAGCTCCTCTGGGACTGGACGCCATGGTACATCCTTGGCCGAGGCTTCGGCTGTATGCATTAATAAATATTAATATTCAGTGGCTGCCTTCCATGCCCCGCTGGATGGAAGCTCGCTGGGAAGGCATCACCTTATTACACGTTTCCTCTGTGGTACCCTAAAGATGAGGGATCCGGCTCAGGTTAGAATACCTGCATGGGATCTAACCGTGGTGTTAGAAGGGTTATCCTAGGCACCCTTCGAGCCTTTGGACAATGGCATTTTTGCTGGCAATGTCGTCTCTCAAGAGAATAGGAGACTCACATGCCTTGTCGGTTGCTCCCTCCTGTTTAGAATTCGCTCCAGTTGGAGTGAAGGTTATTCTTTACCCAAAGACCGGGTTATGTATCTAAGGTACCCTTTAATGTGGCCCGGCCGGAAGTCCTTCAGGTCTTTCATCCTCCTCAAGTGTCGGCTGAACAAGAGAGGTTCAGATTACTTTGCCCGGTCAGGGCCCTTAAGATTTATTTCAGGAAGACATCTCAGTGGAGGAAATCTGACCAGCTTTTGGTATGCTTCGGGCCCCCTAAGAAGGGCTGCCTGGCTACCAAGCAGACTATAAGGATTGTTGAGGCTATCTCTATGGCTGACAAGGTGCACGGGCTGCCTTCACCTCTGCCATTTAGTGCACATTCCACTCGAAGCATGGCATCTTCAAGGGCGTTGTGGTCGGGGGCATCCCTCCAAGAGATATGTGATGCTGCGGGATGGTCCTCACCACATACCTTTGTTAGATTTTATAGCCTGGACCTTCAGGCCACCTCGGGGTCACAAGCACTCATATCCTGAGCTGTGCCTTATTGGTTCACGCTAGGACAGACTTTTTCGTCAGCATGGCAAAGTGGGCATATCGTTCCACAGATTGTCGTCAGCGACGCATTGCGAGTTCCCTTTGCCATGCTTTCTGCATAACTGGTTTCAGTCAATCAGAAGGCTGACAACAGACAACTAATGTCTAATGGCCCGTCATCTCATTCGGTTCCCCGGCTGATGAAATCATGTATATCGTCGCATCACAAGGTGAGCTGGAGTCCTCTGGAGATGAGGGCTTGTCTGTGCTGCCACCCTCGGGTGTGCTAGCATAACGAGTCTGATCCAGAGTTGACAGCTATGCTTACCCGGGCCACCGCAAGTATCGGGCTTGTGTGGAACCATCCGCCATGTCCCGAGCACTTAAGGCTGATGATTGGTTTTTGTGGGAGGCGAACCCAAATCCTTTCTACCCGGACGTACATGAAGAGGTCATAAGATCTTGGGAGTCTCCTTTGACTTTTCGCGACTGCTCAGCGGCTTCTCCCGCCTTCTCTGCCCTCGCAGAGGCCGCGCCAAGGGTAACGGGGTTTCCCCCGTGGAGTGTTCTGTGGCAACACTTCTGTGTCCCCACAGCGCCTCCACCTGGCGTGGCGACCCTAAGCACCCCTCCAATGCCTGTATGTTTTTTGTCTACTTCGGTGGCAAAGACCTATAGAGCTGCGGGGCAGGCTGCCGCCTCACCACATGTTATTGCCATCCTTCAGGGTGCTCAATGACATGCACGAGGGTAGGGCTGATTCAGGGCTCATCCAAGAGCTGCCAGCCGCCACCGACCTCACTCTACGAGCGACGAGGGTGACCGCATGCTCCCTGGGTCAGGTGATGTCCACATGCGTGGTCAGATATCTCTGGCTTAACCTGGTTGATATGCGCGAGGCTGAGCGAACCCGCTTCCTCAACTCCCCCATATCCCAGGCTGGCCTTTTCGGTGGCGCAGTCGAGGACTCTGCCCAACAGTTCTCGGCCGCCCAGAAGCAGACTGAGGCTACCAAACATCCTCTGACCCCGCGGCCTGCTGCCACCCAGCCGCCGGCTCAGACGCCTCAGTCCACTTGCCGCCGAACGCGCCCTCCTGCGACTTCCACCCCCCTCCCGAGGTGGTCGCAGGAAGGCGCCCCTGCCCGCACCAGTCCCGCAGCCTGCCGAACGCCAGGCGATGCGGTGCTCCCGTTACGGGCAGCTCAGAGGTGGCTTGCAGTTCTTTCAGGAAGTGGTTGCAGGGACACTCCTTCCCCCGGTGGAGGCCGGGGGAGAACCTCTTCTACAAAGAACTGACATCCCATCTCTGAGCCCCCAGAAGGCGCGAATGGCAGTGCGCACCGCTTACGAGCCTCGCCACTCTCGCCCCCCTCTGTCGCCAGACCCCTGACAGAGCAGGCCCCCGTGGAACGCTGGTCCTTCCCTGGCCTTCCTCTGTCAGGATGTGGCATATGACCGTGCCCCCACATCGGGACGCTCCGCCTCCCACGTCTGGGCCGGTCATTCCGCCTCGCAGCCCCATCGTGGGTACGTCTGTGGTTCACATGACCCCGCTGGTTCAGTTTTGGAGCTTTCCTATCTGTCCCGCTGGCTCACGAGAATCATCAGGCTCGGCTATGCGATTAAGTTCGCACGGTCTCCTCCCCACTTGCGGGGAATCCGCTATACCGTGGTGGGTGGCAATGCCCCTGTCATGCGTACGGAGGTCGTCACCCTACTGGCGAAGGGTACGATCGAGACCAGCCCTCCAGCCGAAATGAAGTCCGGTTTCTTAAGCCCGACCTCATTGTACCCAAGAAAACTGGTGGGTTCGACCAATCCTGGACCTGCGCGTCTTGAACCGTTCCCTTCTAAAAAGGCTTCCGTTCAAGATGCTCACGGCCAAACGCTTTTTTGAATGTGTGCGGCCACAGGATTGGTTTGCAGCGATCGACCTGAAGGACGCCTACTTCCATGTCTCCTTTCTTCCTCGACAAAGACCATTCCCTCGGTTTGTCTTCGAGAGGCGGACATACAAGTATGCGGTTCTCCCATTCGGTCTAGCCCTGTCTCCTCGCGCCATCACGAAAGTCGTCAAGGCAGTCCTTGTGCCACTACGGCAACACGGGGTTCGCATCCTGAACTATCTCGACGACTGGCTGATCCTAGTTCACTCTCGAGACCAGGTTTGCGAACACAGGGACCTTGTGCTCCGGCAACTAGCTCGTCCGGGCCTTCGGGTCAACTGGGAAAAGAGAAAACTTTGCCCGGTGCAGAGGATCGCTCGGATTGCTTCATATGGGACCGCTTCAGCTCTAGCTTCGCGATCGAGTCCCGAGGTGGGCATGGCAACAAGGCACGCTCCGAGTACCAGTTACTCCGACCTACCATCAGACCTTCACCCCGTGGACGAACCTCAGCTTTCTACAGGCAGGAGTGCCCTTAGAACGAGTTTCCAGGCATGTTGTTGTCTCAACAGATGCCTCCACCACGGGCTGGGGTGCTATGTGCCATGTGTCCTGGTCAGGACCCCAGCGCCTTTGGCATGTCGATTGCCTCGAGTTTCTGGCAGTACGTCTCTCTCTGCACCGTTCCATGCGTTGCTCAAAAACCAATACGTACTAGTCCAATCAGACAATACCGCGATAGTAGTGTACCTCAACCGACAAGGTGGTCTACGCTGTATGTCGCAACTCGCCCGCCACCTCCTCTTATGGAGTCAGAAGCATCTGAGGTCACTTCGAGCCGTTATATTCCGGGAACCCTGAATTGTGCAGCCGACGAGCTTCACGGTTTCAGCCTCTTCCTGGAGAATGGCGACTCCATCCCCAGTCGGTTCAGCTGATTTGGGTATCAGTTCGGGGACGCACAGGTAGACTGTTGCCTCCCACGTATCGTCCCATTGCGACCTGTTTTACTCCCTGACCGAGGGCACGCTCGGCACGGACGCACTGGCGCACAGCTAGTCACAGGGCCTCCGCAAGTATGCGTTTCCCCCAGTGAGCCTTCTTGCACAGACCCTGTGCAAGATCAGGGAGGACGAGGAACAGGTCATGTTGGTTGCGCCTCATTGGCCCAGCCGGACCTGGTTCTCCGAACTTGTACTCCTCGCGACAGCACCTCCCTGGCCAATTCCTCTGAGGAAGGACCCTGTCTCAGAGACGGGGCACCCTATGGCACCCTCGTCCCAATCTTTGGAACCTCCACGTGTGGCTCCTGGACAGGACAAGGCAGGTTTGAGTACCCTACCACCAGCGGTGGTGGCTACTATCACTTCCACTAGAACATTGTCCACGAGACATGCCTACGCGTTGGAGTGGAACCTCTCCGTCAACTGGTGCTCTGATTACCGAGAAGACCCCAAAAAATGATCAGTGTCGTGCTTTCCTTCCTGTAAGATGGCTTGGAGCGAAGGCTGTCTCCCTCCACCCTGAAAGTCTATGTTGCCGCTATCGCCGCACATCACGACGCAGTTGAGGGTAAGTTCGTGGGAAAGCACGACCTGATCATCAGGTTCCTGAGAGGAGCAAGGTGACTGAATCGTCCTTGCCCTCTTCTCGTTCCCTCTTGGGACCTCTCAGTGGTTCTAACCAAGGTTATTATAGTTTTGCTTTTTTAAATTAGTTTTTATTTAATATCGTTTTCAATTTTGCTTTAAATTTAAGTTTAGTTTTAGTTAGTTTCATTAATGGTATTGTTAGTTTTAGTTTAGTTTTTATTTTGCAAACACATTTCTATTTAGTTTTTATTTTATTTAGTTTCAGTTTTAGTTTTAGTAATTATAGTTTAGCAGAGCTAACAGACTACTTCCAGTGTAGACCAAAGCGAGACGATTAATTTCAGCAAAGTTGAATGTTTGCCCAGATTACAGTTAACTCTTGTGCAGAATAATACAAATAAAATAATGGTTTGAGATTGAACAAAGCACCAAATAAATAGAACTTAAAAGTAGACAAGAAAAAAAATATGACAAATTCAGACAAACTAATTCATATTAAAGATTAAATCTTGTTAAACATAGTTTACTTTTTTTCAGCTGTACATGTAGCAGAGTGGCCACTGGAACATAACAAAAAAACAGCTCAATTCATCTGACTACAGCCAACACAACCTGCTGTGAAGCCAGTGTAATTAAATAATAAGTATCTATGCAGTGTGTGAGTGTGAACTGTGTACATGTCTTTATATCCTGGTGGGGACTTAAACCTGAATGCACACAGACGCATGGGGACTCGTGTCACTTTGGGACCTATAGGTACACAAGCTTATAAATCATACAGAATGAGTTTTTTTTTTTTTTTTTTTGAAAATGTAAAAATGGAGAAAGTTGTACATTAAAGGTTTTTTTGTGCTTGACGGACTTGTTTGCTGTTGCACCCGCGCATTGCAAACGGCATTCTAAAAACGCTGCGCTCAAGTTAAAAGAAGTTCAACTTGCGTCTCATTACTTTGTGTTATTTCCCATTCCACTGCCACAAACGCATCCTTTATGAACAGCCGATGTGTTCTACGATGTGTTCTACGTTACGGTCCTTCATTGAGCACGTCACGACACGCGGTTAATCGCCTCAGCAACTTCACACGGGTGAAGCGCCAGGCATTTCCCTAAACAGCCAGGTCAGATTTTCCGCCAAAGTAAAGAGCTTATTGATTACGAAAACGATTATTTATTTTTGCTCATTATTATATTTCAGTTAGTTTTTCAGTAACTGTTGTTAGTTTCGTTTCGTTTTAGTTTTTCATTTATTATGAATTTTTAATTTTATTTCAGTTTACGAAAATGTTTTTTGACCAATAGTTTTAGTCTTAGTTTCAGTTTTCGTTTACGAAAATAACCCTGGTTCTAACTGCCCTGCAGAGTGTTCCCTTGAGCCTCTGCAATCAGTGGAGCTTAAGTTCCTGTCAGTTAAGACAGCGCTCCTGGTTGCATTGGCCTCCATTAAGAGGGTAGGGGACCTGCACGCATTTTCCGTTGACGAAGCGTGCCTGGAATTCAGGCCGGCCTATTCTCACGTGATCCTGAGATCCCGGCCTGGATATGTACCCAAGGTTCCCACCACTCCCTTTCGAGATCAGGTGGTGAACCTGCAAGCGCTGCCCCTGGAGGAGGCAGACCCAGCCTTGGCACTGCTCTGTCCAGTGCGCGCCCTCCGTGCTTACGTAGACAGAACGCAGTGTTTCAGGACCTCAGACCAGCTCTTTGTCTGTTATGGTGGGAAGCTGAAAGGAAAGGCTCTCTCCAAGCAGAGGCTGTCTCACTGGATAGTGGACGCCATTGCTTGCCATACCAGCAGCAAGGTCGACCGTGCCCCCTTGGTGCGAAAGCCCACTCCACCCGGAGTGTGGCTTCCTCTTGGGCTCTAGCGCATGGCGCCTCGCTAACAGACATCTGCAGGCTGGGCGACACCCAACACATTCGCCAGATTCTACAATCTCCGAGTGGAGCCAGTGTCCTTCCATGTACTCGCTTCAACCAGCCGGTACTGGGACCCGCTCAGGTGTCTTCGCTTGCTCGGCATTCCACTCCACGGACTGGATACGTGCGATATTCTCCTCAGGTGAGCCTCACAAGCCCTGAGTTCCTTCAGCGCTGAGTTAACGCCAGAGTCAACGCCAGAGTTATGCCTCCGGCAGCTTTCGCGATTGACTAGGTGCCGCCATGTGCATGGTTCCCCCTCTGGGTGACCCCCACATGTGTAGTTCCACTGTAAGCCTCTCTGAGCATGTGTCTTTCCCTTGGCAAGCCACTCTGCCACTGGGGTTGAAATATTCCACCCTACGGGCTGGACACCCCAGTGTTCTCCATATGCACCCCCCTTCGGGTCATATGTGTATTCTGTAAGTCCCCCCCCTTCGGGCAGGCACTGATTGCATATTTCCTCTGAGATATGTTTCCCAGTGTACCTTGGTATTCCTGTGTTAAGTAGGAGTCCTTCGTCCGTGCTAGTCTCATTACAGGGAGCTCAGACTTACGCAGGGCACTGGAAGACAGCCGAGGTGGCGTGATTGGACTGGGAACCCCATTTTGTCGTCATTTCGACGTAACTCGAAGTGACTACGAAAGGGAAAGTCTCGGTTACGGATCTACCCCTCGTTCCCTGAGTAGGGAACGGAGACGTTACGTCTCCCTGCCACTTCCGCTGTACCGCTGGAACAGCCGAGTTCAGTCTTTGCTCCTCAGCGAAGAAACATATATGCTGCAACATATTGATGTTGCGGCGTCCTTCCTTTATACCCACGCGGTGGGGCGGAGTTACGACATGCAAATTCCGCAGACCCATGGCATTTCCTTGCCATTGGCTCGTTTTATTTCTTTCGAAGATGATAGGCTTCTAAGCGAACCCCATTTTGTCGTCATTTCGACGTACCGTCTTCCGTTCCCTACTCAGGGAACAAGGGTTACATCCGTAACCGAGACGCTACATGAGATTTTACCTGGTCTCCGATCAGTTTGATACATTTGTAGATGTTTTAATTCGACATTAGTATAATTAAAAGGAATAATAGTAGTCTCACAGAAGAAGAACACATATTATACAGACACGTGATATTTAATCTTATTGCATTTAATAGATTTTACTTAAAATAAAACATTTGCAATGAGTTTGTAAAAGCTGTTATTACGTATGTTTGACCTGAGCTTTTGTTATATTTCCACTATTCTGACCAGCAGGTGTCACCAGTGTGTGGCGTTTCAAACGCTTCGAAACAGTGAATCATTTTGCCAAGCAATTAGTTCAATTGATTAGAGCTTTGAAAAGCTTTGTTTCTTAACACTAGATATTACAGGGGTGCTGAGCAATTAGTTATAAAGGATTTTTAAACTCATCTTTCACACACAGGAAAAAAAAAACAGCTTTGTATTACTAGTAGATTTAGACACACACACAGACATCACAAATCAGTATATGAATCTCAACAATGGTGACAATCAACAAAATAGATAAACAGATCAACTCTGAATATATACTATATATATATAGTATATATATATATATATATATATATATCTTTCTGTAGAATCACAGGGATTCTTTGATCATAATAAAAAACATCACCCATATAATTATAGATTAGACTCTGAATGAGATCAGTGGATCAGGCCATTAGATGACGATTGTGACCATTAATAAATAACCAATGTCTGATCAAGTTAAAGCAGCCAAAAAAACAATGTTCAAAAAGTCAAGGGTCAAGAGCCCAACTAAAGCACACACTGATCTCCATCATGGAAACATCAAACAAACAATAAATCATCAACATCTAAAGCTCTGTTAATTCTCAATAATAATTTTTGTAGATGTATGACTGAGATGTACAATCTGGTTATTAATAGGTGAAGCTGGTAATGCTGTTTGTGGAGTTGTTTAATCAGATCTTGAGAGTTTTAATTTCTTCGTTTATCCTAAGTTGATTTTATCTAAGGCTGTGGCTGGAAATCAGTTTGTTTTGTTTCTCTTTTCTCTTGTTGCTTCTCTTTTCTTCAGTGATTCTGATTGTTATCAGCAGGTGGTCATCAGTGTCTGGGTTTACTCATTTATTTACATTCACTCTCTCAAGTGGACTTCTGGGACCCAGGTATAGACTTTTGTCCTCTGTATTGGACATTATTTTAGTGAATTTCTATGACATGTCAGTTTTAAGTCTGGATGTCCTGTAAAGAGCACATTCAGGGCTTTTCGGATATACCAAATGTTTGGAGGTTTCACCATGACAACAATTTCTCGGTCTTCAAAAATCACTGACATTAATTTAGTGATCAAATTTAGCACTTTTATGGAAATATGATCATTTTTAATTATTATTTGAAATCGGACTAATTTTCAAATTGTTTGTTATAAATCAACATCTCAGGAAAATGTTATGGGGTTTTCTAATCAAAATATGACTTTCTTTTACAAAGCAGGACATTGATTTCATACATGTCCACTGTAGAGGACACAGGGATACTTAAGGGATGTTTATCATGCATTTTGGGAGACACAATAAGTGAATAGGGAACACAATTATATTAATGTTCCAATGAAATATTTTGATTATTATGAAAATGTTGCCAATTTTTACTCCCATTATTATACTTCTTATTTCATTACGTTACCCCAAGAACACATTAATATGCTAAATAGATACAGTGTATAGATACATTTTACTGAATGGGACTACACATTTATGGCCATTTTATTGCATAAAGTAAAATAGTAGGGGAGAGTGGGGTAAGATGAGCCCGTTTTTTTTCTTTTTCTTTTTTTCTTTTTTTTTTTCGTGCCGAGCCAAACCAAGCCATACCATACAGTGGAATAGCGCCATTATAAAAAAAGAGTTCATGTGGCTCAATTTAGCCCAGATTAGGGGTAAATTGATCCAAGTCAGTGGGTAAGTTGCACCATCTAGGTGTAAACTGACCATCTAACTGAATCTGAATCAAACCCATGTGAAATTTTAAAGATAATTTACCTCTTTTAAAAACTAATTTAATAATCAAATTTCCTTTTAAATAGTCATATTTCTTTTCTTAACTTAACATAAAACCAACCAAATGATGTATACATTTCAATATCTTTAATTGATTGCATTTCTGAAACAATATGTTGAACACCAAAGTTGTAGGCTAACCATCCCAAAAACAAACTAAACAGAGTTTGCTGTGTAAAATGAAATAAAAACTAAATTAGAATTAGAATGAATGTCACTGAAACTAATAAACATTTTAGTCAAAAGGTTCTTGGCATTGTTTTTCTGCAATGTTGAACATGTTAGGCCATTAGGGACTACTGGTGGAAAGATGATTGAGCATCTTCTGGTTCTTATCAGAAGGAGTTAGTGTGTACTTGTTCCACTTCCTATCAAAAAAAAAAAAAAATTTATTAAAAAAATGATGAACTAAACCGGTTGTGTAATATTACATTGAAATTATACCAGCTTATACTTCAGAGATTTAACTTAACTACAGTGCCTTATGCTGTGGTATCACCAATATGGATCATAAATATTTTTAGACCTGGACAAATCTGCTTTGATGTAACAGCCATAACATCTGTTATGCAAAATTTTACTTTTACAAGCCAAAAACTGTTTTTAAAGTAAATGGTTGTCTTATACCCCTCCCATGTGTTTCTCCCTTTCACAGTCTGTTAGAAATGATGGGTGGTTCCAAAATATATGGTCACATGACAATAAAAGTGTACGGTTACCAAGATAAAGATGGTGGGTCAACTTACCCATTGGCTCATCTTACCCCACTCTATATCAATTATTCCATTATATCTTTCATAACATAGTTGAGAATCATCTTTACTAAAAAAAAAAATGGTGAATGAAAAAAATCCCATTGTAATTCCATGTAATTTTACTTGGATCCTGGTGTCCACTACAGAGGACATAGCATAACATACTATATATATATATATATATATATTAGTTCCTCCTATTTGATTCTTATGCTCTAAACAATATAATGACATGGAAACATGTTATGGTTCTAAGGAGGATAGGTAAATAAAATGTGTAGCCTACTGTTTTGCTACATGATTCCCAATTATTTCCATTATTTCACAATTTCTACTATTGGTACAGGCTTTACATTTTTATTTAAATGTTGTAATTAGCCATTCATTTAATTTTATCTGTGAATCAGATTTGTTATGAGACGGCATTAATTAAGGTTTCTTATCAAAAACATGTTTCTAATGGCACAGCAGACAGCATTTTTTTTTTTTTTGCTAAATTATCCCCTGCGCTGGATAAGCCACTCCCATAAGAGCTGTTTTTAGTTAATGCACAGCTTAGACTCTGTAAGACTCCAATACAATTATCATGTAATTATTCCCTCACGAATAAATCTCTCAGTGAGAACTGTATGTGTTTTTTATGATAGACTACAATATCACAATGGTATTTTCAAATAAATATTTTTAATCATTATTATTTTAAACAATTGTTGCAGTAGTAGTAGCTAGTAGCAGTGGCTGGGACGGACTTTAAGTATCGTCTCCGCTTAAAAAGATGCAATTTAATCCTGTTTTCATGAAATAAAACCTGCCTCCCGAGCAGGTTTAAGCTTACGGACTTGTTGCTAATTTTTGGGTGAACTATCCCTTTAAGAAAGGGTGGCACTCCCACAACAAGAGGTCTGATGTGGTCAAAGACTCAATAAAATACACTCTAATGCTGTTTACATGAAATAAGACTGCTCCAAAGCAGGTTTGAGCTTACGGACTTGTTGCTATGACAGCAACTCCGGGATGAGCTTCGAAGAACCTAACAATCCTGTATCATGTCAAATCGTCAACAGTAAAATCCAGATAATTGAGTAATCCACGTACGAAGAACGGACCCCAGGTGAGGATGATTGAAATGATTTACTGTTAATGAGATTGTCTGCCCTCTAGTGGACATGAGCATGGCTTGCATCACACAGAAACAGGTGATTCTACAAAATAATACAGCAAATAGTCTTATCGTATATAATGTTGTGTAATCACAACTCTCTAACCACGTTTAGAACCTTTATGAGAAGTGCTCACTGTTGTGTATGTATTAAACAGTTCATTTTTGAGATGCAGCAGAACTCATTAAAGTTTACAGATATTTCTTTATAAGATTTTTTTTAAACATAAAGTAAATTTTACATTTAGAAATTAAATTAATTTTTTCTACGTAATACACATTTTAAATTCCAACATGACCATTACAATTATTTATACTGCTGACAAGATTAAAAATAAATATTTTTTTAGAATAAACTTTCATCCATCCATCATGCCTGTGTAAACACTATGAAATACTATGCATGAAATGTGCTATAAACTGACTAAAGTAATAATTGTTGTATGATTATTTAAGTAGGAAAAATAAATCAAAGATATTACAGCTGTGCACAGAAAAGCTGCTCTAACCACTCGTCCACATGCATGTTCCCTAAACAGTAAGCATCTTACAAACTCCTACAACACACATTACATACGGATATGCTAATCAGGTCGTTACCAGTGCTAATCATATAAATGTAAGTGTGTGATGCTTGCATGCTAATATAATATCAACACACCTTGAGATATAGCAATGAATTAATGTTTTATTCTAAACAGAATAAATCAGTCCCTTATTTGTACAAAAATACCTGAAAAGGTTACAGTTAGAATGTGTAAGCCATTCAGCTATTTACAGAACCAAGCAGAACACATTATCAGTACAGAATCTGAAAAGAAGAAACCTTTTTTTCAACCCAATTTTTTGTTTGTTTGTTACATTCCCTGAAATACATAGATTCATATTTATTTCTATTTGACTTACATTTACGGTCATCGTGTTATATATATATTGCATTGAGAAGACACGCATAGCTCAGGAAATATTACTGATCGTTGGGAAACATTCTGATAAATTATGCAGTGGAAAAGTCACAGAAGTTCTGCTCTGCATTACAGTGCGCTCGTTACATACGTTTTATGTTGCTATGATTCATGACAAGAGGAATAATTAAAATCAGATCTACAAAATTACACGTTAAGTAGCATACATGCTGTTCATTAGAAATTACTACTTGTGTATAACGCAATAACATGAACGCTGTAATAAAAAAGCAGGACCTCCTCTTTCATCAGAACTAATACTCGTGACACAAATCCTATAACCTGAGTAAGAACACCCTCTCAGGTCGACATTAGTGAAGAGAGAGAGAGAGGGAGAGGATGGGCCATGGGGTTTTGAGGCACCTGATATGCATATGCTTTAAAACAATACTTTGCTCAAATATTAAAAGTCTGTCATTATTTATTCACCTTTGTGTCATTCCAAATTCTTGCATGGAACACAAAAGGAGTTATCTAGCAGAATGTCCAAGCTTCTCTGTTCCATACCATTCACTGTATGAGGGAAAAACAGCTTGAATGATTAGAGGGTGAGTAAATGATCCCTTTAGTTCACCCAAAAATTAAACTGTGGAAGCTATATGATACAAGAGTCAATCCAGACGAAACTAGAATATCTTGAAGGCTAGAGTTTCGTCGAGAGAGAGATAGAGAGAGAGAGAAGAGGGGGGAGGGGGCAACAACAGAGGTCTGGTGTGGTCAAAGACTCAATAAAAAGAAGTACACCGTTAGTTTAATAAAAAGAAAAATACAGAGAAGTCTTGCTTCCATTTTTAGTCAAAGACCATTTTTAAACAGCCTCCACTTCAACCCTGAGCAACCCAGTTACATTCATTTCTTTTAAATATAAAAATGACATTTGTTTCTTTCACTGATAAACTCTCAACAGATCACACACTTCGCAAATGCTGCTACCAGCTCCTTTCAACAACACTGGGGAAAATGCAAAGAAATTCTGTCTTTGATTCATATTAAAGAAACATTTCTATAATATCTACAAGGCATACATTTGTTAGCGTTTTCATAATAAGAGTATTTGTGAGAATAAGTGAGTTTCTTAAAACAGCAATTTAGCTTAATAATGACCTTCAATGACAAAGTCCAGTTTTCCATCAGCTCGATGCAAACATAACATATTTTTTTTGAGGTCAATTAGCTTGACAAAGCAACATAAAATAGAATAGGTTCAATATTTACACACTTAACCAACTAATAAAAAATGTACTAAAATAAGTCAAGTTTCTTCATTGTATATGCCATTTTGGAAGAAAAAAAATAATTCTGCATCCAAAAATTCAGTGTGGTATCTACAAACTTGAACAACACGAAAGGAGTGTATCTATAGTGTCCTGTTAAGTTACATGATATATTTAAAAATTAAACAATGCTGCAAATGAAATTAATTTGTACGGACAACGTGATTGAAGTGTATTACTGTGTTAACAGAAATGACGCCCCGAGTATTTGGATTGTGAACAGACATTCTGCTTACACTCACTTTAGACAACAGACAATTAATAGACAGGCTAAGCGCTAATGCTACTCAGACTACAGATCTTTACTCACACAAGTGATTCACCAGTAACATATAGCAAACATCCTCTCTGGCAAAATCCAAAAATCATGTTTTCACTTGTTAAATGATTTCAGAACAAAAACATATACCCTCCCAACTCACTAGCTACATCCATCTGTCTGAACCAGGCGGAAAAATTCCTGTCATACTTTTACACTAGAAATAGCCCAGACAGCAACATAGTGTCGGCCCAGATCCGACCCACATCTGGGCTGTGTGGAATCCATGCGTACCAGATGTGGGCCGGATCTGGGCCGACACAGAACTACGTAACTGAAAGTTAGTTTAGTCCTTGGCTGACTGATTGTATAGCTTCACTTATCAAACCCTGAAAAATAAAGACAATAATGTCAAAGCTTGTGTGAGTATGCATTTATGTGCTTGCTTCTTTTGGATGAACGTAAGACCCACCCAAACTGCAGCTAAACCAACACTGACACACACTCAACCTCAAACAAGGCTTGAACTAACTTAACTGACACTGAGAAAGAAATTCAAGTGAATAATAATAGCGCTGACTGAAGCCCTGCGGACTATTTCTGTGGTTAAATCATCCAATGAGGTCTACTACCTTATTACACGGTTCTCTAAAATACTGATTGGCCAATCTCCTCCTTGTCACGTAATCAAATAGCTTGGATAAATCAATATTTCACGTCCATTTATTTGATTTACTTTTTGTTTGTAAGTAGCCGTGTAATAAGAGTCATAATGTACAGTCAGCCGGTTACTATCGCAAATGAAACCCCTTTGTTTCAGGATCGGCCTTTTGCGCAATTTTTTTGTGATAAAAGCCAGCTGATTGTACATTATCCCTTACTTAACTGAACCGACACAAAATATATGTATCCTAGAATACCTCTATGAACTGGATTAAAAAACATAAAGAGCTTAATGTTACTTTGTGACAATTAAAACTACTCACGACAATGTGGAGATTTGCTAGGAATAGACCTTAATCGTGTAGACGCCATAGTTCAATTAACGTGAATGGAAATAAAGCTGTCAGGGATATATGTACAATATTCTGTTTAATGGGTTGTACTGTCTTAATGTCCTATATAATGTGTTTTTGCATTTTTGTTCACCGGAAACTTTTTTCAGAAAGATGTGTTTTCAAGATAGTGCCGCATCAACAATTGAAAGCAAGATACACAACTGTACAACCCACTGAACAGACTGTACTGCATGTCTGCTATAAGATCCATGAAGATGGTGTTCTAGAGTGGGATACTGATGAAGAATTAGTGTTAAAAGGTTCAAGAAAGGGGGTCCTATTAAACTGAGGTCTGAAAAATTCACAAAAATGTGGAAGAATAGTATCGAACAGCGCTGAGAAAAAAAACAAACACACTATGAAACTAAATTTCAAGTAATCAAATCCAGATGAATAAATACATTTTTTGAAGCAATACTTAAGAATGATTGCGTCGTTTGCATTTATCTAGATACTGGTCTCTGTGTGAACTTGGAGACATGGTGGCTATGCCCTCTCAATCTAGTTTAATACAATATAGGTACATACTAAATTCAAGGCTCTTTCTTTACATTACGTCACAAGTACAAAAAAAAATTCTTTACACATCCGTTGTTCCATGGAAAAGGCAAATTAGAAATTTGAACGCCGCCATTCTGTGAGTGTTCTTAGCCCAGGCTTCACAGTGTGCTGTCCTCGAAACAATCTTTCGAAACATGGAGAGAAAAATAACAACAAACCGGACTGGAGGTGGGACCGACGATGACAGCAGTTATAAAGATTCCAGTTTGTTGATCTAGCTCCTGATGGACTGCGACCCAAAGCGAAGTTCCCAGCTGAGGGTTTAGTGGTTATTTTTCACTGAACTCAACAGACTCCTCTTTAAAATCAAGGCACCGTTCCTAAAGGATGTGGTGGTGATGTCAGGCCATGTTTAGTCATGTTTGAAGGAATAGTTGAAAGGAACCTTTATGTCCTTCACAAACTCATTTCCGTTGATTTGTTTTGTTTGTTTGTTTGTTTTGAAGCAGAAGAATCATTATTACCTTTTTTTTTTTTTTTTTACTCAGGAAGCGAATGTAGGCTAGACACAAGTTTGGCCAGAGGTGAAGAATGTCAAAATCATAACCAGATTAATATTTTCATGGTCTTGGTCTTAGGAGCATTTGGACTCGGTCTTGACTCAGACTTAACTCTTTTCTGGTCTCTGTCTTGACCCTCTTCAGGTCTTGGTCTTGACTCAGACTCAATATACTCATATATTGAGTCTTGGCCTGAAGTTAAATGAGCTGGTCTTGAATATGACATTGTCGCATGACTTCAAAAGACTTGATATATAGTAGATGAGTCGTATTTAATACCTTCATGATGTTTTTTGTCCTTTTTGTAAACTGACAGTCGTGGTAGAGTTAATATGGCAAATACAAATTTATCCATTTTACGGAAAAAGACAGTCATATGGTTTTGGTACAACAGTAGGGTGAGTAAATAACCCAATTAAATTTTCTTAGGTTAACTATTCCTTAAAGGAGTGACACTTTACTTCTTGGTATGGCCAGTAGAGAGTGCTGCAGGTTATGTTTTGTGATGCCGGAAGAACACGGCAAAAAAAAAAGGCCAAATGCATTAATGCATGAGAGTTCTGTGCTCAAGACGATGAGCACATAAAAAACAAAACAAAAAAAAAAAACAGTATATCTAAATATTCTAATGATTACAGATGAAAAGGATAGAAAGCTCAATTTTAACGGAAAAGTCTTTTCACAGTACTGAAACCACCAATCGGCTGTCTACATCTCACAGGACATTGTAGAATCAAACCTGCTTAATTTATGAAAGCAACAATTGCTATAGCTTGGTTGTTCCTGGTTCATGAGTGCAAAATAAAATAAAATATGGGTTCTAAGAGTGTTCTGCTGGTCTTCCCAAACCACTATCTCAGACCGCGGATCCTAAAAACTCCCTCCGGATGATTGTTGATTGTCCTGAGAACCTGCTCTGGCCATGGTCGAGTGTGCAGGTGGCTGAGAGGTTCATCAGCGCTAACACACAAGCTTAATTTCCTATATTTCTTGCTGGTCCTGTTTGTTGTTTTGATTTTCTCTCTTCTTGATAGAGAGGGGCTCTCGCAGTGTGCTTTTCTCCAGCACAGCAGCACAGCATTACACCATAGCACACGCCGTCTTAGTGTTTTAGTGTCTTTAGGCGGAATCAGGCATATGGAGGTCATAAGGCCACAGTGGTGCAAGGGTGTTTAAGTTTGCACGGCAGAACTCCTCTGTTCAGCGTGTAGAACTCCACCAACTGGATCAGGTCCGTGAATTTGGTGGCGCCATCGTCGAGGCTCAAAAACATTTGACCGTCTTCTTCACACTGGAAAAGGGACCGATTAGTCAGTAATTTATAAAACCTTTTATATGTGCAGATGCTGTTTCATGCATTCTGAAATGTGTCAGGTTGCAATTTCAATTAATGCAATTCAAATACGCAAAATATTCTAAACCGTTGGATTCTGCAGACAGTTTTCTCAACTGGCGGCGCTACAGTTTGCAAAGATTCTGGCTGAGCATGTTAATTGAAGTCATGCTGATATGTTTACAGCCAGATACCTGATTAATAACACAGTTTAAAAGGCACAACCTTTTGAAGTTTAACTCTATCGCCCTCCTAGAGTATTGAGGATTGGAACAGGCACAGCAAAGCAAAAATGCACGTTATGAGCAGCGGGCTGTGCGCTTTCAATGCAATACTTGAGAAGAGTGTTTTTTGCCTGTCACATTTATTCTCAGAAAGTTAAAAGGGGTTTTCAGTAAATCTGATGCATTTTAATTTTGTTTCAAGGAATAGAAAGTTAATATGCTACATGTTCTGAGTGCAGAAAACTATCAAATCTCACCGGTAAAATCTGGAAATGTTTAATTTTCTGGTGGTGACACAGTGTAAGTACAAACGCCTTGGGATTGCTCTGGCTGTCCCTCAAGAGAAACATTCTGAAAAAAAACAACAACAATTAAGTGTAAGTATCTGTGGCATAGTTAGAACAGAGAAACATCCAGCATGTTTTTGAGAATAATTAATGAGCTATGATATGTACCCATCCACTCTGCCCTGCTGATGGATCATCTTGTGGGACTCCTCTCGTGAAATACGACCATGAAACCACAGCTGAGTTCTGTGGATAACTGGATCAGAGGGGATACAAAATGCCTTTAAGACAAGAATGATGGTGAGCAATTCTCAATAGAATGCTGTGCACATTTGATGCGATCTTTCTTTAAAAGCATGTACTGTATTTCACATCTTTATATTGCAAGGATTTCATCTACATAACCATTAATGAACTTTTCTTATTAAGACGATGTATGAAAGTAATGATTTTAACTTTTTGTTTTAGGTTTAGTTTTTCAATTTTCCTGCCATTTACACTCAAAAGTTGTTGTTTTTTTTTATTAAAGAAATGAATTATTTTATTCAGCAATGATGTCAAAATGGTCAAAAAGTACCTCCACTTAATGATGAGGGGTGTAACGGGCTGGGGCTTCCTAGGATATTCATACGCGGACTTCTCTTCTGAAAAAAGACAAAAACCACACAATCAATAAACTTACTACATCCTGCTACACTATATGTAGCAGTGAGACACCTGACCATTATACCAACAAAGACTGTAATGACATTGCATTCTAAAAACATATAACATGGACTGGGTCCACCCTTTGCAGCTACAACAGCTTCCACCATTCTAGAAAGACTTTCCACCACATTATGGAGTGTTTCTGTGGGAATTTCTGCCTGTTTATCCAGTAGAGCATTTGTGAGGTCAGGCACTGATGTTGGATGAGAAGGACTTGCTTGCAATCTCCGTTCCTATTCATCCCAAAAAGTGCTCGATGAGGTTGAGATCAGGGCTCTGTGCGAGCCAGTCAAGTTCTTCCACACCAAACTCATCCAACCATGTCTTTATGGACCTTGCTTTGTGCACTTGGGCACTGTCATGATGGAATAGAAAAGGACCTTCCCCAAACTGTTCCCACAAAGTTGAGAGCATAGAATTGTTCAAAATGTCTTGGTATGCAGAAGCATTAATATTTCACTTCCCTTCCCCAACCCCTGAAAAACAGCCCCATACCTTTATCCCTTCTCCACCCAATTTTACAATTGGCACAAAGCAGTCAGGCAGGTAACACTCTTCTGGCATCCTGGAAACCCAGACTCATCCATTCGACTGCCAAACAGAGAAGCGTGATTTGTCACTCACTCCACAGAACACGTTTCCACAGCTCTAGAGTCCAGTGGCAGCGTGCTTTACACCAAACCATCTGATGAATGGCATTGTACTTGGTGATATGATGCTTGCATGCAGATTCTCGACCATGGAAACCCATTCCATGAAGCTCCCGCCACACAGTTTTTGTGCTGATATTAGCAGACCACTGTATTAGGTACACTTATGCAACTGCTCATTAATGCAAATATGTAATCAGCCAGTCACATGGCAGCACCTCAATGCATTTAGGCATGTAGACATGGTCAAGATGATCTGATGAAGATCAAACTGAGCATTGGAATGGGGAAAAAAGGTGATTTAAGTGACTTAGAACATGGCATGTTTGTTGGTGCCAGAATGGCTGGTCTGAGTATTTCAGAAACTGCGGATCTACTGGGATTTTCCGAAAAAGAGAAAATATCCAGTGAGCGGAAGTTCTGTGGGCGAAAATGCCTTGTTGATGCCAGAGGTCAGAGTAGAATGTCCAGACTTGTATGAGCTGATAGAAAGGGAACAGTAACTCAAATAACCACTCATTACAACCGAGGTCTGCAGAAGAGCGTCTCTGAATGCACAACACGTCGAACCTTGAAGCAGATGGGCTACAGCAGCTGAAGACCACACCGAGTGCCACTCCTGTCAGCTAAAAATAGGAAACTGAGGATACAATTCACACGGGCTCACAAAAATTGGACAATAGAAGATTGGAAAAACATTGAGTCTCGGAGATGGTAGGGTCAGAATTTGCGGTAAACAACATAAAAGCATAGATCCATCCTGCCTTGTATCACCGGTTCAGGCTGCTGATGGTGGTGTAATTGTGTGGGGAATAGTTTCTTGGCACACTTTGGGCCCCTTAGAACCAACTGAGCATCGTTTAAAAGCCACAACCTACCTGAGTATTGTTACTGACCATATCCATCCCATTATGACCACAGTGTACCCATCTTCTGATGGATACTTGAAAACGCAAAGCTCAAATCATCTCAAACTGGTTTCTTGAACATTATAATGAGTTCACTACTCAAATGGCCTCCACAGTCACCATATCTCAATCCGATAGAGCACCTTTGGGATGTGGTGGAACGAGAGATCCGCATCATGGATGTGCGTCCGACAAATCTTCAGCAACTGCGGCATGCAATCATGTCAATATGGACAAAAATCTCTGAGGAATGTTACCAGCACCTTGTTGAATCTATGCCAAAAAGAATTAAGGCAGTTCTGAAGGCAAAATAGGGTACTCACAAGGTGTAGCTAATAAATAACTAAATAATCAAAACAAAAATGATTATTTGAACTAACTCTCCAGGCATGTCCCTCCTCCATGGCAGCACTCTGAGCCTCCACGGGATTGTCAATCACTCTGCCTATCCTCCCTGAGAAATCCATGGCAACCAGAGAGTTCTCTGAGACACTCCTCTGGAGGAAAAAAAAAAGATCAGAAGAAACAATGACTTTGTTTGCCATATAACAGATGTGTAACCTTTTGATAAATACTTTTTTCATGACCTAGTCTTCTTGTCCTAAACCAGTAAGTCATGTAATAGTCAAAATATTTAAACATAACATAAACATGTTTTGTTTGCTCACAGAAAAAAAAAGTTTTTAAATCAGAATCGTTTTGCATCTTTGTGTTCATTTGTTCTAAAATTGTCAGAATTGCATAATATCCATAGGACAAGCTGTAAAAATAACTTCACTGCCAACACTTGAACAATCATTCCATAATGTGACATTATGGCCCACATACTGACACATGTGTGATTAATGCTCCATCTGTGAGGTAGAGAGGAAGACAGAGGGAATGCAGGAGTCGGTTAAAGTGAACAGGAGTCTTACCACAGGCGCTGAGAAGTGTGAAAGCGACGTTTTTCGCTGCTGGGGGATCTTGTAATTTTGATAGAGTAAAATTCCATACTATAAGGAAGAAAAAAATATTTAAAAGTGTTAAAAAGTTGAAAAAATAATGATACTCTAACAAAACACCAAAATAAAACAATGCTAACGTAGAGAAACGTTCATTGCATTTAAAATTAATCATTACACACTGTAGTTCCAAAATTTATATTCAAAGATTTTCTCCTCATGAGAGCAGCATTAGTATACGTGTATGGTACACATTGTCATTACTGTATTTGTATTTTTCCTTTCAGCACACAACGTAATAATACACAATATCTATGTATTATGCACAGAACATGTCTGTACATCTGCATGTAAGTTATCCATGCACTAGATCAGTCAAAGAAAGGTTCTAGATTAGTCAGAGAAACAGTGCAGATTCTAGATCAGCCTGGAAAGGGTGAGGGTCCTAGATCAGCCAGGGAAAGAATGCAGGTTTTAGAAAATCTAAAGGCCTGTTCACACCAAGGACGATTACTATAAACATAATGATAAAGATATAGTTTAAAAAAATGATTCTCAATATTAAAGAATAGCAGAGTCCACACCACAACTATAATGATAACGGCACAGAGAAACGATATATTGGGAATCACTTTCAGAATGATTTTTCTCTAGCTGATGAACGATAAAAACATTGACAGCCAATCAGAATGATATCGTCCGCTGGTGTGGATGCTAAGTTATCTTTATAGCTATCGTTGTTGGCGTGAACAGGTTTTAAGGTTGTAGATCAGTCAGGGAAAGGATCAGCCTAAAAAAGGGTATGGGTTCTAGATAAGGGAAAAGCCTCTGGTTCGAGATAAACAGTGGAAAGTGTGCAGGTTCTAGACAAGCCAATGAAAGGGTATAGATTTTAGATAAGCCAGAGAAAGGAAGGGGTTCTAGATTAGTCAGGAAAACTGAGTAGTTTCTATATCAGGAAAATAACCGATTCTAGATCAGGCAAGGAATGGCAGTGGGTTCTAGATTAGCCTGGAAAAGATTAGACTAGACTAGATTTCAGGTTCTAGACCAGTAAAGGTTCTAGATCAGTCGGGGAAAAGTGTAGGTTCTAGCTCAGTCACAAAAGAACCATGGAAAGAGTGCAGGGAGGTATAGAGATGTTCCAGACTAGTCAGATAAATTGTGCAGGATCTAGATCAGTCAAGGAAAGGTCATGAGTTCTACATCAGCCACAGAAAGGGTGCAGGTTCTAGATCGGCCAGGGAAAAGGCAAAGGTTCATCAGCCAGTGAAAAGGGGTTCCACTACTAACCTTAAAGAGTCTGAAGGCCGTCATCCAGCATGTTCTGCTCTGCTCATCCTCTGCACACAACATCCTCAGTTCTTTCACTTCATTCCGTACTTTGTTAGGCTGAAAATGATCATAATGCACAACATTAGCCCCTCTGCTAAAAATAAATAAATAAATAACTTGTGAGATATTCAATTATGCTTTTCTGGCTTAGACAGAATCAAATGATCAAAGCTTTTTTTACACTGAATTTGATTTGAATATTTAATATTTTACTTTGAAATGCTTATCTACTTCAAGAGTTCTCATAACAAAGCACATAAACTTACTTTTATGCAGAATTCAAAGTCAGTCGGTGCATTGTGCAGCTTTCTCCCTGTTATTACTGTAAAGACATTGCTGTCATCCAGGTCTGCTAGTAGCTGTAAATGCCTTGGCTCCTGTGAAAGATCAGCCAACAGCTCATGTCATTTAATGGATAAGGAGGGAAAGGGCACCAAAAGAGCACTCAGAAACAGGCAGGGGTCGGATCTAGCCAGCACCTGATGGCATTAACAGAGGCTTGCACATGATGTAGACTAGTAAAACAGACCACTTTTATACAAAATAGGTGGTCATGAGTAGATTTTTTTTTTTTTTCTAGAGAGAAACTAAGCAAAGTTTTGCCATTTCACCTTTGATGTTCCTTTTGTTGAGAAGTACAATCCTGACCGTCTTAAAAACACATACAGTTTCTTCCATGATTTCCTGCCCATCTCTTTCACATACAGATATCCCTGGATCTCAGGACAACTGCTGGAGTTTAAGAAGTTCTGGAGATAAAAGAAGAGAATACTTGAAAATGATATGAAGCAGTCAGTCAGCTAAGATGTTTGGTAGAGAATGGTTTCCTTTCAGTGTAAACTATTCACCACCAGGTTTTAAAAAAAAAGATCTGAATGTGCCAATACATCACTGATCAAAGGTAATATTTTCAAAATTGGAGACCTAGGAAGGTTGTGAGGAATCATTTAGGCACACTTTGAGGACAAATTCATCCCCAGAAAAACTGTTAAATCTGACAAAATACATGTATATTTGGCTGACATACTCTTTTTGTAAAATTCATACTGTAAATAGAATAATATAAATAGTCCAAAGTGCATATAAAAGAGTTTGGCATATCTTACTTCAGCTAAATAAGCTAGTTTATAAGAGAGGGGTTACAATTTTGTTCCGATGGTCCACTTTAGAGACTCTACTAATTATAAGTAACTTTGCAACTACATGTCTAATACTCTCATTAGAGTATTAGTAAACTGTAGTAGATTTTTAGTAGACTGTTAGGTCAGGGTTACGTGTTTTGGGTTAGTAGAATAAGTTGACATGTAGTTGCAAAGTTACTTATAGTCAGTAGAATGTCTGTTGGGTGGAAGTTAACATAAAGTGTGAGCAGATATTAAGCAGACAGTCTACTAATACTCTAATGAGATTTAGTTGACATGCAGTTGTTACTTATAGTTAGAAGAATGTCCAAAGTGGACCATCAAAATAAAGTGTTTCCCAAAGATGTATGGGCTGATGTTAGATCAGGGGGTGATGGGAAAGAGAACACATGCCCATGTTGTACCTGCAGGAGCTGAGAAGGGGGGATGGTCCCATTGGCCTCCTGACACCAGGCAACCATTTGCTCTGGGAAGAAGTTCTGTTGAAAAAACATGTTTTAGCTCACTGCATGCATATCAAGAAAGTATATTGGTTTTAATATGCCTTCGCACATTTTCAGAACAGTCATTCCAAACTAAATCCTTATCATTTCTAATGAAATTAAATACAACATCCATTTAGTCTAAATTACATAGATATTTAAGCCATATGAATTCCATGTTAAATAAGATGAATATTAGTATCATGCAAAGTAATCCCTGTATAGCTCTGAAACCATGACTACAACTGCATATTTAATAAAAAAAAGCAATATAACAATAAGAAAATCTCTATGATAAAAGACATTCATTTGCTTGTGTAAAATTGTTCTTCTACACATAGAAAACAAATTGGAAAGGTTTTGTAATGACTGCCGAAAAGGCCTGTCTTTTGTGGTTAAGGTGGATGAAAGAAAAGAGCAATTATTCGAAATTATTCTAAAAGCTCCTCATTCCAAAAAACCCCAAAACAATAGCGTATTATATAATCTTTTAAAAGCCTGCCTTCCATTGACTTTCTTCTAATGATTTTAAACCAGGGAATTTCAGGAAATTCGGGTCAAAGCTTTGCAGCTTAGAAAAAGAAAAACTAAAATTAGTGACTGTAGAGCCATATTAAATGATTAGCAAACATAAATTAAGTTACTCAAGTTACTGGAAAGATCTGATTATAGCCTACAACAATGATCTGTTATGTATTATATGTCAAGTCAAATCATCTTTATTTATTTATATTATTACATAGTATTATATTATTGGCGCTTTATACAATACAGATTGTTTCAAAGCAGCTTTACAGTGAAAACAGGACAATGATTTAATGATGCAAACAGAGTTCATTTCTGCTGTAGCAGCTCTAAAAAGAAAAGTGGCATTGTTCAAATGTAAGGGATAATATACAATCAGTCTGTTATTATTCCAAAATAATTTCCAACAGAGTCTTGCATCACCCTGAAGGCTTGTGTTGTTGTTTTTACAGTAATATTTAGCTGTTTTACATTGTCTGTCTTTTTACTGTTACTTTTCAAACAAATAAATGGACATGAAATATTGATGTGAGTTGAAATCATTTTATTATGTGAGTAGAAAGAGTCTGTGGCGAGATATACTGTAAAACATGCAGAGGTGTGTACTAAAATTGGTTGTATAAGTTTAACTGAATATATTTGCCCCGGAAATGCAGCCACTGACCAATCAGAATCCAGTATTCTACAGAGCAACTTTCGGCTTTTCAGGCCACACACTTAAATTCTTCTCAAATGGAAATGTGTCAGCATACAGATGCTAGGCATAGTCCCACTATCCACGAGTGAGCAAACAATCATGGATGAGACAAATGGATGGAGAAACCGTGAAACTAATTACCACTTGACAGAAAGTTTGGGGCGAACAAAACATATTGCAGCCTAGCCTAGAATCTTAACGGAAGTCAACAATATATCCGATAGTTTATCTGATTTCATTTGGTTTATATTTATTTTTCGGGGTATAAATGGAATGCAGTTCTATCGGTCAAGGCACAAACACAGATTATGTGTAAATACGCCCAAAGATAATGCTACCAAAGATTATATAGTTGAGAGCTTACTTGTGTTATGGCAATTTAAAAGTGTCAAGGGCCGAAAAAAAGCACAGATTTAAAGCACAGATTTCCCTCCCCTCTGTCTGCAGCTGAATTTACAAGAGGACTGAATGTTCGTGAAAGTGTTTGATTTCCAGCCCAAATAGTAAGAGGCATGGGTTTCTTTTGGATTGTGTGTGAGAGAGTGTGAGAGCAGCTCACTGAACTGGAAGCATGTCACTTGATATCTGCATCTAACAAGTAAGACTGAAAACAGTCCATTAATGTCAGGAACTTTCCTTCAGCGATAATCCGTGTCATGTTACTTATGTACCTGCTGACACCTGCTCTAAGAGGAGGAAATAAAAATAATCTACAATCATCTTAACCTAATTATGGAATAGTTTATGTGAGGTCTTGGATTAACTTACCAAAGGATTTTTAAAGAATTCATATTTGGCATAGTTCTTCCTGAAGAGAAATTTACTTTCACTGGTCATTGACGTCTGAACTTGGACAACCAGTTCATGGTCTTCTAAACATCGTTCTGTGGATTGATGGAGGGGGGGAAAGGCATAATTTGGTCACAAACACACTGCATTCACTTAAAAATCTGTATTAGACATATAAAAAGGTCTCTGTGTAAAAACATATGACAAAAAAGGCATCTTTGTAACCAAAGACTCAAATGTGGTGTAATATTTGCATCTTGAATGACATCATTTTCTGTTAGCATTCATCCAGGCAGACAAAAAATAAACAGGGTGAGCGATCCCTGCCTGATGAAAAGAGAGTTTGTCTGGAGGAGAGTTAACCCCCCCCCCCCCACACACACACACACACTTCTCTCTCCCCACCCCCCATTCAGCTTATGCAGCGCAGGGACTTACTGACTTAAAAAAAAACTCCATTTGATCAATGTATTTATTGATCTCTGTTTAGATCTTTTTCTCTGCCTTTCTCACAATCTCTCTACTATTAGTCTCAAGGGTGGTTTAGAGCTAACGCTGCCCATGACCGCTCCAAAAACTGACCCTGAACCCTTATATGGACATATGTTCTTCATCCAACTATGGAGACGGTCTGAGAGCTTGTTTGGCAACAGGAAGCTATAGGGGGGTCAGTTCCACCCACCCCACAAACACCATGAGAAGTGTAAGAGATGAATGACGAGATAAAATAACACAATAAAGTTTGGTAAAAAGAAGAAGAAACTATGATGTTTTATAGAAGTTAAACAGTAAAGATGTGCTTCTAAAGTGCAATTTCAAATTGAAAAACAAAAACACCTCAGAATTTCTTTATTTAAAGCAGATTTGATTATGGCTGAAAATCATTTGTATTAAACAATCTTCTTTGTATAAATCTTCTTTTTATTAAACAAACTAAAGCAATTTTTTTTTAATTTTGTATTTTAATTTTAATTAAATTGTAATAAAAATGGTAATATCTAAATTGGCTAAATAATTATTTAAATTTGCTTTATTCTTCACACACAGCAAATGTACATGTTCACAAGAATATAGTGCACGAGTCGTGTGAATGTTTTTGCTTTTATAGTGCATTTGTGTATAGTTTGAAGCTTGAAAACTCTGGCACATTATTTAAAAAAATCTTTAATGTGCCATGAAAGGATGTGTTTTATGGTTTAAAACAAAATGAGGGTGAGTGAACTATTCTTTTATGGTAAGAACCACACATTGTCACATGTTACAGTGCATAAAAAATGAAACGCTTCATTTTCCACAACAATTTCTTTTCTACAGTAACTGTATCTAGAAAGCATTGCAATTATTTAGCAATTATAACACCCACTCACAACAGTTTTGTATTTGTGTATCAATTTATACACACTTTAATCCACTTTACGACAAATCTGGTTTATGACTTTTCCCCACAACACATCCATCTTGAAATGAAGGTTTGAGATACAGAAGTACTCAGGAGTGACAAGCTTTTCCATCATTCCGCAGTTCAATATTTGGCTTAGTAAGGAGAGAGTCTGGCATTGCAGAGAGATGATGTCATGCTTTTGCTCAACCACACTTCACACTAGTCTAGCAGAGTGGATCCATGACAAATGAGGAACGGACCTGTTTTAGCGTTTTAAATGCAGCCTGTGTTTCGCATATAAAATGAAGAGTTTGTCCAAACATTCAAATGAGCATGTTTATGGATCGATACTGTTGAACAAAGTAGAAAATGGGAATCCGATATTAATTGGAATTTGTTTAATTATTATTCATATAAATGTCTCTGGGATACCAAATATTGAGCCTGCTGCAAAATACACAATATTTTTTTTCCCCCGGACATATGACTGATCTAGAATTAATGAAGAACTAGCAAAATGTCTAATATACCGACACAAGGCCTTCTTTCGGAGTTTGAGTTTACCATAAACAAGTTTATTAATACTAACGTAACTACATTTTTCAATAGAGTGAACAAAAAGCTTATCTGCTTTACAAATATTTAGCTTTTAGAGTACAGTAAGTTATTTTGCCAACAAAATGTATGTAACGATGTAGTATGACAAAACTACATTGCTATTTGTTATATTGTATTACACAAACTTATATATTGCATATATTGTATGCAACCGAGTGAGCTAAGGTTACTATTAAACACGTATCCCAAGACTCTTCTTTCTTACATGTAGCATTGAAATGTGTAGAATTGATTCATTTTGTGAATCAGTTCATTCAGACATATCAGTTCAAAAAACAATTCACAGACTGACCAGAATGATTTCTCTGCAAAGACATCTCTGTGTGGTATTATTATGTCTTTTTGTTTAGTGTATTATGCCGTTGACCATGTTTTCAACTTAGATATAAAAATTTATGTTATTTTATATGTCTATTAGTTATTATTAAAAGTATATTATCTTAAGAAACTCAAAGAGATTTGGGAACAATTTGAGAGTGAGTAAATTATGAAATCATTTTTGGGTGAACAATCCCTTTAACAACTGAATGCTGTCATTGAGATTTCCATGTTTTCAACTTAGATGTAAAAATTGATGTTATTTTATATGTCTATTAGTTATTATTACAAGTATATTATCTTAAGAAACTCAAAGAGATTTGGAACAATTTGAGAGTGAGTAAATCATTAAATAATTTTTGGGTGAACAACCCCTTTAACAACTGAATGCTGTCATTGAGATTTCCATTGCATTTGTGTCAGATAAACAGTGCTATGATTACAAAAAAATATCTGATACTTATATATTTAAAACAACATTTATTTATTACCCCCTTTATTAGCTGAAATGTTGTTAGCTACTTTTTATGAACATATTGTAATGTAGCTACCTACTATTAACTGACTTTAGTTTAACCACTAGAAACTATGAGTAGGCTATATCTTTTTGTAAGCTACAGTTTCAAAATTCCCCAACATTTCCCCCAATTCCCTAATGATCTGTCATATCCGCACACTCATTGGGAAACTGAAAGTAAAATAGAACGTTGAAAGAAACGACAAAAGAATGACGATACAGAGAAGGGGAGCAGGATGTAAATAAAAGGTTGCAAGTAAAAAAGAAAACCATTTGTTTGCCAAACAAAACAAATAGTTGGATGGAAAACAAAATCCTGTCCAGACCACGTACTCGGGTGGCTGAACTTCCTGTACGACTCGTTGCCCTGGGCTGACTTTAGTTCTACTAGCAAGCCCGTGCATTCTCGCCACAGGTTATTCGAGGTAACCAATTAACACACAGCATGCGTTAGCCTAGAGATTTGCCCACAACGTGCACTCTGACAGCAACCGTCAATGTCAAAAAACCCACTGAGCATGTTTGAGTTTAAAGAGCTAAGAGCAAAAGCAGTAGTTTTCAACTGTTCGGTCGCAGGTCTGTTCTGAGACGGTCGTGGACAGCAGGGGGGGGAAACAATGCTAACTACAAATAATAGAAGGCAATTAAATATAGAATTCTGTATAGTTAGAATGGCAAAATCATTGGCTTATCAACTTCTCAAGGCTATGTGCCAACCAAAGTCTATGGTGTTTAGTCACAAATTCATCAGTCACTTGCTAGAAGTTAGCCAAATTAGCATAGGGTGACATGCACTCATTCTTAAAAAAAAAAAAAAATGCAAATAACATGCAAATAAACATGGTTTGTGCTGCCCATGATGCATTCTTTTTTTTTCTGGTGAGAATGAAACCATAGAAATTCAATCTTGTATGATAAACAGCTTTGGCTCTGTCTTGAATCACATTTAAAATGGTGTCCTGAAGCATAAAACACAAGACAAAACTACACATGACAATGCCATGCTCGACCAAAGTACCAGAACCAGTACCAGTTCTACTCTTGGGGAACCTAACTTCCTGTTATGTCTCTCTGTGAAACGGGATTTCCCCCGGCGACCGTTAATCAATTACTCTCAGCCCGAGGACATAAAAGGATGAATCAAGGAAGTCTGTCTTCTTCTCTTGCATGGTCATCATTGATTTCAACTCCAGCACAAAAGACCCTGTAATTACTGCATCTAAAGTGGTTGACGCACACACAGACACATTAAAACGGCTCTATAAATTCACTCGCTCCCCTCTAGCCTAAAAAACTAGCAAGCCAGTTACCGAGTCCCAGGGATGGATGATGCTCCACAAGCGCCCAACTGTTATCGTCCACACAATGGTTTTTATAGACGAGAAACTGGCACAGGTCTCGTGCAGTCATGTTGGCTGGGATCTCCACCACCTTTCCCATCCCGTCCTCGCTGAAGATTTTTATGATCTGAAATAGATGGAAAAAAATTAGATGTTACTTAGATATGATGTGGAGGTGATATGAACAAATTTCTAGTTTGGAAAAACACATTTACACATTGGTACATTTTACTGCGTCACAGGACATTTTTATTTTCAGGGTCCCAACGGAAATAAAACAAACATTAAATAGTGCCTATTAACATTTTAGGTGACAAAACTGTATCTTTTTACAAAAAAAGGGAATATCTGAAACTCTTCTAAGGCTTTGACCCAGAGTGTAAAGCCATTAACCCTCAAATCTAGGTCTTTTCACATACAAATTCCATGTCTAGACTACATCCTTGCTAATACGAGTAGGAAAAGCTGAAGAAAAAGGTTTAATTTGAAACAGTTTGGTGCTCGACAACTGAATGAGTCCCGTGTCATTGTTTCCCCTTCGTCACTCACAAACTAGCTTTTCTTGAAAATTCTCTATTCCTATTTGCAACATCACTCACCCATTCCGAGATCGTTCATACATCCTCTCACCCAGAACATGTTTATAAATCCGTTACGCCAACCTTTACGGCTTTTCCACCACATTTACTCTGGCGAATTCCATAATTCACTTAAACTGTGGATGTAACCGTCTCCGTCACACTCTATTTTAGACTTTACGTTTCATTCTACAGGTTCTATTTTTCACCCCACTACAGATGGACACCAACTCCCCGGACTCTTTCAGTCGACTAGGGGGAGAGGGACTCTGAAGTACTCAAGAGGAGCTGTGCGTTTGGGGCTAAGGAGAAATCTTACCTCCCCGGGCCTGAGCAGGCAACAGTCAGGAGAACACGATGGCATTTTCCCCAGCAGCCTCTGTCCTCCTCCACACACTGAGAGACAAACCCGCTCCCCGAATGTCTCCACAACTCCACAAGAGAGAGAAAAGACCCCCAAAAAAGGAAAAAAAAGCAGTTCCGATGCTTCGCAGATGCTTCTTCCTGTCAGTGGCTCAGCGTATCCTACCTGTCACAATCTCCCTCCTTCTCTTTCTCTCTCTGTCTAGCTTTGGCGCAGGACAGAGCATGCAGATGGCACTGTTTCCAGCTTGGCAGACAACTTGCCTCTGTTCCCCTCACAAAGGGTTACAGCCACAGGCTTTTAGGTAGTGAATCAAACCACACTTCCCTAACCAATCATAGAGCTAGCTCAAGCTGATGTAATCATTCCCACACAGACACAGACGCACACACATACTCACACACCCCTCACACACGCACACACACCAACAGGCACACATACACAGACGCGCAGTCATACGCACGCACAGCCTTAACTTTTCTTCCCCCCCCCCCCGCCGCCTTCTGCATAGCTTCAGTTTCTTTTTGCTCTTGAAAGGAGAGCGGCTCGTTTTTAGCAGCTCGTTTGTTTCCTCTGAAGTGGAGATGGCGATAGGACCGGACAGAGCAAAGCTTCTCGGCTGTCTAAACCTTAACTTTTTGGAGTCTTAAACAAGTTTCATGTGAGGACTTGTTGAAAGTTTTTCTTATTTTCAAAAGCCTAGCTTTGAAGTTAGTAGTTCGAAGCCAGAAATGTCTCTCATGACAGGGCAAGACTCATTACAGCTGAAATGAAACAAATGCCAGCACTTGAGACGCCACTCACTGCCTTCCCCCCAGCCAAACTTTATGCCAACATTCCTCCACTAAAGCCACGGAAAAAAAGAAAAAAGAAAGAAAAGCGAACCCCAGCGGTTTCATTGGTGACCCCTGAATCCACACACACACAAACCTAAACACACGCGCAAACAAGGAAAGAAGTCAGACGCAAACTTTCAGACAGCTAATTCAACAGAAGACGGACACAAAGAGACTACACCCCACCCATTTCTGTGGAGTTTTTCTCTTTAATGAATCCAGAGTTTAATCTCAAGTCTTCATCTCTCTCGGTTATGACACTTGCATGCATATCTGCTTAGCTGCCCTTGCTAAAATTAACTTTATGTGACCGCAGGAAACCGGACAGAAAGGATGACTCAATCCTTTTCAATCCTTTAGGAGACTATTTCAGTTATGGGGGTGGGGAGGAAGGGAGAGAGCGAGAGGAAGTCGGGGATAGAGGGCTGGAGAGAGTCCTGGAAACAGTCCAGAAGAAAGAGTCAGTAGGGGTGGTAACATAAAAGGTATGCAAACTCTCCAGTGCTCCAGCTGGCTTGGCTGCTCCTCCTCTTCTCCTCCTCCTTCCTCCTCTCTTTCACTCATCACTCTACCATTTAGACAGTCAGCGTGGAAAAGACTGGGTCACATATGTCTGCACACTCTTATAGCGTCATAAGCTAGAGACATGTCATTCAATACAGTGTGTCCATCATTACCCTACTGACCCATATTGCCACGTGGTGACTGTTGGACTTGATATAATAGTTTGTCAGGAGATTTTCCCATTTTCTTCTAGAAGTGTTTCTTTTTTTGTTAGGGGCATGCCATTAAAGGGACAGTTCACCCAAAAATTTTAATTCTTTCATTAATTACTCACCCTCATGTCGCTCCAAACCCATAAGACTTTCATTTATCTTCAGAACACAAATGAAGATCTTTTTAATGAAATCTGAGAGCTTTCTGTCCCTCCATGGACAGCTACGCCACTACCACTTTGATGCTTCAAAAAGTTAATAAAGAGATCGTGAAACTAATCCATATGAATTGAGCGGTTTTGTCCAAATTTTCTGAAGAGACACTTTTGCTCTATGTAATAAACTGTTTTTTCAGAATTTAGGCTTTTATTCACATATAAACATTCATCAACTGACACATCAGTTGTGGTAAATGAAGGCTCAAGCATGTTCGCTTAATGTGCAACAACCAATGAGGTTCATTCTTGTCTGTTACGCAACACGTTTGAGCTTCCGCAAGAACCAATGAGGTTTGTTCTCAAGCATCAAGAGGGTTCAGTTGAGCTTCTGTTTATGTCCGCTGATCAATGTTTAAATGTGAACAAAAGCCGAAATTAAATCTGTTCATCATATAAAGTGATCGAGTCTCTTCAGAAAACTTGGACTAAATCTTCATTTGTGTTCCGAGGAACGACATGAGGGTGAGTAATTAATGAAAGAATATTCATTTCGGGGTGAACTATCCCTTTAAGACCTTAACTTCATAACTGCCCACAACTTTTACAACTATCTGCATTCATCTCTCCAGATTGTGAAACATAATCATTACATCATACAAAACTTTGGGCCCAAGTAAACCTACGTGCAAAAGTCAAACTGATCATTTTAATACTTTTTCCTACACTCCTGGTCAGGGCCGTCACTGAAAATGATGGGGCCTGGGATAACATTTTTGTGAGTCGGCCCCCTCCGTCCAGGGCAAAGACAAGATTTTCTGTAAATATCCAGCAACTGTCCCTTAAACAACAGTGTTCTAAAGTCATTGCATGACTTTAGAACACTTGGCATATAGAAAAGATATATGGACTACTTTTATGATACACTTTAGTTGTTTGGGAAAAGAAAAACTTAAGCATAAGAAAATAAAAAAAGAATGTCAAAGGGGATTGGAATGACAGGAAGGCGAGTTAATGATGACCTAATTTTTTTTTTCCCCCAGTAAACTATTTCTGTGTGTGAGCACATATCCTAACTGCTAGGCTACAGCTCTGACAAGTGTTTGTTTCCAAAATGGTCTAAAACAACACAGGAACATTTTCCATTGCAAATCTGGAAGTCATTGGAATCTTTCAGAGCCCCGAAGAGCCTCCAAAGCATTCCTAAATCTCTTTTTTACTAAGAAAAACAAAGATTAGTTAGCAATCAGATTGCTATAAGCAAATGAATGCATCAGTCTTGGGATGTTTCCAGTCCCTCGCAAAGTAGCCATATTAAGCTACATAATACAATTATATTGTTACAGAGCCTTTTTCCCAACAGTGTCGTGAAAACAAATTTGAGAAAATGAATGTCTTCCGGTTGTTATTTTATCAGTAAATCAAGTAAGTGATGATACCAGATTCCAACAGAATTGGCATAACATAAATCAACAAATATTACCACGCCTAGTTTTCCAGTCATTGATTACAGGAAAGGAATGGTGTTAACTTTTAGTTCCAGGCTAAGACCCACACTTCCCGTCTTTCCCCTCTCCTGTTTTCCAGTATGCTCCTGTTTCTAATTTACAGAGGCTAAATAGACAACAGTTTTTGACTTGGTCGAATGTATCCAGATCTGAGACCAGATTTGTATTTTTTTCTTTTTCAGAAAACATCTATCGCGTGTTGTTGTGTAGTGACTTGATTTAAGTATTTTAAAGTGATTTAAGTTTCGCGCCACAGAACTTCTTTTTAGGGAGCGAACGTTTCAGTGCCCTGATTCTGCGATTGAGACAGCCCTTAAATGGCTGAGGCCAATGAGTGAGGCCAATGAGTGAGGCCACCCTGTGTTTACGTGAATACTCGCCATTTGACTTTTTAAGCGCAATAAGCAGCGCAAAAGAACTAAATTTAGTTCTGAGAGGCGGATTTATTTACGCGCACTTTGGGTGTGAGCACAAAATCTGAGGGGAATTAGTAAAATGATGCGCATTACGCACAATCCCGCGCCGAAATTCAAGCCCTGTAAAACCAACAATATTAATCTGGAGCAAATGAAACGAGTGAGTGAGGGGAGGCGGGTTTGTGTGTCAACTCGCTGTCGGAGAGATGAGAGAGCGAGAAAGCGCAGCTGGAAAATGAGTTTTGGAATAATTCCGATATATAATATGTAACAAAACATCTATATTTTTGACAACACTACATTGCACTTAGTTTATTATTTCAGATGCCTTTTTAACTCTTTCCCTGCCAACGTTTTTTATTTTTATTTTATTTTACATATGCATATGATTACATATGCTTTCGATTGTTTCTGCTTCTTTTTCGCCTTTGTTTTGATCAGTAGATTCAATACTCTTTCAGAAGATGCGTAATAGCACCACCTATAACAGTGTATAGCGTATAACAGTGAACACAGGGAAAGCTGGAAATTAACGTCAATGGCGGGGGAGCGTTGTCTCAGAAATTATGGAAATTTTTGTCAATGGCGGGGAAAGAGTTAAAAGACTACAATTGAAAAATGTATAGGCCTATATTTTATATCAAATTTAACCCGCCAAAGTGGCTTGTAGGAGTGACTGCGTTTGTGGGTTTTAATGCCAAGCCCTGCTGTCAGTACAACTCAATTATACAAATTAACTAGATGATTTATTTCCCTCCAAAGGGATGGAAACAGATAGAAAAAAATTTTGACTTAAAAGATTCCTTCTCCTGTGAGATTCCTTATTCCTTATCATTATTCCTATTCCTTACCCTACTCCCTCTGCAGTGGACAACATTAATTTCACAGCCTTCATCTTTCAGTTGAAATGCCTGATAGTTTAGAATGGGCTGTTAGCCCCCAGAGCATCATAAATTCATGAAAATATGCCTGTTTTCTTAGAATGACTTGTTCTCCACACTGTATGTACAAAGTTTTGAGATGTTTGGATTTTGTACACATAAGATATAGACATCATAGTCATAATGGGTCATACCAGACACATATAAACAAACTGTTGAATAGATCAAAATGATTTTGTTAACTTTTAGCCATGCATGGTCTAGAGCTGATAGCTGATAGCCGATAGCTGTGCATAGTTTGGTGAAGGTCTTACTTACGGCCTAAGAGGAGTTCGAAAAAAAATGTATTTACTATTGTTCGGGCTTACAGCAGGAATTTAAAATAAATAAGTATTTTGATTCTGTCACACAGGGTTGCAGCATACCTTGTGGGTAATTTTAATTAACATATAACTTTGCAATGCTTTGATTAATCAAAATTAGTTTGATAACTTTTTCCCAGCACTGTCCCTAGCTGATATGTGCCTATTTTGGTGAAGATTAGACTAGGAGGAATTCGAAAAAAAGCGGAAATGAGATTCTTCCTGTCTCAGCGTGGGTTTTCTAAACACATCTAATCACTAGCTTAACACTTTTCTAAACATCACTATGCACCAGGAAATTTGGCTGATCCTTTTGGTCTAAGTTGATCTATTTAACGTTTTTTAAAATCTTAAATATGTTTTGCTGCAAATGAGAAATGTTGAAATTACCAAGAATTTTTTTTAGACAAAGACTAGTAAATGATTTCCAGTTTTGTTAAAAGTAATTAAATCTGTAAAAATATGTAAAGGTATGGTAATTGCAGTTTATGATTCTTTCAGGATTTTATATTTTCTTTTGTATTTTTTAAAATGCATTTATTAAATAAAAGTACATTTTATCTAGCAAAATAAACAGAATATGGTACAGACTTTTCTGAAGTGCTTGTTTTGATTGTATTAAACAAATTAATGTTCATATGATTTTTTTTAAACTGCTTTTATGATTTCTTTGCTCACAAAATGTGTTGCTTAAACTATGTGAGTAGTGAAAAAGAAAAGCGTCCTTAAGGTGTGCCTTTAGCCCAGTTGTACTCTATTATTTACCATGTAATTTACAAGACTCTTGTTGTAAATTATCCGTTGAAGAATGTGTGCAAATGACGCATGAGAAAAAAAATCTAGTCAAACAGGATGACCTCAAAATGCTTTGGAAAATGCCATTGTCATCACTGGTCCTGCGACCTTATAATCCTCCTCTGGCCTGGAAAATTATTGACTGTAAGTCATCCATTGATGAGCATGACAGGTTCCCCCTCCCCTTAGGTTTACAAGTGCCTTTTTAATGACCAGACTCCTCCTCTGAGTTGTTGTGTGTTGAGGGCTGAGGCCTGACTTCACCTCTAATGAGACAGTAAGACAAAACCAGAGCAAAAACAATCAGAGGACTTTCTTTTTCTACACAACACAGCCAGGCGACCATGGGACTCGAGCTATAGTCCCTTTATTATTCCTGGCTGCCTGCCTGGGTAACTGCTGATTCATGGGTCAAGCATCAAATGCGCCTTGTTGTCTAATTATTGTGTCAAATTAGATTTAACAAATCCTATCTTAATATATATTCATTAATACTCCTTTTATATAAAAAAAAAAGAAAGAAAAGGAGCAACATTAGAGTAGGTGGATGATAACAGAGTGTGCCTCGATTGGACTGACCAAATTTAGAATTGATTTGAATGGTTGATTTTTAGACTAATACATACATTTAACTACAGCAATCTTTAAAATACACTAGGTTTAAAAATCTGAGGTGGCATGTGAATGAATGGGCATGATGGTTCCCAAACGGCTCACAACCAGCTGATCATTTAATGATACTGCACCTCTAAAATTTCTTAAAACATAACACCAATAATGAAACTTTTATATATATATATATATATTGTCACCATATCTGGTTTCACTTTATTTTGATGGTCCCTTTAACACATTCTGTTGTCTATAAGTAACATTGCACACCTAGATGTCTACTAACTCTCATTAGAGTGTTAGTAGAGTATTAGTAGACTGGTAGGGTTAGAATAAGTTTACATGTAGTTGCAAAGTTACTTATAGTCAACAGAATGTTCAAAAGGGACCATCAAAATAAAGTGTTACCCTATATTTATATCAGCCATTGATCTTGGGTAGCACTTTCATATCAAAAAGACAATAATGATATCTTCTATCTATTGTGATAGACAGCGTTTTTGACTTGGACACTCCTATCAGACGACACATCTCCAAAAATGTAACTGCGACCATATGATTAACCTTGAGCTAAAATGACCCTGCACTGCCTTTTGGTTACAGTGCAGTCTCTGGTGGGCCAAAAAGTGCTGAGCTTGCTTCACAGCTCTGACTGTAGTCTTCAAACACTGAGGTTTCCATGAACTACAGAAACAAGTGGTCATCATCAAAACACCCCCACACAAAGGAGAAGAGGGCAGAATTAAAGGAAGAAAAAATACCAATATATATATATATTGTATATATATACGATCTTGGCAAAAGTATTGGGACACCCCTCCAAATCACTTCCATGGCCACAGTTGTATGAAACTAATCACCTAGGCATGCAGACTGCTTCTACAAACATTTGTGAAAGACTGGGTCGCTCTCAGGAGCTCAGAGAATTTAAGCGTGGTACTGTGATAGGTTGCCACCTGTGCAATAAGTCCATTCATGAAAATTCCTTACTACTAAATATTCCACGGTCAACTGTAAGTGGTATTATAACAAAGTGGAATCAATTGGGAACAACAGCAACTCAGCCAGAGCGGGGTCAGCGCATGCTGAGGCGCACAGTGCGCAGAAGTCGCCAACTTTCTGCAGAGTCAATAGCTACAGACCTCCAAACTTCATGTGGCCTTCAGATTAGCTCAGGAACAGTGCGTAGAGCTTCATGGAATGGGTTTCCATGGCCGAGCAGCTGCATCCAAGCCTCACATCACCAAGTGCAATGTAAAGTGCCGCATGCAGTGGTGTAAAGTGGCAGTGGCTCAGTGGTTCATGTAGGTTGTCTACATACCAGAAGGTTGGTGGTTCAATCCCCGGTTCCACCTGACCAAGTGTCGAAGTGTCCATGAGCAAGACACCTAACCCCAGCTGCTCCCGACGAGCTGGATGGCGCCTTGCATGGCTGACACCATGTTGTATGGTGTGTGAATGTGAGGCAATATGTAAACGCTTTACATATATACGGACCCAATCACAGACCCAATGGTGGGTCTTCTGTGAAAGCATATACTGTAAATGCAGTCCATTATATGCAGAATGCAGAAAGCATATATATTGTGTGGAAAAAAGGAAGGAAAAAGTACAGACTACTCCTGGAATGTCTAGACGGCAGCAGAAAATTGAAGGGTTAGTTAGAGAAAGGAGACAGCTGAGGAAGCAATGGAAAAGAGCAGAACAAAGTCAGAAGGAGGGACTCAATCTCTTACAAAGGGCCATAAAAGATAAGCTGGCAACATTACGCAGAGCTGAGCGTTTACGGAAACGCTACAAAAAGAAGGAACGTGCAAGGGCTAATTTCTATAAAGACCCATTCAATTTCGTAAAGAAGTTATTCACCAGGGAGAAGAATGGCACTTTAAAAGCATCTAGGGTTGAGCTAGAGAGATATTTGGAGGAAACGCATACAGATGCAAAAAGGCATGAGCCTAAGTCAATTCCATCAGACATACCACCTATCAACCCACCAGAATACCAAATGGAGGTCTGTGCACCTAAGTGGAAAGAGGTAGAGCAGGCTGTGAGAAAGGCAAGGGCTTCATCATCTCCAGGGCCTAATGGAGTTCCGTACAGAGTGTACAAGAGTGCTTCAGGAGTTCTGCGAATTCTGTGGAAATTGATAAAAGTGGCATGGGAAAAAACAGGTTGTACCTAGAGCATGGCGCAGAGCAGGTGGAGTCTTTATACCTAAAGAAAAAGATGCTACAAGCATCAGTCAGTTTCGTCCTATTTCACTATTAAACGTTGAAGGTAAGATTTTCTTCAGCATTATTGCCCAGAGATTGTCCACCTACCTATTAAAGAATGGCTTCATTGGCACTTCAGTTCAAAAAGCGGGCATTCCAGGGTTCTCAGGATGCTTAGAACACATCAATGTTATCTGGCAACGAATTCAGTCAGCTAAAAAGGAGATGAAGGAGCTCCATGTGACATTCCTGGATTTGGCTAATGCATATGGTTCAGTGCCACATGAGTTTCTTTGGGCAGCATTTGATTTTTTCAGAGTACCAATGTCAATAACAAATTTAGTGAAAGCCTATTTTGGAGATTTGCAATTTAGTTTCTCAACTCCAAAATTCAGCATGCTTAGAGGTTGGAATAATGGCAGGATGCACCCTTTCTCCACTGGCTTTTACCATGGCAATGGAAGTAATCATTAGGGCATCAAGATGGGTAGTAGGAGGAGAGCGCTTGGCTTCTGGGATGCGACTACCACCAATCAGAGCATACATGGATGACATGACAACCATGACTACAACAGTAGCCTGCACTAATCGGTTATTGGGGAAGTTAACAGATAATATTGAATGGGCACGAATGCAATTTAAGCCCTCTAAATCAAGGAGCATCTCGATAGTTAAAGGAAAGGTAGTAGATAAAACATTCTTCATTAATGGTGAGGCAATACCAACAGTTTCTGAGAAGCCAGTGAAGAGTCTTGGGAGATGGTACGATGGGGATCTAAAGGACACAGTTCGAGTGGGAGAAGTTAGACGACAAGCAGTGGAAGGGTTGAAGAGCATAAACAGCTGTGCTCTACCAGGAAAACTAAAACTCTGGTGCTTTCAGTTTGGTCTACTGCCAAGGTTGCTGTGGCCACTGACTGTGTACGAGGTTTCTTTGACAACAGTGGATAAGCTGGAAGCGTTAATAAGTTCATACAACAGGAAATGGTTAGGAGTTCCACGCTGCCTGAGCAGAGTGGGACTTTATAGTAAAGGAGTATTGCAGCTGCCAGTCTCTGCTTTAACCGAGGAGTTTAAGTGTGCCAAGGTCAGACTGGAAATGACTTTACTAGAGGCACACTACAAATGTGTAAGGGAGGCAGCCCCTGTGTTAAAAACTGGTAGAAAGTGGTCAGCAAAGAAATCTGTAGTAGAGGCAAAGGCTGACCTTCAAATTGGGGATATTGTGGGACAGGTACAGCATGGAAGAGGGGGTTTTGGGCTCAGTTTAGCTCCTCCTAAATGGCACAAGGCAGGCCCAGCTCAAAGGAGGAAGCTGGTAGTCAACGAGGTACGAAAGCAGGAGGAGAGGATGAGATGTATAAAGGCCATTTCCCAGGCCAAGCAGGGCGAGTGGATGAGATGGGAGTGTGTGGAACAACGCAAAATGGGCTGGCAAGACCTTTGGTCAATGGAAGAGAGTAGGATCAATTTCTTTATTAGGTCAACATATGATGTTCTCCCATCACCGCAGAACCTAAACCTCTGGGTAGGAGAGGATCCCTCTTGTCCTTTGTGTTCATCACCTGCCACATTAAGGCACATTTTGACAGGATATAAGGTGGCTCTTAGCCAAGGTCGGTTTACTTGGCGCCATGACCAAGTATTGCGATGTTTGGCTTTAGCATTGGAAGGCAAGCGTAGTATGACCAATAAGTTGCAGCCTGTTCTAGCAAAACATTACACGCAGAAGACAATATTCCTCCGCCCAGGCGAGCAACCACCAAGAAAAGGTGCTAACACCAATTCTCGCCCAGGACAACTGGAAGCTGCTGGGGACTGGAAGATGCTGGCTGATCTTGATCAACGGCTTATTTTTCCACCTGAGATCGCCACCACTAACCTACGACCAGATATTGTTTTGTGGTCTGGATCAGCACGCATTGTTCAACTGATAGAGTTAACAGTGCCATGGGAGGATGCGGTAGATGAGGCATATGAGAGGAAGAAACTGCGGTATGCTCATCTGGCCACTGAAGCAGAACAGCGAGGATGGAGAGTCCAGGTTTATCCAGTGGAAGTGGGTTGTCGAGGTTTTGTGGCACACTCTACAACCCGGTTCCTCAGAGACGTCGGATTCAGTGGCCAAGAGTTGCGTCGCACAGTAAAGAACTTATCTGAAGCAGCAGAAAGGAGCAGCAACTGGCTGTGGTTGAGACGGAAAGATTCTAGCTGGCTGTGTACAGGCCGCCACGCTACGGTTTCGTAGAATTCTTGAAAACTTGAAGAGTTTGTTGGTTTATTTGTATAGGTTGTATAGTATTTACAGTCATTACGTTCCTGTGTATATTGCGTGAATGACGGGTGGTTGGGCAGATATTGTGTTTTGCGGTAGGTGGTATGCCATACGGAACCGTTGCCACTGAAACTGCATATTAACGCACCAGTGGGGCTCGACAGCCTTAGTCAAACGGGTTGGCGCTTATGGTTGGGTTGCGGAGAGATTGTGAGATTGTGGTTAGGTCTCAGCAGCAGGAGGGATGTAGAGGTCAGTAAGCTGGGCTGAGTTGAGTGGGGGAAGGAGGGGGGTGACTCTGGGACGCCAGAGTCACTGTCGAGCCCTCTTGAGGTGTCGTGGGCTAGTCGACGAAACACTGAGGACGGAAGGTGCCCACTTGAAGACCCTAGAGATGTCCCCTACTTGGCTCAATCCAGACGGTTGTCGTGCTGGTCCACTAGGGAGACCACACTGTAGTTGCAGCCGTCGTGTGTGCTGACGCGCCAAGTACACTGCAGTCGTTAACGCCGGACAGAAGGGGAGTCACACCACCATATGGAAAGAAGCGTAAATGGGTGAAGCATAGTTTACTGTAAAGCTACGTCTTAGTGTGGCTTATCTTGGCGAAAGCCGAGTACAAATCAGCATGAAGTTTTAACATCTACTCTCGTGTAATGGAAATCATAAATGCAGTACATTTACCATTCACTGGAATCTAAATCAGTGGAGACGTGTTCTCTGGAGTTACTAATCACGCTTCTCTGTCTGGCAATCTGATGGACGAGTCTGAAGTTTGGTGTAGCGGGGATTATGGTGTGGGGTTGTTTTTCAGGGGTTGGGGTTGGGCTTTGCCCCTTAGTTCCAGTGAAAGGATCTCTTAATGCTTTAGCATACCAAGACATTTTGGACAATTTCATGCTCCCAACCTTGTGGGAAGAGTTTGACTGCGCACCAGTGCACAAAGCAAGGTCCATAAAGACATGGATGAGTGAGTTTGGTGTGGAGGAACTTGACTGGCCTGCACATAGTCCTGACCTCAACCCGATAGAACACCTTTGGGATGAATTAGAGCGGAGACTGTGAGCCAGGCCTTCTCGTCCAACATCAGTGCCTGACCACACAAATGCGCTTCTAGAAGAATGGTAAAAAATTTCCATAAACAGACAATCCTAAACCTTGTGGAAAGCCTTCCCAGAAGAGTTGAAGCTGTTATAGCTGCAAAGGGTTGACCAACTCCATATTAAACCCTACAGATTAAGAATGGGATATCAGTTCATGTGCATGTAAAGGCAGATGTCCCAAAGCTTTTGGCAATAGTGTGTGTGTGTATATATATATGTGTGTGTGTGTGTGTGTGTGTGTGTGGCTTATGAAAATTTTTATTTGCATTATTCTTTTGCACCATTTCTAGGTCACCCTTCCAAAATAAGAAGAGTTATGACATTGACCATGACCATCTTTCTACAATATTTTTATCAATACTTGAATGTGGGTAAGTTTCATAAAAAAACGAAACATTTTAAACAAAAAGCTGAGAAAATCAATTTTTTTCCCAAACATTACAACGTGCTTCAGCAATGCTTTTATCGCTTGTTTCTGCTCCTTTTTTTTTTGCCTGTTTTGATCCAAAGATGCTGTCCTCTTTCAGAAGATGCATAATAACAGTGAAAACACGAAAAGGGCTGAAAATTCTGTTAATGGCAGGGAAGCGTTGTCTCAAAAATGACGGAAAATTCTTTCAATGACGGGGTAAGAGTTAAACAGTATTTCTGTGGCAAAATGCTCTCTTTTTCATTTGGGCCAGCAAGTGGAGGAACAGAGGGGAAAATATAGATCACACGGACGTATCAGTGTGGATGAATCCCTGCTGTCCGATCCTTTGGCCCCTCATCTCGCTCTAAGCCACACACGTCGGCACTAACAATCCAGTCCTGAATGGGCAGCCTCTTTAGCCTGTGGCATCCAACTGAGATCAAACCAAAGAAGAGCCAAATATTTCCCCAATAGAAGTAGGGAGTTTAATTGTGTCCTTGGGCCGCTCATTCATCCCAACAGCAGATCATTGTCTTTTTGGGGACGAAAACCCAGCACACAAAAAGAATGACATCATTACTTTTGGTTTAACAGTCATTTCAGGGCAAGCAGCACTGTACAAATTCTTCTCATTCATGCCACCCAGACACTAACTCCTCCTCTCCATAACCAGAAGAACTAAAGGCCATTCTCTCACATGGCAGAGATCCATTTCACAGTTAAAGGATTCCCACAAAGATACTTTGATTGATGCGTAATGAAATCTAGATATGTTTGATGCAAGCTGGGTTGACTTCCACTAGCTTGACCTTTATGTCACATGGATTGTTACATGTGGGAGCTTAAAGTGGATATCCGTTGTCCTAGAGTCTCCTGCATAAAAATTCACTTGACAAAGTCTTATACAAGGGCTCCAGAGTCATTCTTAAATTTAAACTTGAGCATGGTCAGACTTTTGGCTTTATCCCAAAATAAATTGCTGAGTACTTTCCAGTAAACCTAAAGGGATAGTTTTATATCCCCCCCCCTCATTACTTACTTACCCTCATGTTGTTCCGAAACTTTATGAGTTTCTTTCTTCTGTTGAACACAAAAGAAGATATTTTAAAGAATGTTGGTAACCAGACAGTTGAAGGCACCCATTGACTTCTATAAGTAGGAAAAAAAAATACAATGGAAGTCAATGGGTGCCACCAACTATTGATATGTTGTTAACTGGGTTAACAACATTCTTTAAAATACCTTCTTTTGTGTTCAACAGAAGAAAGAAACGTTAGAAACTTTGGAACAACATTAGGGTAAGTAAGTTTTCATTTTTGGGTGAACAATCCCTTTAAGTCATTCAAACTTCATTCATCATTTATGACTTTAAATTTGAAATTTCTGTGCCAGTATTAACATCAAATGGAATTGCAATTGTTTTTTCAAACAGGTTTTCTGAATTCAACACTTCCTGAATTCTAAAACTACAGTTTCATTCCTGCTTTAT
This sequence comes from Rhinichthys klamathensis goyatoka, assembly GCF_029890125.1. NCBI lineage: Eukaryota > Metazoa > Chordata > Actinopteri > Cypriniformes > Leuciscidae > Rhinichthys > Rhinichthys klamathensis. Next base: position 2,387,941 of record NW_026606559.1, read on the forward strand.
ATATTTATTTAAAGCAATACTTAAAGGAGCACTTCACCCATTTCAACATTAATCTTTATTGAAAGTGGGTCATATATGTAGTCGAAATGTAAAAGAATTTTTGAATTTGGTGCCCTCTTGACCGAGAAAAGACAGACAATAACTTTAGGGCGCATTTGTATGTAAGACAACAACGCCCAAAATGCACCACATTGCACAGCTCCGCAAGCCACTCCCACTAATCCAGAACAGCGCAAACATCAGAGAAATCACTCTTTCGTCTACATGGCTAACGTTAGCTGCCACCAGAGTTAGAAATTCATTTCACACAAAATTTCTAGTTAGTTGGCTGTGGCGAGCAGGATGAGGGCGAGGGACGTGAGAGGACGGCACGAGGCCGGTGGTGTGAGTGATAATGAACGACACCTGTGAGACGTACCGGTCTCACATCTCTCACCGAGGAGCGGAAGCATAAAAGGAGGAGCGACGACAGGGCAGATCGAGAGAGGAACAGGCCTGATTTTATGTTGTGTTTTGTTTCTGTGTGTGGCTGCTGGCTTATACTTTTGTTTTGTATTTGTTTATTTTACTATTAAAATGTTTAAATGTTTGCCGGTTCCCGCCTCCTTCTTCCCACAACAACGAACCCCGTTACATTGGCAAACTCATTAGTGAATTACTCCTCGTTTGTATTTCTTTCTATATGGTGAATTATTGCATGATACCTGGATGTTCAGTCAGAACATATGCGGTGCGAAACTAGGATGGTTCACATCACAACACAAACGTCCGTGTGCTCGTCTGATTCAGAGATTTCGTCCAGGAGAAATTGCCATCGTTGAAATTCTCTGCAGCAGACGGACTCTATCTGTGTCCGTAGCGCACAGCGAGAGCACAGGCACCAGCAGTCCGCCCAGCTCGAGCCAGTCCAGGCTCCTCGTCCGCGACAGGCAGTCGCCTCCTGTTTCTCCATCAGCCTCAGCTGCTCTTCACTATATTGCGGCTCGTAAAGATAGCCACGAACATCGGATTCGAGCAGCAGAATTTCAAAATCCTCTTCTTCCATATCATGTTTAGTTTCTTCCGTCATTGTCGTAACTTCCTATCTCCACAACGCTTGTTAGCTTAGCTTCCAAAGAAGATGGCTGATATTGATTTCAGTATCTGCAAGTGAAGTCCCACCCACTGATCTTTAATAGGTCTGTAGCGTGAGTGGGTCCCACACCCTGGATAAATGATGAGCTAGTGTTTGTAGTCTCAACCCTTATACAAAGAAATGGGACTTCCTGCTTTTTCTGACGCAAAATGATGATTTTTACGTCATAAAAAGCAGGAAGTGGAACACTTAAATCCTTATTTCTCCCATCTCAGGGGAAAATAAGGGAATAAACCATGACCATTCAAAAATATGACTGGGTTTCTAAAGATACAAAGCTTAATGCAAATGAGTGAAGTGTCCCTTTAACCAAAAATGTCTCAGGTTACGACTGTAACCCTAGTTCCCTGAGAAGGGAACGATACACTTCGTCAACGACGCTTTGGGAACGCCCCTGCGTGATTGCGTCTGAAGCATGTATGTCAAATAGTCCAATAGCAAGATTGAACGTCATGGGCGGATGACATCACAACCAGGAAATGTTAAAATCACATCCGGTCTGACCGGTGTTAGCTTCGATATAGCCGAAGCAAGTCGATCACAGGAATGCAGGAAGTATGGCAGGGCAACGCAGAGTCTCATTCCCTTCTCAGGGAACTAGGGTTACAGTCGTAACCTGAGAAGTTCCCTTTCGAGGGAACTCGCGCTGCGTCGACGACGCTTTGGGAACGAAATACCCAAACACCAGACTTACAAATGCCTGTAAGGGAAACTGTGGCACTAAGTGGCACACATAAGCATAAGCACATAAGCACCTGAGACCCTTGAGCAACGTCCAGGTCCAGGCTATAAAACCACACAAATGTGAGCGGGGAAGACCAGCCCGCTGCATCACACACCACCTGTAGGGAAACCCCTGAGAGTAAGGCTTTGGAGGTCGCCATACTCCTAGTAGAATGAGCCCTGACCACCAAGGGTGACGGGTAGCCAGAGGACTCATAAGCAAGAGAAATAGCCTTAAAGGGTTAGTTCACCCAAAAATGAAAATTAAGTCATTAATTACTCACCCCCATGCTGTACCAACCCCGTAAGACCTTCGTTCATCTTCGGAACACAAATGAAGATATTTTTGATTAAATCTGAGAGCTGGATCACTGCTACATAGGCTTCCTCAGGGAATGACACTTGACGGCCCAGAAAGTCATTAAAGAAAATGTTTAAATATTCCATGTGCCTACAGTGGCTCAACTATAAGTTTATCAAGCGACGAGAATACTTTTTGTGCGGAAAAAAACAAAAATAACGACTTTAGTCGACTATTCCATTGCTTCCTTATGGGCCTGAGACGAGAGTTCAAGAGATTTCCAGGACGCATGCGCGAGAACTGACCTAGAAGAAGAAGGAGGTCAGTTCTCGCGCATGCGTCCTGGAAATCTCTTGAACTCTCGTCTCAGGCCCACAAGGAAGCAATGGAATAGTCGAATGCGTTCAGAATGCGTATGCCCTGCAACCTGAGCGGGGCCAGAGCTGCATCTACGCACTTCGTGAACGTGCGGGGTGATAGAGCTAGACCGAATGGAAGCGAATTGGTATTCTTTGCCCCCGAAAGAAAACCTCAGGAACTTCCTGTGTTGAGGGAGGATGGAGACATGGAAGTATGCGTCTTTTAGATCTATTGCGACAAACCAGTCCTCGTACCTGATTTGAGTCACGATCTGTTTGAGTGTCAGCATCTTGAACTTGAGTTTCTTGACTGTACGATTCAACTGACAAAGATCTAGTATAGGACGCAACCCCCCATCCTTTTTTTGGGACAATGCAGTATCGGCTGTAAAAACCCAATTCTCTGTTGGGTGAGTACACATGCTCTATAGCTTCCTTCGCTTACAGAGCTTTCACCTCTTGCTCCATTACCAGAGCCTGCTCAGGATGCACTAACGTGATCAACACCCCGTTGTAGCGTGGCGGATGAGAACTGAACTGGATTCTGTAGGACCCCTTCTCTACGATCTGCAGGACCCACTGAGATATATTCTGTAGATTCTTCCACTCTGTCAGATAATCTACTAAGGGTACCAGTCTATCGAGACTGGCCTCTGGTGTAACTGGAACAGCCACAGCACAGGTGACCTGAAGCATACTGTCTGGAAAAAACCGAAGTGACTGTTTTTGATCCCCCCTCAGAGGGTGACGCAGTTAGACGCAGCGTCGAGTTGAAACTGTGCTGTGTGCTCGCTGGAGACCGCTGCGCCCCGAGGCACCAAGGGTGGCGGGGTTGGCAGAACGGCCCACTGAGGACCCCGAGGTGGAGTGGGCACCGACACCGGTGAGAGAGCACTGGATACCTCGGGTAAAGGAAGAGAATGGGCGGAGCCCGTCTCTAACCCTGCAGAGATCCATTTGCGATCCCCAAGAATGCCTTCTCCGTGTTGCCTCAGCAGCAGCGGGTCCGGATCCCTGAGGATCACAAGCCTGGCCAGTTTCCACAAAGTGAAAAGGCGAGAGCGGAGCGTGCGAAGCGGAAGCCTCTCGCAATGCTGACAGTCAGTCCCCTCCCAAACACATAACACACAAATCATGTGTATCCCCACCAGTTAAATAACGCAGGCAGGGAGAAGCACACAATTTGAATGATTGCATTTGTTTCGCCATGAAATACTGAGTGAACAGACAATACAACAGTAAATATAACAGACAGTTTCAACATAGAGCGCTTGCTGAGGCACAGAAGCTAACGCCGGTCATACCGGATGTACTTTTATCCTTTCCTGATCGTTATGTCATCTGCCCATGACGTTCACTCTCGCCATTGGACTAGTTGACATGCGTGCTTCAGACGCAATCACGCAGGGGCGTTCCCAAAGCGTCGTTGACGCAGCGCCAGTTCCCTCGAACTCCGGAACTCCCTCGAAAGGGAACTCATATGGGTTTCATTCTGCAGCAGAAAGTGATGTGGGAGAACAAATTCTACTTGTATGGTTTGTGTTGCAATTTATTTATTTATTTATTTATTTATTTTTTTCCTTAAGAAATGTTGTTTGCTCACAAAACTTTTGTATTCTCTCACAAAAGCACTGGAATAAAGTTCTTACTCCAACCTCATATTATTTCCATCACTAGTTTTACATCCACTCACAAGAACGCAGTTTCTCAGGGGAACGCAAAAGTTTTTCGAGCCAACGCAAGAGCATTTAAATACCGTCTATGTATTTCATGTTTTATGTTTTGCACATGAAAAACAATTTAAATTTAATTTTTCCTCCCATCTCATATTTGTTTTCCATCATCATGATCTGTCATAAACCAGCATGTACTGCATCATGACACGGACGACTGGAAGGGTGAAAAGCTATCTTTAGACTTTCATTTTTGTCATTTAGCTGGAATATAATAGGAACACCTGACACATTACACAAAATAATCTTTCAGGATCCTACACACAGCTCAGATCTGAGTTCATCATTTTTTTTCTTGATCTTCAAGGTAAAATGCCATATAGAAACCCTGGAAACCCATTGGGTTGGGCTTCTCCCCCATGGCTCCTCTCCTCTCGAGTTTGGAACGACATTCTAATTTTGAAGGAACTACTTAAACAAATCTTATAAATTATAAATTAGGAATGAGAAATGGTCAAAAGCACAGGTGGTGGGATTCTTTGGTTGTTCTTTCATCAACAGATGGTGAAGCTATAAAACATTTCAGAAAACTGGCTTGTCTTGCTCAGTCACCACATCAATCACATTGCTTTAAAGGGTCATACATTTAATTTTCCAACTTGTCAAATATTATGTTTGCTGATGAGAAAAAATAATGGAAAAGCAGAGGACTACTTGCACTAAGCTTAGTGACGCACTTCCATTTTGAAATTGCACAACTCATTTATTTCCAGTTATGTTTATTTTTAATGTGCTCTAGGCACCTAGTTGACAAAACATAAAAATCAGGACATTTTCAGAGATGGGAGAAGAGATATTCTGATGATTACGCTGTAATGAATTTTCCAAACTCAACAGAACATGAAGTTTTAATCAAACCCAAGCCGATCTGAGAAAGCAGCGACTGGTAAACATATACGTGATTATTTCACCACAGGGTGTCTGTGCTCATCTAAACTAATGACCACGATGCTGAAGTGTGTTAGACCTGATGAATAAGATGAGCACAAGCCCTTTACTTTAAAAAAATATATATTTTAATCACTATTCTCGTCACAGGTTATTTTGGTTCCCTTTCAAGGGAACTCGAGCTGCGTCGAGATGCTGTGGGAACGCCCCTGCGTGATTGCGTTGTGAAGCACGTGTATAATCAGTCCAATGGAGAGACGAGACGTCATAGGTGGGTGATGTCATCGACCAGGAAACTATAAAGCACACCTGACAACAGACCGCGCTAGCTTCTGTGCCTTCAGCAAGCGCTCTGTGTGATCTTGTCTCTGTCTATTTATTGTTGTTTGTCCACAAGCATATATATATATATATATATTAGACAGGAGTATGGAGAGCAAACAGCCTTGGATCGTGTGTTCGTCCCTGCCCTCGCTTCATTACGAGTGGGGATACACGCGATTCATGTGTTGTCTGTTTGGGAGTGGAGCATGCACGGTCAGCTCTAGTAAATTGGGGCTGACAGTGTTCATTCATAAATTCCCGACGTGTAACATATGCACTATCAAGAGTTTTAGCTCTGCTCTTGTTGGCTTTCTTCTCGAGGGAAGAAAGTCAATAAAGATTTGGCTCGGATCTCGCGTTTGCCGAGGCAGGGCGTAGATTACGGGTCTGCAATCAAGATTATATGACTCGATCTCGTATCTCGCGTGTGCCGAGGCAGCACGTAGATTACGGGCTGCATAAGAGTCGTGGCTCGGATCTCGCATTTGCCGAGGCAGTGCATAGATTACGGGTTTGCAATAAGAATCTATGGCTCAGATCGCGCGCTTGCCGAGGCAGCGCGTAGATTATGGGTCTGCATATCTGCATAATAAAGTGGCTCTTCTCACATTTGCCGAGGCAACGTGTAGATAATGGTCCACAATGTACAGGCTAATATGCACAGGGAACTGAGTAGAGTGGAAATTTCCCTTTCTCTCATTCTCTTATGATTGTTTGAAAACTAATTTTGTATTCTTTATTGTTTGAGATTATAATATGAGGTCTATAATAATACACTATATTCAGCCTTTAAACTAGACCGTTTCTACTTGTCTGGTTGATATTTGGCTGCATTTAATTTTTGAGAAAATTAAATATGTACTCATCTAATCTTTGAGTTAAATTACTGTATTTATATACTATTCAGCTTTTTCATCCAGACTGTGTTTATTTGTCCGGTTGATATTTGGCTGCATTTAATTTTTGAGAAAATTAAATATGTACTCATCTTCTCCTTGGAGTTAGATGTCTGTATTAATATACTATTCAGCTTTTTCATCCAGACCGTTTCTACTTGTCTGGTTGATATTTGGCTGCATTTAATTTTTGAGAAAATTAAATATGGATTGGTCTTATCCTGGAGTTAGATGTCTGTATTAATATTAGGGATGTGCACGAATATTCGAATTTTCGAATATTCGATCTGTAATTATTATTCGAAAAATAAAATACTATTCGAATTTTACTACATTGCTTTGCTGGCCGTAAATGCAGTGAATCCATGATAAATCCCAAGCACTAACTCGCAGTTATAATTAAATGCACTGGGTGGCGCTGTGGAGTGTGTTAACAAGTTGTGTGTATTTGATCACATAATGTTGTCGTCTGCCTCGCGAAGTTTGGAATTACTTGAAAATGATCTTACTAAATGGAATTACTTTTGATCGAATTAATTAATTAATCTGAGTTATAATATCATCAACACAATGAGAAATCACATGAAATCCAAACAGTCGAATGAGGAAAGATAGCTGTCCATCACTGCATTCACGACTGCAGGTAAGCGCAGCTGGACCCCGCGTGATCCGAAATGATAACTTATCTTATAGCAAAATGATTTTGAGACATATACTTCCTTTAGGTTTCGTTGAGGGAGACAGGTTTAAGAACAGAAAACGCAAAGTGCTGTTAGAAACTTAGAACACCGTTATCTTTGTGTCTCTGAAGCGTCTGTCAGCAAAGCGCCTTTTCTCACTCGAGCATAAATTGCTGGCGGCGCCCCTGCATGTGGATATTGTTTTTCTCAATAAAAACGTGAAACAATATAAACACGATAATCATATGCTGACTCGTGTGTGTGTGTACGTTCTGTACGATATCTGGCGCAATCTGCTTTATTAGGCGTTTTTTTTCCGTTCGCGCTGCTTAAGCATGCTTTTATTAATGCTTTTGTTTTTTATATTTTTTGTTTACACATAGACCTACTGTTTAATGTTTTCAACTAAAAGAAAACTTTAACATATATTGTAAGCTTGTTGTGTATATTGCCTAATTGTAAGCTTGTTCAGAAATGGCGACAAAAACGTGAAAAAAAATTTAATATCGAATATTCGCTTTTTATGAGCCCGAATATTCGAATGCAATATTTTTGAAAAATGCCCATCCCTAATTAATATACTATTCAGCTTTTTCATCCAGACCGTGTTTACTTGTTTGGCTGATATTTGGCTGTATTTAATTGAGAAAATTAAATATGTACTCATCTGATCTTTGAGGAGTCATTTATTTCTGAGGAAATAAATGGTTGTTCGCAGGAGGAAATGGATAACACCTCATTATATGGTGCCCATCTCCCTTCGGTGCCCTCCAGCGAGTTCTAGTCTCAGTGTCTGACTCGCAGAAGGGGGGTTTAAGAGGGGTCAGTTCGGTTATTTCCTGCCGGTCATCCGTTTCAGGACGCCGGATTGGCTTCTCAAGCTATATTAGAGACCAGTCTCGAGAGGCTGGTTCCTTTTAGTAGTCTCAGCCATAGTCATTTTGGGATAAGACATATCTGAGGATAGTCGTTATCTCGAAGAAGGCTTCGACTAAGAAGAAGTCCTGACGCCGAGGCTATCAGGCTTCGGAGGGTGGCCCCCTCCGGGGAGAGACGGGTTCGAGAATCTGTGTCTCTTTGGCGCCCTCTGGGGGGCGACTCTCTGAGGAGGGTCGCAGCGCTGCCAGTTCGGTTGTTCCCTGCCGGTTCGCTGCTTCAGGGCACCGAGGTGTCAGCGTTCCCAATCGATCTTCCGAGGAGGGTCGTAGAACAGTCAGTTCGGTTGTTCCCTGCCGGTTCGCCGTTACAGGGCACCAAAGTGGCGGTTCGAACAACACCAGAGGCCAGTCTCGAGAGACTGGTCCCCTTAGTAGATTTTCTGGCAGCGTGGAAGCTACTGCTAAATATATCTTGTTGGGTTCTGCTCAATATAGAAATGGTTTCAGAATTCAGTTCGGTTCTTCTGCCTAGATTTCTAGGGGTCCTCCCTACGTGGTGGACCCCGTGCAGGCTCTGGTTATGGAGCAAGAAGTACAGACTCTTCTGCGAAAGGAGGCTATAGAAAGGGTTCCTCCTCCCAGTAGGGAGTCAGGGGTTTACAGCCATTACTTCATTGTTCCAAAGAAGGATGGATGCTTACATTCAAACAGATTGTGTCACAGATTCAGTCTGAGGACTGGTTTGTCACAATAGATTGAAGGATGCGTCCTTCCATGTAGCCATCCATCCTCATCACAGGAAGTCCCTGAGGTTCGCTTTCGGGGGTGAAGTGTACCAATATTGGGTTCTTCCCTTTGGCCTAGGTAAAACTAGGCCAGTCACTCACCACGAAACAGTTTCAGAGACTGGTGGGTCTCATGGCAGCTGCGTCCAACGTAATAACTTTTGGCCTCCTGTACATGAGACCCCTGCAGTGGTGGCTCAGGACCAAAGGGTTTTCTCCGAGGGGAAATCTTTAGGTTACTTACGTAACCCCGGTTCTCTGATAACATGAGTGAGGTATCTCACTCTGAGCGTGACAGATCTGGAAGTACCAATCACACCACGTCTGTCAGTTGACAGACCAATCACGACAGTGATGCGGGAGCCCCACCTCCCTCATTTATACCGCTGCCAGTGGTCCCTACTTCATTCTCTGCATATCTCTTCTCCGTGCACTGCAAGGAGGGACGTGTGGTGAGATACCTCACTCATGTTATCAGAGAACCGGGGTTACGTAAGTAACCTAAAGTTCTCTTTCAAACATTCGCTCGGTATCTCACTATGGGATATAGACAACTCCCGTATTGCAGATATGCTTTCCGAAGCAGGCATGTCAACCAACTCAGTGATGTATGCGACATAAACACTCCACAATGTGTGTGTGTTTTTTTTGTTTTGTTTTTTACACACTTAAGACGGAATGAGCCAGTGATGGCTCAGTGACATCCATTCTATAAAATCGGACAAAAGTGTGAGGCGAAGCCCAACTTGCTGCTGCACATATGTCCTGAACTGAAACGCCCTTAAACAGTGCCCATGAGGTAGCCAAACCTCTGGTAGAATGAGCCTTCAGCCCTTCCGGAGGACAGAGACCCATGCCATTATAACCTAATATAATAGCTTCCACTACCCAGTGGGACAGGCGCTGACGCGAAATAGGTTTCCCTTTATGAGAATCAGCCCATGAAACAAATAACTGATTACTCTTCCTTAGTGCTTTCGTTCTGTCCACATAATGACGCAACGCACGGACAGGGCACAAGCAATGAAGCCGCGCATCCTCTAACGAGGAAAAAGGCTGCGGATGGAAAGCCAGTAAATCCACCTGTTTACAGACGAAAGCTGACTCGCTAACTTTAGGCACAAACGCTGGATTCGTTTTGAGAGTTACTCTCGAGTAATCCTTAGCGAACTGCATACAAGAGTTATGAACCGATAGCGCGTGAAGTTCACTAACCCGCTTTGCGGTCGAAAGAGCCAATAATAAAGCAGCCTTTAGCGAAAGGAGCTTTAATTCAACACTCTCTATTGGCTCAAAAGGGGACTGAGATAGTGCGTTAAGGACCACAGACAGATCCCACGGCGGAATCAATGGCTTTGAAACCCTGTTCAAACGTCGTGCACCTCTCATAAACCTGCATACAAGCGGGTGTTGACCTATAGTGTTTCTGTCAACCCCCACATGACACGCAGAAATTGCGGCAAGATAAACCTTAACAGTTGAAAAGGCTCTGCCCTTATCCAAAAGTTCCTGCCCCCACATTCATTATTCCCGGGACATGGGTTGCCCGTAGTGAATGAAAATGCTTCACGCTCCACACGATTATTTTCTGTGCCAGACTGTGAAGCAGATGGGAACGTGTGCCTCCCTGGCGATTTATGTATGCCACCGCCGTTGTGTTGTCTGACCTGATCAAAATGTGGTGGTTCCTTAAGAACCGCACAAAATGGTTTAGTGCCAGAAACACTGTTAACAGTTCCAGGAAGTTTATGTGTGCGTTTTGTAGCGAGACGGGCCATTTCCTCTTCGCTATCCTGCCCTCGCACACTGCACCCCAACCTGTGAGCGACGCATCCGTTGTAACCACCTTTCTCAGAGAAACTGCTCCCAGCGGAGTCCCTGACTCGAGAAATGAGCGATCTCTCCACTGACGGAGAGCGCGCATGCAGAGTGACGTCACTATCACTTTGTGGTTGAGATGGCGTTTTGGACACAAACCCTGCGCCGCCTTCCAGTTCTGAAAATCCCTCATTCGCAACAGTCCCAGTGGAATGACAGAAACTGTCGAGGCCATCAGCCCTAGAAGACGTAAACACAGTCTGAATGGAACTCTGTTTCCTTTCTGAAAAAGGGATAGACAGCCGCGAATTGACCTGATGCGCTCTTCGGACAGAAAAGCTTGATAAAGGTCCGAGTTCAGTCTGAGACCCAGGTAAATTATCTCTTGTGTAGGCACCAAGCAGCTTTTTGTTTCGTTTATCTTGAAACCTAAGCTCTCCAAATGAGACACGAGCATTTGTGTCTCTCTCTCTGCCTGTTGCCATGACGGCGCGCACAGCAGCAGATCGTCCAAATATGCTGACACTCTTAGACCCATTATTCTCAGCGGTGTGAGCGCTGCTTCCACACATTTGCTGAAAACCCTGGGAGCTAAAGACAAACCGAAAGGGACTGTCAAAAACTCGGAGGCTGTGTCTCGATAGGCAAACCTGAGGAATTTTCTGTGTGCCGGGTAGATGCTTATGTGAAAATATGCATCTTTCAGATTGACTGACGTAAGCCAGTCCTTGGGACGAATAATTTGAGATAACGTCTTTAAGGTCAACATTTTGAACCTGTATTTTCTGAGGTGTTTGTTGAGGTTCTGTAAATCCAGAATAGGACGGAGACCCCCCCCCCCCCCCCCCCTGGGAATGACAAAGTACCGGGAGTAAAAACCCTGATGGCTGTCCTCCGGCGGCACAACTCGAATAGCTCTTTTGTTCAATAAAGAGGTTATTTCTTCCTCCACAATCTGAGCTGACTCCCCTTCTGCTGTTGACATTAACACACTGTTGAAAAGTGGAGGTTTTACAGCAAATTGCAGACGATAACCCCGGCTTATTGTGGATAAAACCCAGGGGTGTACTGCGCATGCGCGCCAGCTCTCTGCGTGAGCAGAGATCGGGCCGCAGCAGCTCTCGTCCACTAGTGACGCGGCGGCGCCATCTAGCGGTGGAGCTGGGGACTGCAGCTCTGATCTGGGATTTTTTGTGTGTGTTTTTATTTTCAAACATTGCTGTGCCCTCGGCCCACTGCCTGGATGCACAGGGAACGTGTTTATTATTTTCACAGCACACATATCTTTCAGAAAACAGCCCTCTGCCCTCTGTTTTAACCCCGTGGGTGGAGGGAGGGAAACTTCTCTGTGAGGCACTGGGGGAACTGGTGCAAACTTCACAACTGAACCGGTCATTGGGTAACTTTTTTCTTTGAACAATTCCCGTGTCCGACGCCTTCTCTTGGCGGGAGGGGGAGAAAATGACCGCTCTCTTTGAGGGAGGATAACAACAGATACTCCGTGAGTGCTGTTGCTCATCCCTTCTTTCTGAACCTGATATAATATTAGGTTGCTCGCCGTTTCTTCCCTCCCTGAGGGTTTGCTGGTCGGTGTCTGGCTGCAGCCGCTGCAAAGGAAGGTTTTCCCCTCGGCTGAGCTGGCTTAGACTGTGGCTCAGTCTGGTGAGGCTGAGAAGGTCTAGGGCCTCTGAAGTCTGACCGACCTCTCTGCTGGGGGGCATCAAACCTGGACCGTGGTGGTTGAGAAACCTTAACGGTGGATCTGCGAGGAAGGCAGGTTTGGAAAGCCTCACCCTCTTGTTTCTTTTGATCACACCTTTGTCGCATAGCAGTGACTGATGCCCCGAAAAGAGCTTTAGGCTCAACCGGAGCATCCAAGAAGTCAGCCTTCTCTCTGTCTGACAGCCCTGACAGCCCCAGCCAGAGAGCTCGCTCGCCGACCACTGCTAGGCCCATGCTGCGGCCGCAGCTCTGGATCGCACCCCTGGAAGTTCTCAGGTTGAGATCTGCAATAACGCAAATCTCCTCCCAGAGGGCTGGGTTTGGTGTCCCAGCATCCATTTGCCTCCCCATCTCTTCCATAAGCTCTGCTTGATAAGCAGTGAGGAGAGAGGTGGCATTAAGAGCCCTCACTGCCAGTGCAGAAGAGCGATAAATCTTCTGAAAAACTGAGGCTGTTAGACGCTCAATGCGTCCTGGCAGTGAAGCTGAAGCCGAGGAAAAGGCTGTCCTGCGGTTAGGGTGGAGACGATGTGCCCTCCGGCACATTTCCAGTAGGTCGAGCTCCCCCTGAGCCGGGGAGGGTGAACCTTCGCTTAACGCGCTGCCTGGCCGGGAGGGATTCGGCGGGAGGATCGCATCGTCGTCATCCTCCTCACCATCATCCTCCAACAGACGAGCGATGGCCTCGTCGTCCTCATCGTCCTCCTCTCTTACATCCGTAAAGGATCCAAAGAGGGGAGGTAGTTGGGGGGAGATCTCGTCCATAAATTCGCCCCAGCTGCATGACGCAGGGGGCTGTTTAGCCTCCTCTGCGGGCGGCGGAGAAAAGCAGGGATCTCCCTTGTTAGTGGCAGCGACACGCACTCTTCTCTCTAGCACCCTCGACGGGAAGAGAGAATAGTGAGGACAGCCCTCGGGGTTAGCGAGGGCTGCCTGAGCGTGTCTAACCCCCAGGCATGCGATGCACAAAGGATGAAGATCCTTGCCTGAAATCATCGAACCGCACGCACACGGACGTGAAGTTTCTGCTTTCGGTCCGCCGCTTGCAGAACTTGTAGTTGCCATAATAATAATAACCGTATCCAAGCTCACCACAACGTGTAACTCAGAAGAAAGGAATATCCAAGAGAATTCGCCGTAACACGTTAATTCTCGTGGTATACCAGAATCAAATAAAAAATCACCGTTACAGTGGTAAAAGACCTGCTAACAAAAAATAGCTGCGTTCGGTGACGTACCTTGACGGCTCGTCTTAGAACAGTTAAACAGCTATTTTGAAGACAGGTCCAACTGAAGGAAAGCTTCCAATTTTGATCTTCACGGGGAAGAGATCGAAGAATGAAGTAGGGACCACTGGCAGCGGTATATATGAGGGAGGTGGGACTCCCGCATCACTGTCGTGATTGGTCTGTCAACTGACAGACGTGGTGTGATTGGTACTTCCAGATCTGTCACGCTCAGAGGCATTCCCATAGTGAGATACCGAGCGAATGTTTGAAAGAGAACCGTTTCGCATGATCAAGGTCACGCGGCGATGCCTACGTGCCTTAGTCATGTGGAACAAACTTGGTTCCTCGCCCAAGGCCCAGTGCTGGGGGCTTCTTGTCGACGCTTACGCTATCTCACAGGTTGGGGGGCGATCATGAGTGGTCGCTCGGCAAAAGATCTTTGGCAGAACCATCTACTTTCTTGGCACATAAATCAGCTAGAAATTATGGCGGTGTTTCGATCTCTCAAGCACTTCCTGCCAGACCTGAGAGGTCACCATGTGCTTGTCGGCACGGACAACACATCGGTGGTCTCTTACATAATCCAGGAGCAGACATCCTGTCGAGGCAGGGGCTGAGGCCCGGGGAATGGAGACAACACCCTGAGGTGGTGGAGCTCCTATGAAAAACTTTGGTCGAGCAGAAGTAGACCTTTTCGCATCTTAGAGAACACACACGGTCCACTGTGGTTCTCACTCAGTCAGCCAGCTCCTCTGGGGCTGGGCGCTATGATGCAGATGTGGCTGAGGTCATGTCTGTACGCATTTCCCCGATCTCTCTGCTCCAGGGAGTTCTGGAGAGAGTTTGCCGGGACGGGGCCCATCTTCTGTTATTAGCCCCGTGTTGGCAGGCCCGAGTATGGTTCTCGGACCTAGAGTCTCTCCTCGACAGCTCTCCTCGACAGCTCTCCTCTGAGATTCCGCTCGGGGGGGGGACTTTTTCTCTCAGTCGAGCGGGTTGATCCTTCCCCTCGTCCCAGAATTGTGGAAACTTTGGGCTTGGCCTCTGAGGGGGCCCATCTCATAAGTTCAGGTCTATCAACTGAGGTTGTTGAGACCATCCTCCACTTCAGAGCTCCCTCCTCGAGGAAACTCTACACCTTGAAGTGGAAATTGTTCACTTCCAGGTGCGGAGAGCACCAGCTGGACCCAGTTATCTGCCCTGTGGTTGCAGAGCTGGAGTTCCTGCGGGAGCGTTTCTCCGCAGGTCTATCCCCCTCCACACTAAAGGTGTACATGGTGGCCTTAGCTGCTTACCACGTCCCTTTAAGTGGTGTATCCTTGGGGAGACACCCAGTAGTACGTTTCCTTCACGGCACTGTGAGGCGTCTGACCAACATACTAGGAATATGGCTGCCTCAAAGGCTATGACTTGGATCTAGGCTCCACTCCGGGGTCTAGGGTGCTTGCTTCGTAGTGTGCGCAATGACTTCACACATGATGTTTTATTAACAAAGTTCGGGAGGAGCACGTTCAGATAATTAAACCTAATTAAACACACGTGGAGCACATTCAGATAATCAAACCTAATTAGACACGAGTGGTGCTTAATCAACGAGTTAAGCGCTGTGTATATATACAGCAAACTTACCTCCGTTCATTGACAGTTTAACAGCATCCCTCCACCACCCCATCTCCTCACTTATAGTCCTAATACTCTTACAACAACGGGGGGAGTACTCTGGGTTCGGGCAAAATTCCGAGCTCGGAGCCCTCCCCCCGGACAGCACGCCAAATACACATAATCTTTACTCTGTTTAATTGATGTAAGTGTGAACTCGTGAAAGAACAGGCATTTGCTATTATGGCGTCGTGGGTATAGTGTAGGGATGGGACGGTAAGAAAATTTCATATCACGATTATAGTGACCAAAAAGATCACGATTATCAATATTATCACGGTTTTGTTAAAATGAGATAGAAATGTTCAAAAAGAACTGATACACACTGAAAACATTTCAACAAGTTAATAATAATAAATCACTTACTCTCTCTCACTCACACACTCACTCACACACTCACTCACACACACACACACCCTTTAAATGAACAAAATATGTTGGTTGGGCCAGGGTGACTAAACAGCAACGATCAGTAGCAACGCAAACACAGCGCACATCCATGTCTCGGACCACCGCGGGCGCGATCTCTAGTTTCATTATGTGTAGCTATGTCTTGCGTCTTTGGATTGTATTGAAAATGAAATAAGAGTAATTTAGAATTAATACTGCTATAATATTGTTGTAGTGATCATATTGTCTTGACGATTGTTTTGTATACTGTAACTTACATAATGAGTTTACTGTTTATAAACCGGTAAGATTTAAAAACATTAACGGTAATCTTCACAATTCAATATTTCATGTCCCTGAAATTATTTCTGTGGTAAAAATAAATTAAAAAGCTGTGTAATAAGTTTACTATGAACAAATACAATACATTATCCCTTAAATGTCACCGTAATAATTTGAACATTTTCGTTCGTCTTGGCTCAAAGCCACTTGCTGTAAAACTTTTCTTCTCGGAAGCTATGCGTTAATTACAATGAAATATTTAATCTCTAATCAATATTTTTTGTCCAATTATTTGCCGAAGTAGTTTTGGTATTGAGGTAAAAGTTAACTTGCCTTGCATTCGCTAGATAACAGTGGGTGGTTGTCACTAAGATGACTTAGCAGATGTGAGGTGTTTCCTTCCCCCTTTTGCAGCGACTTTCCTCTTGCAAGATCTGCAGACAGGGTACCCATCCTCGATTAAATTGCACTCAGGACTCTTGTAAATAGCCAAAATACGACCACACCTCAGATTTTGTCCTCTTGGATGGCTGAAAAAATCTCCCGAGCGCTGTCACTGCCTTCCGCCATGTCTTCTCGTGCAAAAAACAACAACGTTGCATGCTCGCGCGGCATCGCGCCTAGACTGATTCTGGCTGGACAGGATTTACTGCGAGTTTTCAAAATCACGATAATCAAACTCGGTTTTAGTGATAATTAAATTTTAAACGATAATACTAACCGTCAGGAGATGTTATCATGGTTTATCGTGAAACCGGTAATCGTCCCATCCCTAGTATAGTGTTCCCACAGCGTCTGACCAACATACTAGGAGTATGGCTGGCTCAAAGGCTATGACTTGGATCTAGGCTCCACTCCGGGTTCTAGGGTGCTTGCTTCTTAGTGTGCGCAATGACTTCACACAGAACAGGCATTTGCTATTATGGCAAATAGCAAAGGGGGTGATTGAATCTGCTCTGAAGAACTT
Source organism: Rhinichthys klamathensis goyatoka (assembly GCF_029890125.1). Classification (NCBI taxonomy): domain Eukaryota; kingdom Metazoa; phylum Chordata; class Actinopteri; order Cypriniformes; family Leuciscidae; genus Rhinichthys; species Rhinichthys klamathensis. The sequence goes on from NW_026606559.1 coordinate 2,404,710, forward strand.
CAAGACCGCATCGATCTCAAAACGTAAATATCCAACATGTTGAATATTTACGATCAGAAATCCTATTTTGTGGGGGGAACCCCAAAGACAGATTGTCACATGGAACAAAACGAAACCAAATCAGAAAGCGAGCTGACAAAAGATGGAAGCATAGCACGATTTCATCCAAACCGTTTTCTTTTCTTTTTTCCTGCGTTGTTTTTTTACTGTAAAAAGCACAATCGCCATTTCTTCTGTCGCCTCGTCCGCCATGTTTGTTTACTCTAAAGTCACGTTTGACCAGGAGAGATTTTGCGAGATTTCCTGTGCTCACAGTCGGGACTTTGGTTGTTTGTGAATGGAATCTGTTTGCTTGTGGTGCGCCGTCTTGGTCATATCACCGCACTACACACACTATAGGAACAAAACTGTTAAATCTGATTTCTTATCGTCATGTTTGTGGCCTCTCACATTTTTATTTGCTTATTTGCTAGCCACGTACTGAAGGTGGGTATTATTTCACCCAAGGATTAAACAGTTAACCCCTGGCCTTTGATACAGCTAAACCTCTTTGAATGGTCTAGCTCCAAACCATCAATAACAAGAGTACTTGAAGGTTGAATGGAGCCAACTGGAATGAGGTTCTCAAACTGAGCCAGCAGTAGAATGAGGCCAAAGGTGAAAGTTTTTTTTTTTTTTTTTTTTACATTTAAAGCATGGAGTTCTGTACAGTACCATCCACTCTGCCTAGCTGAGTCTTCGTATTAGACCTAAGTCAGGATAGCACCACTGACAATAATGTAAACTAGGCTAAAAGTACAGAAGTACGGTGCATTCAATGGATTGTTGTGTAATAACATGCTAATTGTTAATTTGATGAAACATCTTTCTAAAAAACTTTCAGTAAACTTAAAAAAAGTTTTGAAAATGTCATGTTATCTAGAACCTTTATTTAGTAAACACTTCCTTTTGCTATTTTTTATTTAATTATTTATTTTTTACTGGACATAATTACTGCACAAAATAAAGATAGTTGAAGGTTGTTATTATAAATGTTTGCATCCTGACAAAGAAGTACAAAGAGCACCCTTAATCCAGCCTCCCCCCCCCCACACACACACCCCGCTCTTTTTTTCTCTCTCTGTCCAAGTTTTTTCCTCTGAAAGACATGCATTCCTGCACTCCAGATGAGTGTCTAAAGCCTGACAGCTACGTACTGTATGCATGACCTACATGAATGCAGCTGCTCTATGCTGACAACTCTGAGCCCCTCATCTATAAGTCTTCAAAATGCTGACAAAGCAGTTCATGGCACAGTCTTGATGAACAGGGAGGGTTTAACCAACAAGGAAGATAGCGAGGAGCTAAGAGTCACATGCAGATATTATTCATAAAACTACATGTTGTATCTCTACAGTCTCTTTCAGTCTAAATTTATTAAATTTGACCCTGCAAACACACATTTCTCTAGTTCCCTACAGTTTAAAGTCAACATGAAATCAAAATGGACCTATTTTGCCTTCTTAAAGGTAGGATAGGCAATTTCAGAGAGGCTAGCAATAGCAAGCTAGCTTTTAAATTTACTTTAACATATAACGTTTTAATAAAATATACATATTATGTATGATATTTATAGGTGATAACATGAAAACAGGTCATGCCCAGGAAGCCCCAGGCACTGTGGTCTGCGGGTCAGGGAATCAGGTTGCGCTTTTTCAGAGACCTAGGACAGGGGTTTATAGCAGTGCACCTCAGAAAGACAGCATTAGTATCTTGGCAGTGTGTCCTCCACAGCTTGTTTTAATTGGTGTCCCTTCTGAAAGAAACGTTTAAATCACTGTTCTCAGTCACGACTGTACTTAGCAGCCAGTAATCCAGGCAGGCTGAAACTTGCTCAGTGGGCTAAAGGATAAAATTGGCTCTTTGACTCTGGAGAAGCCTTAGACTAAACCACAGCCTGGCCAGTGTCCAAGCAAGCATCTGTCAACAGCTTTGTTGTGACTGGTATCAGCCCAGCAAAGAGAACTAAATGCACTCTGCAGACTTTATGCCAGGAGCTCACCTGCATGTGTGATGTGACACGTAGACACATCTTGGCGGCTTAAACCGGCACGTACTGCATCATGACACAGGTGCCTGGGAGGGTGAAGTGCTATCTGTAATACACTATGGTGTTACAGTACTATCTTGCAATGTAATTTAGCTACGTGGAATATAATAGGAACACCTGACACACATTTCTCAAAATAACCTTTCAGGATCTTCAGGAGCCTCATTTATAACCGTTGTGTATGCACAAAACAGGCCCTGAAAGAGGTGTACGCCACTTCCGACGCATAAGTTGTGATTTATGTAAGCAATAAGGTACGAGAGGCTGTGCTGTATCGTGAATAAGTCATGGCTGAAAGGCGTTGTTAGGCACGACGCGAAGCGGAGCCTGGACTGTCTTTATGAGTGAGTCAGTCAGTAGAGAAGACTTTTACATTGAAGGGACTCAAACTTGTGATCACGGAGAAGGAAGACGCAACTGACATGACTATCGGCACGGGAAAACCCCTTAACTGTTAAAAGGACAAGATATCGCAGCGGACATTCAAACGGATTTTTTTTTATTATGAATATAGGACTGACCTGAAGGAAAATGCTATGTCTACTGTAAATGCAGGTACACCCGCTTACTCGATCTCTCACAATACTCTACTATACAATGAACAATATCAATGAGATCAAACATGTGTTTGCCAAGTTTCAAGTTGCCAAGAGTGGTTGCTAGGGGTGTTGTGTAGTGATACTTATAACCTTTGGGTGAAGCGGTCATAGCCGTGTTTTATCGTGAATAAAACACAGCTATTGACCAATCAGAATCAAGGATTGAAACTAACCGTTTTATAAAAAAACAAACTTGACGGGAAAATTTGCGCACATGCACGCAAACTCTGACCCATGCGTACGAACGTTTTGGAGATGGAGCAGTTTGGTGAGCTGGAGTTAAATGTCTTTTTGGTCACTTTTAGACAGAGAATCTAAAGAAAATTATACATATACAGAAAGATAATACAAATATAATTTCACTCACCAATCCTATCACTTGAAGCAAATATCCATCCCTTCTTAAATGTCCGCGCCAGCGAGCGCGTTGGGCTGTGTAGTGAAACTGACGCCTATCTAACAGCGTAAATCTTCATTATGAGTCCTAATCATAAATACAGTGCATGTTCACAATAACACTTTAAATAAATAAATTGTTCGTGGGGGGCTCTGTGGCACACCCTTTTATATGTTTGTATTTGAGGGGCTCTGTAGGGCCCCCCTTTTCATCTACAGTAACCAAACTTAATTCAGTTATCGCCAGCCCAACAGGAAGTTGGCTATTATGGGTTGTTTGAAAAACGCATGCTCTGGAATTTGATATACTCCTCCTAGGGGATTCATCTGATCGCAACCTAACACAGTCAGCATGAAGTGAAGACGTTGAGGATGCTAAATTGAGAGCGGATGTTGATTATCTCTCAAATGGTTTGGCCGTGGCGAGGCAACAAATTTATGGCGAAAAAAGGGAAACAGGAAGTGTGTTATAATTTCTCCATACTTTGACTGATTTTGATGAAACTTAAGCTGTGTGTTCATTGTAGGAGGCTGGTCACATGGGTGTGACTATTGTGAGTCAAAGTTGTAGCGCCACCAACTGGCAGCAGGAAGTGTGTCACTTTCAAAATGCTTTAAAAGGGCAAAAAAATTTGCCCGATTTGCTTAAATTTTCATCAGATTAATGTCAAGACACCGCAGATGTACACCTGTGAAAGGATTATCTTGAATTGTATTTGCAATGCGTCAAACTTAAAGACCCACTCCGATGAAAATCATGTTTTTCTAGGTGTTAACATGTTCTTGTGGCATTTTTCTGATGTTAGAGGACATATCTTGAGAAAAATAAGCTCAAAGTTTTATTTCTGAGTATTTCTACATTCAAATGGCTGTGAATCAGTAGCAGACGCTAAAATGCCGGCTAAAATAGACTGGAGTTGTGACGTAGTAACTCCACTGGGCGGGGCCACAAGCCATAGCCATAGTGGCAACTCTCTGTTAACTTAACTTCATCTGTGTTAAAGCGATGTAGATTATAATGTAATGTAATGTAATGCGTTTTACAGGGGCTTTTTTGAAGTTGTGTTTTGTGTTTAATTTTACTAAACAGCAGGGTCAGATACACACACACACAAGCCGTTGCATGTCATTGTGAACAGAGCTCCGATAGTGGCGCTGAAATTGGAACACATACTGTAACAAATAAGTCACTTTTCACCGTCTATCAATCGTCAAAACTAAAGTTTGGAGAACAGTCTGATCCCGTCAGTAATTACATCATTACATAATGAGAGAGGGCAGCCAGCCTCCTCCAGCCAAGCAACAGGCGACATTCGTGCATGTGAAATTCCGCGCTCGTTCAAGTAGACTTGCACACGCCGGGTGGCGACAAGTTTCGCCTGTCGCAGTCGTTTGTCCCCTCGTGTGTCAAGCCCATCACTCGTGAGAGAGTCAGTCAGTTTTTCAGATAGAGCGGTGACATTAGCATCATAATAATCCCGAAATTCCGAGCAATCCACTGATATGAGGGATGAAATATCGAGGCGAAGTCGAGCTGTTTTTGTTGCACCGGTAATGACAGGTTGGGGGTGTAAGCTAGCGGGAGAGACAGAGCTCTCAGCAACGGGGAGGGGGAGGGTCGTCTCCGTGCCAACGGCTCCGCCCACAACGCAGAGGCAAATTGCTAATGAGCTACTGCCGCTCTGCTGAAGCGAAGTCCCAGAAAACGGCACAGGTTTTGTGATTTATGCTAAAAATGTCATAATCATAATTTAAAGACCACAGGGAATGTTTAAAAATAGCTCAAAATATGATCGGAGTGGGACTTTAAATATTCTTTTTGGGTGTTTTTGAGACTCTTAGCATGCTTCAAATTGCATGAAACTCGACAAACACATCATAGTTGTCAGCCAGAAGACAAATGGGCAAAGACATAGAAATGGTTGTGGAGGAGAGACTCCATAGCACCACCTTTTGACTAAATTCGGGGGTTAGTTTTACCTACAGTCACCAGACTCTGTACATATATTGTTCTCATCGAGCTGGACAACTTTCTAATTTACACTCATTAGCTCTGACCAACAGGAAGTCAGCTATTTTTGTTTGAATGTGGATTATTTGAATCAAGCTTTGAATTTTTAACTGCTGCTTCAAAGGCCGACATATGATTCACACCAAACTTTCTCAACATGAAGCCAATATATTGAAGATGCTAAATTGCGAATGGCTATTGGATATCTCAAACCGTGTTGCCATGGCAAGGGACTAAAATAAGGGCAAAAAAGGAAACAGGAAGTGTCTCATATTTTGTAAAATCATTGTTTGATTTAAATTAAATTAAGATTGTATGTTTGGTAATTGAACCTGAATAAATTTAAAATGGATGTACTATATTTCAGATCAATATACACTCACCAGCCACTTTATTAGGTACACCTGTCCAACTGCTCGTTAACACTTAATTTCTAAGCAGCCAATCACATGGCGGCAACTCAGTGCATTTAGGCATGTAGACATGGTCAAGACAATCTCCTGCAGTTCAAACCGAGCATCAGTATGGGGAAGAAAGTTGATTTGAGTGACTTTGAACGTGGCATGATTGTTGGTGCCAGAAGGGCTGGTCTGAGTATTTCAGAAACTGCTAATCTACTGGGATTTTCACGCACAACCATCTCTAGGGTTTACAGAGAATGGTCCGAAAAAGAAAAAACATCCAGTGAGCGGCAGTTCTGTGGGCGGAAATGCCTTGTTGATGCCAGAGGTCAGAGGAGAATGGCCAGACTGGTTCGAGCTGATAGAAGGGCAACAGTGACTGAAATAACCACTCGTTACAACCGAGGTATGCAGCAAAGCATTTGTGAAGCCACAACACGCACAACCTTGAGGCGGATGGGCTACAACAGCAGAAGACTCCACCGGGTACCACTCATCTCCACTACAAATAGGAAAAAGAGGCTACAATTTGCAAGAGCTCACCAAAATTGAACAGTTGAAGACTGGAAAAATGTTGCCTGGTCTGATGAGTCTCGATTTCTGTTGAGACATTCAGATGTTAGAGTCAGAATTTGGCGTAAACAGAATGAGAACATGGAACCATCATGCCTTGTTACCACTGTGCAGGCTGGTGGTGGTGGTGTAATGGTGTGGGGGATGTTTTCCTGGCACACTTTAGGCCCCTTAGTGCCAATTGGGCATCGTTTAAATGCCACGGCCTACCTGAGCATTGTTTCTGACCATGTCCATCCCTTTATGGCCACCATGTACCCATCCTCTGATGGCTACTTCCACCATGTCACAAAGCTCTAATCATTTCAAATTGGTTTCTTGAACATGACAATGAGTTCACTGTACTAAAATGGCCTCCACAGTCACCAGATCTCAACCCAATAGAGCATCTTTGGGATGTGGTGGAACGGGAGATTCGCATCATGGATGTGCAGCCGACAAATCTGCGGCAACTGTGTGATGCCATCATGTCAATATGGACCAAACTCCCTGAGGAATGCTTCCAGCACCTTGTTGAATCTATGCCACGAAGAATTGAGGCAGTTCCGAAGGCAAAAGGGGGTCCAACCCGTTACTAGCATGGGGTACCTAATAAAGTGGCCGGTGAGTGTATTTGTTTTCTTAAAAAAAACATATTTTGAGATTAATTCATGACACTAAACAATATTCTCCTCTGAATTATGTAACAATTATTTTTATATAAAATAATACAAATATTAGAAAATATACAAACTTTCTGTGACAATTTAGATTGTTTTTTTTTAAAGATGTAGTATTCTGGCTTTACTGACTGGTAAACTGTTCACAACTACTCCTTAGATCTCACTCTGCCTCTGAGTGTTTGTGTGCATGTCTATTTTACACTGTCGATGATTTAGAGTTTAACCATTTCATTGCTGTTTACCCATATGGAAAAGGTTTGCTAAAAACACCTGTGATTCTTATGTTCCAACAGAATATTGTAAGGGACATATATGCTGCAAAATCCACATATATAAATTGCATAATATTAATGTATTTTTAATCATATATGTCATATACTGTATGTCCTACGTACAAAAGCCATATAGATTTTCTTGATGTAAAAACGTAGGAAAATAATGCTAATTTAATATTCATGTCCAGCATATATCTTAAAGTATTAAAGTATTAGCTCACTTTCAAACTCACCCTGATGTCATCCAAGATATCCATGTCTCTCTTTCTTAACCCTTTAGGCGCCAAGATTTTTTTGAAAAAAATGCTGGATTTTGACATCAAAATTTCAAAAGTTTGTGGCTTGAAAGGGCTTAAAGATAGAGATCTACTGTAAATTAGAAAAATGTTGGGGATGACTGAAAGTTTATGTGGGGTGTAAATATACTCATCTAATTAGCATATTATGACGTCATCAGGGGGCGGCCCTCTTGAATTTCATAATATCCAGGAAATGGTAGATATTGAACTGATGTTTGAACTTATTTGCATGTTTTATTTAAAAAAAAAAAAAATTTAATCCTCATTCCAAATGATGAGAAAAGAGGAAACCAACAATAACAGAAGAAAGTACTTTATTTAAAGTAAATTATTACTATACTATATAGTAGAAAAACGCATGTGAACAGTAGCCTACTTTTTGATCAGTTCATCAGTAATATTCAGGAAATAGTAGATATTGAATTGATGTTGGAATTTATTTACATGCTTTTTTTTCTTGCTTTTTTTTATCCTCATTCCAAATGATCGAAAAAGAGGAAACCAACAATAAAATAGGACAAAGTACTAAATTATTACTATATTACAATACTTTAGTAGTAAAACACATGTGAAACCCTGCTGCAATAGCTCTCCTATAGTCCTATGTACACTAAGACCACGTCCACCCCTGCCACCCCCATCCCCGTTGGGCAAATGGTCAAAATGATCTGTTTGTGCTTCGTGAACACTCGCGCCTTGCGTGGCAAAGATGTACCGGGAGGCTACACGAAATAATCTAAATAACTATATAAATGCTATGCTAAATAGATGCTAAAACACTTCCTGTTCGTTTTAAATACTCGCAATTCCAACTCCTGACTCACAGTGGTTTTGACGAAACAAGATGGTTTTTATACTGCCAAGGGCGTGGTAGCTCGTACCAAGGGCGTGGTGAGCTGGAACCTGCTTACGTCACCAACAACCGCTTACGTCACGAACCACCGCAAACATCCAATAGGAAAATTCAATTGCAGTAGCCAACGTTCAACCTGAAGAGGGCAGCACTCAGACGTTTTTATACCATATATTGTAGAATTAAAACACTTTATATCCAAATGTCAAATAAGTTACTCGAATCAATGAACAGCATTTATGAAGCTGCATTCTTACAGATCATTAACTAAAAAAAGTTGGTTTAGGGTTTAGTTACCCTTTAAAGGGTTAGTTCACCCAAAATGGAAATTCCGTCATTAATTACTCACCCTCATGTCGTTCCAAGCATGTAAGAATTTCTTTCATCTTCACAACACAAATGAAGATATTTTTAATGAAATCTGAGAGCTTCCTGCCCCTCCATTGACAGTCTATGCAACTACCACTTTCAAGCCCCAGAAAGGTATAAAGGTACATCATTATGCTGCGTTCACACCAGACGCGAATAGCTCGTCAAATTCGCGCCTACCGCGTCTAGTTATACGCTTGATGATTGATGTTAGATGTTTGAACTTTTTCCAACATAAACTTGCTGTATTTATAAAACACAAATTGTATTAATTGTAATCGGTCTGGTTTTGTGTTGTGTTGTCTAGAGAACCAGCACTCCAGGATTTTTCGAGAAAGTTGGATCTGCGCAGCCATTCCTGCTCTATGAAACTCTACTGTTAGCAACTGGACACAACTGATCCACTCGTATCCTGCAACTGTTCTTCATCTGCTGAATGTTGTTGACTCGAGCACTGCTGTACTGTTGCAGAGTCGAAGGTACTGAATCAACTTCACTGACACAGGACTTACATTCACTGACATGTTCAGGATTTGAAGTATTACAGACCATTTGATAAGCAGCTTTCATATAATTCTGATGACAGAAATGCCTATAGTGTGCATTCATTGTTTATTTTAAAGGTTAACCTATGATGTAAAGGGGCTTGTTCGTTAATAAAATAAATAGTTTGTTAAAACCACTGTTTGCATTTTGCCTTTATTTTTTACTTTACAATGAACAGAATTCTGCTATAATCCCAGACTAAGGTTACAATTTAACTTTCTGGATTGTTTTGAAATAAAGTTTTGAAAGAGTAATATAGAGTGATGTGTTTATTTCAAAGTGAATTTATTCTTTTCAGATTAAATGATTTGTCAGTTTATTTTACAGTTCTTTAAAGTAGGTAATGCAGAACCCTAATAAGAAAAACTGGAAAACTGCACCCAGCTCTGTAACAGTGTTGTTGTTCTCTGCATTGGTGGTCATATTTTACTCTTAGTGTTCATATTGTAACACTGTGTCAGTGTTGCGAGAGGAAACACTTTTGAAAGTGTTGAGATTTCCAGATTTAAAATGTATTGTCCAAATCCTGAAGGAAAATGACCAGTCCTCCTAAAGGTCAGAGATATTTTGACACTACATCCTCCAACCAGCTTCTGCACTGTACAATTTCCAAACAATTTCTAAACATGAAATCTGTATGACACACTTTATATAACACGTATAAAAAAATGACACAAAATGTGTATAAATCCTATAGGACTTTAATTTGACTAGCATATGATTCAATATAAGAACTTTAAATGATTTGTATATGAATTTAAGTTATTTTCTACTAATACCATATACGATTGCATATGTTTGTCATGTAAAACTCATATGATTCAATATAAGAACTTTAAATGATTTGTATATGAATATCGGGTGTTTTCTACTAATACCATACACCATTGCATACTTTTGTCATGTACAACTCATATAAGACTTTTTACAGTATTCATATATGACGCAAAAATCCCCTATAAGTTGTATGTGTCCTATTTAGTATGAAAGGGGCCATAATCGGTCTGATTTTGTATGGGACATGTATTGGTCTTACATGAAACACATAAGGTAATTCTGTCCAATTTAAGTAAGGAAGATATATGGTTGCTGTATATGAACCATGCAGGTTTTTTTCATATGGGTAGTTGTGCCTGCATTACAGCATAAGACGTCTAGTCTTTTTGAATGACAAAATAATGGCATATAACCAGTTCATTTATAGTGCACTTACAACATAGTTTTATATAATTAGTTTATTTATTAGCTTAAACATATAAAATGACCTAAAATAACAAATACTTCTGGAAGTACTTAAACATATAAAATTACCTAAAATAACAAATACTTCTGGAAGTACAACATTTTGAGATGCAAATGATAAGTTTATAATCACTTGAAACTGAAACTGAAATATAACTTATCTCATGGATGTGGCTGTGTGGTTCACGGTCTTAGTACCAGCTGACTGCAGAAAATGTAGCGTATTCAAATGACTTTGACATAGTCTTTTTATATTTACTGGCTTTAAATGCATATTGCCCATCGTGTACAGTATTCCCCTGAAGTTACCGAGGTGGCGGTGGCACCGGGGTTTGGGCCCATCATCGCTGCGTGTAGCTATATTTTTAGCTTGATCTTCTAAGTAACATGTCACATAACAACCCTGCAATGGTACCAAAAGTACCATGGTATAACCACATTATTCCTTGAACAATTTTGGAGCTCAATTAAAAAGACATGATATATAAATATGTATTGTTAGAACATGAATTGTACTGAAATTAACAAAAGTTCCATGGTATTGCTTTTCTGGACATGGTAATTTGGACATGTATCATGGTGGTGCTTTGGTGTTCTTAGAAGTACTATGGTGTACCATAAATGCAGTACCATGCAACTCAAATTCCAGTACCATGTTATATTTCAATGTACAATAGTATTACCATATGATAACATCATTGTAACATGGTACTGCCACGATACTTTTTTGTAAGGAGTAGTATTAAGTTGGTTTTATGGAAATGGAAGTATGGTAATACCATTTTAGATGTATAATGGTATTTTTTGAAGTACACTGGAACACAATGTACCATGGTATATGCATATTGTGTTCAGTAGCATGTACCACAGTTTACAGTATATACGTACTGTGGTATCGTCATGGTATTATGGACATGGCACTATGGTTATACCATGTTTTTTGGGAAATTTACTATGGTAAAATGTCTCAGTAACAGTGTACATATTTCTTACACTAGTACTTTTATCTGTCACAATATTAAACACACATGCAACTCTGTTCTGAACAAACAGAGGCCTGGGGCTCCTCAGAATACCAGAGATTTTATTTACCCCTTTAAGACCATTAGATGAACCATCCTTCATCTTTAGCTGAACCAGTTGTGAGTTTAGGGGACAAAGCTGGAGGATCAATAAATGGATTACAGCACTTCCCTGTAATCAGGATCCAAGCTGTGTTAGCATCATAGGGTGACATGTCTGCGTGAATGGACATAACATAGCGTGCATGATGGTGGTATAACTACAAACTTAATGAGGTAGCAAAAGTTTAAAGGTTCAAACCCTGCAAGGTTTGAGATACCACTATTGCGTCCTTGAGCAAGACACGCAACCCCTGGAATAGCTACAATGCAAACAAGGCGCAATGTGTCTTAGAAAATTCAATATGATCAGATCACTGCAATCACATTCAGTCAGGGACGCATACGGCTGCATTGCATGTGTATAGTGTAAATGTTGATGCGTCAAAGCATCAAATGATTGCCTAATAATGTACTGGATAATCACTGCACCCAAACAAGAATATTAAACTTTCTCAATACAATACATAAAGTAGCAAAGCAGCATTTCTGACATGAGTTTTGGCCGACACGTGAGTTTTAAAGTGGTATTGTCAAGCATTATTAAAGGGATAGTTAAATCAAAAATAAAAATTTTCTAAACGTTTATTCACCCTCATGTCCTTCTTAACCTCTATGGCTTTATTTTTTAATTTTGAAAACTGTCTCAGTGTTTTTTTGTCCATACAATGAAAGTGAGTGGGGTCCGATGTTGTTTTGGACCCCATTGACTTTCAAGTGTATAGACAAAAACAGTTTGCACCGTTTAAAATATCTCTTTTTTTGTGCTCTGCAGAAAAAAGAAAGTCATATAGGTTTGGAACAAGTCAATGATTCATTCACTCGACAGATTTGTTAAAAAAATGCTGATTTGTTCTGGAACAAAACAAGTGACTGAGTGAGTGATTGAATCATTCACTGAACTGATCAACTCAAAAATGTTGATTCATTCCAAAACAAAACACTTTTTTACAGATGTGCAACTGGTCTGCTATTGCTTCGTTGGGAACTGTGTCCATTGGCGGAGCAAAAACAGACAACGAACCTAAAAATATTGTGTATGTGTAACATTTAGGACATGAAGAGAAGAGGAAATGGTGAGGCGAGGATCGTTATGCTCCTAGTATAAAAGCAATATCACACTCCCAATCATGCTGTTGGTCTGAATATCAGCACGGCTGTGATTACCTGTTCTGATATTTAGAACAACACCCTCTTGCTTGTCTGTTTTTGTTTAAATATCACCTGGTATGACAAAAAAAGACACAATGACCTCAGACCAATTGACAACCTCTGCCCATACCACACCTCAGCGTCTACAGCAAACCCAACACATTAAGCACTCCTCATTCTATCTCAAGTTGAGCCATATTGTGTGGGCTTGATGAGCCTGCAAGCCCTCCCCAGTTCTGGGTTATTTCCAGCCGCTTACCTCACCCTATGTAAAAATGCATCAACACATTAAAGTGAGGTAAGATAGTATTAAGCATATTGCTCATCCCCTTATTTCAGTTCCAGGCCTTCTCAGTGGGTGCCAGAACCTGATGTCAGTGAATGCTTTAAATGGATTAAAGCCTTTGTGTATCTGTATCTCTCTCTCTCTCTCTCTCTCTCTCTCTCTCTCTCTCTCTCTCTCTCTCTCTCTCTCTCTCTCTCTCTCTCTCTCTCTCTCTTGCTGTGCTGTTGTGTTTTTGATAAGGGTGGAAGATTGTAGAATGGAATGGACCCTGTTAAATCTGTTACACATAAACTTTGAACTTGACTCAGGTAGGACACACATGAAATTCATATGATTTCTGAATATGCAGAGCCATGCTGAGCCATCAAATGGCATGCTGGCTTGTGGAAGCGCTCTGGTTCGCGTGCCTTCCGCGTGGGACCTGGGAGAGCAATGGGGGCCTGTCAGAAAGTGCCCGCAGCTCGGAAAATTCTGTAAACACAAAACGTCTTGTTTCTTACCAGGCGAGCAGGCCGACAGACATCTGCACTTCTTTGAGCATGCATTTCAGAAAAACTATCCGGGGGGTGCAAACCAGAGGCAGCTGTGGGAAGGTAACATGTAAAAGAGTCCAGAAACCAGCTTCATATCACACATGATTTTCAGATTGCTCTATGTTGCCTCTAAACAACGCTCTGCAGACACATACCGCGGTGCAAAGGTGTATTTGGATACGTATGCCAAACTTAAGTATGATGGTAGGAATCTAACAGCATAAATAGCAATTAATAGTTTCAAAATGGCATTTATATTAAAGAAAGAAAGCACACCCTTGTGAAAAAGAAGTGTGCTTAATTGAAGGTGCCCTTAGTACTGTACTTCAAAACTGTACTTGCAGATAGTATAATGTAAAAAAAATATATATATTAGGGCGGGACTTGATTTTGTCTATCGGTAATTGATTGGATCATTGTGGTTTGCTATTTCTGTGATCTCATATGACAGGTTTGTCTCGCCCTCGTGTCAGTAAACATGTCATCAGAGAAGAGAAAAGAGAGGAGGTGAGAGCATATGAATTAAAATAAAAGATGATGAAATGCACGGATAAACCATTTATAATAATTACTGCAATATTACATAAAAAATAAGAATGGTTCATTTTGAATTTATGGTGACTTTAATGTAGCCTATTTTAAATGTATTAAATTGCAACATCATTACAAATATGCAGTTACAAATATTTTTAAATACACACAAGTTTCAATAGAAATTATATTAAAGTTGACCATAAATGCTTGTCAGTACATTCGTCAGTAAAATTTCGCATGTAATTAACAAAGAAGGCGGCAGACAACTGCGAGAGCTGTGCAGCACATGGACATTTTAGAAAGCGCACAGGCTTAAATGGAGGAAGCAGCATTATTAATGAAGCTTACTTAACAACAGTTCCTATATCAATATCTTAACCAATAGAAAATGCATAGTTACATAAAGATCAAGATTTTCTTGTACTTTTTCCACACAAGAAGCACGTTCAATGTGTATCTGAGGCTAAATCAGTGAATTTTGAGAATGCAACAGCACGTATAATATATATCTAACAAACGATTGGCCACTGATCAGAACCAGCTGATAATCAATTCCTCACACTGTGAATATGAAATGCTGAGCGGTGGTACAGTTGTAATCAAAATGATTCAACCCCCATTGCAAATCAGGTTTATTGGTAAAATTTACAGACTTTCAGCTGTTTGCAAATGAACAAATCAAACAAAAGTAATTGAAATAGCTCAACACAACAAATGTTTCAAGTGGTTTCCCCAAATTAAACTAAAGTCGCAAAATTATTCATCCCCTCTGAATAGAATCCCTCACAACAGCACAAATCTGCAAAACTGGCATTGTCACAAGCACACCTGATGCAACTAATCAAGGGCTTCATTAACTGGACCAGGTGTGCTTGAGCTAGAACACATGACATATCTGAACTGGCTAGGTTTGTTGATTGTCACAAGGCAAAAGTATTGTCCAAAAAGTTAAGAGAAGATATCATCGCCTTTCACAAACAAGGGACAGGATACAAAAGATAGCAAATGCACTAAATGTTCATAGATACACCGTTGGAAGCATAGTTTGCATGTTCAAAGTTTAAGGAACAGTGGTTACACTACCTGGATGGGGCAGAAAAGGGAAGCTATCAACGGCTGCAACCAGATTTTTGAGAAGGCAGGTTCAGAAAAAACCTGGACTTTCCAACAGGACAATTATCCCAAACATACCTCAAATTCCACCAAGGCTTGGTTGCAGAATAAGTCCTCGAAGATTCTACAGTGGCCATCACAGTCAGCTGACTTAAATCCCATAGAAAATCTCTGGTGGGATTTGAAGAATGCAGTTGCAGCAGGCAAACCCAAGAATATTTATTTATTTATTATTTTGCAACAGGTCATAACAGCAAAAGGGTATTCTACTAAGTACTCAAGATGCTTGCGATGAAGGGGTTGAATAATTTGGAGACTGCAGAAGTCTCTAAAAATTGCATTTTCAGTTGAATTTGGGGAAACCACTTGAAACATTGGTTGCCAATAAACCTGATTTGCAATGGGGGTTGAATAATTCCGATTACAACTGCAGGTAACCAAACCATTAAATGACAAAAAGAACGGACAATCCAACAACTCAAACTGAGGGTATAAATACAAAGACTAAATTATGTGAAAGGGGAATGAGACACTACGTCGATTTGACACTACGGGGAATGCCTCCATGTGAACCGGTGTCTGAAACGCTTATCTAATCACGGCAATCCTATTGGCCGGCGACAGCAAATGACATCCCTACTAGTGCGACCCGGAAGTATATAAGGGGAGCCTGGAGAAAACATGTCAAGAACTTAACGTCTGAAGGGCCTGTTCAGCAGGCATCACGAGGCATGGCGAAAGAAACAGTGTCTCGTTCCCTGTTGTCAGGGATCAGAGGTTACAGTCGTAACCTAGATGTTCCCTTTCAACGGGAACTCGCACTGCGTTGATTTGGCGCTATGGGGAGGCTGACAGTATTCCCTACGGCCACTGCCCAAGCTATAACCCTCAAAGAGGCCTCCAATACAATGAAGGCCTACCAAGGCCGCTCAAAGGCTTGGAACCAACAGCTTCCATGGCAGACTGATCTCATGAAATGGCGTATGTATGACACGCCAATTCGTATTTCCATTTTTGCCGTGCTATCAACACGCATAATCGCTTTTCAGCGTGTTTATCAACGCCTTTGACTTAACGTTATATTACTGTATAAATATATGACCTACCCCAACCCCGTCCCTAAACCTACCCGTCACTGGGGTTAATACCATTTATGAGTCTTCTCCTACCATCCTAGGAAAAGAAATATCGCTCCACAGATGTAGATATAGATTTTGCTTCGTTTCGCTCGGACATTTAACGGCGTACACATACACGCGGAATCACTCGGACATTTAATGGCGTAGACATACACGCAAAAGATTTCGGCGTGGACATACACGCGGATAGCTCAAAATGTGTATAGATATACGCCACTTGAATTGAAAGTGGCGTGTATGTTTACGCAAAGTCATGATGTCATGTTGTCCATGGAAGGGGCTCCTTTGAGGGAATATGGCCAGGGGGTCCAAAAGGAGTCCCGTCCAGTCACTTTCTAAGGGGGACATGAAGTCAACCCCACATGCCACCAGGGAGGCTGACCTGGTCTAATTTACTGACCAAGTCTTGCCAACAACCCGTCTGTTTCCTAAACAGAGTCTCTAACATATTTTACCTCACTTGTGGAGGCATCCAATAAGGAGGACTGCAGAAAGTGGCAGTAATCGCACACAGACCGGATCATAGAGATGGGCATCCTGGAGAGTAGAACTCAGAATAGCGCTTTCTAACCCTTGCAAACGAGGGGAGTAACTCTACTCGATCCTGGATCTACACAGTGCTCCAAGGCCCTGTGGAGGCTGGGCACTCTGAAGGGACCCTAAGGTCCTCCAGCTCTAAGGTTAAAGCAGAAGTGCTATCAACCCTTTAAAGCAAGAGGAGTACAATCTTACGCTACTGGACTATCGAGGAGGCCTACTGTCAGGCCTAAATCTTTGAAAGTCACAGGCGTCAGCCTGGGCAGTGCTTTACTAACCAGAGTCTCTAACATATTTTTCCGCACTTCTGGAGGCATCCAATAGGACTGCAGATAGTAGCAGTAATCACTCACAGACCGGATCATAGAGATGGGCATCCTAGAGAGTAGAACTCACTCAGCTCAGTGGAAAAAAAATCCTTTTTTTATATATTTTTATTTTATTTTAAGGCCTAACTGGATAAACTAGCTACAATACTTAGCTCTAAAGGGCTGAGGCCTGACCATACTGCTTTTTACTTTCTAGAGAAAGTCCTGACAATGCCCATGAGATATCTGCATGGGAGGCTTTTTTTTTTTTTTTTAAGATAGCCTGCTATCCACCCTGTAACACCACTAGCATTTTTACACCTAATGCAAAGGAACCTACACCCAGATACTGAGAGGCTTGAGGCGAGAATGTTTAGCAAACCGCCACCAATGTGAGGGCCAACACACGAATATTAAATGACTGAAGTTCAGAGCTATAATCTCTAACGACTCTCTAAAAGTGAGTGGAGAACTGCTGCTCTAGTATAAGGTGGCTATCAAGGTGGCCCAAAGAGGGCCAATGCTTGACTTTGTAGTTCTATCTGGAGCTTGGCAGAGATGTGGCCTCAGTACAATAACTTCCGATAGGGAGGAAGCCAGCTCACACAAAAATGAGTATAGATGCTCGGATGAACAGTGGCCTCACTAGAGAATTTTCCATACAGCCAACCTGTTCACTACTACAGATTGGCACTACCAGCTATATAAGCCTGATGACTCTAACATAAGAGGAGGCCTATGGGAAGGGTATGCATAGCCTACCTATAAATGGGATCTTCGGGGCCCTAATTTCACCATCCTATAAAAAACCCTATTTAACACCTCCTTAATACTTTCTAACAGGGAACCGTGGTCTATTATTTAACCTTACTAAAAACTCTCGTGAAGGACAGAGCTCAGCCTGCTGCCCATAGAGCAATGGCCTAAACGACATTCACAAAATGGAGGCCTATCACTATAAGAGCACATTTACTACCATACCCGACGCCAGACCTACAGAAGGGTTCCAAATTGAAGGAATAACTCATAATAGGTCCAGCCTCAGGGCTGATGCAAGAAGCGCTTGGGGTGAGAGATTTAAATGCTTCAAATCTGTTGACCGATCAGCCTGGTATGCTTGCAGCACTGCCATTGTGTGCAAGGTATCACCAGCCAGACTTGCTGCTGTTTATGACCTGCCATTTAAGTGTGCTGTCATATTTTGGTGGCTTAAAAGGCAGGGCCGGAGCACTTAGTGTCGATGCCTCTCCAGCCGTGAGATAGTTCGCGAACACCTCACTGTTATGCTGATGATACTCAGCTCTATATTTCTTCACGCCCTGACGAAACTTACTGTAAAAACCGCATTCTTCCATCTTAAAAATATATATAAATTATGTCATATGCTCTCAATGACAAATGCAGAACAATTAGTTCATGCGTTTATGGCATATAGGCTAGATTATTGTAATGTTCTTAATAAATAAACTACAGCTGGTCCCAAACGCAGCAGCTAGATTTCTTACCAGAACCAGGAAGTATGACCATATTAGCCCGGTTCTATCAAAACTGCTGTCACGGTGTGGTGTAGGCAGAAGAAGACGAGGGAGAATAAAAGGTTCCAATACACACTTTTACTTACAAGATAACTCAAATAGGTACAGACAGGCATAAGGTTAACACACACCAAATACAACGGAGAACGGATAAAGACTGACTGAACAGAAGGGAACTAAATACAAACACAGATGAACATTGATTGACAGAACACAGGTGACACAGATGATGATCATGATGATTGCGTGCGCGTTCCATAACACTCAACAGCTTAACATTCGCGGGGCAGGGTGGCTGTGAGGGTTCGGGTTGTGTATCCTCTTCACCCTCATCAGCCATTTCCTGCACTCTTGGGCTGGTTGTTTTATATACAGCAGAGCACTCTCTGCTGTATCAGAGGACGGTAATGACAACACATCCTCATCCTGCAGCTCACTCTCGCGAGTCTCCGAGGGGATTGAGAGAATAACAATTCTCTCAACCTCCTCAGCGAGCTCCTTCTGAAAAACCCCACGATTCCATGATTCAAGAAGAGGGCAGACGAGAGTGTTTTCTCAGGGGAAAAACTCATAGTGGCACAAGCAGATCCCTCAGGAACTGATCGTGCGTGCTCTGAGCCCAAACAATAAACGCACTAGTTGTGTGTCATCAAGTATCAAATATCTTAGACACGGATGCACACACGTCCTGGAGCGTTTTTCACAAGCCATGATTATATTTTTTAAGTTTCAGGTTGAAGTGTACAAACAAGACAGTCCCTGAAGACGAAAAAGTTGTTGACATGTTCTCCAGGCTCCCCTTATATACTTTCGAGTCGCACTAGTAGTGATGTCATAGGCTGTCGCCGGCCAATAGGATTGCCAGGATTAGATAAGTGTTTCAGACACCGGTTCACGCAGAGGCGTTCCCCTTTGCGTCAAATCAATGCAGTACGAGTTCCCTTTCGAAAGGGAACAACGAGCAGGTGATGGTAATCAATTAACAAATGAGTAACCATAGCAACAAATGACCAGCTGAAACAAATGAAATACAAAGAACCAAACTAAACATACTAGTTATGACAAAAGTTCAGCTAATTATATTTATGAATTTAAATTATGATGCATTTTCCCTTTAATTGCATTTAACATGCACATTAGTGGTGTTTTGTAACACATAACACACAATTAAAAACACTCCACTTAAGTATATTCTTAAAAAAAAAATATTTGGCACTGTCAGGTTGTAAAATGTTGTGGAGAATGTCCACATGTATTTTAAAAAGATGATTTATTGTAAATGAATGAAAAAACACACATTTAAAGGCCCAAATATGCTTGGGCTACTGTACAGACATAATACAGTTATGAAATAATAAAGAAATAATTATTATTTCATATATCAGGCTTTGCAGGGTTGAAATGGTGGTGATTTAGTTTTGACACATTGAGATGCACCACTTGCATCCTTTGTTAACACAGTGTCATCACATGTTTGAGGGCCCTGCAACAAATATGTTCTCATTTCCCATATTCCAAAATAATGTCTGCTATTCACATGCACTTCACATTCAAACAACAGGCAATGTGCTTGATGTCTTGATTATATTTATGGACATCATCAGTCACTGAAGATTTGTCAGCTGTTTTAAATGACTTCCAGGCGTTCTTCCAGGTTGTTTTCTCTTTTGTACAGACCAAAAGCCTTCTCTAGCACTTAGAGCCCTACTGGGTTTCATCCACAGGACAATAACAGTAAAGAGAGAGGGATTAGGTTAATTGATTAATGTCTGCAGCGATTTTTACGGTAACATTGGGACCATGTTACGGAAACAGACCGGGGCCCCATATGGAGGAGGATAGCCTGGAGCAATGACATGGCTTTCCAGGAATATATTGGGGCCTCAGTCAGATCACACATGACAGCCAGAGGTCTAGAGATAGCTATTTATACACATACACGCACACAACAGATGCTCTCACGCATACACACACAGAGATCCAAACAATGCATGCGCGATGTATACAAATAAATCCAGGTGCCGGCAAATCATCACAGACACACATGCACACATAAGACTATCCTAAATGCGACAAAATGCAGTGCATGTGGCACAATCTTAGACACATTGCACGTTGGTCCTTATTTGCAACTTGAGTTCAAATCTGTCTACCATCATTTCCCGATCACACCTCCTCTCTTTTCGCAATAGTTTCCCATCTGTCCTATCCCGTTAACGACCAAAAGCCCGTAAAAAAATCCGAAATTTTTTTATTTTGTTTTGGATGAAGATATTATTACGTTTTAGGCGACATTCGTGTGGACATAACTTTTTATTACTGCTGTAAGTGAGCTCTTACTGTAAGAGCAAATGAGTCACACCATACAGGAAGTGACCTGTTTCTTAGGAAACCAGTGTCTGGACACATGTTAAAGCAATACACCACACTGAACTCCATTTCAGCACGTTTCAAAACCTATGTTGTCCCAACAGTATTTAACATCTAAAATCTCCAAATATGGCACAATGCGAATATCTGAGTCACATTTAAAAAAATATTTTATGTGTGCTTGTTACACATTACATATGATGTAGTTACTATAGTAATAACTATACATTTTACATAATTACATGCAAGTAACCCTAAACCAATATTTGTATGAATGTATGACCAGTTGTATGAATGAGTGAGTGAATGGGTGAATGTGAGGCAATATGTAAAGCGCTTTGGTGGCCATTGGGTCTGTGAAAGTGCTTTATAAATGCAGTCCATTTACCATTCCAACCTATTGATTTTGCATGTACTTAATTCCTATAGTAATAACAGTAGATTATACATATTTACTGACCCTAAACCAAACCCTGACCCTAAGTAAGTAATTAATTAATATTACTATTTGTTTAGTTACACAGTAGCAACGTCACCTCATGGAAGACGGAAGGAAAGACATTGTTTTTAAGAATATGTCTGCACATTATCACACATCAGATTCAAATATGCGCCAGGTGTGATGTCACTGACATTAAAATAAAATAATTACTTACATTTCAATGTGTTCCTCACTTAAAGCAATCATATGGTTCAGAATACTTATTGTTGCTTTGTGTGTGTGTGTGTGTGTGTGTTTTTGAAGCACATATGGCCTGATGTTTTATAAAAATGTGTTGCGCAAATATTCTTCAGAATTTCTCCTTTTGTGTTCCATGGAAGAAAGAAAATATTGCGGGTTTGGAACAACGTGGCGATGAGTATATAATGACAGAATTTCTATTTTTGAGTAAACTAGTCCTTGCAGTGAGAGAGGAATGAGAACAAAGGGTCTCTTACATATTTGCCTGAGGGCTGACACTGAGGTAAGGAGCCAGAGCTGAGTGTAGGGGAACTCGCAGGGCTGCAGAGCTCAGGAAAGGGATTGGGGATGGCAGGTAGAGAGGACGTTCGGTACTGTTGCTCCTCTTCCTGAAGTCTTCTGGAGGAATAAAGCAAAATCTCCAATTTAGGGTTATATTACGAACAAGAAACCTTGTCTCTCAGCCAAAGGTATTACTGTCAGCCTCAAATTGTTGGCGGCTTTGGGCAGCATTAGCATTTTGGGCCATTTTTTGAAGCTGCCATTAGACAGGGTTTCCTTTTGAAGTGGGGACTTCAGAGAAAAGCTGAAACACACACACACATTTGTGCCGTAGGTTTGAGAGCATGAGGGAGTGTGTGATTTGGAATTCAGAGCTGAAGTCTGAATGGTAACCTCTGAGTGAACCTTTGCTTGAGTGAACCCTCGTTCACAAGCTCGTTTTGCTCAACTTCCTGCTCTGATCCGCAGCTGAGAGGCAAAAACACGCTCACCAAATGGAAAGCATTTATTCTCAGAGGTTTCAGTATAACAGAGCAATGGAATAACAATAGTGCCACTCTTGATGGAGGCAAAGAAAGCGAAGCTGAAAAAGATCATAGTGTGTGTGCTTCATTTAAGCTATTGTTTTGGAAAATCTTTGAAGTTTTGATGTAATTTGCTCTGCTTTTTGGTATTTCTTACGGCAAAATGTGCTCTGTGCGTGTAAGTGTTTGCACACTTACTGTACACTATATTAAGAAATGTCTGAATGTCGCTGTTTTAAATAACACAATATCAAAGCAGGTATCGTCTGCAAACCAAATTCCTCACTAATTAACTTTACTTTTCTGATCAGTTTTCACAATGACTTTTGTGCAACTGGTCCCAAGGTGATTTTTAGTGGATGTATGAAGTCACTTCCCCTCAACTACAGGTGCACTTTATCATATTAACTAGAAACATGTTTCCCCAATGTTTAACAACAATAAAGGTTCAAGTATACTTTAGGGTAAGTTTACACGACAACGATATGAGTAGAGACGACACAATTGTCAAAACGATCCCCATTCACACGGATCCGTGAAAACTACTAAAAACCCTGTATTCTGCTCCCAGGCCATTAGATAGTGATGAAACACTATAGATTGAACACGTAATACGCATGTGCATGACGTCATTGTCTTCAGAGATTCACGTTTTTGTTGTTTACACGAGAACGTTTTCAAAAACTTGCACTTTGAAACCAGTTTTCAAAACTTTGGCACCCAAAAAGCCACTTTCGTGTAATCGAATGGCCAAAGCGCATAAAAGGTTTTACGTTTTTAGTTGAAAACGGTTTCGTGTAAACAGTCCCTCAAACTCTATATTGATTGTTTTAAAATGTCAGACCTATAAAATTGCTAAATGTCTTTCTTTAAAATAAACACCCAAAATGACATTCATACATTTTAAAGTGTGGCTTCAGAGTCTAAATACATTTTGGGGAAACCGTATGTGTGTGTTTCATATATTTTCAGGGTTTTTACCTGACAGCGAGGATGTGCATAGGCTGGGACCGCCGCAGTCTCTGGTGTGGGGAGGTGGACTGAGAGTGTATGTGATACGCAGCGGGTCGGTGCGACGGCTGGCCATTGTGCAGCAGTGGAGTGGATTCAGTCTGAACACTGCAAGAAGCGTACAGACTCTCAAAGGACGAGTTCATGTCATTCACCAGAGCTTCTAGATCCACGTCATCCTCTGGTAGGGAGAGAAAGGGGAAGAAAATCAGACATACAAAACCACATCTATTAGTTAGTATAAAATGTTTATTAAAAGGTTGTTATATCAAGTAAAATCAAGATATAGTCCCTATATGTGATCTAATGTGCAGTATATATCTGTCATCTGCAGTTGCTGAGCAGGAGAACAGGTGTTTCAAGTCACATCCATTAATAAATTGGGTTTGTTATCATGGCTGAAACATTGTATTAAGCAAAAAGCATCTTGGTTTCATAATCACACCACTAGAGGGCGATCTAAAATGTAATAAACTCTCACATTGTAGTTCAGGGATGTGCAGACCTATATGTAACAATCCTGCTCTTAAGGATTAAAGGGATAGTTGACCCAAAAATGTAAATGTTGTCATCATTTACTAACCCTCAACTTGTTTCAAACCTGTAAAAATGTATTTCTTCTGCTGAACAAAAAAAGAAGATATTTTCGAAGAATGTCCATAACCAAACGGTTGATGGACCCCACTGACTTCCATAGTATGGACAAATAAAAACATGGAAGTCAATGGGCCCTCTCAACTGTATGTTACTCAACATTTTTCTTCAAATTACATTCTTCAAAATACCTTCTTTTGAGTTCAACCGAAGAAAGAAATTCGTACAAGTTTGGAACAACTTGAGGGTGAGTAAATGATGACATAATTTTCATTTCTGGGTGAACTATCCCTTTAATTTTACATATATATATATATATATATATAATTTTAGTCTGACAAATCCTGAGAATGGATATTTTTTAAGTTGTGTATACATTAGCCTAGAGAACCATTTTAATACATTACAGTTTAAGGTTTGGAAGTGTGGAACAGATATACCTTCAAATTACATCTCACACAGACAAAATTGTAAACAACACAACACAAAATACAAAGAAAAACACACACACACACACACATATATATATATATATATATATATATATATATATATATATATATATATATATATATATATATATATATATATATATATATATATATATATATATATATATATATTGTATTTAGTATGCACCTAGCCACATGCTCAATACATCTCTTAACACAAAGTTAGATTATGTTCACAACAGCACATCTATATAATGAACTGAATCTTTGTAGTAATGCAGGGACCATTCTGCACCTTTTTTTAAAATATATATATTTAGAGGCTGTACCTATAAGGTGAGGCATGAACAACAACAACAAAAACAAACTTTTAAAAATATTTAGTTATTTCAGCAGTACTTGAAGTTTTTTTTCCCATGGGGACCTGGGTACAAATGTTTTGGACAAATTGTTTTGGTTAAAATGGCCTTTT
Organism: Rhinichthys klamathensis goyatoka; assembly: GCF_029890125.1. Taxonomy (NCBI): domain Eukaryota; kingdom Metazoa; phylum Chordata; class Actinopteri; order Cypriniformes; family Leuciscidae; genus Rhinichthys; species Rhinichthys klamathensis. Next base: position 2,429,670 of record NW_026606559.1, read on the forward strand.
ATACAACACCTTATCTAGAAGAAATTGATTACAATTGGCAAAAGGCTGGGTTACCTGTGCCCTCTGCAAGACCTTTTTCTGAAAACCCATCAGATAATCAGCTGATCCCTATGTATTAATAGAGACAGGTAAGCCCCTTCTCTACTTAGAGATCCTGGAGAGCTACAAGATACATTCACACACCGAGGCTTTAGCACAGGGGGAGGTTTGAGAGTGAAGTCACGCCAGGGTAAAAGAGACAAAGTACTTATAGGCCTGTGTAAAAATAATAATTAAATAAAATATGAGGGCTTGGTGACATTAACTGATAAAAAAAAGCATTTAAGAGACAGATAAAAAAAATTGTTTTGACTTTAGCGGTAAGTCTTTGGGATGTGCTCACTCTGTTCCCAGTCTGAACCCAAACTCTGTTGAAACCAGACAAACCGGTCTATGCTCTGAAAGAGCTGTGAATATTTTAATTGAACATGGCTTATCAGCATGACAAAACAGCACTCTGAACCACATATTTGGCAAACATCAATCATGATGCAATCTTGTCCTAGCACTGAATAAGTCTATTTAAATCTGTGCACTAATGTTAATTCCAAGTGTAAATCTAAATCTAACCTCAAGCACACGTTTCCATATATTCTGGTCACTCACTTCCATGAAATTTGAATGAATGGTAACTAAAGGTTTAAGGCTTCAAAATGGAAGCACTATAAAGGTACCATGAAAAAAAAATCATGGAAGTAGTTATTAATTAATTCATAATACAGTTTAAGAGTTGTAACCACATTATTGAGTCCCAGAACTTATACCAGAGATGTGAAGTGCACCAATTTATTTGTTGACAAATCAGACATCATTAAAATAGTCTGTTTCTCACACAAAGCTATTGTATACAATCAAATGACTTGAAATAAAAGACATTTAAACTTCTATATGATTTTTTTTTAATTCTCCTTTTGCATTGCACTGAAAAAAAGAAATTCATACAGATTTGGAATTACATGAAGATATGTAAATAATGTTAATAATAATTTTCGTGTGAACTGTTTCTTTAACAGTACAGTGGAATATGCATGCACTTGGCCTTCTGAAATGGAAACAGAGGCATATTTTTGTAAGTCCAGCAGAGGGTGCTAAAAAAACAAGTGGATAAAAATCAAAACAAATTACACACTGGACAAATTCTAATCTGTAGTTAGCATCCTTTTATGACCAAACGAGCATTTGATACTATTTTTTTTTACTTTGCAAATACACTGTCCGTTTTCAACCAGCCTCACTGAGGCATAGTTACAAATTTAGGCACCAATGTGACTAGGTGTACGTTTCAGAAAATAACTGTTTTAGATAGGGTTATGCAGGCACTCCCGAAGTAAACACAGGGTTAAACAGACATGAATTAATAATAATAATAATAATGTGCACTGATAAATCATTTAAAATAAACACTACAATATTACAATAAAATAAAATAATAATAATGATGATAAATAATTGACAATTTTGAATTCATGGTAAGTCTAATTGATGAACAAATCATTCAGACCACTTTTGTGAACTAGATCAAACAATTAGTTGACACCCAGCAGGCATTTCAACGTTTATTAATGGGTGAATCGAAGTCCTGGATAAAGGTAGCCTGGGAAAACCCAGACAACTTCTGGCAAATTTAGATTTGGTCTGAAAGTTAGTCTGGCAAAGAGCTCATTCAAGCTCATTTCCAATCCGCCGAAATCGAGGCACCAATCAGAAACGTTGGGGCGGGCTTTACACGATGACGACAGCGCTGGGATTTTGAAGCAGATTTTGTAGCCTACATTACAAAGATGGATGCCGCCGTCGAACATCACTTGTTCGGATCAGCTATCGCGTCTGTTTTAAGCGATTGAAACGTTTCCCTTTTGTTAAAAACCGAGCAAAGAACAACACTCGGAGATGTTTCTCCGCCGCTCTGCATACGTCATCTCCTTCATCGCTCTGATTGGTTTTAGGTCAATCTGCGATGTCCGTTGGTGACGCCCCTCTGGAAATGATTTGTCTATGACGCTTTGCCAGACCATAACTCAGTTACAACTGAGAATGGTCTGGTTTTAACCAGGCTAGGATAAAGGTTGAAATCACTGTTGAATTTTGTTTCGTTTTTACAAATAGAATACATTTTAATATTAAAGGTGCTCTAAGCGATGTCACGCGTTTTTTAGGCCAAAACATTTTTTTGTCACATACAGCAAACATCTCCTCACTAATCGCTGGCTGCCTGTCCCCTGAACACACTGTAAAGAAACGCGATCTCTGTAGACAGCCCAGGCTCCACAAACAGCAACAAAAACAAACTGGGCTAACCCGCTCCACGAAACATGACAAACAGTTCCAGCCAATCACCAACAAGAAGGACTTGGGGGCGGGGTTTGGGGGGTTAGTGCGCGGATGAGGAGGAGGGAGGGTCTAGCTAGCCTCCGTTTTGTTTGACAATACTTTAAACGTCAACAAGAAGTGACGTCACCCGATATCGCTTAGAGAACCTTTAACATCTTCATACAGATCTTATTAAAAGGAGATTTACTAACAGCTTGTGACAGCGCAAACCCTCTTTTGGCTTTAAATGGGTCATATAATGGTACATGCACTTTTACAAGTTGATTGTACTGAAATGTGTGTTGGCAGTGGCTGTACACAACCATCATATAATGATAAAAATCCATCCAGTGTTTTTGTTTTAATCTCCTTATATGTTTTCCCCTGCCTCAAATTGAGCCGTTCGATTTTGTGACGTCACACGCTCGGAAGCCCCTCCCACGATTGTTGATTGACAGCATCGTTTCAACACAGACCCGCCCTCTCGTGAGCGAGCTGTCAATCATAGTCCGCGCGGACCGGCGCGGTCATTGTTGATATGCTGAAGCACTGTCTATGAGCAGAATGGCGTCTAAGCGATTGTGTTGTTCTGTTCTTGGGTGTAATAACGAACACAGCAGTCATTTTAATGTTCCTGAATCCGAACCGCTTAAGACGCAGTGGCTGAGTTTTGTTTTCGAAGGGAATATTCCCCACGAGCAACGTCAATGCTTTCATGTTTGCGCGAATCATTTCTCACCAGACTGCTTTATAAACGAGGGTCAGTATAAAGCTGGTTTTGCTAAGAAGCTGCTCCTATATATAAAGGATCGGTACCAACTATTCGTGTTCCTGCTGAACCTCCAGAAGAACTGAAGTGAGTGTAACGTTTTATTAATCTTTATATTAATATTTATATTAATCTTTGCAAATCGCTAGCTGCACGCTTCACAATGAATGCGGCTAAGGTTTACACTCAGGGTACATTACGGCATGTTTTCTATGTACGACGTTCTCAATATAATTCATAATCCCACGTTTATACTGAACAACGCGTTATGGTTATTGTGTTATTGTGTTACAAACGGTGTACGCACAGGACAGAGGGGCGGGGTGAGCGAAGCTCATTATCATTTAAAGTCATATGCACTGAAATGGCGTGCTGAAAACAGAGCAGTTTTTGACCAGGTAAAATAAGTGTTTTCTTACAATACTAATGAAAATTTTTAATTAAAGTATATTACAAACTTTTAATTTAGACCCTAAAGAATCATATTAGCTTCTACAAAAATGGCATTATATGACCCCTTTAAAAAACTATAGGCTATTGTCAGGATTTGCTAAAGACACGCAGTGAAAAAGTTAGCGTTAAAAAGGGGTGGACAGGGTTATTTTTGCGGCTCACCTTATTGCATATGCATTTGAAGGAGTTTCCCTTTCAGACGCAAAATTTATAGGAGGGGAGTATTTAAATGAATCATGCAAGGTGATTTAGCTACTAAGGTTTGCACTCATCAATTTACTGGTATTTGAGCCATTATTTACCACTCCAAAAAAAGCACATCTTTAACCAGACCTCTAGATTGCGTTGGTCAATATGGAAATGATCCGGCTGCATCCGATCCGTCGTCTTTAAATTGCCAGTAGATCACGCGCAGAACATTCCACTCCCATTTGCGCTTTTTTGGAATTGCGCCCACACGCAAATTTGCCCTGTTTAGTAAATATGGCCCTATGTATTTTGTTAATGTTTTCACAAACATTTAACCTTATCCCTGAGGGGGTCGGGTTTGTTTGGGCCATGGTGAAGTTTTGACATGCCCTAATTTGTTTATTTTTTATTAAAAAAAAATTTTGACTGCACTGTACACTGTATTACAGATTACACTGTATTCAGCACAAACTCTGCTACAACAATATGTGTGCAACATGTATGTACATGTTTGTAATTTTGAGAAAATAACATATGTGTGGTTGTTGAAAAAACGAAAAATTTAAGTCACTGAAGTAAGGCCATAAAACACATACTAAACATTTGTTCAAAAGACGTTTGAGTCCTGGATCTTATATAATTTTTCTAATGTAAAAAAAGAACTTGTAATTACAAAACGTTGTGGAAATCATCCTGCCCATAATTCACATAAAAAAAGAGATACTTTTTGTTTAGAAAGGAAATATGCGAGGAGGTGCGAATAACGAGCCCAAAAGGGCCCACGTCACTCCGCTGTTCATCTCCCTGCATTGGCTACCACTCGCTGCTCGCATCAAATTCAAAGCTTTGACGCTTGCTTACAGATCTACCACAGACTCAGCTCCGTCCTACTTTCACTCCCTACTACAAGTCTACGTCCCTACCAGAAGCCTTCGATCGGCCAAAGAGCGACGTCTCGCGGTGCCATCACAGCGAGGCACTAAATCACTCTCTAGAACATTCTCATTCACGGTTCCATGCTGGTGGAATGATCTCCCCACCCTCGTCCGTAATGCAAAATCCCTGACAGCATTCAAAAGACAACTAAAAACTCATCTCTTCCGTGAGTACTTAACATAAAAAAAAATAAAAAAAATAATAATAAAAAAATAATCTTCTCTTTTAAATCTTTCCGTCCCTTTTAAATCTTCCCTTGTCTGGCTTTTGCTACTCTGAGCAATGCCTGAACTTTGTATTTTGAACACTTCTTGCGTCGTTCTTCTGTCTTCACGATGATTTGCTTGCTTTAGTCCTCAGATGTAAGTCGCTTTGGATAAAAGCGTCTGCTAAATGACTAAATGTAAATGTAAATGTGTGCTTCACACCTGAGGAGATAAAGACCCTCACCTGATGTGCCTTTCAATGAGGAATGTGACTGAGAGGGAACTACAAAAAAAATGGTGAATTCTGAAGAAAGATGTTTCAACGCTGAAACAACAACTGACATTTTAACCACATTTCAATGTTGAAGTTCAGTCACATGCTCAAAGAAATGATTTATCCATGAATCAGAGATTTCTACATCTTTCATATACTCTCAAGAATGGGCTACATAATTAGTTATATGGACCACGTTTGTGCAACATATTCATTAAATTGAAAAGAATGAGCAGGATATTCTTTAAAAAGTAACTGTTTGGTCCATAATGAGAGGTATAAGATTCAGATCTACATTATCAAACATAAATTGTAGCCATTGTTGACGAACTATAGACATAAGAAAGTTCAACTATTTAAAGGGGTGGTTGATTGCGATTTCACTTTTTTCATTTTAAATAGTGTGTAATGTTGCTGTTGGTGCATGAACAGTATCTGCAAAGTTGCAGCGCTGAAAGTTCAATGTAAGCAGAGATATCGTCTTTTAAAAATCAGGAAGTGTAAATGCCTACAAAAACGACTCGATTGGGACTACAGCTGGGTTTTAGACGTCACTAACCCATACATTTGCATCAACCCTCCCCTCCGGAATACGCAAAAAAGGGCATGGCCATATTTCTCCGGCTTTGCCGAAGAGGAAGAGTTACAGGGGAGAGCTAGCCATGCCGTCGAAAGTGTGTTATTTTCATCCAGCTGTTAGGTCTTCTGTGTTCGGGCTTCCTACGGACGCTATAGTTCGTCAACAATGGCTACAATTTATGTTTGATAATGTTTCTGACAATTACAATCGTAATTTAGCTCTTTGTGCGGCACATTTCACTGAAGACAGCTTCCAGAATCTCCAACAATTCAATGCCGGATTCCACAAGAAACTGTTGCTGAAAACTGTATTACTCATGTAATCATTTGTATTAAATGTTTAATCAAGATAAAAACGTATCTCAAAAAGCTAACAAGCAGCAGTAGCATTTTCAAGTATAACAGGGTATCAAACTTCTTATGTAATCATAGAAGAATAGAATAATAATAATTCAAAAACGTACCATTCAGAAACGTTTTGTAACAGCCGTGTTTGGGGAGGTTCTGTTTGACTCTTCATCGCCGCTTTCTGGGTCTGATTCGGGCTCAAACTGATACGGCAGTATCGACACCATTATTTACATTAACCGGAGCACATGAAACTTACGCCCGTAAAGGTAAGGGGCGTGACTGTTCCGGACAACCTGCGCTACGCAGTTTAGCCAATTACAACACACCGGCTCAAACTAACCAATCTGAGCCCACTGCCTGTTTCTGAGGGAGTGGCTTCATAGAATCAGGAAGTCAACCGGTCGTTCAAATGACAGAGGAGAAAGAGGCTTACAATAAAGGTGAAATTTATGAAAAATAAGACTTTTTAAAAAAGAAAAACCACGAATACATGTTACATTGCACCCCATAAACACAATCATGCAAAGAAAAAAAGCAGTAAACCACCCCTTTAATTATTTAGAGACATTCTGGAGACAGCAAACCATCCTTCAACCTTTCCTCAGGATATGAGGCACTGAATTCTAAAAGCTTTTTGTTTTTACAGAAAATTTTAAAATTTAAATCTGGTATGTTTCAGGTAGAGGCCTGCGAGGAGGGTCTGAGACTCATCTCAGACGTCTCTTATACATGAATGATTCAGGAGAACAGCTCCTCCAGCCCCGCCGGCTGCAGTCAGTACTCAGCATTCAGCGAGTGCAGAACGTAATGCAAACTGACTCAGCAGCCATGGGAACACTGCATCAAATGTACTGTCTTATTAGCTTGTGGGAAATCAAATCTGATTAAACTATTGCTAAAATGATTTGTGAAAGTACAGACTGCAGTGCCAGAATCTGATTATAGCCATTGGAGCTGTTTAAATTCCAGGCTGAGGTGAATTGAGTTTTTCCAACGTTTTTGCCATTTCACATCAGAATGGTGGTAGCGCCAGAGTTGGTGCTTGGCTGGTTGGGATTAGAGTCAAGAACCAAACAATTCCAAAGAATTGAGAGTCAAATGATGACCTAAGTGAATTTGTTTCAGTCCAAGTCAAGGGTTAGTACTTTTTTTCAGCAAGGACACATTAAATTAATGAACAGTGACAGTACATTCATAATGTAGACTAATAAAAGATTTCTATTTCAAATAAATTCTGTTCTTTTGAACTTTCTATTCATCAAAAGATCCTGATAAAATCCTGGTATGTGGTATCACGGTTTCCACAATCATGGTTTCCACACGCAAAATAAAGCCAAGCAGCACAAATGTTTTCAACTGTGATAATAAGAAATGTTTCTTGAAAACCAAATCAGCATATATTAATGATTTCTGAATGATCATGTGACACTGAAGACTGGAGTAATTGCTGCTAAAAATTCAGCATTTCATCACAATAATAAATTAAATTTTAAAAAATTAAAATAGAAAAGTTATTTTAAATTGTAATGACATTTCACAATATTACAGCTTTTTCTGTATTTTTTTTATCAAATTAATGCAGCCTTGGTGAGCATAGAGACTTCTTTCAAAACATTTTGTAATCTAATTAAATTTTGTATTATTAATTTCTATTCTTTTTTGTTGTTGTTGTTGTTGTTGTTGTTTGTTTGTTTGTTCTGTTGGGTATTTATCTTTTTACTATTGTGATCCCATCTATGGTGTCCTTGAAGACTAGCATTGGATGTACTCCACCTAGTGGTTCCTAGTGACTTGTAATCAAGTACTGATTTGTTTTCTAATGAAGTATTGTGGTGTAAATGTTTTGTACTTTTTTGTACCCTTTCGAAGTGGAACTTTGATACTGCGTCTTGGTGTTGATGCTATGGGGAACACCATCAGAGTGAGTGGTGTCTAAAGTAATGTGTAAATAATTGCCAATAATCATTGGCAGACAACAGTCAATGACGTCACGTGTGGAGTGCCATATGGGGTGTCTGAGTTACACATCTCAGCTTTTTTGTCTTCAGGAGCCGCTTTTTTGTATGCGCGTGTAAGACAAGAGTCTGCTGGAGCGTGTTCAACTCTCAAGGAAGCTGGATGCGCTCATTACGATACATTTGTGGTAAGAAGCTCTGTTCTTGCTTGATTTTCTCCCGAGGGATAAGAATCTAGCGTTTGCACGGAGCGTATTCAGCTCTCGAGGGAGTTGGAGGCACTCATGGCAATGCATTCAGAGTAGGAGGCTCTGTTATTGCTTGATTCCCTCTGGAGTGATGAGAGTCGAGAGTCTGCACCTCATGGTTTGGGTCCCAATGCAGCTGACATGGCAGGGCAGGATCGATCGCGGCGATTTTATTTTTCCCTTTTGGGCTTCTCCTGCTAGCTCTGGCCGCTCTGTGGCCACATCTGACCTGACTGATTAATGTGACATGTCTTATTCTGAGGAATTAGATCCCTCCTCCGCTGTCCTGCATATAAGTTTGTGAGCCTTTTATTCCTCCTAGATCTCCACATTGAGGTGTCAATATAATGGAGGAATTTGTATTCGTCTTGTATAGTCTCTCCCGTGTAGTCAAACTATTCCTGTGTGAAGAGGCTGTGTGAGGATTGATATGTGAGGATGCCCCAATTGAAGAGTTGCTTGCAAGCCATGTCTCCCCTGGTGCTGCATCCTCTTTGAAGTTTGCCAATGGAGGGAGCTTGCCAATGGAGGGAGCATGTTCAGCTCTCCAGGAAACTGAATGCACCAACTGCGATGAGCCGTGTTGAGGGAGCTCCCCTCTCGCTTGACTTTTTTCTCGTGGGTTTTCTTCAAGTGTTTGCACCTCATGGTTTAGCATGGCAGCTTCAATCATGGGGTCGCAGGTGGGCAGAGTAGAGGCAGATGTTATGAAATAAGTCTATCTCCTCTGCTTACCACCTTGTGGCTCATGACAAGGCATATGCTGAGGCAGGCCTGTGGGGCCCTGCACACTATGAAATCTGCCCAATCTCCGCTCAGCAGTGCTGCCAGAGGGTGGTATCCCCTCACTGTGAAGAGTGTTGGGACACAGGTGTTGTAGGGACTCCATGCCCACCTATTGAATGGTCTGAAGCTGTCCAAAAAAAGAACAGATCTAGCCATTCGTGCCACAAAGCACACAGCCAGTGGATCGGCCATTCTATAGTTGCAATAGAGACATCTGTGATAAGGAGAAAGAGAAAATCTTTCTCTTCAATGCTTTGATCTCACACTCTGACCTCTTCAGTCAGCCGGTGAGGCGGTTGTACAGATGTTTACAGAGCTGGGGTCTCAGTCAGCAGCTTTCATGAGATATATCCCTCTCTGGGGGTTCCGTGAGGGTTGAAGGAGTGGTATTTAGCAGAGATAGGAAACATTTTCTCTCTCGCTCTAAGCTTAGGCTGACGTTGGGGTCTGCCTACATAGACCTGCATGAGTTCTCCTATAGAGAAGTTAAAGGGGTGGATGGAGTTGCAAAATTCAGCTCTATTGCCCTCTCCAACCTCATAGGCTTGGAAAGTAGATTGGAGACAGATTATGTTTGCTCGCTTCTCTAGAACCATGCTTAAGCCATACATCCTTAGGGTTGCTGCAGTGAAAACGGAATTATGGTGGGCAAACTTCCCTCTATTTTTTTGCCTCCCTCCCCAACTATTGTTGAGTTTTGATGTAAGGACATACGCTCCCCTTGAATGTGTGCTTCTATAGGCAAGTCAGGGTATAAGCTGCTCTCCCCCGGTTACATTGGGATCTTTAAGTAGGGAATAAAAGCGGCTTTCTTGGAGTATAGAGTCTGGTTTAAGAGAGTTATTGGGCAAACTGCAATATGTCCGTCAGACAAAACAGTTAATGGCGTGCAACTCAGGCACTCTTTTATACTCATGGGCGCTCCGTGTGACCTCATGGACTGCCGTCTGACAATGATTATTGCCGTTTGTTTACACTTGATGGCATCACCCATAGCATCAACAATTGGCATTGATGTGATTGTAGGTAGCATTTTGAGGGCATTTGTTGAGACTTTTATTTTGAAAGCCGTGACTCTTGACTCTTCTGTCAGATACAGTTTGAGTAAAGAGTGCCTGAGAAAAATGCTTTGTCCTGATTCAGTATCTGCGGTCAGTTGTCAAGCTATATGTCAGTGTCATTATTCTAACGTTATTTTCGTAACTTATGAAATAAAATAAAAACGCAAAGGCGCGCGCTATATATCACTTCACGATATATAAAGAGCAAAAGAAGTTACGAGCATGCAAAGTCGTAGTTACATTGTCAATTAGTAAGTCATGAAATTATGAAAAAGTACCAATAAACTACTTAACTGGTAAGTTGTGTGTTAGCTGGTAAGGATTTACATGTAGGTATAATTTTCATTTTATTCATCAGGGGCAGTTTCGTTATGTTTCATTTACAGTTCAGTTCATATACAGTATTATACAGGAATTAGGTCGGATTCCTAAATTTTTTTTATTTTTTTTGTCTTGTCCAAATGTGCCATCTCAGTAATCATTAAGGATGTTGTCAGTAATGATTACGGTGACTTTTATCTTCTGTAAAATGGTCTGGAAAAATGACCTCAGGTAATGCTAACATCCGCATGTGAATGTCTGTGATTGCTAAAATTTGTATTATTATAACGCTTTTCATCGTGTGTTTTTTTTACCTACCTGAGCTACCGTTCGCACACCAATCTTAAGCATGCTTTCCTTTCATTTCAATATGAATGGTATCCGATGCAATTATTTTATTATAAAATTAATAAATAGAGCCAAATCACAAAAAAGAAAAGAAAAATCTGTGAAGACTATCCATTTTAATATCAGTATCAGGTAAGAGTAAGATGCTTGTGTAGATTTCGCTGCTCACTTATGAGGGTTTATTATAAACAGCTGCTTCTATAAACTTATGAAGTTTAGTTAAATAAGGTTTTTATAATAAATTAAAATTATATCAATAAATAATAACTTAAGTCATATGTCATGTGATGCACGCAAGTACAGCACATTACCTTCTGTAATGCCCACATCTAGAAAACACACACTCCCACCTAGTGTTGTCAAAATATTCGGTACTTCGTTACTAAAAAAATTTAAACGTACCGGTGGTACCGAGTACCCGGTCAAACCCGGTTCTGGATGCGCATGCATACACGAATGGCGTGAAGTTGCGTCCTCTTCATGAAAGCGCTGAGACATGGCGACCGGCGGCGCTGCTAATGCAAAAAGACTATTTAAATATTAACCCTGCATGTTGCTTCTCTCTGTGTGAATGAACGGCGCAGACGCGCGGTTTCATTTAACGTTACCTCACACACACACTGAAGCACGAGTGACGCTCGCGCTGTTTTCAGTCTCTGCTGTCTCACGGTATGATGCAGGGGCGGATTGGCCATCTGGAGCACCGGGACTTTTCCCGGTGGGCTGCTGGCCAATGTGGGCCGGCCCGGTACACAATCTACACATATAAAAATATATATATATAAAAAAATTACGGAAATCATAATATTAGGCTACATTTCTTTTCTACACAAATGGATGAGGGAATCGATCGCGCGGGCGCGGCCGACAAGGAGTGTGTTTCGTGTACATGCTAGTGATGGGCGGATCGATCCTGAAGTATCGATGCTTCGATACTGACGTGGTATCAAAAAGGATCGATCCTCACATAAAAATATCGATCCAAATGTGTATTTTTTTTTACCAGTAATTTTTTATTAATTTAGCACACAATTCAGTGCGTAAAATAAGCTTCTAAGTGGAAAAATAAGCGAATGTTAGCGAGTGTGTAGGATAGAACCTTTTCTCCTAGTCATCTGTATACAAGACGAAACCAATCAATCACAGAGAGCGTTCACTGCTGGTGCTTCGGCTGAGCTCACAGGCCCAGTGCGTTTGGGAAACGAAGGCTTGCTTAGATGTCAGAGAAACAATCGGGAGTTATTTCGCAATAAACAAACCAAAACTGTACATAACGGTTTAAAATGTTGACGTCAGTAAGATCTTTTTTATGAAATTAATATTTTTATTCAACAAGGATCGATGCATTAAATTGATCAAAAGTGACAGTCAAGGGTTTTACATTGTAAAAAAAAAATCTACTTCATATAAATGCTGTTCTTTCAACTTTGTTCATCAAATAATTCTGCATAAAATGTATCATGGTTTCCAACTAAATATGAAACTGTTTTCAACATAAAAAATTAATTATCATCATGACTGGAGTAATGATGCCCAAAATTCAGCTTTGATCACATAAATAAATTACAGTTTACTATGGCATAGAAAACAGATAGCCTATGTTAAATTGTTAAATTGTAATATTACAGTTTTTACTAAGAGAAATAAAAATCTTACAGACCCCAAACTTTTGAACACTAGGCTAGTACTAGTAGGCTATTACTATAATTAGGGTAGTTTTGTAAAAGTCACTGACTAATTAAAGGGGAGTTGAGAGCACAAATCACAAAATATTTAGGCCTAGTAGTCATGAAAACGTGTTTAGATTTAGCATATTAATGATGCATTCACCTCATAAATCATGACACACTGCTCTAGCACAGGAAAGTGCATACAAGTTCAAATGCATGCTTTTAAAATGAAAAAGTATCGGTATCGGTATCGATATCGGCGATACTGGCCCTGTATTTACTTGGTATCGGATCGATACAGAAATTTGCAGTATCGCCCATCACTAGTACATGCATGTGAGTGTATTGCCCTCCCTCCCTGTTAAATTTGGTCTACTCCAGATTGCGTATCTTGAAACACGCCCTTCACGTCCTGGAAACACAACAAGCCAACGCCGATGAACTAGCGCAGAATCAGATGAAAGCCGACTGTGTTGTCGCCTCGCGTCGCCTGTGTCGCGGGAAAAAAGCTGCACTTGAACACACCGAGAGAACTACAGCCGACTGTCAGCTAGAATGCGCGTTCTGCGCCTGCGTGTAAATGAGGCAACTGTCTATTTCTGCAGATATATTCGCCTATATTCGTCATTCAAAAAGAGAAACCGACGCTGCCGGCTGCAGATACACACCGTAAACCAAGCAATGCGTGCTTACCGTTCTGAATATCAATCCTGCTAAACACTTTCTTTATTCCACTCCTCTCATGTTAATATTTAAAGATCGCCAAGGAACACTCAGGTAATATGACGTAACATTAGAACAGCCTTCTATCTGTGCTGTTTTGACTTCTTTGCTCGCTGTTTTGCTATTATTCTCCTGCAGTGCACTGACTCGTTCACTAAGCTGAACAGCCAATCAGAGTTCCCTCTTTCACCGACATGTCGAATCGGCCGAAAAAAAGCCGACGAGGACCAATTTCAGCCGACGGTTAAAAAAAGCATTAGAGGTAGATGCTGTGAAATGCTTCAAATTAACAGATTATACATTTGGCGCGAAGAGTAGCAGTTCAACAGGCTCTGATGGCTCTAGCTCCCCCTGACTAGCTGATATGCTGTCTTGATAGTTTTATATGTTGTGTGTCTTAATGTTCTTCTGTTTGTTTCCCTTTGCTTTTACAAAAATGACCTAATAGGCTATATGTTGTGTTACTTAAAATAAATGTTTAAATAGCATTTATTTTTGTATTGTGTTATATTTTTATGCTATAAGTGGTGTTAAAAAATATTCTGCACATTAATGGGCCAATGTGTTATGATTTGGGATGTGGTGGGCTGCTGTGGGCCAGAAAGTCCAGGGCCACTTTTCGGACCCAGTCCGCCCCTGGTATGATGACATGATTCAATTCATCTCCGAGAGTCACTTCATGAGCATTGAAGTGTTACTGTTTCATTTGAGAAAAACTATCGTCAAATCATACACGCACAGAAACTCAAAGGTCTTCACGGCAACCCGTCAAGATAAAAGTTTGGTTTAACTTAAAGAAATTGACAGAAATAATTATATTAGGCTACTGTACAATAGATTTAACTACGTCTCCATTAATTATAAATACTACTACTACTACTACTAATAATAATAATAATGTGTGCATAGAAGGTTGCTTATTTTTCACTGGATTTTTTTATAAGCAATATTTCTCAAGTCAATATCATCAATATTTTCGTTTAAACAGTAGCCTTCAATGCTTTCATAAATTTACCGTCATAAATAATAAAGTCATTGAATTGAATTGATTTTTTTTTTCAAATAGTTAAATAAATTGGAAAAATAGTTCAAACAGATTTTGCTGTGGTACCGAAATTGGTACTGAGAACCGTAAAATTTGGACTTTAAACATAGCTGATTAGACTTAAAAGGAGGAAACACACATTAATACTAATTGAAAGTGCCAGTCTGTCTCTGCTGCTCACTTATGATCACCTGCGATGGTTATTAATATGTACTGTATAACCAGGGCCTTAAACCGGGAACACACAGCGCGATTTCCGTTGGATCGCTGTTTTATTTTTCATTACACGATTGTCTGGGGTACCATTAGTGGCTGTTGTCTGCACATTACACGATGGATCGATGGAACCAACAGTGGGTCACACATTACCAAACATTTCAATGGGAAGAATCACAGAAAACTTTGTCTGGTCTACAAACTTAAGCCGGGGACACACTTAACAACTGTAAAGCCCCGTTCACACTACACGCGACGCGATACCATTCATTTCAATGGGGAGCTGGCGATTTCCAGCGACACGCACGACAGCGACCGTTGGCGACCGGATGGGGCGTGTCTGGCGACGCGACAAAGTTGAGATCTGTTTAACTTTATGCAAATGAGGAGCGACTTTCGGGAGCGACAACCAATAGGAGCGGAGCGCGTATGATCCTTCTCCACATCATTGGATGTCATTCATAAAGGCAACCAGTAGTGGGAACTCCCACTAGCGACCTCATTGCCAGCCACTGGCGACATGCAGCGACAAAGTCGCTTGTAGTGTGAACGGGGCTTAAGGCCAATTATGAATGTAATTTGATACTTACGACTGATCATGCCCAAAAGCGCCGGGTCAGACACAGTTGTGTTCAGTCGGTGTTAACAGTCGGTGTTTAAAATCTGCTCCAGTCGTTGGAAACCGTCTGTAAGTGTGCTCAGTTCAGTCTTAGAATGTTTCAGCTAGTCGTTAAGTGTGTCCCCAGCATAAGTTTCACAATCAAACACACTCGAGAAGTGATACAGGAAATAATGTAAGATCATGCGCGAGACTGGATTTCTTCCTGATAAAACTTGTAGCCCGCAAAAAGCTTGCGATCCAAGTTGTCTGTGCGGTGATTTGCAGCGAAAAAGAAAAAAGAAGAATACGAAGAAGAATGGTTGTTTTCAGAAGCCATACTTGCTGATTCTGTTGCAGGTATATTACTCCTCCCCCTATAGCTATCCCTTCCCACCCATCTTACTCTCTCATTGGTTGTAGATTGTCACGATGTAATCAGTCAACACATTTCACACTGCATTACTCTAAGTTGCAGACAGGTCCAGATAATTTTGCACGCAAAAATCTCATGGGCATTGCCGATGCATCGGCTCTTCTCTCAGATCACTTCTTTGATAATATACATTATGCAATTGTAACTCATGTGAACGAGCACAGACTTGCCTCCAATTTCAGGAATTTGTTCATGATTACTACCACAAAACTGTCAGCGAGTAAAAATTGGGGCTATAATAATGTAGTATGTACCAAGAATTAGATATTTGTCTTAAATGATGGCCCAAGGTTTTGAGAGTAATGTGTATGAAAAATGGAAGTTTCCAATGATTAGTAAAGGGTGATACCCAAACACACCCTGATACGTCACTGATTTTCATATGGGTCCACTTTAGCAGTGGTGTGCATTAGCTAATTTACCACTGTGTATCTGGTAGTGGGACAGTGGCAAAATACATCTCAGCTAATCTACTTTTGAGGCTGCTGATTCTTGGCCCAAGACAAGTGGTTAAATTGTTTCACTTATGCCAAAGACTGTTAAAGAAAAAGTTTTAAAAGCACCATGTTTTATAGCACTATGTTTATGACTGAGTTCATTAGGCCATCCAGCTGGTGACAATTAGCATGCAAATTGTGAGTGAACAAAGAGACGGGAGTACTAAGAGGGGAAAGGAGTGGCTTTGGCAGGAAAGTCCTGTAGAAGACCTGTGGGGGAGATATGTGCCTCAAAAACACACACAGATGTTTACATGTGAAAGGAGGCAGTGGAGCAAGTCTTTTCACAGATATAGACAGCACTCTAATAAAGCTTTCCCAAGTTGTCTAAACAATACAGTGCCTTCATATAAGCACCACACAGGAGGGGTGGACAGAAGGGAAGGAGGGAGATATAAAGGATGGGGGATTCATATAGAGAAGGAGTGGGAGAAGAATAGAAAATAGGACCCTGAGTTTTATTTTAGTTAACCATACAAGTTAGTTAATGTAGATGCAGAGCTGATCCTGATTCTTCAGTATATACCATATACAATACAGTGAATGGTGATGGGTCTGTCAAGATTCAAAGATTACAAAAAAAGGTAGTTTATACGACTAATATGCTATAGTTTTACAGTAGCTTGTATAAGGATAATAGTGGAATTGAAGTCAATTTTCACACAATATATTATTAGCCATGTAATGACATGAGGTCACAGGATAAAAGTGGTCACATTATCGAAACTTCTGCGAAATTGGAAAAGGAATGTTCATTGTCAATAGTGTAGCGATGCATGAAGCACTTCCAAATCCAGCAGCTTTATATTGGTAAACGCAGAAAATCCAAGAGTTAACAGTTCAATAAACTTGAAGGTAATGTAAAATCCACACGATATTTTTTTTTCCTCAAGTGTCCCTCACACAAAATTCACAATTGCGTGGATTCCTATTGAGATGACTGCATTTCACCTGCAGAATT
The DNA here is from genome assembly GCF_029890125.1 of Rhinichthys klamathensis goyatoka. Classification (NCBI taxonomy): domain Eukaryota; kingdom Metazoa; phylum Chordata; class Actinopteri; order Cypriniformes; family Leuciscidae; genus Rhinichthys; species Rhinichthys klamathensis. The sequence continues at coordinate 2,446,641 of NW_026606559.1, forward strand.
TCACCACATAAAGGGAATATTATATTATATAATATTAGATTAGATATATAATTGTAACCAAAACTGTTAGGTTACCAACATTCTTCAAAATATCTTCTTTGCCATTCCACAGAAGAAAGTTATACAGGTTTGAGATGACACCTTAAACAGCTTTCTTGCAATAAGCAGTTTTTTGGTGTGCATGTAAAAGTAGTCAGAGAGATTATGATAGCTAAAAATGCCCCTGGCAGTCAAGCAGCAGAGCATAAAAAGAGAGGGAAAATCTGGAAAACCAATAATGGAGATCAAGGCCTGTTCTTGGGAAACATCAATCTAATCAGTGAGTTTCATATACTTCACATTCCATAATCTTATAAGCCCCGTCCGCCCACCACACTGAAACCATTCTTTCTTCTAAAGAATGCAATGCACTGGATATTGCTGCTTAAGGGTCCATCAGAACCATGCAGTGTAGGAGAGGCACTGACCTCAACAAAGGGATACCTTAAATAACTCTGCAGTGGTCCGATCCAGCCTTCCAGTTTCGAACCCAGAACTAGTAAATTCGAACCTAGAACTGGCCCCATTATACTGTGGCTGTCGTCGCATCATCCAGGTGGATGCTGCGCACTGGTGGTGGGTGAGGAGAGACCCCTGATATGATTATAATGTACTCTGGGTGTACAGTTGTACAGTAAAGTGCTATATAAATGCCTCATTCATCCATCCATTCATTCGTAAAGGGGTAATTAGGTAAAGGGTTCATTGACAAGATGCTCATTTTCTATTAACTTATCAAAAAGCTTCCAGAATGAGCTCATTGAGGAAGTCAAGGATGACATCTATACCTGGCTGCAACCCCCCAGAGCATTTGAACGATTTGATCGACCTTGGCGTCTGTCTTGACAGCCGCATGGAGCTAAGAGCAGAGTCCAAGGTTTCTCCGGCAGGTTGTGGGCCAAACCCTCTGCACCTCCTCCGTTCTTTTAACGCCAGAACCACATGACAAGCCGTAGCCCATGCAGGAAAAACAATGAAGTCTCAAAAAAGATTTCTGTCTTTACTGCGATGGTCAAAGCCAGTGATCATCAGTGTGAAGGGAGGTCTGGCGAGTGGCATTTCTATTTCGGCGATTCCTTTCGTTGTGTGGACTGACCACAGGAACCTAGGCTATATTTGATCTGTCCTCCTGATTCAATCAACAGCCCAATGGCCAAACCGAGATTCCAGGATCTCAAGTGGATGCTGCAATGCCAATGCCCATTACTCGTATACTTTTAGTCAGCAGCTGACGTGAGCTAAGTATGCTTACAACTCATTGCTGGTGTCCTCTACTGGGCTCTTCCTATTCATGTGTTGCCTGGGTTATCAACCTCCTCTGTTCTCTTCCCAGGGTACCGAAGCTGCTATTTCCTCGGTTCAGACTTCCATCCAGTGCTGCCAACACCGTGAGTAGGGGCATGGAAGTGCTGGTCCAGTCCAGGGGATGCACTGAAAGAACTGCAGACTACCCTCGGGGGGTGGCGCTCAGGTACATCTGTGGCCATATATACCATTGCTAAAGTCATCAGTCCGGCAGCAGTGCAGCTTCGGCTACTCCACTCCCTCTGTTGTGTCCACCCTGTCTTTCATGTCTCCCATGTCAAACCTGTCTTGCATTCTCCCCATGCCCCTTTTTTTATTGTCTCACGGCTCTTTCTACTCTCTCTCTTTGCTTTTTGTCAGTGTGTTTTGTGCCTTTCATGTTCACACATGCATCTCTCTTAGTCTTGTCAAGTTTATTGGTCTTGTCTGTTGGTTTAGTTTTTGTTTTGCTTACATCTCTGTCCTCTGCCCAGTTAGTGCTGTGGTTCCCAGTCCCGCTAGAACACAACAGACTGCCCATCCCAGTGCTGACTCTTTTACTCATCATTGGTTCTGGTCCGTGGATCATCCCTTGGTGCTGATTCCATTGTTGTACTGTATAGCCGTGTTTGATTTTTGCTCGCCACTAACCTTAGTACCCAGTCTAAGCTGTTGTCCACCTAGTAATGCCCTTCTTGCCTGTCTGACTCTTCTCTTGTCTCCCGTCTGGATCTGATCGCTGTACAGACTGTTTCTCTGCCCTGATCCATGTCAGTCTGACCTCTTCTAATTTGCCCCTCTTTGAGTTGGCTCAGAGCCAGGTGGCTTGCCCCAGTCTTTTGTTGGAAGTTCTTATAGAATCTAAGTTTAGTATCTATCTACTTTTGAGTCTTTTCTTACAGAAAACCTGATATACAAGTATACATACATAGATATTTGTCTTATATTTAATTATAGATAAACAACTTGACAGCAAAGTTGATTTGAAAGTCAATGTGGCGTTTTATCAATATTGGGTTTAAGGTTTAAGTAGGTTTTATATAATTAACTTTAATTATAATTTTATATTTTATATATATTTAATTTTATATATTAAACCTATATTAATATAGATTTAAGTCAATATTGTTTACTGGTTTTTACTTATTTTTCATTTAGCTTTTAAAGCAGGATAGGACAGTCACTTCTGGTGTAGTCACACAAAGTCAGATTTTTGATCACTGGCATGAAGCATGAACTCTTCTGAATATCGCAGCTTATTCTGGCAAGAGCTGCCCGTGCCATGATGGGGTTGTCTGCTCAATATATATATAATGATCAATCACAGTAATCTCTATGGTCAGAATTCCTGTCCGACCAAAGTACCAATCATATTCATATGGATATATTATTTCATTCCATATCACAGCAGAAAGTACAAATAAATATTCGAATGGTAGGATACAAGGCAATGCTAACTCCTTTTTGCAGTGAAATACATCTGTGCCCCAGTGAATTATTACTGATAAACATAATCTGACAATCATTGCCACAATCAAAATATTGTAACAACAAATATGTCATATATTTCTGGCCTCAATCTGAGATTTGACAAACAAATGCTTCTCATCAATTCTTAGCTGCATTCCAGTATCCCAAAATAAGACCTTTGTTGTCACCGTTTGTTGTTTTCAATGGAGTATGAAAATGGCAGGGTCAAAGAACAGGCATGGGAACATGCTTTGCTATTTTGTTTTTTTCATTCATTCATCCATTTAGACGTGATAATAGTGGTCGGTTAATAGTCTGAATAAATCTTTACAGAACCATGTTTAAAAAATCCAGAAACCAACAGAAAATAAAGCAACTGTGTTCGACAAAGACCACTGGACAAATTAAATATTAAGGGGTATTAAATTATTACAACCAAGAGTTTAGTGTAGTCACAGCTGTGAGGATTCACGGCGTACTCTGAGAAGTCCTAAATGAGAATTTCTGCTCCATTTACTTCAATGACAGCATCAGACTTTCAGGAAGAAAAAAAAAAACTTCAGGCTCTACCTCCCATGCTGAGGCGATATTGTGCTTAAATCTCATGCTCCAAATATCATGCCTCTGTATTTTTGTATGGCACAATTAGGTTGGCGGCTTAATGAGTGGCACCCTGTGTCTTTACAAATCAAGCCTTTGAACTGTAGGGGTGTTTACAGCGGAAGAGGCCTGAATATAGATCCCAGTTTGAACTTAATGAGCAAGTCGACAGACAGCCCCAACTCAAGTCCAAGTGTGTGAGACAGACGGCCCCCGCCCATAATCAAGTATGCACACACATACACACTTGTTATTAAACCATGAGCAATTCCACAAATCTATTAAAAACTCTTTACTTCTGTTTTGGATATTAAGAACAAAGAATTTTTTTTACTGTCATTACAAATATTGTAGCCAGGGAATCTTATTTTAAGAAATGTATGAAGTGCACATGCAAATTACTAATTTACTGACCTTGATGGCTGGGTGAATTCTGATTGGTTGACTGCTGAAAACTCAGATCTGCCTGTCTGTGATTGGCAGCTCGTTCTACATTATCCTGCAGAGACAGAACCCAATTAAGTGGTCATGCTAAAAGCATTTGTTGACATCGCCCCACTCCTTCACATATACACACACAAGCACACACTTTGGAACTATTTGTATTGTCCATAAAGGAATATATCAGTTTAGTTTTGTAAGTTTGACAGAACATTCCTGGAAAAAACTCAATCCCTCCAAAATGTTGTCTATGAATCTCATCGTGCAGTGAAAAAACTTTTGTTAATCAGTATTTTGGTCCTTTTCTGCCAGTAAAATATCTAAACATCATTAAAACAAGAACAAATTAGTTGTTATTTATAGCTTAAATACAATTGATTTGTTTTTATCTCAATGTTTAGCATAATGTCTTTTTTAGGTTTATGTTTTAAAAAAAAATATCTAACACAATTTTAAATAAAGAAATACATTTGTTTACTAGAAAACAAGACAAAAATACTGATTAAATAGAGTGCACATACAATATCAGACAGCTGTATCCATGTCAGACATGTCTTAAGGGGCATTGCGTGCTCACATGTATGTCTATGCATAAAGATTCTCCCGTACTCTTTCAGCAAAGGGAACGTCCATGATGCAATTGCCCAATATGTGATGAAAGAGACGAGAGGAGGCCCTCTCCTTGTCCTCAGATGCCCCCCTGCTGTAATTGGGGAGGGTCACAGGCGTGTACAGGCTATGAGAAAAACAGCATCGTTCAGACGCGGCCCTGTCATGTGCTCAGCTGAAACTGTGCCATTGTATTCACAGAACAAGATCTAAAGCAACTGGCAGCTGGCAGCCACGTTCTCCATGTGTAAACTACAGGTGGCAGTGAATTCAAAAACTCATTCCTTTCCATAACAGAGTCTCTCTGCTGTCTCACCAGAGGGGAACACTTTGAACTCTTGGATGGCGTACAAAAAACAAAAAGCTCGGTTTGAGCGCAGTAGGATGAAGGATTGTGGGATATCTCTTTCAGCGCTGATTGGAGCTTTCACAGCACGAGCTGGGAACAGAATGTCCTGTGGCACTCTCGTATTTAGAGATGGTTCTCAGAGCGAGACCACAAAACCCAGAATCTGGCTGTGATGTGGCTGTAGAGCGTCAGTAGTTTTATGGCTTCCGAATGCTATGTACAATGTTCCAGAACCAGAACAAGATTGTTTTGTTTTCTTATGTAAATGTGTTTATGTGTTAACGGATGCCGCACACATCATCACTTTGTTGAATGCAAACGGAACTGTTGTTGACATTTTTTTCATATACATTTGAATTTTGATCAATATCTTGATGCTGACAAACATCTAAATATCATTTATTGTGAGCATTTTTCATGACAAAACAATAATAAAAAAATAAAAAAAGTCTATGGGATTTTTTCCCCCATTCTTCTCCATGCAAATCCTTTGATTACAGTAACATCATATCTCTCCTCAAATGACCAAACGATTTGAGGTATCATTTATGCCCATAGCACAGTGCGGGATGAGTTATGCGCTGAATTTTTTTTTTTTTTATTTCAGCACTGATGCATCAGATCGGCTTGGAGTGAGCAATCCATCTTGTGTTCAGTGAGAATTCTCTGGATGTTTCTTATGAGTCTTTGAACATACAAGGAATTCTAGTCTCTACTTTGGTCTCCTGCAGTCTGACTGTTAATCCTAAAGCAATGCACCTGGACATAAGCATTAAAAGGCAGAAAGACTGTATTTTTGTTTAGTGAGCATGTGTAGGGGTTCTATAGTCGAGTGGGACTGATCCGTTCTACGTTGCACCTATACTGGTACTGAGGGAAGCCGCTGTGGTTCTGTCTGACTGAACTCAGCAGAAGGCCCAGACAGAGATAAGACCTCTAATATCATACTTTAAGTTTGTCTGGGACCATAATCTATAGGTCTGCATTGCCTTTTTGCTGACTTTACAGAACGAAATCTTGAAGAAGTTGATCAGTTCAAATAAGAAATGAAAAGCTATGACATAATGTTAGATGTCATAGAAACTTTTCCACAATTTTATTAAATATGAGGTGAAATAAAACTTTACCATTTACCATTCTTTGACTCTGCTACTTTTCAAATACCATTTAAATAAAAAATGTAATTAATTCAAATACCAAATACCATGTTTTTTTGTTTTTTTGTTTTTTAATAAGAACATCTATAATAAACATTAATTATTATTATTTCAATTTATTGAAGTATGATAAACTACAAAATAACTAATAAATAATTTGGACATTTAAAGAAAATGTTTTTGTTTTTTTTACTCAAATTATGACTGTAACAGTTTTTCTTTCTGAAGTTTGTGTACTTAATTATCAAGATGACTTCAGTTTCAGTGAAGAGCATTCTTTATATCAAACATTAGAAATGTGATGTGTGAAGAAAAGAAAAAGAACATAGGCCTGGATCCTTTAAGGGAACTATTCAAGGATGCTATGGTTCATTTATCCCCAAACACATGTGACGTAAAGTAAGAACCCTCCATGTGCTGTTGTACGTAGATCAAGTTTCTGCTAACACGTGGATGTAATATATATCCATGAGGTGTTTATTAAGGTTCATAGATCTCCAATGCGACCTGACTTGGCTTTACCTGCTGTATAATCTAAAGCATAGGTTCATAACATAGTCAATAAACATGGCTATGTCAAGCAGCATTTAATGTACTGACTTGGTTATTCTTTAAATCTGTGGTATTAATATAATGCTAAAGGTACAACTGTCACGGTGTGGGTTCATGTCTTGTTCCTGTCTGTCTTGTGTTCCCCCCATTATTGTGTATTTGGTTTAGTCCTGTCTAGTTTTCCCGCTCCTCGTTTGTGTTCATGTTTTCCACCTGTGTTCTTAGTTAATTGCCCAGCTGTGTCTTGTTTCACTCACCCGGTCCTCTGTATTTAAGCCATGTGTTTTAGGGGCTTTTACACTGGGCTCGTTTGCTGCGGTCCGAGCGCGTTTGTTCCCGGCGCCCCCCGCAGCGTTGGTCTGGTTTCACACACACAACTTGATTCTATCGAACCCTGGTGCGTTTGCGTGCATATGACGTCATCGCAAACGTGCACGGCGCATGATAGAAAACAGAACGTGGGTCAATATTGTTTTGTTTTTTTTATTAATTCGCTGCTATTATGCGCAGTTGAGTGAACACTACAGGTTTACTGTGCGTGTGTCACATAAGGTGGACTTCTGCTGCTTACAAACGGACTCTTTTTAGGAGACAGTGGATTTCCAACTTTGTTGCCCTGATTCCACGCGCAATGCACGAATACACTGCACGCAGGCTCACTCTCGCTCGTATCCAAGGTAAATAAACACTATCATCCCTTACAAGCGTTTTATTTAACTAAATACATCACAATAAGCTAAAAACGCATGCGCAGGTTACTTTACTTCCTGAACAAGTGCGCACCCGAGTCCGTGTTGCTTTCACATTCACGCGAACCGCGGCACGGTTCGGGAGCAAACGAACTCAGACCACCTCTTCCAGGTAGTCTCGGGTTCGGTACCCCAGTGCGCACCCGGGTCCCATGACAGCCAGAGCCGGATTATCCATAAGGGCACTTGGGCCAGTGCCCAGGGGCACCAACCATTCACAACCACTAGGGGGGCACCACATGAGTCAAGCTTTAAAAATATTTTTCGTAAATTGTTATATTATTAACTTGAAATTCTTGACAGACCATAGATAAATCGTTTATGAACACTAATTTAACAATAATAATAACAATAATGATTTAATAATAAATTATAAATAAATAAAGATTACATGACCACTATCACTCCCCCCTCCCCAATCTGTCAGAGTTGCGTTGGTCCACAACAAATACGTGCAAATGTGTCATTTTTTTAACGGCTACAAAAAAATGAATTAAAATCAAAACTGGACAGACGTCAATTGAGTGGTTTTGCAAAAAGAAAGTTAAAGAAAGACAAGGACGCTAGACGTAGCTACAATTCACAATGTTCCAGGTATCGAAAGATTTTTTGTGAGAACATCACGGGAATTGCTATCACTAGCAGCGCTGAGTCTGACGAAGCCGGAGCTAACTGTGGAGACGGTAACAAAGAAATGGACTTTGGGGATGTAGTTGACACCTTTCCTTGCGCAAAATCAAGGAAGGAGCAGTTCTGCTAAACTTAATACATGAAAACGTTTTACCAGATTTAGTGCTACACTTATTGTCTCTTATTTGTTCCTCACTAAATAAGGTTTTTTTTTTCACTAAATGTTCGATTTTATACAATTATTGTGCACTTGTGATTTTTCTAGACTAAATTTTACTGCTGAGTTACCCACTAATCTAGTTTATATAATAGAATTTTTGTCATAGGTTATGATCATATTTTTTTTTATTTGTTGTTTTTCTTTATAATGAAGTTGTCTGTATTAAGTAGATTATGTTTAACAGAAAATAGTGATTATCAGTTCAACACACAGAGTTATAGAAATTCTACTTGATTTTTTTTTTTTTTAACTGCGCTGGTATCGGATCGGTATAATTCAATACTAAGAATTTTTGGTATCGGATTGGATCGGTTCAGAAGAAATGGTATCGGGACATCCCTAATATTTTCTGGTAGGCTATATCTAAGTTACCCAGGAGCTCTGTTGACATAGGCTTAGCTAACGTTAGCTACAGCTTGATGAATTGAGTTGAACAGAGCAGGAGAGAACGCAACATTAGCCAGCTAGCTAAAGCTCTGGTGGGAAATTATTAGCTAACGCTACGGAGGCCATAATATTTTTGACTCATGGCTGAAGTTAAGTTTCTCCAACTCTCCCCAGGTTGGCAAAAAAAATGCATCTCAAAATGCATCAGATTGATGCTATAAAATATGGAATATTTAAAAAATTTCTTCCGGGGGGGCATGCCCCCGGACCCCCCTAGAGGGGTAATATCCTTCTCACCTTTTTCACCCCTGACCCCTTTTCATGCCTGTAGAGCTAAGAAACCTGATAGATTTATTATTATTTTTGGGCAAACGTGAATTGACGCTGTCAATTAATTTATGTACATTTTTAATTGACACATTTGAATATAGGGGGCCTTTTGAGGTATAGTGCCCAGGGGCACCACACTGTCTTAATACGGCCCTGATGACAGCGTTCACATTAGCGATTTTTCATGCGAACCGTGCCCCGTTCCGAACTAAACTGCCAGTGTGAAAGCCCCCTCAGTTCGGTCCTTGTGAGTTCTTAATGTTGTAATGGTTGCTGTTTCTGTGTTCCTGGTCTGAGTTTCGTTTGTTTGTTTTTTTAATAAATGTGCTTGCAATTGGATGCACTTCTCGCTTCATTCTTCCCGCATCGTTACAACAACAGTCGATATTTTAGCCCTGCTTATCCTCAGACGGTCAAACTACTGTTAATTCCTCTGGAAGGATGGATTACACTGTGAAAACAGACCCACATTCATAAAGTACTTTACTCTTTACTCAAATGCAAATTTACATTGGTCTGTTAGGTGTATAAGTTGTGGCACATTAGAGTCATACACTACTGTTCAAGAGTCTTGGGTCATTAAAATTTCTTAATATTTGAATGCTCACCAAGGCTGCATTTCTTTGGTTAAAAATACATTAAAAACAGTAATATTGTGAAATCTTACTACATTTTAAAATACCTGTTTTCTATTTTATATAGATTTTAATTTAATTTAGGTCATTTATTATTGTGATGGCAAAGCTCAATTTTCAGCAGCTATTACTTAAGTCTTACGTCTCAGAAATTGTTCTAATATGCTTAAGTTTCTGGAATGTTTAATTTTTTTTCTGAATTCTTTGATAATTAGAAAGTTCAAAAGAGTTTTTTTGTAACAATGTAAAGATCTTTACTGTCAATTTTGATTAATTCAACGCAACCTTAATAAATGTATTAATTTCTTTAAAAAAAAAATCTTACTGAGACAAAACTTTTGAATAGTAATATACAGCACATCTATTGTTTTATATGTATATCAGCATTAAGGCATAAAAAAAAAGAGAATAAAAGTTGAGAAATAAAAAGTTCTTCTTGAGAATCAAAGCAATATTACAATAATGTATTTTCATACCAGGCCCACCAGGTTCTCAAATCCTTTACTTCAATTCAGAGAAAACATCTGGAAGTGTCTGGAATACAACAACATAAAAGACCTTGATACTGAATCCTCAAGCTCTTAGAAATACCAAGAAGAGGAATATTGACTTCAAGGAACAAGGAACCATATGTTGTCTTAATTCACTCTAAAAACAGCTATAAAACTCAGGGTGAAACAAATGTACAGCTCTGGAAATACTAATACGCTCCAACAACAGACACTTTAATGGCTAAAGCAGTATGAGGAAAAAAGGCAATATGGCTGGTAGACTAATGACAAACCCACATTTTTGGATCAGTTCATCTTCAATTGGCAAGTCATGTTGCATCGGACCAATAAAATCCTCTTACACTAAGCTAAGAAAACACAGGTTCAAAACTTTTGCATACTTCTAACTTTCACAGAAAATTAAACGGATCGCATATGACATTAAAAAGCTGCCACCACATTTTGCTTGATATTCTGCATTTCAATTTAATTTGCAAGCCATATTTCATTTATTAGGTTATTATATTAAGACCTCTTTAATAATGTATGCTCAGGAAAACTGAGTACATTAGCGTAACGCTCCCTTTAGCTGTAGATTTTTATTCAATTCACGCCCACACACGCTTAATGAAGATCCTGAAAGTAGGGGCTTACACTTTCAGAGCAATTCAAACATTAGCTCATCACCTTAATTGAGAGCACAAAGGCGAGAGGCACAGCTCAATAAAAGCCAGTTCAGCAGTTCCTTTAAAACAGTAGTTAGGGAGCTTTCCTCGAAGTGCTGTGGCAGGCCTCCAGTTCCCCTGTATTAGCCAAGCCTGGAGCCCGGCCCAGACTTACCAGACTTAAACAGGCACCGACAGATGCTGAGGGCATTTTATTTACCAGTATCTAAAAACATCTACCATTCCTCCACCTCCCAAATACATTAAAAAAATCGTATTGGTTTAGTTTGCAAGACCTCTCTTTCACAGGTTCACACTAACATACAATTAGAATAAATTTGCATATTTGGTGTGATGTCCGAGGAGAAGGCTGAGCTCGGAATTTGGCCCGAACCCAAAGTACTCCCCCTCTCCCCATCCCTGGCTGGAATAGTAATAATCGAGAGTGAGGAGTTAGAGTGGAGGAGGGATGCTGGGAAAACTGTCGTGGAACAGAGGTAAGTCGTCTCTAAATATATCCCTCCTCTCACACTGATTAGGTAAATTATCTGAACCTCCCGAGCTTTGTTAATAAAACATAATTTCACATAGCCTATAGGTTTAACTATGACTATAACTATGGGCACTTTTGGTAGGCTTTTAGGAATTAAACTCTCTTAAAATACTCTTTTCAAACGCTAGATTATTTAACATGTCTAACAGTGGACACATGAATTCTCTCATTTTTGTTTTTATTTTTCTCCCTGAACCACCATGAACATACTTCTCAAATCATAATTAATTTGTGATGGAAATGATTGTGGTGGGAATTACATCTTTCTACATCTTTTTTTAAAATATAATTTATATTATTATAAATTCTAAATGAAAATAACATAATTTGACCGCATTTTTACTTTTTTATGACATTCAAATTAGAAGTTATATTCACATGCATTTTCCTTTGTTTTCTTCACACATAACTTCTCATATTTCATCACAAGCATGATATTTACTGACACTGACTGTTGTTAAACAATTACACTAACACTTTTTAGGAGGAACATTGTTGGTTTTTGTGCAATTATTTTACAACTGGAGCGGTTGTAATTTGTGTTTCCAAAATGTGCACCTACATTTTTGCAAAACTCCAAAATCGTACATAAACATACAATTCAATGCAGCTTGACAGTAAAACACACAATTTTGATTACAGGTATTATTGATTAATATCTATATCTATATCTATATACACTCACCGGCCACTTTATTAGGTACCCCATGCTAGTAACGGGTTGGACCCCCTTTTGCCTTCAGAACTGCCTCAATTCTTCGTGGCATAGATTCAACAAGGTGCTGGAAGCATTCCTCAGGGAGTTTGGTCCATATTGACATGATGGCATCACACAGTTGCCGCAGATTTGTGGGCTGCACATCCATGATGCGAATCTCCAGTTCCACCACATCCCAAAGATGCTCTATTGGGTTGAGATCTGGTGACTGTGGAGGCCATTTTAGTACAGTGAACTCATTGTCATGTTCAAGAAACCAATTTGAAATGATTAGAGCTTTGTGACATGGTGGAAGTAGCCATCAGAGGATGGGTACATGGTGGCCATAAAGGGATGGACATGGTCAGAAACAATGCTCAGGTAGGCCGTGGCATTTAAACGATGCCCAATTGGCACTAAGGGGCCTAAAGTGTGCCAGGAAAACATCCCCCACACCATTACACCACCACCACCAGCCTGCACAGTGGTAACAAGGCATGATGGTTCCATGTTCTCATTCTGTTTACGGCAAATTCTGACTCTAACATCTGAATGTCTCAACAGAAATCGAGACTCATCAGACCAGGCAACATTTTTCCAGTCTTCAACTGTTCAATTTTGGTGAGCTCTTGCAAATTGTAGCCTCTTTTTCCTATTTGTAGTGGAGATGAGTGGTACCCGGTGGAGTCTTCTGCTGTTGTAGCCCATCCGCCTCAAGGTTGTGCGTGTTGTGGCTTCACAAATGCTTTGCTGCATACCTCGTTTGTAACGAGTGGTTATTTCAGTCACTGTTGCCCTTCTATCAGCTCGAACCAGTCTGGCCATTCTCCTCTGACCTCTGGCATCAACAAGGCATTTCCGCCCACAGAACTGCCGCTCACTGGATGTTTTTTCTTTTTCGGACCATTCTCTGTAAACCCTAGAGATGGTTGTGCGTGAAAATCCCAGTAGATTAGCAGTTTCTGAAATACTCAGACCAGCCCTTCTGGCACCAACAATCATGCCACGTTCAAAGTCACTCAAATCAACTTTCTTCCCCATACTGATGCTCGGTTTGAACTGCAGGAGATTGTCTTGACCATGTCTACATGCCTAAATGCACTGAGTTGCCGCCATGTGATTGGCTGCTTAGAAATTAAGTGTTAACGAGCAGTTGGACAGGTGTACCTAATAAAGTGGCCAGTGAGTGTATATATATATATATATTTATAACATAGATGGAATAGAGATGAAAAGTGTTAGTATTAATGGGTCAAGTGTTGATGAAAATATATTTCTTTAAATGACTAAAGACTCAGCAGCTCAGGTTGAGTTAGGCAGTTCATTTCACCAGCAGGAAACCCTTCGACTCTTTTGCTGACTCCTCTCTCTAGTCTGCCTTTGGCGCCACCCTGATGTGTCAACCCTCTGGCTCCACTTCGAACCTCCAAGCCTATCACTCCACTTTGGCCCATCACCAGTTGGCTCCACCTGGGACCATTGTCCTTCCGGCTCCTCCGGGCCTCCTCATCCCTCCAGCTTTGTCTTGGTCAATCGTCGCTCTGCCTTTGCCACAGACTTCCGGCCCTTAGCCTGTGCCTCGGGCCTCCACCCCAGTTGCACAGGTTGCGCCTCAGTCCTCCGGCACCCTCTGACCCTCTGTTTAGGGTCACTCCTTGGCTCCTCCTGCTGTTGTCTCCTCCCTTGCTCCTCCCTTAAATCCTCCCTGTTCCTCCCTTGTCCTGGGTTGCAGTCTCCCAGCTATATGTCCTCTTTCTAAGCCCCCACTCACCCTCTGTTTCACATTTGTTGATGTTTTAAGGCACACTGTAAAAAAAAAAAGTTTTTTCACAGAAATATACTGTATTATTTTACAGATATTTTCTGTTTTTTAACATTACGTGTAAATGTCATTAAAATACAGAAAAAAACTTTTATTAAAAACATTAACCATAAAATAAAAGTAATAATCTGTAAATTCATATAAGGAGAAATCATAGTTTTTTTACAGGATTATTCTTTTGTTTAATTGGCTTGAATGTTAAATTACATTAAATTCTATGTAAAAAGACAAAAAAAATCGCTTATTTAAAATTAAGACAACTATGTGTTTTTTTACTGTGAAACCTTACATTTAAGGTAAATACATGTAAAAAAACAATCGTAAAAAAACGGTAAAAAGTCTGGCAGCAAAGTTGCCAAACACTTACCGTCAAATTACAGTAAAAAACCTTAAGTTATTCTACGGAATAATTCTGTTTTTTAAAATACAGATATTTACTGTAAACATTTTCTGTATTTTTACAGTTCCACTGCTGTAGAATGAAAAGAAAATCTCATTAAAAAATGTCTGTAGAACATTAAACAAATGAATAAATCTGCATATAAACTGGAAATTATTGCAGGAATACCTTACAATTATACAATTAAAGAAGTCTTCTGTTTTTACACAGTATTCTTTGGTAAATTCATAACATTATCAATTACATCCACAAGAACTCCCCGTCAAAGTACAGATTTTTAGATGTAAAACACGTACTTTTCACATTAATGTATAGGTTTACTTTGAATAAACTTACTTTTATAGTAATTAAACGCAACTATCCAATATATCTACATACTTTTAATTCAAGGAGTTCACTTTATATAAACATTGTTTTATAGTAAATAAAAGCAACTATCCAATATATCTACATTACTTTACCATTAATGTATAGGGTTAGGGTTAGGTTAGCACCTCACACCTATCAAATACAGGGTAAATGTAAAACTTCCAAGTCCCCTGCCACCAATGCAGATATTTTTCAGAAGCAAAGATAAACTTTGCTGGCCACATCAGCTTAAGATTCAACAAGTGCAGATACAAGAGTGATAGATAAAAAATATATACATAAAATAAAAATAAAAAAACAGCTATGTAGGCTATACCTTTCATGCAGATATGCTGTAAATAAAAATTGACCATAATAATTACTGTGTGTTATACTACAGAAACAGATCTAAAAATATTGCCTTGAAAGATGGATGAATACAGTAGGAGATATTGTTGCACAGTGTAACTAAATATACAGTTATTGTACATGAAATAATTGAGCTTAAGTTTAATATAAAATTAAATCAAGAATAGTCAGTGATTGTTTATGCATCCTATATCCAGTGTTTCTACTGTCAGGTACCACTGACTCAGTGTTTACAATTCTGAAGTGTTCTGTAACAATTTCATAAGTGGCAGAGAAAAAATTGAGTGGCAACATTTTCAGACCCCACCCCGTGCACTGTAGCTGCTGCTGTCTGGTGCTGCAGCCTCAAGTCTCGGATCATCATGCTTTGGGACAGTTTTTCCGCAAGACAACCAGGTTCAAGAATGCTGGACACTAACCTCCTAATGCCTGTCTGCCTGTTGGTGTGAAAGGACTCTTGAATCTTGTGTGCTGATATGTCCTCTTTTGGCTTGGCTTTTAAGGGTGACATTGTCCTTTTTGTCAGTTTGAAATGCTGCCCTGACAGTGATTTTCTGACCATATACTATATTGACACGTATCTCATATGCTTATTTGAGAAGAAAATATGTGATTCAATTTAAAAGTAAAGGCTGTAAATCCACTTTAAAAACGTTGAAGCATTAAGACACAAAGTCAATCATTCAACAAAATTCAAGGCCCTCACTGCAGTGAAATCATTAGGCCACTCCACAATTTTCTCGGTTGATGGGAACAAACCGCCACACTATGAATAAAGCTTTACAATGGGGTGCTATATATTTTTAATTTACAATAGGTGAGCAATGTGTGAAAGACAAGGAATTTATTCTGGGGCTCGAGTTCAACCAAGGCTCTTGTAGCATAAACTTGAGCTTTGGTAAACTGGGGGTGAAGGAATTGAAGACATTAAAATGGTTGAAACATTACACAACGTGTAAACAAACATCCTAATTGTTTTTCTAGTCTCTGTGCTTTAGATATCAAGAAAGTGCGCGCAGATTCAAATAATTGAATGTTGTACAATCATTGGACGAATCATACGCCAGAGGCAATCTCGACCAATGATATTGTTTGACTTTGGGAGGGGGATACGTCATAACTTCGCGCGAAGCACTGCAGTAGAGAGCCTGGATAAAGTATGGAACATTTCCACGATATCGGCATTAAGCTTTCACTAAAGGTAGATTAATATACCCAGCCGGCACATGACCGACCTTCAACGTTGAAATATGATTCAAATAATGCCAGTCGTTGAAACAACGTTTAATGCTAAATGGTTGAAAAAGGTTAACAAAAACACTTTCTAAATCAACGTTTAATTTTTTACAAGATCTGTACGTTGAAACAACGTAATGTTTTCAACAACATACATAAATATCTGCCTTTTAACATATTATTATGATAATTCATTAGCATTTAATGATTTTTCTGATTTTCATAACAGTTCTTCAATGTATATGTTAAAATATAAGTATTATCATTAACAATAATAGTTTCACCCTCAACAGAGCAGTGCAGCAGAAACCTTTTGCTTTATGTGATTTTGTGTGAATTTACAATTTTGTATGCTTGCCAATTTTGTCTGCTTGCCTAACAGTTTACATTGCATTATTACATATTCATACACTGTCATGTCATTTGACCAATTAATTAAATAATAATACAGACTGCAACTCGCGCAAACTATTGCTATTGTTATTGGTTGTTTCTCCGTTTTACTTTGAGCATGATTGGTTAATCTGTCTGTCTTCCAGGAAACTGTCCAATGAGAATGTGCGCGGCTCTGCGCGCCTATTTTAAGTTTGAAAATGCGTCCGTTACTCTCGGTTGGTGTGAGTAGCTGCTGTTTGCGGTGATTACTCGGTCAGACCTGGATTATTTTATATCTGCCTGTTGAATTCTTAAATTCTGAGCGAATTTTAGTTGCTATGCAATGAAGAACAAAAGCTGGAATATGAACAGAGGAAGGGGTCGTTGGCGATATCAGGTAAGAAAACATTTTTCAGTCCTTAACAGTCTAATGTTTAGGGACACGGGTAATTTACCTGTCATATGCTTACTGCAACCTCATAAGATGAATAAGTTATCTCTGTGTGTGTTTTTGTACTGCTTCACTATTAACGTAGCGATATTAGCACGTATTTCAATGTGTTAGTACCATCTAACATTGCTGTGTTTTGTTGTTGGTAAGTTAACATGAGAGGTAAAAAAGCGTGGGAATGAGTAAAGTGATAAAACCGTCATTTATTCGTTAGAAGTATGTTTACATAACCTCTTCAAACACTGATAACATATTGAAAAGATATTTGTTTAACGTTACTTTATTTTTTAGATCAAGCATTGGAATAAGATGTTTATCGGGGGAGAACACCCAACAGAAAGACCCATTCACCAACTAACGTTACAGTAAGTCAATTTTACCCACTGTTCGAAAACCTACACTGGGATAGTATTAAGTGTGGTTTTCATACTGTTACTGATGGAAAGTCTGAGTAACTTTCTGTCCTTTTGTCTTTCTTCTGCTGAAGTGGCGCACTGAAAGGGGAGATTCGTGTCACCTTCATCAGTCCTTTCTTTAATCACTGGAAACCATTAAGGGAAAGACCCTCAGATGCAGGTAAAATTATTTGATGGGGTTAGGGTTATTTGATTTTGGTGTACCCACTGGCATTTTTTGTGTGTGTGCTTCCCTTTCTATGATACACATTTCTGACGGGATTGCCATGCTTTATGTGTATGTTTACATTTCTAATCATGTAACAACTAACAGTCTCAAAGATGACATTACTCAAAGATAACATTTTTACAATTGAAATAAATTTCATATATATATATATATATATATATATATTTGTTTCCTCACAATGTCAAATGTGCTTGTTAAGTGCGGCAGCTTTTATACATTTTACAATTTTAATATGCAAGTTAACATTATGTCGAGTCAGCAGAGCTAACGTTAAAACTCGCCGTTTGTTACATTATGTATTAACCTTATAAAAGTCTGTCTAGCTTTAGCAAATGTAACATTATGCTGGTCCTAATAAAGTTAAACCGTTATTAACGTTAGCCCTGAATGTGAAACATGCATCAGCCATCATAACATTAACGTTAAATACCTTTGGTTGACTAACATAACGTTAGCTGTTAACTTAACGTTACATCTTACAAGTTACTGTTGCCTCTTGCAAACACGTAACAGTAGGGGTGTGAAGGTTATTATATAACCGTGAGACCGATGGTTATAGTTGAACACCGTCATTAGAACTCTATAACCGCCAAAACCGTTATTCAAATATTTTTTACAAACATTTTTTATCATAGAGAATGTTTAAATACTATTATCAGCTTACGAGGGAAACAGAGGTGGAGAGTTAGTGGTGCTTCGGAGGCTGCTACTGCTGGAGATGATTCGGGAGAGGTCTGTGCACCTTTACCGATCAGAGCGCGCGCTGACACGGAGTAAAGCCTTGTTTATACTCGACGCGTCCGTTTCTTTTACTGTCTATGGTCCGCGCGCACCTTGCAAAAATGACGCGTTGGGTGCGCAAGACCCCATTTTGCTTGGCTGTGTGCACAGGGTTTTTTGTAACAGTGCGCACGGCGCCGCATCCGAGGATGAACGACTTCATTGCAAAGTTTTTTTTTTCTTAAGGTTTTGTTTACTGTGCAATGAACGTGCTTTGTTTTAAATAAATCACACAAAGTTATTTTTTTTCTTAAGGATTTGTTTACTGTGTGTGATTCATTTAATGGAAAGCACATTCACTTCTAGTCGTCTTGCTGTTAATTTTAAATAAACGTAGAGCAAGTAGCTAATCAGTGTCTGCTCGTTTATTCAAACTAAGTTGTCCTATAACAGACGAACGTCGCAACGCATACAGTTCAATTTTCATTCAAGCTCCAAACTGCAATTATTGTTAAGGGGCAACCTAATGGCTCTGCTCTGGCGATTTTTACAAGCATGATACATCTTATCTATTTTTCAGGACAATGCCTGGTGAGAGCCACTACAGAGGATCATAGCCATCGTTGGAATTTTGAAAGGACGTGGGTGAATATCAATCTGCCAAATGAACTTTTTTAGCATGCACATTCACATCTGTATATTAATACTGATTATATATTAACTTTGTTTGTTAGTGGAAAGAACTTAGCTTCTGAACTAAGAACAAATAACTTTTTGACTGAAGGACTTGACCGTATTTTATGTGCATTTTAGCCTATGTGCATTTTAAAGTAAACCCCATGCCGTAATGGAAAAAGTATGTACATATATTGGACAGTTGCTTGTAATTGCTATCAAATATTGTTTACATAAAATAAACATGTGTATTTTTACATATATTGGAGAAATGCTTGTAATTACTGTCTATTAATGTGTATATAAAGTGAACCCATACATTGAGTAAATGTCATGTTGATATATTGGAAAGTTGATTTTAATTAGTATAGGCTAAAGCAATGTTTATATAAAGTATACCTCATACATTGATGTTAAAAGTATATAGAAGGTAAAGCCCCATGCATTAAAGGTACAAATATGTAGAAATATTGGAGAGTTGCCTGTAATTATTGTCAAATAATGTTTATATAAAGTGAACCCCCTTATTTAAATGGTAAACATGTAGAAATATTGGAGAGTTGCTTGTTATTACTGTCAAATAATCTTTATATAAAGTAAACCTGCATACATTAATGGTAAAAGCTTGTAAATTTATTGGAGATGTGTCTGTAATTACTGTCAAATAATGTTTTAATAAAGCAATAACTGTTAAAAATATGTTTCTGAAACTTAATATCACAAGATCTTGTTTTTTTGTACAGGATAAAACCAATATTTAACAGGAATTTACTGTAAATGGATTGAATAATGACATGAAATAAAAGTTTAAATCGATCAATATACTGGTATTAGGCTTTAAATTAGGGTATCTGAAGGTAATTATACAACATTTTCTGTGTGTTTTACATAGAAAAGTCTTTACTTTGACAAGGAGTTCTTGTAGATGGATTGGATTATCCTAAAAATATACCAAATAATACTGTATTAAAACAGAAGTCTTTGTTTTAATTATGTAATTTTAAGGTATTTCTGCAATATTTGTAAGTTTTTATACAGATTTTTCTTTTCTTTCTACAGCAGTTTGACTGTAAAAATACAGAAAATGTTTACGGTAAATATCCGTTTTCAAAAAACAAAATTTTTCTGTAAAATAATTTAAGTTTTTTTACTGTAATTTGACGGTAAGTGGTTGGCAACTTTGCTGCCAGACTTTTTACCGTTATTTTACGAATTTTTTTTTTACAGTGGACGTAATGTCATGTTTTGCTGGTTTTAGTTGGACTTTGAGTTGGTTTCACACTGTGTTCTGATCAGCTTCATGTCTTTGTTCATCTGTTGCCATAATATTTGATTTGCCCTCATGTTACACCTGTGTCTTGTTAATTATCTTGTTTAGTCCCTAGTGTTTTTCTCTATAGCGTTCATTCAGTTGTTCTTTGTCAGATCTGGTTGTTCTTTGTCAGATCTTGTCTCTATTGTGGTTGTTCTTTTTCCTGTATAGCCTAAGTGTGTTGCTGAATTTATTTTGATTAAAAACGTACTGCTTGCAAATAGATCCAGCACTTTTCCGTCTTTATTCAACCCCACAGTGAGAGATAAAAGAGCTCAAAGTAGAAGCAAGCTAAAATGGCATGGTCGCTTCAGCAAATGTTTAAAATCTCCTATTTTTTCCACTATTGGGTATGGTTTAGAATAGGTGCTACATTATTTTTTTAAATTAGATAAATAATTAACTTCTTAGCACTATTCAGTGAACTTTTAATTTCTGAACTGCCACGATACATACAACAACCAATATAAGATTCATGTATATCTGGGTAAAACCAAACATGCTTGTATTGCCACTCACTGGACATTTCACTTTAGACTTGTAGCAAAACATGCAAGAAGCAATGATAATGTAATTTTTCAGAAATGTTGAATTTCCAATTAGCCTGGGTTGCAATTTTCACACAATTATTTAAGGAATTTGTGTTTTACTCTTTGTACATTACATTTTGACAGGCCCAATAAGGGTAAAATAATAAAGTCTCTTGTCTCATTTAAATGCTTTGAAATATCCCAGGTAAAGAATTGGTAAATTTTATTAAAAATATTGGTAGAAAGTTTTTAAAATAATTAAAACAATTTTCCCATGAAACATGAAAGTAGTTTATCAAATAAAACCCATAGGTTACTAATACAACCCCCATTCCGTGAAGGTGATTTTTATTGCAAACCTCACCCAGTGGAGAGGGTAGGTAAGGACTCACTCGCTCACTCACTCAGTTAAGTTTTGCACTGAGGAGCCGAGACGGTGTGTCCCAGCCGTTCAGCGGTGGGACAGCAATTGTGGAGATGGGACGTAACGTCTCTGTTCCCTCCTCCCTCCTAGTCGTTCCCTATCAGTCAGTCACATTCAACGTTACGTCAAAAGTGAACTGACGAATTGGCATCCCTAATAAAATGCCACAATTGATGCCTCTTCCAGTGCCCTGTATAAGCCACCTAATCCCCCCACACCCGCTGGAGCGGAAAAAGGGATAGGGCTTTAACGCAGAGAGGGTTAAGTCCATACATGGAGATTCCATAGGTCATGGGTGCGCCGTCTCTGAGAAAGCAGGTCCTTCCTCAGAGGAATCTGCCAGGGAGGGGCTGTCGCAAAGGAGCATCAGTTTTGGGAACAAAGTCCGGTTAGGCCAGTATTGAGGACGAAACAAAACCTGCTCCTCGTCCTCCCTGATCTTGCACGAGTAGTGCGAGTTTGTGCGAGTAGGCTCACTGGGGGAAACGCATACTTGCGTAGGCCTCAAGGCCAGCTGTGTGCCAGCACATCTGTACTGAGGGTCCAGCTGGACGTTCTGGGGGTTGAGTCTCCATTCTCCCGGGAGCATGGGCTGTCGTGAGAGCTTGTCGGCTGCACAATTGAGCTCGTTTGGATTGTGAATGTCGCGAAGCGACCTCCGATTCTTCTGACTGCTGATGGCGGGCGAGTTGCAACATGCGATGGGAGCGTAGACAATCCTGATGGTTGATGTGCACAACGGTCACAGTGTTGTCTGTCTGGACCAGCACATGCATGCCCTGTAGCAGCGATCTGAAACGGCACAGAGCAACGCATACTGCTAGAAACTCAAGGCAATTGAGTCCAGGAGCCCGAAGCTGCATGCCTGTTGCACATGGAACCCCCGCCAGTAGGGTAGGCAGCTGTTGAGACAACAACATGCCTGGACACTTGTTCTAGGGGAACTCCTGCCTGTCGAGAAGCAAAGTCTGTCCAGAGGCTGAAGGTTTGGCGACAGGGTTGATTGCCACCATCTCGGGACTCTGTTGTGTAGCCAGTGCTGAAGCAGTCTCATATGAAGCAACCCGAGCGGCGTGACTGCGGCTGCAGCTGCGGATGCCATATGCCCCAGGTGCCTCTGAAACAGTTTCACTGGAACCACTGCCGTGCCTCTGAATGAATCCAGGCGACCCCGACTGAGCCCATTCGTTCATGAGATGTACTGTAATGTTGACTGGGTCCAACTCCATACTGAGAAAAGAGATTCTCTGCACGGGGGAGAGTTTGCACTTTTCCCAGTTGACCTGAAGCCCCAAATGGCTGAGGTGCCTGAGCACCAATCCCTGTGTTCGCACAACTGCTCTCGCGAGTGGGCCAGGATGAGCCAGTCGTCGAGGTAGTTGAGGATGCGAACGCTGTGCTCCCTCAGAGGGACAAGGGTCGCCTCCACAACTTTCGTGAAGACGCGAGGCAACAGGGATAGCCCGAAGGGGAGAACCTTGTACTGATATGCTCACCCCTTGAACGCAAAACGTAGAAACGGTCTGTGTAGAGGGATAATCAAGACATGAAAGTACTCCTCCTAAAGGTTGATCGCTGCAAACCAATCTTGGGGTCAAATGCATTCGAAAATGAGTCTCTGTATTAACATCTTGAATGGTAGCTTGTGAAGGGTCTGCTTCAGGACACGCAGGTCCAAGATTGGTTGTAACCCACCGCCTTTCTTGGGAACAATGAAGTAAGGGCTGTAAAACTGAATCACAAGGCTGAGTCTGATAGTCCGAATGAGCCACCGAGCCACCTAGGCCATCGAACATGACTGAGGGAAATCTACATTCTTTGACTTAATTTAAAGGACAAGCTAATTTCATATCAGAGTGTTTGGGTATTTTGCAAGACAGTGGGTGTCGCCCAGAAGATCTTATAATCAAGCTGCATTAATGCCAGAGCTCCAAGGGGTGATTTGGCTGATTGATATTTCCCAGTTGGTTTTGAACTGTGGCACGTGGATGCACTTTAAACAATGCCAACTGATGAAAGCCCTTCAAAACTGGCCAGCTACTTCACT
Source organism: Rhinichthys klamathensis goyatoka (assembly GCF_029890125.1). Classification (NCBI taxonomy): domain Eukaryota; kingdom Metazoa; phylum Chordata; class Actinopteri; order Cypriniformes; family Leuciscidae; genus Rhinichthys; species Rhinichthys klamathensis. The sequence continues at coordinate 2,469,853 of NW_026606559.1, forward strand.
GAATGAAGCTAGAATTTAGATGCTTTTACGTCAGGTTACACCATGTGAATGAAATGCGCTCAGCCAAAAGGAATGCATACTGATGCAATGGCCATTCACTGCAACTCCATTTTCATTCATGCTCAGACTCTGAATCTACTGCTCATGACAGGTACATTCAAAATACACAGAAGCCCTCCACTTTATCCTCCTCTCACGTGCTCTCAGAAACTATACAAAACTTCCTTGAGCAAGTCAACTATTAGTATTTACAGAATATTTTTGGTTTTCTGCTGATCAATACAGTATTCAAGGCATGATAGAATAAAGGATATATCAACAGCTATGGTGTAAAACACCTGTTCATCAAACTACTGTGTATATCACTGTGCAGCACACATATGATAAGGGATTATAGCTTATAGAAGAAGGATGGAAACAAATAAATAAATAAATACAAATTTTATAAAAAGCTGTGACTATATTCACAATACTATATTCACTGTCTTGACATGTAGGTTATGTATTTAAATTCATGCTTGGATATATCCCAAGTCAGGAAAGGGCAGCTTTGAACAAATGGCCCAAACAGTCCACTGACATTAGAATTAAATAATGACTTCTTCTTTAGTAAATACTACTATTACAACATTACATCAAAGATATTTGTCCAGTGTTAACATAGGTTTGACTAGCATTTTTAGTGTAGCTACTAAATACTTTAAATAAGTAAATACCAAAGCGGGTACTAAAGGAAAACTGATACTGCATGAACATTTTAGTATAGCTGTAATCTGGCTGCATTTTCCAGTTTATGTTTAAAGGCTAGGGCAGTTTATCTAGTGTGTTTGAAAAAAAAAAGAAAATGTTACAATAACAAGAATAATGTAGAGCCTGGGTAAATAATAAAAACACAAACAATCATTTACCTGGTAATTTGGATGGTGTAGAAAATAGTCCGGACATCCGGCCACAGCCATGATTCAGTTCTGTAATGTCTCTCTTGGATATCACATCCACCTCAGATAGATGAGAAAAGAGTCTGAAATTAAACCAAAACAAAAATGTTACATCAAATGTTTCTTCAAGGTAAAAAAAAAAGCTATCTCTTTCTTAGTTTAGTCTAAGTGGCAACTACCAATATAGCACAGAGCACTTCTTAACCCAAATAGTTCCACGGGGTCAGTAAACAACAGAAGAATAAGAGGAGGGAAATACAGAATCCGAGCTGACCAACAGCCACGCAGCTACAGTATGTAAAAACAATTTCTAGACTGTCCTCTTTAAATCCAAGGCACTGGGAAAGCAACTTGACTTGCATTGTGAGGAGAGAATGAACATGTTAAAAAAACAGATCATACAAAGCCCCAAATTGTGAACATTTCCACTGAGACCAAAATTATATATTTTCACTCATATAATGGTACCTTATTTTCAGAGGGTAAGATTATGTAGTCTAGCAAGCTTAAATGCATGTATTTATTTAGCTGTTTCACCATTTTGAAACTTTAAAAGTCATAGAACATTAGAAGACACATGAACTGGAGTTCGCAAATAACTTTACACTTTCAAGGACCGTTCATCCCAAGGACGATAACTATTACTACTGTATAACTATAAAGTTTAAATAATTGTTCTAATTCTATGAGAATAAATATCCTGGATAAGTTTCAATAATGTTTCAGAACTGGCCATAGCACTGCCCTAATCAGGATGCTATATGACATTTTATTAAAAGCTGACCATGGGAACTGTCAGCCTTGTCTTGTTAGACTTAAGTGCAGCTTTTGACATGCTGGATCATGCCATTCTGCTAAAGCCCCTTGAGTGGCATGTCGCACTAAAAAAACGTCTGCTCCTATAACTTATGGGGTAACTCAGAGCTCTATACTAGGGCCGCTTTTCTCCCTTTACTTGTTGCTATTTTGCTCTATATATAATAAGCATGGCATTTCATATCCCTGTTATGCCAATGATATGCAGTTGTATTTTCTTTTTAAAGCGGGAAATAATGCATCTGAAAATTCTCTGCTGGATTGCCTTGAGGATATGTGAAATGCTGGATGAATTCCAATTTCTTAATGTTAAATGACAAAAAGACAGAAATTTTAATTTAAAAACAAAACAAAAAACATGAGTGTACTCTAGTAAAGTGCCTTCTTTATCGAGGTTACAATATGTTCAAAATGCTGAGGCCAAAATTAACAAATACTAAGTAGAGGGACCATAAAACTCCAATCTTGGAATCTCTTGGCATCTCTTCAAGGAGGCGTTTCCCCCTCCGATTAATCAATGAATTGAGTTAAAAAATATTGTTGTTTACTTTTAAAGCCATTCATGGTTGCGTGTGTTGCATTCATGGTTCATGGTTGCGTGACACTTGTGTGTGTCGTTATATTATTAACATCTTTCCAAAATCAAGCTCAAATGAAGTTATGAGGTTTTTCACCAACAAATGACGGAGAATTGTGTTTTGTCCATGATTAGAACAGTCGCATCTGACGCAGAAAATGCATCACATTTTATCAGGTTGTAAAGGTTATTATAGCTAAATGGGCGCTCAGTTTTTACTGTCGTTTAATATATTTGGCAAAATGCGTGTTATAAAAGACGAAGTTTTACGCACAGGATGCAATGGCTATGAGTAGATGGCAAATACCAGACTTCTCCGCTCCTGAAATACAAAAAACATTAGCCGTTTTGAATAAAGAAAACGCTGTACTTATCCAAAGAACCAGATTTTGATTTACCCTTGCACTGCAACAAGCAGAGACAGTTTCCAAAATGCGTGCAGGACTTCATTCACGGTTGAGGCGGGTTGAGCTACTGTATGAGACTTTGCCGATAGTTTGAGGATCCACTTGAGTTATGAGGTTTCACAAGCTCTTAGTTTAAATTACAATTCAAGTTCTGGTATAAAGTATAAGCAAAAAAAAAAAAAAAAAAAAAACATTATTAACCAGCATTTTTTCTGATCAATGATAATGTTACAAAAGGAACGCCTGAACAGAAACGTTACAATACTGATTCTGCTCGGAGTGAGACCGATATTTTTTTCTTTCTTCGTTTTTAAGCCTTGATTGATTGATTGATTGATTTAATTTGAATGGGGTCATGTTTTTTTTTTTTTTTTTCAAGTTTGACATTGAATCCTTTTGTAGATATTGGTGGTTGAAAGCTCAGGAGGTCGACTATTATGTTGACTATTATGTTAGCGGCAGTGGCTCAGTGGTTCATGTGGGTTGTCTACAAACCGGAAGGTTGGTGGTTCAATCCTCGGTTCCACCTGACCAAGTGTCGAGGTGTCCATGAGCAAGACACCTGCTCCCGACGAGCTGGATGGCGCCTTGCATGGCTGCCGTCGCCCGTCGGTGTATGAATGAGTGTGTGAATGGGTGAATGTGAGGCAAATGTAAAGTGCTTTGGTGGCCATTGGGTCTGTGAAAGCGCTATATAAATGCAGTCCATTTACCATTTATTTACCATATTTCTAGTCCTCTCAAAGTTACACTATTTAACTTTTGGGCATCTAATGGATGAAGCATATTACTAAATGTTAACTAAACTAAACTAAACTAAAGCCCTTGTTGATTTGTCTTTTATTACAGGCACTGTCACTTTCCCTTTTTGCTTGCTAATTTCGATTTGAGATGCATTTGTTGTGTCTTCAAGCTACTATGAGACTTTTCACTGCATATAGTAGCCTTTCATTTATTTGCGGATATGACGTAAACGTGCATTGTCGATTGATGGAAATATGCAGTTTCTCGTGAAATCTATCCAGACCACTCTAAAATATAAATCATTATTAGGCAAAAACATGGTTTAGAAGATGGATTTATGATGTACTTGCCGAATATTTAAAGTTTGTTAATTTAAAAAAAAAAAAAAAAAAAAGTTACATAGTGGAACTTTAAGTTTCCCATCAGTTTGGGCTGATTTTAGAGGCGCAATTCTCAGCCCCTGGGATTACATAATGGAGTCGGGTCTGCACGTTTCACAGCGTCCAATCCTGCTACAAAAGAGTGGGCAGCCCCAGGGGATGATGTCATCACCGTTAATCATGTGATTGACCTCTGGGCCACGCAGGTCCGACAGCTCCTCTTTTGGTATCTAAATTCATTTAATGTGTCTGACTCAAAATCAGTATTCAGACGCTTGCTGAGCACTGCATTGCACTCCTCAATCTCTCAATGCCTCTGGTTCAGTCAGCCATGGAGCTAAAAAGGAGAAGTGGGGTGCCAGCAACACCTCAGCAGGGATCTGTCTCTGAGAGAATAGTGAGGGCCCCTTTAGTTTTAGTTTTTTTTATGCGAAAGAGAGCCGAAAGTTGAGGAACACAGGTCTGTCTGCAACGGACTTTTGATTTCCAAGAAAGGGATAAAAGTATTTTTTAATATGAGGTAGAAACTACAAATAAAAAAAATCTGAAATTATGAATGAGGGAATATTGAACCTGATACTGAATTGTCATATAAAATTAAGTATATTGCTGCTGTCACCACTCACCAAAAGTCATATATTCAGACACCTTAAAGGGATAGTTCACCCAACAATTACTCACCCTCACCCCGTGTCATTCCAAACCCATTAGACTTTTTTATTAATCTTTGACACACAAATTAAGCTATTCTTATATTATTTTTCATTGAAAGTCAACTCAGGAAAAACTTTTATGCTTCAAAATTTCCATAAAGACATTTTAAAAGTAATCTATGTGAAACAAGCAGTTTAATCCAAGTCTTCTGAAGAGAGAAGGTCACTTTAAATATGATGAACTGATTTAAATTTAGGCTTCTATTCACATTAAAAAAAAAATCAACACACATTTAACACAGAGCACATCAAATGGATGGTCAAATGTGTTTGCTTGGTGTGTTTGTTCATGAAATCAGTTTATCATATAAAGTGATCACTTCTCTTCAGAAGACTTGGATTAAACTTCTTGATTCAAATGTTTTTGTTTTTGCAATATCTTTATGAACTTTTTGGTTGCATGGACTTTCAATGGATGGACCAAAATGAGGTGGAGGATATTAAGAATATCTTCATTTGTGTTCCAAAACTGAATAGAAGTTTTGGAACAACGCGAGTGTGAGTAAATAATTATAATTAATAAATGGTGAACCAACCCTTTAAGATTTCTTTTATTTTTGTTTCATTCTTTGTATCCCCATAAGAAAAAGAACAGAGTGACTATTTCTTATTTCAATCAAACAAACCACCAATCAATCATACAGCACATTGTATGAGAAAAAGATTCTCAAACTTGCTCAAGATTGAAAATGTGACACTGAACCATGGAGAGCAGCTGAAAATCACATGGTCACAAAATTCAGGTGTGCCAGAAACCTCAACTCATTTATGAATGGTGGGGAAAAAAATGAAGCCCACAATGTTATTGTTACGGTTGGGTGTAGGCAGGAAGCACGAGGAGATCAGGATTTCCAAAAACAATATACTTTACTAATAAATCTAACTCAAACTGATACAGGCAGGCAAAGGATGCACAGGTAACATACACACACCTTTCACAAACGAGAACCGACAAGGAGTGAGGGAGAACACAGGGTTTACATACACAGAGAACGGATCATGGGAACAAGACACAGCTGGGGCAAATTAACTAGAAACAGGTGAAGGAACTGAACACAAACGAGGAGCGGGAAAACTGAGATACAGGACTGAACCAAAACACAATGCAGGGGGAAACACAGGACACACATGTAACATAACGCCCCCTCCAAAAAGGCGCGTCCTCGCGCCGTATAACTTCAATAGGGGTGGGTGGGGGGGCGGGCGCCCTGGAGGCTGACGAGGGCGTGGCCTACCCTGAGCAGGAAGCCTCCAGGGCGGAGCAGGCTGGTCAGGGGGCCATGGCGGAGTAGGAGACCACCCCTCAGGCGGTCCTGGCGGAGAATCCCCTTCGGGCGGCCATGGCGGAGAATCCCCTTCGGGCGGCCATGCAGAGACGCCCCTTCGGGCGGCCATGGCGGAGACGCACCTTCGGGCGGCCATGGCGGAGACGCACCTTCGGGTGGCCTATATCCCCCCCCCAAAACTTTCTTGGGGGGAATCACAGGCTCTGGGACAGGCTCTGGGACGTGGACAGTCTCTGGGACGTGGACAGTCTCTGGGTGGGCAGAAGGGACATGGAAAGTCTCTGGCTGGGCTAGCGGTGAAGGCCCGGCTATGCTGGATGGAACCAGTGGTGAAGGCTCAGAAGGGCTGGACGGGACCAGCGGAGAAGGCTCTGAAGGGCTGGACGGGACCAGCGGAGAAGGCTCTGAAGGGCTGGACGGGACCAGCGGAGAAGGCTCTGAAGGGCTGGACGGGACCAGCGGAGAAGGCTCTGGCTCGGCGTGACGCGAAGCTCCGGCCCGGCAGGCGTGACGCGAAATTCTGGCTCGGCAGGCGTGCAGGTAAGCTCAGGCTCGGCAGGCGTGCAGGTAAGCTCAGGCTCGGCAGGCGTGCAGGTAAGCTCAGGCTCGGCAGGCGTGCAGCGTGCAGGGAAGCTCAGGCTCGGCAGGCGTGCAGGGAAGCTCAGGCTCGGCAGGGCTGCAGGGAAGCTCAGGCTCGGCAGGGCTGCAGGGAAGCTCAGGCTCGGCAGGGCTGCAGGGAAGCTCAGGCTCGGCAGGGCTGCAGGGAAGCTCAGGCTCGGCAGGGCTGCAGTGGGGCACTGGCGGGCAGGCGACGTGAAGCTGCTGTGCAGGCTTGGCTGGGCTGGACGGAACCAGCGGTGAGGGCTTGGCTGGGCTGGACAGAACCAGTGGTGCAGGCTTGGCTGGACAGAACCAGTGGTGAAGGCTTGGCTGGGCGGAACCAGCGGTGAAGGCTTGGCTGGGCTGGACAGAACCAGTGGTACAGGCTTGGCTGGACGGAACCAGTGATGAAGGGTCGGCTGGGCTGGACGGGACCAGCGGCGGAAGCTCTGGTTCGGGATCTGTGCTGGACGGGACCAGCGGTGAAGACTCGGCCATCTTGGGTGAAGTAAGGGACACGGAGTTCTTGGAGAGGTATGCAGAGGGTTCCGGATCGAGGTGAACTGGGGCGCCTACATACTTCCGGATAGGAACTGAACGATGATTTTGACTATCTTCTGCATAGTCAACGAGGAAATCAGAACCATGTAATTCAAGGACATAATTAATAAAGTCCGGGACGGACTTATAACAATTATCCACGGAGATGAAATGGAATAAATTATCATCATCCAGTCCCATCCGGAAGCAGGCATTAATAGTGGAATTACCCCAGTTCACTAGATGGGAAACATCCAGGAACTCCTCAACATACCTCTCCAACGAACGGCCATTCTGCTGAATGTTGAAGAGTTTGTCTTCAGCCAAGTCCATCTCTGTTTTGGGCCGGTTCTTCTGTTACGGTTGGGTGTAGGCAGGAAGCACGAGGAGATCAGGATTTCCAAAAACAATATACTTTACTAATAAATCTAACTCAAACTGATACAGGCAGGCAAAGGATGCACAGGTAACATACACACACCTTTCACAAACGAGAACCGACAAGGAGTGAGGGAGAACACAGGGTTTACATACACAGAGAACGGATCATGGGAACAAGACACAGCTGGGGCAAATTAACTAGAAACAGGTGAAGGAACTGAACACAAACGAGGAGCGGGAAAACTGAGATACAGGACTGAACCAAAACACAATGCAGGGGGAAACACAGGACACACATGTAACAGTTATCTTTTGTATTTTTTAACAAGGTATTCAAGTAAACGCACACCTTTTGGAAGTGCAAGTTAGGGAAGAAAAAGGTATACAACTGCACACTTTGTCAAGGTACCTTGATAAAGGCTTATCATCGAAACATTGGTTCAATAAACTTTTGTGCTCGTACCCGAGCGCTGCACATCGCAAGTGTAGCTGAGCTACTGAACATGCTTACTATGTCTGAAAAGCCATACTGTATGGATATGGTTATGTTATGCAAACATAAAAATGCGATAATTTACAAATCTTGCACTATGGTAAAAGAGTTTTGAGGTCATACTGTGCAAGGAACCATGCACAAATTATTTATTAATATGCCATTCTAATCATAAAAAAGGAATACAAGTTGCTGATGTTTTACTGCCACTAGTGTTCATTTCAGTTGGAAACGGCAGTGCTTATGCTTCTGCTATTCATTCAATTATGATTTTAAGCATTATAGAGCGTAGAACAAATAGAGTCAGTGAAGAATGTAAAGAGGGATAAAAAAACCGCCTTGACCCCTATGGCGCTCTGTGTGTGGCTTGTTTGTTTGTTCAACAGATTGTCCAAGCACAAAAGCTGAATTGTACTGTGAGCTATGACGGCATGATAGGTTTGTTGAGCATTGTGGCAAGACGTTCATGTGTGCTTACAAAGTAAAAGGAGAGCTTTAATGTCTAGCAGTGATTAGCCCTGAAGCAAAGGCAAAGGCCAAGCCTTTGGGATCTGCACCAGCCACCAGCTATTTAAAGTAAATCCTTATTGAAACAGTAGCTACCAAAAGTTCTCTGAAAAGATCTCTTCTTTAGCAAAATACTATTTTGACAGCCTTTACTCACCCTCATATTGTTCCAAACCTCTATGACTTTTAATTCTTCCAAGGAACACAAAAGGAGATGTTCTAAACACTTGTCACTCTTCTTCATGCAATGGGACATTAAGCCTTGAAACATATCTATCTATCTATCTATCTATCTATCTATCTATCTATCTATCTATCTATCTATCTATCTATCTATCTATCTATCTATCTATCTATCTATCTATCTATCTATCTATCTATCTATCTATCTATCTATCTATGGGGCTGTTTACACCTGGCCACTTGCGTTTTCTCAGATCGGATAGCTATCTGATTTATCAAAACGATTCCATTTACACCTGGTCACATAAATGTGTTTTTTGCAAAACGGATATAAATCCGATCTTCAATTCCCGCGCTATATGCAGATTTAATGGAGTGCACATCACCGAGAGCAACAGATATGATCATCAGCTAATTTCAAAACCAAAGACAGCAATAAGAGAGAGCGGCAACAGCCCTGGTAAGATCATTTCGTTTCTTTACTTTTTAATGAAGATGATTATGTGTTAAGCGTCTGCGACTTACTTTCACTTTGATTTGCGATAGTTTGCACGTTGGCTAGATGAATGCTCAGTAGCTGCGGTAATGCGTGTTGCAGTAGCGTCGTCATTTCTGACTACAACATGACATATAGCCTATATCCTAACACGCTGTCACACGTTTATTTTTTAACATTTTTGGGAGGAGTAAAATTTGCATAGGCCTATGTGGTTTCAACAACCAGATGCATTTACACTTGTCCAGTTTCGTCTGGAATGCGACCCAGACCACCTCCTGAAGTGGTTTGAGCGATCGGATTCAAATCCGTCTCGAATGCCTTTCGGAGGGAATTTACACCTGGTGTTTTCACGATCGGATAGCTATCCGATCACAGAAAACGCATGAAGTGGCCATGTATAAACAGCGTCAAACTTCAAGAAAACCATTTTAAACTAGTTGTGGACATGTTCTGCATTTTATTTTGTCTTATTTATGCAAAGATTTAAAATCTTTCTGTAATACTTCATCAGAAAAAATGTTCATGTATAACCATTGGCTTTAAGGAATGAAATGGCAGACAGTTAAATCTGCATTCATGACTGATTTCTATATTATTTGGTGAAATATCATGGCAGAAATATCATCTACACTAGTAGATCTACCTTCAGATTGGGAGCACAGTTCCACAAGGGCTATCTTCAGCTTCAGAAAGAGTTTTAGCTTCTTTGTGTGGTTGTCAGAGTCCATAAAACCACTGTGTAATGCAAGGCTGTCAGCGGGAAGGAGGGAAGGAAGGGAGGGAGGGAGGCGACGTGCCATATTACGCAATCTAAATCTACAGAGAGAGTGAGAGATCCTGGCTGAGGCTCAACTCAACTCTTCCTGAACACATCTGCACATTCACAGCACGTCCCTCAGTAATACTCAGTTCTCACACTATACAATAAATCTCATCGCTTGTATTCATCCACGACATGGAGCAGAAACGGAACACTAAATCCTTTAATTCACAAAACATCACAACTATTCCCTAAAATATGCACAGAGATTCATCACACTATAGGGAGAAAACACACAGTGAAAAGGAATGTTGCACTTGAATGCCACAAAGGCAGTTTTTAAATACACACATCCACTTAACATGAGATGACCTGTGTAAAGTGAACTTTTTCACAAATTTCAGAAATTAGGCATTGAATACATAACTGTAATAGGGAATACTGATAAAGAGAAATGTGGAAATTAGGCTCACTGCAATAACAACTTCTATTGGGATACACTGTACACAGTATGTTGACTTTCAAACGTATTTAGTGCTTTTGCACCCCTCATAAATTCCTTGCATTCTACAGGCTAAAAAAAAATATCTTTCTTTCTAAATGGGGCACTCATGAAAATATTTGGGATATTTATAGTCCATCCAGTATAAAAACAGCTAGCCATGGGGTACACACGCACCTCACTAAAGTTACCAATCATAGTGTGGTTTTTCGCAAAACATATAGACATACAATAGACATATTAGTACTGTTAAAAAGTATAAGAGCATTAGAGACAAAAACATTAAAAACATTTCAAAAACATTAAAAAAGCGTTCTGACCCCAAACTTTTGAACGGTAATGTAAGATCCACCTTATTATAATATTAAAATTATTATTAATAAATAAATACATAAAAATGCTGGTTACTGGTGGTACTGTACCGTTTTTGATCGTAATGGAAATATTTGACCTTTGTTTTACCTTTGTTTGTAGACATGTAAATTGAAAACTTGATCAACTCTACATGCTGTTATCATTTTAAATATATACACATAATTGAGAAAGAATCTCAGTTCTGGACCACTCCAACATTCCCATGCAACATCCTAGGAATACTCTGGAGACCATTAGCCAAAATGCACCATCTCCTCAGGAATGCTGGGAGCACATTCTTTCCACATAAGGTACAGGGAGGAGAGCCGTAAAATTGTATGCATTGATTTGTAGGGCAAAGTGCAGAGATGAGAGAGGCAAGCTGAAAATAGGACAGCAATAAAAAATGAGAAAGAGAGAGATAGCAAGGCTGAGAAAGAGAGAGAGTGCCTGGTTGGGAGGGACGCTGGAATGTAAGCTGCTCTGTCCAGCTGTGTGTCCAGAAGGAAAGGGGCCTTCCAAAAGCAGCAAGTCATGAATATTTATAAGCTGTTTCCCACACCCCTTCCTCTCTGACTCCTCTTATTGCAGATTAAATGAGCAGCGGTCAGGAGCAACGGAACCCTTGCCAACACTAATCTCAGGGTTTTGAACCTTTAGCTTCTGATTGGACAATAATTAAAATGTTTAATTGTAATCAAAGAACTAAACAGAAGCTGAGAAGGATTTCAGTAGGTTCCGGTTTCACAGACAAGGCTTAAAGGTATAGCGGAGGATTTTCTTTTTCCGGGTGGGTAGTCTATACTATTGGTCCACCTAAGTGTCAATCATTCTGGTGATATGTTTACGTAAGGCCGTCGTACGTGCTTGTCCCTATGTAGTTTTCGCTTTCTGCGCATGCGCACTTTCAGGTGTATTATGTGTGATGAGTTACGGTTTCAGCCATTCCTTTGAAAATGCCCGAGGGTCGAAAGAGAAAAAATGTATACGAAGTGTATGATAAGAAGAGAAAAGCCGCAGAATATAGAAACAAGACCAGAGTGATTTTGGGTGAATATTTCACATGCTGGCGTGCGCTAAAAGCACAGGTTGGGCTTCCCACTGATGCCGCAGTCGCGAAGATTCTACTAGACAGGTAAAGTTTGTCATGCTATTTGGAGAAATCCATTTAAAATCACTGCTAGTAAAAGTTCATGTAAGCTATAATTAGCGATGCTAGCCCTGGCACAAGTCATGCAAATAGTGTTGCGCATGTGCATTTTTTTTTTAAATTGGAGAGGGCGGGTCTTCTCTAAAATTCGGAAAGATCCTCCGCTATACCTTTAAGCCTAGTCCTAGACTAAAATGCATGTTTGAGCTGTTTTAACTGAAAGCAACTTGCACTGACATATCTTAAAATATGTCAGTGGCATTGTTTTGTCTCAAGATGCAGACCAGTAATGTTTTTTTTTTCTAAAGCACGTTTATAAAAGCTACTTAAATGTCCTAATTAAACTAAGGCCTAATCCTGGTTTAGTCTAAGCCTTGTCTGTGAAACCGGGCCTGTCCTATATGTCTAAAAAAACTGCACTGTGTAATTTTGATGAGTTATGAGTTATCACATCCTGACGTCAAGTGTCTTTACGGGATCTTTACGGGATGTGCGTGAAGGCACTCACAGATTCCGGAAAATCACTGGCAGTGTGAATGAACCAAAATCAAACGATCCCGGGACAAATCCCAGGACACATTATCCGTGTATTTACCGGAATCTCTGTGTGAAAATGGCTATAGTTTCCACAGAAATATTAAGTAGCACAACCATTTTTGACTGTGATAATAATAAGAAATGATATCTGAGCACCAAATTGCATTTTAGAATTATTTACTGAAAGACACTGAAAACTATAATTGCCTGCTGAAAATTCAGCCTTTCCATCACAGGAATAAATCATATTTTATACATAAAATACATTTTAATATATTAAAATAGAAAAAAAAAGTTATTTTAAATTTTAATAATATTTCCTGATATTAATACCAAGTTCTGGCATGAGACTCTACATGGCGCAAGCTGATAGGTCCTTAACTAATTTGGTAGCGATCACATCATGTTATCTACATAGCACAGCTGATTGGTTGCTATTGCATCAGCGGCCAATGAGCTACGGCTCAACTTTCAAATACCGACAGTGTTTGTTGTAGCTGTCTGCAGAAAGAATCTTAAATCAACATTTAAAGGGGTCATATAATGCCATTTTCATACAAGTTAATTTGATTCTTTAGGGTCTAAATGAAAACTTTGTAATATACTTTTATTAAAAATTCGTATTAGTATTGTAAGAAAACACTCATTTTACCTGGTCAAAAACAGCTCTGTTTTCAGCACGCCGTTTCAGTGCATATGCCATTAAATGATAATGAGCTTTTCTCACTCCGCCCCTCTGTTCTTTGAGGCGTTTTTGACACAATGCACGTGGAGTGTTGCCTTGACAACAGTTGAGGGTATATTTTGGAGTAAGAATGGCAGTGGGAGTCTCTGATGACACATCTGTGCAACCGTATCAATTTGAAAACAAAACTCAGCCACTGCGTCTTCAGCGGTTCGGATTTAGGAACATCAAAATGACTGCTGTGTTCATTATTACACCCAAGAACAGAACACCACAACCGCTTAGACGCCATTCTGCTCCAGCGTATCAACAATGACAGACTATGATGATAGCTCGCTCAGGGCGGGTCTGTGTTAAAACGCTGCTGTCAATCAACAATCGTGGGAGGGGCGTCCGATTTAGCGACGTCACAAAATCGAACGGCTCGATTTGAGGCAGGGGAAAACATATAAGGAGATTAAATCAAAAACACTGGATGGATTTTTATCATTATGGTTGTGTACAGGCACTGCCAACACACATTTCAGTACAATCAACTTGTAAAATATTCATTATTATAAATGAAGTATGACCCCTTTAAGATAAGTGAACACTCTTTTACTCCATATCTCTGTGCACATTCCGTGGTTTGCTTATTAAATTAGCAATCATAACAGTTTAATCAAGTCTTATGTTTAACAGTCTAGTAGAGATTGAGCATATAAACTGCTGTCTATTATTTGTAATTGCTGTGAGGATACGCTGTCTAAGCTACAGATTTGAGAAAAGGTTAAAGTGAAATAATACATCTCCGCCATGGCCGCCTGCTCATCCTGCTCCGCCCTGGAGGTTTCCTGCCCTGGATAAGCCACGCCACGTGATCTGTGTCACCTGTCCTCACCTCGTTAGTGTTCATTTGTGTCTGTAGTTTCCCTCTGTTCAGTCAGTCCTTGTCGGTTCTCGTTTATGTAAGGTGTGTTTATGTTACCTCGTGTTCTCGTTTATGTAAGGTGTGTTTATGTTACCTCGTGTTCTGCGTGTACCCTCTGCCTGTTTGCCTGCCTGTACCAGTTTGGTGTTATTTAGTAAATGTTGGAATTGGAGCCGTTTTGACTCAGTCTCTTCTTCAGCACGCACCACACCCGTAACACTCAAACGCGAGCCAAGACCGTTCACTTCACTAAAAGCTGTCGCTTTGTCAGTTCATCGCGATCTCACAAAGTTCCGTTATACTGTAATCAAAGTATGGTACGGTATGGTACGACCGTTTGATTGACACACTTACAGTCCAATGATTCTAGGTGGTCTTGGAAATGATTGGCTGGAGTTTTTCGAGACCTGCCCGTTCCACAGATGATTAAATTGCTTAATTTTTATTTCAGTGCTTCTAACTCAGTGGCTGTAAGTGTGTTAGGAATAGGATTTCAAGTGATTTTGAAAAATGGTCAAAAAAGAAAATCACATACCCCACCTTTAACTAAAAAGTGCTGTATAATTACATAATGTAAAATAAAGACATTTTAGAAATTATAAACAAAAAATGCATGACCACATATAAGTCTTTACCCTTTAAGACACCTAAAACCAGTGTTGTAGTTGGAGTCCAAAAACATATTCAGTCTTGAGCCTGAGAACAACGGCATAGCTTCATATTGTCATGGACTCAACCTATGCAGGTCTCAGCCTGGACTTGAACTCAAATGAACAGTCTGTTCTCGACTGTAAGAAGGCCTAAAACAGTCCACATGTCAACCAACAAGACCCAGTAACATTTTTCAAGCATTCATAAAACAATATACTTCTGCAAAACCAGTAAAATTATATACAAAGCAAGTAAAGTTCATTGTGACTGTGCAATGACTGCGAATCTATCCAGAACTGGCCATAGTCCAAAGCTGTGTGTCGAAGAAAGAATAGCCTAGTCATTGAAAGAAAGGCCACAAAGAGGCATCTAGAAGTTCAAAAGGGCTTACAGTTCTCCATTACAGGAGAAATAGGAGCATCAATCAAGAATGACACACACATTCCATAAATCTTTCTTATACATGAAGATGAAAACTTCTAAGAAGTGTTTGGTTGAACCTAGCCAAACATAACTCAGCACATCAAACTTCCCCACAGTGTAGCCTGCTGTTTTAGGGATGCTTCCTTACATCAGGGAAAACCCATAAAGATCGAGGAAAAGATGCAAGGTGTAAAGAAGATTCTTATAGTAGAAAAAAACATTGTTCCACAAGATTGTCGGGACCAAGAAAACAGTTTGTCTTCAGATAGTTACGAAGATACAGCATGTTGAGCAATAAATGTACTGGTCTGCTGCCGAGAACAGTTTATCTTTCGACAATCCTGTGGCTGGACATCTGCCTTTCCTTCAGAGTTTAGTTTCAACCCTTCTATAAGATACCATTCGTTTTCAAGTGAAAGTCGTCTCAATTCAAGATTAGAATTGGGCATACATGCTTTTTTCAGCTACTCAGTTTTTCCAAAAAAAAAAAAAAACCTTTCTAATTGGAAGAGGAGGGTTTACCTTTGGCTTTTCCAGTCGTACTAAACCAATTTATTATATTTAAAAACTATAGGACAAAAGCTAGCAAACATATTTAAAATAAATAAATAAATGTTAGTTTGAAATAAAACAATAAAAATAAATATATAAACTAGTATCTTCATAAGCAGATATAAATGTGATGTTAACTGAATAAAAACTATGTATAAACAAATAAACCTAACAAAACAACTAAACTGATATTATACATGTATATAAATTCAAAATATACAATTAAATAAAATGTAAAAAGTGACATTTTCAAGAATAATACATGTGCTAAATCTCACAAACTAACTACTTACTCAAACTACAATCACCAGCAAAGTTTAAGTGCATACATATGTGCACTGTGACACCTCTTGACCAGCTCGCTCAAGAGTTTGAAGCTGGAACTCTACCTAAAAATGTGGATTTCCAGGAGCAGTACTGATCACTAACACTAAAGCCTAAGTTAAATAGGCCTACTAAACTAATATTTGAATGTGGACTAGGGATACTAGACACTGGCATGGCTCATATATTATTTGATGTGAAAATTAGGGAATTGTGGAGAACTGCCCTGTTCCATCAGGACTACATTTGATCGTAGTGAGTCCTTATTTTTACTTTTTTTAACTTGAGGCACATTATTAACTTTTGATTCCAAATTGGGGTCAGTTGCTGTATTGCTCTGATCTAGTACCTGTCTTTCACACGTTTCATATCCATGATTTTATGACATGGCGGAAGCTTCTTTTTTTTTAATTTAAAGCTCCAGATGTACTCACCCAAACACCACTATATCTCTTGAAGGAGAAGCTGAAATTTTCTAAAATAACTTTTTTGACACCCCTAGATATTAGATCACTACTCAGAAGTTTTATTACTGAACTCTGTGCCATGATGCTTGTACATACATGCAGGTTATTAAAGACAGAAATACTAAGAGAACACAATTGGGCTGTTTGCCAACTTTATCTCTCAAAACAAACACGCGTTGCTATTGCAACAGAGCAGTGATGTCTGGCTTCATTTTACTCTCACAATCAGTGTTTGGGATTGACAACCACATTTACAATGGATGTGACAACCATATTCTGCTGCTTTGTAGCCTTTGAGAGAACAAGATAGTAAGGGAGATTCTCTTAATTATTGTATCCTTTTTATACAATTAACACAAGACAAGTTGCAGGGGTCAATAATCTTGGACCCAGGGCTTAGTGACCTGATAAAGGTCAAGTGGGAGTGGATTTACCTTCATAACTTCCTGCAACTCCTTGGGAATGAATCTAGGGAATGTGTTAATTTACTCTATTCATAAATCTTGACAAGCAATAACATTAGCAAAAGATTAGCAAGAACCAGTGCTGAATAATAGAATGTTACGAAGATGGTAAGTAATTCAGTATGCCCATGATTTTCATGTGAATCTTCTAAATGAGGCACTGGTCGACAGCACAACGGTCACACCTCAGTTGCTCATCCTGATTTCTTTATTAATGGGCAACTCCATTATTTTGGAGTGACTGCGCAGAGGACGCTATAAGAAAGCGTCATGTCATCAGATGGCTGAATGGGCAACCAGGGAGAAAAGCTTTTGGAAACATGGACAATCACTAATTGGATGAGAGATTCATTGGACAACGAGGAACAGGCTCTTATGCAATCTGAATGAAGAATGGGACTGAAGCTCTTATAGTTGTGCACATGTTTGCTGTATGGGTGGGCTAAGTTTGTTCACTATTTAACTTCAGCAATGAACACGTCCAAACCATGTTTCACATCGAGTTAAGGGAGGAAAAGGGCTTCCTGTGCAGTAAAATGCAGTACTGCATAAAAGGATTTTTGTTTTGAGAGGGTATTTAGGGAATTCAGATAAAACTGAGGTATTACTTATTGGACCAAAAGCCTGTACACAGAATCTCTTAGAATACATTTAGCATTTAGAAGGATGTACTTTTATTTCATCCTCTACAGTTAAAGACCTGGGTGTTTTATTTGACAGTAACTTGTCTTTCGAAAACCCTATTACATACAGTGTTACAAAACCAGCCTTCATCCACCTCAGAAATATCGCTCCGCTACGGAAGATTCTATCTGTTTCTGATGCAGAAAAGTTTGTTCATGCATTCAAGACCTTTAGACTGGATTACTGTAATGTACTACTAGGTGGTAGTCCTGCATCCTACAGTTAGTCCAAAATGCAGCTATACTTTAGCCTGACTACGCCAGACTTCGTACTTCCGCTCAATATCAGTTCGCTTCTGTACTCAGTCTGAGATAGCGACCTATCTCTCAGTTTTCCTCCGGCCTGAAAACAGCCGGCCAATCAACGAACAGAGGGCGGGCTGAGAGCCGTGACGTAGACGCTAAGCGCCGAGTTTCAGATTGTATTTTAGATTAGGGAAATTGAAAACGACCGCGGATATGAGCTGTGTCCCAATGTGAAGGCTGCATCCTCCGAAGGCCGCGGACTTCGAAGGATGCAGCCTATTCGTCCTTCGAAGGATGCACCTTGTAGCCTTCATAGGATTTCCTAATTGCGCATCCAGGTGTTCCCGATTACCGCTCCATGGCGCCAAGCAACAGTGCGAGATGGAGCTGCCATCCTGATGATTAATTTGTTATAATTGAGTAAACAGCTATGGAGCCAGAATTGGCTATTGTCATTTTTATGTTTTATATTTTACTGAGGATGTTAAATACATGAATTTTCTAAACGACATTTAGGCCACTTGTCTTTAGGAGGAAAAAGCTCAGTATAATAGAATAAGCAAAAAAAGACTTCACATATAAAAAAGAAATATAACACAAACACAAGGTTAGATTATATAAAAATAAAACATTCATAAATTATTTTATGATTATTACTGTCTTCAGTGAACTCAACGCAAATGATAATAATATTATTATTATTAGCCTACATTTAGGCTACATATTTAGAAGGCGGTTTTATCCAAAAAAGGAACAAAGAAATTCGTCAAATGTCAGTCATAATACAGGGCTAAGATTATCACAAATAAACACTAGATTTTGACGCAAATGTGTGTGGGAGTGTGAGCGCGCACTGCATGGCACGGAGGCTTGACACTTGCATTTTCCCATCAACAGTGGAAACAACTTAAAAATACATTTTAACAATTAAAATGCCTCGTTATTTATTCAGACACATTTATTATCATTAGCCTATAAATCATGGTTCCAGAGACATGGCTCTTCTCATTCAGCATTGCGGGAAAAATATAATTTCCAGGTTCTAATCTGGCCTTAGAAAACCAGTAAAATCGACATTTGTCCCATAGTAATTTGTGAATATTTTAAATGTTTAATAAAGGGGCAAAAAGTCTTTTTTTTTTTTTTTTTTTTTTTTTGCGCAGCATTTGTGTAGCCTACTACAGTTCAAATTTTGGTGTTCAACTTTGGCTTTTAAAAATACAACAACCTTTCATTTTTAGTTTTTCAATTACGGGTTAAAAAAAGAAAAACAAATGGACGCAAAAGTAGGCTACCTTATATTATTAAATATTTAAAATAATGTATTTGTAGAAAGGTTTGATAGTCAATTAAAATACTAGTAAAATCAAAGACTTTAATCTAAAAAACTATCACTAAACTATCTTTAGTTTAATAGTCTGTGTAAATTTGCATCCATTCGTTTTTAATTTTTTTAACCCATAATTGAAAAACGAAAAATGAACGGTTTTAAAAGGCATAGTTGAACACCAACATTTGAATTTGAACTGTAGGCTACACACCAAATGCACCAAAAATGCTGTCGTCACCGGCGCGCAATGAATTATGGGGTAGGATCAGGGTAGGATAGGCCGCTAAGTGTCCATTTATGTATCCTTCCTTTCACGGGGAAACGAAGGGTGCATTTGGCGTCGCTTTTGAATCAGGGTAGCCTTCGTCGCGCCGCAATGACGCAACCGGCCTTCGAATACGAATACGGCCTTCGAAGGATGCGGAATTTAATTGGGACAGTCTTCATCGCGCCGCGGTGACGCAATCGTCCTTCAAATGCGTCCTTCGAAGATGCAGCCTTTGAATTGGGACAGCCTTCGTCGCGCCGCTGTGACGCAATCGGCCTTCAAATGCGGCCTTCGGAGGACGCAGCCTTCACATTGGGACACAGCTATGGAGACACGGGATGCAATTTGCTCTGTTGTGGAGAATATTCCCGGCATTTGCAAACTGAAGCCCGAACAAGAAGAGTGTTTGTTAAACATTTTGAATGGAGGTGATGTTATGGCCCTACTCCCGACAGGTTTTGGGAAAAGTTTAATTTATCAACTATTACCGATCGTCAGCGAGAAACTGGGGAGGCCAAAGGCCGGCAAGGCGATAGTTGTGATTGTGTCCCCCTTGGTTGCACTCATGGAGGATCAGGTTAAGGAGGCAGCAAAACTCGGTCTGTGTGCTGCACAGCTTGGCGTGCACAATGATCGAGAAATCATGGAGGGGAATTTCAGCCTTATTTTTAGTAGCCCTGAATCCTGGATTCTCAATCAAAAATGGCGAGCTATGTTAGCATCAACCCTATTCCAAGACAAACTCGGCACACGTCGCATACAAATGGTGAGTTTCCATACATGGGTTTGGTAATTAACTTCAACAAGTTAATTTATTTTGACATCAGCTCAGTTCAACACTGTCATTTGTTGTCTTTTGTTGTACGTTCACAGCCATGTTTACTCCGGTATTTCGCTAGATGGTTTCGTTTTCGCATCATACATGTGTTTACAGTGGAGTTCGATGCGGCTGAGCTGGCCGCATCGAACGCCATAACCAAACGTTATGTGATTGGCTTACGGGTAACCAATGATTTTATACTTCAGACAAGCAAAGCGAAGTAGCAGAAGTAGCAGAAGTATCTTTTTTATGGGCATGAGCGATGCTCAATTTACAAATGAATCACTCTTCTTTTTTTTTTGTCGATTCTGTTCAAAGACTTCATCAAACAAGTTGGCAGATCTGTCTAAATCGGTTAGCGAATCAGTTTGAATGATCTGTTCAGTTTTCTGCACGCACTGAATCATTTAAGCGCTTTCAATTCACACTCGACACGGAGTTAAACAGGAAGATTTAAGAACATGAAGAGCGTTGGATGAAGTGGCCGACCGTGGACCTACAGTACAGTCTAGTGAAAGCAAATCGGCAAATCTATCATATTGTTTGCCAGCGATGAAGATCTTTATTAGTTGAACATCTTCGTATGGTGTCTGTGAATGAATGATTCCACAGGACGATACATTCGATTTCATTTCATTCAGGTAATACATTTTACAACCAAACAGATTATTACGCCACGATAGCACAATCCACCTGCTGTCAAGACGCTGATCTTGACCATGGTGTTGACAAGAGACAGGAATATGATTGCAGACATCACGAACCATGTTTCCATGTGCAGTTTGTTAACGTTAGACGTCGTCTTTTTGTCTGGTACTAATAAAGTTCACTAGCTAAACACTAAGTTATCATTAGCTAGTTCATGCTTACAGCTGTTAGCTAACAATGACTGTACCTAACGTTAGTTGTTCGCTGGATCGACCAGCTTACATGCATCTTTCACTGTATTTTACTGAACTCAGCACAGAGCCAACCAACCCCGTGACGTCACCAGTTATAATACCGCACAATGGCGGCGCCCTTGCCGCTCGAAAGATATAACGGTGTTTCTTTTTTCTTTTATATGTTAACATTTGTCATGTGTCTTATATAATTTTGATTATAGTGGTAATCCATCTTGTAAATTATGTAAACTTGACTGACTGCTTCATTTCCCCTTTAACTTCAAATAACCCAACACATGTGACTCAGATTCAGATGACGCAAACTCTGAATCAACATGCACCAATGCTACATTTTCTATATAGTCTATTGTAATCATTATGTTCACAACTTGTAATAATTACTTTAATGAGCTCTGTTTCTGCCTAAAATGAATACAGGATGTTAGCTAATTATGAAATACATTACTTGTACACAGTCACCTGATAACAGATTACTCTACATTGTAATGTAGACACATGCATTTTCTGTAAAGCTGCTTTGAAACGATATGTATTGGGAAAAGAGCTATAAAAATAAATGTGGGTTGAATCGAAATTTAACAGTTTTTGTTGACGAGCTAACAAATCTCTAAAATACAAAAGCTTCACATCCATTTTGATTACATAGTGTTTTTCATGATAAATTTTAACTAGACATTAACTGAGTGTTGACATCATCTAAATTACTTTATGTGTTTCCAACTAAGAACCATTCAGGTCTTCAATGGATTCATAATTACAACTTGGAAAGCTCGCCTATTTCTCTCCTTGACAGTGTCGTGACGTCATGTAAACAGAAGCAAAAAGGGCAATGGCATCCACAGTTGGCTCCTTCTGTTTGATACGTCATTTGATTATAGTTAGTGGTAATTGTGTGCTTGCTTTGAATTTGTGCACACATATAGAACTGAATTAACATAGTGGTTAAATAATTTGTTGTCATTAACAACCAAGTGACACATAGATCCATTTTGGTGTTGTGATTGTTGCTACAGTACAAATCCAAGGACGTTTCCTACAAGTAGAATTGCTGAGTTGCTATCTTGTAATTACAGTAATTCCAACACAACATGACTGCAAAAGACACAGTCTGTGAAGCATGCAGCAGAATAATAATCAAAGCAATACTAATTCTAGGTCAAACTCACCATGACAACTGTATGATGACTAAATGTTGATACTAAAGATGGGAACATTTCAGTCAAGTTAAGAACAAAAACATTTGGGCAGGGTTGGAAAAATGCAATCCCTCTTAAACTTCCAGGACATGCAAGAAACAGTTCATCCAGTACTGAAGTAAGAAAAAAACTTGCAACACAAGCCAGGAAGAAAGACGTAAGCACACCAATGATGAGTTGCATAAAACTTTAGTTCATTATGCACCGGACAGCCTGATCCAGTGAAACGGGGTATCATTAAGCACTAGGACAGATCGTTCTGACCACAGCACCCATAATCATCCCTTATCAGTCACTAACTCAATGTACATAATAGTTGAATGAATGAACAGCAGGGATTTCCACTGAATTTTCCGCTGAACTGTGGTGTCCAGGCTTGGGTCTATAGTGTCACGACCCCGCCTCAGTCCGGGGGTATTAACACTGTATAGGAAACTATGAATGATAGCAAAATGACGCAAGATAGAATGGAATGCGTCCATGAAGTCGGCCGGCCATTGAAAGTGAGCAATGAGGTTCATGATCAATTCCCTCTGCAGCAAGTATCTTGTGATTGGAGTAAAGTCAAGACCTTTTTGTCCATATGTTGGAATTTGTTGAGAAATCTAATTTTCCTTGATCTTTTGACATAGTATAAGAGGTCATTGCACTATATATATAAAAAAAAACATCCTGAAAGTTTCAGAACTCAAAACTTCCTTGTAAGTCCAAAAACTGCTTTTATTGAAACCAAGCTGCCAAAACGGTTCATTTCATATTTTGTCTCAGTATGATGTCATAGTGCAACGAAAGATCGCCTCTGCAGAAGAAAATCAATGCCTACTTCTACATCATTGCCTCATTAGCCCAGCCCAACGATTTGCGCATGTAGTAGGAGGTGAGTAAATACGAGAGTGATGCAATCACAGGATTACTCAAGCAACATAAACAAGAGATTGTGCAGTGCCAAATTGTGGAAAAAGAGTCTTTGCATTGCCATTTTCCTAACATTAGGAAAGCGTGGAAGAACTTTATTTTTAAAGTTCCAGATCGCAACACAGATGCACAGAGTATTGATGGCATGCTATCTAGATAATCTTTTTCATTTTATTTAAAACACGACACAGTGTAATTGACAAAGGTATATGTTTTACACTTTACTGCAAATGGTGAACGATGAGAACGACAGTGCGACAAACGATGATACATTTATTCATAATTCATTTACTTAAACTTTGCTTGCCACAACCAAGACTTATAAAGCATACACATTCAAATGTTTCACAGATGGCAAATGCTTTAACTAGGCTATATAACGTGATAAACACCTTTTTGTAACTTCGGTTAAACGCTAAGAATGTAATAGCTACCTCACAAATACATAAGGAATAAATATAAATAAAGATGATTAATTACCACGCAGTCGCAAACTGGAGCATATTTGAGGCGCAAGTTATTTCTTCTAATTCAGGATCAGACTCTGGCTCAAACATGTATGGCTGAATTTCACCGGTTGCCATTTTTCAACACCGGAAGTTTTCAGAACACTTCCACAAGTGTATTTTAATATGCAAAGTTGTTTCCCAATCATAGCAGCAGTCATTTGCTTGCACAACTTGAATGTGGTATTAAAGGGAAAAAAGAAAACTAAAGTCAGAACTCGCGTTCAAATACTTTTCTGCACTTTTCTGGCTTTCACATATAGACCTAAATCGTGAAAACAAGATGCCAAAGCAGCTGAATGGAATATTTTCTATAATCAAATAATTGGGATGGCCTGCAGGGTGTACTCTACAGTGTTTGTAATAGTGTATTTTGTTAGTTCACCCGTTTAGTAAATTATAATTCTGGCATCATTTACTCACCATAATGACGTTACAAACCCAAGACTTGTGTACATCTTTAAACATCCACAGGTAAATTTTACAAAATAATGCCACAGGTGATTGTAACGATGGCAACCTAACTAAGATTCAGTGGTATGGTATGTAAGAGTTATTAAAGGGATCGTCCAAATACACACACACACACACACACATACACACACACACACACACACACACACACACACACACACACACACACACACACACACACACACACACACACACACAATAATTCTCTCATCATTTACTAACCCTCATGTTGTTCTAAACCTGTATGAATTTCTTTTTCAGCAGAACACTAAAGAAGATACTTTTGGAGGAAAAAAACATTATTTCCATACAATGAAAGCGAATGGGGTCCAAAACAACCCTGCACCTTCATTGTATTGACAAAATAAAATTTTTGGGTGAACTATCCCTTTAATGTGCTCAATGTATGTGCGTTGATCAATGTTTATATGTAAATTACAGCCTAAACAGGGAGAGAAATCTATCAGGTTTCATTAAAAATATCTTAATTTGTGTTTTAAAGATGAATGAGCATGAGTAACTGATGACAGAATTGGTGAACTATCTTTTTAATGTGTAATAATTATTTTAAGCTTGTACAATTGCACAATTGTTACTAGGTCTGATGTAACCCCATCCCAAAAGCAAAAACACTCCAGTTAAAGGCATCGATCTAGACAACCATCATATCACATTGCATTAACCAACACACAGAAAATGATACAACACGAATATATTATATCAATAATTAGCTGATTATAAGAACAATAATCTGTTATATTTATATGTTCAATATCTTACCATAAGGACTACAAGAAACTGTAGTATGACAATTAACTACAGCAAGCAGGTGTTAGCAATGATCAAAATGTAAAACATATTCATAGAAAAAAATATATTTTAGAGGCATTTTGGTTTTACATTTAATGAAGCAGCTCAATCTTAGTGAACAACTTGCCTCATAAAGGTTGTCAGAAAGTTTTATTTTATTTTTAATTTAGCCTTTATTTAACCAGGAGAGAACCTCAATGAGATTACAGTCACTTTTACAGGAGTGTCCTGGCCAAGATAAATACATGATGTGACTGTCCACGAGGATGGAAAGAACTCAGAACATAATGTTTGTACATTGCATTTCCCTCTTGTATTAATTGATTAATAATGAGCAAAAAAATTAACACAAACCTTCCCCACTCTGATCTACACACACAACCCCCCTTCGACACTCTTTCAGCACTACACAGTGAACGAATCACCACTCAAAGCTTTTTAACTTTGTCATGCTCTTTAAACAGGGGTTTAAATCATTGTGGACCCATTTAAAATAATTTATGAACCAGAACTCACCGGTGTCTGGCGTGTGTAAAGCCTGCGTCAGCCCGGTCACAGAGAGCTAAATGCACACGTAGTATTACAAGACGGCTTTGCCATAACTGCTCCTGCTTCTGGATCTCTATTATCCCAATGCATGCATCCACAATGTATCTATCTCTAAGCTGACTTTCTCCAATACACAGCAAACAATTCCTCCTCTTCCAATAGCCCCACCCTTAAAAGCTTCATCCTCAAACTGAACCGTGTCTTTAGTCTCAGCCCGTCAGTGGAGGAACCTCCAGAGAATGAAATAGGACCTAGAACAGGACCTTGTGGTATTCCTCATCAGAGGGACTACAAAACTTCATGTTTTTTAACCCATTTAATCTCACTGGTAACATTTGTTATCTAAATTTAAATTATTTAAGTATTTCACACAGTTGTTCACTATAAATGAATGTGCAGACAGTCCTGATTTAACTGAACATTTTAATTGATGTAAATAGTCACATGATCAGAGCTGTTTAAGTGCATAATTCACCCAAAAAAAACAGGCTGTCATCATTGAATTGCCCTCATGTCATTCCAAACCTGTATGACTTTATTTCTTCTGCAGAACACAAAGAAGATATTTAAAAGAATGTTGGTAACTTAACAATTTTGGTGACCATTGACTTCCACTACATTTATCCAAATATCTTCGTTTATGATCCACAGAAGAAAGAAAGTATTTTTGGGTGAACCATATCTTTATTTCCAGTTTGGCCTTCTAAAAGATTATATCTGTGCCAAAGCGCCACAAAAGGAAGCATGTAAAGGATGTCATTATACAGATACAATTACTGTATCTTTTGTTACATGTATGTGACATAATTGATTATTACTTTTGACTAATAGGTGGCACTAACACCAAATTGGTCTGATGTACTCAGTGTTGGGTGACATTTATTTTTTTATGTGAGATTTTTGACCAAGCTGTTCAATAGTTATAAGCAAAAAAATATATATATATATATATATATATATATATATATATATATATATATATATATATATATCGTGACCAATTGTTGGCACTGTGCCAAAATTGTACAGGTACACTTAGGTCATGATAGTCATAACACACATCAAGTTTGGTCAGAATACGCTAAAGTGTATAGGAGATATAGCCTCACATCCATTTTTTTGTGTTTGTAGAATTTCTCACGTTAAACGAGAATGGTTTGATGAATTAACTTGAATTCCGTGTTCCGTCAGCAAGGTGTGAGGATGATATGATTAAATTTTCATGAAAATAGTAGGTTTTTAAAGAAAAATCTAAATGTCGGACAGGAAGTTCAAAACTGGTATCTATGTTCTCAGCATGACCCAAGTAATCTATTAAGACCAGTTTCATTACAATAGGCAAAATTTATCAAAAGCTATTAACATTTTTGGACATTTCATTATAATTCTTGACCACAAGATGGCACATCCCTGAAACTTTTTGAGTACCATCAGGGCATGGTGGCGATGACAATTACCAAGTTTCATAACGATACGCCAATGCCTTCGTAGAATATAGTATTTTACGACAAAATTCAAAATTGCCGCCATCTAAAACGGGTATCGTTTGACTCGGCATGCTATACCAAATCTAAAGAGCTTTTGTGATTTTTGGCCAAACCGTTCGTAAGTAATAAGCAAAAACAGCAATTTTTCTAAGTGGCACTGTGCCAAAACTGTGCAGGCACCGTCGACAGGCCTGCAGAGATATAGCCTAACATCCATTTTGGCGTGCTCTTCGTTTTGTCTAGTGAGTTATTCAAGAACGGCTTGACGAATCAACTTGATTTCCATATTTTTAGTCGCCATGGTTTTAAGAAGATCAGAGACAATTTTGGTGAAAATTGGATGAACCGTCTACAACGTGTTTGAAAAAGTAGTTTTTTCTGAAAATTCAAAATGGCAGAAAAATGTTCATGATGTTATAGGGTGCAAAGGAATCAGAGGAAAAAAATATTGTTTCTTGCCCTATACTGTTCAAAAGTTATTAGCATAAATGTACGTGAAATTTGGACAGTTGGTGGCACTAGAGGGATTGAGTTAGAAACTCCAAAATTGAAATATCGTTAATGCTGTCTGCCATCTATCTTTGTGCCAAATTTCACAACGTTTTACCATACGGATATATGGGCTGCCATAGACTTCATAGAGCGGAAGAAGAAGAACACTAATGGATACAATAGGTGCCTATGCACCATCGGTGCTTGGCCTCTAATAATAACAACAACAACAATGAAAATAATAATAGGCCTAATAATGAAAATAAAAATGAAGTATTACAGAATGGTATTTTGGTGATTGCATATTTTACAATTCCTAGCTGTATATTTGATTAAATAATGCCAACATATTTGAGCTGTTAAAAAATATCTTTGTCACTGTAAAATAATTATAAACATATAGGCTGTGTTTTTCATACAGGAAGCTGCACCGAATTTTATACATTTTAAAACATAATTTTAGTAATATTTTACCATAAAAATACTCACATCATC
The DNA here is from genome assembly GCF_029890125.1 of Rhinichthys klamathensis goyatoka. Lineage (NCBI taxonomy): Eukaryota > Metazoa > Chordata > Actinopteri > Cypriniformes > Leuciscidae > Rhinichthys > Rhinichthys klamathensis. The sequence goes on from NW_026606559.1 coordinate 2,497,872, forward strand.
TGGCGAAATATAGATTATATCCACGAATAATACATATTAAATATCACATCCCTCCCGTTAGGATTACGAACGTTTTTTTTTTTTTCTATGGAAGCACCAGTTTCATCACTTGCACGTTCGCATTACATGTAATAGCCTACATTAGTTACGAGGGTGTTCTGCTTACTTTTGGCATTAGGCTATTGTGTTATTTTTTACATGTTACATTTCTACACTGTGATAAAGCGGTAACAGGCAGGTTTACCATGATTTTTTTGTAGGATAGGGTAGGAGCTATCAATCAATTCCAAGGTTTAACTGAATAAGACCATTTAATTTAGATGCTACCACGTGGAGTCCATTTTAGGTGATCTGACAAAACATTTTTACAGCGTAAATTACAAGCTGTGTATTAACATAATTTGATTCTGCTGCTGCAACAACTTAAGTTTTTTATACTCTCTAGGATTCTAGGACAGAAATGCCACACCTCTCAGCCCTCTCTCGCCCACTGGTCTTATTTACTCACAAGTTCTTCTTTAGGGCAACCTACACCCGTTTCCCCCTCAGTGCACACTTACAGATCAAACTTTGGTGTGAACACTCGTTTCTAAAAACATATAGGGGTGAGAAGTAAAATTCATCGCTTACCTTTCTATAGCGGAGACGAAACGTGCCTTATTCACTGTAAATGTATGTATGTGTGGCTGCGCTGGACACTGTCAGTATCTAAAGACTCCGCCCACTTATGCCAGACCCCGCCCACTCCCGGGCAACACCACCCCGTCATCAGCCACTAGCGTTTCGCGTTCAGGCCAGACCCCCGCGCGAACCAATGTGTGCGTTGAATAAGCTTAGCGCGTGACACAGCTCTGAGTACACACGGTTAAAGCATTACTGACAACATGGCTGTGTGTACACACACACACACACACACACACAAAACACGTTTCACATCGATTTTTTTGCTCTCTACTCGTTACACATTAACGTTATATTATGTTCTAGATAGCCCCCACGTGCTCATGGGTTTAATCTTACCAGATATCTGATATTTGGGTCGTGTAGCTACAAAAGGTCATTGAGGAACTTTCCCTTCAGTAGGCTACACGTTTTATTTGACTGTTTTTCCGACTGTAAGAAGACAAATATGACCATAGTAGAATACCAGAACAGTTTCTGCTAAAATATAGTTAGCCTACTACAATAAATATTCTTTCCTAAAACCCAGTAAATTATGTCCACATGATGTCTTAATATATTGGATAAAATGTTAAACTCTTAAATGTTTTAAATATATTTAACACCAGTTTCTAATACACAAATCTTTGCATTTCCTCATAGACTGCACGTCAATGAGTAAAATGTCAACCCTTTCCTTACCTGGTACAACAAAGCAGTCCAAAAGGTTACTGGAGCTTTCCCCAAATGAGTTTAAAGGTATATCCTTCTGACAGTGAGTACAGGGACATCAATATTGTTGAATAAGGCTTTGTGCCTGTATAATATGCCATAAAAAAACTCAAAATATAGGTGGTTATAATGACCAATCTCTACATGACTGATATTGTGAATATGAAGATTTAATTGATTAGATATCCAGGAGGCGCAGCCATTACGTCCAATCTTGATAAAGGACAGATTCAGTGCTAAAGATATATTTTTTTAACCTGTTTAATACTCATTTAATTTCAAAGCATTTCATTTAGACAAAGCACTGTAGTCTTTTTAAGAACAACAACAAAAAACGTTTAAATGCATGAGTTATGAAAAGAAATTTGCACCCCATTTTATTTTACCCATTCAATCATACAGAAGTCTGTTGTCCTGTAGACTTTATTAGTTTATTTCTGTTAACATGTCTCCTCGGTGAGTAGTCTAGTTACTTTTGAAAAGGCTGATGGCATATGAATGATAAGAGTGCTTGTTAAATCAAACTAATAGCTCAGACTATGTGATGGGTATACAGTAATTATCAGAAAGCAAGGTTATAACTTATAACAAAAGAGTTTGAAATTGTTATTCACTCATAAATTCAAGTTCTACAATGTCTTTTGAAGCACATTCAGCAAATAACCCTTGTTTTCTTAAGAACCATTTTGTTGTTGTTTAAGGTTCTTGGGTTGGCTATATGATTCTTCGGAGATTAATTTCTCCAGGGCTGCGTTTCCCAAAAGCATCGTAAGCCTAAATTGATAGTCGAGACCATTGGTGGTAATTGTCATATGATCAACTTAAGCTTACAATGCTTTTGGGAAACGCAGCCTAGATCAGCGCATTATATTATGTGTTCTTGAAATCCAAAGAACGTTGATGTTTTTCTGTGGAACTTGAAATAAAGGACTTGTGGAACATAGAAAAGGTTATACTATATGGCATCACACTGCATGCTGCTTGGTTCTAATTCGAATCTTATTTTTTTATTTGTAATGAAACACAATTTGGTACTTGCTATTGCTAGTCAGAGGCAGTTGGTATTATTCATTCTAGAAAGCAAAAATCTTTATGCCTATTGCAACAAGTGGCATAATTTCTTGGAAGAGAAATTGTACATTTTAAATGTGCATGTATGCTAAGCTAACTTTCACAAATTTTAAGAGGAGACAGATGGCCTTGAATACAACAAAAAGCCACCATTTTGATGTCATGGAGTTTATAAAAATTGCATGTTGGCCATTTAAGCTTAAATTATTCAACCAAATATAATTAAATCCAGTTTTGTATCAGAAATCTTCCATGAACCCATTCAAAACATCTGTGACTTCCATCAGATGTGTCAAGCCTTTGTATATGAGACTGCTCAGTTCTCTAGGATTTTAGCATCTCTTAAAAATGAAACTTTGTTGTCATCTATGGTTCCATGAAGAAACTTTAACATCCATGGATCCTATCCATTGAACTAGACACTCTTAGAAATAGGAAAGGCACAGTGATGCCATAAAATAAACATTTAGGTTCCCTAAATAACATTTTATGGAATGGATATGTTCGATGTTAAATGTCTTCATGGAACTAGATTTCATTTCCAATCCAAGAACTGTTATTTTTAAGAGTGGATGCTAAACTTGACACAACAGATGGAAATCACAGATGTTTGAATTTTTAAGAGTGAAGGTTCTTTGTAGAGAAAAAAAAAAAAAAAGTTCTTTAGATTGTTCTTCACACTAAGGAATATTGTTTTCAATGGTACACTTATGTAACTTTTTAAAGTTTAAAACTTAAATAATATGTCAACACATCATTAATCCTTCTTCCAAAACGTGCTTTTGTTTGACCCTGATTCACTATGGTAAGGTAAGCCTTTTATAAGTATTTATAATTTAGACCTGTCGGGACGGTTTTTACAGGAAATCACATACACTCGCCTGTGCATGTCTCGTCATATCCATAAATAAAGAAAAGTTGCTCCGGCTACTGTGCAACTGTATAGTGTGTATGGTGTATGGTGTACGAGTGGAATAGGTGAAGTTGTCACAACGAGCGAGAACATTTGACATGAAGCATGAAGCAGCTAAATCTCGATCCTCCAAGAAATCACGTTTTTTTATTTTTATTTTTAAATGTAGAACAGAGTCTGCTAGCAAAAAGAGAACGTGACAGAGCTCGCAATAAAAGGAGGATCAACATTGGCTTGGCATTTGAAATGTAAAAGCGACATGGTGTTTTTATTGCTCAACAGGTGAGTAAGGTATTTTACTGAACAAATAAATTGCCATATGTAACTCTCTAACAGAGTTCATTGTAAATCATTATCTATTATGAAGGGTCATATTAATCAGCACATGCAGTCCCGAGCCGAAGCACAACCAAAACAATGTTCTTCCACAAAATACATGCAGTTTTGTTTTTCTTAACTGCTAAAGGGCCAAAAGTTACATAGTGCAGCTTTAAGAAATATTCAATGACAGATTCTTTAGGGAACCCAAAATGGCATCACTGTGCCTCCCAGTGACCCCAGACACATAGACCACACTTTGGGTGAAAGCTCATTTGTATAACATAGTGTACAAAATAATCAAAAAACAGTCTGTGCCCTTTTCAGTACTCAAACATGTTTAGTTACTTTACCAAATATACTTACAACCATTTCAATCTCTCAAAATGTCAAATAAACTCAGTCCTATGTGATTTCCAAGGGTCAAATCTATACATGGTTTGTACACAGAAGGCCAGATTAGAATACCTGCTGATCTTCTTCCATAAATTATTGTAATGATGCATATCTATCTTATGCATATATAACTGTGACCTTTGATCTGATTTCTCCAGAGTTTGTTTTCCTTTAATGGCTGTCCTGGTTTGAAAGCAAACAGTCATTTTGCAGTTTCGTAACACATATCATAATGGCCACAAACGAGCCGGAATTCTGACCAACAGAGGGATTGTGGGAGGGGAAGAATTTACTGCCATCCGCCATAGAGGGGATTACCCCATCAAGACGAGGAGGAGCCTGCCCAGAGATAGACATCCCACAACCCTCAGAGCACATGGGCTCTGCCAAAATACGTAATAACACATTAATATAGGAAAGAGAGGATGGTTTATGAAGCCGAAGAAGGCACATAACAGGGATCTCTTGGTTTTAAGGAATATTTTTGAAACCTTTTGCACCCATAAAACAGATTATACACATCACCCAGTTACAAATTAGTGGGACTAAATTACAATTTGTCAGACATACAAATCATTCATCATAAAATTGTTCAAAACTTGCACATTGATACCTATTTCAAAATGTGCATTCTCGAGCCACCGAACACCGTTGTCGTGCAAATGAACGTCCAGAACACAATACAAGTTTTCAGTTGAAACGGTGTCGTGTTAGCGGCCCCTAACTAATGATCTTTGCAATGGAAGTGAATTAATCAAAAACTAACTTTAGCTGGACAATAACTTTATTCTAGAGCTGCTGTAAAGCCAAAACAATCTGTTACTTTAATTTCCTATTATCACTGTAAAGCTGCTTTGAAACAATATTGTTAAAAGGGCTATATAAATGAAGGTGACTTGACTTGACTAAAATGGCTGGATAACACAACACTCTTTTATGATACGGATTGAGCTAAACTGCAATTGATAATACTGGAGTCTGTCACGAGGTGACTGTCCATTAATAGCTTGTTAGAGTTCATAATTAATTCTAGTTACAAGAAACATACTTACTAGGATTTTTTGTGAGTCATGATTTCTGATGTTGTCGTCCATCTGAAGACTGATCTAATCATTGCCAGTAAATGCATCTCTACCTTTGGTAAAACCTCATAATCATTGGTTTGGGAATGGCTTTTGATAGAGGTCTGTGAGGGCATTAAGTTGAAGCCCTAACAAGAGCGTGTGACCTCTTCAAGCATGTGCTATCTAATTTTGAGACACCATACAAAAAACAATCAAAACCTTGCTAAACCGGTTTCGGGTTCCCTCGGGCTCAAATCAGGTACCAGACCTCAGACTAAGCAGACCTAAGCTGATTAAACTTAACTTTCTAAAAAACATTTGGCTAACACATCTGAAATGACTCCAATTTGTTTGATTTTAGCCGAAGTGTTCAATCAGGCCTTTGGAGCACAAAACAATGTCGGAGAATCAATAACACCATTACAGGAGGACATATAGTATTTTGCAAATCACCTTTGGAGATCCCAGGTTTTCCACACCAGTCGGCCAGTAAATTTCCATGACTTTTCTGAGGTGAATTTCTTAATCGTGGGAACCACTGTAATTTCAAGGGTTAGAAAAATTCTTAGGTGAAACCGTGAAATCCTCATCCAACCGTTTTGTAGCTAAAGCTTATCATTTCAATCAGCCTCAAAGGAAAGTTGCTCACCATTATCGGTTGTGTCCTTAAGCTATCAATCCAGTAAGGGCTGTCTCAAAAAGCCTTTTAGTCACATAGGCCTATAGCCGTTTTGTTCATCTTATGGAGAATACAACGGTTTCATGGCGATTGTCCAAACATATGCCAGAACCGTTGTCAGAGACAGCTGGAGAACAAGATGAAAAAGTTGAGTGATAAACAGAGACGTGGTGAAAGAGTTATACATTCTTGCATGACAAGCCAGTTTTTCCTGACAGGATATGAACCTTCAAAAACATGTATTAGTGTGTTTAAAATGTTGTCCTATCTGCTGGCAAGTTGTTTGACATGTAAACCTAACATAACTGTAAAACATATAGTTTTGTGATGGGCTGTTTAAAGCAAAAACATGTAAAGCAGCAGGAACACTGACTGTGTGACCAGTCCAATCTTAAACTGGAATGAATATAAATTTATTTAGGAATATTTCCAAATTTGTAAAAAAAAAAATTCTTATTGAACTTGTTGTTTTGAGTCCTCTGTACTTTGAGTTTGCAGCTTGGTGCTTTGTTTTATTTTATTAAGCTTAAAAGTTCAGCACTATGACAAACACTGCAAAAATACAAGCAATAACTATGGCATCTAGACTAAACAATAACATGAAGTTCACAGATTCCAGACAACATTATTAATCCATTTATGAAATTGTCAAAAGTCTTGCTAGCATCTCTTTTAGTGTATGCATACAATTTGTCAATCCTCAAGCAGTGTACAAGGAAAGAATGAATGAATCAACAATTTATTGGTGTACAAGTCTGATTCAGTTTGTGCTGCAATAAAAAAAAAGTACATTACAAAAAGCATTATTTAAAAATCTCTTTCATTACACTAATGCTTTAGTGTCAGATTTGAAATGTACTATATTAGTATCATGTGTTTTCTTTTTTTTTTTTTTACAACCGTCCAGGTCTCTTATATAATGATAAATAAGAACAACATAAAAAAAAAACTTGTGTAAATATATTAAACAATTTACTCTAAATAAAGTAGTGTATGATTTACCCAATGAAATAAATTAAAGCTGAAGTACTATGACAGCTCTACATCACAGTTGTTCAGCAGTTTGTTGAGAAGGTATTGATTACATTATGTCCAATCATACAGTATCTATAAGGCTTTAAAAATAATCTACAAGTGTTTTCAAAATAATCAGTTTTACAAAAAGTGCATTAGTAGTATTGGTCAAATATACGGCATGTGTATCTACAATGCTTTAAAAAAACATTGTCAAGAGTGGTCCATTGTCAATAGTCCACTTTTCTAATAGAAATAGATAGTAGAATGGTCATTCCAGAATTATCATTCTGTAAATATTTTAAAAATAACAATAAAAAATTTAAAGAAACACCTTTATAATAACAATTAAATAAAAATATCTTAGTGTTTTCCATTTGACCAACTGGTGTTCCTTTAAAAAAAGAAAAATCAATAAGCATATTGCCAAAGACTGTTCTGATTGGCAGGTGGATTCAATTGCAGACCACCACCTTATACTGTTGCAACAGCAAATACCTGAATAATGTATTCAGGTATAATACTGATAGAAATATAGAAGTTAGGCAGACAACATATGAAAAAAAAAAAACTATCAAATTCCAAGCAGCATTAACAAAGAGCTTCAAATGTCAACATTCCAAGTCAGTAGCAGGACATAATCTGCCTGAAACTAAGCAAATTAGTATTGGCACGGATGTGAAAGCAGCAAATCACTATAAATAAAGAAGGCTGTGATGATTGTGTTAACATTTATGCTAATGTCGTTGCAGATAATGCTAAAACACCAGATTTGGCGGTTCTTGAAACCCAAACGGTGATCCAGTGAAGGTTCAGTGTCCATAAGAAAGTGATGTTGCCTGAATGGTGCCAAGTCTCCCATTCACTTGTCGTCTTGTCTGTGTGACAGGGACCTGTAAAATGTAAAGTCTTAATTTGTCATATTTGTGTCATTTATTCAAGAGACAAATACTTTGTGTTGCCAAATGTGTTGCCATTATCCCCTTTTACACAAATTACCGTTTAGAGATCATGTGTTAACAGGACAAGGTACATTAGTTTAGGCATTTTTCCAGTATGAGGTGGTAACAATTAAATTACCGGTATGATGACAAATAACAAAGATAACAAAGAATAGGATTACGTACAGTACGAGGTAAGGTAAGAAGTTTGCTTTGGGCCAATCATAATGCTCTGTCAGAGCTGTTTATGGTAAGTTCCGCTGCTTTTAATTGTTTTTCTATGTAAACATGCGCTTGATGGACATCTGACTCGAGATGAGAGCTCGAGACCTTGCCTTTTCCATTCATCAACACTGCTCTGCAGTAGCTTTTGTGTACTATAGTAACTGCAGTACTGTAGTTACTATTATGAGTTGTGTGTTTTTAGGAGCAAAAACATATTTTGTGTGATAATCCTCTTGCGCCTGTCAGAAGTACCAAAATATTATGTCAAATTAGACAGATAGTGAAATTAAAGCGCATCCTCTCATCCTGGTGCACACAGTGTTTAAAGGTAATTTACTGACAGGGCTTGACAGTGTAAGTTTTTTACTCACATTTGCTTAAAAGAGATGTGTGCAAACTGTAAAATGTAGGACCACATATGCAAATAAAAAAGACCCCCCCCCCCCTTCCCTCCTTAGTTGTAGGAAATTTTTATATTTTGAAATAACAACATCATTTGACAGTATAATTTTTTTTTATTCTAGTATTTTTTAAAATACACTTCTCTTTATGTCCACCAAAGCTGCATTTATTTGATCAAAAATACAGTAAAAACACTAATATGAAATATTATAGCAATTAAAAATGTAAAAAACTAGCAGCCGTTTCGCCAGTCATCATTCTAATATGCTGATTTGGTGCTCAGGAAACATTTCTAATTATTATCAATATTGAAAACAGGTGTGCTGATTAATATTTTTATGGAAACCAATTTTTCAGGATGCTTTGATGAATAGAAAGTACACAAATACAGCATGTATTTGAAATATAAATCTTTTATAACATAAATGTCTTTACTGCCACTTTTAATCAAATTAGCAAATGTATAGCAAAGATATTCCTCCACATGGTTTTTAAATAGTTAGCTAAAATGTATTTTTGTTTATCATAATTATTGTGATCTTTGTATGCTGATGCCTGTTGTGTTTTCTATAATTTTAAGGAAGAATAGTTAAATACCAAATGTAGTAAATCTACCTCAAATCTCATAAGTGAGGCCAATAATGAGCCTCTTACCTTCCTAAGTCGTTGAGCCCCAGAGCCTGAGCGAATGGCATCCAGAAGAGCCTCTCGGGCCGCCTCTGGGTTTCCTCCAGCAGGCAGCACTAGAGGGGGCTTGGCTGGAGCTGAAGGGGGAGGTGGTGGAGGACTGAAAGCTGGAGGAGGGGGTGGCACAAAAGCAAGAGGAGAAGTGGGAGGAGGCGAGATAACATCTCTCTGGACATTTCTGTCCTCCTCAATCTTCCTGAGCTGCTCCAACTCCTTAGCTGCACCTGATTTGATCTAGAAGCACAACAATGACGTAGTATTTATACTTAACTGACAATCACAACCAGACTGCATCTAAATCAATTTAGTTTTTTTGAAAAAATGAACAAACAACATTCTTTATCAAACAGGTTTCCCAAACAAAAACTCCACCCATCTCCCAACTGGTTCTAATGTTGCAGTACAATGATTGGCGACCCCCAGAAATGTAATCTATGAAGCTGTCTAAGGCATGGTCATTTACCTTTGCTCTACATAATTTTGTGTACAAAATCATAGTAATCTTAACGGGAATCTGTACAATAAAATATTTCCCCTGATGGAGTTTTAGTGGAAGAGAAATTCTCCTACGCGAATATTGAGATTGTTCGTCGTGTAAAGGTGTGGTAACCTTTAAAAGTTGCATGTCAAAATTGTACAGTTGAAATTGTTTAAACTTAATAGGAGACCAACAGAAAGCTGCTTAGTTTTAAAGTGAAATTTTGCTGATGAGCCCTCACTTTAATTGTGTAACACTAAGTCATGTAAAGGTATGGTCATATTTACTGTTGCTTAGAAAAATGTATAGGGTGAAACCCAGTCATTCCAATAGGAATCAGCACAGTCAGAAATGTTGTGATGTTGAAAAATTCTTGACAAAAACTTTACATTGGGATAAAGATGGTCAGCAAATGTGCCATGTTGACCAACAGAAAGCTTTTTAGTTTGAAAGTGAGTTCTGTTTGAGCTGTATTTGGAGCATTGCTACACTATTGACAATGGCCCATTAAATTTTGCTTATGTGACTGTGCCTTAATCAGGGTCGTAGAATTTAGTAGGGGCGCTAGGGACGTGTCCCTACCAATATCCAGTGACACTGATATATCCCTAGCAATAATTTCGATCAAAACTTAAAATATATTTATATATTGATGTCCCTGTCCCCACCAATTTCAAAATCAAACCTACGCCACTGCCTTAAATTATACTAATATTTAGCTTACCTTCTTCAGTCCGGCAGAGTTACTTGAAGCTCTTATTGCTGAAAAAAGTGCAGAACGCTCATTCTCTGCATCATTGTAAGATGGCTTCTTAACTGTGCAGCTGGTAGACATGTCAGATACCTGGACAATGTGAAAAGTAATACAATGATTTTATATTATACTATAATTAAATTATCTTTAAGAATCCTAGCTTAATAAGATGTTCTAGAAAGCTGATAAACATACTTTCATGCTGTGACTCATAGTTTACCTTTTTGAGGCGTTCAATGCCCTCTCCAGACTGAATGGACTCCATTAGAGAGCTATGGATAGAAGTTTCCTTTTGGACAGACTTAAAAATAACAGGCTTAAACTTCTTAACTGGTCCAAATATGTTACCCATGTCTGGTTCAGATGGAATCTCAGATTTGTATAACTCTGGCGTCTTTCGAGCAGAGGATGTGTCTGGGAACTTATTGATTGATGTGGCTTCTTCAGAGGAAGATTCCATGTGTTTAATGTGACCAGACACATGTGTTGAGGGCAGGATTTTGTTATTTAAGGGATGTGAGTCCAGAGATTTGAGAGAATCTTCCCCATGCAGAGTGCCTTTTTCAATACCGCATATCCTCTCAGAACTTGCTGGCTTTTCTGCAACATGACTAGGGTAACTTTGCAGGCATTTAGGATGTCCAAAAGAAGGCACAGTATTTTCAGTGGGTTTGAAAGTGGTAGTAGGTTTGTGTATGTTTGTAGGTCTAACCTCATTATTAAACAGATGATTGACAGGTTTTTTGACACCAACAATGGACTCTGATGGCGCCTGCATGATAACTACTTTAGTATTGGGAATGCTATTGTTTTTAGCAATGGCAGAAGCTACGTATTGGCTGGAGGTTCTTCTGGAAGGTATAAGAAAAGAAAGATCACGCCTTTCAGCTGTGAAAGAGTGATTCTTTGGAGGTTCTGGGGATGTAGGCTTACTTCCCACTACAGATATGGACTTCCTTTCCAATATAATGACCTCTTTGTGTGTTTCCTCAGGAGGTGTTTTCAGTGAAAGTTTAGAGACTCCAGACACAATCAAGGGTTTGAACACATCGATGGTTCCTTGGTTGGTTGCAGTTGATTGGTCTTGCTTCTCTGCAGTGCTCCAAAAGGCTTTGGCTTTGTCCAATGGGGATTTTTCTGCACAAGTATCCACGTCGAGATTGCCGTTTTTTGGTGGGCCAGTGGAAATCTGTTTCCCTGTAACCATGTTGCCCTGTTCATCAATCTTAATGGCACCTAGGACTAGAGAGCCTGTAGGTTTGGTCTGGGACACAGACGGTTTTGGAGGGATGACTGTGAAGGTTTTCATTCCAAATCGAGAGAACGAACTTTGGGTGATCTTACCCTGAGTTGTTAGGACTCTGGTAATAGGTGCCCTGTCCTCATAAGAAGGCTCTGTTCTGAACTTCTGGACCATAGGTGCAGATTTTAGTCTCTCGTCAGTAACCTTTTGAACGGTTTGAACAGCAGGACGCACAAAACTTTGGGGCTTCTGTGATACAATGTTTTTCTGACTCTTTAGTTCTTCAGTTTCAGCTTTACTCTTAGTCTCTGAGCTGAAGGCTGCCTTCTGTTCCATATTGTCTATGTGCTTAGCATCTTGTGATAACTTCTCATTGGATAGAGATGGACTTGTGGTTTTCTCAATAACTGTGAGTGTAGTCACTTCTGACTGCTTCTCTATGTCTGGAGATGGATTTCTGTGTTTCTCCTCTGTCAGGCAGGCATTGTTGTTTTTGTTTTGGATAGCTTCACATGGTGTACACGATTGGCTGGTGATGTTTTGCGTGGTGCTCAACAATTCTGCCTCATACTCGCTCATGCTGAACCGGTCATCATCAAGAACATCATCAATGGTTGTTACTGGAATGTCCATGTCAACAATGGACACAGGTATTTCATCATCCACAAACACAGATGCTCCTCCTGAGTGATTAATGTCTAATATACAGGAAAAACACAGTTAGTAAATAAATGAATAATTCATAGGGCTAACAGTGTTATTGGTATGGCCGTAACTAAACTGCCAGGAAACATGTTTACCTAAAATAATTCCTAGCAATACACAGAATGGATAACTGAAAGAAGAAAATAGGAAGATTTTTTAAAGGATCATGAAACACTAAAGTAGATTAAGTAAATTGGTTTATTTGAAGCTTTTTTTGCAACATTTTTGGTTTAAAATCTTCATTGTGTCAACATCACAGGATGACTCACCAGTATCTCATAATTATTCATGAGACTTCAATGCAGAGTACAAATGTAAACAGCTGTGCATTTATTTGTGCATTAAATTATGGCTGTATATTGGTTCATTTTGTTGCATGTAATGGTGAATTGCAGCATGCATTTGTGGGAATCAACTCTATGAGAGTGAAAAAAGACACTGTTGTGTTGCCTGTATTCGCGCTCCACTCCGCAGCTTACCACACTCAATGTTGTAGCATTTTTCAAAACTATGGTGAAAACTAACAGGTTTTTTTTATGACCCTTTAAAGTATTAACGAGGAAGCACAGTTTATCCATGAGTAATTTACCTGCCAGATTTGCATCTAGATTGGCCAGGGTGAGGTGTATCTGTGCAGTAATCTCTGGATCTTCTTCATATCCATTTTGTCTCTTGATTGACTGCTGTCCTCGCTGAATATTTCCACTACTGAGAAATCAATAAATTATCTCAGCTGGTTGTGTATTTGTAACAAGCAATTATTTGTATTTGTAAAAAGAAGTGAACAAATTTGTTAAAGCTGTCCCTAGAATCACTATACTGTTTAAGGTAATACTGCATTTCTGTTCAATAATAATAAAAAATTGCATATTTTTCTAGTTATTACGTTTATTTTGTGCCTTCGGTGTAGCATGCAAGTCTCACATGCAAGGTGTGAGTCAGTGTTCAATATTAACTCGATGAAACTAACACAGAACACATACATGACATTACAGTATGAGACCTACAATATTAGATGGGAGTTGTAACTCTTTATCCTGTGCTTATTCACATGAACACACGCCTAAATTTTTTTTTGTTTTAACACCCTTGGAAATGGCTGCTTTTACAGATGACCGAGTGGAAAAACTAATAGCCCTTTCCTGGAAAAAGAAAAGAGCGTGAGAAGACAGTATGGAGTCCTATAGTGGAGACAGAGCCGGAGCAAGGATCTTGAGGTGAGGCTGCAGGCTTTGGCGGAGAATCCGTACACATACATCTGGAGTAGTCAGCACTTTCAGCTCCATAAAGCAAAGTTTTAAAAAGCCAGACTCCTCAGTCAGCCCTGGAGAAACACTGGCTGGCTGGAAAAGGATAAGCGTGAGACTGGCTGAACTGTGGGAATGAATTGATGGTGGTAAACAGAGAGAATGAGAGAGATAAATCCTTTGCTCTGTCTCCACTCTGCCTGGGAGAGCTTTTGATTCCTATCCAGCGGAGAAATACAAGTCCAATGAACCTATTGATCTTATGGAGTTCAAACAATGTGAGATAAGGTGTGGTGAATATGACTATTTGTTGTTTAAATGTAAAATATCTGAAACAGTTATAAATAAACTAATTGTTTCATGCTACTAATAAACACTTGGATTCTAGATTGGTTTGAATCTGGTTTGGAGCACCCACTTTTCTCATCGAATATCCTATTTCACTTGGAATAAGGGAAGCAAATTTCAATTAGCACAATGGGTCAAAATTGGCATTTCATGTTGACTCTAAGGTGGTAGCTGGTTTTTAGAACATGGAACAATTGTTCAAACTACTTGTTGGCTAGTCCAAGCTGGTTTAGATGGTTGACCAGCCAAACTATAGTACCAGGAGGTAGAGTAGGGACATATCTACTAGGGGTGTAAATCTTTAGGCACCTCACGATCCGATCCAATTCCGATTCCGATTCTTGGAGTCACAATACGATTCCAAAACAGTTAATATCAGAGGTTTTGTCCAGTCAGTTGAATCGTTTAAGTCATAACTGACTGTTTACATTAATTTTGCATCATAAAAGCATGTTGAGATGAGATGCAAGTGCATTTAACCGCATACACGGGATTCACACATAACCGCATGCCGCGAGCGATCTTCACAAAGCGTACGTGAGTATTTGAAAGCAGCTGTCTGTCAGGTAGTGAGTTTCTTGTATTAAATAGACCTGCTACATTCTAAATGGCATAAACGATGCCTTTGTAGAGAATTTTTAGGGGAAAATGCTGAAATACCAAATTGTAAGCGTAACATCAAGCAAAGTTGTTCACCCTCCTTTGCAATGAAGCTTGCGATTGCCCTTGTAATCCACTTCAACCTTTTTGAACGTTATAGAAGATTAGTATATGTAAGGTTTGAGGGTTTGTGTGTGAGTCCATGTGGAATTGGAAGCAAGCAGAATTTGGCCATCATGCATTTGCGGTTAAAAAGGAAACTCAGAATCGATTCTGGAAATTTGTTGAAACTCAGAATCATGATGCATGATCCATGATTTTTCTCCCACCCATAATGTCTGCAGTGGTAGACCATCTTGGAGTAGCAAAAAAATGGATTTAGCTGGATTTTTAAGGGGAACGAATTACATTTTGCTTTTCTATAAGCGTCACCTACTGTCAAAGATTGACATTTTTTTTACCGAACATTCGTGTTGGTGTGAACAGCCCTGTACCAGAGGCTTTTGTTTGTTGTGGTGGTCTATAGCTAGTGTAAACGTGTACATGTGCATACCTTTTTCTAGAACCCCAGGTCGCACAGCCCTCATCACTGTCACTGGAAGAGTCTTTGGACTTTGCAGGCAGAGCTGAGGCACTGTTTAGCGACATGATGTCCACAGGTGAAATAGATTGTACCCTTTCAGAGGGAGAGACTAGGCCGGACTCTTCGGCCATGCCCTCTGATGCCGCATAGCCCTGGTCTGCAAAACTCTCACTGCTTGCCACGGACACTGTTTCCACTTCCTGCTCTGCCACCCTCTCCGACAAAGACTCATGAGCTGAATGCTGCCAGGCTGAAAGGGAGATAAAATGTCACTGTCATTAATGCCATAATGCAGAATTCCTCAAATCTGGTCCTGAATGGCCACTGCCCGGCAGAGTTAAACAAGCTAATCAAGACCTTCAGAGTTATTGGCTGTGCCCAAAAGCTGAAAAAATGCTGCCACCACATTTAGCATATGAAGGCAGGAAGGCAAAAAGGCATGTCTGAAACCAATGATTGAGACACATCCTGTCTACTGAGATACCTTCATCTGATCATGGTGACTGAAATTTGTGGTTGGTAGTTAGTTTGTGTAAATGTATGTTTTTGACCAACTTCAAACAACTTCAACTTCTAGACATTTCTAGAGAGAATTAGTATTGTAGTAATTAAATATTTGCTTAGTTGTCACCAAAGCTCACTTTGTTTTCTTCGATCATTAGATTGAAGCATCCAAAGCCTGCCTCCAAAGCCTGTTCGAAATACGTATTGTGAGGTACCTTTGTGCGCAAACGCTACCTGCGAAGTAATTGCCTGATAGGGCAACGAGGCAACAAGTCAGCTGCCTAAGCTTTCAGACACAGCCACTAGAAATTTGATCAGGGTTTGATCTAAACTCTGCAGGAAAGAGGGCCTCCAGGGCTGGATTGAGGGAACCCTGCCATAGTGAGTCAGTACTTCCGATTGGGTTAATTATGTAACATGCTTCATCAAGTCCAAAACCAAAAGAACAGAATTAGTGCAAAATGTGCATGTACTATCTGTTAAAGAGAGTGTTATGTTAATATTTAGAGCTTTGAAGTGCTGGAAACGGTGTGAACCAACGGTGTGAACCATTTTTCAGCCTCTGAAAAAAAGTGCTTGAATTTCACTCTCAAAAGGTTGTACGAACCCTGTAGTAAATAATGTAAAAACATTTATATATTTCAGCCACAATCCCATGGTTACAGTTAACATTACTACATTAAATCCATGGTGAATGTTGGTTATTTGTGGACTGAAAAGCCTTTTATAACTTGTTATAATGTTGTTATGTTTCTCCTGGTTTCCACGTCAGTGCTGTTTGATCTGATATCTATGGTTTACAACAGAGAAATCTGTGCCAAATTTGAATGCTTCTCACTTGCAGCGATGTAATTAATACTGCGCCGCATTCAAACGCTTTCTCACTGGATCTCCCAGTGCTGTGTAGTAACGGTGTCACGTGATCAAGATCGGCTTGCGAGTAAATCTGTTCAGAGCTTGTGCTGTGCTGTTTAATATTGCTCTGAGCTGATAAACGTCCATGCCGCACAGCTCAGGGTTTTCAACTCTTTGTGCGTTTTGGCCGTTCATTTACAAAACGGTTTGGTGGTCTGACTTTTTCAAACTTTTGAAAACGGGTTTCAAAGTGCAAGTTTTTGAAAATGACACCCTTATCATCTCTGTGTAAACTACAAAAACGCGTTTGGAGTTTGATGTTTTTCATATGCAACAGAAATGGCAGCTATTGTCAGTTTGGCAACGTGATGGTGCTTGTCCTGGATCATTTGTTGAAGCTTGTTAAGATGGTTACCTATTAAGTTCCGTATCAATTACAAAGTATTACTACTGACCTATAAAGCCCTAAATGGCCTAGCTCCTGTGTATTTAATGGACCTTCTATCGCCCTACAATCCATCGCGTTCTTTAAGATCACTAAAATCTAGGCTTCTGTTCTGGTCATTCCTAGGATATCTAAGTCCACTAAAGGAGGGAGGTCGTTCTCACATTTAGCTAAACTAAACTCTGGAATAGCCTTCCTGATATTGTTCGAGGCTCAGACTCGCTGTCCCAGTTTAAAACTAGATTAAAGACGCATCTCTTTAGCCAAGCATTCACATAATGCTTACCTTTTATACCACTGTTGAATCAGATCGAATGCATTAATATTATGAACAGCAGCTATGCTAATTATTTCCCATCTACTTTTGAGGTAAATAGCGTTCGTCAGTTCCAGTTTGTATCCAGCCTCTCACGGAGACTTCAGATGCCCCAACATCTGTGATGAGACGACTCGACGCCTGTGATATGTTATGCCCTAAATTAATACATGATTACCTAACTGTATTTTTTCTGTGTACATTTCTGAAATGCACTTTCTGTAAAGCTGCTTTGAAACAATATGTATTGTGAAAAGTGCTATACAAATAAATTTGAATTGAAATGTGTGCTATTAGTTATGTGAATGGACTGGTAGACAATAAAATGTTGGGTTGTTGTTTGAATTGCATTTGTTGATTTTTGGATGTCTTTCATTACAATGATTGTTTGATGTCTTCTTTTTTCTTATTGAATAATTGGTTAGTTTGCTAATGGCACTTGTCTTTTTTCAGGTGTAAGGATTTGCTTTGAGAATGTAAAATACCTTGTTTGGTCAAAAAGTCGCAGATAAAGTTTCATGGGAACAGATAAAGCAGTGCACTGTTGAGACTTTGAATGAACCATATCTATGGAAAAAACACTTAGAACACCTTAGCACCTTAAAGTTTTGCAAAGACAAACACAAAGCCAAAATAATTTGGTTGCTCTTTTTAGGCCTAAACAGATGTGATCTGTATTTTCTCTGTTTCTTGTATATAAAAAATGAGACTGTGAATAAAATCAAATGGAATGCGGGTCATGGATTAACGCCAAACATAACAAACCATACATAACTCACTTGTTCTCGAGACACCGTTTGTGCAAATACATGTGTTCCAACACTGTCCTATTCTTCAAACTGCTCTCTCTCTTTCTGCTGTTCCTTTATGACCTTAGCGCATTGATTGCTCTCTCATTCTCTAAACCCTAAAATCTCTCACATAATCACCTGTTATTACAATAAATGCAGATGCCTTTTTCAGGATATTAAAAACAGACAGAAGAGATGAGGGAGGTTTTAACTGAGGAACCTCAGGATGAACTTGGTGTGTTGTGAAAGTGTGTGTATGTGTTCAGGTTTGGTAGTTAAGTTGAAGAGAAGCCTGTTCCTGGATTCATTGTGACTCACAAGCTCTTTCCCAACGATTTCCCAGCAGAGCTCATATATACGCCAGCTGCAACCACAGAGAGAGTTTACGTGCACGTGCACACACACACACACACACACACACCAACACACACACACACACACACACACACACACACACACACACACACACACACACACACACACACACACACACACACACACACACACACACTATCGATTAGTGGCACATGGCATCTTATGTCATGAGTAAACACTGTCACATCCACAAAATTAGACATTTTCTTGAAATCAGAGCCACACTACTAAGTCTGATATTGTTTAAATCTTGATAACAAACACAACCATGCAAAGATCTTACCAACAGGTCAACGTGCAAAAAACAAAACAAAAAAAAGCACACCTTACGTTGTGTCAAACCACACAAGGAGATCTTCCCAGGTGATAAATCATAGTGGTGTTCCTCTGTATTCAATCTTTGGTTTATTTCCAGAGCAATCTGGCATTAGATGCATACTTGCAACAGGAGCCATAAGAAGCATTTAATTAAATTTCTTAGTTCCTATTAATAGCACAAAGCAATGGCTTATAATAAATTGTAGTTCCCTTTCGAAGGGAACTCAACAATACGTCATTCGACGCTATGGGGAACGCCTCAGGCGTGACAGGTGTCTGAAATCACTATCAAATCACGTCAATCACATTGACCGGCGACAGCCCGTGAATCATTAGCGTGAATGATTAACGTGCGACCTGGAAGTATATAAGGGCGCCTTGCAAACATGACAAATCATCTCATCGTCTTCAGGGACTGTTTTGTCTGTAACTGCTTTGAAAATCAGGTAATTATGAAATGCTTTCAGAAGTGTGCAGACCCGTGCTCAAGATATCTGAAGCCGGGTGACACACGCGAACTGTGCATTTTCTGTCTGGGAAGGGAGACGCGCACAGGCAGTTCTCGAGGGAACTGCCTGTACAAATTGTGATCGCGCCGGTCCCTCTTCTCGAGAGAAGAGGGTTCAGCGTCTGGATGTCACAGATGAAGCTCGCCGATCGCCTTGAGAGGGGTGTAATCCTCTCAGACGAAGCGGCGGCTGACGAGAAGCTGCATTTGGATGAAGTAAAAAAAAAAAAAAAAAGGAAAACTTAGTCCGGCAGCAAGCGCTCTCCCGGACAAACAGGAGATGGCTGATGAGGGTTGTAATAATAAGATATTTTCCTGTATCTTCTCAGCTACCCTGCCCCGTGTATGCTGAGCTGGTGGTATTATAGAACGCGCCGCGGACAGGCTGCAGCTGCCGTGGCTGCTCGTTGGGGGAGAAATCGCTCGCGATGAGAGCGGTTTTTCCCCGGTCATAGAACCACCAGCTCAGGTGAGCCTTTCATTTCTTCCCGATCTCATACTGAGATCGAGAGGACATGGAAGAACCCATACTCTGCCTGTGTCCACCAACATCAGCAGGCTAGTCTCGCTGATGTTGAGAGGATAGGAGAGCGTGGGTATGCGTCGATGGGAAAACAATCGACACTGAGAGCTCAAACCCTGCCAGTTGAATGGTAGAGCATACACGTCAGCGGGTCAGGCCGGTGCTAGCCTGCACATCATGGCGGTGTTGCAGGTACACCAGGCCAATCTGCTGGGGGATCTCGACCAGGGGGTGGGGCCCCTGAGGCGGTTACTGAGCTGCGCCGCAAATGAAAAAATGTGTGTATATATATATATATATATAGATATAGCTCTCCGGGATGGCGACGATACTGGCCACGGAGAGACATTTGTGGTTGAACCTGGCCGACATCGGGAAGAAAGAGAAAGGCTTTCTCCTCGATTCGCTGGTTTCGCCCTCTGAGCTTTTCGGCACCTCCGTGTTGGCGGTGGTTGGAAAGTTCAGAGAGGCGAAGGCGCGCTCAGCTGTATCCAGGACATACATACCGCTGAGATCCGTGTCCACGCCCAGACAGATGGGAGGGCCTGGCCTATCATGGTCCGAGGACCTTAGATAAGGCCAGAGAGCCAGTGTCATCTCTCGTGCGCCTCCTCCGTGGAGTAGTAGGTCGCAGAGGAGGCGCGACTCCCGCAAGAAGAGGGATCTGAGGGAGGTGATCCGGCACAAACGCACGTTGCGTTGGTCATGGATCATCTTCCCTGAGGGCGTGATTATATCTTAGCCCTTTCCTCTCTTCCCCGACTCCCCAGGCGCTTCTTACATCAGGCCTGAGGCTGGGCTCATGGTTAGAACAATGTTCTGATGGCCCGCCTCGGCTTGGTTAGTGAGAGTGCCTCTTTCAGGCATGTAAAGGTGGTAGACCCCATGTTCATGAAGAACTGTCTGGTGAGTCTTCACTTCGCACGCCGCAGGTGAGCTGCTGGTCTTTCGAAGAGTATTTTTTGTGATTAAAAAATAATATGTTTCTCTTTACAGACCTCGTTCCCTGTATAGAGTTATGGGGCCATGTCAAGGTAATAAGGTAAGAGAACTTTTTTGGATTATCAGGGCCCTGAAGTTCCCCGTTAGGTGGCCAGAACGATAACTATGTTAGCCTTCGGGCTATTAGCCACCTCAGGGTAGAGTAGTTGGTCTCTCTCTGATAGAATGTTTTACTTAGAGTGTTGACTGACGCTAGAGCTTCAGATAGATCTTATGTCCGGCCCATGGGACCGTTTTGACTTTTCTGAGTATTTCGCCCCTTGAGCTCTGTTGAGTTTTCATTAGGTTGAGCGTTCTGCAGCCCTTTGTATGGAATAATACAGACTATATTCTTTAGTAGGCTGTGGCTCCTCTGAGCCCTCAGATAGATCTATGCTTACAGGTTGGCCCTCACCAGGGCCGCCTCTGTAGCTGGCCTAGGCTGTGCCAGGGATATTAGAGGCGTTCTGCTAAAATTAGCATTTCTTCCTCTGACCCTTCACTTTGTGAATGTAGGTTTTTGGCATCCCTGTATAATCAGCCTCCTCCCATGGGAGTCGTTAGGCCAAGGCCCGCCCCCTTCTCTGCATTCTGGGGTGACTAGAGTAATGCAGCGTGGTGCAGAGGATGGTTTATAAGGACATGGTAGGCCTCAGTTAGGCCTCCGTGGTATATAAGTCCTTTTGAGCAGGGTTAGGCCGTCTTTCGCTTCACAAAGAAGACTGAGTCTCCTGCCCGACCCTGCCGTGCAGAACTGGCTTACGGATTTAGGCCGCCAGTGTGGGCTTCACTAATACCTTGCTGAGCTACTGCTCAGGCTGTGGGTTGTAGGTGGTTGGCTTTCATTCAAGCCCCACTCCCCTAGGTTGGGCACAGATGTTTTTCTGTTACCCCTAGAGCCGCTGGCAGGCCGGCACCCTGGTAAACTCAGGGTGAGGTGTGAGTATTCCCCTGTGATTCAGGGTAGGTCTGAGCACTTCACTCCCAGTTCTGTTTTTATCCTACCTCGCACTACTATGGCTCGGGTCGAGTATGAAGTAAGCCTTCACTTCTTCTTTGGTCGAAGTTCGCTCCCCTGAAGCCAGAGCATTGCCCTGTGCTGACGCCCATGCATAGATGGTAGGCCCTGACTAACTGGGGCCTCCACTGAGGCAGAGTGACGTATGTTGTACTCCCCTTGTTCTAAGGGTATTAGCTCTCTATGCTGAGTACACTGCCATGGGCAATGTGATTAGGCACCAGGATGCTGTAGGCGCTGTGTAAACAGCTTTTCTGCCAACGAAGGCTGCGCCATCAGGTAGTAGGCCTCAGCAGGCCTCCTTGTATGGGCAGCCCCCAATAGGGCGCTGTAGGCCACTTCTCGAGAGAAATAGTTGGCTTTGGTGGTTCGGGCAGTTGACTCACCGGTGGGTAGTAGGCCTTAAACAGGCTTCCTCTGAGGTGAGTCCCAACATTGTGGGACATACTTTATAGCTGCTACAGGTAGCTAGCCGTACTAGGCCTCCTGTGGATGGGCCCAATAGTTCCATTGGTGTGGTATGGTTCCCAACAGTGTTCCTTTGTAGCAGAATTGACTTGCTGTCAGCTAGTAGGCCCAACCAGGGCTCCCTGATAGGCGAGTCCCCAGCTGGCTGGCCTTAGCAGGCCACCTTGGAACTGTCACCCGGACTCAGCTACCAGTTGCTATCAGGTGGTAGGCCCCTCAGGCTTCCCTGAAGGTGAATTCCCACTTAAGATGGTTATCAGGTAGTAGGCCTCACCAGGCCTCCCTGAAGAGACAAGCCCAAGGACGGGCAACTGGACAGCTAGCCTGGCTTACTATCGGGTAGCAGAAAAAAGCTCCCAGATATTATGGCTGTCAGGTAGTAGGCCTCACTAGGCCTCCCTGAAAACGAGTTCCCACATGCTGTGATTATCAGGTAGCAGGCCTCACCAGGCCTCCCTGAGGGTGAGTTCCCCACGTACTATCGCTATCAGGTAGTAGGCCTCTCTAGGCCTCCCTGTAGGTGACCACATACTGTTGCTATCAGGTAGTAGGCCTTACCAGGCCTCCCTGAAGGTGAGTTCCCACAGACTGTAGCAATCAGGTAGTAGGCCTCACCAGGCCTCCCTGAAGGTGAGCTCCCCACATACTGTGGTTGTAAGGTAGCAGGCCTCACCGGGCCTCCCTGAAGGTGAGCTCCCCACATACTGTGGTTGTAGGGTAGCAGGCCTCACCGGGCCTCCCTGAAGGTGAGTTCCCACATACTGTGGTTATCAGATAGTAGGCCTCTCTAGGCCTCCCTGTGGGTGACCACATACTGTTGCTATCAGGTAGTAGGCCTTACCAGGCCTCCCTGAAGGTGAGCTCCCCACATACTGTGGTTGTAAGGTAGCAGGCCTCACCAGGCCTCCCTGAAGGTGAGCTCCCCACATACTGTGGTTGTAAGGTAGCAGGCCTCACCAGGCCTCCCTGAAGGTGAGCTCCCCACATACTGTGGTTATCAGGTAGTAGGCCACTCTGGGCCTCCCTGAAGGTGGAGCACCCCACATACTGGGGTTATCAGGTAGTAGGCCTCTCCGGGCCTCCCTGTAATGTTTCTCTAATGGTGCTGGGTTTATGAAGCTAGTGGCCTCTTGCTATCAGTTTCAGCTAGCCTTAATAGGCAGCTGCTGAGGGCGAGCTTGCGCCCTGGCTCGCTAAAGTGTTTATTCTCTGCTATTTGTTCCCTCCTGGAACCTTTCCTGCCTACAGCCTGGTTTGCCTACCAGGCAGACCTTGTGCTCCCCTCACTGAGGGTCTCTATGAGCATGCGGCTTCCTGAGTCTGGTCAGACGGTCGTAGGCCTCTCGTGAGGCCTCCCGGTTAGATCAGCCATTAGGCCTTCACAGGCCTCCTCAGTGTTTGCAAACACTGGGTTGATCCATGGATCGAGTAGAGAAACCCCCCTCGCTAGCAAGGGTCATAAAGCACTATGCTGAGTCATACTCTCCGGGATATCCCGTCTCTGAGATCCGGGCCGAGTGGTTCACTGCCAGCGTCGCAGTCCCTCGGGTTGGATGCCTTACTTAACCCCCTGGGGTCGGCTATCGCGCCGGCGCGATTGTCTCGCTTTTTTTCTTATCAGTGTAAAAGAGACTCAAAATACTCGGTTAATTTTGATCTTACATATAAGTGTTGTACATCATTAGATCCTGTTAAGTTTCTATTTTTTTTGTGGATACTCACAATAAAAACAAAGTGTTGTGCTTTTCACCAAATAAAGAAAAACAAACATGATGCGAGTTCTGCGTTCTCTCTGTCAGTGAAGTCCATTCTGAAACGCGTCCTAAGATTAACTGTAACTCCGCGATTACTTGTCACACAGGCACGAGAGGTTTTTCTTTATGAAGCTTAAATTCTCTTCTTTTAAATGAAGTAATTTATATAAAAAACAAATATTCTCAGTTTATGCAATCTGTATGAAAAGAGAGTGCTGTCAGTATTTTTTTCCCCAGCTCATTACACTTCATTACGCGTTAATCTGACACGCCCACGGAGGACGCACGCTATTCAAACGCAAATGTCGAGGCAAGCCATGACAATGCCCACATCAGCCGTTCCACCGCGGCGGTAAAATGTGTGGTGTATTTGCTGCCTTTTACCGCTAAGAGGCGCTACAATCATAGACTCTGAAAAGTGTTCGTTTATTCCGGTTTATTCTCTCTAATGCGTAATCTGCTGCCGCACCGCGCTGATTCACAGCAATTGAAAGCTGGTAGCAGAAGAATTCAACAAGTGAAATGTAGTTAAAATAATTCATAATCACAATACTGAAATTAGGCTACTGAAATGTAATTGAATAAATAATGAAAACATTTCAACATAAAACATTGCAATAAAAACATTTAGGCTACATGAATGAGGCTTTACAACTTTTTCAGCGTACAGACGGTAGATCAGTGATCAACGCAACGACACGAGCTTCGAGGAGCTTCATTTGACCCGAGATCGAATCTCAATGTAGCATACATGATGTTAACCGATGTTGGCCTACAGCGTTTATATTTTACCACCTTGATGCTTAAATAGGTAACTGTTTATAACTGTTTACTTATTTAAAGTCAAGAGTTTTGTTTAATTATCATTACAACATAAATTTGCTACATTCCTCCTGTAGAACCGCAGCCGCCGCACACACGACAAAAACTGATGAAGGAAGATTGTCAGCCGATTGCATCAGAAAATGAAAAAGAAGAAGCTCGTCTTTAGTCTGCTAAATTATTGTGTAATGTAAAAGAACACAAAAATTACTTATGTTTGAAACCAAGTTCGAACATTTCAAGGTTTAAATAAAGTGTCGGGACAGTTTTTTTTTATTTAAAACAGGGTTGCATCGGTTTAGAGTTTATTTCTTTTGCGATGCAAAATAAGAAACACTAGGCTAATCTTATTCTTACGACATTTTAAATTCGTATTGCCAAAGAAATTACAGCTAAATTAAACAATTAAAACAGTACAAAACGAAAATTGTCCAAAGAAACATATTTAAATTAAAAACATGCGTTTCTCTTTGCCTCTCTCGCGCTGGATCTCTTTTTAACAAGTTTATTTAGTCTCCCTCGCTCTGATAATACTACTGTATATGTCGCTGCGTGTCAGCCATACAAATCACGAAAAAATTATTTAGCCTTTAATTGTTGCTTCAAAGACACAGCATGCCTTGTTGAATTCACCGTACAATAACTTCAATTGAAATTTTGTGTGAAAAAAAAAACTTTAAATAGGCTACAATAAATAAACTACAATATTTATAATTTAATAAAATATGGGGCCTACATTTGGACACAGATTTATCCTTACAATAATTTTGCCTGCTCATCAGGCTGGCTATCCGACACTCTCCATATGAAAGAGGAACATTAACACCTTTGTCCAGCAACTGTCCCTCCAACCCCCCACAGGCTATCGGAGTCTGAGGCTGACTTAACACAAAGAGAAGTCGCAATTCACACTTAAATCGCTATTCTAGACAGTGTTGATAATGAAGGAATTAAATGGAATTACATGTAGCCTAGTGATATTTCTGTCATAAAAGTTTATTACTAAATATTTCATTATTTCAATAATTGATGAAATAAAACTGGTTTGGGGCAGCTTTTTCCAAGCAAAACTAAATATAATCTGAAAAAACGCTTGTTAATTTGTTGTCATGAACAAAATGTTCAACTCAATATTAAAGTCTACAGGGATCTTTGGATCCTTACAACCAGGCATGCAATTTGTGAATTAAGTTTTTATTTGATTTTGTATTATTCAAATAAATATCGAAACACGGTGCTTCGTGGTAATGCTGCTAAATTAAATAACATTTATAGAACAATTATGAACTTAAATGAAACATTATCGCAACATTTCGACAAATACATTATTTGATCTGTTTTTACATTTTAATTCAGGGCGATTTAGCCTACATTTAATTAGAGCGAGATTTTCACCCTTGTCTTGTCATTTTCTCATTGGGAAGCGCTTACATTACATGTTTGAGTAGATCCTCTGTTCCTCTAGTTTTCATATGGATTAGCCTATAATCAGATAACATTTATTAGCCTAAATATTTAGACATTTAAAGGCTTTAGACATAGCCGATTTCTTATCGTGACTGAGCTGAAGTGGCTTTCGGTTCATTTTTGTGACGCACAGTTCCCGAAGACAGAGACGACAGATAGCCTATACTGTTTTTGTCGTTAGCCTAATATGAATACAAGTTTACAGTTTTGAACGATGTAAGCTACTCTACTCTTATCTGTATGACCAAAAAATTACGGAGTCGCCTACTAAGTTATTTTAGCTGTAATAATGAGAAAAAATAAATTAATCTAAATGAACGCGCCGCCGTGTTTGTCGAACACTAACTCACCATGCCAGAATAAAACCCGACTTTAGAAAAATGCATAGGGCCACTCGGCGTGGGGTGCCAAAACACTTAATTATAAACTTCAATATTTAATTCAAAATAATCTCAACACGCTTTGTGAAATTTGAAAAGCCGTGCATGCATTAAGGCCACTGAAACTAATGAACAACTGAAACGCTGGTTTTGATTTTATTGTTTGTCGTTTAAACGTGCCTGTTGCATATCTCTATTTTATATATTTGATATTGGTGAAGTAGCCTATAGCATTGATTAGCTGTGGAGGGAGGGGTGTGGGGATTAAAATAATTCAGCAGAAGCAGGGATGTTTAGACCAGAAGGAAATCACAATCCCCCCTGGCAAATCACACTTTACTTAAAACCATGTTTTTAAAAACTCTAGGTTGTAGGGAACAGACCTCTCTGCCATGCGCGCGCACGGTTTGGAGCACAATATCTGTCTCGCATGCACGCTCGCTCTAGATAGATTACGGGATATTTTAACTAATTTGCGGTATAATAACTAGTCGATCACGAGTGGCTCAACAGGTATCTATAGATATCCTTCAGGAATTTGACCGACCGGGTTGACACTTCAGCGTGAGAAATCGGGGGTGTGGCATGAGAGCCTGGAATAAAAAAAATAATATATATAGCCTATATATATAGGCTATATATAATTTATTTTTTTACAGAACTGCTTTTGAAATTACGATTGGTAGCCTATTATTATACAGATGCAAAGTCGTTCTGTTGGATACTATTTTGTTTTTTTTGTATTTTTACTTAGTGTAAAATGGAAATGCATGATAATTGTATTTTATAAATATAAGCAAAAAAAAAAAACTGTATGGTGTAACAGAGTTTTAGAGCTAGACAAATCTCTTTGCAATAATAAATATAAAATTTACAGCAGACCATGTTTGTGCGGGATTTGAACCTGTGTCATCTTGATGATGAACCGTAAGTTCTACCGCTCAGCTATGAATTTTCTCACTGAGAAATATCCAAACGTCTGATTCTGACATGAGCGAGAAAACGTTTTGTCTTTAGCCTGTGAGAGTGTAGGCCTACTTTAGCCTTTTAAAGTTTTAAAAGATTATATCTTATCTGTATGACCAACAATTTGTTGTAGGCTTATTTGGAAATTACCATAACTTGTAGTATTTCATCCTTAGGCTACTGTTAATAGACATTAGCCCCACTTACGTTTTGCTAAATGTCCCTTTGCGCCACCTGGCGGTCATTTCGCGAACGACTTTGAAATGCGACTGGTTTATTTTTACCGCGGTGGATGGCTAAAAATGGTATGTGGATGGCTAAAAGGTGTGACTATAAATGTGCTTTTGGCTTTCATTTAAATTTTGATTGTTTGTATATATATATATATATATGTGTGTGTGTGTGTGTGTGTGTGTGTGTGTGTATGTGTGTATAAACATTTATTTATTTATATACACTACCGTTCAAAAGTTTGGGGTCGGTACGATTTTAAATACTTTTAAAAGAATTCTCTTCTGCTAACCATGGCTGCGCTTATTTGATTAAAAATACAACAAAAATCAGTTATAGTATTAAATATTATTTCCAGTGTAAATCAGCTGTTTTCTGTGTGAATATATAGTAAAGTGTAATTTATTCCTGTGATCAAAGCTGAATTTTCAGCATCACCAGTGTCAGGGTCTTCAGTGTCAAATGATCCTTCACAAATCAGTATAATATGAGGATTTGATGCTCAAGAAACGTTTATTATTATTATCAATGTTGAAACAGTTGTTGGTCTGTCAGTTGTACAGTTTTTTTGTTTGTTTTAGGATTCTTTGATGAATATGAAGTTCAAAAGACTTTTGTAACATTATAAATGTCTTTACTGTCACTTTCGATCAAATTAATTATTCCTTGATAAATAAAAGTATTGTTTTCTTTCCTCCAAAAAATAAAAATAAAATTCTCACTGACCCCAAACTTTTGAACGGTAGTGTATATATATTGTCCTTGCATTCTTTCTTGTGTGACACCCCTGAATGAAAGGCTCATTAGTATGCAGTCTGCTCAGGTGAGAACTGCCTAATTATTCATGAGGGGGTTGGGCCGTTCCGCCCATCCGCATATTGCCTTTGCAAACAAAAAAATGTTTTTCACAATTTAAAACAATCTATTGTTTTATGTGAATGATAAGGCAGAATGATTTTCAGATCAATTTGAAGCAAAAACTCTAGGCGATAACATCCACTAGTCAAAAGTCTTGTGGACAAATATTTAGTATGTTATTTGTGGCCTTATATTATAAACTTTATTTTTTAGTTTTTTCAATAACCACGCATAAACAATATTCTCTCAAAAATACAAACATGTACATACATGTTGCTCACATATTATGGTAGCCCTGTGTGTGCTATATAGAGTGTAATTCCACCTGTGCCATTAATATGTTTATAAGCAACTGAAAAAAGCACAAATGTCAGAGCATGCCAAAACATCTCAAGGACCCCGAAAACACCTCAGACCCCAGAGGGTTAAGGCTTTTTTCCAGAGGCTCTGTCTTCGGACAGACAGGAAGTGGCCAGACTAAGTGTCTATGTATCTGACGCCAGGTCAGGCCGTCCTGGTGGCATATCGGGGTGAGTACGTTCCCCTGAATAGTGACTGGCTGGGGTTCCTTCGGATTCCCTAGCCACATTCCCTAGAAGGGGCCCCTTCTAATTGAAGTTGTGGTCCTAGGCCTTTGAGCAGGCCCAGGTAGGCTTTCATTTAACTATGTTTATGGAGGTTTTCCTGTTAGGCTTATAGCTTGGGCTATGACCGTAGGGAATGCTGTCACTGACAGCCCAGTGTGACCTGAGGGTGAGTGGTTCTAGCATTTCATTTGAATTTGCTGGTTCGGACAGTTGTCACTGCCTGAGGGCATGCACTCCCCTCAGCATGGCGGCGTGGGTATATCGTTCCCCATAGCGTCGAATGACGTATTGTTGAGTTACATCCAGGAAGAATGGCAAGGGGACGCAGCGTCCCGTTCCCCTCTCAGGGAACCAGGGTTAAATGTGTAACCTGAGACATTCCCTTTCGAGGTAATTCACGCTGTGTCCCCAGCTGACGCTTTGGGGAATGAAATACCCACTCACCATGCTGACAAATGCCTGTCCTGCTGTGAAACTGTATAGGCACAACTCAGGACAAAAGCACCAGAGACATGCAGGTCCAGGCTGAAAAACCTTATAATAGTGTGCAGGGCCGACCAACCTGCTGCATCACAAATGAACGGTGCCACAAAGTAAATAAATCCAGATGGTGTCTCCCCAAGGTCCCTTGCAGTTAAGCGTGGATGGGGAAGGACCCGCCGAAAGCTGTCCTGGAGGATCTCCAGCACTGATCCTTATGGGCAGTTAACTGGGTCCAACTTACATTCTCTGCACCAAAAAGTGATGATACTTTAGGGTATATAGTTTACTTGTGGAGGGAGCTCTAGAGATGAAGATGGTCTCGACAACCTCGGTTGAGAGACGAATATTCTGGAGCTGATCCCCCTCAGGGGCCAGCTCACCCACATTTTTCATCTCTTTGACCGGGGATGGTATATAGTCCCCCTTGCCTGCGATAGCAGGTCCCTCATGACTGGACCTTGTCCAGATGAAGTCTTCTAGAACTCCCAGGAGCAGAGTGATTGGGGGAAATGTGTACAGTTGAGGAACCATGGTCCTCAGACTTGATTTGAGTCATGATAAGCAGAATCATCAGCATCTTGAACCCGAGTCTCCTCAGAGAACGTAATGCAGATCTATAATGGCACAAACATTCTATGGCCTCCTTTGCCAAAAGAGACTGAACTTCCTGTTTCCTCACCAAACATATATAACCGAACATATTTCTTCAATACAACTCTCGGAGGGAGTGAGCCTCCC
Source organism: Rhinichthys klamathensis goyatoka (assembly GCF_029890125.1). Taxonomy (NCBI): domain Eukaryota; kingdom Metazoa; phylum Chordata; class Actinopteri; order Cypriniformes; family Leuciscidae; genus Rhinichthys; species Rhinichthys klamathensis. The sequence continues at coordinate 2,528,320 of NW_026606559.1, forward strand.
AGTTGCGCCACATTGTTGGGTAGAGACTGGACCACACTTACTGGAAACTGCTGCACCCCTAAGCACCAGAGGTGGCAGGGTTGGCAGAAAGGTTCCCTTCGTAGAGGAGGCGATAGGTGAGGGAGAAGAAACACAATCTCAGGGAAGTGATTAAATCTAGACCCTCACAGCGCTCTAGAGTTGATGAAGATAAATAATTCCTACTGTCCTTCCTTTTGAGGGCATCTATCGCCACGATCCCCCACTATCACCAGTCGATTGACTGTGCTTTTAACATAGGTGGTTGGGGTGGGCGCTGTATGCACTTGCATTTTTATGCCTCAGGGCTGGACCAATGATGTTATTGGATAACATAATATCTACCTTCTGATGGTTCGGCTCAGGTCTTTAAAGTGAGCATATGATTTCTTATCCAGAGTAGAGGATTTTTCTGCCACCTTCTGGCAACATTTCTCGTCTGAGTTATTTAGCAGTAAGTTGTACGGCTCTTGATGAGCCTCCTTAATGTGATGGTATTGATGTTATGGTTTTTGTTAGGTTGGAAGGCCTCCCTGACAAACCATGATAAAACTACTCTCTTTATTAAGTACCTAAAGGGTTAGTTCACCCAAAAATGAAAATTATGTAATGTTGTTCCAAGCCCGTAAGACCTCCGTTCATCTTCGGAACACAGTTTAAGATATTTTAGATTTAGTCCGAGAGCTTTCTGTCCCTCCATTGAAAATGTATGTACGGTATACTGTCCTTGTCCAGAAAGGAAATAAAGACATCATCAAAGTAGTCCATGTGACATCAGTGGGTTAGATAGAATGTTTTGAAGCATCGAAAATACATTTTGGTCCAAAAATAACAAAAACTACGACTTTATTCAGCATTGTATTCTCTTACGGTTCTGTTGTCAATCCGCGTTCAGTGATGTGTTATCTGGTGCGCCCGAGCTTCGTTTACAGTCTGAGGGAGATGCACGCTGTAAACATAACAATCTTCGCAAACATGTCTAAGGATTTTGCCCAGCCATATTTATTTGAACCCGAATACACGGACGCACCAGATAACACGTCAGCAGCGTCTTACCTCAGCAGCGTCATTGCGGACTCGTGAACGCGGATTGACAACAGAACCGAAAGACAATACAATGCTGAATAAAGTTGTGGTTTTTGTTATTTTTGGACCAAAATGTATTTTCGATGCTTCAAAACATTCTAACTAACCCACTGATGTCACATGGACTACTTTGATGATGTCTTTATTTCCTTTCTGGACAAGGACAGTATACCGTACATACATTTTCAATGGAGGGACAGAAAGCTCTCTGACTAAATCTAAAATATCTTAAACTGTGTTCCGAAGATGAACAGAGGTCTTACGGGCTTGGAACGACATGAGGGTGAGTCATTAATGACATAATTTTCATTTTTGGGTGAACTAACCCTTTACCTAAGCCTCCTTGACAATCCCATTTGGTCGAGCGTCGGTAGTTCTTCCCTCAGAGGGTCATCCCCGCTCTCTAAGAGTTCTATTGTCATGCAAATGGCTTTTTGGAAGTAAAAATGAGCCTTCAAAAGCATAAGCATGGTTGAGCATTATTAGTACTCCCCTCATATGAGGGTCATTGTACTGATTAGTCACTCCTGAAGAGCTCTGATCTTTGTAAAATCTAGTGAGTGGCTTTCTGAGGGCATCCTTGATTAAGTTATTTTGATTTAGCATTCCTAGTACTCCTCACATATTCAAGTGTCGTCATGCTGAGTACTCCGCTCCCTAGAGCTATGTTAGGCTCTGTGTCAAGCTGTTGGCTTTACAAGCCTCCTTGATGAATTGGTTCAAGAAAAAAAACAATTCGACGAGTCTCCTTGAGAAACCTATATTGTAATATCATCTTGGTCTCTTACCTTAAATGCCAGGTGGATTGGCTCTGAGTGAGCCTCCTTGTAAGCTTCCCTGTTGATTCTAGGGGTTGATGCTTTAAGTCCCCCTGAATTGCCAGGCCAGGTCTCTTTATAAGCCTGGCCATATTTCCTTAAAGCAGTGTTTCCGTAGGTAAGGATTCCAAGCCTTTGAGCTCTGCTCTTGGGCCGAGCCCTTCCGCTAGACTTTCCTTATTTAAGGTATATCGCTAGGGGCAGTAGCTGTACGGAATAGTGCCACTGACAAGTGTGCCTTTGGGGAATCTGACTCTGACAGTGAGACCAGGAGAGTCAGCTTTTTAGTGCATTCCGCTCAGCATGGCAGTGTGGGTATTTGTTCCCCATTGCGTCTTATCAGATGCAAGTTCCCGCAGTTCCCATTCGAAAGAGAACGTCTCGGGTTACAAATATAACCTAGGTTCCCCGAGAAGGGGAACGAGAAACTGCGTCTCGCTGCCATGCTTTCGCTGTGCCTAGGCCTGTCGCGATAGTCAATAAATCAATTAATCGCACGATAAAATAAAATTAGCTCGATAATTTTTCCGGCCGTGAAAATTTCCATTTGCATGCTTGTTTGTTTTCCTCGTCTCTCTCTCTCTCTCTACCAAAGAGACTGGATGACAACTCTCGGTTCCTTAGCATAGGAGGAGTGAACTAGAGCTTATTCTCCCCGAGCCCGAGCGGGTCGGGCCAATATTTCCCGACACTATCCTTGAGATGTGCACTCCCAACGCAATAGAGTGCGGCGTGGGACTAGATTTGATGGCCGAGTGCGAGCGCGGGCGGTAATGCACTCACTCTGTGTGCGGGTTGCGGGAGAATAAAACGATTCACGGAACTCCCGCAAACTAGAAATATCTATGAATAAAACATATAAAAACGAATAGATTTTTGTTCGTTGAGTGATGTAGCTAATCACAGTCATATGTGTTGCTTCTGATTGGCCATTGCGTTCAAGAAATCATTTAAGATCGACTCCCTCACCGCTCAAAAGTGACTTTTTATTCAGTGCTGAATTCTGTATGCTGGCAAATCCTCTGATTATAACAAACAAAGTGTGGATATTATGAAAGATTCATTGTGCAGTCAGCTTCATTGATAATAACAGAGATGTGTGAGATCGCGATGAACTGTCAGCTTTTTAGGAATTATTAAAGGAGCGCACTTTGCGCGCATTCAGTCATGCAAACCATGCACACAGTAGCCTGCTTGCTTTTATGTTAAATTAACAGTGGTTTGTGTGTACTGTTAATGCTTTAATAACAAATAATTTATCATAGGGTAGGGTCGGGTTTTGTTTACATCCATTTTATTTATTGTTTTTGGTATTTATTCAAGTGCATTTTTTGTTAACAGAGACTGAGAGTCCATTGCTTTTATTGTTTTTGGTTGTTTTGTTCATTTATTGTGGATATTTAAAATATTTTCCATTTTCAGTGTTAAATAGTCTTTAGAAATAAAAGTTTATTGATCTTTGAAAAGGTGTACCTGCATTACTAAGCCATTATCATTATTTTAGATGTAAATGGTCTCAGAACGCCAATATTATCGTTTATCGCAATAATTTCTTGGACAATTTATCGTCCAGCAAAATTTGTTATCGTGACAGGCCTAGCTGTGCCGGCCAAGGTTCCTTCAAAAGAAGTGACTGACATGTCTTTAATAAGGCTTTTTCTTCATTATGAAGGACAATTGTATATACCCTGTTAATTAATGCAAAATATCTAAATTAATATTAATTTAGCAAAATTAAAAAAGTATATATTCAGACCTGCAAACTCACATGAGGTGAAAAAAGTGACATGTTTACGAAGTAAATTGTTGTAAGGGGTCCAGGGGCATTGTCCCTCAGGATAATTTTTGTCATTTTAACATGTAAACAAAGCATTCTAGTGCACTCTGACAAGAAAATAAAGGTAAAAGACAACATTTGGTTCAAATAAATAAATAAAAAACATTAACATGTAGAAATGTTTCTTTGGGTTTGTTCTTCACAGAGCTGCGAAGGAGGAAGTGTACAGGGCAGCGTTATCCAGAGAGGCAGGATTATGGTCATGTAAGGTGATTGACAGCTGTGTAGACTGAATGAGCGCAGCTGAGGTCATAACTGACGCAAAACCCGGAAAAGAACAGACAGACAGCACACTGTGTACGCCATTTTAGCTCTTCAGGTCGCATAATTCAGCGTGAAAATAATAGTTAAATTATATTCTGTATGACGAAATATTTTGCAAACATGTAATAATCAATATTTTTCCAAATATGCACAACTTTGCTCTAAGAGCCTTAACGGACGATGTCTAGTGCATGTATGTGAACACAAATAAACCGGAGCAGTTGTGATGAAAAAATTACAGATTGATTATTTTGCACTCCTGACATAAATTAAAAAATGAATGTCACTGCAACCCAGTTTTATCATAAACAGTGGTCAAATATTGAAGCTGGAGTCTTTAATCTTTCTAATGATACTCAGTTTGTCTCGAACATGTAAGAATGTGATGTTTTAAAGTCCAGTGAATGTTGAACAATAAAAATCTGGGGCCGTCTGCAAACTAAAACTGCAAACTTGCATGTAAAGGGGTTAACTTAACCCATGTAGTTGCCTTACATTACTCAATCCTTTTGTGAGTAAGTACACTGTGAGTACATTGAAAGTGCACGTACTGTAAAAAAAAAAAATGATACCAAATGTGCAATGTCATTGACCTGTATGTCAATTATCATATCTCCTGGAGACTTATCCAGCCATATTATATTTACTGTACTGGTATTACTTCAGTGAACCATGTTGTAATTGTTGAGCTAAGTCCCCTCCCTAAAAATCTTCACAGATAATAAATGACATATGTCATGTAATGCCATAAAACTCCTGAATAATCTTGTGCAATCACCTCCCAGCTAACATCACAAGAGATGCTAATTTTTATCTAAATTATAAAAGCTTTAAAGTGCAGACACATCTCAAATCATTTAATAAGAATATGCCACATAGACACTTAAAGACAAACATAAAGTGCACAAAATCTGAAAAAGTTTTGTCAGTTATATTTGGGAGCAAATCCGTTAATCAAAAAAACACTTAGCAGTCATGCTAATTTAAAGCTGAGCAAGTGTAAACAAAGACACTCTTATTATTGATTGTTTTCTTGTTGCCCTTTATAAATCTGTGGTTAACCTACCCATTATGTAACGATCACCAGCTGGAGTGCCCTTGAGAGCCACCAGAGGGCACTCCACATCAGACTTTTGTCATTCCCTCACAAACTACATTTACCATAACTCACTGCCCAGACTTTTCATCCATTATCACATTCACCTGTATCTCATTATTTTGTTTAGCTCACCCCATAATAGCCTGGTTCACCCTATTACTCACTGCAAAGTTTTGTATGTTGTTGCGCTGCATTTCTGAGCATTCTCCCTGGTTTCATTGTCTCTTGGTTCTTGGATTTTTGCCTGTCTCTTGGATTCGCTTTTTGCCTCTGACCCCTGCCTCTTTGTTTGATTGTTTGTTTGGACTGCCTTCCTGTGTTTGACCCTTTGCCTGTGGTTGATTACGATTCTGGATTACTCTAATAAACTGCATTTGGATCTCAACCTTCTTGTCTCGGAGCAGTTCGTAACACATAAACACAATGATAAACATGGTGGTAAAAAGGAGCTAGTAATATTGGTTTAAACAAAACAGAACATACCTTTTCCTTCTAAAGCAAACCAGCATGCAACAACATAAAACAAGACTCGTTTCTTGTACATCACCTGTGTGCATGAGGTTTGAAAAATGTCATTAACTTGTGAACATTACATTACATTCTTAATCCCTCAAACCATTTTAAAATATCAATTTAGGCTGTTAAACAAACATAAATAAAGAACAGCACTCCAGGACTGTAACTCTGACCATGCTGTATGGTTCCATTCCTTCATCTGACTCCTTAAGCTAATCAGTTGCAATACAAAAAGGCATATATTTACAGACAAATAAAAAAGTGCATGAGTCTCACATCTTGGCTTTCTGTAAGCTTTAGGGAACTAAGCATAGTGGGCAAGCAACAAGAATAGTGTGGAACAAGATCGATGCAAATGAACAGAAACCCGTCAGGCAGAGGAAGGTGAAAGGTGAAAGAGAAAAGGTGAAGAAGGGATGAACGTCAGTTCACCAGCGTCCAGAGCGCAGCGAGACAGGTGCACAGCAGTAGACTGCAGAAGAAAAAAAGAGGAAAAAGCAAATATTGCTTGATTATAATGTAATATTTAGTGTATACTGCTACATTCTGAGTTTTAGTAAGCCTCTAAAAGCCCTCGCAAGTTGCAAGCACCCCTAACTGTAATAAAATCAATGCAACACAGCCATGAGTGGTGTATTGCTTTTGTTAAATGGCTTTATCTATGTGATAATCAAAATAAATACCAAATAATATAGTTTACTGACCTGTCTGTAGACTGTTTAGTCACCAAGCAACTTGGTGCATTAATACATAATTCAATTGGGTCAGTCATCAAATGTATGCACAATCCAGCCCCACACAGGCACATGCACACACACACAAAAATAAAAAATGAAATAATAGAAAATAAATAGAAAAACACAAGCAATTTTTGGGACTGACAACTGCATTCAAATGCAGGAGTGAACCAGCTAAATTATCCTTCTGAGTTACTCCAAAAATTGCAATGATTGTCATAGTGGTAACCACAACATTTTGAACTTGCCGCTATTAAACCGAAACATGAATGCCAGCATTTTAATGGTCACCTGGATTTGGCCAAGTAAGACATGTTCCTGGCTCAAAATATTTTGTTGATCCTGGAACAACATTCTTGTCTGAAAATATAGTCCTAACCCTTTCCCTAACATTACCCAAAACCTATCCCTAAAATCTATGGAAGCCCATTTCCACCACATTTGAGTATGAAAAATGAGAAATTTTACCATAATTATGACTTAGTATTTCATTATATTGAGAAACTTTCTCATAATAACGACTTAGTATGTCATAATAATAAGAAACTTCCTCATAATAACGATACACTTTCTCATAATAATGAGAAATGTTCTCATAATAATAAGAACATTTCTCGTTATTATTACTTCTATGCATGTGCAAAACAGCGGAGTGGCACGTTATTGACATCCGCTGATCAAAGCCGTGTAAATGCGAGAACACAGCAAACATGGCACATTCTGCAAAACAGTTGTTTTTGTTAAGTCAGTGAAATCTATAATTATTAGAGATGCATCGATGGCACTTTTTCCAGAATGAGTCAGATACTGATACTTTTATTTTCGGTACTTGCCTATAACGATTACCTGTATTTTCACTGCATTTGTAATTATTAAAAATATTGGATAGAGAAACCAAAAGAATATGAATCATATGAGTTTGCTTAATTTGTTTAGCATATATATTTCCTTCAGATATTTCCATGCTTACTCATGTTAAAAATGTATTGAATGAGCGTCTGTTACTTTTACTGTTCATTCTATTGCTTTATCATATTTTATCTATCATTTAATTGCACAGCACATATTTAGAGCTGCTCCAGCAAGGCTCAGTGCAGAGGATTGGGCCAATGGTTCAAATGTTTAGATATCAGTAAAATATCACAATTCTCTATTCCAATTTTCATATTACAGTAAAAAAATACTAGCCTAATTAATGTAATTAATTAATTAATTAATAATTATGAGACATTTCTTATGAGTACGAGAAACTGAGTCATTATTATGATAAAGTTCACTTTCGAGGGAAATCGAACCGCGTCGACTACGACACTTTGGGGAAAGCCCTTAGCGTAACGCATCTGAAGTATGAATGAAACTAATCCAATCCTGATTGGTGCTGCTTCATGACGTAACATGTGACGGCATACACGGAAGCTACAAAGGGCACACAACGGCACACAACAGAGTTAGCTTTTTGCTCTTCAGCAAGCGCTCTGTGTCAAACTGTCTGTCCTATTTAGTGTTGTTTTTCCCTTAAGCATTGTCCTAAATAAAGGTCTCACTGGAGGACCGTGAGAGGACGCTGCCGCGTTTTGGCTGCCGCTTCTCACTCCGGACGAAAAAGTTTGTTTGATACTAAACGGTTTTACCTACTGACTTTGTCTGATACCGGTGGTATCTGTTCCTGCCTCAAGATCTGGACTGTGTCTTTGCCTGGTCACCGCATCTGCTGCCTGTCACGTTTGTGACTGTTGTGACCACCAACAAGCTAGCTCCCGGTGTTGCCTTCGGCCCATCCACGCTGTGTTCTGCTCGAGCAGTGGATTACAGCCCGGTTACTGGCCGGCCTGCACTCCGGAGCAGCCTGTCAGCTATGCGGCTATTGTTTATGACCTTCCTGCTGGACTCTCTGTGGCTCTTGTCATCTACGGCTCTGACCATGGCGCTTCGATACACGTCCTTGCAGCTTCTCAGATTCAACCACCGCGCACCTCCTTCACTGGACATCATCTCTACTTTGCAACAACACTGTCTTCTCCGTCGTCGCCCTTATATTCATCGAGGCTCCCGTAGCAATCTTCTCTACTACTTCAGTGCCGAAAACAGTATTCCATTTTTCTGGTCCAGCCGTAGTTCACTCCCGCCTGGACACCGGCGCAACAACAACATCCGCATACATCATCCGCGCACTCTTCACGTGACTTCATCTAACCTCCTGCCCGTCTCAACTCCCGCCACTTGGATTTCACAACAAAAGCCTCTTAAGACAGCGCTATTCAATACAAGATCACTTAACAATAAAAGCCTGTTCCTCTGTGAATTCATTATTGACAATAAACTGGATTTTCTCTGTCTTACTGAAACCGGGCACAAACCCATGGACTACATTGCATTAAATCAGACCACCCCACCTGGATACTCCTTCATCGACAACCCCCGTCTGGACCGGTGAGGAGGTGGCATCGCAGTAATTTACCGCAATGATATCTCCATCCGCCCCATCCCCATCCCGGTTGTATCCTCATTTGAACACTTGGCTTTCAGACATCCTGGTTCCCAATCACTCACTGCTGCAGTCATCTACCGCCCTCCCAAAACCTGTCCATCATTTCTTTCTGATTTCACTGACTTCGTAACTCAGCTATCCTCTATTTCACCGTCCGCTCTCCTCATTGGTGACTTCAACATTCATATCGACTCTCCGGAAGCAAAATTCACATCTGACTTTCTGGACATTTTAAACTGCCTCAACCTCACTCAGCATGTCACTTCACCCACACATAATCATGGACATATCCTGGACCTGGTCTGTTCCACACCCTCCCTCACCATACATAACCTTTCATTGACCGACCTCACAATTTCTGATCATCTGGCCATCACCTTGGATATCATTACCCCCTCTCCTACCGTCAAACACACAAGAACAATTACATTTCGAAACCTGAAATCCATTAGACCCATCTCTCTCACCTCCTCCATATCCCATGCCATCACTACTTTTTTGCTTCCCTCTGATCCAATTGCCTCTGATCTAGTCAACTTTTACAACCACACACTTTCCACCTGCTTCAACCAAATAGCCCCCCTTAAAACTGCCTCAGTCTCCTTCTCCACCTCTGCACCTCGGTACACCCCAGATCTTCACATTCTCAAAAGAAAAAAAAGACAACTTGAAAGGATCCATAAAAAATCCGGTCTCACCGTCCATGCCTAAGCCTACAAACACGCTATAATCACATACAATTCTGCTCTCAAAACTGCCCGGTCCAACTACTACTCACAACTCATCCACTCAAATTCTTCCGACTCTCGGGCCCTTTTCTCCACATTTGCAAAACTGACCAAACCCAAGGACAATATAACCTCCACATTCACTACAGACAAATACAATAACTTCCTGTCATCCTACCATACCAAAATTCATACCATACACTGTTCACTAACATCCACTTCCTCTGCTTCTCCTCCCTCTGAATATCAACTCACTCCGCTTACACACCACAGTTTTTCCTCCTTCTCTCCTCTGTCTCCCTCTGACACCTCCAAACTCCTCTCAACCATGAAATTCTCCAACTGCCAGCTTGACCCGATCCCTTCTCCCCTCTTCAAAACCTGTCAACAAATCCTCATCCCTCTTATCACCATTATCATCAACACTTCCCTTATGTCTGGATCTGTTCCATCCCAGCTAAAACTTGTGTCCATCACACCCCTCCTGAAAAAACCTGGCCTCAACCCTGACAATCTGGACAACTTCAGACCCATCTCCAATCTCCCGTTACTCTCAAAAATTCTGGAACGCGCCGTCATCACACAACTCCACCAATATCTCCTCTCTTCTCAACTCTTTGAAACTTTTCAATCCGGATTCCGTCCACACCACAGCACAGAAACAGCCCTTCTTAAAGTCACAAAGGATCTCCTCATTGCTGCCGACTCTGGTTCCATATCCATCCTCCTTCTCCTTGACCTCTCAGCTGCATTCGACACAATAGACCATACTGTCCTCCTCCATCGTCTTAAATCTATTGGCATCTCTGGCACAGTACTTCTCTGGCTCACCTTCTACCTCTCTGACCGTCACCACTTTGTCTCTGTTAACAACTGCAATTCCTTCACCTCCCCTGTCACCCATGGTGTCCCCCAAGGTTCTGTGCTCGGCCCCCTCCTCTTCACCATCAACATGCTTCCCCTCGGTCAGGTTATCCGCCACCATGGACTCCATTTTCACTGCTACGCCGATGATACCCAACTCTACACATCCACCAAATCCATCACCCCGGTTATCCTCTCCACCACCACCGATTGTATTTCCGACATTAAAACCTGGATGGACAATAACTTTCTCAAACTCAACAGCAATAAAACAGAACTCCTTATCACCGGCCCAAAATCTCTCCTCTCTTCTATTCAGAACTTTACTCTCCTTATCGACGGACAGAATGTCACCCCCTCCCTCTCTGTCCGAAACCTTGGTTTCATAATGGATTCCACCCTCTCATACCGAACACACATCAACCGTATCGCTAAACTATCCTTCTTCCACCTCCGCAACATCGCCCGCTTTCGCCCCTCGCTTACCCTGTCAACAGCTGAAATCCTCATTCACGCATTCATAACTTCAAGACTTGACTACTGCAATAGCCTTCTCTACGGACTTCCTACCAATCAACTACAAAAACTGCAATACATCCAGAACTCAGCCACCCGCCTCCTCACCCACACCCGGTCCCGAGAACACGTCACCCCTGTTCTCCAGCAGCTCCATTGGCTACCTGTTCATTACCGCATTCAATATAAGCTCCTCCTCCTCACCTACAAGTCCCTCCATAACCTGGCACCGCCCTACCTCACTGAGCTCCTGGAACAGCACCAACCCACCCGCCACCTCCGCTCATCTGGCACAAACCGCCTTACCCCGATCATCCGCTCTAACCGCCGGACCTTGGGGGATCGAGCCTTCGCTATTGCCGCCCCCACCCTCTGGAACTCACTCCCTACATCCATTAGAAACTCTGATTCACTAACAAACTTCAAATCAGTATTTAAAACCCACCTGTTCAAACTAGCTTTTCCTTAAAACTCCTTAAAATCCCTCTGAGGAGGGACCTATTTCCACTGGCCGGGGGCTCAATATTCTCCCTTGACCAGACCTGTGGATACTTTGGGCCTGGCCCCTGAGGGGGCTCAGTACCTAGAGGCTGGCCTGTCGGCTGGAGTAGTTGAGACCATACTCAGTTCCAGAGCTCCTTCCACGAGGAGATTGTTTGGCCTAAAGTGGAATGTGTTTCCACTTGGTGTAGAGAGCGTAAGATGGACCCAGTTAACTGCCCGGTTGGCTTCAGTGCTGGAGTTCCTCCAAGATCGCCTCTCGGCTGGTCTTACCCCGTCCACACTGAAGGTGTACGTGACTGCCATTGTGGGTTTCCACGCTCCTCTGGCTGATGGATCATGGATACATTTTACAAAGCCATAGTCAGGTGAGGATCAAGGGTCTTAATATATAATATAATAATAGTAATCAGCTGATTTGTCTCACAAACGTAACCAGGACATTTCTCCACACATAGCAAACCCATAATACAGCGAGGGAGAAGAACCACATGAAACTATGCAACTATATATTTTTTCTAACAGGGTAGTAAATGTTTAGCTGGCTAATATGAGCTGTAACTGTGGCTGAGCTGGTTAAAGCGTAAAGCCTTGTTTAAACTCGACGCGTCCGCATGAGCACAAAGGAGCTCCGCATCCCCTAGACACCATTTACAACACACAATAAGCTTTTTTCTCTGATTTTGAAAACTCTTCGCGATCGTCTTAAAATGCTTCCAAGATCGACGGGTTGGTGATTCCTGTAACATACTGTTTTACGGTCAATGACAAGAGTACTAATCAGCTGTCTCACGAACGTAACCAGCACATTTATCCCCATATAGCAAAACCATAACACAGCGAGGGAGAAGAACTAAGTTACATGAAACAATCCAACTACATATTTTACACTACTGACAAAGGAAAAGTCAATACTCACGGTGTCTATGGCTAGCTTCTAGCTTTCTGCTGCTTCTCTTTCAAGGTAGTGACGAAACACGCTCTGTAGCATTGTTTGTTCGCTGTCGGCTACGGTAGAAACATGACATCACAATATGTCGACCTTCATAGAAGGGGGTGCTCGCGGTTATGTAGATATAAATGTCTCATTCTAAGGTAATAAAAACATTACGGTTTATTAAGTAAGTTCTTTATACACCACTGAAAACATAGTTATGGATGTCATATTGCATTTCTGTTAATAGATACTCAAAATTATTACACATTGCACCTTTATGTAGTAAAAAAAAAGTCAGTTGCAACTTCCGGTTCACGCAGACTTTAATTTATTACATCTTATTACAGACTGCAAGGCTGGTGAGAGAAAATACCGTGGCAAGAGCTACTGTAGAATATAAATTTTGTAAATCAAGATTCAAATATCTGTTTTTATGGTTTTGTTTTAAGTTAAACCATTTCAAGACTGTATGAGTGCACTGGAGTGTTTATACCATGCGATATACTAAGCGTATTATTTAATATACAAAGGGAATGGCTCCACAAATTATGTTTTATTAACACAGTTCGGGAGGAGCACGTTCAGATAATTAACATGGGTGGAGACCACTCAGCAATCAATGAAAAGAGGTGTATATAGATTCACCAGTCTCACCTCAATCCATTGGCAGTTTTGCAGCATCCCTCCACCACTCATTCTCCACACTTCTAGTCCTAATCATTTATTTACCGGGGGGGGGGGGGGTACTCTGGGTTCGGGCCGAATTCCGAGCTCGGAGCCCTCCCCCCTGGACAGCACGCCTTTAGGCATTTTAGATTTTTGAGTGACTCGATATAGCCACATGTCAGAGGTTTTTCAATGTGTCAAAAGTCAATTGAATCAAATTTTAGAGACAGAACTATCCATTTTATAACTATTCACATTAGGGCTAAACGATTAATCGCAATCGAATCGCAATTGCGTTTTGAAACGTTGCAATTAGCTTATCGCAAAAGGCTACAATGTGGATGCGATATGAAAAATATGTCCCAGAGCAAAAGCATGACTGTCCTCTTTGTGTGGCAGTCTTACTAACCAACTGTGAGCGCACCTCTGAGCTACCCCAAAGAAGCTAACCATCTATTGGATAGAAAGTACTAAGTAGTGTTAATTTCGTTACCGTGACGAAAAATGTACGTTGACGACCTTTTTTTTTTAATGACTAAGACAAGACGAAGACGAGATGACACCAACGTCATTAAACGATAACTGTGACTAAATAAACATGCAATATCGTTGACGAAAAAAGACAAGACTAAATGTAGTTAAAGGTGCTATATGGAACTTTTCTTCTAAAATGAATCCTTTTTTTATTGCCTGTGTGTGAAGGGGTTGTAATCACACATTACAATGATCCACTTGTCGGGTTTTGCTATTACCTCTGAAGGCCAGTATTCCTATTTCTATGTGAAGTCTCCGGGTCGGATTTACCGCGAAATCCAACGGATGTGACGTGCATGCGCGCTCCCGAGCCTCTCTCCTTATATACAGTCTATTGTAGACGGTCAGGGAGTTACGTCCGGTTAAAGGCGCACGTTTTTCGGCTTATATCTAAGTCAATCTTTGATCAATATTCCCAAGACTCTAATCGTTCGTAGTGCTGGACGGGGCCTTTCGAACGAGCCCACCCCCGAGGTCCAACTCGCCCGGCTCCCCGAGATATAGCCGTTCGAAATCGGGGGTCCCAGCGAACGGCGATCCGGTAGGGGGCATCCCCGAGGCCAGCCACTCTAGCGTTCGGGCAAGGGTTCCCCTGGGACCTCCTCCCCCGAATTTGAGCTCTCTGGGTCTTTGCGTTGCAGAGATACGAGCGATTTTCTTCTGAGATCGTGACGTCACCGGCTTCCGCAATTTTGCAGCGCGCCCGATGGTTTTCTGCTAATATCTCCGCGAAAACACCACCAAAAACTATGGAACTTATATGGTTCTTTTCAGCTCGACTAGATGGTCCCAACGAGCTCGGTGCTCGCCGAATCCGTCTAGTATTCACCGAGATATTTGCGTAATAGACGGTATTGTCTATGAGTTTGAGCACGAGCGCTCTTGTAAAATTTGGTTGCAATCTGAAACATCACCACTAGAGGCCGCTAAAAGTTACGTAGAGCACCTTTAAAAAAATAGAAACGACCAAAATCATTCAGAAAAAAAGAGACGAGAAAAAATTACAGACTGTTTTTAACAAGCCGCTTCGAGCAGTCATGCTTGCGGTTGCCAGACTTTAACTATTTAAATCCCCCAATCAAGTTTTTCTGTTAAAATAACACGTTTTCTACCCGGTGTTCTCTTACGAGAGTATCTCTCGTACTGCGTAATAGCTTACGCTAGGGGAAAACCTCTTTTCCACGAGATATTGAAGCCAAAAATTATCCTTAATTTTTTATTAGTGTAAAACGCTTTGCAGCAGCAAGCAGACACAGGCGAGACAGCTCGCGCGCCTATTGGCTGCTCTTGCGGCAAATGCAGCAGCCTATCGAGAGAGACTCTGCGTGACGTAATGACCAATGGGGGCAACTCGCACCCATATCGTCACGTCCCGCCAGAAAGGGCGTGGTCTCACTCTATAAATATGCTCGTTAGGCTGGTACAAGCTGATTTTCATCTCTTCAGCGAAGCACGCATCGCTGGATCCGGAGTGAGAAGCCGCGCCGTCGAAGCAAGCTTTTCAGCGGGACGAGCTCTGGAGTCGCTGGCCTCGCCGCCTTCAACTGCCGTATCTGCTGCGCTTTCCGGCGTTCTATATCCTTTTATATCACTTTGTATCCTTAATCTGCTGAGAGTGTTTGCTCGCTTACTTGACGCGACTCACACTTCTCATCACAAAAGAGCTGCGTCTTTTTAAAGATGCCATCCTGTGGCTCGTGCCGCGCCCCACTCAGCGACAGGGACCGTCACGTCATCTGTGTGTCCTGCCTGGGTGAGGATCACGCGGCCATCGCGCTCGCTGACGGCGGATGCCCTCATTGCGAGTTTTTGCCTATGGTGACTCTGAGGACTCGCCTGGCATCATTCTCCGAGCCTTCACCACAGCCCGCCGTGGTGCCGGGGCGCTTCCTAGCTCTCTCCAGCCCGCCAAAGCTCGCCGGTTCGCCCGCCAGCTTCACCGGCTTCGCTCGAGTCGCTCACTGACGGACAACGGCCGCCGCCTGCCGCCGCGTCCGTCCACGAGTTCGACGAACCCACCGAGGCGTGTTCTCTTCTGGCATCTGATAGCGAGGATTGGGCGAGCTCCGTGGACCTCCCCTCCGCTAGCGTTTCCCGCCAAACCACTGGTAAGAGAGCCGGCATTGAGACTGAGCTGATGCGTCTGCTCTCTCAGGCCGTGGAAAGCATCGGCCTCGACTGGGAGGCGCCCGCGCAACCGCCGCGCAACAGGCGAGCTCTGTGGACCTCCGCCTTCTGTCCGCGAGTCGTCAAGGAAACGGGCCAGCATCAAGACCGCGAGCCCTAAAACCGCGGCTAGCTTTCTTTACGTTATAAGAAATCTACCCCGCCCCCCATGGGCGTGCGTCACCGGCAAATGAGAAAAGAGTGTGTTTTAGTCCCCGCCGAGGCCGGACTAATCTCCATTTCTCAAACATTTCTCAGCTCCTAGTTTGAGCGGCTGAAAATGTCATTATTGCAGCAATGAGCCTGTTGTATAACACGCACACCTGCATACAAACGCCGACACACACAAAACTGTGATGACGCTCTCTTATCTGCTTGCGCTAGTGTAGTTCTCCCTGTGGCCCAGTGGCGGAACCCGAAGCCTTCGCGCGAGAGACCCGTGTTCGATCCCGGCTCTCGCAGCAGATAAAAAATGTAGTCTCGCCGCGGCCAGACTTCCACCGAAACTTTTCGCTCGTTCAGTTCCAGAAAATGCGACTGTTCCAGTGTATTTTGCAGTAAACAAGCTGGTACCACGGCCCGCTTGCCTGCACATAAAGGCCGTTTCCACGGCGACCCAGAAAAATCATGTAATCATTGTATTTCTGGTTTTCCGGCCACAGCCGATGGTGTTATAAGTGTAATAAAATGCTCACAGCCCAGTGTTCATTTCTACACACAAACACAGCCCGCCACGGTACAGGGCTCGCACAAATGAAATCGACGCATGTCAATTGTGCATTAAATGTAGTGAATGTGCCCACAAACACTACCACGGTTTCTGTAAAACGAAACCAACACAAGTCTTCCTAGCCTCCTAGGAAATCGACGGTGTTTCAGTCTCGCCGTGGCCAGACTTCCACTGAAATTTTCGCTCGTTCAGTTCCAGAAAATGTGACTGTTCCAGTGTATTTTGCAGTAAGCAAGCCAGTACCATGCCCGCTTGCCTGCACACAAATGCTGTTCCCACGGCGACCCAGATAAATCACATAAACGGTGTATTTTCTGGTATTCCGGCCTCAGCCGATGGTGTTATGAGTGTATTGAAAATGCCCACAACCCAGGGCTCATTTCTACACACAAACACAGCCCGCAAAAATGCAGGGCTCGCACAAACAAAATCGCCTCATGTCGATTGTGCACTAAATGTAGTGAATGTGCCTACGTCTCAGTGCCCACAAACACTACACACCACATGTCCCACGGGTTCTGTGAAAACGAAACCAACACGCATTCAGTCAGCTCAGGCCGACGGTGTTTTTCAGTGCAGTAAATGTGCCCGCTGTCCTGCGCCCACATTCACTCACAGACATGTTAAGCCCCACGGGGCTCGCCCCGCTCTCTCTCCCTCAGCAAACTGCTATAAGGGTTTTGAGCGCGGCCAGGCTGCCCGCCGCGATCGGCGCGCCCCTCGCCTCACACACTGTAAACACAGTGTCTGCGTTACAGCACGCCGGAGCTCTCTTGCCGTCACTATGTCTCGGCCAGAGCCCAGATCTCATTCTACCCCTAGCTATTCACGCGAAAGTGTGGGCACAGCTTCCTGGGGTATCAGAATGGGTGCTGAACACTATAAAAAGAGGCTATTCGCTACAGTTCGCTCGACGTCCCCGCCGTTATACGGCGCGCGTCGAGACGACGGTGGAAAACGAAGTATCTCATCTACTTCGAGCCGAGATAAGGAAACTTCTGAGCAAAGGTGCTATAGAACCTTTATCTCAAGCTCAGATCAAAGGGGGCCTACACAGCAGATATTTTCTGGTACCGAAAAAAGATGGAGGTCTCAGACCCATTTTAGATCTGCGACAGCTGAACAGAGCGCTTGTGAAGCGCCAGTTCAGAATGCTTACGACCAGGAAAATCCTCGCGCAAGTGCGCCACGGGGACTGGTTTATGTCAATAGATCTGAAAGACGCCTATTTCCAAATACAAATAGCGTCCCATCACAGGCGATACTTGAGATTCGCTTTCGAGGGCCAGGCATATCAATACACAGTCCTGCCGTTCAGCCTGTCCCTAGCACCTCGTACATTCACGAAGTGCATGGACGCGGCGCTCGCACCCCTGAGACTTCAGGGCATGCGAGTCCTGAACTACTTGGACGATTGGCTGATTCTAGCTCGATCACGATCTGAGCTCATAGAACACAGGGCCGCATTACTCGAGCACCTCGAGGAGCTGGGCCTCACAGTCAATTGGGCGAAGAGCTCACTGTCTCCCAGTCAGAAAATTTCCTTTCTGGGAACAGTGTTAGACTCGCTATCCATGACGGCACGCCTGTCACCAGAGCGCGGACTAAATATTCAGCGCGTCGCGAAATCCTTCCGCCACGGCTCGATAGTTCCGCTCAAAAGGTTTCAGAAAATGCTGGGGCTGATGGCCTCAGCGGCCTCTGTACTCCAGTGGGGCTTGCTTCGCATGCGCCCACTGCAGATGTGGCTGAAAGCGGGGGTTCCACCCAGGGCATGGACAGCGGGTCTGTTTCGCCTCAGGGTCAACCTACAGTGTGTTTCAGCTCTGGAACCTTGGAAAATAACCGACTGGTATCAGTCAGGTGTGAGTCTGGGGACCGCTTCGAGTGTGAAGGTGGTGTCTACGGACGCCTCCACCTCGGGGTGGGGAGCGCTGCTCGAGGGCAGACCGCTAGCTGGCCTGTGGTCAGAACGGGAAAAGCTCCTTCACATAAACTGCTTGGAGATGATAGCAGTCGACAAAGCGCTACGGCGTTTTTGTCCCCAGGTAACAGGCCACCACGTCTTGGTCCGGTCGGACAACATGTCAGTGGTGGCATACATAAATCGCCAGGGCGGCGTCAGGTCACGAAACCTTCACAGGCTGACGGAACGCCTCCTGGTCTGGGCTCAGCACAACCTGCTCTCACTGAGAGCAGCGCACGTGCCTGGTCACCTGAATGTGGGACCAGACAGACTGTCCAGGAACAATGTTCCAGCAGGGGAGTGGTCGCTGCACCCGCAGACGGTCCAGCTGCTGTGGAAAACGTTCGGCAGAGCACAGGTGGACCTATTCGCGTCCCACGAAAACGCTCATTGCCCGAAGTTTTTCTCGAAAAGCAAGGACGCGCTGGCTCATGTTTGGCCCCGCTGCCCCCTATATGCTTTTCCTCCTGTCTCGTTCCTGCCTCAGGTGTTGGAACGAATCAGGGAAAACGGATGCCCAGTGCTGCTCGTAGCCCCGCTCTGGACAAACCAGACGTGGTTCCCTGCCCTGATGCAGCTGACCAGCACTGCCCCATGGCCTGTACCATTGAGGAGAGACCTCCTCTCTCAGGCGGAGGGCTCGATTTGGCACCCTCGCCCGGAGCTGTGGTCCCTGCACGCATGGGCCATCAACGGGTACCCGCTAGCCTCCCAGAAGGAGTGTTAAACACGATCGCGCAGGCTAGAGCTCCGTCTACCAGGCGGCTCTACTCCTCGAAATGGTCTGTTTTCTCTGCATGGTGTCAAGCCCAGAGCTTTTCACCTGTGGAATGCGGGGTTTCGGAAGTGCTTTCCTTCCTTCAAGAGCTACTGGATAAGGGCAGGACCCCATCCACGCTCAAAGTATATGTGGCGGCCATAGCAACGTTTGCAAAACCGGTGTCTGGCCAGTCGCTGGGGAAGAACGACTTAATCGTGCGTTTCCTTAGGGGAGCTCGGAGGCTAAACCCTCCCAGGCCCCCTTCAGTCCCGACGTGGGACCTTTCCACGGTCCTGGAGGCCATGAAAGGCGCCCCGTTCGAGCCAATCCAGCCGGTGGACATGAAACACCTGTCGTTCAAAACAGTGTTTCTCATGGCTCTCGCTTCAGTGAAGCGCATAGGGGACTTGCAGGCGCTTTCAGTAAGCGCGTCATGTATGGAGTTTGGGCCTAATGACTCGAAGGTCATTCTCAAACCTAAGCACAGGTATGTGCCGAAATCCCTCAATACACCGTTTAGGGCCCAGGTAATTTCCCTGTCCGCCCTTCCGGTTCTCAATGAGGAGGAGGACGCGAGTCTCCTTTGCCCCGTCAGGGCATTAAGAGCTTATGTGTCGCGCTCGTCTGTTTTCAGACAGACTGAGCAGCTTTTCGTTTTGTTTGGCGGGCGCTCCAAGGGACTTGCCGCCTCAAAACAGAGCCTATCCAGATGGATAGTGGATGCCATTGCGCTCGCTTACACTGCAAAGGGCCTGCAGTGCCCCTTGGGTGTCAGAGCGCACTCCACGAGAGGCGTGGCCTCTTCGTGGGCATGGTCTAGCGGGGTTTCCCTGCAAGATATCTGTACGGCCGCGGGCTGGGCCTCGCCGTCTACATTTATAAAATACTATAACCTGGAGGTACCCGCCTTACAAGCTAAGCTTTTGGCGGTCTAAAATTCAGTGCTATCTGCCCCGCTGTGCGGCCCAGATGCTGAGTTTACTGCAGCCCCATGAGTGTTGACACACGTATGGCCACCCAGATCAGGGTGAAAGCTTTCACCCTGGCTGCGCGTTTTATTGTCATATGATAGCCCCGCTGGGTGCTATTTTATAAGGAATGACGCTTCCAGCCTCTCTTCCTCCACTCTATGTGAGTTTATGGTGATTATGCACTATATGAGCCCTGGGCTTCGGCCCCTGGGACTTTGGTGTTGGATCCCTGTAGGCACGGCGTGTTGCATTGTGTTCCCCTAGCGTAAGCTATTACGCAGTACGAGAGATACTCTCGTAAGAGAACGTACTCGGTTACTAACGTAACCTCGGTTCTCTCTAGAGAGGGAACGAGTACTGCGTATCTTGCCGTGCTTGGAATACGCTCTGGTTCGCTTCGGCGATGAAAACCAGCTTGTACCAGCCTAACGAGCATATTTATAGAGTGAGACCACGCCCTTTCTGGCGGGACGTGACGATATGGGCGCGAGTTGCCCCCATTGGTCATTACGTCACGCAGAGTCTCTCTCGATAGGCTGCTGCATTTGCCGCAAGAGCAGCCAATAGGCGCGCGAGCTGTCTCGCCTGTGTCTGCTTGCTGCTGCAAAGCGTTTTACATTAATAAAAAATTAAGGATAATTTTTGGCTTCAATATCTCGTGGAAAAGAGGTTTTCCCCTAGCGTAAGCTATTACGCAGTACTCGTTCCCTCTCTAGAGAGAACCGAGCTTACGTTAGTAACCGAGTACGTTTTACTTAATCTTTGCAATCTGGCAACCATGCGTACACGCTCTCTCTAGACTGCTGAAGAAGCGCGGATGATCTGAAAACAAAGAGAAAACAAGAAACCTGAAGCCTAGCGATCTCAATTAGAGATTTTCTGCTTAAATAAATTAAGTGTCATTCAGTCGGTCTGTGTTCTGTCATGAGCTGCTTGCGCTGTTTGCTGCGACTAAATCTGCTATCAAACCTTCTTAGTGATGATGAACTGCAAAAAAATCCAAACATGGATCTCGACTATAGCCTATTGAAGTGCAATAATTATGATGAAATGTTAAAATACATTTCTCAAATGACAACAATCGTTATGATTATAATTTTGAGCAAAATAATCGGGATTATCAATTTAACCATTATGCAGCATGGCGAAAATGCAACTAACTTCCTAACCATGCAACCGGTATTCACTTCTAAGTTAAAAGGTACATTAAAAGGTTTTTCTTCTTCTAATCTAAGAAAGTACAGGAATGAACATAACCACAAGTCTTGGCAACAGAGAGTAGAACTCAGCAAAAAAGCATGCCAAATGATTCAGCTGTGCCAAATATTAAATATGCTTTTTGTGAAAATAATGCAAACCAGAGTTCTGCTCTTTAAAGAGAACGACTCATTTGTATCCAAACAGAAGTCCAAAATTTTTTATATGACTTCTTACAACACAAGCTGGATGAAGTGGTTTGCCATCACATCAATCACTCATCAAAGATAAGCAGAGTAAATGGGAAATGATATGTGTTGAAATGAGAACTTCCTTCTGAACCCGTCATAACGAGGACAGTGTGAACTTATGGGAAATGAGTCACTGATCAGTCTTCGCAGAATTACTGTGCAGACACACGCTAAGTTGACATCTAAGGAAAAGCAAAAAGGGATATATTTAACCATTAACACATTGAGAAGCTTAGAAATGGAAAAGAGGAACCAAGCTAAAAGGAAAAAAGTGATGGTCTACATTGAGGCAGCACATCTGTAGGAGACGAATTCAAGAAAAAAACAATTGATGAAAAAATATTGTCAGACAAAAAAGCAGAGAGCTTTAAAGAGGGTCTGAAGTTAAAGTTAAAAGTATGGGACCTACACTGAGGGGTGGTCTGTACATGATTGTAAGAGGCATCCTGGAAGTCCTCCCTAAAGGAAGGGGAAAGGTTGGAGGTGACCTGGGACACTCAATATAGCCAGTAGCTCTTCCCCCGGTATTTTCTCTCACCAGCTTTGCAGTCTTTAATAAGAATTAAAGTCTGCGTGAACCAGAAATTGCAACTGACTTTGCTTCAGTGTTTGTCTCGTTTTTCTTTTAGCAATTGATGGCTAACACCTGTCTATGTTAATAATTCTGTGAGTATGAGGATCTTTAGCAGTGGGACACTCCTATTCTGTCGTTACATATAGCTGGTCTGTTACTCAGATACATCAGCATTTTTTAGTCCAAGAACACTCAGCTCCAGTAAAAAAAAAAAAAAAAAAAAACTCCCTGAATGTTTTTTCACCCGTTTGAGTAATCCACCTAATTAGAATGCTGGGCTAATTACCAAACACTTCAATGCATAAATAAACTGGGTTATTTTAGGGGTAGAAAACAGATAGAAATTGAGCCAGAACCTCTTTCCAGTACTGGTTTGATGATATTCAAAGGACATTTGCAGTTCCTCTGTATGCATAACCTTAACCATAATTCTCTCTTTAAAGATGAATTTTCTCTTTAGAAGAATAAAATATGAAAGATGCTGTTTGCTTAAGCATTTATTTCCTGTGTTGCATAAGAGTGAACAGGAAAGGAAAGAAAGGACATAGAAAGGACAAAGATCACATTGAAGAAGCTACAGAGTTCAATAACTGAGCACAAAGGTGCACTAGTCAACTATACCAAGAGCACAACACTGGCCTGCATAAGACTGGACCATTTAGTCCTGAAGAATGATTGAAAGCATATCAAAACAGCTTACTAGTGAACTGATTGCAAAGTAACAACATCAAAGTTTTTAGTCAAATTTGGAGGGATCAAATCACTGGCCAGTGGCCACTTCGCAAAAAGTAAAGCATGGTGGTGACAGCATCATGTTGTGGGTCTGCTTTTATTAGGACGTATTATTAAATAGAACAATGACTTTTTAGAAAGTTAATCTCTAGGACAACGATCCCAAACACAAAATCAAAGTATCACTGGAGTGTCGAACATAAAGGTGAATGTCCTAAAATGGCCCAGTCAAAGCCTTGATCTTCATCCAAATTAGAATCTGTGGCTCTTCTGAAGACAGTTGTATAAATGCCTTTTGACCAACCTGAACAAACTGGAAGAATACCCAAAATAGGCAAAAAATACACCAAAACAGTCTGCAATGCTGCGATGTACGTACTACAAAAGACTGCCATTGCTGCAAACAGTGACCTTACCACATTACACTGTGTTTGCATGCACAGTTTTAATCAAGCTACATTAGTATTTTGTATAGTTCAGGTAAAGTTTATGTCTGTCTCTTTGTCTATACAAAACACAATGCATAAACTAAAATTTGAAGCATTAAAATACACGTCACTTCTGTCTTTTGGAGTAAGCGCTCAACGCCATGGCCAGTTGTAGTCTGCTTATACATGCTGGATGAAGCGGAACTCCAATTGCCTTTTCAGGTCTGTTAGTCCAACTTCTCAAAATCTGGACTGATTTCAGTTAAAGCGCTTACATGACATAAAAAAAATTGCTTTTAGTCCGTGAACATTTAAAGTGCATGTAAACGCATTTACTAGGGTGTTAGGCTTGAATACTGAAGCAAACAACACATCAGTGTTCTGTTTTTTGTTCTATCAATTTTCTATTTTTTAATATACTGCATTGTAACATTTAAACAATCAGTTAGTTTCATTTTTTTGGAACAAAATGCCAGGGTTCAGAGATTGGGGTAAGGGTTTTGCAATGCCCTGTATACATTATCAATGCTATATACAAAGCACAACTCCAGAGACTGAGGTAGTCAGCTTATGAGTCATTTGGATGTACCGGAATAAATCGAGGAGCAGAACAACATGAGTGGAGTTACATCAGTCGTGACGTGACATCTAAATGTTTACTCATTATCTTGTCCCTCTCCTGTGGAGGTTATCTTGAAGCCAGCAGGAGTTTAAAGAGAAACAATGTTTGTGGGGTGTTTTGAGAAGCGATGGGACAGCATTCAGTAAGTAATATATCAGTCTCAGTAATGCCAGTTCAGCAACTAACAGAACAAAAGCTCCATTCAATTGCTATAGGATGCGTGTCCACTCATGCTGTTGTTATATGTATTTATTACACGGCTCTTTGGAATAGTTGATTCTGATTGGTCAATCGTGCCATCCAGCGGTATGTTATTACCAGATAACAACCGCACAAAACAGTTAACACAGGCTCATCCGGGTTGTCAGCAGCACTATACGCTTGCTGGAAGTTTTGCTTTTGGTGAGCTAATAAAATATTAAAACTCAGTCGAATCAATATTTTGTGTACAGTTATTTAACTATGCCATCCAGTATCGTGGACTCGCTCTCTCTTGTTTCATACAAACGCAGCTGCTGCCATTTTGTGACTATTGTTTTGTACACTGTTGGATTATAGGATAACAAACAGGTACGATTTTAAAACAGTTTAATCTGAAATCAATATCTCTTATCCCCATAATTATTTACGTGGCAAAATTCTGTGTAATAAGTGGTGTGACTGTACCGTATCCCTTAGATATCCATCTAGTTTAAACTTGACGCGCTAGCAACTGCTCTCTCCGCAGAAGCTTTGCGTTTAAAGAGCTAATAAAATATTTAGACTCAGATCAATATTTTGTGTCTAATTATTTACTTATGTGGCAAGTAGCCATGTAATAAGCGGGATAATGTACATCCAGCCGGTTGTTATCTGAGAATAACCCCCTTCAGGCTGATGGAAGACACCTCCGCTTCGTGTCGTGGTCCTCATCACCCTGTCTGGGTTTATTCTCAGATAACAACCGGCTGGATGTACATTATCCCTTACTTGGTCTTGGCAGAATAGATCTGCTACGCTGCTGCTGATTACTGCTGTTGATGTAGGTCATTGCTACAATATATATATATATATATATAATAAAGGGTAATACAAACTTAAATAAGTTATATTATATCAATTTAATAAAATAATTTCCCTGCTCCCTGCTGTCAAGAAAAGGCAGTTAAGAACTGAAAATATCTAAAGCGTTTGTCAAGCATATTCACTTTCAAAATCTGCAAAAATCATGGAGGTTTCTGTCATTTAAATGACCACAAAAATTACTTGAATATTAGCTCATTAGACATGATAATCTGAATTACTGTGATGAATGAGCTCAGTGATAAAGCAGTGTAGTAATGCTTGTACCAAGGCCACAGTGGGGAGTTTTTGATCTTTAGATTAGAATGGCATTTTCTTAACAGTAAATTCATACAGATTGTAAACTATATGCTGGAAAGATTTAAGAGTATACATTTTCTACCCCCCTTCTATCGCCCCACTGACTGAGTGGCCTGGCTGTTATCTAAATCAAACCTAATAAAGCTTTTTACCAATAAAGATAAAAACAAAACCCCTGCTATGAGAGGCCAAAGTGTGATGGGTCTTCTACTTTCCTAAGGCCGGTCAGTGGGTGTGGCTAGGAGGCTCATCAAGGAAACGATGTCCACATGTTTTTCCCTCTATAAAAGCTTAGGCTACGTTCACACTGTCAGTCTGATTTGAATCGGATCTAATATTATTATTGATGTATCGCAACTGTTCAGATCCGATTTGTGTGTCCAAGCAGCTCTTTCGTTTTCTGGAATATCTGCATTGGTTTCTATGGCAATGATGTTGCGTTGGTAGGCATAAGCCAACAAACGCAACATGGTGGGGTTTGCAATAGAGATATTGAGCCGTGCGCTGGACTACGCATCTTCTGAGGCAGCGGCAGAACCGGGGGCTGGTATGCACAGCTTTTTTCCATGCTGTTGTCTCCATTATATTGTCATTTTCTGCTCGTCCGGCACTTTGCAACAACACAGCTTTGTTTCGGCAGCGACATTCACCATGTTTCCTATAACAAAATCTGACGTTTGCATTTTAAGTGGCGTGAGAAAGTCACATAAACCACGCGAAATCCGATCAGATCAGTCAGACTGAAACGGATTTCCAGAAATGAGATTTGAATAGGATTTCAAACCACATATGGATGTAGCTTGAAACGGATTTGTAAAAATTGCATTTCATGTGATTTTCTTGCTGTTCACATTAGCTAATTCTGATCGGATTTCAATCGGATATGCATAGAAATTGGATTTGGACTGACAGTGTGAACGTAACCTTACCCCTTATTTACACTGCACGTGTCTGTGGCACGATACGGCTGTGACACGGACAGGGGCGTAGCAACCGGGGGGGACGGGGGGGACACGTCCCCCCCACTTTTAGAAACAGGTGATTCTGTCCCCCGCATTTTTTTTTACTCCGCGCCAATATTTCCGCCCGTGTTCTCTGATTTGTTACTTAGACTTGAGTGAGCTAACATTCAGCCAATCACAGCGCGAAGCAGCTATTGGGCGCGTCTGCCATGAGCTTCAAATCTTTTGTTGCTCTTGCGAATTTTCGTCTTTGTTTAGTCGCTTTGCTGTTTGGCCGTCTAATGCACCCCAGAAAAAAAGCAGAGGACTACATCATTTTTTTTCAAACACACACTGTTACAGTATGTCGCGATGACATGAATCACACGTAAAGTTTCCTTATTATGATTTAACCTACTGTAACGCTGTAAGAAGTGTAAGACAACAGAACCCGTATGGACCTCGTCACGTCGCGCCGGATTGTGCCGAGTGTGTGTTAAATGCTCTCCTACCTGTTGCTTTGGATAAAAGCGTCTGTTAAATGAGACATAACAGATTATTCCCAGCAGGCACACAACGTCATAAGACGTTGATATTTGGTTAAATTTTGGTTGCGACGTCGGGTGACCAAAATTCAATGTAAATTCAACATCTAATGTCAATGTTAAATTGATGTCCAATACCGAATACATTGATTTAGGTTTTATTGATATATTTTTTTATAAAATGTCTGTTGTATAAAATTACTGTAGGCTATATGTAATCTGTTATACTCATTGAACACTTTTTTTGGTCCAACTGTTAGTAAGATAAAAGTTAGGCCTATTGTTCAAGTGTAGTTTAACTGAAATATTGTAAATATCATAAAATATCTTTATTTCATAAAAATAAAGTATAGATGTCCACAGTTGTCTGAAAGTCCCAAGTCCTGCAATATTTTTTTTATTTCGAGTATGATTTCACAAAAATAGGTTGCTGTAAACTATCATGGCATGTTCCCAAATTTGGCACTAGGGTGCTGTAAAATGCCAATTGCTATTCCATCTAGAATTTATTATTATGAACATCAACTTTCAGTCCCTCCAGAAAAACGCGATTATGCGATCGCATGATTCAATAATCAGCCAAAGTCCGCATATTTATGCGGGGGCATTTTTTCAAATAGGCCTACGCCGCACTTTTGCCGTATAAATTGCCGATTTCCACGCAGAATATGCGGGGCTTGTATGATTTCATAATCCCCGCATTTTTGTTGCAAAAAAAAGTCACATATATCTTAGCAGAAAGTTGAAAAATGTTGCGTTTGCTTCACACGAGAGCAGCCGTTTCCCCCTGTTGCCATGGGAACGTTATGAAGTGACGTAATTACGCGACATAAACATCATTGAAAAAAAAAACTGTAAAACAGGAAACATTTTTTTCATATTTTATTTATTCATTTTTACTGAAGTTGTAGCATATTCCTTTTGTAAAGCTACAGAACTTGTTTGACTCATCAATGTTTTGTAAGTTTGAGCCATGTGTTTATTAAGGTCTGAAATAAAACAAGATTAAATATTCCAGCACTTTCTGTGATGTAGTATGTTTGCTTATCATAGGAAGTAATAAGAAATAGCTCTTTACATTAAGGTAGTAGCCTAGTGAGAACAGGGTGTTGGGGAATCACTTTTTCTCTCTTTTTCATCAAACCGCAGTTTTTGTAAGTTCCCGCAATTTCATCACATAAAATTGCAAATATCCTGCATATTCCATCGCCGCATAATCAAGGATTTTTGCCCGCAACAATCACAAAAAAACTCCGCATTTTTCTGGAAGGACTGACCTTTGGGTCACATCACCACACCATTTTGTCCCCCCCACTTTTATAATGGCTGCTACGCCCCTGGACACGGATACCGGAGCTGATCGCGTCCTCTAGTCAATGCTTGTGTTTACACCAGCCGCGATGCGGCGCGTTTCAGAAGCGGCTCTCTGCGCCGTTTCGCTAAAGATAGGCGCCGAGTCTATTTTCGACGGACGCCGCGTCTAAGCCGCACCGAATACAAAATAAAAGTAAAAAAACACTGTCAATTTCAAAATAAACACCATGTGCAGACTCCATTGTATTGCACGCCAATATATCCTTGGTAGAAACCATAGACGTAGAAACCCAAAAATCAAGAAAAAACACGTCGGACAGGCAAATCACGTGGTCTCGCGCATCCATTTGGTTTTGGTTCTGAAATGCTCCTGGTGTGCACCCTATGGTTGGCACCACATGGAGGACGGAACAAAACCTCGTCGAAGCCGTAACGCGCCGCAGACGTGTGCACTGTGCAGTGTAAATAAGGGGTTAGGCTTTGCTAGTGTTGAAAGAGCTTGCTTCTGGTTGATTTGTGTTTGATTTTGGCTTTGTTTGTTTGTTACTTGCTTTTGTTATTTGTTTTGGAGTATTTAGTTTTCTATCTTTGATAGACTAACATCCATGCACCAGACAGACACTACAGATGACCATGTTTTTGTCACAGTGGTGTTTGGGTTAGTTTGTTTTCATTTGGACTTGTCTGCTGGAATTCACATGTCATCTTCACTGTCATTGTCAGTTCAGCTGTATCACCTGTGTTCTGTTAATCAATGTCATCTGTGTTTGCATTTAAGTTCCGTCTGGTCAGTCAGTCTTTGTCTGATCTCAGTTGTATATAGTGCGTGTTGCTGCCTGTTCTGCTGTCCTATATTTTTGATCATCATTAAACCTTTGTGTTGAAAAGATACCTTCATCTTGTTTTGTCTTTCTGCAACCACCCGTGACAGTTTTAGTTTTTATTATATTTTTCTATTTATGTTAATAAATGTCTTGCAAATAAATTTTTGCAAACCAACTCATTATGTCCTCCATTCATTTGTCACGGCTTTGAGTCAGTCATGACAAAAGTGAAAGGGAAATGGACATGAATTATAAAATCTACTGTGTTAAAGAGTTTTTTTTTTTTACTATGCTGACTATTCTTAATCCTGTCCTAAATATTTTAAACAATGTTATTAAATTGAATTATATTTAGATTCATATCCATTCGTTATTTTTCTATTTACAGTTCCCTCGATCTGCTTGCATTAAAAAGCTTGCTGAAATATCTACAGTACATATACTGCATAAAGTATTCCTTGTTAAAAGAAGCTGGGAATGTGGCTCACTGTGTTTTGGTTTGATCCAGTGAGAGTGGAAATAAGAGACAAGGAAAGAGAAAATGGTATTTTACCTTTATGCTGTCCTCTGGGGTTTAACCCATTAAGGCAACTGGGTTAAGCAGCATTTTACACCAACTATTTTAAAATGGCACTGCATTCAACCCTGAAGTCAGGTGCTACAGTAACCCTTAAATGTATAACGTGTGAAACAATGCGGTGCTCGAATGTTAGGCCAACTTGTTTAGCAACAAACAAGCAATCATAAACTAACCAACGCTCATTCCATTAAATATTCAATATTTCATCCAAAGATAGACAAGCTGTTAATAAACCAGGTTGTGTTTCATGCTGTTTTCCAATCAATGTTATTAACCTTAATGAATATGCAAATATATGATGTTATAAATGTCCTAAAATTCAAAACCTAAATACTAGGGATGCACCCGATACTGCGCTCTGACACTACTAATTAAAGGTTCTCTAAGCGATCCTGGGTGACGTCACTTCTTGTTGACGTTCAAACTATTGTCAAACAAAACGGAGGCTAGCTAGACCCTCCCTCCTCCTCATCCGCACACTAACCCCCCAAACCACACCCCCAAACCCTTCTTGTCGGTCATTGGCTGGAACAGTTTGTTATGTTTCGGGGAGTGGGTCGCCGCAGTTTGTTTTTGTTGCTGTTTCACGAGTTCACACTTACAAATGATCAGAGAATAGATGGTTATGCGTATTTGGCGTGCTGTCCGGGGGGAGGGCTCCGAGCTCGGAAATTGGGCCCGAACCCAGAGTACTCCCCCCGTATCTCTGTTTAGGAAGATAACTAGGCAAGTGTGAGGAGATGGGGTGGTGGAGGGATGCTGAAAACTGTCGAGGAATATGGGTGAGTCGACTGAGTATATTTCTAGGCTTTACTCGTGCTGATTGAGTGGACCTGTTGATTACTGATTGCTGACAGCTGGCTGGAATGACTTGATTGTTTGATCATTAGAACGTTTTCCTCCCGAACCTTGTTAATAAAACATCAATTGTGGAGCCTGGGGTGTCTGCAGAGACCGCGTTTCTTTACAGTGTGTTCAGGGGACAGGCAGCCAGCGGATAGTGAGGAGATGTTTGCTGTATGTGACAAAAAATTGTTGGCCTAAAAAACGTGTGAGATCGCTTAGAGTAGGGCTGGGGTAAACGATTATTAATTAAACGATTAGTCTGTCGATTATTTTATCGATTAGTCGACTAATCTAACGACTAATTGAACGATTCTTTTTTGTAACATGGAAATTGCAGGAGTGCACATTCAATGCACAACAATTTTGATCTGGTTCTTACAGAGTATCTACACTGTAAAATGTTTGGTAGGCTACTCAAATGAGCCCTATCACACTTGGATGTGGTGCTCATTTTAATGTTTTCAGTGCTCATAAAAAACATCCGGACTGATTTTGTTGACGGGGGTGGGGTTTACATGCGCTTCATAAGGCACACACGCACATTTGCACACACACGCGCAAGGTCTCTCGCTCTCTCCCTCGCTGCGCGCGCTACACGGTTTGGAGCTCGCGAGCTCTAGATTCCGGGAGATTTTAACTAATTTGCGGTCATCAGGGAGCCGCTATCACTATGCGGGAGACTTGGGATGTCAACTCCATTTGACAAAGAGCGCAAATAACGACACCTTTACGTTTGGGACTAAATTTGAAGTATTCCCATACCTTCGATGATTTACTGCGAGCTGGGTTTTTTTAGGACTTTTTCTTTTGTTGGGACTTTTGCATGGCTTTGTTGTGAATTCTGTGAAGAGGTTGCTGTTTCGTCCTCGATTCTGCAATGTTTCGGTCTCCCACGTGTGTGTGGCGAGCTGTACCGCCGGGAACGGTGCAAAAAAATAAATACATAAATAAATAAAGAAGCGTCGACAAAAAAATATGACGTCGACGAATTTTTGACGTCGAAGCGTCGACGTCATCGACGCGCCGCTACAGGCCTAGCTTAGAGCACCTTTAAAATGCTCTGATACCAACAACCGATACCACGCAGCGTGTGTACAGTGTTTGTGTCCCGACAAAGAAACACCAACAGCAGCATAACAGCAAAATATAAACCAGTGTCTGTGATATTTCTTTCCAGAAGTCATGACTGATAAAATGTCATAGTCACACAAACGTCAATGCAGGCGTCTATAGTTGTTGCGGTCTCTGGGTGCTTTTGTTACTTTTCCGCCTCTTACATTCATTTTACAACAGTCAAACAATGGCCAACTAGTGGAAGAACTAAGTATCACAAAAAAAAAATAATCAATGCGCATGTGTGATCTGAGTGTATGGAGTATGCGCAGGTAAAAAAAATGTGGGCTATGTGTATATGGTGTGCACACACTATGCTGATGGCAGAATTTTGTCACACACACTATACGCATACTTTACTGAATGTGTAAAAAAAAAACAAAGTATACTTTGGCCTTTATTTGTACGTTGAAAACTGTTTAGTGTATATTACCAGGGACATCTTGGCCGGGGGCTGGTATGTTGTGCTCTCAGAAATCAGTGACGTGTTATAAAGTTGGCCTGGAGCTGAAACTCGATATACTGGTCTTGTTTACCTGTTGTTCCCCCTCTAAAACTCTAGATTCAATATTAAACAATTAAGTGTTAGTGAGTGAGTGAGTGAGTGAGTGAGTGAGTTGATGTGAAACTCAGCATGCGCTTTTAGACATGCAGCTTCTGGTGTCAATTTAACATTATCTTTCCATTTATAGGTCATGTGTTGAACAGCATCTGCAATTTGCCAGCTTAAGGAGCAATAATAATGCTGGAAAAGTTAAAGCTAATACTTTGGCTAGTTTCTGTTAACAGTACTGCATTTTACATTAATTTTTTTATGGATATCTCCAGGAACAGATTGTTACATTACCTATTCCACTATTACGGTTATTTTCCATCTCTTCCATTTTTAGCTCCATCTCTAGCACTGGGTCTTCGGGTGTTGGATCCTCTGAACTTGGACCTGGTTTTTGTTCTGGCATAGTGAGAGGAGCTGCTTCTTCCTTGTGCTCAGGCTCTGGTTCAGGTTCTAGTGAAGATGTGGTGTATGCAGCTATCACATGAGCCTGATGTGTGATAGGTTCTTCAGCAAGACTGCTGCTACTGGATCCTGCAGCTGCATCATCACCGCTGGAGCTACTGCAGATGGACCTGGCCGGCTCTGAATCCTCAATACTATGGCTTAGATCAGAGTCATCAGCTGGAGTTGAGGCTCTGGGAGAAGGCAGCAGGGTCTTTTCAACTGGCAAGGGGTTGCAGGGAGCCCGCACAGGTGCAGTAGGCACAGAGGTGGAAATAACTGGCTCGGGTGTACTGGGGGGCGGTGTGGGTGGAGGTGCTGGAGCCTTCCGCTTCTTTAGCTGGTTGTATGAGGACGGAGAGCCAAGGTTTATCTATAGGGGGGACAGAAGACAAATGTAAATGTTTAAATGTATGGTACTTCAGGGTGGTTTTAGGGTGTTGCTATGTGGTTGATAATATGTACTGAGTGTTTTTTTCTTACTGATGTCATTACTAGAATGTTGTGAGTGCATGGGTGTTGCTTACTATCTTAAGCAAAGGCACTCTATGTCTCTGTTTACGCATGGGACAAACATGCTTTTGATGCAAGTGTATCAGACTTGTCCACCATACAAGCCCGGTGAAAATGCACCCAAGGCACATTTTTGGTGGTCTAATTTGGAACACTACTATTTAAAAGATTTGTTTAAACTTGAATTAAGCAAGGATGGATTAAATTGATCAAATGTGACAGTTAAGATGTTTTTCGTTGTTAAAAAAAAAAAAATTCAAATAAATGTTGCTCTTTCTATTAATAAAATAACTGTTGCGCTGCTTCCCCGAGGGGTCGCTATGGGGATTGCCTCCGGCATGACAGGTGTCTAAAGCATGCGTCTAAACACGACAATGAACTTGACACTGGCAGGCAGCAGCCTATGACATCACCACTGGTGTGACTGATTCTAAAAGGGCACCTGTGAAATACATCATCCTCTTTCTTGACTTCAGGAGACTGTTGGTTTGTACATGTGTGAGGAGCATGCGTGTTTGTGCGCATTGCGAGGATTTCTCAATGAAAAGCTCTGCTCGTGCCGTCCCTATTCTTGAGGGATGTGTTTTTTTGTTTTGTTTTTTGGGTGGAATGCTGTCAACTCTCCTAAGAAGCGGGATGCGCTAGGTATGATATGTACACAAGACTGACAACAGTAGACAGGCAAGGAGCTTTTTCTTTTCTGGACATAGTGTATTCGTCCTATGAGCTCAGCCATAGGCTAAGTGATTAGGCTCTTTGTGAGCCTCCTTGGCTGCTGTGAACATCACTAGGCCTCCTTTCGCTATAGAGTTTTTTTTTAAGGCCTCCGCTCCCCCAGAGCTCCGCTAGGAAAGCAATTGTTAGTTTTAGGCTCTCTGTGAGCCTCCTTACAAGATAGCCTGAGTGTGGGGTGTTGTTAGGTCTCCTCTTCTTTTGGAGAGTTGACATGCTGAGGCCTCCGCTCCTAGAGCTCGGCTAGGCATTAAGGTATTATGCTAGGTTGATAGGCACTCTGGGAAGCTCTTTGGCTACTGACCTCAGTGTGGAGTGTTGCTAGGTCTCCTTTCATTATGAGAGTCATTGTATTGAGACCTCCACTCTGCGGAGCTTCGCAGGCCAGTTAGACTGAGTTTTTAGCTCTTTCTGAGCTTTCTCGGTACTGCCCTTGGGTTAGAGTGTTGCTAGGCCTCTTGTTTGAAGCCTCCACTCTTCAGGGCTTCCTGAACAGAAGTCCTGAAACGCTGCGTCCCTTTGCCATGCTTGTGGTATTCCTGCACACATCTCCTTGAGACAAGAAGTGGATGACGTATTTCACAGGTGCCCTTTTATACTCACGGTCACACCAGTGGTGACGTCATAGGATGCCGCCTGCCAATGTCAAGTTCATTGTTTGTTTAGACTCATGCTTCAGACAACTGTAATGCCAGAGGCATTCCCCATAGCGACCCCTAGGGGACGTAGCGTCTCGTAACCATGGTTACATGAGTAACCTGAAACGTTTTCAACATTGATAATAATAAGAAATGTTAGCATTTTATCATGATTTCTGAAGGATCATGTGACCCCAAGTGTATAAATGCAAATGCATTTTTTGTTATCCACATTCAGCTATATAAGTGAAATATAATGATACTAAAATCTAATCTATACATCACTTTGATGGACTGAGTTATTACTGTAATCCGTTGTGTTGTGGTTGCTTTGCTTGGTTGATTGCCTCCCAATTTAAAAAAAACAATACACAATTATTAATGTAATAATTTCACTGGATTATACTTGGAAGTTGTTTTTTTTCCCCAAAGAGAGCACTTTAAAAAATGTCTCCCCTTTTCTTCACATCTTGTGTGAAGATCCAATGTAAATTCCAGGTGTAAAAATGGCCTACAATATTTTGGTCTCTGTATATGACTTGAGTCCCTGCAAGTCTAATCATCTAGGAAAGTATTAACACATCATTCTTCAACAAAATCCCAAACCATAAGTATAGAAAATAGCAACAGTGAAGCTTCCGTTAACAAGCACTAATATAGAAGGCAAAAATGCTTCATCAGTTGCAAATGTAACTGAAAGTAAATAAAAGACAAGCAACTTGCCCAGAGATGGAAGAGATATAATAGAAGGATGTAAAGTTCCTTTGGGGTCAATTCTAGATCATAGAACAAGATATAGTACGTAGAATAAATATCATGAAGGGTGAATTACAGCCCTGCAGCGCAGATGTAATCAGATTTCTGGCAAATTCAGAACATTGTCAGAATGGAAAAACAAATTAAATAAACTCGATTTTGGTAACACTTTATAATAACTACACGCTAATAATCATTAGTTAAGCATGAGTAAACAGTTAATTCATCATTCATAAAGCATTAATAGACATTAATAAGCAGTTTATAAATACAGCTATAAATGCTTTCTTCTTGATTTACAAGCATATCTATAATTTATTTAATAATTGTATTTTCATCCTTTATTAATGATCAATTTATTATTTCTAAATGATTAATTGCATTTTTTATAAACCAGTTATTTAAGAGTTTTCAGTGGTTCACAAGATTACTTAGAACGTGTAAGTAAATGATTAATAAACTATTTAAATGTACATTCATACATCTTATTATTCAGACATATAGTGATGGTTACTTAGTGTGTTAATAAATGCTTTATTAACATGTATTTAAGCTGTAATTCAGGGTTAATTCGGGTAGTTATAAAGCATTTAGTAGTGGTCAGTTAACTATGTTTGTGAGCTCATCTAACGTGAGGACTATTCATGCCTTGTAAAGCATTTATAAAGGAGATTTAAAGGCTGTTAAATATTTTTATGTTCTGTATCACTGTGTTGTGTTTGTTACATTTTACTGTTTAGAAGATTGATGCGCCTTTAAATCTCCTCTATAAATGCTTTACAAGGCATGAATAGTCCTCACTTTAGATTAGCTCACAAAATAATTAACTGACCACTACTAAATGCTTTATAACTACCTGTATTTACTACATTTACTTACACTTTCTAAGTGATCTTATGAATAACTGACAACTCTTAAATAACTGGTTTATAAATAATGCTATACTTCATTTAGAAATTATTAATTGATCATTAACAAAGTATGAAAATACAATTATTAAACGCATTATAGATATGCTTATAAATCAAGAAAAAAAAGTGTTTATAGCTGTATTTATAAACTGCTTATTAATGTCTATTAATGCTTTATAAATGACGAATTAACTGTTTACTCATGCTTAACAAATGATTAATAGCATGCAGTTATTATAAAGTGTTACCTCGATGTTCAAAGACAAAAAATTATAGATAGTAAAAAGAAGCCACTCTCCCTTTAAAAGGGGCAATTTTCTGCCTTTTTTAAATCACCTTGCATTGTACTGATTGGTAAAGCACAGCTTTGCCGAGTGCTACAAGTTGGTAAGGAAATACAAAAATTCACGCTAGTATTTAAGAATCGAATAGCTGTAAACATCGTAATTTCTAAAAAAAAAACTGCTGTACTGTACATGAATCAGCTTGCTTTGGCATGTCGAGACACCAGCAGTCAGCCTAAAAGACTCCAGTACTATTCCATGTATGAACCAATAAATCAAAAACAAGCTACAGTATGTTGGAAATGAACAAGACTAGGAGGAATGTTCCTGGGTCCATGCATGCACAAATGTGGGTCAGGGGTGAGAAAAACATTGAACTACATGACATTCACACTCTGTGTGTTGAGGACAAAAGAAATGGGTCAACATTGACTGTTATAGCATTTGTTTAACAATTGCCTCCCTTTTGTAACTATTCATGTTCCGCTACTTCAAATCAATTGCAGCAGTTGATGCTTGTTCTGTGAACCCAACAATGATTTGGTGAACCTCAGTAGCATATGTGACAGAACACAGTAGTAACTTATATACATGAACTAAGATTAATAAATGCTTTAGAACTTGTGACCTCTTGTGAACACACATTGTTTCCAGTTGTTTCCGGACGGCCCGTTTTCACTGTTGCAGAGCGGTTTCCTGTCTGCCTGAGAGAATTGCGTTTTTAGCTCTGTATAGCTTTGTTTTAAAACCCTATGTTCTATCTTGGCTGACATGTATATTGCTTAATATAATTTAATCATTATAATATATCTGATATTATCTAATATTGTCTGTCACATTGATCGGACATCGCTAGTTTTAATCTAAATCGCTATCGCTAGCACAACACGCTAGCATTTTGCTAGCCTATTAACCTGCCATCCGTGCTTACCGTTTCTTTCTCTCACGCATTTTGCGAGTCCATCAAACAACTGTGGTGAGTTGGATCAGTAAACAAACACGATGAATTATGTCATCTCCTCTTATTGTCACTTGCACTGCCTGCCAAATATATAGTATAGCCTTCTCTGTCAGCGGTGAGGGTTACACATGTGATAAATGCAGCGAGAAAGTCAGGCTGATGGAGAAGATTTCAGAATTAGAGACACGCATCCAAACTTTAATCAAGAATAGTAAGAATGCAAGGGCTTTAGATGCAACTAGCCTAAAGAACCCCGAACATTGTTCGGTTCCGGCTGTATATCCCGTGCAGCAGGGCAACTGGGTGACTGTGAGACGGCATAGTCGTGGGACAAAGCACAACTGTTCTGTTCCGATTAGAACATCAAACAGGTTCTCACCACTCAGTCACGCACCCACTGAGAATCCTGTTGAAAGTGCCCTAGTGGTTGGCGATTCTATTACACGGAATGTGAAAATAGAGACACCATCCACCATAGTCACATGTTTACTGGGAGCCAGAGCATCACAGCAAATTTAAAAGTGCTGGCTAATGTTAATCGTAATCTAATGATTTTCGATTGCCAGTCGGAGATCACTACAATTAACATTAAAGAGGTGTGTGACCTCGCAAGTACGATGTGAGACACTGTAATATACTCTGGCCCCCTTCCTGTTTGCCGGAGTGGTGAGATACTGGCTGGCTGTCTAAGTGGTGTCCGCAGAATAATATAGTGTTCAAAGACAATTGGAAATGTTTTTGGGGTAGACCTGACCTGTTAAAAAGAGATAGTATTCATCCTTCCTGAGATGGTGCAGCTCTTCTCCATAGTAATATGGCACATAGTCTTAGAGTTGAACATTGACTAACTGGGGGCCAGGTCAGGAAGCAGACAGACTGGCTAAACCGATCGTCTGCTAGCTGTCTCACGTCACAGACGAGACGTTAAATCCCAACACATAGAGACTCTTTCACCTAGATATCATCAGAGACTTTCTCTGTTCCCTGAATTAGTAAATACAAACAACTCAGAAACCCATTTAAGGGTAAAAATTGAAATGATGTTTTATTAACAATGTTCGGGAGGAGCACGTTCAGATAATTAACACGGGTGGAGAGCACTCAGCAATCAATGATAAGAGGTGTATATAGATTCAGCAGTCTCACCTCAATCCATTGAGAGTTTAGCAGCATCCCTCCACCACCCCTTCTCCACTCTTCTAGTCCTAACCATTTACATACAGGGGGGAGTACTCTGGGTTCGGGCCGAATTCCGAGCTCGGAGCCCTCCCCGGACAGCACTCCAAATATGCATTAAACCTTACTATTTCCTTCTAGATCTGCTAGTAGAAACAAACTTTGTAGCATTATTATTTTTTTTATTACAGCACTAGCCTTGAGTATCTTATTGCTTTTATAAAACGGTTACCACACAATACAAACATTAAAGCCAAAAAATATGTATCTATGCAACTTTCATGAAGTAAAATCACTAAAAGCATTCCTTCAGCTGGAAAAGTAATGGTACCTGACCGTAAACAGCAACAGAAGTTACATACATTATTTTGCCAATAGATGGCGGCAAAGACTGTCTTAATGAATGAGTCAGTTAGTAGAGAAGAATTTTACATTGAAAGGACTCAAACGTGTGATCACGGAGAAGGAAGACGCAACTGACAAATGACTAGAGACACGGGAAAACCCCTTGACTATTAAGGACAAGATACCGCAGTGGACATTCAAACAGATTTTTTTATAATGAATATATGACTGACCTGAAGGAAAATGCCATGTCTACTGTAAATGCAGGTACACTCACTTAGTCGATCTCTCACAATACTCTACTCTAGCTTCAATTAACAATATCAACGAGATCAAACGTATTTAAGTTGCTAAGAGTGGTTGCTGGGGTGTTGTGTAGTGATACATAGAACCGTTGGGTGAAGCGGTCATAGCCGTGTTTTATTGTGAATAAAAGAGCTATTGGCCAATCAGAATCAAGGATTGGAACTAACCATTTTATATTATTCTATAAATATGTATAAAGACTCATTAAGACCAATACTGCATAATAAGAACAGTTACAATTACAATTATATTATTTTTTATAATTACTAATAAGTCATGCATTTGCTTTTTCAAAGCGCATGCTCATAATCCATTATACACTTATAAGATGTATAAGTATTAATTTGTCAGTTGTCAGATGCAGTCTGCATTGCTATAATGTTATTATATTATATTATATTATAGTTACAATGACTTTTTAGTAATTCAGATTTATTTCTGTCAAATAAGTGAATATATTGTTAATAATAGCCATGTTGTGTTCTTATTAGACCAAATATGTTAACATTACCATATCAATCTCCCGAGAGTTGTAATGAAATGTATTTAATTTATACAGTGAAGACTATGCAGTGTTTTTTTTATACATTTGATTACTTTATACAATTTATGTAGTATTTCTTTGTGCTTTTTCAGGTCAATTTTCAGTCTATTTAATTGTCTATTCTATTGTGGTTTGTTTTCCTATATGCTTGTAATTAAGTGTCTTTGTTCTTTACTTGTATCATAAGAACCTTCTTTAAAGCTGCAGTCCGTAGCTTTTTTTGGGTTAAAAATTATCCAAAATACATATTTGAGAAAATACATAACCAGCCAGTGTTCAAAACTATCTGCTTGCCTTAGCTCGATTCAAAACGGTAAGCTTGTAATAATGTTTTTAATTCCAGTGGTACTGGTGGATTTCCGCGGGAGATTCGAGCATGTATTTGCGTCATTACGTCACATCTGTACACATAAAGAATGAGTCTCGGCTAGTCGGCTGCGTGTGAGGATGCTGGAGGTGGAGATTTATAGCCTTTTCTCACTGCACTTGATAAAATTAAACTTATCAATTTGATGGCGGATCCAGAAAGGTTCAAACGACAATCACCAGTGACAACAGATTCACCCGCTGTAAAACGCAAAAGACTTCGGAGACACTGCAACCGGACCCATGCGAAAACAAGGTCGGATACATATCAGAAGGACATTACATGTAGTCACGCAATGCTGACGTTGTTAACATTAACAATTTGAGAACAAAGTATAATTTGCACGGTTTTGCGTGATATGATAACTTATAAGCGATTGTTAGATTTAATCAGCGCGATTTACTGCAATGTGAGAACCAGAACAAAAGTGGATGTTTCTTACTTGTTCAGATGACATTTTCCGGTGAAAATTCTTATGTTGGTCATACATCCAAAAAGAATAATCTGTGATTCTGAATACCAGTATCCACACCGGTGCGGCAACTGACAGCCTCACAGTCTCCTCAAACATTGTTCATCCGCGCTGTGCGGCGGTGTCGAGGGTGTTGAAGTACAACTCACATAAAGTTGAAAATTCCGCGATTGACTGCAATTGCAGATTTCGAACAGAGATGGCGACAAAGAGGAAAAACGCCGGACTGCAGCTTTAAAGGGCACCTATTATGCAAAATTCACTTTTACATGGTGTTTGAACATAAATGTGTGTTGGCAGTGTGTCACAACCACCCTATAATTATAAAAATCCACCCATTGCTTTTTTTTTTTTAAATTCCCATAAATCATAAGCAGGGTCTCAGAACAAGCCGTTCTCAGATTCGGGGCAAAGTGACATAGATTTGCACAGGCCCCTCTCACGACTGTTGACGGACACTACAGTTTTAGCGTAGACCCGCCCTGAGTGAGCTGTACACAGTCTGCCATTGTTTCGACGCCGGAGCAGCTGTAGACAAGAATGTCTCCTAAGAATGAACATTGCAGTCTTCATTTACTCTTGTTGTTACTCGAGGATAGATCTGTACCAACAGTTTGTGATCCAGCTTATAGTCTCTGGATCGATACTGGTCATGGCAGTAATGAAAGGGAGAGCGCGCACTTTATTACAGTTCATCTGAGTCGTTTTACGGATATAAAGTTTACCAGTTTATTTAGCACCCCCTGAAAAGGTGTGATATATTTGTTTACTGTTAGTTGTAATGAGTGTTTTGTGTAATTCGCCGTGCATGTTGATGATAATGAAAGAGAGAGAGAGAGTTTATGGATAAGAATTTAATGCGCACTTCTTATACTGTGTTTACTCAGCTCTTACGGTGATTTTCTGGAGTAAAACTGACGCTTCATATTTTGTGTGATGTACAATAAACTTCATTAAACTCATCAGTATATTCTCAGGGTCCGCTAAAGCACGCTTGTATTACTAGTGGATAAAAGCAGATGACAAATAACCGTAATTGAACTAAACTATACCTGTTCTATCTCCATAACTGCTACTGAGAGTTTCTGTTTTGATATTATCATTCCATGAGAAAGAAAGTGCGAGCTAGGCTAAAACGGCACATTTTTCCGAGCCCCAAAAAGTGACAATTTAAACTATATCGTTATATATATTGTTATCGTGAAGAAAAAAAATCACTCGTATCGTGATATAAGATTTTGGTCTTTCACCTACTCCTAGATTATATATACAAAAAGTGAGCAAAGAGCGCTACCTTAATGACTGAAGCTGTCAATCTCTTCAGTTTCAGCTTGCAAATGCAGTGGTCGACGCAGCAAAATCGCGTTCCAATTAGAAACCGTTGATGTTCTTTAGATTAAAGAGCAAAAAAGGAATTTTCAAATCAGTTCTGCATAGTGCATAGTTGCTGGAGTCAAAGAAAAATTTTAACTATATTTCAATTAATTTTCATTTTTAGTACAAATGCAGAAAAGGTTTCAAAAAGTACACAGAATCACTGCAGGCCTAGTTAAATAAAAATCTAAGCCATCATATGTTGCATGATGTATGTACATAATACAGTACATGGATCCTCATGGGGCTCTTAATCTGTGTGTGCACCACACACTTAACCTCTGACCTTTAATCTAAAACCGAGAAGCACAATGTATGATTTCACTCCTCCGGCATGTTAAAGTTTTAATGTAAAGCGGATGAGAGAAGCGACGGAAGGAGTGCTTAATTACAGGCTATGAAGGCCAGGGTCTAACCACACTCACACAGAGCTGTTGGGTTACATTTCACAGCAGGCTGGCTGGTCATTCATCTTCCTGCTCCCTCCATAACACTGAGTACTGCTTCACCTTTCCCCTACATTGTGCTCAGAATGGCAAACACACAGCAACACAGCGTGCTCTAGGTTGTTCTTACTCACATTCAGGGTTTTTCAGAAAAAGACCTTAGACTTTGACAGGTGTCATAGAGAATTGCAGGTAAAGGATGGCAGATTTTTCATTTTTGGGAAACGTATGCCTTTACTTAGCTTATCCAGTAAGATTTCCCTGCTTAACTAACTGCACCAGACTATGCTGGTTGATCAGCTTCACTATCTTCAACAGTTTAGATGAAGAGCATTATGCTGGTTCACCAGCTAGACCAACACTAGCCGGCATGGAACTTCACACTGGTGTTGTGCAAGATTCTCTATCACCCAAAATAATCCTATTCCCAATCCTTGATGTCTGATTAAAAACATA
The DNA here is from genome assembly GCF_029890125.1 of Rhinichthys klamathensis goyatoka. Taxonomy (NCBI): domain Eukaryota; kingdom Metazoa; phylum Chordata; class Actinopteri; order Cypriniformes; family Leuciscidae; genus Rhinichthys; species Rhinichthys klamathensis. Next base: position 2,571,129 of record NW_026606559.1, read on the forward strand.
AAAGCGCTATAGAAGAATGAACATAGCAGTCTTCATTTACTCTGGTTGTTACTCGAGGATGGATCTGTAACATTTCGTGATCACTATCAGTAAGAAACCACTTAATAAATAATAAATATTATTATGATAATGAACATGTATTCCTGTGTTGGCAAAGCTGAATTTTCAGTTTCAATTACTCCAGTCTTTAGTAAGGTTGGGTATTGAGAACCGAGAAAATTTCCAAGAACCGTGGATTTGATAAGATACGCGCATTTCGATTATTTATCTTATTAATTCCCGTGAATCTTGGAAATCTTATTAATTCCTGTGTGCATTTTAATGATTTTAAACCATTCAAACGCAAGAAGACATGAAAGAGAACTCAATTCGGGACTCACAAGCTGTTTTCTGCGCTGCGCACACATCCAAAGCTCACGCACAGTAAGCCACCTCTCATATAATGAGCAAATACTGAGTTGAGTTCTCTTTCTCTTCTTGCAGTTGAATGGACACATACAAAAAATATCCTCATAAACATTTGGTTTTGTCTTAAGTGAACATAAACAGTTGAGCAAGAAAACACTCAACTATTTGTAACAGTATATTGGATCACTGCATTCGGCCTTAAAGTGACAGCAGCCTAATATAACTACTGCCGTTTGTGTCATTAATGTTAATAAAATCTTGACTGAAAAACTGTTGTAACTTTAATAAGGATTAATATATACATTATATATATATATATATATATATATATATATATATATTTAGTGCTGTCACTAAATTTATGAATTTAATATTTTTTTATTACTTTTGTAGCAAATAAACCTGTAGTAATTTTCCACACAGTCTCTTGTAATCTCTCTCTCCATCTTTTCCTGGCCTCTCACATACAGATGGCAATTATTAAGTTATAAATGGAGATATCAAACCCCAGGTCTCTCCCCTCTTAATCCTGAGGAATGTGGGGCCTGTGATGAATTTTGAGAGGTCTGCTAAACCCTGAACTATTTAATTACTCTGGCCTGTACCCTGGTCATGAGCTGGAATATTTAATTTAACCCATTTTCATGGTGGGACCACACACAGTTCACACACACACACACACACACACACACACACACACACACACACACACACACACACACACACACATGTTTGTTTTCAATCTACTGACTTTTATTGTTTTTATACTGAACTAATGGTATTTTAATCTCCTAAATCTTTCCCTCACACAAACCTTTTTGCATTTTAAATTTTCATCTTTTTGATTGTCCTTTTGATGGTCACTTAGTTTCTATTTCTGCGACGTTATTCCGGGTAACCCTGCCCACACCAAAAACGTATTTCATTGCAACATCCTAGCACCACCATCCAGGGGAGAATAAAGCCGTAATTAGGAGTTTATTGGGGCAAAAGTCATAGTAAATAGTTAGTTAATAGCAGTGTTAATTTCGTTGACGAAAATAACGACGAAAATTATTCGTCAACGACATTTTTTCACAGACGAAAACGAGACGATAACTAAATAAAACCTAGTTTTGAATGACAAAGACTATGACGAAAATCTATTGACATTTTCGTCAACGAATAAAAACTAGACGAAAATGTTAGATAGTGACGATTTGGGAAGCGATCCGTCAGAACTGATGTCCTGCGTGTGTGGTAGATGCGCACATTTGTAGGCTACTGTAACGTGATCTACCCCGCGGTCATAAAACGTTAAAAAATGTGAACGTCTGGGAGAATGAGTAGAGCAGACATATAGATCTCTGAATAAGAGTGACGATGCAAAAAAGAGCTCTATTCGGTGCGGTTTTCTTTGCGCACACACCTAACCCGAAGCGTGCAGTCATACACCTACAGCGCGCGAGTAGGCTACTGAATTGAGCTCTCTTTCGTGTCTGAATGGAGAAATACACAACATTATGTCTAAATGTCCTTTTTGGAGAGTATTCATGTAAACTATGCTGGTTATGTCTTAAACTGTGAGTGTGTCGGATGTGCATCAGTGCAATTGTATCCGCATGTCATTGGACATGATCCGACGTCTTAAAGTGACAGTGGCAATAAACCTAATGCGGTCCGTGTCCTTAATTTTGATCAAGCAACAAAAGAAAAAGAGAAAAGCATTCACTGTTTGTTAATAGCTTTAATAAGGATTAATTATATTTAATTCATACAAATAAATATGTCTGCTTGAAAGAATAAAGAATGATGTGTAAGTAGTTATAAGGAATGAATATATCATTCATTGTAAAGAAGACTGTGTTGTACTTTAGGAAAAGTGGTTTTATTTCATTTTAAGATATTTTTTAAGTAAAAGCAGTTAAATCTGTATCTGTATTGCATGTTCAAACTTAAAAATCATTCATATTAATAGGTTAATAGATGTTTTCTCCGGGAGTATATGGGTTTGGCAATTTTAGAGAAATTCTAAATTAACGCATTTACAATTGAACTAAACCCATTATATTTTAGTCGACTAAATCTACTGTAGATTTAGTCGACTAAAATGTTATTGTATTTCGTCGACTAAAACTAGACTAAAACTAAAACAATTCAGATGACTAAAATATGACTAAAACTAAATGGCATTTTAGTCAAAAGACTAAGACTAAAACTAAATCAAAATTTAATGACAAAATTAACACTGGTTAATAGTAAGAATTAATCTAATCTAAAGTGTGAGCAATATTTCAGTGGCAAGCATTTTTAGAAGTGTAATTTTGGTCTAATGAGTTTTCAGTTTGGACAAAAATAAACATTTGTCGCTGGAATCTTGTTGCGTTGGCAAGGATGCAGAGCTAAGTTTTTTTTACTTAGTGTGTTTTTTTTTTGATAATTTTTTTTTTTTTGCCAATCAACATAAAGGAGGTCATTTTACATTTAAAAAAAAACAATTTGACATGAAGATTACGGTTGTCGGCATGTGTAAATCAAGTTTTTTTTATTGTTTTTACAATTCTTGACTTCAAAGAATTTCTCTTCTCACACGAAAAGCAACAAAAATATCGAAAAAATTATTATTATTATTTTTTTATTAAAATAAAAACTAAGATGCAGAGAACAAGTATTCTTACACTAAACATACACTTAATCCTCAAAATAAACCTAAACAAACATCCATAAAGAGCTTTGCTTTGGCAAAAGGAGTCATTTACACAAAACACAATGTCTCCCTCCTTACAAACATAGAGAAAGAGAGTTGTGCTGTAAACTGTGTGGTCTCGCGTCAGTGCCACACTTCTTTGTTGTGACCGTTTTATTTTTATCACCCTATTCCAAGTCACATTTAGATCTCCGCAGTGTTTCCTAATCAGTCATAAATCCAGCCACCACTGAGAAAAGCCAAGAAAACACATCTAAGAGACCAGCGTGTCAGTCAGAGTTACAGGGCCACAAGTCAGATCTGTTTGGGAAGGAGGAGGGATGTGGAAAAAATAAACCACTTTGTGGCCTTTATAGATTTCTCCAGTGTGTAACCGCAACATACAGTTGTCTATGCAGAATAATCTGACAATAGCCAGAAGGTATCAATGACTGCCATCACCTTTTACTTTGTGAAACAGACCTCCTCCATCCTCATGCAAGGGGCATATTCCAATAAAAGTATATGCTAAATATTTTCTACAACTGAATATATTTTATTTATTTATTAATATGTAGTAAGACTATTTAAATTGAAAGGCCAATGACTAATTTATAGTTTTATAAAAAAAAAAAAAATGCAGGCTCTCCTTCACAAACTGAAAAGGCAATAAAAAGAAAATAACACAAATTAATATTTTTACTTTAAAAGTTTTAAAAGCAATTTAGTTGGCTCAAAAGTTATAGCATATATGAGTATTTTATATTGTTCTCTCTAGATGTCGACATTAGCCATTGAAAAACCCTATGATAGGTAGACCATTATAGTGTAACTGTTTTACAGGTTAAATTACAAAATGATGGCACACTAGAAGTTCTAGTCACTGTAATGGTAAAGATATTCAAGATTTCTATTACACGAGAGTAGATGTTAAAACTTCATGCTGATTTGCACTAGGCTTTCGCCAAGATAAGCACCAACTAAGATAACACAGTCTCATCCCAAGACGTCATACGACTGACGCTTTTGACCATACGTCAACATACAACGTTTTAGGGTACCCTTTAACTTCAGTTAAATGACGATCCTAGGGCGTCATCTAACTGACGCTTTACCTTTAGCGTCAGTTAGATGACGCGGGTAGGTTTAGGTCTGGGGTAGGGTTAGGATTAGATAGCGTCATTTAACTGACGTTAAAGGGTACCCTAAAACGTCGTATGTTAACGTATGGTCAAAAGCGTCAGTCATATGACGTCTTGGGATGAGACTGGGCTGACTAAGACGTAGCTTTACAGTAACCTATGCGTCTCCATCCATTCACGCTTCCTTCCATATGGTGATGTGAATATCCTTCTGTCTGGTGTTAATGGCTGAAGCAGGGTTCCAGACTGCGACCAAATTGGTCGCATATGCGACCATTTTTTGAGAATGTGCGAGTTAAAATGTTATGTGGTCGCATTTGTGCGAGTGGACGCTTGAGCAACAGAACGCCGTTGTATCAGCTGCTGCAGTCCGTAACTTATCTTCAAAATGAACGAGTAGGCTACATCATGAATCCATTTTCCAAACCGTGTTTTTGACTTATTCTGAATCACTACGGTACGCCTATAATAAGTGTTTATATTCGGACTATTTTATCCCGGCGTCGTCTCGGCTGCGGAGTAGCCCAGTGCCTGCGTGACTCGCCATAGACATTAACGGAGAGAAGTTCCGTCTACAATGTTCTTCCGCAAGACACGTGCAGTTTATTTATTGACGAACGTAGACGTCGCGCGCATTGCACACTGATGGTGAAATGCGCCAATTACGAATTCACGAATTAAGGCATATAAAAATGATAAAAAATGGTCTCACGAAACACAGAGCCCCTTCCTCCTACGTCTTTTCAGCGGTTATATTTTCCTCTGTTGAGCGATTACTCTCATGATCGCTCGACAGAGGAAAAGGAAATTATTATAAAATGCAGAAGGTAAGGAGTGTGAGATTTCTGCTTTTTGTTACAACTATAAACTTTGATAACGAAAAATCTGTATCAGTTTATTATAACACTCTAATCTTTTAAAATGGAATGCATACATTTGAATGTTTAATGATTTTTAAAAGATAGAAAGATAGACAGATAGATAGATAGATAGATAGAATATGATTCAAATGTAAATAGATAGATTGTATATAATTCAAATGTAAAATGCTTAAAATTACAGATTAAAATTACTGTGCAAAATCCATGAAAATCCTGAAATTTGGCAATGATAATTAATATATTACAGGTATTTCTGCTGCAACCCAGAAAGCCTTTGCTAGCCTTGGTCCATTAAAACCACTATTCATCAGCATGCATTGATTAATACCATGGCATGTAGCAAAAAAAGAAAAAAGGTGCGACCAAATCATATGCTGGTGCGACCAACTGAGAAAGTTGGTAGCACCAGTGCAACCAGTGGAAAAGTTAGTCTGGAGCCCTGGGCTGAAGTATATTTCCTGGCGCGTCAGCACACACAACGGCTGCGATGCTGGCTCCGGGGATCAACCACAGTGCAGTCTCCCCAGCGGATCAGCATGACAACCGTCTGGATTGAGCTGAGTACGGTACATCTCTGGGGTCTTCAAATGGGGATCTTCCGTCCTCAGTGTTTCGTCGACTAGCCCACGACACCTCAAGAGGGCTCGACAGTGTCAGATTCTGGCGTCCCAGAGTCACCTCCCTCTGTTCCCCACTCAACTCTTGATGTGACCTAACCACAATCTCCTAACCACAATCTCTAACACCACGATCTCATCTAAACCTGACCATACGCGCCAAACCGTTTGACTAAGGCTGTCGAAGCCCCACTGTCGTCGTTAAAGCAGGTTCAGTGGCAACGGCATACTACCTACCGCAAAACACAACAATATCTGTCCAACACAAATCCTCATTCACGCAAAATACAGTACACGGGATTGTAATAACTATGATAACTATGCAAACTATACAAATAATCCAACAGACTCTTCAAGTTTTTCAAGAATTCTTCGAAATCGTCCACAGCCAGCCAGAATCTTTCCGTCTCAACCACAGCCAGTTGCTGCTCCTCTCTGCTGCTTCAGATAAGTTATTCACTGTGCGAAGCAACTCTTGGCCACTGACGTCTCTGTAGAGTGTGCTACAAATCCTCGACAACCCACTTCCACTGGATAAACCCGGACTCTCCATCCTCGCTGTTCTGCTACAGTGGCTAGATGAGCATACCGCAGTTTCTTCCTCTCATACGCCTCATCTATAGCATCCTCCCATAATACTGTTAACTCTATCAGGTGAACAAGGCGTGCTGATCCAGACCACAAGACAATATCTGGTCGAAGGTTAGTGGTGGCAATGTCAGGTGGAAAAATAAGCCGTTGATCAACATCTCCCAGCATTTTCCAGTCTCTAGCAGCTTCCAATTGTCCTGAGCGAGAATTGGTTTTAACACCTTTTCTTGGTGGTTGCTCTCCTGGGCGAAGGAATATTGTCTTATGTGTGTAATGTTTTGCTAGAACAGGTGGCAACTTATTGTTCATGTTACGCTTGTCTTCCAATGCTAAAGCCAAACATCGCAGTACCTGGTCATGGCGCCAAGTAAACCGTCCTTGGCTAAGAGTCACCTTACAACCTATCAAAATGTGCCTTAATGTGGCAGGTGATGAACACAAAGGAAATGAGGGATCCTTTCCTACCCAAAGGTTTAGGTTATGTGGTGATGGGAGAACATCATACGTTGACCTGATAAGGAAACTGATCCTACTCTGTTCCATTGACCATAGGTTTTGCCAGCCCATCTTGCGTTGTTCCACACTCTCCCATCTCATCAATTCTCCCTGTCTGGCCTTGGAAATGGCTTTATACACCTCATCCTCTCCTCCTGCTTTCGCACCTCGTTGCTCCTTGATTTAGAGGGCTTAAATTGCATTCGTGCCCATTCAATGTTATCGGTTAATTTACCCAATAACCGATTAGTGCAGGCTACTGTTGTAGTCATAGTTGTCATGTCATCCATGTATGCTCTGATTGGTGGTAGTCGCATCCCAGAAGCCAAGCGCTCTCCTCCTACTACCCGTTTTGATGCCCTAATGATTACTTCCATTGCATTGGTAAAAACCAGTGGAGAAATGGTGCATGCTGCCATTATTCCAACCTCTAGGCATTGCCATGTAGTGCTGAATTCTGAAGTTGAGAAACTAAATTGCAAATCTCCAAAGTAGGCTTTCAATAAATGTGTTATTGTCATCGGTACACTGAAGAAATCAAATGCTGCCCAAAGAAGCTCATGTGGCACTGAACCATATGCATTAGCCAAATCCAGTAATGTCACATGGACCTCCTTCCTCTCCTTTTTAGCAGATTGAATTTGTTGCCAGATCACATTGATGTGTTCTAAGCATCCTGAGAACCCTGGAATGCCCGCTTTTTGTATTGAAGTGTCAATGAAGCAGTTCTTTAATAGGTAGGTTGACAATCTCTGAGCAATAATGCTGAAGAAAATCTTGCCTTCAACGTTTAATAGTGAAAAAGGACGAAACTGACTGATGCTTGTAGCATCTTTTTCTTTAGGTATAAAGACTCCACCTGTTCGGCGCCATGCTCTAGGTACAACCTGTTTTTCCCATGCCACTTTCATCAATTTCCACAGAATTCGTAGAACTCCTGAAGCACTCTTGTACACTCTGTACGGAACTCCATTAGGCCCTGGAGATGATGAAGCCCTTGCCTTTCTCACAGCCTGCTCTACCTCTTTCCACTTAGGTGCACAGTCCTTCATTTGGAATTCTGGTGGATTGATAGGTGGGATGTCTGACAGAATTGGCAAATGCTCATGCCTTTTTGCATCTGTGTGTGTTTCCTCCAAATATCTCTCCAGCTCAACCTTAGATGATTTTAATGTGCCATTCTTCTCACCGGTGAATAACTTCTTTACTAATTTGAATGGGTCTTTATAGAAATTATCTCTCGCACGCTCAGCTCTGCGCAATGTTGCAAGCTTATCTTTTAAGCTTGCAATCTTATCTTCTCCATTGCTTCCTCAGCTGTCTCCTTTCTCTAATTAACCTTTCAATCTTCTGCTGCCGTCTAGACTTTCCAGGAGTAGTTTGTACTTTATCCTTCCTTTTCTCCACACCAAACCTCTCACTTCCATATGCGTAAAAGTCCACAAATTTATCCAGCTTCTTTTCAACTGTACCAGTTAATCTTTCCAATGCAAAGCATAGATCTGTGTTTACCGTGTCCCATGCAGTTTTCTCACAAGCTCTTGGCCATTTAACTCCAGGCCTGTGCCCGTTGAGGTTCTTTTCTCTCTTATGCTGGTTAGTCTGTATCATCAAAAAGTATCATTATGTTCATCACTAACTGTGCAAGTCCTGTTAAGAATTAACAATGGAAATAGGCCACAACATCTACAAATTGGTAAAAGCATTGTGTCACTGTTAGACGCTCAAGCTCCCATAGAAAGTTATAGGTATTTTTTGATTATCTACTAAAAGCAACCATCCAGATCAACCTCAAAGCAATGAGCTATAACCACTAGGGGTGGAACGGTACACAGAAGTCACGGTTCGGTTCATACCTCGGTTCAGACATCACGGTTCGGTACGATTTCGGTACAATGGAGGGAAAAGCAAAACAAAAATGCAGAAGGCATTGTATTTTTTAAATAAGTTTTATTAATAAAGGCATAGAACCAGTTTATTTGTAGTGCACTGACAATTGTTTTATATAATAAGTTTATTAATTAAATTAATAAAAAGACAAAAAGACTTGCGATATGTTTGGTAATTGTACCTGAATTAATTTAAAATTATTTTGCTATATTTCAGATCAATATATTTGTTTTCCTTAATTTTAATTAACATTATTAATTGACAATGTAACATTATTCTCATCTGAATTATAAATAATTGATTTCTGTATAAAATAATACTACCATTACACATTCGATTTTCTTTTTTTAATCAATGTAGAATGTGTAAGATTAGTGCTCCGAGGACAAGAAATGAAAACCAATGCAATATGACGACTGTCCAAAAGATGGGACCCACAGACTGTTTTGAAATGGAGTTGGATAAATATGTTTTGCTTTTAAAACAGTGTGTGTGTGTGTGTGTGATTTTGGTTGGGTGACAGTTGTAGGTTACAGTTTGACAAGAGTTTACAGTGTGACAAAAGCACAATGTTGTGTTTTATTGCGAGTGTACACAAATATAAACACTTTGCAGGTTTAATGATCTGTATGAACAAAATGACGGAGTATGTTTTTTATGTTTCCACTGTTCGATCGCTCGCCTCTCTCTCTCACACACACACACACACACACTCCAGCATTGCAATCTTGACATCGCAGCCTATCCATTATGCGGTCACGGTCACACCAAACGCGAATAGAGCGTCAAATTCGCGTCTAGTTCGACGCTAGTCCAAAGCGAATAGGACGCGCGTATAAAGCCAACGTTTGAAGTGAACGCGCGTTCAGAGCTAAGCCGATGGTACAGATTATGTGTCCCTAAAGAACCCGCGTATCTAACAGTAGTTCCGCATTACGCCTCATTCGCGCCGCAGGAATTTTTTACGCGCGTAACGCGTCTTTGCATTGACTTAACATTGAAATCACTCGCGCCTGACGCGCTATTCGCGTCCGGTGTGAACGTACCATTACAGTTTTATTTATTTTTTTACCGTGTATTCTCCGTGTAAATTCGTGCACCGAACCGTGACGCCCATACCGTTTCGGTTCGATACGAATACATGTACCGTTCCACCCCTAATAACCACAACACTTTAACAACCACAAAGTAACATCCTGCAGTCTTAATTTGCCAATTGCTGCTACTGGATAATGGAGTCAGTGAGTCTGAATCATTCAGACTGGTTTTGAGAACCGAATCAACGGTTTCATTAAAATTGCCATTACTTCTCTTGTTAACACGCCAAGAAACAAAGCTATTGCATGGCTTCTGAAGACTTGTGCAAGAGCTGTATGTACCACTTTTATTTTAACTTGATAACTTTATTTACATTAACGCTTGTCTGCTTGTCTGGGACAAGTGGATTTTTTGAAGGAGCAAGTGAAAGAGAATTTTACTTGCGCAACCGAACAAGCAGCCTGATTAAAACGGCAATAACAAAAAATAACTAGGGAATCACAAAAACGAGAGAATGATTTTGATTTTATTACATTTAGTGTAAGTGGCGATTGATAGTGGATAATATTACATAATGTATCTCCTCTCGTTTTTATATTCATAACAGATGACACAGTTAAGCAACATCCCACGACCAAGCGTGCTGTTAATTGAAAATTAATTTGATTGGTAACAGCCCTATTGTCACAGATCAGCCTAGTCACCATCCTCTTCACTACACTTCCCAGCATCCCCGCCGCCCTTCCAGAGCCTTGTCCCGTCGAGACCACCCTTTCAGAGTCTTGTCCCGTCCAAGATGGCCGAGCCCTCGTCCAACATTTCCGCCACGACTGAGACCTCGTCCAAGATGGCTGCCGCCACGCCTGAAACCTCGTCCAACCTTGTCCTGCGCCTGAATCTCCAGTCTCCGTCCTCGTCCCGAGTTCATAAATGACTCCACAATTCGTCCTCTACCAGAGCCCAGTAGTGACTCTAGTCTCCGTCCTCATCCAGAGTCCCGTGGGAGCTCCAGTGTCTGTCCCCGTCCAGAGCCTATTACAGCGATGTCCGGAGCTCCCCAAGAAAATTTGGGGCATATACCCGAACTGCTGGCTCTGAACGGGTCTCCCCAACTGCCGGCTCCACCCTGGTCTCCTGAACTGTCGGCTCTGCACGGGTCTCCTGAGCTGCCGGTTCCACCCTGGTCTCCCGAAGGGCCGTCTCCACCCTGGCCGCCTGAACCAGCACCACCCCGGAGGCTTCCTGCTCCATAAAGGCCACGCACTCATCAGCCTCCAGGGCGCCTTCTGGGAGGGGGGGCTTCTGTCACAGATCAGCCTAGTCACCAATCCTCTTCACTACACTTCCCAGCATCCATCCTGGTCCCCAGCTGCACAACATTTCCAATCACTCACACCTGCACCTCATCATCACCCTCATTACTGCCTCTACTTATACACACTCTTCACCCCAGCTCACAGTCTGGTCTCGATTTTCATCACAGCAGACGATCTCCCTGTCTCCAGCGTCTCCCTCAAGATCACCCTTTGGACCCTCACTTACCTGCTTACCTCATCACTGCACCTTTATATTGTAAATAAACACCCTGTCACCATCCATTTTCCTCTCCTGAGTCTGCCTACCGTAACACCTATAGTGTCTTAGTGTTGTAAGTAAATTTATTGATCAAATTTTAGAATTTAAAATGAAAGATGAACCATATATTTAATAAGATCAGGAAAAAAATGCCCTTTATAAAGGTTAAATAAAATACCCTTGGGGTAAATATCACAAATATGCAGATTTAAATTTGTCAGTGCAGATAGAACACTGATGAGAATATTTTTTCCGGACAAGCTACTTTATTACTTGGACAAGTGAATGACCTATTTACTAGCTCAAAGGACAAGCACATGACAAGGCTTAGTGTCGAGCCCTGACGTTATGGTGAATGTGTGGTGTATTTTAATTTTGAAAGGTTGTAATTGCAATTGCATTGACCAGCAAAAAATGTCTTATTTTGTTTTCCCTGGAAGAAAGGAAGAGATATGGATTTAGAACAACATGAGGGTGATGAAAAGAACTGTCATTGTTGGACGAGTTAGTCCTTTAAGAGTTAAGAATCACTAGCTATCGGTTTGCAGGCCGACATCTTGCCAGAGAAGTAGTTTAAGGTCTATGCCTCATGTGCAGAGTGTTTTCATGAGCTTAGCTAACAAAGGGCTCTGATGATGTCATGAGAGGATAAGGGTGAGATGACCTTCTCTAGAATCTTAAAGCAGCCCATTTTAAAATCCTCATCTTAGGTTTACAGAGGGAGAACACATGATGGACATTTATTATTTGCATTAGGCTAAAAACAAAAAAAAACAAGACATTGTTTTTAAATACCAAAACCCATTTAATTCTACTGGTTAATCTTGATAAATAAGACACCATAGATGAAAATATACAGGTGACAGAACTGCAGTGGTGGAATGTAACGAAGTACAAATACTTCGTTACTTTACTTAAGTACATTTTTCACATATCTTTACTTTACTTAAATAGAATCAATAGTGCATACTTATTACTTTTACTTCGTTACATTTTGCAGCAATTATTATACTTTCTACTCCACTACATTTCTACAACGTTCTGTTACATTTTCGTTACATTTTCTGATCAGTTTTCCCCTGCCAAAACGTCATCCTGACCGTCCGTTCGTCGCACGTTTGTCTCACCAGTGAAGTTTGGTTGCCATATCAACCCGGTCACACTAAATGCGTCTCTATAGCACACAGTGTGTTTATCGTGCAATTTATACGCGGAAATTTTTTTTTTACGTGCATAGGACACGCATGGGTAGGTTTAGTAGTGGTGTGGGGTGCGTGTAGCCTATTATACGTTTCGTTAGGATTAGTATGGCAAGCCAAGAGGTTCAGAATTACGCCATAAATGAATCGCGTTTACAGCCAAACCCCGTCAAATTAAGCTTGATGTGTATATTGCCTAATTGCAAGCTTGTTCAGAAATGGTAAAAAAAATAAAAAAATAACGGCTTTTCCATCATTATTGAACATCATTATAGGATTATTAGGTTGAATGAGTTAGTTATGAACTATATGCTCTTCTCCACTGATTATCTAAGCTGTTCAAAGCGTTTCTGAAGCCAGGCGTGGCACAAGTGTTTTTTGCTAGTTTCAGCCCGACGCAGTTATCATTTTCACGTCCTGCGCCACGTTGTTTAAATAGCAAATGCATTTGGTCCATTTGTGCACCCATGGGCGTGCTGGTCTGAAAACGAGATGTGTTTAGGCGCATTGTTGGCGCGTTGCTATTTAGAGGCAACTGAAATAGACAGCAATACTTTTTTGTTATTTAAAGAGTGTGTTAGTAATGTGCGCCTATAGGCAGGTCCACAACAACCCATGACCTTGGCGTTGTAAGCGCCAACGCTCTACTGTTTGAGCTACAGGAAAGCTTCCTGTAAGATTTACTTACCTTCTTTGTATTCCCAAGGATAGATTAATTTTCTTTAAAAAGACATTAAAGGGATAGTTCACCCAAAAATGAAAATCATTTACTCACCCTCAAGCTGAACACAAAAGAAGATATTTTGAAAAATGTCGGTAACCAAATAGTATTTTTGGTTAGTATTTTTTTTCCATACTATGGAAGTTAATGGGGCCTATCAACTGTTACAAAGTCCTATTGTTACGTTTTCCCAGTTTTGTGTATCTTATAGGATTATTAGGTTGAATGAGTTAGGATTAACTGTTTTATTAATCATTAGAATATAGACATTAAGAGAATAAATTGTTATGCAAGTACTTTTACTTTTAATACTTAAAGTACATTTAAAATCAGGTACTTTTTACTTAAGTAGGGTTGTCATTGTGATACTTCTACTTTCACTAAAGTAAATATGTCTCTGGTTAATTGTACTTTTACTTAAGTACTGAGATTCAGTACTTCCTCCACCACTGCACTGTCACTGTCCCGTTTGGGCCAGTGCTGTGTTATCATGAAATTTTATTTGTTTTTAAGCCTTGTCAATTTAAACATTCAAGAGCAAGACGATGCGAAAGAGAACTCAACTGTGTGAGAAGTTTTGTATGCGCACACATTTAGAGCTGCATCTGACAGCACGCAAATACTGAATTGAGTTCTCTTTTACGTCTTCTTGCAGTTGAATCGACAATTTCACACAAAATTATGTCAAAATGCCCGTCCTGGCAAGTATCCTAGTAAGCATAGTTGGTAATGTCTAAAAGTCCCCCTGTGGTGAAAATCTAGTTTTTTAATGTTATTTATATGTCTATGTGGTGTTTTAATATGCTTTAAGACAAACCATGTGCAAATTTATTTGCAAATATATTTTTCTGTTGATATGAAAAATCAGGCAGATTTAGCAATATAGCAGGTGTATGATGTATATTACGATGTTATTATGAACTATATGCTCTTCTCCACTGATTATCTAAGCTGTTCAAAGCGTTTCTGAAGCCAGGCGTGGCACAAGTGTTTTTTGCTAGTTTCAGCCCGACGCAGTTATCATTTTCACGTCCTGCGCCACGTTGTTTAAATAGCAAATGCATTTGGTCCATTTGTGCACCCATGGGCGTGCTGGTCTGAAAACGAGATGTGTTTAGGCGCATTGTTGGCGCGTAGCTATTTAGAGGCAACTGAAATAGACAGCAATACTTTTTTGTTATTTAAAGAGTGTGTTAGTAATGTGCGCCTATAGGCAGGTCCACAACAACCCATGACCTTGGCGTTGTAAGCGCCAACGCTCTACTGTTTGAGCTACAGGAAAGCTTCCTGTAAGATTTACTTACCTTCTTTGTATTCCCAAGGATAGATTAATTTTCTTTAAAAAGACATTAAAGGGATAGTTCACCCAAAAATGAAAATCATTTACTCACCCTCAAGCTGAACACAAAAGAAGATATTTTGAAAAATGTCGGTAACCAAATAGTATTTTTGGTTAGTATTTTTTTTCCATACTATGGAAGTTAATGGGGCCTATCAACTGTTACAAAGTCCTATTGTTACGTTTTCCCAGTTTTGTGTATCTTGTGTTTAATTATTTACACTTTTAAGTTGCATTCTGGCCTGTTCTTTTTTGGTTTCCTGTGCCATATTTTCTAACCATTTTATGTATTTTCCTTTATGATTAGTTCCCTGATTGTGTCCAGGTGTGTCTTGTTAGTCTATAACCTGTGTATATATAAACCTCTGTTTTTCCTGTGTTCATTGACAGGTCTTGTTTTGTTGGTGAGCTCAGTCTTGTTTTGTTTATTTGTTCCTGAAGTTCCCTAGTGTCTGTTCCTTTGTTTATTTTGGTTCTTTCATATATTTAATAAAATGAAAGAACCAAATCCTGCTCTCCTGCGCTCACTCATCTCTGAGTTCACCAGCATTACACATATACATTTTTTCAGATTTTCATTTAATTTGTTTTGCTGCAATTCAAAGTTTGTAATGTCACAGCTTCTTTGTGATTCATCTTAGAGCTGGTTGGTTTGGTTCTTGTGGTTCAATTTCAATGTGGTTTTGCATTCATAGCAATCAGTTAAACTGTGTAACTGCTTATGTATGGTAAGTTTTACATCCCTGTAAGCTACAATATTAACAGAGCAGAGAATTAATTTACAGGTTTGTACAGTGCACAAGAGCTTTTATGCAAAAACCTAAAGACCTAAATGACAGCTACTCCAAGGAATTATTATTTAGACTGTGTAAATATTTGTCAGTGGTTATGATTGGTGTATGTGTGTCATTGCTCAAACCTGTGATGCCAGAGGTAAAGTCTGTGTGGAAGCTGATGGGGGAGCTGGAGCTCTGCGTTTCTTTAACTCCACTTTCGGGGACATCTTGGAGATGTTCATCACAGACTGAGACTGACCAAGAGTGCTGGGACGGGTCTCCACACATGGACCTGACATACCCTGAGCATAAAATAAAGAGAGACACTTTAATAGCTATACAAATACACATTTAAGAACATGTTTAAAAAACATATATAAAAATAGCACTATGTCTATAAATATAAGTGCAAAGTAGAGAAAGTAGAGACTAGCTTAGTGCGAATGACAAGGTGTACACATTGAAGGTGCATTGTACAGAGAAATTGGGTATTGTTGTAGGCAGTGAATCCTAAATTATGTTGTAGGCAGTGCATCCTGAATTTAAAAGGGCAGCAAGTTTAACAGAGGACAGCAAATCAATAACATTAGGGCTGGAAATGTCACGACCTGCTCCTGGAGTGTGGCTGAGTTCTGAGGGCTTTACCCTGGCCATGACCCCACGTTTACACACCATTAAACAGCTGCCCTGAGAAGACGGTTAACAGGGAGGGACTCAAGACATAAACTAAACTACAACAGCTGCTGACATCTTCTGATTAAGTTTTACACTAGTGAATTTCTAGAAGCAAAAAACAAACAAAAAACAGACATTAAAAGCGTAATTTTTAATGGGCAATGGAATTTTTGGTTAGTACACGTTTTAGCTCGTATTACATAATCAAAAGATAAAATTTTGCTGTCACTTTTTATTTTATAAATTTATCTTAAAACATTGCAGACCAGTGGCGGTTCTAGCTTTTTATAGCGCCCTGGGCGAACCACCCCCACTCCCACCCCAAACCCCACAAAATCACAAAAAGAGATAAATGGGTGAGACAAAATAAAAATAAAAAACCTACAATGCAGAAAACACACAGAAATTAAGTAGTGACACTTTAACACATCCACAATGGAGAAAAAATTAAAACACATGTTCAGGTTTGACTGTAATATTGTGACATAACAGCAAATACAAGATACTTCAGTACAAAAAAAGCTTTGAAACATTGACAAAGAGTATTTTATTTTTATAATAATGATTTAATAATGTCAAAAAATAAATTAAAAAAATGAAAAACTTTGTCTCGCTGCTACCACCCAGCTCCAAGTCTCCTTCGTCGCCGCTGGTCCTGTCCAGTTCCAAGTCTTCTTCGTTGTTCTGCTCTGCCTACACCTTGGATTCCAGGGCCTTTTGGCTGGCCTCGTTCCTCCACCTCTCCGGCTCAATAGCTTGTTTTCATATGACGTCACGCCACTGCGTTGCCATGGCGCGAAATGCAAATGGAGGGCAGGAAGTGATTTGCTGTATTTAGAAAGCACTATAACAAACTCAAAATGCCTATGTTTTGCGTCGTTTATGGTTACTTAAATCGATCAAACCACGAGGAGTTTTTATCGTGTACCAAAAGTTGTTGTTCATAAGGGGGGAAATGCAAGAAATTGACCGAAAAACTCCGGAAAAACGCCTTGCAAACTGTACCTACGTCTGCGGTCGGGAGGAGCCGAATGAGAAAATGCCCGTGTGTGCAGTGATCACTTTGTCAAAGGTGAGTTAATACAACTTAAGTGGCTGTGTTTGTGTAACGTGTAAGTTAACGTGTAACGTTTCCGAACTTTGTAAAGTCAAAGTATGTCTGTAAGACGAGGTAGTTGCTGATATCTACCGCCTCGATGGCAGGAAAATCTTTCAATTCAGTTGAAAAATCGCTCCTCTTCATAACATAAGGATCACGTCCAACATATGTTAGATTTTTTGTTTATATCTTTCTCTTGTGATAGCGTGTAAAGTAGTACAGTACGGACTTTCCTCCATCTCGTCCATTGCGCTCTTCACTCCCTGCCCTCCATCTGAATTTCGCGCGTCATCATAATCACGTGACTGAAACCCAGCTATTGGGCTCCTTCTCCCCTCCGGCACCCTGGCTCTACCTCGTCACCGTGGCTCCGCCTTGGCCTCAAGGTCCTTCGGTGTCACCCGGAGGATCCAACTCTCTTGGATCCACCTCTGTCGGGCAGTTTCCTGGCTCTACAGTGGCTCCTCCCTTCATTGGTTCCGCCGTGGACCTCTGCTGGGTCTTCATCTGGCTCCTCCCTCTATCATCTCCTCTCTGGCTCCTCCCTCCATTGTCTCCTCTGTGGTGGACAACCCACCCCCCACCGTGAGCACACACCTTCTGGGAGGGGGTGTAATGTATGGGTTGTTTAGTTTCATTGTGTTTTAATTTGGTTTTGTTCTGTTCCTGTTTGCCTGAGTTCCCAGTCATTGTTAGTTGCCATGGTTTCTGGTTTGAGTTACGCACCTGTCCCAAGTTATATTGATTAGTCCCTTTGTGTATTTAAAACCTCCGTTTTCCTCAGTCCTTTGTTCCGCATTAATGTTATGTTCATGTGTGATGTGTAATGCTATTGCCCTTTGGGTTTATTAAAAGTCTATTTCCTTCATTCATTCTGAGTCACACGTTTCTCTGGTGGATTTACTACACACTCGACGTAACACCATCCTACTTTTTTTCCCAATAATCCATTACACACTCCATATATTTAACAATGCAGAAGATACAGTACATTGCTATTTCCATATCATTGCGACTTTAATTTCTGAAGTTTGTCCAACCTGGAAGAGACAGCAAGCCATTCTTCCACTCCTGAAGGAGGTTTAACACCGTGGTTCTTTCACCGTGGATTTTTTGTTTGTTTGAGTGGTACAACATTCAACTACTGGCTAAATCAATGGTGTGAGATTGAGGTGTGACTACCTGTTTAGTAAAAAAAAATTGGACGGGAAAGGGTGGTAAAAAATGTCTGAGAAATCTGTTTAAAAGCAAACATTATTTTTGCAATTTGGTTTCTTGCTGCTAATGTCACAAATTACACTCTTTACCTTACAAAAAAAAAGTAGAAAAGCAGGGATATGCATTAACATACACACACAGAGGTGTGAAAAGGACGAGGGGATGTTCCTTTAAGAGAGAGCAGAGAGATCTGGCAAAAACTGAGGAACGAGACTGGATCTTCTAGAACCTTGCATGAGTGCTCAGCTGTTGGTTGGAACGAGAGAGAGAGAGAGAGAGAGAGAGAGAGAGAGAGAGAGAGAGAGAGAGAGAGAGAGAGAGAGAGAGAGAGAGAGAGAGAGAGAGAGAGAGAGAGAGAGAGAGAGAGAGAGAGAGAGAGAGAAGGTATGCAGTCTTACAGCTTGACTTGAGAAGAAAGACTAACAAACAGACATATGATCTAAACTAGACATAACACTAGGCACAAATACACACACCAACAAAAACAAACACATGGAAAAAGCACAGAGACAAAATAATCACAGCTCTCCTATCATGGCCACATGCTTTCATTAGACGCCACAACCTCCCAGTAAAAGTTTGGCGTTCTCTCTAACTTTGTCTCACCCTTCTCTGCCCTTAGAACGGAATGTTCAAAGTGGGAATGGCTATTAGTGGGTTATATAATCGGAAATAAGTTACTGCGACGTGTTGAAAATGGCTCTTGGCAGCACTGTCTGTGATATTGTAAATAGTGTGCACCTGAACTGGTGTAATTACAGGGGGGAACATCGAGAGCAGGGAAGAGCCCTTCATAAAATATGGTGATAGAATTAAAATAACTGACATATTAATGATGAATTATGGACGTCCGGGTGTGTCTGAGTGTCATCAAAAACACAGTGTGTTTCTCAGAGAAAAGAAAAAAGATGTACGGAGCACTGTGGGTGTAGAGATAAAATCTCTGGAAGATCAAGTGTGTGAGTTTACCTTCTTAACCATTATATCGGACACACATTTGTACCTAGAAGTGAACTGAATTTAATAAAACCTCCTTTTGGGGATGTCCTCGTTTGTAAAAAATGGTATTAAAAATAAATTGATTATTATTATTATTTACAGTAAATGCATAAAGTTTTCAGTTGGGGTTAGACTGTTTATAACTAGCTTATATAACAATAATAGTCTTATAGTCAAGCTTTCACAATTCAGATAAAAGAGAGAGAGAGAGAGAGAGAGAGAGAGAGAGAGAGAGGGGGGGGTGTTGTGATTATACTTGTGAGGGCCAAATGTGAAATATTATACCAACCTACTAGTGAAGACATTTTACTGCCCATTTTACTAGTGTTTTGCTATCACGTTTCTGTGATGTGTATGTTTAGGGGTAGGGGTTAGGTTAGGTCATAGAAAATATCATTAACCTGATATAAAATTAATGGAAGTGTCTATGCAATGTCCTGACTAATACAGTGCAACAAACGTGTGTGTGTTTGTGTACATTTAAATAATGCCACAAAAGGGTCATCCAAGAAGCAATAAAAGTACCAGCAAATAACTGAGATCACACGTTTGCCCAAGTGATCACTGACACCTAGTGGTGATACCTGAAAATAAATACATTGGATAGTGGAGATTTCTGAAACGCACTGTAATTTCTATTGAAAAAAATAATAATTAAGGACACAAATTTTCATTAATTTAGATTTATTATCTTATTGTATGTTTTTGTATATAATTATTATTGTTATATAATAAATTATTATATATTCATGATCATGAATATATTATTTATGGTTTCTAAATTTCTATTTGGAACTTCTAAAACAAATTCCATTACTATTATGTACATTTCATTTTAAAAATATTAAGGACAAGTGTTCATTTATATTGTTTTATTATTTTTTGTTGTTATTAAAATGTATTATTAAAAATTCATGAATGTTATGTATTTATTAATCAGCATCCAGAACCATTCTTTTTCATAATTAAAAAATATATAATTCATTGATGCAATAAAAGTTGATATCCAATCAAATGAACCACAACAAATGTGGTGCAATTTGCTCTGAAAAGAACTAATAAACAACAAAAATGTAGAAGAATTAACCTTCAGACAGTATAATTGTGTTAAAGTTTGAAAACTGACAGACAGAGAGATTAATTAGAGAGTGAATTAGTAAGGGATACTGGAGGTCATGGGTTAGTACTTACATTAATGTTAGTATCTGCATTGTCAACAACACAATCATCATCAAGACTGTCCATGTCCTCAGAGGACTGATCTTCAGTCTGAAATGGGAATGTAACACTAGCATGGCAAGAAGACTCACAATATCCATGAAAACGTCTCAGGTTACGTATGTAACCCTGGTTCCCTGAGAGGGAACGAGACGCTGCGTTTAAGACGCGGTGGGAACGCTCTGCGTGATTGCGTCATGAAGCACGTGTAAAATCAGTCCAATGGAAGCCCGATACGTCATGGGTGACGTCATAGACCAGGAAACTATAAATCACCCTTGAAAACAGACCGCGACAGCTTCTGAAAAAGTCTGAAGCAAGTCGATCAGGGCATGCAGGAAGTATGGCAGGCAAACGCAGCGTCTCGTTCCCTCTCAGGGAACCAGGGTTACATACGTAACCTGAAACGTTCCCTTTCAAGGGAACTTCGAGCTGCGTTTGAGACGCGGTGGGAACCCCATACCCACTACGCCATAGTGACAAATGCCCGTTCTGTGTGAAGTCCTTGCGCACACTAAGAAGCAAGCAACCTCGCCCCAGGAGTGGAGAGGTCAAGGTCATAAAACCTGACAAATGTATGTGGAGAGGACCAACCTGCCGCATTACAAATGTCAAGAAGGGAAACACCCGAAATTAAGGCCGTAGAGGCCGCCATACTCCTTGTAGAATGGGCCCGTACAGCCATAGGTGAAGGCTGACCGGCCGCTTCATAAGCCAATGATATAGCCTCAACTATCCATTTGCTCATAACCTGTTTAGATGCAGGGCACCCTCTTCTGAGTGACCCAAAACATACAAATAACTGCTCTGACTTACGCCACAGGGCAGCTCTGTGAACGTAGGCATCCAATGCCCGAACTGGACATAACAGGTTCAGTTGTTCCTGATCTGGGGTATTAAAAGGTGGAGGATAAAAGGCCTGCAACACTATTGGGCCCCTAACATTAACTGGGACCTTAGGAATATAACCCGGTCTAGGGTATAGAAATGCTTTCACCATACCAGGTGCAAATTCCAGACATGACGGAGCAACCGACAGGGCATGCAAATCTCCAATTCTCTTGATAGATGAAATAGCAAGGAGAAATAAAGCTTTCAAAGTGAGGAATTTTTCTGAAACCTCTTCAATAGGCTCGAAGGGAGCCAGAGCCAGACCCTCAAGTACAATGGCTAAATCCCAAGCCGGTGCTCTAGAGTGCAGTGCAGGTCTCAACCTCAATGTACCACGGAGAAAACGAGTAATCAGAGGATCTCTCCCAAAAGAAGTACCCCCCAGAGGGGTATGATAGGCCGAAATAGCCACATAAACTTTTAAGGTGGAAGGAGATAATCCAGCAGAGAAACGGTCTTGCAGAAAATCGAGAACTGAACCAACAGGGCAGTTAACAGGATCTAACTGACGCTCACCACACCAGGTGGAGAATAATTTCCATTTCAGTGCATACAGTCTTCTCGTGGAAGGAGCTCTGGAATGGAGAATGTCTCAACGACCTCAGTCGAGAGACTGGATTCTATGAGCCTGGCCCCCTCAGAGGCCAGGCCCACAGTTTCCACAACTCCGGTCGAGGGTGAAATATCGTGCCCCCTGCCTGGGACAGCAGGTCCCTCCTGAACGGAATCTCCATGGGAGAGCCGTCCAGAAGAGACAAAGTCCGAGAACCAAACTCGAGTCGGCCAGTACGGGGCTACTAGTAGCAGATGAGCCCCTTCCCGGCGAACCCTCTCCAGAACCTCCGGGAGCATAGATATCGGGGGAAATGCGTACAGGTGCAGCCTCGGCCACACCTGCACCATCGCATCCAGTCTGAGAAGAGCTGGCTGCGTGAGGGGGAACCATATAGAGCAATGCGTTGTACAAACGATGTGAAAGGTCGACTTGACTTTAGTTAGACCAAAGTTCTCCCTAAGAAGCTCCACCACCTCGGGGTGAAGTCTCCAATCCCCTGGGCCTCAGCCCCTGCCTCAACAGGATATCTGCTCTGATATACGAGACCATCAGTGTGTTGTCCGCCATTCGCCGAGCAACCACTCATGATCGCCCCCACTTGTGAGGGAAGCATCCGTCGATAGCAATATGCGTCGACAAGAAGCCCCCAACACTGGGCCTGGGCGAGGAACCAAGGTTCTTCCACATGACCGAAGCACGAAGGCATAGCCGCGTGACCTTGATCATGCGAAAACGTATTTCCCCTCGGAGAAAAACCCCTTGGTCCTGAGCCACCACTGCAGGGGTCTCATGAACAGAAGGCCAAAAGTAATACGTTGGACGCAACTGCCATGAGACCCACCCGTCTGAAACTGTTTCACAGTGAGTGACTGGCCTAGATATACCCCATTACGGCTGTAAGAATTGCTACACCTAGAAAAGTGGTCCTCAGAGCACACTCTTCTTGGCGTTGAGAGGCAACTCCAACATCCTTAATGAGACAGAACGACATCTCGATGCCGAACTGCCATAAACTCAGATTGAGCTAGGAACAACCAATCATTGATGTAGTATAATACGCGAATGCCCTGGAGTCTCAGAAGAGCCAGAGCTGCATCCACGCATACTGTAAAGGTGTGGGGTAATAAACCTAGGCCGAATGGAAGAACCCGATAATGGTATGCTTCGCCCCCGAAAGCAAACCTCGGGAACCTCCCTCATCCTCTTTCGGAAACAATGAAGTAATGGCTGTCTGCTGGGAGGAGGAACCCCTTCTACAGCTCCTTTTGCAGAAGTGACAGTACTTCCTGCTCCATAACCAAAGCCTGCTCGGGGTCCATCAATGAGAGGAGGACCCCTAGAAATCTGGGCGAACGAGAACCGAACTGAATTCTGAAACCCTTTTCTATAGTGTGCAGGACCCACTGAGAAATATGTGGCAGTAGTTTCCACGCTGCCAGAAATTTACTAGGGGAACCAGTCTCTCAAGACTGGCCTCTGGATTTGTTTGAACAGTCACTACGGCGCCCTGAAGCGGCGAACCGGCAGGGAACAACCGAACTGACCATTCTACGACCCTCCTCAGAGGATCGTATGGGGATGCTGACACCTCGGTGCCCTGAACGGCGAACCGGCAGGGAACAACCGAACTGGCAGCGCTGCAACCCTCCTCAAAGAGTTGCACCCCAGAGGAAAAACGATTTCTCAAAACCGTCCCTTGGTTGAACAGTCACTACGGTGCCCTGAAGCGGCGAACCGGCAGGGAACAACCGAACTGACCGCTCTACGATCCTCCACGGAGGATCGTATGGCGACGCTGACACCTCGGTGCCCTGAACGGCGAACCGGCAGGGAACAACCGAACTGGCAGCGCTGCGACCCTCCTCAGAGAGTCGCACCCCAGAGGTCGCCGAGGAGAAACGATTTCTCAAAACCGTCCCTGCCCCGGAGGAGCCCTCAGAAGCCTGATAGCCTCGTTTTCTTGCGACAGGACTTCTTGTCTAAGCTTTATTAGAGATGATGACAGTCCTCAGATCTTGCCTACCTCTAACTAGCTTAGTTCCTACGACCCTCCTCGGAGGATCGTTGAAAAAAGCAGGCACTTCGGCGCCCTGAAACGGCGAACCGGCAGGGAAACCGAACTGACTGCTCTTCTTTTTTCTTATTTGAAGGCTCGTTTGGGGACACTGACACCTTGGTGCCCTGAAACGGCGAACCGGCAGGGAAACCGAACTGGCAGTACTGCGACCCTCCTCAGAGAGTCGCACCCCAAAGGGCGCTGAGGAGAAACGATTTCTCAAAACCGTCCCTACCCCAGAGGGGACCACCCTTAGAAGCCTGATCGCCTCGGCGTCAGGGCTTCTTCTTTGTCAAAGCTATTTTAGAGATAAAACAGTCCTCAGATCTTGCATGTCTCTAACTGGCTAGACTGCGACCGCCACCCAGGTACCCCTCAATTGCGGAGGAGCCCGAATGGCGACGCTCTGTTTTGCACTTTGTGCTGAGAGGAGCATAATAGGCCGTCTCAGGAACATTAGATTGGTGAGGAAGAAACCTCTGGAACGCCGCTGAATGGTTTATTTCTTAGTTTTCTTGAAAGCGGAGCGTCCAGAAGAACAGACATAATTATATCTTTATTTTCCTTTATCTTTATATCAGAAAAACTTATATATATATACATATATATCACTCTGCGGCCACCAGCAGGAAACAACCGAACTGGCAGCGCTGCGACCCTCCTCAGAGAGTCGCCCCTCACATTCATCCATGTCCTTATATACTCTACCCACCAGCGCTGCCTAATAAAAATGTATTCATTATTAAGATGGCTGGTGGGTAACGTCGGGGTTAATAACGATAACGCCGACTCGGGAGAGAGAAAGCTCGCAAGCGTCTCTTTAACCCGAGGCAATGTCATACTATGATACTTAATACCCAAACATTACTATAGTCAGACATCTGGGGATTAAACACATAAAATACAAACCGGTTTATTCCACGATCTCGACACCTCAGTGTGGAGATAGGGAAAAACCACAGTCCCCGACGAGGAGGCTGAGATACAGAGTTTTCCTGTTTTAAGATACAGTTCATCTAACAAACTCTTCTTTATTTTCAATCTCATAATGTTCAGCTGGCCAGTAAATATTTAACTGGCAACAGCACTAGATAAAACCTCCTTTTTTTTCTTTAAAAAAGCTCCTCTTTATTCAACAGAGTTATGAGCTGGAAAATTTATTCATTGAAAACTCAAACATCTGCCTTTTTATAAAGATTTGTATTTGTTTTCTTTCTTTTTAAACAAAACACTAACGATACCAATTCCTCGGAACTGGAAATCGCAGCACACTAGATCTGGCATGTGAAAGCTGAGAAAGGGCGGAGCCCGTCCCAACCCCCGCTGTCAGATCCGTTTTCGAACCCCGAAATACGAGCCGTCTCCGAGCCTCGGCAACAGAGAGACCCGCTCGGGGAACGCGAACCGAACCGTCCTCCTCGAAGAACGCCCGGCGGGAGCGGAGCGTCCTCACGGACAGCTTCTCGCAATGCACAGTCAGATCCCTCGAGAAATGACTGTTGCATGCTCCACTCCCAAACAGCAACAAAAAGCTGATGTGTGTCCCCACCCGTGATGTAACGAGGGCAGGGAACAACACAACGTCTACAATATTGCTTTGCTCGCCATAATGATAGATAGTGATATATATATTGGGCTTGACAAACAACAATAAATAGACAAGGACAGAATCACAGAGAGCGCTTGCTGAAGACACCAGAAGCTGTTGCGGTCTGTTTTCAAGGGTGATTTATAGTTTCCTGGTCTATGACGTCACCCATGACGTATCGGGCTTCCATTGGACTGATTTTACACGTGCTTCATGACGCAATCACGCAGAGCGTTCCCACCGCGTCTCAAACGCAGCTCGAAGTTCCCTTGAAAGGGAACCATGCAGGGCAGGATATAGACACTGCAACATCAATTAAACGTTTCATTTTCACTATATTTTGCGATTTGTATTAGTTTCCTCCATCATATCCATGGGTTCAGGTGTTTGGTGCTATTTGTCCAGATAATTTTGGGTTTCTATAGACATGCAGCTTTCAAACATATACAGCACTGTCAAGGTTTAAACAGACAAAAATATGAATGAACGAATGTGTGTGTAAGTATGTGCACATGTGAGCCTGTGTTCTACCTTTGATTTCCTGCGATTAAACTTGAGGAAGCCCAGCAGACCCTTTTTATCTGATCCACTCAAACTGCTGGAGTGAAGAGATTCAGCTGTAAGAGAAACACATTCGTTCAGCATCTTACACACACACAGGAGCTACTATTCTAGAATAATCAAGAATTGAGTCAACAATGCTACTTTTTGTTAAATTTAAGTGGTTAAATTTGAGCTAGCTAATGAGAATAATGGGTTATGGTAGATACAAGATTAGCATATGCAGAATAAATACTAGTGCTTGCACGTCAGCAAAACTGTAATTTAGGATTTAGGCTTTGGTTCTTTGCAAATGAAATGCCACATCAAAGCCACTCAGCTATTCTAATGACTTTCAAATTACATTTTATATAAACTAGCAATCAAAATTTGGGTCAGTAAGATTTATTTATTTATTTTCAAATAAATCACTACTTTTATTCAGCAAGGATGCATTTCAAAAGAGACCGTAAACACATGTATAGTGTTATAAAAGATTTCTTTTTAAAATAAATACTTTTCTTTTGCACTTTCTATTCATCAAAATAATCCTTGGCCAAAACATATCATGGTTTCCACAAAAATATTAAGCACCACAACTGTTTGCAACACTGGTAATAAGAATAAATGTTTCTTGAGTGCCAAAAATCATATGACACTCAAAACTGGAGTAATAGCTGCTGAAAATTCAGCTTTGCCTTAATGGGAATAAATTACATTTTAAAATATAAGCAGGCTTGGTAAGCATAAAAGACTTATTTCAAAAACACACAAAAAAATCTGAATAATCCAAACACACTCACACACACACTGAGTAAAATGGTGTATGTGAAGTGCTGACTTGCAAGCACTGTAATAATGTTTTCCCACCGTGCATCACAAGACACCCAAACACTTCACTCAATGTCCAACATTGTGGCATGTATGAGATAGTACAATTGAATTCAGATATTGTAGTTACTTAACAACTATTTAACATGTATACAGTATTATTAAATGGAACCGGATGTTATAAGCTCCAATGCACTAAAAGCAGTACAAAAGTCTGACATTAGATGGCGCTACACTTCTGCAAAGCCTTTACTTCAACAAATTTAGATGAAGGAACACTAACACAGACACACACTAACAAAACCTAAAGAAGAATCAGCAGGACAGGGAACAGGTTTTCTGAATACAACATAAATGCATTGAGAACATAAGCATGACAGTAACAAAGCATAAAAGATGAATACAAGAACATAGGCACTGCATGTCTTGTTTAGTTTCTATCGAGCAGGTTATTTTAATCATAACAAGCTCAAGAATGTTCTGCGACAGGAAGCAGACACAGCACATTCAACACAGTTTAACTTCATATACTGTAAAGGCACTATGGCGACTATTCAGCCAAAGCTATGTACATCAGTACCTGAGTAGTTCAGGGCAGGGGTCGAAGCCATTTTAGGCTGGAGAACTGAAAACAATCAAACCAGTAGAACATTTGAAACCATTTGAAATTGAATAGATATATATATTTAGCTCAGACAGTGAAATGTCAGAGGCTATTAGAGCCTTTAGGTGCTGTGTGAGGTAAAAACTCTCATGCTGCCTTAACAAAGATACTGTGAGTGGAAACATCTAAGAGTGGGACTGAACAGGAAGAGTTGGACCTGCCAATGAAATATCAACAACCAAATTGTAACCAGTGGTTTCCTAACTGTATATTTTTGTTATTTATTTAAGACAGATTTTCCATTGGACATTAAGGTACGACCCAACACGCTACCTATATAATAAAAATCTAAAATATATAAATTACTACTGTATTTAGCATGGATGTAATACATTTATCAGAAGTGAGAGTTTTGTTTTACATTGTTACAAAAAATGTCTATTTTAAATAAATGCTGTTATTTTGAACTTTTTATTTATCAAAGAATCCAAAAGAAAAAAAAATTGCATCACGGTTTCCACAAAATTAATCTTTCTAAAACTGTGATAATAATTCTACTTAGCTCATTTTAGCATATCTAATGCCCTGTTTACATCTGGTATTAAGAAGTGTTCTTGTCAATCCGATCACAAGTGGACGAGGCTAAATACAGGTGTAAATGGGGTCTGAAACATTTTGAGCTTGTCCACTTTCGACCACTTCCAGAGGTAGTCGAAAGCGCATTCGACCGGATTGCTTTCGCAGTGTAGATGCTCATGTGGTCGAACAGCCACAAAATACCACCTACTTTCCTAATGTGTAAACATTACGGGAAGCGCGCTAGCCAGGTGGGATTTCAACTTTGTCCTTTTGAGCTTAGTTCGTCCATTAAATCGAAAGATCTGAAAAAGGCCATACATTTACCCACCCATTGACCCGTTCCCTCGAACAAATCAAGACCGAAGTGGTAGAAAGTTGACAAGAGACAGATTAAAACACCAGGTGTAAACAGGAATGATTTTACTTAATCTACATCGACCAATACCAAGTGTAAACAGGGCCATGTGACCATGTGTGGTGTCTGGTGTCCTAAATTTTTTATCCCATACCTAGCATCTGATCCAGGACATAGAGTTCCCTGATACCCAACTCGCTCAGGGACTTGTCCAAATCCAGTTGTTGGTGGCTGACATTGTCTCTGAACAGCAGGACATGGGCAGGGTCAAACTCGCACTTCTGACAGATCACAGGCACCAGGGTATGCAGGGGGACCAATGGATTTACTCGAACCACGGCCTTCTGACTGTGGTGATAGTTCACTACCAAACGCACCGTTTTCTACGTGTTAAGAGAAAGAGAAACAGACATGTGAATAATGAGAGAGGTTCGTTAAGAGACTAATTATGTATTAAAGGGATAGTTTAGCAAAGAAAAAAAAAATCTGTCATCATTTACTCACCCTCATGTCATACCAAACCGGCATCACTTTCTATTTTCTGAATGTTTTGATTTGTTTGTTCGTTTGTTGACCATAAAATGGCAGTTAATGGTCAAGCAAAACTGTTTGGACACCATATTTTTCAAAATATATTTTTATTTTCTTCAGGAGAAAGTAATGCAAAAGGGTTTGGAATGACACGAGGGTTAGTAAATAGTTACAGAATTTTCATTTTTGGGTGAACTATCCATTTAAATAGCTTATATTATAAAAAAGAAACAAGCAATGAGTTGCCTTAAAAGGGAATATTAAAGAAGTTAAATACAACTTTAGCTTTATGCTGTCAATTACCACAGCAATTAAGCTGGAATCGCATTTATAAAAAATAACAGTGCTGTCACAACATAGCAGTGCACGTTGACAACAGCTATGTTGTATTTAATCTAGAAAATTGTTTTAATGGAGGGGAAATTAAGATTCTAAACCAGCATGGTACTTCAAAAACTCTCTTCGTTTTTGCATGGTACATAACATTCAAACAGCATGGTACATAACATTCAAAAACTCTCTTCGATGTAGGTGTAGCAAACTCCTGTGGCTATTATCATTTGCATGATCAAGATAAGATAAGATGCAGCACGGATCTCTGAAGTTTCACATGAGCAGTGGGCTAAATTAGACTCTATATGCACATGTTTGCAGTGCCTTGTAGAGGAAGTGTCACACCAACCTCAATGCTTAGAAAAAATCTTCTTCAGAGATCTGAATTATAGGTTCAATCGAACACCAATAAATCACATTGTGCAAAATGCTAATATTGCTCATAAACATCCAAACAACTTTATCACAGAGGCAGCTAAATTTCATACTAGCTGATAGAAAAAACAAACTGTTAATCAAGGTTAGCACAGGAGACACTTAAAGGAACAGCCATTTCCTGTTCCTTATCATGCAGACAAACAAGAACACACCAGACTGAGGTGTCATGAAACAGTAACCAATACTTATTCTGTTTTGTTGCACATTTTAGTTAGTGTAATTCCGCTTGAACAAAAACTGTTACTTACTTTAACTTTGTCACTCAGACATTAAGCATAATTTTAATCATTCCCGCAGGTCTCGCTCTTATAGTAATGCGGGAACCACCCACAAACATTTATTCACTTCAGCATGTAGGTTGTATGAGTAAATTAATCTAGATTATAAGATCAAATCAGTCATTTTAAAACTTTCTGTGAGGTGTAATTTCACAAACCGCATGAGTGATTCAGAGGTGCTGCGTCTATGGAGTTAATATTGTGCCATAATTAAACAAACAAATCCAGCATTTTGCAAACAAACTCGATCTGCTTTGCAAAGGAAAACTCGACTCGCAAACAAACAGAAAGGAATGTGCACAAGGTCAATTTGAGCGAAAATGCAGTGGAGTAACACATATGAATTGTGTTTAGCAAATATAAATAAATGAGCCTAGATAATATTTCACAAATAAATACAAACCATCCTACAAATTGCATGTAACCTTTGAACAAATACCAAATCTAGTGCATACAAATGCATATCTGTCTGTTATGATTGTGAGACACATGGCTTTTTATGAGATCTCTCCACTCGATTTTCTCACAAATGTGTCGAGGCAGATTTTCTCACAAACGCAGTTGAGCAACTTTCTCTTCTAAAACAGTAGATGGCGCTAAACTAGGGGATTAATTTAGCGCTAGTCTCCCGGGAGAAGCACTGATTTGAAACGTGCTTGCCTTTGCCTACAGCTGAGGAAAATGAGCGAAGAGGTGTGTTTCTGTCTTACTCTATCTATAATTAACCTTTTTGAGGTTTTCTTTTGCAAAATGTTTATTACATATCTAGACAGAAATCCACATAGAAATCCACATTAGCACTTAGTAGCACTTCACTCTCTCTAGGTTAGGGGAATCTATGAGCTGAAAGCTCTGCCATCATATGTTGCTTTTTTTAATTTTTTATACATCGGACACGTGCGAAATGACTAAATTAGTGATTATGTATACACTGAACGAGTCTATTTCTTTCATTCTCCAAAAATTAATGAGAACATTTAATTTAATTGAAAGGAGGGTTTCATTTGTCTGTCCAAAATAATAATTTGGGCACTGCATACGTTACAGGCAAGTTAAGAAACAATTGTATATTGTTTGTTTTGTTATTTTGTTTTGTTTGTTATCAATCATTATTTTATTACATTAACAGTTAAGCTGACTGAATTCCAACTAAATAAATAAATAAGTGGGACCCTCCTTTCAATTAAATGAAATGTTCTCATTAATTTATGGAGAACGAAAGAAATAGACTCGTTCAGTAAATGTAACGTTTTTACAAAAATCGGAAAAAGCAACATATGGGGCCCTATTTTAACGATCTGAAACGCAAGTATCAAGCGCGAAGCGACAGTAACTTTGTGGGTGGGTCTTGGGCGCTGTTGCTATTTTACCGGCGGGATAAATGACTCTTGCGCCCGACGCAAGTTTAAAAGGGGTTGGTCTGAAATAGCTTCATTATTCATAGGTGTGGTTTGGGTGTAACGTGAAATAAACCAATCAGAGCGTCATCCAACATACCCTTTAAGAGCAGGTGCGGATTGCTATTATAATGGCGGATTTACCAGGCGCGCGCCAGGAGCGGTTCACAGCCGAGGAGACCGACGTTCTTGTCAGGACCGTGAAAGACAGAGAAGTGACGTTGTATGGGGATGGGAGAAACCCACCCAAATCAGCGTTGGTTAAACAGACGTGGGAGGAAAAAAACTAAAAAAAATTACATCTTCATGGACACCACAATCATTTCCCTCGTGTGTTAATATTTTTCCTTGTTATAATGTATGATTTGCAAAAATAAAAACTGCTGCATCTGTGTTGATGAGAGAGTCAAAGTGTGTGCGCGTTGTGCACCCGCTACATTATGGCCAAGCATGCGCGCTTAAAATAGCATTATGAACAACGCGCAACGCACCACTGACTTTAGACTAGGTTTTTTCTGGTCAGTGGCGGAATTGTTTTCTGGAACTGCAAAATAGCACTAGGGAATGTTTGCGCTGAAACACGCCTCCTTTTTGCGCCGACCCGCCCAGGGAGCGCAAGTTCATTTCCTAGTTTACCGACGTACGTCTGTGGAGGGAAAAGCCCGCTTTGCGCGGGTGCAAAATAGGAATGATACATGTGTCAGTGTACAAAGTCATTTGCGCCGGGTGCAAGATAGGGCCCATGATGACAGAGCTTTCAGCTTAGATTCCCCTATCCTAGAGAGAGTGAAGTGCTACGAAGTGCTAATGTGGATTTCTGTCTAGATATGTAATAACCTTTTTGAGGTTTTCTTTTGCAAAATGTTAATTATAGATAGAGTAAGACAGAACTGCTCAACGCTCATTTTCCACAGCTGTAGGCAAACGCAAGCACGTTTCAAATCAGTGCTTCTCCCGGGAGACTAGTACCGCTAAATTAATCCCCTAGTTTAGCGCCATCTACTGTTATCCACGTGTCTCACAATCATAACAGACAGATATGCATTTGTATGCACTAGATTTGGTATTTTTTCAAAGGTGACATGCAATTTATAGGATGGTTTGTATTTATTTGTGAAATATTATATAGGCTAATTTATTTATATTTGTAAAACACAATACATATTTGTTACTCCACTGCATTTTTCCTCAAATTGACCTTTGTACTTGCACATTGCTTTCTGTTCGTTTGCGAGTCGAGTTTTCCTTTGCAAAGCAGATCGAGTTTGTTTGCAAAATGCTGGATTTGTTTGTTTAATTATGGCACAATATGAACTCCATAAGTATCCTCATAAACAGTCAGTTAGGTCTTAAATAAACGCATGTGTAACAGTATAATGGATGCATACAAAAAATAGCTTTAATTGTATTAATAGCATATGTATTTAATTTATACAGGACTAAAAGACTATCCAGTGTTATTTTACATTTTATTATTTTATTCAGTTTCTGTAGTATTTCTGTACTGAATACTAAACCTACTCAAAAAACGTTTCTCTTTGTTTCTCTTTATTTTATTTTTACTTTGTGTTGTGTAAACTCTTTAGCAACAAAGTTACCCCATTGTAAAAACACAAATTTAGGTGAGATAAATGTAATAAAAAATGAAACTTTTAGTTCTGTTTCACTTAATGTTCAAACTAAAACCTAAAGATACAAAACATAAAAAAAAAAAAAAGCTTTTATGATGTTTCCAGCTGGGCTATATGCGCTCGTTGTATGTGTGTACATTTACTGGTATTTTTTCCAGCACCAGGAATTCCTTTTTTACACACACAAATGAAAATCTGCTGCAAGGATATGGCGGTTCCGATGCCTGTATCAAACTGTACTGGGCAACATACTGTATCTCATGCTTAAGCATTCTCTGTCCTTTTTAGGGTCGCACACATCTTGTTGTTGGTCTGTTTAGGTTTCTATGGGCTGTGTTGAATTCATATTTCAGTTGAATGACACCAGAGTTTGTTTGGAAGCGGAACAAGGTTCAGATGGAAGTGTTCACTTCACACTTTTTCAAATGAACCACACCAGAGTTCTTTTTAAGCTACCAAACCTACCAAATGTGAACACACCCTAAAACTCTTTCAAAAAAAAAAAAAAAAAAAAAAAAAAAAAAAATTATATACAGTATATAATAAATTGAATTAATTTAAATGTGATTTTAATGATAATGTTAAAGGTTTAATGTTGTTTTAACTTTGCAATATAGAGGTTAAGCTTTGACTGAGAAAGGGGTTTAGTGTGATGAGCCAGTTTAACACTTATAACAGCCTGCTCACTTTGTCAACTTACTTTAAAAAAAATAAAGGGTAGACCATCCTGACCCATCTCTACTATAGTCAAATATATCTGAGCTGGCCATGTGGTCTGTTTGTTATCCTTACAAACACTAAAAAGAAATAGTGTTACCATTCCATTTCTATAAGCATCTATACTTATGTATTGTGTCTACTGTTTGTACTGTTGATCTAGCAGAATCAGAGGACAGAGCCTCTAACTCTGCCCAGAGGTCAGCCACGAGAGAGAGAGAGCAAGAGAGAGCCCAGTCAGCCCGGCTGAGAAAGAAATAATGCATGGTAACTAAAGGTAAGACTCTCATCAAATATTCACACATTAGGGGGAGGAGAAATGGACACTCGAGAAAGAGAGAGAGAACGCACACTCAGAGCAGATTCTGTGAAAGACTCACTGTACCTTTGCTCGAACTCTTTTTATGATAACACGACCCTCCTGATGCATTTAGTCAGAACAAGATGTCACCATTTAACATCATTAATACAAGAATACAATTTTTACAGTAAAATAGCTATTTAAAAGACAAACACAATGTATGAATATGTGTAGCAGAAAATCAGCATGGACTTTAAAAAAAAATGTATTTATATTTAAATCTTTTCAGTATTTGTAATCATATTGTCCGTTTTTTTTAGTTCACTTAAATAGTCTTGTGGTGCAAATATTCAAAGTATTTGTTAATTTAAAAGGAGATCATAAAAACCGCATGCATAATAACTATACAAGAATTATAAAATGTTTAATACAGTTTTAGGTTAAGCATTTCATGTGACACTGTAGTCCGTGCTGTTGAGCACTTGGGGTCTTATTGACCCTAAAAAGTATTGCAATGAAGACAACACTTGCTTGTACAATGAGACAATTCAATATGGCTGATGCAATTGAATGAGAAGTAGAGTGTAGTGTGACATATGCCCACCACTGACAGGCAAACCAAATTATTTTACAAAGTTTGTCTACAGGAGTGATGTCTTGTCAGTAGTAGTGCATCCAGTTTAGGAAACATGTTATCACAGTTGCTGCTGCCTGTCTATAATTTAAAGATCTTCAAAAGTTCAGACATTATCACCATGCGGCTTGAGGTCAGAAACCTCCATAACACTCTGTTTCAGAAACTCACCTCTGGCACTTTGGGTGGAGGTTTCCGGATCACCTTGTCCTCCAGCACTCGTTCTTTGATCAAGGCGCAGGAGACATCCAGAGCGCCCAGCAGGGTGTTGGGCTTGAAATTGATGTGCTGAGCATCGGATGACAGCAGCTCCAGAGTGTGATATGCTGGATTCAGATGGTACTGACTGCATAGATCCACCAACAAATCCATAAGAGCTTTTCTGAAGAGACAAGAGGAGACATAAGGACAGAGAAAGATAGAGTTACTTGATGGTTAATACTTGTAATTACATCATGTGATGCAGACAGGCCTGTGATAGGATGATGGAGAGAGAGAGGGAGAGAGAGAGAGTCAGCTTGAATTACAGGTGTTACGCAAAGCAGCAAATTGCTACATGAATGCTTGTATTAAATGTTTGGCTTCACTAACCAATTGTCAGAAATCCAACCCGCATCTACCAAAAATTGCTATCAAGGCATTGTTAAAGGTTTTGGGAAAAGTTCTCAGGCATTGGAAACGTTTTTAAACATTCCACTCTCATCCGCGCTTTTTTGGAATTGCACTCTCACGCTAATCTGCCCTGTTTAGTAAATAAACTAGTACAAAATGGTCATGTCTCTCTTAAACACAAAAGTAAAAAGTTTATATCTATTCCTTAAGGCCCGTACACACCGGGACGAATATCGGCTCGCGTTATTCGTCAGCGTTTTTCAACGCGTTTTTTGTGTTCACACCCGAGCGATTTTCGCTGACGATGAGCCGAGTGAACACGCAAATTCATTCCCTGACATTAGATGGCGGTTAATGTAAAACAGAAATACCCCGGTCCACAAAGTGGCGCTGCGCAACTACGCTTCTGACACTCGCTTGTCACTTAGAAGAAGAGAGCAAGTTTGTCGCGTTTGTCATATAGTTCTTTATTGTCGTTGGTGTCTCTTTGTAAAGACATCAACAAGACCAGCAGCTCTACATTCATCTAGCCT
Source organism: Rhinichthys klamathensis goyatoka (assembly GCF_029890125.1). Classification (NCBI taxonomy): domain Eukaryota; kingdom Metazoa; phylum Chordata; class Actinopteri; order Cypriniformes; family Leuciscidae; genus Rhinichthys; species Rhinichthys klamathensis. The sequence continues at coordinate 2,607,080 of NW_026606559.1, forward strand.
TGCATCTTCCTCGTCTTACTTCTTCCCGGCAGAGTGTAGACGCTGTATATCTTCTTCGCCATTACGTATGTGTGCTCGGCAAGACCGTTTTGTGTTTGAGCGCCCCCAAGTTGTGTTTTACTGTAACTTCAGAAGCTCCAGACACGTGAGCAAAAGCGCCAATCTCATTGGTCGGATAGTTTTTGACGCGGCGCGTCAAACCAAAAAAACGAACCCGAGGCGTTTTTAAAAAAATGACGCCTTTACGCGTGGCGTTTTACGCGTCGGTGTGCACACTCACATTGGCGACCATTGTTTAGTCACGAGGCGTTAAACGTCGGCGAATATCACACGCGAAATTCGTCCCGGTGTGAACAGGCCTTTACAGCGACATTCATATTGACGAGAGCTGTGAAAAAGGAGGGAAATAAATATAAATAAATAAAAATTAAAATTAAAATTATTATTTAATAAATAAATAAACTACTCAGAAAAGTAGTTCATAGCACTTTTCTGCTACAGTCCAAGTCTTCTAAATTTATACCAAAAGATCATTATTCACTCTCAAAACACAATGCAGGCACCTTGTAGAGTTTTTCTCAAATCAAATATGTAACATTTGGTCACAAGACAATTGAGAACCAAATGACATTTGATGTTATTTGATGTGATCCACACTGTGGCTTTAATTGGAGAGCTGCGTAAAGATTCTTAAAAAAAGATTGTATCTACTGTGTTTTGCACAACATAACATTTCTGTGCTCTGAAACCCGCAACCACATTAGCTATCCTAAAAAATAGTTTTTAGTCTTGATTTAAGATAAAGAAGCAAATGTTATTGATACCCCTAATTATATTGCTTAATTACTAATGTTATGATACCACAGATTTTTTTGGTAATCTGACACACTTTTTAAACGAAACTTTCACTAACAATTTAGGAGATTTTAGTCTCTCTCCATTCAAGCTGTAGCTGCTTAACTATAAAACAGCTGCTTGTAAGAATTTTACCAATATGGCCACTGAGAAGACTGACTTTAAACCATTAAACTACCTTTACTTTACATGTCCAAATTTGCACACAAAGTCCAATATGTTGCAATATAATCATTATGTTGCTCAGATTTGCTGAATGATTCATCTGACTATAAATCTCTATTCTTATGACACTTACTCATCAACATGGAAATGTTTTACCACATAGTAAACAATGATGTACCCATCCTCCTTTCATTACCATTATTACTTTTTTTATTATTCTACTTTAAAAAAAAAAGATTTCACAATGACTGAAATTCAGTAGCAACTGAACAAGTAATAAATAAACATTCCAAAAGAAGCCACTTTCAAGTCTCTATGATATTTTGGTCCTTTCATATTCTCTCAATGCACACTACCATTTAAACGTTTGGGGGGTCAGTAAGATTTTCTCTGTTTTTAAAAGAAGATCCTTATGTTCACCAGCAGAATCTTCACAGCAGTAGAGTTAGCCACAAAATACCCCAGAAGGCATTATTAACACTCTGGGGACCAAGGGTTTTTTGAGGCCCTTGGGATGTTTTGACATGCACTGACATTTGTGCTTTTTTCAGTTATTTATAAACATGTTAATGGCAACGGTGTAAATTCACTCTATATAGCACAAACGGGGCTACCATAATATTTGAGCAACATGTATGTACATGTTTGTATTTTTGAGAGAATATTATTTATGCATGGTTATTGAAAAACTTAAAAATAAAAGTTTCTGAAATAAGGCCACAAAACACATATTGATTATTTCTTCACAAGACTTTTGAAAATTGTATCACATAGCCTAGAATATTTGCTCCAAAACTATGTGAGAATCATCCTGACTACTCATTCAGATAAGTCAATAAAGTCTTTTATAATGTGTATGACGTGTTTAGTGTGAGAAAGCTTTATACGGGGAGGCGTGATCTCTCATTAATATGTATGGCATTTCACACCTGAGAAAGACAAAGACCCTCCTATAATGGCCCTATTAGGTGCTATCAGGCCCTTATGAGGAGCCTTGCACAAAGAATGAGGAGATTTAAAAAAGAATGGCTTTTAGATTGTTTGGATTTATGTACAACACAACATAATCCAAAGATACACAACAAAAGACTGGTTTCTGGTTAAAATTGCTTTTTAATTATATATACACTACCGTTCAAAAGTTTGGGGTCGGTACGATTTTAAATACTTTTAAAAGAATTCTCTTCTGCTAACCATGGCTGCGCTTATTTGATTAAAAATACAACAAAAATCGGTTATAGTATTAAATATTATTCCAGTGTAAATCAGCTGTTTTCTGTGGGAATATATAGTAAAGTGTAATTTATTCCTGTGATCAAAGCTGAATTTTCAGCATCACCAGTGTCAGTGTCTTCAGTGTCAAATGATCCTTCACAAATCAGTATAATATGAGGATTTGATGCTCAAGAAACATTTATTATTATTATCAATGTTGAAACAGTTGTTGGTCTGTCAGTTGTACAGGTTTTTTTTTTTTTTTTTTAGGATTCTTTGATGAATAGGAAGTTTAAAAGACTTTTGTAACATTATAAATGTCTTTACTGTCACTTTCGATCAAATTAATTATTCCTTGATAAATAAAAGTATTGATTTCTTTCCTCCAAAAAATAAAAATACAATTCTCACTGACCCCAAACTTTTGAACGGTAGTGTATATACACACACACACACTGCTTAGAATAAGTGAAAACACCCATGCTAAAGTTGACTAAGAAGAGGAATAAAAAATCTTAATGCCTTAATTTAAAAAATGAGGAAAACTCTAACCTTTAGGGAAATGAATAATGTCCCTGAATTCTTTGTGAATGAATAATGTATCGCAAATAATTAAATGTTCTTCTTTAAAATACAGGGTGCATACTCTGGACACTTCTATCACACACCCTTCACCATATAGACATGGTTTTATTTCAGTTCAAAGTTAGAGTTGGAAACATCTTGAAAAGAAAATAGTCTTTTTCCATAAATGTCTTAGTTTGATCATACATATTTCAAAGTTGAGGATTCATTATTTTGACATAGCTTGCATTGGAACAAACATCTTAGTTGATTAGTTTATTGACAAAACATAAGCTTATTTGATGTCTTTATCTTGAAGCTTATTTGATGCTTATTTGATTTGAAAAACTTTATCCAAAACTAGTCAAAGAAATGTTCTTTTGTTTCGTCTGTAACAGTGCGTATCTGTGCGTTCATTCATTCACACACACACACACACACACACACAGAGAGAAACATAATTCACATTTAAACAGTAGGATATGCTATTTTTCCGTTTACAGACACTAACGTTATTCTATATCGCGATTAGAACAAAGCACAAAACACTTACACTTCTCAGCTGAATCTGTTGCTCCTCCTCGAAGTGAAAATAAACCAGCCCTTCTGTGGTAAATGTCCCAGGATTATTCCTCATAGCCGCGCAAGACGAATCTTAATCTGACTAAAAAATATTGTGTGTTTACAGCATTTGCCTGGGGGCGTTTATCTATTTTGCAAATGGCCTCAACACATTATCTTATGAATAGCGCGCTCTGCGAGTGGGTGTGAACAAATTAACGATGATGAGCTGAGAAAGGAGAAACTCTACTTCTCTTTAGTTTCAGACAGATTATATTGCAGGAGAATATTTGTTTTTAATGTGAATTGTTTTATTTAAAAGTAGAAATTTAAAGCGTTCTTTAGACGTATGTTTCATGTTTGTGTGATAAGTATTAGCGGAGTTTCCGTTCATTTTCCAGACATGTTTCAGAAATATTTTTGCGGAGACAGAGTGAGCTGAAAGCGCACCCTGTTTATTTTATTTATTTAAAAAAAACACAAGGTTTTGATGTTAATGTGAGTGTACACAAAAAAAGAAGACCCTCTATAGTTTATAATCATGTATTGATTTTATTTATATGACCATAAATGACGGAGTATTTTAAGTCTATGTTGCTGCTATGTGAAAAAAAAAACAGCAAAACGCGCGGGCGCGTTCTTGGTCCCCAGAGGGTTAACAGAGTTGTGGAAACCACTGTCTTTTGTGAACACACCCTGTATATATATTTTTTTAAAGTAAAATTTCCTCCTATTTTACTGGTCTATTGTTTTGTCTTTAAAGAATCAATGTGCTATCAAATGCAAGTCATACTCTCAGTATGTTTAATTAAATCAAGGGTAAAATGTCCATAATGATACAGTCAAAGACAAGAGTGAGGGATTTACACTCAAAGCACAGGTAGCTTAGTAAAAGTACAGCCAAGTGCAACAAAACGAAAACGAAAATCACTTGACAAGTGCAAGACAACAGTAAAAATTAGAGCCCGACCGATATATCGGCGGGCCGATATTATCGGCCGATTTTAGCCATTTTCCTAACTATCGGTATCGGCATTTATAATGGCCGATAAATGAATATTTAAAAAAATGCGGGTGCGGTGATTCATGTAAGGGTGGCGCTGCCAATAAAGCACCTAAAAGCTGTCACAAGAACTGGCAAAAGTAATGATTATGAATACAACAAATATAGCAAGGAGACATTTTAATTGTTTATTAATAAACAAGTGTTTTCAGTCAGTGTCAGCGAAAGATGAAGTTGACGATGCTGACTCGCGATCTTCAGTGAACGCGCGCCAGAGAGAAATGCACATTTCAAACGATTACATGAGTCTGTCTGTCTTTCGTTTTGAATTGTTCTGTTTAAAAGTAGACATTTCAATATAGATATATTTCAATTCTCAGGTCTATACGCTGAGTTTCGGTTCATGAGATGAGCTCCAGTTCACCCGCAGGCGCCTCCGTGTCGAGATTATCTATCGTCTGCTATATTTACTTCTTATAAATTAAATCCAGGCAAATGGTTGATGAAACATTGATTAAAATTAAGATACAATTAATACAAAACGAAATTCACTTTGAAACGAAAGGTTTTGTGCTTTCTGTTTGATGTCTATGTGAAAGTTTCAAAGCATATTTTAGTGCCGCTTTCAGAGCGCTCACGTCCGTAGTGCTGAACTGTCGCGTCTGTAACATTGTTTTTTCCTCATAAATGCGAACACGAAAAATAAAATAAAATGAATATTTTATGTAGCCTGTGGAGACTGAGAGCCAACCCTTCTTCATCCGGTGGGTAGTAGCCTACTTGTGATTTGCGCAGTGTAATTCACAGAATTGATTTCTCTGCTACAAGCCTCTGTCACGTATTGTGTGAGCTTGTGACTATTGCAAGCGCGCAGCTGAGAAGTCCTGATTATATCGTCTGCTATATTTAGGCCTAGTATACTTCTTATTTATTAAGGCAATTGGTTGATGAAACATTGATTAAAATGCGTGGCGCGAGCGATCTCCGACAGTAAACTGATTCTGCTTTGTCTAGGGTAAACAGCTGTTGCAACGTGAGCAATAACGGCCGCGTCCGGTGTAGACACAGTGTTAAAGCTCATTCTGCCTGATAACGCTACGTTACAACATCAAGCAATATTCCAAAAATGTATATAATTATAACACTTTATATAGGGCCATTTTGCATTAAGAGTAGCCTAGTTTCACGTTTAGTAGCCTACATTTTGCTTACTAATTATTTAAAATAGTATAAAAGTACTGTACATATGTAATTAAAAACGTTTTCATTATGATATAGGCCTAGTATACTTCTTATTTATTAAGGCAATTGGTTGATGAAACATTAATTAAAATGCGTGGCGCGAGCGATCTCCGACAGTAAACTGATTCTGCTTTGTCTAGGGTAAACAGCTGTTGCAACGTGAGCATTAACGGCCGCGTCCGGTGTAGACACAGTGTTAAAGCTCATTCTGCCTGATAACGCTACGTTACAACATCAAGCAATATTCCAAAAATGTATATAATTATAACACTTTATATAGGGCCATTTTGCATTAAGAGTAGCCTAGTTTCACGTTTAGTAGCCTACATTTTGCTTACTAATTATTTAAAATAGTATAAAAGTACTGTACATATGTAATTAAAAACGTTTTCATTATGATATTATTAATTTTACTTTAGTAAAAAGATCTGAGTTCTTCCTCCACTGGTAGAGATTAGAGGAATTAAGAGTAAAAATAGAAGATAATAAGGTTTTGTCAGTGACACTTTTTATTTATTTATTGATACAAGTTATGACTAAATTAAAAGACAAAGTCGTTAGTGAAGATTATGCAACAGTATTTAGAATATAATATAATATAACATGCAATGCAAACTAGTTTGGTTACAGCTCAGCTGTATAATTCTCATTCTATCATTCCCCCTGCCTCCATTACATATCTGTGTCACAAGTGTTTGATTACCACATTTGAGTGATCATTGCAAAACGTGTTTATAAAATATATTTATTCTGTTTATAGCTACTGTGTAAAGTACCCATCAAAAGTTTGTACACACCAATAGGAAAGTGTCCAAACTTTTGACTGGTATACTGTACTATAATACACATAAATAATATTGCTACTGTATTATAATATACACATAAATAATATCGGCCGATATATCGGTATCGGGCTTTTTTTACTCCGCATATCGGTCGGGCTCTAGTAAAAATCTTTTTAAATTAAATTAAATTATTAAGGGATGTTAACACGGGAGGCTAACAGCACAACAGAATGGAATAAATGATAAATGATTGTATTTATTTATTTTTATTATTTTAAAATATGATTACCCTAATTGTTTAGATTTTTAGACATTCCATTAGCATACATTAGCTTCTTTTCAATCCACCGGCTGAATGAAAATGCTGTTTCACTCTCTTACAGTAGGTTGCACTTATAGAACAGAAATATAGTGGTTAACCTGGTAACCCCAGTATACAACCCAGCTGAAACTTACAAGAAATGCGATAAGTTTGCAGGTATAATATAAACACCATAGATAAACATTGTCATAATTCATCAACAGTATATAAGCAATAGTTTGGCATAAATGTCTGGTATGCATTAAATGTGAACTGCTCTGAATGGACAAGCCTGTAGAATGAGCAACAATGCAACGCTCACAATTAAATCATCACCTTGTGAAGTTTATTATTCACATTAATCCAGATTCTGATTCATGGTATTTACAACCTCTTAATATGATAATTAAGACTTTTCTTGGATCATTTAAGATTATTTAGGACTTTCTTATCTTTCAATTCCAGAGCTTTGTTTCACCAAGTAATTAAATTATATCAACAAAGTTCGAGAGGAGCACGTTCAGATAGTTATCCTATTTAACACAGGAAGAGCTCATTCAGATAATCAACTAATTTAGCATCAGGAGGTATATATACAGCAGACTATTACTCCATTTAAGTATATGCAAGTGTGAACTCATGAAGTATAGGAGAGCAGTGATAATTATAACACTTTTAGTTTTTTGTCCATTTATTCAGAAAATGTTTCAGCCAAAGTGGCAAATGGACATCTTTGGTTCTTGTATCATGTTTATAAATATGCATTAAAATACATATTAAAAATTAAGTTAAAAATACAGTGTAAAAACCCATCTCACAATGTGTTGTTCCTTTCCATCACCTGGTCACTGTGAAGGTCACTGTGTACAATGTTAGTGTACACTTCCTGTCCTAACTCTATTTAGTCAACCGTACCACCATCAAGCTACCAACTAATTCTAAAAATAAAATGTTTTGATTAAATGTTTAGGCTAAGGTCAGCGCAATGAACATATTCACCTGCCATCCACATTGACAGTGGTCTGGTACCCTGAAGGCAGACTGATATGGAGATCCACAGAGGGTTGAAGCATGTTTTCCTTGCTGTCTCCCCCTGAAGATCCTCCTCCGTCAGGAACTGCATTTCGGAAGATCCTGCGGGGGGCAGGCTGGGGAGGTCGAGGTGGAGGGGGGGCCTTGGCCTTCATTCTCCTCCTGTCGAATAAATTCAGAAGAGCAATGAGTAAGGATTAGGTTTGATGATTAAGTGGTGCAAATATCAAGTTTTGCAATGAAGGTTAATTCTAAGCTCAGACACTCCTAAATAACCAATACCACAAAAATTGCCCAATTTGTATTGTATTTACAAAAAAAAAAAAAGTGCTTGTGGAAAAACCAATAACCTAAAAATCTAACCTCACCCAAAAGAAAATAGCAACAGTGACTGTGTATGCAGTTTTATGAGAAAGGTTATGGAGATGCATATGCTGGAAAACATAAAAGCAGGGGGATGTTTTGCTATTTAATTAAAAAAAGTGATGGAAGAAGCCCTGCTGTGTGTCAGTCAGTTTAACAACACCAGCAGGTTATTTTGGAATTAACAGGGTGTTGTGCAGGGCTCCTGCCAAGCTGCAATATTTGACACCTTGAGAGTGAGAATGTGTTGTATCATAACACTAGTTCTGGCATTCATTTGATTGCATGTTTGGTTAAGTGGCATATCAATTACCCAAACAAGAAAAAAATCACTTAAAGGTGCAGTAAGCGATTTTTTAAAAACGCTGTTGAAAGTGCATTGGACCGAGCACCACAACACACTTGTAGACAATCAGCAGTAGGGGGCGTGTCCACTCACAATGGGAGAGGAGAGTGATCTGAGCAAGAGGAAAAATTAGAAGAAAAGAGCGGTGGCTGAGAGAGACATTACAAAAGAGAAAGGCTCAGAGGAATATCACTGGAAAAAGAAGGGGATATGATCAGAGCTTTATGAGGACCCACGTTAATATTAGAAAAGCTTCCCAGCGCTGGAACATTATTTTGCTTCGATTCTGCTATGATAAAAGAGAGGCTCTTGCATTGCGAGTTTGTGCATTTTGGGGGTGGAGCAATGAAGGAAGGGCTGTGTTTATTTGGGTTGATTTCAAATATCAACAGTGTTCAACTCAACTATGATTTTGAAAAATCACACACTGCACCTTTTACTCCCAAAATACTGCTAAAGCAGATTGAACAAGTGGTAAGTGGTACTGATATATCAATAAATCAACAGAAAAATCTATAACTCTGTACTTGAAAGAGAAAGCATTAAAAATGCATTTATAATATTATAATACAAATACAATATCTATAATAATGCCCAATAATAAATTAGTTATAAAGGGTTCCGTTTCTGTTAATGTTAAGTTTCTGTTTATGTTCGCTGATCAATGTTTATATGTGAATACAAGTTGGAATTCATCTAATCTGTTCATCATACAAAAGCGATTCAGAATTTTTTTTTGACTAAAAAGCTCAATTCCTATGGATTAGTTTTACCAACTCTATGAACTTTTTGAGGTGACAAAGTGGTAGTTGCGTGGACTGTCAATGGAGGAACAGAAATCTCTCTGATTCCATTTCAAATATCTTTATTTGTTTTGAAGATGAACGAAAGTCTTCCGGGTTGGGACAACATGGGGTGAGTACTTGTCTTGTAATATTAATCTTTGGGTGAACTAAAGGTGCGTTCCAATTCACGTACTTATGCACAATTCAATGACGCTCTTGAATAGTGCTAGTAGTGTGTTCACACTGAAAATTACAAAAAGAACAAGTGCACTTCAAATACCCGGATGATGCACTAAATTAGTGGAAAAAAACAAAGTGTGGAACGTTGGACACTTCATGCACTCAACTGTCACAGCTTTAATTACGTAATGCAGGGGGAAGGGCTATCACACTGTAGGTTGTTGAACGACAAAATTACCTTCTAAAGTTCATACACTACACAGATAAGTACATAGCGCATAATTATAGTGTATATGTGCATAATGTATAGTGCGTCATTTGGGACACATCTTAATCCTTTAATGTATCTTACATTAGTTAATATATCTCATATAGCATTGTCATTTGATCTCTGTGTCCATGTGAACATTCAACAGATGTGTTACTTTCCCAATGCATAAGAAACTATTTCTGTTTCAATTGTATGAGGGTTAGGATTCTCACTGAATATTGTCTATTATGTGTATTGTTTCAATTTTCAGCCACTCTGTTCTCCAGTGGTTGATATTCGCCATTGAAAAATCTACAGTATAATGGTTGACCACCTGTTTGGAAATATACATATATTTCTAAGCATTTGATCAAATAAGCACTGGATCAATGTTTCAAATGGTTTGGAAGTAAAAAGAGACTACTTCTCAAGAACATGCCCAAATTACCTGTAAGATCATGAAGTACTTGTTGTCTTGATGTAATAAACAAGGTAATGTACATTTAAGGAAATATAATCAGTGTTTTGATTATGGTTACAGCGCTTAAGTCGTCATTTTGATAATATGTTATGTGATGTCATATTACAGTAATAAAACATACTAGGCCTATCTTTTTCAAACCTAATTCAAGATAGCTTTGACTGATTAGACTGAAATCCTCCTTTCCATCATAACACAACATAAAAAAAATCTATCTGCTGACATTACATAATAGGGGTGTAACAATATATCGTGTCACAATATATCGCAATACAAAAATGCATCAATATGTTTCGTGGATAGTGACAATATGTATTGTGTATAATTCACCCAAAATTAGTTTTAGTGTCAGTACTACATTAAACTACTATATATAATGTTGAATATAATGTATAATAATGCAATGGGGGATATTTGTGGGTCCTGATAATGCCAAATGTCTTATGTTACCAGTAAACATTTTAAATCTAGCCAGTGACAGAGTGCAAGCATGTTTGTCTAAAATAATTCTGTATTTTCAGCTTCAGGATCATCAATATTTTATTTTATTATTTAATAATATTTTTATTCTGGTGTCTCTATTGTCTTGTGCATTGGGTTATCAGCAACAAGTCTAAGCCTATTCATTTCCACCCCCAATGTAAAACCAAATGTAGCATTTTAACCAAGAGTACATTTTTTGTTAACCTTTTACCATATGTCTTGGAGTATCGTAAGTTCAGTATCATCAGGATATGTATCGAATCGTGACATGAGGGTATCGTTACACCCCTTTTACATAATGAAGTAGAGGACAAGACAGGCAAAAAAACTCTAAGAGGAATACCTTTAAATAATCATCAACCATCTATTCAGAAATCTATAAATACAGACTAGTTGTTCTAACAATTCACAGATTTAACAAAATTGTACATTTATGTAATTCAATAACAGATAAATATTTGCTATATAAATTCCATAGTCACTCAGTAAAACTACTCAGTAATGGTGACTAATGATTGAGTCATTAAACATGACATTTGGGGGTAAAAAAAAAAAAGAATAAACTGAATGGAAAATATTTTAAGTCATAATACTCTCTAAAGAAATAATTTATTATTAATCAGAATCTATAGGGTTTTCTCCAAATGACAACACTTTTGGTCTAATAGCCCAGATGGGCGTCATTTAGTAAAGGGCTCTGATGAGAAGTTTACATAGGTTATTATTGTCATAGTAAGACATTTATAAACAGAGGTCAGATAAGACTTTTACCAATCTAGAGATTTGCACAGTAGTTTGTCAAGATTAAATAAAGACTATTTTATAAAAAATTATTTTACTTATTATTTAAAAAAAACATAAATGATACACCAGTGCTCCACCACATTTTAACAGGATAACAATATTCAGTACTGTAAAAACCAGTTGACATATGATAATGTAATGTATTGAAGCAAACTAACCAACAATTATTTGCTCTATTACACTGCAACTAAGCGACTAAGCAACACAATTCACTGTGATTTTCTCTGTGAAGTTCTTATTAATCATAATGTAAGCACAGACAGTAAAATACAACTATGATCTTGTCTTCTGTCATGACCTTAAAGGGGGAAAATGGTAAACCATTAACACACTTTGAAGTAAAAAGAATTCATACTTCAGTCATACTTCATAGGCCCCAAACATCATACCACAAAACCTCTCTCACTTTCAATGGCACATCGACAGCCAAATATACTGATAACTGATAAGCGCTCTTTTCAGTTCAAGCTAATTCTCTTTCTGCAGTGCAAATATTAGCAGTAGATAAAACCATCCTACTACTGTCAAAGCAGCCGTGATCCAGGAAGTAGTCCGAATCCAGGAAGCTTACAGGAGACTAGCTATTGGAACACGGGAGCGTCTACGGACCTGGAAGACACTTCTGGCCAGCTGAGAGGTGCAGCGCATGTGGGAATGCCAAAAAGCTTGGACCTCGACTCCTCGAGCACGTCCAGTTAATGATTTATAAAGACTTGTGCCAAAATGCCTGCTATCAACACGTTGTTGTGTCATTCACTGATTATGCAATGAACACTGCCCTCTGCCCCGGAACTGTCAATGGAATGACCAAGTACTCCAAAACAGACCAAATGAATGTTAAAACAATGATTTCAATGAGACACAACACAGGAAGTATTCGAATAATTAAGTCTGAATTTTAGTAATTAAGCTTGCTTATCGGCTTGTTATACTACCGGTTATGAGGGACACTATGGTATGATATTTTGGTCACACTTTAGATTAGGGTCCAATTCTCCTTATTAACTAACTAAAACTACGACTTTTGCCTCAATAAACTCCTAATTACTGCTTATTACTAGTTATTAAAGTAGTTTAAGTTTAGTTATTGGGTAGGATTAAGGGATGTAAAATAAGGCCATGCAGAATAAGGCATTAATGTGTGCTTTATAAGTACTAATAAACAGCCAATATCATAGTAATATGCATGCTAATAATAATCAACCAACTAGTTAATAGTGAGAATTGGACACTAAAGTGTTACCGAAATTTTGTATCGGATTAAAGGAGAAACATTACGATTGAAACTTGCTTGACACTTGAACAGTTGCTATATCAACACATTAACGAAGAGAATAAAATGCTCAATATGTCTGTGAATAGTCATTTTTGATGCTCTTGAGGAAATGACAGATATTTTATTGTTGGGTGAACTATCCTTTTAAGGCATTATAATGAAATCTTATTCCATAAAAATGTGTGTTCTATTTATTACAAAATTATAAAACATAATATATATAATATATTAAATATATATAATATAATTATTTATGAAAACACAACATACTGGGATAAGGTTCCAGTGTTATCAATAGTTCTTCAAATTATAAGTCATGCTCAGTAGTTATGCTCAAGAAAGGCAGACATGTAGCAAAGCTTTGGCTCCTATTGGGATAGTGCTCTTATGTCGGATGTGTGTACTAAGTGTGGAAGAACACACCTCCGGCGCTGACAGGAACAGGAGGTTTTGAAAGTGTGGTTTTGTACAGAGCTCAGATCGCACACCTTGTCCAACAAAGAGCCCTTTAGGCATGAGCCAGCTTCCCTGGGAGAGCAGGAAATTCTCAGCTTCTCAGCTGGCAGCTCCAAACACACAGCCTTCACTGGGACTGGGTTACTAATGGGTTGACTTTGTCCTTTAGAGATGAATTAGCTTTCACTGCATTGACGGCTACATTTTCACTTTATAACTTGCTCCTTCAACTACTTCTGCCGTATATAGTATTTATTGTGTGCACAGTATGCAAATTTCAAAAATTTCGTGTTGTCACGATACTGGAAGTTCTAACTTCGATATGATACCTGAAAAAATAACAATATTCGATAACATTTTCAATACCACAGAGAAGACTTTAATGTTTATTCATTATTATTTTTTCATAATTTTTTGGTAATTTTGTTGCAATAACACAGGGAGGCTAAATTTACAACACACACAAAAAAATTTAAAAGTCACTAATAGAATAAAAACAAATAAACAAATTGAAAACGAAAGCATGAATAAATACAATAGAATAAAGAGACAAATTAAATAAACATGGATAAGTTTTTCATGTGGGCCTAACAGTAGTAGCCTATTCAGATAAAAATACTACAGAAATTATAAAAACATATACAACACGGATAGTCTTCATTGTAAAAATGAAATACAGATTAATGCCTACAATTAAAGTTACAAAAGTTATTCAGTCAAGAGCAGTGTGTGATTTTCGCTTTCTCCTTTGTTTTTTGATTGACCCGAAAGACAGCAGCAAGAATATTAGGCTTATGTCACTTTAAGAGCTAATGCACTGATCCAATTAGGGATGGGCGATATGGCCTAAAATCCATATTGCGATATACATTGCAGCCTCTTGCGATAACGATATACAGTATATCACGATATATAAATTATAATAGAACCATTTCAGAACAGGTTAGACAGACCATAAGGAAAGCCAAACTGCAAAAGGTATTTGTTTTAAAAACATTTATTATGCAAAACTGTAATTATAGAACATAATGTTGCAGATGAATAAAATTCAAGTACACTAGCTGCAGAGACTTTAACAAAGAAAAAGCTTAAAGTATTGGGTTTATTTCCTGTAGTGCACGCCTGTTTCACACATACTCCGTGTGCAGTGCAGTGCGGTGGTGTGAGGCACAGGAGCAGCACGCGCTATTGTGCTTTCACATATGGTGCGTTTGCAGTGCGCAACTGATCTACGGCTGTACGACAAACAACATTAATCCTCTATTTTTTATTTCAAATCACTATTTATATTATTAGTGTCTTTTATAAAATAATATAAAAGAGTTTCAGCATTGTGATTCTATTTGTACACAGACAGTAGGCTAGTAATACGCACTCTTTCACAAGACTTAGGCTATTCACGTTTAAATTTATAACACTTAAAAACGTATTATTACTTCTATATAGATTTATATATTAAGTTGCTCAAGCAAGTGGCAAAACATTTATACATTTATGTTAACATCGCAAACATTTTAAATTAAAACATACATAATTGACATAAACAGCTCTCTCATACCTTTTCTTTTGCATTTAAATCTTTTTTACAAGAAATATTGCAATCACAAAGAACTTGTTTCACGAAGAGACAAGTGCATCCATTATGTCGCGTTGTTGAGGTAATGTTACTGTGTAGTTTCCTTGCTTTAATTACCCCGAGCTTAAAGTTAAAAAGAAAATGATTGAAAAATAGTATAATTTTTTTTTTTACTATATTAGTAAAAAGATTACTATATTTTCATATCAATCCGTGTTCATTTTGACCATGAACCATGCGCTGTCACTTTAATTCAGCACGTGCAGCACAGCAGAAATAGACTGTGTGGAAACGATCACTGCACTGCTGTATACACACCGCTCCTGGAACGCATTGCCGCACCGCATCCGCGTGCAGGCCTGTTAACATGGGTACGGAAAAAATATATAGCCTACATATGCACTGCAAACGGAATATCTGTGAAACAGGCGTTAGCCAGAACTGTTGCCCATACAGAGTATAGTTTGCTGCTGCTCGTCGGACGGCTTAAATCCGAACCAATGGATGTTGCACCGTTTTTTTTTTACCAGCTCCTCCGTTTCGCTTTCAGCCATGTTTACTCAAGATGTCGAATACGATGATGCGTTGCAGCTCGTGGCTCTAAATTTTGCGGGTAGATTGCGTCAACATGCATTATCGCGATAGTGCAATATAATTAAAATCCATATCGTAGACCAATTTTGTATCGTTTATATTGCATATCGTTTATATCGCCCATTACTAGATCCAATACAGTATAATGTTAAACAACATAGTTTTCTTTCTAAACTATTTCCGTTCCAAAACTGTGTTAACCTTAATACTCGCCAAAATAGACATTTTGACATTGTCATAACGTGTCCCGTAGAGATCAAGGGGAGGTGGTAGATAGGCTCAGGGCTCAGATATCATCCCACAGAGGATTTTTATTAAAGGCCAGTGGAGTAGTAGGGGTGTACAAACTCTCAGTGAAGTGTCACAGAAACAATTCCAAAATTAAACCAACAAAAAAAAAATATTTACAAAAATAAACATACACTGGACTCAGTGCAAACTTTGATATAACAATAACCAAAGAAAAACAAATTGCTACAGGCAGCAAAAATCTTCATGATACGTTCAGCAATATAACCCCATCCTTTCCTCCCAAGGTTCAGTTTAGACTGTCTTATATAGCCTAGAACAGGCTCATTACACTCAAGACCATACCAACTACAGGGGTATCAATACAAAACCTTTGTAGCTTAAATATATGACCATTATCCAATTAACTTTCAAAAATCAAAAAAATCAATAAAATACACTCATTCAGCATCTTAAACTAAATGCAAACACCATAAGACATTTCTCCATGCCTACATTACCAAGGGTTAAGTTCCCTATTAGTAAAAATGGTTTAACCCGACCCAAGAAAAAGGAAAGCTGTGGACCCGCCCCCTCCTTTGAGGAGTCACAGGAACAGGAAATGGTGCGTAGACAGCATGTGGGGTAACTGTTTGCAATGTAGAAATAAATACAAATTTGAAATAATAAATAACAAAAATGCATTACTAAAAACTTGTCTGTGTGGTTAATGAGAAAATCAAAGAGAAACTATAGCAGACATAACATGTTGTGAAGACCACTGATATGTGCACCTATCTGCAATCCACTCCAACAGCATATCTTAAACTTATTATAAATGAGTATTATAGAATAATGAACCTAAGGGACTGCACCATAGTCAACAGAAACACAAAACCCTAAATAACAAATGAAAAAGAAACATAAGCCCACAATTTGTAATGACTACGGCAGTGATGACGCCATCTTAGCACCCGTCATCACAGACATCATTTTTTGTGTGTATTTGATCGTTTAAGTGCAATAAAAAAGAAAGAAATTTGACACTCCCAAGCTGATATATACACTCACCTAAAGCATTATTAGGAACACCATACTAATACTGTGTTTGACCCCCTTTGGCCTTCAGAACTGCCTTAATTCTACGTGGCATTGATTCAACAAGGTGCTGAAAGCATTCTTTAGAAATGTTGGCCCATATTGATTGGATAGCATCTTGCAGTTGATGGAGATTTGTGGGATGTACATCCAGGGCACAAAGCTCCCGTTCCACCACATCCCAAAGATGCTCTATTGGGTTGAGATCTGGTGACTGTGGGGGCCATTTTAGTACAGTGAACTCATCATCAAGTTCAAGAAACCAATTTGAAATGATTCGAGCTTTGTGACATGGTGCATTATCCTGCTGGAAGTAGCCATCAGAGGATGGGTACATGGTGGCCATAAAGGGATGGACATGGTCAGAAACAATGCTCAGGTAGGCCGTGGCATTTAAACGATGCCCAATTGGCACTAAGGGGCCTAAAGTGTGCCAAGAAAACATCCCCCACACCATTACACCACCACCACCAGCCTGCACAGTGGTAACAAGGCATGATGGATCCATGTTCTCATTCTGTTTACGCCAAATGCTGACTCTACCATCTGAATGTCTCAACAGAAATCGAGACTCATCAGACCAGGCAACATTTTTCCAGTCTTCAACTGTCCAATTTTGGTGAGCTCTTGCAAATTGTAGCCTCTTTTTCCTATTTGTAGTGGAGATGAGTGGTACCCGGTGGGGTCTTCTGCTGTTGTAGCCCATCCGTCTCAAGGTTGTGCGTGTTGTGGCTTCACAAATGCTTTGCTGCATACCTCGGTTGTAACGAGTGGTTATTTCAGTCAAAGTTGCTGTTCTATCAGCTTGAATTAGTCGGCCTATTCTCTAGGGCTGTCGCGATAACCGCAATATTGCGGTACCGCGCTACTGACAGGCCAACCGCAGAGGAATGCAAGTAACCGCAGCAACCACCAAACCGCGTTTTCTTTTTTCTAAGGCCGCCCTTCGTAGTTCGTACCATGTGTATTGAATGTTAAATAAGTTAATAATGATAACAAGACTGTTTATCATGGTGATTTGTACAGAGGCTTCGTGGATTTGGACTTAAGCCTAAACAGACACTGAATGAGATCGCCTGAGCGCGTGCGATTACCTGCGTCTGTCTTTGAAGTCAAATCATTTATATTTGTGAAAAGGTTGCCGTTTTCAAGGAAAGCGAAATATTTGTCGTATCATCCTTTTAACGTGTAAGGGTAGGCTATTTAACAATGAATGGCGTCAGCGCTGGTCAGCATTACACAGCGCGAGGAAGCCGTGGGGGGAAAGCAGCGAGTCACGCATTGGTCTCTATTAAGTGAAGCATTGCTTCAGCTTTGCCCAAAAGTGAAGCATTGCTGGCCAGCTGAGCCTTGAAAAGTGGAGCTCAAAGTTAAAAAAAATAATTAACGCCTTGTTTCATTACATCTATCATTTAAGGAATCAGCTTTTTTGAACGTTTTCGTTGAATGAACGGTTTAATGGCTCACTCAGTCTATGACTCAAAGACAGTCCGTTGGCATAACAATGTAACTGCGCGCTGCGTGACAGTCTTTCAATGCGCAGAGACGCTGTTTAGTTTCGGTTACATTGGTTACATTGTTTTTGTGTATGCTGACCACATCATAACACGTATTTATAGCAACAAATAAATATGAATAAATAAATGGCGGTAATACCGCATATCGCGCTATTGAGCCACTCAAAATTACCGCAAGGGAAATTCCTTCACCGCGACAGCCCTACCATTCTCCTCTGACCTCTAGCATCAACAAGGCATTTTCGCCCACAGGACTGCCGCATACTGGATGTTTTTCCCTTTTCACACCATTCTTTGTAAATCCTAGAAATGGTTGTGCGTGAAAATCCCAGTAACTGAGCAGATTGTGAAATACTCAGACCGGCCCGTCTTGCACCAACAACCATGCCACGCTCAAAATTGCTTAAATCACCTTTCTTTCCCATTCTGACATTCAGTTTGGAGTTCAGGAGATTGTCTTGACCAGGACCACACCCCTAAATGCATTGAAGCAACTGCCATGTGATTGGTTGATTAGATAACTGCATTAATGAGATATTGAACAGGTGTTCCTAATAATCCTTTAGGTGAGTGTAGATCAGTGGTGCATGCACTTTTGGTGTGAGCATGAAACCTGTGGGAAATGAGTAAAATTATGCGCAATACCTGAAACCCACACCGAAATTCAGGCCCTGTGACACCAACACTATTCATCAGGAGCTAATGAAATGAGTCAGTGAGAGGGTGTGTGTCATTTTGCCATCAGAGAGAAGAGAGAGCTGGAATGCACAGCTAGTATCGGTGTATCAAAACAGCAGAAAAAGAGTATTGGAATGGTTTCAGATATTTCAGTATCGATATGTATCGAAAATATAGATATTTTTGACAACACCAGTATCGTCTCGGTTACTGATGTAACCCTCGTTCCCCGAAGGAGGGAACGGGAGACGTGACGTCGACGTGACGACGTTAGGGGATCGCCTTGAGAGACCAATCTACTTCGAGAGTATTAAAACGAGCCAATGCACATTGGCATGCGATAATTGCATCAGCTGCTCTGCTTGCAGCGCGAGCATATAACGAGCAGCAGGTGTGTCGCATATTGTTTTACGCTGAGGAGCCGAGACGTGTTCGGCCGTACAGCGATGGTCAGCAACTGTGGCGGCGGGACGTCACGTCTCCCGTTCCCTCCTTCGGGGAACGAGGGTTACATCAGTAACCGAGACGTTCCCCTTCAGTCGCTCACGTTCGACGTGACGTCGACGTGACGACGTTAGGGGATCCCATGGAAAACGCCACGGTTGCTGCCACATCCAGCGCCCTACGCAAGACTCTCAGACCCCCAACTGGCTGGGGCGGAAGACCTGCGCAGAGGGAGTTCGAACTGCTGTTCCATTATAACCCACACAGTGGAACTCTTGGATAACACTGGGAAAGCGTGCCCCTCCAGGGGAGAGGGACGCTGCGGAGCCACATCCTGCCCGAAGGGAGGTACCATGTGGAGAATACACATATGGACTGGCCGAAGGGGCAGTGCAACATATGGAATGTCACTGGGGTGGCTCCAGCCTGAGAAGGGGGAGACAACACCAGGCAGTGACGGCAGAGCGGGCTCTGCCAGGGGAAAGACACGGGCTCACCGCAGGGAGCTGGTCGTGGAAGAATACGCATATGGGATCGCCGCAGGGATCACCACATATGGAACCCAGTCTAGCACAAGTTACACAGCATACGAGCACTAGACCTGGCGTCGGACGCTCCGCAACGTCTGACTGCCGAAGGGATGCGGAGGAACTCTACAGGGTTCGCCTGATGGGGAACTCGACTGGAGCAGAAAGCGCACGTATCCGCTCCATGTGGAGGGGAGTGGCGCAGCAAGCCGACACAAGAGCGGAAACTTCGGGGTTACCGGCTGGTTGAAGCGAGCACACAGGAAGAAACCGGCTCAACACGTAGGCTATAAAACCTAGCGAACGTGTTAGGTGTCGCCCAGCCCGCAGCTCTACAGATATCTGTCAGCGAGGCGCCGTGTGCCAGCGCCCAAGAAGAAGCGACACTCCTAGTGGAGTGGGCTCTCAACCCGGGCGGGCAAGCCACGCCTTCGGCTTCGTAAGCCAAGGCGATGGCATCCACTATCCAGTGGGCCATCCTCTGCTTGGAGACAGCCTTTCCCTTCTGCTGGCCTCCGTAACAGACGAAGAGCTGATCTGAGG
Organism: Rhinichthys klamathensis goyatoka; assembly: GCF_029890125.1. Classification (NCBI taxonomy): domain Eukaryota; kingdom Metazoa; phylum Chordata; class Actinopteri; order Cypriniformes; family Leuciscidae; genus Rhinichthys; species Rhinichthys klamathensis. Next base: position 2,627,432 of record NW_026606559.1, read on the forward strand.
TCCTGAGGCTTTGCGTCCTGTCCACGTACAAGCGCAGAGCGCAGACGGGACAGAGAAAAGCCAGGGCTGGGTCTGCCTCCTCCGAAGGCAGCGCTTGCAGGTTCACCACCTGGTCCCGGAAGGGAGTGGTAGGAACCTTGGGCACGTATCCGGGCCGGGGTCTCAGGATCACGTGAGAGTTATCGGGCCGAATTCCAGGCACGATTCGTCGACCGAAAATGCATGCAGGTCCCCTACCCTCTTGATAGAGGCCAACGCAACCAGGAGAACTGTCTTACAGGACAAGATTTTTAACTCAGCTGATTGCAGAGGCTCAAAGGGTGGTCTCTGAAGTGCCGAAAGGACCAGAGACAAATCCCAAGAGGGTATAGAGAGTGGGCGAGGAGGATTCAGTCTCCTCGCTCCCCTCAGGAATAGGGTTGGGTACCGAAACTCGGTGCCAATAGGGAACCGGTTCCGACGTAAACGGTAGTAACCAGACCGAATAAGAACGAAAATTTCGGTGCCTGATTTCGGTGCCTAACTTCATTAGGCACACACGCGCACACACACACACACACACAAGGTCTCTCGCTCTCTCTCTCTCCGCCGTGCGTGTGCTGCACAGTTTGGAGCACAGTTTCTTCTGTCTCGGATGCGCGCTGTTTCTCGCAAGGTTTGGCTGCATTTCACGTGTAAAATTACCTGTCAGAACGCCCTCTGGGTGTGCCGATAGTCTGAATCCCATATAGAATCAAGCCAATTCATTGGCTGATGGCGCGGGCGCCGCATCGACGCACTTACGTCGTCATACTATGTTGGCGCGCGGGCGCCATCTGCTCCTCAGATTTCTCTGCCGAAAAAGGAAGCTGGTCGGCAGCGCGAGGAGCTTGGCAGCGTCCCGTTCCCTATTGGGAGATATGTTACACCAACCAGAGATGTTCTCTTTCATAGGTTCACTCAACGCTGCGTAGCTTAGAAGCAGTGGATTTGTAGGCTGCTGTATCATGTGCCGTTTGAACTGACGCGCTACAGCGATCTGTCACATTTCAAAGAGCCAAAACGTTATTTGTTGTGTGAATCTCGTAAAAATATTGACAGAATCTGACAGCTGTGGATTTGTTCCATATCAAAAGTAACCTTCTCTGTCTTGTCTGTCAGTGTCCTCTTTGTCCGCGATTTTTCTGTGTGAAAAGGGTCATTTGCGTGAGTCTCACGGTCAATGCGTGAGAGTTGGCAGCTCTGCCTGCTAGTAATCTCTATTAATCTCCAGTATTATTACATTGTTTGATACAATATTGTTTCATTTGATATTATGTAAATATGAATTTTTATTTTATATTGGTTTTATTATTACCATATGTTACTTGTATTTATATTGTTTAAAGATTTAAGTTAATATTGTGTCCAGTTTGGCCCTGTAAATTAAAGGGTATTATTTTTTGATAAAGTGTGTGCGGTTTCATTTTCTTAAGTACCGATTTAAGAACCGTTTAAGCACCCGAACCGTTTAAAAAATACCGAGTAGGTACTGGAATCGGATAAAACCCAAACGATACCCAACCCTACTCAGGAACCTGACGACCACGCCGTGCTTCCCCAAAGACTTACCATCAACAGCGTCGTGATGTGCGGCAATAGCGGCAACATACACTTTAAGGGTGGAGGGAGACAGCCTTCGCTCCAACCCACCTTGCAGGAAGGAAAGCACGGCTCTGATCGAGCAAGATCGGGGGTTCTCCTCGTGAGAAGAACACCAATCAACGAATAGGTTCCACTTCAATGCATAGAGGCGCCTCGTAGAGGGGGCTCTAGCGGAAGTGATGGTGTCAGCTACCGCTGGGGGTAGGTCACCTAGAACCTCCGCGTCCTGTCCAGGGACCAGACATGGAGCTTCCAGAGGTCTGGACGCGGGTGCCACAGGGTGCCCCGCAGGGATGGAAATTAACTTTTTTGTCCACCGGCCACTGTGGCCAAAATGTTGAAAGGTTTTTTTTTTTTTTTTTTTGCAGGGGACTGACACCCTTGGCGACAAACAGACTGAGGGCCCACCAGTGACTCAGGGAGCACACTGTGGCAAGCTTTTGGTTACCTCAGCCTGCTTTTGAACTGGGGAGAACCGCTGGGCACAGTCTCCCACAGTGTCGCCGAAAGGCCACCTCGTGAGATGGGGGCATCGAGAGAGCGAACTTTGGCGATGTCTCACACCTCTGCAAGGTTTAGCCAGGGGGTGCTTCTGGACCACTAGGGTGGACATCATCTGGCCTAGGGCCAGCGCTGTGACTTTAAACATGGTCAGTCACCAGGCGCAGCTCAACCTCGACTCAGAACTACCCTCATGCATTATGACTGTTTGGTCGCATGCAGGGAAGAGGCGGCCTGCAGTAGCACCGCCGCCCCACCATTGAGGGTAGTGAGAGAGGAAAAACTTTTTGCAGCTTTTGGCACGTTTGGTATGCCATACACCAAAATGCTTCCATACTGCAAAAGGTTTTTCTCACACATCCGGGAAGGCACGGGGCGGGGCAAGGCGATTACGCGTTGCACTGCGCCCTCGTAACCCGGGAAAGCATGGCTGTCAAGTCTGAATCTGATTCAGCATGAGCATGCACCATTTTAGTGGGAGCTCAGCATCATCTTCATTTCCAGAGCGTAACAGGCCTCTCTCTGATGCAGCGATCGACGTCTAATCCTCCCCTGGAGCCCCGAATGAAATGCTAGGTTCATCATGAGAATGACCAGCATCCCATCCAGAAGCTGCCAGACATGCGCGACAGTGAATGTGGCCGTCAACTTGACGGCACACAGCACGCTGATCACTTAACCTTAATGAAAAGGCAAGACGAACAACGTGCTGACGTGATTATGTTCTCATAGAGAACATAACCACCCACAAACAGAGTCTCAACATGTCTGCGATGCGATAGAGGAGTGAGGGGCCCACACGGATTGGTTACCGGGCGGGGAAGCCCTCACTATAATCCTCCGGTCACCCTGGCTATACGCAGAAGTAGCCCTTTTCTGGTGCACCAAAAAAAGAACTAGATCGGGGCATAGGCGAGGGGACTCCACCTCGTTTGAGGCACTTGAGTCTCGACCGCGCATCTAGAGCGCCGGACGACGCGCGCTGGGTTGCCGTGACAACCCGCGCTGTCAGCCAGCAGCTCGACGGCACACGGCACGCTGATCACTTAAACCTTAATGAGAAAGGCAAGACGAACAACGTGCCGACGTGGTCATGCTCTGAGAGAGAACATAACCACCCACGAGCACAGCTTCAGCACACTTAAGCCCAGGCATGTGAAACAGTGATCGTGGCCGTCACATGAGGATAGGAAACGACCGCATCCAGAAACACACGGTTTGAAAGACGTCTTGAAAAAGACGCAGTGTCAAACCGTGTATGCTCTTTCAGGAAAACTGCTCTCTCTGGTGCTGAAGCACCCAGGGATGACCGCGGCTACACAAACAGGACGATAGTGCAAGCCTGATGTGAGCACTCACATTCTCACTGAAGGCGCAACATTCTGAGCTGTGAAAACAGCTGTTTTGCCGGCTCTCTGTGAGATCGCGCTGTCACACCAACACCAGCTTTGAAGAGGCGTTCTCCTGAAGAGCAGACTCGTTTTCTTCTTTAGAAGTTCAACACTGTCAGAAGATTGTAGAGCAGGAACAGTAGAACCGCTCGGCTCCGAAGCGAAAGACAATATGCGACACACCTGCTGCTCGTTATATGCTCGCGCTGCAAGCAGAGCAGCTGATGCAATTATCGCATGCCAATGTGCATTGGCTCGTTTTAATACTCTCGAAGTAGATTGGTCTCTCAAGGCGATCCCCTAACGTCGTCACGTCCACGTCACGTCGAACGTGAGCGACTGAAGGGGAACCATGGAATACCAAGATGATCAACAACATTTGCCCAAATTTGCAGTATACAACAGCGAATACTATGGTGGGCACTAGGGGTTAAACAGATCGTAGTTGATCCGTAACTAACATAAATATTTTTAATGTAAAAGTATTTCTGATTAGCTAGTGAACAGACGTAGGAAAACACATGACAGCTCTTGTGAACACTTATTCCAGGGTTCTTCAAATCTGATCCTAGAGGGCCACTGCCCTGCAGAGTTTAGTTCCAACTCTAATCAAACACACCTGAACAAGCTAATCACGGACTTCAAAGGTACTAGTAGAAAATAGCAAATAGGTGAGTTTGATCAGGGTCTGAACTAAACTCTGCAAGACAGTGGCCCTCCAGGACCGGATTTTAGGAACCCTGGACTAGACCGACACTGACTTTAGACATCAATGCTATTTTAGTCTTTTGTCAATGAAAGAGATGCATAGTCAATTATTGTTATTTTTTAAGCAACACAGACTCATTGAAAAAAAAAAAAATCTGATGCAGGTGAATGTGACTGGCAATAGTTTATTACGTCGTCAGTTGTTGTAAGAATTCAAAAATTAAATGTTCAGTGAATGAGTTAATGATAAAAGGTTAATGCTCTAAATGCTCTAAATAAAGTAGCACCTAAACTTTAACCTAAACCTAACAGTGTTAAAAAAAGCAAACATGAGATAACGCATGCACGCATAGCATTTTATCTTGCTGCTACAAGTTTTTGAGCTCTTTTAATGCTCTATGGTGAAAGAACTGAAAAAAGCACAAATGTCAAAACTTCTCAAGGCCCCAAAAAACCATCAGACCCCAGAGGGTTAAATAACATTCTTGAAGCCTTCTGTCCTCTGCCTTTCACTACGCTGGAGCAGGAGAAACTTCACAAACTGTGTCCAGTAGTCTGTGCTCTTCAGACTTACATCCACCGCACTAGCCAGTGGCTTAAGTCAGAGCAACTCTTCATTTGCTATGGGGGCGCAACCGGGGGGCGGCCGCCACCAAGCAAACGATGCCACACTGAGTGAGAGATGCCATTGCACTAGCCTAGGGATGGGCGATATATTATCGTTTGCGATATACCGGTAAAAATTCTCCTCACAATAAGAATTAGTCTTCCCGCAATAATAACGATAAAACCTAGTTGATGACGGGAGCCATTCTCAGCTCACGCACATGGTGGAAGGCGGACATGAACTGAGGCGGAGTTTATCGCTAAATGAGGAACTACCTCTACAATCTGGAACTGGTACACACAGATATATTTTGACTCGCCCGTCTCACCGAACACTGACTGAGCGCTTGAGAGTAACTCTCCGTCAAGCGATCTGTAAAGCGCACTATTTCAGTTCATCTCAATGAATGCACAGTGTATCTTAATATTGCTTAACATAATTAACATTGCTTTATGGGGCAAGCCTGATCTGTTGAAAAGAGATGGTATCCATCCCTCCTGGGCTGGTGCTGCTCTTCTCTCTAGTAATTTGGCTCATAGTCTTAGAGCTAAAACATGACAATCTGGGGCTCAGGTCAGGAAGCAGACAGACTGGCTAAACCGACCGTCTGCTAGCGGCCTCACGTCAACAAGGTCAGATAAATCCCATCACATAGAGCCTCTTTCACCTAGATATCATCATATAGAGACTGTGTCTGTTCCCCGAATTTGGAAATCCAAAAAACGTCAGGTTAAAAATTTAATTGATGTTCAACAAATAAAAAACAGATATAATACAGATGAGCAAATGATAAAGCTTGGGTTGCTGAATATTCGATCCCTTACTTCAAAATCTCCTATAGTTAATGATATGATTTCAGATTATAATCTTGATATGCTGTGTTTGACAGAAACCTGGCTAAAACCAAACGATTACATTATTTTAAATGAGTCAACCCCACATGATTACAGTTATAAAAATGAACCTCGTCTGAAAGGCAAAGGGGGAGGTGTTGCTGTAATTTATAGTAATATTTTCAAAACCACTAAGAAATGTAGCTTTAAATATACTTCTTTTGAAGTATTGGTGCTTAATGTAAAAATATATAGTGTAAACGATAAATCACATTTGAGAATTATGCTGGCTACTGTATATAGGCCACCAGGGCACCATAAAGATTTTATCAAAGAATTTGCGGACTTTCTATCAGATTTAGTATTGGCTGCAGATAAAGTACTAATTGTTGGTGATTTTAATATACATGTATATAATGAAAAAGATGCTTTGGGATTGGCATTTAAAGACATTGTAAACTCAATTGGAGTTAGACAACACGTGTCAGGACCTACTCATTGTCGTAATCATACTCTAGATCTAATATTATCACATGGAATAGATGTTGATGCTGTTGAAATTCTGCAGCAGAGCGATGACATCTCAGATCATTATCTAGTCTCATGTAAATTACATTTAGCCAAGGCTGCAAAGCCGACTCCGTGTTATAAATACGTTAGACCTATAACTTCTGCCACTAAAGATTGCTTTATCAATAATCTTCCTAATCAGTTTCATCATCTCAGCATCCCAGATAGCTTAGAAGAACTCGATATTGCAACAGAAACGTTTAACTCTCTCTTTTCCAGCACTTTAGACGCAGTTGCTCCGTTGCGCTTAAAGAAGATTAAAGAAAATAGTCCAACGCCGTGGTACAGCGAGCACACTGAGGCCCTAAAGAGAGCAGCCAGAAAAATAGAGCGCAACTGGAAGAAAACTAAACTAGAGGTATTTCGGATTTCGTGGAAAGAGAGCTCAATTGCTTACAGAGAGGCTTTAAAAGCTGCTAGATCTGCTTATTTTTCAAACCTATTAGAAGAAAATAAACATAATCCTAGGTATTTATTTGAAACAGTGGCTAAACTAACGAAAAAGAAAGCTTCAAGCTCAGAAGTGTCAAAGCAACACGGCAGTGATGACTTTATGAACTTCTTCACTTATAAGATTGATAATATCAGGGACAAAATTATAACTATGCAACCGTCTACCACAGTATCGCATCAGGAAGTGCATTGTAGTCTCCCTGAGGAAATTTTTTATTTATTTGTTGCTATAGGAAAGGAAGAATTCTGCAAACTCGTTAATTCATCTAAATCGACAACTTGTATGTTAGATCCTATACCGACTAAGCTACTGAAAGAGATGTTTCCAGAGGTCATTTATCCTCTTCTTAATATCATTAATTCATCTTTGTCTCTAGGATACGTACCAAAAACCTTTAAACTGGCTATGATAAAACCGCTTGTTAAAAAACCACAACTTGATCCTACAGAATTAGTCAATTACAGGTCAATAATATCAAAGATATTAGAAAAAGCAGTATCTTCACAACTATGTTCCCTTCTAGAAAGAAATGATATCTGCGAGGATTTTCAGTCCGGATTTAGACCGTACCATAGAACTGAGACCGCTCTCATTAGAGTCACAAATGATTTGCTCTTATCATCCGATCGTGGTTGTATCTCTCTATTAGTGTTACTCGATCTTAGTGCTGCATTTGACACCATTGACCACAACATTCTTTTAAATAGACTAGAAAACTATGTTGGCATTAGTGGAATTGCATTAGCATGGTTTAAATCATACTTAACTGACCGTTATCAGTTTGTAGCAGTAAATGAAGAGATGTCTTATCGATCACAAGTTCAGTATGGCGTACCACAAGGCTCAGTACTAGGACCGCTGCTGTTCACTCTGTACATGCTACCATTAGGAGATATCATTAGGAAACATGGAGTTAGCTTTCACTGTTATGCCGATGATACTCAGCTGTATATTTCTTCAAAACCCAACGAAACTTACCAATTCACAAAATTAACGGAATGCATAGCTGATATAAAAAATTGGATGACTAGTAATTTCCTACTACTAAATTCTGAAAAGACAGAGATTCTAATTATTGGACAAAAAACTTCCACACGTAATAACCCAGAATACTGTCTAACACTTAATGGCTGCTCTGTCAAGTCTTCGTCGTCGGTTAGGAACCTGGGTGTGCTATTTGATACCAACCTTTCTTTTGAAAGCCACGTGTCTAGTATCTGTAAAACTGCATTTTTCCATCTTAAAAATATATCTAAATTACGCCATATGCTCTCATTGGGAAATGCGGAACAATTAGTCCATGCGTTCATGACCTCAAGGCTAGATTATTGTAATGCTCTACTGGGTGGTTGCCCTGCACGCTTAATAAACAAACTACAGCTAGTTCAAAACGCCGCAGCTCGAGTTCTTACCAGAACCAGGAAATATGACCATATTAGCCCGGTTCTGTCAACACTGCATTGGCTCCCTATTAAACATCGTATAAATTTTAAAATACTGTTGATTACCTACAAAGCACTAAATGGTTTAGCTCCGCAGTACTTGAGCGAGCTCTTAACGCATTATAGTCCTTCACGTCTATTGCGATCTCAAAATTCCGGCCAGTTGATAATACCTAGAATATCTAAATCGACTGCTGGCGGTAGATCCTTTTCCTATTTAGCACCAAAACTTTGGAACAGTCTTCCTACCATTGTCCGGGAAGCAGACACACTCTGTCAGTTCAAAGCTAGACTAAAAACACATCTCTTTGACCTAGCATACACATAATACATTATAGACTTCTATAAATTCAATGTTAGGCTGCATAGATTAGGTCAGCCGGAACTGGGAACACTTCCCTTAAATCTTGATGTACTCGCTACATCATAAGAAGAATGGCATCTACGCTAATATTAGTGTCTTTGTTTATCCCGAGGTTTTCCTGCAGCCTGCCGGATCCAGGCCGTGTCCAGATCTGACGAAGGAGATTCGCCTGGACCCGATGACAATGCAGTGCTGAAGTATCCACTATCCTCTCCCTATGGAGGATCCCTTTCCCACTCTACAGATAAAGCGCTGTGAATTCCGGCTCGCGTACCCCGAAGTGATAAAATAAAACAAAATTCTGTATCAAAATTTATAGGCAAGAAAAGTAGTTTGTTTAGGCTGGGTTGTATGAATTACAAACCTGCGCACATATTTTAAAAAGCACATAACTATAGAATTCTGAATGAGCATGTGAACGCCGTCAGCGTTAATCACAGGTTCGCGTTTAAAGTCTGATCATTTCGACAAAGGTGAATCAATCAAAGTTAACTTTAGCTGGAAGTAACATTATTCAAGAACCGCTATAACGCCAAAACAATCTGTTACCTTAAATTATATGTTTATCTCTGTAAAGCTGCTTTGAAACAATTCATTGTTAAAAGCGCTATATAAATGAAGATGACTTGACTTGACTTTATATTTTGAAATGTAAAATACCCTATCTATAGCAAAAGAAAAAGCAATGCTTTAACAACATGAATAAAACATCTATTTGTTATGCAGCAGTGTGCAGGCTTTTTTGTGTTTTATATACACTAGTGCAATGCCCGTGCAAAATCAGTTTTTGTGTGTTTTTAGTAATTGTTGGTTTGGTATGTCTGAGTTGCTGAATAGCCTAGGCTACTATCACAGGAGCCTAAACTCTGAGAAAACAATAACGTTAAGCGCACCAGAAAAAAATATAATATTCAGAATTAAACAGTGTAGCTGACTTACAGATTCAGTTAACATCCACAAATGAATAAGCGCGACGATTCAGGGGAGGTTCAGACCTTGGCTGGAGCACACTACACAGTGAAATCCGAGAAAACGCTACGCTTGAGCAAACAGTTTGTGAATAGGCTACTACAAATGATGGCCGTGAATAAAATATAATATTCAGCTTTTTTTAAACCACAACCCTCTATTGTCAGAATGTTTATTTTGGGGAGTGGACACTCAGTGTGCAGTGTGGAGGGGGAGTGGCCACTCAGTGTGCAGTGTGGAGGGGGAGTGGCCACTCAGTGTGCAGCGTGGAGAGGGAGTGGCCACTCAGTGTGTAGCGTGGAGGGGGAGTGGCCACTCAGTGTGCAGTGTGGAGGGGGAGTGGCCACTCAGTGTGCAGTGTGGAGGGGGAGTGGCCACTCAGTGTGCAGTGTGGAGGGGGAGTGGTCACTCAGTGTGTAGCGTGGAGGGGGATGGCCATTCAGTGTGCAGTGTGAGAGGGGGGTGGCCACTCAGTGTGCAGCGTGGAAGGGGAGTGGCCACTCAGTGTGCAGCGTGGAAGGGGAGTGGCCACTCAGTGTGCAGTGTGGAGGGGGAGTGGCCACTCAGTGTGCAGTGTGAGCCAGAGTGGCCAGCGGCTAGAGTGGCAAAAGCCAATGTGTTCTTCTTTTACCTATATATTTAACTAAATCTTTTGCATTTCTAATCCAAACAAACTTGGCACTGCACTTACTCGTGCCCGTAGCAAGACACCTGTCAAGTTTGAAATACATCGGACTAACGGTTCGAGAGATATGCGAATGACAGATAAGCCCGTTCAAAATCAGTTTTTGTGTGTTTTTAGTAGGGCTGTCAACTTTAGTCGTTTAGTCGACTAATCGGTCGTTGCCATCTTGGTCGACTGACATTCTCATTGGTCGACCAGTTGCCTTTTTTTTTTTTCTTTTTTTTTTTTAGCAATAGAAAGAAATTTTCATTGATTTACTCCTTGATATTTATTCCTTTATAAGCAGTTTGAGTTATATATTACTGTATTCTAAATATAATTAGCCTATGTTTTATCCCCAACTTTAAATGCTGTAATGCTATTTTGTAACAGCACCACAGTTTAGCGCACCACGTAGAACACTCGGGAACCGCACCTGTGGCTGGCTGCACTGCTGCTGCGGCGCGGACGCGCTTGGAAAAAACGAGCGCGTCGCACCGCGACCGCGTCACTTCCATTATGAGCGCGCATACATTTGAAATAACAAACTTGAGCGCGCAAAAGACACGATATGTGAGCAGGCCCTTTAACGGCTTTATTATGCTGACTCAATAGATTGTGTTTTCTTATGTTTTTGTTTTTATTTGTACACTTCACACGTTTGAAAATAGCCTAAATAATGTAACAAAACGAAAATAAACCTATATGCCTTCCTACTATACAGCCTACTATTATTATGATTGTTTTTTAGGCTATTTGGGTTTTTTGTGTGTTTGTTTTAAAACGCTTAGATCGGCTGGACAAAAGTTAACCCATAGCTTTGAAAGTAAAGAAGAATATACAGCCTGTATAAACGAGAGCTTTTGTTAGGATTTTTCATTATTTGGCAGTTTTAGCAGTTATATTTTTTGTAGCGTGTGGTGTGGTCAGGTGCGCGATTGTGACTGTCACTATAGAGCTAGGACAGAGCTCCTCACTTTGCAGTTGAAAAAATCACTTAATTTTCAAAGAATTGTATTATTATTATAGTTTTATGTATTATTGATGTTTTTAGTTGCTGTTTTATAAATGCTCTGTGACAATTGTTTAATGTTCAATCAAAATGCAAAACATTGCGTCTTTTACTTTTCTTTTCTTTTCTTTTTTTTTGTCGACTGATCATTGCGCAGGACAGGACTTTGGTCGACTAAGGATTTCTTTGGTTGACTAAAGCCCTAGTTTTTAGTAATTGTTGGTTTGGTGTGTTTGAGTGCTTATTGTTACAATTACACAGCAAAAGTTCAGTGACATTTTTATTTGTGCATGGTAGAAAGCAAATACTGATACTGACATAATGACATACAATAAATATGGAAAATTGAATTACATGGTTAAACAATTTACAATGGTGATATTAGGTGACATGTATTTGGGTATCTGTGTACAGGTAGCAGGAGTTTAAATTAGATTAGATTACATTTACATTATATTATATTTATATATACTGTATATTATACGTGTGTGTGTCTGTCGATTTGACAGTATGTATGTGCAAAATCAGTTTTCAGCAAATACTGATACTGACATAATGACATACAATATATATGGAAAATTGAACTACATATATAACTAACTACTAAGTAAACAGTGTAGCTGACTTAATGTTTATTTTTAAACCACAACCCTCAGAATGTTTATTTTTAAACCACGATTTTTAAACCACAACCCTCTCAAATGTCAAAATGTTTATTTTTAAACCACAACTTCAATGTGTGCTTCGTTTACCGATATATTTAATGATATCTTTTGCATTTCTAATTCAAACAACGTCAAACTCGGCACTGCACTTACTCGTGCCCGTAGCAAGACACTGTCAAGTTTGAAATCCATCGGACTAACGGTTCGAGAGATATTCGATTAACAGACAGACAGACAGACATTCCTGTTATAGATAGATAAGATAGGGCACAATAAACAAAAACAAGTACACACACAAAGGTAAAACAAAAAAAAAAGTATTAAAAAAATTACAATTAAACAAAGATACACTTTATATACACAGTGCTTTAATTTCAGGATGGTCTACTAACATTACTGTTCAGGTATGGTCTAAAAAGAAATCTAATAAAGTAATCAAATGTAAAATACCACTGCATAGTTTATCATAGATAGATTAATGCTTATTAAAGCTGAAGATATTCAAGAGCTGTGAGTGATTTTCTCTTTGCCTTTTGTTGTTTGATTTGCAGTAATGGAGCAATCGTCAGCAGGTTTATTATACTGCTGCCCCTTTAAGACCAAGTGCAGATCTAATAGGCTACTGATGCACCATATTTTCTCCCAACTATTTCCTAACTATGCCCATTTAAGACATAAACTGTGTTTAAAAGGCATATTGCAGTTTTTTATTATTATTAATATATAACCTTGTATGAAAATACCATATGAAAAGTTAAAATTAACTTTTAAAAATTAAAATTGTTTTGCAATTTTGTTTTGTCTAATCCTGCTCTGTCCCTGCTCTCCCGTTACGTCACTTCCGGTTTGGCGGTTTTCAGATGCGGAAGTAAAATTGTCTCACAAAAACGACTCCAGGGCTGCGTTCCAGTCCACTTTTAGACATGCACTTGCGAACTTCCCTAAGCACTTCCCCTCGGGGGAATCCCTGCCGCCATTTTGAAGTGCGTCCCACTTCGCGAAGTGGACGAGGGAAGTTTGTATGGACAGACACTCGTTCCCTCGATTTAGACCGAGGGAGCGAGTCTACTTCATATGTACACTTCAAGCACCTATATTTCCCACAATGCAGTACGATTGTGACATCACCACAAATCTCGTCTAATCACAACCACAACAAACAACTCTAAGATATATATATATATAAATCAATTTAAAACAACCCAAACACACCTATATACATTTGGATGCTGCATTAAACAAATTCTTAGACGGAAAAAATGTTTAAATTATAAATCAACTCCATGGCTGATTCCAAGTGATCAAGGGCTTAGGACGTTCCAGTTCAGCCCATTGCAGTTTCCGCCAGTAGTGGGCACTCGTGCAACGTAAGCAATGACGTACATCCGAGTGAACGAGACGGAGGGAAGTTAGCGAGTGAAGGGCATGACAATTTTGGACTGGAACGCAGCCCTTAAGCACTCTCTGGACATTCATCAACTTAACTTTATGAGGTGCATCTTGGGAGCATGCGTGATGATGATCACGTTTATCAAAATGGATTTCAAGCATTTAAAGGTTTAGTTCGCCCAAAAATGAAAATAGCGTTTTATAAGTATATATTTATTAGGGGTGGAACGGTACATGTATCTGTATTGAACCGAAACGGTACGGGCGTCACGGTTCGGTGCACGAATTTACAAGGAGAATACACAGTAAAAAATTAAATAAAACTCGCTTGCAAATTAATTAATGTAATGGAACTACTGTTACATACGCGGGTTCTATAGGGACACATAATCTGTACCATCGGCTAGCTCTGAACGCACGCGCGTTCAGAGCTAGCCGATGGTACAGATTATGTGTCCCTATAGAACGGAGGAGCGTCAAACGTTGGCTTTATACGCGCGTCCTATTCGCTTTAGACTAGCGTCGAACTAGACGCGATAGACGCGAATTTGACGCTCTATTCGCGTTTGGTGTGACCGCATAATGAACAGGCTGCGATCATTGCGATGTCAAGATTGAAATGCTGGAGTGTGTGTGTGTGCGCGAGAGAGAGAGGCGCGGACGCGATAGAGGCGCGCGATCGAACAGTGGAAACATAAAAAACATACTCGGTCATTTTGTTCATACAGATCATTAAACCTGCAAAGTGTTTACTTATTTGCAATAAAACACAACATTGTGCTTTTGTCACACTGTAAACTCTTGTCAAACTGTAACCTGCAACTGTCACCCACCCAAAATCCCACACACACACACTGTTTTAAAAGCAAAACATATTTATTAGGGGTGTAACGATATTTGAACCGAACCGAAAAACCGCGATACACCACCCACGATACGTATCGCGATACTTTCATGGCGAACCGAACACGCCCCGCCCCCTGCTGCCCCGCCCAGCCCCGGCTCATTGCACCTCATGTGTTATGTTTACACAACGAATACAGGGCTGTTGCCTAACCACCATTAACCACATATAATCGCAATAAGCTCAGTGTTCTGTTACTTTTGATAATAAGCAAGGTATAATCTTTCAAATTATGTCTATTTGATCACGAAATGCAAACAATAAATGCCGTTTTGGCGCTCTTAGATGTGGCGTGACAGATATCACTGTATGCATGCGGCAGCGCGGAGCGCGATCATCTCTTCCTCAGTTACAGAATAAACATGAATGGACACCCGAAGGTATGTTGAAAGATACAGTATACTTACTGAAAGGCATCATAACTCGTGTAAACACTCAATCAGTGTTTCAACAGCGGAAATACGTCAATAAAACGCTTAGTTCCCTTTCGTTGTCACTCCGAGTTCCGTCGGATGACGACGAATGGGGGTTTCGCTTAGAAAGCCAATCGACTTCGAGTACTACAAAACGAGCCAATGGCAAAGAAATGCCATGGGTCTGCGGAATTTGCATAGCGTAACTCCGCCTCACCTCGTGGGTATTTAAGGAGAACGCTGGCAGCAAATAGGCATGTTTTCGCTTCGGAGCCAAGGTGATCCTTCGTTCCACAAGCCATTCCTGTACTGTCAGTTCTTCAAGACGAGCGAGATTCTCTGGTGTTGGTGTGACGGCGATCTCCGGCGAGCGCGCACTTCCTGCTTATCTGTCTGTGGTTTGACAGCGAGTGTGTTTCTCCCCGGGCGCTTCAACACAGTCAGAGTTTCTTTTCCTCTCACAAAAGAGCTTGCACGCGGCACGTCTTTTTAAAGATGCCTCGCCCGTGCACTTCTGGTTGCGGTAGACTCGTTGCCGACTCTGATGGGCACGAGCGTTGCATAGTGTGTTTGGGCATTGATCACGCTAGAGCAGCGCTCGTGGATGACTCATGTTCTCTCTGCGGGAACATGACCATCGCAACATTACGATCAAGACTCAGTGATCTCGCAAGAGTGAGAGCCCCCTCATCCACACCCCGATCTACTGACTCTAGAAATAGAGCTAGTACTTCGGCTGGTGGCCAGGGTGATCTGAGGGTGACGGTTTGGAACCAAGCGCCGACTATCAGTCCGTGCCCAGCCGCACCCTCTCCAGTGTTGCAACCCGTGAGTGCTCAGGGGATTCCGGCGGGATCATCTTTGGGTGCCCCGCGGGTTTCCTTTGGCGCTCCAGAGGAGGACGCCATGTCTATCGCGGCATCACAAGGTGGGTCTGAATCTTCTGGAAGTGAAGACTCATCACAGCTGCCACCTTCGGCTGTGAATACAGTTGTGTCAGAGTCTGATCCGGAGATGACGGCCATGCTGTCTCGAGCCGCCGCGAGCATCGGGTTAGAGTGGACCCCTCCGCCCTGCCCCGAGCGCTCGCGGCTGGATGATTGGTATTTGGGTCAGGCTGCGGACCCCCGTCCCCGTCAGGCCCCGATACCTTTCTTCCCGGACGTGCATGATGAGATCTCGAAGTCCTGGAAGACTCCCATGTCTTCCCGTGACCGCTCGATGATTTCATCCACCTTTTCTCCCCTCGATGAGGCCGCTGCCCGTGGGTACACTGGGCTCCCCCCGGTTGAACGCTCTGTTGCGATGCAACTGTGTCCTCAGAGCGCTTCTTCTCGTGGTGAGCCTAAGCACCCATCCAAAGCCTGTAGGTACTCGTCTACGCTAGTGGCGAAGTCTTACAGAGCTGCGGGACAGGCAGCCACCTCTTTGCATGCCATGGCCATTCTGCAGGTCTACCAGGCCCAGATGCTCAGGGACATGCACGAGGGCAGGACAGACCCAGGGCTCTTCAATGAGCTGCGCGCCGCCACCGACCTTGCTCTCCGAGCGACGAAGGTGACCGCACGCTCCCTGGGTTTGGTGATGTCCACAGCCGTGGTCCAGGAGAGACACCTCTGGCTGAACCTTGCTGATATGAAGGATGCCGAGCGGTCCCGGCTGCTCGACACCCCCATATCACAAGACGGCCTTTTCGGCGGTGCAGTCGAGGATTTTGCCCAACAGTTCTCGACTGCTCAGAAACAGACTGAGGCTATTAAGCATATTCTGCCCCGACGGCCCGCTGCTGCCTCCACCCAGCCGACCGGGCAGAATACTCAGTCTGTTCGCCGCCGAGGGCGCCCTCCTACGGCTCCCGCCCCTCCCGCCCGGCCCAAGCAGCAGCCTTCACCTGGGCCCGGTCGCGGAGGAAGCCGTAAGAAGGCGCCCCAGCCCTCTCCAGCCCCGCCCCCCGCTAAACGCCGGGCCAAGCCGCGCTCCTGAGACGGGCTGCTCAGGGATGATGTGCACTTCTCAGGAGATGGTGGCAGGACCACTCCTTCCCCCGGTGGAGGGCCGGGGGAGAATATTTTGTTCTCCACTCCCCGCTGCTCACCCTCGGGTCGGCAGCACCCTAATGTGGTTAAAGAAAGAAGTGACACATTCATCCCTGAGCACACAGAGTTCTCGGACGGCACGGTGCGCCGCCCCCGGGCCTTGCACCCCTCGTCCTCCTCTGTCCCAGAGCCGGATGACAGTGCGGTCTATGCCGTCCCCGGACCGTGCCGCTCTCATCCTCCTCTGTCGCCAGACCCCTGGCAGAGCAGACCCCCATGGAACGTTCGTCCTTCCCTGGTCTCCTCTGTCAGGACGCGGTCTATGGCTGTACCCCCACACCGGGCCGCTATGCCGTCCACGTCTGGGTCAGCCATACCCCCTCGCTGCCCCACCGACGGGAAGTCTGTGGTTCGCATGACCCCGCTGGCACAATCCTTGGGAGCCTGGCTAGAGCTTCCCAACCTGTCCCGCTGGGTCGCACGAACGATCAGGCTCGGCTACGCGATTCAGTTCGCGCGGTCTCCTCCCCGCTTCAGGGGAGTCCGCTCCACTATGGTCGGTGGCAATGCCCCTATCATGAGAGCGGAGGTTGCTACCCTGCTGGCGAAGGGTGCGATCGAGACTGTCCCTCCAGCCGAAATGAAGACCGGCTTCTACAGCCCGTATTTCATTGTCCCGAAGAAAACCGGTGGGTTACGGCCAATCCTGGATCTGCGCGTTCTGAACCGCTCCCTTCACAGGCTGCCGTTCAAGATGCTCACCGCCAAACGCGTTTTCGAATGTGTGCGGCACCAGGATTGGTTTGCAGCGATCGACCTGAAGGACGCCTACTTTCATGTCTCCATCCTCCCTCGACACAGACCGTTCCTGCGGTTTGCTTTCGAGGGGCAGGCATATCAGTACGCAGTTCTCCCATTCGGGCTTGCCCTGTCTCCTCGCGTCTTCACGAAGGTCGTCGAGGCAGCCCTTGTTCCCCTCCGGGAACACGGGGTTCGCATTCTGAACTACCTCGACGACTGGCTAATTCTAGCTCACTCTCGAGATCAGCTTTGCGAACACAGGGACTTGGTGCTCCGCCATGTAGCCCGTCTGGGCCTTCGGGTCAACTGGGAGAAGAGCAAACTTTGCCCCTTGCAGAGGATCTCTTTTCTCGGTATGGAGATCGACTCGGTCGCCATGTCCGCGCAGCTTACGAGCGAGCGCGCGCAGTCACTGCTGACTTGCCTGAGACAGTTCGAGGGCAAGAGTGCGGTTCCACTGAAACTTTTTCAGAGGCTCCTGGGGCATATGGCATCCGCAGCCGTGGCAACACCGCTCGGATTACTTCATATGAGACCGCTTCAGCTTTGGCTTCGCGACCGAGTCCCGAGGTGGGCATGGCAACACGGCACTCTCCGAGTACCAGTTACTCCGACCTGCCGTCAGACCTTCACCCCGTGGTCGAACCTCAGTTTTCTACGGGCCGGAGTGCCCCTGGAACGAGCTTCCCGGCATATTGTCGTAACGACAGATGCCTCTACCACGGGCTGGGGTGCCATGTGCAATGGACGTGCTGCCGCGGGCTCCTGGACAGGACCCCACCGCCTATGGCACATCAATTGCCTCGAGTTGCTGGCTGTACAGCTCGCCTTGCGCCGCTTCCGAGCCGTGCTCAGGGGCCAGCATGTACTAGTCCGTTCAGACAATACCGCGACCGTAGCGTACATCAACCGTCAAGGTGGTCTGCGCTCCCGCCGTATGTCGCAACTCGCCCGCCACCTCCTCTTATGGAGTCAGAAGCATCTGAGGTCGCTTCGTGCCATTTATATCCCCGGAGCCCTGAACTGTGCAGCCGACGAGCTCTCACGGCTTCAGCCCCTCCCGGGAGATTGGCGACTCCATCCCCAGTCGGTTCAGCTGATTTGGGACCAGTTCGGGGACGCACAGATAGATCTGTTTGCCTCTCACGACTCGACCCATTGCGCCCTGTATTATTCCCTGACCGAGGGCACGCTCGGCACGGATGCACTGGCGCACAGCTGGCCGCAGGGCCGCAAATATGCGTTTCCCCCAGTGAGCCTTCTTGCGCAATTCCTGCGCAAGGTCAGGGAGGACGAGGAGCAGGTCACTCTGGTCGCGCCGTACTGGCCCACCCGGACCTGGTTCTCCGAACTCATACTCCTCGCGACAGCACCTCCTTGGCCAATTCCTCTGAGGAAGGACCTCCTTTCTCAGGGACGGGGCACCCTATGGCACCCCCGTCCCGATCTTTGGAACCTCCACGTGTGGCTCCTGGACGGGACGAGGCAGGTTTGAGTACCCTACCACCAGCGGTGGTGGCTACCATCACTTCCGCTAGAGCGTCGTCCACGAGACACGTCTATGCGTTGAAGTGGAACCTCTTCGTCAACTGGTGCTCTTCTCACCGAGAAGACCCCCGGAGATGTTCGGTCAGTGTCCTGCTTTCCTTTCTTCAAGAGGGGTTGGAGCGAAGGCTGTCTCCCTCCACCCTCAAGGTCTATGTCGCCGCTATTGCCGCACATCATGACCCGATAGAAGGTAAGTCTGTGGGGAAGCATGACCTGATCATCAGGTTCCTGAGGGGAGCGAGGAGACTGAATCCTCCTCGCTCTCCTCTCGTACCCTCTTGGGACCTCGCAGTGGTCTTAACTGCCCTGCGCAGCGCTCCCTTTGAGCCTTTGCAGTCAGTCGAGCTTAACTTCCTGTCAATGAAGACAGCGCTTCTGACTGCATTGGCCTCCATCAAGAGGGTAGGGGACCTGCACGCATTCTCCGTTGACGAAGCGTGCTTGGAATTCGGGCCGGGTGACTCTCACGTGATCCTGAGACCCCGGCCTGGATATGTGCCCAAGGTTCCTACCACTCCCTTCCGGGACCAGGTGGTGAACCTACAAGCGCTGCCCCCGGAGGAGGCAGACCCAGCCTTGGCACTGCTCTGTCCAGTACGTGCTCTTCGCATCTATGTAGACAGAACGCAGTGTTTCAGGACCTCAGACCAGCTCTTTGTCTGTTATGGTGGGAAGCTGAAGGGAAAGGCTCTCTCCAAGCAAAGGTTGTCTCACTGGATAGTGGACGCCATTGCTTTGGCATACCAGCAGCAAGGTCGACCGTGCCCCCTTGGTGTGACCGCCCACTCCACCCGGAGTGTCGCGTCCTCTTGGGCTTTAGCGCATGGCGCCTCGCTAACAGACATCTGCAGAGCTGCAGGCTGGGCGACACCTAACACATTCGCCAGATTTTACAATCTCCGAGTGGAGCCAGTCTCCTCCCGTGTACTGTCTTTTTCAAGCTAACATGGGATCCGTTAGGTGTCTTCGCTTGCTCGCCATGCCACTCCTCGGACTGGATACGTGCGATATTCTCCTCAGGTGAGCTTCCCCGAAAGCCCTGAGCTCCTCCAGCACTGTTGACGCTGGCGCCAGTGTCTATTGCCTGCGCGTCGGCTAGGTGCCTTCCGTGTGCATGGTACCTCTTCTGAGCTACCCCCACATGTGTATTTCCACTGTAAGCCTCTTTGAGCATGTGTCTTTCCCTCGGCAAGCCACCTTGCCACCCCTGGGGTTGAAATATTCCACCTGCGGCTGGACACCCCAGTGATTCCCCATATGCATCCCTCGGGTCATATGTGTATTTTTAAGTCCCCCCCCCCCCTCTGGGTTGGCAGTAATTGCATATTTCCCTAAAAGATCTGGGATATGCTCCCCAGTGTACCTTGGTATTCCTGTGTTAAATAGGAGTCCTTCGTCCGTGCTAGTCTCACGACAGGGATCTCAGATTTACGCAGGGCACTGGAAGACAGCTGAGAAGTGGCGTGATTAGACTGGTATCCCCATTCGTCGTCATCCGACGGAACTCGGAGTGACAACAAAAGGGAACGTCTCGGTTACGGATGTAACCCTCGTTCCCTGAGTAGGGAACGGAGACGTTCCGTCTGCCTGCCACTTCCGCTGTACCGCGGGGATCGCCTGAGCTCAGTCTTGGCTCCTCAGCGAAGAAAACATGCCTATTTGCTGCCAGCGTTCTCCTTAAATACCCACGAGGTGAGGCGGAGTTACGCTATGCAAATTCCGCAGACCCATGGCATTTCTTTGCCATTGGCTCGTTTTGTAGTACTCGAAGTCGATTGGCTTTCTAAGCGAAACCCCCATTCGTCGTCATCCGACGGAACGTCTCCGTTCCCTACTCAGGGAACGAGGGTTACATCCGTAACCGAGACGTTTTTCACATAGCTTTATATTTACCTCAGGCAAGTCATTCAGTGTCCACAGCTCGCTGGTTTGCTAACTCTTTCACTAAATAAATGCTATATATTAGCCTATTTATTATATTTTACTTAACCTGTTTATGATATCTTGATTATTTAATGTATGTTTAAAATAGTTGTCATGAAAATAACAGCAACTGTGTAAATTATTATATAACAATAACAAATTAGAGTAAAAACATGTTAATGCAAAAATTGCCTTATGTGCAGTTTACATGTTTTCATACAATTTGTTATTTGAGTGTTGATTATTATTATATCATTTAGGCTAAAAGTCTAGGCTCTGTTGTTAAAGGCCATGGTGCAGGTTTTTTTTTTTTTTTTTTTTGCCAGTTTTCTAGTTGGTAATAAACATTTAAACAGTTATCCATTGTATTTTATGTTGTAGGGGATTACAAAAAAGAAATATAATACGGAAAAGTCGGTGATGTGTTAGCATTTACCAATAGCCTAGCGAGGATTCTAATTTCTCCCACAATGCATTGCATGACGTCACATGAGGTACTCGCTGTTGGACAACAGACGAAAGCCCGCGAGTAACGTTAGTAGCTAACGGTAGCTAGTGAAAGAGTGACAGTGTCAGATAAGTAAATATATCGAGATAGATAGATAGATAGATATCATAAGATATCGAGCAGATTTTTCAGCTAAATTAGCTCTGTCGCCGCCTACTCGAGAATATGCAGCGCGCATTTCAAAGAGGAGGATTAATTTACCACGCAGGGGATGCCAAGATGGTCTCACTTAGTTTAAAGAGTGAGAGGATGGCTAAGTTACTTCCTACCGCCGTGCCGTCTGTGAATGCAAACATCTCTGCTTGCCCTGTCCCGAGGTCGAGAGACACCGTCTGCCGCAAGCGAGATATTGCCACGGTAAGTTCATTCTAACGTTAATGTTTGCAAGCTGCGTGTTAGCTAGCTCTGTGTGTATTTTGTATAGCTACCGTGTTCCCTTTGACACAGCCTCCACTACAAGCACGATCACTCTGACATTAGAAGAGCATTTTTCGTGATTCACGAATTTGAGCCAAAACAAAATTGCCCTGAAGTAAATGTCCATATCGTCATGAAAGCTTCGTGGCTAGTGTTTGGATCAGTGGTGATGATCATCAAGCGGCTTTCGCAATCGTGTGTTTGCGTTTTGTGTTAGACTGCTACGGTTCTCTTTCACATTTGACCGTGACCGTGTCGTCAGGGCTGTAGTGGAGGCTAAACGCAGTTTACCCACCGCTGAAATTATGTCAGAAACAGTTTATCCACTTCTCACTTCAGAGTTTAGCTACCTCTCAGTAAATCCATTACCTCGTAGAGTTTATGTAACTTTACCACATGTATTACCACTAGTATTGGTGTAAACATTTAATAGTAACATTCAAATCATCAAATATGTTCTGAATTTCTTTTATGTATTTTTTAAAACATTTAGTAGCGCATATCAGGGTCCACTGTACTGTAATCTCCCTGGCAATCTCGTAACATTCTGTTTACTGTTTATGTTTGCTATAATTCATATGCAGGACAATTTCATGTGTTTCCATTAGTGGCAATGATCTTTATACAGTATTATTATTATGTCTGCAGGTTATGCAACATCATTAATGAAGGCCCTTCGGGAAAGCTACACCAATTCACCTGCAGCTCTTCGAGAGGTTAGCGCCAGTTTGTCCTGATGCACCCGCCCCCATCGCCACATCCTTCAAACAGGTTCCTGAGGAGGCCGTCAGCCTCTACCTAGCCCGGCAGTCACGCTACAAGAACCTAATTTCACATTATTTTCTTTCCACAGACAAGTCCAATGATTTAGTTGTAAGTATTCATTTAGTGGTGGTTTCCTGCATTCTGCATGTTTTTTTTTTCTTTGTGTGCTGTTGCTTTGGTTTTACTTTGCACAAAATCATTACTTTTTTTCTTAGGCTATTGATTCCCGTGATCTTGCTTATAAATTCCGATTCAGCCATTAGCCTACCTTCGTGATCACGCAGAGAGGTCTGGAGAGGCGGTCCGTTCAGAATTACAACCAACATAAAATATAAGTGCATGTACAAATTTGCAGTAATGTTCGGTAAATATAAACTATATATATATACACACACACACAATTCATTTATTTAAATGGGTTAGGGTTATGTGTGTATATATTAGGGGTGGAACGGTACATGTATTCGTATTGAGCCGAAACGGTACGGGCGTCACGGTTCGGTGCACGAATTTGCACGGAGAATACACGGTACAAAAAAAAAAAAACCTCTTAAATAGCGATAAATTTCGCTCTATTCGCTTTTAGTGTGGCTGTGAACGCAGCAATGAACAGGCTATATAATAATATAATATATACTTCAGGTTACCAGAAGTTAGCTAACTTTAATGAAGAGTTGGTCATGTGAGCTATAGCTAGCTGCAAGTAACCCATTATCTTCCAAATAAGCATTAACTAAAACTGGCTACATAAAATATACTGACTAGATTCACGAGAGGTCGGCTAATGTGTGTAAAAGTAAAAAAAAAAATACAGTAATTTCATTATTTTACCAGCGAGCGTACTTCGGAAGCACTGAAAATGAATGGGGTTCAATGCTGGAACTATCAGTGTTTGGAACTATTGGCCGCTCCACGACACGCGTTACTTGCGCATTTTTAAGTTCCTATGGCGGTCTATAGGAGTGTCGTAACTCTCTCTCTCTCTATGGCTCTGGACCACACTATTGCAGGGAAAAGAAACAATGTGCAAACGTTTCAGGTCTAGCCCTTCATCAGTGGGCTTTTTTTTATATAGATTTGTTTACTTGCAACCTGTGTCTTTGTTCAGTAATCTTTGTCCTTGTTCAGTAAATGTTTAGTAACCATTACAAGCAATGCCAATAAACAGTTTTTTTTTCTTATAGAAATTCATGTGTTCTGTGTACTTTATAACATTTTGAGGGCAAATTGGGCGATCACAACAGAATAAGCAATTATTATTTTTATACATTTTCATCCAAACGAGGCGATTGAAAGCCCTGATAGGTC
The DNA here is from genome assembly GCF_029890125.1 of Rhinichthys klamathensis goyatoka. Taxonomy (NCBI): domain Eukaryota; kingdom Metazoa; phylum Chordata; class Actinopteri; order Cypriniformes; family Leuciscidae; genus Rhinichthys; species Rhinichthys klamathensis. The sequence continues at coordinate 2,651,247 of NW_026606559.1, forward strand.
TGGTCACGACTTTGGAATTGTTGTCTGATGGTTGAAACCACACGAGAGGCTTCTTATACTCCTGCCTAAAACTCCATAAGCCCAGGCCAGCGTATAGCCTGCCTGTACGCAGTGTACCGGTATTGCCTAGGGATAAGTAGGTAAGATTCTTAAGTTTTAAACTCTGTAAGTAGGTTGGAAACGTCTCTGATGCATGTTTATTGTGTATGCAACACATCTCCTGTCACCTATAGCTGTTGTTCAAAGGACTCGGTGTAAAAAATAAAAAGGTAAAGTAAACATAAACCATGAACATACTCGTGCGTGCTGGCTTGAAGGGGAGCATTATCCTGCATGAAGTGTGAGTATGCTATGTGTAGCACAAACGGATTCAGGCATTATGCCTCATATCCAGGATGCTGCGTTAGGCACCTTACAACTGCTGGCCGCGGGGTGAGGTCCTCGACCAGCGACCAAAACGCGCTCACCTCCCTACAACACAAGCTCTCCACCACAGTTTCCATGGGACGACACCGCCCAGAACTCACTCCCTCTCCCGGTAAGCCTGACGGTGTCAATGACAGTCACGAGGAAAACTAGTTAGCACTATCAACAATAATCACACTGACTGAAGACATGACCAGCCTACTCGTCGTCAGCTACGTTTGCAAACAACATTTTCACTGGAGATAGAGGTGAAAGCAGGACACTCGGCCTGGCAAACAGATACTCAAATTATACTCGAAATTTACTCAATGATGCCTTATTAATTTCAGTATATTTAAAGTAGCCTATGCCTCCTCTGTAGAAAATGGTTATATTACAAGACACAAATTCAGATAGCCTTCTCAGAGCCTGTTTTATTAAAGGTTTGAATGAATGAAATGTCTCTTCTGTATTAGAAAAATAAATATATAATTATTACAGGTTTGAATGAATGAAATAATGTCTCTTCTGTATTAGAAAAATAAATATATAAATAAGAAATAACTAAAAGAAATACCTCCAAATTTAACAAAAATAGCTCTCACAAGCTTACAAAAACAAACTAACAAAATGTATCTTTAGTCTTCCTCTTTATCCTGTTTTTCTTCCTCATTCTCCTTGTTTGCCCATCTATGTTTTGCTTTAGAGCTGATCTTTCCCAGAAGTTTTGAAAACCAGGACATTTTCATAATAAAAAAAAAAAAACCCAGCCAGGACAGGACGTGAAAACAGGACTGTTGGTCACCCTAACCTAGTCTAAAGTCTGGGTCTAGCGCGTACATTCAGATGCTATTTTAAGCGCGCATGCTTGGCCATAATACAGAATGAACAACGCGCATACACTGTAGATGATTCTCTCATCTACACAGATGCATTTTACTTTTTGCAAATGATACATTATTATAAGGAAAACTATTTAAACACGAGTGAAATCATTGTTGTGTTCATGACGATAGGAAAAATAGGCATAAAGCGTACACATTTACCCAAATTATTATGTGCATGTTTAACCGAAGCTAATTAGGGTGGGTTTGTCCCATCCCCGGCCCAATGTCACTTCTCTTTATTTTACGGCCCTGACGAGAACATCGATCTCCTCGGCTGTGAACCATCAGAACTGTAACTAAACCAAGCGCGCCGCTGCCTACGTCTACCTCATGTGACGTCATCGCCGAGTCGCGTAAAAAAATAACCGTTACTAACCAAAAACGTCAAAAACTGGACTTTAACACCATTTTGGAGACATTTCTAACTTTATATACATATCTTAACTGCTTTATGTACCCATTAATCGACAGTGGTGTTTAACCTGCACCATGGCCTTTAAGCTTTAATGTTATAGTAATGTGCAAGTAAGGGCTGTAGTTTACAGCATTAGCAGATAATTTTGTTATCCTTGAGAAACGTTTACTTGTAATTGAATTAATTTAAAGACAAGGACACAATTTGTTCATTAAAGCACTGTTTAATAAAAAATAAAAGCAATTTTAGCTTTCTAACCCCCCCACCCCACCGAAATGAACCGAACCGAACCGAGACCTCAAAACCGTGGGACGAACCGAACCGTCAGGTTTGTGTATCGTTACACCCCTAATATTTATCCAACTCCATTTCAAAACAGTCTGTGGGTGGGTGGCATTTTTTTCATCATATTGCATTGGTTTTCATTTCTTGTCCTCGGAGCACTAATCTTACACATTCTACATTGATTAAAAAAGAAAATCGAATGTGTTTTTAATGGTAGCTATATTATTTTATACAGAAATCAATTATTTATAATTCAGATGAGAATAATGTTACATTGTTAATTAATAATGTTAATTAAAATTAAGGAAAACAAATATATTGATCTGAAATATAGCTAATTAATTTTAAATTAATTCAGGTACAATTACCAAACATATCGCAAGGTCTTTTTGCCTTTTTATTAATTTAATTAATACACTAATTATATAAAACTATTGTCAGTGCACTACAAATAAACTGGTTCTATGCCTTTATTAATAAAACTTATTTAAAAAATACAATGCCTTCTGCCTTTTGTTTAGCTTTTTCCCTCAATTGTACCGAAATCGTACCGAACCGTGATGTCTGAACTGAGGTATGAACCGAACCGTGACTTCTGTGTACAGTTCCACTCCTAATATTTATATTTAAATATAGTTCCTAAATTATTTTTATATACATTGACTGGGTACTCTAACCTGTAATATGCCCTTTAAGTGAATCTCCAAGCCGGTCATTTTGACATATTTTTGTGTACACTTGATCGTTTAGATGCGCACATGAAGCCCAAAGTATAATTTTCTTGTCTCGTTGCTGTCTGTTTCTTGTGAACACCGTCTCTTGCGCAGATTTTTGTGTTTAATAGCTTTTTATTATCAAACACATCCCGCAATTTAGCAATAGAGACTGGATTTTACAACAATCACCAGTCGTGCTGGTTTTGTCGTTAAGTTTGAGTTTTAGGGAGAAATTACAGTGCACCACTCGCTACAAAGGGAAGGAAGTTGCGCTAGTCAGAATGTGGCTATAGTTTTTAATGGTTTTGCCTCAAATATATACTTTTTATAATATTTGGAAGTCGAAATCTAAAATAAAATTAGACTAATATTGCAGATCTAAAGTGTAACCATATAGGCTACGTTTGAATGTTTCAAATGTTTCTAACCTGTCTATTTCAACACACCACGTACCACGAGCACGATTAACGGATCAGTTAGAATGAAGGACTACATGACCCAAATCAGGGCCAAAACAAACTCCCACCTCAACGCCCATGCTGTCTATTAGACTCGTTCTGCTCCAGTTAACACAATCATCTGCAGGGAAAACAATATACAGCTTTTACTAGCAAATTAATCTAATAAAATTTGGTTAAGACAAAAAATTTGAGCTGCAACAAATTATTATTTTTATTATTGACCGATTAAGCTGTTTATTATTTCTTTGATTAATTAAAACTGACAGCTTGTTTTGGGTTTATTTTCGGAAATTTAAATAATTGATTTTAATCAAAAACATGGTAATTTCACATTCAGGTATGAATGTAGGTTATGCTATACGTTAAGTGCAAAAAAAGTTAAAAAAAAAAAATTTATGTTAAATTCTGGGAAAAACAAGATGGTGTAGTTTATTTTTTCTGTCAAGGACTTCTTGCATTTATAACCCATTACAGTTACTGTTCTCAAAGAAAATCTTTCAGCAACAAATCAAAATTAATATTATAATGAAAATTATTAATCCTTTCTCTGTCGTACATATAAGTTTAACAGAGAATAGCTGTTGATCATTTTACCAAAACTGAAATACTCCATGAAAAACATAACAATTAGTGCTGTCAATCAATAAATAAATCAAATTTTTCTGTAATTAATCGCAATTAATCCTTCCTTACTCACACTGGCTTCAGATTTTTTCTTTCCCTGTCAAAATACAAAAAAAAAATTTGTTTTCATTGTTTTTCAACCATGTAATAATTTTCATTATAATATTAATTTTGATTTGTTACTGAAAGTTTTTATTTTTATTTCAGAATTGTATTTCCTTGTAAACAGTGCTTTAAGATTTGGTAGGTCTAACAGGTAGGATACACGCATCCCATTTTCTCACTCTTTACATTTATTTAAGACTTAATCTAATTCATTTAAGACATGGGCATTTTGGCATAACTGTGTGTGTTTTTGTCCGATCAAGCGCTGTCTAAAGCAGCTTTCAGCGCACACAAGTCGCGTGTCACAAAGACAGGAGATTCACATGCCAGCACTGCGTTCTCTTTTGTGTCTTATCTCGCTTGAATGGTTAAAAAGCATTTGCATGAATAAGAGCGTGGTTGTATAATGTAATACTAGCCAAAGGATGATGGAAAAAAATGGATGCTACATTAATTGCGTTAAATATTTTTAACACGTTTTTTTTTTGCATGCATCAACGCGTTAATTTTGACAGCACTCATAAAAACATAACATTAAAAACAGTGTTTTATGCATTGGGGTAAAAACCGAGAAATATTTTGAACAGCACATGCAATCTATCAAAGCACCTGCCAATGTAAATCCGCTCAAGTCGGTTGTGCATTTTTTTTTTTTTTTTATGTTGCCTGCTCGGTGACATTCCTATTTTTGAAATTCATTTTCCCAGAGATTTTATTGTTTAGCAGTTGCAGCCCTAAAAAAAACATAATAGTGCTTTCAGTGCTGTGTAACAAAGTGGTTGACTAAATAAATCATTCAACCTATCAACTGTTACTCAAAAGAGAAGGAAATGTTCTGATGCCATTTCTGTCCATTCAAGAGTGCTGATAACATTCGAAAACAGGAAAACCTCAAAACATTATATATTTTAAGTATCTAAGAAAATGGGTAAACACAGGCTGAACAGTAAGAGGTGTTATGTCATGTAGACTGTAGGCTGCTGAGGGTTTAATGAGTTACAGCATAGATTGGCACAGGAGTGCATATATCTAGTGGCCGACCGATTTATCGCCTAGACGCTGCCGTTCTTCAAAGCTGGTGTTCTCAGCACCATCAAAAATAAAAGTCCGGCTTACAACACATACTGTAGGCCGAACAGAAAAACTGTTTAGCCGATGTGTTGGAAGCAGGACTTTTATTTGACGGTGCTGAGAACACCAGCTCTGAAAACAGTTGAGAACACAGCTCTGGAGAACACATTCTCCATCTTCATTAGTTATGATCTCTGTTTAACAGTTTTGTCTAATACGTTACTAGATAGATTTGCTTTTATATTAGTAACAGAAAGTCAAATACTATACATTCTCATTTTCAATCAGCATTTAACAAATACGCATTTACAGTATATCATTGAAACAAATCTTTGAATATCTAATAAACATTTAATTCAACAAACCTTCAAGACTTAGTCGAATCCAGCAGTCAGATATTCTGAAGCAGTCAGATATTCAGGTATTATTGTAAAGCGCTTTGGGTGTACATAAGTACATATTAAAGCGCTATATGAAATTCCTCATTCATTCAAAAGAAACTACGAGCATGCAACATCGTTTACGTTGTCAATTGGTAAGTCATGAAATAAAAGTAAAGTACTAATAAATCACATAACTGGTATGTTGTGTTAGCTGGGAAGGATTTGCATGCAGGTATGATGTTCATTCTATTTAGGAGCATTTTCTAGGTTTCATTAACAGTTCATGTTAGTATTGTGTATTCACCATGGTAACAGTTGTTTCCAAAATGCAACGATACCGCTTTTTCAAAACCGATCCGATCCGATACCAAAATTCTGAGTATTGGCCGATACCGATACCAATCCGATACCAATCCGATACCAGTGCAGTTTTTTTTTTATATCAAGTAAAATTTCTATAACTGTGTTAAACACAGAGTTATAGAAATTTTACTTGATATAAAAAAAGAGTGATTATCAGTTCAACACACAATCTACTTAATACAGACAACTTCATTTTAAAGAAAAACAACAAATCCAAAAAATACATTACCGTTCAAAAGTTTGGGGTCAGTGAGAATTTTATTTTTATTTTTTGGAGGAAAGAAATCAATACTTTTATTTATCAAGGACAGTAAAGACATTTATAATGTTACAAAAGATTCTATTTCAAACAAATGCTGTTCTTTTGAACTTCCTATTCATCAAAGAATCCTAAAAAAAAAAAAAAAAAACTGTACAACTGACAGACCAACAACTGTTTCAACATTGATAATAATAATAAATGTTTCTTGAGCATCAAATCCTCATATTATACTGATTTGTGAAGGATCATTTGACACTGAAGACACTCACAGGAATAAATTACACTTTACTATATATTCACACAGAAAACAGCTGATTTACACTGGAATAATATTCAATACTATAACTGATTACTAATCAAATAAGCGCGCAGCCATGGTTAGCAGAAGAGAATTATTTTTAAAGTATTTAAAATCGTACCGACCCCAAACTTTTGAACGGTAGTGTATATGATCATAATCTGTGACAAAAATGCTATTATAAACTAGATTAGTGGATAATTCAGCAGTAAAATTTAGTCTAGAAAAATCACGAGTGCACAATAATTGTATAAAATCTGAACATTTAGTGAAAAAAAAATTAGGGGAACAAATAAGAGACAATAAGTGTAACACTAAATCTGGTCAAACGTTACAAATTGCTCTATGTATTGTTGTAAAATACATTCATGAAAAACAAGATAACAAAAATTAAAAAGATAAATTATTATATATAGCCTATATAGGCTACTATAAAATTGAGACATGTTTTAAATGTATAGCACAGCTGTTTAATGAGGCAGCAACATATGATAGATAGGACAGAACAAGAAAGGCTATTAATAATCTTTCATTGCGCAAAAGTAGTATGATATGATTATGAAAGACTCCAATACAGTTCGGCACACATCGCTTATGCGCATCCCGAGCGCAGAATGATGTGCTTAAAGCAACACGGAGTCACAGCGCGTCGAGTCCGCATTGAAAAGTTCAAAGCACAAAGGAAAGACATATTGATGCGTAGTGTATTGTACACAGTATCTATCTATGCAATCGTTTATTGAGCCTTTTCTTTTAACAGTTTTAAATTTCAGTTACTGTGCGCGTGAAGAACAATTATAGTGCTCTGACTCCACGCTAGTGTTGCGATCTAACAGACGCCCGGTAAAAGTAACATGATTTAGTTACAGCAATAAACTCCAGCAATATAAAGTTGTTTTATGCGAAACCATAGACCTTTATCTACAGATCAAGTATAATAATAGTAGTAACATTGAATCATCTTGGAGAGTTTCATCGTGTTGCTGTCGTAACCGAACGCGACGCGCTGTTTGAATGCTGAATGGAGAATGACCGACAGCCGCAGCGGAGGGAAAAAGTTTACGTGGTCTTGAATTTAATGACTTAAATATTAATTTATATCTCACATTATAGGCTACTATATAATGGCTTCAGAACACTTAGAAGATAGTGCACGAAAACTTTATGGTGCTTTATAATGTTTTAGTGCCTTTTGTGGGGCTTAACAATAACGCAGAATAATGTGCACAATATCGGATTTGGATCGGCCTTGTCTGACCGATACCCGATCCGGCAAAAATGGTAGTATCGGAGCCGATACCGATACTGAGTATCGGATCGATGCATCCCTATCCAAAATGCCATCTTATTTTCATTTTGTGTTATTTTATTTATTTTAGATGGCTTCAGAACACTTAGAAGATAGTGCACGAAAACTTTATGGTGCTTTATGTTTTAGTGCCTTTTGTGGGGCTTAACAATAACGCAGAATAATATGCACAATATCGGATTTGGATCGGCCTTGTCTGACCGATACCCGATCCGGCAAAAATGGTAGTATCGGAGCCGATACCGATACTGAGTATCGGATCGATGCATCCCTATCCAAAATGCCATCTTATTTTCATTTTGTGTTATTTTATTTATTTTAGATGACTGTGGTGGCTCATACCAACTTAATTGTATTAACAAAACTAGTTTGGGACTGCTATTTAAAGCCTAAACTTATGCCTACTGTGTATTCATCAGTATTAGTCATATTCTTACAATTTATGTGTTGAGTAAAGGAGGATGGTACTTGTATGTGTCAACAATTTTTGTGAAATAAATTTGCTTTGTTTAAAAAAAAAATATATATATATATATATATATATATATACACTACCGTTCAAAAGTTTGGGGTCGGTACGATTTTAAATACTTTTAAAAGAATTCTCTTCTGCTAACCATGGCTGCGCTTATTTGATTAAAAATACAACAAAAATCAGTTATAGTATTAAATATTATTCCAGTGTAAATCAGCTGTTTTCTGTGTGAATATATAGTAAAGTGTAATTTATTCCTGTGATCAAAGCTGAATTTTCAGCATCACCAGTGTCAGTGTCTTCAGTGTCAAATGATCCTTCACAAATCAGTATAATATGAGGATTTGATGCTCAAGAAACATTTATTATTATTATCAATGTTGAAACAGTTGTTGGTCTGTCAGTTGTACAGTTTTTCTTTTTTAGGATTCTTTGATGAATAGGAAGTTCAAAAGAACAGCATTTGTTTGAAATAGAATCTTTTGTAACATTATAAATGTCTTTACTGTCCTTGATAAATAAAAGTATTGATTTCTTTCCTCCAAAAAATAAAAATAAAATTCTCACTGACCCCAAACTTTTGAACGGTAGTGTATATATATATTATTTTTTAAAGTGGGTCATGGCTTGATGACCATGGGAAAACGTGGGTCCCATGGTCAAACCAGTTGAGAACCACTGCTCTAGTGAACTGAACAGCTCAGCAAACAATAGCACCTTTATTAGGCCACATTAATCCTGCTGTTGTTTGGGCTTTTTTGTTTTAGCTCAGAGCAAACAATGGGATTCAACCTGAAGGATCCATAGTGTTTGCTGTTCTCTTTCAGGATAGGCCATTGTGAGTGTGAATCTATTTAAGTCATTATTTCCAGAGATCAGTGACTAAACATGTTGACTATTGCCTTTTAAAAGGTAAGCAAACGAAGTGGTATTCATTTAGCTTGAATGATGCTAGATAGATACATATTAGCCTAACACAAAATTTAAGTTCCTTAAATATGCCCATATTTGTTGCCCTTTTAAAATTATAAATATCAGTATGATTAAAAAAGCTCTAGAAATGACTGAACAGTTTTGTCAGATTAAAATCTCTCACAGTCAAGGTCCATATCGCTTCACCTATTCCTTGAGTTTTGGTGTGCATTGCTCCATTGAGGAAACGAGTTCCCTCACCCTCAGCAGATCAGCAGGGTGTAACAACAGGCACATGCCTCTGTGGAGCCATGGTGTTCACATAGCAACCTATTTTTATACCCAAGGAGAGAGAGGGAGAGAGAGAGAGAGAGAGAGAGAGAGAGAGAGAGAGAGAGAGAGAGAGAGAGAGAGAGAGAGAGAGAGAGAGAGAGAGAGAGAGAGAGAGCACACCCAAGCAGCTGCAAATTTATGCCTCACGCAAAGTGTGAATGACCAAGACGATTGGTGAATCTGGAGGGACATTCATCTCTTTACCAGCATTTGTTTGTCGTTGCTAAGCATGAAGCTTGCTGGCACTGCATCTGCCCTTGATCTCTAGTTACAGTGCCATTTCACTGTCAGAAAGCCCCACCCTTTTACTGCTGAGGTTAAAGCTTCTCAGTCTTTTGAGGAACTATAAACAGCTCACAGAAATGTTACCATACTGACGACACTAACACTTGTAAAAGCTGTCCTGTTGTGATCTGTATGCTCCACCACATAGGCTAAACATTAAAGTAGGCATGAATGGAAATCTCACGCTATTTATTGTTATTAATCTTATTGTGAACGATCGATGTATAGGTTTCTTTTTTTTTTCTTTTTTTTTGACCTCAGCATTTTGGGGAAAGACATAAAAAAAACAGCTTGTAAACAATATGTCACGTAATATTACATGTATCTCAAGAAAGCCATTCAATGCCCATAACTCAATAGTTGGCTGGAAAAAAAATTGAGATCAGGGAAGAAACCATTTTCAGTCTGTCTTACTCTTTACAGCCCTCAAGTCACAAACTACTCAAATATAAGTATACGTTTATAAGTACATATACAAGTATAATTTTATAAGAAAATCTTTAAAAATTATTTCATAATAATAACAGGTTATTCCACTAAAGAAATCTGTTGAGGTAACGGGGTGTTCCACAACATAACATAACAGCCTAGGACTCTCCTCAAGCCCTCAGTCCATTCCACAATGCCATTCTTTTTCAATCCTAACACCCACAGATGGAAAGAGAGAGCAGGCAGTCTTTAAGTTCCATGACCGCTGGAACAAACACAATCTGTTCTCCAGGGAGACAGAAAACTCTGGCCCTGTGGTACAAACACACACTGGGTTCTGGGGCCAATTACCCCCTCTCTCCAGAGAGAAGAAAAAGATGATGGAAAGAAGGAGAGTGAGAGAATAGATGGGGAAAGATACTATTCTGTCTTAAAAATAGCAAAAATAAGAACAAGTGCAGCAGGAATTGAATTGGCGCTGAATTTATCATGTATAGGCCTATATGATGTATAACACTAGCATCTCAAGATCCTGTTAAACAGACAATGGTGAAGTTTTATATAAGGAAAGAAAAAATAAAGAAAAGTCACATCTTCCAACCTGTGAAGTGACTCAAAGTCAAATGCATCTTTAGGGAAGCTGCCTGTAAATGTATCATGACAATGTTACTGATACTTTAAAGTAGTTGAGCTAATCAGCTATACCACAGTTTACAAACTAATAATAAACTACAGTAAAGAAACTTTAACCCTAATATATATTTTATTAAGGCACTTCAGCTTATTACAGCATACTGATAATACAGAGCTGTATTTACAACTGTATTTAAAAGAGAGATTGAATTGTAAACTACAATTATTGACTGATTACCAATGGACTTAAAACTTTACTACTGTAGTGTGAAGTAAAATCATTTATAAGCTTATTATAAAAATTTTAATTTACATTAATTTTACAGTGCAGTTGCATTACAATAGTATTACTGTCTTTGGGATGATAATAATAATAATTATAATAGTCCACCGCCATAGTCTCATAAAATCCTGTGGGAAACACTGACGGCAGAGTAAGGCCTTCTGCAAAATGAATGGGTCGATTCCCAAACTGTCTCTGTCTTAAACTAGCTCCTAATCCAATGCCTGCATGGATTTAGCCAGAGCTTCACTCGCTCTCCCACTGTCTGCTGTGCGTCACTGGATGATCCGTCCTCCAAATGCTCTAATTAGGGTCTCAGAATTAGAGGAGTGTGTAGTTGGCTCACAATGTCTGAGAATAATGTACTCTGACCATCAACCCGAGATTGAGCTCCTGGCTTGAGGTTCTTCCCCGATCCTGTTCCCCTCTATCCACCCCTATTGCATCCTATCTCTCCTTATACTGTCCTGTCTAATAAAGGCAAAATGCTCAAAAATATAATGTCATAAAATAAATATTGCTATTAGATTTAATAGTCATTTCACTATCAATGGCTTTATAAATGTTGATGTGGTATGCTTTGCTTGCCTTTATGACTTTCATCTTTACAATGTTTTTGCACAGCAATTGGGAATAAAAAATGTGGTTCAGTTCAAAGCACAATTCTGGAGCCAGTGTTTATTTACAGCTCCATGTAGTACTTTGTTTGGCGGCTATGATTTTTGCGATATAGCAGTACACTTGAAATCAAATCGCAATAGACTAGTGTGTGAATATTAAACCACAAAAGACTATTTAAATACGAATCTTACATGTTCTGTGTGAATGAATGGTGCAGATGACGTGCAGTTTAATTTACCTCACACACACATACACACACACACACGCTGAAGCACGTGTGCCACTCGAGCTGTATTTTTGCCTATATGAGGACACGAATGCATGAACTTCATCTCCAGACTCTAGATCCGCTCTGAAAGTCACTTCGTGAGCATTTAACCGCTTCATTTGAGGAAAAACTATTGTCATGTCATAAACAGAAATTCAAAGGTCTACGGCAACCCGTTAAAATAGAAGTTCGGTTTAACTTGACAGAAATATATTACTGTTGTACAGTAGAATTTAGATGTCTCAATGTAATAATAATACTAACACTAATACAAATAAATTATAATCAAAACTTAATTTTTTTTAAGGAAAAAAACTATTTTTCTTCCAATGTTTCAATTTTTACAGTAAAGCTCATTGTGCACCACGTTGTTTGACAAAAAAGTTGTAAAATTTAAAAGAAATGTAATTAATGTTTTTTGTCTTCATTTGATTACCAGAAAAAACAACACCGAATTTGTGTGAAAAAAAAAAATTTCATAGAATAATTTTAAAAATATTGTATAAGTGCACTAATACCCCCCCCCATAAGCACTAATACCCCCCCCCGTATAAGTGCACTAATACCCCCCCCCCCCCCCCCCTGAGAAAAGTTGTAGGGGAAATACTGAGAGATACATGTAGAACTTCTGTGGAAATTTGAGGAGCTGTGGGTCTGCTCATGAACAGGTTCAGACCGAATTTGCTCTTTGAAAATCTGTGGAAATGTGTGAAATGCACTTAAATACGGAAAAATGGATTAAACGAAGCTGAGATAGAGGCACGGAAGATGTGTACCATAGAACTTTATGAATGACGGATATTTAAATTCTGCAGAAATCTGCTGCAGTTTTCAGCCTAGATCTAGGCCTGATCATGAGTTACACAAGAGTAGATGTTTGACACCTTTAGCCTCTAGTGTCTTATTCAGCCTCTAAGAGATTACAATTGGGTAATGAGTTTGTAACTGTATATTTCTCTTTTTCGCTTCGATTACATAATGCAACCATACTTTGAGTTGGACAGATCTATAAAGAGAGTCATTATTATGCAAAGACTAGGGATGTGCGAGATTAGTCAACTTGTCGATTAAACAATACAGCTGCTAGACAACTTGGTAATATTAGTTGTTTACATTTATTTTGTATATTAATTTGTATAAATTTAATGTTAATATGTTATATTTAATGTTTATATTTTTACAAAGCCTATGTTTAAATTACAGTCATGTTAATGTTACATTTTAAAATTAATATATTTTTTTGAAAAGTGTATATCTGGAGCGGAAAACAAAATTTAGTTTTTGCATGCGTTGGTTTTCTCTATGGCTCTCACGGCAGGTTCAGAGAAATGTCCACTCGGAATATGAGCAAGGTGAGGGAGTATTTTGAAAGTGTACACAAAACTTTTTTTATTTATGTCATGATAAACTATAACAATTAAGCTTGCTTATAGGTTTGTTATACTATCGGTTTGAAATTTTGTATATTGGATTAAAGGAGAAAAATGCATGAAGGAAACTTAATTGATATTTGAAACAGTTGCTTTGTCAACATCCTAACGAAGTGAATGCATAATTAAATATCTTAACATGCTGACTTATGTGGTCTTTTATTTGAGGAAATCTGTTTAAATAGGCTTTAGGTTTGAACTTACTGATAAAATTTACTTTATTTGTCATGTACTGTAGATGGGCTTGGGCTGCATGGAAGTAGATTATCTGTAGTAGTTGCTATAGTTACAGGGGATCAATAACAAAAAAGTTCAACATTATATTTAATGGGCGAATTCCATTCGAAAGTAAACATGGGCATAGTTATGTATTCACTCGGGAACACTTGAGAGAGTACACTTAAGGGTTGCAGTGCATGACTGTCAGAATGTTGCCTTGAGAGCGTAGCGCGTTTTTTATTATTTTAATTTTAGTTTTTGTTAAATTTTTTGTGAAAATTTTTATTTTCATTTTTGCTTGGAACAACTGTGCCAATAGCATCTACTTTCCACAGTGCCCTTCAATGTCATCTGAAATTAGCCCAATGTCACCGCACCTTGATCCTATGAGAAACAACATTGTCTGAATAACAGCAAGTTATGGGGTAATAAGATGACTTTGAGACTAGTCTTGGAGGATGGACCAACTTACTTGTAGACATGTTGCTCTGTGGCTGCTGAACTGAGTTCTGAACAGTTCTCATAAACACCGCCTGACAGCAGATTCACAAAATAGTCGTGGCATAACAAGCTAAAATGCAAGGACGATCAGCCCAGCCCAAAGAAGACGCAGACGCTACAATATATCATTCCCATCAGGGTCAAATAAGATAGCCCAACTTCAGTGAGTTAGGATCACTTGCAATATACAACTGAAAATATCCTGGTTGTCCACTGTGATCTTACATTGCCTCCAGTCTACTTCAAAAGTGAAGGATGGTCAAGCTCATCACACTTGATGATGCACTTAACAGACCACACATGAACCACGCTTGTGCCAGAGCTGGTATATTTGTTGAGCTAATATTAAGAGACCATGTGTGCTGTGCCAGATATGCAAAGCTTGTCTCTCATCTTTCAGCCTATGAGACACGCTCATTTGTGAGTTGTGTGAGGCCTTTTTAACTCTGAAAATATTCAAAAGAACACTTGTAAGTTTTAAAAAGGATTCATCGTTTCAATCATTTCAAAACAAAAATAGAGATATAACTTTTCAGAACATTAGACATGGAACAACTTTTATATGGGTGTGTCTACGAGCATCAGTGAGGATTGTGGTGGGTGTGAACAGGGAGAAGGGTGTATGATGCAGTGGTTAGTACATCTGATAGACAGGATTATCCGTTGTGGGCTCTATTTTAAGCACCAGTGACAGGGAGACTGACATAGGAAAGCAGAAATATGAGCTGCAGTGTGCAGCACTGAGGCGAACAAATGAGGATTATGCCCGTGGTGTCAATAGAGCTATGGATTCAACAATGAGTATTCCATCTCATGGAATCTAATCTTGCATAGCCAGACTTTTCACTATTGGAAAAGTTTTTCTACACCTTGCATCTGCATAAAAGGACGCAAATGCGCATGTAAACTTCAGCATGCTAGTTTTTTACAGTCTCCTGTATGGTTTGAAAAGGAAACTCTGGATGTGCTCTTCCCTTAACAGTGCGCTGATACACGGGCAACTAAAGCACGGATAATTTACAACATTCTATCACTATCCTATTCTCATTATCGGTGTGTGAATGGGTGAATGTGAGGCAATATGTAAAGCGCTTTGGTGGCCATTGGGTCTGTGAAAGCGCTATATAAGTGCAGTCCATTTCCCATTATAATGCTGAATTTAGCATGTATATTAGTGGTAATAAAATAATTACAATTATTGCTGCACGTTTTTGAACGCGCACAACGAGAAACAAGTTTAAATAAAACGTAGGTTTACTGTTAAAAAAATGAGAACAAAATAACACTACTGTATTATTAATAGCATCAATGATTTTTGCCTATCTCGAAGGAATATGACCGTCTCAAAGAACCCAATGATAGTCAATAATGTCGGACATTGCGTTTAAACTGAAACTGAAGAGTGAATGAACGGTCGGTTAACTGCAGTGTTTTGCTAGCTGGTTGTTGAACTCAACCAAACGCGTCGTCTTATTTGAGATTAATCAGATAGACAACATAAAAGTAATCTTACAGCTTACATCTGCATAAAAAGACGTGAATGCGCACATGAACTTGACGTGCTAGTATGATCTTGTTGTGGATGCGCTCTTCCTTTAACAGGGCGCTGAAAGACTAACACAAGTATACCACAAGTTATAAATGGAGAATAGAGGATATGTTTGTAAACATAAATCCATCTCTGCACTTATGATTGTAAGAACGACAAACAATATGCGTTACAACTACTGCACAAAACTCTGATTTTGAACAGCAAATACTTTAACAAATAATAAAACATACTTAGAGGTTCTGATCTAGAAGCGTCAGATTCAGATTGCCCTAGCAAAATTGGAATTGGAATTATCCCTTTTTTTAGGAATAGTCTTTGTGCACAGTTTTGTTCTCTCCCAGGTTCACAGATCAACTATGATCCCTATACTTGACATCACACATGCTGCAATCATGCTGTGCACACTACGAAATCAATGCTAAAACGATTTATCGCGCAGCCCTAAACTGTACTCTTTTTCCAGATTGTTGTTGTCTTTCTTTACCTGAATGTCATTAGAGAAAAATGCTTAGTGAAACTTAACCTTTATCTCAAATAATTTCTCGTATTTGATAAATATATTGCCATTCAATTCACTGTTTCACTACTGTTTGACCTTCATGGCTGAATACACAAAACTCCCAACATTGACTGATTGAATGTGCCTTAGGGCCCTTTCACACCTACCTTGTTTGGTCCGGACTTTCGGACTTTTCTGTTTGGTCCGAATCAAAATTACAGGTGTGAAACCTCCCTCGGACCACGGTCCGGACCAAACAGATGAAATTTGGTCCGACGAAAAGAGGTAGTCTCGGTCCGGATTAAACTGAACGAAGGTTTGGTTCGTTTCTAGAGTGAAAGCCGTTTCTGTATGGTTCGGACTTTCGGACCTTTTACAGAAAGTTCTGGTGGTTCCCGCATATCCGAAAAACAGAAGGTGGCAGGAAAAATGAGCCGTGTAGCACATGGGGAGAGGAGGAGACAAGGTTTTTAATTGAAGTATGGTCTGATGACATAATAAGAAGTCAACTTGCAGTCTTCTCCTCCTTTCCTGCCGGCGACGATAAAATGTTCGCACAACGAGGACGTTCATTTGGCGCATTTGAACTAGCCTTGTGTATAGTTGGTGCTGCAGGTAATTATGCCATAAAAATAACAATATAGTTGCAACGATATGCGTCTGTTCATTCATGTTGTCAAAGTTACCCGCCGAATTGACAACACGCTGACGTCAGACGCACGTCCATTTACAAAACCAATCAATGTCAATATGCAGCCAACATAGATGATGACGACAGGACGCAAGTATGCCACGTAAAGTTCTTTAGTGCGCTCGCAGAATTGCAGTGTGAAACCAAACCAAAACTTTCTGAAAATATAAAATGTATCAAAACGTGATCTTTGGTTCGGACCTTGGTGTGGACTTTCAGGTGTGAAAACGCCCTTAATCTCAATAAGACTAAAAACACTTTGGACTTCATTAAGTAGAACAGAGACAACTATTTTTTCTACCTTGTTTTTTAAATTAGGTGCATTTTGGTGTGCACGTTGTTTTCTGATGTACTGTACATATTAGTGGAAAATAATTAATTGTACAATGAGATCCAGCAGGAGTAAGAATTCCTCATAGAGCAAGAAAACAATTAGCTGCTAATTAAGAGCGAAACACCCACATGCAAAAGGAAAAAGTAAACATGGAGGAAACATCTTGATCCGTTCAACATTTTTTAGCAGACTAGTAGTTTAGGGTTAGAGTTAGTAGAATAAGTTGACATTTACAAAGTGAATGTTGGGGGACCATTAAAATAAAGCAGAGCTTTCTGTCCATCCATTGACTTTTGCAACTACCACTTTCAAGCCAAAAAAGGTAGTAAAGACATCATTAAAGTAATCCTTGTGACTCCAGTGTAGGGGTGGGAGATATGGCAAAAATATCATATTACGATTTTTTTCAGAAAAATCACGATTCATGATTTTATTACGATTTTTTTCATGTTGGTTTTACTATTTTGCAAGTGACTTAGTAGAATGTCTAAAGTAGACTATCAAAATAAAGTGTAACCTGGTCTATTTCAATGTCTGAACAGCTAATTTCGCCGAAACGCAATAAGTTTGCCATATTTGAGACAAATATGATCAAATCAATGCTCCACTAAAGTTTAGAAAAGACAACTGGCCTGTGGGATTTGTAAGATAATAATTAGAGTCCTGAACTCTCTGGAATCACAAAGCTCTCAAAGAGCCATTTAACAAAAGACATTTCTCAAATTTCTCAAAGAAATGGAAAGTATCGTAGTAACCACAAACTCACATATTCACGCTAAAGACATAAATTGGAGTAAAAGGTGTGCTTTAAAAGACTGAACCATTTTATCCTCAATGGACATATTGCATATTATCAAAACTGAGACCAAGACAAAATAATACTTCATCCTGAATCTTGAAAACTCACAAATACTGATATGTAAGAGAAATACTACAGTAAAGAGAAGATAGCAGTGGGAATGCTCAACAACTGCTCAGGCTTTAAATAACCAAAATCGTCCACTGCTAGTGCTTTAGCAATGTAATGAGGTCTGGTTACATAAAAAGGGGGGCTGTGGGTAAGATCCACAAAACAGACTGTTGTGTTGTCAGAGGGAGGACACTCAATGGCTAACTTTTAAATGGCTACTGAGATATGTTACCAACAACACCAGAAGTTTCTGTGAGAAAGCAAATCCACTGGAGGGGAATTTATATCACACCTGTGTTTACTTCTCACTTTTTAATAATAGCAATAAAATATACAGCACAATTTCTGTTTAAATTACATCATTTTGATGTAGAAATACTATGCAAACATGTTGTTCAGTAAAATGGAATAATGAGCTTTTGAGTCAACAGCAGAGATGACAAAGGGTGAGAGAGGTGGAACACAAAAGCAGGTGACCGGGCAGTTATTTGTTTTCATTTCCTGGTTAACGTTACTCTCTTCTCATGTAGCTGTTAGAATAAAGCTTTTATACCAGCAAGCCAAATAATGCCTTATCAACCTTTTTTGTTCAGGAGTGTTATAGACCAGTAGATCAGATCTGTAATGCAAGTAAAACCAAAAACTTCAGAATTTCCCAAATCAGTATTTGGGATACTAATTTATGCAAGTCCTATACTCTGATTTTATCATCCCTGTGCAGGATGTCCTGCCTTAAACTTCCACTTTATTAAACTCCCAACTCATTTATGGATACTTTCACTCTAAATAGAAACAGTTTACTGAGAGATTTGATGTGTGGCTTACATAAGGTGGTCAAGATAGTTTAAAAGAGAAATTGTTCAAGTAGGCACTATATGAGCCATCATCTGTCCAGATAGATAGATAGATAGATAGATAGATAGATAGATAGATAGATAGATAGATAGATAGATAGATAGATAGATAGATAGATAGATAGATAGATAGATAGATAGATAGATAGAGTCACTTATTGTTACATACATCATTTTGAAGAGGTAGCTATATCATTGAAATCGGTGAAAACATTTTGTAACTTAATATAATACACTCACTCTACAGGTCTGATGGTAGCGTCTCCCAAATTCATCTCTCATAAACTAAATCCGTTTTGTATCAACGCAATTCACTCGTATATCCAGGCGTGGACATTGGTAGCCTATATACCTAAAAAAAACATTCGAGTGTCACCTTTAAAGAAAGAACATGAAAATACACTTTAGCAGAACAAGGATAAAACTATTTTACAAAAAACACAGCTGAGCAGCACTAAGGTGCCACGGTCACAGAATAACTTAACGTTACATTTACAGCAGTCTGGACAAGTGTTTGGTGTACGTTAACGTTACACACTTATAACGAAAACAAATGAAGGTGTTCAAATGTTTCACTTGCCACAACAGAGACTACGAACCAAACACTAACACTAAAAAGTTTAACACAGCTATTGCCATGAAATGTTGCGCGCCAAAGCAAAACGAATATCGCCAACGAAATATATCTATAATATAAAACACTGAAATACTTACGTGGATTCGGCTTCTTCTAGGTGGACAAAAACGGCACAGGAGTTCTGAACTCTATTCTAATCCGTCCAGCGTCCACCAGGCAGCGCCGTTCCCGCGGCTTCTCGAGCCCGCGCTCAACTGTAGCCTGGAATTCTGAGCGCGAGAGCGCGAGAGCGCGCACGAGAGAATTGTATTGATACAGTGAGAGAACAGCGCGCACGAGAAAACAATATTGATACAATGAGACTGTCAATAAATGACTCTCTCTCTCACCACCTAAAAAACGATTCTCTAAAGGACAGTTCGCATTAGAGTGACTGCCAATATGTTGTTTTTTGTCATTACCGATTTTAATTGTCTTTATATAAAACATAAAATCAATTTATTTAATTGTTAGTAGTATTCTTGTAATATCAATGTGTAATTGCTAATGAAAATACGGGATTTGACTATGGTAACCGTTAAGCTGCTGAAACAAAAGCTGCACTTAATATTCAAATAGTGTTTACTCCAAGCGTCCCTAGCGTTTGTTATTCTTTTGCGGTCTCCCTGATTGGCTACTCGACGTTACGCCACGCCCTCTGTCTATTTAAACAGGATTCTCGGATTCGTACAGTAGGTCAAACCATGCCAAAGTCAAACTCGTGAAAAAATACTCTCATCTCATACCGACGTTAATCTATGTGTAGGAAGCATTACAGTTTTTTCTATAACGGAGTTTGAAAAAAATATTATATTACAAATGAAAGGACAGCATCATTGTCTGCTGATTTAATCACCACTGCAATTAATCACCACTGACCATTTTACAACTTTCTTCCTAGAATGACAGATCCTGTTGCGCCGTAACCCTAAGAGGGCGTTGTGACACTAAAATATGTGTAGTTGTAAAAGTTAAAAGAAGATACTTAAAATACTGGAAATCAATGTGCAATTTTACATAGAGTTGAGTAAAAGCTAATTCAAGCTTTAATAGTAGGCTACAATATTTTTTAAACACATATGTAATAAAGTGTGTAAATATGCGTGTGCTAATTATATAGGCTATAATCATGTGGCCTATTGCACTTACTTCTAAATTTCAAATGAATGAATTTAATGAGACAGACAGCCGTGTGATCTTTTTTAATGCCATTCATATACATAGTTTAGTTTTTGGTGAGATGAAGTCCCGCCTGTAGGGAGGTCCAGGAAATGGCACCTCCTGTGCTTTGTAAAGCTTTTTGACAGACAGGATCACACAAATTTCACATATTCAGCTGTCATTACCAAGAAACATGACAGAGAACAGCGGGACTGGGGCTGGTAGGTCATACAGTCTTTTTAGTTGTGTAATTAATGCTGCATAAGTTTTATAATAAGTTCATAATAAGTTTTTTTTTATGATTAGGGCAGATTTATTATTAATATTATTATTATTGTGATTTTTGTTACAGCATTCATTGAAATTGTATTCATTATTTGTAAAAAGTTAACCATTAAAAAAATTATAACAGCATGATCATGACATGTATTTAAACATTAAAAAGTATAACATTTCAACATCTAGAGTAGACACTTTACAACGTCTACTCGTCTACAAAGCCGTCAGTTTACAACGCATGATGCTGAACACGATCATGCTATGACCAGTAGATGGCATGAAAACACAAACTAAAATGCAAGTCTGTTACAAGTTCCTGCTTGTGGTGTCATTTTATTTTGTCTACCTTCAATAAAGAAATGTTGAACCAATGTTAAGATTTCAGAATATATTATAAGCATATTATACTTTATTATAATTAAATTATATGACTTATCATTGTGTTCTTTGTGTGCCCTCCAAGCTGAAGTGACAGAGAGCTATGCTGACTACTATAACCATGAAGAGACTCCTGGAACCCCATGCAACAATGGCAACACAAAGGCCTTCAGTGAGGTTTTTCTTCCCACCCTGTACAGCATAGTTTTCATTGTTGGCTTCATCGGAAATGGCCTGGTAGTGTGGGTGCTGATCAGATACCGTCAGAAATCCAATATGACAGACGTGTGCCTCTTCAACCTAGCCCTGTCTGACCTGCTCTTTCTTGTGTCGCTCCCTTTTTGGGCTCACAGCGCCATAGATGAGTGGATTTTCGGCAAATTCATGTGTCATACCATAACAGGTTTCTTCATGATCGGCCTCTATGGCAGCATCTTCTTCATGGTCCTAATGACATTGGATCGCTATGTCGTCATCGTCCATGCCCACAGTCTCTTTTCCAGAAATCGGTCTGCAAAAATGGGTTTGATCCTGGCCTCATTTGTATGGATGCTCAGTCTGTTTGCATCCCTCCCTAATATTATTTTTGCCAAAGAGAAAAATGATCCAGGCATCAAAGCATCCTGTGGAACCGATTTTCCTGAAGGTACAGCCTGGATGTCATTTACTTACCTTCAGATGAACCTCCTGAGCTTGATTATCCCCGTGATTATTATGAGCTTTTGCTATTCCCGGATCATCCCCACTCTACTCAGCATAAAATCACAAAAAAGACACAAAGTCATCAGACTCATCCTGGCTGTGGTGGCAGTTTATTTCCTCTTCTGGACTCCATACAACATTGTCATGTTTCTCATGTTCCTCCAGAGGAAAGGCAACTTTCTTTCTTGCGACTGGCATACTAATTTGAGCCTTGCCATGCAGTGGGTGGAAACTATCGCCTTAAGCCACTGTTGCCTCAACCCTATTATCTACGCCTTTGCTGGACAGAAGTTCAGAAGAGCAGTCCTTAAAGTCCTAAAAGATCAGTTTCCATTTTGCTTCAGCCATTGCACAAATTTGTCTCGACAGTTATCGGAACGCAGAAGCTCAGTCTTCTCCAGATCTTCTGAGTATTCCTCGACACAAATTGCATAGAGCAAACATGTTCCTCCAGAGAGTTGTTTTCATTCCGAGTAGCTTATATTTTTACCATCCTTAAGTTCCCCTTTTTATTGAATGTATCGAGTTTATCTTAAAAGTTGTCTTTGTTCTGTTTTTTGACACTTTTGTTTGACAATATGTTAAGTATGAGAATGCAGAACTTGACGCTGTTGCTAAGATGTTCTTCCCTGTGCATGTATATTGCTTATATTTTAGATTTGCA
This sequence comes from Rhinichthys klamathensis goyatoka, assembly GCF_029890125.1. Classification (NCBI taxonomy): domain Eukaryota; kingdom Metazoa; phylum Chordata; class Actinopteri; order Cypriniformes; family Leuciscidae; genus Rhinichthys; species Rhinichthys klamathensis. The sequence continues at coordinate 2,673,860 of NW_026606559.1, forward strand.
AATGATACAGAAAATGGTTTTGATATGAATGATTTCATCAGAAATTTTAAATAAACCCAGTGTTTGTATTTGCATCAGGGGCTAAAAATGCTTTATTTTGCAGTTATGACGTTTTGAAATCTTTCTTGAAATACATTTAGAATAGCATGTATTTTATGTTTTGCTTTTAGTTTTTTAGTTTTTTAGTGCTAAGTGGTTTTTAATAAAGGATTTTTAATCAACGCATTGTCCTGATTGTACTATAATAAAGTATTATGCAGAGGGGAAAAAAACTTTCACAGTTTACCCTAAACAAAATCACTCTATATTTTTTATAGAAGATACCAAACTTATGAGGTTGAATTCCCTAAAATACTTAAGATGGGAATTATGACGTGTCATATTATGGGGGGGAGTGGGGGTTGGGGTTTGGGGTAACAGTCTGTCCGTCACAGAGAGGAAGTCTGACGCATAGCTGTAAACCACATCTGCGTAAGTGTTTATCTTTCTATGAAACACGTGTAGGCACAATGTGCGTCCCAATTCACACTTATGCATTATTCTAAGCTATTAGGGTGGGAAAGAAGTGTGAATGTAATACACTTTATGCACTTGCAGTTGCAGCTTTATTTATGTACAGCAGAAAGAGAGGGGCTATTCAGTGCTGGATGACAAAATACATAAATCTCTTAAACAAGACGGGGGAGAACATATAGTGCATAGTGTATGGGACACAACTACTGTTTTAAGTATGTTAAGTTTGTGGCCATTTGTTTAATAATACTCCCACTTTCTAAGACTTCTCTTTTTAAACTGCTTGCTGTGTTGTCCTCTAAAAAAAAACATAAAAAAAACAACAATTTTCAATATTCATATAGGTTTCATCAAAGGAAAGTGTTTGAGGTTAGTCATTCATTTTAGATACATAAATGGGAGTTTGGTTGTATTGTGATAAACAATGTGGGCAACCACTTGGGGGATATTATTGTGGCAAGGTGCATTACAAGCTCTGTTTGCTGCTTGATTCTGAATAAGATGAAAGGTTTCTTCCACTGCTAGATCAGTGCAGATCAACCACTAGATGAGGTTCCAACATCCTCTATCACAACATGTGCTCTGTTTCAAAGAAAGGCAGAAAATGTTCAAACAAGTGAAGAATAATAAGACTTCTCAAAATGTTATTAAAAGAACAGAAATGAGACAATTAATATGGTACACAAATGATTACCCATAATAATAACAAGAACATGCATTTCTGCACTTATACTTCATCCATCTTATTTTTACCACAAGAGCCGACATGGCCATTTTTAACTTGAATGTGCGAGCTTCTGGGCGGAGCTTATTTTCTCTTCTTTTAAAAAAAATGTGTACATAAACAGTGTGTTATGCTATGTTATACAAACAGTTTTGTAGCACAAACAGTTTACTGTGTACTGCACAGTTTTATTCTTCTAGTTATTAACCTATAAGGACTAATGAATTATCTTTCAGGTTGAAATGTAAAGGGGAGTGAAAAAACATAGGTCTTAAAGGGATAGTTTACCTCTGAAAATAATAGCATTGACTCACTTTCATTTCATTCCAAACCTGCATGACATTCTCTATTCTGTGGAACAAAAGAAGATAAAAGTAGAAAAAAGGTTTTGACTGTTTATGTCCTCTCAGTCGTTAGTACTGTCGCCTGAAGGCAGGCAGGCAGAGGCGGACCGAGTACAGAGCTTTGTTACTTGAGTAAAAGTACAGATACCCCTTGCTAAATTTTACTCAAGTACAAGTAAAAGTACTACATTCAGATGTCTACTTAAGTAAAAGTACTAAAGTACTTGTTTTTAAAAGTACTTGAGTATCAAGAGTACAAGAGTAGATTTTCTAAATATTGCATTACTAATCTACTGCCACAGTGCTTACATTTATGCACAGAAACGTCCTACATGGAGTTATGAAAAATGTTAATGTTAATACCTTGGAGAATGTAAAAGGAATTGAAAGTAAAATCTAGTCATTTTCATCTTTTTATCATGTTGCTTTATTTAATTTAATTAAATTTTGGGGGGGTCCCATCTTTAAATGCGGGGACAACACACACACACACACACACCACATGTAAGGGTGGCGCTGCCAATAAAGCACCTAAAAGCTGTCACAAAGAACCGGCAAAAGGAATGATTATGAATATGTAAAATATAGCAAGGAGATATTTTAATTGTTTATTAATAAACACTTGTTAATAAACAAGTGTTTTCTTTGTCAGTGTTGGCTAGATGAAGTTGACGATGCTGACTCGCGATCTTCAGTAGTGAACGCGCCAGAGAGAAATGCACATTTCATACGGATTACATAAGCAGAGAACAGTCTGTAGTCTGTTTTCTTTCGTTTTGAATTTTTCTGTTTAAAAGTAGACATGTCTGTGAGAGGCAAGTAGGCTACCTTATACACTGAGTTTCGGTTCATTTATTAGACGAGATCCAGTTCACGTGCCGGCGCCTCCGTTTCTTATCTATCGTCTGCTTTTTACTTCTTATTTATTAAACCCAGGCAATTGGTTGATGAAACATTGATTAAAATTAAGATACAATTAATGCAAAACGAAATTCAGGTTAAAGAAAGGTTTTGTGTTTTCTGTTTGATGTCTCTGTGAAAGTTTTAAAGCATTTTTTATGCCGCTTTCAGAGCGCTCACGTCCGTAACGGAGAACACGTCCATAACATTGTTTTTTCCTCATAAATGCAAACCCGAAAAATAAAATAAAACAAAATTAGCGCCAACCCTTCTTCATTCGCTGGGTAGTAGCCTACTTTGGTTTGCGCAGTGTAATTCACATAATCAGTAAAAATATATTTTGCCTCCTAAAGTTTTTTTTTTAAGAAATCAGAAATCCATCGTGGCTACGCCACTGCCACATTTGAACCTGACTGTGTTAAACACACCACATACTCAAGAACATCAAATCAAATGCTTGGCTTACATTAATGTGTAATATAAAATCTGACCATGGAGTTGACTTTGGCGGAAAGCTGAAAGTGATTGCTGATAGGCTGTCCCAATCAGTGGCGCCTGCACAATCCAATCACGTTTGAGAGGGAAACAACAAATTGAGGGTTTCCGAGATTTTTCTTTTTTTTTTTACTTTTTTTTTTTTTTACTCGGGTACTCACGGTTATGGATAGAAATGTATTGGAGTAAAGAGTACAATATTTGCCTCTCAAATGTACTTGAGTAAAGTCATGAGTACTCCCCAAAAATGATACTCGAGTAAAGTACAGATCCCTCAAAATTGTACTTAAGTACTGTACTCAAGTAAATGTACTCCGTTACTGTCCGGCTCTGCAGGCAGGTCCCTGGATTGAGTCCAGGCTGAGCCAGGAGGCCTTTCTGTGTGTTGTTTGCATGTTCTCTCTGTATCTGCGTGGGTTTCCACTCTGAACAGGGAGCCCACAATGCAACGCGAACAGGGTCCCCAGGCAGTGCCTAAAAGGGGCGGGCTCTCACTGCTATTTGAATGGGAGGCCTCGACCAGCGCTTTGCAGGGGCTTGAGTGTGCGTGGCCCATGGACAGGGAACTCAGGCAGTGTTTGAATTGGGGAGCTGGCAGTTATCATAGTGATATGGTTTGATTGGCTGAGTATACGTTGGATTTGGGACCATGTTTGGACCTCTAGAAGACTTCTGACGACCAGCGACCGAGTGCTGGTTTTGAAAGCAGAATCTTGTAACTGGATGGTTGGAGTCATCGACGAACAGCAGGTCGAGGTATTTATGCTGCCTTCACATGCCGTCACAACATAATGGTGACAATCATCAAACATGCACATTTTTGAACTGCTCCCTGTTTTTTTTACAAACTTCTGCCCTCACCTGTGTTCGTGAGGTTCAAGCGGCCATGGGCTTACATTTCATCACACAGTAGAGGGGGACAATAAATAAGCTGTATTTCTCAAGAGCAATTTTTGAAGGGGACACTAATTTTACAGCTAAAATTGTACTTGTAGCTTACACAAAGGGATAGTTTTGTATCCTCCAAAGTATTTTAGATTTTGTCTGGGACAGACAAGCCCACTGATCTGCCATTTAACATTATATTGAGCAAATCCCAACACAACGGTAGATCTACAATATTAGCCTAAAATCAGTTCACACATAGGCTTATTGCTTTGTTAGTTGTAGTGGGTGACTAACTATTAAACAAGCAAGGTTATAATCGCTGACATAGCGGACTCATGGAAAAATAGATTGGATATCCTTTTTTTGTCATGACTAATTTATTAATGACACAGCATCATCTGTATTAAAGAGAAAATAATCACTTCATCCAATGATTAAAGTGAATAAGATAGCCTTGACAGACGACTTACTGGAGTTCCACAACTACTGAAGAACTTGTTCTCTCCCACCGGACTTGTGCGTAGGTGGGGGGACTCAGTGTTTCTGAACTTAAATCGTTTGTATTGTTTCACTACATACAGAATTATTTTAAGTACATATCATATTATTTACAATACACAGCATGTTTTTTTATATATTTTAGGGGGGACAACCCTCACCCCGTGATTTCCGCCTATGCAAGTGACTCACTTTTCTAATCCCTGTGAGCCCTCTGCCTGTGTTCACTGGTTTAACACTACCAGATAGTAAGTTTAACCACACCATAATGACAAGCGTCCTCGCTTCAACAATGAAACTCATATTCTCACACCTCTGGCAAGAGATGTGACTTACTCTCAATGCAGTGAATCTCATATGCCCCTTAGATATAACTTTGCTCTCAGTTACGCTGATGGTATGCAAATCTATTTTACTGCACAGCACAATCTGTTTTTCATCCCCCTTCCTTAACATCTTGCTAACACAGTGTCAGCGTTGGTTGCAGCAGAGATGAAACAGGATCTAAGTACAGCAGTATTTATTTAGAAATGAACTCAAATCTCCACAAAACAGACTCTCATGAACAAGTTCAGGACCAGAAAAACCAACATAACACAATGTATAACCATAGCTTATAACTGGCCATGAATAGAAGGACACACAGGGCTTAAGTACACTGCAAACAGAGGAACTAATGAGACTAATTACCTAGACACACCTGAATTCAAACTCTAATCAAATCAGACATCATAGTGACAAATTGATAGGGGACCGAACTAATTAACAGAACAAGAAAACCAACAAACAGACATGAACCCAATCAAAATGTGACAACATGATCTTAAAGTAAAAGTATGGATGGCTCAAAATTTCTTAAAATTGAATACTGGAAAAAAAGAAATCCTGTTAGTAGGCCCTAAATCCTTTGTCTCCTCCAAACTTGACTTCCCCATTAACATCGACAGCGTTTTAGTTCATCCGTCCCCTATTATACGCAATCTTGGTGAAAAATCATAAAGAATATCAGTCACAGCAGCAATCGTTCTCCTCTCCGCCATGTTTAAAATGTAGGCCTATGGCCCGACCAACTCTGTAACCTGGGTATTAAAATTATCCTGAACCTCCCAGTCATGACTCTCCCAATTTTTAACTAGGAAACTCGTATTTACGATAATTTTGATAGCATGTGAAGGCAGCATTAACCTGGGAGATTCTGTATTGCAGGTGAGATAAAATGGAATGATAAAATGGAATGATATAGTCCATTACATACCACACCCACAGTAGGCTTCCCACAAGACAATGTCAACAAACACACGTGCTCAATATCTTTACACACAAACACTGCATGCAGGATCTCACTGCAATCGAAATCAAACCCACACAAATTACAAAGGAGCCATACTATCCATCAACCCACTTTACATTTCCCCATCTGACAGCTACCCCCCCACTTCAACATAAGTCGTCCCGACTATGTCACCGCTTGGTTCCTCAATGGCCGGGTGCCCTGTGTAGATCGCTGGGAGCGACGTGGCCCTATGGACTGTTCTGCAGGGGCTTCTGGTGGTGGACATTCCATCTCTATTGGACCATCACGTTCCTGTGAGGCTGTACTGGGCCTCTCTTGAGAGTCAGGGTCGCCGCTGGTGGCCTCCATATCCTCTAGTTGAGGTGATTCCAAGTGTGGTGGAGGGTCTGGAACAGGTGCCTCGGGTACTGGTGGGGGCAGAGTGCTCCAGAACACCAGGGGTCTGTATCCACGGTTGTTGCCATCCCCCCTGTGGCCAGGAAATACCTTCCTCCTGGGTGGATCGTGCCTGTTCATTGGCTGGCAGCTGTGGAAAAGACACTGGACACACTCGCAAGTTATTCCTATGAGCAGTACGAATAGGACCTTCCTCACCTTCTGGACGAATCAGGTATACTGGTCGGCCCGGGCGCAGTTGGGAAACTACCACAAAGGTTGTCGGTCGCCATCGAGGTGCCAACTTTCTGTGGGCTCGCCGACGGAAGTGCCTAAGGAGGACACGCTCCCCAACCAGGAGGTCCAATGCCTTGGCTCTCTGATCCCGACGGGCCTTATCACTTTGCTGCCTCTGCCAGGTATGTTGTTAGACTACTTTGCATGCCTGGTTAAGTACCTGATGGTGGGACTGGACCCACCCGTTGAGGGTCTGTCGCTTGGTCACGGGCCCAGCCTCGTGGATCCAATCTTCTGGGAGCCTTGCATGTCTTCCAAACACAACATAGTAAGGAGTGAGGCCAGTGTTGCCATGTGGGGTATTATTGTACGCCTGAAGAAGGGCAGGTAATCTCGTTGGCCACTGGGACTGTGCCTCATCTGTTAAGGTTCCTAGCAGCTTCAGGAGTGTCTGGTTAAATCTCTCACAGGCTCCGTTTCCCTGCGGGTGGTATGCCGTGGTACGCTTCGTCCGGCATCCATACAAGAGACAGAGCTGCTGAAATAGATCTGAGGTAAAGGCCGCCCCACGGTCCGAGAGAATGCGCTCCGGGCTCCTGTATACCTGGAACAGGTTCTTCCATACTGCCTTGGCAGTGGTGGCGGCGGTCTGATCCCTGGTGGGCACTGCAAGGGCATATTTCGAGAACAAATCGGTCATTTCCAGAATATAGGGATATGCGTCTCCTGGACGACCCAATGACAAAAAGTCAATGCCCACCATCTGAAACGGATATGAAGTCTCTATGGGCACCAAGGGTGCTCTTACCTCGGGGCCTGCTTTTTACACTACACACCTAGGACAATCAGCAGCCCATCCAGTCGAGTCCCGTCTCATCGCATACCAGAAGAAGCGCTTCTTCAGCAGGGAGAGTGTTCTCTCCGCACTAGGATGGCCACCTTCTATATGGTATTCCTGCCACAGAGTTTTCGTATGAGCACTGGGAACCAGAATTTGGCACAGATTCTGGCACAGATATGGGTGAACAGGATTCACCCATATGCCCCTCTGTTCTGGTTACTCTCCGCAGGGCATCCTGGCCTACTTTAATCTGGTCCCACTCACGCAAGAACTGCTGGAGTCCCACACTCAGTCCAACCTGTTCTTCTACAGGAGGGGGTTGGCCCTGTTGTTTCCAGGAGAGCAACTGACTTACGTCGGGGTCTTCACGTTGTCGTGTGTACCACACGGGTTGCTCCGTAGAATACTCCCCTTCAGTGGACTTTGCTCCAACCAGCCGGGTCATGACCTCTTGTTGTTCCCCGGGAAGTCTAGATAGGACGTCAGTGTTAAGGTTAGCAGTCCCCGGACGGTATCTGATTGTATACTTGAAGTTGGCTAGCTGGGCTGCCCACCGTTGTTCTACCGCTCCAAGCTTCGCTGTCTCCAAGTGCACGAGTGGATTGTTGTCAGTAAAGACTTCTACCTCCATTCCCCATAGATAGTCTTTGAACTTGTCAGTCATTGCCCACTTAAGGGCCAGCAGTTCCAAATTGAACAAGCTGTAGTTCTGGTCGTTCCTTTCAGTGGGATGGAGACTTCAACTGGCATAGGCAATGACGCGTTCTTTTCCATCCTGCACCTGGGCCAGCACTGCACCCAGACCCTCAAGGCTTGCATCGGTGTACAAACGGAAAGGCAGATTAAAATCGGCATAAGCTAAAATGGGAGGACTCACCAGAGCTTCCTTCAGCTGTTGGAATGCCTGTTCGCACTCTGTTGTCCAATGGATAGGTGCAGTCTTGTGGGTGGTTGCCATGTCTTGTAACAGGCCATGGAGAGGAGCAGCAATCTTTGCGAACGCAGGAATATACCGAGGGTAATATCCCACAAGTCCAAGGAAGGACCGTTCCTGGCGGACATTCTGCGGGGCAGTCCAGACCTGGATGACTACAGTCTTCTCAGGGTCGGTGGCTACCCCTTCTGAGCTTACTATATGTCCCAAATAGGTCACTTGTTTCTTGAATAATTGAGCCGCTCAAACACTTTGTCCAAGTCCTGGAGGTGCTGGTCAAAGCTTGATGAATACACAATGACATCGTCGAGGTATATTAGTAGTGATTCGTTCAGAAATTCGCCAAGATAGCGCTGCATGAGTCTTTGGAACGTTACTGGTGCGTTACAAAGCCCAAAGGGCATACGCTCAAACTCATATAGCCCTAGGGGGGTGGTGAAGGCAGTCTTCTCCCTGTCCCGCTCGTCCACCTCGACTTGCCAATAACCACTGGCCAGGTCCAATGTTGAGTACCATTGGGCACCTTTGAGACTGGTCAGAGACTCCTCGATGTGGGGGAGGGGGTAGGCATCTTTATGCGTGGCAGAGTTCAGCCTCCGGTAGTCTTTACAGAATCACCAAGACCCATCCTTCTTCTTTACGAGTACGATTGGTGCAGCCCACGGGCTAGAACTCTCCCTGATGACCCCACCATCCAGCATGTTCCTCAGCAAGCTCTTTAGTTCAGGATACAGTGAGGGTGGAACTGGTCTGTATCGCTCATGACTAGGAGGGGCAGCCCCGGTGTGAATCTGGTGTTTCACGATATTGGTGTGGCCAAAGTCCTCATCATGCTCCGCAAAGATGGAACGCCATTTCATCAACAACTCCTGCAGGTGTTGGCGCTGTTCCTGGTTCAATGCACCACCCTCTTGTTCCAAGCCAGATGGTAAGGTGGAGGGACTGGCACAGACAGTGCTGACCCCAACTTTGACCACTCCAGGACTGCCCGGTGTCAGTATAAGCTCCCTTTGCCCAAAAATGTGTTCAGGTGGCAGTGGGGTAACTTTTGCAAGTGGCCGACGCTGGGGGACCTCTCCTGGGAACTTAGTTGGATTGCAGAGCCTCAAAGGCAGGTGGCCATCAAGTACTACAGCAATAGTGAGTGCTGTACGCCAACTTGACTCCTCATCTGCCAACGGTTCAATCAGCACTGTGCAGTTGTCTCTAGGCACTTCATCACTCGTTCGACACCACAGCACCATCTCTGTCTGAGGAGGAATAACAACAGAAGGCTGCTTAGTTAGCTTCGCCACCCCATGTCCCAATGCTGTTGGCCCCTTCTGCTGTATTCGTTGGCATACTGCAAAGGCCTTCTCCCATAAGTTATCTTCAGTTGGCGCCACAGCAGCCCGGAAAGCCACCACCCCTGGATGGATACCCTGCATGAGTTCCTTCCAGCATTCGGTTGTCACATTCATTCCCAGGACTGCCCTGTCACTGCCCAAGCACTGGTCTTCGACAATTATCACACCCTTGTTGGGAATACATACCCCTCCTACCTTAAAGTCCATCATGGCGTAGCCTATGTAGGGGATTTGTAGTCCATTGGCTGCCTTCAGTGTCAACAAGTTGGATTCATCTATCGTATTAAGGACGGTCTCCTGGAGTTGGCATCTAAACAGGGTCTCGCTGAAGAGAGTTACTTGAGAACCTGTATCTAAAAGACATCTAATTTGTTTACCATTTACTTCTACTTCTACTCCAGGGCACGTACCTATTAAGGCAGGTTTCGACAATGGGCCACCCTCGGTTGCATTCACCCCCACCACTCCTTCCCCTGTGACGGGGGTCACTAAAAACCCTTTGGCTGTCCTCGTCTTGGGCAGTATCTTTGTATGTGACCTGCTTCGCCACAATCCAGACAGATTGGCCGGCCATGTACGTCCCACTGATAATTCATGGTGAATGGAGGTGGACGTTGACGTCGCACTGGAAGAGGAGCCTGCCGGGTCCCAGGAATGGCTGATTGGCTAGCTACCGGCGCCACATAGGGAGATTGATTCCACAGTTCTTCTACCAATTTGCTACTAATACAGTCTTTAACTGTGATGCCAGCTCGTCCCGCAGCTCGGACTTCAAGCACTCTCGGAGGTCATCCAGGTCGGACTTACGTCCACCCCTTACATCGGAAGAAACTATCTGGGTACGAATAGCATGAGCCTCTACTTCAGCAGGGGGGCTGTCTAACTCCCTTTCCAATACACGAGCTTCTTTCAGGACAGCCTGGAACGTCAGCCTCTCATCTCTTCGCAAAAGTCGCTGTAGCTCCTGTCGTACTGGTCCTGTCCGAAGGCCCAGCACCACTACTACTACTATGGCCGTTCATGTCGAGTACGACAAACTGCTTCCCGTTTTGAGCGTCTCTCTTTCAGAAATGACTTGTAGGCCTCCTGAGAGTCCCTGCGGCCGTTGTTAATTGCTGTGCGCCATTTGGTTCTGTCATTTGCAATTGCCTCCCAGTTGTCCAGGTTGATGGAGAAAGCCTGAAGATCCCTCTTAATGACGTCTTTAAAACGTAGATGGGGGCGACCATGTTTGCGGGGGGCATTTGCCAGCTCGCCATAAAGAAAGATTTTTGGAAGGCGAGTGTCATTCATTCGATATATATGCCCAGTCCAACGGAGGTGGCGTTCACGAAGGATGGTGTACAGGTCACTGGAACCAGTTCTCTCAAGTATGACAGAGTTTGGCACATGATCCTGCCAGCATACACCCAGTATGGAACGAAGGCAGCGAAAATGGAAGGCGTTGAGGCGATGTTCGTGCCTCCTGTATGTTGTCCATATCTCACTTGCATATAGTAAGGTGCTCAATACACATGCATGGTACACACGGACTTTGAGGAGCATTGAGAGGTTCTTGTTGTGCCAGACACGCTTGCTCAATTTTCCAAACATTGATGATGCCTTCCCAATGCGCATATCAAGCTCTGCGTCAAGGTTGTTGTTGTTTGATACGGTGGAACCCAGGTAGGTGAATTTGTCTACCACAGATAGACATGTGTTGTTAATGTATACTGTAGGGTTTAGGGTTGCAGGTTGGGCAAGAATAACTGTCTTTTTGAGACTAATCTGCAAACCAAACTCTAGACATGCAGCAGCAAAAGATGAGCAGAGTAGTTGTAGATCTGCCTCTGAGTGGGCAACAAAGGCAGCATCATCAGCATAAAGCAGCTCACGTACCAGAATATGGCGCACTTTAGTCTTCGCCCGCAGTCTGGCCAGATTGAACAGCTTTTCTGAGCTGCGGGTATGTAGAAGGATACCCGAGTCATCAGGGAAGGCACGGCGTAGTAGGGCAGAGAAGAATATTCCGAAGAGGGTAGGAGCAAGGACACATCCCTGCTTTACCCCACACCTTATCTGGAACTCGTCAGAGCGAGTGCCTTCAGACTGTACAGTTGCCTTCATGCCCTCATGAAACTCAGTGATCACCTTCAGTAACTTTGGAGGGCAGCCAAGTCTTTGTAAAATGAGGAAAAGTCCAGATCGACTAACGTAGTCAAAGGCCTTGGTCAAGTCTACAAACACCAAGAACAGAGGTTTATGCTGTTCTATACACTTTTCCTGTAGTTGACGGACACAGAAAACCATGTCTGCTATGGAGCGGCCAGCACGAAACCCACACTGGGTTTCAGGGAGGATACGGTCAGCTAGGATTTGTAGACGTGGTAGAATAGTGCGAGCAAATATCTTGCCAGCAAGACTGAGCAGAGATATTCCTCTGAAGTTGTTACAGTCTGTCGCGTAATAGGGCATCTTCGTCCGTGGCGGCATTCCGTTCGGTGGCGCGCCACCTAGTATAGCATTCTCGTAGCCTCAAGCCAAATAGACTGACACCCTCATCTGGACCCTGGTGACATTTATAGAACTCTGCACGTCGCTGAGCATGGCTAGCTGTATCCCCAAAAATTCTTCCTAGGGCCTCTATGACCTTCTCACCGTCGGCACGGTCCGCATCCGGTAGGAGGGCTGCTTAAAAAGATTAACTGAAAAGGCTTTAAAGTCAGTTCACGTTTAATGAACTAATGAACTTTAGGTATGCCATTTAAGCATACCCATACCGCACTGTTGCTAAACGGGATGTGAATGTATGTCAGGTTACCTGTATGTTGGGACGGGGGCGTCAGCCTAGAATTACAAGTGCAAAAATGTGCACTATAGCACGAATCTATCTGTTTTCAAAGACAGATCGTGGAGATCTAATGGATCGCATATCCGTAGTTGGAACTGAACTCTGCAGGTAGGTATCTTTTTCAGAAACTTGATTGGGCACTCACTATCTGGGCACCTGCAATTCTGTTTTAAATGTCTGTGTGGTTTGAGACCTGTGGGGTCTGATATTCTTTTATTTTGTATTCATGCCCTGCATCCCAATATCCATATCCATCCTAAATATTATGTGAGTTTAGAATAAGTGTGTCCCAGTTTATAAAGTTTATCTAATATGTTAAGTTTAGAAAAATGTTTATTTAATGTTATCCGTGTTATATTTCATTTGCAATATCAATGTGGACTTTTATAAAGATCCGTTTGGCCAATAACTTTTAAATGCATCATTATGCATTAATATGAGGAGAGTGTTCGCATGAAAGACCTGCGACTACAGATCATCGTTTTACTGCATTTCTCTCTGATACAGAAGGAAATTTTATTAAATTAAATTAAATGTGGAGGATTTTAACTGTGACAAGATGATTGACAGGCCAGTTTTCTGTGACAGGATGCGACAGAGAGCAACTGTTAAAGATGCAATTGCATATGACTTGACAGTATGTCCCAAGCTTGTGTACTCTTTTGCTACACACTCAAAAGTATCTACTTTTTCTTCACAAAAAGTGTACATATTTTTAGGGTGTACTGTAGTATAAGTAGGCGAATTAACAGCAATGGTTCCAGTCCAAAATCGTCATGCCCTTCACTCGCTAACTTCCCTCCATCTCGTTCACTCGTATGTACGTCATTGCTTACGCTGCACGAGTGCCCACTACTGCCGGAAACTGCAATGGGCTGAATTGGAACGTCCTAAGCCCTTGATCACTTGGAATCAGCTATAGAGTTGATTTATTATTTAATTTTTGTTTTCCCTTTAAGAATTTGTTTAATGCAGCATCCACATGTATATAGGTGTGTTTGGGTTGTTTTAAATAAATAAAAAAAATAATATATATATATTATAGAGTTGTTTGTGGTGGTGGTGATTAGACGAGATCTGCGGTGACGTCACAATCGTGTTGCATTGTGGTATATGGAGCTGCCTGAAGTGTACATGCAGCCATACACAGCCATGCTGTGTTTTCAGCAGCCATATCACCCTGTAGCCCAAGACTGGTTGCCCACTGAAGCTAAGCAGGGCTGAGCCTGGTTAGTACCTGGATGGGAGACCTCCTGAGAACACCAGGTTGCTGCTGGAAGAGGTGTTGGTGAGGCCAGCAGGGGGCGCTCACCCTGTGGTCTGTGTGGGTCCTAACACCCCGTAAAGTGACGGGGACACTATACTGTCAAAGAGCACCGTCCTTCGGATGAGATGTTAAACCGAGGTCCTGACTCTCTGTGGTCATTAAAAATCCCAGAATGTCCTTTGAAAAAGAGTAGGGATGTAACCCCGGCATCCTGGCCAAATTTGCCCCTTGGCCTCTTTTCATCATGGCCTCCAAATCATGTCCATATACTGATTGGCTTCATCACTGTCTCCTCTCCACCAGTAAGCTGGTGTGTGGTGGGCGTTCTGGCGCAATATGGCTGCCGTCACATCATCCAGGTTGATGCTGCACATTGGTGGTGGTTGAGGAGATTCCCCCTTCCATGTAAAGCGCTTTGAGTACCCAGAAAAGCGCTATGTAAATGTAACGAATTATTATTATTATTATTACATAATAGTAGACTCATTCCCTCGGACAAAATCGAGGGAACGAGGGTCTGTCCACATAAACTTTCCTCGTCCACTTCACGAAGTGGAACGCACTTCAAAATGGCGGCAGGGATTCCCCCGAGGGGAAGTGCTTAGGGAAGTTCGCAAGTGCGTGTCTAAAAGTGGACTGGAACGCAACACTTGTTTCCTGAGTTTGTCATGTGATTCCCTTGTCCACATGTGATCAGAAGATGTCAGACCAGTTGCTGGTGTGTTTCGGGTCACCTAGGAAGGGGCTTTACATTTAAATCATTTAGGAGAAGCTGTTTTTCAAAGCGACTTACAAATGAGGAGAGCAATAGAAGCAATAAAACGAACAATAGGACAACAAAATGCAAGTGCTGTAGCCCTTCCAAGACAGGTGAGATTTTTGAATAATACACTGATGCTGCATCCGAATATGCCAACGTACCTACTATATATTTATAGTATTCATTAAAAAAAAAGTACCAGGGTGACCTACTACTTCCGGCGATATTCTGAAGTGTGCATTCAATAGACACTTTATCCCATGAGGCTTTGGAGAGGATTTGTGAATGGCAGAGATGTGACAAAACAACAACGGCACAGGTAACATGATGATGACAACATGGCAGATGTAGTTTGTCCGATTTACAACACAGATTCATATATGGAACATACCTTTTATACTGTTGCAAAGTAAGTTTCAAACCAAATGTAGTACTATACAGTATATGCGATTTCGGACGCAGCATCTGTTTTGAGCCTGAAAAACCTGTTAGGCTTTTCTATAAAATGTCAGTTTGCATTATAAATACCATGGCGAGCAGGAAAAAGAGACACAGTTTCGGCAACTTAGTCATAATTTATTTTCTTACAAGCATTAGTTTCAATTGCTCTTTATTTGTTCAATTCAGGGAAACTTACTCACTGTTGAAGCTGAAAAAGCATATAGCTCTTTTCGTCAAATTGTTCATTGGTGTGGGATGGCATGGTTTATCTATATAAACTGTCCTTTCAAGACATTGGCTGTGGGTGGGGGCAGCTATTAGCGTTTATTGAGTAGCCGTCACAGACTTAAATTACTCAGGTTTATTGTCTTATCTCCTCCCCGGGAATTTCTTTTTTGCATCCAAACCTGCTACCTCAGTGTGGTGACAGGAAATGTGTTCACATGTTACCTTCGCCTCACAAGATACAGTTATGAAGAAAAGCACACTCACATGCACATGCTTCAGTTTACAGGAAATTTGCTGAAGGCAAATGTACAGAAAGAGGCTGAAAATTATTACAAGTCTCAACATCTCAACAACAAGAGTGACAGCAATTTGACAAAATGAATGAATCCTATACAGACAGGTAAACAGATTTTTTTATTTTAAATTTACTGGATTATCATCATGTTGTGTTTAGATCCATCATTAAAAAAATGACAGAGATTGGCTCTAAAATGTAACCCCTGTCTCTTGAAAACAGTTATATGATATATTACATTCAGTGTTGTTTATGCAATTATTATCACATTCAAGTGATTCCTAATCAGTATTGGGAGGTTTTGTAAATTATTTGTCTTATACTGTAATTCACAAAAATAGTAGAGACACTGTAGAGAGATCACAGACACTGATGGTGTTATAGTGGGATTGTGGTGGGATGTTTCAAAGCATGTGGTTAAAGAGCATACTGAGACCTCCTGTTTCTACGTACTAATATTTGAGAAAAAAAAGGTCGGCATGTTTTGAGGTTTGGTTTAGTGGCACCTTCAAATCAGTTTCACTGTCAAATTTTGTATTCAAAATATTAGAAGAATTTCTCAAATGCCTACCTCATGTAGTGTGTCAGTGTATTGCTGCCAGCCATTATAATGCAATTACACCATGATGAAACTTTGTCTGATGTACAGCCAATGGTAACACTTTATTTTGATGGTCCACCTTAGACCTTCTACTAACTATAAGTAACTTTGCAACTACAGGTCAACAACCAGTCATTAGAGTAGACTGACTGCTTAATATCTGCTAACACTTTATTTTACAGACGTTCTATTGACTCTAAGTAACTTTGCAGCTACATGTCAATTTATTCTAACCCGAACCCTAACATCTAATCCTAACCTAACAGTCTGCTAGTACTCTATTGAGAATTAGTTGACATGTAGATGAAAAGTTACTTATAATTAGTAGAATGTCTAAAGTGGACCATCAAAATAAAGTGTAATCACAGCGGCTAAGAGCAACAGAATATAGTTACTCTCTACAAATGATTATGCATACTTTATGTAAAAAGTATATAGAAGTTAAATGACACATGTTTTCTGACTCAGTTTCCAGATTTACAAAAGTCCCCATCATGGAGATTTGCTAATGAATGCATTAGAACTTGCTGACACCTAGCTACTTTCATACCATGACATTTTCGCACATTTCCACTCCCAGTGTCATTGTACTCTGTGGTTTCAAAAAACAGTATCATAAACCACTGCATGATACTGTCAAATGAGTTGTCTCGGTATGTTACTAGTATTCATTGTGCTCAAGAACAACAGAAACTTTGTTTTCAAACTACTTTCAACTAATTAAAAAAAGGTGCTCATATAGTGATATTGAGTAAAAACAGCATTAAAACAATTAATTATTATAAATCATATATTATCATTATAAATAAATATAATCAAAACAAAGTATTATAAATTAATAATTCAATTAAAATATTACAATTTAAAACAATACATAGAAAAGCCACTTTTTCTAAAAAAAAAATTCAGCAAATATTGATGTAATTTGTTAGTCAGCATGTATAAGCATTTTTGTTATTGTTTTTTATTTATTTACTGACATTCATATTTCACTAAATAACATTTACTGTTTGTTACAGGATGGAAACAACACCATACTATTACGATGAAACCGGAAACACATGTACTAATGAAAATTCACACATAAATTCAAATCTCAAGGCAGCCATTTTCTACATAGTTTTTGTGATTGGCCTTCTTGGCAACATCACGGTCTTATGGGTCCTCTTGAAAAAAATGCATGTGAAAAATATGACAAATCTCTGCCTGCTAAATCTGGCCCTGTCAGACCTACTGATGGTCCTCTCACTGCCCTCCTGGGCTCTCTATGCTCAGGGCCACTACTTTAAAGCCAATGCAATGTGTAAGGCTATGGCAGGTACATACCAAGTGGGATTTTACAGTGGGATCTTATTCGTGACCCTGATGAGCGTGGATCGCTATCTGGTCATCGTACACGCCGTTGCGGTGCTGGGAGCGAAGATGCTGCGTTATGGAATTGTGGCGAGTCTCATTACATGGATGGTTTCGATCTGTGCCGCCCTTCCGGAGGCCATCTTTGCAGCAATGGTGGAAGAGGACAACATCACTAGCTGTCAGCGAGTTTATCCTGCTGGGTCGTCCCAGAAGTGGAAGCTTTTCCGTAACTTTAGTGAAAATACAGTAGGACTGTTCATATCTTTGCCCATTATAGCCTACTGCTACTTCATGGTCCTAATGGTTGTGAAGAAGACAAAAAACTCGAAAAAGGATCGTGCAATCAAGCTCATCTTAGGCATTGTCATCGTGTTTGTGGTTTTCTGGGTGCCCTACAATGTGGTGGTGTTTCTGAAAACCTTGCAGGAGTTTGACATTCTAACTAGCTGTGAGGCTCACAGTAATATCATCACAGCCATGGAGTGGACAGAGATGATCGCACTCACACACTGCTCTGTAAATCCGGTGATTTATGCTTTTGTTGGAGAAAAGTTCAGGAAATGTCTTATAAGTGTGTTTGCAAGACATCTTAAATGTTTGAAGACCTACCAGTCAACATCTACACAATCAAAAGTTTCAGAGAATGAAACTTCCAATACAGCTATTTTTTTTACATCTCCCACCAAACATACACAAGTTTAAAAAAAAAAATTCTAATGCAGTAAGAAACCCGACATTGTTTCAAAATATTTCGGTTCTGTTTCTTTGTTTTTGTACATATTGTGCTCATCATTTAATCTTGCTTTGTTTTTGTAAATATAAAGATGTTAATCTTCATTCATGCATTGCACTATATAATGCAATCTAACATTTGTTGATTTAATGATGGTAATATCATATCAATTATTCTACCTCAATTAGTGGAAACAATCATCATTGTAAAAAAAGAAAGAAAAAAGTGATGGGGAAAGTAATGCAGCTTTCTACATTCAAATGTTTAACACTGGCTTAAAAATTAACTGATGCATTAAATTAAATGTAATATTTTCATATTTGCCACCTACAAACATCTGTTCCTCAATATCTCTATAAGCTCTCACCTCATGACCTACTAAACATTTAATCACTGGTTCTGTACAGCAGTCAATAACCACAAAAAGAAAACAAAAACCATCCTCAACCACACACACACCTTGAAGGCAAAACCAAATACAATAAAAAAAAATATTGTCCCCTCACATTGGCTAAAAGAGGATATGAGAGCATTGATGTATGAAGGAACTTTATTTTGAATGCAGTCTATACTGGACGGATGTCTGTAAATGTTGTATATTCATAATGTCTGTGCTGAACTGCTTATTTCAAACGCAGTGATAAATATATCAAGATGTCAATCAATAAACAAATAAATAAACACCTGTTTCAAAGGTATATTGTAATGCTACCTCTTACCACAAGAGCCCTCCCTAACACATATGGCACATACTGTAGTCACATACATGCCTACAATATTGAACAGCTTAAAAATAATTCACATTAAACATTTAACAACACCATCTCAAAACTAACTATTTTTCCATACAGTATACTGAGATACAATTCTGACCATGCCTCCATAGCAGAACTTAACCTTTTCATATATTTGCACCATGGAATTGATTTTCTCAGGGACATTTTATTACCTTTATGTGGACATATTTTGAAACCATGTCATTACTAGTACATACACAGTGTGTCATTGATTTCAACATAAAATCCAACCCACTCAATAATAGTTATTATCAAATATTCTAATAAATTCTAATAAATTTCTGATATTTTAAATAATTCAATGTTTTAGATTATAAAGCTTAAAATTTACTTATTTCCCTGTTAGTTGACATTCTTATGTGTAAACTTCACAAAGTTATTGAAAAAAGCTTATTGTAAAACGGTGATAATAAATGCGATGCTTCGGGGGAAGTAACTTTACCCTAACCTTTGTCTTTACCTTAAAAGCTACAGCGGAAAGCCACAGAGATATGCTCTGCAGAGTGAGTTGGATTTCCTGTGTTCTTTGGCTCTGATGCAAACACAGTACATTAAGACATGCTGACATGACACTGTTACTTCAAGTAGCACCTAAACACCTAAGCAACAAAAACCTTAAGTAACCAGTAACTTCTAAAAACTGTCCCAAAACTGTTGTGACATACAGTAATGTGCTGAAAACAGGCGCGCTCAACTCCCAAACCGTTTAAAGGTGCGAGTTATAAAGAAGTTATCAAATAAAGATGAAAAACCGCACTCTCTGGTTATATCTCATTTATTTATTAATACCATGTCCACACAGAAGCGTTTCTATGGCAAAGCTGACTAAAAATAAATAATAAATACATAAATAAATATACGAAGAAATGTAAAAAAGCACAAATAAATGAGTATTTATACTTTTATTTCCTTATTTATGTAAAATTGTATTTTTTCACACATTTATTTATTTATTTATTTATACATTTATTCATTTCCACTTTTATTTACTTCCACATTCATTTATATATATATGTTTTTATGTCTACATTTATTTATTTATACATTTATTTATTTCCACATTTATTTATTTCTACATTTATTTATTTCTACATTTCTTTGTCCGTATGCTAATGAGGGGGGCGTGTTTTACCTCAGACATCAGCAATCGAGCTCAGAGTGGCAGTGCTGCAGCTTTGAGGCCACAGTGACACCTTGTGGTGTGTGACCAAACGAAACGCAAGAGGTGTGCGGACAATATCACATTTTAAGTCATATATATCACCCTAACTGTATGTAGGGTAGGCTATATAGGGTTTACACACATGAACAGAAACTGCACTTCAACGGGTCTGATAGCAGACACTTGGACATGGAAGCGCATGAAAGTATCCACAATTAATAACAATGTAAGCGCGGTGGATAGGGTTGATAAGAGCTTGCGTTTATTGTCGATGAGACTCGCACACCAGCGCAGAACACGGAGAGAAACCAGCGCACATTTCACTGACTCCTACACAAGCATATTGATCAATGAGTTTGATCAGTAAAAAAAAAAAAAATGTGTGAAAAAATACAATTATACATAAATAAGGAAATAAAATTATAAATACTCATTTATTTGTACTTTATTTCATTTCTTTGTATATTTATTTATGTATTTTTGCTTTTTTACATTTCTTCGTATATTTCTTTATGTATTTATTTATTTTTAATTAAGTCAGCTTTGGCATTCCATACGTTTCAGCCTAATGGGCCTTTCACACAGGACGCGGAAAGCAATGCGCTGCGCTATGAAACCCATTCATTTCAATGGCTTGCGCCGCGCGAAGACATTTTGTTGCTGCGTCAACCAAAGTGCAAGCGCAGCGGTGCGCAGCTCGCGCGCATGCCGCGGTCAAAGTTCAAAATACCAAAGATCAAAGAAAGGAGAACTCCAAGGCACTCTCAATTGAAAAAGTTAAAAAGCCTTTATTCTTATGGCTTGGTCAAATTAACCATCTAAAAAACTCCAACGCGTTTCGGCTACATGCCTTCTTCTGGGAGTTTAAAAGAACTTTTACAATTGAGAGTGCCTTGGAGTTCTCCTTTCTTTGATCTTTGGTATTTAGTTTCCCATCCAAAGAGCACCTCTATATTAATCAAACGTTGAAGTCCAGGAAGCGCTCCTCTACCCCTCCGATTTTCAAAGTTCAAAATAGTTCAACTTTTGCCGCTGCGCTCTGTGGCGATTACCAGCGCGGCCAATAGAAACGGGACATCCAAACAAACACTGAAATCAAAATGGATAAACGGCTAGCAATGTGCACAGGACAGATAAATAGTTTACTGCTGACCGAAAGGAGGAACAAAAATCAAATTATACTGACGTGTAGAACTCCCGCTTAAAGTTTTTGAAAACTCCGCCTACTTTGCTCTGGCATTGCGCAGCGCAAATCACACCCGCTGGGCGCAAAACCCGCGTGCATCCCGCGTCCTGTGTGAAAGCCCCTTAAGCCATCACCAGCCATCACTAGCCATCACCAGCCATCACACACTGATGATGGCTTAAGGGGCTTTCACTCAGCAGCGCTTTCCGCGTCCTGTGTGAAAGGCCCATTAGGCTGAAACGCGTCTGTGTGGACATGGTATTAATAAATATATGAGATACATACAGTAATGTAACATTAATTAAATTATTTTATAGCAATAATGCCTAATCTAACACAATCAAATTGAAATGCTAGTTGTTTAACTTAAAGCAATATTTAATGTGTCAAAAAACTTGGTTTAAAACATGGTCAAGAACAATACCTACTTTAATTTCTGTCTATGTAATACAATAATTATCAAAATCTATCAAAACCATATATATTAAATATCTGATGCAAAGTATGATGTAAGTTCATTCATTGATATTTTTGATTGGACTTTGTGATCACACACAACCACTTCCTCATTGTGAGGTACATGCGATTTTATCTACATGCAAACATTATGGTTAAGACCACATTCTGGAACGATCAACTCAGAAAAAAAACTGTTTAATGAAACATGATGACAGCTATGCTGCTTCCTGAGAAGTCGAAAGGAAATGTGCAAAATATTGAAACCAAAATGCATGATAAACCAATTCTTCTCTTTTACAGTGATACAGTAGAATTCACCAATAGACTTTTTAGAAAAAGTTTGGGTTACACTTTTTTTAAAGTGACGTAGTTACATTGTACTGTACTTTTTTTGTTGCATAATTATGCATTTGCACAATTATGCATAACTTACTTTTATTAATATAGAAAGTACTTGTAGTAATGTGTAGCTATGTCAAAGTTTGTTCCAGGCCTCTAATATGACTTGTTGTAGAGAGCGCACGACAAAAGTTGTAGATAACAAAAACAGTCACAATCCATAAGGAATACTCAGGAGATCCAAGACCAAGGCTTAGCCACAGCGATGAGCATCCGAGGTGGAGCTAGGGTGCCAGGGGACTGAGGCGGAGCCAGTGTGACTGAGGACCAAGGCGAAGCCGGAGGGAAGGTGTAGCCTGATGGATCCAGAGATGGAGGGACGAAGTAAGTGTATAGCAAAGGGTGAGTGATGTCTGACCAACTCGGAGCCAGAGGGACAAGGGAGCCCGGTGGAGCCATAAGGCAAGGAAAGGCAAGGCAAGTTTATTTATACAGCACATTTCATACACAATGGTAATTCAAAGTGATTTACATAGAAGAAATTAAAATAATCAAAAGAAATAAGAATAATTAAAACAGTTTAGAATAAATAAATCTCAACACTCCACAGACGCTGCAATATCCTCTCTGGATTCACTAGATAGCGTGCGGTTCCAGATTTGAGTTAGGAATGCCAGATCTAAAGTCCCTTGTATGATCCTCTAGTGAATGGTCATTCTGATTCAGGCAGAGAAATTGGACGTCGGGTAGGTCCATTTGTGAGGGGAGAGCAAAAAAGGAAAGTAAAATGCCGCAAAAATGGACTTAAGTCCAGCATTGTCACGAAGCAAACAATGAAAGGAGTACATAATTACAAGGAATACTCAGGAGATCGCAGGAGGAAATCATAAACACGACCACGTAAAACTAAGATGATACTGGACAAAAGAACTGAAACACAGGGCTTAAGTACATGGGGAGAGTAATCAAGATAAAATGGAACAGGTGTGTAGAACTAATTGATAACCTAATTAATAAACTAACTAGGGAAACACAGGCAAACCAGAACAGGAAGAACAGAACCAAAGCACAATGAAACTAAACCAAAACAGATCATACATGTTACACCAATTAAGTGCAAATGGGTTTACCATTTGCATCAGTGTGCTTGTGTTCCTAGTCTTCCAGACCAAAGTATGTGAGTTGAAAAGACTCCTGCCCTTCTATTCCCTTTCAACTCCATTTCGCTCTTTCAATGATACTTTGCCACCTGTCACCTGGCCACACCCACCTCACCTGTTGCCTATAAATTGATTGTGAACCTTTTGGCTCATTCTTTGCACTTTCTCCTGGCACTCTGATGCATAACTGTGTGCGTCTTCATGAATTACGGGAGTCCATCTATTAATTTGATTTGTGTTTTTCTCTCTTTATGCCTTTTTTATGATTTACTGTCACTCTGTCAACATGTGCACTGCTGATTGATTAATTTGTTTGCCAGACATGTGCCCTGAGCCATGTGGAAAGATTGTTTGTTTGAACTATGTTTTACAGTTTGTTTTATTGTGATTAGTACACTCACATCTTTGTTGTTCATTTATATAATTGTTCAATTTGTGTTGATTGATCACTGTCACCAATTGTATTATTTCTTTGTTGTCCCTTATGCAGCACACAGACAATGCATTGACCCAAAGTCAACCTGCATGATGCAATAAAAAAACTACTGGTGTTGAAAAAAAGCCCTTGCCTTCTCTCTGCCTCATTCATCGTTCCATATCAGTTGATGTCTTCTGACCGAGACTCTGTTTGCTCACCAAACCTCACTCTACCTGAACCATTTCCATAACCCTACAGTTCCTACATGAGTGGTGCAGAATAGAAGCGAAGTTTGCAGAATTTTGCCTTGACCTTGTGAGATACAAGTAACATTGTTAAAACTAAATGTGCAAGATAATTTACACTGATTGATTTGATACCAGATTTGCAAATTGAGATACACTTGAATAAAATAACCGTGATTTCTAATTGTCCAATGACACCAACTGGGCAGCAGGAGTCTGATCCATATTATGGGTCCCTATGTATTCCCAGGGTTAACACTATGTTTATATTTTACCCTAACCCTTACCTTTTATCTGGGAACATAGGACCTTTTGTCATGTGTTTATTATGTTCCATATAAATCTTAGTAAAACATAGGGAACGTAGGAATGATTCCACAGAAAGAAGTCATCTGACTGACAAGCATATAGCGAACAAACACTGGGAAGCTTATCTAAAAGTGCTCTCTGTATTAACCTGGCACCCGGTTAACAACTTTTTTCCAGGCAGACTGAAACCTGGGTGGTCTTATTCCTAGAAGTTGTATCAAAATGTCAGCCAATCAGATTACAGTTTTACTATACCAAGAAAATGCTTTCCAGGTTGTGTTCAATATACGACTGTGGGAGTGAGGAAGTTCTGATGCTGATACTATCTGCATAGCAAATTTACTTTGCTGCAATGGTACAAATTATCCAAAAATGTGTTACATGTGAAAGTGATGGCTAATGAACAATAAATGTAAACAATACATGTGTCAAACTTTTACATACACGACAAGATTCACATCTGAATTATTATTCCATCCCTTTTCTGCTATTTGTCCAGGGCTAGGTCTGGGTGACAGCAGCCTAAGCAAAGCAGCCCATGCGTCCTTTTCCTTGGCCACTTCCTACAACTCCTCATGGGGGGCCCCAGGGTGTTTTTACACCAGCTGAGACATATAATCCCTCCATTTTGTCATGGGTCTACTCTGGGGGCATCCACCCAGTGGGACATGCCCAGATACCTCAACAGGGAGGATCCAAGAGGCATCTTAACCAGACCCTCATTTAACTGCCCTGCAGAGTTTAGTTTCAACCCTGATCAAAGACACTGGAGCAAGCTAATCAATGTCTTCTGAGTTATTAGTAAATTATTGGTATATGTGAGATTGATCAGGGTTGGAGCTAAACTCTGCAGGGCAGTGGACCTCCAGGGCCGGATTAGAGGAACACTGCTGCCTTAGGATAAGTCCAGCCACCATCCAGGGAAAACTCATATTGGCTGCTTGTATCTACAATCTTATTTGTTTGGTCATTATGACCGTAGCTGCAAGTTGGGACATAGATCGCCAGAACAGGGATACTGGAGCCCTTTGCTGGAGCCAGGCCTGAGAGAGGAGCGCCTGGTGACCGCTGTGTCTTTATGTTTTCCCAGACAGCAACATAGTGTCGGCCCAGATCAGGCCCACATCAGGGCCATGTGGGATCCTCGTGTACCAGATGTGGGCCGGATCTGGGCCGACACTTTGTTGCTGTCGGGTTTAGAGCATAAATGCATTTAAAGGGGCTCTAAACAGTATTATAGAAATGTGATTAGACAATAGGCACCATTATCTCTATAAAAATGTAAAAAGTTTAATTAATCATTTTGATGTTGTTTTTCCCCTGGGAAGCATATTCTTAATTGTCTTGAATCTTTCAGTGTGTGTTTGTTTGGTCCCACTTTTTATATTAAGTGGCTTTAAGTACTATGTACTTACATTGGAATTAATAATTTGATACAATGGATTTATTGTGTACATAGATGTTTTTACATTGTATTTATATTTGAAAAATACCAGCATGTAATTACAGCTGTAATTTATGTAATTACATTTGTAACTAGAATGTACATTTCCAGAAGAAAATGTGAAGTGGTGCTTGCAGTGGCAAAACTCGCCGCTCGGTTGCTAGCGTGCGGTTAGCTAGTTTTTACCAAGATGCTAGCATGATTAGCATGTTGCTAGCATCATGCTAGAATGATTAACATGTTGTTAGCATTATGCTAGCGTGATTAGCATGTTGCTAGCATGATTAGCATGTTGCTAGCATGATTAGCATGTTGCTAGCATGATGTTAGCATGATTAGCATTTTGCTAGCATGTTGATAGCATGATGCTAGCATGATTAGCATGTTGCTAGCATGATGCTAGCATGATTAGCATGTTGCTAGCATGATGCTAGCATGATTAGCATGTTGCTAGCATGATTAGCATGTTGCTAGCATCATGCTAGCATGATTAGCATGTTGTTAGCATCATGCTAGCATCATGCTAGCATGATTAGCATGTTGTTAGCATCATGCTACCAACATGCTAGCATGATTAGCATGTTGTTAGCATGATGCTAGCAAAAATAAGCATGTTGCAAACATGTTTTAGGTAGATGCTATCATGATTAGCATATTGCTAGCATCATGCTAGCATGATTAGCATGATGCTAGCATGATGCTAGCATGGTTGCTAAGGTGTTACTAGGGGGTTGCTAGGGTATTATGGGTGGTTGCTAGGGCGTTGCTAGGCGGTTGCTAGGGTGTTCTGGGTGGTTGCTAGGGTGTTGTTAGGCGGTTGCTAGGTTGTTCTGAGTGGTTGCTAGGGTGTTGCTAGGTGGTTGCTATGGTATTCTGAGTGGTTGCTAGGGTGTTGCTAGGTGGTTGCTATGGTATTCTGGGTGGTTGCTAGGGTGTTGCTAAGCGGTTGCTAGGGTGTTCTGGGTGGTTGCTAGGGTGTTGCTAGGCGGTTGCTAGGGTGTTCTGAGTGGTTGCTAGGGTGTTGCTAGGTGGTTGCTAGGGTATTCTGGGTGGTTGCTAGGGTGTTGCTAGGCGGTTGCTAGGGTGTTCTGGGTGGTTGCTAGGGTGTTGCTAGGCGGTTGCTAGGGTGTTCTGAGTGGTTGCTAGGGTGTTGCTAGGGTGTTGCTAGGCGGTTGTTAGGGTGTTCTGGGTGGTTGCTAGGCGGTTGCTAGGGTGTTCTGGGTGGTTGCTAGGGTGTTGCTAGGGGGTTGCTAGGGTGTTTTGGGTGGTTGCTAGGGTGTTGCTAGGCGGTTGCTAGGGTGTTGTGAGTGGTTGCTAGGGTGTTGCTAGGTGGTTGCTAGGGTGTTCTGGGTGGTTGCTAGGGTGTTGCTAGGCGGTTGCTAGGGTGTTCTGAGTGGTTGCTAGGTGGTTGCTAGGGTATTCTGGGTGGTTGCTAGGTTGTTGCTAGGCGGTTGCTAGGGTATTCTGGGTGGTTGCTATGGTGTTGCTAGGCAGTTGCTAGGGTGTTTTAGGTGGTTGCTATGGTATTCTGGATGGTTGCTATGGTGTTACTAGGTGGTTGGTAGTGTTTACATTTGGTTACTATAGAGTTTTTATAATGTTCATGGCATGATTTAGCACTTAGCTAATCAATATTAGCATGTAGCTATTCACAGCTAGCATGTTTAGCATGTAGCAAGTCCTGTTTGCTAGCATGAGTCAAAAGAGCCAACCCCCATCTCTATACGATGTTCTGATGCAGAGATATTGGTCTTGCAAAACGGTTGCTAGGGTACTCTGTTTGGTTGCTAGGGAGTGGCTTGGCAGCTGCCAATCATGAAGCTCCAAAGTCAATGTGAATGTATAAACCAACCCCCATCTCTATACGATGTTCTGATGCAGAGATATAGGTCTTGCAAAATGGTTGCTAGGGTACTCCGTTTGGTTGCTAGGGAGTGGCTTGGCAGCTGCCAATCATGAAACTCCAAAGGCTGCTTGTCAGTATGAATGATATAAACCAACTCCCATGCCTCTGTGACATTCAGAATGGACGATATTCCTTTTTGGATTTTGGTTGCTAAGGTGCTCGACAATGGTTGCTAGGGCGTGGCTAGCAAGTGTTGAGGTGATTCATGATTGGCTGTTTGCTGGCCCGAGTCAAACGAGACCACCCTCATGTTTCTATGACAATTCAGTCCAGAGATATCCCTTCGATCTCTTTCAATGGAAGTCTATGGGAGTTGTTGCTAAGGTGCTCTAAATGGTTGCTAGGGCGTGGCTTGATAGCTTCACAATGATCCTGAGAGACTGATTGGTTGTCTGAGTAAAATGAGTCCGCCCCCTTGTCTCTATGACACTGTGACCCACAGCTATGTTCAATACAAAATCCCTATGTAATTTACCATAGTAGGAGAAACGCATGCATTTCATGGGCCGTCCTACACCATAGTAAGTCAATGGGGCAACTTTGGGCAGCTCCTGCCCCCCAGGGGTGCAACTTTTACCCCATTGTGTGGTATGTTCTTACAGAGTCTGTCAGCCTCTTCAAATGTGGCAAATTTCACGTTTCTGCGACATCCTCGTTCCGAGCTACGACTCGTCAAAGTTTTTCGCAATGTTAAGTCTATGGGATTTTTTTGGGCCGTTTTTCGCCCCTGGGGCGAACATCGTACCCCCGATCTCTTAGAAAAGTCATAGCACACCATTCCCGAACAGGCCGCACGTTTTGACACCTCATTCATGGGTCTGTGACAAAAACTGCGGGAGGAGTAGCGCGTCAAAAAGTGGCCAGAAGAATAAGAATAAGAAGAATAAGAATAACTAGAATGTACATTTCCAGAAGAAAATGTGAAGTGGTGCTTGCAGTGGCAAAACTCGCCGCTCGGTTGCTAGCGTGCGGTTAGCTAGTTTTTACCAAGATGCTAGCATGATTAGCAGTTTGCTTACATCATGCTAGCATGATTAACATGTTGTTAGCATTATGCTAGCATTATTAGCATGTTCCTAGCATGATTAGCATGTTGCTAGCATGATGTTACCATGATTAGCATTTTGCTAGCATGTTGCTAGCATGATGCTAGCATGATTAGCATGTTTATAGCATGTTGCTAGCATGATTAGCATGTTGCTAGCATGATGATTAGCATGTTGCTAGCATGATGCTAGCATGATTAGCATTTTGCTAGCATGTTGCTAGCATGATTAGCATGTTGCTAGCATGATGCTAGCATGATTAGCATGTTGTTAGCATCATGCTAGCATGATTAGCATGTTGTTAGCATCATGCTACCAACATACTAGCATGATCAGCATGTTGTTAGCATTATGCTAACATGATTAGCATGTTTACTAGCATGATGTTAGCATGATTAGCATTTTGCTAGCATGATGATTAGCATGTTGGTAGCATGATTAGCATGATGCTAGCATGATTAGCATTTTGCTAGCATGTTGCTAGCATGATTAGCATGTTGTTAGCATCATGCTAGCATGATTAGCATGTTGTTAGCATCATGCTAGCATGATTAGCATGTTGTTAGCATCATGCTACCAACATGCTAGCATGATTAGCATGTTGCTAGCATGATGCTAGCAAAAATAAGCATGTTGCAAACATGTTTTAGGTAGATGCTAGCATGATTAGCATATTGCTAGCATGATGCTAGCATGTTGCTAGCATGATGCTAGCATGTTGCTAGCATGATGCTAGCATGGTTGCTAAGGTGTTACTAGGTGGTTGCTAGGGTATTATGGGTGGTTGCTAGGGCGTTGCTAGGCGGTTGCTAGGGTTTTTGGCTGGTTGCTATGGTGTTGCTAGGCGGTTGCTAGGGTGTTCTTGGTGGTTGCTAGGGTGTTGCTAGGCGGTTGCTAGGGTGTTCTGAGTGGTTGCTAGGGTGTTGCTAGGCGGTTGCTAGGGTATTCTGGGTGGTTGCTAGGGTGTTGATAGGGTGTTCTGGGTGGTTGCTAGGGTGTTGCTAGGCGGTTGCTAGGGTGTTCTGAGTGGTTGCTATGGTGTTGCTAGGGTATTCTGGGTGGTTGCTAGGGTGTTGTTAGGTGGTTGCTAGGGTATTCTGGGTGGTTGCTATGGTGTTGCTAGGCGGTTGCTAGGGTGTTTTGGGTGGTTGCTAGGGTGTTTTAGGTGGTTGCTATGGTATTCTGGATGGTTGCTATGGTGTTACTAGGTGGTTGGTAGTGTTCACATTTGGTTACTATAGAGTTTTTATAATGTTCATGGCATGATTTAGCACTTAGCTAATCAATATTAGCATGTAGCTATTCACAGCTAGCATGTTTAGCATGTTGAAAGTCCTGTGTGCTAGCATGAGTCAAAAGACCCAACCCCCATCTCTATACGATGTTCTGATGCAGAGATGTAGGTCTTGCAAAATGGTTGCTAGGGTACTCTGTTTGGTTGCTAGGGAGTGGCTTGGCAGCTGCCAATGATGAAACTCCAAAGGCTGCTTGTCAGTATGAATGATATAAACCAACCCCCATCTCTATACGATGTTCTGATATAGAGATGTAGGTCTTGCAAAATGGTTGCTAGGGTACTCTGTTTGGTTGCTAGGGAGTGGCTTGGCAGCTGCCAATCATGAAACTCCAAAGGCTGCTTGTCAGTATGAATGATATAAACCAACTCCCATGCCTCTGTGACATTCAGAATGGACGATATTCCTCTTTGGATTTTTGTTGCTAAGGTGCTCGACAATGGTTGCTAGGGCGTGGCCAGTAAGTGTTGAGGTGATTCAGGATTGGCTGTTTGCTGCCCCGAGTCAAACGAGCCCACCCTCATGTTTCTATGACAATTCAGTCCAGAGATATCCCTTCGATCTCTTTCAATGGAAGTCTATGGGAGTTGTTGCTAAGGTGCTCTAAATGGTTGCTAGGGCGTGGCTTGATAGCTTCACAATGATCCTGAGAGACTGATTGGTTGTCTGAGTAAAATGAGCCCGCCCTCTTGTCTCTATGACACTGTGATCCAGAGTTATGTTCAATACAAAAGCGGTTTCTATGGTGTAGGACGGCCCATTTCATGGGCCGTCCTACACCATAGTAAGTCAATGGGGCAACTTTGGGCCCCTCCTGCCCCTCAGGGGTGCAACTTTTACCCCATTGTGTGGTATGTTCTTACAGAGCCTGTCAGCCTCTTCAAATGTGGCAAATTTCACGTTTCTGCGACATCCTCGTTCCGAGCTACGGCTCGTCAAAGTTTGACGCAATGTTAAGTCTATGGGATTTTTTTGGGCCGTTTTTCGCCCCTGGGGCGAACATCGTACCCCCGATCTCTTAGAAAAGTCATAGCACACCATTCCCGAACAGGCCGCACGTTTTGACACCTCATTCATGGGTCTGTGACAAAAACTGCGGGAGGAGTAGCGCGTCAAAAAGTGGCCAGAAGAAGAATAAGAAGAAGAAGAAGAAGAAGAACTAGAATGTACATTTCCAGAAGAAAATGTGAAGTGGTGCTTGCAGTGGCAAAACTCGCCGCTCGGTTGCTAGGGTGTGTATAGCTAGTTTTTAGTAAGATGCTAACAAAATAAGCATAATGATAGCATGATTAGCATGTTGCTAGCATCATGCTACTGTGTCTTTAGCATGATGCTAACATGATTAGCAGGTTGCTAGCATGTTTGTAGCTAGATGCTAGCATGATTCGCATGTTGCTAGCATCATGCTAGCATGATTAGCATGTTGCTAGCATCATGCTAGCATGATTAGCATGTCGCTAGCATAATGCTAGCATGATTAGCATGTTGCTAGCATCATGCTAGCATTATTAGCATGTTGCTAGCATTATGCTAGCATGATTAGCATGTTTCTAGCATCATGCTAGCATGATTAGCATGTTGCTAGCATAATGCTTGCATGATTAGCATGTTGCTAGCATTATGCTAGCATGATTAGCATGTTGCTAGCATCATGCTAGCATGATTAGCATGTTGATAGCATAATGCTAGCATGATTAGCATGTTTCTAGCATCATGCTAGCATGATTAGCATGGTGTTAGCATCATGCTAGCATGATTAGCATGTTGCTAGCATCATGCTAGCATGATTAGCATGTTGCTAGCATCATGCTAGCATGATTAGCATGTTTGCTAGCATGTTTGTAGCTAGATGCTAGCATGATTAGCATGTTGCTAGCATCATGTTAGCATGATTAGCATGTTGCTAGCATCATGCTAGCATGATTAGCATGTTGCTAGCATCATGCTAGCATGATTAGCATGTTGCTAGCATCATGCTAGTATGATTAGCATGTTGCTAGCATCATGCTAGCATGATTAGCATGTTGCTAGCATCATGCTAGCATGATTAGCATGGTTGCTAGCATCATGCTAGCATGATTAGCATGTTTGCTAGCATGTTTGTAGCTAGATACTAGCAAGATTAGCATGTTGCTAGCATCATTTAGCACTTAACTAATTGATATTAGCATGTAGCTATTCACAGCTAGCATGTTTAGCATGTTGAAAGTCCTGTGTGCTAACATGAGTCAAAAGACCCAACCCCCATCGCGATACAATGTTCTGATGCTGAGATATAGCTGTTACAAAATGGTTGCTAGGGTAATCTGTTTGGTTGCTAGGGAGTGGCTTGGCAGCTGCCAATCATGAAACTCCAAAGGCTGCTTGTCAGTATGAATGATATAAACCAACTCCCATGCCTCTGTGACATTCAGAATGGAAGATATCCCTCTTTGGATTTTGGTTGCTAAGGTGCTCGACAATGGTTGCTAGGGCGTGGCTAGGAAGTGTTGAGGTCATTCATGATTGGCTGTTTGCTACCCCGAGTCAAACGAGACCACCCTCGTGTTTCTATGACACTTCTATCCGGAGATATCCCTTCCATCTCTTTCAATGGAAGTCTATGGAACTTGTTGCTAAGGTGCTCTAAATGGTTGCTAGGGCGTGGCTTGATAGCTTCACAATGATCCTGAGAGACTGATTGGTTGTCTGAATAAAATGAGCCCGCCCCCTTGTCTCTATGACACTGTGACCCACAGCTATGTTCAATACAAAATCCCTATGTAATTTACCATAGTAGGAGAAACGCATGCATTTCATGGGCCGTCCTACACCATAGTAAGTCAATGGGGCAACTTTGGGCAGCTCCTGCCCCACAGGGGTGCAACTTTTACCCCATTGTGTGGTATGTTCTTACAGAGTCTGTCAGCCTCTTCAAATGTGGCAAATTTCACGTTTCTGCGACATCCTCGTTCCGAGCTACGACTCGTCAAAGTTTTTCGCAATGTTAAGTCTATGGGATTTTTTTGGGCCGTTTTTCGCCCCTGGGGCGACCATCGTACCCCCGATCTCTTAGAAAAGTCATAGCACACCATTCCCGAACAGGCCGCACGTTTTGACACCTCATTCATGGGTCTGTGACAAAAACTGCGGGAGGAGTAGCGCGTCAAAAAGTGGCCAGAAGAATAAGAAGAATAAGAATAATAAGTATGTGAGATAACAATAGTGTTGCTTCGCCATAGGCAAGCACCACTAATAAGTATGTGAGATAACAATAGTGTTGCTTCGCCATAGGCAAGCACCACTAATTACACAGTTGACCCTTCCCTTACACCTTAACCCACCCTTATACCTACCCATACCACCACACCTGTCCCTAACCTTACCAGTATCACATCTCAATAGCAGCAAAAGTGTTTTACAATACAACATGAACACAATAAGTACATTGTATTTATTTTTCGATGTAACTACATAGTACTTAAAGCCACTTAATAAAAAGTGGGACCGTTTGTTTTAGCTTTTTAGTCAGTCTTGGATGCCCTGAGGATTTCTCTCTGTCAAGTTGTTTAAATCTGTCTGTTGGTTGGGCTTGTTCTTGGATATGAACTATGCCATGCAGTTCCACAAGCCCTCCAGCAGACAATACTTTTGACCAATGTTGTTTCTCTGTTTCTAGTTTTGCAATTGTTCAAGCCAGACCACTAGTCACTACGAGCCTTTAAGACAATTAAGAATATGCTTCACAGGGGAAAAACAACATCAAAATGATTAATTCAACTTTTTACATTTTTATAGAGATAATGGTGCCTATTGTCTAATCACATTTCTATAATATTGTTTAGAGCCCCTTTAAATGCATTTATGCTCTAAACCCGACAGCAACAAACTGCTCCGATCCTAGTTCACCCGAATCCTGATCTGCAATTCATTGTCGAGGTTGACGCCTCACCTACTGGGGTCGGAGAGGTCCTCTCACAGCGGCAGGGGGATCCTCCTGGACTCCATCCATGCGCCTTCTACTCTAAGAAGCTTTCCCCAGCGGAGCAGAACTACGATATGGGGAATCGTGAGTTGCTTGCCTTCAAACTAGCACTTGAAGAGTGGAGACATTGGCTGGAGGGAGCACATCACAAGTTTGAAGTTATCGCCGACCATCGCAATCTCGAGTACCTACGTCAAGCCCGGTGGGCTTTATTCTTCACCAGATTCAACTTTGCCCTCTCATATCGACCAGGAACCAAGAACTGTGGAGCCGATGCCTTATCTCGTCTTCATCAATCAACCCCGGATGACCCAACTCCAGAACCCATTCTCCCTCCAGCCCTGATCGTCAGTCCCATTAAGTGGGCCATTGATGAACAGATCACCCAAGCCAACAGCTCCAAACCTGCTCCGCCGGGAGGTCCAGAAGGGTGCCTCTGTTCCTCCCACCTTTTATCCTACACTTCTGGACTCAGCTCATACTTCTCCGGGCTCTGGACACCCAGGTAGCCAACGTACCCTCTCGCTCTTACGTCAACGCTACTGGTGGCCAACCATGCCTCAGGATATCTCCCGGTACGTAAAGGGTTGCTCAGTCTGCGCCGTTACCAACACTTCCAGAGGGTAAACTGGTTCCTCTTCCCATTCCTCAACGACCTTGGTCACGCATTTATTTCATGACAGATCTACCCATCTCCAACCACAACACTTGCGTGTTTGTAGTCATTAATCGCTTCTCTAAGGCCTCTAAACTTATTCCCCTCAAAGGATTACCTACAGCCTTTGAAGCGGCCGAAGCCTTATTTCAAGACGTGTTCCGCCACTTCGGCATCCCCGAAGACATAGTATCGGACCGTGGACCCCATTTCATCTCAAGAGTCTGGCATGCATTCTTCAAACTCCTCGGAGTATCCATAAGCCTGTCATCTGGTTACCATCCTCAAACTAACGGCCAGAATGAAAAAAAGATTCAAGAGATACTTTAGGTCTGCCTACTTCACTGCCACCAGAACCAGGACAGCTGGAGCCAATTCCTCCCTTTGGCAGAATTTGCTCAAAATTCCCTACGTCAATCCACCACAGGGCTCACCCCATTTCAATGCATCCATTGGTTACCAACCTCCTCTATTTCCCTGGTCGGGTGAGCCCTCGGAGGTTCCAGCTGTCAACCACTGGTTCGAGCAGAGCAAGAGGTTATGGGACTCAGCTCATGTGCATCTCCAACAGGCAGTGCGGAGACACAAGAGACAAGCTGACGTCCACCAAACACCTACCTCTCGCTACCAACCGGGACAGAAGGTATGGCTCTCGACACGGGACATCTGTCTCCGCCTGCCCTGCTGTAAGCAGAGGCAGCTCAACGATGTCACTTACAGATTGAACCTACCACCTCACTACCGAATTTCACCATCCTTCCACGTATCACTCCTCAAACCTCACTCTGAGCCTCTGTTTTCCCCTCCCACAGAATCTGGTGATGATGAAATGCCTCCTCCTCCCAACATCGCTGAGGAAGAGCCCATCTATAGATTTCGAGCCATCCTGGATTCACGACGGTAGGATCCCAGGCTGGAATACCTCATCGACTGGGAGGATTACGGTCCCGAGGAACGCTCCTGGGTGTTACGTGATATCCTCAATCCCACACTC
Organism: Rhinichthys klamathensis goyatoka; assembly: GCF_029890125.1. Taxonomy (NCBI): domain Eukaryota; kingdom Metazoa; phylum Chordata; class Actinopteri; order Cypriniformes; family Leuciscidae; genus Rhinichthys; species Rhinichthys klamathensis. The sequence continues at coordinate 2,709,139 of NW_026606559.1, forward strand.
CTCACACAATATCACTCTGAACACCCAGATCGACCAGATCCCAGAGGTTGAGATAGACCTCATCGTCGTCATCGTCCAATCCAGTCGTCAGGAGCCTCCCGTGGAGGAGGGGGTACTGTAACGGAATCACCAGATCAGCATGCTCCACCCTCTCGTTCACTCTCCCTGGACTTCTGATTCACCGCACCTGCATTTCTGATTCACCGCACCTGCACATCATCAATCACCCTCACTATAAAGAGACACTTCCCCTTCACTTCCTTGTTTGGTCTCGTCCTTACGTTACCACACAGACTCTCAGCAATCCTTACCTGAATACCTACCACGAAGATCCCGTTCCTGTTCTTCATCTCCGACCATCATCTCCCGCTACTTCTTCATCCGCCATCTATCGTATCCAGCCCGCATCTATAACAGAGATATCAAGTTAAAGGCAGGGTAGGTAAGTTTGAGAAACTAGCAGAAAACTGCTGGATTTTTAAAGTATCCAACAGAGAAACTCCCACCCCCTCCCTTCTGGGCTCCTTCCAAAGCCACGCCCCCAAAACACATGAACGCGTGATACCAACCGCTCAGCTGGAGGACGCGTTTACCAGCGCCGAGTGGAGCGCAGTGCATGGAGTGACATCACCTTTTTTTGCCTTATTTGCCTGCGCTGACTGCATATGCAGGTACAGGTGGTACTGGGAATTTTGACTGCTCTTTCACTGCCATAATTGTGAGACTTCCTAGCTCTTTCGAAATGAGCGAGTCAACCGGGTGCGCGCATGTGGGCAGCTCCTGTAGCAGCAGGGGTGGTAGCCATGGTAGCGAGGGAGAGTGATAGTCCTCCAGCCAATCATTGCATTCGTTCCAAATGGTAAGAGTAGCTGTGTTTATTGCAGCCCTGAGAGGACTACAGACCAGACCCGGCGCCAGACACAAATTCACGGACGGGCATTCAATTTTTTTCAGGGGGGCACAAATGAAAAAAACCTCATTGCATCATAACAGAATCGATTATGATACTATACAATGATCGATAGAGCATAATAATTATATAATAGGCTACTGACGCTAAAGGTTCGATCTTGCAGTCCGAAATTCTCACATATAAAATAGGCTACGACCTCAAGTTGTGTCAATCACGTTTACACACTGCCTTCGCAAATTTCGTCCGTCATGAACTATTTTTTTAAGTAGGTTTGAGAGGTGTTTTCAGGGCCGCTGGAAGTAATTGTGATCAGTGGGTGCTGTGAATTATTATTTAAAAAAAAAAATTGGGCATGTTGTGTGGACCTCTGTCCCTAGGGGCATTCTCCCCCGCAAGAAAATGTTGTACATTTTAAGTTTAAATGCATCAATCTGGTGCACATTGAGAGCAAATTAAGAGCTTCAACCGGCTTCGACCCATGAACTGTGCACATTGAACAAAGAAAAAGCATTGACTTGTACCAAAGAGGGCTCAAACATCTTGTTAATTATAGTCTCAGTCTACATTACAATGTATTTTAAATTAAGCTATAGAATAGGAAAATTACACTACTTTTGTCCTAATTTCTTCACTTGTAAGAAATAAACCCTTGAGCTTTTATTTAGGAGAAAACACAAGATCGTGTGAGCAAGAGCGCACTCTTTAAATCACGCAGCACAAACAGAATGGCTAACGTTACTTAATTAAAGTCTTGTGCTGTTTAGCCAAAAAAACTAAATATAATACCGAAAACACTCGACATGTCAACAAAACATAAACATCTTCTTAAACACATATCAAGCTTATTTAAAAACCTCGAAAGCATAAACACTCATTCAAAGTATTACAACGTATTATGTATTCAGAATACAAATTATGAGTAGGCTAACAGTAGTCTCCACAGAGCATAAAATATTCATTTCATTTTATTTTTCGTGTTCGTATTTATGAGGAAAAAACAATGTAACGGACGTGTTCTCAGTATAACGGACGTGAGCGCTCTGAAAGCGGCACTAAAAGATGCTTTAAAACTTTCACAGAGACATCAAACAGAAAGCAAAACCTTTCTTTAAAGTAAATTTCGTTTTGTATTAATTATATCTTAATTTTAATCAATGTTTCATCAACCAATTGCCTGGATGGATTTAATAAATAAGAAGTAAATATAGCAGAAGATAATGACGAACCGGAGGCGCCAGCGCGTGAACTGGAGCTCGTGTAGGCCTATAAGGTAGCATACTCGCCTCACAGACATGTCTACTTTTAAACAGAACAATTCAAAACGAAAGAAAACAGACTATAGACTGCTCCCTGCTCATGTAATCCGTATGAAATGTGCATTTCTCTATGGCGTTTGAACGAAACGTTTGAATGAATGACTCAAAGACTCGCTTAATAAGACCGCTATCACATGCATTTTCGCGCTCTCTATCGACAAACCAATCAATCCGTTTACAATTTAAAAAAAATCAGACCAAACACTTTTTTATTTTTATTCAGGAGTTATGTATATTCAAAAGGATAACTTTTGATAACAGTAGCCTATTGATAAAAAAAGATATTGTGCAAACAAGCAAGGACTGGTGGGACTTGAAGTGGAGTTGGTGAAGGGAGAGACTCGCTCAGGGCGGGCACTAGTGACTCACAGGGCGGGCCAGGCCCCCCAATGCCCGCCCATGGCGCCAGGACTGCTACAGACACTCGATTTGTACACTCTCCATTTCAGAGTACTTACATTTTAGATATGTATTGGTATATAAAGACAGTTTAAACAAATTCGGGAAAAAGTGTTTTAGAAACAAACTGCCTACCCTACCTTTAACCATCGAGCTAAGTTCCTCATCCAGTTCTGATTCTTCATATATCTACTCACCGATCATCACTCCAGTTCACATCCGTGCCTCTGTTCAATAAATTGAGCGTCAGCGTCAGTTCTGGCAGGCCAGGTAGTCAAGCCGCTGCTTATGCTATTTGCTATCAACACTGTCCCGTCAGCTGATCTGCTCCAGCTGAGCTGCATTAGCTGGTTAACTCCCCTCGCTGCTCAATGGCCAAAGCTCAAACAAGGCGCCCTATTTAAAGCTCATACACCTTGCTCATACATGCTTGCTGCTCGCTCTGCTGGCTCGCTGCTCGCTTCTGCTGGCTCGCTGCTCGCTTCTGCTGCCCGCCACCTCCCCAGCACCTCCTTATGCATAACATGGCATTTGCTTATGTCATGTTGCTGCTCTGTTCACAGGGGGATATTTTAGCTCTCACAGTCTAAAACTGTGAGCGTTCCCTAATGCTGCTGCTGCTGTCCTCTGACTCTCTGCTATATCATGGTGCTCATGAAAGGTCAGAGGACTCCCTGAACAGAGCCATACCGCCAAATTTCAATTCAGGAACATCAACCTGTTTGCAATCTATTCAATTAAATTCTAAATTATTTTGTCTGTGTGTTCTTGACTTAATGGACCTGACAGAAACACTGTTTATATTACTACTCACCTGTCTGCTTCTCTCTATAACCGTGACAAAACCGATTTACATTTTATTTTGACATTTCTTCTGTTACATTTTAATGTAAAATTCAGAAATGTATTACAATATCAAGTGTTCAAAACACATTTTAGTTTTAAAATTTAGTTTATTTTCTCCCTTAATCTTTTTTTTTTGTTTGAGGGTTTGTTTTTGTTTTTGTCAGCGTCGGCGCACTGAAGCGTTTTTTTTAATTTAGTTCAAATTTACTATCAGATTTAATGTTATACCTTGACAAACTATACATCATTAAACAGATATAAGACTCAAGTTTCAGTATTTGACCACTATTGTATTCTGAGAAACTTATAGTGACAGTTATGTCTTAATTTGTGTCAGGAGTTATTAAATGAAAAAATGAGTCGATACCTTTAATTTGAATTATGAGCGTCAGCTGGTCCATTCAGGAAAAAACACTCCGTGCTGTCGTAATGAAAGCGATTCACAAAACAACGTCCCTCAGGGCTTTAGCTCAAAAATGTGCAGACTTGGAGAAATATTGATATTCTCATAGATTCACATCATTTTCTATAGACAGGAATAATATTTATTGAATTTATACCCAAATGTGTCGATGTAATCATTATGATCGCTTCTTATTGAGATGTGCTGTGTTTTCAATTCATACCAATAGCCTGGGGGCGCTATATGCACAATAACAGTCCATATATGGATCATGAAGAAGACCCATAGTCATGTGACATTCCAGGACGTCACTGATACAGAAAGTAGCTGACAGAGATCGCTGTAGCATGCAGATAAAGATGTTTTGAAGACAATAAACATGATTGCAATGATATTTGAGTTACCTGTGTTCTTCAAGCCATGCCAGGTATTTCATAATAATAGATTATATTTAAAATGTAATGCTAATCGATATAGTTCTCTTTCATAGGTTCACTCAACGCTGCGGAAAGCGCAGTGGGATATTCTCTGAATGTACCGATTGTGTGAAGCCTTATAGAATCACGCCAATTCATTGGCTGATGGCGTCTGCTCCTCAGATTTCTCTACCTTCAGAACGAAGCGGTCACGTTGCCCTTCGCTCGTGATTTTTCTGAGCTACATCTAAGGATTATTCTCGGCGCTTCTGCGACTGTTCAAGCGGAACTCTGTTTCTCCTTACGGTGAAGTTGCCATGGATTACAGACGCTGTACTCCGCCATGTGCTCGTTACATTGCTAACGACGACCCACACAGTAAGTGCGTTAAGTGTTTGGGTTTTTCACATGCACGTGAGGCAGTTATAGGATCGTCTAAATGCAAATTCTGTGAAAATTTGTTGCTCAAAACCCTCAAATCGCGGCTCGCGGTCTTTGAGAGGGAATCATTCGTCTCCCCCTGTCGCGCTCCCGAGGCCTCTCGAGGATCCGCGACATGGGGTTCGGATGTAGAGCTTGAGGATGTGGAGTTCGAGCAGACGAGCCCCGCTCTTTCTCTCCCTCCCTCCCTCCCCTCGGCACGCGCGAGGCATGCCAGTCGAATTTTCACACGATTATTTGCGCCCCAGCCCGGGAGCACGCGACGCGGTTTCTTTCGGGCTGGAGGATATACTTTTTACCGAGGCTTCCGACTCCGAGGATTTCGGGCCTACTCTCGCCGACGAGGTTATCCCGCCGAGCGGCCAGGAAGCGCGGCCTACTGCGGCCTACGCTGAGCTCGTTGACGTGCTTTCGCGCGCTACGGAGAAGCTCACTATTGATTGGCCCGACGAGCCACGTGAGTCTCAGTCGTCGAAACTTGACGAAAGGCTTCTCAGTGGCCCTAATTCTAGGCCTCAACGGAGGAAGCTGCCATTTTTCAGTGATCTGCATCATGAGATCTCCAGATCCTGGAAGCAGCCTTTCTCTTCGCGCCTCACTAATGCGGCTGCTGCTGATTTTACCAACCTGGTAGGCTCTGTGGAACAGGGCTATTCCGCCATTCAAGCGATTGAGGAAACTTTAGCCGACCATCTTGCTCCGTCGTCTGCGCCGTCCTGGAAGTCGTGCACCCTCCTCCCTTCTAAAGCATGTAGGACTACTTCCTCTCTCATTGGGAAATCCATGGCGGCTGGGCAGGCAGGCATGACCCTGCACACTATGGCCATTCTTCAGGCCTACCAGGCGGACGTCCTGAAGAAAATGGACGAGGGCGACGGCGTGACTCCTGAAGCGGTCAAGGAGCTTCGTAAGGCTACGGATTTAGCCTTAAGAGCCACCAAGCATACCGCACGCGCTATAGGTCGCTCTATGGCCGGTTCTGTTGCGGTGGAGGGCCACTTGTGGCTTAATCTCACGGAGATCCGTGACAAAGTGAAGGTTTTCCTCTTGGACGCCCCCATTTCTCAAACGGGGTTGTTTGGTGAGGCGGTCAACACAGTGGTTGAGAAATTCCGCTCCTCCAAATCCCAATCGGCTGCGTTCAGACAGTTCGTGTCCAGGAGGGCTAGGGAACCTTCTGCTCCCCCCCCCCGGTGCGACCCAGAGAACGTCCCTCTCATAGACCGGAGTTCTCTTCCAGAAGAAGCGAACCGGGGCATCCCCCACCTACCACGGTTTGGGGAGCCCGCGGTCGCCCAGACGCTTTCTGCTTTCTCCCCTCACCCCCCACACTCTCTATAACTGCCGGCCGCATCCTCGGAGGCACTTTCCGTTTTCCTCCGGAGCAGGCGGATCTGGTCACCATGACCCCAGCATCGATGCCTCCCATCACGTGCCAGGACGCCGATGGCCCTCCTGCACAGTCAACCTCTTTACTCCAGGAGCGTCAGCACGGCACCCTCACTCAGGTATGTCGTCTGCATTACAACATCCCTCCTCCTCTATTACATTTCCTTCCAGAGTGGGAGCGCTTACCAGGGGTATCGTCTTGGGTTCTTCGCACAATTCGGTTCGGCTACACTCTTCAGTTTTGCCGCAATCCCCCCTGTTTCAACGGGGTGTTTCCTACTGTAGTAGACAGCGCCACTCAGGCTTCTGTACTTCAGCAGGAAATCTCTTCCCTTCTTCTCAAAGGAGCAATAGAGGAGATTACTCCAGGGGAAACCGAGCGGGGCTTTTACAGCCGTTACTTCCTGGTCCCGAAGAAGGGCGGCGGTTTGCGTCCCATACTGGACCTCCGCCGACTGAACTTCGCCCTTTACAAAGGGAAATTCAAGATGTTGACGCTGAAAGCTATCATATCTCAGATTCGGCCAGGGGATTGGTTCGTGACGATAGACCTAAAGGATGCTTATTTTCACATCCAGGTTGTACAGCGACACAGGCAGTTCCTCAGGTTCGCCGTTGGAGAACGGGCGTTCCAGTACAGGGTCCTTCCCTTCGGCCTATCTCTGGCCCCGAGGACATTCACAAAGTGCATGGATGCAGCTCTGGCCCCATTGCGGCTCCAGGGCATCCGTGTTCTAAATTACCTGGACGATTGGCTTATTTTAGCCCAGTCCAGGAAGCTAGTGGCCCACCACAGAGACATCGTTCTGAGTCATATCCAGTCTCTCGGTTTGAGGTTGAACTCGGAGAAGAGTGTTCTTGCTCCGGCTCAAAGCACCGTTTTCTTGGGGGTGAACATGGATTCCGTTCTCATGCAGGCCCGCTTGGCCCCTGCACGGATTTCCAGCTTGATGACATGCTTGGCTCGTTTTTTGCTAGGCCATCATGTGTCTGTGGGCACCTGCCGCAGGATGCTGGGCCTTATGGCTGCGGCCTCCTCCGTGCTACCGCTGGGCCTACTCCACATGAGACCCTTCATGTGGTGGGTGAAACTCTCAGGGGTTCGACCCTCCGGGTCAACCCTTCGCCTACTGAAGGTATTGCGCAGTTGCTTTCGAGCCCTGTCAGTTTGGCGGGACCCTCTTTTTCTTCGGAAAGGGGTCAGCATGGGTGCGGTATCTCGTCGCTAGATGATTACGACAGATGCCTCTCTCACCGGCTGGGGAGCGGTTTTCGAGGGCAGACCAGCGTGTGGGGTCTGGACCGGAGAGGCTCTCTCTTGGCACATAAACTGCCTGGAGTTAAGAGCCGTTTTTCTGGCTCTGCATCATTTCCTCCCTCTTCTGGAGGGTCACCATGTCATTGTCAGAACAGACAACATGGCAGTGGTGTCTCATGTGAACCGGCAGGGAGGTTCTCGCTCGGGCACCCTAGACAGGCATGCGCGTCACCTTCTCCTGTGGTCTCAGAGCAGATTCCTATCTCTAAGAGCGGTTCATGTCCCAGGGGTTCTGAACCTCGCAGCAGATTTTCTGTCGAGACAGAAACTCAGATCGGGGGAATGGATGTTGAACCGCCAGACGATGGCCCTGATCTGGGAGGTTTTTGGAGAGGCGGAGGTGGACCTCTTTGCATCTCAAGAGTCGTCCCAATGCCCGCTTTGGTTCTCCCTGAGTCCCCCGGCCCCATTGGGGATAGATGCGTTCGCTCACCCTTGGCCAACGCAGAAACTCTATGCCTTCCCGCCCATCAAACTGATCCAGGCGGTCTTGGCCAGAGTGAGAGAGAGCGGAGTCCGCCTCCTCCAGGTAGCTCCGTTCTGGCCATCTCAGCCATGGTTTTCGGAGCTAATTCCTCTACTGGAATCTTCCCCCTGGAGGATCCCGGTCAGGGAAGATCTGCTGTCCCAGCTACAGGGCAGGATATGGCATCCTCGCCCAGACATGTGGAAGCTGTATGTTTGGCCGATCAGAGGCCGTCGGTATTAAGCTCTGGTCTCCCAACTGACGTTCAGGAGACCATTGCAAGTGCTAGAGCCCCTTCTACAAGGAGATTATATTCTTCCAAATGGAGGGTGTTTGAGACTTGGTGCTTAGCACATGATAGGAGCCCAGTTAACTGCCCTGCTGGTTCAGTACTGGAATTCCTGCAGGAGAAGTTTGCTGCTGGAGCAGCCGCTACCACTCTCAGAGTTTATGTCGCGGCTATTGCAGCGCATAGGGAATCGGATGAGATTCCCCTGGGCAAATTAAGGTTAGTTTCTGCCTTCCTGCGTGGGGTGAAGCGCCTGAAACCGGCTCGCTCCCCTAGAGTTCCCTCATGGGATCTTTCTGTTGTCCTAGAGGGTTTGACGAAAGCCCCCTTTGAGCCCTTGGAGTCAGCTCCGGAGAGGATTCTGACTCTCAAGGTTTCTCTTTTGTTAGCTTTGTCCTCATTAAAGTGGGTGGGAGACTTACAAGCTCTTTCTGTTAGCGAGTCTTGCTTGGACTTTGCCCCTGGCCTGGTCAAAGTTTCCTTGAGGCCGAGACCAGGGTATGTCCCCAAGGTTCTTTCCTCAACTTTCCGCTCACAGGTAGTTAACCTTAATGCTTTCCACCCTCCTCCATTTTCGTCTGAGGAAGATAGGAAGCTTAACTTGCTCTGCCCAGTTCGTTCTTTTAAGATATATGTAGACCGCTCAGGCGGTTGGAGGAAATCTAACCAGCTTCTGGTTTGCTTCGGTGCTAGCCGCCGTGGGCTTGCTGCATCAAAGCAGAGGATTTCTCACTGGGTCACAGGGGCTATCTCGTTGGCTTACGGGGTACGTGGCTTGCCTTCACCTCTTAGAATTAAAGCACATTCCACCAGAAGTGTAGCATCTTCTCAAGCTCTTTTCAGAGGAGCACTTTTGGAGGATATTTGTGTTGCGGCAGGCTGGTCCTCTCCGCACACTTTTGTAAGGTTCTATAGCTTGGATCTTGACATGACCCTGGGTTCCCAGGTTCTTTCTGTTTGAACTCATTTCGGTCGTTGTCTCTTTTATCTACCAGTTATAAAAGCGCTCTAGCTTGGCGAGTTTGGTAGTCCGTTCCCACTGCGCTTTCCGCAGCGTTGAGTGAACCTATGAAAGAGAACGTCTCTGGTTACTTGCGTAACCTATGTTCTCTGAATAGGGAACGAGACGCTGCGTTAGCGGCCAAGCTCCTCGCGCTGCTGACAGTTTCTTTTCGGCAGAGAAATCTGAGGAGCAGATGGCGCGCACGCGAATATGTAATGATGCGACGTAAGAGCGTCGGGGCGGAGCCATATTGCGCGGACGCCATCAGCCAATGAACTGGCGTGATTCTATAAGGCTTCAGACAATCGGCACATTCAGAGAATATCCCACTGCGCTTTCCGCAGCATCTCGTTCCCTATTCAGAGAACATAGGTTACGCAAGTAACCAGAGACGATTTCATCATCGTGCAGAACACTATAAATAATAAATTTTCTGTCGGATTTTTTTTATCTGAAGCCAAATCAGATCACAGACGATTATTTAAAAGACTCGACTTGCGTTATAAAGTAAGTTTGGTTAACAAACATGGTTTTAATCTCATAAATGGTTGTGTATTGATGGTGTGCTAAGCTAACATGCTAGCTAGCCCAGGTGCACCTGCTAACAGCAGTTATTGTTTTATGATTTTTTTCTAAATAGGAATGCTAACTGAAATGTTTCAGTGCATTTGATGCAAGTTTCAAATATTTAGTGAGAACTTTGATAAAAGAAATTAGGGTTTGAAACCCTATGAATAGCCTGTGAATAGCCAGTCGTTAGTAGCTATAATGCAGACAAAAGAAATGCATATTTAGAGCCATAACCAGTCTGGAGAGGTGTAAATGTGTGCAGGGGAGACTGAGACTGAATGAGGCTCGTTTGGACCACAAAACAATAGAGACATTAGACTGAATAGATGACTCTAAAATGCAAACTGATGTTTAGTCATCTTCTGAGTCTAATCAAAATAAAGTAATTTGACATGATCTTGAAAAACATTTAACTAAATACAGAGTTTTAGACTTGTCATTTTCAGATTTTAAATATAAAATGGTCACACATATGGCTTTAGCTGCAGTGCATTTCTAAATTGCTCCAGGGCCAACTTCAATTTTATTTTCATGATGTTTCATAAAAATACATTTCTAATAACTTTACAAAACTTTGAAGCTATTTAAAAAAAAAAATCATTATGACAATAATTAATTCTACATTTACAATAAACTACCAGGTGTCAGCTTTCAAATGAGATCATACTTGTGCTTTTAGTGCAAAGGGTCCATGAACTGTATCTGTTTCAGTTTGGGAATGCCATTTCTGGGGATTTTTCAAAAGTGGGCTTGCAGCTTAACAGGTTAAACAAAAATAGACAAACTGCATCACAAGGAAGGAAGAAAGGAAGGAAAAAAATAGCAAGGTAAATATCACAGTACAAAAGAAACTTGAATGTTTCCCGTGCAACAGCTAGTTGCACTAGGTTGTAAGATCCACAGAAATGTTCAAGTTCTTGAGACAGTTAAAACATTTATGTAATATCACTTCTACCATTACTATTGCTCGTAGTTGGGGTTAGTGATATAAACAAAACCCTTACCCTAAGTTTTACATTTTGGCATGTGACTTGTCCTTGTGCTATAAACGTGGCTTGTTGAGAAGAGCCTTTTTTTCCCCCTGAAGTGATCAGGTTTACAATTTTTGCTTGGTGGATGATAAAACGGGTCCAAACATTACACTGTAGGAGGGAGTCATATTTATTCATATAACATGTATATATATATATATATATACATTTTGAATATATATATATATATATATATATATAAATATATATTGAGGGTGACATTATATATATTTCGAGTGAGTGTAGGCTCCTTCGAACCTGTAAAGAAACCACCGACCAGGACAGCAGCATCATGGCATCATGGCAGTGAATTTTGTTCATACGAGCAAGCACTATTTAAATAATTGACGTTTACATATGTTACTATTGAGTTTATAAGTTCTACTGTCTGTAGAACCAGAAAAGTGTGCAGAATTTTTTTTTTTGTTAAACTCAGGTAAACAAGAACCCGCAAAAGAGTTTCATTCCCTCCTTCGGTTTCATATTTTCTGTTTTAGTGTGTTACTAATTCAGATAGTGTAGATCACAATCTTTATGTTATGTAACGATAAATCACTTGAAGAACCCCAGAGGCCATCTTAATGTAGAAGTTAAGATGCATCAGTTTATATTTGGACATCTGTTTTAACAGCACTTTAAAGTGGTTGGGGTGTGTGAGTGTGTAAAACCACATGCTAACACTATTGCTCAGCTTTCCTGACTACCTGTGCAATGCCGAGTATTTTTTTTCTACTGGCCGTTTATTGGCATATGATTTTTTTGCGTAATATTTTCCCCCCTTTTTTGACCCATTAAAACACTATGAAGTTTATATTGTAGTGCTGCACCACTGTTTTCAAATAAAAAAGACAAGATGTGTTGTGATGTAATTTCCTCTAGACTGTAGACAAAACATGATGGGAGCCAATCGGGTCATTGCTATTGCAGTCAATATGAAACTAGTCCTGCAATCTGCAAAGCCCCTATACCCCAGTTTACCTCTACAGAGGAAGTGTCACAAACCAATACCCTGAGAAAAAAAAATATATAACAGATCATGTTATTTTGACCGATCTCATATGATACGATCTTATCTCTCATCTCAACTTCCCTTCTTTGCTCGGAAGGTCAGAGGGCAACACCAATTATCACATTTGTGAGTATTCCTGGCAGCACATTTTTTATTTGACCTTTTTAAAATAATATGCACAAACATATGCTGCATGTTCATTTATTGAATATGCCTAGAGAGCCTTATCCCCCACTTTCATTGCAAACACCTGTTGTATCAGTTTGAAATGGAAGTAAGGGTTATGGTTTCACACTTTTTTTATGGTTGGTAAACCAGCTTTTGGAAACATTCAGTGTCACAGAATAAGCCCGAATGTCACAGGTGGTTTGCACTACAGATCGATGCTCATAATGCTCATAGGTATGTGAAATTTTCTGTTACGATAATAAATAATTCATACTTTATTCATTAAAGTGGTTGGATTCTTTTTTTTTTAAAATAAAATTGCTCTGCACAAACTGGCATGTTTTTATGTAGAATGTAAAATACTAATACAAATTTTAAATATATATATATATATATATATAAAATACAAAAACTATTAAATACAAATTAGAAAATATCATTATTTAATTAAACAACAAATTAGTCTATATAATCCATTATTATTAATACTATGTGGTTCAATGTTCAATATGCTTTGTATATATTTGTCTGAAGAGGTGGACTTGCCCCTGCCACTTGTCTCCTTTAGTTGCTCACTGGGGGTTTTATGGCATATTGTTTGTAAAAATGCTTGAACACACACACACACACACACACACACACATATATATATATATATATATATATATATATATATATATATATATATATAAACACTGTAAAATAAAATATTACCGTGTATTGTATATTTAAGTGCAATAAATATTTAAGTGCTGTACAAATAAATTTAATTTAATATATTGTGCCCTTCATGTTATTCTTTTGATGATTATGAACATAATTAGTAGTACACTAATACTACTGTTAACAGTGAAGTGTAAAGTTGTATTACTAACATTTCGTTTTTTCATGGCATTTATTAAACTAGGATAATATTAATTTATGTACTATTTATACCATTTATACCACTATTTATAACATTGCTAAAAAGAAATGGACCAGTGCAAAAATGTATCATTGTTATTTCATGTTAGCTTTATTATACAACCAATTTTACCATATAGACGCTCATTAAGTGTTACCCGGTAAAGTACTTTACTACTTATTTATATTTAATTCTACTGTGACATAAGGCCATATATCATCATCCAAGATTGTCCAAAATAATAACAAAAAAAAATCATGTAAACAATGTAAATATGTAAATTTCGTCTACTAAAGCTAGTGCAGCACAACACTGTTTGCTAATTTTGTTGTACTAATGCCTTAAAGATGATCTATTTGCAGAATTACTATGCTAACTTCTGTTTCCCTGTTTGTCTAATACAGTAAGAACGCCTCCGGTTCTCTGATTATGAATTATACAGCTGCCTTACTGAGGTAAGACCAAACTTCATCGGTAAAGCTTTCTTTTACAGTCCTGTTACCCATGTACTTACTATGTACTTATTATAGTAATTACAATTACTGTGGAATATCTAGGCACTAACCCTGAACCTACCCCTAACCCATGTACTTAGTTTACTAGTACTTAGTACCAAGTTATTCAGTTTTTAAACCAATAGATCTCTTTATGAAAAGCTGAATTCGTACAGTGTCAATTGTACGAAACATGCGATTGTTAGAAAAAAGTAGGTCCACCCCTAACAGACCCGTCACTGAAGCTCGTACAAAAATGTATACAGTAAATGAGATTTTATGAATTCAAACTAATTAGCCACCAATTCACCAACATGTAAAATAGTTATGAATTGCCATTGTATTGGGGCAGCACAGGACGGAAGCGGCTGAGAGCAAATGCGTCATATATACCTGATGAGTGTTGTCCAAGTCAAATCACATTTGCACTTTATACAAATCAAATTGTTTCAAAGATTCCCAGTAATAATAAAAAAAAACGACAACAGTATTTATGTTGCAAAATTCTACAGTTATGAAATGGATACAATTTCAGCTGTAAAGCCGCTCTAAAAAAACAAAAGTGTCATTATTCAGCTCAGTTTAGTTCACATTTAGTTAAGTAATAGTGTGAATGAAATTAAATACAATTTGGATGCTTTTTTTGTTCAGTGTTGATTCAGTTGATGATAGTACAGTACAGTATGTTCATTGAAGATCCATTTGCACTGAATACGTTTCTTTGCCTCTTCTCTTTGTCATGAACAGGACCCCCGCACAGCCTCCATGGACAGGAATGGTAACCAACAGCACCATTGATCTAAATGATCAAGCATCGTCCAGGTGAGGTCATATCACATTTATTAGACACAATTCAAGGAGGATCATTGGTTTTTTTATGCATCCTTTCCTGAGATGATGTTCCTCAAAACCACAAAAAATAATAATCAACATAATAATCATACATATCTAACCAATGATCAAACTTCTAATCATACTTCAAGGATAAATGGTATCTTTAAAATATGTTTGATTAAAATATGTTTTTATTCATGGTTTTAATTCTCCCACTTATTGTGATTGGATTTTGTTACTTACTGATTCTGAAGAGACTCCTGACAGTTCGCTCTTCCAGGAGGCAGGCCATGCGTCTAGTCATTGTGGTGATGGTGGGTCTTCTTCTGCTGTTGGGCTCCATACAATATTGCAGCTTTTGTGAAAGCTTTAGAGCTAAAATAATGGATACCTAATTCCTTAAAGCTCTGTTGTTGTTGCTCTGCTGTGGTTTCTTCTCCTCGTCTCTCTATCAGGTTCCTGCAGTCCTCCAGTTTGACGGAGCACGTCTGCAAACGTCTCATGTTATGACTATAACCCTTGTTCCCTGAGAAGGGAACGAGACACTGCGTCGTTGAAAAACGACTCTTTGGGGACGCTCCCTTAGCGTTCGCCTCTGAAGTATGAATGAAACTATTCCAATCCTGATTGGTGTTGCGTCATGACGTAACATGTGACGGCATAACCGGATGCATAAAAGTGACGCCGGAACAAACGCACACTAGCCTAGCGATGAAGCAAGCCGCTCTCAGGCCTTGAGGGGGATGGGAGGACGACGCAGTGTCTCGTTCCCTTCTCAGGGAACAAGGGTTATAGTCATAACCCGAGACGTTCCCTTTCGAGGGAACTCGCACTGCGTTGTTGAAAAACGACTCTTTGGGGAACGAATGCCCACTAGGCCACGCACCGAAAAAAAGGCCTGCCCTATAGTGAATCTCAGGCACTCAGCTAGGACGAGAGCACACGTGCGCCAGGCATACTAGGGAGGTGCAGACTATAAAACCTGATAAACATGTGCGGGGTAGCCCAACCGGCTGCCTCACAGATCTCCTGGAGGGGCACTCCCGAGAGGAGGGCCCTAGAGGACGCCATGCCTCTAGTAGAATGAGCCCTTATGGCCAAAGGTGAAGGCAAACTGCGCACCTTGTAGGCCAAGGCAATAGCCTGAACAATCCAATTACTAATGGTTTGTTTGGATGCAGGGAGCCCCTTCTTAGGTGACCCAAAACACACTAACAGTTGGTCCGACCTCCTCCATGAAGAGGACTTCTCGAGGTAAATGCTCAATGCTCTGACAGGGCAGAGCAAATGGAGCCTCTCTTCTTCTGCCGACACATGAGGTGGAGGATGAAATGCCTGCAGGACCGTAGACCATGCCGTGTTAGAAGGCACCTTAGGCACATAGCCAGGTCTCGGATGCAGAATGGCCTTAACTCCGCCAGGGGCAAACTCCAAGCAGGCTGGCGTTACTGCCAGGGCTTGAAGATCTCCCACCCTCTTTAAAGAGGTAATAGCTAAAAGAAAAGCCATCTTGAATGTCAGGTCCTTAGGCGAAGCCGACTGAAGGGGTTCGAAGGGGGGCAGGGATAACCCTTTGAGAACCACCGCCAGGTCCCAGGCAGGAACCCTGGACCTGGTCGTCGGTCTCATCCTCCATGTACGACGGAGAAAACGAATGACCAGCTGGTGCCTCCCCAGAGCCCCATCACTCAATGGTGCATGGAAAGCCGCAATGGCAGCCACGTACACCTTAAGCGTGGAAGGGGAGAGACCCGCAGAGAAACGATCTTGAAGAAACTCCAGAACTGAAGCCACCGGGCAGTTAACTGGATCTAACTCATGTTCTCTACACCAAGTGGAAAATACATTCCACGTGAGGCCATATAATCTCCTCGTAGACGGAGCCCTAGAGCTAAGTATGGTTTCAACCACCCCGGCTGACAGACCAGCATTTAGGTACTGAACCCTCACAGAGGCCAGACCCACAATTTCCACAGCTCCGGGTGAGGGTGGAAAATTGTGCCCTCCGCCTGAGACAACAGATCCCTCCTCAGAGGAATCTGCCATGGCGGAGCTATCAGGAGTGAAATTATGTCTGAAAACCATACTCGGGCTGGCCACATCGGGGCAACCAGAAGTAGACTGATGCCCTCTTGCCGGACCCTCTCCAGGACTCCCGGGAGCAGAGCGATCAGCGTACAGGCGAAGCCTCGGCCAGGCGAGAGGGAGAACCAAAGTGGACAGTGGGACGTCTCTCGAGACGCGAATAGATCCACTTCCGATGGTCCAAACCTCTCCCATATCAACTTCACCACCTCTGGATGAATTCTCCATTCCCCAGGCCTCAGCCCCTGCCTCGACAGGATGTCTGCTCCCTGTTTCTGAACCCCCGGAACATACATTGCTCTGATAGACAGTATTTTCCCTTGGGACCAAAGAATAGTCTGATGCGCCAATCTGCACAGAGGGCGCGATCTGAGTCCCCCTTGTCGGTTCAGATAGGCTACCACTGATGTATTGTCCAGGCTGATGTATTGTCCAAACGTACTAGGACATGGTAACCTCTGATGTCTGGAAGGAAGCTCCTCAGAGCCCTGAACACAGCCAACATCTCTAGGCAATTTATGTGCCAAGAGTGATGATGGTCCTGCCACAGACCCCTGGAAAAGCGGCCGTCCATGACCGCGCCCCAGCCAGTGAGGGAGGCGTCTGTCGAAACGGTTTTCCGGCGACATGACGCTCCCAACACTGGCCCTTGGGACAGGAACCAAGGTTTCTTCCATATTAGTAGAGAACGAAGGCATCTGCGCGTTACTCTGATCATACGAAACGGATTCCCCTTGGGGGAAAACCGCTTGGCTTTCAGCCACCACTGGAGGGGCCTCATGTGAAGAAGGCCCAAAGGTATAATGTTGGATGCCGCTGCCATGAGGCCCAGCAGTCTTTGAAATTGCTTTACAGTGATGGCCTGGCCTAGCTTTAAACCTCTGGGGTCTAAGGTGTTTTTGGGGTCCTTGAGATGTTTTGATATACTCTGACATTTGTGCTTTTTTCAGTTGCTTGTAAACAAATTACTGGCAAAGGTGTAATTACACTCTATTTAGCACAAACAGGGCTACCATAGTATGTGAGCAACATGTATGTACATGTTTGTATTTTTGAGAGAATATTGTTTATGCGTGGTTATTGAAAAAACTAAAACTTAAAGTTTCTGAAATAAGGCCACAAAACACATAGTAAATATGTGTCCACAAGACTTTTGACTAATGTATGTTGTCGCCTAGAGTTTTTTCTTCAAAATGATCTGAAAATCATCCTGCCTAATCATTCACATAAAACAATAGATTGGTTTAAATTTAAAAATGACACTTTTTGTTTGGAAAGGCAATATGCGCAGGGGTGTGACCTGCTGTGATTCACACCTGAGAAGACAATGGGCCCACATAATGAGCGCATAATGGGGCTGCATACTAATGACCATTTCATTCAGGTGTGTCACTGAGCCACAAAAATGCAATGACAATATATATATATATATATATATATATATATATATATATATATATATATAGGCCTATATAATACAAAATTGGTTCACAGTTACAATTATTTATTTATTTTCCAAATTGTGCTTGTAAATTGTATAATATCAAATGTAAACATTTCTAGTAATTGTGCAGTTAATTCTCATACTGTATTTACAGAAAGTTTGGGAATATATCCCAAATGTGTCACTAATAAAACACAATACAAATAATTTAAAGAGGAGGCTTATATTGAGCTTTTAAAATTTACCTAAGATTTATTTATGTGTACATATATTTTTGCTATTTTAATAAAAAGGTTACAATTACAACAACAATTAAAATGTTAACTATATTTCAAATGTAATCTTTCTTTGGATAAACGAAAGTATACATTTTATCATACATATTTCACAGTTGCGGATTAATTAGTTTGAATATAGCCTACAATCGAACTGTCACGATGTGGGTTTGTGTCCTGTCATGTTCTTTGGTTCTGTTACGATCTTTAAAAGGCCTAGGGAATGGCGTACCATTAACATATTAATATGCTGCTAGATGTGAAGTAGACTGGAAGAACATGTCAGACAAACTTTGAAAGAGAGAAATTACTGGATTTTATTCACAGAAAAGCCGAAGCCACTAGTTCCAGTAAAATGACATGGATGCGCTATGTACAATGCAATGAAAAAAAGATTGGGAGACAAACAAAAAGTGGCGCCAAAGGAAAGAACATAATATAACAAAAACAATCCTTAAGCTAACCCTAACCCTACTCAAAACAAAATGTGAAAAAGAAACCGCAATCTTCACGCACTCGGCGCTGACTAACCTAACTAAATAACAAAAGTACAAGGGTTGGCGCTCACCACTAACCTAGTGTATATAACAGAGACAGACCTACGGGCAGTGTATACCGCGGCATACTGACCTATCGTTCGTCCTCCCAGATTATCGTAATGCCTCTATGATATAGAATAAACACACACCAATACATCGCACATCACTCAGTTCGCTACACAGAGCTCAACACACCACAGGAGAGAGTGAATGAACGCCCCACAGGAGAGAGAGAGAGTGAATGAACGCGCCACAGGAGAGAGGGAGAGTGAATGAACGCGCCACTCTCTTAAAACCAGCTGAACGGCCTTTGATTGGTTCTGGAACGTCGCCTCAATGATGACTAACGTCCGGCTCAGCCAATCACAGCAATCCTGCGAGCAGAGATAGTGAACTAGGGACGAAAGAGAAACACAATGAACATAATGGCCAACACGTGAAACAGATCAGTGAAAACAAAACACGTGGAACGTAACAGGTTCCCTGTCTTGTTCATTAGTTTTCCCAGGTGTTTCTGATTTTCCCACGCCCCCTTGTTATCCTGTTAGCTCGTTTCTACTTGATTATTTAAGCTCTGTGTTTCTGCCCTGTCTTTGTGAGTTGTTAGCCTATATGTTTCAGGATTAACGTGAGTGTTGGTTTCCCAATGTTAAGATTCCTGTTCCACGTTCTGAGTCTCTGTTTGAGTTTATAGTTTGTTTAAATAAAGCGTGTAAACTGCGTTTGGATCCAGCCTCCTATCTGCCTTCACCGCATCACATTACAGATATGTCACGATGTGGGTTTGGCTGGACAGACGTGAATTGCAGGCTTGTGGAGCGCGGGCGTGACCGGGCTGATGTGAAGCGCAGGCTCTCGCAGCTTCTCCACGCCCACGGTAAACGAAGAGCCGCTCCACAACAGGGCCAGGTCGATGTACCACTCTAAAGACCCGTGCGGATCAGGTTCGGGCATCAGAGACCGGAGTGGTTCCGATAATCCCGCGCGGAAGAAGATCAACAAGCACTGGGTGCTCATTTGCGCGAGATGTGCCAGTTCAAGGAATTCTGCGACATATTCCTCGATGGCGCGATTCTCTTGACGGAGACGGAGAATCTGGACGTCTGGACTCCAGAAAGGCATGGCTGCTGGATCACGATGCGGTGAGTTGTTCTGTAACGTAATGCGGTGAAGGCAGATAGGAGGCTGGATCCAAACGCAGTTTACACGCTTTATTTAAACAAACTATAAACTCAAACAGAGACTCAGAACGTGGAACAAGAATCTTAACACTGGGAAACCAACACTCACATTAATCCTGAAACATATAACAACTCACAAAGACAGGGCAGAAACACAGGGCTTAAATAATCAAGTACAAACGAGCTAACAGGATAACAAGGGGGCGTGGGAAAATCAGAAACACCTGGGAAAACTAATGAACAAGACAGGGAACCAAAGAACATGACAGGACACAAACCCACATCGTGACACGAACAAACACTATAATAACATCTTAGCAAACAAGCTTATTTGATGTGGCAGTATTTTACAGTAAAAATGACATCTTGTCTTTCATATGTAACATATCGTTTTTATGACTAGGGCATATAAATGTTAATTTGCAGTTTAATACGTTGCTTATACAAAAATATTTTATTTCAACATATTTCAGTCGATTTTTACTCATCTAAGTATTGGAATATAGTTAGGTAAAAGCTGTTCATTCATTCACACACAAAAAGCACAGTCTTTTTGTTTACAGACACTATTTCATATCGCGATTAGAACAAAGCACTTGAAAATAAAGAATGTACCTATTCCTCAGCTGGATCCGTTGCTCCTCAAAATGAAACTACCTGCACTTCTGAGGTAATTTTTTCCAGGATTATTATTAAGATAGTATTATTCCTCACAGCGTCGTAAATATGAGTCTCTTTCTTTGGGTTATCCAGCTGATGTGTGGGCGTGGATCGCCTCAGAGCATTTGTGTTTGAATAGAGCGCGTGGGCGTGGTCAAATTAACTTTAATGACCTGAGACGAGAACGACTATCATCTCTCTCTTTTCGTACAGATTACATAAAATGAGAAAATTTGTTTTTTATATAAATTACTTCATTTAAAAGAAGATAATTCAGGCTTCATGCCTGTGTGCCTGTATACCTGTTTGACTGAGTATTTGCAGAGTTATACTTAATTTTCGGAATGCCGACCCCAGAGGGTTAACCCGGACACCATCGCCAGAATGGACTCGATACGTGCAGGAGACATGCGTGCCTGCATCGTAATCGAGTTCCACACGACGCCCAAAAACGTTGTGCACTGGGACGGTTCTAACACACTCTTTTTTGTGTTGAGTCTCAACCTCAAATTCCGAATGTGGCCAAGGACGACATCTCGATGCCGAACCGCCATTTCTCGAGACTTGGCCAGAATGAGCCAGTCGTCGATATAATTCAGTATGCGAATGCCCTGAAGTCTCAGTGGAGCAAGAGCTGCATCCATACATTTGGTGAATGTGCGGGAAGAGAGTGCTAGGCCGAACGGAAGAACCCAATATTGGTAAGCTTCGCCCCCGAAAGCGAACCCCAGGAACCTCCTGTGACATGGAAGGATGGATACATGAAAATAGGCGTCTTTTAGATCTATCGTGACAAACCAGTCCTCGGATCTGATCTGACTCACGATAACAGGGATTGTAAGCATTTTGAACCTGAACCTTCTCAAAGACCGGTTCAAAACTCTGAGATCTAAAATCGGCCTCAACCCCCCATCCTTCTTTGGAACTATAAAGTACCGGCTGTAAAATCCGGACTCCCTGTCTGAAAGAGGAACACGTTCTATGGCCTCCTTTAGCAGCAGAGATTGCACTTCTTGTTCCATCACCTGAGCCCGAACTGCAGTCTGTACCCTGATTTTATTATATGCAGGACCCATGCAGATATGTTGGGAAGATGATACCATGCCTCTACAAAATCTACTAAGGGAACCAGCCTGGCCTCGGGTGCTTTTCGAGCACTGTTCTCGACTTCCTGAAGCGAAAGACCGGCAGGATTTAATCGATACGGTTTTTGTGACCACAACAGATGCTCGTTTTTTTTTTACACGAACGGTACGGTGTGCGTTCGCTGGAAATTGATGTGGCCCGAAGCGTCAGAGACGGCGGGAACCCAACACCGATTTCCTGAGGACTCCGCTGCGAGAACAACCTCGGTTGCTCTGCAGCGGGGGGGACAGCCCTCCGAGGTTCTACCACTTCGGTTAGGACCTCTTTCCTGAAGCCCTCCTAGCCTGAAGGACATCCCTCAGGTCGCCCTTCTGGCTGGAGGACTTCCTCTGTTGCCAAGCTCCCGGAGGAGGGGCTCTAGAGCAGGGGTCTCAAACTCAACTTAACTGGGGGCCGCTGGAGGTAGATCCTGGGTCAGTCGGGGCCGCATCAAGTATTCCACAAAAAATAGTATTCAAGTATTCCAAAAAAGGAGCACAACTGATCCAATCTTCTCAATCTTTATTATTAACGTTTCTTCTGAACTGTTCCTCTGAATTTGCACATTCCCTTCTGTACATGATTGGTTCTTCATGAGCTGTCCTTCTGACAGTTGAAGTTCATTTTACAAACTTTCTTTGTCTTTTCCTTATACACAACATATTTGTGATTCTTATATTTGCTCATGTCCTTTTTATTTTCAATATGATATTGAATGTTTTTTTGGAAGGCACATTTCTTTTTATTATACTTAGAAAAACAATTACTGCTTTTGAAATACAAATATTTGCAGTCATGTCTGCCCGTCTTATTTAGTTCTTTCTACACATGTATAGTGTCTCAGGCAAATTACTGACCTTGCACAAATCAAAGCAAACCTTCTTATCAACCTGTTGGACACATATTACAAGCTCAAAATGATTATTCTCACATTGTTTCAGGGGTCTCCAACACGTCGCTCGTGAGCTACCAGTAGCTCGTGGCCTGATTGGTGGTAGCTCGCCAAGGGGCCGTTCACATATCGCGCTCACATATTTTGCTATGGTAGCCCATAAGGGATAAAAAAAAAAAAAAAACGCGGCACACGCAACAACGGGCCGCACTAACATGAAACTTTAAAGTCAAGTAGGGGGCCACAAAATATCACCGCGCGGGCCATTTGAGACCACTGCTCTAGAGGAAACGCTCTCCCTTTGCTCTGCTCGGTGCGAGGAGCTGGCTGATGGCTGGGGCTGATCTGCTTGCCCCACCCTACTCGATTTAGCTTTCGATTTACTTTTACGGGGGAGGAACTGCTGAAACGCCGCAGATTGTTTCTTCGCCTCCTGAAACCTGTCGACGACCGATGTAACGGCGTCGCCGAACAGGCCAGAAGGCGAGAGCGGCGCATCAAGCAGAAAGGATCTATCTTTCTCCTTTATTCCAGATAAATTCAGCCACAGATGCCTCTCCGTGGCCACCATAGCTGCCATAGAGCGGCCAATAGCGTGGGCTGTCTCTTTAGTGGCCCGGAGAGACAGATCTGTGGCTTTACGCAACTCTGCGATATCTTCGGGAGTTGGCCCCTCCCCCTCATCTAAATCTTTTAGGAGGTCGGCCTGATATGCCTGCAAAATCGCCATTGAATGCAGGCATGAACAGGCATGAACCAGCCCGAACTGCCACCATATAAGCCCTGCTTATTAAAGCAGATGTGTCTCTGCAGGGCTTACTAGGCAGCGCCGGGGCTTTAAGGGAATATGCCGACTCAGGAGAGAGATACCCAGCTAAAGCCTCCTCCACACTAGGCATTTTTCCATAACCCATGTCCCGTGCCCCCAAAACATTGCTGTAATCAACCACACTGGGGCTGGAGACACGGGACGAATTCTTGTGGCCAGCTGATATTAAGTATGGCCACGGCACACGTCACAACCTCAACCAGCTCCTCATAAGCCTGACCGTGAACTGGCGTGCCTAACTCACGGTCGTCCTCATCGATGCTGAGGACGTCCACTTCCTTGGAAGCAGAGACCTCAAGCATCGGGACCTGTTCGTGGGCAGAAGAAGCCGCGACGCGGGCTTCTGCACCACTCACAGTGGGCTCGGGATCCTCAGACGAAGAATGAGAAAGGGCCCGCGCAGTCTCATTCTCATCTGCAAGATCCCGCTGCGAACCCCACGATCTCAATCGCCGCTCTGCCTCAACAGACGCGGGACCAGAACCGTGGGGAACGCGAGCCCGACCATGTTCATCAAAGCATGCCAGCCAGGAGCGCAGCACTCTCATGGGTAGTGCTTCACAGTGTTCACAGGCAGTTCCCTCGAGAGCTGCCTGTGCATGCTGCGCTCCCAAACAGTCCACACACAAATCATGCGTGTCCCCACCCGTAATGAAACGAGGGCAGGGGTGCACACACTTTTTGAACTGTTCGGCCATAATAAATATAATGAGGAATCAGACAAACAACTAGCCTAGAAATCTAGACGCACCCTAGCGGCAGCGAAAATTATTTCGCAGCCAGTGTGGTCTAGCAACTCTCCATAGGCTTTTGAGCTGGAAAAACCAAAAACTGGTCGGGCCAATCACATCGTGTATAGAGTCGGCGGGCGGGCTTAACACAATGACGGCACAGTTCATGACGTTCCGCGTGATTTCCATAGGTGATTTCCCTGCTACTTGAAAACAATGAAGATGCAGCGGTCTTTCGAATCGGCTTTGGCCGCGACTCTGGAGGACTTGGAGTTAAGAGAACGTCACTTAAGTCATTCTTAAAAAAGGAAGATGTGTTCGGAGTTTTCCCGACCTGATACGGCAAAAGTTTAATATATCAATTAGCTCCGCTGGTGGAAAAATGCATGGGACTCACTCATCCACAACCGTTCGTTGCTCTGATTGGTTGTAGCGTTATCCTATTGCGTGCAGAGGGATTTTGAAAGGTAACCGTTTATCCCGCCCCTCGGATTGAGGCATGTCAATGGAGAGTTCCCAGACCTAACATCTTGATGTAGGTCTGGCATGCCAGGCTAACAAACAACACCAAATAAGACAGACAGTCGTGACACAGAGCGCTTGCTGAAGAGCGAAAGCTAGTGTGTGTTTGTTCCGGCGTCACTTTTATGCATCCGGTTATGCCGTCACATGTAACACCAATCAGGATTGGAATAGTTTCATTCATACTTCAGAGGCGCACGCTAAAGGAACGTCCCCAAAGAGTCGTTTTTCAACGACGCAGTGCGAGTTCCCTCGAAAGGGAACTAGCTCAATGAAATATTAATAATCAATCATAACTTTATATAATTGATTATGAATATTTGGATCAGTTAATCGGGTTAACTTGATGTAGCTGCATTAACTTTACAACCAATTACTCGGTTCATCCTGTGAACACTCAATATTGGTTATTAGTTAATTAATAGAAATGTACATTTCCGGGGCATGGGAAATGTCTTTCTTACTAGGTGCTACTAAGAGCAAGTAGTCAAGATCTATAATTAGTGACTCCAGATATGAGCTTGAGACAACGCCAACTTTATGTGTGATATGAAAAAGACTTTATTAACTAGACTAAACATTTAAACTACTCTAAAATACACATACATACATGCATACAGTTTACCAAGGGAAAGAGAGCTGAAGCAGAATACAGGAAAGCAAGAAGTTAGAGCATTGTTTGATGTTCAGCAGATCAACAGCCTGAGCAAACCATCAGTTTAGTTCTAACGCCCTTCTTAAAAAGGGGTAAGGATACTTGATGTATCAAATATTGAGACTAAGTTTGATACTTGAATGTCTCGTTTATTTGCATTAAACTGTCCTGAGGCAATTTGTTGAGGCTCCAGTTGATCTTTGCTGATGTGGTCTTGATGAGAGAGAACCAGTGGGAGTCAGAGGATCTTTGGTGAATGGAAAGACGAGGCCGCAGCCTGGCGCAAGCTTGGGAGTCCTTGAGGGACTTCTAGTTCAGCATCGTCTTCATTGATTCTTGATTTTTAAAGCGTGAAAATGTCACACCCTCTGGACAGGGACGGACTGGGACTAAAAAACGGCCCTGGACTTTGACTAGGCCCGGCCCAAAGCAATCAGCGGATAAAAAAACAAAAAAAAAAGTTTTATTCCAAGATAGCATGGAATAGATTGTAATTGTAACAATGTAACAATCTAACAGCTAACATCATATTATACAATCTATTCCATGCTGTCTTAAAATTAATTTATTACTTAATAATCTTAATTAATTTATGCAGTAATTAATCTTACTGCACAAATAATAATACCACATCTAAATAAAAATGCACCATTACAAATGTAACTTCTATATTCAAAATCATCAAAGTTTGTAAGCATTATCTGTAACGTTATCAACATTTTTAAAAGTAAAAGCACAACATATTTCTTAATATTAGCTACTGCATGTGGTCACGCCGGTATGGAGACGAGTTATTGAGGATCAGTGCCGATGACTGTCATGTCGATGAGGCCTTCACAGGGCTGATGAGGCTGGCACTTCAGGATGAGTTGGGATGGGTCCAGGCGCAGGTCCACCATAGAGGGTCCCTCGGGATAAACAGAGAGACTAATATTAGCATAGACGCCATCCTTCTTATGATGTACCAAGTACATCAGGATTTACGGGACGTGTTCCCGGTTCCGGCTGATCTAAAATATGCAGCCAAATTTTGAATTAAGGAAGTCTATAGTGTGTTATGTGTATGCTAGGCCAAAGAGATGTGTTTTTAGTAGTGCTGTCAAATGATTAAAATATTTAATCGCGATTAATCGCATTAATGTCATAGTTAACTCGCGATTAATCGCATTTAATCGCACATTTTTATCTATTCTAAATGTCTCTTGATTTCTTTTTGTCTCATAATTTTTTCTCATTTTAATGCTCTTATCAACATGGAAAAGTGGATCGGCTTGCTTTGTGCAAATGTTTTTTATTGAAAACAATATTGTCATATACTGTTCAATTTCACACTAAAACATTATCACTTGGAGCTAATAATCTCTCTCACACAATGTAACACTGTCCATCAATAAAAGGGTGATATAAATACTGACAAAGTCCTGATATTGACGAGGGGGCGGAGAATTCGCATCAGCTGTGTGTGTGTGTGTGTGTGTGTGTGCTGGCCATCATCAAGTGGTATTCAGACTGGACGTGCTGCGATGATGATCAGTTCACAACGACAAAACACACAGATCACTTTGGTCTTGTCAATGGAACCATTTGCCAACTTTTTAAAAGTAAACTTTCCATTCAGAATCTTATTGGCATCCATTTCGGCGTCTCACGCTCGTCATCCACTCAAAACTGGACGTTTTGAACGTTCCTATAACATTCAGAAATAACGTTTTTATAACTTAATGGGAACGTTATGAAAACGTTCTTATAACCTAAAATTGTTAGCTGGGGAAGAGGAGAGATTCGCGATTGCACTGAACACATTTTAAGTGCAGGCAAATTCTCTGAGCGAGCCCAGAGAAAATTCTAACAAGAGCAGCGTGTATCTGAGAGCGCGCGACTCGAGCAGAGAGATTCGTGCTCGGCACATTATATTCCGCGCGCGAGCAGAGAGATTCGCGCTCGCGCATCCGGCTCGCAAGCCCAAACAAGTGTGTGCAGCGTGCCTGTTGTTTTGTAGATCCGCTTGCGTTTTCAAAACGCCCGCATGCCGTCCTGTTGCAAAAGCATGTGAAAAAAAAACTACAAAGTTTGCTAGGCCAAAAAGACCGTTAATCGTGCGATAAAAAAATTAACGCCGTTAAAATGGGTTTGCGTTAACGCCGTTAATAACGCGTTTAACTGACAGCCCTAGTTTTTAGTCTAGATTTGACCTGACAGAGTATGTCTGCTTCCCGGACAATGTTAGGAAGATTGTTCCAGAGTTTTGGTGCTAAATAGGAAAAGGATCTACCGCCTGCAGTCGATTTTGATATTCTAGGTGTTATCAACTGGCCGGAATTTCGAGAACGCAATAGGCCATAGGCTAATATGGTCATATTTCCTGGTTCTGGTAAGAACTCGAGCTGCTGTGTTTTGAACTAGCTGTAGTTTGTTTATTAAGCGTGCAGGGCAACCACCCAGTAGAGCATTACAATAATCTAGTTTTGATGTCATGAACGCATGAACTAATTGTTCCGCATTTGTCAATGAGAGTATATGACGCAATTTAGATATATTTTTAAGATGCAAAAATGCGGTTTTACAGATACTAGACACGTGATTTTCAAATGAAAGATTGGTATCAAAGAGCACACCCAGGTTCCTAACCGACGACGAAGACTAAACAGAGCAGCCATCAATTGTTAGACAGTATTCTAGGTTATTACGTGTGAAAGTTTTTTGTTCAATAATTAGAATCTCTGTTTTTTCAGAATTTAGTAGTAGGAAATTACTAGTCATCCAATTTTTTTTATATCAGCTATGCATTCCGTTCATTTTGTGAATTGGTAAGTTTCGTTAGGTTTTGAAGAAATATACAGCTGAGTATCATCGGCATAACAGTGAAAGCTAATTCCATGTTTCCTAATGATATCTCCTAATGGTAGCATGTACAGAGTGAACAGCAGCAGTCCTAGAACTGAGCCTTGTGGTACTCCATACTGAACTTGTGATCGATAAGACATCTCTTCATTTACTGCTACAAATTCCTTAAAGGTGCAGTGTGTGATTTTTAGCGACATCTAGCGGTTCGGTTGTGAGTTGCACTAAGGGCTCAGCCCACTGCTCACCCCTCCCTTAAGAAGAAGCTACGGTGGCTAAAACGAGACAAACAAATCGTCGTCTGAGACAGCAGAAAATAGCCAGAGTAAGCCAAGAGTGTGTAACATTGTCACTGTTTCTGTACCACAGTCCATTATAAACCACATCATGGATAAAGTTTACAAAGCCATAGTCAGGTGAGGATCAAGGGTCTTAATATATAATATAATAATAGTAATCAGCTGATTGTCTCACAAACGTAACCAGCACATTTCTCCCCACATAGCAGACCCATAATACAGCGAGGGAGAAAAACCACATGCAACTATGCAACTATATAGTTTTTCTAACAGGGTAGTAAAAGTTTAGCTGGCTAATATGAGCTGTAACTGTGGCTGAGCTGGTTAAAGTGTAAAGCCTTGTTTAAACTCGACGCGTCCGCATGAGCCCAAAGGTGTGCGCGGCAAAAATGACATGATTGTAACAGCGCGCGCGCCTCCACATCCCCTAGACACCAGTTACTACACACAATAGGCTTTTTTTCTCTGATTTTGAACTCTTCGCGATCGACTTAAAATGCTTCCAAGATCAACTTGTCGACCGCGATCGACGGGTTGGCGATTCCTGTAACAACATACGGTCAATGACAAGAGTACTAATCAGCTGTCTCATGAACGTAACCAGCACATTTATCCCCACATAGCAAAGCCATAACACAGTGAGGGAGAAGAACTAAGTTACATGAAACAGTCCAACATATTTTACACCACTGACAAGGGAAAAGTCACTACTCACGGTGTTTATGGCTAGTAGCTTCTAGGTTTCTGCGGCTTCTCTTTCAAGGTAGTGACGAAACGCGCTCTGTAGCGCTTTTTGTTCGCGTTCGGCTACGGTAGAAACATGACGTCACAATATGTCGACCTTCATAGAAGGGGGTGCCCGCGGTTATGTAGATATAAATGTCTCATTATAAGGTAATAAAAACATTACGGTTTATTAAGTAAGTTCTTTATACACCACTGAAAACATAGTTATGGATGTCATATTGCATTTCTGTTAATAGATACTCAATTTTTTTACACATTGCACCTTTAAAGGTTTTTGGTACGTATCCTAGAGACAAAGATGAATTAATGATATTAAGAAGAGGATCTATGACATCTGGAAGCATCTCTTTCAATAGCTTAGTCTGAATAGGGTCTAACATACAAGTTGTTGATTTAGATGAATTAACGAGTTTGCAAAATTCTTCCTCTCCTATAGCAGCAAATGAATAAAAATTTTCCTCAGGGAGACTACAATGCACTCCCTGATGTGATACTGTAGTAGACGGTTGCATAGTTATAATTTTGTCCCTGATATTATCAATCTTATAAGTGAAGAAATTCATAAAGTCATTACTGCTGTGTTGCTTGGACACTTCTGGGCTTGAAGCTTTCTTTTTCATTAGTTTAGCCACTGTTTCAAATAGATACCTAGGATTATGTTTATTTTCTTCTAATAGGGTTGAAAAATAAGCAGATCTAGCAGCTTTTAAAGCCTCTCTGTATGCAATCGAGCTCTCCTTCCATGAAATCCGAAATACCTCTAGTTTAGTTTTCTTCCAGCTACGCTCCATTTTTCTGGCTGCTCTCTTAAGGGCCTGAGTGTGCTCGTTATACCACGGCATTGGACTATTTTCTTTAATCTTCTTTAAGCGCAATGGAGCAACTGCGTCTAAAGTGCTGGAAAAGAGAGAGTTAAAAGTTTCTGTCACAATATCGAGTTCTTCTAAGCTATCCGGGATGCTGAGATGATGAAACTGATTAGGAAGATTATTAATAAAGAAATCTTTAGTGGCAGAAGTAATAGGTCTAACATATTTATAACACAGAGTCGGCTTTGCTGCTTTGGCTAAATGTAATTTACATGAGACTAGATAATGATCTGAGATGTCATCGCTCTGCTGCAGAATTTTAACGGCATCAACATCTATTCCATTTGATAATATTAGATCTAGAGTATGATTATGACAATGAGTAGGTCCTGACACGTGTTGTCTGATTTCTATTAACACCAAATGGCCCAAACACCAACCCTCATTCACGCAATATACACAGGAACGTAATAACTGTAATTACTATGCAAACTATACAAAAAAACCAACAGACTCTTCGAGTTTTTCAAGAATTCTTCTATACAGTAGCGTGGCGGCCTGTACCCAGCCAGTAAGAATCTTTCCGTCTCAACCACAGCCAGTTGCTGCTCCTCTCTGCTGCTTCAGATAAGTTCTTTACTGTGCGACGCAACTCTTGGCCACTGAATCCGACGTCTCTGAGGAACCGGGTTGTAGAGTGTGCCACAAATCCTTGACAACCCACTTCCACTGGATGAACCTGGACTCTCCATCCTCGCTGTTCTGCTTCAGTGGCCAGATGAGCATACTACAGTTTCTTCCTCTCATATGCCTCATCTACCGCATCCTCCCATGGCACTGTTAACTCTATCAGTTGAACAATGCGTGCTGATCCAGACCACAAAACAATATCTGGTCGGAGGTTAGTGGTGGCAAACTCAGGTGGAAAAATAAGCCGTTGATCAAGATCAGCCAGTTTTTTCCAATCCCTAGCAGCTTCCAGTTGTCCTGGGCGAGAATTAGTTTTAACACCTTTTCTTCGTGGTTGCTCGCCTGGGGGGAGCAATATTGTCTTCTGTGTGTAATGTTTTGCTAGAACAGGTGGCAACTAATTGGTCATGTTGCGCTTGCCTTCCAATGCTAAAGCCAAACATCGCAGTACTTGGTCATGGCACCAAGTAAACCGACCTTGGCTAAGAGCCACCTTACATCCTGTCAAAATGTGCCTTAATGTGGCAGGTGATGAACACAAAGGACAAGAGGGATCCTCTCCTACCCAGAGGTTTAGGTTCTGTGGTGATGGGAGAACATCATATGTTGACCTGATAAGGAAACTGATCCTACTCTCTTCCATTGACCAAAGGTCTTGCCAGCCCATCTTGCGTTGTTCCAAACTCTCCCATCTCATCCACTCTCCCTGCTTGGCCTGGGAAATGGCCAGGTTCCTCCTTTGAGCTGGGCCTGCCTTGTGCTATTTAGGAGGAGCTTCCATGCTGTACCTGTCCCACAATATCACCAATTTGCAGGGCAGTTTTTGCCTCTACCACAGATTTCTTTGCTGACCACGTCCTACCAGTTTTTAACACAGGTGCTGCCTCCCTTACACATTTGTCGCGTGACTTTACTAAAGTCATTTCCAGTCTGACCTTGGCGCACTTAAACTCCTCGGTTAAAGCAATTGAGTTTACAATGTCTTTAAATGCCAATCCCAATGCATCTTTTTCATTATCTACATGTATATTAAAGTCACCAACAATTAGTACTTTATCTGCAGCCAGTACTAACTCTGATAGAAAGTCCGCAAATTCTTTGATAAAATCTTTATGGTGCCCTGTATACAGTAGCCACCAGAATTCTCAAACGTGATTTATCATTTACACTATATATTTTTACATTAAGCACCAATACTTCAAAAGAAGTATATTTAAAACTAGATTTCTTAGTGGTTTTGAAGATATTACTCTAAATTACAGCAAAACCTCCCCCATTGTCTTCTAGCAGGGCATTTGAATGTTTAATTTCATTGGGTGTTTACGAAAAGAATCTTCAAGACTCTTATAATACTAATGCGTCATAAAGTTCGCAAAATGTAATGTAAATTAACAAATGGGGAACGAAGATTGGATTTTATAGAGACTAAACATGCTACACATATGATTTTGGTTACCCATAGTATGCAAGTCATGTTTCAGACCAAAATAGTTTAGAAGAGAGAATGAATCATAGGCCAAACCACATAAAAGGAAAATTATGAGATGGAAAATTAGATACATGTTAAGACATTTATCACATGGTTATATATATAGAATAGGATTAAAAGTGTTTCGTCTTCTCAGCAAGAATTAGGAGACAATTCCCTGCACATTCTTTTGGGTCGTAAAACTCTTATCAGTCTTAAGGTGTCCTGAAACAGGACAATGGGTTATGCCAATGTTGGCTTCATTTGTGGGGGAAGTGAGTTTGTTGGATTATTCATTGAATATAATGAATAATTTGTGTGTGTCTGATTGGTCCAGACGCTACACGTCTAAGTCTTCAGATCACAGAAGCTGTGGCTTACTCACACAGCTGCCTGAATCAAATGCTTTATGTGTTTGTGGGAGAGAAATTTAGGAGGCATCTTTTTAGGAGGCCACAGGATCTGTTTATTCACAGACCACTAGTGTGGATGAGAGATCCGCTGCAGTGTAAACAGAACATTAATTGGAGTAGGGAATACAGGGCAAAAAACAAAAAACAAAACATCTAATAAGGATTTACTTGGATGAGAAAAATGTTTTCTTTCCAGTACTGACAGAAAGTCACAATTCAGCTTTTTTTTTTTTTGGACAAGTGTGTCAATTGTACGAATCATACGATTGTTCGAAAAAAGTAGGTCCACCCCTAACAGACCCGTCACTGAAGCTCGTACAAAAATGTATACAGTAAATGAGATTTTACGAATTCATACAAATTAGCCATCAATTCACCAAAATGTAAAATAGTTATGAATTGCCATTGTATTGGGGCAGCACAGGACGGAAGCCATGACTGAGAGCAAATGCGTCATATATACCTGATGAGTGTTGTCCAAGTCAAATCACATTTATTTATATAGCACTTTATTCAAAAAAAGATTGTTTCAAAGCAGATTCACAGTAATAATAATAATAAAAAAACAGTATTAATGTTGCAAAGTTCTTCAGTTATGAAATGGATACAATTTCAGCTGTAAAGCCGCTCTAAAAAGAGAAAAGTGTCATTATTCAGCTCAGTTTAGTTTACATTTAGTTAAGTAATAGTGTGAATAATGCAAAGTTTTTTAGTTATTAAGCAAACTCTATAGAAGATAATAGTGTCATTATTCAGCTTGAGAAAGTTCAGTGTTGTGATAGTACAGTATGTTCATTGAAGATCCATTTGCACTGAATATGTTTCTTTGCCTCTTCTCTTTGTCATTAACAGGACCCCTGCACAGCCTCCATGGACAGGAATGGTAACCAACAGCACCCTTGATCTAAATGATCAAGCATCGTCCAGGTGAGGTCATATCACATTTATTAGACACAATTCAAGGAGGATCTCTGCTTTGCTTATAGTATTTTTTTCCCTGTTCAAGTGTGGATGGACGACGTACTGATGAGCCATATACTACTGCACAATATGACTATTACGAGTTCTACAATGGAAATACTGATCCATCTGCATATTCCTGTGTTTATGGAGATCATGCAGATATCTTCCTCCCTGTGTTATACTTCCTGTTTTTTGTGGTGGGATTTCTGGGTAACATACTGGTGGTCTGGGTGGTCTTGATGGGTGTGAAGCTGAGAAGCATGACCGACATCTGTCTCCTGAACCTGGCTATAGCTGACCTGCTGCTGGTCTCCTCTCTTCCCTTCCTGGCACACTCTGCCAGAGACCAGTGGATTTTTGGAGATGGTATGTGCATTATGGTCCTCAGTGTCTACCACATTGGATTCTACAGTGGGATATTCTTCATTGTACTTATGAGTGTTGATCGATACTTAGCTGTAGTTCATGCTGTGTTTGCTTTGAGAGTCAGAACAAGGACATATGGGATCTTAGCCAGTGTGGTCATATGGATTGTTGCTGTTTCTGTATCCTTTCCTGAGTTGATGTACCTGAAAACCACAAAAAATAATAATCATACTTATTGTACATATTATCCAACCAATGATCAAACTTCTAATCATACACACAGGATTATTGGTATCTTTAAAATGAATGTCATGGGTTTAATTCTCCCACTTATTGTGATTGGATTTTGTTACTCACTGATTCTGAAGAGACTCCTGACAGTTCGCTCTTCCAGGAAGCAGGCCATGCGTCTAGTCATTGTGGTGATGGTGGTCTTCTTCTGCTGTTGGGCTCCATACAATGTTGCAGCTTTTGTGAAAGCTTTAGAGCTAAAAGAATGGATACCTATTTCCTGTGCCAGCAGTAAGGCCATCCGTCTAAGTCTTCAGATCACAGAATCTTTGGCTTACTCACACAGTTGCCTGAATCCAATGCTTTATGTGTTTGTGGGAGAGAAATTTAGGAGGCATCTTTTTAGACTCCTGTACAGGACACCCTTCAGTAGATTGCAATTCATGAAGAGTTATATTATACAGGCCACAGGATCTGTTTATTCACAGACCACTAGTGTGGATGAGAGATCCGCTGCAGTGTGAGCGAAACATTAATTGGAGTAGGGAATACAGGCCAAAAAAAACAAATATCTAATAAGGATTTACTTGGATGAGAAAAATGTTTCCCTTCCAGTACATCTACTGACAGACACAATTCAGCTTTTTGTGTTGTTATTTCCAAAATTGAACAGAATATAGAAGACTGCTCACATTAAAATGATCATACAATGCCATACACAAGCCTCATAATGTTATTTGTGCATATTTTGTAAATGTTTTATATTTTATCATCTTATTTTTATTCTTATTTTTGTGGTTTTCTAGCAACTTTTATATTTTACAAGTATACATGCATACATATATTTGACTTTTACAGTTTTTTGTTTACTAATACTGTAATTAGATGAACTATATTTTGTAAGAATAAATACCTTCAATAAAGATGTATGTAAGTGTGTGAATCTCATTGCAGAGTGATCATTTTACACTGGTGAGAACAGCAACAAGGTCAGTTAGTAACACTTTAGTTAACGTCAATAATGCATTACGTAATATTAACAAAAAGCAATGCATTTGTTACATTATTCATTCATCTTTGTTAGTTAATAAATATACATCTGTTCATAAATGATTTTTAATTATTTTTAATTGTTAGTTCATGTTAGTTAACTAATGATAATACATTAAATCTTATTAAGTGTTACCAATGAGTTCCTGTAATTAGTATAAAAAAAAGTATTATCAATATGAATTTTGCCATAATATATATATTATGCCTGTGAGGGGACAAAAAATACCTGTAACTTAAGCGGTTATTCAAAATGTGAATATCTAACAATCACTAGACTTGCATAGAACTGGAATCTGTTGAAATAGAGCTGGGTCGTATGAAACTGGGTCATAGGCTCAACCACAGACCCCAGCCACTACTCCTCCACAAACGCATGATTCAAGTTGTGCATATGATGCTATGCTATGATGAGTAGATTTAACATATAGACTACACAGATTGTCATCACAACGGTCATTATGATTCAGTCTAATATCCCCAGTGCGACCCTTCTAATGAAAATAGGTGCAGCATTCTCATATCTGACCAGTTCGAGTGATTAGGTCTTTACTAGCCAGTCAAAACATCATGTGATAGACATCACTCCTTCCCAGTACATTCATAATAACACACTGACACCTTTTGAGGGACTATCCCCACTACCATAATGAAACCCGAACTTAGTGTTTTTGCTCTTTGCAAGTTTGGAAAGTTTGCTCACGAGAGTTAAGGACACTACAGGTACAGTGAACACACAAGTAGTTCTCAAACACAACGGCTATGACATTTACATTGGAAATTACAAATAGTTTCTATGAGAGATTTAGAAACTCCTGAGCTGATGTAGCCTTCATGAACACATACATCTCTAGCATTTTTTTTTTTAAACAAAATCTGTTGAGGTTCATCTAATACAACCCACCATTAGTTAGATATCTACTTGTGAGGAAAACGGGGACAGTTGTATCTTTAAAGGTTAATTAGGGTGTGGCTAGACCGTTAAACTCCACTCATTACATCAAAAGAGGCGGGGCTGGCTGTCAAGCTCCACCCATTGGCTCTGCTGTGAGCAGCCTCTCATTCAGAGACTTGAAGACCAAATCTCTTCAAACGACGTGGAGCAAAAAGATTCATGATTTGTCTGAAGGATGAAGTTTTACTGTTTTCATAGATAAAAATCTATAAATTTCAGTATAGTATTATAAAAGACATTGTTGTTTTTCTTCATTGGTACAGATTGCCTTATTCACTTCCTGTCATGGATGGCAGAGTTTACTTGGCAGATATCATGGACTCTGAGATGGTTGACTTCTCTAAGGACAACAAGTCCAATGTCTGGGTACATAGTACGAAGCAAGTCAAATGAGGCCATTATAGATGTTCAATAATTTCATACTGATGTGGTAACTGTGGCGGTGAATACACCACACACACACAGCAACAGCACATACAGTATATGCAGTGGAAGTCTCAAAGATCTCACCTTCACCCACAGACATTCTAGATGGTCTGGAACCGGTTAAAGGATATGATGGAACATTGTCTCGGATGTACAATACAACACCTCCACCATACAAATTGTTCGACCTCCACCACAAGAAGTTGTTCGGCATTTGGAAAACAAAGTGGTTCCATTCATCCCAAACAGCTACATAGTGTTGACCCAGATCCGGCCCACATCTGGTACACGTGGATTCCACACGGCCAAAATGTGGGCCGGATCTGGGCCGACACTATGTTGCTGTCTGGGCACTGTGTATCTAAGTTCCTCCTTGCTCACGCTTCAATGGACAGTTGTTATTTGTGTTAGGGCACGCTGTTACACCTCCTGCCTTCTAGTTTAAAGGGCACCTATTATGGCATTTAAAATGTTCCTAATATTGGTTTGGGAGTCCCCAACAACAGTTTTACATGCATGCAATGACAAAAAACACTTTTGTTGTCTTATAATATGCATTTCTTTTTACCGGATTTGCTCACCGACTCCCAAATGATTCGTTCAACGACTCATTTTTCCAAACCCCTCCTTTGCGTGACGCTAATCTGCGGTGATTGGTCAGATGACCCAATCAGTTATTGTTTGTGTTAGCCCAAAGCATAAACATATTGATAAAGCACTGCAGTACTACCAGGTATTTCTCTATTCTTTATTACAACTCCAATAACAACGACATACATTTCACATATTTAAAAAAAAATTGACATTGGAGACCTAGAAGCTGCGCTGAGCGTAACTTACACAACACACACAAATACTTATTGGGCATGCTACAAAACACATAAAAGCAACAATTATTAATAATACTTACAGGTTGTGAATCGGAGGAGGAAGCTGATCCAAATAAAATTGGTACTGAACCTTCCTTCAGTATCAACCGGCTCGCGAATCCACACTTGAAAGCATTTATGTTTGTAAAGCAATCGTCATTAAAATGATGCGAACACAGCACAAGGTTCGGCCTATACTTGTGTGGTATAGTTGTATATATGAACTGTAGCCACTTAGTCTTCAAATGCTCCTTCAAAAGGTCGCTTTTGATTCGCACTTCAGAACACAGTTTCTTGTTGTCGACATGATGTTTTCAAGTTTACCCTGGTGTCTGCGCACAATGAGTGGGCGTATCTTATTCAAATAACTTGTCAAGTTGACGTCATCTAGATAGAGAAAAAGCATCGTTCGTCTATCGATTCATATCAGCGACTCAGAGTCGACTCTTACTTTTGAGAGACAATAACTTGTGTGAACTTTCATATTTAAAACTTTGCAGGATGTTTTCGTTCACTTAGATCTATGTTACACACTACATGAAAAGTAATTTTCAAAATTCCATAATAGGTGCCCTTTAATTAATGCTTATTAGTGCACCCGTATTGTAAAATGTTACCAAAAAGTCTTTGTAATCTTTGTAATCATGTTGTCCGTTTTCATCTTCATCTTGTGACAGTAGCATGGTAAGATGATCTTTTATGCACTAACTTTTTTTTTTAGGTAATTAGTTTTGATTATGATATGTCTCCATTCCTAAATTCAAACAATTGGGGTCTAGTGAGGTTAAATCTACCGCTAACCACAGTCTTAATCTTGTGCAAAATGTTACCCCCTCTACATCCTCCTTTCCTAGTTGGTCTCCATGCCACCCCAAAAATCCATTGGTTTATGTTATAATAATGTTTTATACTTGTAAATTATATAATATTATATTATGTCCAATCTGTGCAGTCAGAACCACTGGAGCCTCGTCGAAAGGGTACATATGCGCCAAATACCTGCAGGTTTTGTTCAGACAGTAAGTTGCTATGGTTACTTACACACCCTGAAAGTTACCTCAGTTTTTGTAACTGAAAGTTGAGGTTCCCTATCAGGGAACTCGAGCTGCGTGACAACGCTTTGGGAACGCCCCTGCGTGAGTGCGTCATGAAGCACGTATGAAATCAGTCCAATGGCGAGACGGAACGTCATAGGCGGGTGACGTCATCGACCAGGAAACTATATAAGCACCCCAAAACACAAGCGCGTCAGCTTCTGAAGTCTTCAGCAAGCGCTCTGTGTGAATTATATCAGTCTGTGTCTCAAAGTGTTTTTGTCTGTCCTTAGAAATTGCTAGGCAGGAGTTTTTCACATATAAAAAAACTATAAAGAGACGATATATATATTATGGCGAGCGAACAGCAGTTCAGAAAGTGTGTGCATCCCTGCCCACGTTACATCAAGGGTGGGGACACTCACGATCTGTGTGTTGTTTGTATGGGAGTACAGCATGCCCAGTCAGCTCTCGAGGGAGCTGATTGTGAGCATTGCGAGCGTATGTCAATGAAAACGCTCCGCTCCCGCCGAGCCCTCTTCGAGGAGAGTGGTTCGGTGCGCGCTCCCCGCGGTTCGGGTCCCGCTGCTGCCGAGGCACAGCGGAGGCGCCAATCGTGGGGTTCGCAAATGGATCTATCAGCGGGGATTGAGACGGGCTTTGCCTTATCTCAGCCCTTACCTGATAGATCCAGTGTCTCAGATTCCGGTGTGGAAGCACGCGCTGCGGTTTCTTCCCCCCGGGCTGAGGCACTAACACTTCAACTATCCAGTTCTGAGGAATTGGATGTTGAAAGTGTTGATACAGCAGAGACTGGGGACTCGTCACTTCAGTCTCCTGCTAGTGAGGAGCTGATGGAGGTGTTGACTCGTGCAGTTGAAAAGTTAAGCATTGAGTGGCCAGCTGATAGACAGGAGTCTAGATTAAAAAGCAAGTTGGATGAGAGATTTTTGCCATCTCGCGCTGCACCTCCACGTCGGTGTCTACCGTTCTTTCCTGATCTCCACACCGAGGTGTCGAGATCATGGAATAGACCGGTCTCTGCTAGAATTTTTACTCAGCAGACCTCTGTTTATTCAAATATTTCTGGGTCTAAGTTACATGGTTATGGGGCGATACCTAAGGCGGAGGAAGTTTTGGCGAGCCATCTTTCTCCTGACACGGCATCGTCCTTTAAGACACCGGCGTTGCCCACCAAGCCATTAAGAAACACCTCGGCTTTGGTGGGCAAAGCTTATTCGGCGGCAGGACAAGCAGCTTCATGTCTTCACACCATGTCTATTTTACAAGCCTATCAGGCAGATTTATTACAAGACATTAGTGAGGGGGAGGAAATAAGTGCTGATGTTATTAGAGAATTGCGCCAGGCAGCCGATCTCTCTCTCCGTGCCACCAAGGAGACGGCCAGATCAGTCGGCCGTTCTATGGCAGCCCTGGTTGCCACGGAGAGGCACTTATGGTTGAATCTGTCTAACATGAAAGAGAGAGAAAAATCTTTCCTTCTGGATGCGCCGCTGTCGACTGCTGGCCTCTTCGGTGACTCAGTGAATTCGGTCATCGAGAGGTTTCAGGAAGAAAAAAGCAGGCAGCGGCGCTCCAGAAGTTCCTCCCCCTCCGTGTGCATGTCCCCGGGGCTGCTGGGCGGGAGCAGCCCCGGCCGTCGAGTAGCTCCTCACACAGGGCGCAACAAAAGAAGAGTGTCGCGTCTCGCGCCCCCCCCCCAGCAAAACTGGGCTGAGGCGCGGCACTCTCAGACGAGGTCTTCCAGGAGCAAAGCCGATCTGAGGACGGTTATTGTCGCCAGGAAGGCTTCGCCGAAGAAATCCTGACGCCAAGGGTGTCAGGATGCTGAGGGTGGTCCCCACCGAGAGAGAAGGGTGTTCGCCGCTGTACACGGCGCCCGTTCTGTCTCGGTGCCCTCAGGGGCCTGTTCTGCCAACCCCGCCTGCGTGCCGGGGCGTAGACGGTCCCAGCGAGCGCTTTCCCGAGGGACGCTCGCCCGCTCTGAGGAGCGGTTTAGAGCGGTCAGACCAGTTGTTCCCTGCCGGTGCGCCGTTACAGGGCACTGTGTCTGCCACTCAAAATATTCCAGAGGCCAGTCTCGAGAGACTGGTACCCTTAGTAGAATTTTTGGCAGAGTGGAAAAGCCTTCCAAATGTATCTCACTGGGTTCTGCAGACTATCGAGAAGGGGTACGCGATTCAGTTCAGATCACGCCCGCCTCGCTTCAGAGGGGTTCTGCCCACAGTGGTGGGCCCCGAGCAGGCTCTGGTTATGGAACAGGAGGTGAAAACTCTTCTGCTGAAGGAGGCTATAGAACGAGTTCTTCCTCCCAGCAGAGAGTTGGGTTATTACAGCCGATATTTCATCGTTCCAAAGAAGGATGGGGGGTTGCGTCCAATTTTAGATCTGCGCCTGTTAAATCGCTCAGTAGGGAAGCTCAAGTTCAAAATGCTTACTCTCAAGCAGATCGTGTCACAGATCAGGTCCGAGGACTGGTTTGTCACGATAGATCTAAAGGACGCGTACTTCCACATTTCCATCCTTCCACAACACAGGAAGTTCCTGAGGTTCGCTTTTGGGGGCGAAGCATACCAGTATCGGGTTCTTCCGTTCGGCCTAGCACTGTCTCCCCGAACTTTCACGAAATGTATGGATGCAGCTCTGGCTCCGCTGCGACTCCAGGGCATCCGCATTTTAAACTATATCGACGATTGGTTGATTTTGGCTCAATCGGAGCATCAGGCGATTCGGCATCGAGATGTCGTTCTCGCCCATATCAAAAAGTTGGGGTTGAGGCTCAACGCCAAAAAGAGTGTGCTTTCTCCAGTACAGAGGACCACTTTTCTCGGCGTGGTTTGGGATTCGACGACGATGCAGGCACGTCTGTCTCCTGCTCGTATAGCTTCGATTCTCTCAGCCGTCAAACAGGCAAAGCTAGGCCAGTCACTCACTGTGAAAGAATATCAGAGGATTCTGGGTCTGATGGCAGCAGCGTCCAACGTTATACCTTGCGGCCTGCTGTACATGAGACCACTGCAGTGGTGGCTCAGGACCAAGGGGTTCTCCCCGAGGGGAAACCCGCTCCGCAAGATCAGGGTTACGCGACGGTGTCTCCGTGCTCTGGCTATGTGGAAAAAACCTTGGTTCCTGTCCCTAGGTCCTGTGTTGGGGGCTCCGTGTCGTCGTGTAACACTTACGACGGACGCCTCTCTCACAGGCTGGGGGGCGATCATGAGTGGTCGCTCGGCCCAGGGTCTGTGGCAGGACCATCATCTTCATTGGCACATAAATTGTCTAGAAATAATGGCGGTGTTTCAGGCTCTGAAACACTTCCTCCCAGACCTGAGGGGTCACCATGTTCTTGTCCGGTCAGACAACACATCGGTGGTCTCTTATATAAACCATCAGGGGGGTCTGCGTTGGCGCCCATTATACAAGCTGGCTCGCCAGATCCTTCTATGGTCCCAGGGGAAGCTT
This sequence comes from Rhinichthys klamathensis goyatoka, assembly GCF_029890125.1. Classification (NCBI taxonomy): domain Eukaryota; kingdom Metazoa; phylum Chordata; class Actinopteri; order Cypriniformes; family Leuciscidae; genus Rhinichthys; species Rhinichthys klamathensis. The sequence goes on from NW_026606559.1 coordinate 2,750,927, forward strand.
CTTTCATTGAGGGCAATTTATATCCCGGGATATTTGAATCAGGGGGCAGACATCCTGTCGAGGCAGGGGCCGAGGCCCGGGGAGTGGAGACTCCACCCCGAGGTGGTGGAGCTCCTATGGAGACATTTCGGTCGTGCCGAGGTAGACCTATTTGCATCACACTGCCAACTGTGGTTTTCCCTAAGTCCTCCAGCCCCTCTGGGGTTGGACGCGATAGTACAGGAGTGGCCGAGGTCACGCCTGTACGCATTTCCCCCGATTGCTCTGCTCCCAGGAGTTCTGGAGAGGGTTCGCCGGGACGGGGTCAGTCTACTGTTGGTAGCCCCGTACTGGCCGGCCCGAGTTTGGTTTTCGGACCTAATTTCTCTCCTCGACGGCTCTCCTCTGGAGATACCGATGAGGAGGGACCTTCTCTCTCAGACCATCCTCCACTCCAGAGCTCCGGCCACTAGGAAATTATATGCCTTGAAGTGGAAAATGTTCACCTCTTGGTGTGGAGAACACCAGTTGGACCCAGTCAACTGCCCGGTCGGTGCAGTGCTGGAATTCCTTCAGGAGCGTTTCTCCACAGGGTTATCCCACTCCACACTGAAGGTGTATGTGGCGGCCTTATCTGCTTACCACGTCCCTTTGAGTGGAGCTTCTCTTGGGAGACACCCACTTGTAACCCGTTTCCTTCGTGGCACTCTGAGGCTGAGGCCAGCAGTTCGCACGAGGGTGCCGACCTGGGACCTGGCGGTTGTTCTAGAAGGTCTCTCTCTAGCACCGTTCGAGCCCATTGAAGAAGTTTCGGAGAAATTCCTCACTCTTAAAACTGTCTTTCTTCTGGCTATATCTTCATTAAAAAGAATAGGAGATATCCAAGCTCTGTCGGTCTCTCCCTCGTGCTTGGAATTTGCACCAGGCATGGTGAAGGCTTTTCCTCTTCCCTAGGCCAGGATACGTTCCCAAGGTACCAACCAATGTGGTCGGGCCTATTGTACTGCAGGCTTTCTGTCCTCCTCCATTTCTGACGTCGGACCAAGAGAAACTAAATCTGCTCTGCCCTGTTAGGGCCCTAGATGCGTACGTCCACAGAGCTGCCCTGTGGAGGAAGAGCGAACAGCTATTCGTTTGCTTTGGACCCCCTAAAAAGGGCTGTCCAGTATCTAAGCAGAGGTTGAGCAAGTGGGTGGTCGAGGCCATCTCACTTGCCTACGAGTCTGCCGGTCAGCCTTCTCCTTTGGCTGTCCGGGCTCATTCAACCAGGAGTATGGCTGCCTCTAAGGCTATCCTGTCAGGAGTATCTATCCAGGATGTTTGTGGCGCGGCAGGCTGGTCCTCACCGCACACATTCGTGAAGTTTTATCATCTCGACTTCAGCTCCACTCCAGGGGCGCACGTGCTTTCGTCCGAATGTGCGCTCTGACTTCACACGACGGACACTTGCTTGTATGGCGACGTTGGTATTAGCGTTCCCAAAGCGTTGTCACGCAGCTCGAGTTCCCTGATAGGGAACGTCTCTGGTTACGTATGTAACCCTAGTTCCCTGAAGGGAACGAGACGCTGCGTGTTTGTGCCATACTCCCAGCATGCCCGTGAGCACTTGCTTCAGTCTTATCAGAAGCTGACGCACTTGTGTTTTGGGGTGCTTATATAGTTTCCTGGTCGATGACGTCACCCGCCTATGACGTTCCGTCTCGCCATTGGACTGATTTCATACGGGCTTCATGACGCACTCACGCAGGGGCGTTCCCAAAGCGTTGTCACGCAGCGTCTCGTTCCCTTCAGGGAACTAGGGTTACATACGTAACCAGAGACGTTATCTGTTTACTTACCCGTAAACATATCAGGCATGTTTTATAACCTGCTTTCTGGAACAGCCATAGAACTGCATGGATTCGACACAACCAGCTTACACACAAGCACAATGGTGACAACACTAATGACGCACACCCAAATGACACAGACCAAGCATGTGTCATTTGGGAAGCCTAAATAATCAGGCTTCATGCCCATTGGCTGCTGCTCATGACAATCAAACAGTGCTAAGGAGGGGCTTAAACTGCCCTTCCACATTTTGTACTTGTGCCTTAAGGTCTATTTGCAGCATTATTATGCTAACTTCTGTTTCCCTGTTTGTCTAATACAGTAAGAACGCCTCTGGTTCTTGAGAATTATACAGCTGCCTTACTGAGGTAAGACCAAACATTATCTCCAAATTTAGTTCAGACAACAGAAAATAAACACTGAGACTGACAACAGTCAATGTATACACAAGGTATTCTGTTTTCAAACCTATAGATTTCTTTACGAAAGGCTCACATTAATCAATCAAGATATGCAACGTGTCATTCATTTCTTTCTAGTGTCAAGCAGCACAGGAAGGAAGCCATGACTGAGAGCAATTGATACCTGATACATGAAATACTAAATACCTGAGTGTTGTTCTGATTAAAGGAGCACTTCACCCATTTCAACATTAATCTTTATTGAAAGTGGGTCATATATGTAGCCGAAATGTAAAATAATTTTTGAATTTGGTGCCCTCTTGACCGAGAAAAGACAGCAAATAACTTTAGGGCGCATTTGTATGTAAGACAACAACTCCCACAATGCACCACATTGCACAGCTCCGCAAGCCACTCCCACTAATCCAGAACAGCGCAAACATCAGAGAAATCATTCTTTCGTCTACAAGGCTAACGTTAGCTGCCACCAGAGTTAGAAATTCATTTCACACAAAATTTCTAGTTAGTTGGCTGTGGCGAGCAGGACGAGGGCGAGGGACGTGAGAGGACGGCGCGAGGCCGGTGGCGTGAGTGATAGTGAACGACACCTGTGAGACGCACCGGTCTCGCATCTCTCACCGAGGAGCGGAAGCACAAAAGGAGGAGCGACGACAAGGCAGATCTAGAGAGGAACAGGCCTGATTTTATGTTGTGTTTTGTTTCTGTTGTGTGTGGCTGCTGGCTTATACTTTTGTTTTGTATTTGTTTATTTTACTATTAAAATGTTTAAATGTTCGGCGGTTCCCGCCTCCTTCTTCCCACAACAACGAACCCCGTTACATTGGCAAACTCATTAGTGAATTACTTCTCGTTTGTATTTCTTTCTATATGGTGAATTATTGCATGATACCTGGATGTTTAGTCAGAACATATGCGGGGCGAAACTATGATGGTTCACATCACAACACAAACGTCCGTGTGCTCGTCTGATTCAGAGATTTCGTCCAGGAGAAATTGACATCGTTGAAATTCTCTGCAGCAGACGGACTCTATCTGTGTCCGTAGCGCACAGCGAGAGCACAGGCACCAGCAGTCCGCCCAGCTCGAGCCAGTCCAGGCTCCTCGTCCGCCTCCTGTTCTTCCATCAGCCTCAGCTGCTCTTCACTATATTGCGGCTCGTAAAGATAGCCACGAACATCGGATTCGAGCAGCAGAATTTCAAAATCCTGTCTTCTTCCATATCATGTTTAGTTTCTTCCGTCATTGTCGTAACTTCCTATCTCCACAACGCTTGTTAGCTTAGCTTCCAAACAAGATGGCTGATATTGCTTTCTGCATCTGCAAGTGAAGTCCCACCCACTGATCTGTAATAGGTCTGTAGCGTGAGTGGGTCCCACACCCTGGATAAATGATGAGCTAGTGTTTGTAGTCTCAACCCTTATACAAAGAAATGTGACTTCCTGCTTTTTATGACGCAAAATGACGATTTTTACATCATAAAAAGCAGGAAGTCGAACACTTAAATCCTTATTTCTCCCATCTCAGGGGAAAATAAGGGAATAAACCATGACCATTCAAAAATATGACTGGGTTTCTAAAGATACAAAGCTTAATGCAAATGGGTGAAGTGTCCCTTTAAGTCAAGTCACATTTATTTATATAGCACTTTATAAATAACCAGGAAGTATGACCATATAAGCCAGGGTCTGTCAACACTCCAACACAACATTGCTGATTACTTACAAAGCACTAAATGGTTAAGCTCCCCAGTACTTGAGCGAGCTCTTAACGCATTATAGTCCGTCATGTCTATTGCGATCTCAAAATTTCGACCAGTTGATAATACCTAGAATATCAAAATCAACTGCCGGCGGTAGATCCTTTTCCTCTTTAGCACCAAAACTTTGGAACAATCTTCCTAACATTGTCCGGGAAGCAGACACAACCTGTAAGTATAAGCTGTTTTCCTCAGACTACTTCAAAAAGTAGTATGTAAAACATCTTAATGAACAGATAGAACTATCATATTTTGTACATATATTCTTGTCTACTACTGATATATTTTGAGAATTATACTCCTGCATAAATATTTTGCTCGTAAGACGTGTAAATGTGTTAACGGTCACAAATGTGACCGGTAGTATAACACAGTGCTTCAATTGAAAACACAGGTTTTGGCTGTTAATCCTACACTGAACGTATGCCATACCTGTGAGGTGGATGGATTATCTCGGCAAAGGAGAAGTGCTCACTAACACAGATTTAGACAGATTTGTGAACAGTATTTGAGAGAAATAGGCCTTTTGTGTACATAGAAAAAGTCTTAGATCTTTGAGTTCAGCTCATGAAAAATGTGGGCAAAAACAAAAGTGTTGCGTTTATAATTTTGTTCAGTAGTTATCAGTATCCCAGAAACTGTCAATGTGTTGGACCTTCTAGACATATACGTGACCCCCACAAAGTGCTGTGTGCATCAAACAGGCAATTGAAAGTGACTTTGATAGTGATGGCTCAGATAGGGAGTACCAGGGTGAAACGTCCCATTTGCCAGGTAGACTATTGAATGGCGATGCAGAGGTGAACTATCTGGAGGATTAGGCAAATGTTCATGAGAACCAATTGGTGTGCCCCACACATGACCACAAACAAACCTTTCTACAACGTACGGCCCATCTTCAGTGCACTGAATGAGTGCACACACATCTCCCTGAAACTGGCCTAGGACAGGGCCCAAGTGTAGTCATGGTCTAGCCCAGGGTTTCTCAATCTCGGTCCTGGAGGGCCACTGTCCTGCAGAGTTTAGCTCCAACCCTGATCAAACACACCTACCTGTGAGTTTCTACTGATCCTGAAGACCTTGATTAGCTTGCTCAGGTGAGTTTGATCAGGGTTGGAGCTAAACTCTGCAGGACAGTGGCCCTCCAGGACCGAGATTGAGAAACCCTGGTCTAGCCCATAAGGGTCTAGCCGAACAAGAAGAAGTTCCTCCAGGGTGTAACTTTATACATGACAACCTTTTCACCTCACTAAGCCTCCTTCACGAAATGACAAAACGAGGTATTGGATGTCTTGGAATGTGTTGTGTAAATCGGTCTAATTGAAGAATTTGTATGAATTCTGAATTCCCACCGGTCACTTTTGTGACCGATTATAAAACCTAATATTTCACTAACTTAACCAACATAAAATGTTGAATGTTAGGGAGGTCTAAGAAGTCAAATGCATGTACTCAAATTGCAAGAAAAAATTTGGGATTAAACGGGTTAATTGGAGTAAGGAATACATTCCAAAAAAAATAAAAAAAATAATAAGGATCTAATAAGGATTTACTTAAAAATGTTTCCCTTCCAGACATACTGACAGACTGTTTCAATTCTGCTTCCCTATAGAGGTTTTGAACATGGTATGCCTTTTTGATGTTTTCTAGCAACTTTATGTTTTTTGGATTTTACATACAGTATATAGCCTACATGCATACAGTACATATATTTTACTCTTACTGGGTTTTTTGTTTACGAATACTGTAACTTGATGGACTGTATTCTGTAAGAATAAACACCATTAATTAAGATGTAGGCTATATATGTGGCTCACATTGCAGAGTGATAATTTTACACTGTTAATCGGGTTGCAGTAACAATTGCACGATGCAGGAGAATCTGAGAAACAAAACAAAACAGTTTTTAATTTTAAATACAACTAAAATAGTTCTAAATAATAGATCATACATAATTATATGATTTGCACATAAAACCATAAATACACTGCATAAGCTGCATTCGGAAACTGCGGAAAAACATTGTGGACATCTGTTAGAAGTCAAATTTTCATTTCTTAACATAACAGAATGTTGATATGAAATAAAAATCAAGATCCGTTATGGGAGCTGCACCTTGATATGATCAACATAACTATAACTATATTTTGGATTTTAGCAATACAGCAATGACAAATCAATACCCAGAACCAGGATTATCTGTTTCCAAAATACATTTATGTGTACAAATATTATGTATTTTAAGACATAGGAACTATAGAGGGTCGTGTTTTGCTTTTTGAATACTCCCAACTAAACTCTTTATGCTACAAAGGGAATTTTTTCTGCAGTTGAACTGCAAGTCAGTCAATTTTCAGTCACAAAACTCTGTAGTGTTCGTGATTATGCAGGTGTCGCCTCCTTTAGGTCTTCTATGATAAAGCAGGTTGAAAGTTGATGAAGCCAACACTTAAGTTAAAATAATTTTAAATTTGATTGGCAATTTTACAATACACACATAGTATGTTAGCAAATCTGCTTCCCACATTGAATATACTGTTTTGAGCCAGTGAAATAAATATATATATATATATATATATATATATATATATATATATATATATTTTAGTTGACAATGAACACAATGAACAATTATCAGTTGATCTATGTTCCTGAAATGTTTGCATTTTGATTTTTGATCAACTGTTTTGGTTCAGAAGACTATCTATATACACTCACCTAAAGGATTATTAGGAACACTATACTAATACTGTGTTTGACCCCCTTTCGCCTTCAGAACTGCCTTATTACTACGTGGCATTGATTCAACAAGGTGCTGAAAGCATTCTTTAGAAATGTTGGCCCATATTGATAGGATAGCATCTTGCAGTTGATGGAGATTTGTGGGATGCACATCCAGGGCATGAAGCTCCCGTTCCACCACATCCCAAAGATGCTCTTTTGGGTTGAGATCTGGTGACTGTGGGGGCCATTTTAGTACAGTGAACTCATCATCAAGTTCAAGAAACCAATTTGAAATGATTCGAGCTTTGTGACATGGTGCATTATCCTGCTGGAAGTAGCCATCAGAGGATGGGTACATGGTGGCCATAAGGTGGCCATAAAGGGATGGACATGGTCAGAAACAATGCTCAGGTAGGCCGTGGCATTTAAACGATGCCCAATTGGCACTAAGGGGCCTAAAGTGTGCCAAGAAAACATCCCCGACATAATTAGACCACCAGCCTGCACAGTGGTAACGAGGCATGATGGATCCATGTTCTCATTCTGTTTCCGCCAAATTCTGACTCTACCATCTGAATGTCTCAACAGAAATCGAGACTCATCAGACCAGGCAACATTTTTCCAGTCTTCAACTGTCCAATTTTGGTGAGCTCTTGCAAATTGTAGCCTCTTTTTCCTATTTGTAGTGGAGATGAGTGGTGCCCGGTGGGGTCTTCTGCTGTTGTAGCCCATCTGCCTCAAGGTTGTGCGTGTTGTGGCTTCACAAATGCTTTGCTGCATACCTCGGTTGTAACAAGTGGTTATTTCAGTCAAAGTTGCTCTTCTATCAGCTTGAATCAGTCGGCCCATTCTCCTCTGACCTCTAGCATCAACAAGGCATTTTCGCCCACAGGACTGCAGCATACTGGATGTTTTTCCCTTTTCACACCATTCTTTGTAAACCCTAGAAATGGTTGTGCGTGAAAATCCCAGTAAATGAGCAGATTGTGAAATACTCAGACCGGCCCGTCTGGCACCAACAACCATGCCACGCTCAGAATTGCTTAAATCACCTTTCTTTCCCATTCTGACATTCAGTTTGGAGTTCAGGAGATTGTCTTGACCAGGACCACACCCCTAAATGCATTGAAGCAACTGCCATGTGATTGGTTGATTAGATAATTGCATTAATGAGAAATCGATCAGGTGTTCCTAATAATCCTTTAGGTGAGTGTATTGGATGCAATAAAACGTATTTCTACACTATAATATTTCAAAAGATTTCAGTCAGTTTTTGGCATTGTCATTTTTACATATTTATGTTTATGTTTAGACATAAAATTGGTTTGCTTTCTATAGTTAATTTGACAGTTATAAACAGTTCTGATTATTGTTAAATTTATTCATTTAAAATAACATTGTATTTAAATAATAAAATAAAATATTAACAAAATACTTAATAAAATTTTACATTACTGAACCATATTTGAAGTGTACTAATAACACCTGGAAATAATTTTATATTTTCTATAATTACTAGAGCAATTATTTTATATGCACATGCTTTTGCAAATACACTCTCTTGAGGAATGAGATTTTTGATTATTTCAGTTAGGCTACAAGACAAATCAGGAAGTTTGCTTGAGTGATTTGTCATTTTATTTAAATGACACAGGCAAGTCTTATTTCCACTTGATACCATAATGATTTTGAAACTTCATGAAGTCCAAATATTGCAAAAACGCATTTATTTTGCATGTTCAGCCAGCTGTTTGCTTGATTTCCAATGTAAGTCAAACAAAGGATTAAAAAAAAAAAAATTATAAATCGTTTTTTTAAGTAGGCTACATTGTTGTCCCTTTATTTTGCGCAAAAATAAAATGCATTAAGATGACAAAAAACACTTACCTTTCAAACACTGACTGAATAGAAGTATTCGAAGAATTCTACGCTACACAATGAACCCAATTTCCCTGTTTCCACGTCGCATCAAAGGCTGCACGAAGAACCGAGAACTTTGTACATTATCTTAGCTAATATATCAGTGATTCAGTATGATATCTGATCAAATCATAACCACAGTTACAAACCACATATATATATATTTATCATTTATACACTGACACAACGTCATTGGGTTACAGATTAACAGATTAGAGACAGCTCAAGACATGTTGGTAGTCAAAGGTCGCCTCCTGGTGGTATAAACTCGAAGCCCTTCTTTTAACTGACACGCGTCTTAAAAACCCCTTCAGTGTCCACAGACATCTTATTTCTTAAATGACAATTATGAAAAGACAAAAATGAGTCACGGAAACTGTTCATGATTTCTTAGAAAGCTGCGTGAGAGGGTTTTTTCTTCTTCAAAGCCTAGGCCTACTCAAGTTTGGATTTGAAGTTGTATTTTCAATATAAAAAGTGAATAAAGATCATTTCATTTTATTCGACCGGTCATAACACCTTAAAGCATGGGCTGGGGCACCAAATGGAACCATTTTTACATCAAAGTCAAAAGTTTGAAAACTTGAAAACAGTTTGAGGCACTTTGCGTTTCATAAGAGGAACATAATGTGTGGGTGCCTGCAGAGCAACATTAGCCACAGTTTATACTTGACATCAAACTTCTCACACCTCTTAAAAAACAAAGCAGTTATAGTCACACAATCAGACAAACAACCACAGAAGCGGCAAGTGTAAAAAAAAACAGCAGTGAAAAAAGTCACGAACATTTTTGGAGAAGGCATCATTTTTCTTCATTTTTCACACATGCCTGCATGCTTACAAAGAGACACATTCATATCCTTGATATAATTTTATTAACATTTTGAAAATATGTTCCTGTGGATAAATAAGTTTTAAAAGTAGGCTAAGCACTCCATGCAATTTCTTAATTAGCCATAGTAGCCTATCAAAAAAAAAAAAAAAAAAAAAAAAAAAAACACATATGCACAATTGCAGAAAAAGGTGGGTAACACTTTATTTTACAGTGTCCTTGTTACATATGTTACATGTACTTACCATAGTAATAACAGTAAGTTATGCATAATTACATGCACCATAACCTTTAATCAAATCCTAATCCTACCCTAATCCTATAGTAAGTAGCTATATGTAGTTGATTACTCAGTAGCCTACTTAAATATATAATTACTCTGTAACAATGACCACTTAAAATATAGTGTAACCAAAAAGTGACAGTGCAAATATATTTTATAGGTGTCTGCTTAAATGTAATAAAATCAGTGTGGATTGTTTTCGTTTTCGCAAAAAAAAAAAAAAAAAGTATAATGACGTGTTTACAGTTGCCTGCACACACTGAGATATCCACGATAAGATCAGGGGAGGTTTAATTTGTAATTTATCTGTGGAATCTCACCAAGATCTCAGCACCTGCAGATGCAGCACCTGCATGTTTCCTCAGCCACTCCGGATGGTTTTCACATGATCTGGGTGAGGCCTCAAGAGAGATAGACAGGAAATATATGTAAAAATATGAATCCTTAGAACAGTTTTAGATGTATACGCGACTTCTTACTTAGCCTACTGTACGGAAATTGCTGTTGTGTAATCCCCCTCCCCACCCCCACACCCACACCCACACCCACACAAACAAACGAGTAGCCTATCTTATAAACGAAGACATTTGAGACTAGTCGTACGAATAAAATGTTTCAGATGTTTAATCTCAAAAATAACTGAGGGTAAAGTAACTTATGTACAGCACAGAATGTGCAAACATGTATGGTTTCTGTACAAAGAAATATACATGCAAAATTAACATCGAGTCAAAAACATGACGTTATGTAAAAAACAGGGTGTCGCTACGTCCAGGTCTTTATGGTGTCTGTACATCTATACATTATGAGAAACTAACTTAAATAAAACATGAAAAAAAAAGTCATACTAACATTACTGTCCCAGCATTTTTTTATACCTCCTTTATATTCAGCAATAAAATAACTGCAAATAGGTTTTAGTGACAAGAGTTAACAGTTGCTATTTGGAGTAATTATTCCACTGCAATCTTAAACTTTAACCCACAATTTGGAGGCAATTAACTTGGTACTTTCTCCCTGTACAACAGATATAGCACACGGGAACAAATCATCTCATCCTATTTAAAACAAAGTGAACTGAAAACAAATAATAATTATTATTATCGTTTAGTCATGCAACCTTATATTAACAGACTACTGCTGCAATGAGCAGATATGGAAATAAAAAAATCCTAATAATCTGACCATATGAAGCACTACTAACTTAAATTCGATTAACAAAAACCGAACAAGACACAATAAATAAATCAACAATCAATACATGTAAACTCCTGCTCAAGGAGTCAGAATTGCATTCATAACGTATTGTTACAAATCATAACCACCAAACAGGGAGAAGAAGCATTTAGGTACATGAGGATTAACTTTGGTATAACGATGAAAAATAATGACATTCATAACAAAAGTGTGACAGACACAAATGATTTTCACCAATGAGGCTTAAGCTTACAAAATAATACTGAACACAGAGAACTCAGCAAAAGAGCCACAGAAACATATCTCAACTCGCAGTGGCCGATACATGTCGATTTTACACGAATCATTATAAATAGCTGCAAAATGTAAAAGCCCCAACATTTCAACAAATTACAAAGAGTGCACATTTGCTCTGCTGACTGGCACTTCCTGCCTTCTGCGGTTTTCCAGCTTGTATTCTAACTGGTCAGTTGAAGGTCATCATCAGCCAATGAGAACGCAAACAGCAAATAAACATGAATGAAGGCCGGTCCAGTTTATTTACAACATAAGGCTGATAGACAGATGCGAATCGAAACGAAAAGCTTATCTTTTACTCCCCTTGTCTGAAAGAGTTGCAGCTGTTAAAAGGCGTTTCATTTGTTATGATTGATTTCCAAAATGACTGTATGCTTATCAAACATGAAACTTGAGATGAACACCATAATTTAACCGATTTTAGTTCCCTTTAAATAAGCTTTTTTTTTCTTCTTCTCCAAAACGTTCAGGATAAAGATATCATCTTTACTGTGCTTCTTTACATGGTTTATACAAAATGCAATCTTTCCTGAATGTAGCTATTCAAATGACAGTACTCCTCTGAAACAACCAGATGGAAATACTGTCCGAACACCTTTCTGGCTCAGGGAACTACCTTTAAAAAAATCATGCCCCCTTCTTAAATCACTTTTTTTTTTTCTTTCTTGTGAGTGTCGTTCAAACAAAGAGCTGAAATGTAGCTGAAATGAATTTTCGAACTGTGGGAAAGGGGACTTCAGAGATTTGTCAGCAGCAGTTACAGTAACAGAGACCCAGAACCATTTCAGAATGACTCTAAAACGAGGATGAGATTTCAGCATATTTCCGATTTAGGATCTATATTTTCAACAGACTTTCACCGTATCCTACTATTGTATTCCCCCTCTACGTTTCTCTCAGGTCTGGCTGAGTAGGCGGCTACGCAGGAATGCTCGGAAACTGGCGACGGGTCGCAGGTCGTTCTGATGTTTCCTCCGCTCTATGAAAGAGATGAGTCTGGAAGTGTCGAGGCGAGTTGCGGCGGAGGCCATGTTGGGCTTCAGCCAGGGCTCCTCGCGTAGACAAACCTGCGCAGTGGGACGTCTGCAAGGCTCTCCTTGGAGTAAAACGCATAGGAAGTCCCGCGCCGCCTGACTCACGCCGCGGAAGTATTCCTCCGGGAAGCTGAAGTCGAGGCGGCAGATGTTGAGGCAGGTCTCCTCAACGCTCTCGTCCAGGAACGGGGACGCCCCGCTGAGCATGACGTACGCCAGCACTCCTAGACTCCAGAGGTCAGAGGTCAGAGCCGCTGGCTCACCCAACACCAGCTCGGGGGACGAGAACTCTGGGCTGCCCAGCAGAGGGTGGATGTGAGGGATGTTGGAGAGATGTGCCGCGTCACCGAAGTCCGTCAGTTTGACTAGAGGCTGGGTTGACGTTTGCTCCATTAATACGTTCTCTGGCTGGAAGACATAAGTATGGGATAATGAGGAGAAATGGATGCCTGACAGGGTCAAAACATAAGAATATAGCATATAGATTATACAGAACATTTGACTTTCGAATGATGCAATCAAGAGGCCAAAAATTCGACAGAGCAAATTAGTAAAATATTTGACAAAACTGAATTATTCAATAGATATACAGTAGGGTAAGATGACCCCACCCACCTTTTTTTTCTTAACCATAGATGGCACACATATCATCTCAACTCTAAATTAATGGCTATGCTCTTAATCATATCAACATTTGTGAGATTTCGTTTTGAGGTTAACGGATCTAATTTTGTGTCTCTTGAATATAATAATATCAAAGTTTTATTTTTTTTGGTCTATTTGTTAATGAGGGATTTGTTGACCTTGGCAAAATCGGCACAGAAAGCCAAACATGTTGTTGCTCGTATAATTATTTTAAAATGTAATTATTTTGTAATTCATAGGGTTATTATCCCCTCACTTTATTTATACGGTTTTCTACATATTAAAAAATTCCAAACATTTCAGAACATGGTTGTACATTTTAACATATGTAGAGAAAAACAAGGGGGAGATCACAAAGACAGGGATTATTTAATAATTTAATGAATTATTTCAGACATCTTAGAATTTTATTAAGACCTAAAGGCTATTGGTTTGAAATCATTTTTGAATTCATAGTGATGGCATTATGACATATTATCAATTCAAATATGGGCAATTAAATATGAATATATATTCATATTCCTGTATTTAAGTCATACTGTAGAATAAATGTACCTTTCAGATAAATCTCTTTTACTGGGATTATCTTTGTCATCTGTTGAATTATTAACTAAATTGTTAATTTATCATTACACACTCTAGTTGCTTAAAACCCTGTTTCTATTGCTTAAATTAATATTCGCTGCATGGAAGAATTTATTTATGCTACTTTTTTTTTTTTTTACTCTTAATGCATTTGTTTGTGTTTGGACTAATAGCTGTCACCAGGAAGAAGTTATTTGCATTTGAAATGCTTGTTAAATGTTTTGTGTTTAAGGGATAAACTTTCTATTTAATTGGAGACATTTACATGCTAAAGGCTTTTGTTCTGTAAGCACTTTACTGCATCCTGTTGACTCATTAAACTTCTTCTTCTAAGCTTTCACTACTGCTTAAATTCCTCCCTGTTCTAGTCTTTATTATTTAAGTCAAGACAATGTATGAAGCTTTTTATTTTTAGCACTACTCTTGTTATTAAGGTGATGCAAATGTAAAATAATTAAAAGCAATTCAAATATAACTAAATTTAAGCACTGAATGTTCTTCAGGGTTCACGCTTTTTATGACTAATGAATCTACATGATAATTTTATTCCGAATATAAAATTCCAAATTTTATATTTGATTTTAATAACGTATTAGTAAATGTTGAAATTAATAAGATTAATAATTGCTGAAGAAGTATTGTTCATTCTTAGTTCATGTTAACTAAGGTAGTTAACTAATGTTAACTAATGAAACCTTATTGTAAGTGTTACCAAAATTTCCATGACTTTTTTAGGTCTAGAAAAATCACACTTTTAAAATGTCTTTAATATTCCGTTTGTTTTAAATAAAAATGACTAACTGCCTAATTTAAATAAATAATTCCGTCAGATTAAAACAAGATTCGATGATTCAATGGGAAGGCCCACCTTCAAGTCAAGATGAGCAATCCTGCATGCGTGAAGGTAGTGTAAAGCTTCTAGAACATCCCGTAGGTAAAGAGACACCTTTTCTTCAGTCAAGTTCCCCCAGCTAACAATATAGTCCAGGAGACGACCTTGATCAGCGCTGACATGCAAAAAAGAGAAAATGTGTTTCAACAAAACACTCACACTTTCCTAAATCAACCGGCGGTATTATCATTAGCGTGTGAGAAGATTATATTGTTAAAGATAGAGAAAAGATGTCCACATACATCTCCAGGATGAGAACATAACTGGCTGGGGTCTCATAGGTGTCCAGCAGGCCCACCAGATGAGGATGCTGAAGACACTGGAGGACGCCCAGCTCTTGAACCACCTGCTCTCGACGCATTAGCTTCTTATTTACTAGCTTAGCCGCCACTGATAGCCTGCTTCCTCTCTGCTCACACCACTTAGTGACGGCAAACCTGCCTCTACAGACGGACGGGAAACAAATGTTAAAGATAAGTATGTTTTATTTTATATCTTCATTTAGCTAATTCAGTATGTGAGGATTTTTAATTTGTACGGTACCTCCCCAGTTCCATGACTTCAGTGTAGAGGGACTCAAAGTTATCCTTCCAGAGGATACCGTCACAGGAAGTGCCTACGGAAAAAACCAACACCGTCAGTGACTCAGCTGGTACAGTTGAACGTTTTTGTTTTGAGCACGGTGGGACGAAAATCCACTGACCGATCACTCTGAGGTAGGCTGATGATGTCACTGAGCCCACGTCATTGGAGGCGATGCAGGTGTAGGTGCCACTGTCGTCCAGAGCGGCAGGTGAGATACGGAGGGTCACTTCCCCTGTCTCACTGAACAAAAAGTAAATAATTAGGGCACAAAAATGAACTGCAAAACCAGCGTTGTTCTGTCTATTCAAAACATGCTTCTCTGGATTACTAGATTCTGATTGGTCAATCACGTCATTCACTGGTCAAATATTTAGTGCTGGGCAAACGATTAATCGCATCCAAAATAAAAGTTTGTTTACATAATATATGTGTGTGTGCTGTGTATAATTATTTTGTATATATAAATACACACATATGCATGTATATATTTCAGAAATATTTGCATGTATATACTGTATATATATATTTATACATAATTTATATTATATATAAATATTTTATATATAAATAACAATTTTTTCTTAATTATACACATGCATGTGTGTATTTATATATACAAAATAATTATACACAGTACACACACATTTATTGTGTAAACACAAACTTTTATTTTTGGATTATTGTACATTTTCACTTCTTATATTTTTACATTACAACTTAGTTTTTTTTTACGCCTTTTTTTAAACAAGCTTTTTTTGATAACCAATATTATTTTTAATTAAAGGAATAGTTCACCCAAAAATAATTTTAATTATCCCATAATTTACTCACCCTCAAGCCATCCTAGGTGTATATGGCTTTCTTCTTTCAGCCAAACACAATCAGAGTTATATTAAATAATATCCTGGCTCTTAAGCTTTACAATGGGAGTGAATAGAGTAGGCATTGGAGTTGTATGAATTACTTTCAAGATGAATGGATGCGCTTTTTGAAGCTTCAAAAACTCAGGCACTAGACAGGATAGAGCCAGGATATTTTTTAACAAAACTCCAATTGTGTTTGGCTGAAAGAAGAAAGTTATATAAACCTAGGAAGGTGTAAAATAAATGTAAAAAAATAAATAAAAACTTGCATCACTATAAGTGTAGGCTATTGTGGTTGTCAAAACATTTGGTAGCCTAACTGCACAGACTTTTATTAAGTTTAGTGACAGCATGGTGCAATAATTGGTATAGGCTACTGCTTTTATTATTGCTTGATACAAATTTTACAATTTCAATTTAATTATTGTGGTTTTATTCCGATCTTGATTCTATTTGAATACATATTATACATATAGGCTACAGTAGATGTTAATTTTTCTCAAGAAATAAAATCGCACCTAATGCTGTAAACATAGACTAGAGAGCCCTGTCAGCTGGTATTATTAAAGGTTAAAAATAACAACTCAAATTAAAGGCCTAATGCGGTTTTTATTACAACAACTTTATACTATTTTAATGATATAAGTAAAAAATATAATAAATATGTAATATAGTGCACATATTTAGCAAAATACTCATTTATACTAACACTAAATATATTATAAAATACTATTTTTTTTCTAGCCAACTTGCGTGCTATGATCATTAAATGGCTTTCCTGAGGTAAATGTAACGTTATGTGACATTGTAGTCACTCCAGCTATTATTGACCTCTTTCTGCGGTTGAAAAACACTGATTGGTCGATATTACAGTATGTATGAGGCATATACATTTCAGTAAGTTACTGTATCTTTCAACACACACCTATTCGTGTTTATTTACTATTAACTAGGCTAGTGAAGAGAGATGATCGGTTCACGTGCCATTTGACATACAGCGATGTCACATTTAAAAGCGCCAAAACGGTATTAATTGTTAGAATTTCGTAATAAAATTTACAGAATCTGAGAGCTGTGAATTTGTTCCATATCAAAAGTAACCTTCTCTGTCTGGTCTGTCGGTGTCAGTGTCCTCTTTGCTTCGCTATTTTTCTCTGCGTGAGAAAATGGATGTGTGAAAAGGCCGGGTCAATTGTGTGAGTCTCACGGTCAATGCGTGAGAGTTGCCAGCTCTAGTAATACACATTAGTTAACTACCTTTAATTAAAATGAACTACGAATGAACAATACTTCTACAGCATTTATTAATCTTAGTTAATGTATTAAAATCAAAGGTTGTAATTGTTAACATTAGTTAATGCACTGTGAACTAAAATGAACAGCTGTATTTTTATTAACTAACATTAACAAATATTAACTAATACAGTAAGAAATGTATTGCTCATTGTTAGTTCATGTTAGTTAATACATTAACTAATGAACCTCATTGTAAAGTGTTACCATTTTGTCTAACCGACATCAATGACAAATTGTAAAAAAAAAAAAAGTAAATTAATTTGTTTTTGTCCAAATTACCAAATGCAGTCAATGAACAACATGGAGAAACCGGCATGGAAATATTTAGCACGTACCAAGTTTCTTTCAGTAAACAGTTCAAATGAAAGTAGCAAAATGACTGTTCATCTCTCACAATCCATTCCATCAGAAAACAAAGCAAAAGCGCCACCTGCAGTCTGTATAACATCATGACACGCACAATGATGTCTGTGCACTGGTTTTACCTGTGTGTGAGTGTGTATCTTCCACCACTGCTGAGAGTGCTCTGGTCAGGCCCTCTCCAGCAGACCGAGGCTTTGGGCTGCCCACAGATCTTACAGCGGAGAGTAACGCTGTCACCCCTGTCACACACCACCTCACACAGGGGGACCGTGAACTCTGGGGGAACTGCTGCCAGCAATTCAGAAACACACAGTCATATGGGCGTTTCATTATGACACATGAACTGATTCAATATATTCAGAGAGATTTCCAAGAACGAAAGAGCAATATTCTTACTTACCATCATAAATGTAGTTGGGATTCAAAAGCTGAAAAAAAGAGCAACAATGTAATGTTTCATATGTAGAATTTGTCAAAAGCGTGAAATGAATTACATAATCAATCATCAGACTGTTAAAGCAGTACCTTTACAGAAACCTTATTGGCGGGTCCGTCTCTAGACTTGCGAAAGCCATTCTCTGGTTTGTTCTCTTTTCTGCCCTCTTTGTCTCTCTTTTCCGACTTTCGTCTGATGCGGAGAGCTGTGTGCCATGATGAAGACTTCCTGTATGACAAAAATAGCACTGTTCTTGAGACAACTAATTTACAGTTAGACTATAAATATTAGACAACAAACAAGACGTCAATATCCTATTAAAAACTGTGGTCTGACTGTGGCATAAGCTGATGTTTTCGCACTTACAGCATTTGTAGCAAATTAAGGTCAACATGAACTCAAAATGAACCAGTTTACATGCTTATGTTTTATTGTGACAATTCATCAGTGCACATTACTCAAAAGCATCATCATTTAATCAA
Source organism: Rhinichthys klamathensis goyatoka (assembly GCF_029890125.1). Classification (NCBI taxonomy): domain Eukaryota; kingdom Metazoa; phylum Chordata; class Actinopteri; order Cypriniformes; family Leuciscidae; genus Rhinichthys; species Rhinichthys klamathensis. The sequence continues at coordinate 2,769,348 of NW_026606559.1, forward strand.
AATAACTTAATCCTTTTATTTCCATTTCGAAGTGGAACTGACGATGCAGTGTAGAGTTTCACTTCTGAGGGAAGCGAGGTTACATACTGTAACCTAGACGTTTTTACATTTTTTTCAATCAATTCCTTGTGTATAAAATCAAGTCCCATTCAACATTTATGTTGAGTATCCTGTTCGATTTTGAAATATATTACAGAAGGATGATGGGTTTTGAGGTTTTGTAGCAACAAGACCCATTATTTTAAAACGTAACTGCTATAATATAATATAGTACTTTATATTAAGGTGACGCAGTTACATGTTACATGTACTTACTATAGTAATAACAGTAAATTATACATAATTACAAGCAACTAACCCTAAATCAAACCCTAAACTTAACCCTATAGTAAGCACATGTAATTAATTAATATGTTTTAATACATTTGTGTAATTAAACTGTGACAACTTCACCTTAAAATAACGTGTTACGTGTAATATAATATAATATAATATAATATAATATAATATAATATAATAACCCCTAGATGGAGTCAAGATCATTTTTTTGTTGTTGCTATGGACTATTGACAAGAATGATGTATTTTACACTGGCAACATACCTGAGAGAAAATGGATTTCACGGTAAGTTTTAAAAATAAAGTGTTTTAAAACTTGTTGTTTTGCAGAACATCACAGTTATATGACATGAAAATAGTAAGGCTTGTAGTTAGGGAGTGCATGTTATTTAAGGAAAATATAATTATATTGTAAAACGCCCCCAGGGGGCATCACTTCCCATTATCATAATTACTGTACCATTTTCTGAACATCACATCCTTTGTTTTCCCATCAAATGTAATCTAACTAGTTGGTTGAATAAAAATATATGAATATGAACTTATATTTAAAAATGACCTCAAGTTAGCATCAGCTAACAATATTTTTCAAATAGGCTGATTTTCAGCATGGTTCATTTATAAATATTCATATTTATCTACTGTCTTTTTAAATTTAAGCTACAACTGCTTGTACTCTGATTTTGCTGTAAATGTATAAAGCGAATAATATAAAATATAATATAATATAATATAAAATAATATAATAATAAGAAAGATGAATTATTGGTGACATCTTTTTTTACATCGTCTTTACAAAAAAAGACGAGTTTACATCTCGCAAGTCGCAAATACAAAATATAAAGTCGCAATTGCCAGTCATAAAGTCAGAATTGCGTGAATTATCTTTTAAAATGTTATTCTGTGGCTGAAACAAGCTTTCATAAACATCCATTAATGAATCCCTTAATCCCTGAATACCCTTAATGAATGAAAACCCCTTATGAATAAAAACTGTTATTATACAAATTGCACTACACTACACTACACTACACAGTTAAGTAACAATATGATAAAACGCTGTGAAGCTGAAGGTACCCTATACCTAACCACAAAGATAGCTGTTTGGCAGATGTGAATTACTTTAGTATTTCTAGAATAAACAAAATAATTATTGCACCCATTTTATTTAATTTTTTGCTTTTATTGCTTACGTCCCACTGATTACACCTCCGTGTGCCAATAGTATCACACATGGCTAAGGTTACCGCTGGTAAGCAAACATTACATTGCTGACATTGTGCATCAAAAAAAAAAGTCAAACCATATGCTGCTTCTTCATCCTAGATCTGACTACTTAGTCTGTAATAATACTGTAATAAATAACAAATAATAACCAATCCTCACTTGAGGGTTCCGTCGGGGTAGTCGGGAATGATGGAGGAGGTGTGACCCAAAACGTAACCGGGGATCCAGCCCTCAGCTGCTGGGCCTTGTTCTGTCGAGGCACGGAAAACTAGAAACATGTTCTGCTGGTTAGAGGCCAATATCTGCACAACCTCTCCTTGATATACACTGATCTCATCCTCCTTTAGAGCCACATAGTCCTGGGTCACCAACATGGTTGACACACTGCTGCTGCTGCTGCTTTCACTCTGAGAGTAGACACATAAGCAAAACGTCAGCATAACACCACACATTTTACAGGATTTACATTTTATTCACTGTGTTTGTATGTGAAATGTGTTGAAACATTTAGTAAGCTGGACATTTAAGAGAGCATGAATGAAGCAAGTGAGAGCAGTTCAAGGAAAATATGATTTATATCTTTGTTGCAGCAAATTACTGTCAGTGTGATTACCCTTAAAGTTCTGTTGGTTAGGAGAGTTAATCTAACCCTTCAAGACAACATGAAATCAATAATGGAGTTTTGTGGCTTTTAGTCAATGTCTTTTAACTTCATTACCATCTATTTGCTAGTGGACTGCTAAAAGTTCTTGTTTCAATAGGAAATAAGTCTGCAGGGGATTTTATGGGGATATTTTTTTAATAGTCTCAAAAAGCATTTTTTTTTTAAATCTGTCAAAAAAGCCGTAAGGAGGTTAAAAAGAAAAAAAATATGTTAGTAATTGTTAGTTAGCTGGTTTATGTGCTCCCAATGCTTGCATATTAGGTCTTCACGGGCTGTTAAGGAAAAAAAATCCTGCCAGTTCAAAGCAGATAAAATCAGCAGAGATAGTCAATGGATGCACAGAGTTTCTGAGAAACTCTTGAGAAGTTATCCTGTTTAACAGTGTACATTGTTAGTTGCTCAGCACAGACAAACCAGGCCAGTTAATATCCACAACAGCCTGTGAGAATCCTCTTTTAGTTCCAGGACAAGGCACAATTACACACCCCAGCGGGTTAGTATGAAGCTGGAGGTGGAGGTGAAGCAGGACTAGGCCTCACTGAAGCCAGGAGCTAGAGTTTGGCTCTTACCCCATTGCTGTGAGTGGAGTGCAGGGACTGCTCACTGGTGGAGGAGCAAGTACTGATGCGGTCCAACTCCTTACTGTGGGCTGAGTGCCTGCGAGTCTGACACTGGTTGCGACTTAACGTGTCACTCTGCTCTGTGTAAGAGCCAGGCCTGCCAGTGGGAGAAGCTGGCATCGAGACCCAAAAAGGGGAACCCTTCTGGGCTTGGATGCCTGGTGTGAAAGGTGTAAAGTTCTGAGGGTTCAAGGGGGAGAGAATGGGTGATGGGACTCTTAGACGAGGCTTCGTTAGGGTGAGAGACTGGGACGTAACTGGAGTTCTTGGAATAGGTGTCCCTGTTTGGGCTTCCTCGCGTAGCTCCTTCAAGGGGCTCTCCAGGACCCGCATCCTAGGGACCTCACCGTTAAGGTCCTGGTCAGGAAGAGGGCACGTACCTGAAGTGCGGTCATCTGGGGTGGGGGCGTGGTGGTGCTGCACAGGCTGAGGGAGACGAGAGGAAGGTTGAGGGATTCGGGAAGCTCGGGATCGGGAGCCGCAGCCGGGACCCATGGAAGAGCTGCTGCTACCCCCTGGGAGTCCACTGCTGCTGGGTCCTCCAATACCGCTTGCTCCAACATGGTTACGTTGGTATTCAATGGGTGAAGTGAGTGCTGAGTGGACAACCAGAGACAAGTAGGTTAAATACTATAACTCAATTAACAAAGACATTTTCATGTCTGAATGTTCTATCCTGTCCTATCCTGCTCCCAGAGGTCCACTATTCTACAGGGTTTACCTCCAGTCCTATTTAAACACACCTGAAACAGCTAATCAATGTGTTTTGGGGCAGCTTGCAGCTAAACTCTGCAGGACATTGGCACACCAGGAGCAGGATTGGATACCCCTGGTCTAAAGCAACATATAGTAAACATATTACAGGAACAATCCCACAGGACCAACTTGAGGTTAAGATAGTTTGTGGGGCTTAACACCAACAACCTTTTGGTTTACAGATATTTAACCAATAAACTCCTAAAATTGCCTTACCATTGAGGAAGTTTCTCTGGTTTTCCAGGATGCTGCTGATCTGCTGGATCCAGGCCTGGGAAACCATCCGGTTGGAGGAATGGAGGACATAGTGTTCTGTACTGCCAGTTGATGACCTTGAGGTCAAAATAAACTTACAAGGGTCATTGTCAGGACTCTCCTCTAGACCCAACCAACTGACCTGCAGAGTAGAGATAGAGATAGATAACAGAAGAAGAATGAGATGAATGATATGTCTTTAGTTGCTATGCTGTGTCTTGAGCACAGTGTTTTCAACAGCAGTGGTTCTGTCTACACACCTTTATGCTGTTCTTAAACAGATAACCTGGCATAGAGAAGCCCTTCTTTTTATCCAGAGGTTCACTGAAGATAACTATTTGCTCAAAGAGGAAGACGCGCCTCTCCTTCATGCGAGAAAGGAGACCACCGTCCTGGTCTGAGACCATAAAGGTGTCCTGGAGAATCAGTCGGCCCTGGGCTACAATTTTACCCTGAACACATACATAAAATAAACAATATTCAATCCACAGAAAAGTTAAAACTCCCTAGCATGTGAAAAAATACCACTAAAAAGTACAAAACTGTAATAAAAAGTATTAAACGAAAATGAGACTCTTAGTAATCCATCCCAGGGTAAATGCTTATTTACATTCAAGGTGCGGTCACATTTACCATTGTTTTTTGGGGGGCAAATTTTCGCATGTGAAATCCAGTCATTTCAATAGGAATCAACATGATCTGGAATTTTGAGTGAGGGCAACATTTTTTCCCTATAAAGATTTCACAACAGGTTAAAGTTAGCCATGCGGATTTGCCGCGTTAACAAACAGAAAGCTGCTTTGTTTGAAATTTGTTTTTATAATAAACATTCACAACAAGACTCTACGGAAGCCCTGAACCGCAACGTAAAAAAAAACAATCTGTAAAAAACAAACAAAAAAAAAACTAGCATTTCGAGATTAGAGTCGAAACATTTCGAGATTAAAGTCGAAACATTTCGAGAATAAAGTCGAAACATTATGATAATACAGTCTTCCATAGAAGTGTGTGCATTCATAACAGTGCGCGTCCACTGGCTCAGAGCGCGTGTGTGTGTGTAAAGAAATGCACTTGTGAAGTCGAACTGCCATGGATCAACACAAAATAGTAGCTTTTTACTTTTATCTGGGCTTTCAACAAAATTCTACACAGGTGCTAATCTACCAACAATAATTACCATGGCGTTGCCTATAGACGAGCGCACAGACTCCGCCGGAGTAGGTATCACAATCGTCCAAACTTTATGTGGCAGTGTTTTTGAGGTGTTTTCGTGCTCGTCTAGGCAACACTATCTGGGTCGAGAACACAACAGTAACCGTTCTGTCTCCCTCTTCACCGCAAATACGTTCTGGATACATTTTAAGTGCATCATTCTGTATCCAATCATTTGGCCGGATCCTGTGATTTCCTCAGATTTAATAACCACTAATGGTGGTTGAGGAGAGATTCTCTGATATGATTGTAAAGCGCTTTGAGTGTAGGCCTATATGAAAGCGCTATATAAATGCCTCATTCATTCATTCATTCATTCAGCTGGATATCTCCATCCAGTCTGAAAAGTTTTTTTCCGGGTTGGTTTTCCTATAGGCTAAAGTCTATTCCGGCGCAGTATATTTTATGACGTCCTATAATGGTAGCCTAATGCTGGTAGATTGGCACCTGTTGAATTTCCTTTTGTTGAAACAAAACACACACACACACACACACACACACACTGTGTGAAACACTCGCTATGCACCATTATGAATCCCTGTGTGTGCGGCAATGTGAAACAATGGCAAGCACACACGCAACTTCTACGGAAGACTGTATTCTTGTACTCTCGAAATATTTCGACTTTAATCTCGAAATGTTTCGACTTCAATCTCGAAATGTTTCGACTTTAATCTCGAAATGTTTCGACTTGAATTTTTAACAGATTTTTTTTTTTTTTACGTTGCGGTTTCGACTTTAATCTCGAAATATTTCGACTCTAATCTCGAAATGCTAGTTTTTCTGTTTTTTTTTTTTTACGTTGCCGTTCAGGGCTTCCGTAAGACTCTCTATGCAGTCTATTTCAAAATATTGTGTGATGCTCCCATGCTTTTTATTTGGAGGGCAAAGTCAGCGTTTTAGTGAATTTTGCCAGGCATCTAAACTCTTTCCAGGGAATGATGAAAATTCACTGCCATTCTTAGTTTGATTTGTTGCCTTTTAGCTGAATCAGAATTAAAGGAATTACTGCCAATTTATGTACATACAACTGTTAATGGCTGTGCTTTTAACTTCCCACCTACACGCTCATAATTTTTTGTAAAAAAGGAAATTCATCTTACATCAAATCCTTGGAGGCGTCCAACATTCATCATGTCATTGCAGCGTTTAGGAACAACACACATCACCTCTACCGCTTTCTGTGAGAGAGCATACAGCAATGTTAACAACTACATTTTTAATTTTTCTAAAGAAAACATGACTGGTGCTTGCTTGTGTAACATTTGCCAGTGTACTACTAATTTATTACTAAGGTGTAGTGGGTCGTTACTAGGGTGTTGCTAGGTGGTTTTTAAAAGTTAAATACTAACCCATGTCCAGTGGTGGAGGAAGTACTGAATCTCAGTACTTAAGTAAAAGTACAAATAACCAGAGACATATTTACTTTAGTAAAAGTAGAAGTACCACAATGACAACCCTACTTAAGTAAAAAGTAAAAAGTACCTGATTTTAAATGTACTTTAAGTATTAAAAGTAAAAGTACTTGCATAACAATTTATTCTCTTAATGTCTATATTCTAATGATTAATAAAACAGTTAATTCTAACTCATTCAACCTAATACTCATATAATGATGTTCAATATGATGGAAAAGCAGTTATATTTTAAGTTTTTGTCACCATTTCTGAACAAGCTTGCAATTACGCAATATACACATCAAGCTTACTATATACCCTTACTATATACGATATATATATATATATAAACACACATATTATGTTAAAACGCTGTATATGACGGCGTTTGGCTGTAAACGCGATTCATTTATGGCGTAATTCTGAACCTCTTGGCTTGCCATACTAATCCTAACCAAACGTATAATACACACGCACCCCACATCACTACTAAACCTTCCAATGCGTTTCCTATGCATGTAAAAACTCATTTTCGCGTATAAATTGCACGATAAACACACTGCGTGCTATAGAGACGCATTTAGTGTGACCGGGTTGATATATCTATGGCAACCAAACTTCACTGGTGAGACAGAAACGGGCGATGAACGGACGGTCAGGATGACGTTTTGGCAGGGGAAAAACTGATCAGAAAATGTAACGAAAATGTAACAGAACGTTGTAGAAATGTAGTGGAGTAGAAAGTATAATAATTGCTACAAAATGTAACGAAGTAAAAGTAAAAAGTATGCACTATTGATTCTACTTAAGTAAAGTACAGATACGTGAAAAATTTACTTAAGTAAAGTAACGAAGTATTTGTACTTCGTTACATTCCACCACTGCCCATGTCTTAACAAATACACTTACCTCTAATTCTACAGTGTCCAAACCAGCCTTTTTGGAGAACTTAAGGAAATCCTAAAATTATGCAATCAGAACAAGGATGTCAGAATAAAACAAGAAAAAATACTTTCTCAAAGATAAGCATAATGAGACTGTATGGGTCAGTAATACTAGAAAGAATGGCTACATTGCTTCTGCAATGTCCCTGCCTGACCTTCAGCAGAAGCTGGTATTTCATGATCCGCTGCACTGGTTTAATCAGTAGATCCGTGATCTGTAGCCTGTGGCCTAACCTCTGCTTTAATTCCTGATGAAGATACAAAGAAAAGATGAGGGTGGTTATGACGAGTCTGTCTCACTTTTCATGACTCATGTTTTAAATGTCAGGCAGGATGCAGACAGTAACTTGAGTCTTACCTCAAAATATGTGTCGATGTACTCTGAAACAATGTGCTCTGATTTGGGCTTGTTTTGGCAGTACACAATGTACATGTGGAGTCTTCGTTCCTGTAGTCAAAACAAAATTTCACACTCAGAAGTCAGAATCATTATCATTAATCATCATACTAAATAAACTATTAGTAACTATAGAAACAAACTAGCAATGGAAACTAAAGGAACAAAGAAAACAGGAACTTAACACAGGAAATAAGAACATACAAACTGAGAGTACACAAAATAAAACCAACACAGAACATGACAATCAGATTAGTTTATCTAAAGCCGTTCATTTTATAAATTACGCATTTTCTGACACAAAAAAAAAAAAAATCGAAAATCTTTTGTGTAGTGGAACAGAAAATAAACACTTCACCTTTGTATTGAACACAGATGCACCTTGCAATTGTAGTTGTCTTAAGCCCTATTCGGACGGGACTAGTTTTCCAGGGGGACGTAGAGAAATTTGTGTTTCACAGTACTTTGTGATTTTAATCCCCTCTGAATCTACCGAGTCTGTGTTTATCTCACACAATCTTTTTAAAAATTCCAGAGCAAATTACCTACTCTGTTTTTCGGTAAACTCAGCGGTCCTCTGAGAAATCTAATCCCGACCGAATGTGAATGTCTGTGATTGCTGATATTGCATTATCCTAATGCTTCTCCACCTGCATTTTTTGACCTACCTGAGCTACCGTTTGGCAATATTAGTTTCAATATGGATGGTCTCCAACGAAAATAACATTACAAAATTAATAAATAGAGCCAAATCGCAGAAACTTGCTAAGACTGCCAATTTTAATATCTGTGTCAGGTAAGACTAAGATACTTCTCTCACTTTTGCAAATTTATTATAAACAGCCACTGCTATAAACTTGTGCAGGTTACTTAAATAGGGTTTTTATAATAAATTCAAATTATATCAACAAATAATAAATTAAAATACATATATGTCATACGTCAAGCACAGCACATGATTTTCTGTAATGCCCACATCTAGAATAAAACACCCCCACCTCTGTAATAAACATGGTGATGTTAATCCTGACCGAATCGTAGATGAAATCACAGACGGCGAGTGATAAGAATTGTAATTCAAACATCGTTTAGAAAACTAGTCCCATCCGAATAGGGCTTTAGTAAGAGTGAAATCACATCATACCTGTCTGATAAACAGGGGTGCGAGCCTATCAGGATCCTCCAAGCACTTCTCCAGTTCACTAAGAAATAAGCTACAAAGAGCAGAGGTTTACATTAGCATTAATGCCAGAAAATTAAAATTAGGGTCTTAATATGGTATTTGAGAGGATGGAAGCTAAGTGCATCCTTTTCACATACTCTTTATGCCAGTCATAAATCTGGTGAATGTTCCCAAAGACAATCTTATCTTTGCCCTTCATGTCGTCGGGTACACCCTCCTCCTTCATCCTGCTTATGTAGCCCTGCAGGTGTCAGAACACACGAGTACAGTTACCATGTAGACAGTGACAGAAAAAACACGTGATCACACTGAGCCAGCATTCTGAATTAGCAGCAAATCCAAACCAATCTCATTTCTTTTCAGAGAGACACTCCTAACAGTCAAACAGATCATGTGATCAATTCACAACAAGTTGTGTAAGCCCTCAATAGATATAGACTACTACTGAACAAACAGAACTTAACCCTGACAGCAGCTGCCTATTGTGTTTACTTGAATTAATGTGTTCGGTTACAAGTGGTCACCATAGTGATCTCAGTGCGGTGTTTGTTAAAAGAACTGAATATAATCCCACCTCCACGACTGCACCAAGGTCTCTCACGTAGTCCCTCTCTGTCTCGACCAGTTCCAGCAGAACATAACTGGGGGAAAAAAAGACATTAGGACATTTATATTTAAACCAAAAAAAACAAACAAAAAAAACAAGATGGCAGGTGGTGTGAAAAGAAACATATTTAGTATCTGTAAAAATATTTCTAATTAAGAAATCAATATTTGAGTGTGCTACGTATTTTTTTATGCTAATTATAGTAGCCTACTCTACAGGAATCAATGCTGCCTATGCACCCTTTCACATGACATTTATAGCATTGACTATGTTCAGCGGAACAAGCTGTTCGCTGTCAGTCAGTAACTTGTGTGTGAGTGATGCGCAGTGGACGTGCTAATGGTTTGTCAGAGCAGCGTGCTTTTATTGACTTGCGCAGTTTAATTCTCACACTTTGAAAGTATGTATAACTCCTTAATATAACAAGCTGTGTTACTAAGAGGAATGATTACCCTTAAAATGTACATCTGTATGCAGGTACGAGGTACTACATCTCTCTCTCTTTTGCTCACGTGCCAGCGATTAACCCTCAGAGAGTCAGCGTGCCAGTGTTGTAACGCATGCCATAGGTTGCCGACCCCTGCCTTAACCGTTGTAGTTATCTTATATTACCCAGTACTTTCTAAGGTAAGTACACTGTAAGTACACATAGTGCAACCATAATATTTAGTGCTAGTTTATCAGGAAACAATGATTTTGTTCTCACTGTGCTTTATTGGCAAATGTTGTATGTGATATTCCAATTTTGCGCATCAGTTAAATAGTTAAACTTTGGATGGAAACATACTGTAGCTAATGTTCCTCAATGCATTGAACTCTATGGGATAAATCTTCAAGCTATAGCTAACTAAACCCAATGTAAAGCATTATAATGTGATGCTCAAAGTTCAGACCATAGCTTTGACCCAGTTTTCCACTGACCTTTTAAAGTAAACACAATAATTACGAGGCAATTTGCATGATATATCGCAATGTACAACCAATATTCTAAATGATCCTGTACCCGTCTTAAATTAGTTATTGAACTAATTTAAATTCAACAAGAGCATACCAAGACAGTAAGGAGTCATAAAACGAGTCCCTCATGTCAAAAGATTTATTTTTACATTCTATGATGTATCAAGTCGGTACAACTCTTTTCTGTCCTAAACTCGTTACCTCTTTCATCTTCTTTTGCTCTTTTTGCCATTTATGTATGTCCATTCCTGGTTTTTAAAAACTTCTATGCTACTATCTGCAAAACCTTTCGTGCAGAGGTCAAAGTGTCAACACTTGTGTTGAGAGATGAAGCCTTGATGTGATTCATATTCCAAGTCAGTCACTTACAAGGTTCCACATAAGAGATTCGATTTTGGTGCTGTCTTAAGGCCCGTTTTGTCAGGGTTCTGCCCTGGCAGCTTTGACTGTGTTGTCTTTGTTTCATGTCTCTATGTTTGTGTTGTGCTACTGTGTACTGCTGTGCTACATAGTTTGTTTCTTGTTACTAAAGTCTACAGTGTTTTATTTGTATAAGTATTTTAGTGCTTTAGTTCTGCCATCGGTCCTGTCTGTCTTGTCTCCTTTGTCTCTAGTTTCAGTCCTGCAAGCAGAGCGTCCCTGGCTGCTTACACTCTTTGCTTTGGAGGAAGCCCGGTGCTGAGCCTGAGATCCCTGAGTGCCTTGCTGTTGTATTTGAAGTTCCTGTCTGGCTATTGCTTGTATTCTCAGGTCTCATGCTGCTCTGCCATTACTACTCTCCAGTCATCTTGCCAGTTACAACTGCTGCTCGGCTAGTTACTACGGCTGTCATTGTGTCTCATCCCTGGACCCTGCCTATTGTCTGGACTGTTCACCTCTCCCACCACATCCTGTCATCTGTCTACTGTTTGTCAATAAACCCGTTAACACTCGTTCTGCATTTGAGTCCTCCTTCATAGACCCGTGACAGAACGAACTGGCCAGTTCAGGACTCAGCAGAATGAGTATCAAGATCCTGCTAACCTGCTAACATCCGGGAGAGAATGGCTTGTCATCGTGGTCTCACTGCTCTTCGTCAGGATGGCTTTGAGGTGGGGGGGGGGACATTGGACATTGTCCAATTCTTTTGGACAATGTCTGTGGGGCTTGATTATAATGACACTGCTCTCAAGGACATTTTTAACTCCTGCTTGGATGACCCCCTGCCTGCATGGGAGATGGATTCTCTCAGGATTCTGGATTTCTGGGGTTTCTCCAGGTACCTTGGTCATCGCAGTAAGTGGGGAATACCAAGTCGACTAGTATCATCTTTCAACAATCACACTGCCCTTCCTTGCCTGTCACATCAAGTTTATGATCCTCTTCTGGCTTCTACCAAGAGACTAAGATCCAGACGGAATAGGGCAGTTCAGTCCACCACAGCTACCCCAGAGTCAGTCAAACCAACCGCCATCTTCTCCCAGGCATCCAGGTCAGTCCCAGTCACTTCAAGATCTGAGTCAATATCTGTTATTCAAGACCCAGTCAAGTCAACCGCTGTCTTATCTCAGACAATTAAGTCAGTTCAAGCCACCTTTGAGTCTGCTAACTTAACCTCTGTTATCCCAGTAACTAACCAGAGTATTCCTGTTACTTCAGAGTCTGCCAGGTCTGTTTCAGTCACTGCTGAGTCGATGAAGGTCACTCCTTTTCTGCCTGGGTTGGTTAAGTGTGCTGTAGATACTACAGAGGCAGCCCAGTACACAGTATCAGCCCATCGAAAGAGGAAGAAAAAGGCCTGTGCAGAACAATCTACGATTCTCCATTCTCAAGCTCCAGGTCCAGTAGTTCCTGAGGTATCAAGTCCAGTGAAATCAATTTCTAAGCCGTTGACTAGTAATGTTATTCCCTCTGAGACAATCTCTGCCTGTCCTGTCATGTTCACTGAGCCCAGTCCCAAGATGCCTGTTGTCATTGCTGCAGATGCCTTCTCTGAATATCTTACAAGACTTGTCAAGTCCCTAGAAATTTCTGCCAAACCTGTCGTGTCCACAGAATGTGAGCCCGCTGCTGTGAAGGCAGTCCCAGAGCCCGCCGCTTCTGCCCTGGCAGCTTTGACTGTATTGTCTTTGTTTCATGTCTCTATGTTTGTTATGTGCTTGAACATATGGTTTTTTTGTGTTGGCCATTACTACTCTCCAGTCATCTTGCCAGTTACAACTGCTGCTCGGCTAGTTACTACGGCTGTCATTGTGTCTCATCCCTGCCTATTGTCTGGACTGTTCACCTCTCCCACCACATCCTGTCATCTGTCTACTGTTTGTCAATAAACCTGTTAACACTCGTTCTGCATTTGAGTCCTCCTTCATAGACCCGTGACACGTTTACACCAAGAACAAAAACTATAAAGAGAAAATATCTGAGGAAAATAAAAGAGGGACGCACTGTCGTCTCTTGAGGAAGCCAGTCTTGCGTTCGTCCATCTCATCGATGGGAGAGGAGGAAGACAGGAAGGAGTTATCCGATGGGATGCAGGAAGGACTACTGCTATCTCTTTTCTCAACAGGGAGAGAACTGGGCCTGTCCTCCAGACTCTGAGAGAGAAAAATGAATTTAGTGGACAATACAAAAATATTCAATGTGAAAAGATGGACTGTGATCTCCTACCATTTTGCTCTTGACGAGTTCCTCAATAGCGCTGACCAGTTCAGCTGCACTCGGTGTCTCTGAACTGCTGGGACGTCCAGATAGACGGGAGGTAGCCTATGTAAAAAAGAAAACAAGTGACAATATTTAGAATCTCACAACGGTAGGAATATCATAATTGTTGTGAATTTCACCCAAAAAAATAAAATAATAATCAAACAATTTTGGTCAGGTTGGGAAACAGCAAGACTACCACCTTAGGCTTGTTTCCACTGTTTTTTTTTTTTCTTGTTTCAAAAGGGATATACTGCTTACTCATCAATTGATTATTTATTGGTGGTTAACTAAGTGGTCTAATTTGCATGTTAAATGCCCTACCTGTCTTTTCCCCCATGAGGACTTGTTTATTAAGTGGAGTGACTTCCCTTTTGGGTTATAGTTACATAATTGACTAGACTTCAATATTCATTTATTATGTGAATCTGCAACGATGCTCACCATTGTAGTGTTCTGACACTGAAGGCGGAAACATTCCATTCCAAATATGGTAATGAGTGTGGTTTCTGGATTCGCCAGCCAATCGGGGGCTGATTTCAGAGTGGTAGGGGCTAATATGGGGGGAACGGAAGTAGGAACTTTGGTTTGGAAGATTTGGGTTGTTTTGGGTAAAGCGTAAGTGCATACATGGCCCACCACATGTGAGCGTACACACAAATACTCCATTAAAAAGCACATAAAGGTCACGGACAGAAGGGCTCTCACAGGCTATAACAGTCAGAAGTCAGAAGGCTACTGAATCTGTGCCTCAAGTTCTGGCATACCACAACTGAGGACGTGTGGAGTATTCAGACAAATTAATGAACAAGAAGGAAAATATGCAAGGATGAGGTATAAAAGTAGAAAAAATACTGAATAGAAGGAAAGAACAGGAGACGGCTGGAGGAGAGAAGACTACATAGAGAGATAAGGAAACTGAGACAAAACAGAGGCAGAACAGAAATCAACATAATGCTGGAGAACATTAAGAAACAAAGAGAAAACAGACAGCAGTTAGAGTTAGAGACAGAGACCTCACTGGTCTTCTTCTAAGCTATCATTACCATAGGTTAAAGTCAATATGAAATGGCATTTGCAACACATTCTACTTTCGTAATGTGAAAAATGTCGGTTCATTTCGGTTGTACGGCAAAAAAATAAGTCATTGTTCAGTGAAAATCATGAAATCAGTTCAGTCAGATCATCAATTATTAAATGAGTTGATTTAATCTTAAAAAGCAGTTCTGCAGAAAAAGTGATGTCATCGTCCAGCTCAGTTCAGTTCTCAACCAATAGTGTCTGTGCAGGCAAATCAATAATATTGTGGATTTGACCGCACTGACACTAGGTGACATCAGCCAAAACGCAATGTCATATTGAATGAAAAAGGCCTATTTCTCTAAAATATTGTTCACAAATCTGTCATAATCTGTGTTAGTGAGCACTTCTCCTTTGCCGAGATAATCCATCCACCTCACAGGTGTGGCATATCAAGACAGCATGATTATTGCACAGGTGTGCCTTAGGCTGGCCACAACAAAAGGCCAAGTACATGTAACATATGTAACAAGGACACTGTAAAATAAAGTGTTACTAAATATATACAGTATATGTACTTTTTAAACATGCACTGATGAATCGTGCATGATAAGACCAAGAACGTGTTTTAAGTATGTAACAGAGCCAAATGAGATTTTATGTGGACTTTATGAACAACAATTTACTTCGTTTAGTCCAAAATAGCAGGTTTCAAAAAAGTAATGTAATGTCAAATCAAAATGGATATCAAAACCCATCCATGTTGATTTGGCGACCCTTCAGCAATTACCTTGTCCTCCTGGGAGTCCTGATGCAGAAGACTGTGCTGTTGGATGGCCATAGGGGGTGGCAGGGGAACCGAATCTGGCCCTTCCTCTCCCTCCTCTTCACCACAGCTCTGCATCCCTGAGGAGGAAGACTTAGACAGAGTGCCACTGCTCAAGCCCTCATTTCTCATCCTCTGTGAGGACAGAAGAGAGAGAAACAGAAAGAAAGAAAAAAAAGAGAGATAAACATTGTTAAGCTATGAAACAGATTGGCAGCTGCGGCACATTTTTATACCAAAATATCACTAGCGGAAGCGCTGCACTGTATTTATAACTGCTCTACACTGGAAACCACAAGACATAAATAACACTTAGACAGTTACAAATCATACAGCGCAACACTTAAAAACAGACAGTATGCTACATTTACTTCTGCCTTTCATTGACGTTTCAAATGTATTTACCAGGATAGGAGTGGCAACTAACAAACTACCATAGACATTTACTTATCTGCAAACTGTTTTAACCCTTTTCACTGTTGCAAACTTTTTTTTTTTTAAGTAAACAATTGTATAGATAATTGAATATACCATTCAAAAGTGTGGGGTCTATAAGATTTTAATGTTTTTAAAAGTCTCTTATGCTTACCAAGCCTGCATTTATTTGATCGTGAAAACAGTGGAATTTCAGTACAATTTACTATTTTTTTGTATTTTAAAATGTGATGGCAAAGCTAAAATTTTTAGCAGCCATCACCCCAGTCTTCAGTCACATGACACCTAAAAAATCATTTGAATATGCTGATTTGGTGCTTGATTAACATTTCTTATAATTATTTATTTTTTGTGTGGAAATCCTAATACTTTTTCAAGAAAAAATGCAAAAATGTATTTGAAATATTTGTGTAACAATATCAAATGTACTGTAACTTTTGATTAATTCATTTATCCTTGCTGAATAAAAGTATTAATGTCTTAAATAAAAAAATATATATATCTTACCGACCCCAAACTTTCGAATGATACACTTGAATCCATACAAACAATTATATAATACATTGATACACAATTCAATGCAGATTTTTTTTTTTAACTGATTCGCTCATCAAGCTAATACACCTGACAAAAGTAATAGGTTTGTGTGTGCTATTCTATTGGTTTTCTGGTCACCAACCTCCTCTATGGTCTCATCTTGTGGTGTGGCGGCACTGTCATCTGAGTCTTTCTGTGAGCCGGGGTCTGCGTTCTTGCGAACATCTCGACTCTTCTTGTGCTTGTGTGCGAGTTTCTTTACGTGGCCGTCAGCTTTGCCACTGCTGAGTCGTCTGACTGGACTGGTCAGCCACTTGCGCAGAGTATTGCCGGGCCGTCTGGGTCCAGGAGAGCTCTGCAAATGACCCGGCTGCAGCGTGGCACTGCCCGAAAGTCCTCCTTCATTACTGGACACCGAGAGTGTGTCTTTAAAGAAAGAGAGAGAGAGAGAGACAGAAGTGGCATTTACATGTCTTGCTGGGCCTAGTCAGTGTTTTTATTTTACTAAACTGCTGAAAAAACTTTGATCACTACTAACAAGAGTTTAAAGCTGTGTAGTCATAAAATAATGAACCTATAATGTCAATCGAAAACAAGAATTTAACAACAGCATGGTATACCATATTATTAAGTGTTATTAATAACTCAAGTATGCTCTTAAATTGTTTACATAATTTATATATTTTCATGGCAAGGATATTTGTTAGTAGAAGTCAGTGATATAATCTCAAATAAAAAATAAAATAAAAAAAAGTAAATCAAAACAAGAAAGTTATGTTTCCAATTTTTTTATCAATAGGCTACATCATATATTATTTTATCATTTAAAAACTAACTTTCTTTTTTGGGAAATTTAGCTTGAAAAAGCGTGCTTTCTGTATTTATTTTAAATAAATGACATTTATTTTGTTGTATAACACAAAGACATTCGAATTTTTTATATGTTCTTTTAATTGCCTAAATATTTTTTGGGCCTCTGTACATAGTAATTTCTCAAAACAGAATTACTGCAATGTCATTGTACCACAGTTTACTGCATTATAACTATAATAACTACATATAACTAATAAACAAATATAATGAATACACTTAATAACTAAAATGATATCAAGTATATTTTATCAGTTGTTAATTATTCTGGGATTTATTGAGAGGGTTAAGAGTGTGAGTGTTTTTTTTCACCACAAGGTGATGATAATCATAGCTCTACTTTTCACTTCAGAAGGGTTTCTGTTTTCAGCCCTCTTCAAAACTGAAACTGCAGAACCCTCTTAAAAGACCTTGCTCTGCTCCTCAGAGAGTATGTCCTTACATAAAGCTTGCATAAGATATTCTTTTCAAGTCTATTGATGTGCAGAAGAAAGGCATTCAAGGCCTCTAAAGAATGGTTTTCAGGGGATGAGTGGAAAAATCAAGAGCTGATAAATAAATCTTTATTGACTGTCACTATAAAAATACATGTACAGTCTATAACTCGGGATGAATAACGACACTATTTCCTTCTGTAGAGCTGCTTATAGCTGAATTGAACTTGTTTCATAATTGATGAACTTTACACAGTTATTGAACTGAACTGAATCAACACTGAACTGACTTGAGCTGGAAAATGCCACTATTGTCTTTGTAGAGCTAGCACTTTGTGCACTTTAGTCTTACATTTGATAAGTGATGAACACTTCTATATCAGCAATGAAATCATATTGCTATTGATGTCGACATATGAATCATTGTGAACCAATTAGTTGTAATGTCTTGTTCAGTGATTTACAAAGGTTTTGAATAAAGGCTCATTGTGGCCAATTAGATGAGAACCGTCTGACTGACATGTAAAGTGAGTTAGTTAGTTCTTTTTTTTTTTTTGTGCACCGGTTTTTGGGCGGGTTTATCTAAAACAGATAATATCGGAGTAATAGACAGCTGTGGACAATTTAGCGAGTGCGTGTTTGTTACTGTCTTCATTTATAATCTTCACAGCAGGATATAAACCTTAAATATGTCAGTTTAACACAGACATGTTGGTTTTGGCAAAGTCAACTACATAACTTTTCTGAAAAATTCTTCTGACTGGAAAAAGTTGTGACTACTTGTACATAACAGCTGTCAATATCACAGTGAATAATTAAGAAGAAGATCAGATGAAGATGAATTCAAAAATATAAGTATTTAATTAAGCAAACTCAGATAATCCACAAGTAACGTAACAGCGTTTGACACACAAACAATAACCGACAATCAAGGCGGACAAACGAAGAAACTTAAATACATACTGACAACGAACTAAAAGACTAACAGGTGTGATGATCAGATGAATTGCAATACTAACTAAAGATGGCGGGAAACAAAGACAACAGGAAATAATGAGAAGCAAACTAAAAGTCTATGATAATGAAACTTGATGAGCAAATGACTGAAAATCCCTGAAAACAGCATAATTGAATACAATTTTCCTATATGATGTTCCTTGATTTATCAGTTGTGGATTGTGGTGTGTTTTTCCTGGTCTGTTACAAACCCATTCCTCCTGAACTGTGTCGTTAAATTCACACCTGAACAAGCCGAGCCTTCAGTGCCACAGAAATGAGCCCTATGTCGCCTGTAGAGGACACAACCAGTCTCCTCATAGGAACCTCACAGTGAGTTGTACATTATTCAAAGATATAAATCATATATAAACATTGAACACTGAAATCTTAAAAAAAAAACGTCTTGAAAAAAATATATTGTTTTTTATAGAAGTATTCCATTCCGTCCAAGTATTTCATATTCCATCCCAACTGAGGTACGTCCATTAAATAGGAATGCTTGAGGTGTGACATTGATGCTTTCTCATACTTTGAGCCTCTCACTTCATAGACTGATGGGTAATATTTAGAAAGATCTTGTCTGTTTCTCTGAGATCCGAATTAATAATAAAGACTCGCTCAAAAACACATGCACAGGTTCCACAAAGTTCTGCTGCATTGCTCTCTATGCCTGAGAATCTTTATTAAAGGGATAGATAATGAAAATTGCGTAATTATTTACTCACCCTCAAGTTGTTCCAAACCTGTATGAATTTCTTTCTTCTGCTACACACACACACACACACACACACACACACACACACACACACACACACACACACACACACACACACACACACACACACACACACGTGCACACACACACACACACACACACACACACACACACACACACACACACACACACACACACACACACACACACACACACACACACACACACACACACACACACACACTTAAGAATATGGGAAACCAAAGAGTTGATGGGACCCCATTGACTGTCATAGTATTTTGTTTCATACTATGGGTCGCATCAACTGTTTGGTTACCCACTTTCTTTTTTTTTTGTTTAGTAGAAGAAAGAAATTCATACAGGTTTGGAATAAGTTGATGGTGTGTAAATGATGACGCAATTTTCATTTTTGGGTGAACTGTTCAAGCAGAGCCCTGACCTAGAGCACGTAAACACCAACATACTGTAACCTCTAAATCAAACAGCCTATAAACAAAAGCCAAATATAAGCACCATCATGAATTTCTATAACTATGATATTCAGGCCAATGACAATTGACAGTGTCCAAGATTTAAGAAAAGAAGGACAAATCTAGTTTAAAATCATTATTGAAACCATGTTGGTTTCATATGGTTTTCAAAAAAAAAAAAAAAAAAAAAAAAAAAGTCTATACTACAGTATTTTCATGAAAAGTTCAATTTTGAATGAAATCATTAAGTAAAAAGTAATAACCCATTGAATACATTTGAGCATATACATTGTGGCAATTATCCAGATAAAGACCCGGTATGCATTTAAGGGTATGCATTTAAGGGTTCATTTAATTTGACAAAAATCATGAATTATAGATTATATATTTCTTTATTGTCATTGTACAATTTACATACAATGAATCTTCAATTATTCAGTCATAAAAATGATTAATCATCAGCCTTGTCATTAAAGGTCAAATAAAAAGCCTTATTGTTGTTGGCACAGAGGTTCTTTTACCTGCATAGTCAAACCATGACTTGGATTTTTTAAAATAATAATTGAGTAAAAATACAATTTTATGATAAACTACTCAATAATTTTTCTTTTTGAGAATTTCTTTCTTTTAATAATTTAAAAATAATTTTCTTCATTATGAAAACAGGACAATTTGATCACTAAGCCTCCAAAAATGTCACAATTAATTTCAAGTCAAAAATTAAAAACATCATAGACAAGTTTTTTTCCCCCCTTCAATTCACTGTATTGCATTTTAATGTACTGCCATGTCATTGACCTATTTACTTTGCATCTGCAAATATAAAAGCAGACAGTCAGAGACAACTTTTAAAAGCTGTCCGGAGCCTCAAAATCAACTGTGTAAACGGTGTACAATTTCCACTGAAGTGACATTGTGGTAACTGAATTACTATGAAGAACATTCTATAGACACAGGAACATCTATAGAAGACTTCTTTAACAGAGAAAGTCCAGCTAAATAAATCAACGACCAAGCTTATCAGATGCGGAGTAATACATTATTGATCAACAAATTCACTTTAAATCACATCTAATTTGAATTGAATAAAAACAGACACAAATAAAAATGACTATTTCTTCATGTATCACCTATTGTGATCCTTAAAATAAACCTGCATATCAACACACCCTAACCTTATTAAAGAAGTTCTTCAATATCTTCTTGAATAAACAAGCTGCATTATATTAAGTTGCGTTACGATGACTGCATTCAGTTCTGACAGTGTCGTTGTGAGGAACGTACCCAAATCCAGCAGCCAATACTTGCAGTTCTCTGAGCGTCCTGAAGCTGAACCCATGTGACAGAGTGACCTGACTGATAAAAAAGAGTGTATTCCATGTGCCATACCCAAGAGGTGATCTGAACAGAGGAGGACACCTACACTAACTCCTCTAAACTGAAAGGATTTGACCACATAATGCTGAGAAGAGAGTGATGGACTATGAAAGAAAGAAAGGGAGGGAGAGAGAGAGAGAGGGAGAGAGGAAGGGGGATGGAGAAAGAGGGAGGTTTGGTGTTCCATCCACAGCTGTGACTAAGTTATGCTCAGAATGAGAGAGAGGGAGGAAGGGAAAACCGGATGAGAAGACTCAAAGAGAGGAAAGAGGTGTAACCTGCAATCCTTTAATATGAAAGATGTGATCCCAAAAGAGTCAGCCTTACAAGCCTTCTCAGAATGAGACTCTTTCAGCTTTTTTTTTTTAAACTCATTTTATAATAGGGGGAATCTCAAAAAGGTTATGGTCTGTTATGGTCATAATGTTTGGTCAACAAAGTTTCATATATTATACGTTACATGACTTTTGATATATGACTCTTAAAAGGTTTTGTGAGATTCAATCAATTAGATCACTAAAATCTCAACAAAAAGCCTTTTGATAATAATGGTTACAGCTATTTTAGAATCTTTTATGTGAGGATTCCTGAAATGTCAAGTGGATGATGGCATTCTGCAAAACAACATCAGTCAAGTGTTGACCTGTTCGAACATTTGAAGCATTTCTTTATTGGGAGCACAGTAATAATACACCCCAGAAGTAAATGACAGTTTGAAAGCGTACAGTATGGCTGACAATATCAGGTCACGAAAATGAAGTAAACTATACAAACAACTGCCTCTATATCACCTACACAAATGTCTGCCTCTCTCACAGGCTGCACCGGAGCGGGCGGCTACAAAGATCTCCCTGTTTAAGCGTCTTTGGCTGCTTAACAGTAGCTGGTCTGTGGCCAGTCAAACTGCTTCCTTTGCTACACACACATACACACACACACACACACGCGCAGATCCGTAACTGTTTATGCCAGAACTAATCAAAATTCTGCTGAGGATTTTGCTCTGGTCTCATATAAAGGTTGGATTTTTTGAACCCCCTCTGGACACGCTGCATCACACCGGCTGCCTTAAAATATACCTTGAACATTTCAGCTAACGAAATAGTCAGGGCGGCATTTTGAAGAGGTAGACTACACTGGTTATGACGGTTCCTATTTCACATTCTATAAATACTAATTGTCCTTGCTGTAAGAGAACCGGCTGTTTGACATTTCCCATGACCTCTTCAAAAGGAAAGGTACTTGCCTACTTCTAATGATGTCATAAAAATGGACTTAAAAGATGACACTGGTATGAGACTTATAATGTAGTTACAAAGATAGAAATTAAGTGCATCTAACTTATTAGTTCCAATATAAGATGATAGATAGATACTACAGACAGACAGACAGACAGACAGACAAACAAACAAACAAACAGAAAGACAGACAGACACAGACAGACAAACATACAGACAAACATACAGACAGACAGACAGACAGACAGACAGACAAACAGACACAGACAGACAGACACAGACAGACAGACAAACAAACAGACAGAGAAACAGAGAGACAGACAGACAGACAGACAGAGAGACAGACAGACAGACAGACAAACAGACAGACAGACAGAGAGACAAACAGACAGACAGACAAACAGACAGACAAACAGACAGACAGACAGATAGACAGACAAACAAACAGACAGACAGACAGAGAGACTGACAGACAGACAGTCAAACAAACAGACAGACAGACAAACAGACAGACAGACAGAGAGAGACAGACAAACAGACAGACAGAGAGACAGACAGACAAACAAACAGACAGACAGACAGACAGACACACAGACAGAGAGACAGACAGACAAACAGACAGAGAGAGAGACAGACATACATACATACATACATACAGACATTTTTGGTCTTTGTAATGAAAGCAAATAAGCACTGAAGTGTGAAGGATGGATGGATAGGTTAGAAATATTAGATAGATAGATGCTCTCTCAGATGCTGCCCAGTCATCCTTGTGTGGGTGACCTCAAAAATCTGTGCCTGGTGACCCTCTTAGTTTTACCACATGCTCTTCCTTTGTAGTCATTTTCTTTGTCACAAATCATGGTCCATTCAGAGTTTTCAAAAGCAGCGACTAACCACCATGAATTTAATTTTACACAAACTGCAGCTGATGTACTTACTATAGCTGAGTTAAATCCTTAAATACCTATTAACAATAAGATAGCTCCAACATTAATTTATGCAGACTCATCATAAATGTTTTCATATGCAAAACTTTATTTCACCACCAAAGCTCAAATAACCTTAAATACAACATTTTTTTTTAAATGGACCTTATACATGCTCTTAATAAAATGTCCTAGATCTCACAGGTAAGAAACAAACTGCTAGAAAAATAACCTTTCCATTGTTTCTATTGTTGTAACCAATGCCACAAGGGGCAGGGGAAAAACAACAACATATTAATCGATATATAATAGTTAACTATCCACAAGTCAAATCCCAACAAATAAAATCAAGTCTTGTATAATTCCTGCCAAATATCTTTTCTTTCTGAAATAGGTCACATTTCAACTTACATAAGTTACATAAGTTTTGAAAGCAGTAGGGCTGTCAACTTTAGTCGTTTAGTCGACTAATCGGTCGATGCCGTCTTGGTCGACTGACATTCTTATTGGTCGACCAGTTGCATTTTTTTTTTTTTACCAATAGAAAGAAATTTTCAATGATTTACTCCTTGATATTTATTCCTTTATAAGCAGTTAAATATTACTGTATTCTAAATATTATTAGCCTATGGTTTATTCCCAACTTTAAATGCTTTAATTTAGGCTATTTTGTACAGCGCCACAGTTTAGCGCACACACATAGAACACTCGGTTCGCACCTGTGGGTGGCTGCGCTGCTGCTTCGTGCTCAGTAAGGGATATAGGTAGTTTAGCTGTATTCATTCAGTTAGAACGCTACTTGTTTCGGTTTTTATGTTTTTATACACTATGTTTGTATCTCGATGGGACGTGGACGCACTTGGAAAAAAAAGAGCGCGTCGCACCGCGACCGTTGCTTCCATCATTAGCGCACACCGCGCGCCTATTTGAAATCGAACTTGAGCGCGCAAAAGACGTGAGCAGTCCCTTTAACGGCTTTATCATGCTGACTCAATAGATTGTGTTTTCTTGATATGTTTTTGTTTTTATTTGTACACTTGACGCATTTGAAAATAGCCTAAATAATGTAACAAAACGAAAATAAACCTATATGCGGTCCTACAATAAAGCCTATTATTATTAGGATTGTTTTTTAGGCTCTTTGGGTTTTTGTGTGTGTTTGTTTTAAAACGCCTAGATAGGCTGGACAAAAGTTAACCTATAGCTTTGAAAGTAAAGAAGAATATACAGCCTGTATAAACGAGAGCTTTTGTTAGGATTTTTCATTGTGGCAGATAGCAGTTATATTTTTTGTAGCGTGTGGAGTGGTCAGGTGCGCGATTGTGACTGTCACTATAGACCTAGGACAGTGCTCCTCACTTTTTGCAGTTAAAAAAAAATCACTTAATTTTCAAAGAATTGTATTATTATTATAGTTTTATGTATTTTTGATGTTTTTTCGTTGTTGTTTTATAAATGCTCTATGACAATTGTTAAAAAATGTTCAATCAAAACATCGCGTCTTTTTTTTTTTTTTTTTTTTTTTTTAGTCGACTAATCGTTGCGCAGGACAAGACTTTGGTCGACTAAGGATTTCTTTGGTTGACTACAGCCCTAGAAAGCAGGAATATTACGATAAATTAAAAAAACGCATTCCACCACATAGCAATGACATACATTCATAACATTCAAAAGTTATATATTTTTTTTATGTGTTTGAAAGAAGTCTCTTCTGCTCACCAAGGCTGCATTTATTTGATCAAAAACACAGTAAAAACTGTAATGTTGTGAAATATTATTAAAATTTAAAATAATTGCTTATTATTTTGATATATTTACAAATTTGAATTGTTTAAAATATTCAGCAGTATTTTTCAGTGTCACATGATCCTACAGAAATCATGCTGATTTGGTGCTCTCAAAAAATTCTTATTATTATCAATGTTCAAAGCAGTTGTGCTGCTAATCTTTTTGTGGAATCTATGATACATCAGGATTCTTTGATGAAAAGAAAGATGTATTTAGAAACAGAAACAGCATTTATTTGAAATTTATTTTTTTTGTAATATTATAAATGCCCTTACTGTCACGTTTGATCAAATTAGTGTGTCCTTGCTGAATAAAAGTCTTAGTTTCTTTAAAAAACAACTTTTGAAAGGTAGTCCATGTATTATTGTTTACAAAATTGCTTCAATTAAAGGCATGATCAAAATCACAAGATCACATTAACTGTCCTGTGTACATGGATATGGTCCTAGCAAAGAAATCCCCTACAGCCTGGCAACCCTGTTCATCACCTGACACAACCCGTCACCATGGTTACTGCATGCACAACACACTTCAACCCTAATAAGAAAGAGCAAAGCTGGACTGCAATTAAAATTTGATTTGGGTTCGGGGTGAATCGAGAGCAGACACTCACACCTGTACAGCTTTGATCCATCTCTCCAGAGGGAAAACACAATATCTAGCACCTACATTAGGATGATCAGATGTAATTGTGGTTCGTTATATTTAAATGTTAATCTTGCACACAGATAGAAATCTGTATGCATTATAATTTAAAATACAATTTTGTATAAATCACCGATAAACAATTAATCCATAAGGTTAATTCGATTTTTTTTTTAATCTATCCTTTCATTCTACCAAACAGATTGGTAAAACAAAACTGAGATTCCTATCGAGTCAAAGATTCCTACTCTTACACAAAAGACCAGCTGGATGCGTGTGTTGATGTGTCTTCAAGTAATCCCTCAAGCATTTACACGGAAGCTCTTCCCATGACTGGAGAGGAACACCAAACACTATCCCACCCAGAGTTGCCACAAATTCAAAAGTAGTACAGCCTCTGTGAAGTGTAAACCTAAATAAACCCCATTATAAACCCTGATGCCATCCTGATCTGACCTCATATCTAAGCAGGTGTGTGTTTCCCAAAAGCAAGTCCCCAAAGCAAGTTAGTCAACTACAGTATGTAAGCAAGTTCCGGTGTTACCAACATAGTTCAATGTTTCAGTTTTCCCGAAACCATAGTTCCAACGAACATTCACAAACTTACAAGGTTGGAACTACAGCTCTCGACTTGTGGTTAGAAGCATAGTTTCTTGTTATTATGACATGTGTACTGAAATAGATCATGCTCTTGTACACAAGTATATAGTATATAAAGTATATACTGTAGATTGAAACGTATAAATATATATATATATATATATATACTTTAGCCTGTCAACAATTAGTAGTACCATTTTTGAAGAATGTGCATGTGCGTAAGGGAACGTGTGTGTGTGATGTAAGAGGGAACTCACACTAAATAAAGCCAAATGACATGAAACAAAAATAGTGCAGTGGTCCTCAAACGACAGATTTGCGACAGGATACAGTTGTGACTAGTTCAATTCTTTGACGATGCATCATACTATGATAGTTAAAGGGATAGTTCACCCAAAAATGTGTCATTACTTACTTGCCCTCATGTTGTTCCAAACCTGTATGAGTTTCTTTTTTCTGCTGAACACAAAAGAAGATATTTTGAAGAACGTTGGTAACTGGGCAATTGACGTTAGCCTACAGTCAACTGTCTGGTTACCAAGATTCATTAAAATATCTTCTTTTCTGATCAACAGAAGAAAGAAACTCATACAGGTTTGGAACAACATGAGGTTGAGTAAATGATACTCATTTAGGCAGCAAGCTTTGGCCAGCATGAACATCCAAAAAACCCAAACACATTTACAGTCCAATCAAATCTAACACAACCCAATCTGCAGAAAACAGGAAAGCCATCTTACCTTTATGATTGAAAATTCCCTCCATCTCCATACTACTGCGGGAATGTGCGATGCAAAGCATGGAACTGGGAACCAGGCCCTCCTGTGCAGGTGAGCGGTCAGTGGTGCGGACCAGACACCAGTCGGGCTTGTCCTGGGGCCGTTCCAACAGCTCCACCGTCTGACCTCTACGCACAGTCAACTCCGATCCATTACTTGCCATGAAATCGTGGATGACCACCGTCAACTCTGAGCCACCGGACAACTGTGGAGGAAAGAATAAGCGTCACAATAAATCTGTGATAAAGAAAACAAAAGTGACCTAACTAAGAAAATAGACAAGTCTAAAGTCAGAACGAACATACCCACTGGTAATGTGGCATCGCCAATGAGCTCAAAAGGTGAGCCACTGATCCTGAACCTTTACACGCCATGTTTCTACCAAAACAACACCTCCAATAAGTCCTTATGCCTCAAACATCACACAGGATGACGTTTTGAGTCGAAAACCCCTAACTCCGACAATGGCATATCCTTCAATCTGGAAGACGGAATGACTTTGCTTTCCTTTTCCCTGATCAAAATAAACCTGGTCTACAGTTCATCTACAGCTCAAGCATTCAGGACTCCAGTGAGGTAAAGTGGCAGGCGTTTGAAGGCTGCTGACACATCCTCGCATTGCCACGGAGATGGAATCAGTCTGAAGGAGTGACGCCTGGCAGGAGGAAGGGAGAGGAGGCAGAGACGGACACAATGTGCCAAGATTTAAAGGAGCAGGAGGCAAATTAATGCTTATTAGAAGTGACGTGCAGGAACTCGTACGCTTCTGGGAGCCTCACCTTTTCACCTCGCCACGAACTGAGAGCGCTCTGTGTGCGTTAAGATGGTTAAAAGAGTGAGCCTTTGTGAGGGGTCGTCAGGGTACATGAGTCAATTTGGTGACAGCTAGACTCTTTACGCGTCGCAGAGACAGGGAAGAGACCGACATGGAAATGGAGATAAAGATGGTGCATCCAAGTGTGTTTTGAGTCAAGACAGTATCAGCATGTAACGTGTGTTCTTGTAGGATGCTCGCAATTCATATCAGTGACAAAAACAGGCACATGTGTGAGGGCGAGTGAGAGGAGAGCTCTGACTGTGAGTGGGAAGATGAGCGTCTGTGCTGCTAAATCCAAAGCAACCAAAGCAACGTTCCCCATTGAGGAACCTTCATTACGTCTGTTGATAATCAGGTTAAAGGAATGTTGGAACTACTGGACGCCACTGTGTCCGAACTTCTTGTATGGTTGATTCTTCAATTAGTAGAAATTTTCTGTTTCCTAAAAGGTTTTTATATAAAACGTGCTTTTACTTAAATGTTTTACACTTAAGAAGTTGACAAATTATGTTTTCAGTTAATTTAGTATTCATGCAACACTATTTATGAAACCATTGCCTTCTGTAGAGCTGATTATACAGAAGCTGAATTGGATTTGTTTCATAATCTATAAACTTTGCAACTGAGCAATTGAACTGAATTGAAACAACATAGATCTAACTTCAGCTAAATAATGACACTAGAGCTGCTTTGAAGTGAAAACTGAATTGGAGTCATGTCATAATTGATTAATTTTTTTACATTAACACTTATTTTCCTGTTTAATAATGCAAAGCTGCTTTGAAACAATATGTATTGTATAAAGCGCTATAGAAATAAATGACTTGACAAACAAACACATTCCCCAATAATGCTGTCATTACAACCATGCCACACATTTAACATTTAAAAAAAAAGATAACATTTGCTTATCATGGGCCTGAGGAGTCATTTTTACCACAACTGCATAATCTATATAACAATCCAACATTTAAATTACATAATAATTAAAAATCCACACCAGCTCACATCATAATTTTAACATAAGAAACATAGTTTTCAGGATTTTTCAAGATTTCGAGTAGTGAAAGTGGCCCTATTTGAAGAATCACCCATACTGTATGTGGCCATTGTCACTAAAATCTAATTCCTGGAATAAACTATTCTTTGCAATGTTCAACTATTTTATTGTACACAAGCCTGTGTGGTGCCGCCTGTTGTCTAAGATAGCCTTGCCAGTCAGAGATGAATGAAGCAAATGTTTTTTTGTTTGTTTTTTTGCTCAGATACATTTCACAGAATTTCCTGCAGCTCAGTATTATATCTGAAGAAGAACATTCATTCAGGAGAACAAAAACAAGATGATGTTCTTTAAATCTTTGGATCAGATCAAGATGTAGCAATAAAAAAACTTATACAGAATGTTCATCCAGCAAAAGATGAAGCTTAAAAATGGTCGTTGTGTTCCACAAGCACTCAGAAATGAATTAAAGAGCTAGTTTACCCCAAAAGGGTAAACTCACCCTCATGCTGTTTCAAACTCAAGACTTCCATTCATCTTCAGAACACAGTTGAAGACAATTTTAATATTCTCTTATTATTTTTGTCCATCCATTCTAAGTCCATGCAAACAAAAATCCCCCACTACTTCAACACCGTATGAATCGAGCGGTTTAATCCAAGTCTTCTGAAGAGACATGATCACTTTATAATGAACAATTTCATTTAATGTATCATTCACATAAACATTGATAAACCCACATACATAGAGCTCATCAAATATGGTAAACCCACTTTTACAATGTCTACAACTTTTTGCGTGAACATTTGGGTTGCATAGACTTTCAATTGATGGACAAAAATGATCTTTATTTTTGTTCCGAAGATGAACGGAAGTCTCATTAGTTTGGAACGACATGAGGTTGAGTAAAGTTTCATTTTTGGGTGAACTACCCCTTAAAGAACTTGATTTAGAAGTGATTATAAGCTTCATTACCATGGTCTTTGAATGTGATGCAACAAAACAGGTCCTTGAACCACATCAGCAAGTTTAAGTTGGTAAAACCCATCAAATCTGTTTTTTAGGGTGAGGCTAAAACATTCAGTACAGACATTAAAAGATTTTCCTTGTCTGAAAACTCAACAGGTCAAAACATGCCACCAAAACACCAGAGCTGAACAGCAGGTGTAGCATTGCACTTTTAGACTAAGGTCAACAGATCTTCACACTCACCTTGTCGCTATCCAGTGTGTTCTGGGAGGTGCGGGAGGCGATGGAGATGGTGTCTGGTTGACTGCTTGCATCACCCTGACTGTCTAGGTCCTCTACATCCCTGCTATTCAATACAATAGACATCAGGTAAATAGACATCAGTTAAAAGTGCTAATTTACCAAAGAAAAGGTTTTCCACTCTGGTTTGACAGCCATTGTCAAAGACAAAATACTGATATGCATACAATTAGTTGCTTCAGCTGTGATTGGTTGACATACCGTTTGCCCTTGTGTTTGGCTGCAGTGGCTTTGGGAATGTGAATTGGCTCCTTGAGTGCCCCCCGTAAATGGATGGTACGCTCCTGGATAACTTCACGTACATGTTTGATCCAATCCTGTTTGTTTTCAATACAGGAAGCCTGGGGGGGGGGTGCATTGAATACAACCAAACATGAACAAACCTCTCTTTACACAACAGACATGCATAGCTATTATAATTGTCAAAGCAGGCAATCAGAGTTGAAATGACATCAAACTCTGTTTAATTCGTTCTAATCTTTTATCAAAATATAATAACTTGCTCTGCTTCTAAATGTTCTTTCCTTTTAGAATACAAATCCCTCTTATTTGTCAACGCATCGTCTTCAACCACCTATCAATAAAACTCAATCGCGATTCAATTCGTTCTCAAAGGATAAAATCAATTCCCATCCATCCTACATTTCACTTGGGAATACGTCAGATTACGCAAGTAAAATAAGATGGGAGCAATGTTTAGTGATTTCAATTGTAAGCCAGGCTAAAATTGTGACCATGAGAGCATCCATGTGTGTATCTACATGTGAGAACACATGGAGTGACACATTATTCATTCCACGATTCAATGATGTCTGCAGAGATGAAGGGCAACCATTCAGAGACACAAGTTACATAAGGGATTACTTAAAGTACTTAAACATGATTTTATACAATGGTCTGACTCAAGCCAGAGCTACAGTACATGAACATTCAAAACTTTAAAACATGTCCACTTATCCGATCTATTTCAAGGACCCTAGGATGAGTGATACTCTTTATTTTATAACAAAGACTACTGGAAAGTTCCATTTGATTTGAGATAAGGGACAACTTTTTCAATAATGAAGCATGCTTATATGCTGAGCAAGTTAGTAATGTTTGGATGTAAATAAACTTGATAAAGCAATGAAAACATTTATAAGAAGCCAAACATTCGTGATAGTTCTACTGAAACAACTGAAAACATCTTAGATGAAGTATCAATTTGGAATGCAAATCATACCTTTAGGACAATTTTGTTGTCTGAGGTAGGTGTCCGTCCAACCCAGAGTGCAAATTTACATGGATCTCCTTCCACATGTTCAGTAACTCCTAGTTCTGAGGTCTAGGCAGAGCAAAAAATAAAAAAATTATTAAGTATGTCCATCCTTAATCTGTAATCAGGCAAGCATTTTTTTGTTAAAGTCCCCCTGTGGTAATAATCCAGCTTTTAATGTTGTTTATTTGTCTATGTGGTTTATTTTAATGTTGTTTATTTGTCTATGTGTCTATTTTAATATGCTTTAAGACAAACCATGTGCAAATTCATAAGTCAACACCAGTGCTGAATATTTTCTCTTTAAAGGATACAATTATTGACTACAGGGGGACTTTAAGTAATTGATAACAAAATTAAAAGAAAACCCATACCATAAGCTTGCTCTTGTAGAGGTACTTGCTTCTGCCGTTGGAGTCTTTGACGTCCTTGCTGAAGATGAGGGACATCTCAAAGAGGAAGAGGTGCCGCTCTCTGCCCTTCCGGATCAGTGTCTTTGGATCCCAAACCTGGAATGATTCTTGCAGAATCAACTCACCCTGAGACTCAATGTTCTCATCAAAACCTGAAAGGACAGGAGGCAGAGTAAGAGACAGCGATGAGAGAGAGTGGTTGAACAAAGATATACGGTTAAAATGATGGTTTGTCATTTTAAACAAGCTGTGTGTGTGTATGTGTGTTACTCACCATCCAGCATGCTGAGGTGCATGGCATCATTCGCTCTCTTGGGCACACTGAGCATGACCTCCAGACCATCTTTAATTTCTCCTTTACCTTCCTCACAGCATGTCAATAGTTCCTATGTACAAACATAACATTTGTACGTGTACATTTGAAGATAAACATTGAAGAGTTTGTGCTTTAATGTGGATTTTGTAATAAGACATTATTGTTAACATGCGGTGGAGGATCCCTTTCTTTTCTTAAATATATTTACTGAATAAGTAAACCCTGTTGAAAAACCATGTTGAATTCCATGCTGGCCCAGGCTGGTTAGTGCTGGTATACTGCTGGTCTAGCCGGTGGACCAGCATAGTCATGCTGTTCTAAAGCAAAACGGAGCTGGTGAAGCTGGTTCACTAGCATGTTCTTGTGGGGTTGAGTGTGTGTAAGCCAGATGTCTGTCTGCAAGCAGTGTTTTGGGACAAGCATTGTTTTTGCTTGTATACTTCTATAATTAACACATTAATGAAGTAAAGGAAAAACAATATACGATTAAAACATGGTTAATTGTAATATATGTAATGTTTGTTCCATCTGTTAAAAGTATGGCTGAAAATTGTGTTTCGCTTTATTTTGATGGTCCCTTTAACACATTCTATTGACTATAAATAACATTGCACATACATGTCTACTAACTCTCATTAGGGTGTTAGTAGAGTATTAGTAGACTGGTAGGGTTAGGGTTAGAATAAGTTGAAGTACTTGCAAAGTTACTTATAGTCAGTAGAATGTCTGCTGGGGAGCATCACGATAAAGAGTTTGGTTTAAGTCTGTGCTCAACTTCTTTGCTTTTTTTGTGTAGAATCTGTATTTCGTCTTTGCTGAGATTGTTTCAATTATAGTAGAAACACACCTTTAGCAGCAGCTGATACTTGGTGATCCTCTGAACTGGTTTAATAAGGTATGATGAAATGGAATTGGCCAGCCTGTGCCTTTGTTGGATTTCCTGCACACATACAAACACAAAAAGACTTTTAATTAAAACGTCAAACATCTTTCACACACACACACACACGCACGCACGCACGCACGCACGCACGCACGCACACACACACACACACACACACACACACACACACACACATCCTAAAAGCTTGCTGGAAAACAATCATGATGAAATCATTCATCTTTAGCCTTTGTTATTCTTATATAGCTTCTTGATAGCAATTTTGCAAAAGCAGAGCTCAAGGCTAAAACCATTCATCAGAGTGAAAGAAGAGTCCGTCTGTTCTGATCGCCTGGCAACAGTTTAACAGTGAGGCATCACTAACCCCCCCCAAACACACAGGACACACACCCTCTCTCTAAGACCTCCACCTACCAGCTCAAGAACAAGAACTGCTCAACAGACCACAGAAACCTTACACACACACTCAAATACATATACACATTAATGGAGACACACGATAATACTACGGCAAATACACAATGTCACATACATATTCATATAAACACCCACATTCTCTGTGAAATACACACAAAAAAGTGTTGTATAATCTGAATAAATAAACCGAACTTCCTTGATTCAAGTGTATAAAAGGGATACTTAGACAGAAAGAATCATATGCCCTTTAATAATGTTTATGTAAAGAATTGTATGATTCATTTTGCTTAGTACTCACATCAAAATAGGCCCCTGCGTGTTCCAGAATCAGCTGAGTGGAGTCAGGCTTGTTCTTACAGTAATTCACGTACATCTGAAACTTATCCGCCTGAAAAAGCAAACAAAAAAAACAACAGCAAATCATTTAAACATATAAAACATCATTTTTTAAAACATTTTGAACCCAAATATGTTCTATTTTTTTTCCATTTATAATAGCTGGAGTCTCTTTTAAAATTATAACTATTATCAGAACGTTTGAAATAAATGCTGATTCAAGAGACACTTCAAGAGATTAGTGCAATAAATGTTTGTGTGAAACAATTAGCTGTGAATTTCAAAAATGTGATCAATAATTGCTTATATTGAAGAGAACCTGTTCTTTTCCCTTACTGTACCACTGTACCAATAAGGGAATCAGTTACAGTTACAATAGTCCATGAACTGCTTTTAACAGTTACAGATATGGGTAGCACTTTGTTTTACTGCGTGAGTTTAAATATCAGCAAGATTTGTATTTAATAATTTAATATTTGCATTTATTCAAGCAAATACAGTTAAGGTATATTAATATATATTATTCCTGTGATGGCAAAGGGCAAAGCTGAATTTTCAGCATCATTACTCCAGCTTTCAGGGTCACATGATCCTTCAGATATCATTATAAAATGCTGATTTGGTGCTCAAGCAAAAAGTGTTTACTACAATTTAATGCATCCTTTCTAAATGAAAGTATTAATTTCTTTAAAAGCAATCTACTGACCCTAATATTTTGAAAGGTAGTGTATGTAGTATGTACTTAGTATAATAACTAGGTACTAACCCTGAACACTAAACCAAAACTTAACCAATTTTAAGTCCAAAAGGTTACCTTACTGTACTGTATATTACTCAGTAATTATTCTTTGTATGTAAAATGTAAGTGTATGTGCTGTAAAATACAGTGCAACCCAGATATGTGTTCTAATAATCTGATTTAATGTCAACATAATGTAACACTAGTCTAGTGCACTTCTTGATCCGATTATCTCTAGCACACTGACACACTCACCCATGTGACGAAACAGTGACCCACATCCTCTGGAAGCTGCTCATATTTTTCCAATTCTTTAAGGAAAATGCTGAGGAAAGGACAAAGAAGGGCATAGGGAAATGGTAAGTAAAGAAAGATACAATTCAATAATTCTGAGAACTGCAGTTCATTAGGTTCACTGACTTGTGATGGAACTCTAATAGGTCTTGCATGTTGCCGAAGATGATGTGCTCTTTGTTGACAATCCCTGGGGGAATCTCTTCCACACCACTGCTCATCTCCCACAGATAAGTCTGAAACACACACACACACACACACACACACACACTTAGAATTCTTCCCAACAATGTGATAAACTAATGCTATTAAACAATGAAAGACACCTTCCATAATTCAGTTTACATAGTTCTAAAATGGGAAATATGGAAATATGGACTTTTCTTTATAGGAATAGTTGGCTCTGATATTAATTTAATTTTTCTTACCTGCACAGCCTTAATTATGTCAACAGAAAATAAAAGTAATTTCCGAAGTGGAGAACATTCTCCCAGTATAATAATTGTCATCAAATTGAATTTGATGAAAATTATTATGAAAACAACATTGATTATGCTTTTGTCTTCAAAATAATGTGTCCCAAAAACAAAATAAAGCAGGCCATTTATTAAGAAATGAAAAATGACTTATTTTTAATGAAATCTGAGAGCTTCATTGACAGCCTAAGCAACTGCCACTTTTAAGCACCAGAAAGGTAGTAAAGACATCATTAAAGTAATCCATGTGACCCAAGTGGTTTAACCTCAGTTTTATGAAGCGGCACGAGTGCTTTGTTAAAAAAACAGTGGAGCTTTCATGAAAGCGTTCTCGTGAACGCACTCATGTTGCTTCATAAAATTGAAGTTAAACCACTGGAGTCACATGGATCACTTTTATGATGTCTTTGTCTTTCTAGGGTTTGAAAGCTGTAGTTGCATAGGCTGTCAATGGAGAAACAGACAGCTCTCAGACAACATGAGGGTGAGTAATTAATGACAGAATTTTCTTTTTTTTGTTGGGTGAACTAACCCTTTAAAATGACTGTTTGTCAAGGCTTGTGACTTATACCTGTATTAATCAGAATTCTGGGTCATAAACACAATATTATCCAAAACATACACAGTAACTGAATATTGACGTAATAAAAGTAATTCTGAGTGCTACAATAGAACAAAAAGAAATGAAAGGAACATACAATATACATAAATCAATATACAGATGGGTTAAAGCACCCTTGGAGATGAACTTCAGTTTTTGCTTTTGCATGTTGCTGTCCTAGACGTGAATGAGAATAAATGAGCTGATTAAATTACTGTGCAGAATTACTAAAATGCATCATAACAAATGAATCACTGACAACATTTCCCAGAAAATAATAGAGGAAAAACAATGCACATGTATTATTTTCAGGAATATGATTACATGTGTATTCCAAAGCGCATGAATATTCCCATTTGGATTAAAAATTATGCATATAAACATGGTCAGTGTTTTAATGACACTCAATCTTTTTATGAGATCAAACAGTAGCTATTCTTGGAGAAACTGGATTGTTTTTGGGCTGAACTGCAGTGAATACATTTATAGCACAGGGCTTTTGTGATCTGTCCAAAGTGGACATTGGTGTACCACACCCTCGAAATGTCGGTCCGTAAGGAGCAGATCGTGACAAAAACACTTACATCCATACACTCCCGCAGGTCTCTCACATATGTCTTCTCGGTCTGAATGAGCTCCGCCATTATAAACCTGAAAGAGGGCAATGCAACAGAGACCTATTGTCAACATTTGTTTGAAAGCACAATGCATCTGGGAGGGGTTTCAATCTGGTATAAAACCCTCAAAAAAAAAAAAAAAAACATTTAGTTGTTTGTTTTAGCATGAATATTCAAGGGTGTTTCCTCACAAAACAAAATAACTAAAGTTGGACTTTCTTCAAATGAAGCGTTCTCTTTTAGCACTTCCTGCCGTTGGCTTATTATCATATAATCAGGTTTAATAGACGTACTCTTTTCTCCGGGCTGATTTGCGTTTCTCTTCATTGAGTTCATGGTTGACGTCTCTGAGTTTGACCTCTGCACCAGGAGCACTGGCTGGGATGATGTCCAACTGCAGATCTTTACTCTGAAAACCCACGAAAGAAATGTTTTAATGGTCGGAAATCACCGTTCTTTCATAGATTAACACGGTTAATGACTCTTACAGCAAAAGATATTGTTCATCCACACTCCAGCCATGCAGGCCACATCAACACACTCACTCTCACCGCTTTGTTGGAGTCAGTGGACAGGCCGAGAGCTTTCTCCAGACAGGAACGGTACTTGTCCATGCGAAGGGAAAAGTCACGGTAGCGTTTGTCCACCGAGGCGACCCATTTCTGAATCTCGCTCGCATGGGCGTGGCCTTTCTCACAAAAACCATCAGCCAGCTGGATCAACAACTTTACCCTCTCTTTGGTTTGCTGAAGAGAGAGAGAGAGAGAGAGAGAGAGAGAGAGAGAGAGAGAGAGAGACCTGCAGTGATTCCACAGATCAAGTCAAGTCACCTTTATTTATGTAGCGCTTTTCACAATACAGATTGTGTCAAAGCAGCTTTACAGAGATAACAGGAAAATAATGGAACAAAGTTTGTTTCCAGAAGAAAATAGCGTCACAGTCCAGCTTAAGTAAGCCCAGTGATGTTTCATTTTTGTTGTAAAAAGTTATTAATTTAGTTCATTTATGCTCTGGAGAAAACCGTGATGTCATCGTTCAGCTCAGTTCAGTTCTCATATAATGGTGTCAATGCAGGCAAATCAATAATATTGTTAAATATAAAATGAAATGTCCCCAATCAGAGTGTAAACATCATCTGGGAGGTGTATTGTGAGTTGATAAACCTGTAACATGCTAAGAATCACAGTTGTAGGATGAACTTTGGATGAAGTTGTAGGAATAGTTTTTTTTAGTTTGATTTTAAAGCCACCATGCAATATATATATATAATTTTTTTATGAAATTTTGCAATATTTATTATAATGATTTATCCATTACCCTCTTAATCTTTAATCAAAATAGCTTCCCCTCCCTCTGGCAGCGACATCTCTTCTCTGATGACATGTTCACTTGCACGAGTGCGGGACGACCTGTCACTCACATGAGATCGACCAATAGCAAACCACAACGATCCCACGATTCAATAAAGTCCTGATGGACAAAAATCAAGTCCCTCCCCAATATATTTGTTCTTGTTTGAGAAGCCATTTCACTTGTACAGTATATACAGGTACGTCAAAACAGGGAAGAAAAATACTATCGCAACTTCCTTTTCATGGAAGTTCCGACTTAAAATTCGGTTTGATATAAATAAAAAGACACGTGGAAATGTTTGCATGTCATGGCCACGAGATCCTATGAGGGAACAACATCCGTAATGTCAGAGTAAAAGCTTTATTGCCATGACTGTTGGGCATTTTCAGTATTTACAAAACAGCTTCGCTCTCTATTACGTAAAATAGCACTCTAGACATTAAAGGAATAGTTCACTTAAAAATGTAAATTCTGTCATCATTTACTCACCCTCAAGTTGTTTCAAACTTGTATGAATTTCTTTCTTCTGCTGAACAAAAAAGAAGATATTTTGAAAAATGTCCATCGACTGTATGTTTACAGACATTCTTTAAAATATCTCCTTTTGTGTTCAGCACAAGAAAGAAATTCAAACAGGTTTGAAACAACTTGAGGGTGAGTAAATGATGACAGAATTTTCATTCCTGGGTGAACTATCCCTTTAAGGAATAATTCTTCTTCTCAGTTGTAATGAAGAAAGACAATCTGGTTTGGGTGAGTGAATGATGACACTAAAAGGACAACAGAATATGGTCTGAATGTTGATGTACAAGCATTCTGATTAAGTTTCTAGGCATCTAGCCAAATAGGAAAGCAAACTGCCCTTATACACCGCCTTATCTTATATGAGACATACCTTGGCTGTAATCTGGAATTCCTCATGTTCTTTCAGCAGTTCCTGTGTGTGGTGTATAGTGGAGCCTGTAGATGTGTGTGTGGATAGGTAAAACTCTCCTGTATCATGGATCCACTCCAAAGCCTACAGAAAAGAGTCAAAATGACAAGTCAAAAAAGATCTGAATATGTGCATGTGTGTTTGCAACAGTGTTTTTCTAACCTTGTGGGAGCAGTTTTTGAAAATGGCTTTAAAAGAATACCA
Source organism: Rhinichthys klamathensis goyatoka (assembly GCF_029890125.1). NCBI lineage: Eukaryota > Metazoa > Chordata > Actinopteri > Cypriniformes > Leuciscidae > Rhinichthys > Rhinichthys klamathensis. Next base: position 2,808,209 of record NW_026606559.1, read on the forward strand.
GTAAAGGGACAAAACAAGTTGTCTTCAAGTTGTATTTCAGGGTTAGGTTTAGTTTATAGAACTTATAATTAGCTTTTATCAACAATAGATGTCAAAGGGAAGTCCGGGCGGACACGGATATCTAAATAAGCCAGTGTATAGACCCGTGCGTGTGTATATGTTATACTCTCATTTGTCCACAAGAGGGAGTGAGATCTTTAAAAGTGCTATTGCTCATTTTGAAACACATATTTTCATGTCTTTTTAAAAGTAACCAATTTCAGAATAGGTTTGATTGTTTGGGTTGCATTTTGTGCAACCTCAAAGTAATACTAATATTCAGAGAAAAAAGAAGTCCTACTAAAATCCTTCCTAAACTCTTAAATGTGAAACGAAGAGAGAAACTCCATCCAGTACCACAGACTTCCAGAAACCCTACACTGTAATTATGCAACTTGATACCATTTTAGTTATTTTCTAGACAGAACGTTTTTGAAGGTTGTGATACATGACAGTTGACTACTGTCAAGTTTATATAGCAGTCACGCAAACCACTGAAGACTTGACCTGACGTGCTTCTGTTATTTGAGACTCCAGAAATACTTGTTGTGGTCTGCGGCAGCTTCTAGTCAATTCTGTATGACATAAAATGATTTGATCTCGAATAGACGGTAGGGTTGCACTGAATTTCTTGAGAATGAATTTATGTCTGTGGAACTGATGTTTGAAGAAAGACAAGAGTTTCTTACACTATTCAAATTTGAAATCTATGAAATGTTCATAATGCTAGTGTCAGCCTCAGATTACGTTTATAATGCATAAAAACTTTTCAAAATTACAAGCTCTACTTTGTTTGGCTGAATTTGTGAAAGTTTATGAAGTGAGGGCGCATGGATTTGAGACGTTTAATTGAAAAATTACATTTAAGCATGTTGCAGACACTAACATGACGTATGGAGCATTAAAAATAAACATCATAATGTCTGGTTCCTGGGAATTGAACCCATGACCTTGGTGTCTAGCACCATGCTTTGCCAGTATGTCAGACCTTTTTACTTTCAGAAGAACTTAAATGCAACACTATAATTAATGATATGTGGGTGGAAAACATCTGTCTATGTATATATGTATGAGTTTATTTATTTTTTCTTGTAGAAATCTGTGTTTAAGTACATGCCAAGCAGAGGTTATGCTACAAATTATCATCATCTGACACTTTTATGGACTAGGATTGTCAAATATATTGTAAAATGTAAAATATTGCAATTGTAATTTAGAAAGGGAACGCTAATAACTACTACTAAAAATTATAACACCAATATATATATATATATATATATATATATATATATATATATACACTCACCGGCCACTTTATTAGGTACCCCATGCTAGTAACGGGTTGGACCCCCTTTTGCCTTCAGAACTGCCTCAATTCTTCGTGGCATAGATTCAACAAGGTGCTGGAAGCATTCCTCAGGGAGTTTGGTCCATATTGACATGATGGCATCACACAGTTGCCGCAGATTTGTCGGCTGCACATCCATGATGCGAATCTCCCGTTCCACCACATCCCAAAGATGCTCTATTGGGTTGAGATCTGGTGACTGTGGAGGCCATTTTAGTACAGTGAACTCATTGTCATGTTCAAGAAACCAATTTGAAATGATTAGAGCTTTGTGACATGGTGGAAGTAGCCATCAGAGGATGGGTACATGGTGGCCATAAAGGGATGGACATGGTCAGAAACAATGCTCAGGTAGGCCGTGGCATTTAAACGATGCCCAATTGGCACTAAGGGGCCTAAAGTGTGCCAGGAAAACATCCCCCACACCATTACACCACCACCACCAGCCTGCACAGTGGTAACAAGGCATGATGGTTCCATGTTCTCATTCTGTTTACGCCAAATTCTGACTCTAACATCTGAATGTCTCAACAGAAATCGAGACTCATCAGACCAGGCAACATTTTTCCAGTCTTCAACTGTTCAATTTTGGTGAGCTCTTGCAAATTGTAGCCTCTTTTTCCTATTTGTAGTGGAGATGAGTGGTACCCGGTGGAGTCTTCTGCTGTTGTAGCCCATCCGCCTCAAGGTTGTGCGTGTTGTGGCTTCACAAATGCTTTGCTGCATACCTCGGTTGTAACGAGTGGTTATTTCAGTCACTGTTGCCCTTCTATCAGCTCGAACCAGTCTGGCCATTCTCCTCTGACCTCTGGCATCAACAAGGCATTTCCGCCCACAGAACTGCCGCTCACTGGATGTTTTTTCTTTTTCGGACCATTCTCTGTAAACCCTAGAGATGGTTGTGCGTGAAAATCCCAGTAGATTAGCAGTTTCTGAAATACTCAGACCAGCCCTTCTGGCACCAACAATCATGCCACGTTCAAAGTCACTCAAATCAACTTTCTTCCCCATACTGATGCTCGGTTTGAACTGCAGGAGATTGTCTTGACCATGTCTACATGCCTAAATGCACTGAGTTGCCGCCATGTGATTGGCTGCTTAGAAATTAAGTGTTAACGAGCAGTTGGACAGGTGTACCTAATAAAGTGGCCGGTGAGTGTATATAAAGATAGATAAAAAGTCAAAATGGACATAATTGACATAAGTCGATGTTACGACATAAAAAGTGACGAGATAAAGTCGAAATAATGAGATATTAAGTCATAATTCTGATTTTTTATAATAATAAATAGTAATATCCTGTAAACTATCCTGTAAAATATCCTGTTTTTGGGACGGCATGACAACAGTACCTTCCTATTAATACATCTTAAAGGGATAGTTCACCCAAAAATGAAAATTCTGTCAGTATTTACTCACCCTCATGTTGTTCCAACCCCATAAGACCTTCGTTCATCTTCGGAACACGAATTAAGATATTTTTGATGAAATCTGAGAGCTGGATCACTCCTCCATAGGCTTCTTCAGGGATTGAACTTGCCGGCCTCGAAAAGTTATTAAAGACATCGTTAAAATAGTCCAAGTGACTACAGTGGCTCAATCTTAAGTTTATCAAACGACGAGAACACTTTTTGTGCGCAAAAAAAACAAAAATAACGACTTTATTTCAACTATTCATTTCCTTCTCTGTGGGCCTCGAGTCAGTTCACTAGTGTAATAGCGTGCGCTTCTGTTGTTGTTAGTCACACGCATCACCCACATGACCAGCGTCGGCCAATAGTGAGCCTACGTGTGACGTAGATCTACGCAATTACACTAGTTTAACTGACTAGAGGCCCAAAAAGAAGGAAATGAATACTTGAAATAAAGTCGTTATTTATGTTTGTTTTTGCGCACATAAAGTATTCTCGTCGCATGATATACTTTAGATTGAGCCACTGTAGTCACTTGGACTATTTTAACGATGTCTTTAATAACTTTTCGAGGCCGGCAACTTTCAATCTCTGAAGAAGCTTATGGACTAGTATGAAGGAGTGATCCAGCTCTCAGATTTCATAAAAAATATCTTAATTCGTGTTCCGAAGATGAACGAAGGTCTTACGGGGTTGGAACAACATGAGGGTGAGTAAATACTGACAGAATTTTCATTTTTGGGTGAACTATCCCTTTAATTTTGATTAGTTGCCCAAATTAATGGTTAGCATAAGCCTTTGTAAGGAAATCTTTCTTTTCCTTTTCATTTGTTGTTCTTTATTTTCTGTAAAGCAATACTTATACAGAAATTGCATTTTTCACTTTATTTTTCGTTATATCTGTCCAAGCAAGAGAGTGTTGTGACATTGACTATCAATGTGACACTGTCAATGTGGTTGCTTCAAACTCATGCCGGGTTTAGACTACACGATATCAGCTGATTTTGGCACAATCCGTTTGACGTAGAGTGTCCTGGACATCAGGATGCAACAATCAACCGTTTTATCTCGTATAGTGTGTGTGATAGTGGATGACAACACTGACGCCGACATTTCAGGACATAACAACAGACATGGAACCTTACTATGGGACAGGACATAACAACAGAAAAACTAGCAAGTGTCAGGACATAACAACAGAAAAACTAGCAAGTGTTCAAGTGGGTTTTTTTTTCTCGGTCCTCCATGACGAGTTCCATCCCATTTGTGACATTGACCAATAGGAGCACAGAAGGGCGAAACGAAAGAGAGTATTGGTGCTATTATGCAATGGAGGCAAGATTCATGTATATTGCACCTAAAGTTCTCCTTGGAGGATTATACAGTCCTCCCCATGCAATCCAGGAACTGTCAGGTTTTCTTTCTATTTTTGGGCTTTACCGGTGACAAGACCGCCAGTAGAAAACACGCCGCATCGGTAGCCATTGTTTGTTTACGCTCTTATTTCTGGAAGTCAGTCACTACTAGTTCTACTTCTCAATGACATCAGGCACGTTGTTAAAGGGATACTCCACCCAAAAATGAAAAATCTGTCATCATTTACTCACCCTCAAGTTGTTGCAAACCTGTATGAGTTTCTTTCTTCTGCTGAACACAAAGGAAGATATTTTGAAGAACGATTGGAACCAAACAGTTGTTTGGCACCATTGACTTCCATAGTAGAAAAAAAAAAATACCATGGAAGTCAATGGTGCCAAAGTTCCAATCGTTCTTCAAAATATCTTCCTTTGTGTTCAGCAGAAGAAAGAAACTCATACAGGTTTGCAACAACTTGAGGGTGAGTAAATGATGACAGAATTTTCATTTTTGGGTGGAGTATCCCTTTAAAGACAGCACGCGATGATTGGTTGAAAGCAACGTGTAGTCTTGTCCACGACACAAGAATTGTCAAAATCACATAATCAGAAATGTCGTTTGGTCTGAGCCCGGCATTAGATGCACCTCCTCACAAACCTCTCTGTCTGAGTTGGTGGGTTGTTGTAGTACTTGACCACAGTTTGGACCAGACTATATGGTGAGCTAAAAGGCAGATTCTTCTGGATTAGACTGGTTCTGACCTGTTTGGTGCTGCGTTCAAACACCACGTACTGCTGACACTGGTCAAGCCTCCTCTTCCTCATGGTCCAGAAGTGCAGAACCCGGTTCTCCCGCTGCAGCAACTCATTTAGGATGTCTGTAGGACACAAGGACAGAATCAGAAACACAGAACATACCTGAACCCTGGATTCATGACTAATAAATCATGCTAATCAAAAAGCAAATAACGGTTCACTTCAGTCCTAATTGTGGCTTAAAGGTGCTCTAAGCGATGTCACGCGTTTTTTAGGCCAAAACATTTTTTGTCACATACAGCAAACATCTCCTCACTAACCGCTGGCTGCCTGTCCCCTGAACACACTGTAAAGAAACGCGATCTCTGTAGACAGCCCAGGCTCAACAAACAGCAACAAAAACAAACTGCAGCGACCCGCTCCACGAAACATAACAAACTGTTCCAGCCAATGACCGACAAGAAGGGTTTGGGGGTGTGTTTTGGGGGGTTAGTGTGCAGATGAGGAGGAGGGAGGGTCTAGCTAGCCTCCGTTTTGTTTGACAATAGTTCAAATGTCAACAAGAAGTGACGTCACCCAGGATCGCTTAGAGAACCTTTAACATTCGGCCCTTAAAAACCAATCACAAAATGAGGATGAAGTCTTACTCTTGACTTGTTGTTCAGGGGCTTTGACATGTGCGAGCATTCCCGGCATATTCACGCTGTTTCTGTGCAAGTACTTGAGGAAGACATCAGCGTTGCGTCTGGCTAGTGTGCACGCCTTCAGAGAGAGAGAAAAAAAGAGTCAGTTATGAGTAAATTCACACAAAAAGTTTGAGAACCCGAGTGCATGTGTGTATGCGGCTATGCGCTCGGTACCTTGAGAAAGGCCTCTTTCTGCTCCAGGTGTTTACTGATCATGGGAGTCACGTGATCAGACTCTGAGTTTGGTCCCAGTTTATCAGTCCCTCCACACCAGTCTTCCTCTCGTTTGTATTCTTGCTCCAAACTTTCCAGCACACTACACACCTGCAGAACACACACATGTAGGTAAAAATAGACAGTATTATTCGGATATTTAAATGCAAAATCACATTTCCGCCACATAAGAAAAAATATTTGATTTGGCAAATCATGATTATGACATAAGGAAATTATACATTACTAAATCATAATTATAACATGAACACAAACTTTGCCATAATTTTGACTTTTTATCTTATAATTATAACATAATTTTGATTTATATCATAATTATGAATTTTAAATGTATAAATTCAAATTAAACGTCATAATTATAACACAGTATGTCTTAATATTAGATTATTATTGCATAATTATGAAAGTATTTCACAATTTAACATTTTTATGTAATTTACATGATTTACGGTACCTTTATATTACTTCACTACAAGTAGGATTTAGCTAAATTCTATGAATATGTTTTTTTTTTTGTCCACAGTGTTGAGTTAACTTTAAAATTTTGTTTGTTTAATGTTTTTTGTTTTTAACATACTTAACATATTATAAACATAAGCGTTAAAATTAATAAGAGACTGAGGTCAAAGCATCACAGGATCACTATCAAGACAAGCTCACTGACCTGCTCTGATGTCTTGTAGAAAGCCACCGAGGCATTGACCAGTTTCAGGCGGTCTTCCATCTTCAGCATGAGCTGCTGCCAGTGAGACGCCACCTTCTCTGCGCAGTCACGGATCATGTCCATGTCATAGTGATTGGCCTGTAGCAGAGCCTCTGCCTTCTGCTGCACCTGCAGTGCACTCTGATGGGTTTTCTGCGGAGAAGGAAAATAAAAGAGAAAGTGAAAACAAGAAGAGAAGGCAAAAATGACCAAAATTGATAGAAAATGACAATTATTTTTAGTGCAAGACACTCTGACTAGCATAAGTGACAGCAAAGCAAAACAAGACAAAAAACTAAACAAATGAAAACAACAAAACGAAACAAAAAACAGCAAAAAAACAAACAAACATATATCATCATAACATAACACAAAACACAACAAAACAACTAAGCAAAGCAAAGCAAAACAAAAAACAGTATGTCTGTCACTATTACCAGTGACTGGCAATTTCCACCAACTGCGGCGGTGGAGTCAATAGGTTTCCATTAAAGTCAACCTGTATATTTTCACTGACTCCGCCCCAGCTCTGGCGATCCACAGCCCTCCGGAGCAGAAACGCAGAGCTTCTATTTTTGCTGGATGCCGGAGAGCTCCGCAGCAATTCAGCACAGGGCAGATTGTTATATCACGCGATCATACGTGAATTCGCGAGATCTCGTGGGTCCTCGTGACTTCAGCTGTCAGTCATGGCCGCACCCGTTCCGCAACAAATCCGGAACTGGTAGGTATTGAAGGACGGCAGAGCACGGTAAGTCGACATAAAGCGGAGCCGATCCGCAGCCGTTCCACTGTTGGTGGAAATCCGGGGTGAGAGTGCCCATCATTACCACCAGAGTAATGTCCAGAGTCATTACCACACTACATTTCCCATAACTCACTGCCTCGATTCATCATCCCGGATTGTATCCACCTGTGTCTCATTACCTCGTTTAACTCACCCTATAATAGCCTGGTTTTCACATTCATTCGCTGCGAAGTCTTGTCATGTAACACTGCATTTCTTAGCGTTTTCACTGTTTTCCATGTTCCTGGTTTCTGGTTTCTGTTATCTGCTATCTGCCTGTGTCCTGGTTTTCCAGTTCCTGTCTCACCCTCTGGATTTGTTTGTCATTGTTTGGACTGATTACCCTGTGCTTTTGACGACTGCCTGTTATACAGTTTATGATCTTAAAAACTGCATTTGGATTCTCAACCTTCGTGTCTCGGAGCAGTTCATTACAATGTCTATGTGTACGTGTTGTTTTTTGGTACCTCAATAGCATGCTGAAACTGCTCATGTTCCCGCTGTAACTGTTCTGCCTCCTGCAGGGAACTGGCTGTGATGAGACCTGCATTGAGCATCGACTCCCCATTACGGATCCAGCCCAGTACCTGAAACAAACATAACCAAAGGATTTAAAGGGGGCATGCCATGGACTATAAGTTTAGTCGGCCAATCAGAGCATTCTGCACTGATTGGAAAGAGGGTCTTCATAGAGACAGGAACGTTATGAGTCTTACTGAAAGACTGGGAAGAGAGGTGCTGCAATAATGTAAAATATTTATATATATATACACACAATAATGTTGTTGTTTTTTTAACATTCAAGCATGAAAAACTATTCTTGTAGACTCCAAAAATAAAATCAAGATTTAAAAAAAGGACATAATACGACCCTTTAACACTTGACCAGGCCCAGACAGAATCTACAGACTTCAGGGTTCTGTAGAATGGATTTGTAACGTGATAAAGTATGTTAAAGGCCCACTGAAGAGCCTTGGAACGCGCAGCTTTGTATGATGCGTTGATGTCATTTCCACTGAAACAGGAAGCTAAGGCGGGACAAATTGGATTTCTCCTCCCCTTTTTCAAATAGCCAATAGCGTTTAGTTTACCTCACAGACTGCAAGTCATACTTGACAGGACCATGGAAGCGAATCCGAGCGCTGATGATACGTTGGATTTAATAGTAGAGGTGTGAATAAACTCTAGCCATTTCATTCTTAACCAAGGAACAGTTGGAAAACGGAATAAAACTTGAGCGTTTGATCAAACGAACACACATTTCCAACCCATATTGCTCTGTGACGTGTCAACGGTCGCTTTGGCGACAAAAATCCATGATCCATTTTAGCGGAAGTGGGAAACTGTAACTTTTGAATGCTTATATCTCCTAAATGCGAATTTTGTCATTGTTTTGGAACACACCAGCTTATTCATAACCTTAAGGCTAACATATTTATACTAAAAGCTAAAAAACTTAAATTTTGATCTTTAGATAGAGTTAAGTGTACTACACTTGGTAGCTGAAATGTTTGAAGTCTACACATAATCAATACCTATTCAGAATTAAGTGATTCAGAAGTTAAGGTCACTGGTACTCATTTAATTTGTAAAAAGGTTAGCCAAATAAAATAGAGGTCAATTACATATTGAAATCTTAAGGGCACTATAAAAAAACACAGCTTGTTTAATTTTAAAGGTCAGAGAGAGGGAGAACTAAATGCTTGGTTTTGTGCGGGAAGCCATGACTAAAATGGCCAGAAGAGGGAAAAATGGTACAAAGCGTACAATACTGCCTTTTACAGTAAATCAAAAAGTGCTGTTTTCTGAAATGAGGTGAGGCAACTTCTAGTGTGCTGTAAACAGGGAGATTGCATCAGTGGGGAAAGTGAGGAATATTTCGTTCTGACCGATGTGTTCTCTGACTCCACCTTTAGGTCTAAATTCCAAGCTGTCTCCTGACACATTGACTCACACTTTACACACCTGCTTTTAGTGCTGATACACCGACAGTGACAGATAGCGCAACTATGTTTCTTGCATAAACGTAAATAAACACACTGAAAACTGCCACACAGGCGCAAATTTTCCCTGTAAAGTCAAAAAACATGATTACATGTCTACCACCACACACCCACTCAAATACTCCTTAAACCACACGGGCGTCCCAGCTCCTTCACTTCTCTAATCATTCCTTTCCTCTAGAGCAGTCCAGACAAAAATAAATATAAAATAATAAAATAAATAAATGAAAGGATGAAATGAGATTACCAGCTGCTCCTCCTGGCCTAGTTTTTCCTTCTCATTTTAAGCGTGCCCTGCGTTTTCCCATTAGCTCCTGTATGTAGTCAGATCCGCCACTCAAAACTAGCCAACTATTAACACTGCACTTCATTAAATATTAAAATGGCAGCATTAACAAGTTGTTAACAAACATTATATAATGCTTAAAGGATCAGTAGTTAGTAGTTCATACTAATACATATGCAAATATATAAATCAAGCTTCTAGCAATTGAATACTATTATAATGAATATTGACTAATTATATTGTAATAATGCAATGACATAATAATGGTTAATGTAATTAAATAAAGTTATTATAAAGTGTTACTAAATTAAATACGTTTTTACATATAGGGTACAATAGGGACTAAAGGCATACTGAGGTAAAAAGTATATTTTATTTTATTTTCCTCTAATCCACTAGATGTAACAAAAACTCACCGCTGCACTTTTCTAAACATCCACGATTCACTATGGGCCAGAAAATTCTACTGATCCTTGACACAATCTCGGGCAGCAAAAAGTCGATTCTGTGCTAGATTGATCCATATTTCATATTTCATGTCTTTCCCCGCCATTGAAGGAAATTTCCATCATTTATGAGACAACGCTTCCCTGCCATTGACGGATTTTTCCGGCTTTCCGTGTTTTCACTGTTATAGGGTAGGTGTGCTATTACACATCTTCTGAAAGAGTACATAATCTCCTGATCAAAACACATGTGAAGAAGCAGCAGAAACAAGTGATAGCATGTAAGCAGATGCATATTATGTAAAATAATGCGATAATCAAAATAAAACAGCATATAAATCTAAACTGCCTAATGTTACCGAATAAAATGTCGACCCAAGAATTGGTATAGGACTGTGAAGCTTTGGGGGGCTCGATCTACTCCATCTATGTTTTGATCATGGTTCTGAATCTGCAAATCTTAAATCTTAAAATCTGTCTTTTAAGCAGTTTAAGAATCTTTCAAAATATTAAAAATAGATCTGTAGTTTTAAAAACAAAAAAAAAACAAAAAAAAACAATATGGTACAATATTTGTTGGAGTGATTGCTTTGAACAACTATTAGCTGTGTTATTTATATTCCCACAAAATGTGTTGCTCCATCAATGTACAATAGAAAAAAAACTGTAATAATACACTATGTGAGTAGTGAAAAGCACCTTTTCCTTTAACCCCAGTTGAATCCTACAAGTATCTTTATGAACTTCTTTACCTACAAGATTGATAATATTGGAGAGAAAATTATAACTATGCAACCGTCTACTACAGTATCGCATCAGGGAGTGCATTGTAGTGTCCCTGAGGAAAAAAATCCATTCATTCATTGCTATAGGAGAGGAAGAATTTTCTAAACTCTTTAAATCATCTAAATCAACAACATGTATGTTAGACCCCATACCGACTAATCTATTGAAAGAAATGCTAGTCATAGATCCTATTCTTAATATCATTAATTCATCTTTGTCAATAGGATATGTAACGAAAACTTTTAAGCTGGCTTAAACCTCTTATTAAAAACTAGATCCTTGAATCTACCTTTTCTGTCAAAATTACTAGAAAAGGCAGTATCCTCACAACTATGTTCCTTTTTAGAAAGAAATGGTATCTACGAGGATTTCCAGTCAGGATTTAGACCGTACCATAGTACTGAGACTGCTCTCATTAGAGTTACAAATGATTTGCTCTAATCATCCGATCGTGGTTGAATCTCTCTATTAGTGTTACTGGATCTTAGTGCTGCATTTGACACTATTGACCAAAAAATTATTTTGAATAGACTTGAAAATTATGTTGGCATTAGTGGAATTGCACTAGCAAGGTTCAAATCATACCAATCTGACCATTATCAGTTTGTATCAGTAAATGAAGAGATGTCTTATCGATCACAAGTTCAGTAAGGCGTACCACAAGGCTCAGTACTAGGACCGTTGCTGTGCACTCTGTACATGCTACCCTTGGGAGATATCATTAGGAAGCATGGCATTAGTTTTCACTGTTATGCTGATGATACTCAGCTTTATATTTCTTCGCACCCCGACGAAACACACCAATTCACAAAATTAACGGAATGCATAGCTGATATAAAAAATTGCATGACTAGTAATTTCCTACTACTTAACTCTGAAAAAACAGATATTCTAATTATTGGCCAAAAAACGTCCTCACGTAATAACCTAGAATACTGTCTAACAATTGATGGCTGCTCTGTCAAGTCTTCGTTGTCGGTTAGGAACCTGAGTGTGCTCTTTGATACCAATCTTTCATTTGAAAGTGACATTTCTAGCATCAGTAAAACCGCATTCTTTCATCTTAAAAATATATCTAAATTATGACACATGGTTTCAATGAAAAATGCGGAACAGTTAGTTCATGCGTTCATGGCCTCAAGGCTAGATTATTGTAATGCTTTACTGGGTGGTTGCCCTGCACGCTTAATAAACAAACTACAGTTGGTCCAAAATGCAGCAGCTAGAGTTCTCACTAGAGCCAGGAAGTATGACCATATTAGCCCCGTTCTGTCAACACTGCATTGGCTGCCTATTAAACAAATATTGCTGACTACTTACAAAAGCACTAAATAGTTTAGCTCCCCAGTACTTGAGCGACCTTTTAAAGCATTATAGTCCTTCGCGTCTATTGCGATCTCAAAATTCTGGCCAGTTGATAATACCTAGAATATCAAAATCAACTACTGACGGTAGATCCTTTTCCTATTTAGCACCAACACTTTGAATAATCTTCTTAACATTGTCCGGGAAGCAGACACACTCTGTCAGTCTAAATCTAGACTAAAAACACATCTCTTTTACCTGGCATTCACATAGAACATTATACATTTCTATTATTCAAATCAGTTAAATGATTATTAGGCTGCATAGATTAGGTCAGCCGGAACCGAGGACACTTCCTATAACACCCGATGTACTCGTTACATCATAAGAAGAATGGCATCTACACTAATGTTAGTCTTTCCGTTTATTCCGAGGTTTACTGAAGTTAGCCGGATCCGGGCCGTATCCAGATCAGACGTGAAACTGCATCTAGACACGACCACAATGCCAGCCTCCCTGAAGTGCTAGCCTCATCAGCCCTGTGAAGGCCTCAACAAACTCGTCTCCATACCGGCGTGATGACCTCCAACCAGATGGAACTGGATAAATATTGTGAATGTTCTGATCCAATCTGACTTCTGACCTGTAATGTTGCCTGAATCATAATCACACACTGTTTGTTCGTTGGCTCCCGACTGAGCCTGGTTTCTCCCAAGGTTTTTTTCTCCATTCTGTCACCTGATGGAGTTTTGGTTCCTTGCTACTGTTGCCTTGGCTTTTGGCTTGCTTAGTTGGGGACATTTAATATTCAACAATATTATTGATCTGCCTTACTTCAGGTGGATGATGATGCAATTTTCTTCTAGAAACAAACTTTGTTGTATTATTTTCATGTTATCACGGTGAAGCTGCTTTGATACAATCTGTATTGTAAAAGCGCTATATAAATAAAGGTGACTTGACTTGACTTGACTTGACGTGAAAGAAAAGACACTGCCTAAAATATTATGAGCTTAATTATCATTGTTTACTGGAAGGAGACACCGCCTATCAGTTACATCACAAAAAAAAACAAATGTACATTGCGAGACAATGTAATAAACCTAAGATATGTAACAAGGCGTACAAGGCAATGTCTGATTTTCAGCCTCAGTTTAGCCTACATTCACTACCCATGAGTCACTGCTCAGGTACAGACAGAGGAAATTCCCACCTCTAAAATAAAACCTCTATTGGATTATTAACCATGACACATTAATTATGGCAGTACGTTGAAAGGAACAAATCATACACTGGTTGTTTTGTTCTCAGCTGAGAAAGCTGTATCATGATCTCAAATGTAAACGTCTGTGTCTATGTGTAAGTGCTTGAGTGAGTTCTTGTGTGTGTGGGTGGGTGGACAGAGAGAAAGACAGTGAGATGCTACCTGTTTGACCTCGGCCTGTAAGTGTCGGAGCTGCACACACTGCTCCAGGTGTCTTCTGTGTTGTTCTGCGGCTGCGTCCAGCTCCTGCTGTTTCTCATGCAGGAAATCTAACAGATCCTGAACCCGCGTCGCCATGTCAACGTCACGGTCGCACAACAACTCCACACCTTCACAGAGAGAGAGAGAGAGAGAGAGAGAGAGAGAGAGAGAGAGAGAGAGAGAGAGAGAGAGAGAGAGAGAGAGAGAGAGAGAGAGAGAGAGAGAGAGATTGTGAAAGAAATGTGTACAACAAGGGCGTAAATAATCTCCTATGACACAAATAAATTGAGCTTTTGTCAAAATGGATTTAGTTGTTTTCCCTTATGTGACGCCTTCAAAAACCCAACAAAAACATATTTAGGTCATATTTAATACAGTAAAAAATATCTATCTATCTATCTATCTATCTATCTATCTATCTATCTATCTATCTATCTATCTATCTATCTATCTATCTATCTATCTATCTATCTATCTATCTATCTATCTATCTATCTATCTATCTATCTTGTCTGTCTGTCTGTCTGTCTGTCTGTCTGTCTGTCTGTCTGTCTGTCTGTCTGTCTGTCTGTCTGTCTGTCTGTCTGTCTGTCTGTCTGTCTATCTATCTATCTATCTATCTATCTATCTATCTATCTATCTATCTATCTATCTATCTATCTATCTATCTATCTATCTATCTATCTATCTATCTATCTATCTATCTATCTATCTATCTATCTATCTATCTGTCTGTCTGTCTGTCTTCTAAAATTCTAAATATTACCGAAAACTATAATGGCATATCATGACACTAAAATGATACTGATATATATATATCGAGAATCATCACTGAGACTGAATAATGACAGTTACAAACTCAGAAATATTACAATATATTAATAATATAAAAATATATATATTTTCTTCTCTTCTATTTTCATTTAATGACATATGACATGAACATTGTTTTACAGTTTTTCTCAGTCGCTTTGGTGCATTTCTCACATCACTATTTACATTTGCACAACAGTTAGTTCAACCTCCACAACATTTAGTCATGTGAGCACATCATAGTAGCAATTTCTCATTCCTTCCAACAAATTGCAAATGCTCTTGGACATGCATCAATTGCTTTCATACAACTCTCTGCTGTTTTATAACATTATCATTTGCTTATGTCATGTCAGTCAAAATTAACTATACTTGTGAATGCTGAATAGTCATTCCATATAAAACTAATAGTCCTCATTTCATTGCTTGAGTCATCACATACAAAAATGTTGAACTAGTTGTCGAAATCTGTCAAGCTAATTTTACTATTTTTGTTATCTTTTTTAAAAAATATTTTTTTTTATCCTAAATTGAACAATTTCTCTCAGGTGAACCTCAGCTTTCACTGATGAGAAGGGATGTGCATGAATGATTTACAGTACTATGTATGTTGTATGTTCAGTTCCAATATGTAGGCTACTGCAATATTGTTTACAGTTGTGCACAGCTCTACCCAAAGGGAGTTTATGTTTGTTGTAAATAAGGGTGTATTTTTTATTTTGCACAATGCTGTGAACAAATTAGATTTGCAAAGAGCATATGCAGTAAAAAATGTGAAACATACATATCCAGTGTCTTGTACTCAGTTACCTCACTAAATACAGTAATGTGTAACTTTACTGTAGGTTTCAAATGGCTGTGCAAATAGTATATAGTGCTGTCTTGAGCATTTTCAGGTAGAGTCACCAAGATCTGACTTTTTTTTTTTGCATTGGAAAACATTTACAGAGTAAACTGTCATAATGAAAACATGATCTTGTTCATAAACAATGGTGTAGGGACTTTTCATCTTGATGACACTGACACTTTCATTGACATGAATACTATCCATCCAGCTATCCATTTTGAGCAAGTGACACGCTTTTGCAGGTTATCAAATAGGTTTTGCAGTTTGTACTAATTGTTTTGAGAACTGCATTAACTGTTGTGCAAATGTAATTAGTGATGTGAGAAATGCACCAAAGCGACTGAGAAAAACTGTAAACGGGTTTCCTTAGTTTCACCCTAAAAGTTTGACTTATAAATTATGGGATCTTTCACAGATCAAGGAAAGGAAATATCAACTGAATAAATAAGAAATAGCACCACATGCAAAGGCAGGATATGTTGGTAATCCGTAAGAAGACTTTAGTATGAGGACTTTATCAAGCTTGAGAGTGCTGGTAATTTTTGGCCAAGACATCAATTGGAGAAGACAAAGACCCGATTAAAGAACACAGGCATTAGGAGAGGCCACAATAAACATTGAGGAGAGATGTGGAGGATCACATGTATTTGATTAATTTTAACTTAACCCTAATTCAATTATAGGAATTTCACTAGGAATCAGGTGAATTATTATTCTAATTGTTCTTTCTCCAATCCCAAAAGGGATAGTTCACCTAAAAATGAACCTTCTGGAATCATTTACTCACCATCATGTCATTTCAAACCTGTATGAATTTCTTCAGCAGAACACAAAAGAAAATATTTAAAAGAATGTTGAAACCCGAACAGTTCTTGTTGACGACTTCCATTGTATCACTGATACATTTCTACAAAAATCTCCTTTATTTTTGTTCCAATACAGGTTTGGAATGACATAAAGGTGAGTAAATTATGACAAAATTTCAATCTTTTGGTGAACTAAAATATGCAAGGACAACTTTACAATTAAGTAGCACTTTAGCTCTTTGGTGCCATCAAAATTGCTTAGTTTGTTTAAGCATCCCGACAAGCCAGGCACAGGAGGCGGATGCAGAAATGACACACTTCAGCTTCAAGGGCATCAAAATGACATTTGCCTTCTGTAATGGGACATTTTGTGAATATTCAGCTGGAATATTTGATTTTATGTACAGTATAGGGATTTGATTGGGTTGCAGATAGACAGCTATGATATTATCAGTTTCATTTGACACAATTACAAAGTTATTACTTCTTTAGAATAATCTGCACTGAAAATTCGCTCACAATACAACCTGGAACAATGCAGGAAGTAAATGGGGTCAATTTTGATGTCATGCTGTCTTTAAATTCCAATTTGCCAGTAGAATACCATGAGACAAATAAGCTAAATCAACACTGAAAATGATAACTGACCTATAAAACAATCAGCATACAGAAGTGCAGATACCTGGGTCTTAGCACACACATTATCACACACACTCACATACTCACATTTTACACCCGTAGCCCAGACCTGCAATGGGCTAAAACTCTGAGAGTACTCCAGCTTTGCGTTTGTATATGTGCCTCCGCAAAAGGATGCTAGTGAAACGAGGATTCGTTTTGCTCTCTGCTATCTGTGCGTGCTGTCAGATGTCAAATCTTGTGAGTGTGTGTGACCAGTGATTTTGCTAGGCAGGGTGAGTCTATAGGATTACAGGGCCGGGAGGGAGGGTTGCTGGGTGTCTGGTTGGACCTGCTGTGTTTGGCTTTAGAGTTTAGCGTTTAGCTGCGTCCTCTCCTCCCCCTTAAGCCTGCTCTGGACTGACATACTAACACACACACACACACACATCTCTGATGCCTCACGTGATCCTGTGACCGCAAAGGTCACACAAAGACATCATACAATGACGGCTGGACAGATATCAAATGCATACACTACGGCTCAAAAGATTGGAATAATTAAGTTTTTTTTTACATCTTTTCGAAAGAAATCTCTTATGCTCACCAATGTTGCATTTATTTGATCAAACAATACAGAAAAACAGTAATATTGTGAAATATTATAGCAATTTAAAAGAACTGTTTTCTATTTGAATATAATTATAATGTAATTTATTCCTGTGATGGCAAAGCTTTCAGCCGACATTACTCCATCATTAAGTGTCATTCAGTCATTACGATTTCAAAACTTGCTGTTCTTTTAAACTTTCTAATCATCAAAAAAAAAAAAAAAAAAAATTATCACATTTTCCACAAACATATCAAACAGAAAAAAAAACTGTTTTCACAATTTAAAATAATAAGAACCATTATTAATAACTGAGCACCAAATCAATATCAATAGATTGAATTCTGAAGGATCATGTGACACTGAATACTGGAGTAATGATGCTGAAAATTCAGCTTTGCCAAAACAGGGACAAATTACATTTTAAAATATATTCAAATACTGTTATTTTAAATTCGAACAATATTTGACAATATTTCACTTAATTTTGGATTAAATACATTATTTTAGTGTTATTTAGATACTACTATAGTTGTATATGAGTGCTTATGTGTGCTCACCTGAGGCCTGGACTTCTGTGACATACTGCAGGAGTTCCTGGCCCTGGTGTATGACATGGAATGTGAGGTTGTTCATGGTGAGAGCTTTATCAGCGTGATGTTGCAGTCTCTGCTCAGCTAGCGTTAGATCCTCAGTGTCAAACTCATTCATCTGCTGAGACAGCTCCTCATTCCACGACTCCAGGTCTGAGATGACCTACACGACAACACCATAATGAAGCATGCATAATGTGTCAGTAATCATATCCTTGAACAAACACGGTTTTTAATTCAATGTATTCATCTGAAAATGCAGTATTTGGAATACTGGAAGCAGTATTTAATTTAATATTTCAAAATATATAAAATAAAGTATTCGAAAAATGTATTATTCATGTACTGTAAATGGACCATGCAAATACCATATTATAATTGATTAAGATTAAGATACAATTAAGAATGTGAGGCTGAGGTATACATGTACAGTTTGTTCAATGGGTTGTACTTTTATGTAATCTGCTGTGAAGGCATATTGGCTATTAAAAATAAAACATTCCCAGAAATGACGTTGAACATGGAAGAGAAAATTAAAAACTTAATAGGCTATAAAGAGTTGCCCTGACAACAGGTGAGTAAAAACAGGAGCAACATGAATCAGAGAACAAGCGCTTGGAAAACAGTTCACGTCAGCCAATAAATTAGCAAATATCCACACTTCTAACATCACTTTATATAGAGCATATTCAAAACTTTACAATGCAACTCACTAAAGTATTCCTCAATAACAACACAGAAGTCAAAACACAGTACTTAGGTTCCTAAAAAACACAACATTTGTCATTGATACAGCGATTTGTTAAAGTTTAAAGACATGATTTAAACAACTTATTCTCCCACATTCCTCTTGTCATAAGTCACTCACTCTGCACTGTTGTGTGATTGAGAATTCTTCCTTCTCTAATTAAAATGAGCATTATTCCCAGCTGTTCTGCGTGAAGCGTTGATGATGACTAGAGCAGGAACACAACCATTTTCTGTAAGGAGTAAATGTGTTCTTCAACGTGTGGGAGCAGCGTTTGGGAAATCACACGCCCACAGATGTACCTTCTGGCACCCTGCCGTCTTGACTGACATTGCCAACCCGCCCTGCTCTGAGTAACAACATTAAGTGTAACAAGGAGGAGTTCATCTACAATCGTCAACTACCATCCCATACATAATGGAAGTTATACTTGACATCCACCTATGCTGTCTTTGTCCAGATTTCAGGCAGTGAAGACATCAATATTTACATGCTCTTTGTCTTGGTTTTACCTAATCTATCGGCAAAGTATCAGTGGCACGTGAGCACCTTCAAAAGTGGAATGTGATACTCCTTGATCTGTTTTGGATTATGTTACAGTGAGCGATATCACTTTTACTACAAAAGCCAACTCGTGGACTCTGATTACATCATATAGGGTTTCCTATGAACAAAACATTCAAAACACAGCCACCAAAGGTCAATCGCAAAGAATGATGGGCTTACTGTGTCTTGCTGTGGGAGCAATTCAACACGCACCACTCAGTTTTTAATCCAACAAACAGAAAAACACTCAGGAGACACAGCTAACTTCATATAAACTAAGACGATAACCGGTAGGGAATAGAACAAAACGGGGAGAATAAATACATGGTGAACAAAACGAGACACAGATGGGACTAATGCCGCGTTCCAGGCAACCCGTAACCCGTGTTTTTCCAACTCGTAACTGGGAGTACATCGATCTAGTGCGAGTTCACAGATGGGAAGTCACGGGTTTGACTGCCGTTCCAGTGCACTTTCACGGGTATAAGGTTGGAAAAACACGGGTTACAGGTTGCCTGGAACGATGTACTCCCAGTTACGAGTTGGAAAAACACAGGTTACAGGTTGCCTGGAACGCGGTATAATACAAACGGTAACTTTAGAAACAAACAAGGACATAACCAAGGAAACCGAAATTAAACAGAGCGGGGAAACAGGAACTAATGAAAAATGTTAAATAAAAAAACAGAATGTCAAAATAAAAGTTCACAAGACAGAACATAAATGTGACATTATCCCCCTCCCAGAAGGTGTGTCCTCGAGCCATAACTGAAAGTCTCAACAGTGGAGGGCAAGAGGGGGTTTAGAAAGGGAGCGAGGAGCTGGTGACAGACAGGGACCTAACATGATCATTATAAAGCCCAAGCAAATCAGGATATAGGCTTTATTAGTTTATTGTCATATACATACAGAGCTTCTCAAACACTCCCACATGGTACTTTTCTTTCTTTCTTTCCTTCTTTCTGTTTTGTTTTTAATTCTCCTCTTTGAAATTTCTCTCGGATCTGTTTTGCCTCCATTGCTACTTAAACAAGTGGAGCACGCAACTGTGTGGCTTAATGAGAGTCTGCGAATTAGTGCCTGATGAAAAGTACGCTTTTAACACGTACATATTTCCATCATTAATGATTTATCTCATCAATCGCAACCCCCCCAATAAGTGTATTGTATTAATGATTAATTTAAATGTTAGTACATAGTAGCCAAAATCACTTAATAATATAAAGTCCACAATTATAAATAGGTTGACTCTAAGAGCTTTGATATAGAGCTACTGTGAAAAGTGATATTGATTAGATAAAGCTGTTGGTTTCTTAGACACCCTTTTGACAAAAGTGTGACTCATTTTCACACATCCAGAGACACAAACCTCCATGACTCATGGTGCAGGCTGTGAGAAGAGCAGACATGATGGCTTTATCTTTGCTCAAGGCTTCTGCTCAGATTCTCTGAGATCGCTGGATTTTGTCTTTTAGCACTTTCTTCCTTTGATCAGATCAAAACGGATGAGAAAGCACGTTGTACATAGCCTTCTACCTCACAATTGACGCAGGATTGAAAATTCAAACTTATGTAATCACGGAGGGATGACTGTTGGATACGAGGGGAAAAAAAATATCTGATAGCAATATTCTAATAAAAAAAAAAATAATAGGTTCACAAAAAAAACCACTTTAATTTGTTAATATAATTATAAACGGCACTGGCCAAGTAATATGCAAAAATATTAACATGACATAGGATAATTAGAAAAATTTAAAATCACTTCAATTTTGCACCAAAACAGAAAGTGTCACATGTATGTCCTGTCTTCCTCTGTCCCCTGTCAGTTTGTCACCATGGTTACATTTTGATTTCAGTATTCAGTTCAGGTGTGTTTCGTTAAGTATCTTGTTAGCGCCCTAGTTTGCCCGTGTATTTAAGCCATGTGTTTAGTCCTGTTCAGTTGTCCTATTCACACGGGATTAGTATTACCTGGTGACCTCTCATCATTTGTAATAATTGCGGAGGTTGTCTGTGATCTTAATCCCGTGCGAATTGGCCATGTCTGTAATTTGTAAAGTAAAAATCCCCCCCTGCAAATTACCTACCATATTTCGCCAAACACAGAGGTCCTGTGATAATATTAGTCCAGTGTGAATCGGCATCTCTGTGATTTGGCCAGGATTTGGTCTTTTATCATTTTTTTTTTTCAAGGTTTTTGTTTCCTGTGCGCCTTTTTATCTATCTTTTGCGAAGAATGGAGTTGGAGTGTTTTGATAGTATTTTGGGTGCTGGGTCATATCTCTATACAGTGTATAGGGGGAGGGGGTGTCCCGGTCAACTTAACTATAACTATTTGGAAACCCCCTGCACACCTTTATTATTTTTCGCTATTTTAGCTAGTTAAGTATTATTATCCATGTTTATGTTGGCCTAAATGTGTACTGTATTGACAAGCACAACAGCCCTAAATGTCAGTGAAGACCATGACAACTAGACATGCCCTAGAGACAGATCCACCCTGTGAAGACCTCGTCGACACTACAGATATCGGCACAGATCCTCAGCAAAGATCACAAGAACCAGACAAGTCCTCTGCACAGACCCCTATGGCCAGCTTGGACTCCTCCCCACCATATGCTGGCGTGATGTATTCTAATCTTTAAGCAGAAGGAACTGGATGAAATATTCTGAATAATATCAATCCACTTGTGATGCAGCCTGGAATCATAACCACACCATGTTGGTTAATGTGGCCAGAGGAGCACTGGTTCCCCCGACTGAGCCTGGTTTCTCCTCCCAAGGTATATTTTCTCCATTCCGTTACAGATGGAGTTCCTTCCCACTGTCGCCTATGGCTTGCTTAGTTGCGGTCACATACAATTCAGCAATATAATTGATTTGACTGTACTGACACTATTGGATGAGAACTGAACTGAGCTGAATGATGATATAACCATTTTCTAGCTGCTTTATAGCTGAATTACATTTATTTCATATTTGATGATCTTTACAGTTACTGAACTGAATCAACACTGAACTGAGCTGAACAATATTTTCTTTTTAGAGCTGCTTTACAGCAGAATTGAACTCTGTTTGCATCATTATTTTCCTGCTTTAAAACAAATGTGTATTGTATAAAGCACTATATAAATAAAGGCGACTTAACTTCTGCAGTGCTTTAGCGTTGATCAGCTAATCATGATAGTTGTTTTGATGTAGTCAATTATTTAGCAATGTGTAACTGAGGGTCTGCTATTCATTCAGATTCTCAAGACATCGCCAGTGTGAAGAATGATGATGGAAAAAACAAAACCTGACTTCCCCACCAATTTCCCTCCCCTATGCCTGCAACGCATCAATTGAGAACCGCTCGGTCTTGACTGTTAAGATCCATTCTTTACAACAAAATCAGCGAGTTGTCGGACTGGCAGATATGTTGTAAAGTGTGGACTCACGTCAATGGCATCTCGTTCAAAGATCCTGAGTTGGAGGAAAAGCTCTAGTTTGATCTTCCGTTCCTGAAACAGCTCCTCCATCTGAGCCTGGGCCTCGTCCAGCTGCTGCAGGACACTCTCAATGTGAGCCATCGAGCTGTTGTGAGGAGTCTTGTTGCTGGAGATTGCAGAGTCTCTGCAGTCAGAAAGAAGAGCATGTACGAGTATGAGAGACAAGATCTGCGGCAGAAACTATACCATATAACTTCAATGAAGCATCTTACAGTTTAATTAGCCTCTGCAAGTTAGGAAATGAGACCCCTAAGGGTTAAGTGTGCGAGTGCGCTACTGTGTTTTACAGTAGGTGTTGCAGCTCTATGTTCACATATTAATTAAAATACATATTTAAAGTGTAATTTAGTGTTATTTAACAGTGTTTGTGCCCTTGTGTCAATTCGGAATTGTAAATTGGTAATAACCTATACTATACTATATAGAAAATCTGCTTGATTGTTTATAATATTGCAAAATATAAATTATATTATTGCACAGCTATCTATATAAAGTTGGATATGTAGGTATATCCAACTTTACCCGCATACATGCAGTATACTCATGCAAAGAGATACTGTATATATACTGTACTGTATACTATATAGCAAATGTGCTATGTGCAAACTGCTTGTTTATATTATCACATAATGTAACTATTGTCGCCCTGCACTAATCTGCTAAATACGACTATAAGGCATGAATATAAATCTATTATAAACATTAACTTCATGATTCGAAGCAGCTTTACAGAAAATCATGGTGTATTATGAAAAAGCACTATACAAATAATATTGACTGAAATGGATAAACTGTAAACGTGTGTGTAATTTTGTGTGTACACCACAGAGTAGGTCAGATGGTACTTTTTACGATCCCAGCTGGCATGTGACCAACCTTCAGCACTGAAATGTGGTTGAAATAATGTAAGGTGGTTCAATTTAGAAAAATAATATTAATAATAAACTAAACAATGTTGTAAATAGCTTTTTAATTTTTTTAATGAAAAAGATTAACAAAATACTAGTATAGCGGAGGATTTTCTTTTTCCGGGTGGGTAGCCTATACTATTGGTCCACCTAAGTGTCAATCATTCTGGTGATATGTTTACGTAAGGCCGTCGTACATGCTCGTCCCTATGTAGTTTTCGCTTTCTGCGCATGCGCACTTTCAGGTGTATTATGTGTGATGAGTTACGGTTTCAGCCGTTCCTTTGAAAATGGCTGAGGTTCGAAAGAGAAAAAATTTATACGAAGTGTATGATAAGAAGAGAAAGGCCGCAGAATATAGAAACAAGACCAGAGTGGTTTTGGGTGAATATTTCACACGCTGGCGTGCGCTAAAAGCACAGGTTGGGCTTCCCACTGATGCCGCAGTCGCGAAGATTCTACTAGACAGGTAAAGTTTGGCATGCTATTTGGAGAAATCCATTTAAAATCACTGCTAGTAAAAGTTTAATAGGCGTTCCCTCTCGGGAGCAAATAGAGTGTTGCGCATGTGCATTTTTAAAAAAATTGGAGAGGGCGGGTCTTCTCTAAAATTCGGAAAGATCCTCTGCTATACCTTTAAATAATTATACATTACATTTTATAAAGATGTGTGTGAAAAGTATGATGTTGAAACAACATTGCAACATCAACATTGATTCGTTTGGCAAAATTCAACAGTGAATTTGCGCAGACTGTGGAATCTCTGTAGATATAGAACTGAATATTGGATGTTTTAGAGGAACATATTTTCTGGTATTTAACCAAGGTTTCTTCAAATAAAACAAGTTGTTGTTAGTGTTCGTGATGTGCATGGTTTTGTTGCCTGTTAAATTTGCTCTATTAATAAAACCTGAAAAACCTGCATTGGTTTTCAACTAGTTTCATAAAGTGACCAAATAAAAAATGAATGGAAAAAGCATCTGTGGGGTTAGAGTTTACTTCTTATAATGAATACAACAGACGTCAATGGGATGCCGTGCCCATTACATGATGTGCATATGTGTTTGTGTTTGTCAGAATTCTCATGACAACAAGTGAACGTCACTTTTTTTTCCCACTTAACTGATGTTTTCTCATTGGTCAGTACCTGAGCTGCTGGATGAGATCCTCTCCTTCTTTAATAACATTGACGGTGACCTGCAGGGTGGTTTGCTGTTGCTGACCAAAACGTTTGATCAGCTCCTGCACAGCCTCGACTGACTCAGCATAAACATCATCCAGCAACTCCTTCTGAAGTTCCTCCAACCATGTCCACAGCTGCAGAAGAACGACATCATCACCAGCCAATCAGTTTAGCAACTTCAAAATGTTATGATCTGTCTAGATCCATGGGTCTCTTCAAACAAATAACAACCGGTCTAAAATGAAATATCCAAATGCACAAACATGACAATACAAACAGCCAGTCGCACTTAGGCTGCCACCGAACGGCTGGTGTTGTTATTTCCTGTGAAAGGCCTTCGTCTTGTGTGAGCTCACAGGATTAGCCATCTGCCTGTGTTGGCATGTCAAAGAGTGTATCTCTTGCCCCAGCAGGCCATGCTTAGTCCTTCCACACCTCCCCATTGTCTTTTTCCATCTCCACCTTTCTCTTTTTCCAAAACTCCAGCCTTCAACCCTTTATCATTACTCATCCCGTTATAAAACACACTCTCAGAAACAAAGATGTCTGCATAACCCAGCCTGCTACTGATAGCAGATGGCTAACATTACGCCATATGGAGGCATTAAAGAGAGCATTGTTTGATCGTATTAAGTATGTCATGAATGTACACACTGTCTACTCATTATCATTCACATTTTGTCGAATATACACTCACCTAAAGGATTATTAGGAACACCTGTTCAATTTCTCATTAATGCAATTATCTAATCAACCAATCACATGGCAGTTGCTTCAATGCATTTAGGGGTGTGGTCCTGGTCAAGACAATCTCCTGAACTCCAAACTGAATGTCAGAATGAGAAAAAGCAATTTTGAGCGTGGCATGGTTGTTGGTGCCAGACGGGCCGGTCTGAGTATTTCACAATCTGCTCAGTTACTGGGATTTTCACGCACAACCATTTCTAGGGTTTACAAAGAATGGTGTGAAAAGGGAAAAACATCCAGTATGCGGCAGTCCTGTGGGCGAAAATGCCTTGTTGATGCCAGAGGTCAGAGGAGAATGGGCCGACTGATTCAAGCTGATAGAAGAGCAACTTTTGACTGAAATAACCACTCGTTACAACCGAGGTATGCAGCAAAGCATTTGTGAAGCCAAAACACCCACAACCTTGAGGCGGATGGGCTACAACAGCAGAAGACCCCACCGGGTACCACTCATCTCCACTACAAATAGGAAAAAGAAGCTACAATTTGCAAGAGCTCACCAAAATTGGACAGTTGAAGACTGGAAAAATGTTGCCTGGTCTGATGAGTCTCGATTTCTGTTGAGACGTTCAGATGGTAGAGTCAGAGTTTGGCGTAAACAGAATGAGAACATGGATCCATCATGCCTTGTTACCACTGTGCAGGCTGGTGGTGGTGGTGTAATGGTGTGGGGGATGTTTTCTTGGCACACTTTAGGTCCCTTAGTGCCAATTGGGCATGGTTTAAATGCCACGGCCTACCTGAGCATTGTTTCTGACCATGTCCATCCCTTTATGGCCACCATGTACCCATCCTCTGATGGCTACTTCCAGCAGGATAATGCACCATGTCACAAAGCTCGAATCATTTTAAATTGGTTTCTTGAACATGGCAATGAGTTCACTGTACTAAAATGGCCCCCACAGTCACCAGATCTCAACCCAATAGAGCATCTTTGGGATGTGGTGGAACGGGAGCTTCGTGCCCTGGATGTGCATCCCACAAATCTCCATCAACTCCAAGATGCTATCCTATCAATATGGGCCAACATTTCTAAAGAATGCTTTCAGCACCTTGTTGAATCAATGCCACGTAGAATTAAGGCAGTTCTGAAGGCGAAAGGGGGTCAAACACAGTATTAGTGTGGTGTTCCTAATAATCCTTTAGGTGAGTGTAGATAGACCGGGAGAATTATAATAATAATAATGACATTCTGGGTCAGGTTCAAACCCATATTATTCACATGTGACAACCACTATGCCGTGGCTTCAAATTTTCATAAATTGTCCTAAACCTGTCCTGTATTTTTCAAGTATATTTTCAAAGATTGTGTACATACCTGTCACATAATATTCAGGAATATTCAAACCTACATTACTCACATGAGCACCGTGACTCAATGTCTCTGGAGAATGTAGGATAACCACTACCAGTGCTTCACATTTTGGATGTCTCCCTAATTGGTCATGCCAAATTCAAGTCTTTCAGCCTCTAGTAATGAGCTGATGAATTGAATCAGGTGTTTTTTAAAAAACTCTTTCAAAACCTGTCATGTATTTTTCCAAGTACATTTTCAAATACTTTGCGTATACCTGTTACATACTATTCAGGAAAACAATTATGTTACAATTATACTTTCAACTTTGAAAGTGAAGACATTACAAAAATAAATAAATAAGATAAATGAATGAATGAATTAAAGGATTAGTTCACTTCAGAATTAAAATTTCCTGATAATTTACTCATCCCCACGTCACCCAAGATGTTCATGTCTTTCTTTCTTCAGTCGAAAAGAAATTACGTTTTTTGAGGAAAACATTCCAGGATTTTTCTCCATATAGTGGACTTCAACAGGGTCCAACGGTTTGAAGGTCCAAATTGCAGTTTCATTGCAGCTTCAAACGGCTCTACACGATCCCAACCGAGGAATAAGAGTCTTATCTAGCAAAACGGCCATAAAAAAAAGAAAGATATATATATATATATACCTTTTAACCACAAATGCTCATCTTGCACGTCCACGACTTCACGCATTACGTAATCACGTTGGAAAGGTAGGCGGGAAATATAGGGCAGGGCGAAAAACTCCATCTAATTTTCTCCTTCAACTTCAAAATCGTCTAACATCATTGTTTTACCTTTTATTTATTTGGGTTTTTTTGTAAAGGCCGTTTGACTTAGTCTTTGCACGTTCCCTTTGTAAACAGTAGGTCAGTACTTCCGCGTGACCTTTCAACGTCATTACATGTACGTAATGTGTGGCGCATCGCAGCTAGTGCAAGACGAGCATTTGTGGTTAAAAAGTATATAAATGTTTATTTATTTTATAAAATGGCCGATCATTTCGCTAGATAAGACCCTTATTCCTCGGCTGGGATCGTGTAGAGCCCTTTCAAGCTGCATTGAAACTGCAATTTGGACCTTCAACCCGTTGGTAACCGTTAAAGACCACTGTATGGAGAAAACTCCTGGAATGTTTTCCTCCTGGAATTTCTTTTCGACTTAAAGGAACACTCCGACTTTTTGGGACTTTAGCCTATTCACCTTATCCCCCAGAGTTAAATAAGTCCATACATACCTTTTTCATCTCCGTGCGTGCTATAAGTCTGTTTGACGCATCCACCGCTAGCCTAGCTTAGCACAAAGACTGGATGTAAATGGTTGCAGCTAGCATACTAATCCAAATAAGTGACAAAATAACGCAAACATTTTCCTATTTACATGTTGTGATTTGTATAGTCACAGAGTGTCCAAAAAACAAAGTCACATGAGACACAGACATATTTTGATATGATAACCGCAGCACCTGAGACGAGCCGTGGTGAGGAGCAGAGAGCGCGTCTCAGGTGCTGCGGTTATCACTCCGCCCAAGTAGCAGTGCTTCGCCTTCAGAGAATATAGTTCCCAGTATTTATACGGTTAAAATGTCTGTGTCTCATGTGACTTTGTTTTTTGGACACTCTGTGACTATACAAATCACAACATGTAAATAGGAAAATGTTTGCGTTATTTTGTCACTTATTTGGATTAGTATGCTAGCTGCAACCATTTACATCCAGTCTTTGTGCTAAGCTAGGCTAGCGGTGGATGCGTCAAACAGACTTATAGCACGCACGGAGATGAAAAAGGTATGTATGGACTTATCTAACTCTGGGGGATAAGGTGAATAGGCTAAAGTCCCAAAAAGTCGGAGTGTTCCTTTAAGAAAGAAAGACATATCTTGGATGACGTGGGGGTGAGTAAATTATCAGGAAATTTTAATTCTGAAGTGAACTAATCCTTTAAATGATTAATTAATAAAATAATATTGTGGGTCAAATTCAAACACATGAGTACTGTGGCTCAATGTGTCCAGCGCATGTGTGACAACCACTATACCATGGCTCCAAATTATTAAAACTTTTTAAAAAGTCCAAGAAACTGTCTAAGACTGTGAATGTTAAATCATATTCTGGAACGTATTTCTGTCTAGTAGAATACAGGCGCAACCCACACATATCCACACCCACCAACACCAACTCTTACTCGCTTCCAAGACTTACCTCTTTGCTGTGAGTGTGGAAGGCCACAGACATGTCGAGCAGGACTTTACGCTGTTCAACGCGCCTTACGAAATCCTGGATCCGGTCCTCCAGCTGGTGTGCGGCCTGGTAGATCTCCTCAGGGTCACACTCGCCTGTCTGAGCCAGCTGCTCTGCCGCCTCCAGGAGTTTATCTGCATTCGTGTAGGTGTTCTGAGAAAAACGCAGCAGTTTGGATGTTAATATGCATTTGACTAATTTCTGAGGTGGCCTAAATAGTTCCGAATCTGGGAGGAGAACAGTAGATATCCAGATGGACAGCAGCCAAAAGCGATGCTCTTACATCTGTTCCTCCTTACCTGAGCCACTTCTTCAAAGTCCTCGTGACGTTTCTGTAATGCTCGAGCCCTGTGCAGAGACTTCCCAACTCCCGTGTGCTTACTCAAGAACGCCTCGCCATGGTTTTCAATCCAGTCTAGAACCTGCGAGAAGAAGAAAATAACCATGTGTTGCTGAGAGGGTCAAAAGAACCACCACCTGCCTCATTAAAAGTCATCTGAAATGAGTCATGATATTATACACATATTTCAGCTGAGGATTGTGTCAAAACCAATGTGAAAATACACGAAACAACATTTATTTGTTACTACTGTAAAATGTAATTAAAGTGTATTGTATAGATTTAGGACCCAATAAAATACACTTTGTAACTTTTGGGCATCTGGTGGTTAAAAAACAAAACTGCATGCATTTTGTGGAAGAACATTGTTTCGGTTGTGCACTGCAATTGAATATAACCCTTCACAATAGATAATGCTTTACAATGAACTCTGTTAGAGAGTTACATATGGCAATTTATCTGTTCAATAAAATACCTTATTCACCTGTTGAGCAATAAAAACACCATATCTGTGTCGCTTTTACAACATTTCAAACCCCTCAATTTTTCGCGAGTGACGTTTATGCACTTTCCCATGCAAACCATCCCGGCAGGTCTAAAATATAAACACTTATTGCCTATTACACACTTATTTACAGCCTATTGGCTTACCATAGTGAATCAGGGTGAGACAAAAAAAAAGAAAGATTGATGATGCATTGACTCAGTATTTAAATTTTAATATATATATATATATATATATATATATATATATATATAAAAAAAAAATAACATGCCATCTCTATCCTGTCACAGTCTTCGTCTGCACCAGTCTGTCCTTGTCTCTTCACTACACTTCCCAGTATCCTCCTCGTCTCCACACCTGAACTCACTCCATCAATTACCCACATGTTTATCGTCCTCATCATCTGTGTCACCTGTCCTCACCTCGTTAGTGTTCTCCTTCTCTTCAGTTAGTCTTGGTCAGTTCTTGTAATGTTATGGTGTTTTGTGAGTGTACCCTCTGCCTGCCTGTACCTGTTTGTTGTTGCTTTTGAAGTAAATCTTTGAATTGGAGCTTTTTGCCTCAGCCTGTCTTCATCTACACCACAACCGTGACAAAAGAACCGACCCAAAAATAGTTAAAGTACAAAGTATCGTCTTCAGTCTGTTTTCTTTTTGTTTGTTTTTCCTTTTTTGTTATCATGGATTTCCCTGCAGTCAAGCTCATCTGCCTTGAGCAGGGAGACAGCTCTCTCGAGGAACACCTGGAAGTGTTCCTGGATCTGGTGCCTCAGACCGATTTCCCGGACGACTGCCTCTGCACGTTTCTACGTGTGGGACTGAAAAACGCCACTCGAGCGCAGTTGTCCGGGGAACCTCCTCGAGGAAGCTTCGCCGACTATGTGGAGTGGGTGCTGGTATCCTGCGGTTCATCCTTCGCCGTTGACGACGTCACCAGCCCCACTCCAACCCCACCGTTCAGCCCAGGGCCTTCACCGCTGGTCCCGTCCAGCATAGAGCCAGAGACCGTCCAGCCAGAGACCGTCCAGCCAGAGACTATGTGTTCTAATCCCTCTTCACCGCTGGGTCCATCCAGTACCAAGCCCTCTTCCCTGCTGGTTCCGTCCAGCACCAAGCCCTCTTCGCCGCTGGTTCCGTCCAGCACCAAGCCCTCCTCGCCGCTGGTTCCGTCCAGCACCAAGCCCTCCTCGCCGCTGGTTCCGTCCAGCACCAAGCCCTCTTCCCCGCTGGTTCCGTCCAGCACCAAGCCCTCCTCGCCGCTGGTTCCGTCCAGCACCAAGCCCTCCTCGCCGCTGGTTCCGTCCAGCACCAAGCCCTCTTCGCCGCTAGATTCCGTCCAGCACCAAGCCCTCTTCGCCGCTGGTTCCGTCCAGCACCAAGCCCTCCTCGCCGCTGGTTCCGTCCGGCACCAAGCCCTCTTCGCCGCTGGTTCCGTCCAGCACCAAGCCCTCCTCGCCGCTGGTTCCGTCCAGCACCAAGCCCTCTTCCCCGCTGGTTCCGTCCAGCACCAAGCCCTCTTCGCTGCTGGTTCCGTCCAGCACCAAGCCCTCCTCGCCGCTGGTCCCGTCCAGCACCAAGCCCTCTTCGCCGCTGGTTCCGTCCAGCACCAAGCCCTCTTCGCCGCTGGTTCCGTCCAGCACCAAGCCCTCTTCGCCGCTGGTTCCGTCCAGCACCAAGCCCTCTTCACTGTTGGAGTACGTCAGGCACGCAGAGACTGTTCACGTCCCGTCTGCCCAGCTAGAGACTATGCATGTCACGTCTGCCCAGTCAGAGACTGTTCGCGTCCCGTCTGCTCAATCAGAGACTATGCATGTCCCGTCTGCCCAGCCAGAGACACTTCCTGTGCCTGAGCCAGTGTCTGTTTCTGTATTTGTGTCTGTCCTTGTGGGTGTTACTGTTCTAGTGGCTGCTGATCCTGAGCCGGTGTCTGTTCCTGAGCCGGTGTCTGTTTCTGTGTTTGTGTCCGTCCTTGTGGCTGTTACTGTTCTAGTGGCTGCTGTTCCTGAGCCGGTGTCAGTTCCTGAGCCGGTGTCAGTTCCTGAGCCGGTGTCTGTTCCTTAGCCGGTGTCTGTTCTCGATCATAAGCCTGTCCCTAATCCGGGCACTCACCCCAATTTTTGGGGGGGGGGGTCATAGGTCTTCGTCCCGGCCGTCCAAGGGTCCACGGCCGCCCGAAGGGTCCTCACTGCCGTGGTCCCGCCCACAATCTGCTCCGCCCTGGACACCCGAGGGTTCGTCTGCTCCGCCCTGGCCACGTCCACATCCTGCTCCGCCATGGCCGCCTGGACCATCTTGGAGTCCGTCCTGCTGCACCCGGTCCGCCTTCCCGTCACGGACTCCAGGATGCCCACCATCCCACCCCTGTTCTACAGCCTGAGGACACGCCTACCGGGAGGGGGGTGTAATGTCACAGTCTTCGTCTGCACCAGTCTGTCCTTGTCTCTTTACTACACTTCCCAGTATCCTCCTCGTCTCCACAACAACTCAATTACCCACCTGTTCATCGTCCTCATCTGTGTCACCTTTCCTCACCTCAATAGTGTTCTTTTGTATCTGTATTTAGTCTCTTTCTGTTCAGTTAGTCTTGGTCGGTTCTTGTAATGTTATTGTCACAATCTCGGATTCCATAATCTCTCTCTCTGGGCGTCACAGGGCGCCCTCGCCTGAATATTGATACTCAAAACACTACATTTCCCATCATACAACTCCCTGGACTGATTACACCAAACACCATACACCTGCACTGCACTGATTGCACACACACCTGCACTTCATTTACAAACACATAAAAGCCACTTCCACACACCACTTCTCTGCAAAGTCTTGTTTTACTACTGTGAACATTTCTGAGCGTTTCTACCTGTTATTGCCTGTTCGGATATCTTGACCCTTTCCAGCCTCGGATTACCCCTGTTCGCCGCCTGGATTTCGGATTCTGCTTGTTCTCAGCTTGCCCTGATCTTCTGCCTGGTATTCTGTCTCCACTGCTGAGCCTGCTGACGTTGATCTTTGCCTGTTTTGACCATTCTTTAAATAAAGACATAAACTGCTTATGGATCTTCCAGACTCCATTGATTTGCAACAGTTAAGGTGTTTTGTGAGTGTACCCTCTGCCTGCCTGTACCGGTTTGTTGTTGCTTTTGAAGTAAATCTTTGAATTGAAGCTTTTTGCCTCAGCCTGTCTTCATCTACACCACAACCATGACATATCCAAGGCTTCCACAACGTTTGACAATTTTGACCACCTTTTGAGATCATTCATGATTATAGGATGTGGATTTTTAAAATTCATTGCATAAAGATCCCACAAAGAGCAATTTCTGTATGACGAAAAGATTCTTCTTGTTTCCAGTCCAAATATTACAAAATTAATCAATCAAGATGCATTTACTAGATGAGTAAAATGCCATAAGATATTATGTCTTGTTTTCTGGGGGAAATAAATCAAAATTAAGTGAGTTTTTGCTTAAAACAAGCTAAACTATCTGCCAATGGAAAATAAACTTGTTTTTGTTTGAATTAAATTATTTTTCTTAGCGCATTGGCAAATAACATTGTTGTTTTTTAAGCAACAACTCACTTAATTTTGATTTATTTCCCCAGAAAACAAGACATAATATTTATGGCATTTTACTCATCTAGTAGATGCATCTTGATTTATTAATTTTGTGATATTTGGACTGGAAACAAGACAAAAATACCAAGTAAGATACATTTTTGCAGTGTAAAATTCCCTAGTTTTTCCAGGTTTCATGTAACTGTTAAAACAAAACAAAATAAAATAAAACCATTGCAGTTTATAGCATTCCCTGAACTTTCCCAGGTTTCCCGTGACTGTGGGAACCCTGCAAATGAATTTTGCATTCTATTCTAGCGATTTCTAGCAGAATAAAACATTTAGAGCAGAGTGAAACATTTCTCAGGAATCAGTCATTTAGTTTAATTTCCTTTATAATGTCAGTGGATGCTAAGACTAATGTGCCACTGTTTTACTGTAGGGGTTTTGTACGGGTTCCTATGACTTGTATATGATGCTAGTAGTACCAACATCATGGGTTTGACTCCCTTCAAGGGAATACACAATATGATAAAACATTAAAAAAAACGCATCTATCAAATTCATAAAATTGTAAAAGAGCTGAACTGCATTTGTAGTGTGGAACCAGCAGGGGGCAGCAGGAGTCACTGCGACAGCTCAACACCTCTAGAAACATCAGCACTATACACGCAGTGAGGTCATCCTGCAGATTAGGCAAGCAAGACTCTGATGCTGTTGTCTGAGTTCAATAATGGTGTCTTTTATAGAAATCTGACTAATTGGGTATTGGGTATTTTCTGTTGTTTATCACAGATTTGCATGAGCATCTGAATGCATATGCAATAGGCTGTTTTACTAATAAAACATATTACAAATCCATTTAGGTTAGTATTAAATGTTTTATTAAACATTTGAAATCTGCAAGATGGAGCAGTCTGAGTATGAAAGCTTTCTACCCGTCTCAAAAGACGCCACAGCACACTGCGAAACAGTCCTCTGCTCATGCATATTTCATTATGCCACCTTTGATCTGGCTCAATGTGCCACATTCAGAGCTGCGTTGTGTGTGTGTGTGGTGGCATCTGTCAGCACATGTGTGCACGCGTGTGATTAGAAGAAATCATTTGTCGTGCAGATGTTGAGTCTCCTGCTCACGTGGCTTTTGTTTTCTTTTTTTTCTCAGATGTCTGGAAGGTTTAGAGGTCCCCTATGCCTGCATCATTTTATGGGGCAAACCCTCAACATAATAATGTGCCTGCTGAACACGGTTACCATGACAACTGATACGGAATGCGTCTGAGAGAAAAAAAGACAAAGGCTACGTTCAGACCATCAGTCCAAATCCGATCTTTATGCACATCCGATCGAAATCAGATCAGGTTTAGCGAGTGTGAACGGCAAAAATTCACATGAAATGCGATTTTTACAAATCCGTTTCGAGCTACATTCAAATGTGGTTTGAAATCCTATGCAAATCGCATTTCTCATGCCACATAAAATGTAAACATCAGACGTTGTTATAGGAAACATGCCGAAAGTCGCTGCCGAAACAAGGGAGGCTGTGTTGTTGTTGCAAAGTGAAAGATAGAGAGACACAAATGGACGTTGTTGTAAAAGATATGACAGAATTTTTCAGAATTATCTATCCATTTAAAATGTCTTACATCCAAAAAAATACTTACAAATCCTCATGTTGTTCCAAACCCATATGCTGTTATTTTTCTCTGAAACATAAATTAAAAATCTTTGTATAGATCCTTACCGTAAAACCCCAGTTTACGGTAACCAGAGGCTGTGCCAGGCACCAAAAATTACAAAAAGCACAATAAAAGTAGTCTATACAATTGGAATAGAGTGCACATGCTATATGGACTACTTTTATGGTGCTTTTTATCCTTTTTGTATGAGGAGATTCTTAAAAAAAATCGATTTTTATTTATTTCACAGTAAAAATAACAGCATAGAGGTCCGCAACGACATGAAGGTGAATAAGTAATGGCAGTTTTCATTTTTGTTGAACTATCCCTTTTACAATTTAATGCAGTGGTGCCTAAAATCTCACTTTCAAATGTATATTCTATTCTCAACTGAGCAGTGAAATCCTATTTCAAACAGACAACAACTCACTTTATATTCAACATAACGATGCCTCACAGGCATTCAGATGCTGCCATTTTTCAATAAACATAATCATAAAAAGAGAAGAAGAGATTCAACCAGATGCACCTCCACTATTTTAATGCCACATTGTCATATACCTGTATATTATATTCATACACAAACTCGATAATCTGTTTGTGTTTTATGACATTACATTATATTAAGGATGTTTTTTGTTGTTGTTTTACAATCGCCCACACTGTGACATTTCATTCATTTGGTAACACTTTACAATAAGGTTTCATTAGTTAACATCAGTTAACTACTTTAGTTAACATGAACTAAAAATGAACAATACAGCATTTATTAATCTTAGTTAATGTTAATTTCAACATTTACTAATACATTATTACAATCAAAAGCTGTATTTGTTCATATTAGTTCATGCACTGTGAACTAACATGAAAAACCAATGAATTACATTTTTTATTTACTAACATTAACAAAGTTTAATAAATACTGTAACAAGTGTATTGCTCATTGTTCGTGGTAGTTAATACATTAACTAATGTTAATAAACGAGACCTTATTGTTAAGGGTTACCATTCATTTATATGACTAAGCATAAATTAAACTGGCTAATCATTAACTTTTGCATAAAAACTAAATGTTTTAAGGATTATTTCATGATGTACCATTCAAAAGTTCAGGGTCTGTAAGATTATTATTATTTTTTTTTAAATCTCTCATGCTCCTAAAGGCTGCATTTTTTTATTAAAAAATATAGTAAAAATGGTAATATTGTAAAATATTATTACAATTCAATAATAATAACTTTTCTAATATGCTAATATGGTGCTCAAGAAACATTTAGATACATTTAGATAAACACTATTTAGATAAAACTATTTTGTTACATTATAAATGTAAATGTCTTTACTGTCACTTTTGATAAATGCAATGCATATATATATATATATATATATATATATATATATATATATATACTGTATAGATATAGATATAGATAGAGTGAACCCAAGATTGATTGGGAGACATTTTGCCATTGAGATGACTGGGGAAATGTTTCCCAATGAACCTGAATTCACCCCTATTAGTTTTTTTTGGTTCAATGGGTAAAATGATGTGCAACTGTGGGAATCTGACCTAAATTGAGCAAGAGAAGGTAAAATAAAATCACTGCAAGTAAGAAGTAAAATTCACCAGGAACAGGCATGTGGGGGATGAAACTTGTGGGAAGTGGGTGAGAGTGAAATAAAAAAAAAATCCACACAGATGTCTAGTGAAACGCTCTGACACCTCATCCAATCTGCACATCTCTCACTTCCCAAATAAGAATGATTAAATAAATCCGACTGAATCCGTACCAACAGTATTTGCAGTCGTATGTGTATAAAGTATAGTTGGTTACGAAGAAGTGTCTGACCTGCTGGACATCCTGTTGGAAGACGCAGAGCTGTAGCCGTTGGTGAAGACGGAGTTTGCGGTGTTGCCAGATGTTCTCCAACTGCCTCTGGTGGTGCAGAACCTCATGAATGATATCCAGGACGTGGTGCACCGCTTTAGAGTAGTTAGCCGAGGCCGTCAGCGAATCTGCACTGCCTGGGGTCAGAGGGCGCTGGAGCTTATCTAGTAGGGCTTTGCCATCCTGACTTACCTGAGGATGTACAGGTAACACACATCAACGCCTGAAGATCTTAGAAACAAGAAAATCCTACCTTCAATTGAATATCTAGTCATGAAACAATAGATGGCGCAGGCTGATCGGTCCTTCTCATGCAATCTGTTAGCAATCACATCATTTACTACAGAGCACAAGCGGAATGATTCAGCAGAGATTGCTTGCTCAACATTTAAAGCTACAGTCCGCAGTTTTTCCTCTTTGTCGCCATCGCTGTTCGAAATCTGCAATTGCAGATATTCGCGGAATTATCAACTTTACGTGAGTTGTACTTCGACACCCTCGACACGGCACAGCGCGGATGAACACAATGTTTAAGGAAACTGTGAGGCTGTCAGTCACCGCGCCGGTGTGGATACTGGGATTCAGAATCACAGATTATTATTTTTTGAAAGTATGACCAACATAAGAATTTTCACCGGAAAATGTCATCTGAACAAGTAAGAAACATCCACTTTTGTTCTGGTTCTGACATTGCAGTAAATCGCGCTGATTAGATCTAACAATCGCTTATATCACGCAAAACCGTGCAAATTAAACTTTGTTCTCAAATTGTTAATGTTAACAACGTCAGCATTGCGTGACTACATGTAATGTCCTTCCGGGCGATATGTATCCTTGTTTTCGCATGGGTCCGGTTGCACTCTCTTTTTTTCTGTAGCCACTCTGAAGTACGAACGAAGTCTTTTGCATTTTACAGCGGGTGAATCTGTTGTCACTGGTGATTGTCGTTTGAACCTTTCTGGATCCGCCATCAAATTGATGAGTTTAATTATATCAAGTGCAGTGAGAAAAGGCTATAAATCTCCACCTCCAGCATCCTCACACGCAATATAGCCTACTAGCCGAGACTCCTTCTTTATGTGTACAGATGTGACGTAATGACGCATGACATGCTCGAATCTCCCGCGGAAATCCACCAGTATCACTGGAATTAAAAACATTATTACAAGCTTACAGCTTTGAATCGAGCTAAGGCAAGCAGATAGTTTTGAACACTGGCTGTGTTATGTATTTATGTGTAAATATGTATTTTGGATAATTTTTAACCCCAAAAAAGCTACGGACTGCAGCTTTAAACAGTCTGGTTGAGTGTTCGCGGTAAGCTGTTTTTGCAGCACACTATCAGAGTTCATCTTAGACCCTCCACCTCCCCCAGCTCCACCTGCCTAGATCTGCCATTCATGCAGCAGCGTGTATGTGTATCTGTTGGCAGGAGTCCATACAAGTCCATACTGCAGCAGCACAACATTTACAACACTTTGTATTGCAGAGCATAGTATTTCCTGTAATGGAGATAAGAGATTCATACCTCAGAATAGGCAGTGGTGATGTGTTCATAGAGACCCTGGTGGTGGTGGATGGTGTCTTCCAGGTCCTGCAGCTCAGAAGGAAGATCTCCTTCTCCACATGCCTTACACCATGAGTCCATGTTGCTCATATACTAGAAAATAGATAAGAATATTGAGTTATTGGTTATTTGAAAATGGCCAAATATACAGAACATCTGTGATCTGTTACCACAGACAGGAATGATTACTATACTGATAGCCCTAATTAGGTCAAAACAAACAAAAAAATTATTACAATTTGTCTACAAATATACAGTCTATTTTTGTCGTGTCTCATTGGGAGCAAATTAAAAGCTGAATGAATGGCGTGTCAGTCTAAAATGGATGCTGACAGCAGATAATAAAAGCTCAAAGAGAAGATACAGGATAGAAAGATGAAAGGAATGGATTTCATGTATCCTTTATATAGCACACAGACATATCTGTAGTATTTAAGTGACAATTCTCTGAACAATCACCAATGATTCAGTCATAAAACACGAGATGAACATCCAAGTTGCAAATACACCAATACATATTTAATACTTGAGAAAAAAAAAAACATAAAACAATACACAAACATAAGTGTTTTTGTGTAGGCAGACCTGAACAGAGCAATTGTGGCTTGTTTTGCTTTCTAAACATTTGTCAACACACAGCTCCTCCAACTTGTTTGTCTGAATAACAGGAGAGGGAAATGGGTGGTATGAGGTTTTGTAAAACGTGTTCGGAATCATTATTTTTGTATTACCAACACATCATTCTCTAAAATCTGGAAGCCCTTTCTAGCACACAAACATCCTCTAGTTAACCCTTTCCACTCCAGACAATATCTGGACAATAAATAAAGTTTTTTTTTTTACATTATATATATATATATATATATATACAGTATATATATGCGTGTGTGTAAATGTATATATATATATATATATATATATATATATATATATATATATATATATATGTGTGTGTGTGTGTGTGTAAATGTATATATATATATATATATATATATATATATATGTGTAAATGCAAAAAAACACTTTATCTGTGTGCAACGGGGATCAATATGCATTCGTTTGTTTGCTCAGTGTATCTGTAGGAGTGAGTGAGTGAGTGAGTGAGTGAGTGAGTGAGTGAGTGAGTGAGTGAGTGAATGAGTGAGTGAGTGAGTGAGTGAGTGAGTGAGTGAGTGAGTGAGTGAGTGAGTGAGTGAGTGAGTGAGTGAGTGAGTGAGTGAGTGAGTGAGTGAAGGAAGGAAGGAAGGAAGGAAGAAAGTATTTATATAGCGCATTTCTTATGTACTCCTGTAAACCCAAAGCGCTTTACAATCATGTCAGGCGAATCTCTCCTCAACCACCACCAGTGTGCAGCATCCACCTGGATGATGTGACGGCAGCCACAGTACATGTGCGCTCACCACACACCAGCTATAGGTATGTGTCTGCACGTTTAGTCCTCACCTGGTCAGTTTTCTGGTGGAAGTTAGCGGACATCTCCAGCAGTGCGCTCCTTTCGTCCAGCGCGGCGGCGAACGCTTTCCATTCCTGCTCCAGCTGACCTGAGATCTGCTGAATCTGCTGGGTCGCATAGTGACCCGACTCCAGCAGCCTGTTCCCCACGGACATGATCCGACTGATGTTCACATACACATTCTGCAAGAGACCACAGGAATCACTGAGTGCTGTCTACCTCGCATCACTTCCTGAATGGGTTGTTTTTTACAATTGAAACACATTTATGCTAATCACACATGGGGTATGTGGTATTGGCACAGCTAAAACAAATCAAAACATAGTGCATTTTGTCTTTGAAGGCTGAAATGTGGGGGGGGGGGGGGGGGGTGTGCTACAAATCATAAAATGTTACTTTCCTTTTAATATTGTCATTCAAAACAAATGTGTACGGACTCGGTATAAACAGAAGTCCACTCAAAGCTGCTTCTGCAGGGAGGAGTAGCTCTCGTCTGGCCACAGACACACACACACACGTCTACAGCTTCAGCCACAGCTCTGGAATGTGTGTGGATGACAATTTTAGCCAAGAGGAAGAATCATGGTCAGAATTCAGGACTACCCATTTCAGACATTTAAATTTTTTTGCTATATGCTCTAACAACTGAAAATACAATATACGAACATAAATTGTAAACAAAAGTTTAGTATGCGAAACTGACATAAATTATCTTAATAGATATAAAAAATGACCCTGAGCTTAAGATTTGAACAATCAGCTTGTGGTAGCACCATGAGCTTGTGGGACCACCAAGTAAAGATACTTTAGATATAGATAACATGGAATCAAAATTGACCCTATTTGCTTAAGAAATATGCTTCTGGGCCCATTAATACGATATGCTGTATCATTGTCACAATGCTGACATGGAAGCAGACGAGGATGATGGTGAAGAGAACCCAAATGCAGATTATTTACATAAGTGATGATCCAAAACGTGAAACATAAACCTTAAATTAAATCCACAACATGAAACCAAACAAACATGAGTGAGTGAGTGAGTGAGTGAGTGAACTACAAACCGACTTGAAACAATGACCTTGAACACGGAACCAATGAACATGGGACATGGAACACATTACATTACAGCGTTACATACTTCAATCTC
This sequence comes from Rhinichthys klamathensis goyatoka, assembly GCF_029890125.1. Lineage (NCBI taxonomy): Eukaryota > Metazoa > Chordata > Actinopteri > Cypriniformes > Leuciscidae > Rhinichthys > Rhinichthys klamathensis. The sequence goes on from NW_026606559.1 coordinate 2,849,428, forward strand.
AACTACTCAACTACAAGGCATACATGAGGCTTAAACACATGATTCAGGGGACACATAGTTATGACAACCAATGGGAACATGACACATGAAACAAAGGAACCAATAAAAATAAGACGCATGAAACAAGAGAACCAATCAGAATATGACACATGAGATTAGGAAAGCACACGACAGGATCACACAAGGGGAACAGGGAATCACATGACATACATGAAACATGACTATGATAATTACAACATAAAAGACATAACCCTAACCCTAACCCACCTAGCGTAATTAACTTATTTTTAAAAATTTAGTGAAAAATCGTGCCAACCCTAATCTTTTGAACAGTACTGTATTTCCAATAAAAAAAATTTAATAAAATTTTTAATTCAATAATACTGTTATAAAGCATGTTCAATCAAAGTATTCCTCTGTTTGCATTCTTTAAGTGCCATTGTAACTGATGGCATTGGCATTGGATATAAAACATTATTGATTGGTTTGTAGTTTTTGACATATTCGTACTGATGCTTCCAAGATTCAGAAGTGATTTTTGTAATTGCACTTCATTGTTGCTAGATAGCATAATCTTTTTGACAAATCAGTACAATTTGCAGTAAAAACACATCACAGAAAACCAACTGTTTAACTCTGTAATGCATGTAGGAAGATCAATAAGTGTAAAATGTTCATTGGCCGAGGAAAAACATAGCCTTATCTTAAAATTAAACATAACTTTTAACCAATAAAACCATAGCCTAATTTTTCACTATCCAATCAAATGCCTATCGAGCTCCACCAAACATTATTTCCACCTAAATGTTCTGTTTCACCTGGAAAAACGTCACATATTCAGAGAAAGCGCTATGATCACCATGATCAGTACTGTATGGGTCGGGATCTGATTCTAGATTAGCGCTTTCATACTAATATGCTTTACGAGTGTGTGCTCTCTGATGTAATGGGAGTGTCTGAATTATGCACGTTCTTTAGGGAGAACTAAAGTCTAGTGCATGAGAGTGCTGGTGGAACGCAGCGCTCTGGTTACCAGGCTGTTTCCTCACATGGGACTAATTACACAGCCCAGAGGCATTCAAAAGGGTACAGGATCAATACACAGAGAGCTGTCAGATGAAAACCGTATGGGGGTTTGGTATCGGCCTGCGTGCAACAATAAACTGCAGCAGTCATGTCTGTGCACGTGAAAACCTGGAGCAATAATAGTCACATGCACATACAAAAACACACATTCACAAACTTTTCAACCCTTAGCTTTAAATCAAGTCCTAATTAAATGAGACATGCAATGGATGCACAATACAATAGTGACTATATCAGTAATTTTCTCATTTGTTGTTATTGGTCTCGATGTGAATTAGCTATTATTAGAAGCAAATAAGCATGTAGACCTTTTGGGAGTAGACACAGTTATGCCACTGCATTTGCGTGCACATTGTGGTGGCAGAAAAAAACAACGGTTATCGTAACCTGAGACGTTTATATCGCCCAATTCAGACTTTAGAACTCGCAATGAGTTTATATCACAATTCTGAAGGGAAACATACAGAATAACAAGATTATATCGCGCAATTCTGATTTTTTTTTCTCAGAATTGTGAGATATAGTCTTGCAGTTACCTTTTTAATTCTTTTTAGTGCTAGCCAACGATTAATCGTGATTAATCGCATCCAAAATAAAGTTTGTGTTTACATTATATATGTGTGTGTACTGTGTATAATTATTTTGTATATATATTTAAATACACACACATGCATGTATATAAGAATTTTTTTTTAATTTATATATAAAATATGTATATATATATACACTCACCTAAAGGATTATTAGGAACACCATACTAATACTGACCCCCTTTCGCCTTCAGAACTGCCTTAATTCTACGTGGCATTGATTCAACAAGGTGTTGAAAGCATTCTTTAGAAATGTTGGCCCATATTGATAGGAGAGCATCTTGCAGTTGATGGAGATTTGTGGGATGCACATCTAGGGCACGAAGCTCCCGTTCCACCACATCTCAAAGATGCTCTATTGGGTTGAGATCTGGTGACTGTGGGGGCCATTTTAGTACAGTGAACTCATTGTCATGTTCAAGAAACCAATTTGAAATGATTCGAGCTTTGTGACATGGTGCATTATCCTGCTGGAAGTAGCCATCAGAGGATGGGTACATGGTGGCCATAAAGGGATGGACATGGTCAGAAACAATGCTCAGGTAGGCCGTGGCATTTAAACGATGCCCAATTGGCACTAAGGGGCCTAAAGTGTGCCAAGAAAACATCCCCCACACCATTACACCACCACCACCAGCCTGCACAGTGGTAACAAGGCATGATGGATCCATGTTCTCCTTCTGTTTACGCCAAATTCTGACTCTACCATCTGAATGTCTCAACAGAAATCGAGACTCATCAGACCACGCAACATTTTTCCAGTCTTCAACTGTCCAATTTTGGTGAGCTCTTGCAAATTGTAGCCTCTTTTTCCTATTTGTAGTGGAGATGAGTGGTAGCCGTTGAGGTCTTCTGCTTTATGCTTTGCTGCATACCTCGGTTGTAACGAGTGGTTATTTCAGTCAAAGTTGCTCTTCTATCAGCTTGAATCAGTCGGTCCATTCTCCTCTGACCTCTAGCATCAACAAGGCATTTTCGCCCACAGGACTGCCGCATACTGGATGTTTTTCCCTTTTCACACCATTCTTTGTAAACCCTAGAAATGATTGTGCGTGAAAATCCCAGTAACTGAGCAGATTGTGAAATACTCAGACCGGCCCGTCTGGCACCAACAACCATGCCACGCTCAAAATTGCTTAAATCACCTTTCTTTCCCATTCTGACATTCAGTTTGGAGTTCAGGAGATTGTCTTGACCAGGACCACACCCCTAAATGCATTGAAGCAACTGCCATGTGATTGGTTGATTAGATAATTGCATTAATGAGAAATTTAACAGGTGTTCCTAATAATCCTTTAGGTGAGTGTATATCAGGACTGAAATTGTTTTACGTAATACATAATCATACGACACATAAGTATACACTTGACCGTGAAGAATTCTACGATCTTTGGAAGATGTGCACACCAGCTAAATCTGTAAATTGTATCAAAAATGTTAATTTAAAGATGACTATTTCTAAATAATGCAGCCTGCATATGTAGATAAGACAATCCAAAGTCACTGGTGCCCACATGCACAAATTAAACGTATTTCTACCAGATGAAGTCAGGATGGAAAATACTTATTAACTTTGTATAGTCTCACTCCAAGCCTGGTTTCAGAGCTGCTCGGAGAAGATAGACATGCACCAGTAAACACAAATTCATCCAATCCCTCTGTTATGTATCACAGACCTTGTGGATTGCATCATGAAAACAATTAAGAGCTTCTGGTATCTCATTTTCATGTAAATCTAAAGCAGCTTAAAGTAACTTCTGGCTTAACGTATGCTAAATATAATGGGTGCTATTGTCATGTTAATGACCAGCATGTGGTTTATTAGCAAAATTGACTTTTATATGGAGGGCACATCAAAAAAATCAGTTTGTACGATTTACATAAATTTACAGAACTCAAGGATAAAAAGCAACGCAATCACGTTAGAGGCAGAAATGACACTAAACAAATTGTTGGGTTTTCATGTTTTCACAGTCACGGTCGAAAACAGCTGTGCAGCTTAATAACTTTAAGGAAAGTGATACGTTCTTTGATTAATAGAAAATTCAAAAGAATAGTATTTATTTGAAAACGAATTTTTGTAACAATTTAACTATTTTCTGATCAATTTAATGTATCTGTGCTGAACAAATGTATACATTTCTTTCAAACAGAAAAATCAGTCAACGTTTGTACAGTAGTGTCTGTCTACAATCTTACACACATTCCATTTTAAATTTGTATTGTTTATTTTCTTTACCTTTTCTGTTTTGTTGTAATACCTACTATATAAGGACCCCCCCCCCCCCCCCACACACACACACACACTGCTGCTCCCAGTCCAATGAGAATTCAGCTCGAAAAGAAACCTTTTAGTGTTTTTTTGTGTTTGTTTGTTTTGTTTTTCATTAGTATTCTTGTAAACTCCTGCATTAACTATACTTGGATAGAAATAAGTGAATTATCTGACCCCTAAAACATAACATCAAGAAAAAAGACACATAAAATCAAGTGTCATGTCACTTGAGCACAAAATGAGAGTGCAGACCGAGGAAGCGCTCTACCTACATTTACTCAGATCACATTTCAAGACCTGAACACAGCCAAGACACACATACCGTAGAACAAAAGCCTTCCTCACATGAAAAAAAAAAAAAAAAAAAAAAAATCATTTTATAACAGTACTGGACCCTGAAGTCTACTTAAACAGAGAGAGTCACACAAGGACAGTTTACCCTTCACTCTTACAGGCAGACATAAAACCCAGGTTTAATATTATTATGCAAAACCTTTTTTCTCCTAAAGTCTGGGTGATTAGAGGAGGAGTGCCTGGAACATTATATCTCCCTCTGGATGTCTCCGGGACTGATCAATACACCAGCATGATGGGAGATTACCCAGCCATGAGTAAAATGCCTTTAGCTGGAGGAGTGTATTCTACATGTTGTCCTCCAGATTGTCTTTCATAAGAGAGTGGGGCTGAGTTAATTTACAACTTGACAGGCATAACGTTCCGCTCAGGTGACATTACCCGCGGAACTCAATGACATAGCTGCTTAAGCATGTCTATTACGAAAGGTTACAACCAGGCTCCCAGTGTGCCATGCGATGGACATTAACGTCTCCATAAATCGCCTATTGAATTACAGTCAATACATGTTGCAAATGCCACAGTACGTGCAGGTTATTAAACTGTAGTGGCCCTTGAGTCCTCTAGGGGGCAGGCTATCAGCATATAGTGTTGTTGATTATTAAAGTCAACATTAAATCAAAAATGAATTTTTCTTTTTTCAGAATGTTGCCGTTTATTACAAATAATGTATTTGTGCACATCATTATTGTTTTAAAAGCGTAGGGTCAGTTCTGGCAGGTCAAGCTCGCATCAGCTGATCCACGTCTACCTATAGGAATACGACGCCTATCCTTAGTATTATCAGCAGCTATCGCGTTTCTCAGGAGCTAATTACCCTCCTCCATCCCCAGCTCCTCCTCTCGTCCAGTCAGGATTTGGCATTCTGATTCGCCTTGAATCAGAATAAATTCTCGAATTATGTTGTACTTTAAAATCTTGAATTAATGATATCTGCAATACATTCATGTTGGTTCTGTTCTGTTTACCCTAAGGGGGGGTATTGCTGCTCTTATCCATGCTAGGCTGCATGGATGCGCAGGGAGTTCTTGCCCAGAACGGAACCATACCGCCAATCCAAACTGTATGCTAATTGTCAATCGTATTTGACGATAGTGGTCCTGACAGAAATCTGTTCTCTTCATGATGTGTGTTTCGGCGGGGGCTGGGACTAAATCTCTTCCACAACTGACTGCAAATGGGGAACTTCCTATGATCCAATCAAATCCCAAGGATGAAATCAAGTCTCCTCCTACATTTTTTTTTTTATTCTTCACATACCAGAAGCCGTTTCACTCAGATATACGTCGCGATAGGGAAGACTATCACAACGTCCATTTCATGTCGACTTTAAAAAACTAAAAGAAGTCTGTTTCCAGTGATAATAACACCAGAGATCAGACATTAGAAAGAATACGATAAACACAAAACGTGCATTAATCAAGTAACTGTCAAGTAATACAAGCCGAATAACCACCTGACACTAAAGTGTTTTCGTCCGTTAATGCTTCATGTCAGGCAGGGAAGTAAGGCTCCTGGGACTTCCAGAGGAGGTGCCCGACAGTCAGGCTAACCCAAAGCAAACAGTTGACAAAGCGTTTCATCCGTTAAGTTCTGCACAGTTGTAGCAACGTGAGAGGGGGTAGACAGTTCTCACAGCTGAGGCAGGACATGTGATTTAGCACACTCAGCCAAACCTAACACACTAACAAAGGAACAACAAAGGAACAGCAAAGAGCCCGATAACAACCTATAAAAAACATCCTAATTGGTAACTTTAAAAGTTATGTAATTAAGGGTGGAGAACACAAATGCATAATAATATTTAGCTGCATTTAACTATGAATTTATTTAATTTCCATCTCTATATTGTTTGTTTTCTTATGTTTATCAAGATCTGTTTTGTTTTAATATCTTTGTTGTTAGTTTTTGTGTAGATAACTAAGTGTATTTTAATCACCTATATTGTTTGTTCTTCTAATTGTTCATCAAGATGTTTTATTTCTATATCTATATAGTTTTTCTTAATTGTTTATCACGTTTATTTCATACCTATAAAACAAAAGAAACAAAAATTAATATATATATATACAAATCAATAGCACACTGTTGTAGCCTTTAAAAAAAGGGCTTCATTTATGAAACTTCCAAAAATATATGAGTAAAGTCATATTAATTTGTGTGTAAAATGAGCGCAGAATCTCTCCTCCGGATTCGTGAACACTTCATTAAAATTGTAAATTAAATTATTTGTCAATGCAGGCATTTGCATTAAAAAACTAAAAAAAAGAAAAAAAGAAAATGCTTAACCATTTAGCTTAACTCATCTGTATATAGTGTGCATCATTAATATGGTGTATGAATTTGATCATTTAATATCCCTGTTGTACATTAAAGCACTTGAGTGCTATTGTCAAGTGAAGATGAATCTCTTTTATATATCAATATATTCAATGTACATCAACTACTGGTCTATTAAGCATTATTACTGTTTAATGACTTATTAATGAAAGATATGTGTTACCACATTTATATCCTTCCAATTTGAGAAAAAAACATTCTCTATGAATTTCCAACATGTGAAAACATTTAAAACTACATTGGTCATTTGTACGAGTCCACCCTGCATGCTGCAGACACATGCTGTAGACTTTTCCTATTGGCTGAACAGCAGTAACATTTAGATATGGATGGACAGATGGCAGATAAGACCATAGAGATGGAAAATCAGTGATTGATGCCATGGCGTTTTCTTGTGAAACTCTCTCCCTTTGAAATCTACTGGGGGTGATTAACGAATATGCCCTGGGTCACACACACACACACACACACACACACACACACACACACACACACACACACACACACACACACACACACACACACAGGGATGATGTATCAACGTGTGACTGTTTTTCAGTGGCATTACATACCCTTCAAGCATATATTGACATGACTATTATATGACAACAGAAAATTCATTCTTGCATGACTAAGTGAGTCAGGGCACGTGTACAAGCGCACATTATTTTCCTGATGTAACACTCATCAAGCTGCACAGTTATAATGCCTCAGGTGGTGACAGATATTACTGCTGGACCACTGGACACAGTCTTACCATGCAGTTCATTGCAAAGTGGTTGTGTTGGGTCTGCAGCTCCAGCACGTGCTGATGTTTGGCTCCTATCTCTGTGTAGGTTGTCAGGAACAGGCCTTTATTATGGACAATCCAATCAAACATCTGTTGAAAGGAAAAAATGGAAAGCATGGACTGTGAAATATACTGGAATATTGTTTTTATGTCATACTTCAATACACTCTCATTAAGAAACACTATATCAATGTATCACACTCTATCAATGTTTATCAAAACATGACTTTGGTGAAATTCTGAAGGATTTGCTCATTCAGATTCTATAAAATCTTGCTTATCTTTGGGTTTATTTGTCAACAACCATATCAAATGATTTGGTTTTATTTTTTGTTGTTTTCTTTATATTTTTGAGAGAAAATTCTGACTAATAAATTGTCATTGTTGTTTCTGCTCGTAACGCTTTTATTTGACTGTATATAGATAGGTTTAACATACAGTAGTCAATATTTTAAGTGGATCAAAACCTTTCATCAATGTTATACATGAATTTTGAACAATACCCGTTCTTGTCTTAGGACTTTGATGAACTTTTTTGATCCTCTTCAAATGTTGACTACTGTATTTAACTGTGCTTACTTCTCATACACTACCAATAAAGTGTTTGGGATCAATATGATTTTAAATAAATTAATATTTCTAAATTGATTAAAATACATTTTATGAATTTAAATTAAATGCTGTACTTTTGAACTTTCTATTCATCAAAGAATCCTGAAAAAAAGGAAGAATATCAAAATGATTTCTGAAGGATCATGTGACACTGACGACTGGAATACAATATTTTGCTGTATTTTTGATCAAATAAATGCAGCCTTGGTGAACATAAGAGACTTTTTTGGAAAACACTAAAGACTAAATAACTTGGTATTATGCAGTTACAATGCATGAACACTGGTTCCATTACTTACCTTTACTGTACCATGGTACTGGCGAAGTGAATTGTTATTAAAGTGGCCTTATTATGCTTTTATATCCCCTTTCATGGCGTATGTAATATGGCTGTTTGTGGGTGTAAAAGGTCTGCAAAGTTTTACAGATCTAAGTGCATGACAAAACGAGTCGTCAGCAATTCCAGTCTCATTTCCTCTTACATACCTACGTAACAATGTAACATTTCCATAATGCCAGCCTATTGTTTTTATTGGCTTCTTTCAAACAATGTATATTTTGACCCGCCCTCAAACAATGTTGTTGTAGCTGAGGCTGGACAAGTTTGTTTTGTGTTGTCGACATCTTGAGAAGATGTTGTTTTCAGTGCTGCAAATCCACTTTGCATGCACTTCAAAAGAATACAAGCACTGAGGAAGCCTCCGGAGCTGAAATTCAGATATGGTAATGAGGGTTTTGTTTTCAAAAAGCTCTGTAAGCGGTAGACCAATCACAACAGACTGGGCTATTTGACCAATCAGAGCAGAGTAGGCTTCTGGAAACGTGGGGTTTAGAGAGGGCACTTCGAGAGACTGAATCTACGAACACACCATTTTCAGAAATTAGGGGATGTGCAATGTATATTATGGGAAAATGAAAGTGTTTTTTGACCTTTGATGCGTGCATTCTATTGTAGGAGACCTCCAAAACAAAATTAGGAACCTATAAAATAGCATAATAGAGGCACTTAAAGAATATAAAATATAGAACTCTTGAAATATCACATGCAATTATATAGAGTACAAATATTATGTATTAAACGCTCTTTGTATGTTGCATCGTGACTTATGTTATTGTTCTAACCTTATATTATATGTAAACCTGTCAAGTTCTGTCCTTATTAAACCTCACATATATTGTAGTATGTTCATTCATACCTTCTCTGCGTCTTGCTGAAAGAGTCTTAGCTGGAAGCATTGATCCAGTTTGACTTTGCGCATGTGCCAGGCTTGGTGGAGATGTTGGCGCGTGCCGTGGAGTTTATCCAGAAGTGCCTGGACTTTTGGAGCTAATCCCTGGATATCTCCTCTGCCTTTCTCCCCACACTGGATTAGTTGAAGCAGGCGTTGACCATCAGTATCTAACTCCTCCACAGGAGCTTTAGTGACCTTTTTCTTCAGAGACGCGTGTTCCTCCATAGCACGCCGAGACCCGTCCAGGTCTGACGGCAGGTCCCGCTGGGACACCATGTCCTGGAGCTCGTCCAAACGGGCTAGGATGCGAGCCGCATTGCTAGTGAAGTCTTCAAAGGCCACTCGAACTTCGATCCACTCCTCGTGGTCGTAATCCAGACTGCCCTCGAAGTCTGGAGTCAACTGGGAAGGATCGACGACTTTGGTCAAACCCTCGAGGGACACCATGATGGTCTGAAAGGATGAAAGTAGGACACTTGGGTTCATATTCTCAATGCATCAGATTTTGAATACGATAACTGAAATAAAATTAAATATAAAACAACTTTCCTATTTTTTTCATCAAAATTTTACATTTTCATTTAGTTTAACATAATGTACTAAAAAACTAAAACTAAAACTGAACATTTACTAGTTTCAAGGAGATGTTGGCGTGGTGATTTACTAGGTTTTGAAATTATGTTTAATATCTGTTGAATATCTTCTTGATATTTTACTATTAATGTTTGATTTCTCTGCATTGTATCTACAAGTTTTGACATATTTTTTATACCTTTTTGGCCACATTTTTGCAATTTAATATCAAAATGTATTATTTTACATGCGGGTCTCCTTTTTCGTGACATCTTTACAACAACCAAAACCGATCACTGCTACCTATGATAATAATTTGGCAGCTCTGGGTCCTGAATGGATCACTTTTGTCAGCGGGAGGTTTCCAAGAAGCTCCAATTGTTATTTAAAACAACAGTGCAATTAAACACTGATTGGATGATGAATGCAAATCCTATTGAATCAGTTACATGGAACACTTTACTTAAAGGAGCCAGGAAAACATTCCAGACATTGCAGCTCAGGTCATGTTATTAGAGATAACAGCAGAGACATGAGGGGACCGTGGACACTTGAGACTTGCTGGTGGATAGAGACTTAGAGAGCAGAACTTCAAGACCGTCTGTTCTGCATTAACCTAACGCAATTAAAGGTATTTTCCAGTGTTTAGGTGTAAACAGCTTCAAATCATATTTGTGATGCAGTTATAAACACCTATTATGTATCAATTACATATATATTACAGTGTAATAACACTTTTTAAGCTTGTGCTGCATTAGATGTGTTAATTTAAGAAACCTCCATTGGGAGATTAAGCCTTCAGATGAAATATATCACTAGTGCACGTCTTCCTCTCAGCTGTTTGATGAAATAGGTCAGAAGTAATTTCGAAAGCTCTACTTTCACACCAGCAAGATGACATGTTCTAGAATGTTCTTTAAGCATATTGCGTTATCATTTTTGTTTTTATTTATTCAGATAAAACAAAAGCATAACAGATTTTAGAAACATTCAAAACAACATCTTGTTGAAAATACCACAAACAGAACTCATAATTTGCTGTCACTTTCTTTAACGTACATTCACAGGTTTAAAGTGCTCACCTCAAATTCAAACTTGGAACTGCCGAAATTCGTCCTCTGCTTCTGCCAGAAGTTGTCAGGTTTGATGATGAGAGCGACGTGGATGCAGGAAGGAAACGATTCCTGTAGGATCTTCAGCAGAGGTTTGATAGAGTCCCATTTAGATCCACGCATATCCACGATGACCGTGAAGCCATGTCTGCTCACCTCCTCACTACACGAACAAATAAAAACACAGCATCAGCTCTTCTGCAAACCGCTGACACTCACGTCATTAGGGAGAGGTAAATGAGAGCCACTGCTTTTAGAGATAGCGACCAATCCCTCTCGGTTTAAATCAAATGTAGTGCATCAGATATAATGTATGACCCTGCATGAAAAATAACACTTACCCAAATATAATATGCAAAAGGTAAATAAACCCTTCTGGCTAAATTGAAAGAAAACTGCTACAGGACAAAAACAAACAAATAAAATGCTAACTAAACAGCTCTCTAGCTTGAAAAACAGCCTGTTAACTCAAGAGTGTTTTCATATCCACAGCTGCACTTCTCTGGTCTGACTCTTACACAGGAATGAACACTGAACAACTCTAAATCATTCTGACCTCCCTCTCTGTGAGAGAGTGAGATAGAGAGAAAGAGATAAGGGGGAGGAAGAGTGAAATAACACAGAATGAAGAGAGGGATGAGAGTGAGACAGAGAGAAAACAAGAGAAAGGGATGTGTACCATTTTTTATTTGATACTTTTATTCAGCAAGGGTGTATTCAATAGATCAAAAGTGGCAGTGAAGAAATTCACAATGTTACAAAAGATTTATATTTCAATCAACTGCTTTTCTTCAAACTTTCTGTTAATCAAAGAATCCTTTTTGTTTTCACAAAAATATTAAGTAGCACAATTGGAGTAATGGATGCTGAAAATTCAATAAGAGGCTTGTTTCAAAAACAGTTAAAATCGTACACACATACATAAATAATTAGCAAGAAACCACGCCTGTAATTTTAAGTGCTTATATGAATCCTTTATATTAATTGATGTAATGTTCTTTAAATCATCATCTTAGTGGAGGTACTACTTTTCTCGGCGGATTAAAGGTGCTCTACGTAACTTTTAGCGGCCTCTAGTGGTGATGTTTCAGATTGCAACCAAATTTTACAAGAGCGCTCGTGCTCGAACTCATAGACAATACCGTCTATTACGCAAATATCTCGGCGAATACTAGACGGATTCGGCGAGCACCGAGCTCGTTGGGACCATCTAGTCGAGCTGAAAAGAACCATATAAGTTCCATAGTTTTTGGTGGTGTTTTCGCGGAGATATTAGCCGAAAACCATCGGGCGCGCTGCAAAATTGCGGACGCCGGTGACGTCACGATCTCAGAAGAAAATCGCTCGTATCTCTGGAACGCAAAGACCCAAAGAGCTCAAATTAGGGGGAGGAGGTCCCAGGGGAACCCTTGCCCGAACGCTAGAGTGGCGGGCCTTGGGGATCCCCCCTACTGGATCGCCGTTCGCTGGGACCCCCGATTTCGAACGGCTATAACTCGGGGAGCCGGGCGAGTTGGACCTCGGGGGTGGGCTTGTTCGAAAGGCCCCGTCCAGCACTACGAACGATTAGAGTCTTGGGAATATTGATCAAAGATTGACTGAGATATAAGCCGAAAAACGTGCGCCTTTAACCGGACGTAACTCCCTGACCGTCTACAATAGACTGTATATAAGGAGAGAGGCTCGGGAGCGCGCATGCACGTCACATCCGTTGGATTTCGCGGTAAATCCGACCCGGAGACTTCACATAGAAATAGGAATACTGGCCTTCAGAGGTAATAGCAAAACTCGACAAGTGGATCATTTTAATGTGTGATTACAACCCCTTCACACACAGGCAATAAAAAAAGGATTCATTTTAGTAGAAAAGTTACATAGAGCACCTTTAATGTTATGTGTTACCGACGTGATTCCCGTGGATGAATGTCTGGTATCATTGCATATTTCATATGAAAATTACTGGTTTTACCTGCTTTATATGGTAATAAGAGTTCAAAAGTGATTTTATTATACTAGTCTATATCAACACATAAAATGAAAAGTCTTGTGGGTGTACATTCAAAACAGTGAGTGTTTAGACGTGATGGCATCAATCTTAACTTGTATCAAGTCAGGAATATTCCTTCACAGTGTGAAAGAATGAGAATGGAAGAGTAAGGAAGAGAGAATATTCTTAGGAGTGAAAAAATGGATGGAGGAAAGAAATGGAAGAGGGATGGAGGACAACCAGTGCGGCCTAAAATTTTCAGTTTCAGGCCAAACAACATATCTACACCCCTGGCTATCCGATACACACCAGACACCAAAACCAACAACCCTAAGCGTCTATACACTCCCTCACTAAAGAGTTGTTTTCCTAACCAGGGGCCACATCTGGGTCTCCAACATAATACTGAATATCTGCACTGCCAAGCAAAGGGTTAGAAGTAAGTATCCCAACTAAATTCTATGTCCTTTGAAGTATGTTATGTGTTTTCAAACTGTCATGTACAGTGCAAAAGTGGAAAATGTGTTTACAGCCGTCGAGAAGTTGAGGTTTAATTTCTGTGGCTCAAACAGAGTGATTATGGACAACAGAACAGAAGTAAAGTTTGGGAGAACCCTGAGGCAGATGATAACCTACATAAAGTTTTGAACTGTGCAGAGCTAAAACCCTCTGGCTGAAAGCAGAGTTTCACGTGGAGCTGGTTGAGTTTCACTGAGTCGAATCAATGCTAACTACAGAAGGACACAGCAGGGAAAAGACAAATTGGCCATGTGATGTCTAAACAAACCAGAGAACAGGGAGCTTCAAAACAAAAAAATAAAGACAAAATCAGGATTTCACAAAAAAATACATTAACTAGACTTGAACGTCTTCTCAAGAAAATGCAAAGATTACCTCACCACAGCAGTGCTAAGGTGTCCTGGGTGGTTGCCAGAAAACTGCTATGCAGTGTTAGAGTGTGTGTAATAAGACTGGGAAAAGCTTAGCCATGGGCATGACATGTGTATATGAATATAGATATGAAAAGAAATTAAATTAAACAAAATGAAAACGTCGGTTCAATAAGTAAAGGTGCTTCCTTGAGCTGTAGTTTTCATTTAATAAGAAACACACTAGTAACCCTCCAGAGCACACAAGCAACTGTTTCAATGCCAAATCAACCACCCAGAACACCCTAGCAAATACAGAGAACACCATAGCAACCACTTATCAATGCCCTAGCAACCACCTAGTGACGCATTAGGAAGTCTCTAAAACAAAATCCCTAGCGACCACCTAGCAACGCTCTAGCAATCCTCTAAGACACCCTTGCAGCAACGCCACTCAGAACACACCGATGCCATAGCAGCCACTCAGAACACCCTAGCAGCCACCTTGCAACAGCGCAGCAAACCACCCAGCAATGCCCTAGAAACCACACATAATACCCAAACAAAGACCTAGCAACACCAATCAGAACATATCAATGCCACAGCATCCACTCAGAACACCCTAACAGCTGCCTAGCAACATCATAGCAATTACAGAGAACACCCTGGCAACCACTTAAGTAATACAGAAACAACGCCGGACACCCTAGCAACAACCAAGAGACGCTTTAGCAACCCTATAACACACCCTTTAGCAAAAGGCTAGCAATGCCATCACAACTGCTCAGACCACTCTAGCAGACATCAAGCAATGCCTAAGCAGCAACCACCCAAAACACACTAGCAACAGCCCTAGCAACCACCAAACACCCTAGTGAGCACAACCGCCTAACAACAAAATGTATGAAGCACCACGCACTCACACAAAAGTCACTTTCAATCCAAGCAGCTGTCTGTCAATGCAGTGAATTCGCACCACTAACTGAACTAAATTCCTTATCGCGTGGATTCCTATTAAAATGACTGGATTTCATTGGTGAAAATTCAAAAGGCAATGGTAAATATGACAACACATTGAAAGGGGCAATTTTAAATGAATTGGCAAAAAATAGATAGTAACACTTTACTTGAAGGGGTGTGCATAAGACTGACATGACACCTTCATAACCATGACATGACATATGTCATGAATATGAAGTAGGGTTTATGCATGTTTATGACAACTGTCATTAAGTCTCTTTCGCTCAATAATGACATTTTGAATGCAAATATGACATTGTTTAGGATGTCTTTGTTATGACATCTTGACATAAACCATAACATAACATAACCTGTCAGTGTCTTTGTCATGACAACTTGACATTAAATTAAGTTAAACTGTCATGTGGTTGGTTTTGACACTAGCTGTCATGAGGCCATTATAACTGTGTCATGAATATTTTTCGTGACCTCAACTACAGTGGTACAAATTGAATTTGTCATTAAAAAGTTATAATGGCTTCATGACAGCCAATATCAAAACCAACCACCTGACAGTTTAATGTAATGTTAACCAATAAAGCTAAGTGGTTTCTTAAGTTTGATAATTAATCTGCTAGGTCATGTTTATGACAGGTTGTGTTGTCTTAGTAATGTCAAGTTGTCATGACAAAGACACTGACAGGTTATGATGTATTTGTTTATGTCAAGGTGTCATAACAAAAACATCTCAAACAATGTCATATTTGCATTAAAAATGTCATAACTGAGCGAATGACACTTAATAACAGTTGTCATAAACATGCATACAACTTCCTTCATATTCATAACATGTGTCATGTCATGATTATGAAGGTGTCATGTTAGTCTTATGCACACCCCTTCAAGTAAAGTGTTACCAAATAGATAAAACACATGCCCATCTTTCCTTGAGCAGCTGTTCACATGATTCAGTGTCAAATGATCCTTCAGAAATCATTCTAATATGCTGATTTGGTGCTCAAGTAAACTTTTCTTATTATTATCAATGTGGAAACTTGTGATACAAATGTGATACTTTTTTTTCAGGATTCTTTGACGAATATAAAGTTCAAACCAACAGCATCAATTTTAAATATAAATCTTTACACATTTTTTTTTACGGTTACCTTTTATCAATATACTGCATCCTTGCTCAAAGAAAGTATTAGACAGACCACAAACTTTTGGGATTCCCGATCATGATAGCGTGGATTCCTATTGAAAGGACTGGATTTTGCTGGTGAAAATGCGCCTAGCAATCGTAAATGTGACAGCATCTTTATTAAATCCCCAATTATCCACCAAACATATACCAAATGCAGAGCTTGACCTGCTAAAGGCACCCACACACTACAAGATAATCGGGTCGATTTTGAGACCAACTCTCCCCTTTCGATAAATAGTCTCGATTATCTTCATGGTCCTACAGATTATTTTATCAGATTTTCCTGTGGTGTTAAAAGTGATTTAATCTGCTCGAAAGAACCTTGGGGCTGCACCAATTTTCAAATCATAAATATCCAACATGTTGAATATTTACGATCAGAAATCTTGTTACCTTTCTGTCAAGTATGACCCCTAATGTCATCACTCGACATAACGTCTCCGTTCGCTCCATCAGGGAGTGAGGGTTAAGTCAGTAACTGAGGCGTTGTGTGGGGGGAACCCCGAGGACAAACGTGCACGCACTCTGTAGATTGTCACGTGGAACGGAACGATACCCAATCAGAAAGCGAGCTGACAGAAGACGGACGCATAACATGACTTCATCCAAACCTTTTTCTTTTTTTCCCCGGTGAATTTTCTGTAAAAAGCAGTCCAAACACTATTATCGCAATTTCTTCTTGCCTGTTGTCTGGCAAGTTTTGTTTACTCTGAAATCACGATTGACCCCGAGAAATTTTGCGAGATTTTCTGTGTTCACAGTCGGGACTCTGGTTGTTTGTGAATGGAATCTGTTTGTTTGTGGTGTGCCGTCTTGGTCACTTCGTGGCACTCCACATACTATAGGGACAAAACGGTTACATTTATGATTTTTTATTTTCATGCTTATGGTATCTTACATTTTGAAAATCTGATAAGATTTTAAAATCTTTTAGTGTGGGCCAGCCTTAAGATGAACCCATTGGTGACTCAGCTGAAACAGCTGCTGGCTGGCTTCCATGGTTCGACTGGCTGCACCTGATCTATTATGACTTTGAATTTTGTTGCATAATAATGTTCACACTGACACAAAGACAAAGATGCACACACACACACAAGTAGTACCTGGGGATGCCTGCGAGGTACGCAATAAGTCGTCTAAGGTCCTCTTGTCGTATTCTGTCATGGTTGCTCCTGGCTGGAAATGTAAGGACTGGCCCTCCTCGACGGTCTCTTCCACCTGTGAGTCAAATAAACACACTATTTGCTTAGCTGGAACAACAACATTTCTGTCACTCAAGCATTAGTAAAACAGGGCAATTTCTAATCTCAAGAAACGAGTCCAACTAGCATACCTACTGTATATAGTGATGCTTTGGAACACCATGGCCTACTTATCATAGTTGACCACACCAAGACATTTCGGAGTACAACTCTTTTATCTGCAGTTTTTGTCTAATACAGAATATGATGCCTCATTTCATTGCTAGAGTAATACCATTGGTTCATATCGGTATTGCATATCAACTACATATTAAACTCTCTTTTAAGTGCAGAGGTGGAAGAAGGGCAAAATTGGAAATGAGTTTTATCTCTACTTAGGCAAGCTGAGCTGACGATAAGCAAGTTGGCCTGCCAAAGATTAAGATGTTCTTAAGCTATCTGGGTCAGCAGCCAGCTAAACACTCACTGCATTCCCCAGTGATGCTGTTCTGCCTTTGAGCTCACATATCTGAGAGTGTTAATGACTGTCACTGCAAATAAGTTTCCTCTTGTTAATATTCATAGGAATCCGGGCTTTTGGATAAGAAGCAAACACTTCTAAATAAGTGGCTTAGAATGTAGCTGTAACGGTCTTGTTCTGTTTTGTTTTGTTCTGTTTTCATTTTCATTTATTGCCGTGTTTTGTTTTGCAAAACATTTTGCACCCGTTCATCTTCGGAACACAGTTTAAGATATTTTAGATTTAGTCCGAGAGTTTTCTGTCTCTCCATTGAAAATGTATGTACGGTATACTGTCCTTGT
The DNA here is from genome assembly GCF_029890125.1 of Rhinichthys klamathensis goyatoka. Classification (NCBI taxonomy): domain Eukaryota; kingdom Metazoa; phylum Chordata; class Actinopteri; order Cypriniformes; family Leuciscidae; genus Rhinichthys; species Rhinichthys klamathensis. Next base: position 2,867,415 of record NW_026606559.1, read on the forward strand.
CCAGAAAGGAAATAAAGACATCATCAAAGTAGTCCATGTGACATCAGTGGGTTAGTTAGAATTTTTGAAGCATCAAAAATACATTTTGGTCCAAAAATAACAAAAACTACGACTTTATTCAGCATTGTATTGTCTTCCGGTTCTGTTGTTGAGCCGCGTTCAGTGACGCTGCTGACGTAAGACGCTGCTGACGTGTTATCAGTGCGCCCGAGCTTCGTTTACAGTCTGAGGAAGACGCACGCTGTAAACAAAACAATCTTCGCAAACATGTCTAAGGATTTCGACACAGAGGAAGACTTGCATTTTTTTGCCCAGCCATATTTATTCGAACTCGTGAACGCGGATTGACAACAGAACATGAAGACAATACAATGCTGAATAAAGTCGTAGTTTTTGTTATTTTTGGACCGAAATGTATTTCCGATGCTTCAAAACATTCTAACTAACCCACTGATGTCACATGGACTACTTTGATGATGTCTCTATTTCCTTTCTGGACAAGGACAGTATACAGTGTATACATTTTCAATGGAGGGACAGAAAACTCTCGGACTAAATCTAAAATATCTTAAACTGTGTTCCGAAGATGAACGGAGGTCTTACGGGCTTGGAACAACATGAGGGTGAGTCATTAATGACATCATTTTCATTTTTGGGTGAACTAACCCTTTAATTACTGCAACAGCAAACGATAGGCATACATTTGATTGTTGAGAAGCGAGCTCACTGGCTACTGACACAGTGGTAAGTCTGGGAACCAATCAGCTCTGCCCTATAGAGAATGATGTGATTGCAAACAGATTGTGTTAAGGACTTATCAGCCCGCAACATCTAGGGTTTCATGCCAGAACTTTATATAAATGTTTTACTGCTATTGTTTATATATATGTATATACGTATATATCGGATCCTGCATCCTTTTCTAAATTCTGAACTGGCTCACCTGATAGGAATGCCACCTTTTCTTTAAGGATGGGAAGAACTTCAATGGCCTTCATGTCTTCATTTCTATGGAACCCTGGAAGGAATCAAAAGCAGGTCAGTCTCCAAAACACATGATGACAAACACATTCATTCACACAACTTGTAAACAGGAAAAGCAACACGAGATTTAATTTATTCATAGTTTGATGAGACTACATTTATGAATCAGCAATCTGACAGGGTATGGATGACAGGGCAATAGCTGAAACATGACCAGTAATATTCCGGTCGGATTTTTATTTATTTCAATGTGTTTAAATGTCTTTAATTATATGGTGTGCCGTCAATAACATATAATAACATATCTAGTGCTCTATGTCATGGCCTCCCCAGTCAGAGATAAATGCCCTCTCCTCCCCAAAACTGATCTTCATTCTCTCTCTCCCCCGCCTACTCACCAGATGGCAAGATCTTAATTCACCCACGGCTTTGCCAATGCATGTGCAAATATAACATGCTAATGTGCTCTCATTGACACCAATCTCCCTTAATATAAAGCGTCAAAGTCTTGCATTAAAAAACTAATGAAAACGTATCTGTCTAAAGAATGACTGGGGCAAAAGTCATCTGGAAAGCACTGTGTTGTTCTTTAAGCATCTTGTTGCTTACATCTGACTAATAAATCAGACGAACTTCTGGTTAATATATACAAAAAATATTAATGTGTACGTGTGTTTGTGTGTGTGTGTGTGTGTGACTGAACAGAGACTCAAGACATGGATAAAATCAGTATCTTCTTTATTTAACACAGATGAGCAATAAGCAATACAGGTGAATATGATAGATATGGCAGTTTGCAGATGAATAATGGAATGATACTGACAGTCTCTTTATTGCAGGTGGAGTGGAGATCGTGGATGGATGAACGGATGACTGAGCACACACCTCGAGGAGGAACAGGTAAGTATCCAATTTGACACAACACTGAACAGGAGATGCTGGAGACAACAAGGAACAGGAAGACGATGGAGAGAGGTAGCGTATACTTCGGGAACTTGGAGTCAACAGGAAAGTGGGTCCTTTGCTCAAACGAGACCGGTCGAACTGACTGTGTGCTTATATGCAGAGGGAGATGATGAAATGTGAAGCAGGTGCGGGTGATCAGTCCTTAGGTGATTTCGACCGCTGTGATTGGTTGATTGTGGAGCCTGGCTAATCTGTTACTATATAGATGTATGAAATTTTACACAAATATTTTACACAATTTTCACTCAAAAATAATCAAAAAATTATTTTTATTAACAACTAGAATTTTGGAACTGACATAAGAATAACTCCCACTTCAGGCCAATCTGGTATTCTTATATATTTACCAATGCCATCTCATTGATATCAAAATGGTCAATATTGACTGGTTAATTGGCCTGGTCAATCTAAATCTGATAGATCTAAAAGTTTTTATTTTATTTTTTATTATTAGGACTATTATATGTTTTTAAGAAGCAGAAAAAACACCAATGTACCACTGTAAAAATAGCAATTTTTTTGTAATAGACAGTGGAGGTTGGGTTTCAAATTGGCAGGGCTGGATGGGTGAATATGTGCATGTTAATTGGAGGTTAATATCCACAGAAAGCAGCAACTTCCTTTTTACATTTTTTTCTTTAAAGCCATAGGGAAATAAAATTACCATATCAATCCCAGCACAGTCCAAATCCACACTCAATACAATGGTACAGTTCACAATAGGACAACAGACTGTAAACCACACCGTAACATAGGATCTTATCTGAGATAAAAAAAAAAAAACTATATATATATATATATATCCTGATAACATATGATTAAGATCACTATACTGCAAATTAACATATATTTTATGCTGTATTCAGAGGCAGCTAACAAGACCTGTATAATGACTGTGCTCTTCTTGAAGCAAAAAGAAGTAAACAAAACTAAAGCCTGGTAAATATAATCATGGTATCTGGGTCAACATATTGCTATGCAGCTATAAAGGCCAAGCGTATGCAGTGTTTGTCTGAATCATCATTATAAATCCTGTTCCTATTCAGTTATCTAAGTTACTCTTTTTGAATTGCTAGTAGTTTATATTTAGACAAATACATAAACTGCGTAAAAATATTATTCTGTATCAGCGATCCAACTGAAAGGCATAAGGGTGCAGTGCAGATTTCCACACTGCTATTGATTTCATTAGCTTTATGAGGGAGTCAGCAGAAGTCAGGCTTGATTGCCCATCATAACGCATTATGTCACTGGGCTAAATTGGCCACTGCTTCCTGGCGTAAGGTTAAGGTTGTCTGCAGGGAGAAATAATGGCTGGGGCATGTAGTATCCGGGGACTTGTGTGTTGTATATGTGTGTGTGTTTTATTTCCCCCAGGTCAATGACCTCATCACAATCCAATATTCGCATAACACTTGTGTGTCCACTCCCCCACCTTCTTCAATGACCTCATCTCAATCCAACATAACACTTATATATAATGTATATATGTCATACACATATAAATGTGTGTGAATTTTAAGTATGCATTCTATTTTTGCAATTCATTTACATTCAGCTTACATGGGTCTTCTGCTGCCACTGTATAGTTCCAGTGGCCCTAATACAACAGGAACCGCATTCCTATGTGGGAACTACTAGTGAATTTAAATGTTTTGAACAGAGACCTACTACCTAACTGATCATTACTTAGGCACACAAAACACTTCCACATCTATCCATATATATTTAAAAACATATTTTTCTTTAAGTTTTGACCTTCCGTCCACACCGAGACAGCATTTTTGAACATTCTCCAAAGTAGAAACATTTGTTAAAGCAACACAATTGCTGAACATTTTATCACATCCTTATTTCATTGTTCAGCCCACTTAGATATGTAAAACGAAAGGTTACTTAATTAATTTGTGTTGGGACTACATCAATCTTTTTTTTATTGTTTTTTATTAATTTAAACTGCATGGGTGGATTTAAATTTCCAGCATGCTTTGCATTGGACTGAACTGTGAAAGTAAATGTTGAAATTTAGTGTTTTTTTAATGCATTTTTGAGTAGTTATTTTATGCAGTTTTAATACAAAGACCTGTTAGTGTTTACTGTTTTTTATATTTGACTTTTACTGTTAATTCATCTATTGTTGATGTTTTTGTGGTTACCATAGTGCCACTATATCAGTATAGTGATAAATTAAAATTAAGAAATTAATTTAATGTAAACACTTGCTTTAAAAAAGTTGAGTAAAATCAAATACCATGTGTGAAATTTACTTCAAAAATCTGAAAGTAAAAATTGAGTAAATTTTGCACAAAAAAAATTCTAGTGACACAGTCATGTGATCCATTCAAAACAACCAAGAAGGGTTGTACTGCCATTGTTGTGCATGCTATCTACTTTCCAGTCTCTTCAGAATTTTTCAGTTTTTGATAGCACAAGAACTCATGCAAATTCAATCAATTGCGGCAATATTTGCGGCAGCTCGTATTTTTCTTATTTCACAAAAAAATTTTTGCAAAACAATTTGAGCTGAGGGGGAGAAAGCAGCTTACAAGCAATTTTTAGAAAACACTATGGGCAGAGAAAACTTCAACAATAACAACAACAACAAAATGTTTCAATTGATCAGAATGAATGTGTACACATGCAGACTTAATCATGTTCTTCCCAGACAAATCACCTTTAAAAGACACCTTTACCATAACCAGCTTAACAAGCTTCAACATAATAAATCAACAAAAGATAAAGCTACCTCTTCCTTTTAAAGGTGTAATAAGTGATTCTATACAGAAACATTTTTTGTTATGCTAGTTGAAAGTCTCCTCATATCCTGATAGCAATCACTATGTTATGTTACACTAAATGTATTTTAAAAATATATATCGTCTGTGGAAGGCGTAGAACCATAAAATGTGTGTTCCATCATCTCATTCGGTCCAAATGAAATGATAGCATGTTTTCCCTATCAGTCAACGTGTGTTTGCGTACCACTGCGCAGCCTGTTCACGCAGACATCATTCACATACGCTGTGCAGACAGAGCGAGAACGGCAGGCAAACAGTTGTTTACGTTCGTTATTGTAGTACTGTTACTCACTAGCCTGGGAAAACCCAGACAACTTCCGGCAAATTTAGATTTGCTCTGAAAGTTAGTCTGGCAAAGAGCTCATTCAAACCCATTTCCAATCCGTCGAAATCGCGGTACCAATCAGAAACGTTGGGGCGGGCTTTACACGATGACGACAGCACTGGGATTTTGAAGCAGATTTTGTAGCCTACATTACAAAGATGGATGCCGCCGTCGAACATCACTCGTTCGAATCAGCTATCGCATCTGTTTTAAGCGATTTGAACGTTTCCTTTTTGTTAAAAACCGAGCAAAGAACAACACACGGAGATATTTCTCCGCCGCTCTGCATACGTCATCTCCTTCATCGCTCTGATTGGTTTTAGGTCTATCCGCGACGTCCGTTGGTGACGCCCCTCTGGAAATGTCTATGATGCTTTGCCAGACCATAACTCAGTTACAACTGAGAATGGTCTGGTTTTAACCAGGCTAGTTACTCACTGTACTGTAAAGTTTTGATACATGATGTAATCCAATAACGTTGTCTCTGGTCGTCTCGCTTCTGGTCTGTGCACGTTCATGTGTTTTGGAGGAGGCATGGTTTTAGACGGCGATTTGCAGTGAGGCTAGGATCGTATGCTTTCAATGCTAGCAGGCAAAAGTTAGCATTTTTCAGATCACCTATTGCACTTTTAAGTTTTTGTACAAACAAGCTACAAAATTACACACAACACTTTGTTGATTGCTATTTTTGTCAGTTTCTTGGTAGCTTTGGTAGTTTCTTGGCTGCCCAACGTGAAATGTCATTGGCCCAAAATCCTGCTACAGAAATGTATATAAATCATTAAATATGTTCTGATCAGATGTGATGTGTCATGTCACCATTACAAACCGCTCTCGGCCCAGAATTCTCAGCACAGTTGACACATTTGTATAACATTCCAAAGAGCTCTGTTATCAGACCCACAGAGGAAAATGAAACCAGATCGGCCAGAACGGGACGGTTAAGCAATGGGAACGGTTTGACCCAATGGTGGAAAAGCGGCTTTAGATGGTTAAGTTTACAACAGCCAAATGGTAGAGCACCAAAAACCTCCTTCCGCTCAAACAACATTGCTATGAAAGAATTACCCTACCAAAAAAAAACCCACTTCCTCTTTCTCTTCCAGTGTCAGCATTCATTATTTACACTATTCACAGGGAGGGACGTTACAAAAAGTGCTGATCAGTAATAGGAGACACCACAAGCGGAGAACAATCATAATATTTAGTTGTGGCCAATGTTATAGCTAAAAGAGCACAATCTAAAAGAAATATCTAATTCTGCGGAAAAGCTATGCCAAATCCAGTGAAGCTAGTGTGGCTCAAGGAAACTTAAGCATTTCCCGCTGTTGTAATATCCTACAACAACAGGACCATGGGATTAACATCATATCACACAGCAGGCAAGCTGATTTAATGACACTTAGGGTCTGATGTTTCCAAAAACACCTAACTCTCCTTTGACAGTCTGGGACAGAGTAAAAATAATAATCAGCTTTGCTAATGCTTCCTAAATTAACTGGACCGCCAAGCGTGAAATGCAAGTTGTCAATCAACCCTGGGGTCCTGTAATCCATATTGATGACAAAACTGAATTTGAACACTATGGCTGCGCCCAAAATCGCATACTTTCTTGAGTATACTTATGTTAAATAAGGAATTACTTCACGATCGCTAGTGTTTCATCGTATGCACACTTCAGAGTCTCGACGGAAGAAGTAGATCATCCGGGGACTTTTTGCCTATACTTTTATGAGTACTGTGAATTCGGACTTACTGTCACATACTGTTTTTCACCTACTATATAGTAGAGAAGTGTGCGATTTGGATGCAGCCTATCACTGTATAGCTCAACAAAGGAAGTAATACTGGAGCTACATGCAGGGAAGTGTCACGCCGTTCTCCTGAGTAAAACAAAAGCTGTTTTATGATGCCCAGAGCTAGTCATCCAGCTAGTCAATAGTCATTGAAAATAGCCATGCATTTTGACGGGTTCGATCACTCAGACAGCTGTGCCCAGAGTAAATGAGGCTGTTAATATTCAGTTCACAGGCAAAATTCCCAATTGTGAACAGATGATGTCCTGGTGCTGGACAAGTGTGTGAACTTGACAAGCATTTAATGACATGACTACACAGAGAGCATGCAATGAATAGAATTGTGGTGCAGCCTAGCGGTTAATTATCTAGATTGGAAACCAAAAGGTTGCAGGTTTGAACCCACAAAGGGACTCGAGTGGCTGTCAAATGGCATCAAACTAACTTCAATTTACAGCCAATGATTTGCATGGTGTATCATTACATGGGTGGTACTGAAAATCAAAAAAAGATTTAGGATAGACCCATCTTGTTCATTCCAAGATACAATAAGTTGCATGTCTCTTCGAAGACATCATCACATTCAGAGAAATTTTTTTTTAATTACATAGACAAATATACAGTATGATGTTCTATTCACTGTGCACTTAAGCCCAAAGTATATTTAGGTTTTTACGTGTATGCTAGGGAACGCATAAAGATGTAATGGGGTCAAGAGATAATCACTAAGTTTAAATGAGGGAAAACATTTTTTTATCGGCCATAACATCTGTAGATAAATAGCGCAGACACTGAAAAAACATGAAACTTCCGAGTGTGCATGTGTTCCCGCACGCTATCAGATGGAGTATACCTACTTTAAAAAAGGATATGTGATCATTAAAGTTTACTTTACACTTTTTGTAAGGCCTGAAACAGATCAGACACGAAATCATTTGTCATATTTATTAAATAATCCAACCCCTCACCCAACAAGCAAACTATGAGTTAGAGTTTCTGTGGAACTACTCAAAACTGCAACTAACACCCAGATGCAAAACCAGGCACTGGCTACCATAGCAGCACAAAACACATCAGCAAAATAAAACTTTTTTACAACCCAAAATCATTTTAAAGAGAGTTTCTCACTCACTTCATTCACAACCAGTGTTGGGGGTAACGAGTTACAAAGTAACGGATTACAGTAACGATATTACTTTTTTGGGTAACGAAGTAAAGTAACGCATTACACTAAAAATATCGGTAACTACACTACTTTACTATACTATAGGAACGCGCTTTCCTGCGTTACCCAAGCCGTGTTTGCTTGTGTGTAAAGTTCTGTCTAGTGGTGCGTGCGCACCGTTGCCATAGAGATCGATTTGAGTGACATAGCTGCCGGTGCGAAGGAGAGAGGGAAATGGAGACGGAGACGGAGACAGGGGGTCTCTGCAGCGCGAGTCTCCGCTGACTGCACGCGCACCTCCCCAAACGGACGAGGCGTTTATACTCGACGCGCTCGCCATTGTACTATTCTGTGAAACGACGGGGCGACTCGAAATTGTCCTCTTAACCATCAGGAATCAACGGTGAGAAGAAGAAAGGTCCACACGTGATGGTGTTTATTTTAGTAGGCTACATCACCACCAATAACACTACAAAGTGTACGTAAAATCCAGTAAACCCTGAGATTATTACTTGTGACATTAGAACAAAATGTGGATATAAAAACATGTATGTAGACTATAGAACTAAATCAACGATCTCTTAAATAGTTTCTAATTTCACTAAACATTTCATTAAGTTTCGTGGACATTTTATAAAACATGGATCTTTCTATTAAAAATGCTTATTATGCTATTGTAGGCTCATTTTGTAAACATAAGCAACTGATTTAGACACGCAAACTGTGTGCCGGTGCGGTCACGGTGAGACGTAGGCTACATGCTTGGGCAGATTCGGCTTAATTCTTGAAGTCGTTCATCCTCGGATTCGGCGCCGCGCGCGCTGTTACAAAAACTCTTCTCAAGTCTTGGAGCACAGCAGGTAACACAAAACAAAATGAACAGGCTTGTTGCAGGGTTCATTGTAGAGGAATGCTTCCCCTGCCGACTATTGAATCGCCAAGAAAAATGCATTTTAAATTAAGATTAAAAATGTAAAAGTGACCTTTATTTTATTATTTTTCATTGACCACTTCATTTTTTATTTTTATTGCCATGAGTCGAATAAAAAGCTTGTTTTGTTCTCAGGAGAAGAGTTTATTCTCATGTTTCCCAAAGCCTGTGTTTTAAAACTTGTGTGTTGACCCCATTTTAAAATGACCGCACCATAGCCTCCTTTATCCTGTTGTTTGTGGATTTTACAGTGAGATATATTTCCTTGTGCAGACAGGGATATTGTTCTTTCATATGGTTTTACATGCTATTTTGTATATATTTATACAATAAACACTATGTAGACAGGCTAAGTGATGATAGGGCTATGATATTTGTCCATAAATTAAGAAACAGGAAAGTAAAGTAATAAGTAGTGAAGTTACTTTTCAAACGCAGTAACTAGTAAAGTAATCTCATTACAATTTACAGAAGTAACTAGTAACTAGTAACTAATTACCTTTTTTGAGTAACTACCCCAACACTGTTCACAACAGACTAATAAACCCCTTTTATCCCTTAAATGTATCCAATTTTCCCATCTTATGATTTTCTTTACATTGTTTTGCCCAGTGTGTATTAAATCAAACTATTTAAATGAATGTTTTAGAATTGCAAACCAAAGTTAACCAACATCACATGTATAATGTAATATCTCAACAACAACACAATCATTTTATCCAACCGTGATTGATCCCTCCCCTGAGTTTTGACTAACTCCACTTCCCCTTTGCTCACTTCCTGTTTGTAGCACAAGCCATGTGGTGTTACAGGCTAACCATGAAGTAGTTCTATTGATCTTGTTTATGACCCTTTTGCCTATTTTTGCACTGAAGTTTCTGGATTACTGATTTTGCATTGTTTGCTGATTGGACTGTCTACTTGTGTTATGAATCCTGCCAGTGCTTTGACTATGATTATCTGCTGTGTGACTTCAGCCTAATGTATACTTCGGCCTTAAGCCTTGTTTATACTTTCGCCTGGCTACGCACCACAAGCCTATGCTAACTGCGCGCACTCCTGCCCAAACAGATGAGGCGTTTATACCACTGATCCGCATAATGACTGGATTGCATATTGTGTTCTAAACTGCCATCAGGAACACCGGAAGTGTTCGAGTGGCCATCTTACTTTTCCCTACCGACAGTGGGCATCATTGATTTACAGCCAAAACATTGACCTAAAATCACCCGATTTTCAGCGTCTCAGTCTCACACGATTAGTTGTACGATATATGTATGTAAATGAATTGTTACTTCAGATGATACCTGTATGTTTATGGTATTTTCGAAGAGGATAAGTCATATATTGAAATCTTTAATGTGGGTGTGTCTACTGCAGATTTCCGACAAAGGTAATCAACCTAACACAAAAATATATTTCTTTATGTACGTAATTATGGTGGAAATATTAAACATGATCATATATCTGTGTTTAGTTGCAGAAATTGATTCGAAAAGCCTAAACAATAAATATGAATACAAGCCACTGTTACTATATTGCACTATTTTGTATTAAAATTCAAAGTTTACCATGCATCATCTTGGAAATAAAGCAGTCAGTGTTATTTGTCTGAATAAGTTATGATGATACATGTATTTTATTTCCTGATTGAGCAACATATTTCAGACTCTTAAAGAGTTTTACTAGAATTACAGTTTCCATTTGAGTAAAGTGTTATGTAGGCTATGTTGTTGAATTAGTTATTCATTTAACCATCGTTTAAATCATTAACTGCTTCAAAATGCATGATGTTAATGAAATCATTGAAACAGCCAACAGTATGAATAAAATCAATACTACAACACAACATAAATACATAAACACAACAGTACAAGGCATAAATCTTTATTTTGATTTCAGAATGCGCACTTTGACATTTGTGTCTTGTCTGCCTGCCGAGCTGATGTTCACTACTGTAATGATTATGAACATAACTTTTTAATAAGCAGGGGAAATTCCCGACTTTAGACAAATAACCATTTACATGTATAGGATATTTGTGTTGTAAGAATGTATAGGGAGACTTCAGATATGAAAACGCTGTGTCGTTAGGCAATGTTTTCTCAGTAAAATCATATAATTTCCTATTAATTCAATAGAATGCATGAGCTTACTGGGGAATACCAATATGGCGGCGCGGTTGCTTCACTTTTTATGACATCATGAGCAATCCAGTTCTGTAACGAAGGGTCGAAGACGTTCGGATCCATGTGCAGTAACTTTATTCACAATAAGTAGACAGAGAGAATGCAGTAAACACAAACTGGTAAACAGGGAAGATCCAGGCTCAGCAACAATATCAGGCAGGGGTCGAGGCAGGCAGCAGACAGAAACACGGAGACCAGGAAAACAGGCAGGGATCAGGAAACCAGGAAAACTAAGGAATATAAACGCTCAGAGATGTAGGCCGTGGCAAATACAAGACTTCACAATGGTGTAGTGAGTGGAAGTGGTTTATATGTGTGTGTGAATGAGATGCAGGTGTGTGTAATCAGCACAGTGCAGGTGTATGGTGTAATCAGTCCAGGGAGATGCATGATGGGAAATGTTGTCCGTGATAACCCAGGGAGTGCATGGCCAAGCGTGACAGAGCCCCCCCTTTAAGAGCGGCTTCCAGACGCTCAAAAACAAAAACGAAACAAAAATAAATAAAAAAACACAACAGTTCAGGAGGGTGGTGAAGCCGAGGTGGTCCTGGGGGAGGGATGGAGGGCCAGGTCCGTGCAGGGGAACGGGACCAGGGCACCACAATAGCGGACCTGGGTCGTGGAGCGTGGGCGGACCAGGCTGTGCAGGCGACCAGGGTGGAGCAGGCAGTTCAGGTGGCCAGGGCGGTGAAGACCCTTCGGGCGGCCACGACGGTGAAGACCCCTCGGGCGGCCACGGCGGTGAAGACCCCTCGGGCGGCCACGGCGGTGAAGACCCCTCGGGCGGCCACGGCGGTGAAGACCCCTCGGGCGGCCACGGCGGTGAAGACCCCTCGGGCGGCCACGGCGGTGAAGACCCCTCGGGCGGCCACGGCGGTGAAGACCCCTCGGGCGGCCACGGCGGTGAAGACCCCTCGGGCGGCCACGGCGGTGAAGACCCCTCGGGCGGCCACGGCGGTGAAGACCCCTCGGGCGGCTAGGCGGAGAAGACCCTTCGGGCGACCACGGCGGAGAGGACCCTTCGGCCGGCCACGGTGGAGAAGACCCTTCGGGCGGCCACGGCGGAGAAGACCCTTCGGGCGGCCATGGCGGTGCGGCCTTCATGGTCCAATCCAGGGTCCTACTGCCCCCCCCCAAAATTTTCTTAGGGGCAGCCATGGGGTCAGCGGCCTCTGGCGCAGGATCAGCGGGCTCTGGCGCAGGATCAGCGGGCTCTGGCTCAAGTGTGTGCGTAGCCCACACACACCACATGGCTGTGGCCATAATGGCCAGTGTTGCGGTCACTGAGGGCTCAGGTGGCGCATGCGTGGCGTGATCAGTCTCTGGCTGGGCAGACGTGACGTGAACAGTCTCTGGCTGGGCAGACGTGACGTGAACAGTCTCTGGCTGGGCAGACGTGACGTGAACAGTCTCTGGCTGGGCAGACGTGACGTGAACAGTCTCTGGCTGGGCAGACTTGACGTGAACAGTCTCTGGCTGGGCAGACGTGACGTGAACAGTCTCTGGCTGGGCAGACGTGACGTGAACAGTCTCTGGCTGGGCAGACGTGACGTGAACAGTCTCTGGCTGGGCAGACGTGACGTGAACAGTCTCTGGCTGGACGGTCTCTGGCTGGACGGTCTCTGGCTGGACGGTATCTGGGAGACGGGGTCCTGGAACGACAGTCTTCTTGACCTTCCGCACTGACATCAGCGGGGGTTGTGCCGCGGTGGACATCAGTCCTGGACGCCCATAGACCGAAGCCATGGCTAGTTTGATGGTTGAAGTGACAAGAAGTTTCTCAGGCAGTGCGGTCGTGATAACATCTTCCTCCACCTTCCCTACAGTGAAGAGGGATCCACAAAACTCCAGGACAAAGTCGATATACTGTACCAGGGTCCAGCAGGGGTCTTCCTCTGGCAAATTTAATTTAATGTCTGGGTCAAGTCCACTCCAGAAACAGTCTTTAATCATTGCATCATCACCAGGAACGAGGTGACTATAAACAAGAAACTCCTCCACATAATCCTCTATGATGCGATTAAACTGATAAATTGAACACAGTTTACTCAGCGGGTCCTGGTGTACAGCGAGTGGACCTGCATTGGCTGACTGGAGAGCATACAAGGCTGCTGGATCCTGTGTTGGTGAAGTCTTCTGTAACGAAGGGTCGAAGACGTTCGGATCCATGTGCAGTAACTTTATTCACAATAAGTAGACAGAGAGAATGCAGTAAACACAAACTGGTAAACAGGGAAGATCCAGGCTCAGCAACAATATCAGGCAGGGGTCGAGGCAGGCAGCAGACAGAAACACGGAGACCAGGAAAACAGGCAGGGATCAGGAAACCAGGAAAACTAAGGAATATAAACGCTCAGAGATGTAGGCCGTGGCAAATACAAGACTTCACAATGGTGTAGTGAGTGGAAGTGGTTTATATGTGTGTGTGAATGAGATGCAAGTGTGTGTAATCAGCACAGTGCAGGTGTATGGTGTAATCAGTCCAGGGAGATGCATGATGGGAAATGTTGTCCGTGATAACCCAGGGAGTGCATGGCCAAGCGTGACAAGTTCTCTATATAGATCAGTGGTTTATATTATGTGCTCGCCGATGCACAATTCTTTGAAACGACAGGGGGTGACTCCGAGTAATTGTTCTCAAAATTATCAGGAAGCAGAAGACGTAAGGTACACACGTGACAATGTTTGTTTCTTATTACACTTCACCAAAACCAGGCTACAAAAGAACCAAAGAATCATGTAAAATAAAGTTAACCTTGAGATTAATACTTGCGACATTTCTACAAAAGATATATGGATATGAGAACATATTTATAAAACTAAATTAAACAACAATTTCTTAAATATTTTCTAATTTAATTTAGGGCTGAAACGATTAGTCGGCATTATCAATAAAAAATTATACGGTCCTGCAATAACGCGCTTTGCCCAGTGGGGCGCTATAGCACAATATCGTAATCCAATAGAACAAGACACAGCGCTTTGAAATTGGACACGAAGCTGAACCTGTAGAATGTGGGAAAGTTTAACATAACTACAAATAAATGTAAACATAACTACGAAAATGCCTTGTTGATGCTAGAGGTCAGAGGAGAATGGGCCGACTGATTCAAGCTGATAGAAGAGCAACTTTGACTGAAATAACCACTCGTTACAACCGAGGTATGCAGCAAAGCATTTGTGAAGCCACAACACACACAACCTTGAGGCGGATGGGCTACAACAGCAGAAGACCCCACCGGGTACCACTCATCTCCACTACAAATAGGAAAAAGAGGCTACACTTTGCAAGAGCTCACCAAAATTGGACAGTTAAAGACTGGAAAAATGTTGCCTGGTCTGATGAGTCTCGATTTCTGTTGAGACATTCAGATGGTAGAGTCAGAATTTGGCGTAAACAGAATGAGAACATGGATCCATCATGCCTTGTTACCACTGTGCAGGCTGGTGGTGGTGGTGTAATGGTGTGGGGGATGTTTTCTGTGCACACTTTAGGCCCCTTAGTGCCAATTGGGCATCGTTTAAATGCCACGGCCTACCTGAGCATTGTTTCTGACCATGTCCATCCCTTTATGGCCACCATGTGCCCATCCTCTGATGGCTACTTCCAGCAGGATAATGCACCATGTCACAAAGCTCGAATCATTTCAAATTGGTTTCTTGAACATGACAATGAGTTCACTGTACTAAAATGGCCCCCACAGTCACCAGATCTCAACCCAATAGAGCATCTTTGGGATGTGGTGGAACGGGAGCTTCGTGCCCTGAATGTGCATTCCACAAATCTCCATCAACTGCAAGATGCTATCCTATCAATATGGGCCAACATTTCTAAAGAATGCTTTCAGCACCTTGTTGAATCAATGCCACGTAGAATTAAGGCAGTTCTGAAGGCGAAAGGGGGTCAAACACAGTATTAGTATGCTGTTCCTAATAATCCTTTAGGTGAGTGTATATGATATTATATTATTTTATTGGCAATAAACAATATTGGGAGTTCGACTGACCCATTACTTAGTCATTCTGTCCAGTTTAGGCAACTTTTAAAATAGATTGAAGGACACAATCCACTGTAGATTGATATAATGTAGCAAAATACACACACTAGCCGTTACAGCTCAATTTACAAAACTGTGGGACTGATTCAAATGATTCTGCCAATTTAAGCCAAAATGAAAACATAATGGTTGAACAGTGTATATTGACTGAAACTGGCAGGCGCGGTCAGAGAGCTTCGATGTGAAACTTCTCATGCTCTGCGAGGTTCTGGCAAAACAAGGTAGGCAATATGGGCCTCCACTCTAATCATGTATGGATGGAAACTTCTGGCTGTGTGTATGTCTGTGTGTATGTTGGCTGGTGCTAGGCTACATTTCCTTTTTTTGGCTCCTGTCTAAATATAGGCCAGCCTCAGAGGTAAGGATGTGCCACTTTCTCAGCTTTGGGGATTGTGAATAAGCAGGCCAGTCCTCGGCCATGCCTCTGCGCACCAAGCCCAGTTCACATCTCATTCTGTCAGTCCACATCAATCATGTCAGAGACATAGACCTGATGGAATGAGGTGAGAGGTATTAGCAGGCAGTTATCCTAAGGTCTATATGACCAAAAGGGAGTCGGAGGTGAAGATTCAATATCCAGATCAGTAGTTCTAGAAACACCTACTTCAAGAAAATAGGGCTCAACAGATTCCAATGTATCCAATGTGCAGTCTGTCAACCAGCTGTTTATTTACCAACACAATTTATCAGCCAATGAGATATAGACCACCCATTTACAATTAATTTCTGCTACTAGACATACAGTATGTAGCCCTTTAAACCCATAACAACATTTCTCTTCATGGAACTACTCAAGCTTCACCCACTGTTTACTTAAGCAAACCCAACAGCTACGTTCCAAACCTGTTGTTTTGTGGCTAATGTCACATTTGGATGATCTTCCTGATGACAAGACCATCATATGTTGATCCTGGATCCTGGATTTTGGTCACCAGCATTGGATGTCCTCACTAGAGGTCAACCGATATATTGTCTTTACCAATTAAAGGTGCAGTCTGTAAGAATGACAAAATAGGTAGCAGTCCAATTCAAAATATCAGAGATCGTTTTTTCTCCCACCACCTGCTCCTCAGACTGGATGGCGCTCACACAGGTTGCCAGTTTGAGCACACGCAACAGGAACGAGCGCAATGGACATTGAAAATTGGCAAATTGGCAACGTGCAGTATCACAGACCAAAACAAAAACAAACATTCCAGCCAGGAAATTTCAAAGTAAAATAACTGGCTGTAAAAGTGTTTTTTAGTGAAACGAGTGAGAACTTAGCATGTTTCCTCAATATATGCAAACATATTATGGTATTTTTATGCTTTAGTAAAGTGAAAAAGTTACTTACAGAACCTTTAAACATCTGATCGCTTGATTATATCATTATTGTTAATTTTCTAACAAAGTTCACAATACATCAAGTGAAAACATACATTAACGTTTTGGTGCATATTATTGACTTAAAAATATATATTATTATTCAGTTTTCGGACATATTTTCAAATTTGAGTAATGAGTATCGGCAAAATTTGTCAACCATTTGGTCGACCTCTAATTCTCAACATGGTTTTGTAAAAAGTAAGGGTAAAAGTAAAGCCAGCTAGACCATCACCAAACCAGCACAGTCCAACCTGGATCAGATTTTTTTTTTTCTAGCGATGGAATACGCATAATTATTTTACAACTAAGCCTCCAGAATATATTTCAGATCTTCTTCAGGTCTATCAGACAACAAGGCTATTGAGCTCATCTCAAACATCACTGTTAAAGATCCCTAAATCTCGTCTGAAGTCCAAAGGGGATTGTGCCTTTTCAGTTGCTGCACCCCGCCTCTGGAATAACCTACCTTCAGATATCAGATGTTGTCCTAAATTGAGTGTTTTTAAATCACGGTTGAGGGCGCATTTGCTTGCCCAGGCTTATGGTTGAGCTAGTAGTTGAGTGTATCTTGTTTTACTGTTGTCTTGCTTTTTAATTGTAGTTAGTTTAGTGTCATGTTAAATGTTTATTTTTGTATTTTGGCTATTTATGCTGTTGGAATATTGTTTTAATGGAAAGCACTTTGGCCAACTCATGTTGTTTTTAAATGTGCTTTACAAATAAACTAAACTAAACTAGAATTTACCTCTTTTTGACAGCAAAACTGTCAGTTGTACTTAATCAGAATGATTTGAGCTATTGCACAGTAACCATTTCCAACGTACTGTTCAGGCGCATTTGTCCGACATTAAAAATACTGTTTTAAAACATTGTGCAACTTTCTCTCGATTCGCTTAAATCTTGATTTACTGGCATTAATATTTGCAGTGGGCTAACCACACCTTCAGGAATACGGTATTAACTGACATCCGAGGAAAGAGAAAACCAAGTCATGTTTCATTCCAGATGCAACCACAATGTTCTAGTCACACTATAAAGACTTCCCAGACTACATCAGCAATTCAGCGTAGAGTTCAAGCTGCCATAATGCAAGCCAACGGAGTTGTCTGCCAACAATTAATTATACTTAGCATTTATATTTTGGATTTTTCTGTGGTTGTGAGAGATGGCTAAGAAGGTATCTGAGCTAACGCCAGCTCATTTTTCACACATCAGCGCCTCCCAACACAGTCCCCACCTCACATGACTTATGGATCCCTCGCCCAATTCTCCCGTTTATGGGCTGCATTTCTCCCCCTCTCTTCTGCTTCTCCATTGGCAACCTTTACCGACCCATTCCCATCCTCGCTTTTATGGTCCTTGTTCACAAGTCTTGATTGGTTGTTGTTTTACAACCAGTGAGACTCTGCAATGGCTCACAGTCTCAACAGGGGAGCACCAGGCATGTTGAGACAGGGTTGCACAATCACAATATCCTTTAGATATGACAGAAGCATTGAGGAAAAATTCCCCAGACATGAATTCATTTCACACTGCCATCCTTATGACGAATGGACTTCATTTCCCAGAGCTAGGCAGTCATTGAGAAGCTGGTATATTATAAAACTGATATCTGATTAGCATGGAAAGCCAGACTTGCTGCAGAAACAAGTCACAAAAATCGTATAGAGTACTTTGATTTACGTTCGTTGATTGAAAAGAAATCAATTGAGGTGGTGGGAAGTAATGTTAACGTGTCAAAGTCAGTCTGAGTCAAACCAAATATATTGGAAAAAACTACAAGAGAGCTCCACATGGGTTTGCAAATAAATCAGTCAACTTTACTTGTGCAACACCACAGGTCTAGCTGCTCTTCTACAATAATGCCTACTTAGGCTTCAATGATTTTACAATAAACAACTGCAATATTCAGTCTCTACACAAATCACATTCCCTACCCCATTATACAGTACATTGGCAGAATATTTCATTGTCATCAAAACAACATATATAGAGTAGTACATTTGCTCGCTGAGATTTAGGGAGACAACAGAAAATGAGATTAAATAAATATTTATACTTTTATTTATTTAAAGTAATTAACCAGATTGATCTAATTTATATTTTAATCTCTTTTACTAGAGAAAACTGTCCAAGAAAGGCAGCAACCAAATTCAGACAGTATAAAAGAAAATACTACATACGACTACATATACATAGGTAAAGAAAACAGGTAAAGATAAAAAAAAAAGAATTTACATTAATTACAATTCAAAGATTCATATTCTTTAGATTTGACAAGGACAGAAATTGTTCCAAGAAAATTGTGCATTAAACGTAAATGCCTTTTTACCCATTTAATACAAAACTCAGAGTATCATGAGATGTAAACCACAATTGTGCATCATAAAAACTTCTGTTTACCATCCTGAAATAGTATTATAAATTGTTACAACAATTTACGACAATTGTTACATATGCAATACTATATAGAGTGGGAAAGGGTTGTGAATTAGTAATGAACCTTTATGCCCCATAGAGAGCATCTAGCGTATGAAAACGATGAGATGATGCATCCGTATACAACAGATCACTATAGTAAAGACAAGGCAGGCACAAGATAAGTGCAAGGAATAAACAAAACAAGTGTGTCGACCTACTTCATCAATACAGTCATTGAAGAAAAAAAAAGATGAAGTGCTCCTCTACCACCACAGTAGTCTTGTTGGATAATTTAGGGAAGCACTGTCATACTTCAATATCTACTCTAACGAATCACATTTATCGAAGCCACTAAAATCAGACAATTTTTAAGAAGAAGAATACCTGAGAGTGGGATGAGTCTCAATCCCGTTTGAGCATATTGCCAAGAGTGGCTATTCACAAACGTTCCCATTTTACAGGTAAAATAATAGCCATCAAACTACAGATATTGCATCTGTTCCCTGAGTTTCTGGGAAAGAGGAGTCGACTTTAGGAAAGTAAGCTTTTAAACTAATGGCCAAAACAACACAAGAGGGCGTTGCCAGTCTTATTCACTGCAGCCATTCACTTTGTGTCCCCTACAGCAGGCAAGATTTACTGGTGTTCCTGTGTGTGTTCTAAAGCTCTGGGGCTCTGAAGCCTGGCAAGCACTCAGAGTGTGCAGATTTATGATGGAATAGGTTTTGCTGATGGCTTCTAATCCACCTGTTAACTCCCAAACCCCCTTTGCACACACTCGCCAAACATCTTGCAGCAGTGCTGCTTATGTACACGATTTATGCACAAATATGTATTTGCCTTGAACTTTGATTAGCTACTGTAAATAAAAGTGCATTTTATCATCCACAGGGGCCTGCAGGTTTTATACATCATGGAGATTTTAGGTTACCAAATTTAAAGTTTTGCAAAAAGGGATTCTGGTGAGGAAATCCAGCAATATTTTCCATTACTAGGAGAGAAAGAACATTGTTTATTGTTATGATAAGGTAAGGTAAGATGTTTTTTTTTAAGGTAAGGACCACATTTATAGAAGGGTTATGCTCTTTTTAATATTGACGTTTTACCTGAATCAACATTTTTTAGATTTAGCTGAACTTATAACAATTTTGAGGTTAAATTACCATTATTTGATTGGATAATAGATATCAGTGGATGTTTTACTACTTGCTAATCAGGTATTTGTGGAACCAGTAATTTGCAGGGTAAAGATGTTGTTTTAATTTGAAGTTAAAAGTATAAACTAAATGCTGATTTTGAATTATTAAATCATCAGCATTCTTACAATCATCATTTCCCTAAACACTTTCAGCATTTGTGGACACTATTATCTATTATCAGCAGCTTATAGTAGTTTCCATGTTCAAAACTTGTTGCACTAGCATGCATAAGACTCACATACTGTATGTACACAAGCTTGTTGTAACAAAGCTCTGACCTACCTTTATCAAATGCTGGAGACCACTCAGTGAGACGTCCTTGCCTGTTTCTCACAAAGCCCACATAGAGAAAGCGAAACAACACTGTGAGGCTCGCCATGACTCAAATCACCCTATAAATCATATAATTTATACAATATGATAGTGTTTTTGTCTCAAGGTACAAGTAGTGAAGTTTGGCACATGGATATGTGGGTGTCTTCATAACAGTCCAGTGCAGCCTGAGATCACAAGTGCTGTGTCTAAAATAACCAGAGAATGTTGCCAGTCACAGGCTGAATCAGCTGCCCATCAAAGAAAGAGGGAGGGAAAGGACGACTGTTGAGCTGAGAATGGTTACAATGTGGTTACAGCAGAATGGGCATAAGAACACAGCTGCACTATTCCATACTCGGAGGTGTTACTCATCTGGCCTTTGGTTCTAATCCCCCAAATGCCCCTGGTCCACTTTAGTACCACTTTAAACATAACACTCCCCCCCAGGTTGAGCAGGTGACCAAGTGTAAAACCCACTGTTGTTTAATTATAACCACTATGATGCCACAATGGGATTAGTTTGTCCTTTTGCACCCATGTACCCCATCATATGATGATAGTTACAGACTTTCTAAGAAGAGCTCAATGAGTTGCCAGTGACGAGAGACTCACTATCAGAAAACACTGACCCAAGTCTTCCCTGCAAAAGACATCTGACATCTGTGTGTATCAGTAGACTTTTCAAACAAGGGCAAAACACTTGATATTGATGTCCCACAAGGGGGGTTCCACAAGGCTCTGTGTTAGGAACCTTTGTGAAATCTCTAATTGTCAAACAACAACAGCATCAAGACTCTAAAATGTCTTGGATAATGCTTAAGCACTGACAAAAAAAAAAAGAAGCTCATTCTGAGAGAAATAACATCAGCACGGCATAAATGTTGCAGTAGAATACCAGGCCGCTGACATTACAGAATTACTTTTATTTTCACAAACTGCCAGCTGCGCGCAAAGGAATACATTTAAACAACAAGCTCTTGTGGCATACACTTATTTCTCACAGTTCTTCTCATCGATGGGAACAGTACACAAGCCAAAGCTACTGCATTTGTTGATGTATTTGTGTTGCTTCTGCAGTGTGGACTGGCCTCATTTGCTGTTTTGATGAAACAAGCTGGCTGCGCAATTAATTGTATTTTAATCGTGATAACGATGTAATCTTCTCTCGATAAATTAAAAATAATCGTCACAATATTTGCCCAGCTCCCTAAAGGGACCTTTGCAAAAATAAAAATATACACTTTCACATGCTCACGAGAAACGTTGCAAAGGTCCCTTTAGGGGCTCTGTACCCAACTGATTATTTGTCCTGAAAAAGTTTTTTTTTTTTTACATTTATGTTATCTTGCATTGGTAACAAGCCTCCACTATCTTTCCCACTTGTGGTTGCCAAAGGCCAATAGAATAAACACTTTTTCTGCCAGTGTTTTACTTAATCTTCTCAATCTGGCAACCTGCGCTGCACAAAAGCGTTGATGATCTTACAACACCATCAGACATGTATGTTGGAGTTTAGCAATGTTTATTGGGAAATTCTGTTCGAATGAAAGTGTTATACATCCAGTCTGTGTTCCTTCACGAGGCCACGTGTGCAATTTGCTGCTACTAAATCTGCAAGCGAACATGTAAATGTCCTTGTGTCAATTTAGTGTCAAACAGTGTGACATACCATCCATTTAACCTATTAATATATTTAATATGTCAATAATGGCTGTCCGAATGATGATTTCTGTCAGAAAAACACCCTTTTATGCCATTTCAGAGCAAACACATACATATTGATACATGAAGCTGTAGCTGAACAATATAATTTATCATAAGATAGAAATCTTGCTCACTTTAATGTCACCTTCTCTCCAAACTCATTCTGTGATTTGTATTTGTCCATCCCATCTCAAATAACATGATGACATCACCCTGCATTCCAGTATGACAGGATCTGCTTATATTCTTTCAGGACATACAAAACAATACCACAGCACAGAACTCCATTACAACATATAGCAGCATATTTCGGTTTACATCTCTCACATGACAGGCATGTATGTAACATTACCCTGGGGTCATGACAGCCAGTAAGAGTAGTGATGGTGTTGAGCATGCTGATGCCCTGGGACAAGGAACACATTACACTGGCCTGACTGAGCTGCATGTCATTTGTTGAGCTGTCCTGTCATTGCAGTCCAGCCAGAGAGGGCAAAGAATATATTGCTATACAGTCAACAGAGAATCACAGGACAGGCAAAAAAATGGCATTTTTGGTTTTTGGCCAAAAGAGGAAAACGGCAGAAAATCTGGCGCCCAACAACTGTTCGACGCTTTAGCCATTATCACCGTGCGGTGTGACACTGCTCAATATCAGTTTCGACCAGAAATGTCCAGTCCCTACACAGGACAGATGTGGCCACTTTGACATCAAGAGAACAAAGAAAACAGAAATGAAAAACAAGAAAAAAAGACAGAAATGGGAGCAGAGAATCTCAGAGATGATGGAAGGACAAAAACAATGCAGATTGTGGCTTCTACTATGAACTACAATATGTACATACTAAATTTGGAATCTACTAATCTCTATTCTGCATTTAATATAGTATGGATAGTATGAGTAATGGATTTTCAGCCTATGAACAAGGGAAAAGAAAAACAGTGTACCTGGATGAACAAAAGTTTCTGAGGGTATACACATTTTACCAACCACTACTGTCAATGAATTCAGTTTAATCGGAAGTGTCAGTCTTTGCATTTCAGGGTGCAAACACTGCACAAGTGCAATGCTCTCAATCTCAGCACATACACCTCATAAATAAAGAGGAGACTTTTCATAGTCCTGAAGGAGCCTTGAAGGTTCAGTTCAGTTCAAATCAATGACAAAGCATCTCAATAAAGTAAAACTGTAAATTCACAACCATAAAGATCATAAAGACCCGTACAGTGGTTTCAGGGCATTCTAAGTGGGTGCCAGGGTGCTGCTATGCAGTTGTTCCAAATAAGTCTTAATGTTTCTGTGGAGTTAAGTTGTTCTGGGTGATTGAGTCAAAAGTCAAAAGAGTGCAAGACCGTGTATTTATGATATTCTGCCATGGCTTCTATGGCCCAGGTCCCTACTTCAATACGCCACCATTCAAAAAATTGGGGGTAATTTATAAATAAATTAATACTTATACTGACAATAAAGACATTTATAATGTTACAAAAATATGTATTTTGAATGTCTTCAATTGATAATAATAAGAAATGTTTCTTGAGCACCAAATGACTTTTGAAGGGTCATGTGACTCTGAAAACTGGAGTAATTATGCTGAAAATTTGCCATCTACAGAAGACAACGTTGTCAAAAAGAGCCAGTAAAAAAGGCCAGTAGTTGGCAATGTCACTTTGTAAAGAAACACACCTATAGACTGAACACATAATATGCATGCGCACGATGCCACTGTTTTTAAAATTTGTTTTGCATATTACACAGAGATGATAACAAAAAAGTGCACTTTTTAAACACATTTTTAAAAGTGTGTTTTCAGGCCCCCAAAACGCTGTTGTCGTGTAAATGAACAGCCAAACGGTTTCCTTTCCATTTTTTAGTTAAAAACGGTGTCATGTAAACGACCCCTGAGTGACATCTTAATTGGTCCCTTCCTCATCTTTTTCAAAGTCAAGAATTGAACAAAGCCCTAACCCTAACATAACATAAACAATCCCTCAAATCATTTGGCTTAAGGAGAAAACCTTATCAACAAAAATCCTTATAGACGTTACTGTTCAAATGTTTGGGGTTGGTAATATATATATATATATATATATATATATATATATACATATTAAAGAAGTCACTTATACTCACCTATTTGACAAATGTACTGGTACTTTGGTACCTAGTCTATACTTAAATTTTAAAAATGTAACGTTTTTACCAGTCTTTCTGCAATACCAGTAGTACCGAATACTGGGTCAATATGGTACCTGCTGATAGGTGGCTGCTTTCACACACAATGGCCAATCAGAGGCATTTAATTAATCAGAATCCTTGGAACTGAATCTGAAATCACAATGTTTGGCATTTTAATGGCCATAGCAATGGACAGGACAAACAAAAAAATGCTGATGTCAAAATAGGTCTGTGCATTAAGTCTTGCATTTTTTGCTTCATTGAACAATATTTAAACTGCATGCTATTTTTATTATTTTTTTATTATTTACTTATAATTACTAATAGCATTAACAATTAACTAATTTCAGTATTATTTTTTCAAATAGTTAATGAAAAAAAACTAGTCAAATAAAATTGTTACAATCATTGTTACAATCACGTTACTGAAATTGGTACCGAGAAATGAAATGTATTTGGCGGGAAAAACACTAAAACCTTTTCCGGTTTTAGTACATCGTTGTCGTGTAAACGGACCCTCAGTTGTCAATCAAGTAATTTCACTCAATCTCCAATGCAGCTGGTGATATTGTTAAACTCAATTCTCAATGGACTTGAGGTAGTCAACAAATCTATCCAAAGCCTTCAGGAGCCTCATCTCATTTTCACCAAGTAGGGGGTCCAAGGTGTTCTATTTCCCTTTGGTCTGTGTCTTGTCTGTGTGTAAATAGATTCACATGCATGGAGAGCATGATGAGAGAATTGGTAGCAGTAATTATGTTCATAAATCCATTAGTCCTTAGGCTGTGCATGAGATGTTCTCTCAAGTGGCACTGGGAACAGACTGTCGACATGTGTGTCTCTCACACTCACACTATGGAGGTGGTCTGTGGTCCCATTGTGCACATTAATTCACACTGCCCCATACTGTTTTTCACAACTATATATTGTAGTTATTGGATAGACACCTTGTATGTACAAATTCTCTACTTTTCAGGAAATTAAATAAATAAATTATAATGAAACAGCTCCTCAAAGTTGGTACTGTGGCTTTATATATGTTCATACACTTGTGTTATTATTATATTATTAACATTTTACCAAATTCAAGCTCAATTGAGTATTTTTTTCACATTTGAAATTTTCACATTTGATATTGCAATTCATAAAAAATCGTGCTTCTCTGCTCCTCAAGATTCATAAAACATTAGCCTATGTAGACATAGTGTTTCTTGAGTAAAGAAAATGATGAGCTTATTCAAACCACCAGTTCTCTATTTACCCTTTCATTGCAAACAAGCAGAGACTGCCTAAACTGTGTGGCACTTCATTCAAGATTGAGGTGAGGTTGAATTATGAAGTTTTGCAGACAGTTTTAGGATTACAAGGTTTAGTCACATGCTCTTAATGATTTTCATTGGTTAAATATTTGTAAAACACACAGACAGAGGTCAAAGGTGACCATAGCATTAGTTTATGACGAAGAAAAGAGAGAAAATATGCAGATAATGTCTAGACAACAATTGACAACAAAAACTGCAGTGTGCATTTCTATATGAATTCTCTGAAAGGCCTCTTCATAATGCCCATTCAATATTGTGATGTTGATATCATTATTATCTAGCTATGAGCTGAAGTGTTGGCTAAACAAGTGTTTTCCTCTCGACACTACATCAAAATTCTCTGTTGTTTTCAAAAGCATGGAGTGCAATCAAAATGAGACCTATGGACAAAGTACAAATCTAGTCAAATATTCAATTTCCAGGATTTTACAAGCTCTAAATCATCAATGAGCTCAGCAATCCTTTCATTTTCAGCAATCTCAATCAGCATCATCAATTGAGCAAAAGTTTCTTAATTTCACTTAAAATTCTTGAAAGTGTCTGAAAAAAATAGGACAAGAGAGAGAGGAGTGTGGCTTCTGCTCCTAATTCTGGACGCACTGCTCTTATTTTTTGCTAATTGCAGGTCTTCTAAACTGGGTTTCCATGCAGGCATACAGCACACAACCACAACTGCACAAACTCCACCTAAAAAACCCTCCAAAATATAGACTTCAGGCAGAAGAAACTCCTTTTAAACCTACTCTAATGCAAACATCACAGTATGTTTGAACATTGCGCATATTCCGGATTTATATTTAAATATAACATGATATCATTTTGCCAAATATGATATCATTGTGCACAGAAATATTGCATATGCATGCATACAGTGGCGTGCAACATTCTTATATATGACATTTGACAATCTCATGTTGAGAAAGAAACTCTAGTTTTAAACAATTGTAGACAGAGTCCCTCCAGTAGGTGTCAGCATCTACTGTATTATTGCTCCATATTTTGAACTACGCTACCCACAAGCCTCTTCTGTTGAATGCCGGGCCATAATAAAAACATGGATCCAATAAGCAAAGGCTCGTGGTGAGTTGCAAAACACACTATATTCCAAGAGCAAAAAAAAAAATTTCTTTCAAATTAAACAATGAAATGGTAACTCACATCAAAAGCTTTATGGAGACTTGAAAGATATTGCATGGAGAGCTCATGAATAATCAAAATATGTTGTTGTAAAAACCTTTAGGAGGGTAGAGGGTATTGTGTAGGGTTAGGTGTCCATGTTCTCAAAAAAAAAAATAAAAAAAAAATAACAAGAAAATAATAAAATAAAATAATAAAATAAAATAAAATAAAATAAAATAAAATAAAATAAAATAAAATAAAATAAAATAAAATAAAATAACAAGAAGACTCGTCCGGAGTTTTACATCATCAATCCGTGATACATTCGATGACTGTGAGCTGCATTACATGTGGGATTGAAATGGTGGCTGGCAGACAAAAACAATCTCTAGCGGTAATTTTGATCATGGCTTTTCTTAAAAAAGAAAACTAAAGTAAACTAAACAAAGACGTGTGTATGGAGCAAGTGCTGGTTTGTTGTTGTCTCACTAATTGCGTCATCAGGTTCTGCGCTCTTATTGGTTTTTGATTTGGTGCTTGTCATAGGAATCACACTGTGCCTCAAAACTTCTGACTCTGCCAGAATTTAATCTGAGGTAAAATTCGATAACAAGGGTCATTAATCGGCTGTCGGCGAATGTGTCAAATTGGCGATCAAAGACTGGCCTATAGGGTCAGATTTTGTCTCAGACGGCCAAACAAATCTTGGCAAAAAAAAAAAAAAAATGTACAGAACCCAGCTTTAGTCACCTAAAAACTCTGATAGAACAGTATCCCTATGATTTCTATGAATAGGGAAACTTCTCTACTTATAACACACCATGAAAGAAAATTTAAGTTTTCTTTGAAAAAGTTGAAGATACACAATAAGAGTATATCGTTTTCTGTTTTCATCAAGCAGTTACATGATTTACTAATGATATCTGTGACTGCTTGACAGCTTCTACAGAGTAGACAACATTTCTTCGAGCATGGTGATAAAGCCGGAAAGCTTCTTGCACTTGTTTCTAGTGCTTCCAGGTGGATCCCATGTATTAGATCTCTGTCAGGGGATAATCATGAGCCTCCCCGAACTATATTCTGTAAACCTGCTGCCAGGGAACTTTCATTTCCCCAGATTCCCTTCAAATGATTCACGGTGGGTTTTAAATATTTAGGGATATTTTTCTTTTCAAACTCATCTGGCCAGTTATTTAGATATAATTTTTATCCCTCATCGATCAAACTAAGGAGGACATGGCGAGGTGGTTCAAATTATTACTTTGCCTAGATTTTTGTTTTCCAGCACATTCCGAATTTCATCACTAGATCTTTCTTTAAAAACTTGGACAGCATGATACGGCCATTTCTTTGGTGAAACAAACCACCGCGGCTTAGGACCCCTAAGTCAAAAGGTGGCCATTATCTTCCAAATTTCCAGCATTATTTCTGGCCATGAAATATTAGTGCGATTTTATACTGGAATAACACCCACTTACCTAAAGATTATTCACTACGGGCCCATGCCGAAATTTCTTCAACTAAATATGATTTACGTTCTGTTATCACTTCCCAGCTTTCTTTTGGTAGTCAACAAAATCACATCAAATCCAGTTTTTTGGAATACACTTTAAATATGGATTCAGTTTAGAAAGTCTTTTGTACTACAAAACTTCAATACATATGCCTATTTTAAATAACCAGGCTTTTTCACCATCTAGTCTGGAAGCTGAATTGCGAACGTGGGCATGTAATGGTTTACTGTCATTTAACGGCCTGTATGAAGAGGGGGTGTTTTCATCTTTCTTATCTCTGTCTAACAAAACGAATCGGTTACCTAACGTAACCTCGGTTCTCTCTAGAAGAGGGAACGAGAATTGCGTAAGCTAGCTTACGCTGCGGGAAAGATTCATCTTTGCTGAGATATTGAAGCCAAAAATTATTTCATAATTTGTATCCATACACAACGCAGTTCCTCTGCGGCAGACCTAGAGCAGGCTAGCTAGCAGCTCATTGGTTCGCTCAGAGAGAACTGCTTAAGCCTATGGGAGAGCGGGGCTGAACCCGCTTCCAATGAGAGGCGCCCGCGCGCTCATTGCGTCATGGCCCGCCAGAATGGGCGTGGCCATGGTGTATATAAGAGTCTCTCCCAGGCTTATATGTTGATTTATTTCAGTGTGAAGCGAAACGCTAGTAGCGCAAGCACGGCCGGGAACGCAATACTCGTTCCCTCTTCTAGAGAGAACCGAGGTTACGTTAGGTAACCGATTCGTTCTCTTACGAGAGGTTCTCTCGTATTGCGTAAGCTAGCTTACGCTGCGGGAACACCTGGTCAACGCCGTGCGTGCTATGAATCCACTCATGAATCCCTGGGTGATACCGGGGGATTTTTAACGTGGAGTGAATGTATTATGAGGCCGGCAGAGCGGGCACATGAAGTGTATACATAAGCATGTATGAGGCCGGCAGAGCGGGCACATGAAGTGTATAAGCATTTAAGGAGAGCACAAGGGGCGAACCGGTTGTGTGAGGGACTCCCAGTAATGCAGCTTCTTAGGGAGCTGGTCGTTAGACAGCTAGTAATTTTGCCTGCAAGGCGGGAACTTCCAAGTTGTAAAATCTGACAAAAAGTGGACGGGGAGGCCCATCCCGCGGCCACACAAATGTCATGAATGGAAATTCCACAGGACCATGCCCACGATGAGGCCATGCCTCTAGTGGAGTGCGCCCTGATGCCCAGAGGGCAGGGCAGGCATTTAGATGCGTAAGCAGAGGCGATAGCGTCTACTATCCATCTAGACAGTGTCTGTTTAGAGTCGGCCAGACCTTTGGTGCGCCCCCCAAACTACACGAAAAGCTGCTCAGCGCGTCTGAACACGGCAGCGCGCGTAGTGTACAATCTCAGAGCCCGCACCGGGCAGAGGAGATTGGCGTCGCGCTCACTATCGGATGAAGGCAGAGCCGATAGGGAAATAATCTGAGCCCTGAACGGGGTACCAATCGCCTTCGGGACATAGCCATGTCTAGGTTTGAGAATGACAACAGAATCATTCGGACCAAACTCGAGACACGCGGCGCTGGATGAGAGCGCGTGAAGATCCCCCACGCGTTTTACTGAGGACAGAGCCGTCAGAAAAACGGTTTTGAGCGAGAGGTATTTTAGGTCCACAGACTCGAGCGGTTCGAACGGGGGTGCTTTCATAGCTTCGAGAACTATAGAAAGATCCCAGATAGGAACCAAAGGGGGGCGCGGAGGGTTCATCCTCTTAGCTCCCCTGAGGAAGCAGATGACTAACTCGTCTTTGCCCAGGGACTGAGCGCGTCGGGGTTCAGAGAACGCCGCGACGGCTGCCACGTAAACCTTGAGAGTGGAGGGGGACCTGCCCTTGTCCAGCATCTCTTGAAGGAAAACAAGCAAAGACGGCACCTCGCATGACCGTGGCTCCAGATGTTTGTCGGTGCACCATTTTGAGAACACAGACCATTTAGACGCATAGAGCCTTCTCGTGGAAGGTGCTCTAGCCTGTATGATAGTGTTTCTTACTCCTTCTGGCAAATCAACGAATAGTCGTTGATCACCCATGCATGTAGCGCCCAGCGCCGTGGATGGGGGTGCCAGATCGTGCCGCGAGCCTGAGAGAGGAGATCTGCTCTGACTGGGATGGGCCACGGGGCTGTCTGCGACAGCTGAGTGAGCTCCGGAACCCAATTCTGACTCTCCCAACGCGGGGCTATGAGGAGCACCGAGTGGCGTGTGTCCCTGATCCTCTGAATTACCTGTGGTAGCAGAGCGATCGGAGGGAATGCATAGAGCGGGCGGCGAGGCCATTCCTGGGCTAGCGCGTCCTCGCTCCTTGAGAAAAATATTGGGCAGTGAGCGTTCTCTTCTGACGCGAAGAGGTCCACCTCTGCTCTGCCGAATAGCCGCCACAGTATTTGGACCGTTTGTGTGTTCAGGGACCATTCTCCTGAGGAGATGAGGTTCCTGGACAGAATGTCTGGGCCGTCGTTCAGATGGCCCGGCACATGCGTCGCTCTGAGCAAGAGCAGGCGGCTCTGAGACCAAACTAAAATGCGGTGTGTCAGTAGGAAGAGATTCCTGGACCTGACACCGCCCTGACGGTTGAGATAGGAGACCACAGCCATGTTGTCCGAACGGATCAGGACGTGGTGTCCCCGAATGAGCGGGAGGAAGCGCGAAAGCGCGTTCTCGACCGCAAGCATTTCCAGACAGTTTATGTGTAAGGGGCTTTCCTGTGTCGACCAATGGCCGAAGGCCGGTGAGCCCTCGCAGACTGCACCCCAACCCGTGTTGGATGCATCTGTCGAGATGACTTTTCGGCGAGAAAAGGTCCCCATCGTGACGCCCTGTCGAAACCATTCTGCTACTGTCCATGGCTGCAGCGCCGTGAGACATGTCTGCGTAACTCTGATCAGCTGGCGGCCCGTGTTCCACGCGCGGTGGGGTACACGGCTGTTTAACCAAAGCTGAAGCGGACGCATGTGCAGAAGGCCCAGCTGAAGCACAGCGGAGGCTGAGGCCATGTAACCCAGCATCCTCTGAAAAGTTTTCAGAGGTGAGCGGGTGCCCATCTGAAACGAGGCGGCCAGTCGCTGTACACTGCGCGCGCGCTGTGTAGACAGGCGAGCCGTCATCGTGACCGAGTTCAAATCTATTCCTAGAAAGGAAATCGATTGACTGGGTTGAAGGGAGCTCTTTGTCCAGTTGACAGAGAGGCCCAGCGTTTTCAGATGGTCGAGGAGAACTGCGCGGTGCGACAAAAGCTCCGTCTGTGATTGGGCCAAAATCAGCCAGTCGTCCAGATAATTCAATATGCGCAGCCCCTGGCTCCGCAGGGGGGCGAGCGCCATATCCATGCACTTCGTAAATGTGCGGGGCGCCAGAGATAAGCCGAACGGGAGAACGGCGTATTGATAAACATGACCCTCGAAGGCGAAACGTAAGAATGGCCTGTGACGGGGATTTATCTGGATCTGAAAATAGGCGTCTTTCAGGTCTAGAGAGATGAACCAGTCCCCCTGGCGCACCTGCGCGAGGAGTTTCCTGGTAGTGAGCATCTTGAACGGTCTTTTCATGAGCACTTTGTTCAAAGACCTGAGATCTAAAATCGGTCTGAGGCCGCCGTCTTTCTTGGGAACCAGAAAATAACGGCCGTAAAACCCCGACTCGGTCATAGATGGTGGGACTCTCTCTATGGCGCCCTTTTGCAACAGCGTCGCAATTTCTGAGCGGAGCGTGCCGGCGGCCAGCGGGCTGACAGTAGATTCGAGCCGCGCGCGCGCACGAGGCGGGCGGCGGCGAAACTGTAGCAGATAGCCGTCCTTTATAATGCTTAGCACCCACGGGGAAATGCCTGGAATGGCTTCCCACGCTTTGGAGCATGCGGCTAGTGGCCGAATGGCTATATCGCCCTGATTGCTGCACATAGCGGGCTGGACACAGTGTGTGGGCGCGCTTTGAATGTGTGTGGCAACGGGATTTGCACTCAGAGAGGAGTCTATGGGCCGTGAAACAGAGCGAGCAGAGAGGGGACACGCGCACGAGCTCGTGGGCGTGTTTATGTTCTCTGATATTAGAGCGGGCTGTGCCCGTTTCATGTGATGGGGCTCTGATAGAGACACGGGGTATGTTATGCTTGTGTGTATGGGTGAGCACATGATTGTGGGCACATTTTCTCCACAACTGGCAAATTTTCTCTTTTTGAGATTTCTCTGGGTAGCCGTAAAAACGGCTTTTTGTCGCTCGCAAGCGGGCTGGGACACCGGCTTGTTTGTGGCGGTCAACACTACAGCAGTCGGCGAAATAACGGGGACTGACAGAGGGCGAAGCTTTGACGGCGGTCCGGCCGCAGCGGGAGAGCACCGTCGTTTTCTTGACTTTGCTAGGCAGACTTCTGATGATCAGGCTTCAGCGTGATCTTAGGTCGCGGGCCTCGTGGGGGCGGCGGTCTGCGGCGGCTGTCAGAGCGAGAGCGAGGGCGGCCGCCCTGTCTGCGCTGGGCTGTTTGAGTCTGCGGAGGGGGGCGCTGTGGTGGAGCTCTGGCAGGAGGCTCGCGAGAGCGGCCCGCGGAAGAGCTAGCGCGGCGGGGCAGAAACAAATTCATCGCCTGAGTAGCTTTCTGGACCTCAGAAAAGCGATCGACGATTCCCGTGACAGCAGATCCAAAAAGGCCCGTCGGGGAGAGGGGCGCGTTAAGAAACGCGGCGCGCTCAGAATCTCCCATGTCGGCGAGCGTGAGCCATAAGTGTCTCTCGGCAACACAAAGGCTGGCCATGCATCTCCCCAGAGCTTGTGCGGCGGCTTTAGTGGCGCGAAGGGCGAGGTCCGTAGCACTTCTCAGATCCGTGACAGCGGGGGAGGGGTTTCTACCGCCTTCGGCCCACTCACGGAGAATATCGCTCTGTAATACTTGGAGGACAGACATCGAATGTAGCGCTGCGGCGGCCTGACCGGCGGCGGCGTAGGCGCGAGCATGAAAGCTCGAGGTCGCTCTGCAAGCTTTCGAAGGAAGCGTGGGGGAAGAGCGCCATCTAGCAGAGGGCGGGCAGAGGTGTACGGCGACCAAGTCCTCGACGGGCGGCATGGCTGAGTAGCCTTTCTCGGCGGCTCCGTCCACCGAGCGCAGCGAGGCGGATATATCAGAGCGGTTTCTAGCCGAGAGCGGGGCATTCCAGGACTTCGTCAGCTCTGCGTGAAGTTCAGGCAGGAATGGAGCGGCCCGGTTGCACGCGGGGGTCGAGCGCCGATGAAAAAAGCTGCCGTCCATCCGGTTCGGGGCCTGCTCGGGTGGAGGAGACCACTCGAGACCGAGGCGTTCGACGGCCTGTGAGAGGAGGCGCATTAGTTCCTCCTCTATCCCGGCGCGGATCCCCGCCGATTCTCTCGTGGAACCGAGAGATGACCATTCTTCACTGTCAGAAGCGAGCAGTGAACAGGAGTCCTTCTCCTCCGCGGCGTCATCGGAAGCGACAGAGCGGCCACTCGGCGGCAACTGTATGTCCGGCAGGGGCGGGGAGGGAGAGCGGGAAGCGGGAAGCGGGAGGCGGCGGCGGCGGCCCGCATTGTTCCGCTGGGGGCTCCGGCGGCCTCTGGGAGCGGCGTTTTTTCTTACGCGGCGAAGAGGAAGGCGGCGCGGGAGCGGATTTTGCTGCCAGAAGTCGTGCCCGCAGGGACGACAACGGCAGGCTCTCACAGAAGTCGCATCCTCCATCCGCGAGGGCGAGTTCTGCGTGCTCGAGTCCCAGGCAGAGAGCGCAGATGACATGGCGGTCTCCGTCCTCGAGACGAGCGCGGCAAGAGCCGCAGGAAAAACGAGACATCTTTAAAAAGACGCTCGGCTCTTTTAGATATAATAGAGAAGGATACAGTCGTCGGATGGCGCTAGCTTGCAGGGCGGCTGAAGGTGGCGAAGACGGCCGGCTTCTTCAGGGTCCGGGAGCTCGGTAGAGTGATGCCTTCTCGACGGCGACGGCTTTTCTCAGGACAGCAGAAGCGTGCAGCTTGCTGAAGATGAAATGAATCAACATATAAGCCTGGGAGAGACTGTTATATACACCATGGCCACGCCCATTCTGGCGGGCCATGACGCAATGAGCGCGCGGGCGCCTCTCATTGGAAGCGGGTTCAGCCCCGCTCTCCCATAGGCTTAAGCAGTTCTCTCTGAGCGAACCAATGAGCTGCTAGCTAGCCTGCTTTAGGTCTGCCGCAGAGGAACTGCGTTGTGTATGGATACAAATTATGAAATAGTTTTTGGCTTCAATATCTCAGCAAAGATGAATCTTTCGCAATACGAGAGAACCTCTCGTAAGAGAACTCACCTATGTAGATTTTTTCAGATCAGACATTTTGTGCAAAAATTTCCCAAATTGTCCCCCAGAATACGAATTGGACAACTTTTTCAATCTTAAACCCATCGATAAACATCTTATCTCAGTCATTTATAACCTAATTAATACTTTGATTCCTGATTCGTCAAAGCGTTTGAAGGAGACTTGGGAACAAGACCTTTCTATTCTCATTTCGGATGACCAATGGTTATATATCTTAAATAGGGTACACTCTTCATCAATCTGCACCAGGTACGGTCTGATACAATGCAAAGGTGATTTATAGAGCGTATATGACAAATGTAAAATTATCTTTTTTTTCAGACAAGGATTATGCTTGTATTGGGTGTAGACAAGCTCTGGCAGATCACGTACAACTGTTCTGGTCATGCCCTCGATGGTTAACCTTTTGGTCCAATGTATTTGATACACTGGGAAAAGCACTTAATATTGAACTCAGCCGCAATCCATTGCCGGATTTTTTTCATTGATGGTCGCTTTTACCACTCTATTAGCCAGAAGGAAGATTCTCCTTAAATGGAGGTGTGCTGTTCTACTTCCCCTATACTCACAATAGATGGATACAGTACTTTTGTTCTAGTGATAATTTATGTTGTCCTGAAAGAAAGAAAAAACAAGAAAAAAATGATTAAAAAAATGTTATTTGATTAAAAAAAAATGATGCAATGCTTTGTTGTTGTATAGTGATATGAACTGTTATATACTTGATTTATGATGGTTACAAAATATATAAAATTACCTTTTATGAATGTATTTGAATAGAGCTGCAATAAAAAGTCTTTTAGATGACTAAATTGGATTAAACCGTAAAACAGAATTGGTAACGCTTTATTTTACGACCCGCAAACAACAGCGTAAGTAAACCGAAAATACAGTGTACGTTTCTGTAATTATAGGGTACTTCCGTGTAGGTATAGGGCAACAATATGTTAAGTTTGGGGTATTAAAAGGGTAACAAGCAGATAGTATACAAACTGCAAATAACTTTGTAAGTAAACTGAAATTACGGTGTACGTTTGTCACGGGTTATGGTGCAGGATGAAGAAGAGGCTGAGACAGAAATCTCCAATTCCAACATTTACTAAGATCTCCCAAAACAACAAACAGGTACAGGCAGGTTGACAGGCAAAAGGTAACTCTCACATAAACACGTAACATGTTCAACGACCGACAAGGACAGACTGAACAGAAGCAACCTAAATACAAGCATGAATCAGACATAACAAGGTGAAAACAGGTGACACTGATGATGATAACGAGGGACAGGCTGGTAAGTGAGGGAGTGAATACAGGTGTGGAGACGAGGAGGATTCTGGGAAGTGTAGTGAAGATGACTAAGACAGACAGGTGCAGACGAAGACTGTGACAGAACGCCCCCCTTCAACAAGGCGCGATCTCGCGCCGTAGAACATCAATGGGGTGGGGGGGCGGGCGCCCTGAAGGCTGGCCAGGGCGTGGCCAAACTGGGACGGGAAGCCTCCAGGGCGGATCAGGAAGTGCAGGCGGCCAGGGCGGGGCAGGACGTGCAGGCGGCCAGGGCGGAGCAGGACGTGAAGGCGGCCAGGACGGAGCAGGACGTGGCCAGGGCGGAGCAGGACATGGGCGTGGCCAGGGCGGTGGAGACCCTTCGGGCGGCCATGGCGGTGCGGACCCTTCGGGCGGCCATGGCGGTGCGGATCCTTCGGGCGGCCATGGCGGTGCGGACCCTTCGGGCGGCCATGGCGGTGCGGACCCTTCGGGCGGCCATGGCGGTGCGGACCCTTCGGGCGGCCATGGCGGTGCGGACCCTTCGGGCGGCCATGGCGATGGAGGCCCTTCGGGCGGCCATGGCGGTGCGGACCCTTCGGGTGGCCATGGCGGTGCGGACCCTTCGGGTGGCCATGGCGATGGAGGCCCTTCGGGCGGCCATGGCGGTGCGGACCCTTCGGGTGGCCATGGCGAAGCCCTATGGCCCCCCCCAAAAAATTGAATGGGGAGAGTGACAGAGTCATTACTAGTCTCTGGGCTGGACGGAACCAGCGGTGAAGGGGTCTCTGGGCTGGACGGAACCAGCGGTGAAGGGGTCTCTGGGCTGGACGGAACCAGCGGTGAAGGGGTCTCTGGGCTGGACGGAACCAGCGGTGAAGGGGTCTCTGGGCTGGACGGGACCAGCGGCGAAGGGGTCTCTGGGCTGGACGGGACCAGCGGCGAAGGAAGCTCAGGGCTGGACTGGACCAGCGGCGAAGGAAGCTCAGGGCTGGACGGGACCAGCGGCGAAGGAAGCTCAGGGCTGGACGGGACCAGCGGCGAAGGAAGCTCAGGGCTGGACGGGACCAGCGGCGAAGGAAGCTCAGGGCTGGACGGAACCAGCGGCGAAGGAAGCTCAGGGCTGGGTTCATGGGCTGTAATGCATGTGTGTGCTGCCCACACACACAAAACAGCCATGGATCCCACAAGGAGCACTGCGTCCTCCAGAGCTGGCTGGACGGTCTCTGGCTGGACGGTCTCTGGCTGGACGGTCTCTGGCTGGACGGTCTCTGGCTGGACGGTCTCTGGCTGGACGGTCTCTGGCTGGACGGTCTCTGGCGCAGGACCGTGGAGGATGTGAAGCTCTGGCTGGACGGTCTCAGGCTCTGGCGGGCAGGCGACGGGCTCTGTGCTGGATGGGACCAGTGGTGAAGAAGGCTTTGAGCTGGGCAGGACCAGCAGTGAAGGCTTTGAGCTGGGCAGGACCAGCTGTGAAGAGGGCTCTGGCACAGGATCAGCGGGCTCTGGCGCAGGATCAGCGGGCTCTGGCGCAGGATCAGCGGGCTCTGGCGCAGGATCAGCGGGCTCTAGCGCAGGATCAGCGGGCTCTGGCTCGAAGACTGGCTCTGCAGGCGTGACATGAAGATCTGGGCTGGGTCGGACCAGCGGCGAGGGCTCTGGGCTAGACGGGCACGGTGGCGGATGGAGCCCTGGACTGGACATAATCAACCCAGGGTTGAAAAGAGGCCAGAATGTAGAGTGGTGTCGGGCTTCTACACGACCACCTCCTCTACTGCGGCCTCCACGGGTCCCGCGAAATATGGCCAACCGGGTCCCCGCAAATGGAAGTCCTCTCTCCCGCTCGGTCATCTTCAGTTTTTTAAGGGTCGGTCGTTCTGTCACGGGTTATGGTGCAGGATGAAGAAGAGGCTGAGACAGAAATCTCCAATTCCAACATTTACTAAGATCTCCCAAAACAACAAACAGGTACAGGCAGGTTGACAGGCAAAAGGTAACTCTCACATAAACACGTAACATGTTCAACGACCGACAAGGACAGACTGAACAGAAGCAACCTAAATACAAGCATGAATCAGACATAACAAGGTGAAAACAGGTGACACTGATGATGATAACGAGGGACAGGCTGGTAAGTGAGGGAGTGAATACAGGTGTGGAGACGAGGAGGATTCTGGGAAGTGTAGTGAAGATGACTAAGACAGACAGGTGCAGACGAAGACTGTGGCAACGTTTCTGTAAATATAGTGTACCTCCGTGTAGGTATAAGGTAATAAAGGGGTAACAACCTATGCAAGCAAATTATTTATAATGTAATTATTTTAACAGGTACCTATTATGTTAATATATTCCAGGCAAAAATTGTACGTCTGTTGTGTATAAAAGTTATCAAATTTCTGGCAAAATATGTTCTTGTGCAATTTTACATTTAACTTTGGCATCTGTGGGTTGATTTAACATTATTTAATCTAGTAAGAAAAGCCAATAAATTCATTTTTTATCATACTGTGCTTACATACAGCCATACACGTTTTATTTTCAACCCACAGATGTCAAAATTACCCTGTAAAATTGCACAAGAACATATTTTGCCAGAAATGTGATGATAGGCTAACTTATATACAACAGACGTACAATTTTTGCCTGGAATATATTAACATAATAGGTACCTGTTAGTTTTAAAATAATTACATTATAAATAATTTGCTTGTATATATGCTTGTTACCCCTTTATTAGCCAACCCAAAACTTAACATATTGTTCCCTTATACCTACACAGAGGTACACTATAATTACAGAAACGTACACCGTAATTTTGATTTACTTACAAAGTTATTTACAGGTTGTATATCTGCTTGTTACCCCTTTATTACCCAAAACTTAACATATTG
Source organism: Rhinichthys klamathensis goyatoka (assembly GCF_029890125.1). Taxonomy (NCBI): domain Eukaryota; kingdom Metazoa; phylum Chordata; class Actinopteri; order Cypriniformes; family Leuciscidae; genus Rhinichthys; species Rhinichthys klamathensis. The sequence goes on from NW_026606559.1 coordinate 2,906,238, forward strand.
TTCCCTTATACCTACGCAGAAGTACGCTATAATTACAGAAACGTACACTGTAATTTCGGTGTACTTACGCAGTTGTTTGCGGGTCGTAAAATAAAGTGTTACCACAGAATTTTGGAAGGGGGGCGGTATTTCAAATAAATACAATTTCAAAAAGTCAAAACAAATGTATTTGTATAGCGCTGTTCACAATATTGTTTCAAATAAGCCTTACAGAAAACCAAGATGTTAATGTTTATATCTTAATATCTATGCATTTAGCAGATTAAAGCTGGGTGATGATATTGTTTAAAGTTTGTGAAGATTCAAGCAATCAGCAATACTACCGCAATCAAAGGAGAGCCTAGAAACATCCAACCCTATGCTTATTAGCCTGTTCTAAGCTCTATTGTTTCCTAAGTGATATTGTCAAACAGTAATTACACCATAGAGACATAAGCACCTATGGGTTTTCTTTGTTTGTTAAGAGAAAGAAGATGGAGGACGTACAATAATCTTACAGAATGCGTTTCCAAAAGTGTTACCCGAGAAGGGCTGCTTTAGCATTTAGTCTCAGTGATTTGTACCATTTTCTTTAAAAGATGGATGAATATTGACAACGTCATAAAATATTTAGAGCATGTGAGGTTGTGGGATTTCCTGAGATGAGAATTCAAAATTCAGTTTCCTGAAACATTCAATCCTTTTTCACTCATGGAAAGCACATGACAATAGATTCATCATCAAGGAATAGTTCTCACAGATAACTTCATAGCACAATTGCAGGATTAAAAAAAAATATATGCTGATGATGGGGTAAATATTTTACTGCATTAAAGGGTTAGTTCGCCCAAAAACTAAAATTCTGTCATCAATCACTCACCCTCATGTCGTTCCAACCCCGTAAGACCATCGTTCATCTTCGGAACACAAATGAAGATATTTTTGATGAAATTAGAGAGCTTTCTGACCCCTCCATAGACAGCAACAAAAAGTATTATTGTCGCTTCAATACATTAAGGTTGAACCACTGTAGTCACATGGACTATTTTAACAATGTCTTTACCTTTCTGGGCCTTGAAGGTGGTAGCTGTCTATCAGAAAGCTCTCTGATTTCATCAAAAATATCTTCATTTGTGTTCCGAAGATGAACGAAGGTCTTATGGGTTTGGAATGACATGAGGGTGAGTAATTAATGACTGAAATTTCTTTTTGGGGTTAACTCACCCTTTAACTGTATAGACAATATCTGAAATATAATTGTATATCAACCTACTTTCTGTCTTCCAGGCTTTTAATAAGATGCATCATTGCATTTTCACACATATAACATGTGACAGTATGTGCAGATGGATGTGCTGTGTTTTGAACCGATTTGCTCTCTAGGGTATCTCAAGATTTGCCAAGACTTCGGTGCTGTTGAAAGGGAGTTGGAGTGTCTCCAAAGAAGCACCTTGACGAACAGGTGCCAAGATAAGGTTTAATTTATAAAACTTTTTTTTTTTTTAAAGCATTGTGTCTAAACTACAAGGGAAATAAATGTTTAGGTTCCGTTACTGTTTTTTTTTTTAAGAAGTTGCAGAGTTAAATAACATCCATCCATCCATCTTATCTGTCTGTCTATCTGTCTGTAAGTTGCTACATAAGGACTACAACAACTTCCACAAAGATCTAATCTTATATATATATAGATATAGAAACACTTTTTGTTATACTGTTTGAAACTCTCTTCACATCCTGATAGCAATCAATAATAGAAGTGGTCTTAAATATTAAAACATGTACATATATCTTCTGTGAAAGTGTCAGGACCAAAAAATGTTCGTCCAATCAATGCATTCGGTCCGAAAGCAATGATACGGTCTCCTACTTGCCTGTCAACATATCCAAACCTTTTGTGATTGATGAAAGATACCCTAGAGAGCAACTCTGCTGACGCAGACATCACACGTCATCAGCGCGTTCCGTAAGGCTTTGCAGAGTTGTACACAGACAGTCACCGAGCGCCAAAATCAAACAACAGCCGCCTTTTACGGTTCCTCCTGAACCAAAACAACGAGCTCATGCTGCGTTCACGCCATGCCATAACAATAATTACCGCATGGCAACCACTGACGTTCTACCAAGAGCTGTTCACTTCCTCAGACTGGGATTTATGCGTTTCAACACTATCAACGACAAAATGAATCTGCAGCAGTTAGGTGGTACAAGTCAGCGCTCTGTAAGTTGTTTACATTCATTGTTATTATAAAGTTATGTGCTTTTTTTTTAGACATGAGGTAATTTAATGCTGTCTCTCATCTCGTGACACTTTGCAGACTCTGCTATGTGCGTTCATGTGTTTTGAAGGAGGCGTGGCTTTGGAGACGCTCTGAAGGGAGGGTGGGATCTCATGCTTTCAAAGCTAGCTTGCTATTGCTAGCATTCGAAATTGCCTACCCTACCTTTAATTGATAAGTTTATGTTCTTGAAGAATCAAACAACCAGTGTATTCCTTATCTAAACAACTTGCATTAAAAAAAAAATCAGCATTACATTCCAGAGGTTATACCCGAGATGAAATAGCCTGCCTGGTTGGCCGATATTTTGACGTCATTATTGAATACGAGTAGTACAGCCTCCTAATTCGATTACTCCCACTCCAACTTCCTGGTTCAATGAGAAGTCTCTTAACACAGAGGAGAAAACCGAACTTGTCAAACCTTTAAGAACCTACAATCAACCTATGTTTCATTCTGTAAAGAAACAATAGCTTGAAATTGTAATGCTTGACTGAAAACACATGGCATAGAGAAGAGGAAATCATATAGGCAAATTACTCTAACGGCCTCTTAACCACACCACTGCATACCGTACAGGCATCTGAGGCCTGAGCCAATGAAAACATAGAACCCAGCAAGGACACTTATAGCTCAGGGAACCGAAGATCAGTCCATGCTCACTAGTTACTCACAGCAGACTGAGCATATAGAATAATCTGGCAGATGTAAGAACTGCTATAGTGTGAGATGAAGAAGCTATGTATTTCCATAAAGGTGATTACATAGGCTACATAAAGAGCATCAACAAAACATCATTTTAAAGCACAACAAAACCAGCATTTTACACAAAAGAAATTCCAAATCCAATCCCATTATTGACACTGAAATAGACTGTGAGCATGCATTCTATTTAGAAATAGGACATCATCATGGGTAATCAACAGTGAACTGTATTAGTTAATCAATAGCATATGAGTGGCACAAATCCAAATACAATCCCTAGGCATGACGCTGTATTATGCAGTAACACAACAAACTGCACAGTCACAGCAGTTATCACAGAAACATCACTTACAAATCCCTGCAGAGAGGATCTGCAAGGCCATTATTCCTTATCCGAAGCATCCAGCTAAAATCTTCAGCCATAAACACACTCAGCTGTAGTAAGGCCAGGCTTGATGAAAGAAACCAGGGCTATAATTTCTCAGCTCCCTTCCCTTTCACTGCCATCTTCCCTTCTCATCTCCAACAGTCAATACAAGGGGCCCTGTACGCAGCTCTGTGACTGAACCCATTATGACCTCATGGTTTACCATTGGGCGAGAGCTATTCTCAGTGGGATCTGATTGGTTGGTGAGGTGGTTGGGGGCAGGGCTGATCAGATGGTGGTGATCTGAGCACCAGAGACATGGACCAAGATGACTTGCATGGATGCTTTCAAGGAAAAGGCAGTAGTATCATGTGCGTAGGTCTTGTGTGAATGCTTAATTTGAAGATAATGAATGAATGAATGAATAATTCATTCATTCATTCCATTCATTCTGGGAAGAAAACAGAAAAAAACAGAAATATTTAAAGGAATCTCATATATTCATGCTCAAATTTATAATTATATATAATTTATAAATAAGTTTGGTATTTAACATGGTTCCAGATGCTGAACAAATTGTTGTTCTGCAATTATATCACATTAAATTAGATCATGTAGATCAGCTAATAAACCGATACATACATAAATAATGCTATTACTCATTTAATTGATAGTTATTACACTGACATGAATATGCTTATAATTTGGCCCCACCACTTTAGAAGGTAATCTATCACCATTTTGCATCAATTAAATGTATCTATATCACATTAGCAATGCCATACAGAAGGACATTCTCACCACAAAACTACAATACACTGCAAAAATGCCAATAAAACATATCAATACACTGAACTTATTCAGGGAATAAGATAAGAAGGCATGATATTCCATTCTAAGCACAATTCCAAGAAAACTCCTTGGAGGACAATTATATGGCCTGTTTACGTTGAGTAAACAAGCTAGAATTAGCCCACACTGAGCTAACTGCAGGGTGCTATGTAAACAGCAGGCAGGGTCATTTACATAATGCAATTTCATGCATAAACTGTCCAGTAACCCTTTCAGTAAATATATCAGCATTTTCTCTCTGCCTTAAGGAAGACTCTGGAAAACGGGAGATACTAGAGTATATATGATTGAGATATTTGATGATGTAATGCATGAAGTCAGCACAGGGTTATTCCTGGCAATCTAACACATCTTGATAAAAGTGGGGTACTAACCATCAGACAATGATATTTTGATTGAATTAGACACTGGAAAGGAACAGTTATGATCCTGCTGAAGAAGTGTTACAAATGAAATGCTATCGGCTCTTGTGTGTTTTTGCAATAAATTACTGCGAATACACTTTTATATGCCTGATATGTGTTTTATATTTTTGAGAAGTGTTTAGATAGGAAGTGTTTAGGGGTAGGGTTAAGTGTTCAAGCATATCTATGCAAAATATAAATATATATATAAAAAAAATTATACATTTACAAATGCAATCAATTGAACAAATTTGTTTAATTTTAAATCGTAATATTTTGTTGTACTGTAAAATAAGAATTCTAAAATAGAGAAATAATGTTATCTAATAGTAAAACACTAACACTGTAAAATTACTAATATTTACTTCTTAATATCTATTTATTTTCAACCATTAAAACATTGAGCTTTTATTTTGACAGGTTACTGGCAAATGCTGCTCATTTCAGAGTGAAACTTGGCACTTTGCATGCAGACAGCTTGCGGTTCGGTGATGCACTGGATTATGGAGTGCACACTTGTGGAATGGATGAGCAGTACCACCCTTGAGCCGGTAGCACATATATTTTTTGATTAAACAGCAATTCTACAGCTGTGAATATTTTACCATAAGGCTTATGAACCATTATAACTTAGCACCCTTAACCACAGCAAAATCAATATAATGCAAAGCATCATCACAGCTTTTTTATTGAATCTTGAGGTTTAATCTGTTTTGTTTTGTTTTGTCACCTCTATTGATAATTGCCAAGAACTGCCACAAAAACATAAATGTGAAATGTTATGCTTATGTTGACACTGTGAAGTGTGAACCCTCTCATTTTGACAAGGAAGTAGAAATTTATTTATGGAAAAATAGTTAATTATTTTTTTAGGATGTAAAAATATATCACACACCTCATCTATTTCCCTTTCTCTAAATACTCTAGAGTTGAGTACTGATTAAAGGTGTTTTCACACTTGAGTCCTCTGTAAAAGAACCAAACTAAGTGGCCTTAGAAGTGAAGCAAGTGAAAATGGACCCAGTCTCTTTACATTCACACTGTCCCTGTCCCTTAAAGAGGGTCCACTTAAGTAGGAATGTGGTCTCATTCCTATTTGTGTTCATACTGTTGCTGCTTGTATCTAGACCAGTTCAGTGTTTAATGGCTGACCATATAGCCTTCAAAATTCGACTGATTAAATGTGAAAGTACCATGGACTCTCCTCACCTGAACCATCCAGGGGAAAAGAATGAACTGAAGGAAACCATTGTTATTTTCTGCTTCAGACTGGTAATTCCCATGATCTAATCGGTTTCATACACTGTTTATTCATTCCCTTCTGACTCTTTCCAAATCTGACAGATCCTAATTTTTAATTAGTCATGGTCGGAAAAGAGTTTGCCTTTAAAAAGATAAATAAACTGAAAGCTTTGTGGTCCAACAATAGTTCTATTAAACAGCATCTGAAAAATATGCTACCAATTGGTTATACCGAAAGCCCTATTTCAGAGGCAACCTGAAAAATAGTCCACTTGGACTGGGTCAGCTATTTATAAATGCTGTTGAGAAGAAGATCTAGCCGGTGTGGCCAAGTGTGCTGGTCAGTTCTTGTTCTTTACACTTTACTGCTCTTTACTGCACATCTAGCTAACAGTTAACAACAAAACCTGCACATTTTACCTTTAACTGAACAGTTGCCCTCACATAAACAGCAAGTACCTTGCTTTTGGCACATTCAACCATTCAGAAATGTTCTAACCTCGCAGAAAACCACAAAAGTATTTTGTATTAACTTCCTTTCCCTTCAAAGTGCTTTATATGTCGAACGAAGTGAACTTCAAAGTTCTTTTAAAACATCAACACATCATTGTATAAAAGACTTAAACCTGCTTGAAAGCTAGTTTGGACAGAAGCTCGCCAGAATGTGTGTGTCCATCTATCTGAAAGAAGTGTTTTAAGATTTTGGGTACTAAAAGAATCCTTGGAGCCTTCAAGTTTACTCTACTGGCCAGCAGCTATGGTGGGACTGATTGGTGGTGATGAGCATGTCGAGGACTTTGGCAGACAGCATAAAGACATCCCCTGGAGATGGCCATTGTGCGAGTGACTCCCTCCGGATCTGAGAACATACCAGATTCCGGCACATCTCGGCATGGGTCTAATACACTTCAATCTCCAATTAGAGAAAGAGCAATCTACTGCTGGGAACAGGGCAGAGCTCACTTTCCTACAATCGGCAAACCTGAAACTTTATTTGCTAGGTTTTATTTTTTAAAAATGTTTCCTCATGTGTTGGTTCCTCATGTTATCAGTTAATGTCTTTAGCAGAAACATTCAAAATACTACATTGTTTCGGATTTGTTCTGTTATTACTGTAGTTTTGAGGTTCAGTAGTCATTAGAGAGTTGATTATGAAAGACACAGCTTGAAATGAATAACAAGCTGGGGTCCCATATGAAATGTGCCGTAGGGGATGAACGTGAGAAACAAAGAAATGTCCTACACCCTCAGTTATTTTTAGACATGCTTATTGAACTGATTTAGATCATTGCCACTCACAAAAATTTCCCATGCACCTTGAGCGTCAATGAAATAAACAGCATCACTCGAATAACCAGCATGGTGAATTCTACACAAACCTCAGCAATTTATTCTTGAAATATTAGAAGTTTTGTATTTTGTTTTGTGTTACATTCAGAATTGACCCACAACATGGCAAGAAAATAATGTCATGCTAGAAAAACTAAAATGATTTAATAAGGCACCAGTGCACAATAAAGGCAGATAACCAGATATATCAACTGTGTCGACTGGCTACAGAAGATATTATCTTGGGACGAGCAAATGTTCAACTAATATTAGACATAACTGGGTCAAGTATAGTTACTTCCCAAATGTGTCATAGAACCTCCTGACTGCCTGATTTAAAAAAAAAAAAAAATCTATTTCCTAATATAAAGATTTGATTTCCAAGAAAGTGTTCAATCTATGCAGAAGTAATACATGAACGTGATTTTTAGTATGGTAAAATAATCTAGTTCAATGATATCATCTTCAGCCTCAATTTAGTTATAAATGAATAGATTAAACCAGCCAAAAGAAAAACGTGGAATCAGCTCAGTAGTGTTGAAAACGCTAGAACAGTCCTCTTAACCGAATCAACCTCAGATAAAAGACGATATTTCGTATTCTTGCAGGTGAACATTGATTTCAAGACTTAATACAAACCAAACCAAAATTTAAACCAAACATGATGCGCAATAACCTCATATAAATGACAAATTAATTACATTCAAAATCATCAAAAACTTAACCAATGCTATAATAGCTAAAAGGATACTCATGATTTGAGGACTTCAAAAACATTATAGGCCAAACTTGAATAAATGAAACAGCTCGGACACAACAGGCACAATATAAGCACCCATAAACCTTGTGGCACAATAACAGAAAAAAAAAAGACTAAAGGTTAATATCAAACATTTAAACCATATATACCCATATTTAAGGTAGGTAGCTTAAGGTAGTCCCAGTCTAAAATACATGTTTGAGCTGTTTTAAATGAAAGCAACTTGCACTGACATATCATACAATGTGTCACTACCATTGTTTTGTCTCAAGATGCAACCCAGTAATGTTTTTTTCTAAAGCACGTTTATAAAAGCTACTTAAATGTCCTAATTGAAATAGGGTCTAATCCTGGCTTAATCAAAGCCCTGTCTGTGAAACCAGGCCTTAATATAGCTCTATTACTTACCTGTGTGACTGGGTAACTCAAGCTTGGGTTCACATTTTGGAAGAGAGCATTCTGAAAATACAGACACAAAGAGTAAGAGAAAGAGGTTAGATAAAGTACACACTCAATCTTTTGACACATTGAAGTTTCAGACTTTTTTGAAGACTTTTTACATCATGAAACATACAGTACTGTCTAGCACAGAACGAAAGAACAATTCACATTGCATAAGTGTGTCAGAGGAAAAGGAATGATCAGAAGTTATAAAACCATAAAGCATAGCTAAATTTAATATTCAAAGTTTGCTTTAAATCTATTTTGATTTGAATAATCTGACTGAAACTATCTTTCCAATCATTTCTGTTATGCAGTATGTCAGGGTTGAGGTAAAGGGTTGAGGCATTAGGCAAGAACTCAAGGACGCAGATTTTAGGCTTTTTATTAACCCCTTAACTGTCACCCCCCTTTTTGAGAATGGATTTGAAAATGCTCTATCTCAACCTAAATGGCTGTAATTCAAGAATGCTTTGGACTAAGACCTAAGTTTGGTCTTGTTTTAAAGAAGACATTTAGCAGATTATTGCTGAAGTTAAAGCACATTTAAACTATTTAAATTTACTGTAAATCAAATGTACAGTACTAAATATTTTTTCTTTTATATAAAATATATATATGTATTTTTTTTTTTTTTACTCTATAATTAAAGCCATATGTTTAACCAAGTTATGTTCCAAATTTGAAGTTGATATCACAAAAATTCAAGTTCCCTTTCGAGGGAACTCGCGATGCGTCACTTGACGCTTTGGGAACGCCCCCAGCGTGAATGCGTCTGAGCATCAATGTCAACTAGTCCAATGGAAAGAATGAGCGTCACAGGCGGGTGACGTCATGACCAGGAAGGCATAAGAGCACATCCGGTGAAACGCGCCATTAGCTTCTGTGTCTCAGCAAGCGATCTGTGTCATTTTGTCTCTGTCTATTTACTGTTGTCTGTTGCGGAAAAGGATGGAAACTAAACAAGTGTACAAACAGTGTGCTTCTCCCTGCCCGCGTTATTTAACGGGTGGGGACACACACGAGCTGTGTGTCATTTGTTTGGGAGTGGAGCATGCGGTCTCAGCCTTCGAGGGGGCTGAGTGCCAGCATTGTGAGATGTTACCGCTTCGCATGCTCCGCTCTCGCCTGTCACTCTTTGATAAAGAGAGTGGGCAGGCTCGCGATCCGCAGGGATCAGGACCCGCGTCTGCTGAGGCAGCGCGGAGAATGCATTCCTGGGGATCGCAAAAGGATCTTTCGGAGGGGTTGGAGACGGGTCCGAGGGCTCTTTCTCCTTCCTTACCCGAGAGATCCAGCGCTCTCCCCCCGGTGTCGGAAGCACGCTCTGCGGTTTCTTCCGCCCGGGGAGAGAGCCCTCCATTACTTCATTGCTCTTCCTCCGAGGAGGTCGATGCGATGAGTTTGGAGAGTGAAAGCACACACATGGGGGAAAGAGATTCACAATTTATTTCCCCAGCATATGATGAGCTGGTGGATGTTATGTCGCGGGCTGTAGATAAATTAAAGATTGAATGGCCATCTGATAAGAGGGGCGCTCGTCCTAAGAGTAAATTAGATGAGCGCTTTTTATCTTCTACTGCTTCATCTCCACCACGAGGGCTTCCATTTTTTCCTGATCTTCACAATGAGATTTCTAAATCATGGAATAAGCCATACTCATCACGTCTTTTCAGCCCTCAAGTTAATATTTATTCAAAAATTAGAGGGCTGAAAGAGTATGGTTATGAGGCGATGCCCCAGGCGGAACCGAATTTAGCTAGCTATCTTTCCCCTGGTCCCGCATCATCTCTGAAAGCCTCGGCTTTGCCCACTAGACTGCTCAAAGCCACGTCGGTGTTAGTGGGCAAAGCTTATACGGCAGCAGGTCAAGCTGGAGCATGTCTGCATAATATGGCAGTGCTTCAGGCTTATCAAGCTGACCTGCTGGGGGATCTGGATAATAGTGAGGGAGTTAGTCATGACGATATTCGAGTAGTGTTGTCAAAAATATCGATATTTCGATAAATATCGATACTGAAAAATCTGAACGGTACCAATACTAATTTCCCTAAGTATCGATACTAGCCGAGCAGTCACTTTCACTTCTCTCAAAAGGCGCGTTGACAAACACCACACGTGACGCACTCGTCTCATTCGCTCTGGTTAAAAAGCAAAAGTGAAGTGAATGGAAAGATGGCGAGGGCGGCGCCCCCGCGACCGGCTTTGGTTGATTGATAAAGAACACCGCGAGCGGGCATGTCGGAGAATAGCGCGGACACGCGTAAAAAACACACCGCGAGCGGGCATGTCGGAGTCGGAGAATAGCGTGGACACGCGCTACACACCGCGAGCGGGCATGTCGGAGAATAGCGCGGACACGAGCTACACACCGCGAGCGGGCATGTCGGAGAATAGCGCGGACACGAGCTAACGTTACACACCGCGAGCGGGCATGTCGGAGAATAGCGCGGACACGCTAACGTTACACACCGCGAGCGGGCATGTCGGAGAATAGCGCGGACACGCGAGCGGGCTGCGGGCACCCAACAGATTGTTTGACTATCAATAATCCCTCACATCACTCATTTTTTAAAAATTATTGTATAGGTGAAAACAGACTTAAGGAACAGGCTCCAGGGGTAGGCTACTATTTAGCAGCATATGCTCAGCATCAGGGGTGTTTGTTGTTTGGACAGACCTGCCCCCCACTGCAAAAAAAAAAATCCTCAAGGAAACACTGTAACTCTTCTCATTTGAACTTTTCTGAAACATTAACCAAGATGGCCTAGTTTTGTTGTTGATAAGAGTCTGTGTTGTCTCGTTTTAATTCTTAAAGTTTACATAATCTGACTGAGGAATCTTAGACAAGTAAATATTGTAACTGTGGTCAAATGTAAATTAACTGGTGCCTATTTAACTTTATTCAAAAATTATTATTTAATTCTGCAATTTTCCTTCATTAGCGATTATCATCAATTTGATTACACAGATATTAATTAAACTAAACAGCTAGACAATGGCATCTCTGAATTCAATATTGACATGCCTTTAACTGAAAATTGAATGTTTAATCTTATTATTATACATTTCTGACTCTCTATCCTCCAATTTGATAGCTGTTAAGTGCTTTTTTGTTACAGTATATATTAATCTTTGATAAAAGTAGGTAATACAAATACATCATGTTAGCTCTGGTCCAATTAAAAAATGTAAACAAATAGAACTCAGGACATTTTTGTTCATGTAAAATATACCTCATTGTCATGTTCTAGACTTGTTATATTTAGCTTTAAATTAAAAAAATACCCCCTTAATATTGTGGCAGTTTTTTCTCTGTGGTATCGAAAATGGTATCGAATATCGATATTTTTCAAGGTATCGTATCGAAGTTAGAAATTCTAGTATCGTGACAACACTATATTCGAGAACTTCGTCGGGCTACCGATCTTTCTCTCAGGGCTACTAAAGAGACCGCCAGAGCAATTGGGCGGTCTATGGCAGCTTTGGTAGCTACTGAGAGACATTTATGGTTGAATCTTTTGGAGATTAAAGAAAAAGATCGTGCTTTTTTGTTAGATGCTCCGCTTGAACCTTCTGGTCTCTTTGGTGACGCAGTCCATGCGGTCGTCGAGAGATTTCAGGAATCAAAAAAGCAAGCGGACGCTTTCAAAAAGTTTATCCCTCGCCGTGTCCAGCCCCCTGGGGCTGCTGGGCGTGAGCAGCCCCAGCCATCTAGCTCATCATATCGTGTCCATCAGAAAGAGAGTGTTGCGTCTCGTGCACCTCCACGTGGAAACTGGAGACAGACGCAACCCTCTCAGCCGAAGTCTTCTAAGTCGAAGCCGGATCTGAGGACCGCTCTTCAGGCGAAGAAGACTTCGGCTCAGAAAAAAAAAAGGTCCTGATGTTCATGCATCAGGCCTGTGAGGACAGCCCCGACCGAAATAGAGCGGTGTACACCTCATCTTACGGTGCCCGTTCCATTTCGGGGTCCTCACGAGCCCGTTCTGCCAACCCTGCCACCCTCGGTGCTTCAGGGCGCAGCGGTCTCCAGCGAGTCGCTGATGCTATGCTGCGGCACAGCATCGGTTTCGCGCCCTCTGAGGGGGGCTTTAGAGCGGCCAGTTCAGGTAGTTCCTGCCATTATGTTTCAGGCTCCGGAATTGGCTGTCTCGATAACACCAGAGACCAGCCTCGAGAGGCTGGTTCCCTTAGTAAATTTTCTGGCAGCGTGGAAGCTTCTGCCGAATATTTCTCGTTGGGTCCTGCAGATTGTAGAGAAAGGATACAGAATCCAGTTTGGTTCTCGTCCTCCTCGTTACAACGGGGTGCTGCCCACAGTGGTGCATCCCGAGCAGGCTCTGGTAATGGAGCAAGAGGTAAAGGCCCTGTTAGCAAAGGAAGCTATAGAACAGGTGTACTCACCCGACAGAGAGTCGGGTTTTTACAGCCGTTATTTCATTGTTCCAAAAAAGGATGGGGGGTTGCGTCCCATTTTAGATCTTCGTCTGTTGAATCGTTCAGTACAGAAACTCAAGTTCAAGATGCTGACACTCAAACAGATCGTGACTCAAATCAGATCCGAGGACTGGTTTGTCACGATAGATCTGAAGGACGCCTACTTCCATATCTCCATCCTCCCTCAGCACAGGAAGTTCCTAAGGTTTTCTTTCGGGGGCAAAGAATACCAATATCGGGTTCTTCCTTTCGGTCTAGCTTTATCACCCCGCACGTTCACGAAATGCGTGGATGCAGCTCTAGCCCCTCTCAGGCTTCAGGGCATACGTATTCTGAACTACATCGACGACTGGCTGATTCTGGCGGAATCAGAGCAGTTGGCGGTTCGGCACCGAGGTGTCGTTCTCGCTCATATGCAGATTTTGGGGTTGAGGCTCAATGCCAAGAAGAGTGTTCTTTCTCCAGTACAGAGAACCACTTTCCTTGGTGTGGTATGGGATTCAGTGACGATGCGGGCCACTCTATCGCCCGTTCGTGTAGCTGCTATCCTGACAGCCACCAAAGAGCTAAAGCTAGGCCAGTCACGCACTGTGAAACAGTTCGAGAGACTGTTGGGTCTCTTGGCGGCAGCGTCCAACGTGATACCTTTTGGCCTGCTGTACATGAGACCTTTACAGTGGTGGCTAAGGACCAGAGGGTTCTCCCCGAGGGGAAACCCACTTCGTATGATCAAGGTCACGCGGCGGTGCCTTCGTGCCTTAATTATATGGAGGAAACATTGGTTCTTAACCCTTTCACACGTAAGTTTAAAATATTCTAACTGACCCCCCAGCGTGAGTTTTTCAAGGCGACCGTTATTTAGAACCTGTCACTTTAATGTTTCCATGGTGACGCGTCATTTCTTGTCACGTGACACAGCGCAATCACAACACAGAGCTGAATGAGTGATGATCTGCTTTTATGTCTTTTTTCCTTTTCTATTCAAAATATTCACAAATGTATTAGCTACAGCATGAAACACTGATATTCCGATTGTCAAATATGTGCAAGTGGATGTGTTTTGTTGTTTAAACATATTTATAACGATCGCGTTAGTTGAGCTGTATGCACGATGGGCGGCGCCATGTTAGTTTGTTTCACAATTCAGAGAATCGGACCTGTTGTTTCTCACGAAATACATGAAAGTAAGTGGCCGGTGAACTAGGAGAAGAATAGGGTAAAATGTAAAGCTACTTACACAATGTGTATCTGATATGAATAAAACGTTTTGTCTTATTATAATGGAAATGATTATTGTTGCCGTTTCCATAGACATCAGTGTCTATTTTACTAATTCAAAATCACTGTTTTGCTAGTACTTATGTGTATTTAAATGTCTGAAACCTAAAATAAACATTATGTGGTTTAAAATACTCAATAGTTGTGATATATGACAGCACTGAGTGCGTCTGTCTCTGGCTCAGCGCCAGCCAACGCGCGAAAGCACGTTTGAATTTAGCAGTTGATCACGTGATGCACTGACCGTTCTAATCACACCGGTGTGATCGTACGCTCCAGGGACCAGCCAAGACTGATCACACCGGTGTGATCGTACGCGTCAAAGGGTTAACCCAGGGTCCGGTATTGGGAGCTCTTTGCCATCGTGTTACGATCTCGACAGATGCTTCCCTCACCGGCTGGGGAGCGGTAATGGAAGGCCGCTCGGTTCAGGGTCTGTGGAAAAATCATCATCTTTCGTGGCACATCAATTGCCTGGAGATGATGGCTGTCTTCAATGCATTGAGACAGTTTCTCCCAGACCTGAGGGGCCATCATGTGCTTGTACGAACAGACAACACATCAGTGGTCTCTTATCTGAACCGTCAGGGGGGTCTGCGGTCGCGTCCGCTTTGCAAACTGGCGCACCAGATCCTCCTGTGGTCTCTGGGGAAGGTACTCTCCCTGAGGGCAGTGTATATTCCTGGGGACCAGAATATGGGGGCAGACATCCTGTCGAGGCAGGAGCTGAGGCCAGGGGACTGGAGACTCCACCCCGAGGCGGTGGAGAAAATTTGGGAGGTTTACGGCCAAGCAGAGGTGGATCTGTTTGCGTCTCAGCATACGACGCACTGTCCACTTTGGTTCTCCCTTACTCACCCAGCCCCCCTGGGGCTGGATGCTATGGTGCAGACGTGGCCAAAGCTACGTCTGTACGCATTTCCCCCTGTTGCTCTGCTCCCAGGAGTTCTGGAACGAGTCCGCCAGTACGGAATAAGCCTACTGCTTGTAGCACCACGCTGGCCGAGTCGGATCTGGTTTGCGGACCTGATCCATCTCTTAGACGGTCCTCCCTTGGAGATCCCGATCAGGAGAGACCTTCTGTCTCAGGCCGGGGGCACAATATTTCACCCTCGACCAGAGATTTGGAACCTGTGGGTTTGGCCTCTGAGGGGGCCCAACTCATAGAGAGTGGTCTCTCAGCTGAGGCTGCTGAGACCATCCTAAGCTCCAGAGCTCCAGCTACTAGGAAACTTTATGCGCTTAAATGGAGAGTTTTTTCTGTATGGTGTCACCGACATCAGTGGGATCCAGTTAACTGTTCTGTGAACACAGTACTCGAGTTCCTGCAGGAGCGCTTTACGTCAGGTCTATGTCCTTCCACGCTCAAGGTCTACGTGGCGGCCATTGCGGCTTACCACGCCATGGTGGGGGGTACATCGTTGGGTCGAGACCCCCTGATTACACGTTTCCTTCGTGGCACATTGAGGCTGAGGCCTGCAACTCGCACTAAGGTGCCAGCTTGGGATCTTGCTATAGTATTAGAAGGCCTGTCTAGGGCTCCGTTCGAGCCCTTAGATTCGGTTTCAGAGAAATTTCTTACCCTCAAGACTATCTTTCTGCTAGCTATTTCTTCCCTTAAGAGAGTTGGAGACCTTCAGGCCCTTTCGGTTTCCCCCAACTGCCTTGAGTTTGCACCGGGGATGGTCAAGGCATTCTTATATCCAAAACAGGGATACGTCCCTAAGGTGCCGACCTTGATTCCGAGGCCTATTGTGCTGCAGGCTTTCTGTCCTCCTCCTTTTACATCTGCGGACCAGGAAAGGCTGAACCTCTTGTGTCCAGTGCGAGCACTGGATATTTATGTTCATCGGACATCTTCAATGAGGAAGTCCGACCAGTTATTTATTTGCTTTGGATCACCTAAGAAGGGTCTTCCTGCTTCTAAACAGACGGTTAGTAAGTGGATAGTCGAGGCTATTTCACTTGCATACGAGTACTCTGACCATCCGTGTCCCTTGGTGGTCAGAGCTCACTCAACGAGGGGTATGGCGGCCTCTAAAGCCTTGTTATTTGGGGCTTCTCTCCAAGACGTTTGTGATGCGGCAGGCTGGTCTTCACCGCTCACATTCGTCAGGTTTTACAGTTTGGACCTGGATGCTGCCCCAGGTTCTCAGGTGCTTAGTGCTTAGTTCCAACAGACTGACACTCAGGTACTTGGAATTCTGGCGTTTTGGGTATTCTCGTTCCCAAAGCGTCAAGTGACGCATCGCGAGTTCCCTCGAAAGGGAACGTCTCAGGTTACTACTGTAACCATAGTTCCCTGAGAAAGGGAACGAGACGATGCGTCACCCTGCCATACTTCCTGCATCCCTGTGATCGGCTTGCTTCGACTTTTTGAAGCTAATGCCGCGTTTCACCGGATGTGCTCTTATGCCTTCCTGGTCATGACGTCACCCGCCCGTGACGCTCATTCTTTCCATTGGACTAGTTGACATTGATGCTCAGACGCATTCACGCTGGGGGCGTTCCCAAAGCGTCAAGTGACGCATCGTCTCGTTCCCTTTCTCAGGGAACTATGGTTACAGTAGTAACCTGAGACGTTCCTATGAGATTTTGTTTAAGCGTAATACCAAAAATAGCCACTGGGTAACACACATTCCATTGAATTTTTGTATGCATTCTGCCGTAACAAATGAATAAATTTCTGCCCAAATATCACTTCTATCACAAAATATGGAACATTGAGACTCAGACCTCTCCAACAATATGTGTTTTGTCAAGAGTAGAAAAGGTTTTGATTATAAACTATGAAACATGACGACGCCCAATAGGGGAGGAGCCCGCTAAAAGAATTTAGAGTACCTTTTCTTATGGTACCTAATTTATAATAATTAGTAAAATATGTGATGTAAAAAAGGAAATAAAAAAGATAATATTATATTTTAGAGGATAATATATATATATATATATATATATATATATATATATATATATATATATATATATATATATATATATATATATATATATATATATATATATTATACTTATTAGAGGATTATATTATTTTATACATGTTTATGGACAAATACTAGAACATATGTTTTATTATAAACCTTTAGCATGAAAACCAAAGTTTCAATGATTAAAAGCAGTGGTGGACGAAGTACAAGTAAGAGTAAAGATACTCAAGGTAAAATATTACTCAAGTAAAAGTAGAAGTGCTGCCTTTAAACATTCACTTGAGTAAAAGTACAAAAGTATTTGCTTTCAAATGTACTTAAGTATCCAAGTACTTTGATTTTTTTTTTTATGGCTATAATGTCCTATTATAATTTGTCACAAGACTCTTGCTTAATTCAGTCTAAGTGAAGACTAATGTCACTCTTGGCACACCAATCTATTAATGAAATGACATGAATTAGTATGATATATATATATATATATATATATATATATATATATACTGTATGTATGTATATATATTTGAATTGAATTAATTTTTTGTGTGTTTAATTTTGGAGGGAAGGGGACTGTTCCCATAAGGTATAAAACATTTACAGTATTTACTGTATATATTTTTCTCCAGCGCCTATGGTCATAATTATTAACATCTTAATGTTAAGATACATTCACATTAACCTGCACAACGCCATTAAATATATAGCTATATACACACATACACACACACACACACACACACAGAGACACATACACACACACACACACATATATTCACACACGCGCGCGCGCACACACACACACACACACACACACACACACACATACATATATAGGCTATATATAGCCTATATATATATTCTATATATATGTTATGGGAGCAGCCAATTCCCTCCAAAATTAAACCCAAAAACGTATTAATGCAGTGTTTCTGCTAGGCTACTCCCCAGAAAAAAAAGCTATTATATGCAAGTCATTTTAGTGGCAACGTAAGCAGTACATTATGCGTCAATACTTACCGATAATTGCTGCAATAATAGCTGCTACTCTCTGTCCCGCTTAAAATCATTGGCAACGCGATTTGTTTGGAACTATTGAGAGCCACACGAATAACGTGACCGCGCGTCGGCGAGATCACTGTCACAACCATCTATGTTCGCAACTCTCATATTTAACGGCTCTGGGGTGCGTTTCCCGAATGCATCGTTATCCAACTATGATCGCAATTTCCATTGAACTCTATTGTTAACGACGGAACTTGCGACCATAGTTGGCTTTGGGAAACGCACCCCTGGTTCGCGCTTAGTAGATTCCGCCAAGGCAACTTCAAAACAAAGCGCGCGCGTGCTGTAGGCCTACTGTGATTCATTGGTGGCTCGTTTGACCAGTTACGTTTTTATCCACTCATAAATAAAAAGGAAGACTGATTTTGAAAATGTAGTGGAGTAAAAAGTAAGATATTTGACTTTGAAATGTAGTGGAGTTAAAGTAAAAGTCTCCCAAAATTTAAATACTTGAGTAAAGTACAGATACGCAAAAAAGCTACTTAAGTACAGTAACGAATTACATTTACTTCGTTACTGTCCACCACTGATTAAAAGTGTGAGCCTTGACTTTTTGTGACAAAGGTCAGAACTCTGTTATGATGTAGATTTTCTGCGGTGCACTTTTGTCATAAATTAATCTATTACTTTAAATATCTATTTAGGAGTCTTAGACCTTTCCAACGATATATAGTTTGTCATGATAAGATTAGGATTTAATTGTAATATAGTGAAGTAAACTTAGGCGTCCCACTGGCGGGACAGTGACAGTTAACAAGAGCACATGGCCAGCGAACACGATCACAAGCCATGTGCTCAAACAAAACAAGACAAGACACGAACACGCAGCTAATGAAAGCACTCATAAGCCGCATGTTCAAACAAGACATAACACGCGGCGCGTGTGACACAACAGAAGACAACGAAAAAAGGACGCGGCTGATGTAAAGACGAACCAGATGCTACACAGAACACAACAACACACGCGGACCGATCAAACACGAAACCGTACGCTCACACAAGTACTCATCCCGTGCGCTCACAACAGAAGACAAACACACGGAGCATGAATGTCCGAATCCTGACAAAAAAAACGAAACCAAACTAAACCGCGATCCGAACACCACGCTCCGCACACAAAACAACTCACATGGACAGAAGCGCGCATGGGCCAAACAAACTCGGAAACGCATGCTCACCATGACAAGACAGGAGTGTCAGAGCTCTGTCACCAAACCAAGAAAAAAACAGACCAAAGTAACAGAACCCTGTCATCTTGTCACGTCCCCATAATATTGGAATATATTGGATAAAACAAACAATTTATAAAGATAGAAATCATATGACTTCTTTCTTTAATCACAATATCAGATTGAAGTGATCAGAAGTGAAAATAAGGGTGAATTTGGAAAAAACTAATTTGCTTGAGCGGATTTGGCATGTCTGCAAGCAATTACTTCTAAAATAAGAAATCTAGCAATTAATTAAGAAATAATCCATATTCTATTCCATATAGAACAACACAAACAAACAAGTTTTAGCAGTTAGATATTTACGTGATGTTACTAGCCACTCAGCATTTTTACTGGCCACAATTTTATCGATACCATGCGGAAAAACTGCCATATAGATTTTTTTTTATACTATCTCATAATTTGGCAGCAGGTATATAAGGCTGCTGTCACTTTAAGAGCTGACTCACAGATCCATTGTACTGGCACGTTTTTTTCCTCAACTGTTTACGTTCACTTAAAAAACATAACTGACTGTGTTATTCTGTGTGTGTTTGACTATTTAAGGCAAATAAGCAGTAAAAAAGAACCCAATTTATTACTGCGCGCACTTTGGGTGTGAGAACAAAATCTGCGGGAATGAGTAAAATTATGCAATAATAGAATGGTGCCTGTATGATGTCAGAACCCATAAGTCTAATTCACCGCTGTTTCCTTCTATCTTTCTTCTTATTTTTACTATGGGGTTTTAATAATGGGGTCTTTCGATTTATGAGTAAAATAAAGCCTGTGGTAAACATAACATGACGATACTTTGATGTTTTGTTCTACGACGTACACTGAAAACACTCATACCAGCACCACTCTATACACGCAATCCCACGCCAAAATTCAAGCCCTGTAACACCAACAATATTCATCTGTAGCAAATTAAACAAGTGAGTGAGCGGAGGCGGGTTTGTGTGTCAACTCGCTGTCGGAGAGATGAGGTGGGTATTGGAAGCGTTTCAGATATTTCACTGTCTATATTACAGTTTTTCTCGATTGCTTAAACACTATAACCAGGCTTTTGAACTAAAATTTCAAAACCATAATGCCATTTATCAAAAAGCACACCCATTTCACTGAACTATGAACACTATTCCCCTGTTTTGACACATTAGTCAGATTTGTTGAACTGTCACAGCAAAACTCTACACACACATCCCTTCATTTCTCATTGCCTACACCACGTGGTCATTTAGAAAGCACTAGCATTCAATATTGTTCACTCAAGTCAACTCAGCTTCAGCTCAGTTAGCACACAATTACCCAGGTGAAAACACTAAGAGTCAAAATTGAACACACATCAGTCAGATCCTTCAATAGATAGATAGATAAAAGGTTATACAATCTTTTATAAAAGATAAAAATCAGTTTACTGAGTTTTGGAACAATGGATCCACAGAGAAATTAAGCAATAGGTCGAGGAGGGAGAGGAAGAGGAGGGAGAGGAGAAAGAGCAGGAGGAGGAGGGAGAGGAAGAGGAGGAGGAGGAAGAGGAATAGGAGGAGGAAGAGGATGAGGAAGAGGTGGAGAAAGAGGAGGAGGAGGAGGAAGAGGAATAGGAGGAGGAGGAAGAGGAATAGGAGGAGGAAGAGGAGGAGGAGGAAGAGGAATAGGAGGAGGAGGAAGAGGAATAGGTGGAGGAAGAGGAGGAGGAAGATGAGGAGGAATAGGAGGAGGGAGAGGAATAGGTGGAGGAAGAGGAGGAGGAGGAGGAAGAGGAGGAGGAATAGGAGGAGGGAGAGGAATAGGTGGAGGAGAAGAGGAGGAGGAGGAGGAAGGGCAAGGGCAAGAAGACAAGCAGTCTCGGATGAAACTCAAGCCACTTTAGTTGGCCATGTCCTTGTCCATGGTATGACTAAGGGAGGCTGCGCAACGAGTACAGCCAAATTTGAGTCGCTTCACCGTCGCCTCCATCATCAGAACCTTCAGGGAGGTGTGGTGGCAAACAGATTTCTATCACTGAATAAGAGA
This sequence comes from Rhinichthys klamathensis goyatoka, assembly GCF_029890125.1. Taxonomy (NCBI): domain Eukaryota; kingdom Metazoa; phylum Chordata; class Actinopteri; order Cypriniformes; family Leuciscidae; genus Rhinichthys; species Rhinichthys klamathensis. The sequence goes on from NW_026606559.1 coordinate 2,927,548, forward strand.
CAAACATTTCCAATTGTCTTTGATGAGGTTTATGTTCTTGCAAGAAAAGGCCAGCAGTCGTACAGTCACACGGAGTGGCTGCAGAGTGTGACAGTGAAGAGGGCATCCTTCCCCATTTATAGTCTTGACTCCCAGAATGTTATCTTTCTAGGCCAATGATGGTATTTCAACCATATGTGGAACATTCTTAGACTTGTTCATCATATTGTATCCTTGAGTGGAGGCATGTACCAACACTCTTTACCATTCCAATACTTTGAACCATATTTGAATTAGGTTTGTGTGCTCTTTTACTGTCATATGATGCTCACACACATCTTGAGTAGAAGCGAGTAAAAAAAAAAAGATGGATGGACCACAAGCAACATGACTTACCAGTTTTGGAAATGTTGTTTTGAATTTATAGCACCAGTGTGTAAGACTATGTTGTAGTGTGTGTATTTCTGAGGGCTTGTGTGTCCTGTCTGAGGGCAAAGTTTGGTTTTTCAGCAAGAGTGAATGGTTTTGAGTGTAGAGCTTCATTTTGACCTGAAAATAGGATGTTTGGAGAATTGGGTGAGACGTTATGGATTTGTGTTTACTGTTTTGAGAATACGAGGCATAGTTTCAAGAAATGTGTTTAAGCAATCGAGAAAAACTGTAATTGAAAAAATCTATATTTTTGACATCAGTTTATTATTTCAGAAGACTACAACTGAAAGAAGTGATTCGCTACACACGACTGCTGAAATCCACTCACATTTGGCGGGTTGGCAGATGTTAATGTCCTGCCCTGATTCCAGACCCTGTCTGATACAACTGAAGAAATCTGTATTATTAATATGAAATAAATGTTTTGATAATATGATTATTATCAAATATTATCAGAATAAACCTATAAGGTGACACCTTCAGGCTAAGTCTCAACACCTCACTGAGCAATGGAAAAGTTCAGCTCTGTATTTCCATTCTGCTTTGCTCCATCCTGTTAATCTCCGTATTTATATCCTTTTATGCTAATTGGATTTTGTAAACAAGTTAATAATTGTGTTTGCTTAAACACCTTAACATGTCAAGTTAGGCATTCACACATGAAGGTTTAACCATTGCAAGTGTTTGCCCAGATAAAACACCCCGGCATGTGTGTGCTTCAGGCTGTCGCTATCATTTAGCATGGTCTCTTGTCTATTGAGTAACCTGCTGAGACCATGTGATATGATCTGAGTGTAAAGAGTTGACCCCCTGATACAGCTGAACCAAAATCCTGAGGACTGAGGCTCACTGATAAGACCTCACTCAATCGCTGCCCTTCCTCACTGACACTGCATCAGATCTCTTGGCCTTTACCCTAGCCTCAATATTACATGGCAAATGTCAGCGCTGATCTGGGTGAAGTTCTTGATCAGGTAAGGGTTATACTGCAATAGCTATGTTTACACAGACCCTAATAATCCAATTGCAATCGGATTAGTAGCACAGTCGAAATAGAAAAGTCACATGTAACCATGTCAACAGGAAATCTAATTCAGATTGTATTGGAGGGAGGGGGCAACTTTTTTATAATCCGTTCCAACAGGACATGTAAACACTTGATCGGATTGAATACTGAAGCTGGAAAGTGCATATTTTTATTGTTATTTACTTATAAAAATAATAATAATACACAATATAAGTAATAGTATGCTTTGTCAAACCTTGCAATATTACTAACCGGTAAATTTGCAAGTGAATAACAGTAAAAATATGCAAACATAGTAGAGTTGTCAAAAAGTACTTCGGTACCAAGTCGGTACAGACATTTTTTAAATGTGACGCTGTTGAGCGGAATCGTAAACACCTCTGATTGCCCATTGTACTCACGTGCTCATCGGATATGTCTGTGATTGGCTACAATGATCAGCGCTTCAATAACGTGTTGTAAATATACATGATGCTCTTCACAGAGCGCTTACACGGATACATACAGGAGCATTTGAAAATGCTCCCACTCCTGTTTTTTAAAACACTTTCAAACACTTCCGTGTGCCCTGTGCATTGATCATTGTAGCCAATCACAGATATATCCGATGAGCACGTGAACACAATGGCCAATCAGAGGTGTTTATGATTCCGCATAGTGCTCAAAGCATCACAATTTTAAAATTGCAGTACCGACTTGGTACCAAAGTCGACTCATAGTATGTTTTGTCAAACCTTGCAATAAGTAAGGATATTATGCAATGACGTAGAAATGGCGTAATGACATTGTCGTTATTGTTGAATAAAGTGTCATAAATGACTGTTGTGCCTCGTGACATTCTAAAATACTACTTCCATTCTTTGTCTGTTAAGTGGTGCCGGACAACGTCTCGCCAGTCCTTGCTTCAGACTTTCATCCACAGACGCCTTGTTTTAGGCGCGGGAAAGGGCTTTTTTACTGCTTGAAAGCAGTACGGCACAAAGCTTCATGTGCTCATCATCTCCTAATAGATAGATATTAAGTCTGCTTTTTTGAAACAAAGAAAATAAACTATGGTATGAGAATGCGAAAACAGCGGGAAACTCTGTACATCCGTGCATGTCAAAAAATACATGACATGAAAATACAAAATTTACATGAAATATTTTGATTTGAAGGTTGTGACATAAATCTGCACATCAACCCGATCACTTTATTTACCGTTCATGTAAACACTACATTCGGATTCATCAATTGAAATTGAAACAAAAGGTGTTTGTGTAAACGTAGCTAAGGGCAGGGCCCAGTGGTCTCTTCTCTAAAGCAAAGACCCCATGGCAGGAATGACTGATTTACCCCAATAGGTTTTTAGGGGAATGCACCTGCAGTAGTAGCTTTTGCTGATGTGTAGCTCGTGCAAACACACACACACAATGGTACAAAACCATTTCAGACATTATTTCTTTAATATAAAATAAATTGAATTCAAGAATTCTGTCAATATTTACTCACCCGCATGACTTTCTTTCTTCTTTCTTTCTTAAAATGTACTGATAACCACTACAGAGGTGACACAATAGAAAATCCAATGAGTTCATCATAAGTGGCCTGTCCATAAAACATGACCAATATTCACATAAAGACAGTGTGTGTGGGGTCATGCACTCAAAGACAAAGCACCATCAGGGTAACAAACATAACACTTAAATATTGTAATAACTAAATAACATAAAATGTAACACAAAACATCATAATGTACAATATTAATAACAAAAATAAGAAGAACCAAAATGATTTATACAAAATAAAAACATTTGTGACCATGTGTCACACAGAGACTTCTGGGTCGTTTTCTATTTTTCACTGTAAATTATATGGTAATGTAATTGATATTTTATAGTAAAATTACATACAATGCCATGTCCATTTTAAATTTTGTATTATGTATGGTAAAGCAACTTACAGTGTAGATGGGTATATTAAAATAAATCCACTTAATGAAATAAACGTTCATAAGTTACAGGCATCTATAATACACTGGAAACATTTTCTGAGTGTTTATTTTTTCTGTGAATATCTTGCAATCACAGCTGCCAGTTGTTTTAATCTAGTAAATTTAGTGGGATATTCCAGACAACACATAGTGTTCATCTAATATTCATTAAAGGGTAAGTTCACCCACAAATACAAATCCTGTCATTAATTATTAACCCTAGTGTCGTTCCAAACCCGTAGTACTTCAGTTCATCTTTGGAATCCTTCTATTCACATAGAATCCTTTATCAACGGTGCACACATCAGTTATGATCAACGGAAGCTCAAGCATGCTTGTATGACGTGCGAGAACCAATGAGGTTCATTCTCGTCTAATGCAGCACGTTTGAGCTTCCGCAAGAACCAATGAGGTTCATTCTCATGTGTTACGCAGCACGTTTGAGCTTCTGCAAAAACCAATGAGGTTCATTCTTGTGTTACATTTCAGCTTCGACAAGAGCATCAAGTCGAAGCTGATCAATGTTTATGTGTGAATAAAAGCCTAAATTAAAATCTGTTCATCATATAAAGCGATCAAGTCTCTTCAGAAAATTAACTAAACTACCCGATTCCTGGATTAGTTTTACGATCTCTTAATCAACTTTTTGTTCATTAAGTGGAAGTTGTCAACGTGAAAGTTGCATAGACTGTCAATAGAGGGACAAAAATCTCTCAGATTTCATTAAACATATCTTCAATTGTGTTACAAGATGAACAAAAGTCTTACGGGTTTGGAACGATATGGAGGTGAGTAAATAGTGACATTTTTGGGTGAACTAACCCTTTAATATTTGATATCTATTCACTTGCCCTCACAGCACACCGTGTTTGAATGACTGTGGCTTTGACTTTTGAAAGAAACCAGGAAAGTTTTTAGCATTCATGTGTGCATCACTTTCTTTCCTGCACTGAAAAAAATGTTTAGTCAGTTCAACTTAAAAAAATTACTTCATGTGCTAACAACTACAATAACTGGTTTTGTTGAAATGAAATAAATTATTTAAGATGACTGTTTATAACTGAATTAAACCAACCTGGAAAAACGTCTCGGGTTACGACTGTAACCCTTGTTCCCTGAGAAGAGAACGTGAAACTGCGTCGACTACGGCACTTTGGGGAATGGCCCCCAGCGTAGCGTCTCTAAAGCATGAATGAAACTAAGCCAATCGTGATTGGTGTTTCGTCATGACGTAACGTGTGACGGCATACACGGAAGCTACAAAGGGAAGCCGGCACACAACAGTGTCAGCTTTTGTGATGAACCAAGTCGCTCCCTGGCAGGGGAAGGCATAGTGAAGGGACGCAGTGTCTCGTTCCCTTCTCAGGGAACAAAGGTTACAGTCATACAGTCGTGGATAGGGGGCCCTGAAAGGAGGGCTCTAGAGGACGCCATGCCTCTAGTAGAATGAGCCCTCACGGCCAAAGGTGAAGGCAAACTGCGCACCTGATATGCCATAGATATAGCCTGAACAATCCAATTTCTGATGGTTTGATTGGACGCGGGAAGCCCCTTATTGGGCGACCCGAAACACACCAGCAACTGGTCTGACTTCCGCCGTGAAGAAGACTTCTGAAGATAAATTCTTAGAGCTCTGACAGGGCAGAGCAAATGAAGCTTTTCCTCATCCACTGTTACGTGAGGTGGAGGATGAAACGCCTGCAGAACCGTAGGCCGTACCACATTAGATGGTACTTTAGGAACATAGATCACTTGCACCTGGGATGCAAGATAGCCCTAATGTCCCCTGGAGCAAACTCCAGGCACCCATGAAATATAGAGAGCGCCTGAAGATCTCCTACCCTCCTCAGAGAAGTAATGGCTAATAAGTTGGCTACCTTGAAGGAAAGGTTCTTGGTCTCAGCCGACTCCAGAGGTTCGAAGGGGGCCTCGACCAGCCCTTCGAGAACCACTGCCAGATCCCATGTGGGAACTCTATGCCCAACGGAGGAAACGTACGACCAGCTGATGTCTTCCCAGGGGCCCATCACCCATATGGAGCGTGAAAAGCCGCAATGGCAGCCACGTACACCTTGAGTGTGGACGGGGTAAGACCAGCCGAGAAGCGATCTCGGAGGAACTCCAGCACTGAAGCCACCGGGCATGCAATTTCCTCGTGGAGGGAGCTCTAGAGCCAAGTATGGACTCGACTACTCCTGCTGACAGGCCGGCCTCTCGGTACTGTGCCCCCTCAGGGGCCAGACCCACAGTTTCCATAGATCTGGCCGAGGGTGAAATATTGAGCCCTCTGCCTGCGTCAGCAGGTCCCTCCTAATGGGAATCTCCCAGGGAGGGCTGTCTAGGAGCGATATAATGTCGGAGAACCATACTCGGGCCGGCCACAACGGGGATTCTAGTAGTAGACTGAGTACTCTCTAGATCCTCACTACTGACCCTCTCTAGAACTACCGGGAGCAGAGTTATCGGGGAAAATGCATAGAGACGCAGCCTCGGCCACGTCTGCACCATGGAATCCAACCCCAGCGGGGCTGTATGTGTGAGGGAGAACCACAGTGGACAGTGTGACGTCTGTCAACGTCCCACTTCCACTGGGCCGAACCTCTGACATATTGACTCCACCACCTCGGGATGGAGTCTCCATTCCCTGGGCCTCAGCCCCTGCCTCGACAGGATGTCTGCTCCCTGATTCTGATCCCCTGGGATGTATGTGGCTCTGAGAGACAACAGTCTCCCCTTGGATCCCCTGATGATTTATATACAGTAGGTCACCACTGACGTATTGTCTGACCTCACAAGGACGCGCTCTTTTTCGTCTCAACCCCAGGCTCTGGATGTGGGCAAGGACAACATCTCGATGCCGAACTGCCAGCTTTTGTGACTGGGCCATAATAAGCCAGTCGTCGATATAATTTAGCACCCTGATACCTTGAAGCCTCAGCGGAGCTAGAGTTGCATCCATGCATTTGGTAAATGTGTGAGGGGAGAGAGCTAGGCTGAACGGAAGGACCCGATATTGGAACGCTTCGCCCCCGAAAGCAAACCTCAGGAACTTCCTGTGAGATGGAAGGATGGAAATGTGGAAGTATGCGTCCTTCAGATCTATTGTGACAAACCAATCCTCGGATCACACGTTATGTCATGACGCAACACCAATCAAGATTGGCTTAAGTTTCATTCATGCTTCAGAGGCGCTTTGCTGGGGGGCGTTCCCCAAAATGTCGTAGTTGACGCAGTTCCAGTTCCCTCGAAAGGAAACAAGGTTCTACTGAAGCATAACTGTCAGTAGATATAACCTGATTTCTCCAGCTAGGTAAAATTACTTAATACGTTTGAAATCATATTTTTTTATTTTATATGATGAAAGTCCTTTTCCACCTTGATGTAAATGCACTCCAAAAATAATTCATTACCCTTATTTAAATTTAATTGAAGACATTTTTACACACAACTTAATTTAGTTCATTCAAAATAAATCAGAACCACTACGTAAAGACTGGTGTCAGCACTGACATTAGCATTGAACGCTGAGTGCACAACCTAAGCACAAGCGCTACTCTTTAGTACAATTGTAACTACAAAATTCAGCAACAGAAACTCCTCTAAATGTCCAACATAACTGAACATTAAACACATCTTTCCCTTTACTGAAAAGCACATTAAATAACACTTAATAAGCATGTTATTAAGCATGCTGGGAAATATAGATCCACAGCATCGAGCTGCGTTTAGCATCCTAAGCCTAAGTAGATCGTAGAGCCTTTGCCACCAATGGTCTCCACGATTGACATAGTTCACAATGCTAATGTTAATGTTTCATTTTCAGTTGGACATTTAGAGTTTCGGTTATTGAATTTTGTGGTTACAATTGTGGTGAAGAGTAGAGCTGCTGTCAATTGCGATTTTCACTTTGATGCATGCAACGTAATGTGTTTATTAATAACCCCAAATCACAATTTCTCATTGAAGCAAAATTCGCCGATCAGCAAGGAGCAGGTACGCATGTGTCGAATGTAACCAACAATTTGATGTTGGGTTAATGTAACTCAATGAAGTTAAAACATCATTCCCTTGTTTTATGTTACATCAAACTGATTGAAGTAGGTACCTACCTCATTAGAACTTGAAGGTAGAATCAGGTAGAAATACCTCTTTAAATACCTCTGCCTTCATTTAAAAACGCAACTTTGAGATCCACATCCATAACATTCTTCCCTAAAACATACTTCCCTGTTCATCATTGTAAAAACAATGTACTCTAAACCCCTTCAAAAGATAGAGAGAAAGATGGATGTAAACTGAAATAATCTCCGTCCTATTATAGAGGATGACATAGCAGCATTGTCTATTCATGGACCATAATGCAGTTCTGCGTTTACGTTCAATCACAGCTGATTAAAAAAAACATGGACATGAACTGCAAATGCAGAGATTTTAACCCTATATGTCCAATTTTTGGACAAAAGCATAATTGTATTCTTTGAAGTTCTGATGTAAATACGATGCTATTAGCATGACAATAATTCAGTACAATGGTACCATCTGATATGCTGCAGCCACCGTACATTTTTTGTTAAGGATTATTACATAAATGGCACCCAATATCTAAGCTCACTGATTCTTTTAGTCTTAAAAGTTATTTTCCCGGTCGAATCAATCCTGGATCTGCAGTGAGCACATTACAGCAATACATGGAGGACGATCAGATAATGATTGCTCATTATATTACATAATGCAAGGCTTTCTACTTTACAAGCCATAATGGCTATGCTCACAACAACACGGGCTATCGTATACAAGCTTGCTGTTCAGATTAAATAAATTGGACTCTAGGCACTGTGCCTGATCGGCTACAGGATGCTTGGGTATTCATAGTTTTCACTGGACGTCACACGCTTACAGGAACGCCCACATGGAGGCCTTTGCTGCCAGCAAGTTATTTCTACCAGGTTTGTACGAATGTATTAAGACAGTGATTTTAAAAGATCAAATTCAATATACACCTTACTGATGATGCATACTATAAACAGTTGAACAAATCCGGCTAGAATATGAATGCAACCTGCTATTCCGCTAAATTGTGTTCCATTATAAATAAAATGCTTAATGCTTAATGCATTAACAGTAATATTAGCAGACCAAATACATAAGGCATATAAAACATATGTACAGGCAAACAGATGAACCAAAAATGATGAATGCAACACGCAGTTTCTCGTTATTTTAATATTTCCCCATGGAAACCCATTATTTAACAATTAAGGTGCAGTTACATTTACCATTGCCCTGAAAAATTTCTCGGGTGAATTAAAGTTATTTTAATAGGAATCTGTGTGATCGGGAGACAAAAAAAAAATCGGATTTTCTTCATTTTCAAGTTGGTCACGAGAATTCGACGCGCTGACCAACAGAAAGTTGCTTGGCTTGGAAGTGAGTTCTATGTGAACAGTGCTTCATACAGTACATCACTACACTATTGACAATTGAAACTATTAGTTTATAGTTAATAAAATGTTTATAAACTGTAGTTAATACATTAATAATAGACTATAAACAGCGAGATCTTCATTAATTGTCACTGTTTAACTAATTATTATTGCTTAATTAGCTCATTCATAAAGAGTTAGATAATGCTTTATTAACAGCTTAGTAACTGTAAATAGTTCTCACTTTAGATTAGCGGAATATCAGAAAATGTCATTGATTACGGTAAGTGCTTTAAACCAACCTTTATTGGACATTAATTACATTAGTATTCAGTTCCTTAAACATATTTACAAATACATTAAGCCTATCTAAAGCTAAACATAACCGCTTAATTAAAAATATATAAATAAATACCATAATGCTGTCCATATGAAATACACACAAATACTCATTAGGTCACGTTGTTAAAATCAGTTAGGATTACTGGTAGGTTTAGGGAAGAATAACAGTTTGTACAGTATAAAAATCATTATTTCTATGGAAAGTCCCCATAAAACATGGAAACCCAACGTGTGCGTGTGTGTGTGTGTGTATGTGTTTGTGTATGTGTGTGCGTGTGTTTATGTGTGCGTGCACTTAATGTATTTGTAAACATTTTAATGTAATTAATTTCCAATAAAGGCTGGATTAAAGCACTTAACTGATGACATTATTCCAATTTCCCATTACCTAATCTAAAGTGAGAACTATTTATGGTTAATAAGTTGTTAACAAAGATTTGTCTAACTCTTTACATACGAGCTAATTAAACAGTTAATATAATAAAACACTTTTTATGACTTAAAAGAATCTATAAAATCCAAATAATATTTGTTTACTATTATTATTTTACTATACAAATTTTACAATTTATTATTGATTCAGTTTAGGGTTTGAATGAATATTTTGCCTGCCCACACGAGCACGCACCGCAAGTGCTCAAAACTTGCAGTTTGTTCACATAGCTTTTTTTATTCTTTTGAGAGGTGATCTAAATATTTGTGGCTTGAAACAAATGGAAAACTGACAGGCATGTGCTGCAGATTTTATGTATATTTTGCCCTCCAGGTCCCCACATCAGTCATGTGACTGAATTATTGATGTGGGACAGCTTTCTGTTCAGTCTGCATCTTGGTCAACTGTGTTTGTTATCCAAAAGATGTTTGTTTGAACATCTGCTATTGGCTCAACCAATAGTGTGGCATTGGAAGTATCTGTTTTCCAAACCACTGGCAGATGAGGGAAGTGTTTCAAAAACAATATATTTCTTCTTTTTTTTTTTTTTTTTTGCAATTTTGCTTGGTGACACTAGTGACACAGAAATGACACACTCTGAGTGTTTTTTTTATAGGGGAGTGATTACTTTATGCAAGCAGCAATGATCCATAACATTAGCACTATCCACAATCCAACATAATGTGACTATGAGAGAGGAAACTTTGATCTCATTTTTCATATTTTGATACCCAGAGGTATAATTGTCTCAAATAGCATGTTTCTCTCCAATGTAATTATGTTTTATAGTTGATCAAAGTGAGGCAATGTTAGGAAATATCCCAAACCACAATCCTCCCTTCACTTTTAGCTAACCTCTAATTACACACAAAAAGACGCAACTTGAGAATGGTTTTAGAAATGACAGATCTCTTCAAGTCAAACATTGCCAGTAGAGGAAATGAGCAATTTCATTAGTGTGCATTTGGTAAAATGGCACAATTATTGAGAAAACTATAGCATTCATATGGCAATCATTTTATCTGAAGTCAAAAAGTCACTTCAGTATCGGAGGTAGTGACATAACATCTTATGGTTTGGCATCCATTAGCTTAATAACATCCTTCTTTTTCCAGAACGAAGCCACAGCGACTATTCACACCTCATTTGGATCTTTAATTTAAAAAACAGGCTGTTGAGTGATTACAAATTTGGAAAGATGGTGCAACAACCCCTTGAGATGTTTGTCATGAAAGGCGCAGTGCCACCACAACAGAGAATCGAGGGTACGGAAGTCACAATTTATCACTCTATATCGCAACAGACTTCAAAGGAGGTCTGGGTGCGCCAATTACGAGACAGAACAGCAAAGGGTTGAAGAGAGTAACTCGACTCAGACGGGAACATTTTCTGTGGAAGTGGTCTTCTGCTGAAAGACTCTGAGGGAGGGCTCAGGTTTTGTGTGATCCAGCCTTCAGCTGTTCTGACACATTGCGAAGTGGGCTGGATATGTCATGACAACCTCAATCATCCCACAAGTGTGTGAATAGAGCTGGATGTAACATGGTTCACAATCTAATGCAATATTGCGATGTACAGTTGCCCATAACTCTTTCCCAGCCAGTGTTTTTTGAAAAAAGTTGCCAGCCAGCACAAGCACTTTTGATAATTTTCACAAAAGTGTCATGGCCCCCAGAATATATTGTTGTATGAATATCTGAACATGCAATGTATATAAAAAAAGGAAAAAAAGAACAGACCCTATGATTTTACACAACAAATATCTGTTTAATTCTAGCTTCATGCATTTATTTTTATCAACACTTGAATGTGGGTAAGTTTAATAAAAAAGAAAATCGCGTTTTTGTCAAAGACTACGTCCGGATCGGATTTAGAATAATGATTAAAACAAAGATGGATAAGATTGGGTCCATCAACACCCCTAAAGCTTCACAATCCTATAGCTCGTCCTCGGTCGACATTTCATTCAGTAACATTGGGCAGTTTTTATTTATATGCTGTTTAATGTTGATGATTGTGTTGTTTTACATGCATATGCTATCGTTTGTCTCTGTTTCTTCTTCGCATGTGTTTTGATCAGGAGATTCTTTACTCTTTCAGAAGATGCGCCCTCTACCGTATAACAGTGAAAAAACACGGGAAGTCGGAAGATTCCCTCAATGGCGAGGAAAGAGTTAGTAGAGTGTGAATTAGTGCATTAATCTATAGATCTAAATGGATTCTAAAATGTCATACATTGTTAGCAATACAGATAGATAAAAGATGCACAGAGTTTGGGGACCAATTCTTATTAGCTAGCATATTGGCTGTTTATTAGTACTTATAAAGCTGCCTTATTCTGCATGACCATATTATAAATCCCTTAATCACACACAATACCTAAACTATAGGCCTACCTTATTGACTATTGATAAGCAGTAAACTAGGAGTTTATTGAGTTGTAGTTAATAGTGAATATGTGTTCCACAAACGTTTTTTTTTTTTTTTTTTTTTACTAAAACAGAAACAAAATTTACCTGATGTGATATTAGCTACATGTTTCAGTAAGTTGCACTGTTTTTTTTTTTCAGCATACCTTCTGATGTTCATTCATGTTTATTTTATGCCATAAATAGTTGTAAAAAGAAAGACATCACATGAACTGTCAGTTTAACATTTTCTACAATTCTAGTAGTTATCTAAAAAAAAAGAAAACTGACTATAGAAAAAGATCTGAATTAATATTGAGAATGCAAAAACTTAAAACTTATAAGAAACAAACACTAATGGGAGCAAATTGTAATAAGTCACTAATAATACAGTTATTACTGATGTATTACTGATAATATAATAATACAGAGTTTAATAATCTGGATCAGGGGTCTTCAAAGGTGCAAGTCCAACACAATCTCATGGCAATTTGCAACTATGTTATGTTTAGGCAAATTGGTGGTTGATACATATGAATTTGTACAATGTCACTTGTACATTTTCAAACAAATGTTAATGCCTCAGTGATGGTTGTGTTTACGGGTGGTGTTAAGGGTGGACCTTTAAAGGAGCTGTATGTAAGATTGTGGCCAAAATTGGTACTGCAATCACTTTCAAATTACTGTAGAGCTGTGTATCCCCTCCCCCTCCCCCTCCCCCCTGACTCGAGGTTGCCAGATAGGCTGCAGGATCCAGCAGGAACATAGGCTGCTACAAGGAGCTTTCAACTTGGGCAGAGCTGGCAACCCGGATGCCGAAACACTACTGACTTCGTGATTGGTAGATAGGTGGAGGGTGGGGCTTCAGGCCAAAACACAAGATGACAACATCAACATCAGTTGAGGGCTGCAACTTCAGTTTTTAAATGACAATATCGTGGCCATACTAACTGTTGTCAGTGATATAAGTATTTGATATGAACATGATTTCTTAATGTCTAGAGACACATCAGGGCCATTTTATGAATAATTGAAATACATTTCTTACATACAGCTCCTTTAAGCTCACTTTTTTTGTAAGGATTATACATTTTCGTACAATTCCCATCATACAAATTCATATGCATACAAAATGGTCACCTCGTAAAATTGTTACATTTTCCTGTGAGAACATGTTGTCAGGCTTCAGACCTTGGTGAAGAGATATGTAGCGGGTCCCCTTGTTACATAATGTATAAAACGGAATGTTCCAATTAATGTTGTTAGTGGCATAAAAAGTGTTTTAAAGTGTTTAGTGCCATTTTAATGTGTTAGCATATTTTGTTTTTGCAAAGCCATTAAAATAATCAGTATTAATGTATTGAATTTTATATTCACACTGGATTGCACTCCTTCTGTTTAGGTCTTGTTGTACGCTGGGGTAAGTCAATCCCCCAATATTCTGAAACACATCTGCCACACACTCCAAATAAAGCTGCCTTTAACCGCCTGAACAGACCACCATCACTATTCCGTGCTGGTTCTAGCAAACACTGAGCCATTTTCTTTGCTCAGCATCAAAAGGTTGTTCAGAATGCAGGCCAAACTTGGTGCGCAAGATCTGCTTTAGTTCTTAAAACCGAACAAAAGCTCTTTAGGTGGGCGTCTTGCCCCAGAGAGACTGCATTCAGTGCTCAGTGACTAAAGTAGGGCACTGATGAGACATCCAATGTTCTGGAAACACAAAATGTGTTTAACGCAAAGACAGCCAGAGAGAAAGCTTGTTGGTGCCAAAACTTGAGTGTTGAGCAGGCGTGAGGCAATTAACAGACCGACCGGAGGAGTCAGAGAGAGAGAGAGGACTTCGTTCTGAAACATTGCCCTAGGATGCTGCAGTGCTATAAAAAAGACACTCGGATACAAAGACTTTCCTCTGCTTTATGGGATGTGTGAATCTTGAAGCAATTCACATACTGTTTAAGTAACTTAGAGCAAACAGCAGTTCTGATTAATTACATGAACCATGAAGTGATAATACCAAACACTTATTAGGGGTCAATGATGTTTTAAACTCAGCAAACTGCCGAGCCCGATCTCATGAAAGTGCGTATCTATACCACGAATGTCATTTCTCGTGCCATTTATACGCTAAAAATGTTTTTTGCGTCTATATGATACAGTTTTCGCGTGCATATGATACGCACTTTATGGCGTGTAATATGCACGCACACCCCACCCCCCTCCCCCCTAAACCTACCCAAGGGGTTTTCAGTGCGTAGCATATGCACGCAAAAACCATTTTTGGCGTATAAATGGCACGAGAAATGATATTCGTGGTATAGATACGCACTTTCATGAGACTGTGTTGAAACTGCCACAAAAAAGGCAACCACATTTGATTGCTATAGAGCAAACTCATTTATTAATTGGCATAGATAACAGCTTTTGGAAGTATTCTATATTGGTAAAAAATTAACACCCAGTTTATACAATCACTGACTCGTCGTGAGGGTCTTTTGCAACATGTGACTTAAGCTCAGCACCGAGACATATTTATCACTTTTTATAATGTATAACTACTTGTCCTAAGTATTATATAATGTGAAACTATTGTTTTTGCACTGATGTCTGACTGCTTTGCTTCCATCAAGTTCCATAACCTAAAAGAGAAAATAGTCTAATATTTCATTTGTGAAGTATTTAATTCAAATGAATAGGCATTACTACATGGTTATGTGATATTTAAAGGTGGGATCAGTAGTTTTTGAAAAACACTTGTGAAAACTGTGTCGGACCGAGTACCAAAACACACTTGTAACCAATCAGCAGTAAGGGGCGTGTCTACTAATGATGGGGAGGAGAGAGCGCTCAGTGCACACAGAACAGACATTAGCCGAACGACTACAGAAAGAGATGGCAGATACAAACAAAAGAGGAAAATGTCTGCGGAACTTCAAATTAAAAAGAAGGCTCACGATCAGGCAAGAGGAAGAACTCGTGCCAATATCGGAGAAGCTTACCAGCGCGGGAGAGAACTCAAGGAGCGGAAAGGCCTAACATCGGACGCCGAGGTTGCTTTATTTCTTCTCGATAGGTGAGTACATTTGTTTAGCTTTGGTTCACAAAACTAATATATTCTGCTGGCCATTGCTTGAATACATCTACATTGAATACACTGTGTCATCTTTGCTTGTTTTTTCATTTGCGGTCTTATTGTCGTTCGCTTCAGCTATGAAAAAGACACATATAAGCCTGGAGCATCTAAACCTCTTCCACAGTCTGTTTCAAGCTTCGGCTCCCAAATTGTGTCTGAACAATATGATAATATACTCCTATATGTTTGTTTGTTTCCTTTGGTTCCTCTTTTAGCGATTGATATAACCCCCTAATCTTGTTGTTATAGTTGTAATATATTTGTAACTATGACTGTCGTGTTCGTGCTATCGAGTTGAACATGATAACTTTGTGTTTTTTTGGGATAGGTGTTGAGCGTCGTCTTCCATGTGGAAAGGGGCTGAACCATTGATGTGTTAAAACACACATTACTACCAAAACACATTCGACATGGATTACCATAGTAACACATGCTTTCCCTTATTGATGATGACATCATACCCTCGGCCAGCAGATACAGCAGATTCCGCCCTAGTCGTTGCCTGGGTTACAGTCGTGTACGTAAGTGTGGGGTGGAGCTATCAAATTAGGGGCGAGATCATTTTGGGGTATCAACATTGGCCAAAAGTGTTTTTCAAAAACATCTGTTATCAGTCAAACCTCTATTTAAAACAACCAATAGTGACACAAGAAGATACAATTGTGATATTTAGAAATTCTACGATGGAATTTAATATCATGCTAAATTCTGACTTCATTGTTACACAGTTATCAAATCATGTTTGCTTCAGTCTACTGTACTCTGGCCAAAAATTCAAATGAGACCCAAATAATATATTATTCAAACTCATTGTATGTTATCATGTGACAAAGCAAACCATTGACCATGACCAAAACCAATGACTATACATCACAGGTCTCACAAACTATTTAATAGGAAGTATATAACACATACATTATTTAAACAGCAGCCAGGCTGTGTCAGACAAAAGTTACTATATCTTGGAAATATTTTTAATATTAATGCATGCTCTTTTTTTTCTTGAGAGCCCTAGGGCTTTCATATACTTAAATTAATTTCCTCTACCTTCAACGAACACTGGGAATATGCATTATTCCCTATTCATTATTCCATTGTAGCACCTGCACTCACAATAAAGTTGAACAATTGGATGCCATGCTGAAGAGAAAAAAGAGAGATTGTGATATTGTAAGACTCCTGCTGTCACTCAGGGTGTCCATGGCCCATTACAGAGTCCCTCCTCTGATGCACCTGGTACTGCAGAGACAGCTGACACAAATCACAGCAACAGCTGACTGCAACAACCAGACCAGGATTACCAAAGTGGTGCATAAATGAGCTCAAAATTCACACCATCATGGTGAAACGTGCAGTTAGTGAATATAGGGTAATCGTGTATTAACGTGATGAATGCAGTGGGCTGGTGACGTATGACATAATTGAGATGCATAACATCGCAGCACCGTTACAAATGCATTGCTGCTTCAGCCACTGAGCTTTATGACGTCACCTCCCTCTGAACTCAAACATCACGCTTATAAACAGTGACGTATGACAACAGTTTTTAAGAAAAAAAAACTGTTAACTGGCTTGTTTTATGAATAGGCTCGCACGCACTGAAATGTAACGTCATATCCCAAATAAATGGTATATGAAAGCACTCATATATCTTAACCTGCCAACTCCATCTGGCAATAAAATCACGTCTGCGTATTCACACAGCCATCATCAACATCTCAAAAAATGAAATGTTCTGACCTATGGTACGATCTGTTCGGTCACGCATCGTTGGCGTGAACCGGGATTCGGATAAGCGGGTCATCATCACGAAAACACCGAGGCGCGCGCCCCTCTCTTCTTCACTTACCGGATTTAAAAAACGCCGCTATGTCGGCCGCCTCCTTAGATGTGTCCTCTCCCTCCCCTGAACTCATCCTCGGATCAATGATTCTCCCTCAACAAAACTCCGCAAACAAACGGATCAGAGTCGGGTTTCCAAGTGACTGGTCGGGAATAAATCCTCTTCATTGGAAAGCAAAGAGTGGCGTGCGTGGATTCGTTCCTGTGCTCGCTGAGCACGGACCCTCCATCTTGGCTTTAGCTCGCTGGAGAGGTGTCGGTACCGATCGGCGGCGCTCCTGAGTTTCAGCTGGGAGAGAGGAGGATGAAGGGAGGGAGAGGGGAGGTCTTCTTCAGGAAAGGGGTCTCCTGGAATCCCCTACTTCTCTACACCCCCCCCCCACAGGCCACCCCAGCTATATCACCAGCTGTAGCCGAAATTTACAAAAATGCCAAGTCATTTTTAGGATGCTGGTTATATACATTCCATTAAAAAAAAAAAACCCCACTTATCTCTCTTTATACAAAAAGGTTTAATTTAATAATAAAAAAATCAAGTAAAATGCTTTTCTTGGAGCTGAAATATAGGCTGCATGTGATTGAATAAAGTTGGTCAAATTTGTCAAAATAAAGTTTTCAAATTTAGGCTATATGGTATGTTTTTACAAATAGCTTTTTTTTTAGTCATTTTCCTATCATTATTTTCATTAAAAAGGTCAAAATGTATTTTTAAACTTGTGTGCTTGACTAGTCTTGAGGTTCCCATGGAGCCCCCTGTATGTTTTCTTGTCATATCATAACAAAATGTCTGTATGATGATTACACCAACACCACACTGATCAAGTACACTGAGAAAAAACAATACGTAGAATTTACTCAATGTTTATAAGGCAAGTTTTTGCACTGATATTTTTTACAGTGTAGGCCATACCCTATAATACAATTTTACTGATACTGCACATATACATCACGGAGACACGTAGCCTACATCTAGCTGTACGTGTTACATCTGGAAGACGTATTTTTTTAGTGTTTGCTCATCTGCAATACGTCTATGGGACATTTCCTGTCAGATGTCAAATAGACGTTTTGAAAATGTCTTTAAGATGTTTATGATTTGGAATAGGCCTAAACTGACATCCCTTTCAGATGTTAGTAAACAGCAGATGCTCTCAGCTTTCCAGATGAAGTGATCTTTAACATCTCGCAGACATACGTGTGCTATCTCACTGCAATTTACTGAATTGCAAGTTTTGAGACAAAGCATACGCACAAAATTGTGCCTATATATTCTCTGATAGGCTATGTTTTTCTAAACTAAGTTCTAGTGTTAAAATAATAGATTACAATTTTCTGTAGGCTATGTGCCATTTTTAAGCATTGCATATTAACATCATCTGTTTCTGGAACCCACGAGGCGTGTCTTTAATTGATGTGTGATTCACAAGGAATAAAACTAACTTATTAAACAATTTATGTTGCGCAACGAAATATAAAACAGCACTGCAACACGGTTTCAGCATTCACCCATTCTGTTCACTAATGTGCATGGAAAGGTGTGTGAACTGAAACAAGTGCGCCCTCTAGTGAAACAGTTGAGGAATTACATTGGTACAAGCGCCCTCGTGTGTTATGAAAAACTGCAGAATTACACGAACTCGAGACAGACGTTCACAACAGCGACCGCACAACTTTCAGATGGATGTCACCGGATTTGTTAATATTTTTTTATATTTTTTTTTTAACGCAAAATCTGATGATGAAAATGTCTCTAGAAATGTGCTGCATTTCGATAATTTGTCCCCCACATTCCTGTAGCCAGTTGCACAAACTGCGTCTTACAGTCATTTTTTTTCCCTTCAAGACTGGTCATAACTTTTTTTAAGTCAGTTACATAAAATTGTACACTGGTCTAATTTGAATCTGAAAAGTAAGACTGAGTAGCCCTAGCTATTGCTAGTTTGCTCAGACAAGTTGTAAGACGCAATCTTAACTTTGTGGCTATTATGCAACTGGCCCTGAGCATAATAACATTGCGAAAATATATCGTGGGCTTTTAACATTAGAAACCGTTAATAAAGTTTAAAGCCGCATAAATAGAAAAAAAGCGATGAAAGTGAAGTAGCCAAAGACATTTGTTCTCTGGACTCACTGGGCCAGGGCACTTTCATTTTTTACCCCTAAAAATGTTACCCCTGACGTCGGCATCTCTATGGCAACTGCCAACAACAATTTATAGTGGAGAAAGTAAAGTGCTTTCTGGACGGCTCGTGCACAGCATGGTCAACACTAAAATCCTTCTGAACGCCGAGAAGACTGCGTGGAAAAACAAAGTTCAGCTTTAGGATGAGATTTACAAACCTATAAAACCCTTAAAAGGTCAGTAGATCATGGCTTTGAGTTACCGGACAGTGAAGTCAACCATCAGATCCAGAGGAACTCAATATCAGCCCTCTGCTCCAGTGGACAGCATGAAGGAGATGCAGGTCTGCTTGATTTCAGTTAACATCTCTGCCACTTTCCGCAGAACACTGCGCAAAGGTTATTAGGCTATTGTATGTGTGTGTGTGTGTGTGTGTGTGTGTGTGTGTGTGTGTGTGTGTGTGTGTGTGTGTGTGTGTGTGTGTGTGTGTGTGTGTGTGTGTGTGTGTGTAGGCTATTACATGTGTGTTTGTAAGTCATCTCAATAATAAAACATGCTCAGAAAGAATTAGCGTAGGCCTATGGGTTCTTTCTTGTCTTTAAGCTCCGATCATGGCAGTCTATCTTTTTATTGTTTTTTTTTTATTGTTTTTTTTTTTTAAAGGCTAATTTAAACAATATGCACACTTGTTATGGCTCTTAAATTTAGCCTATGTTCATACGTCTGGATTTAACCTATGCTTATGCGGTAAAAATGCTGATTAATAAAGTTTGAATGAGAAGGGAAAATACAAACAAAAAACTGCGCATTTTAAAGAACCTTTCAGATTCCAAACTACATTTTTTTGTATTGCAAATGTTTTACAAATCACTAGATGGCAGCAAAACTCCGCAGCAACATTTAGAATTGAATAGAATCTTTATTGCAATTTTTAGTCCGGTGGAAAATAACCTATAGGTAAATCTTCAGACAGTGAAACACATAATTATGTAGGCCTATATGCAACGTGCAAGTACTTTGTGTAATGTAGGCCTATATGCAATGTAATGTTCGCTCAGTATAGGCTATATTGAGCAATGATCAATACATTACAATTTAAGATAGGTGTAAGGTGTAGCCTACATTTCTTGGTGCAGAAAAAAATGTCAGTTCATATTTGTATTCTCATTTATGTCAAATCAACATGTTCAGGTATTTATTTCTCAGACATAGGCTATCTACTGAAATTGCTGGAGGGGGGCATTTGACAAAATACAGAGCTGCTAAATCAATGTGGACAGCACATACTGTAGCTAAGATAATCTGGTTTTGGAAGAATTCATATCCATACACTAGTATATGGCCAAAATGTACAGTATGTGGATACACACTACTGCAGCAAAGCTGGAAGCCTGGAATTATGTTTTATGATGTAACATTAAGATATGTTCTCACTGGAATTAGGCTACCGGAAGAGCCAACACACTCTCATTGCAAATAGTTTGTGCCATTGGGTTATTATTTAAAATACAAATGAATATACTATGTTAATGACCTAACACCTTCTCCATGAAACTAGAGTGGAGTGAACCCAATGTTTACTGTGCGTGTTTATTTAATCTTTACCCAGTGTTTACTGTAGCCTGAGTGACAGAAAGAATGAGAAGCAGACAGTTAGTGATCAAAATGACATAGCAAGCTCACTCAATCATCTTTGATCTTTTCTAATGCGATTAGGAACACCAATATAACATTCCATGGTGGCCTGAAAGTGATTTCTTCTAGCATCTAATGGTATAGAAAATCAAGAACAGCTCAGTCAGCAATTTGTATTTAAGATTCCAATAAATGAATGCTCAAGCATCAGCCCAAATGCATGATGGGATTGCTGGTATAGAGGCTTTGGATTTAGAGAGCGAGTTCTCCTCAATGACAAATCACCTTTGATTTCTTACAGTTGTGCAGTTAGAGGTACCTTAGAAAGATCAATTTTGATGTAAATGTTCTGCACCTCTGCTCTTGTTTGTGCTTATGGGAAGCATTATTGGGTTTAGCACTTGTTTCTAATGCCGTTAATGAGACCTAGGGCCTGACTCAGTACTTATGGATAATAAGTGGACTGAACCCATGCCTGTGTGCGAGTGAAAGTGTGTGTATGGGTTCATATGTATGTTCTCCACTTGGAGAGCCAGTTTGCAGATCCTCTGCATAATTCAGCAGGAGGCTCTTCTTACACAAGCCCCTAGTAATAGGAAGATCCTGTTAAAAAAAATCAGTCATAGCCACTGTGAAATATTGATGACCTAACTGCTTTTAAATGCAAACCTTCGCAACCATTTTCCGGGTATCAAACGTTCAGGCTCCCCATGTGGGCACACGGTCTTCTGTGATCATGAATGGATGAGTTGGTCGTTGTATGTGGAACGGCAAGCACTGGGTTCAGAAAGCATTACACCAACTTAGTGTTCACAGAAATCTTTTGAACCCTTGCTGAGAAAGCATTTTTAACTGTCTCCTAATTGATGCACATGTAACATAATCAACAATCAACATGTGATGATTGTGAAGAAGAACATAGATTTGAAACTTGTTACAGTAGTTGTATACTGTCACGGGTGCGTTGCGGAGAATGGAGCGAGGACTCAAATGCAGAGGTGAAAGCCTTTAATTAAGTAAAACATAAATCAAACAAAGGAAATCCAGGTTGATAAACTAATTGCTAAATCCAGAAACACGACATGGCAGGAACAGAACAACACACAACTCAAAATCCCAAGTAACATAAACAACGAACGAGCACAGGACAACAAACACAGGAAGACTAAATAGGGAGGCAAACAAAGGAGGGTAACGAGGCTGACAGGTGGAACAAATAAACCAATAACCAGATAACAAGGGGGAGGGATCAAACAATGACAAGAGCACATGGCTCAAAATAACAAAACACCCATGTGCATCACAAGACAGGACAGACATGTGACATTACCCCCTCCCTACGGAGCGGCTACCAGACGCTCCATCAGACCAGGGCGGGACAGGAAGGAAACACCAGGGCGGGACGGGAGGGACAGACCAAGGTGGGACAGGAGGGACAGACCAGGGGGGAATGGGAGGCCAGGGTGAAGCGGACAGTCCATTGGGCGGCCAGGGCGAAGCTGAAGACCCCTCGGGCGGCCAGGGCGGCGAAGACCCCTCGGGCGGCCAGGGCGGCGAAGACCCCTCGGGCGGCCAGGGCGGCGAAGACCCCTCGGGCGGCCAGGGCGGCGAAGACCCCTCGGGCGGCCAGGGCGGCGAAGACCCCTCGGGCGGCCAGGGCGGCGAAGACCCCTCGGGCGGCCAGGGCGGCGAAGACCCCTCGGGCGGCCAGGGCGGCGAAGACCCCTCGGGCGGCCAGGGCGGCGAAGACCCCTCGGGCGGCCAGGGCGGCGAAGACCCCTCGGGCGGCCAGGGTGGTGACCTATAGCCCCCCCGCAACCAAATCTTGGGGAGAGAGACAGGTTCAGGGACAGGCTCTGGCTGGGCAGATATGACGTGGGCAATCTCTGGCACGGCGTGGCTGGCGTGGACAATTACTAGCACGGCGTGGCTGACATGGACAGTCTCTGGCACGGCGTGACTGACGTGAAACGCCGGCTCGGCGTGACTGACACGAACAGTCTCTGGCTCGACAGACGTAAGGATCTTGGGCGGCGCTGGCAGGGCAAGACGTCTGGGTGGCGCCAGCAGGGCGAGACGTCTGGGTGGCGCCAGCAGGGCGAGACGCTTGGGTGGCGCCAGCAGGGCGAGACGCTTGGGTGGCGCCAGCAGGGCGAGACGCTTGGGTGGCGCCAGCAGGGCGAGACGCTTGGGTGGCGCCAGCAGGGCGAGACGCTTGGGTGGCGCCAGCAGGGCGAGACGCTTGGGTGGCGCCGGGAGAGCAAGGCGTTTGGGTGACTCGGTTGCAGTTCCCACTGGATGCTTCGAGGTCCCGGCTGAAGGCTTCGGAACAACCTCCGGATCTCGTGGTTGACTGGAAGCGTTCCTCCTTCTCCGTTTACGTGAGCGAACGGTCTTTATAGGTTACTCGGCCACCAATGGTGGCGCTGCAGGGTTAGGGAACCCCTCTGGGACAACCGGATCTGAGACCACTGAAGTCACCTCCTTAGGGACCCCCGGACTTGGGACCACCGAAGTCAAGTCCCCCTGAACAACCAGGCTTGAGACCACCGAGCTTGTGACCACCGAACTTGGGACCGCCGAAGTCGCATCCTTCGGGACCCCCGGACTTGGGACCACCGGCGCCGGATCCTCCTGGACCACCGGGCTTGAGACCACCGAAGTCAGATCCCCTCGGCCCACCAAGGATGGATTCTCCCAGGCCACTGAATCAGGAGGAACTTCATGACGTTCAAGGAGTATTATAAATTCCCCAAACGTCAAACTCTGCAAACTTCTCATAATACCAAAAGGTATGGGGTCATCAAGTGCATAATTAAGTAGATCCTTCAGAGCCCCCTCACTAAGCTTCAGTCCCACTGCCACTGCAGAGAACTTCCGGGCAAAGTCCCTCACCTTAGTCCCCTGTTGCCGAAGAGAGGTCAATTCCCTGAATTTCATAATCCGTTCGTATTGCGGACATGATGAAGGAAAGACTGGTGGTTCCTTTGAATTCTTCCTCCGCTGAGTCCTCATGATGGCTCGTTCGTTCTGTCACGGGTGCGTTGCGGAGAATGGAGCGAGGACTCAAATGCAGAGGTGAAAGCCTTTAATTAAGTAAAACATAAATCAAACAAAGGAAATCCAGGTTGATAAACTAATTGCTAAATCCAGAAACACGACATGGCAGGAACAGAACAACACACAACTCAAAATCCCAAGTAACATAAACAACGAACGAGCACAGGACAACAAACACAGGAAGACTAAATAGGGAGGCAAACAAAGGAGGGTAACGAGGCTGACAGGTGGAACAAATAAACCAATAACCAGATAACAAGGGGGAGGGATCAAACAATGACAAGAGCACATGGCTCAAAATAACAAAACACCCATGTGCATCACAAGACAGGACAGACATGTGACATATACATAGGTGTAGACAGTGTTAACAAACAATATAAGTATATATACTAATATAAGTAAACTGTCCTTTAAGAGTCTTTGTTAAGAGTCTAGAGGATGACAGACCTGAAGTGTCAGCATTAAGCCAACCTTTTTATATTAACAATCGTGTCAGCTACTGTTGTAACCTCCGTTCCCTGATGGCCTTGCCCACACTAATACGTTTTAGTTTTTGCACATTTTTCTCTCCGTTTTGGCCTTCCGTCCACACTTTTATTAACAAAAACAGAGCTTAATGAAAACGCTCTGCAAAGTGGATAGATTTCAAAACACTCTTTAGCATTGTAAACTGTAAAAATAAACATACTTGAAAATGATGACGCATGTTTAGTCTTGTGCTGTATATTGCACCGAATAGATATTCATGTTTTACCAGTATTGCCTGTTATGTGCTATTCACTTTCACACAGTTGCTAAAACGTTTACATTGCACACTCTTCATACAACAGTCCTGCAAAGATGACAGAAAATGTACTCGCATTTGCTGTCCTGCGGCATATATAATATAATATAATATAATATAATATAATATAATATAATATAATATAATATAATATAATATAATATATTGATCCCGCTAGAAAATTTGTGTGATAACTTTATTATGTCTTGTTCTATCTGTATCATCTCAGTGAGCTTTTATGAGGGTCTCATGCGCAGTAGGCCTAAGGTGAATTTAGTATAATGGCGTATGTATGACACGCCAATTCGTATTTCCATTTTTGGCGTGCTATCAACACGCATAATCGCTTTTCAGCGTGTTTATCAACGCCGTTGACTTAACGTTACATGACTGTATATATATAAATATATGAGCTACCCCAACCCCGTCCCTAAACCTACCCGTCACTGGGGTTAATACTATTTATGAGTCTTCCCCTACCATCCTAGGAAAAAAAATATTGCTCCACAGATGTAGATCTACATTTTGCTTCGTTTCGCTCGGACATTTAACGGCGTACACATACACGCGGAATCACTCGGACGTTTAACGGCGTAGACATACACGCAAAAGATGACGGTTCGTTTCGGCGTGGACATACACGCAGATAGCTCAAAATGCGTATAGATAACACGCCGACTTGAAAGTGGCGTATATGTTTATGCAAAGTCATGATGTCATGTTGCATTTTCCGATGTTTCAGTGTGGACGAGAAACTTTTGAAAAACACTTGAAAACACTATTGTGGACGGAGAGCGTATTGAAACGACGTTTTCAAATGTATGCGTATTAATGTAGACGTAGCAGTGGTGTCGATTGACTGACACTGGGGGGCGTTTTTGGGTCTTCCAAGTGCGACTCCCAGTGTCAGTCAATCAACAACATTATGTCGAAGTGACTGAAGGAAAGACCCAAGCCATATCTAGAGACCATATCTAGAGACCATATCTAGAGACTCTTTTTTGGAGCCTGTCTCTAGCGGCCAGTCGATGAATTGCAGTTCAAGTCACTTACGTGTTGGATTCAAGAGAGAAACCGGAAGGTTGGCGCTTGTCTACACCGGACACGACAGTTGTCAAACCGCTCCGCAACTGCTTGAGGCTGTCTACACTGGACGCAGAGACGAACACCGGATCAATGGAAGACGGCCAAGACAGTGCTGCTGTACAAGAAGGGTGACCGCAAACAGCTGAACAATTGTTGGCCCATCTGGCTTCTGCCAACCAGGTACAAGGTCTTCACCAAGGTGCTGCACAACCGACTAGCCAGGCAGTTGGACGAACAACAGCCACCCGAACAGGCCGGCTTCCAGTCTGGCAACAGTACGATGGACCATATCCACGTGCTGAACAAACTGCTCGAATGCTGCCGGGAGTACAAGATGCCCTTGGTGCTGGCCTTCATAGACTACGAGAAGGCCTTTGACAGCGTGGAGACGCCGTACTGCTCTCCCTCCAACAACAGGGCGTTGCCGACGATTACGTGGCCCTTTTGCAGGAGCTGAACAGCGGATGCGCCACCAACATCACCCTGTTCGACCGGCCACTGTACATCCCCGTCACCAGAGGCGTCAAGCAGGGCGACCCCATCTTGCCCAAGCTGTTCACGCCGTGTCTGGAGCACATCTTTCGACAGCTCGACTGGGGCAACAAGGGTATCAGCGTTAACGGCCAGTGGCTCAGCCATCTGCGCTTCGCCGACGACATCGCACTAATTGGCTAGTCAGTGACCGACGTGCAGCTGCGACTTGACCAGCTCGACCAGGCCAGCGCAATGGTCGGCCTGAAGATGAACCAGGCCAAGACAAAGTGGATGCGCAACCCCCAGGCCAACAACAACAACATCCACATCGGGCAGAAGGAGATCGAGCATGTCGACAGCTACGTCTACCTCGGCCAGGAGCTGACTGATGGGCACGAGAACAACCGCGAGCTGTGACGCCAACGGAGGGCCGCCTGGGTCAGCTATGCATCCATAGTAGAGGTGGTCACCAACACGGCCAACGCCCCCCTGCGCGCCCACC
Source organism: Rhinichthys klamathensis goyatoka (assembly GCF_029890125.1). Classification (NCBI taxonomy): domain Eukaryota; kingdom Metazoa; phylum Chordata; class Actinopteri; order Cypriniformes; family Leuciscidae; genus Rhinichthys; species Rhinichthys klamathensis. The sequence continues at coordinate 2,954,205 of NW_026606559.1, forward strand.
TGTTCAACAGCACCGTCCTACCAGCCATGCTCTACATGGCCGAAACCTGGTCACTGACCGCGGCCGACAGGCAGAAGCTGGCAGTGACTGAACACGCCCTTGAGCGGCAGGTGGTCGGTGTCAAGAGGACGGACCACATCAGCAACGAGCTACTGAGGAAGACGAGCAAGGTCAAGGACGCCGTCAACCAGGCCGAACAGGCCAAGAAGCGCTGGGCCGGACACGTGGCCAGGAGGTCGGACGGGCGATGGACGCGGGCCATGACCGAATGGCTGCCACTCGACATCAAAAGACCACTCAGCCGCCCGGCAACTCGATGGCGAGACTCGCTCAGACAAGACATCGACAGAGACTGGATGGGTCTGGCCAGGGACTGAAAAGCCTGGCGAAGATGTTGTGGCCTGCGTCGAAAGACCGAAATACAGGCCGATTGAAGATTGAAGATTGTTGGTACATGCACTGCAGAAAATACTTTTTTTGCATAGTAGTTTTGTCTTGTTTCCAGTCCAAATATCTTAAAAACAAGAAAAAATAATCTGAATTCAAATGGAAAATAAGAAAAAATTATCTTAATTTATCTTAATAACAAACAAGAATACAGACCCTCGCCCCAATCTTGCAATGTTCAAGAAAGTGTAACCAAATTTCAGCATCAAGATCTTGGTCTTCAGATGATCATAGGAATACCAAGATCTGATCATCTTTCTTGCCAAATAATTGAACCAGATCTGTATATTTTAAGTTCTGTGAGGGGACATACTCACACAGAAAAACAGATGGACACATGGGTGTAATGATTCATGGGTCTATTAAAACATTAGATCTCTTAGAAATATAATGTGCTTCACTAATACAACTATACAAAGTGAGTACAAAACATTATAATGCTAGCCTGACTTCGTCATACTCATATTCTATTCAGAATGTGAGTCTGATTCTGCTCCATAGGGCTTTGATTATGTGGCGTGTCTAAATCGAACCAGGAAAAAAAAAAACTCTGCACTCAATTGGATAGACCTACAGCCAATCAGGGCAACGCAGTAGACGTATGTTGAGCGACTCATATCAACAGAACTGAACTGCACTGCACGCACTCACGAAAAAGTATTTAAAAGAAAAATGAGTGTTAACGACCTTTGCCGGTGTTGCAAAAGAAATTAAAGGATTCGCAGAGTACTTGCAAACTCGAAAAACATTTTTGAACGAAATAGAAAATGTGAATGTATATACGAACAAGTTCTCCGTTTAGGATTAGATCTCGACAGTAAAGCCAAAAAATCGAACGTTACCCGCATTTGTCTGACCTGTCTCAATTTTATAACAGGGTTGGAGCGCAACTTGACTGATTTTAATAAATGGAGAGACGACGAAAGACACCAGGCTGAAGAAGCGTGTACATTTGAGTCTTCAGAGAAAAGAGACCGGGAGTGATGATTTTTAATGATGATTTAAATACAAAATGATGAGTAATTCTTGTACTTGTACTTTGTCTTGTTTATTTGTTCTGTCGATGGCTTTGACATGAGTTGCATTGCCCTGATGCCCATTTCGGTTGCTTCTTTTACTTGGTCTTCCACGAGTGCGACCCAAGGAGAAACCACAATGACAACAGGCTTTTCATTGCGTCCCATATTCTTAGCGACCATCGGAGCCAGCTGATAAATTAAACTTTTGCCGAATCCTGTAGGAAGGACGGCAAACGCATCTTGACGATCGACAAAATGCCTTTATTGCAGTTCTCTTTTCGTCTTTTAAAATTAATGCCCTGTCGATTTCTTTTATGACAGACGCGATAGCGGAATCTATACAATTCAATTCTCCAGCTGCAGTCATCTTTGAGGGAAACCAGTTCAAACCAAGCGCTCTTTGATGACGTGAGGATTACGTAACTGCAGATCATCTGTCCATCATCGTATAAAGCCCGCCCTGGCAATTTGATTGGCCCGAACATTTTTTGACTGATCATAATTACTCCTCAATGGATCGAGTCCAGACCGAACTTCCCGACCAAAAAATGTTGTGGGCGGGGTTCGGGCTGGCATCCAGGCTATCATAATGCTATTTAAAAAAGTAAAACTTTACAATATTATCTAAACAAATATGTGCAGTGTATGCTGAAGAATGTGTCCTGTCATCCCTGTTACTCTGGTCAGTTCTGTTACTATGACGTCAATCCAGTTACTGTCATTTATTTAATAAAATACATGCAAATTATATTTGTAATGGCCTTCAATGTTTTTCCATTGTAATCTTATCTATATTGTATATTTGACAAAGCCCTTCTTTTAATATCTCTCTTGCAAAAATATATATTTTTCTGAAATGTTTATTGACGTGATCACCCTCCAAAATTTGTATGTTCTTGGTCATCTGAATGACAAATATAAAATTTAAAAAAAAATTAAAAAAATGAAACAATCCCAGTAAAAAGAGGGTCTAAAACACTGCTCATATATGTGAAACCTGGACTGACCCATACATGTAATGTCATACACTGATCTGTCTGCACAGCGCCACTTCAAGTCGAACACACTTAAAATCTGCAGTGGTACAGCGGCCACATAGTACAAGTCGTAGCTCTCAGAAAATTATGAGTTGCAATTACAAGTTCTGCAAGCATGTGAAGGATTTTTACTGTTCAGAATCGTTACGGTAATTACGAAATGCGTGACCGTGTAAGAAAAACATTTGGCATGCTCTGTTGTTCTTTTTGCCACAACACGACGTAACCCGTCACATGACGATTGATGAAAAAACTGATCCAACAAAAAAAAGAATAATAATTGAACATCAACTTCAGTTGGATATGGCAACAACAAAAAAATCTGCCTGTGAAACATTTTCAATAGAAAATATAAGAATGCTTCTTTTTTTTTTTCATTGATATGAAGCAATGCTTGGAAATTGATATTAACCTGAAGTTAATGTTTTTAAAACTGTCATTTATATATAAATCTTACTTATTTCCTGTAGCTTTTACATAATAGAGTCCTAACCTACAGTAGTTTCTATCTGATTATAATACAGTGTATTCACATTCATGAGCCCATGGGTCAGTTCAGCAAGATGTGAATGGTCATGCGTTACTGGGGCATTCCCTTATGCAGATGCCCCTTCACAATACAAATGAATAGCTTGCATTGTCATTGTCTCACTGATAAATAAAGTGTTGGATAGTGTGGAGGTGTAAATATTGCCTCTCATCCTTTCGAGGGCTGAAGTTCTGTCTGTAACTGTAGACTACACAACAATGGTCTATTTAGCCTCATAGTTGACATCTGAGAAGACCTCCATTGTTAACCAAACAGAGGACGGGTGATCACCCAATACCAAAGGACTAGATAAAGAGAAAATGAAGGGTAAAACCATATTTTAGTCCTTTAACATACCACACGGCTCTCATGCAGCGTTAAACTGGAAATCATTTCAGCACTTGTATGCAGTCAGGGTAACAATGATGCCTCATACACCCGACTTGCAAAACAAGGTAAGATGAACCTTTGCTTCTCAGATTTGCGGTGACTTTCAAATATCACAATATAACAGCCTCTACTGTACAGTTAAAAGAAGTGTAACTTTGAATAATTTTCTTTTTCTAGTTAATGACATTTTTAAATCGATGATAACAAACCAAGCAGAAACAAATGACATTGAAAGCTTTAACCTTCTCAAAAGAGCTGGGAATTCCTTATTTGGAAAGGTCATCATGGGTTTCTTGTCTTTCATAATGGAAAATGAATCTTTATTCATCTGATAGGTTTTAGTTAGATGCTGTGGCAAACTTTTTTTTTTTAAGTATTGAATGAAAAAGTGAATTTCATATTTAGTGAGTTTTATTTTTTTGCTGTTTAAAAAGCCGCAATAAAATTCAATTGAAAATCACCTGCAAAGCAATAGATGTATAGAGGATCCTCTAGTGCAGTTAGGGTTTTTAGGTATAGTTTGAGTAATTGTTTTAACTTTTATTCCATTGTGGCACTTCATGATCCCAAAATCTTTACATTCAAAATTCACAAGATCTCAGGACATGAGTAGCATGTTTTGCCATGAACTATCACTCATTTGCAGATTGATTCTCTTTGCTCATCTGGAAAATCTTCCTCTGCTAATATCTTTTTATTTGTCTTGTGTGTTGCGTTGCTAGGTGACGGCTGGCGTTCAGGCCTTATCATTTATTTACAGTTGTTTTGGCAGTCATGGTTGAGGAAGCACTGGTCTTTCATTCCCACGCTAGCTGACCGTTCCCATTAGCTCCACAGGTCAATTGCTGTATGCATCTTCTTGCCCAGGCTTGTTGGCCCCTGTTTGCTGGACTATAAATCTTCATCCTTTTCATCTACTGTCATCCAGATGGCTTCACTAGACCTTCAGAGTCTGTTACCTGTATCCAACATTTAAGACTTAGTTAAATATGTTTTCTTTGGCAGTGGTAAGTCAAAGGTGATTGGTTAAGTATGAAATAAGTCATTTATCTCACAGTTTTGTCCAAAGCAACAGCACACTTTAGAGAAATAGATCTCTTGTAGCAACAAGAGGTTAAAGGGGCTACATGTAAGAAATGTCTTGCATTGATCACTTTTTGTTGCCAATGTGAATAGCTTGTAACAAAACGTAAAAAACTTGACCTTCCCCGACATCCTATAGATTGCCTATAAAAGCCTGTAAACTGACTTTTATTGTCTATAGGACTCGGAGTCAGGAAGTTTTTGCCAGGAAAATCAAAAGCATGTGACATTTACGTGAGCTCCCGAGAGCCTCACTTCTGGTCAACGACACATGAAATGAATGCTTATAATAATGATTTGTTACATTTGTATAGCGCTTTTCTCAGCACTCAAAGCGCTCAAAGCATTTTTGTTTTGTGTATATTTTTTTTTATACAATGTTCAGGATAATGCCGAAAGAGCAGTTCTGTACTGTAAGGTTAATGTGTCATGCAAAGAAAAGGGAATAATTCTTACTATACTCTCACATGGCCAGATCTACATCATCTGTAGTCTCAAATATACTTTATAATCATACATTACATTGTAATTTGTATTACCTCATCTGTTGACACAATGCCATTGAATTGCAGAGCTGGTGCAAACACATCCACATCGCTAAGATCAGATGCTTTCTTATGCTGTTTTCTCACCACTGTCATTTTTGTTGTGTGTTTATTTTGTTATTGGGAGGAAAGCACACAGTACAGTATTCACATATTCTTTCTAAACGTCGGTCTTAACAGCGTGGAGGCCGTCTGAATGTTTGTAATCAGTTTATACAGTAGCTGCAAAGGCATTTCTAGCTTCTTTTTACTTAGCGCAGGACAAAAAAAAGAACTTTGCTGTGAGAATATTGGAACACTTAAAGGGTTAGTTCACCCCAAAATGAAAATTCTGTCAGTAATTACTCACCCTCATGTTGTTCCAACCCCGTAAGACTTTCGTTCATCTTCGGAACACAAATTAAGATATTTTTGATTAAATCTGAGAGCTGGATCACTCCTCCATAGGCCTCTTAAGGGATCGAAACTGGCCGGCCCAGAAAAGTTAAAGACATCGTTAAAATAGTCCGAGTGACTACAGTGACTCAATCTTAAGTTTATCAAGCGACGAGAATACTTTTTGTGCGCAAAAAAACAAACAAAAATAACGACTTTATTCAACTATTCATTTCCTTCTCTGTTGGCCTCGAGATTTCACGTAATGAAACTGCACAACGCTTCTAGGTTGTACGTCACACGCATCACACACATGACCAGCGTCGGCCAATAGTGAGCCTATGTGTGACGTACAACACAGAACCGTTGAGCAGTTCCACTACGTTGTTACGGTTGTTATTTTTGTTAGTTTTTTTTGCGCACAAAAAGTATTCTCGTCGCTTGATAAACTTAAGATTGAGCCACTGTAGTCACTCGGACTATTTTAACGATGTCTTTAACTTTTCTGGGCCGGCCAGTTTCGATCCCTTAAGAGGCCTATGGAGGAGTGATTTGTGTTTCGAAGATGAACGAAAGTCTTACGGGGTTGGAACAACATGAGGGTGAGTAATTACTGACAGAATTTTCATTTTGGGGTGAACCATCCCTTTAATCATGTTCAGTCTCTTGTACGTTATGTATGCAACCACAAGCAAAAATTTGCTTGCTGCAGTTTACCTATTGGCTAGGTGTAGCTAATAACAAGGGTTTTTGAATTCTACATATAGTCCCTTTAAGGGGTTAATTGTTTTGATCAGGGCACATTGGGGATTTCATGGTTCACCTCATTCAGGGTTCAAAATTACGTCTTTTTGGTAACCAGTCAGATGACCATTCAGTCATTATCACCCTAAAGCCATTCCTAATGCCCCTTACAATGGAGGGTATTCAAAAGTGAATAGTAAAATATAATAGTGTTTCCAAGATGGACAATCACAGAATTTGTTGGGTTTGGATTTCCATAATCGTTTGTGTATGCCAAATAAAACAATTACATTATAGCTTTGACGTCTCTTAATCTTCAGCAGAAGAGAGAAATAAATCCCGCTGATTCTCTTGCGAGAAGTGAATCACAATTCCTACGTTGACTGTTTCAAGGCATGTGATTGGCTGTTCACTACTGATGTCACACTTTCATGTGCACATGCTCCATGAAGGCAGGATTAAACACTGAGTTGACAGAGAAAGTTGATGATATGGCACCAACAAAGCCTGATTTGTTTGGTTTGGTTTTGTCAACTTGTTCAAGGCAAGCTCACCACTACCAGTATAAAATGCATGAAAGATTTAGTGCTAAGCTGAGCTTCTGCCAGCCACCCCTACAGCAGAAGAGTTGTGGTCGATGAGAAAAGCATGTGGACAGTACGATGTCATGGAGATTAAATGGGATGAATGCTGGTATCTGTCTTCCAGATTGTTATTTATCTGTCTCCCAGGCACCTATCTCACCTGCAGTCTCTTATGTTGTAAAAGGAACAACTTTGTGACACCAATAGAAAACCTTAGTCAAATCAAGTCAAGTCACCTTAATTTATATAGAGCTTTTAACAATATGGACTGTTTCAAAGCAGCTTTACAGTGATAATAGGAAATTAAAGTAAATCAAGCGTAGTGTTAGTTCTGGCAGGTCACATTAGTCAAGCTCGCATCAGCTGATCCACGTCTACCTATAGGAATACGACGTCTATCACTGTATACATATATAAGCTCATTCAGTATTATCAGCAGCTATCGCGTTTCTAAGGAGCTAATTACCCTCCTCCATCCCCAGCTCCTCTCGTCCAGTCAGGATTTGGCATTCTGATTCCCCGGAATCAGACTTAAATTCTCTAATTACGTTGTCATTAAAATTAATTAATGATATATGCAATACATTCATGTTGGTTCTGTTCTGTTTACCCTAAGGGGGGTTATTGCTGCTCTCCCTGCTCTTATCCATGCTAGGCTGCATGGATGCGCAGGGAGTTCTCGGCAGGAACAGAACCATACCGCCAATCCAAACTGTATGCTAATTGTTAATCGTATTTGACGATAGTGGTCTGACAGAACAGAGCTTGTTTTGGCTTTACAGCAGGTCTAGAATAAAGTTATTGTCCAGCTAAAGTTAATTTTGATCGATTCACTTCCGTTGCAAAGATCATTAGTTATTAACTGAGGGTGATAAGATTAACCTAAGATGATCAAGGGGTGAAAATAAAAATGTATGTGAGTGGTGGTTAATTCAGACATTTTTGCACTCAAGAGGTGGTACAGAAGCTGCATCTGAAGTTGCATTAATGCTAACAATTAAAAACGGCAAAGAGGTTAATGTTTTCTTAATGCCACTGTCTTTATGAGTAAATCATGAGTGAATTTGGTCATTCAAACAGCTGATTTTATTCAGGAATGAACTGTGACTGTCTTTATGAATGACTCACTAGATTCTTTAAAAAATGCATATTAATTCAGGAACAAAAAGCAGCATGTGCAACGGTTCATTGGCGGAATAGAGCAAAAACAGACAATATTTACAATATTTTGTCTGAAATGTGACTCATGATATTAACGTCTCGGTTACGTATGTAACCCTAGTTCCCTGATAGGGAATGAGACGCTGCGTCAAACGCTGTGGGAACGCCCCTGCGTTGTGCGTCATGAAGCACGTATGGAATCAGCCCAATAAGGAGACGGAACGTCATAGGCGGGTGACGTCATCGACCAGGAAACTATAAAGCACCCCAAAAACACAAGCGCATCAGCTTCTGATAGGCCTGAAGGAGCGCTTAACGGGAATGCCGGGAGTATGGCAGAACGACGCAGCGTCTCGTTCCCTATCAGGGAACTAGGGTTACATACGTAACCGAGACGTTCCCTTTCAAGGGAACTTCGAGCTGCGTCAAACGCTGTGGGAACGCGAATACCCACGTCGCCATAGGAGCAAATGACCGTCATGTGAGATCTAGCGCACAGCGGACGAGAGCACCTGCACGGTGAAGACCATCCAGTCGCATCACAAACCTCACCCAGGGACACTCCTGACAATAAAGCTTTGGATGCAGCCATACTCCTAGTAGAGCGGGCTCGTACAGCCAAAGGTAAAGGCTGACCAGCCGACTCATAAGCACGTGAGATAGCCTCGACCACCCACTTGCTCATTCTCTATTTAGACGCAGGACACCCTTTCCTGGGTGGCCCGAAACATACAAATAAATGTTCTGATTTCCTCCACAGGGCAGCTCTGTGGACATAAGCGTCTAACGCCCTCACTGGGCAGAGCAAATTAAGTTTCTCCTGGTCTGACGACAGAAATGGAGGCGGACAGAAAGCCTGCAGTTCTGGTCTAACAACATTAGTAGGGACCTTAGGAACATAACCTGGCCTAGGGTATAGAAAAGCCTTAACCATACCAGGCGAAAATTCCAGGCACGAACTGCTGGCCTCAGCCTCAAAGTGCCACGAAGGAAGCGAGTTATAAGCGGGTGTCTCCCAAGAGAAACTCCACTGAAAGGGACGTGGTAAGCAGCCAGTGCCGCCACATACACCTTTAGTGTGGAGGGGGATAACCCTGTGGAGAAACGCTCCTGCAGGAATTCCAGCACTGCACCCACTGGGCAGTTAACTGGGTCCTACAGGTGTTCTCCATACCAAGAAGTGAAAAGTTTTCACTTCAAAGGCATATAGCTTCCTCGTGGATGGAGCTCTGGAGTGAAGGATGGTCTCAACAACCTCGGTTGAGAGACCGAAATCTAAGAGCTGGGCCCCCTCAGAGGCCAAGCCCACAGTTTTCTATAACTCTGGGCGGGGGTGAAATATCATGCCGCCCGCCTGAGAGAGTAGATCCCTCCTGACCGGGAGCTCCAAAGGAGAGCCGTCCAGGAGAGAAACCAGGTCCGCAAACCATACTCGGGCCGGCCAGAACGGGGCTACTAATAGTAGGCTGACCCCGTCCCGGCGAACCCTCTCCAGAACTCCTGGTAGCAGAGCAATCTGGGGAAAAGCGTACAGACGTGACCTCGGCCACGGCTGCACCATAGCGTCCAACCCCAGAGGGGCTGGATGACTGAAGGAGAACCATAGACGACAGTGCGATATCTCCTTGGAAGCGAATAGGTCCGCCTCGGCGCGACCGAAACTCAACCCAAAGGAGCTCCACCACCTCGGGGGTGGAGTCTCCATTCCCCCGGCCTCGGCCCCTGCCTCGACAGAGAGTCCGCTACCACATTCAAATACCCAGGAAGATACATTGCTCTCAGTGATAGTAACTTCCCTAGGGACCACAGGAGGACCTGACGGGCCAACTTGTAAAGCCGGCGAGACCGCAGGCCCCCCTGACAATTTATATAAGAGACCACCGACGTGTTGTCTGACTGAACTAGCACATGATGACCTCTCAGGTCTGCTAGGAAGTGTTTCAGAGCCTGAAACACCGCCAACATCTCTAGACAATTTATATGCCCTGATAGATGATGGTCCTGCCACAGACCTTGGGCTGGACGACCACTCATGACCGCCCCCCACCCTGTGAGGGAAGCATCCGTCGTTAGCTTTACGCGACGACAAAGAGCCCCCAGCACAGGATCTTTGGATAGGAACCAAGTTTCTTTCCACAAGACCAGAGCACGAAGGCAGCGCTGCGTGACTTTGATCGTGCGGAGTGGATTTCCCCTCGGGGAGAATCCCTTGGTCCTGAGCCACCACTGCAGCGGTCTCATGTACAACAGGCCAAGGTATAACGTTGGACACTGCTGCCATCAAACCCAACAGTTTCTGAAACTGCTTTACAGTGAGTAGCTGGCCTAGCTTTACTGTTTTAAGGCTGAAGAATCAAAGCGATGCGGGTGACCTAATCCCAAACAACGCCCAGAAAAGTGGTCTCCAGGGAAGGAGATAAACACTTTTCTTCGCATTCAGCCTCAACCCCAACTTCCTGATATGCGCGAGGACGACATCTCGATGTCGAACCGCCATCTGCTCCGTAAAGTTCGGGGAGATAGCTAGACCGAACGGACAACATGACATCATGACTTTGCGTAAACATACACGCCACTTTCAATTCAAGTGGCGTGTTATCTATACGCATTTTGAGCTATCCGCGTGTATGTCCACGCCGAAATCTTTTGCGTGTATGTCTACGCCATTAAATGTCCGAGTGATTCCGCGTGTATGTGTACGCCGTTAAATGTCCGAGCGAAACGAAGCAAAATCTATATCTACATCTGTGGAGCGATATTTCTTTTCCTAGGATGGTAGGAGAAGACTCATAAATGGTATTAACCCCAGTGACGGGTAGGTTTAGGGACGGGGTTGGGGTAGGTCATATATTTATATATACATAATACAGTAATATAACGTTAAGTCAAAGGCGTTGATAAACACGCTGAAAAGCGATTATGCGTGTTGATAGCACGCCAAAAATGAAAATACGAATTGGCGTGTCATACATACGCCATTTCATGAGATCAGTCTGGAACGGAAGAACCCTATGCTGGAATGCCTTGCCCCCGAAGGCAAACCTCAGGAACTTCCTGTGTTGTGGAAGTATGGAAATGTGGAAGTAAGCGTCCTTTAGATCTATCGTGACAAACCAGCCCTCGGACCTGATTTGTGACACGACCTGCTTGATAGTGAGCATCTTGAATTGAGCTTCCCTACCGAGCGATTTTATAGGCGCAAATCTAAAATTGGACGCAACCCCCCATCCTACTTTGGAACGATGAAATATCGGCTGTAATAACCTAGCTCCAAACTGGGAGGAGGAACCCGTTCTATAGCCCCCTTTTGAAGGAGCGTTTTCACCTCTTGTTCCATTACCAGAGCCTGCTCGGGGCCCACACTATGGGCAGAACCCCTCTGAGTTTCAGTGGACGACACCTAAATTGGATCGCATAACCTCTTACTACTGTCTCCAGGACCCACTGAGATATTCTTGGAAGGCTTTTCCACTCTGCCAAACAAATTCTACTAAGGGTACCAGTCTCTCGAGACTGGTCTCTGGTGTAATTTGAGCAGCAAACACAGCGCCCTGTAACGGCGCACCGGCAGGGAACAACTGGTTTGACCGCTCTGAGACCCTCCTCAGAGGGAGCGAGCGTCCCTCGGGAAAGCACTCGCTGGGACCGTCTACGCCCCGGCATGAAGGCGGGGTTGGCAGAACGGGCCCCTGAGGGCACCGAGGAAGAATGGGCACCGTAAAAAGAGGTGAACACCTTTCTCCCTCGATGGGGACCACCCTCAGTGTCAGAGGCGGCGAGCGTCCCTCGGGGAAGCGCTCGCCGGGACCGTCTGCGCCCCGGCATGAAGGCGGGGTTGGCAGAACGGGCCCCTGAGGGCACCGAGGAAGAATGGGCACCGTAAAAAGAGGTGAACACCTTTCTCCCTCGATGGGGACCACCCTCACTTTTTTTTTTTTTTTTTTTTTAGAGGAGGAGGCGAGCGTCCCTCGGTAAAGCGCTCGCCGGGACCGTCTGCGCCCCGGCATGAAGGCGGGGTTGGCAGAACGGGCCCCTGAGGGCACCGAGGAAGAATGGGCACCGTAAAAAGAGGTGAACACCTTTCTCCCTCGGTGGAGACCGCCCTCAGCATAACCAATATAACTGGCCTCAAAACAGTTCTATTGCTTTATATATATATATATATATATATATATTATATTATATTATATTTATTTTACAAAAAGCTTTGGCTGAGAGTGCCGCGTCTGGTCCCACTGTCCAGCAGGGGGAGCGCGAGACGCGATACTCTGCTTTGCTGCGCCTATGCGATGAGCTCGTGGACGGCCGGGGCTGCTCCCGCCCAGCAGCCCCGTGGACGTGAACTTTTAATGGAAGAAACCTTTTAAAAGCTGCTGCCTGCTTCTTTTCTTCCTGAACTTATCAATGACAGTATTAACTAAGTCACTGAATAACCCCGCAGGGGAGAGAGGATCATCTAAAAGAAAGCTTTCTCTTTCTGTTTCATGTTGAAAAAAATCATTTTACCACAAATCGGCAGCCTGACGCAGTTCTCGAACCACATCAGTACTGCCTCCTCACTCACGCTCACGTCCTTTAGCAAATCAGCCTGGCATATTCCTGCAATATAGACATTGTATGCAGACACGACGCAGCCTGACCTGCCGCCAAATACACTTTACAAAGCCGAAATATTTCATAATGGCTTGGAAGGTAATGCCGGTGCTTTAAATGACAATGCAGCCTCGGAAGAGAGATAGCTCGCAAGCGTCTCTTCTACCCGCGGCAAAGCGCCGTCTTTTCTTTTCAAAACCCTAGCCCCCGCTAAAACTGAATATGTGAATGATTGGGGGCTAAAATTATATCAGAAGCCTGCTTCTTCCATAATCTCGACACCTCAGTATGGAGATCATGAAAAAAAAACGGCAAGCACCGGCATGGAGGTTGCACACGGGAAGGGAGAAATCTTTCATCTAACTTAGATTTAATAACAGACTCCTGCCTATAGCCACTGGCCACTCAATGCTTAGTTCTGATACAGCTCGAGTGAGAACCTCCATGAGCTCTTCGCTTTCGGGAGTGTTAGGTGGCGAGTCCTCCACATCTCCCACGTCAATACTGCTATTTTTATCTCCTAGTTTTTATAACAAACGTTAGATAGTTGCAGTACTGGTGCCTCAGCCCGGGCGGAAGAAACCGCAGAGCGTGCTTCCAAACCGGGCTGAGACACTGGATCTAACAGGTAAAGGCAGAGATAAGGCAGAGCCCGTCTCTAACCCCGCTGAAAGATCCATTTGCGATCCCCACGATAAGCGTCGCCGCTCAGCCTCGGCAGAAGCGGGACTCGAACCGCGGGGAGCGCGCACCGAGCACTCTCCTCAAAGAGCGCCCGGCGGGAGCGGAGCGTCCATAACAGACGCTCGCAATGCTCGCAGCCAGCTCCCTCGAGAGCTGACTGGGCATGCTGCACTCCCAAACAAACAGCACAAAGAACGTGTGTATCCCCGCCCGTTAGGTAGCGCGAGCAGGGAGGAAGACACTTCTTAAAGGACAACTCCGGTGCAAAATGAACCTCGGGTGTAATAACACATTGGTACAGACTAAATCGTTCCCTGAGATTTTTTTCATGATAATCGAATGTAAAGAGTTTTATCTCTAAAAACAGTTTAGCTTATAACGCTAGTATATTGGGCATCGAGTAAGCAAAAAGAGATCGCTAGTTAATACCATTAACAAGGCTCAAATTAGCCCCACACTAACACGGTGGCATAATGAGTGTCCTTACATGCAAATCGAAGCATTGAGAACTTTGTAAGTGTATAGACAGTTTAATAAGAAGATACTTTACACAGACAGTACAGCTAGCGCATACAGACAGGACCCATCTTGGAAAACAGTCTCGATCAGTCAAACCACGAACACGGTGATACGTGAGCTGAACTGTGACTTGGAATCTCATATGGTCCGTTGTTTCCGGAAGAAAGCACTGAGCGCATAAGAGAAGCACTGAACGCAACAGAGAAAATAAAAAAATAAATATAATTTATCTTATCTTCAATATCTACACGTACTGTTCGCTCACCTTCGTGGTTCGATTGATCGAGACTGTTTTCCAAGATGGCTGCTGTCTGTATGCGCTAACTGTACTGTCTGTGTAAAGTATCTTCTTATTAAACTGTCTATACACTTACAAAGTTCTCAATGCTTCGGTTTGCATGTAAGGACACTCATTATGCTGCCGTGTTAGTGTGGGGCTAATTTGAGCCTTGTTAATGGTATTAACTAGCGATCTCTTTTTGCTTACTCGATGCCCAATATACTAGCGTTATAAGCTAAACTGTTTTTAGAGATAAAACTCTTTATATTCGATTATCATGAAAACAAATCTCAGGGAACGATTTAGTCTGTACCAATGTGTTATTACACCCGAGGTTCATTTTGCGCCGGACAACAAACATGAACAGAAGTCTGGAAGATGTAAACCAGAGGTGCTGTCGTCGATAATCTCAAACAGCCAGATCACTGCTTTTAAAGTATGTATGACAACTCCATGTTCTGATGCTTCATTTGCTTACTTTTCCTGAGGTTGTATTTATTTATTTATATAAATAATTTATTGGTATTTTTACTTTTTCTTCAATAATGCACCAAACTGGATATCAAAAGCGTATCACTGTATGTAAATGTATATCATGTTACAGTTTGTAACATTTTTTTGTGCTCAGATTTAAAACAATGTTGAGGGAGACATAACTTCAGTGAGACAAGAACTTAGTTAGTCTCCTAAGTTGTCAAAGTGTCAAGAAACTGCGTTGATATATTTAAAAATGGTTCAGCTCAACATATTTTGACTTTAGTACATCTTTTATATGTGCATATCCTAATTGATATTATTGAATTCATTATTTGTGGTTCTTCAGTTCTTTGCTGTGCTGTATTAACAAAAAGAGCTTCATTAGTTTAAAGGAGATATATATATATATATATATATATTTTTTTTTTTTTACTAAAAAAAAAAGAAGCTATTCTGTCCTTTTTATTGTTTTCCTTGTATTAAGAAAATGTAAAAAGTTGTTACACTTTATTTTAAGGTGTCCTTTTTACAGTGTAATTATTAATTTAAGACATGAGTAGTATTAATCTACTACAGAAACTACATCTACATGTACTTATTAGGGTTAGGATTTGGTTTAGAGTTAGTGTTAGTTGCATGTAATTGTAAAAAAAAAACTAGAGTTTTATTTTTTTTAGAGAGGAAGACTTTTCTAAACTCGTTAAATCATCTAAATCAACAACATGTATGTTAGACCCTATACCGACTAAGCTATTGAAAGAGATGCTTCCAGAGGTCATAAATCCTCTTCTTAATATCATTAATTCATCTTTGTCATTATGATACGTACCAAAAAACTTTTAAGGCGCCTATGATTAAACCGCTTGTTAAAAAACGCAACTTGATCCTACAGAATTAGTCAATTACAGGCCGATCTCGAATATTCCTTTTCTGTCAAAGATACTAGAAAAGGCAGTATCCTCACAACTATGTTCCTTTTTAGGAAGAAAGGATATCTACGAGGATTTCCAGTCAGGATTTAGACCGTACCATAGTACGGAGACAGCTCTCATTAGAGTTACAAATGATTTGCTCTTATCATACGATCGTGGTTGTATCTTTCTATTAGTGTTACTGGATCTTAATGCTGCATTTGACACTATCGACCACAACATTCTTTTAAATATTGTTGGCATTAGTGGAATTGCACTAGCATGGTTTAAATCATACTTATCTGACCATTATCAGTTTGTAGCAGTAAATTAAGAGATGTCTTATCGATCACAAGTTCAGTATGGCATACCACAAGGCTCAGTACCAGGACCGTTGCTGTGCACTCTGTGCATGCCACCCTTGGGAGATATCATTAGGAAGCATGGCATTAGTTTTCACTGTTATCCTGATGATACTCAGCTCTATATTTCTTCACGACCTGACGAAACTTACCAATTTACAAAATTAACGGAATGCATAGCTGATATAAAAAAATTTGGATGACTAGTAATTTCCTACTACTTAATTCTGAAAAAACTGAGATTCTAATTATTGGACAAAAAAACGTCCACACGTAATAACCTAGAATACTGTCTAACAATTGATGGCTGCTCTGTTAAGTCTTCGTCGTCGGTTAGGAACCTGAGTGTGCTCTTTGATGTCAATCTTTCATTTGAAAGACACGTTTCTAGTATCTGTAATACCAAATTTTTCTATCTTAAAAATATATCTAAATTACGTCATATTCTCTCAATAAAAAATGCGGAACAGTTAGTTAATGCGTTCATGACATCAAGGCTAGATTATTGTAATGCTTTACTGGGTGGTTGCCCTGCATGCTTAATAAACAAATTACAGCTTGTCCAAAACACAGCAGCTCGACTTCTCACTAGAACCAGGATGTATGACCATATTAGCCGGGTTCTGTCAACACTGCATTGGCTCCCTATTAAACATTGTATACATTTTAAAATATTGCTGATTACTTACAAAGCACTAAATGGTTTAGCTCCCCAGTACTTGAGCGAGCTCTTAACGCATTATACTCCTTCACGTCTATTGCGATCTCAAAATTCCGGCCAGTTGATAATAGAATATAAAATCGACTGCTGGCGGTAGATCCTTTTCCTATTTAGCACCAAAACTTTGGACCAGTCTTCCTAACATTGTCTGGGAAGCAGACACACTCTGTCAGTCCAAATCTAGAGTAAAAACACTTCTCTTTGACCTAGCAAACACATAACACATTATAAACTTATATATTTCAATGTTATGCTGCATAGATTAGGTCAGCCAGAACCGTGAACACTTCCCATAAATCTTGATGTACTCGTTACATCATAAGAAGGATGGTGTCTACGCTCTCTCTGTTTATACCGAGGTTTACCGCAGTCCGCCATATCCAGGCCGTATCCAGATCTGATGAAGGACCTGCGTCTGGACACGACGACAACGCAGTCCTGAAGTGCCAAAGTCTCTCCCCTGTGAAGGCCTCCTTCCCTTCCCTTTATCTCTGTACAGATAAAACATTGTCAAAATGATTCCAGTTCACATGGCTACGTGGAAGCGATAAATAATTCTGTATTGAATTTTTAAGGCCAGACAAGTAATTTGTTGAGGTCAATTTGAAAAGAAAGACTACACGCCTGCACGCATATTTGTTAAAACGCGCATACCTATAGACTAAACACGTAATACGCATGAGCACCCTGTAGCGTTTTCACGGGTTTGTGTTTTTGACGTTTGCGCAGAGATAACCTTTTTTTTCAAAATTATTTATGGCTTGCACCTTGGAACCCATTTCAAGGTTTGCGTTCTCGAGCCACCAGGCACTATTGACACTGTCCAAAATCAGTGTCAAAATCAGTATTATAAAAGTGATACTTTCCATTATCTCTAAAACATTTTTTTTGCATTAATTTTAAATTGTTGTGAAATAACAAAGTATCACTGTCCCCAATTCTGCTGTCATTCATTACTATCCTTTAAACCATTTGCATAGATCTTTCAGTTTACATTTGGTGTCATGGAAATAATCATAATAATAAAAAAGTGACAGAGGAGCACATCTTTTCCAGTCAGAATATCACAATATCTGGTTAAATTGTTTAGTTCGGGTTCAAGTTCAGGTTTATCAAACTTTATTTCTCTCTAAAAAGAGGAAAAAAATCATTACTATCACACATAAAGCTTGATCATGGCCAAGGATCTTTATTCCAGGATATGTGATAAATGTTTTACCTAGTTTGAGGTTTCATTTTTCAAGATTTCTGAAATAAATCAAAAGTACTCCTACTGTACTACAGTGTCCTACTACATCTATCGGAGATTAATAAACCATATTGAACAGAATTTCATAAAGGGTAAAATGGTGACTATAAGACTCCTCACCTACTCTAAATTGGGTGCATCTTCTTTTCACACAGCAAAAGTTGAAGGAAGAGCGTGAGGCCAAGAGAGCACAGCTGGACAGCAGACATGACTATGTTCTCAGCATTGTGTCCTCTTGTGTGGGTCTGGAGAAGGCTGAAGTTGAAGATGCGATACTGGAGGGCACACAGGTTAACAATATTCCACATACATACTTGAAGGTTTTGAAGACCATGTTTTTCACATTTTATAGTCAGGAAGTAACAGATTGCTAGCATTTGTTAGTATAGTGATTACTCAAGTTTTTTTTTTAACAATATTATGTCTGATCGTTCAGATTGAGCGGATGGAGCAGTTCTTTGCTGTTGATGGCCTTTCTCACCTCATTTTATACTACCAAGACACAGAGCCTGTGGATACAGGTTAGTAAAGCCTGCGAATCTCACAATAATGTCCATGTCATAATTCACCCCAAATTCAAAAAAGTAATATTAAAAAAAAAATCAACCTAATGGCTCATTGAAAAAAATGTGCCTCTACCTACATGTTTGCAGAACTCCAAAAAACGTAACCATATCTCTGGATCATTGCAGTTTCCATCTAAAATGACATTCTATGTAATAGAGTGCCGAAGTTACGACGTCACTCTGTAGGCCAAAACGCGAAAGTGAGTTAGCATTTTAGCACTCCCGGTTCCCTCGCTCTAAAGTCTATGGGATTTTTGAATGGGTTTTTGCTAAATCGCCTGAAATAAGGTCTGTGGTGAACAAAGCCTCTAAATATTTTCACGTTTTGATCTATGACATAGAACACACAGTTATAACCTGCTTGTGGTTTTTTAAACTTTATTGTGTCTGCTTGTGTTTTTTAAAAACTTTATATAGGCTTCAAAATGTATAAATTTTGGATTAACTTGTAAAGATTATCTTGATAGACAAAACGTGTAAGGGTCACAACTCTTTGCTAAACACAGATCTTATTTTTTGCATTTTTCCAAAAGTCTATGGGGAAAATGCATAGCTTTTCGATCGAGGGAACCCATGCGCCGCTATAGCTTCCGAGTTGTCCTACAAAGTGATGTCATCACTTCGGCACACTATAAGACGGCATATTTACATTTAACTGTTCCAGATAAAACTAAACTCAAGTTACTAAGGCTACTCACTGGATATTTCACATTAAAAGTGTTGCAAAATATGCGAGAAGCAATGTAATATTGTTTTGCAGAAATGTCGCCACAGGCACATTTTTCCAATGAACCAATGAATGAAAGAAAATGCAGTAATGTTGTTAATTGTTTGTTTGTTATTGTCAGTATTCTCAATGATGATTCCCATTAGACTCTATAACACTGCACCCAAACCAGACATGCAAAAAGATTTCAGCAATGATCGATTTGTCTTTGTGTCTTTGTTTGGTAGCTGTATCCTCCTCAGTGAGTCGCGGTAAGAAAGCGAAGGTCTTCGTGACTGAAGGCACAGATGTGGCCCTCACTGGCAGTTGTGTATTTTTCACCCGGGCAAACACCTCCAAGCCTATCACATCAGAGAATATCCACAGGGTAAAGAGAAACAAGAGAAAATGTCTGAAAAGCAGCCCCTAAGGTTTTCCCAGAAAAATCTCACCATCTGTTAACCGTGTCAATAACAAGGTCTTTTTTTCTCTCTCTTCACATAGTTCTTGCTTAAGTCATTAGTATTATTTAGTACATTCCACATGGATAGACAGTGGATTCTTATGACGCTTTTAAAAGCATTAGAGGCACAATAGTTGTTTTTTTTAACCAGAAATATTAGAGTAATGTTAGACTATCATCTAACATAAATTAAACCAGCATGATGCTAGTTTTAAAAACATCAAATATCGGAACCACATGGAGATTGTAAAATAATCCGGACTGTATTCAACAATTACCAATTTATTGTCATACAGTTGAAATTACAAAATCATGCAGTAAACATGCCTTGAAGTTTTGTTTGCATGACATACCTCATATAAAATTAATTTTTATACAATATTTAACTGAACTTCTGACATTGACAACATTTTATTAAGGTTAATAAAACCTCTTTTTTATTACCATTTGCTGTGGGTAATGTTTTGCTTCAGTTAGAGCCTTATATGTCATCAAAACAACAACAACACAAGTCTCTTGTGTATGTGTTCATCCTTTTGCTTCTGTTTGCTCTTATAGGATGTGAACTTCAACATGTTGGACACCACGGGTGTTGGTCTGCTGAAGAGCGTGGAGCAGCTGCTGTCAGAGATCTTCATCCCCACTCTGAGGAAGATGAACCACGGCTGGGGAGAGCTAGCAAGCCCGCAGGCTCAGGCTGTCAAACAAGACTTCATTAGCTCCCTGGACAGCTTTGTCTCTGTGTTAGCTGGGGCACAGGAGAGCCTCCAGGAAAAGGTCTCACAAATACAAAAGGACAAAGAGAGAGGCACACTTTTACAATAACATAAACACACTCACGGATTGCACACACTCCATTCTAGTTTTATATTGAGCCATGGACTCTCAGAAATGAATTGGATGGTGGATTTGGTGATATATTGGAAATTTGAAGCAATTTTTAAACTCTCTTAAGCTTTCAGCCATCGACATTTTTTTTCCGGATTTATAAGATCTTGAAATGTGGTGGAGAGAGGGGTAGATCATTTTAAAATAATGTTTTGGGTTCTTTCAACAGGATTTGTGCTAACATCAGACTACTGTGACTTTATTTAGTTACTGCAATCTTTCGTCTTGGTGAACGTGATTTCACCAACAACATGTTCCTGGATCAACATCTTTGTTGATCCTGGAACAACATCCTAATCAACCAATCAGATTTGTGGGACAAGTTTACAGTTTGTCAAGTTTAGGCTTAGGCTTCCACGTTAGTGTTATTCACCCATCATTTCCCTCTGATTTTAGGGATAGATTATGGGTAATTTTACTACTGGGGGTAGTGATAATGTTAAAGGCCCGTTCACACCAAGGGTGATAACTATAAAGACAATGATAAAGATATAGCAGAGTTCACACCAAAACTATAATGACAATGGCACAGAGGACTGATATCATTGGAATCACTTTCAGAAAGACTTTATCCAGCTAATGGATTTTAGCTAATCTATTTTATCCAGCTAAAAAAATTTGGCAAAAAATGGCAAATGATGCCATGATGGCAAAGCTGAATATTCAGCAGCCATTACTCTAGTCTTCAGTGTCATCAGAAATCATTCAAACATTCATTTAACATCATTTATCTCCAGCCCAAGGTAACACTTGTGAAAACGGTTTGATATTCTAGATAAACCTCCAAGAATGTGAAACGTTTGACTTGAAGACGTTGAAAGGTCCTTCAGATTACACAGCTGTGGCCAATAGCACAGAGGCTCTGGAGAAGATCGAAGCCTGCATGAAAACCTGGATCAAACAGATCGAAAAGGTTTTAAATGCATTTTAGTTTGTTGTATAGCATTTATTATATGCATTGGTTTTCTTGAAATTTTGAAAGTTCTTCAAAGTTTTAACTCCTTTGTGATGTCTTTTATATGTTGTATTCACTTTTCAACCACACTGTCTTGTGCTCTGAAGGTCCTTGCAGAGAGTGACCAGCTAAGGAAAGAGGCAGATGACCTGGGCCCCCGTGCAGAGCTTGACCACTGGAAGAAACGCATGTCCCGTTTTAACTACCTGCTGGACCAGTTGAAGAGCCCCGAGGTCAAAGCTGTGCTGGGGGTTCTTATTATAGCCAAGTCCAAACTCATTAAGGTTAGTTGATGGTTTATATTATCAGTTGAAAATAGTAATTTGCTTCTGGGTGAAAGAGACAGTAGCTTGGACATGTATGTTGTCAAATCAATGTGAAGGTAAATTTGTGTTTTATAATTGCATTTTCTTAAAATGATGAGGTAAATGTCCCTTTTTACCTGAAAAAAGACTTTTTCATTTTCAGTCCTTTGATTGATCTTTTTACCTAACTTTTTTTTTTTTAGGTCTAATTTTCACCCCTTAATTCTTTGTCTCTCCAGGTTTGGCGAGAACTAGACATCAGGATCACTGATGCAGCAAATGAGGCCAAAGACAATGTGAAGTACCTGTACAGCCTTGAGAAGTTCTGTGACCCGCTGTACAACAGCAACCCTGTAAGGCTTGTTCTGCTACGGTTACTAAATTTGTAAACATGTAAACATATCTAAACATGAAAACTGAAGACGATTTCAAAATACCTTACTAACAACAACAACAAAAAATCCACCAGAAAATTGATTAAACCCAAAATTACTTCTGCAGTCAGTAAAGCTAGCAGTTCATAATGCACATCAACAAGCAAAAATTATCAACTATTTTTTATTTATTCTTTTTTTACGAGGAGTGTTTTTTTTTTCTTTTAGGCAAACTGAACAAAACAGGTTTAAACATGAAACCATGATTTTCGATTAGACCAATATAAAAATGCACTTTAAATAAACAACAAGGTTATAAAAAATGGGCCAACTAAGGTTGTATTTATGTGTGTTATACAGTAACTAGTTTATAAAGAGTTTATGATAAAGAGTTTATTACACCCTGTGATATTAGCTGTGTTCTTGGTGCATCTTTATGTAGGTGTCCATGGTAGAAGCTATTCCTGGGCTCATAAATGCGATCCGTATGATCCATGGCATCTCTCGTTACTACAACACCTCAGAGAAGATCACCTCCCTTTTTGTCAAGGTAAGAGTGAGCTGACACCCAAGTTAATTTAATTTCAAAGACATAATACTTTAAACTGGAAATATTATCTTTCTCATTAGGTTACAAATCAAATGATCACCGCCTGTAAGGCCTATATCGCAAATAATGGCTCAGCAACCATATGGGATCAGCCGCAGGAAGTGGTATCTGAGAAACTCAAAGCTGCCATTCGCTTGAATCAGGTACAATGTGACATTTAGCTGGATGATGTGCTTATATAAACTGATCAAGGTCCAGATACCACAGCATTTTTTAAAAGCTAAATTTGTCACATTTTCCTTGGTCTTTAATGTGAGTAAAAAGATGACAAATGACAAAAAACAGCTTCAGTGGCACTAGGAGCTCATCTGCTAAACAAGCCTGCCTTTTAACACGACACTTAACCTTCATCCACAGCTTTCTTCTTCTTCATCTGTCTATCCCATTTTACCAAGAGACAGATTTTGCTAAGCTTTAAAGCTCTGATGGTCATCCATTCTAGGGAAAGATAAACACAAGAAGAACACATAGCCAGAAAACTTAAACATTATCTTCTGGTTCCAAAGGCTTAAGCCTAGTACCATACTAACATTTATGTGTGAGCTGTTTTAACTGAAAGCAACTTGCAGTGACATATCTTAAAATATGTCACTGCCATTGTTTTGTCTCAAGATGCACACCAGTTATGTAAAAAAAAAAAAAAAATGTATAAACGTTTATAAAATCTACTTCTGATTTTTTTAAGGTTTAGTCCTCTAAGCCCTGTTTGTGAAACCATTTTCTTCTCTGTGGGCCATGAGATTTCACGTAGTGATATTGCGCAAAGCTTCTGTGTTGCACGTCACACGTAGGCTCACTATTGGCCGACGCTGGTCATGTGTGTGATGCGTGTGACGTACAACCTAGAAGCTTTGCGTAGTTTCACTACGTGAAATCTCGAGGCCCACAGAGAAGGAAATGAATAGTTGAATAAAGTCATTATTTTTGTTTGTTTTTTTCGCACAAAAAGTATTCTCGTCGCTTGATAAACTTAAGATTGAGTCACTGTAGTCACTTTTTTGATGAAATGAGTAAAGTAATGCATAACAAGTCACATTCATTGTAATCACATTACTTTTTTAGATGTCAATGAAAATTACATTCTAATACAAATACATTTATTTACAGTCAAAAAAAGTTACTGCAGATTAAGTATTTTCAAAAACAATATTCACAGTTTAAGTATGAATTGTAGCTGAAATATAGCCATTGATGCATGAGGTCCACTATAGTGGACAGATGATAAATCAGATTTTTCTCCCAATCTAAAATCAAAACTTGGAAAATTTTACTGTGATATGACTCATTAGATATTGCTTGATGCTGCAATATTTTTACCTACAAGAGTCTCCTAGGATTGAAGGAATGGGTGGATATTCCGGAGCAACTTGGCATTTCTGACTGACCATTGGCCATCTTGGTTTGGAGGGGGAAAAAAATCAAAACACAACGGCTTACAACTTGGTTGCAATGTATAGGATGATGCACCAGGGTCCACTGAAGAGATTGATGTGCAACATTGCCATCAAAACCCTTGAAAATTCAAGAAAATGCTTTTTAAATAGCTGTCCACTGTAGTGACCACTATGCGTGAAAGATAACGAAACAAATACTGCGCCATTGACTTTAGACCAGGTTTTTGTTGGTCAATGTCGCAGTCTATTTCAGTTGCCTCAAAATAGCAACGCGCCAACAATGCTCCCCAATACACCTCGTTTTCAGACCAGCATGCCCATGGGCACAAAAATGGGTGCAAATGCATTTGCTATTTAAACAACGTGGTGCAGGATGTGAAAATGATAACTGCGTCGGGCTGAAACTAGCAAAAAACACTTGCGTCGCGCCTGGCGTCGCATTGCGCCAGATGTATGATAGGGCCCTATAAGTGTACCTTTGCAGATTTTTAAACTGCTTTGTATTGTCACAATATCGATAGTATATGCAAAGGAACAGTTTTTACTCATTCTCCATGTTACCTGGACAAAGAAATTCAGATTTATTTGTCACCAAAAGACTATTGACAGCTTCCAGGGCTTTCATGAAAACTAGTGACAGTTAATAATAATACAAATAATACAACAACAAACAGTTATTGCTAGAAGTTATTGTATTAACAAAACAGTTATTTTTTAACAAGACCCTTGTTGATTTGTTAGTTTATTAAGATTTTAAATCTAGAAATCGACATCATCCATTTTGAGGTTGGACATATTTTTCTAGTTATAAGTATTACGTCTATCTAATGTCCATTTCTGGTAACTTTGCAAATAAAGTTACAGAGTTGTATTGGCGTTTCTAAGGTCATGACATTAAAGTTGAGTCGCAACCCCAGAGATACAAGATGAGCAAGGACGACATCCGATGTTGAAGCGTAAGCTCTTGAGACTGGGCCAAAATCAGCCAGTTGTCTATGTTATTTATAATGCGGATGCCCTGGAGTCGCAACAGAGCCAGAGCTGAATCCATGCATGTTGTGTATGTGTGGGGTGACAAGGCTAGGCCGAATGGAAGAACCCGTTATTGGTCCCCGAAAGCAAACCTCAGGAACTTCCTGTGTTGTGGCAGAATTCCTATATGAAAATATACGTCCGTGAGGTCAATTGTGACAAACCAATGTTTGTGTTGAATTTGATAAAAATTAGTTTGATTATAAACATTTTGAATGTTCATCACACAATGTGATGCAACGTCGTGAAGGGGGAATGTTAAATATCCCATGTCCTGGGAAACGGCAGGAAACAACTGAATTTTAAACATTTCGATGGAAACCGCCAACTGCACGAGTGACCACCTCGAGTAACTCCTCATGTGCTTTGTCATCACGCGAGGAGCGAGGATGGCTATTTTGCCATTTAATACCTCAGCCAACCAACTCGCGATATGCGAGATGAGCGCGAAGCACTTTAACAGAAAACAACTCAAAGTACTCGCACTCGCCATGCTCAAACAATCAAAGCAGAGCTCATGCTTATCATAATCAGAGATGGGCCCTGAACACGGAGACATGCATGTCCTGATTGTTTGCAACATGTTTTCCCATAGCGCTAACTCAGAGCAGCATTGAGAGTAGCTTTTGAAAGGGAACACAAATAAGTTACTCAAAAGTAGTGATTAATTTTCTTTTGGGATGGGTCATGGAAAAGTAGTTGAAAATATTGATGTATTGAATTTATGTATTGTTGTTTTAGAAAAAAAGTGTCTACATGAATAAAATCTAAACACAAATATTTGTCTTCAATATTTCAGGAATACCAGAAGTATTTCCAAAACACCAAGCAGAAGCTAGAGGAGAATCCATCGGAGCGCCAGTTTGACTTTAGCGAGATGTACATCTTTGGCAAGTTTGACACGTTTCAGCGACGGATGAACAAAATCCTAAACATGTTTAACACCATTACCACCTACAATGCCCTGCAGGACTCCAAAATTGAGGGACTGGAAACCATGGCAACCAGATTTCAGGTATCATGGCTATGACGTAGTAATCAGTATTGTCTATTTTTAGGTTTGCAACGAAGACAAAAGAACATACCAGAAAATAGTGTAATTACTGAATTAAAGATAGGGTGTCTTCTTTAATGGCATATAAATGTTGAATTTGGATGAGGCATTTGTCAGTGAACTAAACGAACTGTATAACCTGAGATTTAATTAAAGGTAGTCAAACACCTCATTATGTGCAGCCACTGTAAAATATTCCCAAGAACTATAGTATACACAATAGGGGGTATAATCAGATTTTATTAAGATGATTGTAATGTGCTGTTCATAATGGTGATGTGTAAGTCTCCTAGGGTGAATATCGTTAAATGAGACACTTTTGAATAATGTGCCATTGCTGTAGTTCTCCAATGATTACATCTATGTAATTCCATAATAGTTTAGTATGAACTAAATCCAGATTTTCAGTATGGGAAGAATATACACATAAGGATAAATAACTGCTTCTCATTTATAAAATATTCAAGTTTGATTCAATATATAAGCATTTTCTTTTACTGTAATTAGCATTGTTAACATAAGTGGTATTTGTTCTCTCTGCTGCCTCTTGTGGACAGACTGCAGATATGCAGACAAAATGGGAGGTAACTGTAAAGGAATAACTTATTTTTAATATAGTGCATGTCTCATTATGAAGTGTTAACCAGCATGGGTTGGGAACTAAAGCCATAACTCGAACTTAAAAGTAGAAACTGCCCTTTCACAATGATCTGACATCAGTATTGTGGTTATTTTTTTATAATGATGAATTCTGGAATTTTGGCTGGCAGGCTGGTCCTGGATTTGCATGAAAGGGCAAATGTTACCTGTAGCTTTAACCTAGTATTGTCGTACTGTGAGTCCATTAACATTCATTGCATCTCTTTATTCCAGTCACACGTTTATTTATTCACTCTCATTTTTTTGTGTCCATGGAAACAAAGTTCAGACCCAGAGTGCTCCAATGCTCCAGGAGAACTGAATAATTGAACAAAAGCTGATAGAGATCTATTGCTAACTCCTGTTCTTTGTGAAAGTTGACAGTCCGTAGGAGTCAATTAATATTTTACAAAACCTGCTCCTCTGGGCATTTAAGGTGTTCTTGTACACACAGGTGAATGTTGTTGTAGCAAACGAATATTTATCTTTCCAACTGGGAATGCTTTTGGTAAAGATCTGCTCATGGTTGTTTTATGAAGAGCCATTACAGGAATACTTCACTCAAAAATGAATATTCTGTCACCATTTAGGCCTACTTATTCTCATATTATTCTAAGCCCATACAACTTTAAAGGATCAGTTCACCTCAAAATGAAATTTCCTGATAATTTACTCACCCCAATGCCATCCAAGATGTTCATGTCTTTCTTTATTGAAAAAATTTCAGGATGTTTCTCCACACAATGGACTTCAACGGTAACCAAATTGTTGAAGTCCAAATCAATGCAGATTGGTTACCGTTGAAGTCCATTGTGTGGAGAAAAATCCTGAAATGTTTTCCTCAAAAAACTTAATTTCTTTTCCACTGAAGAAAGAAAGACATGACCATCTTGGATGGCATTGGGGTGAGTGAATTATCGGGAAATTTTCATTTTGCGGTGAATTAATCCTTTAATTCTTTTGTGGCACACAGAAGACATTTTCAGGAAGACTCATGCTGCTCTTTACTTGGCAAGGAAAGCATATTCCACGGACTATAAATTTCCATTACGGCACAATAAAAGTAGTCTAGAAGTCTTTATTGAAAATTGTGCCCTCTAAATATGTCATACATACAGTATACATTTGTGCTACAATTGACATCAATAATGCCCATCTGCTACAGCTTTCATTTGTCTCACACTATCACATGGCTTAAGAAGACTTGAAGAAGACTACTTTTATAGTTATTTTTAGTTAAGAGCTTGATAGCCACTGGATACTGGGTTTGTTTTATGAAAAAAAGCAGTGTGAGCATTCAAAAAAAGAAAAATGGCATAAGGGTGAAAAAAATGATGACAGAATAACAGATTTTTGTTTGTAGGTGAACAATTCCTATTCCATATTTTGATAATCCTATAAATAAAACATTTTATGGGGAAAGAAAAAAAAAATGCTAAATACTAAACTTTTAATAGTCTTAACCACAAATTATTGGTCAGGAAATTAACTAAATTTAAGCAAATGCACTAATTAAAAAGCCATTGCTGACTCAAAAACATCAAAGACAGAATGAATTTTTGGTAAAATATGGGAAGTTGTGTGTGGAGTGATGAATCACAATGAAACAAGAGTTGCATGGTGATGCTCCAGAGAAATGTCTTCAGAAATCTGCTGAGAAATATATTATAATAAATGCATCTCTCGCACAGTGAAGCAGGGAGGAAGAGGTACCAGTGTGAGCCTTTTTAGCTGCTGTGAAAAGTCATTTAATGCTTTGGAGTACAGGAGAATATTGCAGAATGGCTTGCTTCCCTCAAATGAAAAGTTGTTTTCTAAAGAGGAATGATCAGATGTTATTTTTCAACAAGACAATGCTCCAAGAAGCCACCAAGAAGTGGCTTGAGAACAAATCCATCAGGCTCATGGTTTTGGCCTGGTCAGAGTTCAGATTTGAACAATATAGTGAATATTTGGTCTCACATTAAACTTTTACATTTTTCAACTACTCATGAACTGTTTGAAGCCATTAACATTGAGTGGAACAACACTGACTCTTCTTCCTTTTGTAAAAAGCTGTCTGCTTTGGGGAAGGCTATTCCGTGCTAAGTTACTTTACTAATTTCCCGAACAGTGATTTGTGAATAAATGGTTAAGACCATTAAAAGACGACTCTTTTTTTTTTTAATGGGAGTGCATGTATACATCAGCTGACAGCTGTTTGTTTCTTTGTTATTACGAATGATGTATGTCCAGGCCATTGTGTTGACCATGAAGAAAAAACAGTACAGTTTCCTGGACCAAAGAAGGACTGACTTTGATCAAGACTATGATGAATTTTGTAAACAAACTAGTGAACTACATGTAAGTATGTTTTTTATATTTTATTATTATGATATTAATAATAGTTTTATTTATTTGAATTTGTTTAAAATGATTCCTTATGCTCTTAAATATTTCTTTCTAGACCCAACTGAAAACTTTCATGGACAACACCTTTGACAAAATTCAAAATACTGAGCGGGCTTTATATGTGCTCAAGAAATTTGAAAGGTAAGATCTTTTTTTATATATATCATTTAAAAGTTTGGGGTTGGTAAGATTTTTATTTTATTTTTAATTCTGTTGCTTCACTCATTTAATAAAAAATTACAGTAATGTTACATTTTATTGCAATTTTAAATAACGGTTTTCTGTTGAATACATTTTAAAATACAACTTATTCCTCTGATTGCAAAGGAGTCCCAAGATCCTTCACACATTCTAATTTGATGAGTTGGTGCTTAAGAAACAGTTCTTATTATTATCAGAGTTGAAAATGGTTGTGTTGCTTAATATGTTTTGTGGAAAACATGGTGACATGATTTTTTTTCAGGTTTCTTTAATGAATTAAATGTTTAAATGAACAGCATTTATTTGGAATAGATTTTTTTGGAGACAATGTCAAAAGTCTTTCATGTCAATTTTGATACATTAATACATCTTTGCTCAATGAAGTAATTAATTTATTTCAACAACAACAACAACAACAACAATTGCTGACTCATTTTTCTTCTTTTTTTTATATTCACCAGGCTTGGCATCCCAGACTTGGGCATCAGTGAGAAGTACCAGAAGATTCTGCAAAACTTTGGCAGGGACATTGAGATGATCTCTCGAATTTACACCAAACAGAAGACAGATCCCCCCATTGCTCCAGACCTCCCCCCGATCGCAGGGAAGATCATGTGGGCTCGGCAGCTGTACAGCCGCATCCAGGAGCCCATGGATCTTTTCCAGCAGCTGCCCGGGATACTCAGCACCCCAGATGCCAAGCCCATCATTCGAAATTACAATCGGGTGGCCAAGGTCTTGCTGGAGTTTGAGGTGCTTTATCATCAGAGTTGGATGGCACAGGTCAGTTGTCTTGTCAATTCAAAGTAAGGTACTTTTAGCTTTTTTGGCTCTTTGCTCATGTGCCACTTTCAGTTATTAATCCCTATGAAAAATTAATTTTCTTATCCTGTAAATGTTCATATATTTACTTTTCTTCCCTTTTTAGCTTTTCAGCTTTTAAGAAGTACACTAATTCAATGAATTAACGTTTTATCTTTATGTTTTAACATAACGACCAATCATATTTATATATCTTTCTATAGACTGAGGCAGTTAAATTGGGGCTGCAAGCCTCTTTACTGGTCAAGAGTCCAGAAACTGGGGAGCTGCATGTGAACTTTGACCCCCAGATCCTGACCCAGATTCGAGAGACAGACTGCATGCTAGGAATGGGACTTGAGATTCCACCCTTTGCAGCCATCTTGCAGCGGAAAAAGGATGTTTTCAAAAAGAACTACAATAAACTTCAGGTATCTATCTTGTATATGTATCCTTGTTGTACAACACAATGCACTACGTCCACTCTTTTGTACTTTTGTTGCTATGAATTAGTGAAGAAATCAGTCAGGATTATTTCAGGATGAATTCCCTTCAGAAAACATAGCATCACATTATAGAAAATAATAGCATCCATTACAACATCTATTAATGTTGTACACGATTAATTGCTAAAGTACCAATTAAGCCACAGCATAGACAACTACGGTGCGCCATTCCTCATGCTTAAAGGGAGTTCGTACAAAAATGAAAATTCTGTCATCATTTACTCACCCTCGTATCACTCCAAACACAAGACTTCCTTCAGTTTTGGAACACAATGAAGATTTTTAATATCGTCTTAATTTTGTCCATCCATTGAAGTAAACTTAAATTCATAAAGACATTGTAAAGGTAATCCATACGAATTAAGCGATTTAATCCAAGTATTCTGAAGAAACACACTCTTTTTAATTTAGACTTATTCACATATAAACATTGATCAATGCATATGCACAGAGCCAGCGTTATTCTTGTATCATTAAGATACTATTATAGTTTGTATTAATATGTCAAATTATTTTTTTTTATTTTATTTTTTTTTATTTGTTTCATGGTTTTTTTTGTCTTTAATATGTCGATTTTTATTTATAATTTTTTATTTCAGTATTAGTTTTGGTCATTTTAGTACTACATGAAAATGAGAAATGTTGCCTTGGCAACTTGGCAAGATGTGAGGAACTAATCACTAGTCTTTAATCCACAAACACACAAAAATAAAATCAAAACAGTGTGATGGCCAGGATTTATACCACATATAATTCGCATACATTCATCTTTACATTGGTCAATAAATAAAAGGACATCACTATATTGGTTTGGTTTAAGATCTGTATTTGTCATTGTACTGAGTCAGTGCATTGGCTTAGTTGTTTGGCTTAAGGTTAAAACATTAAAACCAGTTAAAAAATCATCTTTGGCTAAAATGTGATTTTTAAAAACAAAGCTAAAATGATTTAAGTTCATTTTTTAATTAAGATGAAATATTTAGTGTCTGGTGTGTTGTGTGAATGGACCAGCCCAGTAAGAGATTCAAACAGTAATGCCTAGTTCACACTACAGGATTTTAAGCCCGATTTAAGCCCGATTTGCAAGTTACCGAGCTCGCCGACAGGTCGGTCTGTGTTATCACGTGCAAATCTACGGGTGATCCACTCTAGCCAATCTTTATGTGTGAAATACTAAACAACGCATCAAAAACGCTCGCTGACACCTCGCCGACGCCAGACAAATATCTAGCATGCTAAATATCTGGAGCTGTCGGCCGACTTGATAGCCTTTGGTGTCACGTGTCGCAAGGAGCAACAGCCAATGATCAGCTTGTTATTACATTACACAAGCCTTTTGTATTTGTAACCATCATTGCCAAACCACAACACAAGCAGGCAGCTGCTTTTTCATTATAAACATGGTTTAAGTCAAGTCAAGTCAAGTCACCTTTATTTATATAGCGCTTTTTACAATACAGATTGTATCAAAGCGCTTCACAGTGATAACATGAAAACAATATAACAAAAACAATATAACAATATAACAAAGTTTGTTTCTAAAAGAAATTGCGTCAACGTCCACCTTAAGTTTACTCACCTCCAACTCTCTATGACAGACAATCCCTGCTGCCCGTGTGTGCTTATCCATCCTTTCAGCCATATTCTTTTTTTTCCGGGGTTCTAAACAGATCATTGCGCAAACAACTTTTTTTTTTGCACCGCCAAATTTTGTCCCGGCGTCCATTTTCAAATAGTAACTCCTATTTCGCGTAATTTCCCATTCCACTTCTCCCATGTGTTTTCGTGACAAAACGTGGTTTGGGGACTGGGTAGAGTCGTTGGGTGACAGTTGTTGTCAGCTCGTGTAGTGTGTAACCCCTTGTTGCAGATCATTTACTTATTTGTCACGTAGTTTTTTCATTCGAAAAAAATTTAATTTCGATCGATTTCGATCTTAAATCGAAATCGATCGAAATTAATTTTTGTTCGAATGATCGAATTAAAAAATGGAATCGTCGATGCTGCCACGCCCCCATGTCACGTCCGGTCGGCGTGCCAAGCGGGAAAAAAACACACTTGGACACCCTTAATCATGAGGGTAGCTGAATAAAATGAATTATGTTGGCGGAATTACATTGGCAGCTGCAGCCATAAGACCCATCAGAACCTGGCATTGATGGACGGAAAGCTCCTTGTCTAACCTCAGACTGCCTACCATGGTGTGAATAGAAATCACCCAAGTTTGGGACAATTGCACTGGCATCTTGGTCAACCCCAAACCTCCCTGAGAAACGTTGTTTTCTGGCATGGTGACAGATTGCTCTTCTTTAGATTTAGTCTCAAACCTAAATTCTTGATATGAGCGGGAACAACATCTCAATGTCGAACTGTCAACTCTCGTGATCTGGCCATAATGAGCCAGTCGTCGATGTCATTTAGCACCCGGATGCCAACCCTTACTGCCTTTCTGGTAGGGAAACACTCTCCATGGCCCCTTTGGCCAGAAGCGCAAGAAACTGGCTTCACTGTTATAAGCACACCGTTGAAACGAAGAGGACGATACTTGAAGTGGATCCTGTGACCACTTTCTATTGTTCGAAGTACCCACTTAGAGATATTGGGCTGAAGTTTCCATGCTCTTAACTCGTCTGCAAGGGAAACAAATTTTACACTTTTGTTAAAAGTGAGGGAGGGAACAATGTTGGTGCCCTGAAACAGCACGCTGACAGAAGGCAACCGAGACTGAAGAACATTTGTTTTTAGTGGAGAAGGGGCAGAAACCCCGCCAGGAACAATTATTTATAGAATTTATTACACACGGCATTGTGTCATCCGACTTTGTCCTTGGCCAATGTTTTGGTACTACACGTAACACTTGCATGCTCTGAAGGCCTTCCCATTGCGTCAACACCATGATGCGGCGTCAATGTTCCCTCAAAATGGAACTAATGAAACTAAGGCAAGAAGGAGCTAAACCACTGGAAATGGGAAACACTGGAACAAGGGGAACAGAAAATGCACTTCAAAATCATACATTTTTAATGGTTTTAGTTTTAGTTTACTATAACAACCCTGCATAGAGAACATCAAAATGGTAAAACGAAGCTCAACTGTATTTGCTTGATGCTAAAACCTACTTGATTGACACACAGAGACAAACCTCATTGGCTCTCGCATGTCAAGCAAGCACATTTGAGCTTCTGTTGACCATTTTTTTGTACTTTATATATTTGCATTGATCAATGTTTATATGTTTAATGATGTTGTTTATATAATGTTTATGTAATACTGCTTATATCACCATTCACATTTTGTGCTAGATAGCAATTCAATTGCTTTCATCCTGATGTTTTTTTTTTCTTTCCCAAACCATTCAAGTAAGCCCATCAGGTCAGTGGTATGGTACTGTGCTCTGACATGCATAGCTTTACTAACAAGGTCATTTTCTTTTTTGTGTGCTTTTTGCCTTATATGTTCCCTGCCTCAGTTGATGATGACAGAGAACTCCAGGGTGAAGTCTAAGATCCAGCCAGCCTTTGAACAACTACTCATGCCACACGTCGCTAAAGTAGATGAGGCCATCCTGCCCGGTCTGACCTCCCTCAATTGGACCTCCCTAAACATAGAGAAATACCTTAATCGAATCACTGCTGCACTCGGTGAGTTAGTTAGCTAATTTTCCATCCCCACATCAGTAACATTCACTACAGTAAATGGCCACAAGTATGTGGATACCCAAACACCCCCATATATACTTTTTAAAAACTTTTAATTTCAAGGCTACCTATGTTAATTGGAAGCTGGCCCTATAGTGCCACTATAACAGCCTCCGCTCTTCTTGGAAGGCTTTCTATTTTATGTGGGAACATGTCTGCCAGGGTTTTCTCCCATTTAGACACAAGCATCAGATCAGTGTGAACAAAGGGATGTCCACATACTTTCGTCCTTGTAGTGTACATAAAATGCTTGCTTGTTTGTAGCCTGTATGATTATATATCTGAAATGAAAGGGTTCTTTATTCTGATTCACAGACAACCTTGAACTTCTGCTGCACAGAGTGAATGACCTGGTTGAGTTTAGAATCGATGCTGTTCTGCAGGAAATGAGCACAGCTACGTTGTGTGTGCTGCCTGAAGATGATCCATGCACCTGCGAGGAGTTTGTTCAGACCACCAAGGTACACACACATACATATACATAAAACAAATGTATTTATAGCAACGTTAGGTTATTTTCAAAGGATAGTGAGGCTAAACGATTTCCACTTGCTGATGTAAATAAGTAGATCAGTGAAAATATAGAGGTCTCACAAACTGATCTCATCAGAAAACGTAACAATTATATGAGATGGTGATTGTGAATGAATTTTGTATGAAGTGCGATGTGATTCATATAGTCCACCACTAAATATAACTGTCACTGGGGTGTAAGCAGATTGTAAGAGATTGTACAAATTCATACTAATTAAATATTAATTCACCAAAATATAGCTGCAAATTTCCATGAGAGTGTGTTGGGCTCTCAATACCAATTTCACTATGACGTCTTTATTCACTGTCAATGTGAATTTAGTAACATCAGGGCTGTTATCATAAGTGTACAACTTCTTTATGTAGTTAGAATGCACAGCTAATTTTTAGGGAAACCTGCTCATGAATCTGAATTGAGTCCGTACTGCTGATAATCTACAAAGCCTTTTTAGAATTTATCATTACATTTTAGTATTGAAATGGTACCAAAGTACCAGTACTTTTGAGAACCCTGCTTGTCTTTTTTGGTATCTTGCTACTGCTACTATTTGCTATTACATATTTGTTAAACATTTACATTTAGTCATTTAGCAGACACTTTTATCCAAAGCGACTTACAACATGAGGACTAAACCAAGCGAGTCATCGTGAAGAGGCAAAAACAACAGAAGAGGTTCAGACATTGCTCAGTAGCATAAGCCAGAAAAGTGAGGATTTAAAGGAAATATATATATATATATATATATATATATATATATATATATATATATATATATATATATGTATATATATATGTATATACAGTATTATTTTTTATTTTTTTTTATTTTTATGTTAAGTGCTCACGGAAGAGATGAGTTTTCAGTTGTCTTTTGAATGTTATCAGGGATTCTGCAATCCGGATGAGGGTGGGCAGATCATTCCACCAGCATGGAACCGTGAATGAGAATGTTCTGGAGAGTGATTTTGTGGCTCTCTGGGATGGTACCACGAGCCATCTTAAACGGCTATGTTGTGTTGTGACTAGACCAGCAACATTATCCAACATTACATGGAGACGCGTCCTGCAGGACCCGGTGTCTGAGTCACTTGTATCAACTAGCCAATCATGGCGGACGCAGTGATGACGTCATACGGTTCTCCCCAGCGTATAAAAAGATCACCTGAAAACACATCATCAGTTTCAATGTCTTCAGGAAGCCGATTGTTTGTGTGCTGTGTGAAGATTGCAGTGTGTGAAAGAGAAGGAAACATGGCAAACTAACAGTTTCCGCTGTATCCCTCCATGCCCGCATTTCATAACGCCTGGTGATGGTCACGATACGTGTGTTATCTGTCTAGGAGTCAAGCATACATGTATGCATTGTGATGATTTCTCTCTGAGAAAGCTCCGCTCTCGGCTGGTGCTCTTCATGAGTGATCATGAGGGATCTCAGCCGCAGCTACTTGAGGAGTGTGAGCAAGTTCCCCTCAGTTCTCCCCCTAGCTATGCTGTCCTCATGCCTGAAACGGAAACCCACTTGGCGTTTTCTTCCATGGAATACGAGGGCTCATTGTTCGCTTATGATTCTGACAATTCAGAAAATTTGTAATCACCTGAGACAGACGTGAAGAAAATCTGTTTCCTGCTAAATGCAACAGCATGCCAAATACGATGAGCTAGTGGAGCTTATGACTCACGCTATGGTCAGACTGAGTTTGGAATGGTCCGGCGCGAAGCGCAAGATCGTAAGCAGTCATAAGTGCACTGCTCCAGTGAGCCTTCCATTTCTTCCAGAGCTGTACACTGAGGTCTCAGGTTCATGGGAACATCCATTCTCTGCTCGCGTGGTCCATTCTGATTCAAATTATTCTAATGTAGAGGGGCTGAGCTAGTGGGGTTATGGGAGGATGCTGCAGGTGGAGAGGAATTTAACAAGTTATTTCTTCCCGGGGACATCCTCATCGTTGAAGGCTCCCGTTTTGCCCTCTAAGCCATGTCAGATGACATTGAGGTTGTTGGGCAAAGCGTATTCAGAGACTGGTCAGACTGGCGGAGCTTTGCATACTATGTCAGTATTACAAGCTTACCAGTCAGACCTGCTTAAGGACCTGGATCGGGGGAGGGATTCTCTCCTGAGGCGGTCTCCGAACTGCGCATGGCCACGGATTTAGCTCTCCACGTTACCAGGAAGGCAGCTTGTTCCCTTGGACGATTTATGGCTGCTCTGGTGACAGCGGAGAGGGATCTGTGGCTTAATTTGTCTCGCCCTCTGGACTGTTTGGTGCTGCCTTAGAGACGGTAGTGAACAGATTTAGAGAGGCACTGGCGCAGACGACCTACTTTGGGAAGTTCATTCCTCGCCGAGTGCAGGCTCCTCCTAGAACGCCTGTGCCCTCGCCAGGGACGAGTTCCTGGAGAGAGGAGCGGAAGGCGTGTGTAGACGCCCGTGCCCCCCCTTTGAGGAGAATTGGGCATGGGCACCGTCATAGGGGTGAGCTGCACTCAGATATTAAGTGAGGTTACGCTCCTTCCCATTGCAACATTGTGCAGGGTGTTTCCATTCGCTGGCTGACTTTTTAAGTTTCAGTGCCTAATGTTCTAATATTTTAGGTTTCCAGGAAGGCACTGGTCTGCATGGCATAGTTGCTATTGACATCCCCATTGAGTCATCTGACGCGACGTTGAGTTCCCTCAAAAGGGAACATCTCAGGTTATGCATGTAACCATGGTTCCTGAGAGAGGAACAAGACGCCGCATCAGGTTTCTGTGCTTCCTTCAGACATTTGAAGCCCATGATGTGTTTTCAGGTTCCCTTTTTTATGCTAGGGAGCACCCTGTGACATCATCCCTGTGTTCACCATGATTGGCTGGTTGGTACACATTCCTCAGACACTGGGTCCTGCGGGATTCATTCCTATTGCGTCATCTGATACGGCGTCTCGTTCCTCTCTCAGGGAACCATGGTTACATATGTAACCTGAGAAGTTTTCTGACTGAAGAAATAATCAATCTGATCATGCTCATTCAATTTATTTCTCATTTTAGGAGCTTTGCATCAAAGGAGCCCAAATGCTGCATACCAAAAGCTCATTGGTGGAGGAGGCAGCCAATGAGCTGATTAATATGTTACTGGAGTTTGAGCATAAAGAGGAAGAAGAGAGAAACCGTGATGAAAGCAGGACAGAGAGTAAAGTGGAACCGATAGACAGTGATGGTAAGACCTGCTGTTGATCATCCATGTGGTATATGCTCTAGAAATTGCATGTTTTTTTTCCCCTGACCATATAAAAAAAAACAGACTGTTATCAATATATTAAATTCATCAATTTCAATCAATTTAACAAAAAAAAACTCAATTTGAGGAATTAAGGTATGTGAGGATGCTCCGATCGATTAGTTGTGTATCGGTATTGACCGATAATCACATTCTATGACTCGACAGATAGCCACTAAATTTGGCTGATCGCACAGACCGATTGCAATTTGATGACGTAAAACCATAAGAAGTTGTCACCGACGCACATGTAAACAGTATACAGATGAAGCTTTTGCAACACGTTCTGCTTTGTAACTTCGCGAAGCCTTAATCTGTACTAATTATTCACCTTTATTATTACAAATAATTTGAAGTAATGTTTTTTAAACCTTCAAAACTAATGCATTTTCATACAGTGTGCATAATATTTCATATATTCCACATAATTCTATAAACTTTGGTAGAGATTCCAACTGAAAAGTAAATTCATCACCCAGAGACAAGAATCATTTACTTAATATATCAAAAAGATTACCCAATCATGAACACTGCGCAATTTTTTTTTAAATGTAATCGATCTCAGAACAAAAGGAACTACCCACCCCAACACTAGGATTGAGGTGTACCACATGTCTGTTTGTAGCTATAGCCCAATGTACAATCCTCCACTAGAGGTCACCTGTTCGCTTGTCAATCAGACGTTTGTACAGGGTACGCCAGCAGCCTTTAGGAGAAGAGAACGCATACAAGTAAAGAGATTTCTTTCCAGCAACTTTCCAAAACTGGGGTACTTAGAGACAGTAAACAGCTTTCATCTTCCTCCCAGTCTTCCACAGCCCCGCTTACAATGATTGAGGAAAAGATATAACCATGCCCCTCTACACATTCATTTACAACAGCTGGGTTTTTCAAAAATACTTGATAATCTGCTCTCAATTCCTTGAATATATCTGCAATTCACTGTTGTAAAAATCTATTTCACACCACTTTTTTTTGCCCAAGTCTTCCACATTACTTCTCAGGATATGGACCCAGCTTATTACACCCAGCTGCTAACAGCCATACTCATTTTCAGAGGACAACAGTCTTGAAGGTAAAAAGGAGTTCAAAAACAGTGGCTCCTCTAATAACCAAAAACCAGCAGGTGTATTAGATGGTCTTGATGCAACAAAAACCTTCCAGGCCTCCAGTGCAGATCTATAAAAAGAGGGAGGACCACCATTTCAGTCTCTTGCAGCTGCATTAAAAACAAACATTTATCAAAACCCATTCCACTTGCCATCCTTAAAAGAGCTGTTGCAGTGTCCATCCAGGCAGAGTATTTGTTGTGCAATAGTCTTTGGGCTGTTTGTAGCCAAAAAGTCATTATCCTAGACTTGATATCCATCAAGATACAAAGTGGCTGATCGAATCCAGTGTTACTGACCAGAAAAAGGTCACCATCATTCTTTGAATACTTTGAACTAGTCATGTAGGTGGCTGCAGTACACTCAGTTTATACCAAAGAGTAGAAGCCACTAAATTATTAGCGACCCAAACTCTTCCCCTGTAGGTCAATCGAGTACACACTCTTTCCTCTAAACCCTCCCAATTTAACTTTTGAAACTCACTTAAAAGAAAATAAATACCTAAAATTTTCAACTATTCTTTTTTCCATGGAAGATCCTGGCAACTGAGGAAGATTTTCAAAAGAAACCTGCCATGCCCAAAAAGCCTCACTTTTGGCCCAGTTAACTTTAGCCGATGAAGCTTTTTCATACACATTAAGTGCCTAAAAAAGGGTATTTTTCATGATTTACAAACACCGTCACATCAGCATAAGCACTTATGTGATACTTGAACTTTGAGATAACCCAGTAACAATAAAACAAAACAAAGTTTTACGTACATTAAAAAGAAGAGGCTCAATAGCAATGGTATATAATTTCCCTGATAAAGGGCAACCTTGTCAAAAATGAAAATTAGCCCATAATTGAATCACCCTCAAGTCATTTTATGTGTATATGACATTCTTCTTTCAGACGAATACAATCTGAGTTATATTTAAAAAATGGGTAACACTTTACTTGAAGGGGTGTGCATAAGACTGACATGACACCTTCATAATCATGACATGACACATGTCATGAATATGAAGGAGGTTTATGCATGTTTATGACAACTGTCATTAAGTGTCATTTGCTCAATTATGACATTTTTAATGCAAATATGACATTGTTTGAGATGTCTTTGTTATGACAACTTGACATAAACTAATACATCATAACGTGTCAGTGTCTTGGTAAGGACAACTTGACATTAACAAGACAACATAAATTGTCATAAATATGTCATAAACATGAAAAATAAAATATTTTTCAGGTTGTGTTGTCTTAGTAATGTCGTCATGACAAAGACACTGACAGGTTATGATGTATTGGTTTATATCAAGGTTTCATTACCAAGACATCTCAAACAATGTCATATTTGCATTAAAATGTCATAATTGAGCGAATGACACTTAATGACAGTTGTCATAAACATGCATGAAACCTCCTTCATATTCATGACGTACAGTATGTCATGTCATGATTATGAAGGTGTCATGTCAGTCTTATGCACACCCCTTCAAGTAAACTGTTACCAAAAAATGTCCTGGCTCTTCCAATCTTTATAATGGCAGTGAATGGCCGTTTCTGTTTTAAGTCCATAAAAGTGCTCCACATGGCTCCGGGGGGTTGATAAATGCCTTCTGAAGCAAACCGATGCGTTTATAAAGTAAAATAACTAGCTTCCGGCTAAACGAACATACGGATTCCACTTAAGCCTAAAGCGCAACTTACGCAACTTGTGTACTTCCAACATGTCGGAAGTAGCGTAAATATCAGCAGTATGTCGGATTACTCGCATAAGTTGCGGTTTACACTTAAGTGGAATAGCTAGTTATTTTACTTCATAAAGTTTTAAATATGTATATTTGGTAACGCTTCCTTTTACAGTACAGTACTTACGTGTTCTTACAGTGTACTTACCTAGAAAGTACTGGCTAATATAAGGTAAGTACATGGGTTAGGGCCGGGGTAGGTTTAGGGGTAGGTTCAGGGTTAGTACCTAGTTATTACCCAGTAATTATAGTTACTATAATAAGTACATAGTAAGTACATGGGTAACAGG
The DNA here is from genome assembly GCF_029890125.1 of Rhinichthys klamathensis goyatoka. Taxonomy (NCBI): domain Eukaryota; kingdom Metazoa; phylum Chordata; class Actinopteri; order Cypriniformes; family Leuciscidae; genus Rhinichthys; species Rhinichthys klamathensis. The sequence goes on from NW_026606559.1 coordinate 2,995,424, forward strand.
ACTGTAAAAGGAAGCGTTACCGTATATTTTTCTTACACAAACGCATCGCTTAAGTTCAGGCGGTCTTTATTAACCCCCTGGAGCCGTGTAGAGCACTTTTATGATGGATAGATGCACTTTTATGGACTTCAAAACAGAAACGGTCATTCACTGCCATTATAAAGCTTGGAAGAGCCAGGACATTTTTTATATAACTCCGATTGTATTCATCTGAAAGAAGAATGTCATATACACCTAGGATGACTTGAGGGTGAGTAAATCATGGGCTAACTTTCCTTTTTGGGTGTTATCCCTTTAACAATGCAAGCAGAACCTGTACATAGCAATTTGACCAGGTTTTAAAAATTGTCACCAATACCAAATGCTTTTAAAACATTAAAAAGATAATCATAATCAACCCGATCGAAGGCTTTTTCTTGACCCAAAAGAATTATACCAACTTTTGTTTCAAAACCTTTACAAATGTCTAAAATGTCTCGAATTAAAAACAAGTTATGCATTATCGTTCTCTCCGGAATATCTTTTAGATCTGTTAGCAAGACACTTGGACAAAATGTTATAATCAGTGGTCAGTAATGAATCAGGTCTCCAATTTTTTTTTTAAAGAGATAAATCCCCCTTTTTTGGTAATAAAGATAAAACGGCATATTGACAAGATAGGCAAATAACCTAGCCTGACTTCGTCATACTCATATTCTAGTCTAGAATGTGAGTCTGATACTGCTCCATAGGGCTTTGATTATGAGGCGTGTCTTAACCGAACCAAAAAAAAAAAAAAAAAACCTCTGCACTCAATTGGATAGACCTACAACCAATCAGAGCAACGCAGTAAGTCAGCTACATAGTTGCATGTTTCAACAGAACTCATATAATAATGACTGTTGCTTCTTTTACTTGGTCCTCCATGAGTGCGACCAAAGGAGAAACCACAACGACCACAGGGTTTTCATTGCGTCCCATCTTCTTAGTGACCATCGGAGCCAGCTGATAAAATAAACTTTTGCTGAAACCCGTAGTAAGGACGGCAAACACATCTTTCCGATCGACAAATGCCTTGATTGCAGTTCTCTGTTCGTCTTTTAAAATTAATGCGCTGTCGATTTATTTTACAACAGACGCGATAGCGGAATCTATACATCTCAATTCTCCAGCTGCAGTCATCTTTGAGGGAAACCAGTTCAACCCAAGCGCTCTTTGATAACGTGATGATTACGTAACTGCAGATCATCTGTCCATCATCGTATAAAGCCCGCCCTGGCAATTTGATTGGCCCGACAAATTTTGAATTAATTTTTTCTCAATGGATCTAGTCCAGACCGAACTTCCCGACCAAAAAATGTTGTTGGCGGGGTTCGGGCTGGCATCCCGGCTACAAATAACCATCTTTGCTGCATGCATTCACAGAGAACCTCTTATAAATCTCCACCAATGCAGTTCCAAAATCGCTTGTAAAATTCATCCCCATCAATACAAGGAGATTGTCCAATACCAAGCTGACCAATTGTAGCAGTAAGTTCTTGAAAAGACAGCTCAGTGTCTTAGAGTCTGAGTCTATTTGAGGCAAGTCTTGAATTAGCTATTCAGCACAATCAGTATCACACTGATCAGCAGTTCTGTCAGGACCACTATTGTCAAATACGATTGACAATTAGCATACAGTTTGGATTGGCGGTATGGTTCTGTTCTGGGCAAGAACTCCCTGCGCATCCATGCAGCCTAGCATGGATAAGAGCAGCAATAACCCCCTGGAATATAAAGTCACTGCATCTCATCTCTGTAATATTAATGGTCACCCTCCCATCAGGAAGGTGAAGACATGCAATCTGTTTCGGTTGTGCCACTTTGCACTCTAAATTAACAAAAATAAGCACTAGGGGCATCCATGTCATTAACAGAGACAAACCAAGACCTTACTAGAGCTCCATTCACCCTTTCATTAAAAAACAACCCCAATTCTCTTTTTTTTTCTTGCAGGTTATTAAGCAAATTAGGATCATATCTGAATTAGATCCACCTCCATATTTGATATGTCCTTCTCAATTGACTGAATGGTTTCTATTATTTTTTTAGTGGAATTATCAGTGTGTTGCAAACAAAACAATTTAATATTTGTTTTCCCTATTTCCCACCACTGTTTTAAATGATCAACAGTGCCTTTACACAATCTCCACTGTTGCCAAACAGTTTCAAATGTTTACAAAAATGTATATCCTAACGATATTTAATGTTAATATGCCAATAAGTCTTTTTTTATACACTTGGATAAAATTATAGTGAGACAAACCAAATGATGAACAGTGAACCCTATGGAATGAAAAAAACAATCAATAATCCGACTACTAAAATGATTGGACACATAGATCCATTCCAGTCGAGCAGCACTAACTCTGTTATCCATCATTTTAATCCAAGTATATTGTCTCACTCGTGGATATACAATTCTCCACATATCTAAAATAACTATTTTTCCAATTATTTTCTATAACTGAGATGAAGACTGAAAATTAGGTTCTTCATTGGTATGATCAATAGTGCAATTTTCAGTACAGCTCCAATCGCCTCCCATAATTATATTACAATCAGAACACTGATTTAAAATATTACTTTACATAAAGATAACTCGTTCATGCCCCACATTAGGTGCATATACATTTACAAAATAAAAAATAACTCTTTCAATATCAGCCTTCACTACAAGAAGTCTACCATTTACAGGTTCCTCTGTTTTTAAAACATTAACTCTTATATCTGGAGATAAAAATATTGCACCCCTGCGCTCACAATTGTTTTATGACTGCATGGATGTATGGAAGGTCAATTACAAAAGTACTTTTTTTCTCTATTTTTTCTATACTTTCTAACTGCAGTTAAATGCTTATTTAGACGGAAACGCTTAATTTTACTCAAGAGATCAAAACCCCCACAGTCTTCTGAAGAAATGTAAATGACTTTACAACCTTCTCTACATCAGAAAAAAAGTCTTTAACATTAACCTGCTTTCCAAAAGTATTGTCTAGAAACTGATCAATTTCCTCTAAAATATACAAAGAGAGATCATTCTGAGGATATTGAGAGTTCTCTTCAAACCCATACTGCGAGCAGGAGTAAATATCCTGCATAGAAGCAGACTCATCTGACAACGCATCCTCTGCTGCCTTCAGCGATTCTGTTCAACTCTTCTCTGCATCACACCCATACTGATCAGCACTAGTACTTGGCACCACAGTCTTGTCACATTCATTGTCACACTGTCGCCTTTTTCGCCTTTGTCGCCATTGGCTTTTGGCTTGCTTAGTTGGGGACATTTAATTTATTTTAATATTCAACATCACAGTTTTCTACAGAGTGGCTATATATATGAATGAACTAAATTAATAACTTTTTTACAACAAAAATTAAACATCACTGAACTTACTTAAGATGGACTTTGACACTATTTTCTTCTGGAAACAAACTTTGTTCCATTATTTCCCTGTTATCTCTGTAAAGCTGCTTTGAAACAATATGTATTGTAAAATTGTAAAAAGCGCTATATAAATAAAGGTGACTTGACTTGCCCTGTTCAGCCACTAAAAATGATTTACCTTTACCAGTGTTAGCAGTATTCAAACTTGTTACCTCTACAACTGGCATCTCTGAAGTATTCGCCGCTACATCCATATTAATCTCTGAGTGTCTCAGCTTCCGTGAGGCCTGAAATATCCTCCTGACCCATATGTATAGAAGCAGCCAGAGTAGTTGCATAAATCATATATGATCCTTCTTCATGTTTTATATGAAAAGAGACGTTAAGTGTACGATCTGGTGAATCTAAAAACATCTAAACCTGTCTCCTAAAATAAATAACATGCTTCAATACCAGGTGGTTACACCCCATGGAAATCGCTCTTAACGGACTCACAATCTTTCCAAACAGCAATAATTCACACTCTACGTCATCAAAGATGAACGGCGGCACGTTTGAAATCACTACTGTGTAATATTGAATACAACATGTTCTGTTCTATTTATTCAAAGGAGAGGAGGAATGTAAATCCGAGGGTCGTCTCTTTTCACGTAGCACCACGGCCCCTAGCGTTGGCCCCTCTTCCCCACTGATGAGAAAGAAGAAAAAGAGGGATCTGATGAAGGTGATGGAGGAGGAGGCAAAGGAGCTGCTTTCTCATTTTAACCATCGGAATGTGGATGCATTACTGCGCCTCACCCGTAACACACTGGAGACCCTGCGCAAGCGTATCCACGCGATATCCCTGATGCAATTTCTTGGTTGGTTGTTTTTCTGATAATAATTTAGTGAACACATTTTTAGTTTATTCCATTAAGTCAGAAAAGTCAGGAAAAAGGTCTATTGTCTATTAGCGTAGCAGCTCATGCAGAAGTCACTTTTAAACCAAGTAGCTTTCTGTTGGTCAGTGCAACAAGTTACCAACTTGAAATTGAGCGAAGTCTGTGTGGAGAATTCGTGGATTCTTATCGAAAAGACCAATTTTGCCAAGGAACTAAACATGCGACCTCACATTTATTATTTTTTCCAAGCACAAAGCTTCCTATAATCATTTGGTGGGCCAACTCTAACTCATTGTAAATAAATTCCACTTCCCATGCAGCAGAAGCAGATTCCCCCAGTCGGCAGAAGGGAAGTGGGTCGCAGCCCATCTTTAAGGCTGGAGTGTGTTTAACCATCCCCAACATCATCATGGTTCCAGGGCTAGATGAGGTTCAGCAAGCCTTGAACAAAGCTGTGGAAGGTGTGGTCAGCGTCAGTAAAGGAGTTGGACAGTGGAGTAAAGAGAGAATTTCCAAGGTTTTATTTTATTTATCATTAATTTCTTTCTATACAAAAACAAACACTCGTTTTTGATCCATTAATGCATCTCTCACTTACTGAATGCGATCATCTCACTGTTTTTAGCGCCTGGCATAAGAAATCAACGCGTGCTGTAATGAATAATTAATCAAGCCGTCTTCTTTTTTTGGGTGCACATTATTAAACAGACACTGTTGTGTCTGCTGAAGCTTTTTTTGTAACTTTTGACTAAGTTAACTTTTAAGAAATATAGCCTACACATTTAAAACCAGGCTGTGTTTATTCTTACCGAGTCTGGCTGCACGATATATCGTTTTAGCATCGGTATCACAATGCGCGCATTCGCGAAAGTCACATCACACAATGTGCGATGTCAAGTAAAGGGATCATAGTTGACCCGTACAGGGGTGCGTTTCCCGTACAATGACCTAACTCGATGCTTCACTAGCATAGTATGATGCATCGTTGAAGAAATCAACTAGCTAGTCACGACTGTTTCCCGAAACCATATTCGCAAAGTGGTCGTTCAACCACGTTGGTTTATGACGTCACGCATGGGGTGGAGTAATAACTTATTTTAATGAAACTGTTTGAGATCGAATTAATGCTAGATGTTTTGATATAATCTAGCAGGCATCTGATATGGCATCTGAGGAATATTTCTAATTTTTCTCAGTTATTTCACTTTATTTCCAGATTCAATCATAGGCTCGTTCTTACATAGTAGAGCACGTTCGCACATGTCTTCAAAAATGGTGCTTTAAATCTCTTGACAAACTCAAAGACGTAAATGACATTTGTATGTATTCTAAATAAAAGACACAGATTGTACTGAATGTCAGCTTGCTTATTTTGCTCAAGATAATGATGTATTAAGTCCACATGTTATGCAAACTAGAAACTGTGCTTTTAACCACACGTCGAGAGCTGTCGTTCCAACCACACAACTCTGCGATGCTGTTTGCGAATGTTCGTTGGAATGATGGTTTCGGGAAACATCGACTCGTTGAACTATGCTGATAACGACGGAACTTGCGACCATAGTTGGCTAACGATGCTTTTGGGAAACGCACCCCTGATCAGGCCCCATGGTTCGAAACAACGTGATTCTCGGATTAACTACAAAGTTTAACCATCATAAAGCGAAAGTTATAAAATTTTCATCATTTGCACGTGTTTTAGGTCCTGTCAGTTTAAACATTCAAGCGATTTTAAACCATTGTGCAAGAAGAATTGTGCAAGGAGACACGAAAGAGAACTCAATTTAGAAATTGTGCGCTGTTTTCTGTGCGCACACACAGAGCAGCACAGACAGCATGCGAACACCGAATTCCGTTCTCTTCCACGTCTATTTGTACTTGAACGGACACGTACATTCAAAATTATGTCAAAATGCCCGTCTCAGTAAGTATTCTTAAGCACATTCGCTTATGGCTAGTGAGCATAAACAATTGAGAAAGAAAATGGATGTGTATCATTGTATTGGATCTGGTGCATTCGGTCTTAAAGTGACGGCAGCCTAATATGCCTGCTGCTGTATGTCATTAATGTTAATCAAACAACAAAACACAAAGATAAAATCACTTATGTAGCTAATGTAAAAATAATAATTCACAATTAAAAGAATTAATTATTATTTATATTTAAGTTATACAATAAGGAATATGCAGTTATTTTACATTTGATAATTCAATGTACCTGAATACTGTTAGACTTACCTGAAAAACATAAAGCCCTGTTAATTTAATTTGTTTCTTTGTTCTATTGTAACATATAAATGTTACTCTTGCTCTTCGTAGTCTTTCATTCAAATGCAGAACCCTGAAACTCGTTTTTTTAGCTCATGTCACCAAGGCCTCTTATTTTTCAACCCTTGATAAAAAGTTCAACCTTGTATTCATTTTTGTTAAAGACACTTGAAAATGTCACATTATAGAAGTAAAATGGGTTTCAAAAACTATTTTATGTTGACTTTAAGTAACCTATTATGTACCTTACCTTAGTATTTTATTCTCCTTTTACTCTCATACTTTGTAGCTAATTATTTAGTTTTTTTGAACTGGTGTGAACTTAAAAGTTGCAATACCAAATCTTAGCATTTCTTATTTGTGTGTAATGCATGCAAAATGTCAGACTTGAGTATTTTTGTTGTCACAGAGGAAAATGAGTGAGCGACGCATGGCCGCTCTGAAACAGAACAAAGAAGAGAGTGAATCAGAAGACGGTGAATCAACCTATCGCAGCTTCGCCGGTACGACTTTTCCTCACTCTCTGTAATTACACAGCTCAGCAGAGCAAATCAAGAACTAACAGGTCCTTGGTCAGTTGAAAAATTGTCTTTATAATGACTGAAAATAAAAGCTCTGGATGGATAAGCTGATCTCCAACCATTTGATAAATGAAAGGGAGATAAAGATAATGAATGCAAAGACAGTGGATGTGATTTTATGAAGTGGTGACATGTTCTTAGTGTCACAGTAAACTTATCCACATTCTTTATTCTCTCTCTATCGCTCACTCGCTCTCAGAATAGGGGAAACTGACACAAAATTGACTACAGCAGTGCCACAACAACATATCTCTGCCTACTGTAATGAAGCGAATCTGCCTGTAAATCTTTCATCCCTTAAAATAGATCAGAGATAAAGGGTCCTTCATAGGACTGATTTGAGGCGAAAATATTATATTACTGTTTTTCAGAGGTATTCTTCTCTTACAGCTCCTCTCTGCTTTTGTTTATTAAATTGAATCACTCTTCTTTGTGTATTTTTTTTTCCTCCTGAAGGCAGTACCTCAGATATATCGGCATCTGCAAACCAGGCCATTCCCGTCCAAATCAAGAACTACCACAAAAGCATCTCTGAGAACAAAGAGATTGTCAAGCTGGTCTCTGTGCTTAGTACATCCATCAACTCCTCCAAGAAGGTCTGAATTTTTGTTGTTCTAATGTTTTGTTTTTTTCCTATTTCATGACAATGTCCCTGACTATTATCAATCAATTTAGCCGAGATTTGCCCACAGACTAAAATGATTCAAATCTGATTTATTTATTTGAAAACTAGGCAAATAAAATGAATCCCATTGAATGAAAAATTCTAGATTGAATAAAATAAGGCATAACCAGAAGGCCATCCTCTGACCTAGAAACAGAATCAATATTAGCACTTTTAGAAAAATATGAGCTGCACATATCTGCTTTCTAAACCCTCTAAAATGCCTTGACCTATAGACATCTATTGTAAGTGTATTACTGTAAACACTACTATAAACACTTTTACAAACTGAGGAATCATTTTAAAGGATTTTCTTTGGCAATTCACAGCAGGCTACAGATGCTTATTTAGAATTTGCCACTTTCCTTTAAGGCATATGAAAACATACGTATTATTTACAAGTCAGAAATATGATTGTCCCATGTGAACAAGTTTATATAGCCTTTGCTGAATATGTTTGCTTCATTCGGTTGTGTTTATAATGTGACAATGTGATATTGTTTGATGTGTAATGCGTGGTACTTGTCATGTTACACAGGAAATAATGAACGCTTTGGATCGCTTTAGCCTCTATCACCACATCTGGAAGAAAGACAGAGAGGAAACCATCCAGAAATTCATTCAGGGGAACCCTCTTCTTTCTGAATTTGAGTCTCAGATCTTGTACTACAGAGATCTGGAGCTGGAGATTAATGCAGAACCTGAGTTTATCTCAGTAGGAGCTCTGGCACTATATACAGGTAAACAGACTCTGAATCAACAGAAACTAAGTGTTCTAACAGTGATAGAGAGCTTAGCAGAAAGTCAAGAGACATGTTTATTAAAATCGCACAGCTACTGATTGCTTCAATACAGGGAACATGCTTATTATTGCTGCAATTGTTTGTAGGTTATTATATATTCATATAACTTTTTTATTTAGTTTAGATTAATTAATTATTATTATTTCAAGCCTTTATGATACATATGTAGCAGTGCTTGCTAGCAGAGATACAGCTTTTGGAGAAAAGAAATTGACTTTATTATTATTATCACGCTACAAAAGGCCCCTTTATTCCTTGTGTGTTGCTGAATTTACCTACAGTGGATCTGAAGTTGGCCCTTACTGCTGAGACAAAGAGCTGGATGGTGGATTTTGGTCACCATTGCAACAGGAAGTATCATATGGAGATGGAACAGATCTTCACTTTTATAGATGAGGCGAGCAAGAAACTCAACAGGCAGATTAAAGACTTGGATGATATTCGTATCGCCATGGCAACGCTCAAAGAGATCAGGGAACACCAGATCTCCATAGACTTTCAAGTTGGTCCAATTGAGGTACATACAAATAAACAGAAAAAATAACACATTATGACATTTTGAATAATCTTTACGCAGCTCTTTTTCATGTACAATTCATGGTGACCACAGCTGGCACAACTCCTAATAATAATTCCCTACAACTTGATTAAAGAAGACCTCGAATATGCTGTATGTATAATGTGTATGTTGAACAGACTTGTGTTTTTTTTTCTCTTCTCCTTTTTGGAGCTGTAAAGAAATCCACTCTGTTCCACAGTACATACATACATACATACATACATACAAATAAATAAATAAATAAATAAATCATAGGGGGTAAATAATGATAGATTATAATTATTATTATTATTTTTATTATTATTATTTATTTATTTTTTATTGTTTAAATTTTATTCATTTTAATATGTATTTTTGCTGAAGCATTAAGAAAGTAAACAGGTACAGAACATAAAGCAGTTATGTATTATCCTATGATAGGACTGCAATGTCTCTTTCCCTGGTTTTGGCCTTCAGGAATCGTACGCCATGCTATATAAGTATGGATTATTGATTGCCAAAGAGGAAGCGGAGAAAGTGGACACACTTCGGTACACCTGGGAGAAACTGCTTTCCCGTAGCACAGAGGTGCAGAACGAGCTGGTGTCCCTCCAACCAAACTTTAGAGGAGAACTCATCAAAAACGTTGAGACCTTTGTGGAAGACTGCCAGTACTTCTACCATGACTATGATAGGGTGAGTCCTGAGGAGCAGGTAAAATCTATCCATCCACTTCTCTTGCTTTGAGATGATCCCTCAGGCAATTATGGTTTCAAGCCCAAACACAATGTTTTCCTGCATTTATATTCCTGTGGGAATTACGTAACATATAATGCCAGAAATCAAGCCACACAAAAATCTGAGTGAATCTTTGAAGCAACTGATGTTCCCTTTCAAAAGCTACTCTCAATGCTGTGATTTGGCGCTCTGGCAAACACTTTTTTAATGAACAGCTGTGAAATATGTGCGCAACACGTCAATGAAAATGACTTAGAACTTTTATAGCCTCAGACAGTGACGTCATTGGAATGCACACTCATCAGAGGCTATAATTAGATGTGCCACAGGTGCATCTACAGGTATTTTTGTCTTCAGACCATACTGTATGTATGTGTAACTCAAGCTCTATCTGACTCTTTGCTAGGAGTTAGGCAATGTGCAGAAAATTCTCTCTTCTCCTCTCACTCTTTTAAACAAGTGAAAAAGGAAAAGAAAAGAAAAATGAGCGGTGTGCAAAGTAAATGGTGTCTGAATGCGACATACACCAGTATTGCTCTTTTTGTTTGGGGGATGAGCACGCTGCCCTTGCGTTGCAGGAGGGCGAGTGCAAACATTGTGATTTATTCACGGTTAAGATGGTACGCGCTCGTCTTGCTTACTTCCAAGGGCCAGCACCGCTATGCCATCATGGGGCTCGTGAATGGATCTGAGGGGTGAGAGACGGGTCCGTCACTATCGCTCGCACTCTCTCCAGACCCAGATGTCCTTTTGCTCGATCCCGAAACGCACTCTGGCCCTTCTTCGGCTCGTGCAGAGGATAATGAATCTCTTGCCTACCTCCGAGCGTTCCTCGCGTGATGATAAAGCTTGTGAGGAATTACTCGAGGTGGTTGTCCGCGCGGTGGCCAGATTACAGCTAGACTGGCCACACGAACAAGAGACCCCAAAACGCTCTAAACTGGGTGACAGATTTCTCACGGCCATCAAGGACATGGACCGAGTGTTCCTGCTTGATGCCCCTATCTCACCTTCTGGCATGTCTGGCGACTCGGTTAATACAGTCGTCAGCAGGTTTCGGGAGGTGAAGAAACATGAGGAAGCATTCGTGCAATTCGCCGCACTCAGGGAGAGGGGCTGCCGGCTGCTGGCCACCCAGCCTCGTCCCAGTCCTTCTGTAAAACATGAGGCACAAAAACAGAGTGTGGTGAGTCAAGCTCCCCTTGTCAAGACTGGGGACTGGCTCGCCGCCCTCAGCAGCCTCCAAAAAGGCCAAACCTCAGGACTATCATCTCCAAAAAGATGAAATCCTGATGTTCTTGCGCCCAGCTCTGTGGGGGTGGATGGGGCAAGTAAAAATAAATCAGCCCGCCCCTTCCCAGCACCCCCACAAAACCTCTGTACCATCCCTGCCGCCTCTGGTGTTTCGGGGGGCAGCAGTTTCCAGCAAATATTGGATATCAAATATTCCCAACATCCCCCTAATGGGAAGTATCAAAATTGGTACCCTATTCAGAGAACTTGGCAGCATGGAACCTACTGCCTGGTATATCTATGTGGGTCCTATCGAAAGTAGAAAAAGGTTACAGGAATCAATTTGTTTGCATTCTCCGCGAATCAATGGTGTGGTCCCCACTACAGTGAAACCAGAACAGGCACACTTACTGTCACAAGAGCTGCAATCTCCTCTGGTCAAAGGGGCCATAGAACATGTTCCCCTCCCAGAGAGAGAGAGAGTCAGGCTACTACAGCAGATACTTCCTGTTTCCTAAGAAAGATGGGGTGTTGCGTCCAATTTTAGACCGTTCTGTCAGAATGCTCAAGATCAAGATACTAACTATCAAGATGATTGTGTCGCAATTTCAACATTGCGAATGGTTCGTCACGATCGATCTCAAAGATGCAAATATTCACATAGAAATACTGCCACAACACAGGAAGTTCCTGAGGTTCGCTTTTGTGGGCGAAGCTTATCAATATCGGGGTTTTCCATTCAGCCTAGCTTTATCACGCTACACATACACAAAGTGCATGGATGCAGCACTGTCTCCATTGTGACTGTATTTTGAATTACATAGACAATTGGCTGATATTAACACAGTCACAAGAGCTGGCGTTACGAAACAGAGATGTCGACTAACTCATCTAGTTTCTCTGGGGTTGAGACTCAACGTCAACAATAGCGTTCTCTCTCCTACCCAGATAACGGCATATTTCGTATTGGATTACTAAATCCAGATCACGATGCGGGCACATTGAGAATACCCTGAGCAAAGTCAGGCCAGGTCAAGATTGTACTGTTCATCAGTATCAGCAAATATTTCATCTCATGGCATCTGAAAGGCCCTTCACGGTGATCCCTATGGGCCTTTTGCACATGAGACCATTTCAGTTGTGGCTCAAAGCCATTTCAGCCAAGGGCCAATCCCCGAAGGCAGATAAGGGTTACGCGCCGCAGGCTACTTATCCTCTCCATGTGGCTCAGACCCCAGCTTCTTGCCTTGGGTCCCACTCTCTAGGTGCACCTTGCCGTCTCAAAATGCTAACAACAGACGTGTTGCACACATATTTCACAACTGGTCAAAACAAAAATTGTTTCCAGAGCACTGAATCAAGCGTAGCATCTCGTTCCCGTTTTTTCAGGGGACAGGATTACAGTCAAATAACCCAAGATGTTTCCACTGCACAGGAAAAACAAAGTGGTTGTTTATCTTAAATTAACAATATGTGCATACGTTTCTCTGGTTTTGTGCTTGTCAAATCTTTAGGATGGTCCCATGGTGGTTGGATTGGCTCCCCAGGATGCCAGTGATAGGCTTATTATGTTTCAGGTACAGTATCCTGTAAATCCTGTTTGCATAAACATAACATACATTTCCTTGACATACTATCATAATATAACTATATTACACTGAATACTTTTTGTTAATTTTTTGTTTTTGTTCTCCCCTTTAAATAATTTGATACAAATTATCTGTCATGGGTTAGCATGTAGTAAATATCCAAGAGAGTTGTGTGACACAGAATGAATGAGAATTAGTCTTTTAACTAACACAAAGAGAAATAGCATACACATGCCGACTTAGATTAACACAATATAATGAACAGAGGAGAGAACTGAAGGCTTAAAAACACTGAGGATGTTAATCAAAAGAACAGGAAACAGGTGTGTAACTAATTGGAAACCATGACAACAACTGAATGTCTGGGGCAAATTCCAATCAGAAGTAAGCAATCCCTGTGCTATACTCACTCCAAAGGGCAGAGCCCTTGAATTGGGGACTTTGGAGGGAGCAGGGCACTTGTGTGTAATAATGAAGCTGTTTGGAATGCACTTGGCGAAGGCAGCAATGAACGACCACGTAACGATCTGGTCTTAACTTTATAAGTTAAACATTAAACATAAAGCATTAAAAACATTTTCTACCTATGAAACTTTATAAATTAAATATGAAATGCATGACGAAAATGTGTCTATTTATCACAACAAAACAAAACAACCTGAATTTATTCTGTTTATACATTAACTCCACCCGGTGCTTTAAGTGGCCCAAAAGAGGTGCCGGTACTCTATTATTATTATTATTTATTTATTTATTTTTGCTGACTCCCCTCCTCCCCTGAGGTAACAACAACTATATTGAAGGGGTTTTATATACAGCAGCCAACAGACGACCTCATAAAAAATAATAAATCCTTTTATTAGTTTGTGGATTTGCTTGAGCTAGAAAGAGCTACTGAACATTAATAAAATGTGCAAAAGGGTATTGAAAAAATACCCTTAGAAAGAGCTACTGTAGAAAGAGCTACTGAACATAAATAAAATGTGCAGGTAGGGTATTGGGTATTGAAAAAATTTTGAACAAAATGTACATAAAATAAATTATAAAACACAATAAACATAGAACAGTAGAACATAAACATGAGTCTTGAAGATGGTTCATTTCTTTACCCCTGAAAAATATACGATATCATTCTGCCTTGGGGGGGTGTCAGCCAGCGAGTCCTCTGATTCTGACCTTGTTCTTTTACTACTCAAGAGTCGGAAGCCAGGAGAGCATATTAAGTGTTCATTGCATTTGTATTTTAACCGAGCAGCTATGGTTGCGCGTTTCACACACCCTCTCCGGACCACGTTGAGTTGACACACTGACAGCGGCAAAAGCGATGCATGCGCTTTTCACTTGTAAAACTCAAGGGTGTATGGGTAATGTAGTCTCTGCTCTTGGTGGGACGAATAAGGAAGCGTGCATTGTGAAGGGCGCTCTGAAAAGCGGCAGCGCAGCCAAAGGATTAAAACAGATGTGCAAATGAGCGTACCGGTATGCTAAAAGCACGTTCTGGGCGCACGTAGAGGTAGCGGTACGCTCAAGAGCTATATTTGGAAGTGGCGGTACTGAGTACCGGCGCGTACCGGCCCACTTAAAGCAATGACTCCAACTCTTCCGCCATATCTAAATTTAAAATGAATCGTGAAGATTCTTCACCCTGAGTCACAAGAACATAAACGTAGGGCTGCACGATTTGGGCCAAAATGATAATCACGATTATTTTGATCAATATTGCGATCACGATTAATTATCACGATTATTTGTTGATTTTAACCAAAACAAATTTTATTGCCACATAGGCTAATTATAACTGCTTTCACATCCATATTGTGCTACATTTCTGCTAATGTATGTGTATCTAAATAAAATAGGTCCTCTTATTCACCAAAATTCAGTGCATCTCCTTAAAGAATAAAGAAAACAATAAAGAAAATGTAGCAAAACTTCAACAGGGCACTATTTTACATTTTACATTGTGTAAATCTATTTTAGGAAGCAAAATATAAACTTGCATTGTACCTGCATAATGGATGTGAATAAAACACGCAAAATATACAATCAATAAAAAAACAAATATTCCATAACAGAATGTAACCAAATGAGAACATTTCAAGGCAGAACTGCACTATGGAAGTTCGATTAATGGATGAAATTCAGAGTCATTGTTATTTGACGCTTAATAAATGTAAAATGTTGTGGTAGGCCTACAGTGTCAGTGATTAGTTGTGAAGTCTTACTGCATAAATTTAATCTATTTAATTCTCCATGTGAAAGTTTATGTGCTCAAATTATTTCTATTTGTTAAACAATAGGTCAAAACAAGACGTTTGTAGGACTGATTATTGGAGTCCATTAATCGAACTTCCATGCCTCTTATGTAAGGGTTAATGCCCGACGAGGTGTCCGTTGTCAGGTTTTAATGGACGACGGCGAGGTGTAAACCGGCCGACGCGCAGCGGAGGACGGTTGCCTCCGCCGAAGTCCATTAAAACCTGACAACGGTCACCTCGAAGGGCATTAACCCGCTTATACCATGGTCACTTGCCAAATAAAACATTTTTAAAACATTAGTTTATATTTTAATTAGGCTAAATCTAGTTTTTTCAAATAATAACTTGCCTGACGATTTATTTAGCAACTTGAGATATTTATAGTCCGCTCAGCTTGTAGAACCCTTCAGGTTCAAAAATGCTTTTTTTTTTTCCATGAAACACAAAGGTAGGCATAGTTATTTTTTTATTGCACATAAAACACTTTGTGTTACACTAGTCTACACTAACCACAGCCTCCGAAGCACCGCTGTAGGTCGACTCTCCGATGCTGGACTGGAGAGCCGTCAAATAAAGTCGGTGACAGGCCATCGATGCGAGAGCAGTCTGCGGGCTTACTGGGCTCCGTCAGTCCGTGAGAGACTGAAGATGAAATAACGAACGAAGTCGCTCATTGTAGTAGGCTATGTAATATCTAACTAACGTTGACTGCCTGTTGCTATGGTTACTCACACAGCTGTTGTAGGCAGCGCATTTATTTATTAATTTCGAATGGTAAACAGGCAGTTTCACCAGAACTACTTTAGGTGTCCTCTATCACTTTTTAACGGACACCCTGCAGCCAATCAGAATCGAGTATTCACCCAGACCATGGTATAAATAGTAAATATATATATGTAGTATGTACCAATTTACTAATGCAATTTACTAATGCTCACACTCGGTCTCTCACGCGCACTGTCACTCAGTCTCTCTCGCGCGCGACACAATCGGTAGGCGCGCGCTGTTGCTCGCACGCAGACACACTCGCGGTCTCTCTCGTGCACTGTCGCTCGCACGCAGACCGTAGGTCTCTCTCGCGCACCTGGGCTCATGGAGGCACGTGATCAGACACTGGTTTACGGTGCGCTAGATTGGCAAAAAAAAAGCTTTCTGTGAACTGAATGACGCATTTAAAATATCGCTCGATCACGCGAATTTGATCGTGGGAAGCCAAAATCGTGATCGTGATTAAAATTCGATTAATCGTGCAGCCCTACATAAACGATTAAATTACTTCCTTGAAGTGACCATTGCATGTTCCTTTCACTAACGGACTTGTTGAAAGGCCCTTCGTGAAGGGAATTAGTTGTTCACTTTTGTTTGAAACACCCCTACAAATGGTGTCCCCTTCCCGAAGTGCCCTTCAAGGTTGCAAAAACGCCATTTGGAACTCGCCCTAGAACTCAGAAACTAAACATGACCGTATCCGTGACAGTATCATTTTTTGTGTGTTTTTAACTTACTGCTTTCCAACATGAGCTAGTTTTATGTCCACTGTACCACTCCATATTCTCTTTGTTCTTACATAGTACATATACTTGATGTTGGTTGCATATACTATATATGTTATGTAATTTATGTATACATATAAATTAATCCTTGGTTTGATTATTTATTTTAAAATGATCTGCCGTTTCACAGAATCGCTTTGACAACCTCTTCCGGAAGTACATCACATACACAGGTGGGGAGGAGCTCTTTGGCCTATCTGTTACCCAGCATCCACAGCTGCTTGAGATCAGGAAACAGTTGACACTTCTCCAAAAGCTCTATGGACTCTACAACAGTGTCATTGACACAGTCAATGGTTACTATGACATCTCATGGGCCGACATTCACATTGACAGAATCAACAATGAACTTCTTGAGTTTCAGACGAGGTGAGAAGGGTACAGAAGTCAAACTAAATTTCTGAAGACCCTCTCTCTGGCAGTCATGTAATAAGTTACATTGAAAAGCATGAAGGCACCAGGGGATTTCAATTGTGCTGGTCTGTTCTGGTAATCGCAGAAGCTTCTCAGAAAAGAGATTCATTCTCCATGCCTGTCAAGAACTGAAATTAAAGTCAGCTGTGTTGGAGCAAGTACCAGTGTAATGCAATAATCGTTTTGAGAATAAAAGGATGAATGGAGAGTTTTCTGTCTGATGCAATTTAAAGTATTCTTGAGTTAAATATAATAAGTATGGACATCTTTATAGTTTACAACAGAGTCATTTGCAGTCAGCAAGATTTACTTTACTATATGCTAATGTTAATTTACAGTAATAGCGGACAAAAATGTACAAAGCTAATAATAAATATCTTTAAATGTGAAATCAGACACAATGAACTTTAAATTTCACACCTTTAAATGTTCTTGTTTTGTAGGTGCCGCAAGCTGCCGCGGGCCCTTAAAGAGTGGCAGGCATTTCTTGACCTGAAAAAAACTATTGACGAATTTAGTGAGTGCTGCCCCTTGCTGGATCTAATGACTAACAAAGCAATGATGACACGCCACTGGAAGAGAATTACTGAGGTTACAAGTCACACCTTTGAGGTCGAAACTGATAACTTCAAGCTTCGCAACATCATGGAAGCCCCACTGTTGAAGTACAAAGAAGAAATAGAGGTCAGAATTAGTTTTTATATCCATAGACATAAATAGAGATTAGATTGTAGTTTTGTCCTTAAAGTTCTCCACTTTTTAAAGAATTTGTAAATAATCCATTATAATTGTAACAACACATTTGAGCAGGATATCTGTATCAGTGCGGTAAAGGAGCGTGACATCGAGCAGAAACTCAAGCAAGTAATTGCGGAATGGGACAACAAGACCTTTACCTTTGCCCACTTTAAAACCAGAGGCGAGCTCCTTCTGAGAGGAGACAGTACGTCTGAGATCATTACTAACATGGAGGACAGCCTGATGGTGCTTGGTTCCCTTATGAGCAACAGGTGAGCCATTAGATCAACAATTAATTTCTCTGGAAAATTCTACTGTCCATGCAGTTACAGTTTATTTATATTCTATTATTCAAGTGTTATTTACTGAAAATTAATGATTTAATAATGAATTTCACTCATGAATTTGGCAAATTGACTGTGTTGAATTGTGGTATTACATTTAAATTTATATATATTGTAAGTTTATAAAGTACATTGGTATAGGAAAACAAATGGAATGATTTGGGACAATTATTTAGCTTATCCTCTAATGCTCCTGACCTTGTGTCTTATATCTCTGTAGATACAACACACCGTTCAAAGCCCAGATCCAGAAGTGGGTTCAGAACCTCTCCAATACAACAGATATCATTGAGAACTGGATGACTGTACAAAACCTCTGGATTTACCTTGAGGCTGTTTTTGTTGGTGGAGACATAGCCAAACAGCTGCCAAAGGTAATATCAGTAATTCAGTCTCACTCCCACACGTTGACACTTTTTTGGCCATTTTATTGAAAGTGAAGACACGATGGGGAAAAGAGAAAACTAATGTTAAATGAGGCCTTATTATAAAGTGTTACCAAAAATACTTACAATTGTACTTTATAATTGTACTTTACGATTGAAATAATATATCATAACATTGAACTAATTATATCATTTTTGCTTTATGATAATAAGATTTGTATTTTTTTAGAATCTCCATTTTCTTTGGTTTGTTTTGTTTTGTTGTGTTAAATAACACAGATTTTGCAGATGTTTTGTGAAATTCCAGATACCACAGATGTTTCTTGTTTCCCTGGAGTTAAATATTTAATGTGAAATCTTAACAAATTCAAGTGAAACCTTCTCTTTTAGGAGGCAAAGCGCTTCTCCAACATCGATAAATCGTGGGTTAAAATCATGACTCGAGCTCATGAGATGCCCAATGTAGTCCAGTCGTGTGTGGGAGATGAGACTATGGGTCAGCTGCTGCCTCACCTGCTGGAACAGCTAGAGATGTGTCAAAAATCTCTCACAGGGTACATAACACATCTGTTTTTCAGTCTAGTCCTTATATCAGGATTCAGCAGTTTAACCAGTTTCTATAGCAAGATGCACCTGGGAAAATTGCAGTTATGTTGTCACAGGTGACACAAGGTTGAGTTGGACAACAACAACAACAACAAAATCCGGGATAAACAAGTTTTCAATTAAATTTTGAAATAATATTTTTAAGTTGCTATTTTAGTCAGGTTAAAGTGAATCTAAATAGTGCTGCTAATTTTAAGCTTGTCTTCTGCTTTACAGATATCTGGAGAAAAAGCGATTGCTGTTTCCACGTTTCTTCTTTGTATCGGATCCTGCATTGCTGGAGATTTTGGGCCAAGCATCTGACTCGCACACCATCCAGGCTCACCTGCTCAACATCTTTGACAACATCAAATGTGTCCACTTCCATGAAAAGGTGATCACTACTTTAACCTAGAAAGCCTGCTTTCTTATTCTAAAAGCATCCCTCTTCATGTCTGTCACGCTGGCTTGTAGAGAGCACACGATAAAGAAGAAGATAAGGTTCAGAAAGTCTTTAATATTCCACACGAGTCAACAAGGCAGACACAACCTAAGCATTAATGTGACCAGACAAATGAGAACTGAAAACACAGCAACTTAAAAAGTAGGGCAAACAAGGGTGATTAATGACGAACAGCTGAACAGAATGACTAGTCATAATCAGTAACCATGACAACTATAGAGTGGCTGGAAATCTGAACAAAGGAAAACATAAAACTGATGATATGAAAAGTGAAAGTGAAAAACTAACAAAGCAATAGGCTTTATGCACAGCTTCACTACTTCCTGAACTTCAGCCAGTTCCTTTGTTTCCTGTCTGCAATTATTGGACAAACTGATTAATCCAGGTGTGCCCGATTATTGTTACTGAGGCCAGGCACACCTGGATTAATCAGTTTGTGATTTAATGCCAATTGTGACAATGTTGTGGTACACATCTCTTTTTGCTGTGAAATCTATACACATTTTTATAAAGTAAATAAGAATAACTGTTATATTGTTTGTAAGATAAACACTTCTTTGAGCAACTTAGGCTTAGTTTATTATCCATACATAATTTTTTGAGAAACATCATCTTAAAATGTGAGTATCAAATAATCCATCAGGCTTTTAAGGAATGTTAGGAAAGTATACATTTGCTTGAAAATATCTGCTTTTCAAAAATAACCAACACTGGATTTGCTTTTAGATGTATGATAAGGTTTTGGCGATATCATCACGAGAGGGTGAGACAGTTGAGCTGGACAGGCCTGTCATAGCAGAGGGCAATGTGGAGGTCTGGCTTAATGCACTACTGAAAGAATCCCAGAGTTCTTTGCACCTTGTCATCCGTCAGGCTGCACTTGCCATTCAAGACTCTGGTTTTGAGTTGATTGAATTTTTGGACTCCTTTCCCGCACAGGTATTTAAAATAATGACAGTGATACAATTTATAAAGTAAATTAAAAAAAATGCTATAGTATATTAACGGGACTACTGGCTTCTGTGGTTTAGGTTGGTTTACTAGGAATCCAGATGATCTGGACAAAAGATTCTGAGGATGCTTTGAGCAATGCCAGATATGACCGTAAGATCATGGCTAAAACCAACCATTTTTTTCTTGAGCTCCTCAACAATTTAATTGACATGACCACAAAGGACCTTGGAGCTGTTGAACGGACAAAGTATGAAACCCTAATCACCATTCACGTACACCAGAGGGACATCTTTGATGATTTGGTGAGTGCCAGAATATATTCATCCAGTTTATTTACAGTTTACATGCTATGCTCAGTCTCAGCATTGTTGATAGTTGCTCATTTGAGTTCCGTATTTTAGAATTTTAGAACTTTATCATCTTCAATTTTTAAAGCTCTAGAATAGGCAATTTAGCTAATGCAGACTGCCAAATTACCATTGCAGTCACTTCTGGGGTTATGTCAACTGGCAAGGTTGGATGTTTTGATATCTCATGACTGAATGACAAATTACTGAGTATGTCACAACCCTCAGATATTATTAAGCATTTGTGTACGTCCCTTTGAGACAGCTCCAAAAGATAACCACCCAGCAAAAACTGATATTTTCTGTTCTTCTCACACAGTGTCGTTTGCACATCAAAAGCCCCACAGACTTTGAATGGCTGAAACAATGCCGCTTTTATTTCAACGAGGACACAGATAAGATGATGATCAACATCACTGATGTGGCTTTCATTTATCAGAATGAGTTTCTAGGCTGCACTGACAGGCTGGTCATCACTCCTCTCACTGACAGGTGCTGCTAGCAATTACAAGCTTGTTTACCTCTATTTTCTCACTGTGGCGCAATTTATGTATAATTACAAATCAGATGTGATTTCTCATAGACCATACAATTATAAATTCTGCTTAGAACAAAATAATACAAAAGCCCAACAAAATGATGAACATAAGAAATTATATTGTGCATAAGGAAAATGAAGATTAAAACCATTGTGTTTTTTTTTTGTGTGACTCTTTTTATTTGCTTTCATGATAATTAAGCATATGTTCCCCAAATTTTAATTACTGTAATGTGTCTGGATGTTTTATAATTGGAATCTATTTAAAATGTCGATTCATTTTAGATTATCATCACTAAAAAATATGTATGGAATTATCAACAAAAACTGCTATGTATAACAGCTTTACAGCTGAAATAACATATTAGTTTTCAGTGCTGAGAATATATATTTTTTTACATTATGATAATGAGAATTTGTCCCATATATATATATATATATATATATATATATATATATATTTATTAATGGTCCTAAAATAGCCATATAAGCAAAATGCACATATAACATTTATTCAACAAATTCTCATGCATTCTCATCCTTTGGCGTCATATAGGTGACGCCATTTGACATTTCGTCGAAATCTTACGCACATGGTATCCTTTAACGTCAATATAACACGCACTGTTATGGGTAGGTTTAGGTCTGGGGTAGGGTTACGGTTATGACGCCTTGGGATCTGCGTCTCATATTCACGCTAAACGATGCCATGTGCGTTGGATTTAGACGAGCGTCACCTGTATGACGCCTTGGGATGAGAACGGGCTGCATTTATTACATGTTTAGTACTTTACACACTGCATTTTCCTATTTTGTCTTGCTTTTCCATAAAGATGTCTAAACATACTTGGGTACATTAGCTTTTGTTTTGATTTAAATAATTAATTAAATAATTTGTATGTACGCTTAATAAAAAAAAAAAAAAAAAAAAAGAAGTAAAAAACTGTAGATAATTAATTAAAGATGCATCCTGTGTTATAAATATTCAGATATTTTTTTACTGGACAACCCACAAAAATACTGATTAAGAAATGTTTCCTTTGCAGTGCAGATGTTACTTTTTCTTGCCTTAAATCATCTCTGCAAAGTCATTTCAATATATTTCCTAGATGCTACATTACTTTAGCTCAAGCTCTGGGAATGAGCATGGGTGGAGCTCCAGCCGGGCCAGCTGGAACAGGAAAGACGGAAACCACTAAGGACATGGGCCGCTGCCTGGGCAAATATGTGGTGGTATTCAACTGCTCTGACCAGATGGACTTCAGAGGCTTGGGCAGAATATTCAAAGGTGCACATTATAAAAACAAATGTTACTTTTATTCTTGCAAATTAAATGAAAGCATATTCATGTAATATAATTATAATGACAATACATGTGAAATCTGTAAGCAATCATCCCTAATTCATTACCCATACACAAGCGATATCTGTATGATATCATGTGTGAAATTAACATGAGAAACCAATGCTTTGTCATTTCATCAGAGTGTTCGTTTTTTTGCTTTTTGCATACTTGGGGATGAATTTATTTTTTTATATATATACAAATAATAATAAAAAATCTGCCTTTAGGTCTTGCTCAGTCTGGCTCCTGGGGATGTTTTGATGAGTTTAACCGTATTGACCTGCCGGTGCTCTCAGTGGCGGCTCAACAAATCGCCATTGTGCTCACCTGCAAGAAAGAACGGCGGAAGAACTTCATCTTTACTGATGGAGATAATGTAGAGATGAACCCTGAGTTTGGCATCTTCCTCACGATGGTGAGCTGGTGCATCATGTCTTCTTTGAAATATCACACATCTCACAGAGATTTAAAAGTTTCTTTAACATTTACAAACTAAGAACTCATAAAAGGTAGAGATTAATTTATTGGAGTGGTTTGCACATTCTCTCACTGTACACACACCTGTGACCGTACATCAGCTGAATTCTATATTACTGAGCCAAGTTACAATGTTTTATTTTTTATCATACTGCTGTTTCCAGCAATAAAATGTTCCACTTAAGCCATATGTTACCATGAATTTTACCATTAATGAGGGCAGATGAGGGCACAGTACAATGTGACACCATTTACTCTTGATAAAGTTTGATTATTTTTTTCATACTATATGAAACAAATGGAACATATTACGAATACAGTTGTTTATAGATACATCTCAAAGACTATGCGGAAATCTGATTAAACTCGGATTTGAAGACCCAATGAAATGAAAGGTTACACTTTCAGGCTAACCGTAATATAAACAATACAGTAGGTTGTTATCTTCTCTTTTTTTTTCACGTACAGAATCCTGGATATGCAGGGAGACAGGAACTTCCAGAGAATCTGAAAATTAACTTCCGCTCAGTGGCGATGATGGTTCCTGACAGACAGATCATTATCAGAGTGAAACTGGCAAGCTGTGGCTTCATTGACAATATCGAGCTGGCCAGGAAATTCTTCACTCTGTACAAGCTGTGTGAGGAGCAGCTCTCTAAACAGGTGACTATCATTAGTAACAATGTACTACATTATATAGTATATACTTAATAATCAGATATTCCGATTTTCCAGTCAGTTCTACCCTGCTTATTGTAAACTAGATTTACAGAAAAGAACTGTAAAGTGTTGCTGAAGAACTAAATATTACCGGTATGTATTATACTATGGGGCTGTTGAATGCTTGATTCTGATTGGTTGACGAATGTTCTAAAGTGTGCAATTATTTTTACAGTAAACCCATAGCTATGGTAGTTCCAGGCAGGTCTTGGACGCATTATAGTTTCATATAACTTCGCCAAATGATTTTAGTTATTTCAAAGGTACTTAAATCTGACAACAGCAAATGAACCAAAACCCACAAAGACACTGACCAAGCAAATAAATATAACAAACAATAAGTTGAAAATTACAATTTGTTTTCCCCACAAAATTACTTTTCATTATCTATGGAAAGCATACTATCTTTCTCCCATTTTCTCTCCCATGCAAACACACACAGGTAGGCTACAGTACAGAAAATAAAATAGTTAAAATAGTTTTGAATCTGCAAAACTACCAGACATTTCTCAGTATCAAGGCAATTAGAGATGCTGAGCTCCATAATGGTGATTTCAAATGAAACATTCAATAAAACATCAACATCTAAACATCTGTTAAATGCCAATAAGAACTTCTGTAGACATATGACAGAAATTATGTCAAACTGGGGTGCATTTTCCAAAAGCATTGTTAGCCAACTATGGTCGCAAGTTCCGTCATTATCAGCATAGTTCAACGAGTCTGTTTTTCCTGAAACCATCGTTCCAACGAATGTTCGCAAACAGCATTGCAAAGTTGTGTGGTTGGAACAACAGCTCTCGAGCTGTGGTTAGAAGCATAGCTTCTTGTTTGGACTCAATAAATCCTTATCTTGAGCAAAATAAGCAAGCTGACATTCAGTACAATCTGTATCTTTTATTTGGAATACATACAAATGTCGATAAGTTTGTCAAGACATTTAAAGCACCGTTTTTGAAGAGTGCGTACTGAACGTGCTCTAGTAGGCTACGTAAGAACGAGCCTATGATTGAATCTGGAAATAAAGCCATATAACTGAGAAAAATGATAAATATTCCTCAGTGTAATGAACGCCCACTGAAGGCAGGTTGCAAAGAACCCAAGTACAGTTTATTTAGAAAAAAAATTGATAAAAAAACAACAACAAAAAACATGGCGTGGCATGAACTCAAAAACATGAACATGGACCAAACAGTGGTTTCAGGAAACAATACTTGACAAAGACACATGGCAAACACGAGGGCTTAAATACACAAAATACACAAGACTAATGACTAGACAAGGGACACCTGTGAACAATGAAACAATGAACCAATGACAACATGACAACACAGAACACATGGCAGGATCACAAGACTAGAACAGGGATCACATGAAAGACATGAAACAAGAACATGAAACAAAACCAAAACGTGACACTCAGATGCCATGTCCGTAATTTATAGCAAACCATCTAGCATTAATTCGATCTCAAACAGATTCATTGAAATAAGTTATTACTCCACCAAGTGCGTGACATCATTAACCAACGTGGTTGAACCAACAAATTTGCGACAATACGGTTTCAGGAAATAGTCGTGACTAGCTAGTTGATTTCTTCAACGATGCATCGTACTATGGTAGTTACGCAGTGAGTTACGTCGTAGTACGGGAAACGCACCCCTGGTTAGTTATAAGTGAAGCTTGTAATGCTGTTTTTGTAGTTGTTTAATCACCCTCTGCTGAGATCTGGAGAGATGTAATGTCTTTTTTTATCTTCAATTGATTTGATCTAAGGCTGTGGCTGGAGGTCAGTTTGTTTTGTTTCTTGTTGTTCCTCTTTCCTTCAGTGTTTCTGCTTGTTAATAGCAGGTGTTAATCACTACTGTTCAACCATCACTTAACCCTCTAGGCGCCACGGTCGAGTTTACTCGACAAGATGAGGCACTGAATAAAACGGCCGATTTTGTCAAATTGGGTGTCAAATTTCGTTCGACCTCCCCTCCACTGGATGGCAGACATGTCATACTTCATCCCCGAATCAAAAAACGTCATGTTTCTATACAAAATGTTCGAGTTAGAGCGCGTTGAATCAGTGAGATCAAAAGCGGAGCTAGTGTGCGAGTGAGCCATGTTATCAGAGCCTCTCTGCAATCGCGGCGACAGTATTGTGGTGGAGACTTTGTCTAATACCACTGAGTATGTTAGACGAGGCCGAAGTATTCATAGGACAGTTAGGAGGCAATGTGGAGGCAGGGTGGGGAGTCGCAATGACAATGACAGTAGTCCGAGCTGTGCACACTCGGCGCGCGCGCGCGAGGCAGATCTGGCCGCGCTGCTCGTATCATCTCACTCATGATCTGTGCGAGTGAGCGTTTGAACTAAACAGGTCTTGTCTACTTGTGTTTGTATGTCATATGAATAATATATATGTGCCCCATACATGGAATCAGAGTGTCTACTGTATTTAGTAAATGGAAAATCTCTACAGCAAAAGGCAACCACTACATGCATTCGGTTTGTTTCTACCATTTATTAGTAATGATTTACACAGTTTGTTTACTACTTACTATATACCTGAGCATTCAGTATTGTGCAATATAACATACAGAAGGTGATGGACATTTTGGGGGGAAAGAAGTGCTGCATTTTATCATTAAAACATGTGACTTTTCATGAAAATTCTATAATCCAAGATTG
This sequence comes from Rhinichthys klamathensis goyatoka, assembly GCF_029890125.1. Classification (NCBI taxonomy): domain Eukaryota; kingdom Metazoa; phylum Chordata; class Actinopteri; order Cypriniformes; family Leuciscidae; genus Rhinichthys; species Rhinichthys klamathensis. The sequence continues at coordinate 3,021,926 of NW_026606559.1, forward strand.
CCGCCACCATATGACGTCATAATATGCAAATTAGATGGAAAAATGTAATCCCTACATAAACTTTGGGTCATCCTTAATATTTCTCTAATTTACAGAAAGTCTCTATCTTTTATCACTTTTAAGATATAGCCTTTTGAAATTGAGATGTCAAAATCGAACGTTTTAGGAAAAAACCTCTGGCGCCTAAAGGGTTAATGAATCACTTAATTATCCAATTATTATCAAATTATCATGCTGTGAACTAGAAATGTGCAATAACTCATTCGATTTGAGTTCTGTTTCTGTTATTGAGTTCACATAACTTTCAGTAATGTTTGAGTGCAATTAACTCATTTTATTTAGTACATTTACCTGTTAGGTTTTACGGTGTAGTATAAAGACAATAATTGACTCCGGGGTCAATTGAATTACAGCATTAGAAAAATAATGCATACCCAAGGTGTAACGGCCACTCTGCTTTGTGTGGTGACCACAAGTATTCCCATTGTCAATTTTTCCTTACTTTTCCGGCAGTGGGGGGCGGCAGTGGCTCAGTTGTTCATGTTGGTTGTCTACAAACCGGAAGGTTGGTGGTTCAATCCTCGGTTCCACCTGACCAAGTGTCGAGGTGTCCATGAGCAAGACACCTAACCCCAGCTGCTCCCGACGAGCTGGATGGCGCCTTGCATGGCTGCCGTCGCCCGTCGGTGTATGAATGAGTGAGTGAATGGGTGAGGCAAGGCAGGCAAGACAACAATGGAAACGTCTAGGTTACTAATGTAACCCCCGTTCCCTGAAGGAGGGAATGGAAATGTTAATCGTCAGTGAGTGACGAATTAGGATCTCGCCTGAGAGCCAAATCACCTTCAAGTGGTTACAGAACAAGCCAATACATGTTGGCTAGTGAGAATCCGCACCCCCTCTTCCTTGTATATAAGGGCTTGCGTGCAATACTCACATCAAGTTTTCCCTGAGGAGCCGAAACGGTGTCCCGGCTGTCAGCGGAGGCACAGGAGTTGTGGCGACGGGTATTAACATCTACGTTCCCTCCTTCAGGGTACAGGGGTTACATTAGTAACCTAGACGTTCCCTATCAGTCGGTTACGTTCAACGTTAACCCTCCGTGACTGACAACGACAACTTCTGACTTCTTCTAGCGCTCTGAGTAAGCCGGCTGGTCCCCCCTGCACCTGCTGGGGCAGAGAAGGGGACGGGCTTAAGCACAAAGATTGTCAATCCCTGAGTTCCTTTCACCCTTTACAGTGAAACTATTGGATAACACTGGGAAAGCTTGCCTATTTAAGTTTTGTAAAGGGACACTGCGGAGGCCACATCCTGCCCTTAGAGATGTAACATGTGGAGTTACTCATATGGACTGACCGTTACGGCAGTATAACATATGGAAGATCTCTGAAGTAGATCCCGCCTATAATTCAGGGGTGCATTCAATACTATACAGAGATGGCAGAGGGAACTCTACCGAGGGAAAGACACAGGCCCGCCAACAGGGAAGCCGTTACCGTGGATTTACACATATGGGATCACCTAAGCAGGGGAATCACAACATATGGGCATCTAGTCTAGTACAGGGGCTGACCAACTGGGCATAAGCACGAGTACTAGACCAGCAGTGGCTAGTTGCATAAACTTAGCCATTATGTTAAGATGGTGTCTTAAGATCTAGGTATGATCCACTAACAGTTGGTCAAGGGACGGTTAGTCTTACTTTTCGGTATCAAATTAGGCCAATGTACGTTTTTATGTTTTAACTAACTTGTAAGACTAGTCTAAGTAGTTTATGCAACCAGTCCCGGGGGCTGATGTCTGATGTCTCGATCCATTGACCACAACAATGACTGTAGAGCAGAGTTAAACAAACGTCCGCTTGGCTCTTCAGTGAAAGCTTGATGTGAGTATTGTGAGTATTGCACGCAAGCCCTTATATACCTGGAAGAGGGGGTGCGGTTTGCGATGCAAATCTCACTAGCCAAAGTGCATTGGCTCGTTCTGTTAACACTTGAAGGTTATTGGGCTCTAAGGCGAGATCCTAATTCGTCAGTCACTGACGATTAACGTCAAACGTGACTGACTGATAGGGAATAGGTACTGAACACAGGCATGAACACAGAAACAAGAGGAACAAAAAAAAGTTCATCACAAGAGGGGGAAACAGGTTAGGATCATAACAGCATTGTTGAATCATTATTTTTCTGTTTATCCTTGTAAAGCTGCTTTAAAACAATAGTATAATGTACTATATAAATAAAGGTGACTTGACCTAAATCAGGGATGAAAAAGACAATATTCACCAATTTCAGGTGTCCATAGAACTATTGCGGGTTTTAACCTTTATAACTTTATAACTTACATTTTAAGTAAATTTATGACTTTTTTTTTTTCTAGGTCCACTATGACTTTGGCCTGCGCAATATTCTGTCCGTCCTGCGCACTCTTGGTGCCGCAAAACGGGCCAATCCCAATGACACAGAGTCTACTATTGTCATGAGAGTTCTGCGAGACATGAACCTGTCCAAACTGGTATGAATTATATATTCTCTCTCATATCAGTTTGTGGTTCAATGTCAAAATTCCTTTCTAAAAGCATCTGTAATAACATTGAAATGACACTTGTCTCTGCCCTTTAAGATTGATGAGGATGAGCCATTGTTCCTCAGTTTGATTGAAGATCTTTTCCCCGGAATTCAGTTGGATAAAGCTGGATACCCTAATCTGGAATCAGCCATAGACAAACAGGTTGGAAAAAAAATATCATATATTAACCTGAACGTTTGTTAGGTTGAGCACTGGGAATCAAAATCAAAACCAAAATCTTTATTATTCTACTAGGTAACTGAGGCTGGTCTTATCAATCACCCACCATGGAGGTTAAAGATCATTCAGCTATATGAGACTCAAAGAGTTCGTCATGGGATGATGGCACTAGGACCCAGCGGAGCAGGAAAAACAACCTGCATCCATACCCTTATGAAGGCCATGACTGGTGAGAATTAGACATCAGCCATAAAAACTAGGCCATTATGTTACAGTGGACAGGGTCCATTTCATTGGTGATGTAAATAGTAAACATTTGTAATGTATATGCAACTTACACTGTAAATGCATATCTAGATTGTGGCCAACCTCACAGAGAGATGCGTATGAACCCTAAAGCTATTACTGCACCTCAAATGTTTGGTCGACTCGATGTGGCAACCAATGACTGGACTGATGGAATCTTTTCCACTCTTTGGAGGAAAACACTCAGAGCAAAGAAAGGTAGATCACCTGTTAAAAAAGTGTATAGAATATGCATAAGCAGCAGAAGCTTTTGGTTACAATTACAATTAAGTACTGAGTAATAATAGATAACAACATTTACTTACTATAGGGTTATGGTTCGGATTAGGGTTTGGTTTAGAATTAGTTGCATGTAATTAAATGTAAGTAATAATTTACTGTTATTACTATAATAAATACATGTAACATGTAACAAGCTCCTAGCCTCCTTTTAAAAAAAAAGCCTCCTTTTTTTTCAGCTCCTAAAACTGTTTTCCTGAAATGATTGCCCATATCAAAGTAACTTTAAAGTATACAGCACTGAACGCTAAAACTATTAAAAATTCTTAGCATGTCTGGTCTAAAATGTTTTTAAAAAACATCTACTTTTGAGGGAGCAAATGTTTTAATATATGCCAGCAGAACCCTTCAGGGCTTTTTTTGTCTGGTCAGTTGTGTAAGAAAGCTGATGGTTTCCAAAGTGGTTGAAAAGCCTCTCAAACAGGCAAGAGTGTACTATTCCCTCCCTTTACCAAAAGGCAATGAGATCTATAACACATGAAAGAGAATGTTTCATTTAAATGGAAACAACATGTTGAAACCTATCGACTCAGTTTTTTAAATCAATGAACAAGTGCATCCATCAAACAGGGCATTTGACACTAATGGGCTAAGCAATCAGCCATAAAATGTCAAATGTCAATCATTGATCATAATGATTGATGGAGGCCACAACATTATGCAATTGTATCTGTATCTTATTTCATTGCTCATTTGTACTTCATGGTTTGTGTTTAGGGGAACACATATGGATTGTTCTTGATGGGCCAGTTGATGCTATATGGATTGAAAACCTAAACTCAGTCCTGGATGATAACCGTACACTGACATTGGCCAATGGTGACCGCATCCCCATGGCCCCCAATTGCAAGATTGTGTTTGAGCCACACAACATCGATAACGCCTCCCCGGCCACAGTGTCCCGTAATGGGATGGTGTTTATGAGCTCTTCTGTCCTTAATTGGAGCCCTATTTTGGAGGTGGGTGATAACAAATTAGTACTGAATGATACTATTATTAAGTATTCTATATTTAGATAATTTAAGGGTTACACTTTATTTCGATAGTCCACTATAGACATTCTACTATAAGTAACTTTGCAACTACTCAATGTCAACTAACTCTCATTAGAGTATTAGTAAACTGGTAGGTTTGTGTTAGTAGAATAAGTTGACATGTACTTGCCAAGTTTCTTATATTCAGCAGTAGAGTGTATTTTGGGGGACCATCAAATAGTGTTTGCAGATATTAAGCAGACAGTCTACTAAAACTCTAATGACTGGTAGTTGACATGTAGTCACAAAGTTACTTAAAGTTAGGATGTCTAAAGTGGACTATCAAAATAAAGTGTTACCAATGTAAGTAATTAAAAAGATACAATTCTGTCAGAGGATGCTTGGTTACACTTTATTTTAAGTTTTCTTTGTTACACTGTAATTATACATTTGAGTACTGATTAATATTAAGTAACTACATGTACTTACTATAGGATTAGGATTAGGGTTTGGTTCTGTTTAGGGTTAGCTGCATGTACTAATACATAATTTATAGTTATTACTATAGTAACTTCATGTAACATGTAACAATGACACTGTACAATAAAGTGTAACCGGATGCTTGCTTCAAAATCTACAGAAATAGTTCACCCAAAAAGGAAAATGATGTCATTTACTCACTCCATTGTTCAAATATTCTTCCTTTCATGGAACAAAAAGGAAATATTATGCTCTTTTTCAAGACTAAGTGGCTGTCAAGCTCTAAAAAGGACAAAACATGTATCATAAAAGCAGTATTCATGAGTGGACTATGGACTTCTGAAAGCTATCGTAGCTTTGTATGAGGAACAGACCACACTTTAGGTAATTCTCTGAAAATTTGCCATAGCTCTTAAATCTCATTAATGCTTGCTCTAATATTCATAGATGTAATGTCAAAATATGACAAAGGACACCACAAGGAAAAAATTGAAGCTCAAGGTTGAATGTGTATAACGGTGAATGCCTCTTCAGAAGACTTGGATTAAACTGTTTGATTCCAATGAATTACTGGTAAAATGTCTTTATGAACTTTTTGAAGCGTTAAAGTGTTAGTTCACCTAAAAATTAAATCATGTCGTTTCAAACCCATAAGACTTTCGCTTATCTTCAAAACACAAATGAAGATATTTTTGATGAAATCTGAGAGCTTTCTGTTCTATCCATTGAGAGCTACGCAACTACCACTTTGACGCTTCAAAAAGTTCATAAAGAGATTATAAAACTAATCAATATAAATCAGGCTGTTTAGTAATTTAAATTTTTGGGTGGGTGGGAGTAAGGCACAGAAATCTGTCTCCATTTGTCTTTTGAAGTTGAATGAAAGTCTTATGGGTTGGAACAACATGATTATTTATAAATTATGAAAAGATTTTCCTTTTTGGGTAACATAAATTTAGTATATTAACCAAGTTTTAAAGCTGCAGTCGGCAAGTCTGGCAGATTGAGTGGACTTAGGCAAAATTTGGAATGTTTACAACTCTCATGGCCCTCCCCCACTATCAACGAATACCCTCCCACCGAGTTCATGCTCGTCAGTGCGTGTGCACCAGATTTTCAGTGAACACGCCCGTCTCATCAGCATCCATCAACACCATGGGTTATTTGGACGTATGCTGTCCTGGCTAATCTACCGATAGATTGCAATTGCCAATGTCATTTATACTCTAAATGAGCTTACTTGATTTTCCGCCATCACTCTTCGTTACTGGGCGAACTTCCGTGAACTTCAGGCGTGTGCATGTTATTGTTGATTGGACCTGATGATCCGGGAGCTGTGGATTTTTGCAAAACAAATAACACGCTCCAGGTGGAGTTAGAAGCTCGGGCTTTTTTCTAAAACCACTTTATTTATGTTGTTCTGTCGGATTATAGTGTCGATTTCACTGAATATGATAAAAAAAATGTTGCCGACGGCAGCTTAAAGAAATTTGAGAACACTTAGAATCTACAATATTTCCCTCCAAATTTGCATAATAAAAGTGAAAAAAAGGCATCCACTGAACCTCGATTGTAGAACCCAGTAGCTCTGCTAGTTATTCCTTTAAGTCCACTCTGAAGTCTAAAATCCCCAAGGCATTTCTCTCTGTCTTTTTAACAGACTTCAAAGTGTTCAACTGTTCAATGCATGAAGAGTAAATGAAGGAGAGCCAGAGAAAGACAGAGAAGAATGACAAACTATTTTTAGCTCTAAAGGATAGTTCATTTAATTTCAGTGTATCTCCCACTGTGTGTATGTCTTTCCTTCCAGGTTTTTTTACTTGTGTGTTTGTGTGTGTGCAGGGCTGGCTGAAGAATCGCTCCCCTCAGGAAGGGGTGGTCCTGAGGGATCTCTTTTCGTCCTCCTTCCCTGAGCTCTATCGGTTCAGCATTCAATCTTTGCAGTATAAGATGGACATGCTGGAGGCCTTCATCATCATGCAGTGCATAAACATGCTGCAAGGACTCATTCAGCCCAAGGTTGTCAACAGTTGTGGTCCTCATTACAGATTTTGCAACAGTGAAAGACTGCTTACTAACATTCCAATCCAAAAATAAGGGTTTTAAACTTCAGCTTCTGTCATTAAAAAACAGAGTAGCACAGTTGTTAGTACATACACTGTAGACCAGGGGTCACCAATTAGCAGACCACTGTCCATTTCCGCCCCGTGAGACAACAGTTGCACCATTTTAACCTTTGTACAATTTAAGTGAGCAGCGAGTAAAAACAACACACCACAAGCGCTCAGGGTCATTTATGTCTAGTGCTATATCTTCGAATTATTTTATTTAGGCCCAGACGCACTTCTTAAGCCAATTTGCATGTTGCTTCTCTCTCGCACTAAAGACATAACAAGCGTGAAGTACGCTTCAGTTGACGTGGTTATTTTAACAACAGTACCGAAGATACGGTGGTGAGCTGCAATACTTTTTAAATGTTGAGCAGGCAATCTCATTGGCTGCAGAATCAGCAGAGGCCAACCACTACTACCGCTGTTCACAAGGAAATGTATAACTATTCCAAAAAAAAATATTGTAGTATTACGGAAATACAGAGAGTAGACCTCTTGGAACTTTAACTGAACACCCCTGCTTTATGCATTAGTGCACATACAGCCCATTATGCATGTACAACATTTTTCCCCTATCCCCTCATAAGCTGTTCCTATATAGTGGAAGTCATGCAGTCCTCTACCTGAGAGAGCAATGTACAAAAATGAGTGAGCACTTTTGTGCACCGAAGAGGACAGTGGTGATGTAGTATAAAGAAGGTCTCCACATACAAGATTTCATTTGATGAGATTCATCGGTGCAGTATGGATGTTTACAAATCTTATTAAAATGCATTATAGGAATTAGCAATGGTTTCTGACAGCACTATAAAATGTCTGACACCTGAAACTGTGTACTAGTGATAGGGTGATTTGATAAAGAAATGGTATAGCAATGGTTATAGCAAAATAATACAATTTCGCTACATTTAATGCAGTGAGATTTGATTAATCTTGACAGCGGCCGTCATTAAACTGAAATATTGAATGCTTGTTGATCAGCTGAAGAAAATAAATAAGCTCATTATTATATGATACAATATAAGCAGAATAAGCTTAAATAAATCTATGAATGAATACAAATATACTGACGTCCTGACCAGTTTCACTCAATACATTTCTTCTTGACATTCAACCCAATGCAGATTTTCCCCTTATCTGAAAGTCATGAATATGATTAGGATGAACTGTCCTCAGTAAATGTCACACATTATAACTCGCACTGTCATTTGTAAAGCATTTAGTTTTGAGATACACATTATACAGCCCTATTGTCACCACACTATCATTCTATGAGAATTAAACATGAGCCAAATATGCATTACACCCACTGGCTCTATAAAAAAGGACCTATAACCTTCAAAAGCACTTTGGGCTTGATGTAATTCTTTCATACACAGTGTGTATAGAGCACCAACAATACAACCTGAAAATGATTATGTAATTGACACAGACAGTGTCTGATTGTTGTGAATTGGATGTTGAAGAATATTAACACCTCAGGCTGTAGCTGAAAAGAAACATTCATGCATTATCACTGGTGCAGTTGTGTCTTTTCCCTTCCTGTTGACCCCCCCTTCTTTCTTTCTTTCTTTCATAATTTATGAGTACTAAAGAAATTAGTACTTTTATTCCACAAGGACACATTAAATTGATCAAAAGTGACAGTAAAAAATATTTTAAAAGATTCTTAAAAAGATTTATATTTTAAATAAATGCTGTTGTTTTGTACTCCCTATTTATCAAATAATTCTGAAAAAAGATCAGTTTCAAACTGACTGTAACTCTGTAACAACTTATTTCAATACTGATAATAATAAGAAATGTTACTTGAGGAGTAAATTGTAATGATATTTCACAATATTACAGTTTTTACAGTATTTTTGATCAAATAAATGCATCCTGGGTGAGCATAAGAGACTTTTTTCAAACCCATTAAAAATCTTACTGACCCTAAACTTTTGAATGGTAGTGTATATTAATGTGCTGATAATCCGGATAGACTCGTAAGGTAGATTTGCATGGGGAATGCATGCAACATCAAATTCTTATTTAATATTTTAACCATGCCTTTAAAAAAACACAATTGTTTTTCTCAAAATAGCTATATTTAAATGAAGTAACTTTATCATTTTCATGTACTTTCAACAGCTGTCGTCCTCATTAACCCAGATTTTGTAGCTGCAAGCAGTTTATTTTCTGTCACTGTCAGACAGACTAAATATTAAATCAACTTATTTTAATTATGAATGCATATCCAATCTAGTACATATGGAACATTTTACAGCAAATTAACCTATCCCGAAATTTGCCGAAAAGTATCATGCATGTTATTCTTAAAAGTTATAAAAACATATTTAGTGGTCATATGGGTATACATTTTCACAAGTTCACAATAAAGGATTAGATTACTATTATTATTATTATTTGGATATATCTGATAATGCATAATATCTTTTCTCTGGTTTCATGAGTGCAAAAATAATCATTTTATCCGGCCTTCATGCTCTGACAGATCTTTGATGGTGTCTTTGATGATTTAACCCATCAGGAGCAGGGAGGGGAGCTGTTTCGTGAGCACATGGAACGACTGTATGTCTTCTCTCTGATGTGGAGTGTGGGAGCCCTATTGGAACTGGATGATCGAATGAAGATGGAGCAATGGCTCCGTCACCATGACAACATCTGCCTGGACCTTCCCAACATCCCTCCCCACAGCGAGGACACTATGTTCGACTTTTACGTCACTAATGATGGTATCTAACTCAGTCACACGCCTCATTCTGTGTTATATTTGCTTCATTTTTATCTGCCTTTGTCTATGGTTCAGTTTACATATAAATCTTCGACTATAATAATTGTGTAAATGTTTTCAACTTGTCAGCTTTTCCGATTGGTAAATGACAAGAAAAGCTGCTTAGTAAGAATGACTGAAGGTTTTTCTTCTGAACAAGAGCATGCTGGGAAATTACTCTTTCTGTCAGTACAATTCAAGCAGCAGTCTATAGAATTTCTATGACATTTTTCCTATTGAGAGGAGAATTTGCATGTTTATGGAGAATAGTGTATTTGAAGTCTGTAGTCTGCCTCCAGACAAATCTGACACTCAAGATTGTTTTTATTCTGTCTTTGATCGTTTTGCTGGGCATTTTTATGGCGGAGTATATTCCAGGTTGACTTCTTTTCACAGCTGAAGCTTGAAACAAAATAGTTTAGACCCAAAAGTCTCTGGTTTATAAGTGTCCTTAGAAGTTTTGTTGCAAAATACTGTACACTTTGCAATTCAAATAGATGCCTAATTAGCAGCAAGTTTCCTAGCCCTTAAATGTTAATGGCAAAAACTCCACTTGTGAGTCAGAACCAGGGTTAATAACCCTATTTAATTATAGAACACATTGGAAGTTCATTATGGAATTTTAATAAAGGTTCTTGCAAGATGCTATTCACAGCACTCACAATGGAAACTGTGTGTTTTGTAGGCCATTGGGTTCACTGGAATACCAGAGTGGAAGAGTATATTTACCCACCTGACTCTACACCAGAGTATGGCTCCATATTGGTGCCCAACGTAGACAATGTTCGCACTGACTTCCTCATCCAGACCATTGCAAAGCAGGGGAAGGTGAGAGCCTTTTCACTCTTATTTGACTTTTAATTAAAAAATATATAAATAACACGTTTCTGTTTAATGATCAGGCTGTACATTTATCTGCCTGTTACATTATTAATATTGTCATCATATATATGTATATAATATGTTCTCGAAACTGGCAGTAAAAAAGACTGTAAAGTGCTAAGTTTGTTAGTTTACAGTACATAGTTGTTATGGAATTATTCAATTCCCTAGACAGTTTAAACACAAGGGTTCCACAGAAGCCTGACCGAGCGCGAACACCCATCGAGCACTGGCTCTGAGACAAGAGCAAGCACCGTTTTGGTGGAATAATGTTATCTGTCTTCGTGAATTGGAATTCAGTTGTAGATCGTATTATAAAACCCTCTGGATCTGATAAAAACACTCAATAGTTTGTAGATTGAATTTTCTAGTGTAGGTTCTCGACAATGACACCATGCAGTGCATTATTGATTTGTCTAAGTGAGGCTTGTTTAAATGGACAGCTACTTTGTTTGTCATCAAGACTTTTCCTGTGCTGCCAGCACTATGATTAGCCTTGCACAAGGACAGATGGTCGCCCTCTCTGGAGTCTACTCGTGTTTTCTTCATGTGTTTCAGGCTGTGCTTTTGATTGGAGAACAGGGCACTGCCAAAACCGTCATCATCAAAGGCTACATGTCCAAATATGACCCAGAATCCCACACTGCCAAGAGTCTCAATTTCTCCTCTGCCACCACACCTCTTATGTTTCAGGTACATGAAGACAGTGTTTTCTCCCCAAAACATGTCTAATGTTGTGGTAACTTTGATGAACAGTATTTTGGTTACACTTTCTATGAAGTCTGCACATACTTTATTACTGTGTTGTAATACATTTATTATAAAATATACATCTTTTGGAGAGGAACTAACTAAACAACTAAACATTTTAAACATTAACTAAACAGAGTACAATACAGTAGCTCAGTTCTATTTATTCATATTATCCATTTATCTGTCACGGTGATCCGAAGAAGACGAAGATGAAAATAAAACAGGATTTATTAAAAAACCTCAGAATAAGCAGGCAAATAACAATCAAACTATGCGAGACAGTGTGCTACGCACAAACAATACCGGACAACTGACGAGTGCACAAGGAGGAATTAAATATACAATGGTGATGAGCTAAATGATGAACAGCTGTGATGATTGAGTTAGTGTCCATAGAAACAGATGAGTGGCGGGAAACTAGAAGAAAGGAACACATCCAAACAGAACAGAACTGTAACAATATCATATTTTTCAAAACTACTCAGGAAAAAGTTGGATAGCAGTGTAGCTTTTTAGGAATTGGCTATTACACAAAAATAGTATTACACACACACACACACACACACACACACACACACACACACACACACACACACACACACAACTCTCCTAAAAGACCCTCTGTGTCATAAGCATCATTCTTTCAGCTTTAGATTTCTGTGTGCAGTGTGTTCTATGCATGATACTCTTAAAAGTTTTAAAGCACATTACTGTGTACAAAAGAAAAAGGTAGAAAATTAATAGTTAATGCAAGGATGCGTTCAATTGATCAGAAGTGACTTTAAGCCATTTAAATTGTTACAAAATAAATTCTGTTTCAAATAAATGCTGTTTTTTTACTTATTTAATCAATTAATCCAAAAAAAGTATCAAAGTTTACACAAAAATATTAATTATAAAACAACCATTTTAAACTGTGATAATAATTAGAAATGGCACCTAAGCACCCAATCAAAATAAAAGAATGATTTCTGAAGGATCATGTAGCACTAAAGACCGGAGCAATGGCTGCTGAAAAATTGTTGTTTGAAATATATCAAAATGGAAAACAGCTATTTGAATTGTAATGATAATTCACAAAATTTCTCTTTTACTGAATTTTTGATCAAATAAATGCAGCCTTGGTGAAAGCCTTGGTAAAATATTTATTGCAAAAACTTTTGAATGGTGGTGTGAAATACATTCATATACACACCATTGTATTGTATTTACACTTTTCTTAAAGTGTTTGGGCAAAAGTTAGACCAAGAAACCCATGAGGGACTGAATGCATCAATATGCTTTGCAATCCCCAGGCTCAGGTGTTAAAGTTTGTTTAGCCTGGTTAATGTTTCATCACATTCCCTGCTTCATTATTGACTGTTGTGTTATTGATCCAAATCTCATCTGAGCTTCTTAATTTATGAGTTGCTGGATGTGTTTGTGAGTAATCAGCATGTATATGGTTGTTTCCGTGCCTGTGACTTTTTAGCGCTCTGTGGAGAGTTATGTAGATAAACGAATGGGAACCACTTACGGCCCTCCGGCAGGGAAGAAAATGTCCATCTTTATTGACGACATCAACATGCCTGTGATCAATGAGTGGGGTGACCAGGTAAGATATTGCAGAAATGATGACTTAAGAATCACTACTTATATGTTTGTACATTTAGTTTTATGAGGTGAAGTTTCAGACCTAAGAAGCACAGGCACATTCATTAAACAGTTTCAGGGCAAACACCTGCATCCTTTTCACTAACCACCCACAATCCACTTTTTTTAATTAAGTAATGTGTCTTTCTTTTCAGTACAAACATCCTCCTTTTTGTGGGAATTAAGGTTATTGTTCCCAAAATGCATCATTATTTGCCTTGTAAAATGTATGTCGTTCCAAACCCCACCTCACAAAGCAGGTGGTAAGCATTATTTTGTTTAAAGGATACAGTTGTGTGCATTTTCTCTTAGACATGTGATCAGTCATTAATCAAATTATGATCTAATAAACTGTGATCATAAATCAATATGCTTTATTTGCATAATTCCTAAAACCATCCATTTCCTCTCTTCAAAGGTCACCAATGAAATAGTTCGGCAGCTGATGGAGCAAAATGGCTTCTTTAACCTGGAGAAACCAGGAGAGTTCACCAACATTGTGGATGTCCAGTTCTTGGCAGCTATGATCCACCCTGGAGGGGGACGAAATGACGTCCCCCAGAGGCTGAAGAGGCAGTTTTCTATTTTCAACTGTACTCTTCCTTCCAATGCCTCCATAGACAAGATCTTTGGTTAGTATTGTCGTCTACCATTTGCAAAACAGTAAAAATCCGTTGCTTTACTACCATAGATTCAAAACCTAAAAAGTCTAGAGGTCAATTTGAGGCAATCACAGAGAGTCTTTATTTATCAGTATTCAGCAAACTGCAACATTTCCGACCAAACTGATATAGCAGTCTTTTGCTGCCATATTCGTAATTTAGTGAATATTTTTTCCTTCATTTAGTTCTTGCATTACTCTAGTTATGGGGCTGTAGGACATGAATGAACATTTGTTTTAAGTCAGTGTTTTATATCTTTTGCTTTAAGGTGCAGTCACATCTAGCCATTTCAATAGAAATTCACGAGATCAGGATTTTTGCATGAGAGGTTAAATATTTCCCCACACAGATTTCTCAATGGGTTCAAATTGGTCACATGAATTCACCGAGTTGACCAACAGAAAGCTGCTTGGTTTGAAAGTAACTTATGTGCAACGTCATGCATTGCTACACTATTGACAATAGACTATGGACCTTTTGCACCTTTTGTTTGACAGTGGCTAATATCGATTTCACATTTCCCAATATTCCTTTTGCAAATATTGTAATAATCCAATGAGATTTTTATTTAAACAAGGAGTCAAACAACAAATGGCATGGACATACAGTATTTTAAAAGAATCAGTCAAATTGTGCATTTAGACATGCATTATGAAATATCATGAAAGGCAGAAACACAAAGAAAGTATCTGGACCGTGCTTCTTGGCTCAGAGAAATTATTTATCACATCTCATTTAATTTGGTCATGGTTGTCAACAGCGTTGGTTAAGCAGAACCGATTCTGTATATGCATATTGATTCTGACTATGGGCGTTTTCCTGCTCGGCTGAAGGTCTGGATCTTTTTATTGACAGATCTTTTTTCTATTGATATGATATATCATGCAGGTTAGCATACACCCCTCAATATGTGTGTAATATTGACATTTGTGACAACTGTGATTCTAATTCAACTCAGTATTCTATCATTCAGGAAGGTCACATTTGCTCATTCTGTCCTTCACCTTTGTGAGTTTTCTGTCTGCTATAGATCAACCGTTTCTCATTCACTTTTATTTGCAATATATATTGTTTCCTGCTGCAGGGGTGATAGGCACAGGCCATTACTGTTCCCGTCGGGGATTTTCAGAGGAAGTACGGAACACAGTGGTCAGGCTGGTTTCACTGACCCGAAGACTATGGCAAATGACAAAGGTTAAAATGCTGCCCACTCCTGCCAACTTTCACTACATTTTTAACCTGCGTGACCTCTCCCGCATCTGGCAGGGAATGCTCAGCGTGACTGCAGAGGTCATCAACTTGCCTGATGTGAGTAGAACTACATTTCTGTTCGTATTAAGACTCTGAGAAAAAGTAAATGAAATTTCAGAAATCCATGATTTCTGAAATCCATGATCCATGATGAGTTTTGGATGTACTCCGTGTAACAAAGTTAGCACTCTCTGAAGTATAACGTTGAATGTCCTTATCCTTATACAGAAAACCAATGCATGGAACCATTTGATGCTATATGGATTAACAGCCATACTATTTAGTTTGGAGAGCATAAGGTGTAGCTGCATGGTATTAAAAGCAGAACTCAAGAAAGAACCCTATTAATTTGATATGCAAACTGATAAGGATCAAAAGGGTCCTTAACCTCTTCCTTAAGCTTCCACAGTATGATCCTCTCCAAACACTTCATCACTATGCAGGCTAAGGTAACTGGGCAATAGTCGTTATACTCTTGAGGACTAGGTCTTTTTGGAAGTGGTATAATAATAGATTTTTTCCAAATATCTGGAATAATATGTAAATCAATGGACCTCTGAAAAATGTCCACCCATGCAGGGGCTAATTCCTCTGTAAAGGTTTTCAAAATAAAAGACCATCCAGCCCAGTTGCCTTTTTTAATGCCAAGACCTTTAAAAACCTTAACAACATCAGTCAAACTCATTTGTGGTTTAGATACAGAATCATCAATCCTAATAGTACATCATTACAGTCATAAGAATTAACATCAAACCTACAGTAAAAATCATTAAGCTAATTTACCGGTGTCTCCTCATTTACAGCATACAATACATTTACTTTTTACAATACAGATTGTTTCAAAGCAGCTTTACAGAGATAACAGGAAAATAATGCAATAAAGTTTGTTTCCAGAAGAAAATAGCTTAAGTAAGTCCAGCTTAAGTAAGTTCAGTGATGTTTCATTTTTGTTTTAAAAAAGTTAGTAATTTAGTTAATTTATATATATATATATATATATAGCCGCTCTGGAGTAAACCGTGATGTCATCTTCCAGCTCAGTTCAGTTGTTGTATAATAGTGTCAATGCAGGTAGATCAATATTATTGTTGAATATTAAATTAAATGTTACATTTAATGTCCCCAACTAAGCAAGCCAAGCCATTGGCAACAAAGCCCAAGACTGGTTGCCCACTGAAGCTAAGCAGGGCTGAGCCTGGTTAGTACCTGGATGGGAGACCTTCTGGGAAAACCAGGTTGCTGCTGGAAGAGGTGTTAGTGAGGTGGGCGTTCTGGCGCAATATGGCTGCCGTCGCATCATCCAGGTGGATGCTGCACATTGGTGGTGGTTGAGGAGATTACCCCTTCTATGTAAAGCGATTTGAGTGGCGAGAAAAGCGCTATATAAATGTAATTAATTATTAATTATTAATTAACAAAGGTGGAAAAGGCGACAGTGGCAAGGAACCAAAACTCCATCAGGTGGCAGAATGGAGGAAAAAAAAAACTTGGGAGAACCCAGGCTCAGTCGGGGGGCCCAGTTCTCCTCTGGCTAATGAACGAATAGTGTATGATTATGATTCAGGCAGAATTATAGGTCAGAAGTCAGATTGGTTTGGAACAATCAGAATATTATCCAGTTCCATCTGGTTTAAGATCAGAGTCATCACACCGGGATGGAGACGGGTTTGTTGAGGATCGTGTCGTGTCTGTCGGGATGGATGTCGTGTCGATGAGGCCTTCGATGAGAGTCTAGTTGACACAATCTCTGCTGACACTTCAGGGATGCGTTGTGGCCGTGTCTAGGTGCAGGTCCTACATCCGGTCTGGATACGGCCCGGATCCGGCTGACTACATCATGCGTTGTGGTCGTGTCTAGGCGCAGGTCCTCCATCTGGTCTGGATACGACCTGGATCCAGCTGATTACAGTAAACCTCGGAATAAGCAGAAAGACTAACATTAGCGTAGATGCCATGCTTTGTATGATGTAACGAGTACATCTGTGTAGAATCTACACAGAATTTGACATACGCAAACCTAATTTCATTATCACCAATATCTGGATCATAAAGCACCTCCCAGTCAGTACAGAGTAAACAGCCCTTCAATATCTCCACTTTTTCTGAAGAACAAAATCTCACCATCTTGTTCACAGGCTTAACTGACTACAGCAAGTTACGGTAGACAGGAATAAGCTGCACAGTATTATGGTCCGAGTTTGCTAATGGTGGCTTAACTTTCACAGTATATGCATTGGATATATTCCCATAACACTTGCAGTTGACATATTGTTGGAAACCAGGAAGAAATCTTTCAAGATAACAGTGATTTATATCACCCAAAAGAGGAGCATTAGGAGTGTGTTGGAGCTGCTGTTGCAATCACTCAGACACCTGCATCTCAGCTCTTACAGTGTTTACATCCGGTGGCATATAAACAACGCAGATGACAACATTGCCAAACTCACGTGGCAAATAAAATGGTCGCAAGCTAATGTGCAGCAGTTCCACATCTCTGTTACTGAAAGTCTCCCTCACAGTAATGCAGCCACACTACCAATCATTAACATAGACACAGACACAGAAATGGCTCGCACTAATTATATTGTGCCCGTTTCTCCTTGGTGCCCTCAGGGGACCATTCTTCCAACCCTGCCACCCTTGGTGCTTTAGGGCGCACCGGTTTCCAGCGAGCTCAGGTCTCAGTGTACGCCCAATTCAGTTGTTCCCTGCCAGTCATCCACTTCAGGGCACCAAGTTGACTACTCACAATGCACCTTTATTAGACCATCTGGCAGCGTGGAAACTTCTTCCAAACGTGTCTCAATGGGTCCTGCACCCTGTAGGGCTGATTTTCGCCCGCCTTGACTCAATGGGGTACTTCACTCAGTGGTCAATCCCAAGCAGATCAGGTAATGAAACTCGAAGACAGTGTTGTGGCTCGAGCCACAACCGAGCTCAGGAAATCTAATTGTGAACCGTGCTGCCTTCGGCGCTTCGGATGCATCGGTTTCCAACGAACGAAAATCTCAGTGTCCCCCCAAATTTGTTGCGGCCCTACAGAGTTTGTTCCCTCCCAGGATAAGCTGTAGAAAAATCAGTTTGGTCGTTCCCTGCTGGCCATCCACTTCAGGGAACCGAGTTCAGTATTCAGAGTATACCCGAGATCAGCCTCAAGAGGCTGGTCCCTGTAGTAGACCACATTGAGGCCTAGAGTTTTCTTCCAAATGTGTCTCAGTGGGTGGTGGACTCCGAGCAGGCTCGGGTGAGGGAACAGGAAGTTTAGTCTCTTTTGGCGAAGGAGGCCATAGAATGTATTCCTCCTCCAGAGAGAAATGCCCAGTTCTACAGCTGGTACATGAGGAGACTCAGGTTCAAGATGCTGATGATTCTGCTTATCGTGACTCAAATCAAGACAGAGGACTGGTTTGTCACAATTGATCTAAGGCACGCTAATTTCCATATTTCCATCCTTCCAGAACACAGGAATTCCTGAGGTTCGCTTTAGTGGTTGAAGCATACCAATATCGGGTTATTCCGTTCAGCCTTGTGTTATTCTCACACAGAGATGGCGGCTCGGCATCGAGATGTCGTGCTTAACCACAAAATGTGCTTGGGGTTGAGAAGAATATGCGATTAAATATATGCTTTCTCCCGTTCAGAGAACTACTTTTCTAGGAGTCGTTTTTGGACTCGGTCTCGATGCAGGCACAATTGTCTCCCGCACATATCGAGTCGAATCTGGCAGCAGTAACCAGAATCAAGCTAGGCCAAGCTAGGCTCATCACTTTAAAACAGTTTTTTGAGTCTGTTATGGCTCATGGCATGCTGCATCCGATGTGATACTCTTCGGCCTGCTGGACGTGAGACCCTTGCAGTGGTGGCTTAGGACCAGGGGGATTCCCCGAGGGGCAACCTGTTTTGCACGATCAAGGTGCCTTTGTTCCTTGATCATGTGGATGAAGCCTTGGTTCCTGTCCAGTGTTGGGAGCATCCTGTCATCACAAGACTGTGTCGACAGATGCATCCCTCACAGGGTGGGGAGCGGTCATGGAAGGCCACTCGACCCAGGGTCTGTAGTAGGAGACCAGGACAAACTGGTCTAGAAAGGAACTATATCCCGGAAGCGATACATTGTATTTACAACGTAAACTGCGTAGGAGACTGATGCAGAAAAGAAGAAATTGTTTAATAAAGTCGTTATTTTTGTTTGTTTTTTAAGCAGAAAAAGTATTCTCATCGCTTCATAAAATTAAGGTTAAACCACTGTAGTTGCATGGACTATTTTAACTATGTCTTTACTACATTTCTGGGCCTTGAAATTGGTAATTAAATTGCTGTCTATGGAGGGGTCAGAGAGCTCTCTGATTTTATTTTTACGGGTTTGGAACGACATGAGGGTGAGTAATTAATGACAGAATCTTCATTTTTGGGCGTTAGGTATTAGTTTTTTACAATCACGAGTGCGCTAGGATTTGACATTTATGGCAGAGATAGTCTTATTATTGGGAGATACTAGGGTCCGTGGCTCTACCATTGGACAAAGTGTAATGGCTAACCTGGACCACGTGTGCCTTGATAACCAATCTGCCTTGACATCATTTTTTTTCTTTCAGAGCTGTGCAACAGTCAATCACTGTTTGCGGACACCATAGAAATTAATGAGAAGTGCCATAAACTGAATCATACCTGTCGCGCAGTTGTTCGTGACTTCTCCTATAAAACAGATTTTTAAAACTGTTTTTTAGAATGAAACACTTGGCATTACTCCAGCAGCCATATCACCCTGTAGCCCAAGACTGGTTGCCCATTGAAGCTAAGCAGGGCTGAGCCTGGTTAGTACCTGGATGGGAGACCTCCTGAGAAAACCAGGTTGCTGCTGGAAGAGGTGTTAGTGAGGCCAGCAGGGGGTGCTCACCCTGTGGTCTGTGTGGGTCCTAACGCCCCAGTATAGTGACGGGGACACTATACTGTCAAAGAGCACCGTCCTTCGGATGAGACGTTAAACCGAGGCCCTGACTCTCTGTGGTCATTAAAAATCCCATGGCACTTCTTGTAAAGAGTAGGGGTATTACCCCGGTGTCCTGGCCACATTCCACCCATTGGCCCCCTGCCAATCATGGCCTCCTAATAATCCCCATCCACTGAATTGGCTCTATCACTCTCTCTCCTCTCCAACTATAGCTGGTGTGTGGTGAGCGCACTGGCGCCGTTGTACTGTGGCTACCGTCGCATCATCCAAGTGGATGCTGCACACTGGTGCTGGTTGAGGAGAGACCCCCTGATATGATTGTAAAGCGCTTTGGGTGTACAGTAGTACATATGAAAGCGCTATATAAATGCCTCATTCATTCATTCATTCATTACTCGAGGATCTAGTAAGAGCGCATCTGTGGAGAGCCACATATGTTTGACGAGAGTGACGAAAGGCCATAAGGGAAATGTTGTGTGGAAAGCCTTATAAGGAGATGGCTTGGGCATGTTTTATGCAAATGACTAGCCTTGTGCACATGGCCGCTCATTTAGAATACTCCAAATTCACTAACATTAGAACGAGATTAAGAACAAATTCATGTGTTGTGAATTAGGCAGAGATGTTTTGTGAGAAGTTCTCTACAAATACTAAATATCCCACGCAATTATTAGTGAATGAGCCATTGTTCTTTTAAAAAGTCAGTTGCAGAAACAATGTCAGAGTACTTTAGTATGAATACAGTAAGAATACAGACATTCAAGAACTATCAAATGGAAACAAATGTCAAGAAAAGCATTTTGGTTCCAGTGTTCTTTAAATAATACCCTACACATTACTCAAAATTGTGTATGAAATATTGGCCCAGGTATTACTACGGCTGTGGAAGCATGAATGCAAACGTGTTATTGCTGACCGGTTTACTGCCCCAGAGGATGTGGCCTGGTTTGACTACACACTGGCCAAGCTGGTGGAAGAAGAGCTTGGGGAAGATGAACGAGCGGTTGTGGATCTTGGGGTGGATTCCTACTTTGTGGACTTTCTCAGAGATGCACCTGAGGCCACAGGTAATGATCAGAAACAAATAAAAATGTATAAAAATTGTATTAACTAAAATCTTCTTGTCATGCTAGAAGTCTGTTACACTTTTGTTTTGTTTGAAATTTGTTGTATGATGACGTCAGTAAAAAAACTAAACAAAACAAAACAAAAAACAGCCCTTGGCCGTAACCAAGATGGTCACCAAATTAGCTGACCATCCTTAAAGTTACTTTGAAGATGCGTATAAAGGACCTGCCCAAATATTGTGCAATAGAGAGTTGATTGGCAGTTTCTCATCTGAATTGGAATGAAATCTAGCATTTATGTGTTGTTTTTATATCTGAACAGGTGAGGAGCCAGAGGAAACTGATTTCGACATGCCAAAAGTATACGAGCCTATCAAATCTTTTGATAGTCTAATGGAGAGGCTGAACATGTTTTTGAGTCATTACAATGAGAGCATCAGAGGAGCAGGCATGGATATGGTTTTCTTCCGGGACGCCATGATTCATCTGGTTAAGGTACATAGAATATCATATTACACTAATGTTTCTTGTTTCTCTGTATTGACAGCATGTTATCATCAGGGCCACTGGCCAGTTTGGTAATCCTGCCCTTGTGATCATGAGAACATTTTCAGGGCTCAAAAAAATTTTCAACAATTCATCTGTGTTTGTTGAAAAGAATAACCTTGCTATAGACTATTAGCATCCTTCTATCATGAAAGAGAAAAATAAATGAAGGGCTCTCAAGTAATTTTGATTTGTTCCAGTTCACTTTCTCTGCTGATTACAGGAGACAGACATGTCGTAGGGTACAAGCAAGTGCTATGCAAAGTGTGTGTATAAACGTTTTGCATGGTAATGAGGTGGCATCTGTCTTTCTCTCTCTTACACTCTCTTTCCCTAGATTTCTCGGATCATCAGGACCCCTCGGGGAAATGCCCTCCTGGTCGGTGTAGGGGGTTCTGGAAAACAAAGTCTGACAAGACTAGCGTCTTTTATCGCTGGCTACAAGACTTTTCAGATTACACTCACTCGGTGAGTCACCTTCGCATACTCAATCATTCATAGCCTCTTTATTAGAATTCACTTTTCCCCTTCAGGGAGACAAATGAAATTGAATCTGTGTCCTATTGTTTGAGTACTAGATAATGCAAAGTTTGCATTAAACTTTAATTTCTACATCATCACAGATGGTCTTTACAAAGGCTATCTTCACTAGACAGTCTTCACAATGGAACGTTTTAAATTACACAGTAATAACTTAGTTAATAACACATGCATAGCAGTGTAATAAACATGTGTCATTGTAATACCAGTGCTTTTGTTTTCCTTTATGTAAATGTCAAAAGTCATAAAGCACATTTTCTTGTGTAATGCAGTTTAGTCGTACTCCAGTAGATGGTATCTGTGTATAAGAGTGTTCTGGCCTCCCCTTTTCAATTTAGCTCTGCTGTTGCAGACTATAAAGAGGAAAGATCCCATATCCAATCAACTGTTCAGTCTGATTCAGACAATGAGACTGGACATTTTCAATTCAGACGCTTGTCTTCCAATGCAATTGATAATTCAGTACTAAAATTTAAACTGGAAATACCTGCTAATCGTTAAAGTCTGTAGAAAGACAGGGAGCCATCTGTCAAGTGATTCTTTTTATATATTGACTTCTTTTTGACTCTGGGGATTTGGAGGGAATCGTTTTCTGAGGAATGGAAGGTTTTGCCTGTTGTAGCCACCTGTAATTCCACAGTGCTCTTCTTCATTTGCTGTGTGATGACAGCAGCAAGCCTTTGGCAGTTTGACTCGTATTTGGAGATTTTCATTGCAGCTTATATTTGATAATAATATGAATGAATCTGGTGTTGATCTCAAACTATGTGTGAGAGTCTCCAGAGAAAACAGACATATTTTACCTTATTGCCTTCAAAACACAAGCTGCTCGCAATTCTCTGTATCCAGGCAGTCTTTTCACACCTAATTCCATAACTCTCTTTGGTACAGTGTTTTGCGAAATGGCAACATATCAGTTTTGTTTATTTTCTTGCTGTACAGAAAACACACACACACAAAAAAAGAAACATTGCAATTAAAAGGGCATATTCAAAGGACATTGACAGCATATGCTGTGTAATATACAAATTGTACTAATAATTGTATTTATTCATAAACAGTAGCATTTTGATTTGTTTCATGTGTTCAGAAAAATGAATACAGTTATAGGCCAGAAAGAATGCCAAGAAGAAAAGTGCAATCGAATCTAAAATTGAGGATGAGCTAGGCTTTATAGCAATATTATAGGATATATGACTTATGATTCACTCAGTTTGACTTTATAATGGTTTCAAATCATACAAAGATTTTTAGAATTTAAGTGATAATTTAACAACACATTTGTATGTTCATGGTTCTTTGACGTTAAATTGCAGGCAAACAAATACAATATTTTTACTAAGTGTTCTATTTTAGATTTTTATCAACTCACAAACTCCCTGGGGTTTGCGAACCTTGGTTTGGGTTAGACAAATAAAGACTTCTGATTTGCTTAAACTTGTGTTTTCTGTAGTTCCTACAACACCCCCAACCTGATGGAGGACCTGAAGGGCCTGTATAGAACTGCTGGACAACAGGGCAAAGGCATCAGCTTTATTTTCACTGACAATGAGATCAAGGAGGAATCCTTCCTGGAGTACATGAACAACGTCCTTTCATCAGGAGAGGTCAGAGAACCGTTCTGACATCATGCTTATAGAAACACCCTTCCCCTCAAGCCCCACAGCCACCATTTCTGAGCCGTTCCATGATGTTTTTAGAACACATGGTAAAATAAGCCAAACTACATGTGTTTCCACGGTTACAACGTATGCCCCCTATAACTCAACCTTTATTTCACTGCAAATAAGTCAGATTTCCCGAGGTGCTGTAATGAAAATAAACAAAGGGAGCATGTTGCCCTGTCCTCTGACAAATTACAGAGCTCATTCTGTGTGGTAATGACACACAAATAAATGGGATCTGTAAGGCCCGAGATGCATTGCTTCATATTAGAGAGATAGATGGGTTTGTCAAAGGGGGAAAAAATAGCAGCTAATGCATCCTGCAATGTGACACCTGCCAAAGAGCAGTGGCTGAACTCACTTGTTGTGGAATCCATGCATCACACTGAAACCAACGGAGTAGCACTGGGGAAGTGTTGCGTTAACATGACCGCACCTCAGGGGAAAGAGCTGAAGAGCTGAAGACAGGGGGATGAGTTGGATAGACAAACTGTTTATTTAGATTACATTATTGAAAGAGACCGGGCACTTCAGTAAACTTTTCCAAGAATATTTCTGTCATCATTTACTCACCACCATATTGTTCCAAAACCCACAAGATACAAGTTTGAGCTTCCATTTTTACCACATGTGATGAGCTATATGTACGTGTGGAGATCATTGTTTAGATGTAAATAAAATCCTAAATGAAATCTCTTTATCATATAAAGTGATCACATCTCTTCATAGGAATTGGATTAATCCACTGGGTTCATATAGATTCATTTGTATAACCTTTTGGATCTTTTAAGCTTTGGGTTTAAGCTTTGGTTTGGACAGAATACAAATGGCTGAGGGCGGAAATATGCTAATACGGGACAGTCCGTCAGTGGTCGTGGGCGGAGCATGAGCAATATGACATCATATTGCTCAGAAAATCCAAACGGCTTGATTATTGAGAGTGTTTAGGCTTTTTGAGGATTAAAAAAAAAGGAGTGAATGGATTTTTTTTCATTGTAGGGTGGTTGTGTCCACACACAGCAAAGACACATTTATATGCAAGCACCATATAAAAGTGACTTTTGCATCTGATGACCCCTTTAAGCCTTGTCTGTGAAACTGGGCACATATGTTCTCAAGTTTACTTTGTAATGCGCAAAAAGTATTTTAAAAGTATTTGTCTTCCTTATAAAAAGTATAAGGAAGACAGTAATGATGTTAGCGGGTCAATTTGAGGTTGTCATGAACAGTGTGTTGACTGTACAGTTTTGGGTGGGAGATGTGTGTAATAACTATTCGGAATGGATTAAAACATGGTTAAGGTGTGTTTAATGCGTATATGGTAGCTAAATTTGCATAATATTTAATATACAAAAACGCAAGGGGTAAGAAATGTTTGTTATGTATTGAAAGAAATTCTGTGGAAATCTGTGGGAAAACATTCTATTTGGACGTGTCAGAAAGAGAGAGAAGAGTAGGTAGAGGTAGCCACATGGAAAACAGTAAGAATAATGTGTTTATGCTCCAATGTGTCTTTCTCACTATCCCTGAATAAATAAAGGGGTTTGAGAATAATTGGCTATAATTCAACCACAGGGTGCACCTCTTGGGGGTTTTAAAGATGTCATACAGTCTTAGAAAGGTTTTTGGTCAGCCAGATTTGGTGAAGGTTGTTATTTCATTAATCATGCTGTTAAGTACATAAAGAGAATTGACTGCAGAGGAGAAGAGCACTCGAGAGCTCTGCTCAAGAATATTAATGAAACACACAAGCCCTTAGTTATAATAAGAATTTCAGGGTTTAGTTTGAGGCGAGACTATGATGTCAATGTGGAAGACAGATGAAATAACAAATGGAGTTTAGTGCAAGTTATTATCCACGATTCTGAAAAGAGAGCAGAAAAAGCAAGATAAGTCTTTAAGAGACATGACTAGACAGACTCCAACATTTTTATCTCATGGTTATTGCTGTATTTCCGTGAGACTAAGAGTGTGGTACTCTGTCATGCAGCAGGAGGACTGTGTGGCCAAACTTAAGTGAAATATTGCCTGGTTCCAGTCATGCACTAATCCATTTGTAGTCCTTCTGACAGACTGTTGTGTACTGTTCTAATAAAATAGCATTGTCTTATATAGTGGAGGAGTATCAGACCACATTGAAAATATGGGATTCAAAATGTAATTTAAGCCTGAAAATAAAAATGTTTTGGTGTTTCTGTAAATGTAAAACTACGGAGCCCCTAAAGGGACCTTTGCAAAAATAAAAATATACAGACTTTCACGTGATCACGAGAAACTATCTTGTGCGCACGAAAAAACTAACTCGAAGAAGGTAAAGAAAAAAGAAATAAAATACTTATTTGTTTATTCCTTGGTCACCAATCCAAAAAAAAAAAAATCAACACAAAACGCTCCTTGGAACATTCTCAAATCATACTCAAATCATAGTTGATGCTGCTAATTAAGTAAAAGGAGGACATTTTCATGAAATCAATTTTCAGTCCAACTTTTCACTCAAATTATAATTATTCTCCTATTTTCTGTTTTGCTAATTTATCTATAGTGGTATTAGGTTTTGAACCACACTGTAATTCTATGATTAGTTATAGTTCCCCTTCAGGGACTACCGCTGCGTGTAATCGCAGTGGGAACGCCCTCAGCGTGACGCGTCTGAAGCATGAATGAAATCAGTCAATGGAGAGAATGAGCGTACGGCGAGTGACGTCATCGACCAGGAAGCTATAAATATCCCCTGAGTACACAATACGCCAGCTTTAGTTACTTCAGCAGCTCTGTGTGTGTCTGAATCTGTCGATTGTGTTTGTCTGTTTTGTCAGGAGTTTTTCACTATATATTTTATATAAAAAAAAAACAATATGAGCGAGCAGTATAAGAAGTGTGTTCCCCCCTGTACTCGATACATCACGGGTGGGGATTCACACGAGCTATGTGTTTGTTGTTAGGGAGTGCAGCATGCTCAGTCGGCTCTCGAGGGAGTCGATTGTCAGCATCGCGAGCGTTTTCCCTTGAGAACTCTGCGCTCGCGGCGATCGCTCTTCGAGGAGAGTGGTTTGCTGCGAGCTCCCCGAGGCTCGGGTCCCGCTTCTGTTGAGGCAGAGCGGCGGTGCTTGTCTTGGGGCTCGCAGATGGATCTCACTGGCGACGTTGAGACGGGCTCCGCCCTATCTCAGCTATCTCCACCGAGATCTAGTGCCTCTCACCCGGCTCTGGAAGCACGCGCTGCGGTGGTTACTTCTGCCCGGGTGGAGGCACATGATGATGTTGAATTGAGATTTTCCAGTTCTGAGGAGCTGGATGTCGAAAGTTTTGCATCAGAGGAAACTAGTTTATCACATTATACTGCAAATGAAGAAGGTTTGATGGATGTGTTATCTCGGGCTGTTGAAAAGCTGAAAAAAAAAGAACAGTATCGAGTGGCCAGCTGATAGACAGGATTCTAGAATTAAAAGCAAACTAGATGATAGATTTCTGTCTGCACGACCTCAACCTGCTTATGGTAACATTGTTGGTGCTAAATCTGCTGGTTATGTGACGATGCTGTAGGCGGAGGAGACGCTCGCAAGCTATCTCTCTCCTGCTTCATCGTCTTCACTTAAAGCACCGGGTCTTCCACAAAAAAAAAAAAAAAAAGAAAACCCTCTGTGCTGTTGGGGAAGGCTTACTCGGTGGCTGGTTAGGCGGCTGCATGTTTGCATACGAAAAAAAAAAAAAAAAAAAAAAAAAAAAAAAAAAGGCTTTTATGCAGGCTTTTCCGACCTGCTCAAAGGAACATCTGGGGGGGGTCCCCGCCGAGAGAGACTTGCGTTCACCTCCCTTAAGGGTGCCCTGTCTCTCCCGGCGCCCTCAGGGGCCCGTCCTACTAACCCTGCCGAAACAGGGCTTAGAAGGGTCTGGCGAGTGCTTTCCCGAGGGACGCTCGCCGCCTCTAAGGAGGGTTCTAGTGTGTTCAGACCAGTCGTTCCCTGCTGGTGCGCCGTTACAGGGCACTGTGTCTGTCACGCAGAATGTTCAACCAGAGCAAAATCTTTCGTCGAGTTCGTCTTCCAAAAGAGCACAGCAGAAGCGGAGTGTCACGTCTCGTGCCCCCCTGCAGAGAAACTGGAGGGACGAGGCGGGGCGCTCTCCGGCGCGGCCTTCTCGGGGCAGGACTGATCTGAGGACAGTCATTGTCACCAGAAAGGCCGCGTCGAAAAAGTCCTGACGGGCTGAACGTCAGGACTCTGAGGGTGGTCCCCATCGGGAAAAACTTGAGTTCACCGCACAAAAAAACGGTGCCCTGTCTTTCTCGTTGCCCTCAGGGGTCTGTTCTACTAACCCTGCCTATACAGGGCGTAGAGAGACTCGGCGAGCGATTTCCCGAGGGACGCTCGCCCCCTCCAAGGAGGGTTGTGGAGTGCTCAGACCAGCTGTTTCCTGCCAGTTTGTTACAGGGCGCTGTGTCTGTCACTCGGGATGTTCATCCAGAGGCCAGCCTCGAGAGGCTGGTTCCCTTAGTAGAGTTCCTGGCTGCCCACTGTGGTGGGCCCCGAGCAGGCTCTGGTATTAGAACAGGAGGTAAAATCTCTACTGCAAAAAGGGGCTATAGAACGGGTTCCCCCACCCAGCAGGGAGTTAGGATACTACAGCCGGTACTTCATCGAAAAAAAAAAATCCTGACGTGCTGAACGTCAGGACTCTGAGGGTGGTCCCCATCGTGAAAGACCTGAGTTCACTGCACAAAAACACGGTGCCCTGTCTTTTCCGATGCCCTCAGGGGTCTGCTCTACTAACCCTGCCTTCACAGGGCGTAGAGAGACTCGGCGAGCGATTTCCCGAGGGACGCTCGCCCCCTCCAAGGAGGGTTGTGGAGTGCCCAGACCAGCTGTTCCCTGCCAGTACGTTACAGGGCGCTGTGTCTGTCACTCGGGATATTCAAATCAGATCCGAGGACTGGTTTGTCATGATAGATCTAAAGGACGTTTACTTCCATGTATCTATCCTCCCTCAACACAGGAAGTTCCTGAGGTTCGCTTTCGGGGGCGAATCGGGTTCTTCCGTTCGGCCTAGCACTGTCACCCCGAACATTCACGAAGTGTATGGATGCTGCTATAGCCCCGCTGAGGTTACAGGGCATCCGCTTTCTGAACTATATAGACGATTGCTTGATTCTAGCTCAATCGGAACAACAGGCGGTTCGGCACCGAGATGTCGTTCTTGCTCATATCAAGTGACTGGGGCTGAGGCTCAACGCCAAAAAGAGTGTTCTTTCTCCATTACAGAGAACCTCTTTTCTAGGTGTAGTGTGGGATTCAACGACGATGCAGGCACGATAGCTTTGATTCTCGCTGCAGTAGATCAGGTCAAGCTAGGCCAGTCATCCACTGTAAAACAGTTCCAGAGACTGTTAGGTCTCATGGCAGCTGCGTCCAACGTGATACCTCTTGGCCTCTTGCACATGAGACTGTTACAGTGGTGGCTCAGGACCAAGGGATTCTCCCCGAGGGGAAATCCGCTTCGCATGATCGTGAGTTCGCGACCGTGTCATCACGCCCTGATCATGTGGAAAGATCCTTGGTTTCTGTCCCAAGGCCCTGTGTTAGGAGCTCCTTGTCGTCGCGTTATGCTAACGACAGATGCCTCTCTCACGGGTTGGGGGGCGATCATGGATGGTCGCCCGGCTCAGGGTCTGTGGGAGGACCATCATCGTCTGTGGCACTTAAACTGCCTAGAGATGTTGGCGGTGTTTCAGGCTCTGAAACACTTCCTCCCAGACCTAAGGGGCCACCATGTTCTTGTCCGGACAGACAACACATCGGTGGTTTCTTATATCAACCATCAGGGAGGTCTGCGTTCTCGCCCGCTTCACAAACTGGCACGTCAGATCCTTCTATGGTCCCAGGGGAAAATTCTTTCGCTGAGAGCTATTTATCTCCCGGGGTATTTAAATCAGGGGGCAGACATCCTGTCAAGACAGGGGCCGAGGCCCGGGGAATGGAGTCTTCACCCCGAGGTGGTGGAACTCCTATGGAAACATTTTGGTCGTGCCGAGGTAGACCTATTTGCTTCTCGAGAAACATCACACTGCCCGCTGTGGTTCTCTCTCAGCCATCCAGCCCCGCTGGGGTTGGATGCGATGGTACATCCGTGGCCGAGGTCACGCTTGTACGCTTTTCCCCCGATCGCTCTGCTCCCAGGAGTTCTGGAGAGGGTTCGCCGGGACGGGCTCAGTCTCCTGCTAATAGCCCCGTTCTGGCCGGCCCGGGTATGGTTTGCGGACCTAGTGTCTCTCCTCGACGGCTCTCCCCTAGAGATACCGATCAGGAGAGATCTGCTCTCTCAGGCGAGTGGGTCGATCCTTTACCCCCGTCCAGAGCTATGGAGGCTGTGGGCTTGGCCTCTGAGGGGGCCCAGCTCATAGATTCTGGTCTCTCGGCTGAGGTGGTTGAGACCATCCTCCGATCCAGAGCTCCCTCCACGAGGAAGTTATATGCCGCGAGGTGGAAACTTTTCACCTCTTGGTGTGGAGAGCGCCAGCAGGACCCAGTTAACAGCCCGGTTGGTACAGTGCTGGATTTCCTGCAGGACCGTCTCTCCACAGGGTTATCCCACTCCACACTGAAGGTGTATGTGGCGGCCTTAGCTGCTTACCACACCCCTTCAAGTGGAGGTTCCCTCGGGAAACACCCACTTATGTCTCGCTTCCTTCGTGGCACCTTGAGGCTGAGGCCTGCAGTTCGCACGAGGGTACCAGCTTGGGATCTGGCCATCATCTTAGAAGGTCTCTCCCTTGCTCCTTTCGAGCCCATCGAGGAAGTTTCGGAAAAGTTTCTTACTCTAAAGTCTATCCTTCTTCTCGCTATCTCATCTCTAAAAAGAATTGGAGATATTCAAGCACTTTCGGTGGCTCCCTCGTGCCTGGAATTTGCTCCTGGTATGGTTAAGGCCTTTATCTTTCCGAGACCAGGTTATGTTCCTAAGGTTCCAACTGTTTCTGTTAGACCTATAGTTCTGCAGGTTTTCAGTCCTCCGCCTTTTCTGACGTCAGACCAGGAGAAACTTAATTTGCTGTGCCCAGTTTGGGTTTTAGATGCTTACGTCCACAGAGCTGCCCTGTGGAGGAGATCGGAACAACTGTTCGTCTGTTTGGGTCACCTAAGAAAGGGTATCCTGCATCTAGGCAAAGGATGAGCAAGTGGGTGGTCGAGGCCATCTCACTTGCTTATGGTTCGGCCCATCAGCCTTCACCTTTGGCTGTAAGGGCTCATTCCACCCGGAGTATGGCTGCTTCTACAGCTCTTCTTTCAGGAGCTTCTCTTCAGGACGTTTGTGTTGCGGCAGGCTGGTCCTCACCGCACACTTTCGTTAGATTTTATTCCCTCGATCTTAGCTCCACTCCCGGGGCTCAGGTTCTCTCGTCGGTTTGTGTCTCCTAATGACACACGACGGGGATTTGGTCGTATGGGGATGTGGGTATTGCGTTCCCACTGCGATTACACGCAGCGGTAGTCCCTGAAGGGGAACGTCCCGGGTTACGTATGTAACCCTAGTTCCCCGAAGGGACGGACGCTGCGTGTCCTGCCATACTCTCGGCATCCCCTTGGGTCGCTGCTTCAGTAACTTTTAAGCTGGCGTATTGTGTACTCAGGGGATATTTATAGCTTCCTGGTCGATGACGTCACTCGCCGTACGCTCATTCTCTCCATTGACTGATTTCATTCATGCTTCAG
This sequence comes from Rhinichthys klamathensis goyatoka, assembly GCF_029890125.1. NCBI lineage: Eukaryota > Metazoa > Chordata > Actinopteri > Cypriniformes > Leuciscidae > Rhinichthys > Rhinichthys klamathensis. Next base: position 3,053,254 of record NW_026606559.1, read on the forward strand.
ACGCGTCACGCTGAGGGCGTTCCCACTGCGATTACACGCAGCGTCCGTCCCTTCGGGGAACGTCTCGGGTTATGACTATAACCCTTGTTCCCTGAGAAGGGAACGAGACACTGCGTCGTTGAAAACGACTCTTTGGGGACGCTCCCTAAGCGTGCGCCTCTGAAGTATGAATGAAACTAATCCAATCCCGATTGGTGTTGCGTCGTGACGTAACATGTGACGGCATAACCGGATGTATAAAAACGGCGCTGATGCAAACACATACCAGCCTCGCGATGAAGCAAGACGCTCTAAGGCCTCTAGGGGCGTGGCAGGACGACGCAGTGTCTCGTTCCCTTCTCAGGGAACAAGGGTTATAGTCATAACCCGAGACGTTCCCTTTCGAGGGAACTCGCACTGCGTCGTTGAAAACGACTCTTTGGGGAACGAATGCCCACTATGCCACGCACCGGAACAAGGCCCGCCCTAAAGTGAAACTGAAACAGGCACAAAACTAGGACGAGAGCACTCGCGCACCAGGCGTACTAGGGAGGTGCAGACCATAAAACCTGATAAAGGTGTGCGGGGTAGCCCAACCGGCTGCCTCACAGATCTCCTGAAGAGGCACGCCCAGTTGGAGAGCCCTAGAGGAAGCCATGCCTCTAGTCGAGTGAGCCCTAACGGCCAAAGGTGAAGGCATATTGCGCACCTTGTAGGCCTCGGTAATAGCCTGAACAATCCAATTACTAATAGTTTGTTTGGACGCAGGGAGCCCCTTTTTAGGTGACCCAAAACACACCAACAGTTGGTCCGACCTCCTCCAGGAAGAGGACCTCTCAAGGTAAATGCTCAACGCTCTGACAGGACAGAGCAAATGGAGCCTCTCTTCCTCTGCCGACACATGAGGTGGAGGATGAAAAGCCTGAAGGACTGTAGACCGTGCCACATTAGAAGGCACCTTAGGCACATAGCCCGGTCTTGGGTTCAAAATGACCTTAACTCCGCCAGGTGCAAACTCCAAGCAAGCTGGCGTTACTGCCAGGGCTTGGAGATCTCCCACCCTCTTAAGGGAAGTAATGGCTAAGAGGAATGCCATCTTGAAAGTCAGATCCTTGGGTGACGCCGACTGAAGAGGTTCGAAGGGGGCAAGGGATAACCCCTCGAGAACCACTGCCAGGTCCCAGGAGGGAACCCTGGACCTGGTTGTCGGTCTCATCCTCCATGTACCGCGGAGAAAACGTACAACCAGTTGGTGCCTCCCCAAAGGCCCATCGCCCAGTGGTGCATGGAAAGCCGCAATGGCAGCTACGTACACCTTAAGCGTGGATGGGGAGAGACCCGCAGAGAAGCGATTTTGAAGAAACTCCAGAACTGAAGCCACCGGGCAGTTAACTGGATCTAGCTCATGTTCTCTACACCAAGTGGCAAAAACATTCCACTTGAGGCCATACAATCTCCTAGTAGACGGAGCCCTAGAGTTAAGTATGGTATCAACCACCCCCTCTGATAACCCAGCATTTAAGTACTGGACCCCCTCAGGGGCCAGACCCACAGCTTCCACAACTCTGGGCGAGGGTGGAAAACTGTGCCCTCCGCCTGAGACAACAGATCCCTCCTCAGAGGAATCTGCCACGGCGAGTCTATCAGGAGTGATACGATGTCTGAAAACCATACTCGGGCCGGCCACAACGGGGCTACCAGAAGAAGACTGATGCCCTCCTGACGGACCCTCTCTAGGACTCCCGGAAGCAGAGCAACGGGGGGAAAAGCATACAGGCGAAGCCTCGGCCAAGCCTGTACCATGGCATCCAACCCCAATGGGGCTGGATGGGTGAGGGAAAACCAAAGGGGACAGTGGGACGTCTCTTGAGACGCGAATAGATCCACTTCCATAGGTCCGAACCTCTGCCATATTAGCTTCACCACCTCTGGGTGAAGTCTCCACTCCCCGGGCCTCAGCCCCTGCCTCGACAGGATGTCTGCTCCCCGATTCTGAACCCCCGGGACATATATTGCTCTGATAGATAATATTTTCCCCTGGGACCAAAGAATAATCTGATGCGCCAATCTGGATAGAGGGCGCGATCTGAGTCCCCCTTGTCGGTTCAGATAAGCTACCACTGATGTATTGTCCGATCGTACTAGGACATGGTAACCCTTGATGTCTGGAAGGAAGCTCCTCAGAGCCCTGAACACAGCCAACATCTCCAGGCAATTTATATGCCAAAAATGATGATGGTCCTGCCACAGACCCCTGGCAAAGCGGCCGTCCATGACCGCGCCCCAGCCAGTGAGGGAGGCGTCTGTCGAAACGGTTTTCCGGCGACACGACGCTCCTAACACTGGCCCTTGGGACAGGAACCAAGGTTTCTTCCATATTAATAGAGAACGAAGGCATCTGCGCGTTACTCTGATTATACGAAATGGATTCCCCTTGGGGGAAAACCCCTTGGCTTTCAGCCACCACTGGAGGGGCCTCATATGTAGAAGGCCCAAAGGTATAATGTTGGATGCCGCTGCCATGAGGCCCAGCATCCTTTGAAACCTCTTCACAGTGATGGGCTGGCCTAGCTTTATCCCAGAAACCATTGTCAGGATGGACTCGATTCGTGCGGGAGACATGTGTGCCCGCATCGTAACCGAATTCCATACCACGCCCAAAAACGTTGTTTTCTGAGCTGGTTCCAACACGCTTTTTTTCGTGTTGAGTCTCAACCCCAATTCCTGAATGTGGCCAAGGACGACATCTCGATGCCGAACCGCCATTTCCCGAGACTGGGCCAATATGAGCCAGTCGTCGATATAATTCAGTATACGGATGCCCTGAAGTCTTAATGGAGCCAGAGCTGCATCCATACACTTCGTGAACGTGCGGGGAGAGAGTGCTAGGCCGAACGGAAGAACCCGATACTGATATGCTTCGCCCCCGAAAGCAAACCTTAGGAACCTCCTGTGACACGGAAGGATGGAGACATGAAAATAGGCGTCTTTTAGGTCTATCGTGACAAACCAGTCCTCGGACCTGATTTGATTCACAATGATGGGAATCGTAAGCATTTTGAACCTGAATCTCCTCAGAGACCGATTCAACTGCCTTAGATCCAAAATCGGCCTTAGCCCGCCGTCCTTCTTTGGAACTATAAAGTATCGGCTGTAAAATCCGGACTCTCTGTCTGGTGGGGGAACAATTTCTATAGCCCCTTTGACCAGGAGAGCCTGTACTTCTTGTTCCATGACCCGAGCCTGTTCTGGAACCACTGTAGTCGGCACCACCCCTGCAAACCTGGGAGGTCGGTGACCAAACTGCAGTCTGTATCCTTTTTCTATTATATTCAGGACCCATAGAGAAATATTTGGAAGAAGGCGCCACCCCTCTACAAAATTTACTAAGGGAACCAGCCTCTCGAGACTGGCCTCGGGTGTTTCTCGAGCACTGTTCTCGACCCTCTGACACAGCGAACTGGCAGGAAGCGGACGAGAACGATTTTGTGACCATAGTCGGTGCTCTCTTGCAAGCTTTTGGGGCGAACGCCACGGTGTGCGTTCGCTGGAAATCGATGCGACCCGAAGCGTCCAGGACGGCGGGACAACATCTCTTTCCAGAGGGCTCCGTTGTGAAAACAACCTCGGTTGCTCCCTCACGGGGGGGACAGCCCTCAGAGGTCCTACCAGATTGGCTAGGACCTCTTTCCTGAAGCCCTCTTTGCCTGAATGACGGCCCTCAAGTCGCCCTTCTGGCCAGAGGATTTAGAGTGAGAACGTTTCCTCTGTTGCCAAGCTCCCGAGGGAGGGGCTCGAGAGGAAACGCTCTCCTTTTGCTCCAGGCGATGGGAGGAGCTGGCTGACGGCTGAGGCTGGCCACTTGGACCAGCCCTCCTAGACCCAGATCTAGATCGGCGAGGGAGATACTGCTGAAAAGCTGCTGACTGTTTTTTCGCCTCCTGAAACCTGTCAACAACGGTGTTTACTGCGTCGCCGAACAGGCCAGAAGGCGATAACGGGGCATCCAACAAAAATGATCTGTCCTTATCCTTAATACCGGACAGATTCAGCCATAGATGCCTCTCTGTGGCCACCAAAGCTGCCATGGAGCGGCCAATAGCACGGGCCGTCTCCCTAGTGGCTCGGAGAGATAAATCAGTCGCTCTTCTAAGCTCCGCAATATCTTCGGGTGTTGGGCCCTCACCCTCATCTAGGTCTTTTAAGATATCGGCCTGGTACGCCTGCAAGATTGCCATAGAGTGCAGGGACGCACCAGCCCGACCAGCCGCCATATAAGCCCTGCCCACCATCGCAGAAGTGTCCCTGCATGGTTTGCTGGGCAGCGCCGGGGCTTTAAGCGAAGATGCCGCTTCGGGAGAAAGATAGCTCGCTAAAGCTTCCTCCACCCGCGGCATCTTGCCATACCCCGACTCTCTCGCACCCACCACATTACTATAATCACATAACGTAGGTGATGAAATACGAGATGAGTGGGGCTTCTCCCAGGATCTCGAGATCTCTTTATGAAGATCCGGGAAAAAAGGCAAGCCCCGGCGCTGAGGCTGTGAGCGATGCTGCAGGAATCTCTCGTCTAATTTGCTCTGACGAGAATCATCCTGCTTATCTTGTGGCCAACTAATATTGAGTTTGGCCACAGCACGCGTCACAACCTCCACCAACTCCTCATACGCAGGAACATGAGTCGGCGAGTGTGACTCATGTTCCCCGCTCCCGATGCTGATCACATCCACTTCCTCGGAAGCGGATAGTTCAAGCACCGGGCACTCGTCATGGGCAGAAGAAGCCGCAGCGCGGGCTTCTGCATCATGAGCGAGTGTTATAGAATCCACAGATGATGAACGAGAAAGTGCCTCAGCAGTCTCGTTCTCATCTGCGAGATCCTTTTGCGATCCCCACGATCTAAGCCTCCGCGCCGCCTCAACGGACGCGGGACCTGAACCGCAAGGATCGCGAGCTTGGCCATCTTTATCAAAAACAGCCAAGCGGGAGCGCAGCACTCTCAATGGAAGTGCTTCACAATGTGTACAGGGATCACAGGCAGCTCCCTCGAGAGCTGCCTGTGCGTGCTGCACTCCCAAACAATTCACACATAGTGGATGCGTGTCCCCACCCGTGATAAATCTAGGACAGGGGTGCACACATCTAGTGAATTGCTCACTCGCCATACTTTCACTTTCAGACAGACAATACAACACCAAATAAGACAGACAGTTTTCAACAGATAGCGCTTGCTGAAGAGCGAAAGCTGGTATGTGTTTGCATCAGCGCCGTTTTTATACATCCGGTTATGCCGTCACATGTTACGTCACGACGCAACACCAATCGGGATTGGATTAGTTTCATTCATACTTCAGAGGCGCACGCTTAGGGAGCGTCCCCAAAGAGTCGTTTTCAACGACGCAGTGCGAGTTCCCTCGAAAGGGAACTAGGGTTACATACGTAACCCGGGACGTTTTTTCTAAATGAAGCTGATTTGACAAAGTTCGGGAGGAGCATGTACATGTAATCCAACCAATCTGCGTAAGAGAGCCCTGTATATATAGCTGTCCCTCTCCTTTGTCCAGTGACAGTTTTGTAGCATCCCTCTATAACCCCAACACCTCACTCTTGGCTTGTTCCCATTTCAGTCAAGGATGGGGGTAGCAATCTAGGTTTGGGCCAAATTCCGAGCTCGGAGCCCTCACCTCGGATAGCATACAAATAAAACACTTGATTTGCAGTGATCAACTTACTATCATCATTGACATCAAACCTGAAAATAAGCAACAGGCTTTTATTGTAAAAAAAAAGTGCAGTCTTTAGAATGTCTTTGTGGTCCAAGAAAGAAAGTCATACAGGTTTGGAATGCTACGAGTATGAATAAACGATAACTGAAATTTTTATTTTTGGGTGAACTATCCCTTAAGTGATTCAGAGAATGACTAAAAACATTTAAACGTCTTCCCTTCCTTGAAGGAGTAATTTTCTTCCCAGTTTGTAATTTTGTGTGTCATTATGTCATGATTGTACATTTCCCTGTGAAACCAATGCACTAGGTTTAATCTAATGAGGTGTGAAATATTCTCTCTGCCACAGGTGTCCAATCTGTTTGCTCGAGATGAGATTGACGAGATTATCAGTGACCTCATTCCAGTCATGAAGCGAGAGTTTCCACGGCGACCACCCACGAATGAAAACCTATATGATTATTTTATGAGCAGAGTGAGACAGAATCTTCACGTGGTTCTGTGCTTCTCTCCAGTTGGGGAGAGGTTCCGTAATCGAGCTTTGAAGTTTCCTGCTCTTATTTCAGGATGCACCATGGACTGGTTTAGCCGCTGGCCCAAAGATGCTCTGATCGCAGGTCAGTAATTTGAAATATCAGACCCAAGGAGGTCCAATATACCCAGGTGGAAACCCTAAAATCTGGTGCTGATTCTGATGCCCTAATCAAAAATATCTCATGTCTGTGAGGGAATGTGGGCATTTAGTGCTGAATCACAAAAACTAGAATGGAGCATACGGTACATGGATTGGATTGACGAACTACCAATATTTTCCCCACTGTTCTAAATAGTTTTGGCCCAGTTTGAACCCTTTGCTTCATGTGTACTCAGTTCCAGAGACTTTTTTTAACCTATCACTGTAAATTCAAAGTGACTGTTATTGAACAATTGAACTGTTTAATATTAAACTGTTCTAAATTAGAACTTCTTGCAGCAAGGAAAAACAATGAGAGAAAGTCTGTTTCACTCATTAGGAGCTTTTAAAAATCGGTACTATTGAAGCATTTACTACAAAAAAAAGCCCTTTTTGTGATTTCCATGTTACTTAGAATACATGCCTACTTTTGAATGACTGACAGTGGAGACCCAGCAATCTTTTTAACAAGGTCTAGCCGCTGAAGTTAACCACCCCAGACAAGGTTAGCTGTAAAAATCAACCCTGAAACTAAGGTCTTATAATGTTTATAATCTGAAAATAACCACCATGATTTATTGTCCAGGTAAATCTGCATGTCTACATTTTAATGCAGACAGAAAATAAACTATTTAGGAATATCACACACTGTTAGACAAACAATTTAAACCTATCATATTTTGGAGAACAGCTCATGTCGTGGCAATAATTTAAATGTATTGAAAGACAATCAAGAAAAGCATCACAGCAATCAGTCATTGCAAAAGATCGTGACTGTGTCTATAGCTAGATAAACAGCTCATATGTGTATTGTGCAAAGAAATAATACAAATATCTTTTTGTTTATTTTTCCCTCAGTGTCAGAACACTTCCTGTCCAGGTATGACATAGACTGCTCTCCTGAGGTAAAGGGGGAAGTGGTTCAGTGCATGGGCTCTTTTCAGGATGGGGTGGCAGAAAAGTGTGCAGATTATTTTCAGCGTTACCGACGTTCAACACATGTCACACCCAAATCCTACCTGTCCTTTATCCACGACTACAAGACCATCTACAAAGAGAAGCACTCAGAGGTTCAGACTCTCGCCGAAAGGTCAGTATCAGCAAAACTACAAAACAAGAGCATAAATCAATAAGGAAAGTAAATACAGTATATAGAAAATAATATATAGTGATCTATAGAAAAGCTATAAATATATTGTATCATGTTCTGACACCAAGGGGCAAATTCACTAAAGGATTTTGTGCACTGTATTTCAGTTAAAAAAAATGCATCTTATTTTAACCAGGTGCTAAACCTGCTGTTGAAATAGTGCTGCACTGTGTATTTGAATAAAGTCATTGTTAATCCTTTTTGTCCAAACATGGCACCTTTCTATGTAAACTAAACTATAAATTCTACCTTATTCAAAACGCAGCATTATTTGCCTTGCATAATTACTGTAGTATCATTGACCATGGAAAGCAGATGATAGATTTGGATGCTGTGGAGTGATACTGTAAAATGCCCGCAAAGTATGCCATGTTGCAGTAATCTGCTGCACAACCTACTGAAAGATTCTGCGAGTGCATTTGTATTGTTTCCTGGTTTGCATAAGTCATTTGGTGAACCGTGAGCTAAAATAACTCAAACAGTGCGTGCAAATAAACAGCATTATCCACAGGTGCAATTCATTCATAGTGGATTCCCTTCTGACTTTCTGTAAATAGTGATGTGGAGTCTGCAACCATGTATTATAAACTTTATATCCAAGTGTATTGTTTTATTAGGATGAACACCGGCCTCCAGAAACTCAAGGAGGCCTCTGAGTCTGTTGCTGCCCTCAGCAAAGAGCTGGAGGTGAAGGAGAAAGAACTTCAGATAGCCAACGAGAAGGCTGATATGGTAAATAAGCATGTCGAATGTGTGTATTTGTTGATTATTGCCTCCCAGACCCAGATAATTGTCTCCCTAAATATAATTTCCAATTCATTCTATTTCAAAACGGTATTTATCATTTCTAAACATAGTTAGATGGGAAAGGTCAACAAAACTCTCTCAAAGCCCAGGTCAGTTTGTACAGAGGCCCCTCGGGGGTGTACCAGCTCCCTGTTCACTTCACTCTATACATGATTGATAGCTTGAGTCATCATCCTAAAAATGAAATTTGCAGGCGATATTTCACTTCTTGGTTTGTTGTACAGGGACAAGAGTACCTTATTACTCAGATATCGACATGTTTGTGTCCTGTGGACAAAACGAGTCCCTAAAAGAAATAACAGGCTACAGGCCTATAGTTATTTACAACCAATCTATTGTGCAGGTCATCTTGTGCAGATTGACTGCGTGCTCACCTTAAGAGTACAAGTCCTACCAGGTTAGATCAGGGATGGGGAACTCTGGTCCTGGAGGGCCACTGTCCTGCACAGTTTAGCTCCATACCTAATCAAATACACCTAAAAAAAATCTAACCAAACTTCAGGATTGTTTGAAAATTACAGGCAGATGTGTTTGATTAGGGATGCAATGAACCTCTGCAGGACCAAAGTTTCCCATGCCTGCACTAGTTTCACGAGTTCACACTTACATACAATTAGAGTGAGACTGCTGAATATATATACACCTCTTATCGTTGATTGCTTGAGTGCTCTCCACTCGTGTTAATGATCTGAACGTGCTCCTCCCGAACTTTGTTAATAAAACATTTGTTTTTTTTTCACAAACTTTTTTAACTTTTCATGCTGACATTGATTTTCACACTCAGAGGCACCAGTTTTGTACTGTTGGTTGTTTGTGTTCCTTGACTGATCGATGCTCAATGGGTTGTGGAACTGGCCATAGCTTTTGTACATTTTATCAAAAATGAGATATATTGCTGGTATACATTTTTTTATTTTTGACAGTAAATCAGTTTTCTTGTATACAAAACAAATTACATTCTACAAAGAAAACATTCATATTCCTTATGTGCAGTGCATCAATATGAAGCAGGGTTATGCCTTGGGTAGACTTGAGTTAGTATCCCAGCTCATGTTCCTATCTCGCCCCCCTCTCTCTCCCTAGGCGGAAAAAGTGCCAAAAAGTTATATGTGAATTTCAGCTGTGCATAATAAATATTATCATGAACACAGTGTTGCAACCCAAGTTCATTGGAAATATGTGCCTCTACTTACATTTCTGCAAAACCTATACATACATTTCACCACAGATTAGAGGCAAATTATGATTACAGGGGCAGATAATTGATTAAAAAAGGGGTACGGTATGTTTGGGAGTCCAAACACGTTTTTGAAATACTCTTTAAAACAATGGCTCTCATGGCACAAGATGCTGATGCAATTTGATTTTGAACCGATCAATAGCCCTAGTTATTTGAGAATTTCTGCCAGGCTTACAGAGTTTAATCAGATATGCATCACAGATAATTGCAGTAACTGATACAATCACAGATTTCACACCTTGTAAAAACTGCCATTAAAAAATGATCAGAGTTAATTACATCTCTCCAGTTGATACAATTAACTTCTCATTAGACAGGCTCAGAAGATAACTCTCCATTGTACGTTTTAGTTAACCATCTCCTGTTAGAAAATTGAAGTGTCCCCAGGAGAAGATTAAAGTTGTTGATGCGCTTTAGTCCAAGGGGCTGTACAATATGTTACGATTATTTACAGTGAATTGTGTGAATGGGGAGATATGTATTGTAATGTACTGTGTTGCACTGATTGATGCTGTTGTGACTGATGTGCATGTCTTTGTGAGTCTATGTTAACTTTAGTCAGCATGAAATTAAAATGTATCATTTCATTTTTTTTTTTTTATGTTTTGATAATTTTTAACCAAAATATCATAGCTGGACCTTCTGGTGAAAACAACAGACTTCTTTCTGGTGACGTATGCCGGATTTCTCCAGTCATTTAGTGTGCTTAAACCATGCACCTGTAAGCTCTCAATCATCTGCCTCCACTTTTGAGTGCAATGCCTTCATTTCGAAATCCAATCAACAACCAATGCATAGAACCAAGTCCCCGTCCTACATTTTTTTCTTTTTTAAAAGTGTGTTGCACTCAGATATACACTACCAGTCTATAGTTTTGGATCAGTAAGATTTTTAATGTTTTTTAAAAAAGTATCTTCTGCTCACAAAGGCTGCATTTATTTGATTCAAAATACAAAAAAAATGTAATATTGTTAAATATTATGTCAATTTAAAATAACTGTTTTCTATTTTAATATATTTTAAAATGTAATTTATTCCTGTGATCAAAGCTGAATTTTCAGAATCATTACTCCAGTCTTCAGTGTCACATGATCCTTCAGAAATCATTCTAATATGTGGATTTGGTGTTCAAAAAACATTCATTATTATTATCAATGTTGAAAACAGTTGTGTACATTTTTTTTTCAGGATTCTTTGATGAATAGAAAGTTCAAAAGAACAGCATTTATTTGAAATAGAATCTTTTGTAACATTATAAATGTCTTTACTGTAACTTTTGATTAATTTAATTCATTTCTTTCCCAAAAAAAAAAAAAATACAAATTCTTACTGACCCCAAACTTTTGAACAGTAGTGTTTAATGTTTGAAAAGCTTTCTATTTCAGATAAATTATGTTCTTTTGAATTTTCTATTTATCAAAGAATCCTGAAATAAAATGTAGATAAATGTTTTCAACATTGATAATAATGAGAAATGTTTCTTAAGCATCAAATTAGCATATTAGAATGATTTCTGAAGGATCATGTGACACTGAAGACTAGAGTATGCTGAATATTCAGCTTTGACCACAGGAATAAATTTCAGTTTGACATAAATTATATAATAATATTTCACAATATTAGTTTTTTTTTCTTTTTCTTTTTTCTGTATGTTTAATCAAATAAATGCAGCCTTGGTAAGCAAAAGAGACTTCTTTTAAAAACATTAAAAATCTTACCGATCCAAAAATTTTGACTGTTAGTGTATTTAACAAAGATATGTTGCTTCTGTTTCATTTGGGACTTTAACTTTATGTATGGGAAAGTAATCCAAGATCAATTTCCCTGTAAAAGTACTAAAAATACATTTCAACCTATTGTATTCTAAATTAAATCCGTCATGCTGCATAAAGTTTGAAAGTATCCATTAGGTGAAAGACTCGCCTCCCGGTCACAGGCTAACTAAAGATCAATACAGAGCTCTGAAACATTAAGATAATAAATGAATAACCTCAGACTCTGAATTATAGCATGAAATGCTACAGATTTTACAATATGAGCGTTTTCTCATTTTTGTTTCAGGTGTTGAAGGAGGTGACCGTGAAGGCTCAGGCTGCTGAAAAGGTCAAAGTCGAGGTTCAAAAGGTCAAAGATAAAGCACAGGCCATAGTTGACAGCATCTCTGCAGACAAGGCCATCGCTAAAGAGAAGTTGGAGGCAGCCAGGCCTGCTCTGGAAGAGGCTGAGGCAGCATTGCAGGTCAGGAACAGTATGGAGCGATTACATGAAAGCATAGAAGAGGAGAGAATGGGAGGAGTGTGATGTTCATGGGGCATTTCGGTGCCTGCAGCTTCTGTGTAATTACATGCTGTCTATGAGGGTTTAAAAATAGACTGTGTGATGGCAGGGTTGCTGTAGGTGGTCTCATAGCAAGCAGGGGTCTGACAGCAGCCGCCTCTAACTAACCCCACACACCGTGTACAATCATACAACCACCCAAACACACACCCCACCTCTTCCCTCCACCACTGCCCACTGCATCCTTCCCATGGATCTGTCCATAATGTAACCTTGTATCATTCTTGGGACAGGAATCACACACTTTAATAATACACTCAGACAGCAATCCAACAGAATGAATAATCATAATCAGTAACCATAGTGACTAAAGAGTGGCGGGAAACTAGAACAAAGGAGACATGTGACTGAAGATAAACAAACTAAAAGTCCAAACATAACAGAACCGTGACAAGAGCATCATGTTTTCCTCAGCACAATGTTTTTCAACACTGATGATCCAAACCAACATCAGAAAGATTTTTGCAGGATGTGACATTGAAGAATGGATTAATAGCTACTGAAAATAGGTTTGCCATGAGTGGAATAAATTACATTTTTAAATACATTATAATAGAAAACAGTTGTTTTCAATTGTAATAATATTACGCAATAGTACAGTTTTACTGTATTTTTTTATCAAATAAATGCACCTTAGGTGAGCATATGAGACTTTTTTTGAAATAATTAAAAATTCTTACTGACCCCTAACTTTTGAATGGCAGTGTATGTTTAATCAAATACATTTTTTACAAAAGCTGTAATTTACAAATACAAATAAAAAGGAATGGAAATTGTTCCTGTTATAGTGTTATATTGGTTTCTATTTAAGAACACTGTGGAAAATGTTTAAATAGATCTTCTAGAACCTATGTGATTGACTATATAATTTATCCCTTTTTATGAGCTCTAAATACTTTGAAAAAATTAGATTCCTCGGATTAGCGCTTGAAGCAGGAACAATAAATGCATTGTTTAGCTTTCTGTCCATTCTGACTATTCATTATTGACTTGAGCCATCATGTCATTGTGTCCATTATCAGATGTAAACATGCCAAATTACCCCCCCCCCCCCCCTAATATTCAAGCTAAAACATGCCATCATTGTTTTTCATAAAGTTGCAAACCATGCATCATGTTAAAATCTGTTTTAGTGTGTCATGATCCTTCAAAAAACTCACAGCTGTTTCTCCTTTATATCTTTCACTAAAAAACTCTCAGCTGTTTCTCCTTTATATCTTTCACTTCTGTCCTTTCACATCTGTCATCTGTGTTCTCCCATCCTTATTTCTCCCTTTCAGTGTTTGATCTCACCTCTCTTTACCACTTCCCTTTCTATGTGCTTCATCACCCACCGACACTCTCCTTAACCCTTTATATTACCATTTAGTGTACAACCCATCCTCAGCTATCAACCCTATAACATACACCTGCTCCACCCCCCTCCTTCCCACTGGTTCAAAAGATCTTTCTACTTAATCATAAAGATAAATCCATCAAGTATTGCTCATTAAGCTGTTGTGCACTAAACTTTGTCAACCATGAGCCATAACAGCTGCCACTCGGATTAAGTTATGCACAGAGCTGCTGCATACTAGTTCCTATGTCAGAATGTTAACAAGATGTCTAATTCCCTTTCTCTCTGTCTCTTTCTGTATTTCTCTCCCTGTTTATCTGTAAACAGACCATAAAGCCATCAGACATTGCTACAGTGCGAACACTGGGCAGACCGCCCCACCTCATCATGCGTATTATGGACTGTGTATTGTTACTCTTCCAAAGGAGAGTGAACATGGTGAAAATTGATCCTGAGAAAAACTGCACCATGCCCTCCTGGCAAGAGTCACTAAAACTCATGACAGCTGGAAACTTCCTGGGCAGTCTACAGGTATTCAGGCTTAATACCAGATATTTTTTGCCCTTAGGTGATATAACTTATAATATATAGTCAAAGTTTCTTGTACCAAAAAAACAGGGTTATTTTATTTTGAATGACTATTTCCCATTCTCTGTCACCCACACAATTAAACAAGCCTTTTCTCTGCTATGAATTCTATACAATATAGTATTAACGGCTTATTTCTTCCATATCAGCCCATTAAAAAGCTTAAAATAACATTGTGACAACAAAGCAATATGTGCCATTGAAACAGTAATCATGTCTTCTAGTGAATAATAAAACCTATTTCTGTTTTTATTAATCCACTGTGATAGAATGGGCCAAGTTGCTGAACACTACGTTGTTGATATGCATGTGTGGGCGGCAAACATATGCAGTGTCTAATATATATATATATATATATATATATATATATATATATATATATATAGCTACAATACAGGACCACTGTAGTTGTAACCACTGTAGGAGTTCTACCAGTATGATTTTTGGCATTAAACCTAATTTCAAAAGCCAACAGATGGATTGACTAATTAGGTTTTTAGTCGACAGAAAATCCCTTGGGTAAAACTCTGGCACAAACAAGTTAAAATACTTGCACAAACAAGTCCAGTTTTGACAGCTAATCAATTCAATATCTTACATGCATACAGTATATTTTAAACATATTTTAAAGGCTGTCTGTTTGCTTTTAAGATAAGGTTCCATGCATGATCTCTATCTTCTCACAACTTTACAGGAGCCTGAGCAACAAATATCGAAATAATATTGTCATTTTCAAGAGATTCAAATATGTGACATATCCTGTACACCAGTATTGTTTTACTCCAGCTTTTGTTTTGTCCTCCAGCAATTCCCCAAAGACACCATCAATGAAGAGGTGGTTGAACTCCTCTCTCCGTACTTTGACATGGTAGACTTTAACATAGAATCAGCCAAGAGGGTGTGCGGCAATGTTGCAGGTCTTTGCTCCTGGACCAAAGCAATGGCTGCCTTCTTTTCTATCAATAAAGAAGTGCTTCCTTTGAAGGTGAGATCACTTGATATTTTTTCATTTTTTTCACATAATGCTGTCAAGTTATCAGTTTTTCTAACAGGCCATAATTTAAACTGTAAAAAACTATGGTTTATTTAATGAATTTCTATTATTATTTGATTATTCTTTATATGCTTTTGGTCATCATTTATTATTGTATCATCTTTTGATATAATAGTTTAATTTCAATTGGTTGCTTGAAGCCTCAGATGCACACTTGCAGATTTTAGTTGCTGTTAGTTCATGTTTGTTAGCTTCGATAGTATACTAGTACAACTTGACCACCTTTTGCAGATATGCGCATGTATTTCTTTCTGAAAATACTGAAAATACTCATGCCTCTTATATTCAGGAGCAACCCCCCACTCCCCAAATACTTAACTTCTTCAGACTAGTAATAGCAAGTAACTTTTAAAAAGCTTTTAAAAAGCAACATCTTGAGGCTCTTAAATGTAAAACGAAAGGAAAAAACACTAAAACACTTAGGACTCCAAAGTGTGACAATTTCAAAATTCAAACACAAATGCTGTGTGCAACTGAGAAACAAAAATAGCGGTTTTGTTCAGTGGAAAAGTATATCTTGTTTCCTAATAACCTGTGGTTTTCCAGGAGCTGGATCATTTATGACTCTCTCTTTCTCCATCACCCTCAGGCTAATCTGGCAGTGCAGGAGAACAGGCTGACCTTAGCTAATTTGGACCTCCAGACAGCCCAGGCAGAACTGGATGCTAAGCAAGCAGAGCTAGATGTAGTTCAGGCTGAATATGAGAAGGCCATGATGGAGAAACAGGTAACCACTGTGTTTTGATAGATTAGGGCAGTGGTGTCCAATCCAACTCCTGAAGGGTCACTGTCTTGCAGAGATTGGCCGCTAATTAAACACACTTGAATAAATATATCAAGGTCTTTGGGATTACTAGAAACTTCCAGACTCCAGTGTTGGGGCAGGTTGGCACTAAACTCTACAGTTCATTCACCCTCCAGGAGCATTATTGGACACCTCTGTTTTAGGCTCAAATGCTGCGTTCACGGTTTGTTGTTATTATCATAATTGCGAGATGACAACACGTGACGTTATACATCCTCAAGGTGATGTTACACAGGGCAACTTTTTGAGCAATGTTGCTGGGCAATGTTGCCGTCAACGGGCAACAAGATGAGACACAGGGCCCACGACCGATCTTAATTATCCAGATAGAAATGTATTTTGCCCATGTTCAATGGGAAAGTGCCCAAGCAACAATCGCTCGGCAAGATTGCCCTGCAACATTGCTCAAAAAGTTGCCCTGTGTATCATCACCTTCAGACTCTGAATTTTGCAATTTTATGGCAACAATGTCAACGGCAATATGAAGCAGTCAGGTGGTACAGTGGCCACATGGTCCTTCGGATGAGACGTTAAACCGAGGTCCTGACTCTCTGTCATTAAAAATCCTTCGAAAGAGTAGGAGTGTAACCCCGGCCTCCTGGCCAAATTTGCCCATTGGCCTCTGTCCATCATGGCCTCCTAATCATCACCCTAAATAAATCACTGACAAAATATTTGTTGAATATTTCTATGGGCCTTAAAGGGTTAGTTCGCCCATTTAAGACATGAAGTTGTATGCAATCCTTACCAGCACTATAGTGCATACACACTGACCCACTCTGTTGTCACCTCCCTGGTTAGAGTTCTGGCCGCTGGAAGTTTTTCAATAAAGTACTCCCGGTTATTTTCCGGGGCCACAAAACTGTGTGTTTTTAAGTGAAAAAATGATTTGCGTTTCAAAGCTTGATTAATTTACCACACAAAAAACACGCCGGTCAAAATTCATACCTCAGTTTTAATCGGCACTATTTTCTATCCATTTCTATCAATCCGCGCTGCTGTCAACGTCAACAGTGGGCACGTTCCGATCAGCTGCTGTTCCATAGTGTTTACACAATCGATTGACAACGACATAAAAAGTATTAAATTAACAATGGTGCGAACTTGTAAATTCCCAGGCTGTGACCACAAGGATGTGCCGGGATCAAAGTTCAGATTCCATCGTTTTCCTGTTTCGAATATAACTGTGAGCAGTGTTGGGGAGTAGTTAAGTTAGTAGCGACGCTACTAACTTAACTACATTTTTCAGTAGCTTGGCGGTAACTCAGTTGCGGTGTAGCGCGAGCAAAGTAGTAGCGGTGTAGCGCGAGCAAAAGCTACATTGCGTGTTGTTGAGCCTGCGCGAATCAGCGCGATGCAAGGATATTCTTCTTCTTGTTAGATTACAAACTATTTTTTTTGCCATTACCGCCACCTGTTGTCTAATCACGCATTTTGCGGCTAACGGTTCACTGACGTACAGAAGACCTCAAGCAAAAATTTAAGGACGCACATACAGGTGATTAATAGCCATTTTAAATGTATTAATTATCCTGCTTTGTTGCTCTCTATGTTACATCAAATTTCTATTTCTGATTTAATTACATTGAACCGCCATGATCTGTCCGCAAGTTTGTAATGAACATAAAAGACCACTAAAGTTTGCGTCATCATGTTTGTCAGTTAAACAAAAAATGTAATCTTAGTTTTTTTATCGCACGAAAAAGGCTTTGATCTAATTAAATTGGTGTATAGATTTGTTGTGACTGGTTTCAGAGCGAACCGAACTGTGCTCACAAGCAGCTTGTGATTCAGGTTCTTCTTTCACAGTAAATTCTGCGAGCTCCATCACTGCATGTGAGCGAGTTTAACGTGCATTTGTCAGTGCCACATGTGAGCGGTTGTTCAATGTATTTTCTTGCCAAAATGCAACCATCTCACAATCTGTATTTTTGAGAAAAAGTCTATACATGCAATTTACGTTGGATGTATATTTTGTTCTTGCAATGTTGTTTTTGTTGCAATTTTGCACTTTTGACACACAGTCTGAGATATTTGAGTGTTGTGTGTAATAAAACAATAAAAATTATAATTGTATTGCATTGTTTTAAACACTAAATATTTTACTTAAAACATTCCTCAGACACTTATTCAGTTATTTTCAGCTACTTTTTGATCGTAACTTGTAGTGTAGCTAACTACTTTTCCAAAAGGGTAGCTGACTGTAGTTTAACTACTTTAACTTACGAGTAGCTTTTAGCTTGTCAAACTACAGTTTCAAAGTAGCTTCCCCAACACTGACTATGAGACAGCTTTGGCTGGTTGCCATCGGCTGGCTACTCTGCGGGAGCTAAAATATCCAGAATCAAGGATTTTCGTGTGTGTAGTGCTCACTTCAGCGAAGACGATTACATCCCCAACCAAGGAGGAAAAGGAAAATGAAAGAGTTTTGCTGTAGCCTACCAGTACCACGGATAAGCTCTATTTACTAACTTTATGATCCCATGTCTAAACTGTACGGTAAACAAGCTGATGTTTAGACTCCATTATAAAACACGTGAAAAGATGTCTAATATAAAAACAGTATATAGGGATATTGGTACAATTTGCTAAAAACGCACAGTTTTGTGGCCCCGGAAAATAACCGGGAGTACTTTATTGAAAAACTTCCAGCGGCCAGAACTCTGACCAGGGAGGTGACAACAGAGTGGGTCAGTGTGTATGCACTTTAGTGCTGGTAAGGATTGCATAAAACTTCATGTCTTAAATGGGCGAACTAACCCTTTAAAATCCAGCTGGAGCCCAAATAAAATGAACCACAATCCAGATTTTTCCTATTATCTTTCTAATTATTCTGTGAAAAATGGTGAATCAGCTGTCATTTAGTGCCTGAAGTAAATACCAAATCACTCATTAGCATTTTTGCATATAATTTGGATGTAATGAGCAATTTTGCAAACAAACCTAAAACATCTTGCAGATGAATCATTCAGGCTTGTACTCTGTGTTCCTCTACAAAATTAATACTAACTTTATAAATGGTTTGAAGCAAACATCAATGTTCCAGTTCACAATGTATAACGAGCCTTCCTAACATTTTATAATTTAGTTGATAATTGTGTGATTAACAGCTTGCGACTGACTGATCCTTTTCTGGTTGATTGCGTCAGGCCTGATCATACCTAAGAGAACAGATGTTTACTTAAACCAATGATTGAATAAACTTACGAATTGACTTTAAACACTTTAATTAGTTTTCTTAATTTACTCATTTCCACATATAAAGAAGTGATCATCTGTACCCTAGGAATTAAAATGAAGAAGGGCATGTGCTCTTGACATGTAAGACCCATAGTCATCAGTCAGTCAAGTTCGACGTTACATCCGGTGACTGATGAATTGGGATCTAGTCTGAGAGCCCAATCACCTTTGAGTGTAAACAGAACATTGCGAGCGAGATTTGCATCGCAAACCACTCCTCGTGAAGCGGGTATATAAGGAAACTTGCAGCACTCGCTCATTTTAGCTTTAGCTTCGGAGCAGAGCGTTTAGTTTGATGCAGCTGTTTAATTAACCATTTGCAGTATTCTACAAAGCCGGAAGAAGCTCTCCAGAAAGTGTTGGTGTGGTGTGGTCCCACTCCTGTGCCTTTCTTCCCAGAGGTGCATGTCATGAGAAGGTCACAAAGTTGTGGAAGGTATCTTTTTCTGCCGAAATCGCTCCGGCGCCTCCTCCTCTCTCACTACCCTCGATGGTGGGGCTGCCAAAGGGTACCGGGGTGGAGAATCTTTTGTTGAATTTGGTACCCAAATTCTCAGTAAAAGAGCAGTTTTCTCTATCTCCGGGTCCCAAGAGGTGTAAATGGCAATGTGCGACACTATGCCTTGCCACTCTCATTCCCCTCAGCAGGCAGTGGTGTGTGGTTTGAGGATGCCTTCTCACATGACCCCTGCCAAAACATGGAGCCAGGTAGGTGTTGCACTGCACACTCTGTCCACACTCTGGGTAGATGTGCCTTCCGGGTCGGCCCCTGTGCCCACGCTGCCGCACTGCAGGTACGTCGGTAGTCCCTCTGACCCTGCTTGTACGGCATCTGGAAGTCTGACTAGCGCTTTCCAGCCCATCTCGCTGGCTCAAACTCAGCTATGCGATTCAGTTCGCCCGGCCTCCCCCCAGGTTCAGCGGCGTCTAGTTCACCTCACTGGCGGACAAGGACACTCCTGTCCTGCGTGCAGAGATCGCAGTACTACTGGCGAAGGATGTGATAGAGCCTTATAGACAGTGTTTTACAGCCTGTACTTCATTGTACCCAATAGAGGCAGAGGGTTACGACCAATCTTGGACCTGCGAGTTCTGAATCGGGCCCTTCAGAAGCTCCCGTCCAAGATGTTTACGCAGAGACGCATTTTCGAATGCATTCAACCCCAAGATTGGTTTGATGCATTCAACCTGAAGGACGCATACTTTTATGTTTCGATTCTCCCTCGACTCAGGGAGACTCATTTCTACACTTTGCATTCGAGGGACGTGCATATCAGTACAAGGTCCTCCCCTTTGGACTATCACTGTTGCCTCACATTTTCACAAAGGTCGTGGAGGCAGCCCTTGCCCCTCTGAGGGAACAAGGTGTTCACATACTCAACCACCTCAACGACTGGCTCATCCTGGCACACTCTTTTCCTTGCAGTTGCAGGAAGTTGCAGTTGTGCAAACACAGGGACTTGGTGCTGAAGCACCTCAGCCATCTAAGGCTTCGTGTCAACTGGAAAAAGAGTAAGCTCTCCCCCACGCTGAGTATCTCTTATCTCGATATGGAAATGGACTCGGTAAACATGACAGCATGTCTCATGAACGATCATGCTCAGTCAGGGCTGAACTGCCTGACTTCATTCAAGGGCAGGACGGCGGTTCCACTGACACTGTTCAGAGGCTCCTGGTGCATATGGCATCCGCAGCCGCAGTCACGCCGCCCAGGATGCATCATATCAGACCACTTCAGCACTATGGAATGGCACAGTGGCACACACTGGGTGGCAATCACACTGGCCTGTCGCCAAACCTTCAGCCCGTGGTCAGTCCTTGCTTTTCTATGGGCCTTCTCAAGTATGCATTTCCCCTAGTGTACTAGTACTTCAGAACTGTGCAAGGTCAGGGAGGACAAGGAGCAGGTCTTATTATTTGCGCCGTACTGGCCCAACCGGACCTGGTTCCCAGAACTGATGCTGCATAACCTGATCAACAGGTTCCTGAGGAGCGCGAGGAGGCTGAATCCTTCCTGACCTCACCTTATACCCTCTTGGGACCTCTCCTTGGCCTTTGTCTGTCTCTCAGAGAGCGACATTCGACCCTCTGCAGTCAGTAGAGCTGAAGATAATGTCTCTCAAGACAGCGCTACTGACTGCGCTCACTTCTGTCAGGAGATGACCTGCAGGCATTTTTAGTTGACGAATCATGCCTAGAAATTCTGGCCAGCCAATTCTCGCATAATCCTGATACCTCAGCCTGGATTTGTGCCCAAGGTTCCCACCACCTCCTTCCAGGATCAGATGGTGAACCTGCAAACGCTGCCTCTGGAGGAGGACGACCCAGCCCTTGCTCCGCTCTGTCCTGTTTGCAATTTGCGCTTGTACGTGGACCGCATGCAGAGCTTCAGGACCTCAGACCAGCTCTTTGTCTGTTATGGAGGCCAGCAGAAGTGAAAGATTGTCTCCAAGTAGAGGTTGTCCCACTGGATTGTGGATGCCATAGTCTTGGCGTATCAAGCTCAAGACCAGCCTTGCCCCCTTAGGTTGAGAGCTCACTCCACTCGGAGTGTTGTCTCTTCCTGGGCATTGGTGTATGGTACCTTGCTGGCAGACATTTGTAAGCTGTGGGCTGGGTGACACCTAACATTTTTGCAAGGTTTTACAATCTTAGAGTAAAGTCTGTGTGTACTGGCTACAAGTAGCTAGTAAGTGGGCGGACCCGCTCAGTGTCTCGCTTGCGGTGCCATTTACACTCGAAAGGTGATTGGGCTCTCAGACGGGATCCCAATTCGTCAGTCACCTGACGTAACGTCTCCGTTCCCTCCTTCAGGGAACGGGAGTTACATTAGTAACCTAGATGTTATCTTTTGATGCAGTTTTGAGTCTGGACAGTCTTGTGTCCCATTTCCACTTAATCTACCAATAACTTCCTTTTACCTGTAATGGTCATATCTAATAAAAGGCAAAACGTTAAACTGCACAACATTTTGTTTAAAGATAGATATAAGCTAGTGTTGTGTTAGTTCTCACAGATTCAATTTAGAGTATCAAATGGAAAGTAACACTAGAGATATAATAAAATGTTGATAATAGAATAGATAATAGAATAATAGATGCAAGAACATTTTGATAAACTTTTATGCAAATTAAAAGTGATTTAAGGTTTTCAAGGTTTTTAGTGGTTTAAGTTTTTTTTTTTTTGGTAATACCATGCATACAATGTCTGTACTAACTAATATCACTTAAATATGTGTCCTGAGAAACCCCACCTGTCTATTAAATACACATGAATTTTGTTAGATCACATTAAATGACACTCAATTGAATTCACACTCTCACTCTTGATAAGAGTCAATAAATGTGAAGAAGCACACACCTGCACAGTGACAGAATGAATCTTTTTTTTTTTTTTTTTACCTCCTCACCTTCTTTCTCTATCAGACTTTACTAGAGGATGCAGAACGCTGTCGACACAAGATGCAAACGGCCTCTAGTCTGATCAGTGGGCTGGGAGGAGAGAAGGAGCGTTGGACACAGCTTAGTAAAGAGTTTGCTGCTCAGACCAAAAGACTAGTTGGTGGGTTACATAAAACCTTCAGGGTTTTTCCAGAACATACAATTTGGATGATAGAACAGGCAAAAATACCTCATAGACCTGAGCCATATCAAGGAACCAGAATATAATAGAGACTTGGAGTTGGGCTCTTTTGACTTTCTGTTAGAACGGTGTCGTGTTAGCGGCCCCTAAGTTAATAACTAATTATCTTTGCAACGGAAGTGAATCAATCAAAACTAACTTTAGCTGGACAATAACTTTAATCTAGAGCTGCTGTAAAGCCAAAACAATCTTTGTTGCTTTATTTTCCTATTATCACTGTAAAGCTGCTTTGAAACAATCTATATTGTTAAAAGTGCTATAAATGAAGATGACTTGACTTGGGCTGGTAAGCAGCCACCTAGCATTGCCGTAGCAACCACCTAGAACTTCCTAAAGTGCCCTCATGCTGAGTAGTGGTGTGTTATTACAATTACTACTGTTGGGACAATTTTTGCCTATAGAAACTGATAAAATGGGTGTAGTCATACCTTTGACTTACATTTATGAAGGAACCCAAGCCGACTTGGGCCAGTAATTAACAACCATAGCAACACCCTAGTAACTACCCAGGTGACCCTAACAGTTGCATTGCAATGCACTAAAACCATATAGCAGTGACATGGCAACAACCGATAACCTGTAGAATTCTAACTGCAAGATCATTGTATACCACTTATATTTGAACTATGCATGAGATTATTGAAATACCACTCATATTTACTTCAGAAAACGTCAAAAACTAATGACATTTGTTATTATTATTATTATTATTAAATTTTACATTTCCCATGCTCAGGTGATGTGCTGCTGGCTACAGCCTTCCTGTCCTACTCTGGGCCTTTTAACCAAGAGTTCCGCAACCTTCTTCTCACTGATTGGCAGAGAGAAATGAAGTCCCGCCGAATACCTTTTAGGACCAATCTGAATCTCACTGAGATGTTGATTGATGCTCCAACAGTAAGTGAATGGAACTTACAGGGGCTCCCCAATGATGACCTGTCCATCCAAAATGGGATTATTGTTACAAAAGCTGCCAGATTTCCCCTGCTGGTTGACCCCCAGACCCAGGGAAAGATCTGGATCAAGAACAAAGAATCCAAGAACGAGCTTCAGGTGACCACTCAGAATTAATGACTTGTGCATTAATAACAATATGATTTTGCACAGTGGGCTTCATCAGTGTTCATTATTTAATTTTGTAGCATGCTTATGTAAACAAAAAAAGTTGTTAGGTTTTACAGTTACTAATAAAAACTTTTACATTTACATTTAAATTACATTTGTCTGTGTGCATAAAATGCTACACAGACATCCAGTTAGTCATGCTGGTCAATGGAAAAAGTAGCTTGTTACTGAAAATACTGAGAAGCTGCTGTTTTTAATATTTTTTTTAGTGTTGCTATTACAAGTAAATGTACAATAACTTGATACATTAAACATCTGCAGATTTAAAAGTTTAACATTCATATTCTTGTGAATCATGTTGAAATCTAATTGAATATGCACAGCTTGCATTGATGCATGAGTTCTTTTTAAGAGGTCAAACACATTTTTCAATGGTATGACCTCATAACAAATCAACTCCTCCTCTGGTAATAGCTTTCCCCAGTAACAGAACTTGAGCTGGGTCAGTAAAGAGGTCCTGCTGTTTTCACAGATCACCTCACTGAATCACAAGTACTTCAGAAACCACCTAGAGGACAGTTTGTCTCTAGGGCGTCCCCTACTGATAGAGGATGTTGGGGAGGAATTGGATCCTGCTCTGGACAATGTCCTGGAGAAGAACTTCATCAAGACTGGGTCCACATATAAGGTATTGTTAGATGAGCTCAATAAGCAAAAGATGAGTTTGGTTGCTCAATCAACATTTTCTGAAGGTTATGCACCTTTTTCACTGACTTATTTTAAAGAGTTTCATTTTTCATTTTGTACCCTATTCATAGATAGCATGCCAAAAACATAATGCTTATTTGTATGCATTTTCTCCTGTATTTTACTATCAAAAGTTCTCATATATAAACAAATATAGTGTATGGTTCGGAGTAAATGGGGACATTGTCATTAAAGGGAACATCATTGTCCTCAGCAGTTCCAGTGATTTAAAATAAAGACATGTTGCCATATTTTTGATAACATTTTTGCTAGGAAATGAGCGAGATTGCTTTGCGTAATGAGAAAATTCTCTATATTTGTACAGAACCTCTGCTCCTCATTATTTACAAAACTAAATATAGAGAAAACAAATTGGAATTGTATTTAACATCCTGTCCTTTATTATACTTTATATTGGAAAGATATCTAAAGCGTACAAAATCATAGAGAAGCAGGACATAGCAAGTACTCTAAAAGAATAGTTCATAATTAAGAACCTAAAAAAAGATATAGTGCTGTCTCTGTGCTTTTTCAGTTCCTAGTCGAGGTGATGACATCAGCTGCTCAAGCTGTTTAGTGTTAGTGTGGGACACGATTGTGAGTGACAGTCGTAATCTTTCGGGCATCTTTCCTTGATCTCATTATCAAAAATCCAGTCGTTTGAAAAAGGCTTTGCTTCATCACACACAGCAGCTGCTTCACACGTTCAAAAAAGAAGTGGAAATAGCAAGCAGCAGTGAGAGCTCTGACAAGTTTAACTACTCAGCTCTATTAATACAAAGGTGCAAACACCTGATCACACTTTTTTTTATAGCAGAGACCGAATGGAAGACGTCGCTTTATCATTGTCAAACCACTGCATAATCACATCACAACCGTGCAGTCTATTTCCGCTAATTGGCATGGAAATAAAATTAGTTACTCCCTGTTGAGATAATTGGCATATTATTTTAAACAACTTCACCAACACCTTTTATGTTAGGAAGGTCATTATTAACACAGCTGTTATTAGCTGTCTCTAACTTCTCTCTAAGGATCTTCTGATGTTCAAATGTTTGTTATTCTTTAGTCAAGTCAGGTCAAGTCAAGTCATCTTCATTTATATAGCGCTTTTAACAATGGATTGTTTCAAAGCAGCTTTACAGAGATAAACATATCATTTAAGGTAACAGATTGTTTTGGCGTTATAGCGGTTCTTGAATAATGTTACTTCCAGCTAAAGTTAACTTTGATTGATTCACCTCCGTCGAAATGATCAGACTTTAAACGCGAACCTGTGATTAACGCTGACGGCGTTCACATGCTCATTCAGAATTCTATAGTTATGTGCTTTTTAAAATATGTGCGCAGGTTTGTAATTCATACAACCCAGCCTAAACAAACTACTTTTCTTGCCTATAAATTTTGATACAGAATTTTGTTTTATTTTATCACTTCGGGGTACGCGAGCCGGAATTCACAGCGCTTTATCTGTAGAGTGGGAAAGGGATCCTCCATAGGGAGAGGATAGTGGATACTTCAGCACTGCATTGTCATCGGGTCCAGGCAAAGCTCCCTCGTCAGATCTGGACACGGCCTGGATCCGGCAGGCTGCGGGAAAACCTCGGGATAAACAAAGAAGCATCTTGAGTTATTTTTCTGTCATCCTCTAGTGTAGGGGTGTCCAAACTCGATCCTGGAGGGCTGATATAGTTTGTCTGATGGTTTATTTTATTTTATTTTATTTTTTATTAAAGCAGCTCTTCACCTGGACTTTGAATTCTGATCTGTGACTCATTCATGCCATCAGGTGAAAGTAGGTGATAAAGAAGTGGATGTAATGAAGGGTTTCCGTCTATATGTGACCACCAAACTGCCCAATCCAGTATACACTCCTGAGATCAGCGCACGGACATCCATTATCGACTTCACAGTTACTATGAGGGGCCTGGAAGATCAGCTACTGGGCAGAGTTATTCTTACCGAGAAACAGGTATGGGCCCTTTGAACTGATATGTGCAAAAAACAGCTGTGGGAATGATCTGAAATGTGTGTTGGGGGCACTCTTATACTTTTATAGCTTGGCTTGTGAATATTAATTAGGGATGTAACGTTCACCCATTAGTCCTTGCTGAAAGGCATGTAAGTGGCCCTTTGCCAAAATACTACTCACCACTTGACCATTTGTTCAGTCAAAGTGACCAGAGGGCAATGGCTTCTGCTTCCTGTTTAAGGCATCATTGTAATTGACCACTGTTTTTTGTAAGATAAATTTACTGGTTTTTTTTTTTTCTCACATTTGTATGTTAATTGTACTGTAATTTTAGATAAGCATGCAATGTTAAGTTTTAAATTATGCATTAGGAAAGGCTATTCAAACCTTCTGGTGGTGCATTCAAAGGCGCAATTTATTCAGAAACAGCCGGGTGTTCCTCATGAAGGTCCCTACGGTCCTTAGAGGGAAAAAAAAACAACAACAACAACTAAACATTAACATCCCAGAGTTGTTTCTATGACAGAGCAAGCAAGAGGGAGAGAGCACTTCTGTCATTTTTAGGGTCACTGGACAAAGAGCGTGAATTGTGAATCTCTGTACTCTGAAAGACCATTAACGTTCAACATAGTAATAGAGTCTCAAGGGCTTTATCTCACAAATCTCTGTTGTTTCTTCTTCAGCACTGCAAAAACCATTCCCTGCAAAACATTGATTCATTCTTAATATATATTTTTGTAATTTTTCAAGTAAAAAAAACAAAAAAAACAGAACCAGACTGAGACCGAGATCTCTTTTTCAGCTGAGCCCTGTGAAACATGTAAACATATACAATATCATACACTAAAAATGCATACACAATGAAGACAACCAAATCAACAAAAACAATCACAAACACATAAGACATCATATAAATCCTCCAATACATTTTTAAATTGGGCCAGGGACATAAGATTGTTTATCTGAAGTTTGATCTGCAATTTATTCCATATATATGGGGCAAAATAACTAAATGCAGACCTACCCAGTTCTGTTAAGATTGATGGGGTCTTTAATGTAATCCACCTTTGGGATCTTGTTAAAATATTTGTATGTCTAATAAAAAGCAAAGAAGTTATGTAAGGAGGTAATTGTAAAAGAAGAGCTTTGTAAATAAAAAGGAGAGCATGTTTCTCACGTCTCACAGCAAGAGAGGTCCATCCCACATGTTGGTATAAAATACAGTGATGAGTTTTATAGTTATCACCAGTGATAAACCTAATTGCACAGTGATATAGCATCCAGAGATTTTAATGTAGCGGTAGAAGCGTGCATATAAATTATATCACCATAATCTAAAACAGACATAAAAGTGGCCTGAAGATGATTTCACCAAAGATGCGGAGCTTGCTCTGAATTCTTCCAAGCAATGAAAGCTCCAACAGCTGTCTTTGTTCAGCATCAAGTTCCTGCCACTCTGCCCGATCATTTGCCTTCGGCAGGGGCGGACTGGCCATCTGGCAGACAGTGCACTTTCCCGCTGGGCTGACGTGCCCGCTGGGCCGATACATCTCATACTTTTTTTTTTTTTTGTCTGAACGGCCCATAAAACTTATACATCGGCGGCCTATTCTTTTAGTTTTGTTTTGCTTAATTGACGGCACTCGGGTCTTTGTGCCGGCGTAATGCATTTGTCAAAAAATAAAGTCGGTGTACCGGCCCGTGACACGCGTAGATCAGCGGCCCATTGGTTATTTTCTTAATTGACACTGGGCTGGCCCAATCATATCTTTAAACACCTCCCCCTTTGGGCTCTGCTTCTCAACTCTGCTCAAAATAGTCAGAGAGATGGAGAAGAAACGCAAGGGAGGCGCAGAGAAATTGCGTGAAAAAAGAAACAGGCCCTTCAGGCAGACAGATATGTTTTCTGCAGCAGCAGAACCTTCATCAGCTCTTCATCATGGCTGATGATGATAGTGGTGGTGGTGGTGGTGAGGAGGATAGGGAGAGGGAGAGTGAGTCTAGAGCTTGCGGTAAGCAGAACTGCTTTCAAAACATGAGTCTAGGAGACCCATTATCTCTTGATAAAAATGAGCCAAAAACTCAAGTGTTGGACAAACTATCTGTTTGCGAAATTATGGTGATAACACTGCAGTAAAATATATGCATGCTTCGCTCTATGACTACGTCAGTTTTGGCTTTATACATTTGTGCGCGCAGGTGTAGCTGGCTAGCAAGCTATAACATCTTAGTGTTACCGTCAGAACAGCTAGTTTACACATTTTGCACAACTGGCTAAGACAATTAAATATTTTTTTTATGTCTCCGATACATTGTCTTATTGAAATTGAGAACATTATTTTGTTAACCACCATTCATCAACAATAAAAGTGAGTCAGCTGGCAGTATTCTTGCTTAGTTCATTATTTATTAAAGGCTGTAGTGTGAATAGTGTATTTTTAGGATCTGACAAAAATGTGTTTGTGAGGTAGGTTTTTATGGACAATATACTAAAATGAAATTGAGACATCCACACACCTTTATTTGTTTATTTATTTAACAACGTTTTGTCCATTTCATATATGGTATTGTTATTGCCAATGCACCTTATAGCTTGTTTTAGGATTCATCACTGTGGAGTATACAGTTTAATTGTATTAATAAATCAAAAAACGTTAAGTATTTAATGTGGAAACTCTCACTCATATCTGCTTACTCATTATACGGCTTTAGTGGTTTTAAGGAGTAGGAGTTGGTATACATATTCAAGGGTGCATACAGATTGGTGGTGTTTATGATCATATGTAGTGGGCCAGTCTGGGCCAAAATGCCAGGGCCGATTTTCTCGTTGTTGTTATCCATTTCTGTGGTTACCTGTGATCCGGTCCTGGCTGGCCCATCTTGCACCCCACCTCTCAGAGGGCCTTCTGGTTGTCTTCTCTTCTCTTGCTTCCTAGGGCTTCCAAGTTTCTAAAAGATAGAAACCGCCCATTCCCCATGTCTTTCCTGCTGTCACCTGGTCTTTCCTAGTTGTCCACCTGTCACCTGTCCTTTCAAGGAAGTCACTGGTTCACCAGGTTGTTTAAATTATAACACAGATGAGATGTTCTACCTGCATGGCTTTTCAGCCTGACGCACCTCCTCCGGTGCCATTAGGCCAGCTGCAAGGTCGTCAGCTAACCTAATGGCAGTATACATACAGTATACTCACATAAAGCAATATATACTATATAGCAAATCTTGGCTGCGTGATTGTTTATATCGTTGCAAAAATGTAAACTGTATTATTGCATAGCTCTCTCTACTCGTGTAAAGCGACATACTGTATACTATATACTGTAGCAAACTATATTATCGCCCAGCTCTAATCTGCTAAGTGTGCTTATAAAACATGAAGATATTATACATTTTAGCATTATGATTTTCTGTAAAGCTGCTTTTAAACAATACAAATACATTTAACATTGGCTAGTATTGTTTGTTTGTTTTTTCTTGTGTAAGGCTAAACCTAACAATTTTTATTCTCAAAATTAAATGAAAGATGAACATAATGGTACCTTTTTATGGTGTTTGATATAGAAGAAATGTACATAGCACCTTAAATTAGAGTCCACGGGTTCTTTATGTCAAGTTCAAGAAACACCTGAATCAAAGCACCAGAATCTTGCAATGCTGCACATTGTTATAGAGAATCGCTGTAGTCTTAGCACATTTCAGACTAGCACAGTCAGATGGGCTTTTATGGAGCCTGCAGATTTCCAGGTAGCGAAAATTAAAGTGCCATTCAGAACATATTCACTGCTGGACATTGATTTGTCAATCAGGAATAAGGGCCTGACATGTGTGTCGCCTTTTTACACTCAGTATAATAAGAGTACAGATCCACATCCCACCCAGCCCAGCGCCGATCTAGATTATAATAGCTTCAGGCTAGTTAGTTGTCTCTGCCTGATGGGGAACTGCGTTTTAGACTATTAATATCGAAAAGGGACATTTGGACAGCAGGGAAAAAAAGACTGGTACTATTACAATTTTGAAAGCTAACTGAGCAAAATGGGCTGCATAATATACTATCATACTAATGTGAAGTTGGAAAATCATGCAGTTTACTCTGGCCTCTTGGCTCAGCAGCCTGAATGATGTTCACTGGTATGTTATTTCAACGTTTTTACATTGAAGGCTTACTTCACTGCATTGAAAAATATAAGTCATTGACTTGTCATGCACTGCATATTTACTAAAGAACATTTCCACTAAAGTACTTCTGACAGAGAACTATTTTTAGTAGAAAGAGTAGAAACAGGAAATTGCTGTTGACAGACCATTTGATGTTGCTGGGAGGGTTACATTAAAATGTAAGGGTTACACAAAAAATTGAGGGTTACACAAAAAACTCTTTTTCAATATGTGTTTGACCTTTTTTAAAACCCTGAATGTTCAAAGTAATGTCAGTTAAAATGTAAAATATTGTAAAATGTTTTAAACATTCTACGACAAATAATGTATTTAAGGGTTAATCAATTGGTGCCATCTTTCAGGACAAGTCAAGTCACCTTTATTTAAGGGTTAGTTCACCCAAAAATGAAAATTATTTCATTAATGACTCACCCTCATGTCGTTCCAAGCCCGTAAGACCTCCGTTCATCTTCGGAACACAGTTTAAGATATTTAAGATTTAGTCTGAGAGTTTTCTGTCCCTCCATTGAAAATGTATACACTGTATACTGTCCTTGTCCAGAAAGGAAATAGAGACATCATCAAAGTAGTCCATGTGACATCAGTGGGTTAGTTAGAATTTTTGAAGAATCGAAAATACATTTTGGTCCAAAAATAACAAAAACTACGACTTTATTCAGCATTGTATTGTCTTCCGGTTCTGTTGTCAATCCGTATACATGGTAATACAGTCAATTAGTACATGCAACTAACCCTAAACTAAACCCAAACCTTACAAATATATGTGGTTAATTGATATTACTCTGTACTTAATTGTGTAATTACACTGTAAAAAGGACACCTTAAAATAAATTGTAACCTAAAACAATAAATTGTTATTACAGTATATTTCTACAATGTGTGTCAGGGTTCTGTCACCTCTGTTCTAGTTTTTCCCTGGATCTATGGTGACGGGATCTTGACACCCCTATTAGTCTTGTTATGTGTGAGCACACAGCTTTGGCTTTGTTTGTGTGGGCTTGTGTCTGTTATGTTTGGTGTGTACGGAGCATGGTGTCTGGATCCTGACACTTCGGTCTAGTCTTGGTTCAGTGTCAGTGTTGGGGTCCTGACATCCATGCTCTGTGCATTCTGTCAGTCTTGCATGTTGTTTTCTGTTTGAGCACATGATACATCTTCTTTATTTTTTTTATTTTTTTTTTGCCATGCACACTTCAGTCTTGCTAGACTGTCTTTGTGTCTGTGTGCAATGTGCTCTTCTTGTCTGTCTCTCGTCTTGGCCCTGCCCCCCTTGTTACCTTGTTATTAGTTCAATTGCCCTACTTGCTTTCCTTCGTTACCCTCTTTATTTCCTTCCCTACTTAATCTCCCTGTCTTTTGCTGGTTTGTTGTGGTTATTCACAGTGTATAGATGTTCTGTTTGTCTGTTCATGCAATCCTGTTTTCACCTGTGCTCCCCCTCGGTCCTGCCTTCCTGCACCCGGTCCCATTTTGTTGGCTTTTGTCTGCCCTGACTGTTTTTCACCGGCTGGGTTCTTTTTGTTTTATGTTTACTATGTAAAGGCTATTGTTGACTCTGCGACTGAGTCCTGCCTCCATCTCTCATTCTCACCTGGCTAGCAAAGTGATATTTGTTTTGGTTTGGCTGGATTCCAAAAATATTTGCATGAATTTAAAGTGGATCAGGGCTGTATAGCCCACAAAAGAGCATTTTAGAAAATTACTTTTGTAAATATTTTCATAACTTAAATCTTTCATGTCATGGATGACTTTTTAATGTATGTAATGAAGCTTACACTGTAAGTGACAAAGAAAACAGGCAGTTAAATCGTTAATCACACTAATGTGAAAAATGTAATATCATATTGTAAAGAACATGTTTGAACTGAATTGAATCAATGTTGAACTGACTTGAGCTGAATAATGATACTTGTCTTCTGTAGAGCTGCTTTACAGCAGAATTTTAATTCGTATCATGTTTGATGAAGTTTGCATTGCTGATCGTTGTTTTCCTGTTTATTACTGTGAAACTGCTTTTAAACAACCTGTATTGTATAAAGCACTGAATAAATAAAGGTGACTTTACTTAAAGCTGTTTGTGTGTGGGGAGTAGGGGTGGAACGGTACATGTATTCGTATCGAACCGAAACGGTACGGGCGTCACGGTTCGGTGCACGAATTTACACGGAGAATACACGGTATAAAAATAAATAAAACTCGCGTGCAAATTAATTAATGTAATGCGGAACTACCGTTAGATACGCGGGTTCTTTAGGGACACATAATCTGTACAATCGGCTTAGCTCTGAACGCGCGTTCACTTCAAACGTTGGCTTTATACGCGCGTCCTATTCGCTTTGGACTAGCGTCGAATTAGACGCGAATTTGACGCTCTATTCGTGTTTGGTGTGACCGCATAATGAACGCTGCGATGTCAAGATTGCAATGCTGGACTGTGTCTGTGTGTGTGTGTGTGTGCGCGCGCGAGAGAGAGGCGAGATCGAACTGTGTGTGTGTGTGTGTGTGTGTGAGAGAGAGAGAGAGAGAGAGAGAGAGAGAGAGAGAGAGAGAGAGAGAGAGAGAGAGAGAGGCGCCCGCGGCCCGACCGAACAGTGGAAACATAAAAAAAAAACATACTCCGTCATTTTGTTCATACAGATCATTAAACCTGCAAAGTGTTTACTTATATTTGTGTACACTCGCAATAAAACACAACATTGTGCACACTGTAAACTCTTGTCAAACTGTAACCTACAACTGTCACTCAACCAAAATCACACACACACACTGTTTTAAAAGAAAAACATAATCCAACTCCATTTCAAAACAGTCTGTGGGTCCCATCTTTTGGACATTCATCATATTGCATTGGTTTTCATTTCTTGTCCTCGGAGCGCTAATCTTACACACTCTACATTGATTAAAAAAGAAAATCGAATGTGTTTTTAATGGTAGTATTATTTTAACAGAAATCAATTATTTATAATTCAGATGAGAATAATGTTACATTGTTAATTAATAATGTTAATTAAAATTAAGGAAAACAAATATATTGATCTGAAATATAGCAAATTAATTTTAAATTAATTCAGGTACAATTACCAAACATATCGCAAGGTCTTTTTGTCTTTTCATTAATTTAATTAATAAACTAATTATATAAAACTATTGTCAGTGCACTACAAATAAACTGGTTCTATGCCTTTATATAATAAAACTTATTTAAAAAATACAATGCCTTCTGCATTTTTGTTCTGCTTTTCCCTCCATTGTACCGAAATCGTACCGAACCGTGATGTCTGAACCGAGGTATGAACCGAACCGTGACTTCTGTGTACCGTTCCACCCCTAGTGGGGAGAAATGACTATGTGTTGTTTTGGGATTTTCAGGAACTGGAGAAGGAGCGGACCGACCTGCTGGAGGATGTGACGGCCAATAAACGTAAAATGAAGGAACTAGAGGATAATCTACTTTTTAGGCTGACCAGCACGCAGGGCTCCCTGGTGGATGATGAGAGCCTCATCACAGTGCTGGGAAACACCAAACGCACGGCAGAGGAGGTCACACAGAAACTCCAGATCGCTGCTGAGACTGAGATCCAGATCAATGCGGCCCGCGAGGAATACAGACCCGGTAGGCACTTAGAGCTTATCTTTCCTTTAAAGGGATAGTTCACCTAACATTTATCCCATAATTTACTCACCCTCAAGCCATCTTAGGTGTATTTGAGTTTCTTTTTTCAGCCAAACACAATCAGAGTTAAAAAAATATATCCTGGCTCTTCCAAGCTTTATAATGGGAGTGAGTAGAGCCTGAGATTTTGAAGCCAGAAAAAGCGCATCCATCCATCATAAAAGTAATCCATACGGCTCTAGGGGGTTAATAGAGGCCTTCTGAAGTGAAGCGATGCATTTTATAAGAAAAATATCCATATTTAAACCTTTATAAGCTATAATCACTGGCTTCCGGTATCGGCCGTAAGCAAGTCAAGTTCCAGCCGAAGAGTGAACTTTTTTGAATAGTTATTTTTGGTCCCTTTCCCTATACCTGTAGGGCTTTTTTCAAAGATGCGTAAAGAAATTTGATTAATCTTTTCCTCTAGTTTGTCAGTCTTATGATGTGAAAATTTAAACAGTAAATTATCAGAATATCCACAATCTGTAAAACTCACAGATTTCTGCAAATAGAAACCTTTGATCGAGTTGACACATGGTATTAATATTAAGGCTGTCAAGTGATAAAATGTTTTAATCTAATTAATTACATGATGTGCCGATTCATTAATCAAATTAATCGCACATCAAACTTTGCTTTTTTTTTGCTGAACTATCCCCAAAGTATGAAATTATTATTATTATTTATGAAATAAAAACTGCCAGTAGGTGGCGGTAAATGTCTAAATTAGTAAGTCATTGAGTCATGCATGCATTTGATTTGTTCAAACAGCTGATTCATTCAGGAATCAGAAATGCTTTCTTTATGAATGGGCCACTGAATCATTGGTTCACCCGATTAATTGATTCAAAATGCAGCAGCAGATACCTTCAGAAATAGCTTCAGAAACGTATTCACCTGCAGGCACAATTTGAAAAACATTCTGTTCTGACAGTCACCTTAAAGAGCACCATCTTCCGGATGAGACATTATCCTGAAATGTCCTGGATTTCTGTGGTAATTAAAAATCCCAAAATTAAATTTGCCCATTGGCCTCTGTCCATCATGGCCTCCTAATCATCCCCATATATACTGATTGGCTTCATCACTCTGTCTCCTCTCCACCAGTAAGCTGGTGTGTGGTGGGCGTTCTGGCACAATATGGCTGCCGTTGTATCATCCAGGTGGATACTGCACATTGGTGGTGGTTGAGGAGATTCCCCCTGCCATTTGTAAAAGCGCTTTGAGTGCAGAGAAAAGTTATGCATAAATGTAACAAATTATTATTATTATTATTATTATGCAGTCACAAAATCCGACACTTTTCCCTCGAAGTCCAATGTCAAAGGGGTCATGTCTAGTTGCATCTGAGACTGCTGTTAATACCAGATGTAAATACTGACCCTTGTGTCTTCTTCTTTTCTGAAAGTTGCCACAAGAGGAAGCATCTTGTACTTTCTGATGACGGAGATGAGCATGGTGAACGTGATGTATCAGACCTCCCTGCGCCAGTTCCTGGGCTTGTTCGACTTGGCCTTGGCAAAGTAAAACTCATTTATCAATTCATACCTTATTCCTTATTTAAATTTGTTTTTCAAAGTCAAAATGGCATGTATTTTTGGTCTTCATCACCAAGCCAACATTTCATGATGAGGCCAATGTAGGCTTAAGGTATGGGCCCCAAATGGTTTTGTCCAAGGGTCCAAGGCAGATCTGAATTAACTCTGGTCAGACTGTAAATGAGATTCAAATGGGCTAGTTCAGATTGGGCCAACATAGAGCCTGTGGACAAAGCCATTTGGGGCCCATACCTCGAGCCCTGGCTACACGTGGCTCCACCATGAAATATTGGTTGGCTGATGTTCAAATGTAAATTTGCAGGATATTGGTGCTATAAAACAATGCCTGTTGATCATATTGTCCATGTGAGATGTGAGAGTGCATTGAGTAAGGTTTTACATAAGTTGCCAACTTGTTTCTTCCTCTTGGAGAGTAGGTCCTCAAAGAGTCCAATTACAAGCAAGCGGATCGCCAAAATCATAGAGTACATGACCTTTGAGGTGCACAAGTACGCAGCTCGGGGTTTGTATGAAGAACACAAGTTCCTGTTCACCCTGCTGCTCACTCTCAAGATCGACATGCAGAGCAACAGGGTCAAACATGAGGAGTTCCTGACCCTTATTAAAGGTCAGAAACCAACCCGTCTTACACAAGTCAGTCTCTCTCAGTCTCTTCTTTTTCTCTGTTTTTCTACATTCAAAATCTTTCTCCTCCTCCTTAGTTTCTTTATTTTCTAGGTTCTCGAATGAGAGAATAATCAATTTGTCTATTTACATTCTTGAACAATGGTTATGGATGAGTATTTGTGACTTTCTGCTGAATTTTACTGCATATCTTACATATGTAAGAATTTCTCATTCTTTATTATTATATATCCTTTATTAATAGGGTACAGACAGGTTTTAAGGCAGTCTTTTGGAGCAGTGGGTTTAGGCAGAACTGAGCAGCAGGAACCCATCAGAGCCAGACTTCTACAGCTATTAGTGTGCTATGAATGAAGCACAGTGGTGCCTTGTGACAAGCTGTGAGGTTGAATGCCAGTACATATTATGTAAGGCTACACAGTACATTGTGTTGCATACTTGCATTCGTTGAGACATATTATATATTAAAATAGCCATATTTTTTAAAGGAATGTTCCAGGTTCAATACAGTATGACATGCACCGTGTTTCAAAAGTATAGCCTCAAAAAGACTGTGATTTTGCCATTAAGCTTTTGTGATTTTTCTTTCTTTCCTCTGGGTAACAAAAAAAAATCATATTATTGGCTCTTTGCAATTTGTGATTTGTACATGTTGTTCATGGGGAGTCCTTGGTGAGTCTGTAGATTGATGAACTTCTATGTGATTACCATGTTGGTTCATGTGCTTTTGCTTCGTAAAAGCATCAGATCCACAATTTAATCACTGAGAAATCATAGCCTTGCGGTCAGAGAAGTGGCCCATTACCCAGAAGGTCAATTTGATTCCCTGTGCTGGCAGTGGACGTCAAGCCAGTTAATACCATTCTGCTCTTTAATGCACTCTCGTGAGAGCCACTCTCTCTCTCTTTGCTGCCATGTTGCTTGTCTTGCTTTTTCCCCCATAGAAATGAGCTTTTCTCAAGATTTCTCATTTGCAAAACAGGAGAGGTTCCTTTGTACCTTTACTAGATAGTATTTCAAGAACATAACATTCCATCTTTGTTCAGACAAGATGAGTGCAAGAAAACAATGTATTTTATTAATTAGAAAAGTGTATAAAGTCAATATTTCGGTTAAAGATACTCAAAACAAGTTAACCCAAAACTCAATAAATGGCCAGTATAACAACAATAGACTAGAGAACACGTCTTGCTTTAACATCTGTAGCTTTTTTTTTTACCATTTAACTCAAAACTTTAATATAACTGCTCCACATGTATCTGATACAAAATAAAAAAATTATGTTTTTTAATAAGTGTTACAACCTTCTGTAACGCGGGGAGCAAGGGATGCAGGTAAAGATGAGGATCTACTTACCAGGGGTTTATTAGTAATAGAAAAAAACAACAACAATCAGTAACATGAGGAGCAAAAAACAGGTATCCACATGTAACACCAAACAACAACTGACCAGGGGTACCATGATGGTAGTTAAACAAACTCAGGGTTACAGGATTAGTTTCAAGTTGAAAAAACCAAACCAATTCAATCAGGCTTTATTGGTACCATGATGCTGGTCATAAACTTTCTCTGTCAACTCAGGCTTTGATCCTGAGTTCATGAAGCACATGCACATGAAAGTGTGACACCAGTAGCGAACAGCCAATCACATGCTTTGAAACAGAAAAAACTGCGATTGACTTCTCGCGAGAGAATCAGCAAAAAAAAAAAATCTTTTCTGCCGAAGATTAAGAAATTGAAGAATATGATGTACATACATTTACACTGCAAGAAGAAAATATCTTGCTATATCAGTGCAAGTGAAAGTTAGTTTTGATCATATAGCCTAGGTATAAATCACATGTAGTCATTTTTAAAGCTTTATCTACCGATACCAAATCTTATTTAAATTAAATATGATCTGTATATAATTTTGTTAATTTAAACGAAATGTTTAATAATAATTATTCAACTAAAATTGCTAATGTGTAATAGATTAGGGGTATAATAATTATATAAATCATATAAAATAATTATAATAAATTATCATCACTAAATGCGAAGAGAAGTTTTTCCTTTTGAGTTTTCCGCGTACAAACGACACCATTGTCAAAATGATCCGCGGAAACAACTGAAAACGCTGTATTCTGCTGCCAGGCGCTTAGACGGGGATGAAACACTATAGACTGAACACCTAATACACATGTGCATGACGTCATCGTCTTCAGAGTTTCGAGTTTGTGTTGTTTCCACGGAAACCGTTTTCAAAAACGTCCACTTTAAAACCCCCCTTGTTCTCTCTTCAGTTGTCCGGTATTGTGTGTGCATGGCACACTGTTTTCGTGTTGTTTTCTCGTTCTGTGGATTACCTGCTTTTGAGGTTAATTTAAAGGTCCCGTTCTTCATGTTTTTTTGAAGCTTTGATTGTGTTTACAGTGTGCAATATAACATGTGTTCATGTTTCGCGTGTAAAAAAACACAGTATTTTTCACACAATTTACTTATCTGTATACCGCTGTTTTCACTGTCCAAAAAACGGCCTGATGACTTCCTTGTTCTATGAAGTTCCTGTGTTGTGATTCGACAGCAGCTTATCGCACGTTGCCCGGAAAGGTCACGCCTCTTACCATAAATTGGAGATGCATGCGCAGCTGAAGTGCTTCTTCTCCATGGGAGCGCAACAAGACCACGCCCCCTTTTTTTGTGTATTCCTGTGGGCGGAGATTAGTCAAAAAACTGTTCTAGTTACGTCATTAAAAAGGGAAGTAGAGGGATGTAGTCCAAACCGGCCGTTCGCTGTAGGCTTTGAAAGGGGACTTCTGTTAAATAAAATATCTCGCTAGGCATTGAACTTTGAGCTTTATAATTTTACAGGTATTATTTATGCTCTAACAGCAACATTACACACTAATTAAAGTTTGAAAAATGGAATTGCGAAGAACGGGACCTTTAATAAACCTTGTTTTATTTGATCCTTTTTGGCATTTCTTTATCATCTCTGGACTAAACATTACATCATGTCAGACAAATGCCAGCTTTTACACTGTCCCATTTGGTACAATAAAAAAAATAAAATAAAAAAAAACACATTTAGGCAAATCCGCTTTACTATAGGAATGCTAGAGACTACTCAAGGTCTTGGGCCAAACCAAGTCCATCAGGGCTAACACACCCTCATACAGTACATCCGGGAAATTCCCCTGACCTGCCTCACGTCTCGGACAGAACTCAAACGGGTCCTTCTTGTTTTGAGGCAACAGTGCTAGTGCTACACACTGAGCAACTGTGATTTAGGCAAATGTTTTGATTACATTTTATATATTAAGTTAAACTGTTTACTGTTGACACCAGTTCTGTGAGTTGACATTCATTACCCTGGAAATCAAATTATAAAGTGAGCAGTTGGGCAGGGTTAAAACGTTGTTATTTCTACCTCATGTTCTGTAAATTATTTATATTTGTACCCAGAATCTTATTATTCTTACTATGTGTGATAGGAATTTTACGCTTTGCCTAATTTTTAAGTGGTTAACTCATTCTGGAGCTAATTAGAATATAACTTTTAACAATATTAATAGTTACTTCATAAATATTGTTTATTGTTAGATTATATTAACATATGCAATCTTTATGTTTCATCTACCATAACAAAAGTAATAGGGAGTATACAGCAAAAACTGTGCAGTAGTAAGCAAGCTAGTATTCGATTCTAAACATCAATCAAAAAAATAAAAACATATAACTAAGAAATTCTCAAATCTCCTACACTCTGGTGCAAAATTCAGGATTCTGTTTTCATAATAAGAACAAGGCAACACTTCATGTGATCTGTTTTCTTGATGTCACCCAGGAGGTGCTTCGCTGGACCTGAAAGCCTGTCCACCCAAAGCTGCAAAGTGGATCCTGGACATAACATGGCTCAACCTGGTGGAGCTGAGCAAACTGTGGCAGTTCTCTGACATTCTAGATCAGGTGTGTGGTCAGATACCTATACACTTAAAGGATCAGACACATCCACACATGGAACACATTTACACACATGCACACACATCTGTCGCTTTGAGTTCCCCTTCCTCATTAAATCCTTCTCACTGCTCACTCTTTGCAGTAAACATGTCAATATTTGATTCATCTGGTCGACACACACACACAGGCACAAATACATTCACGACCCCTCACACTGACGGCTGATTGGCAGGCCATGGCTGCCCGGGGGAACTTCATGCTCAATGCAGTGTGAAATGAGCTTACTTTGGCAAACTCTAAATCAATTACTTGTGGCTGAAAGAAATCAGATTAAAAGCCTTTTGTTTAATTAACCATTTCTAGAACACCACAACTACAGAAATACTGCTAATCCACACATAAGATTTCATAATACAATGTCATGAAACACCAGAAATCCATGCTTTCCGTATCATCATGTTTAGTCTTTGTCTTTAATAATTTAATTCCCAACCACTTCATTTTAGATGCTATGTAATATATATTGAAGGTTTAGTTCACGCAAAATTGAAACA
Organism: Rhinichthys klamathensis goyatoka; assembly: GCF_029890125.1. Taxonomy (NCBI): domain Eukaryota; kingdom Metazoa; phylum Chordata; class Actinopteri; order Cypriniformes; family Leuciscidae; genus Rhinichthys; species Rhinichthys klamathensis. The sequence continues at coordinate 3,094,131 of NW_026606559.1, forward strand.
TTTCTAATCATTACTCATGCTCATGTTGTTTCAAACCTGTATGACTTTCTTTCTTCTGTGGAATATAAAAGAACATATTTCGAGAAATAATGGCTCAGTGTCTTTTTTTTCTTTTTCTTCAAACAATGGAAGTCAAATGGTAACCAAAATGGTTACCAAAATTTTAAATATAATATATGGGTCATTAAATAACATAAATTCATAAAATATGTATAAAGCTAATATTTGGCTTTTTTATCATCTAAAATGCTGTTTAAAATCGGTTTAGATTGAGTGTAGCACCCCGTAGAGTCGTAGAACATGAACACTTTCCAAAATGATTTCTTGTCAACTGTCCAAATAAGTACCAGATTCACTCACTTTTGTGTATACTTGCATTAACAGATTGGGCGTCATGAGAAACAGTGGAAGAGCTGGTTTGATCGAGAGGCACCTGAGGAAGAACCAATCCCAAATGCATATGACCAGGCTCTGGACTGTTTCAGACGGCTGCTCCTTATTCGATCCTGGTGTCCAGATAGAACCATTGCTCAGGTATAAATGAGCCCATTTCGAAGCCAGCGTATCCAGTGAAGCCATACAATTATTGGTTTTTTAATTTATTTTGTGAAAATCCTTACATTGCATTTTTTTTTCATCACAGAACCAAAACAAATTATTTTTGCATACAGAAATTGTAGTGTATTTTTGACAATTTTATGACAATTAATGCATTCATTACCATCTCAGTCTCATTATTATAATGCACAAAATGCATTCTTAGCTCATCACAATCTCATTACTGTTATCAGCAAAATAATGCAGAACAGAAGAATTCTGATTACAGCATGCCTATTTGCTATCAGGCTTATGTATGTGTGTAATATTTCTTGACCTTCTGGATATCATCACTTAGGCAAGGCGAGAATTGGTCCACTGTCCTTGCCAACTTTCGGCTTGCTCAGTTTGAGGCTTTAAAAAAGACAATTACCATTTAGAAATATCAATTTGACTGCACTGACACTATCAGATGTAAACAAAATTTGAACTGAATTTGAGCTGGATAATATTGTCTTCGGTAGAGCTGCCTTACAGCTGTTTTATAGTCATTTCATAATTGATACAATTCGCAACACTATTATTTACCTGCTTATTCCCGTGAAGCTGCTTTGAAACAATCTGTATTGGGTAAAGCGCTATAAAAAAAATGTGACTTGATTTTTAATTGCATCAGGCTAATTACTTGTTTTCCAATGTGTAATTGAAAGGCACGGAAGTACATCATGCACTCAATGGGGGAGAGATATGCTGAGGGAGTGATTCTGGATCTGGAGAAGACCTGGGAGGAGTCTGACCCACGCACTCCTCTCATCTGCTTCCTATCCATGGGTTCAGACCCAACAGACTCCATCATCGCCCTGGGCAAACGACAAAGAATTGAGACTCGTTACGTCTCAATGGGTCAGGGGCAGGAAGTTCATGCACGCAAACTTCTGCAGCAATCTATGGCTAATGTATGTTCATATTCATGCATTTTTAATGTTAAAATCCTTGTTTCTATCCCATCTTAATATGCAGAGATAACAATAAGCTAGCCATTCATGGATTGATTCCCCCAAAAGTGTCAACACAATTGCTCTGTTGTTCTGTTTGTTTGAGTATTTTGACAGCAGAATACAGTACATTAGCTCAGCCAACCATGATTTTGGGACCACATTATTTGTCTATTCTACTAATGGAAGAAAGGGGAGAGTTTGGGACGCATCTTTGAAAGAAGAGATTTTTGCAATTCCACTTGATGGCCTTCTTATCTCTCAGTATTTGTGCTCAATAAAGTCTATAAACCTGAATACTTTCTCTAAAACCAAATCTTATCTTTTTTTCCCCGCTATTAGGGAGGCTGGGCTTTACTTCAGAACTGTCATTTGGGTCTGGATTTTATGGATGAACTCATGGATACAGTCACGGAGACAGACAGCATTAATGACACCTTCAGACTGTGGATGACCACTGAGGTCCACAGACACTTTCCTATCACTCTCCTGCAGATGTCAATCAAATTCACCAATGAGCCTCCACAGGGACTGAAAGCCGGACTTAAAAGGACTTACGGAGGTGAGCCTGACCTCTCTGGATATTTAGTCTTTATTCGCCTGTCAGTTTTCTTTATGGACTTCACTCCATGTCAACTGCAGGCTGTTTTTTTATTTCCTGCCTATTTGAGATGAAAGACTGTACCATCACCTGAGGCTACTAATGGATTTGAAACATTTAGATGAATATTTAAAGAGGAGCCTCAATATTCCAATATCATGAAAAAAACAACTAGTGTGCTTTGTGTTACTGATAACGAAAGTCTTACAAATTGGTAATGCCTAATAATATCTTCCAGGTATCAGTCAGGATCTTCTAGATGTGAGTAACATGGTCCAATGGAGGCCCATGTTATATGGGGTGGCATTCCTCCATTCCACTGTCCAAGAGAGGCGAAAATATGGACCTTTGGGTTGGAACATCCCATATGAGTTCAACCAGGCAGATTTCAATGCAACCATACAGTTTGTCCAGAATCACCTGGATGATATGGACATCAAGAAGGTGAGAGTTGCATTATGGAGCAGCTGTGTTACTAGATCTTAATAATTAGCACAATTAAATCAGCCAAATACACCATAAACTCGTTTCAGAAAAGTTTTGTAAAGTTTATTTTGGCTAATCTGTTCTGTAATTATACACCTTGAATTATCCCACATAAACTTAAAGTAACCTATACTTGAGAGTCATTTTGAATTATATGGATTCTTGTCAAATGTCTTTATTATTAATGTACAGCATGAACATAACCTTTTCCACATCTGCGAGAAGGTCATTTTTACATAAAGTGTATGTCTATGATTTACACTGTCATCTTTGTCAAGGGTCTATGCAAAAAGTTGCCAAATAGACTCAGCACCTGGCATTTTAATTTGAATGAGTATTTTTACAGGGTGTGTCCTGGAACACTGTGCGCTACATGATCGGCGAGATCCAGTATGGCGGTAGGGTGACTGATGACTATGACAAGCGCCTCTTGAACACATTTGCGAAGGTGTGGTTCAATGAGAACATGTTCAGCCCTGATTTCTACTTCTACAAAGCCTACTGCATTCCCAGATGCAATAATGTGGATCAGTATCTCCAATATGTTCAGGTGAGATAGAAGACTGCTCAGTCAGTCTCTTTGGAATCAGTAGCTACTATTTGTTCTACAGGTTTTGTCTCTTGAGATGGAGGTGAGAAATTGAGGTGAGACTGTGTTGACAATTGTCTGTGTAGACAATGGTGGTTTATTACAACACTGTGGGCTGTTCCCTATCGGTCAGTCACTACAACGTAGGTCAGACTGACCAATAGGAATCTCGCTAGAGAGGCCAATCTACTTCGAGTGAAACTAAAACAAGCCAATGCACATTGGCATGCAATCATTTGCATCAGCTGCGCGTCCTCGTCAGCGCGGGTATTTAACAGCAGCTGTTATGATTGCACGCTAGCTTTTTGCTTCGGAGCCAAACCCTTCATGTTTAATCCTACAGAGTGTGACTACGAGCCTCTTCTTTGGACCTCTCCTTCCCGGTGCGGGCGTTACAGCACGGCAGCGCGAACAGTCGTCTTTTTCTCTCTCCTGTCTGTGGTATTGAGCAAAACCAAAAAGCTGTTGTAACAGCTGGTAAGGTGCGCCGTACGAGCGCTCAAAAGCTGTTTTCACAGCTGGTAAGACAGCGAGAGAGAGAGAGAGAGATCGCGCACAGACAGGTGCACATTCCTGTCTGTGTTCGCAGTGACTGTTCCCCTGCGTGTTTCAGCACCAGTGAGAGCAGTCCCTAAAAGAGCTTACACAAATAGAGAGCGTCTTTTAAAAAGAAAAAGATGACTTTCTATTTGTGTGTTTCTGGATGCGGTCGTTACCTGGGCTCACAGGATGGTCACAAACGCTGCCTCGTGTGTCTGGGCATTGAACACGCTGAGGCAGCGTTTGTGGATGAGTCATGTACCCATTGTGGGAAGATGACCATCGCGGAGCTACGGTCGAGACTCCTGTTCCTGCAAAGGGGCGGAGTCCCCGTGCCTCTGCCTCGTTCCAATCCTCCTCAGAGGGTTGCTTCGGGCGGGGGCGCGGGTGACCTGAGGATCACGGTGAGCGCGTCTCCTTCGGGGAACCAACCCCCTAGGAGCCCTCACCCCTCTCATGCTCCGCAGCCAGTTGAGCTTCCATTGGAGAAAGCTGGACCATCCTCGAGGTGTGTACCGGTTGTCTCCTTTGGGGCTCCCAGTGACCAGATGTCGATCGCTGCATCGGAGGGTGGGTCAGACTTCTCTGCGGACGACGACTCGGCACCGCTGCCTCCTTCGGGGGTGCCAGCGGTGCCTGAGACGGACCCGGAGATGATGGCCATGCTCTCCCGGGCCGCCAAGGGGGTCGGGCTCGTGTGGAATCCTCCACCGTGTCCCGAACCCTCGAGGTTGGATGATTGGTATCTCGGGGTGGCGCGCGCTGGTTCTCAGCAACCCACCCCAGTGCCTTTCTTCCCGGAAGTGCATGAGGAGCTTACGGGAACGTGGACGGCACCTTTTACTGCCAGAAACCGTTCCGGTGGCTCCTCCTCCCTCACCACCCTTGATGGCGGGGCAGCTAAGGGATACACGCGCATCCCGCCAGTGGAACGGGCCGTTGCTATGCAACTGTGCCCTAACTCCACTTGGCGTGGAGAACCGTGTCTCCCTTCCCGGGCCTGTAAGTACTCGTCGGATTTAACCGGCAAGGCTTACAAGGCCTGTGGGGAAGCTGCCTCTGCCATGCACGCCATGGCGTTGCTGCAGGTCCATCAGGCCAAGGCACTGAAGGACCTGCACGAGGGTGGTCATGATCCCCAAGTTCTTCAGGAACTTCGCATCGCGACGGACCTCGCGCTTCGTGCGACGAAGGTGACCGCGCGGTCGGTGGGTCGTGCGATGTCCACCATGGTGGTCCAGGAACGCCATCTCTGGCTGTGTCTGGCTGACATGAGGGAGTCTGACAAACTCCGGTTTCTCAACTCCCCTGTGTCCCAGACCGGCCTCTTCGGCGACGCGGTCGAGAACTTCGCCCAGCAGTTCTCGGCTGTACAAAAGCAGACGGAGGCCATCAAACACATCCTGCCGCGGCGGCCAGCTGCTGCCTCCACCCCGCCGCCCGCGGCATCTCAGTCTGCTCGTCGCCGAGGGCGTCCGCCTGCGTCTGCCCCTGCTCCCGTGCCGCAGCAGCAGCCTCCACCTAAGCGGCGCCGTGGAGCCAGTCGCAGGCAGGGCGCCCCGCCCGTCCAGGCCCCCGCCAAGAGGGGCGGCAAAGCCAGGGGTAAGCGGCCCTAGGACGGGCGACCCGGAGATGGAAGGGACTGCTCTCCAGGAGACGATGACTGCATCGCTCCCTCCCCCGGAAGAGGGCCGGGTGGAAAATCCTGTGTTTCGTTTTGTTTGTGTTCCGCCGCTGGCCTTAAAACCAGCGGTACCCAAAATTTCAATAAAAGAGCAGTTTCTACCATCTCTGGGTCCGAAGAGGACCCGGAGAGCAGTGGGGGGACAGAATCCTCACCACTCTCATCCGCTCTCTCTGTCGCCAGTGAGCAGCAGTGTGCAGTTCGAGAACGCCACCGAGCCGCCTCCTGCACCTCCTGCCCCGTGGAACCAGGTAAGTGCTGCACAGCACACACAGACCCTGCTACGGGCCGCCTCCCAGAGAGAGCCTCCCGAGCCGCGTCCCTGTATTCCACCTCGCTGCCCCACTCCGGGTACGCCTACAGTCCCTTTGGTCCCGCTTGCACGGTCTCTGAGAGCCTGGTTAGCGCTCCCCAGTCCGTCTCGCTGGCTCATTCGGACCATCAGGCTCGGCTATGCGATTCAGTTCGCCCGGCGTCCCCCCAAGTTTCGGGCCATCCACTCCACTACAGTGAGAGCAGCCGATGCCCATGTCTTGCGTGCGGAGATCGCAGTCCTACTGGCGAAGGACGCGATAGAGCCGGTCCCTCCAGCCGATATGAGGTCAGGGCACTACAGTCCCTACTTCATTGTACCCAAGAAAGGTGGTACTGTTCGGACGCTCTTGCTTACCGCTCCGCGCTTTGCTCTATCGCTTTTATATTTTTATATTTTATCTCCTTTTATCACCTAATTTTAACTTCAGCTAATCAGCACAGTGCTCAAACGCTTGGATTACTACAAAAAAGCAGAATTCTTTTATTCAACCAGCCTCCCACTGCTTACATTCCGGGGAAGAAAACACAACTGCCTACATTCTAAAGGATAAGAGAAAATGCCTCTTCTGGAATCTACTTGCTGCACTAACTGCCAGAGACTTTTACAAAGGATTGCAGTTCTTGAAACAAAGTTACTTGTGGGACCACCAAACCAGACGGAACACACAACAGAGCTTCATCATGGACGCCCTCAGCATACAGCCGGTGAGTCCCATGAATCTAGTCCTCCTCGACAGGCCATACTGAGTGTAGAGAAACAAGCCGATCGACTTACAAATCGATGGCACAAACAGGGAGCGAGACCCAAAGGCACTCGAGACATCAGATTGTCACGAGCATCATATATTGCCGCAGTAGCATCCTCTACCCCAGATACGGCTTTGACAAGGATTGCAAACACTTGTCTCCTACCACCGCCTATACATCTTGAGAACAGATTTGAAGTATTAATGAATGAGGAATCCCTGAATGTGATGAATGTGATCGAACACAGACTGAACCAGCCAGTAGCTAACACTGCTAACTGGCGCTCAAGGTCGAGCAGACAGCGGCACTCAGCTCAGAGCGCAGCCGAGCACAGGACTCTGATAGTGGGTGACTCCATAATCAGAAACATTACTAGCAGGGACACAACTACGTGCTGCCTTCCACAAGCAACGACTTCCGATGTAAACAGGGAACTTGAGAACATTCTGACGAAACATAAGACTGCAAATCGACTCATCATTCATGTGGGGAAAAATGATATTCATAAAGAGCAGTCAGAACTCCTTAAGAAGGATTTCAATGAACTTTTTGAAACACTTAAAAGACTGAAAGTACAACCATTCATCAGTGGACCACTACCAGCAAGAGGAACAAACAGGTTTTCACGGCTGCTTGGGCTCAACACATGGCTGCAAAAAACCTGCAATATAAAAGGAGTAAACTTCATTGACAACTTCAATCTTTTCTGGAGTCAGAGGCAACTGTTTCAACAGGATGGGCTCCACCCAAACAAACTTGGTTCAAGAGTGCTAAAGGACAACATCTACTTCTCTCTCAATCATCCTTCTGCAGTGTGTGCCAATCCACTCAACCTGAATGGCACACACACACCTGGACACAGTATGAATGACCACAGGACTTCATTTCAGCACGTGGATGGACATGCGGTTGACATATCACACAAGGACAATGATAACACCACTCAGCCAAAACAGCCTCTGCTCACGGACACAATCTCAGCTGAGCCCTGCCCACAGAGCTCACCACAGACAGACTGTGACATACTGGAACTGCTCCAAGTTTCAGCTCCCAAGGACGACTTGTTAGAAAACCAGGACAGCATTTTACAGCCTCCAATAACACCAGAGAAACAGCCCCCTCCAGCCTCTACCCTCTCACCAGACACGTTATCCCTATCTCCAGCATCTCCACAGCATCTTCTGTGCTTCTCAGAGAAAATGGAAAAACTGGTGTTTGCTGGAACCAAACTATCTGCAAGCCCCCAGACATCAACCAAAAAACGGCAGGCCCCAAAACCACGAAAGCCTGCGGGCCCAGCTCGCTCTCCGCTTGTGAGAGCTCTTCGGCCTCTGCAAAAACGCCAGGGCTCACACCCTCCTCTATCGGCTCGAGGTGAACCAAAAACAACTGATACCAGCTCTCAGTGATATGTGCCGGGTGCCCGCTATGAAAACAGTAACTTTCTCAAATGTTTACATAACAAGCGGGAACCCAGTGTGCCTGTATCTTTCTCTATTGCTGTTCGATTACATGATAGAAAGTCTAAGGCCTTCAAAAGCCGTACAGCAAACCCATCTAATCTGGTGCCTATTACACGCCAAACTAAGACAAAAGTAACAAAAAGTAAGACTGTTAAGTTAGCACTATTAAACATCCGCTCACTTAAAAATAAATCACTTCTAGTCAATGACTTAATAACCACATACAACCTGGATTTTATGCTTCTAAATGAAACTTGGCTAGAAGACAGCTGCAGTTCAACAGTCCTCAATGAAACAGCCCCTCCTAACTTTACTTTTATGAGTGTCTGCAGAGCGGGTAAGAGAGGCGGGGGCTTAGCTGCTCTTTTTAAAGATGTCTATCAATGTAAGCAAACATCATTTGGTAACTACCCCTCTTTTGAATATCTGGGTATTGTATTAAAAGGGGCCCCACGCATTTTACTTATCATTATTTACAGGCCTCCAAAATACTCTCCAGCCTTTGCTGAGGACTTTACAGAACTGTTATCAACAATTTCCTCAGAGTTTGACTGTTTTGCCATTGCTGGAGATTTTAACATTCACATAGATAATGCAGAAAACAATATGGCAAAAGAAATCAAAACTGTTTTAAAAACTTTTGATCTGATTCAGCATGTACATGGACCCACACACAATCGTGGACACACTCTAGATTTACTTATCAGTAAGGGTTTAAACATCTCATCGATTGTTATTAAGGATGTAGCACTGTCTGATCATTTCTGTATTTTCTTTGATATATTGATCTCTCCTGCCATTGAAACTAGATCTGTGTCTGTCAAGAAGAGATGCTTAAATGAGAACACTAGTGTGCTATTTATGAAGGCCATATCTTTAAAACCAAGCATATCTGCTGACTCTGTTGATTTTCTCCTTGATTCTTTTAACTCAAAGGTTAAAGATGTAATAGATTATATTGCTCCTGTGAAAGTCAGGAAGAGTGGTAGACAAAAAGCACCTTGGAGAAACTCAACAGCTGTGCAAAATATGAAAAGAACATGCAGAAAAACAGCGCATGTGGCGGAAGACAAAACTTGTAGTCCATTATAACATCTATAAAGACAGCATCCATGCTTTTAATATTGAACTAGGCAAAGCTAGACAGACTTTCTTCTCAAATATTATAAACAGCAACTTAAACAACACACGCACTCTTTTTGCTACTGTAGAGAGACTGACAAACCCCCCAAGCCAGATTCCCAGTGAAATGCTCTCAGACAGCAAGTGCAGTGAGTTTGCTTCTTTCTTCTCTGAGAAAATCAATAATATCAGAAAGGTGATCAGCTCATCCTTGAGTTGCACTGGGGTCAGACAGATCAGACCACAACCTGAGAAAGTAGTTACTATGTCTGTTTTCGAAGAAATTGATGGCAAAATTTTGGAAGAAACCGTACAACACCTTAAAACATCAACCTGCGCCTTTGACGCACTTCCCACATCTTTCTTCAAAAGTGTGTTAAACAGTTTAGAAGCAGATCTCTGTGCATCTGTGCATCAGGGATCTGTGCCAATGCATTGATGAAGTCAACGGTTGGATGTGCCAAAACTTTCTTCAGTTAAACAAAGACAAAACTGAAGTCATTGCGTTTGGAAACAAAGATGAAGTTCTCAAGGTGAATGCATACCTTGACGCTAGGGGTCTAACAACTAAAAATCAAGTCAGGAATCTTGGTGTGTCTCTAGAGTCAGACCTTAGTTTCAGTAGTCATGTCAAAGCAATAACTAAATCAGCATACTATCATCTGAAAAATATTGCAAGAATTAGATGCTTTGTTTCCAATCAAGACTTAGAGAAACTTGTGCATGCTTTTATCACCAGCAGGGTGGATTATTGTAATGGACTCCTCACTGGCCTTCCTAAAAAGACCATAAGACAGTTGCAGCTCATACAGAACGCTGCTGCCAGGATTCTGAGCAGAACCAGAAAATTTGAACACATCACACCAGTCCTCAGGTCTCTACACTGGCTCCCAGTTACATTTAGGATTGATTTTAAAGTATTATTACTGGTATATAAATCATTCAATGGCCTAGGACCTCAATATATTGCAGATATGCTCACTGAATATAAACCAAACAGATCACTCAGATCATTAGGATCACATCAGCTAGAAATACCAAGGGTTCGCTCTAAGCATGGAGAGTCTGCTTTTAGCTATTATGCCAGCCGCAGCTGGAACCAGCTTCCAGAGGAGATCAGATGTGCTCCTACAGTAGTTACATTCAAATCCAGACTCAAAACACATCTGTTTAGTTATGCATTTACTGAATGAGCACTGTGCCACTGTTCGTCCGACTGTTTTTACTGTACTTTATTTTTTATTCTAAACTGTTTTAATTATTCTTATTTGTTTTGATTATTGTAATTTCTTCTATGTAAAGCACTTTGAATTACCATTGTGTATGAAATGTGCTATATAAATAAACTTGCCTTGCCTTGCCTTGCCTTGCCTTGGGTTACGACCGATCTTGGATCTGCGAGTTTTGAATCGGAGCCTCCACAAGCTACCGTTCAAAATGCTCACGCAGAGACGCATTTTCGGATGCATCCGTCCCCAAGATTGGTTTGCAGCGATCGACCTGAAGGACGCGTACTTTCATGTCTCGATTCTTCCTCGACACAGGCCGTTTCTGCGCTTTGCGTTCGAGGGTCGAGCATATCAGTACAAGGTCCTGCCCTTCGGGCTGTCCCTGTCTCCCCGTGTCTTCACGAAAGTCACGGAGGGGGCCCTTGTTCCCATGAGAGAACAGGGCGTTCGCCTCCTCAACTATCTCGACGACTGGCTTATACTAGCACACTCTCGAGATCAGTTATGCGAACACAGGGACCTCGTGCTCACGCACCTCAGCCAGTTGGGCCTTCAGGTCAACTGGGAAAAGAGCAAACTCGCCCCTGTGCAGAGGATCTCTTTTCTCGGTATGGAGTTGGATTCGGTCGCACAGACAGCGCGCCTCACAGAGCAGCGCGCTCAGTCGGTGCTGAACTGCTTGAACACGTTCAAAGGCAGGACAGCGGTCCCACTGAAATTTTTTCAGAGGCTCCTGGGGCATATGGCAGCGGCAGCAGCGGTAACTCCGCTCGGCTTGCTTCATATGAGACCGCTTCAGCACTGGCTTCACGGCCGAGTCCCGAGATGGGCGTGGCATCACGGCACTCACCGGGTGGCAATCACACCGGCCTGCCGCCAGACCTTCAGCCCGTGGTCAGACCTCTCGTTCCTTCGGGCAGGAGTCCCCTTGGAACAGGTCTCCAGGCATGCTGTGGTATTCACAGATGCCTCTGCCACCGGCTGGGGTGCCACGTACAACGGGCATGCAGTGTCAGGGGTGTGGACGGCTCCCCAACTGCATTGGCACATCAATTGCCTCGAGTTGCTAGCAGTACATCTCGCTCTGAGCCGCTTGAAAAGGTCGCTACAGGGCAGGGACGTACTGGTCCGTACGGACAACACAGCGACCGTTGCGTACATCAACCGACAAGGTGGTCTACGCTCCCGTCGCATGTCGCAACTCGCCCGCCATCTCCTCCTCTGGAGTCAGAAGCGTCTGAGGTCGCTTCGAGCCATGTATGTCCCTGGCGTGCTCAACCGTGTGGCCGACGAGCTATCACGAGCTGTGCTTCCGGGAGAATGGCGACTCCACCCCCAGGTGGTTCAGCTGATCTGGAGAGAGTTCGGAGAGGCTCAGGTAGACCTGTTTGCCTCTTCAGAGACCTCCCACTGCCAGCTGTTTTACTCCCTGACCGAGGGAACACTCGGCACGGACGCACTGGCACACAGCTGGCCCCGGGGCCTACGCAAATATGCGTTTCCCCCAGTGAGCCTACTTGCACAGACACTGTGCAAAGTCAGGGAGGACGAGGAGCAGGTCCTTCTGGTGGCTCCCTATTGGCCCACCCGGACTTGGTTCCCAGAACTCATGCTCCTTGGGACAGTCCCTCCCTGGCCCATTCCTCTGAGGAAGGATTTTCTGACTCAGAGACGGGGCACCCTATGGCACCCGCGTCCAGACCTCTGGAAACTCCATGTCTGGTCCCTGGACGGGACGCGGAGGTTCTAGGTGACTTACCCCCTGAGGTACTTAACACCATCACTTCAGCACGGGCGCCGTCCACGAGACGTGTTTACGCCCTGAAGTGGAACCTGTTCGTCGAGTGGTGTTCTTCTCGCCGAGAAGACCCCCGGAGATGTTCGATAGGGTCTGTGCTTTCCTTCTTGCAGCAAGGGTTGGAGCGAAGGCTGTCTCCCTCCACCCTCAAAGTACATGCTGCCGCTATGTCAGCTTATCACGACCACTTAGATGGCAAAACAGTGGGGAAGCACGACCTGGTCGTCAGGTTTCTTAGGGGGGCGAGACGATTAAATCCTCCTCGACCCCCCTCCATACCCTCTTGGGATCTTTCCCTGGTGCTTCGAGCACTTCAGGATGTTCCCTTTGAGCCTCTGCAGTCAGTAGACTTAAAGCTTCTTTCCATGAAGACTTTGCTACTGGTTGCACTGGCCTCTGTCAAGAGGGTAGGAGACCTGCACGCATTTTCGGTCGACGAATCGTGCCTAGAGTTCGGGCCGGGTGACAACCATGTGGTACTAAGACCCCGGCCTGGCTATGTGCCCAAGGTTCCTACCACTCCCTTCAAAGACCAGGTAGTGAACCTGCAAGCGCTGCCTTTGGAGGAGGCAGACCCAGCCCTGGCTTTGCTCTGTCCCGTTCGCGCTCTGCGTATGTACGTGGACAGAACTCAAAGCATCAGGACCTCAGACCAGCTCTTTGTCTGTTACGGAGGCCAGCAGAGGGGAAAGGCTGTCTCCAAGCAGAGGATGGCCCACTGGATAGTGGATGCCATCGCCTTGGCTTACCAAGCTCAAGGCGTGCCCTGCCCGCTCAGGTTGCATGCACACTCCACGAGAGGCGTCGCATCCTCCTGGGCGCTGGCACGTGGCTCCTCGCTAACAGATATCTGTAGAGCTGCGGGCTGGGCGACACCTAACACGTTCGCTAGATATTATAGCCTACGTGTAGAGCCGGTCTCCTCCCGTGTTCTCACCCTAAACGGGTAGAAGCACCGAGAGGCCCGGCTCTGTCGGCTTGCTGCACCCTACTGTGCACCCTTATTGCTCCAGAGTGAAAAACTTGTTGAGTCCTCCAAAAACCCCTCGGCCCGGACATGGCGGAGCGTCCAGGTGCCAGGCCTTTATCCGCTGAATCCTTGAGAACCGGATCTGGGCTGGGTTCCATATGTGTGACCCTACGGGGATCCCATATGTGTATATTTTCCACGGCTGCTCCTAACGGAAGCCCGTGTCTTTCCCTTGGGCTAAGTCACCCACTATCTCATATGTAGTACAGCCTTCGGGCTAGTCCATATGTATTCCCCACATAACTCCTTGAAGTAAGTGGCTTCCGCAGCGTCCTCCTTCCTAACTGAAGGGCACGCTTTCCCAGTGTTATCCAATAATCTCACTGTATGGGTTATTACGGAACAACAGTGACAGATACACTCTGTGTGTAGCCTCCTCCTATCGTCCTTCTAGGCAAGAAGGTGTAGAGGCTTGCATGGGGCGCTGGATGGGGTGCAGCAGCTGTGGCGCTTTGGTAGGGATTCCTATTGGTCAGTCTGACCTACGTTGTAGTGACTGACCGATAGGGAACGTCTCGGTTACATATGGTAACCCTCGTTCCCTGAGGGAGGGAACGGAGACGTAGGTCCCGTCGCCACATCTGCTGCCGCCCGCTGGGGCGGCCAGCTTTTTCAGGTTTGGCTCCTCAGCAAAAAACTAGCGTGCAATCATAACAGCTGCTGTTAAATACCCGCGCTGACGAGGACGCGCAGCTGATGCAAATGATTGCATGCCAATGTGCATTGGCTTGTTTTAGTTTCACTCGAAGTAGATTGGCCTCTCTAGCGAGATTCCTATTGGTCAGTCTGACCTACGTCTCCGTTCCCTCCCTCAGGGAACGAGGGTTACCATATGTAACCGAGACGTTACTTGGTCAAGATTCACAGCAGGGTGACTCCAATTAACATTTACAATAAAATCTGCCAATACTGAGTAGTACTAATACTTACTTTAAAAAACAACAACATTAAAATACTAAAATGATACCAAGTAATGTAATAAATTGATCCAAGCAGAAACAAATTCACTGCACCTCCTCAAGAGATAAATTATGCAACAGCTTTACAATTATAAGCTGTTAATGTAAATTTCAAGTGCTTTTTTTTTTTTTACAAAGGTGTTCATTTCAGCTTTAGTGAAAGTTCTTATTTTCTTCTCTCTCAGAGGTCTCTGGCAAATGTGCAGTAAATGGTACCACTATAAAGACCATCACCCCCCTATGAGTTGGTGTGAACATAACAGTAATTAATATTCAAGTCGCATCTGGCACAGTTTGTGCATGCTGACAGAAAGTAAACTATCTGAAGACCAAAAGAAAAGTAAAAAAAAAATATATATATATATATTAGGGCTGTCAAATGATTAATCGTGATTAATCACATCCAAAATAAAAGTTTTTTTTACATAATATATGTGGGTGCACTGTGTATAATTATTTTATATATATAAATACACACACATGCTTGTATATATTTAAGAAATATGTTCATGTATATACTGTATATAGATTTATATATAATTTATATTATATATAAATATAAATATTTTATATATAAATAATATTTTTTTCTTAAATATACATGCATGTGTGTGTATTTATATATACAAAATAATTATACACAGTGCACCCACATATATTATGTAAAAAAAACTTTTATTTTGGATGTGATTAATCACGATTAATCATTTGACAGCCCTAATATATATATATATATATATATATATAATTAATTACAAAATAAAAACAATGAGAACAGAAAAAAGGCCAATCTTTCGTCAACTGTAATGTAACAAACACAGAGAATAAAGCTGATTCATCAGGCATGAAAATAGTGCAGCTCAATCAAAGCCACATATATACACCACTTCATAATAGCCATTCCAGTGCCAAGAGGAACATAACCAGCCTCTCACTGGCCTTATTCCTGTTGTACATTAAAGCTTAAAGCCAGTGAGTCATGTAAAGCAGTGGTGTCCTCGTGAGAGAAATAGTACAGCTGCAAGCAGAGTACGGCTGATCTTCATTCTGTCTGAGCTGATTGTGATGGATGTTTTTAGTCCCAACTCACAGCAGGATGATTCTCTCAGACATGGTCTCTTCGAGTCGGTCTGTGCACTCACAGCGTACACGCCACAGCTTTGTTCAGTATGTAACATGCAATGAGCTTATCGCTATTAGTTAATGAAACCACTCACAAAAGCTCCTGAAGAAACATGTGAGACATTTTGCTTCAAAAAAAGAATAAAGGAAATAAATAAAGAAATAGCTTTCGTTCAGCTGTTCAGTATAAAATCTCTAAGCACATGTTGTTTACAGGAAGCTTTTGATGAATTATGATGAATGAGCGTGTAATGCGAAATGACTTGTATTGCTGGTACACAACGCTGTATGCATGTGTGGATCAACTAATAAGCATCTTTAATGATGATTGCTCATCAAAAAGGAAGAGATGTGGGAAAGCATTCATCCATTTATCAAAACTGATGCAATATGCTTTAGCTTTCCTAGCTAATGAGAGTGAGCTCTCATAATGGTTGTTTATATCATGTGAAAATTGATCGCAAGACACTGATCACTTTATTTTTAGAATATTTAAATTTAGAATCCAAACATGCAACTTTATACGCTAGTATTTGCATCTATTTGATTTTATTCAAATAATCATATATTCAAAAGGAAATTATTATAATGGCTTAGAATCAGCAAAAACATGTTAATTCTGAAAAAAATTAATCTGTTTAAAAGTATGAACATGGTTATAAAATGGCTTTTTTAAAACAAGCCAGATTCAGTTAGTTAAAATGAATGAGATTTAAACTAGTTTGATTTATTAATGATAAATATATAAGCCTATAGTTATTTTGTTTTTATTGTGTATTTAATGTTTTCAGTTTATTAGTGCTATTGCAGAAATCAGAAATATGTCAAGTCAAGTCACCTTTATTTATAGGGCTTTTTACAATACAGATTGTTTCAAAAAGAGTTTACAGTGATTAACAGGAAGATAATGCAACAAAGTTTGTTTCGGCTGTATAGCAGATCTAGAAGAGAATAGTGTCATAGTCCAGCTTAAGTAAGTTCAGAGTTGGTTCATTTCTGTTGTAAAAAAGTTATTAATTGCGTTAATTTATTTATACAGCAGCTCTGGAGAAAACAGTGATGTCATCGTCCAGTTCAGTTCTCATATAATGGTGTCAATGCAGGCAGATCAATATTATTGTTGAATATTAAGTGTCCCCAACTAAGCAAGCCAAAGCCGACTTTGGCAAGGAACCAAAACTTTATCAGGTGACAGAATGGAGAATCCAGTTCTCCTCTGGCCAACGAACGAACAGTGTATGATTATGATTCAGGCAGAATTAGAAGTCAGATTGGATCAGAACATTCAGAATATTTATCCAGTTCCATCTGGTTGAAGATCGGAGTCATCACACCGGTATGGAGACGGGTTTGTTGAGGATCAGTGCCGATGGCTGTCGTGTCGATGAGGACTTCACGGGAGAGTCTAGTTGACACTTCAGGGATGTGTTGTGGTCGTGTCTAGGCTCAGGTCCTCCATCTGATCTGGATACGGCCCGGACTCGGCTGACTACAGTAAACCTCGGGATAAACAGAGAGACTAATATTAGCGCAGATGCCATTCTTCTTATGATGTAATGAGTACATCGGGTGTTAAAGGAAGTGTCCCCTGTTCCGGCTGAAAACCTTGACATGGTCTTTGAAAATACATCTCGTATTTAGCGTTAATGTCCTCAATGGAACATGGCCAGCCTTGTTTCTAGTATTTACTCTCATTTACCACAGCCACGTTCTGCATTTACATTTTACATTTAGCTGACGCTTTTATCCAAAGCGACTTACAATTGCTATATATGTCAGAGGTCGCACGCCTCTGGAGCAACTAGGGGTTAAGTGTCTTGCTCAAGGACACATTGGTGTCTCACAGTGGATTCGAACCCAGGTCTCTCACACCAAAGGCATGTGTCTTATCCACTGCGCCATCACCACCGTTCTGTAATTTGTTTTATACATTAAGGTTTTGCATGCATGACTGAATCATGCCTTTGTGGATAATCTCCAGATATTATAAACAAATATTTTAAAGGAATATTTTGGCTTTAATACAAGTCAAGCACAAACGCATTTGTGGCATGATGTTGCTGACCACGGAAATGATTTGACTTACAAGAAGTAAATGGTTAACTTGAGGATTTAAAAGGAGAAATGTGGACTTTTTCCCCACCTGTTTAAATTTAGAGTCCTATTCCTTTTCTTGTATCATTGTGAATCATAAAAGTTTACCAGCTTTACATAGTCATGACAATCGCATTAATGTTCATACCAATGTGCCTTGCTTTAACTGAGGGACAAATGAAAATAATACTCTTTGATGACCAATATGGTTCTGTAAGCAACATCATGACTCATACTGAACCCAGAACATTCCTTTATCTGGGACTAAGATTATTATTTTTTTGTCTCCTGAAGGGTCTCCCCACATATGACACCCCTGAGGTGTTCGGCCTCCACCCAAATGCAGACATCACCTACCAAAGCAAACTTGCCAAGGACGTACTAGACACTATCCTGAGTATCCAACCAAAGGACAGCTCCAGTGGGAGCGGTGAGACCAGGGAGGTGATTGTGGGTCGGCTAGCAGATGACATGCTGGAGAAACTGCCTCCAGATTTTGTCCCATTTGAGGTAAAGCTTCAGACTGGGCAACAATGATGCAGCAAAATGTTGTATGGTTGATAGAGAAAACTCAAAACCAAAGGGAGCAAATGGCCTTTGCTGTCTAGAGCTCGAGTCCTGTGGGGACATTCTCAGGGTTGACGGATGGTGTTGAGGTCACAGATGCCTGTGCTAATGCATTTTTTTTTTGGAACTTAGAAATGTTTTAAAACCCAACTTCAGTTGCTTATGAAACATATAGGCAGTAATTTGCTGCTACTCCCCTCTGATTGTTCGCCAATTAACAAGGCAGCAGGAAAAAAAAAGTGCCTTAGGGTGAAAGAGGGCTTTTTGCTTTCATTATCTCTCACAGCGGACTGCAGAGAAGCAGATTTGTCTCAATCATGAGCTTTCCTAAAATATTTAAAGCCCATGCCCTGCTTTCTGGCAATTTTGAAACTCTATTAATCATAACAATAGCGCCAAAAAGAGCGACTTTCTACATGTAAATAAAACATTGTGCTCTCTGCACCTACCGTCCTGTTTACCCAGATGTGAAATGTGCTGCCAATTATGTCATGATGCACTTTACATTAAGCTATCACCACACATAGAAAGCTGGCAGTAAACTGCAATTCATTGAAAAGAGTGTTTTTGTACATTTTCGGTTGTTCATAGCAGCAGGAAATCAGGTAATTGATGGAGAAGAGTTTTACAACTGCGGTATAAAAAAGCACGTTTGGCATTTAAGAGAGCTGATTTGGCTGTCTAGATAATGGTGGTGAAGCAGTAGAGTATGTCAGATTTCAGTAGTCTGTAGCCTAGTGCTCAGAGGACACAAAATGAGGAGTTGCGCCCATGCAAACTGTGTCAATGCTAATATTTGTCACTGTCTCCTTTACTTGATTAACAATAAAAAATAATACAGATAGTGCAAACTAATAAATGACACAATCATAAATTCAAACTGCATCATTTATCCAGGTCAGAGAGAGATTGATGAGCATGGGTCCCCTTCAGCCCATGAACATTTTCCTGCGGCAGGAGATTGATCGCATGCAGAGAGTGATTGTTCTGGTCAGGAACACGCTGAGTGACCTGAAGTTGGCCATCGACGGAACCATCATTATGAGCGAGAACCTGCGAGACGCACTGGACTGCATGTATGACGCCCGAATACCCGCACGCTGGAAAAAGGTTAGAGGCCATTGCCTGCCTTTTATGTGTCAAATGTGTAGGACATACAATGTACACACCAAAAACACAAACCCTGTTGGGAAGAGTTTTTAAACAAATTATTTACGACCCAAAGTAGCTAGTGTAGATATAAATGTCCTGATTAATTTCATTAATGTTCACTCATGGTGTATATACCAATTAGACTATTTAACTACACTCTTTAGCATATATCATAACATACGATTTTGGAGCTAGTTTTGTATAATGCATTTTGAAATCAACACAGTATCATACTTATGTTCCCATATAGTTTCCCTTATTTAGTTAATGAAATTATATATTGTAATGATTGTCCTGGAAACTGTATTGCTAATCTCTTATGAGCTGTGATGAGATAGTTATTGGATCTAAGGACCAGTGCGTCATCTTGAATGTGAAAAATCAAACCCAGAGGTGCAGGGCTCAAGTTTCTTAAACACCTCGTCAGCTCACCTGCAGCAAAACAGCTTCATTTAACTCTGCTTTTCAAATGCTACTCAAGCTGAACTAATCATGAGCTAATTGAAAATGCCTGCTGAATAACAATCAGGCTGTAACTTACCTTGCATCTGCACACGTGTGTTTATATGTGAATTTATAATGCCTGTTTGTGCGTATATATGCCCAGTTTTGTACTTTTACACTGTGTAGGCCTATCCAAAGTGTATGGTATTTTTGTCTCAAGCTAAACGTATGAAACAGACGTTTCCTTGGAACACAAAAAGAAAAATTTTGAGGAAAATGTATGTTTTCCTGACAAACTGCAAAAAGGACAAAAACCATCACAATAAAAGAACCATAAAAGTAGTCCATTTGACAATATAGACTATATTCCAAATATTCTGAAGCTATACAACAGCATTCTGTGCTGAACAGGCAGAAATTTAAGTTGTTATTCACTATAAATCTTTCCCACAGTTGTTATCATGTCCAATCTGTCTTGATCCAAAGATATTGACTATTAAAATCTTCACACAAAGAGCTCTTTTACTTTATGGTGTTTTTTAGTCATTAGTGCTTGACAGCCCAGGGCAGGGTGAAAACCCTATCCTGTGTGTATCTGTGTGTGTCAGCTCAACGCATTCTCATCCTTTGGCATCGTATAGGTGACGCCATATGACATTTCGTCGAAATCTTACGCACATGGCATCCTTTAGCGTCAATATAACACGCACTGTTATGGGTAGGTTTAGGTCTGGGGTAGGGTTACGGTTATGACGCCTTGGGATCTGCGTCTCATATTCACGCTAAACGATGCCATGTGCGTTGGATTTAGACGAGCGTCACCTGTATGACGCCTTGGGTTCTGCGTCTCATATTGATGCTAAAGGATGCCATGTGCGTAAGATTTCAACGAAATGTCCAAAGCGTCACATGTATGACGCCAAAGGATGAGAACGGGCTGGTCAGCTGGAGTTCAACCATCAGCCATATGCCTCAAGCATCCCTCTAAGATCTGGATTTGCTAAGTGTCACTCTGTCTTTGTACGTGTTAACTGTGGTTCTGCTCAGCTGACCTTCTGCCTGTGTGTGTGTCTGTATGTATGCAGGCCTCCTGGGCTTCTACCACATTGGGGTTTTGGTTCACAGAGTTGCTGGAGCGTAACCGGCAGTTCCACTCATGGATTTTTGAGGGACGACCCAACTGCTTTTGGATGACAGGCTTCTTCAACCCACAGGGCTTCCTGACAGCTATGAGACAGGTGGGTAACATGAACACTTCTGCTTAACGTACACTTGTACTCATTTCCCTCCTGATCTGTTGATCTGATTGTTTTTCCTCAACAACAAGTTTTAATTTTGTCCTTTAGGAGTTAGATGTTAACCCTTTAAAGCCTAGAGTATCTTTTTATGTTGATATGCAAATGTCTAAGGCCTTCAAATTATCAACAAAACTTTGCT
Source organism: Rhinichthys klamathensis goyatoka (assembly GCF_029890125.1). Taxonomy (NCBI): domain Eukaryota; kingdom Metazoa; phylum Chordata; class Actinopteri; order Cypriniformes; family Leuciscidae; genus Rhinichthys; species Rhinichthys klamathensis. The sequence goes on from NW_026606559.1 coordinate 3,115,042, forward strand.
AAACAACCTGTTGTACACTACTACATGCCTGCTACCCTCTGATAGTTTATACATGTTTCACAATTAAAAGACCTTTTAGTTAATTCTAAAAAACGGTATACAAACAGTGATTTTTATAAAGTAAACGTAAGAATAATTTTGAAACTGTTAGTAATATTTCAAGATAAACATTTACGGGAAGCAACTTGGGTTTATTTGATTATCCATAAATCATGTTTCAGAAAAAAAACATGTTAAAATTGTCTTTCAAATATGATGCATCATGATTTTGAGGAACGTTTATTTGTGCATACATATTTTAATCATCATTGTATAACAGTGCATTATATGTTTTGCCCCCCACCATAAAAATTACAGATCATTAAGCATTTAAAATGTCATCGTAATAAGTCATATTATTGGGAGATAAAGAGTGACCTATTTATATGAATTTTATGTAATATTCTGCATTACTGTTATAAAAAAATCTCATTGATTTACATTATCAGCTATCAGAATTTCATCTTACTTTTTGGCCATATAAATATCAGCAACTGCACTAACTGCATCTTTTCACTCAGTTTGGGCCTCACTATATCATATGAGCCAATAAAGCCTGATGTATCAAAAATGATACTAAGCAAAAAAAACACCTATGCAAACTTTAAAAATATATATTTTGTCTAAAGGCTGAATAAACTGTTCCGGTTAAAACAGTTTGGGCTGTGAGGGAACTGCTCAGTGGGGTGCATTCTAGCTAATGCCTTGGGGGTAAACAGCTTGCATGAAACAGGATTCTTTTAATTAATATTGGGCACCCATCCTGTTTTCTGTTCTCAGCTGTGTTTCTGTGCCAACACCTGCAGCTCTGAGAATAAACTTAAGGGAAAGAACCCAGACGCTTCATTGCAGGCAAAACTAAAAATGGCTGATTTTTTTTTAAAATATAATTATTTTTATTTATTTATCAAAGTATAGATCTGTCGCTTTAATTGAAGGCCAGGGAGCCATGTTTAACTTGGTTTGAGTTGAATAACGATATACGTTGTGTGAATTATATTGAATTACTTATACTATATATTTTTATATAGACTTGCAGTTTTTTTTTCAATTATATTATATTAAATTATAATTATATATAGCAGATCTACTCATAAATCATGTCTCTAACTCAACAGGAGATCACTCGTGCTAACAAGGGGTGGGCGTTGGACCGAATGGTTCTGTGTAATGAAGTTACTAAATGGATGAAGGATGACATCACGCAGCCTCCTTCAGAGGGGGTGTATGTCTATGGCCTCTACCTGGAAGGGGCCGGCTGGGACCGCAGGAACTGCAAGCTCATTGATTCCAAACCCAAAGTACTGTTCGAGATGATGCCTGTGGTCAGGATGTACGCAGAGAACAATGGTGAGTTTTATATATAAACAAAATACTTTAAGAATGCTTTAAGAATACCTCAATACTTTAAAATGCAAAGACAAACAGCAAACATTTGGTAAAACTGGAAGGGAAACATTTCAAATAAAGGAGTAGAACAACAAACTGCCATTTACAACTGATGGATAACCTTCTGATGTTCCATCGGAAATAAACTACAAGAAAGAGATGAAAAATAAAAGTGGGATGTTGTGTGGCACACTTTTGTGGACCCAAGTTCAAAGTCTGTCACGTCAACTACATGATTAATCTCCAATATACAGTTGTTGGTTGAAGAATAATCCTAGATTACCACCTATAACTAGCCGATTCTAACTATATTTGGCTGAAATAGTAGAATGCTACTGAATGCTAGAGCATTATTTTCAGCATGCTAGAGCAGTTTCCCCCAACCCTGTTCCTGGAGGCACACCGACAGTAGACATTTTAGATATCTCCCTTGCCTGTGTTTGATTAGGAAGAGTTTGAAAATGTGTAGTGTTGGCGTGTCTCCAGGAACAGGGTTGGGAAACACTGTGCTAAAGATATAAACTTTTTGGTAATACTTTACTTGAAGGGGTGTGCATAAGACAGACATGACACCTTCATAATCATGACATGACACAATGGCCTCATGACAGCCAATGTCAAAACCAACCACCTGACAGTTTAATGTAATGTTAACCTAAGTGGTTTCTTAAGTTTGATAATTAATCTGCTATGTCATGGTTATGACATATTTATGACAGGTTGTGTTGTCTCAGTAGTGTCAAGTTGTCATGACAAAGACACTGACAGGTTATGATGTTATTGGTTTATGTCAAGTTGTCATGACAAAGACACTGACAGATAATGACGTATTGGTTTATGTCAAGGTGTCATTACCAAGACATCTCAAACAATGTCATATTTGCATTAAAAATGTCATAATTGAGCGAATGACACTTAATGACAGTTGTCATAAACATGCATGAAACCTCCTTCATATTCATGACATGTGTCATGTCATGATTATGAAGGTGTCATGTCAGTCTTATGCACACCCCTTCACGTGAAGAGTTACCGTGATATAAACTCAATTGCAAGAAAAAAAGTAAAATGAAGTGTAGCAATTACTTTACTTTTTATTCCGTGGTGGAAACAATCTTCCATAGATGTGTTTCACGTTGCATTCATTTTGTTTTTGAACATAATCGTAATCTTTCCTCAGGTGTCAAAGATGTTCGCTTGTACTCAAGTCCAATATATAAGAAACCTGTTCGAACTGACCTGAACTATATCGCAGCTGTTGACCTGAAAACCAGTCAGCCTCCAGAATACTGGATCCTGAGAGGAGTGGCCCTGCTGTGTGATGTCAAATAATCATCTTTTAAAATGATTATATACAAATGTGCCCTGATGGCTTTCTGATCTTTTTCTGTATTTTTACCGATGTTTACCCTGAGCATCTGAATAAAACATGTACAGCTTTCAATTACACCACACATACAATTCTAAGAACCGCAGCAAGAGCCTTGACATCTAAACCTGTGAATCCATCTTAAATATTGTCTAGTCACACATCGTCATATAGTTTTCTGAGTGCCTCTCAAGACCATCTGCTGTGTCTCGTCTTTAAATGCATAAACCTGTGGATTAAAGGCCAAATGTAAGCCTGCTGCTTAACAGCCCAGCTGAAGTGTATTCATGCTTGTCCTGCAGTAAACAGTCATGTGTATTTTTCATCTCCGACAAAGAGACATGGGCTGTGTCCAAAATCACGTTTCCACATATGATAAAAGAAGTATGTCCAAATTCACAGTACTCATAAAAAAGTAAACAAAGTACCCGGATGACCTACTACTTCAGGCGAGATCCTAAATTGTGCATACGATTGACACTTTACTATCCTATGATTAGGCCACGGGAGAGAATTTTATAATAGCAACTGATGCTAGTAGGTCACATAAGTATGGATTACATTCATACTACACACATTCATACTGTATAGAGTGTAGGCTACTTTTTTAGCACTCACAAAGTAAGTACTTTAAAATAAGTACCTACTCAAGAAAGTATTTTTGGATGCAGCCATTGTCCATATATCCATATAATTCTTCACAGTAACCGACTTTTTTTTGTGTGTGTCAAATGTCATTCTAGAACAGAAAAGAAAACATCAAGCATGTTTGAAACACAGGCCTGTACAACAAAGTTGAACAAACTCGTGATTGGGTTGGATTATTGCAAGTTGACAAAATTAAATACATTTGTAATTATTTCTCAAGAAAATTACATTCAGAAACATGAAGACAATGCGATTCTCTTCTCTTGAGAGCATGAACAACTTCGCTAATGATGAAGAGAATTTTATGAATATGAATAATTCAAACTTTTTTAAAAAAGATCATTCTAATTAAAATAGCTATATATATATATATATATATATACAAAGCATCATAAATATTGTTATTAGATGTTACACCAACTCTAAAGCAGATAAAGGCAAAGTACAAAAAATATCATTCAAAGTGGAACAAATTAAATCAGCAGATGGAAATCTACATCCCTTGAATTATAAAGAATCTAATTTTGTCCATCTCTAAAAATAAAGCATAGTTCTCTAAACTCTTTTAATTTGAAATGTCAGAGACAGGAAGTGCTTCAGAGATGTCACTGTGATCACAGCTGCTTGGTTCAAGTTACTAAAGCTTTGTGGAACAGGTCCCAGGAAAATGGAATACAAAAATGTAAGACATTTTCATTGTTTGCTGTTTGTAAAGATGTTTTAAAAGTTTGATTTTTATTAAAAATTCTCGAAATAAATGGTCTTGTACAGCTCTTTTATCTTGTCATTGAAATTTAATTTCATAAAATCAGTTTAAGTCAACATCTTGTGACTCAGGGTGGTATAGCACTGTCGGTTTACAGCGAAGAGGTCCTTGCTTTGAGTCCCGGCAGACCCAGGGTGCCTTTCTGTTGGTATTTATGCTCCAGTTTCCCCCACACTTCCCCCAACTGTCCAGGCTGTTTCCCTGCTTATGGTCTGAGATCCCCGTGACCTTAGATCAATGAGATCCATCTATTTTCTGTCCTGAACTGGCTCTAAACTTTTTCAAAGACATAGCCACATCAAGACCTCATTCATTTATCCAACTACAACTAAACAATTAATACATTAAAGGGGTAAATATAAAGTTCAAACAATCTACCTGTAGTGCTGTTTCAGATGATATTTCATCCACTTGGGACAATAATGCAACAGAGAAAATGTACAAACACCTCTCAGGGCTTGACGATAGTGGTCCAGCACCAATTCACATAGATCGCGCACGGAGGTTGCAAAGAGCAACTAAACAGTGCACTTGTTTTTTATGAAATACATAAAGGGAAATATTTTCATTATGAATGAAAACATGACAGACATACAAACATAGAATACTATATTACATTCACAACTGGCGCTACTGTCCAAAGCTACATCTATATGCCAATGGTGTCAATATGTCACACGTATCATGCACAGCATGTCAGTGACACAACACAGAAAAGTTTAAGTACTAGCTTATTCCTGTATTCTGTAATATGCACTACAATATATCAAACCTTTGTCAATCATAAAAATAAAGATGCCCTCAAAAAAGACAAGTACATATAAAGTTTAATGAAGTTTTTACAAAAGAAAAAGAAAAAAATGGTGTTAAAACATCAAAACACTTTTTGTTATATTTGATTTTCTTACAAAATAATTGCTACCATATTTACAGTACCCTGTGCACAAACCCTGCCTATGAGATACGGTAGAAATGGTATCACTTTCAATACATCCAATATTTCGTGCATCTAAAGACTAGGCGCAATGATTTACAAATGTCTATTTTATTCCCATTTTGTGGATGTCTGCAGTTCATTGCATGTGTTGTATGATTCATGGCATTACATTCCCCTGGGATAAAGACCGGCTCATCTCAGTGTGGACGAAGTATGTTTTGAGCTCTCCTTTCCCTTTCACATTTATAATTCCTCTGCATGTGCACATGTAGCCTAACGTCTGCAAGATACGGCTCGTCTCTTCTGTAACCTGCAAACACATACACAAAGGAATTAAATGTATTAATGGGTCATTGCATTGCACGTTGTTCAAAGCATGAGCAATTTTTCAGTCTAGAATCCCACTGGTTTTACATGGAGAGTTACTTTACCTCGACTCAAATATCTATTAAAAGGACTCGAGGCAATTTAAAGATTGTAAATCAACAAGAATTTATGGTTCTGTATCTTTTATAAACTTCACAGATATAGTGGGGGGAAAAAAACATCTTATCTTACTTGTATTTTTCCCAGCACTCCTGTGCTGTCCATTCTACTTGCGACATTCACTGTGTTGCCCCAAATGTCATACTGCGGTTTCTGAGCTCCAATCACCCCAGCTATTACAGGTCCATGATTAATACCTGCAGATGGATGGTGATATACAGGTTACTGTAAATGACATCTATTTCAGTCATGAAACTCTAGAGGGCGCAGGCTGTTCTTTACCTGCAATCTGCAAGCAATTGCATCATTACCACATGGCACAAGCTGATTGGCCTCTGCTGATCCTGCAGCCAATGAGATTGCTTGCTCAACATTTAAACAGTCTAGGTTATTGATTGCTGTAAGCTAGTCCTGCAGCGTGCTATTAGAGTTCCTCTGACACCCTCCACCTCCCCCAGCTCCACCTGCCAAGGTCTGCTACGGGGTTTCCCTTTCAAGGGAACTTCGAGCTGCGTTTGAGACGCGGTGGGAACGCTCTGCGTGATTGCGTCATGAAGCACGTGTAAAATCAGTCCAATGGAAGCCCGATACGTCATGGGTGACGTCATAGACCAGGAAACTATAAAGCACCCTTGAAAACAGACCGCGACAGCTTCTGTTGTCTTCGGCAAGCGCTCTCTGTGATTCTGTCCTTGTCTATTTATTGTTGTTTGTCAAGCCCAATATATATATCACTATCTATTATTATGGCGAGCAAAGCAATATTATAGACGTTGTGTTGTTCCCTGCCCTCGTTACATCACGGGTGGGGACACACATCAGCTTTTTGTTGCTGTTTGGGAGTGGAGCATGCAACAGTCATTTCTCGAGGGATCTGACTGTGCATTGCGAGAAGCTGTCCGTGAGGACGCTCCGCTCCCGCCGGGCGTTCTTCGAGGAGGACGTTTCGGTTCGCGTTCCCCGAGCGGGTCTCTCTGTTGCCGAGGCTCGGAGACGGCTCGTATTTCGGGGTTCGAAAACGGATCTGACAGCGGGGGTTGGGACGGGCTCCGCCCTTTCTCAGCTTTCACATGCCAGATCTAGTGTGCTGCGATTTCCAGTTCCGAGGAATTGGTATCGTTAGTGTTTTGTTTAATAAGAAAGAGAACAAAACAAATACAAATCTTTATAAAAAGGCAGATGTTTGAGTTTTCAGTGAATAAATTTTCCAGCTCATAACTCTGTTGAATAAAGAGGAGCTTTTTTAAAGAAAAAAAGGAGGTTTTATCTAGTGCTGTTGCCAGTTAAATATTTACTGGCCAGTTGAACATTATGAGATTGAAAATAAAGAAGAGTTTGTTAGATGAACTATCTTAAAACAGGAAAACTCTGTATCTCAGCCTCCTCGTCGGGGACTGTGGTTTTTCCCTATCTCCACACTGAGGTGTCGAGATTGTGGAATAAACCGGTTTGTATTTTATGTGTTTAATCCCCAGATGTCTGACTATAGTAATGTTTGGGTATTAAGTATCATAGTATGACATTGCCTCGGGTTAAAGAGACGCTTGCGAGCTTTCTCTCTCCCGAGTCGGCGTTATCGTTATTAACCCCGACGTTACCCACCAGCCATCTTAATAATGAATACATTTTTATTAGGCAGCGCTGGTGGGTAGAGTATATAAGGACATGGATGAATGTGAGGGGCGACTCTCTGAGGAGGGTCGCAGCGCTGCCAGTTCGGTTGTTTCCTGCTGGTGGCCGCAGAGTGATATATATGTATATATATATAAGTTTTTTCTGATATAAAGATAAAGGAAAATAAAGATATAATTATGTCTGTTCTTCTGGACGCTCCGCTTTCAAGAAAACTAAGAAATAAACCATTCAGCGGCGTTCCAGAGGTTTCTTCCTCACCAATCTAATGTTCCTGAGACGGCTTGGGGTGCGACTCTCTGAGGAGGGTCGCAGTACAGCCAGTTCGGTTTCCCTGCCGGTTCGCCGTTTCAGGGCACCAAGGTGTCAGTGTCCCCAAACGAGCCTTCAAATAAGAAAAAAGAAGAGCAGTCAGTTTGGTTTCCCTGCCGGTTCGCCGTTTCAGGGCGCCGAAGTGCCTGCTTTTTTCAACGATCCTCCGAGGAGGGTCGTAGGAACTAAGCTAGTTAGAGGTAGGCAAGGTCTGAGGACTGTCATCATCTCTAATAAAGCTTAGACAAGAAGTCCTGTCGCAAGAAAACGAGGCTATCAGGCTTCTGAGGGCTCCTCCGGGGCAGGGACGGTTTTGAGAAATCGTTTCTCCTCGGCGACCTCTGGGGTGCGACTCTCTGAGGAGGGTCGCAGCGCTGCCAGTTCGGTTGTTCCCTGCCGGTTCGCCGTTCAGGGCACCGAGGTGTCAGCGTCCCCATACGATCCTCCGAGGAGGATCGTAGAGCGGTCAGTTCGGTTGTTCCCTGCCGGTTCGCCGCTTCAGGGCACCGTAGTGACTGTTCAACCAAGGGACGGTTTTGAGAAATCGTTTTTCCTCTGGGGTGCAACTCTTTGAGGAGGGTTGCAGCGCTGCCAGTTCGGTTGTTCCCTGCCGGTTCGCCGTTCAGGGCACCGAGGTGTCAGCATCCCCATGCGATCCTCCTAGGAGGGTCGTAGAATGGTCAGTTCGGTTGTTCCCTGCCGGTTCGCCGCTTCAGGGCGCCGTAGTGACTGTTCAAACAAATCCAGAGGCCAGTCTTGAGAGACTGGTTCCCCTAGTAAATTTCTGGCAGCGTGGAAACTACTGCAACATATTTCTCAGTGGGTCCTGCACACTATAGAAAAGGGTTTCAGCGGTTCTCGTTCGCCCAGATTTCTAGGGGTCCCTCCTCTCATTGGTGGACCCCGAGCAGGCTTTGGTTATGGAGCAGGAAGTACTGTCACTTCTGCAAAAGGAGCTGTAGAAGGGGTTCCTCCTCCCAGCAGACAGCCATTACTTCATTGTTTCCGAAAGAGGATGAGGGAGGTTCCCGAGGTTTGCTTTCGGGGGCGAAGCATACCATTATCGGGTTCTTCCATTCGGCCTAGGTTTATTACCCCACACCTTAACAGTATGCGTGGATGCAGCTCTGGCTCTTCTGAGACTCCAGGGCATTCGCGTATTATACTACATCAATGATTGGTTGCTCCTAGCTCAATCTGAGTTTATGGCAGTTCGGCATCGAGATGTCGTTCTGTCTCATTAAGGATGTTGGGGTTGCCTCTCAACGCCAAGAAGAGTGTGCTCTGAGGACCACTTTTCTGGGTGTAGCAATTCTTACAGCCGTAATGGGGTATATCTAGGCCAGTCACTCACTGTGAAACAGTTTCAGACGGGTGGGTCTCATGGCAGTTGCGTCCAACGTATTACTTTTGGCCTTCTGTTCATGAGACCCCTGCAGTGGTGGCTCAGGACCAAGGGGTTTTCTCCGAGGGGAAATACGTTTTCGCATGATCAAGGTCACGCGGCTATGCCTTCGTGCTTCGGTCATGTGGAAGAACCTTGGTTCCTCGCCCAGGCCCAGTGTTGGGGGCTTCTTGTCGACGCATATTGCTATCGACGGATGCTTCCCTCACAAGTGGGGGCGATCATGAGTGGTTGCTCGGCGAATGGCGGACAACACACTGATGGTCTCGTATATCAGAGCAGATATCCTGTTGAGGCAGGGGCTGAGGCCCAGGGGATTGGAGACTTCACCCCGAGGTGGTGGAGCTTCTTAGGGAGAACTTTGGTCTAACTAAAGTCAAGTCGACCTTTCACATCGTTTGTACAACGCATTGCTCTATATGGTTCCCCCTCACGCAGCCAGCTCTTCTCGGACTGGATGCGATGGTGCAGGTGTGGCCGAGGCTGCACCTGTACGCATTTCCCCCGATATCTATGCTCCCGGAGGTTCTGGAGAGGGTTCGCCGGGAAGGGGCTCATCTGCTACTAGTAGCCCCATACTGGCCGACTCGAGTTTGGTTCTCGGACTTTGTCTCTTCTGGACGGCTCTCCCATGGAGATTCCGTTCAGGAGGGACCTGCTGTCCCAGGCAGGGGGCACGATATTTCACCCTCGACCGGAGTTGTGGAAACTGTGGGCCTGGCCTCTGAGGGGGCCAGGCTCATAGAATCCAGTCTCTCGACTGAGGTCGTTGAGACATTCTCCATTCCAGAGCTCCTTCCACGAGAAGACTGTATGCACTGAAATGGAAATTATTCTCCACCTGGTGTGGTGAGCGTCAGTTAGATCCTGTTAACTGCCCTGTTGGTTCAGATCTCGATTTTCTGCAAGACCGTTTCTCTGCTGGATTATCTCCTTCCACCTTAAAAGTTTATGTGGCGGCTATTTCGGCCTATCATACCCCTCTGGGGGGTACTTCTTTTGGGAGAGATCCTCTGATTACTCGTTTTCTCCGTGGTACATTGAGGTTGAGACCTGCACTGCACTCTAGAGCACCGGCTTGGGATTTAGCCATTGTACTTGAGGGTCTGGCTCTGGCTCCCTTCGAGCCTATTGAAGAGGTTTCAGAAAAATTCCTCACTTTGAAAGCTTTATTTCTCCTTGCTATTTCATCTATCAAGAGAATTGGAGATTTGCATGCCCTGTCGGTTGCTCCGTCATGTCTGGAATTTGCACCTGGTATGGTGAAAGCATTTCTATACCTTAGACCGGGTTATATTCCTAAGGTCCCAGTTAATGTTGGGGGCCCAATAGTGTTGCAGGCCTTTTATCCTCCACCTTTTAATACCCCAGATCAGGAACAACTGAACCTGTTATGTCCAGTTCGGGCATTGGATGCCTACGTTCACAGAGCTGCCCTGTGGCGTAAGTCAGAGCAGTTAGTTGTATGTTTTGGGTCACTCAGAAGAGGGTGCCCTGCATCTAAACAGGTTATGAGCAAATGGATAGTCGAGGCTATATCATTGGCTTATGAAGCGGCCGGTCAGCCTTCACCTATGGCTGTACGGGCCCATTCTACAAGGAGTATGGCGGCCTCTACGGCCTTAATTTCGGGTGTTTCCCTTCTTGACATTTGTAATGCGGCAGGTTGGTCCTCTCCACATACATTTGTCAGGTTTTATGACCTTGACCTCTCCACTCCTGGGGCGAGGTTGCTTGCTTCTTAGTGTGCGCAAGGACTTCACACAGAACGGGCATTTGTCACTATGGCGTAGTGGGTATGGGGTTCCCACCGCGTCTCAAACGCAGCTCGAAGTTCCCTTGAAAGGGAACGTCTCAGGATACGTATGTAACCCTGGTTCCCTGAGAGGGAACGAGACGCTGCGTTTGCCTGCCATACTTCCTGCATGCCCTGATCGACTTGCTTCAGACTTTTTCAGAAGCTGTCGCGGTCTGTTTTCAAGGGTGCTTTATAGTTTCCTGGTCTATGACGTCACCCATGACGTATCGGGCTTCCATTGGACTGATTTTACACGTGCTTCATGACGCAATCACGCAGAGCGTTCCCACCGCGTCTCAAACGCAGCGTCTCGTTCCCTCTCAGGGAACCAGGGTTACATACGTAACCTGAGACGTTATGTATGTCTATTTATGCCACCGCAGCAGCATCTTCCATGCTTACAGCAGCATGTCTGTGTCTCTATTAGCAGTAGCAATCCATACTTGCTATGCAGCAGCAGCAATAATCAACAGCTTTAATAGTTAAATCTCTTTAACCTTTATTTAACAGAAGTACAAAGAAAAAAAAGATCCAGTGTTTTCACTGACCAACTTAATTGTATTTTGTAAGTGTAAACAAATTTTGATGTTGATGGCTGGAACACACTCCAAAATAAGTTGGGACAGAGGCAAAATAAAAGTGAACAGATAATAGAATATCCCAGGTAAACTTTTATGAACCAGTCCACAATTATAGCAGGTAAACTGGTAATAGAGGATAACAGAGGAATGCCCTATATAAACTTGGAATAACTAACTGCATGCGTGTGCACACATGAACTAATATTCAGTTGAAGCACTCAGTCTGTTTGGATAGGAGTCTGTCGGCTTGGCACATCTTGACTTGGAAATATTTTCCCACTTGGTTTTCCCTCTTTTTTTTTTTGCAAAAATGTTCCAGATCTGTTGTTTTTTCTGTTTCTATTTATTCTGTTTTCTATAGGATTTAGGTCTGGGCCGTTAATCTTTCTTTGCTAAATCCATTCTTTTGTTGATTTTGTCATCATCATCATTTTTCTGCCCTAAAAAAAGTCTGAACTTGTCCTTTTTTTAAAAAAAATTTAAAAAAAATTATTAGGGACCATGTACAATCTATAAAATAAATGTTGCCATTTGATGCATTGTACCAGAGTTAGCCATATGCTATTTTACATCTGCAGTCCCCTGGCAGGGTACAAATAAAAACAATCTCACAACCCCCCCCCCAATCAAAAATGGATGCTATTCTGGTAGATTTTACTGAAGTTACGGGGCGATTGCAAATAAAAACCAATAAACAAGGAGGGGCCAGGCCGTGTAGAATCTTATACACTAGAGTCAAGTTCGAAAAGAGTCTAAACTTTTCAAAACTCAATAAATTATGTTTCTCTAGGATCTTGCAATGGTGATAGCGAAATGGCTTTTTATCAAGTCTTTTTTATAGCTTGCTTGTATAGTGATTCTAGACGTCTAATGGCAGACTCACTGGCTTGTCCCCAACAGGTGATACAATATGAGATGTGTGAAAAAATTTAAGCATGCATAAATATTTTGGCTACATTCATAGGGAGGAACGATCTAATCTGTCTAAAGTTTGCCAAATTGTATTTGATAGTTTTTGTCATTTTCTTAATGTGTTTCTTAAAATTAAAATTTGAATCTAAGATGAATCCAAGATATTTAAATTCAGTAACTATGTCAATTGCTTCGTTTTTAATTAAAATATCTGCAGTTTGAGTCTGCCCCTTATTTTTACTAAAGAACATACCCTTTGTCTTACTAATATTTAAGGTATGACAAGATTGTTCAAGCCATTCAACAACACCTTGCATGGCATAAGTTAATTTCTCTGCTGCTAGCTTAGCATTTTTTTCATGTGTGTACAAAACAGTGTCATCGGCATATAATTGTATGTCAACTCCATTACAGTGTTGTGGAAGATCATTAATATAAAGACTAAAAAGTAAAGGACCTAATACAGATCCCTGAGGCACTCCCATTGTGTTTTTCACATAACTAGAGCGTACATTTTTAATTCTAACACACTGCTTCCTATTTGACAAGTAAGTTGAGAGCCATGCTAATGTTTTGGTAGAAAGATTAAATTTAGAGAGCTTAGAAATAAGAACATCGTGATTGACTGTCAAAAGCCTTACGCAAATCCAAGAACACAGCAGCAACAACTCCTCCCTTATCAAGTTGTGTTCTTACTTTTCTGTGAAGTGTAGAATGGCTGTTTCTGTACAATAATTCTTCCTGAATCCAAATTGCATGTAATTTAAGGCAGAATTGCAGTTATCTAGATGCATTCTCAACTGATCGTTTTTTCCATGACCTTTGATAGTACTGGTAATACACCTATTGGCCTATAGTTACTTACATCATAGCGGTCTCCAGATTTGAAAATAGGCGAGATCACTGCATGCTTCCAGTTTTCAGGAAAGTGGCATTGAGTAATCGAAAGATTAATTAAATATGTGATTGGGGGAGTTAAAGTATCTACGTGTTTCTTAATTAGCATACTATCCATATTAAAAGCATCTCTACTTTTAGAATTTTTTAGAGAATAGATAATTTTTTTTACTTGTCAATTAAAACCTTGATCTTTATTAGTATGTGTTATAGGTTCTCTTTTTTTGAAGTGATTTCCTTGCTCATGGACCGATTCGATGAAAATGAAAATTCGATGAAAGTCCTAGGATGTTTGTCTGATTTGCACATAATTGAGTGTCCACCCGATACCCCTGACAAAAAATAATCAAAATAATTTTCGCTTTCACTTTATTTTGATGGTCCCTTTAACACATTCTGTTGACTATAAGTAACGTTGCACCTACATGTCTACTAACTCTCATTAGGGCGTTAGTAGAGTATTAGTAGACTGGTAGGGTTAGAGTTAGAATAAGTTGACATGTACTTGCAAAGTTACTTCTAGTCAGTAGAAAGTCTGTTGGAGGACCAATACAATAAAGAGTTAGCTAGCAGATATTAAGCAGACAGTCTACTAATACTCTAATGAGAGTTAGTTGACATGTAGTTGCAAAGTTACTTATAGTCAACAGAATGTTCATAGGCCGATATATTTGTGGGATTGTCCCGTAATGACTATTTGTTTGCTCAGGAGGCAAACAGAACTTTCTAAAAGATTAGCCATTTATATCAATGAATGGGAATGATAGATGAAGGCTGTAATGCTAATGTTGTTCACCAGAGTATTAAAAAAAAAAATCATTTTAGGTCTCAGATTTAAATCTGTGAAAATGGTTCAATAGACTTACTGCTGACAAAATGCAGGAGGAGACAGTGATGAAGCCAATCAGTATATGGGGATGATGATTAGAAGGCCACGATGGACAGAGGCCAAGGGGCAATTTTTTCATGGCCATATATATTTGCAAATAAATCTGCAATCTCCAAAAAGCTAATTCAAATGTATTTAACCTAATGATGTTGAAAACATTTGCTTAAAACTCAATGAATCGCTGTTCATTATGTATTATTTAAAAAGAGACAAATAATACAATTATATAAGACACACCTAAAGACTCATATTACAGCATTTTGAACAGAGACATGGCCATTGCATCCCCGTATGTTCTACATAAGCCTTTGATGCTCAGACCCCAATAATAGTAATCTTTTGTTTTCACTCACCCACTCTGAGTTTGAAGTCATTGAAGGAATGTTTATTGATGACATCAAGCTTCCCCACCAGTGCAAAGGCAAACTCCACCATGGTACCAATGTGCATGTACTGCCTGTCATGCTCCTACGAACACGAACGGCCAAAACAATGGGTTAAACTTTATTTTGATAGTTCACTTTAGATATTCTACTAACTATGAACAACTTATTTTAAAATAAGATGACATGCACTTGTAAAGTTACTTATAGTCAGTAGAATGCCTGTTGGGGGAGCGTCAAAATAAAGTGTTAGCAGATATTAAGCAGACAGTCTACTAATACTCTAATAGTAGCTAACATGTAGTTGCAAAGTAAGTTATAGTAAGTAGAATGTCTAAAGTGGACTATCAAAATAAAGTGTTACCAAACAATGAACTCACACCAATGACTTACTTAATATATATTAATTAATAGTGTAGAGTTGGACTCCAAAATTTTACAAGAATTACAAGAAAATTATATTAGATGAATAAAAGTAGACAAAGTCACTTTGATAGGAATCCCACTTTCATGGGAATCAGATACTCAGATCTGATTCCCATGAAACATTTGTATAATTTGACAGACAGGTTGATTGAATCCATTCATTCCTGATACCTGTGTATATTCTGGCCCTGGGCTGGCATTAAGTCCAGTGGCTGCCATATATGTGCTTCCAATGGTCTTTATCTTCTCCACTCCACTGAACTTTGGCTTAGAGAGCAACTACACAGGAAATACAACATAACCATAGTAGAGTTAACATCAACCAAAGCATCAAAACTGCTTTGTGAAAAGGACTGCATTATGGTAATAACATTTCATTTTTGACAAAATAAGATGAATTTCATGGGCGAATGCAATTCTATAGCAAACCAGCAGAATTTGCACACCACAGTAAGTTTGAAGTACACTTTAATGGGAAAAAGTTCAAGAGTAAAAAAGGAAACAGCTCTTTTTTTCCTACAAAATACGTGAAGCGATACGTTACCTCATCAAAGTCTGCAATGATCTCGTTGAGCAGTCTGAGGCACTCAAGACCCTCCTTGTTTACGTCGGATTCTGTGTAAAACTCTTTGAAGTCCGGGATAGAAGCAAACATCACACACACCAGGTCATATGATTGGTGATACAGATCCTGTCATTCACAGAGGAAAAGGAAGCTCAGGTATAAAATATCTGAAGACTGACTTTCAAACTAAACAAAAAGAAAACATTATTTTAAAAGTGTAATCTCAACCAATTTTCCCTCAAAACTTTTACTTGATGTAAGCCAGTATGAAAGTATTAGGACATATTACAACTTTGCAGTACACCTTTGAAGTACAAAATCGCATACTATTTTCAGCATGTTATGAATTCGGATGCATACAAACAGTAAACAAATTGCAGTACATCTTAAGTTGTTCTTTCCATCTACATTCTCACCTCGTTCTTCCAGTTCCTGGCCAGGAAGTGCTCTGCTACATGGGCTGGCAGAACATTCTCCAGCAGAACGCGATTGAGATTCTCCATGGTTTCTATTTCCTCACATTCCTTCTTGAATTTGTTCTTCCACAGGAAATCCAACCTACAGTAATATTCATTCTGTTACAAGAGGACACAGAGGTAAAGAGACTGGAGGTCACAGCGCTATTTCAGTTACAAACACCACACAGATCATCTTTATTTTTAAAAGAAAATCTTATTCTCAAAACACAACACATACATAGTCACTGATGCTTTTAAAACATGAGCTGACACCATCAACCTCATCAATTATTCTTTTTTGTTTAAAAGTTTGGTTCCCTTTCGAATGGGAATTCACCCCTGGTGGACACTTTGTGCAATGCCTCAGGGAGTGGAGAAAATGCAGTCAGCTCTCGTACAGGCTGACTGCGTGCATTACAAGAGATTACCACTTTGCATGCTCCGCTCCTGCCGGTCACTCTTCGAGCACGTCAAAACACGACAATGAACTTGACATTGGATGGCGAAAGCCTATGACGTACTACTGGTGCAACCGGGAGTATGAAAGGGCGCCTGTAGAACACGTCATCAGCTCTTTGTCTTCGGGACCCGTTTGCCTCAGTGTGTGTGAAAGATTGAAAGCAGAATAAGTGCTGTCAGCTCTTAAGGGAGATGTATATAAACGCTCTGTGATGAGTCATCGTGGGGAGCTCTGCTCTGGCTTGATTCTTTTCTTTAGGGACCAGAATCAAGATTTTGCACCTCGAGTTTATGACACTGTGTTTGCTGAGGCAGCGCGATGGTTTCGGATCGCAGGGACAGCAGATATAAACTGATGGCGAGCAAACAAGCATTTAAATAGTGTGTTCCTTCCTGCCGTTGCTACTTCACAGGCGGGGATACACATGATTTGTGCATGGTTTGTTTGGGAGTGGAGAATACACAGTCAGCTCTCGTGCAGGATGACTGCGTGCATTACAACAGATTACCACTTCGCATGCTCCGCTCCTGCCTGTCACTCTTCGAGGAGGATGGTCAGGTTCGCAAAATAACTTTGGTAGAGAGGTTCGAGGCGGGATCTGCCTTTTCCCTGCCCTCACCCACGGCATCCAGCGCTCTCTCTTTGGTTTCAGAAGCCTGAGTTGCGGTTTCTTCCGCCCTGAGTGAGAGCCCGTTGCTTCAGCTGTCTAGCTGTGAGGAGGTAAATGTGCTGAGCATCGATGCAGGGGGAAATCGAGGACTCGCCATCCTCATCCCCTGCTTACGAGGAGCATGGACGGTCAGCTCTTGAGGGGGATGGCTGTGTTCATTCATAAAAATTCCAAGAGTGGACAGGAATGCACTCTCAGGAGTTTTGCTCCGCCCCTGTTGACTTTTGTTCTTGAGGGAAGAAAGTCTTATGCAATAAAGAATGTAGTGACTCGGATCTTGCGTTTGCCGAGTCAATGCATAGATTACGAGTCTGTAAAGAGAATGTAATGCGGAGGGAATTGAGCAGATGGGAGACTCACTTTCTCTCGTTTCTTTATCGCCTTGCAAACTAATGATGTGTAATTATGTGTTTGCAAGCTATGATTTTATGAATCTTTTATTGTATTTTAAAACTATTCTATATATTCAGCTTTTCATCCAGACCATGTTTACTTGTCCGATTGATCTTTGGCTGCATTTAATTAAGTGATCAATTCTTTCCTGTGACTTTGAGGAGTTAGATGTATTTATTCATTCAGATTTCCATTTATTATATCTGTTGTAGTGCAGGGTGCTATTCTTCTCTGTACCTAATACAGCACTATAGAATGCAATTGAAGAAGAATGGGGTATTCCGTGACTCGCGTCCCACTTCTTCAATGGTTGTATTTTTTGTGAATAAACTTAAACATTATTTATAGGAGTATGGGCAGTACGCTTTGTGTTCTCATTTCCTATTTGGTTTTTAGGACAGAGTGGTATTCTCCCTTGTAATACAGCTCTGTAGATTATAATTGGAGAAGAATGGGCTATTCCGCTGCTAGCGTCCCACTTATTCGACTGCTGTGAATTCAACACTGTTTATAAGAATTTGGGCAGTATCTTTGGTGCGCTTTGTGTTCCCATTTCCTATATTTGGTTTTTAGTACAGAGTGGTATTCTCCCCTGTACCTAATACAACACTATAGAATACAATTGAAGAAGAATGGGCTATTCCACGACTCACGTCCCACTTCTTCAACTGCTGTTTAACCCTCAGGGGACCAAGGTGTTTTTTGGGTCCTTGAGATGTTTTGACATGCCCTGCCATTTGTGCTTTTTTCAGTTGCTTATAAACATATTAATGGCACAGGTGAAATTACACTATTTAGCACAAACAGGGCTACCATAATATGTGAGCAACATGTATGTACATGTTTGTATTTTTGAGAGAATATTGTTTATGCATGGTTATTGAAAAAACTAAAAATTAAAGTTTCTGAAATAAAGCCACAAAACACATACTAAATATGTGTCCACAAGACTTTTGACCAATGGAAGTTGTGGCCTAGAGTTTTTGCTTCAAAATGATCTGAAAATCATCCTGTCTAATCATTCACATAACACAATAGATTCTTTTAAATTGTGAAAAACATTTTTTGTTAGCCAAGGCAATATGCGAATGGGCGTGAACGGCCCAACCCCATTGTGCATAATTAGGTGGTTGAGAAGACAAAGACCAGACCCCGCATATTAATGAGCCTTTCATTCAGGTGTGTCACACAAGAAAGAATGCAAGGACAATACACACACACACACACACACACACACACACACATATACATACACTACCGTTCAAAAGTTTGGGGTCGGTACGATTTTAAATACTTTTAAAATAATTCTCTTCTGCTAACCATGGCTGCGCTTATTTGATTAAAAATACAACAAAAATCAGTTATAGTATTAAATATTATTCCAGTGTAAATCAGCTGTTTTCTGTGTGAATATATAGTAAATTGTAATTTATTCCTGTGATCAAAGCTGAATTTTCAGCATCACCAGTGTCAGTGTCTTCAGTGTCAAATGATCCTTCACAAATCAGTATAATATGAGGATTTGATGCTCAAGAAACATTTATTATTATTATCAATGTTGAAACAGTTGTTGGTCTGTCAGTTGTACAGTTTTTTTTTTTTTTTTTTTTTTGGATTCTTTGATAAATAGGAAGTTCAAAAGACTTTTGTAACATTATAAATGTCTTTACTGTCACTTTCGATCAAATTAATTATTCCTTGATAAATAAAAGTATTGATTTCTTTCCTCCAAAAAATAAAAATAAAATTCTCACTGACCCCAAACTTTTGAACGGTAGTGTATATATATATATATATATATATATAAAATCAAAATATCAATGAAACTCAAAAGCACATTTTTAGTCATACCTGGAAACAAATTCTGTTCAAATAGGTTATATGGGCCATTATACAGAATTGGTTCAAAGTTAGAGTTGGAAACATCTTGAAAAGAAATTGTATGAGAAAATATAAATTTTGTCATACATATTTCAAAGTTAAGGATTCATTATTTTGATATAGCTTGCATTGGAACAAACACTATTCTTAGTTGATTAGTTTATTGACAAAACATACTATATATTTAACATATGAGCAGAAACTGCTAACAAAAGCTTATTTGATGTCTATTTTAGAGTTAAAACTTTATAATCTATCTAAAACTAGTCAAACACACACACACACACACACACACACACACAGAAACATTATTTAAATTTAAACAGTAGGCTATTTTTGCGTTTACAGACACTAACATTATTATATATCGCGATTTGAACAAAGCACAAGAATAAAAACACTTACAGCTCAGCTCGCTCCTCGAAGTGAAAATAGTTCTGAGGTACTGAGCACTTGTTCTGAGGTAGGTACAGGGACGGACTGGGACTAAAAAACGGCCCTGGACTATGACTAGGCCCGGCCCAAAGCAATCGGTGCGCGGAAACTCGACAACAACAACAATAACGCCTGCCGCCTGGCATAAGTGTCACAAATTTAATTGTGGCTCATGATACTACCATCCAAATTATAGCTAACAGCATATAATACAATCTATTCCAGCTGTCTTAAAATGAATGTATTACTTAATAATCTTAATTCATTTATGCAGTAATTAATCTTAGCTACTGCACAAATAATAATACCACATCTAAATGAAAATACACCATTACAAATGTAACTTCTGTATTCAAAATCTTCAAAGTTTGTAAGCATCAACTGTAACGTTACCAACATTTTTAAAAGTAAAAGCACAACATATTTCTTAGCTACTGCATGTGGAATTTTGCAGCTAAAATGTTGAAGTTTAGCTGTTTTAACTACTGTAATCATAAAAAATGTTGCACGCTGAATATCACTTCCTAACGTCATCCCTAGCAATTAAGTAACTTACAAAGTAATTTCTGATTAATTCGATTCGGGAGTAGTAGAGATAAAAGCCCGTCCGCACTGACAATTGATTGGTTGGGTCCTTACATGCGCTTCGTGAGGCACACGCGCACACACACGCAAGGTCTCTCGCTCGCTCCCTTTGCCGTGCGCGTGATACGCATGTGCGCTCTTGCTCGCTCTAGATTCCAGGAGATTTTAACTAATTTGCGGGACTCAGGGAGCCGCTATCAATATGCGGGAGACTCCCGGAATTTCTGGGAGACTTGGGATGTCTGTGACTGCGTGTGTGGCGGGCGGTGGGCCGGCCGTCCTGGAGTACCGGCCGTTCTGTGATTCTCCAGATCACACAGATGGCCAGTCCGCCCCTGGGTAGGTAAATGTCCCAGGATTATTCCTCACAGCCGCGCAAGACGACAGTACATTAATCTGACTAAATATAGTGTGTTTACCGAGTTTATGTGGGCGTTTACACGTCTCAATGTGTTGCTTCAGATCATTAGCGTTTGAATAGCGCGCGCTCTCCGTGGGCGTGTCACATTAGCGGAATAATGAGATGCGAGAACGATAATGAGAACGGCTGACACCTCTCTCTTTTTATATAGATTACATAAACACAGAATATTTATTTTAGTTTTAAATTAGATAATTTAAAAGTACAAACTTAAATGATCATAAACATATATTGCTCATGTCTGGGTGAATAGTATTCGCTGAGTTTTGTTTAAGTTTAGAGACGTGCTCCAGAAAAAAAGTTCACGGACACGGAGAAGCAGAACGCATACCCTGTTTATTTTCTTTATTTCACAAAAGCACAATATTTTATTTCGATTGTAGGTGGGCACATAAAAAAGTAGACATTTAACAGTTTATTTTTTAATATGTCTTAACTCTGTATGACCAGAAATGATGGAGTAGTTTTAAGTCTATTTTTCTGCTATGTGAAAAAAACTGCCAAAACGCACCGGTGCGTTTGCCGTCCCCAGAGGGTTAAAGGAATATGGGCAGTACCGCGCTTTGTACAATAACAGATATAAGAAATGGAAACGCAGAGTGATATTTTCCCCTGTACCTAATACAGCTCTATGGATTATAATTGGAGAAGAATGGGCTATTCCGCTGCTAGCGTCCCACTTCTTCAACTGCTGTGAATTCAACACTGTTTATAATAATGTGGGCAGTACCGCATTTTGCGTTCCTATTTCTTATATCTGTTCTAGTACAGAGTTGTATTTCACCCATACCTGATACAGCACTATAGATTACAATTGAAGAAGAATGGGCAATTCCACTGAATGGGCTATTCCGCTGATTAGAATACACTCTTTTAGTACTCCATTCCAGCGCTCGACTGCACCATTGGAAGAATAATGACAGGGCTGGATCGACCTCCTTCCTGTCGTGTGGCCATCCCTTCAGTATTTGCGTTCTAAGCAAACTCAGCTCAGGGCAGGATTCAGAAGCTGTTAAGAAGTCCTCCATAGACAGAAGGTAATACCGAGAAGACTGCAGCGACCATTTCAGGTTCCTCAATGAGCTCAACTGGTTAGGGCATTCATAATAAGCAATCTGGGGCCTGGTTTTGAGCACCAGGATGGTACACAATGTCATAAGAAAAACACAGCAGCCGGGTTGACCACCTCACCACTCTCATTCCAGCACGTCCAATTCCTTTTGTAGCCAGCAAAGTGGTTAATGCTTTGTGGCCTGTTCGTGGCGTAAAGTGATGTCCCCACAAGTAAGATCACCATTTCTTTACCGGTTAAGGCCTCTTTTTTCCACTGTGGAGTATTTTGTTTCAGCCGCAGTGAGCGTACATGAGGCAAAGGCAACAGGGTGTTCTACACCATCTGCATGGAGTTGTGTCAACACCCCGCCAAGACCATAGTCCAATGCATCAGTAGACATGAGAGTTGGAAGACAAGGCTCAAAGAGCACGAGAACTGGGCTCTCAACCAGCACTGCTTTCAGTTTATTAAAGCATGTGTCTGCTTATGCAGGCCATTCAAACAAAATCTCAGTTGCATTTCTCACAAGAGAACGCAGTGATTCCTAAAACAGGAATGGCTGTACAATGTCTCTGGCAGAATAAAAACTGCAGAGCCAGTATCCACTACAAACTCAGTCTCCATAGACAGGCCTGTCTCAGTAGAAAAGCGCACTAGACACTTAATCCTGTCAGTAGAATTGTCACAGTTCGTATTGCATATTTGCACTTCGGGCAAAACTTCATGGACAAGTGTTGACGATTGACAAATGGAATTATTAATTAAGCTGGTCAGATGCATTTGCTAAGTGCTTATTAGATCCACATCTGTTACAAGTATGCTGCAGCACCAACCTGAGACTTTCTCTGATGGGGTATGCAGCTTGAGCTTTCGACATAAGGAATTAGTCACGACAGCTGCTGGTGTGTACCTCAGGGATGGGGACTCCTTTAGAGTCTTTGACTTTAATGTCAGCCGATGAGGCACTCATAGCTTTAGCATGGAAGCATGTGCATTCGTTCCCCAAAGTGTCCCCAAAATGGATGCAGTGCGAGTTCCCATTCGAAAGGGAACATCACAGGTTACGTAACCATGATTCCCAGAGAAGGGGAACGAGACACTGCATCTCCTTGCCATGCTTTCAGATAATCCTGCACACATCTCCTTCAGACAAGAGGTGATGACATGTTCTACAGGTGCCCTTTTATACTCCCAGTTGCACCAGTAGTACGTCATAAGCTGTCGTTGGCCAATGTCAAGTTTATTGACGTGTTTTCACACATGCTGCAGAGACCGGTCATGCCTGAGGCATTACCCAAAGCAGGGCCGGCGATTGCTATAGGCGAACTAGGCGGTTGCCTAGGGCGACAAATGTGTTGGGGGCGCGGGCGCCCTCTAGTGTCGCCCTTGGCCTACTTCCCATTAATCATAGATTTACAATGACAAGCGAAACAAAAACATGTTTATTAAACATGATCATCCTAAGGCGCCCCTCAGCCATTCGTTTAATTACTTGTCAACCTGATTATTAGATTGAATGGATGATTATTGTCGATCATTTCCTAAAGGGGGGGTGGGGGGGTAGTTGCGTTACGTTACGTTCTATGGTTACGTTAGGCAAGTGCTCGGCTGCTGCGCGCGCTGATCGAAAATGAAGCGGTCTAAACCCTCTGGTGCACAGGGACGAAAACGGAGAAAGCAACTAGATGAAAAGAAAGCCCAGTATAGAGGTAAGTCTTCTCATCTCATCCATTAAGGTGTCAAATGTTCTGGCCATCGGGACAACCGGGAGATTCCCGCGGGCCCGACGTGCTTTTTGGGCCGATACATACATGATCTCATACTTTTATTTTTCTATTTTTGTCTTAACGGCCCATAAAACTCGTACATCGGTGGCCCATTCGTTTTGTTTTGTTTTGCTTAATTGGCGGCGCTGGGTTACTTCCAAATATATAACTTACTTTCAAGTATAGAAATTTGTACAATACTCATGAAAGTTTCCTTTATTTTTCAGTGCATTTGTTTTACAATATAGCCTATGGCAATTACTGTCATGGGATTAATATTATATCTATTATTATGTAGTAGTGTAATGTAGACAGACACTGTAATTAAAAGAGGTTTGAATTTTTCTTTGTTCAATTTGCACACTGAATATGGGTTGGAGCTTTTAGTTTTGAACTCTCAAAGTGCACCGGATTGATGAATTTAACATTAAAATGCACGAAATTTTCTTACGGGGAAATACCCCCGAAACCCCCTTAACCTTGTAGCAGACCAATAGATTGTAATAATAGTAGGCCTAGTGGTGGTAGTAGTTGTAATTGATCTACTAAAAGTTATTTATGGTCAGATAAAATATAGTTGTACAATGCAACTATGATATAAATGTCCTTGAACGTTCTTTGTAGCATTTGTATGAACAATTTATTGTTTAAGTTTTCGAGTAACTATAAGAGCATGTTTAGTTTAATAAATACTTATAATTTTTTTAAGGGGGAGAGGGGGGCCTCAATATCGCCTAGGGCAACCAAAGGGTTAGAGCCGGCCCTGACCCAAAGTGTCCTAGGGGATGCAGTGTCTCGTTCCCCTTCTCGGGGAACCATGTTTACATACGTAACCTGAGGCATTTTTTTTTCTTATATTCACCAGGGTTGGGTTTGTTTGATAAAAAAAAACGTAGTCAATAACAGTAATATTGTAAAATATTATTAAAGGAAAAGTTCAACCAAAATTGAAAATTCTGTCATCATTTACTCAAACTCATTCAGGTTTGGAACAACTTGAGAGTATTTATTCTGTTGATTAACAGCATTCTTCACAATATCTTGTTTTTTGTTCAACAGAAGAAAAAAACTCTAACATGTTTGGAACAACTTGAGGGTGAGTAAATGATGATATAATTCTCATTGTTGGGTGAACTATCCTTTTAATATTTCAAATGACCTATTTTCTATTGTTATATATCTCAAATTGATATTTTTTTTGTGAAGGCAAATCTCAATTTTCAGCAGCCATTACTCCAGTCTTTAGTGTCTTATTATCCTTAAGAAATAACTCTTAAATGCTGATTTGGTGCTCTTGTTGTGCTGCTTAATAAAGTGTGAAAACCACAATTAAAGTGTCTTTAATTCTTTGAACAGAAAGTTTAAAGAACAGCATTTACTGGAAACAAATCATTTGTAACCTTATAAGAGTCTTTACTGTCATTTGTATTTTACAATTGAATGTGTCCTTGCTAAATAAAATTATAAATTTCTTTTTTTTTTTTTTATCATAATGATGAGAAAAATCATGGTGATGAGCAAAACAAATCCCAGTACATTTTTTCTTTTTAATAATTTGCTTTCACAGAACATGTAATATGACACTTTAGTCTTAACCTGGAGACAGTGAAAAATAAAAGAAAGAAACAAACTGTTGAAGGAAAATGACATCTACTGGATTTACCTCAACTTCTGGATAAATTGATCATAAAATTATCACAATTATAGATCAACAAATAAACAATTTTATGTTTTCATGCCATTCATTGCATGGTGGGGAAAGTATTTGAATCCTTAGATTTAAAGGGTTAGTTCACCCAACAATTTAAATTCTGTCATCATTTACTCACCCTCATGTCGTTCCAAATCCGTAAGACTTTTGTTCACCTTTGAAACACAAATTAAGATATTTTAAATTAAAATTGAGAGATTTTTGTCCCTCCGTTGACATCTACGCAACGACTACTTTGACGCTTCAAAAAGTTCATAAAGAGATAGTAAAACTAATCCATATGTATCTGGCGGTTTAGTTTTATGAATAAACGATCACTTTATACGATGAACTGATGTAATTTAGGCTTTTATTCACGTATAAACCTTAATCAGTGTACATAAACAGAAGCTCAACCATACTTGCTTGACGCGCGAGAACAAACCTCACTGGTTCTTGTGGAAGCTCAAACATGCCTCATAACACACGAGAATGAACCTCATTGGTTCTCGCATGTCACGCAAGCATGCTTGAGCTTCCTGAGTTGATCAATGTTTATATGTGAATAAAAGCCTAAATTAAATCTTTGCATCATATAAAAATCATATTTCATTGTGTCTCTTCAGGAAATTTGGACTAAACCGCCCGATTCACATGGATTTATTTTGTCAATGGAGGGACAGAAATCTCTCAGATTTCATAAAAAATATCTTCATTTGTGTTCCAAAGTCTTATGGGTTTGGAACAACATGAGGGTGAGTAAATTATCAATGTTTAGGGTGAACTTTAATACCTTTAGTTGGCGACAATAACCTCTAAATGCTTGCAATAAATTTTCACAATCAAATGTCATAATGGCAAACTCTTTCAGAATATATATACTGGGTTTCTTTATCATTGATCAGATTACACACTGTCAATTGCATTCTTATCATTACAGTATACTTCTTGACATCTATCTATGACCGGCATGCAAAGTTTGAACTCCCGGTCTGGATCCTATCCATAAAGGGTCTTAATTCCATAATTCTGGAGGATCTGGCCATTGAGAACCTTTGGAAAAGTATAAACCTGAATTGTGATAAGTTATGTAGATCATCCAATTCACTGTAGTCAGTATTTCCTTTGAGGTTTTTTCTTCTTCTGCCTTTTCAGCATAATACAATAAAACCCATATTTAATTACTGTATATACTGGAGTATATTGCTTATTTTGCCATCTAATGTTGTCATTTTAATACCTTAACCAAGGTTAGTGTCCTCATATTTTGATTTTAAAATAGAACCCGAAGTATCATTAAAAGCAAATAATGTGTAAATATCCCTTCCAGACATTACTTTTGGCCACTACTGTATATGTTGTGATATACATACACACACGTGTTCTTGTAATTATTCATTACTTTGAATTATATTTTTGCAACTAGTCTTTATTGGCTCTCATTTCTTGAGGGATTACATAAAATAATAATAATATAAAATTATATATTATATATATATATATATATATATATATATATATATGCAAAATGTTACTGTGTAAAAACACTGATCAATAAGGAGATTTCACACAGTGACCACATATTATAAAACTATAAATTAAAAAACACATTAATTATAGTTACATTTATTTGTCATTGCAATTCAACCCCAAGGGTTCTTAATTTATTGCAAGTTGGTATAGAAAACTGCACTCTTGTCCCTTTAATAAACAGAGTGGGATCTGTGATCGCTTTGTAACATAAGCCACATGAAGGAAATAAACAGACTAATAAAGAAGTGAATTAAATCAACACGCCTGTCTGAAATTACATGGATGAGAGAGGTTGGACAAACACCCTGAGGAGAGTGTCCCTGAATATCAATCTGTCCATCTTCTGTTTTTACGCTATAGAAAAAAAAATTACTGCTCAAGTTCTGACTATGTTTTTAATAATGCAGCGTGACCAAACATAGAGTAATACTAATGAACTACATGTACTGAAACACCCATGCAATCAAGGTCAGAGTTATGTTGCTTACTTCATAACTGTTGTTTTTAAGTTAAAATCTAAACCAAGACAATTGTTTTGTAAAGTGTGATATACATTTAATAAAAAATATTAAATAGCATGAAATATTTACAAGAATGACAAAGTCCCTCCTCCTAATATAATCTAGTCTCTAGCAGTTGAAATTAAGGAATCATGAAGCAGTGTTTTATATATTGTTATTTCTGTAAGAATTAACTATACATTTAAATGTAAATGTTGCCTTACAAAAGTTATAACAATTTAAAGACTATAAGATGTTGTCCGTGTTCTGGATAAGCACCAAGAGAATGGAATGGAATATAATATTTCATAAAATAAATAATTTTAATTCCAAAATCTCATTGTGGAAGCCATATTCAAAGCTACAGATAAACACATACCCAAGGCCGAACCTTTCATAGCAAGTTATCTACAGCTAACTTACACTATTTAACTGTAGTACTTGGCAGAAAAATATTCATTGTGGATATTATAAAATAATAACTTTTAAAATAACTTTTGCACAATTTTGCAATGTTCCTAATAACACTTGTTGCCTATGGTAAAATAACTTTGATAAAATCTGATATCTTTGCTCAATTTGTCTGAATTCCTCAACCATAGCATTTATTTGTTTGTTTATACATTTATATTCCAAACTTGCATTGGATTGGATTTGAGGAAGCAAATAGGATGTAGAATTGTAATTCAAACGTGCTAAATTGGAAAGTAGAATTGAAATGGAATTCAAAGAAATTCATAAATGCTGTAAGTGTAGTTTTAAATAATAATGTCACTAATCAACATACGGAACATCACGATAAACAGTATAATGAAATGTTTTGAAAGTACTTAACTCCCTCA
The DNA here is from genome assembly GCF_029890125.1 of Rhinichthys klamathensis goyatoka. Classification (NCBI taxonomy): domain Eukaryota; kingdom Metazoa; phylum Chordata; class Actinopteri; order Cypriniformes; family Leuciscidae; genus Rhinichthys; species Rhinichthys klamathensis. The sequence goes on from NW_026606559.1 coordinate 3,143,164, forward strand.
AATTGGGCACCTTATGCAACTTTAATTCAAATTTCTTTTTTCATTTTCTGTGAGAAAAGAAGCAAGTTCTTCAATTCTGAATTGTGACCCAACCCTGGAAAGTGCATTTAATTTTTTTTTGCACCTGTACATACATACAATATGCAAATCAATGTATAACATAATGATCACTATTTCATTTTGTGTTGTAATCCACAAATGATTTGGTTTATTAAAAATAACTCACCTGTCTAGCTAGAACAAGCAGGGTGACGAAGAATATAAAGAGAGACACAGAGCCCATTGTTTTCAAGTCTTTCAGAACTCCTGGCCTTGTTTTGACAAGAGAAAGAGAGACAGAGAGACATAAGACTTGTCAGCATCACTTGTTTTTTTGTAACAAATTGTGTCATCTGTAGCCCAGGATGGCCAGCAGACCATGTCCACCACAGCTGTCAATTAACAGGAAGTGTCTGTGCTGGTTCACACTGATTTATTTTCAACATCCATCTCTGATTTCTAGAACAAAATCAGTAATCATCAAGAAACTGTTGTGCGTTTAGTTTATACGAAATATTCAATAGTGTACCTTTACATTAAATTATAAGTTATTCAATATGCCTAATTTAATGGGGAATAACATGTTAAATAATATGTAAATTATTGAAAGTTTCGAAACGTGAGAGATTTAATGTCGAAGGTGATACAATTACTATGGTGCAACATACATACTACATTACATTGCCAAAAGTACTGTATGTGGACACTCCCTTCGACTTAATGGGCCCCAGTGAAATTCAGTGAAAACAAATCATAATGAACACACAATGACATCTGGATAACTGTGTGCTTTGCACTTTGTGGCAAAAGTTTGGGGAGAGACGTTTTCTGTTCCTGCGTGACAATGTGAGATCGTAAACAAATGATTTACTGTCTGGTGTGTGAAAGAACTTGACTGACCTAAAAAAAAAAAAAAAAAAAAAAAAGTATAGACCTATATAAACCCCAATGAATACCTGTGGGATGAACTAAAATGCTGACTGCAAACCAACTCCCAACACTCTCTGTGCCTGACCTCAATGATGCTTTTGTGTCTGAATGAGAGAATCACGGCCATGTTCCAATATCTAGTGCAACGCTTACCCAGAGCAATAGAAGCTCTTATATTTGCACAGGAAGGATTAACTTTTTAGTAATGTCCATTCCCAACCACATATCTGTGTATTTTTTTAGTCTCTACATAATTCTGACCATAACAAGTGTATTTTAACAAGCACTCACCTTTCCAGGATTTCGGTTTTATAGAGGAACTTGCTGTACTCGTCCAGCAGAGATGCGTGTGTTTGAAGTATGATGACGTTGTAGAGCACCACGGCTGTTAGCATAATTAGCATCTTTAGCTCATAGTTGATCCTCAGAAACACTGAGCAGGAGATCAGTCCCAGAATGCAACTGTAGATAAAATACTAATGGCAGAAAAACACAGAAATCATAAACACGGTGTTGTTACTGTAAAAAAACAAAAAACAAAAAAAAAACACTTGTGCTTATTGAACAAACCATATTTAAATCAAAAACATAACCAGTTGGATACAAAAAAGCTTTGCATTTTGTTCAATAGTAAACACTTAAAACTCTTAAATACTCTGAATCCTTATGCCTAAGGCCTGTTCTTCCAGCCCGTTCTCATCCTTTGGCGTCATACATGTGACGCTTTGTACATTTCGTTGAAATCTTACGCACATGGCATCCTTTAGCATCAATATGAGACGCAGAACCCAAGGCGTCATACAGGTGACGCGCGTCTAAATCCAACGCACATGGCATCGTTTAGCGTGAATATGAGACGCAGATCCCAAGGCGTCATAACCGTAACCCTACCCCAGACCTAAACCTACCCATAACAGTGCGTGTTATATTGACGCTAAAGGATGCCATGTGCGTAAGATTTTGACGATATGTCATATGGCGTCACCTATATGACGCCAAAGGATGAGAATGCGTTGGTTCTTCAGATGAACTGCTTTTGCCTAAAATCTGCCGGATTTTGACTGCAGTGTGTATTAGCACCAGTCAAAACTTATTTCTAAAAGTGTATGAAACAAACACATAAAAACTGAAGCAGCAGTATAAATGTTCTATATTAGAAAGATTTTAGAATTGTGTCAGCAAGGTGCAGGCAGACGATGAGGAAGCAGAAGATGATGATTCAAAACACAGAGTTCAATAAAAACTCAAAAGGTAATCCACAGACGCTTAGGACTAACACTGACTACGTTTACATGCAGCCAATTTTCGGGTTATGGTCGGGTTAAGGTCACTATTCGGGTTTCTGAAACATTAGGAATAACCCGTTTACATGCGTGAGCAGAGAGAGTTTCTCCTGTATAGATGGAATTGCAATATCCCGATGTAAACGGCGACGTACGGACAACCTTAAGACGCACTATGCGTCATTTCCGATTCTTCTTCCTGTATCAGAGAATGTCTAATAGGAGAGAACTGGCACTCTCTGGTTACTTCCGGGTTCTGAACTGGCTGCAGTAACACGTCTCTGTCCATGCGGGGGCGCTCGCGGGCGAGTGCAGAATGAATGGGAGTCTATGGGGTTTCACCCCCAGAAATCCACTTTTCTCAGGATGTAATTTTTTGTCAAGTAATCTGAAAGTTGCATTCAAAAGGGGGAACTAAGATAATACACTCAGCTAAAAAACTGCATTTTTAAGTTCACTTATCTGTTCTAAAAATCCGTTCAAAAATGTGATGACGTCACATAATAGCAGAATGCTAGCGTGTTCCGGCCAACAACGGCCCAACCTGTAAGAAATCGAAAGGACATAAGTACTCATTTATTCGACTTTTGGTCTATAATCTATATTGACCTTGCGGAATCAACAATAAAATCTATGTTTATTCAACGACAAGCAGGAGAAAGAGATACATTTAGCCGTCTAGCCCCATAGACTCCCATTCATTCTGCACTCGCCCGCGATCACCTCCAGTGGAATTCTAATGGAACTGCAACCAAGATGATACACAATGGGGCTAATAGGAAGTGCCAAGGCTTTCCGTAGACGGGCTTTGCCTGTATCCAAAGACAACAACAATAGCAGCAGCACGTGGATAATGAATAGTTCGGGGCAGATAGCGATCGCCTTTGTTTGCGCTTTGGTGCTGGTACTGACCTCGCTCCAAAAGTATGCTGTGCTCGCCATGTTTACTTCCGGTATGCTGCACGCGGGTTTTTGTATGCGCTGAGAAGTTCCTCTACTCAAAAAGACCAAGCTTCCTTGCGAATAGAACATGCGCAGAACACAAATCACTATGGGCATATGCCGATGCGCGTTTACATGACCAAAAATTCGGGTTAGAAAAGGGGTACCCCAGGTATCATATCCCGGTTTTTAAAATCCGGGATATGAGCATATTCGGGTTTTTGCCGGTGTTTACATGGCCGTGCGCGACCGGGTTATTGCTAATATCCCGGTTTTGAACGGGTTATTGGCTGCATGTAAACGTAGTCACTGAGGCTAACATAAGTGTAGTCCAGACACACACTGAGTGAAGGTGAGGAACTAATATACACATGGTGATGAACTAAATGGCAAACAGCTGTGATGATGATTAGTGTCCATGGAAACTGATGAGTTGCAGGAAATTCAAACAAAGGAACACATGTGCCTAATGAAAACAAACTAAAAGTCCATGAAAACTAAGAATGAACACAACTGAATAAGTCTGAGACATTGTGTAATTAGGTAATTAAATCCCTATTTGAAAAACTGGGGTTAAGCTGCATTAATCACGAAATCATAATCCTATAACAACAAGCAAAATGACCTTCACACTGAATAGTTTTCCATGGCATGTTATAATAGGAGGTAAAAAGTGAACACACAATCATTGTATTCGCAATGGTTATCGCCAAAGAAAGATGTGCAACCATCTATGCATCAAAATGGCCTCACATGCAAGGAAATTTCTGCAAGGAATATTGCACCTGAAAGAACCATTAGGGCAGGGGTGGGGAACGTTGATCCTGGAGGGCCACTGTCCTGCAGAGTTTAGCTCCAACCCTAATCAAACACACCTGAAGCTAATCAAGGTCTTCAGGATTACTAAAGTTACAGGCAGCTGAATGTTTTTTTCAGGGTTGGAGCTAAACTCTGCGGGACAGTGGCCCTCCAGGATCAACGTTCCCCACCCCTGCATTAGGGAATCATCAAGAACTTCAAGGAGAGGCTCAACTGCACTGAAGAAGACTTCATGACATCCCAGAGTGTCCACTAAGCGCCAGGACCATCTCCCCCTGAGTAGTATTGACAGCAGGTGGGTGTGAGAGCATCTGCACGCAAAGCGAGGCCAATACTTTTGGACAATGACATGGTGTCAAGAAGGGCAGCAAAGAAGCCCCTTCTCGCTAAGAAAACATCAATGACATACTGAAATTCTGCAGAAGTACAAGGATTTGACAGCAGAAGACTGGTGCAGTTATTTTCTCTGATAAAGCCCCCTTCCAGCATATGGAAAATCAATTGTCTGGAGAAGAAGAGGTGAATTTTATCATGAGTCCTGTGTCATGACAACAGTGAAGACCTGAGACCCGTTCTCATCCCAAGGCGTAATATATTGACTCTTTTGACAAAGCGTCTATATCCAACGCACATGGCACCCTTTAGCGTCATATGATGGCACCCTTTAGCGTTTTTGTATGCGCTGAGAAGTTCCTCTACTCAAAAAGACCAAGCTTCCTTGCGAATAGAACATGCGCAGAACCCAAATCACAATGGGCATATGCCGATGCGCGTTTACATGACCAAAAATTCGGGTTAGAAAAGGGGTACCCCAGGTATCATATCCCAGTTTTTAAAATCCGGGATATGAGCATATTCGGGTTTTTGCCGGTGTTTACATGGCCGTGCGCGACCGGGTTATTGCTAATATCCCGGTTTTGAACGGGTTATTGGCTGCATGTAAACGTAGTCACTGAGGCTAACATAAGTGTAGTCCAGACACACACTGTAGTCCAGATATATGGCGCCTCCTAGTGGTCTAACCCTAACACTACCCCAGACCTAAAGCTACCCAAAACCGAAGCGTGTTATATTGACGCTAAAGGGTGCCATGTGCGTTGGATATAGACGCTTTGTCAAAAGAGTCAATATATTACGCTTTGGGATGAGAATGCGTTGGACCATCCATGTGTCTCCTATCAAGGTGCAATTTGGTGATGATCCATTCATTGTCACAAGGCAAGAATCATAATTAAGTGGCTCAGAGATCGTTATATTGAAATTTTAGATCCATGGCAAGGCAACTACCCGGAACTTAATCCCATAGAGAACCTGCCATCAATCCTCAAAAGACGAGTGGACAAGCAAGAGCCCACAAATTGTGATCAACTCCAAGCGCTAATAAGGCAAGAATAAATCGCCATTAGTAAAGATTGGGCCAAGAAACTTATATCCAGCATGCCAGAGAGAATAGCAGAGGTTAAGAAGAAGGGTCAGAACTCGAAATATTGCATAACATTTTTGTTTTTTTTGTTTTTTTTTGGGGGGGGGGGTCAATAAAAGCATTTAAAACTTATCAAATGCATATCACTGTTTTCCAGTTCGGGGCAGTCATGGACTAATGGTTAAAGAGTCAGACTGGTAACCCGAAGGTTGCGGGTTCAATTTTCAATACCGGCTGGAAATGACTAACCCCCAATCACTTGCAAAAATGGCTGCCCTCTTCTGGGTGTGTGTGTGTCCATAGTTTGCTGTGTGTGTGTTCACTGCTCCTAATGTGTGTGCACTAAATTGGATAGGTAAAATACAGATGACAAATTCCGAGTATGGGTTACCATACTTGGCTTTCACTGTCACTTTCAGTATACCATTGAAACGTGAAAACATAATCTACAAATAGTAAAGCAGCAAACTTTGATAAACAAAATGTATGTCACTGCCAATACTTCTGGCCAAGACTGTATAGTGCTTGTATAAGAAAATTACACTACCTAATATACTCATTCTCACAATATACTCATTCTTAGTACAAGCTAACCACAATCCAAGCTAACTTAACAAAACCTCTTCTAAATTAAACAATTCTTGCTTTTCTCATCGCATAAACAACACTTAGTTTCCACATTTACTCTCCATGCATGATCCACAAATTAAATTAGGCCATCGTGTCAAGAACTGCACTGTATTGGATCATTTTAAGTAAATTGAGCAAGTAGCAAAAATTATTTTTTTAATGTATCTAAATATTTAGTAAACAGTTTGGAGGTCCATCTGAAGTTTATTTAAGATGCTAACAAGGACACACAACACTATAGTTAACTCACAGGAAGGTAGAATGTGTTCTTGTCCAGGTCAGATATGGGTTGCCCATCAGGCTGAAGAAGTGTCTCATTTGATGTATTATAAACAGCATCTGTGGAGGATAGGTTGTCTTCTACAAAGAACTGAAAAAAAAAATGATTGAAATATTATGAATGTTTTTTTTATTTGAAGAAATGCACATACAAAAAAAAAGGCGTTTTATTGCTTGTTATAGCATTTAAGTTACATCAAAGCAACATCGAAGCGACGTTCATTTCAATTGTATCACTGGGGAATGTGAAATATTAATATTGAAGAATCTTAATAATGGTTCCCTTTCAAGGGAACTTCGAGCTGCGTTTAGAGACGCGGTGGGAACGCTCTGCGTGATTACGTCATGAAGCACATGTAAAATCAGTCCAATGGAAGCCCGAAACGTCATAGGCGGGTGACGTCATAGACCAGGAAACTATAAAGCACCCCTGAATTCAGACTGCGCCAGCTTCTGTACCTTCAGCAAGCGCTCTCTGTGAAATCTGTGCTTGTCTATTTATTGTTGTTGGTCAAGCCCAATATATATCACTATCTAACATTATGGCGAGCAAGCAAGATTATAGACGTTGTGTTGTTCCCTGCCCTCGTTACATCACGGGTGGGGACACACATCAGCTTTTTTGTTGCTGTTTGGGAGTGGAGCATGCCAACAGTCAGTTCTCGAGGGAGCTGACTGTGAGCATTGCGAGAAGCTGTCCGTGAGGACGCTCCGCTCCCGCCGGGCGTTCTTCGAGGAGGACGGTTCGGTTCGCGTTCCCCGCGCGGGTCTCTCTGTTGCCGAGGCACGGAGACGGCTCGCATTTCGGGGTTCGCAAACGGATCTGACAGCGGGGGTTGGGACGGGCTCCGCCCTTTCTCAGCTTTCACATGCCAGATCTAGTGTGCTGCGATTTCCAGTTCCGAGGAATTGGTATCGTTAGTGTTTTGTTTAAAAAGAAAGAGAACAAAACAAATACAAATCTTAAGAAAAAGGCAGATGTTTGAGTTTTCAATGAATAAATAAGTCAGCTCATAACTCTGCTGAATAAAGAGGAGCTTTTTTTAAAAAGGTTTTATCTAGTGCTGTTGCCAGTTAAATATTTACTGGCCAGCTGAACATTATGAGATTGAAAATAAAGAAGAGTTTGTTAGATGAACTGTATCTTAAAACAGGAAAACTCTGTATCTCAGCCTCCTCGTCGGGGACTGCGGTTTTTTCCCTATCTCCACACTGAGGTGTCGATATCGTGGAATAAACCGGTTTGTATTTTATGTGTTTAATCCCCAGATGTCTAACTATAGTAATGTTTGGGTATTAAGTATCTTAGTATGACAGTGCCTCGGGTTAAAGAGACGCTTGCGAGCTTTCTCTCTCCCGAGTCGGCGTCATCGTTATTAACCCCTACGTTTCCCACCAGCCATCTTAAATAATGAATACATTTTTATTAGGCAGCGCTGGTGGGTAAAGTATATAAGGACATGGATGAATGTGAGGGGCGACTCTCTGAGGAGGGTCGCAGCGCTGCCAGTTCGGTTGTTTCCTGCTGGTGGCCACAGAGTGATATATATGTATGTATATATATATATATATATATATATATATATATATATATATATTCGTTTTTCTGATATAAAGATAAAGGAAAATAAAGATATAATTATGTCTGTTCTTCTGGACGCTCCGCTTTCAAGAAAACTTAGAAATAAACCATTCAGCGGCGTTCCAGAGGTTTCTTCCTCACCAATCTAATGTTCCTGAGACTGCTGGGCGGGAGCAGTCTCGGCCTATTAAGCTCCTCTCAGCACAAAGTGCAAAACAGAGCGTCGACATTCGGGCTCCTCCGCAATTGAGGGGTACCTGGGTGGCGGTCGCAGTCTGGCCAGTTAGAGACATACAAGATCTGAGGACTATTTTATCTCTAAAATAGCTTGGACAAAGAAGAAGCCCTGACGCCGAGGTGATCAGGCTTCTAAGGGTGGTCCCCTCTGGGGTAGGGACGGTTTTGAGAAATCGTTTCTCCTCAGCGCCCTTTGGGGTGCGACTCTCTGAGGAGGGTCGCAGCACTGCCAGTTCGGTTTCCCTGCTGGTTCGCCGTTTCAGGGCGCCGAAGTGCCTGCTTTTTCCAACGATCCTCCGAGGAGGGTCGTAGGAACTAAGCTAGTTAGAGGTAGGCAAGATCTGAGGACTGTCATCATCTCTAATAAAGCTTAGACAAGAAGTCCTGTCGCAAAAAACGAGGCTATCAGGCTTCTGAGGGCTCCTCCGGGGCAGGGACGGTTTTGAGAAATCGTTTCTCCTCGGCGACCTCTGGGGGGCGACTCTCTCCGAGGAGGATCGTAGAACAGTCAGTTCGGTTGTTCCCTGCCGGTTCGCCGCTTCAGGGCACCGTAGTGACTGTTCAACCAAGGGACGGTTTTGAGAAATCGTTTTCCTCTGCGGCCCTCTTAGGAGGGTGTCAGCGTCCCCATGCGATCCTCCGAGGAGGGTCGTAGAATGGTCAGTTCGGTTGTTCCCTGCCGGTTCACCGCTTCAGGGCGCCGTAGTGACTGTTCAAACAAATCCAGAGGCCAGTCTTGAGAGACTGGTTCCCCTAGTAGAATTTCTGGCAGCGTGAAAACTACTGCCACATATTTCTCAGTGGGTCCTGCACACAATAGAAAAGGGTTTCAGAATTCAGTTCGGTTCTCGTTCGCCCAGATTTCTAGGGGTCCTCCTCTCATTGGTGGACCCCGAGCAGGCTTTGGTTATGGAGCAGGAAGTACTGTCACTTCTGCAAAAGGAGCTGTAGAAGGGGTTCCTCATCCCAGCAGACAGCCATTACTTCATTGTTTCCGAAAGAGGATGAGGGAGGTTCCTGAGGTTTGCTTTCGGGGGCGAAGCATACCATTATCGGGTTCTTCCATTCGGCCTAGGTTTATTACCCCACACCTTTACAGTATGCGTGGATGCAGCTCTGGCTCTTCTGAGACTCCAGGGCATTCGCGTATTATACTACATCAATGATTGGTTGATCCTGACCCAATGTGAGTTTATGGCAGTTCGGCATCGAGATGTCGTTCTGTCTCATTAAGGATGTTGGGGTTGCCTCTCAACGCCAAGAAGAGTGTGCTCTGAGGACCACTTTTCTAGGTGTAGCGATTCTCACAGCCGTATTGGGGTATATCTAGGCCAGTCACTCACTGTGAAACAGTTTCAGACTGGTGGGTCTCATGGCAGCTGCGTCCAACGTAATTACTTTTGGCCTTCTGCACATGAGACCCCTGCAGTGGTGGCTCGGGACCAAGGGGTTTTCTCCGAGGGGAAATATGTTTTCGCATGATCAAGGTCACGCGGCTATGCCTTCGTGCCTCGGTCATGTGGAAGAACCTTGGTTCCTCGCCCAGGCCCAGTGTTGGGGGCTTCTTGTCGACGCATATTGCTATCGACGGATGCTTCCCTCACAAGTGGGGGCGATCATGAGTGGTCGCTCGGCGAATGGCGGACAATACACTGATGGTCTCGTATATCAGAGCAGATATCCTGTTGAGGCAGGGGCTGAGGCCCAGGGATTGGAGACTTCACCCCGAGGTGGTGGAGCTTCTTAGGGAGAACTTTGGTCAACTAAAGTCAAGTCGACCTTTCACATCGTTTGTACAACGCATTGCTCTATTTGGTTCTCCCTCACACATCCAGCTCCACTTGGACTGGATGTGATGTATTAGGTGTGGTTGACGCTACACCGGTACGCATTTCCCGATATCTTTGCTCCTGGGAGTTCACCCTCATTTGGAGTTTGGATACTGTGGGCTCGGCCTCTGAGGGGGCCCGGCTCATAGAATCCGGTCTCTCGACTGAGGTCGTTGAGACCATTCTCCAATCCAGAGCTCCTTCCACGAGAAAACTATATGCATTGAAATGGAAATTATTCTCCACCTGGTGTGGTGAACGTCATTTAGATCCTGTTAACTGCCCTGTTGGTTCAGTTCTTGATTTCTTGCAAGACCGTTTCTCTGCTAGGTCATCTCCTTCTACCCTAGAGGTTTACGTGGCGGCTATATCTGCCTACCACACCCCTCGGGGGGGTACTTCTATCGGGAGAGATCCTCTTATTACTCATTTTCTCCGTGGTACACTGAGGTTGAGACCTGCACTGCACTCTAGAGCACCGGCTTGGGATTTGGCCATTGTACTTGAGGGTCTGGCTTTGGCTCCTTTCGAGCCCATTGAAGAGGTTTCAGAGGAATTCCTCACTCTAAACTTTATTTCTCCTTGCTATTTCGTCTATCAAGAGATTTGGAGATTTGCATGCCCTGCCGGTTGCTCCCTCATTTCTGGAATTTGCACCTGGTATGGTGAAAGCATTTCTCTACCCTAGACCGGGATATATTCCTATGGTCCCAGTTAATGTTGGGGGCCCAATAGTGCTGCAGGCCTTTTATCCTCCACCTTTTAATACCCCAGATCAGGAACAACTGACCTGTTATGTCCAGTTCGGGCATTAGATGCCTACGTTCACAGGGCTGCCCTGTGGCGTATGTCTGGACAATTGTTTGTCTGCTTTGGGTCACTCAAGAGAGGGTGCCCTGCATCTAAACAGGTAATGAGCAAATGGATAGTTGAGGCTATATCATTGGCTTATGAAGCGGCCGGTCAGCCTTCACCTATGTTAAGGCCTCTACGGCCTTAATTTCGGGGGTTTCCCTTCTTGACATTTGTAATGCGCCAGGATGGTCCTCTCCGCATACATTTGTTAGGTTTTATGACCTTGACCTCTCCACGCCTGGGGCTAGGTTGCTTGCTTCTTAGTGTGCGCCAAGGACTTCACACAGAACGGGCATTTGTCACTATGGCGTAGTGGGTATGGGGGTTCCCACCACGTCTCTAAACGCAGCTCGAAGTTCCCTTGAAATGGAACGTCTCAGGTTACGTATGTAACCCTGGTTCCCTGAGAGGGAACGAGACGCTGCGTTTGCCTGCCATACTTCCTGCATGCCCTGATCGACTTGCTTCAGGTTTTTTCAGAAGCTGGCGCGGTCTGAATTCAGGGGTGCTTTATAGTTTCCTGGTCTATGACGTCACCCGCCTATGACGGGGCTTCCATTGGACTGATTTTACATGTGCTTCACGACGTAATCACGCAGAGCGTTCCCACCGCATCTCTAAACGCAGCGTCTCGTTCCCTCTCAGGGAACCAGGGTTACATACGTAACCTGAGACGTTTTTTTTATTCCAATGGCAAGTCAAGTCATGTCAAGTCACCTTTACTTATATAGCGCTTTTTACAAAACAGATTGTTTCAAAGCAGCTTTAAAGAGATAACAGGAAAATAATGCAACAAAGTTTGTTTCTAGAAGAAAATAGCATCATAGTCCAGCTTAAGTAAGTTCAGTGATGGTTCATTTTTGTTGTAAAAAAGTTATTAATTTAGTTCATTTATACATCTAGTCGCTCTGGAGAAAACCGTGATGTCATCGTCTATCTCAGTTCAGTTCTCATATAATGGTGTCAATGCAGGCAGATCAGTATTATTGTTGAATATTAAATGTTAAATGTCCCCAACTAAGCAAGCCAAAAGCCAAAGGCAACAAAGGCAACAGTGGCAAGGAACCAAAACTCCATCAGGAGACAGATTGGAGAAAAAAACCTTGGGAGAAACCAGGCTCAGTCGGGGGGGGCAGTTCTCCTCTGACAAACTATAAATATATAATATTTATATACATAAAACTGCAATGTTCATAATTGGATTGTGATTTGTGACTTCATTTTCTCCTAATTAGTAAATGAAAAATAAATGAACAATGAATTAAATCAACTGATTTAATAAAACGCAATTTGTTTTTTGAAATGTTTTTCTGTCCTACTGCATAGGACAAATCATACAGTTTATTACACAAATAAGATTTTTTCCCCCCCGACCTGTATGACAGATAAATACAAGATTAACACTGACAATTTTGTTTCATGTTTGTTTACAAACAGTGACATATGCCACAAGTGGAATGGCCAAAACTGGAGGCCAAACTGCTCTCTGCAGTCGGGGCGCAGATGGACACAACTCTCTGCCAAGAAACTTTGCAATAACGCATGTCAGACTCCTGTGGTCAATGCCCCTAATGTAATGTGTGTGATCCAATTAGGAAGCTTCTCAGTGTTGTATTTGTATGACCATAAGCACAAAAGTATTCATTTGAAATGTCCTGTATCATTGTGGTTGACATACCATATTGAAGACAGCCATGATCAGGATGAGGGCTGTGGTTGCCATGGTGAGGGTGATGCGTGGCCAGGGCTTGTTGGCGATGATTCCGGAGGATCTAAGGATCCAGTGCCAAGATGCAGATGCCGTCTTATTGCAATGCTAGTGTTGGTCAACACAAATGAAAATAATACAGAAAGAATAAGTACGATTTTTTATTCATAGAATTCAAAAGATGATTAGAAAGAAAGTCTCTTAACTATTTTTTCAGGATAATGTATTATGTAAAGTTATTTAAGTACATATATTACATTAGTGCAGTACCAAATTGTGTGGTGGGATGAATCATATTATTGTGGTAGGAAATCTGTATAACTCATCCTCCACTGACGCACGGTCATCGCAAGGTCATGGTGGAGAATAAACACATGATTCACTTCATTTCAAGCACAGTATTAAGCAAGCATAAGACCTTCCGAAATGTACACAATGAACATGACCTCAGCACCAACCTGCAAAGCTCTGTTTTATTCTGCTATATACTGTACGAACCAAGACCAATTTGATTTTTAATGCAGGAATATCTCTCCGTCTAATATATAAAGCATGATATATTGTGTCTATAGATTCTTTCATTGAGTCAAACTAAAGACTCGCTCATCTTTGCAATGTCCTTGAACTCCAACAGATAAGGAATATAGCAATGACAACTCTTTGTGTTCTGCACCAGGTGTTCTCAATTGGTGGGTTGTGACCGAAAAAAGTGTCACAGATGTGTTATCCTGGATAGTGTGTGTTAAATCACTTAGGTCTGGTTTCACAGACAGGGCTTAGATTAAGCCAGGATTAATGCAAATTAATCATGCAAGGTGATTTACTAATATTTGCACAAGTCATTTAACTGGTATGCATGTCTCAACCAGATGCTAATATGCGCTGCTCTTGGTAGATTGCGTTAGTCGTTATGGAAATGATCCGGCTGCGTCTGTTTTCTGTAATTTGCGGGTCGTCAATAGATCACACGCAGAACTTTCCACTCCTATCTGTGCTTTATGGGATTGCTCTCTGATGCAAATGTGCCGTTTAGTAAATCTGGCCCTAAATGTGTTTAATGGAATTTAGATTGTATTTTCTTTTGACTTGAAGAAAAGAAAAGATATGGGATGCATTTTCTCTTCCCTTTTAAAACTTGACAATGCTATTTATTTTACGATCCCAACTTTGCACACTTGTATGATAAACCCCCGGTTTCACAGACAAGGCTTAAACCTAGTCCCATAAAATGCAAGTTTGAAAGCAACTTGTAATTCCATATATATATGTATATATATATATATATATATATGAGAATTGAAAATCCCCTATATATATATATATATATATATATATATATATAGATAGATATATGGGAATTGAAAATCGGATACTTAAGATTCGAAAATGCTTATTGATTCCTGTTTGTGCATTTTGATGAGGTTTAAAACCATTCAAGCGCAAAAAGACGCAAAACAGAATTCAATTCGGCAGTCGCAAGCTATTTTCTGTGCTCTGCACATCCAAGACGCCTCTTATATGGTGCACGAATACTGAATAGAGTTCTCTTTCGCATCTTCTTGCACTTGAACGGACAAATAAACACAAAATTGTGTCAAAATAATGTCAAAATATCCTTCTAAACACATGTCTCAAGTGAATGTAAACAGTTGAAAAAGAATGCGCATGTGTTACAGTATATTGGATCTGTGCATTAAGTCTTAAAGTGACAACAGGCTAGTATAACTACCGCAGTCTGTGTCATTACTGTTAATGAAAGAACAAAAGAAAATCTAAAACTGCAGTGTTATTTTACATTTGATTGAAATTTCTGAACTTTGTTCCGGTGTATTTATTTGTGCTATTTATTGCTAATTTGATTATTTGTTCTTCTATTTGTTAAATCTTTGCACATAAGTGGGTCAAAAAAGACTCAACTAATTGCATTTAATATAAATTTTAACTATAATACACTTTAATTGAATTGTAAACAACATGCAGTTAAGTGTCCAAAAACATTATATTCAGTTCACACTTAAATATATTCATTAAAATATTATTTTTGTAATACGTACTCTTTTTAAAAGTGTACTTATTTTTCACAGAATTCTCCAAACAATAGCAGACAAATGTATTTATTCTAAAAAGAAGAAAAAATAGTTTGTGCAATTGTAATTTTATGTACCTAACTTAACGTAATTGTCAACCAAACAGTGTTGACATTATTAACAAAATAAACACTGTAGACTCCACTGACACTTACCAAGAAATGCCCAATGAAGCAAATGAGCAGAATGACAGACAGAATTAAGAAGGACATTCCAAATGATATTCCCAATACTGCAGTTCTGAAATAGATAGAGAGCACATGGTGTCTTAAATCACAAACTGAAGAGAGTGAGAACAGGTGTTCTCGCTCACAAATTCATTCTGACATCTCCAACTCAAATTCAACAAATTCACCCTGACAGCTCCAGTTCACTACAATCCACTACAATCTTGTGTTGTCATGCACTGTGAAACATGTGCAGAGGATGAATGAACGTACTTTGGCAGGACCAGGATCTGCACGATGAAAATGCAGAAGAATATCAAGCAGGCACAGGTGATGTAATATTTGAAGGCCGGCAGGGTCGTTGCTCTATACTGCAGGGAATAGACACACTGTTCTCACAGAGCATCTGACTCTTGTGTCTTTTTTAATTTAGTTGACTGATTCATCTCATTCCGTGTCATTGTGGGTGCAAGCAAACAGGTTTGTGTTTTAATTATTGATATGTTGATGTGTTATTGATGAACTATGGATAACAACAATTCAAGTAAACATTGCAAAGTATCAATGCTAACCTCTTTTTCCAATGTTTTATTGTGGAAAAACAAGGATATTCTCTGAATGTCTTCTGATTTGAGCCATTGTCTACGGAAATTTAAAAAAAAAAAAGAGAGAGAGAGAGAAATGGATAGATAAAACCAACCAACAAAGAACTGGGTCATTAAACATCAGGGGTAAATATACTGCTGAGATATGAGATTACCTACTTTTGAGAAGTGATGCCATCGAAAGTTCGAATCATCCTCTCATTGAGTTCCTCCTCAAAACGCTTCTTCTGAGATTTTGTTCTGAAGAGGACACTGACTTATTAATGACTCTTTGTCTTGCATACACAAACATTTAAAATATATTTACCATTTCAATTAATTATATGCATATTCCTTGTTCAGTATATATTTCTACACTATGTCTATTACAAAAGTCAAAACATGTCTATGGAAGTAGTGAAGTAAAGGTTATTCCAGTAGGTAGGCATCTAAATTATGCTGCCTCCTAAGATACCTTGTTTCTAAGGCCGCATCATGTGCAATACAGACAGTATATGACAGCTCACTAGGTTTTAGAACAGACCAAATATGTCATCTACTGTAGCATAACTGCTTTTAGTATGCTCACATAATGTGATTGTTGGATAAAGATACAGAACTTAAATCACCTCTCTGAACGTCTCTGAAAGTGGTACTGGCCCATGGGGACATCCTGTTAATAAGGAAGGAGTAGGTGGTGAGTAATTTTAGCAGTAGGGACATCTCAAAAAGAAAAAAAAAGAAAGAAAAAAAGAGAGACACAAGAAGAAAAGCTTCTTGCGACTGCTTTACATTGTTGTTAGAAGCAGCACCTACACTTTATTATGTTGTTTAATTGATAATTATGCAAATAATAGATAATTGACAGAATTGTGCCAGATTCTGTCATCATTTACTCACCCTCAAGTTGTTCCAAACCTGTATGAATATCTTTCTAAAAGAAGATATTTTGAAGAATGTCGGTAACCAAACAGTTGATGGACTTTTTTTCATATATATTTCATTCTAAGTCAGTGGGGCCCATCAGCTGTTTGGTAACCGACATTCTTCAAAATAATCTTCTTTTGTGTTCAGCAGAATAAAGAAATTTATACAGGTTTGGAACAATTTGAGGGTGGGCAAATTATGACATAATTTAAATTTTTGGGTCAACTATACCATTAACTATATTATCGTGTGTAACGGATTTAGGCCAGTAAGAGCTTTGCATGTAAACCTCACTCCCCTGGCCTCAAGAGGTGCGCTAGATGCTGCTTCCTTCCAATCCCGCTCGGGTTGGGTCGAGTAGGACCAGTTACGCGTGCATTGTTAGAATAGTAAAACATCTTATGTTCCTAACATCAAAGGATGTCCATCTAATCAAAATACTGCCAAAATTGCTGCCAAAATACTGTAGAGTTTCGTTAGACAGACAGCCGTTGATGTTAACATCAAAGGCCGATTTTCCAGCTTTGTATATGAATTTAACAAAGTGTTTGTTTCATGTGTTAGGCAGGTAAATCAAACTTCTGCTTTCAAAATTGTCAGCGGTCATTTTAAAAATGATTTAAGGACATTTTCATTTACTTTTGTACAATACAAAATTATTGGTAAATACTATGTTAGGTCTCCACTGTGAAATCTAGGCCTTGAAAAGTTCATAGGAAGACTCACTGCAGTGTTGATCTTTCCGTTCTCATTGGTCATGCTGTCTCTGTGGTGAAGGTTGGCGAAAGGCTTGGCTGCACCCCAGGACTCCAGGTATCGGGTCATCCTCACTGAAGCTCTCATTTTAGCCCCGTCAATGGTGTGTCTGGGTCTGTAGTGGTGTTGAGGACTCTTTCTCTCTACCTAAAAAAAAAACTACATACTAGATTCTAGACAAACTTCACTAAACCTACTCAACTAAGTACCTTGGACAACTTAGCAACATAATATGTATTGACGCAAGAGCTTGTAAAAGTAAAGCAGCATTGGCAATAAAGTTTTGAAAGAGAGCTTTAGACTTGAAGGAAACAAAAGTGACTATTCATTTGTTTAGAGATTTGCATACCTTTGGGTTGATCACTAAGTAAGTTACAACTCCATGCTCTTTTAGATAAGGATCACGTTCCTGGCCATCTCCATCTTCAACCTTATATGACCCGTTCAAGTGCTCAAGGGTCACTGAGGTGATGTGGACTCGTCTATTCATCAAGAACTTGCAATTACTATTGTTTTCTCACCAGATTTTTAACAATTGCACATCTTACACAAACTGAAAATGCATATTATAATTATGAATAACAACATAAATGAAGCATACAATTACATAAAAACCTTACCCAGGTACACCACCTGCTTCCATGTAATTAGCTAAAGTCACATCGTGAGACCAGACATCATATTGCCACTTCTGGAGGCCAATCACACCACAGAGAACGTTTCCAGAGTGAACTCCCACTCGCATGTTAATGTCCACCCCTGTGGCATCTCGCACTTTCCTATAAGAAAAGGAAAAAGAAAAAACAACACATCCCATCACACATCAGAGCACTGATTTAACCTTATGCTGTAACATGATTAGAAACACATTCAGACAAGAGACATGGCTATGCACCAATCACTGACAGGGGGTGGGTGTTGTGAGGTTTTGCGCTCGTGCACGGTTGCGCGCGAAGTCGGAGCTGAAGAAGAAGCCAGCGTCTATCAACGAACCCCTGTCGGTAATTGGTTGGAACACTATTTATTTTGGTTTTGAGTGGTTGGTGAAACCAATTGTTTTTGTGTGCAGATCTCAGACTGCCTACAGAGATGCGTTTTTTTTTTTGACGGCCTGTTTATGGGGCGGGCAGCTAGCGGATCGTTAGGAAAGATTAGATGAATGTGATCATTTATGTTTGGGCCTTTTTTGGGAATGAAATCGCTGATACAACCTTTAAAATGGTGCTGATCTGTAAAACATTTATTAGCACTTGGTTTTAAGATTATGAAAACTCTAGTGAGTCTACACTGACTTAGATTGAGCACTCAAAACATACAGCATATATATATATATATATATAGCATTTTTCTCCCGGTTGATTATACATTGACACTGTGATTGTGACAAGTTTCCTTGCAATCAGTTTGTCCCTTTAACAGGAATTCTCAGCATATTTTCCACCTCCACAATTTGCCTGCAACTACTAATAGAGAGATTTCATTCTTCCAGGCTTCTGCAGAACAGGTAGAGATAAGAGAAAGACAGCTCTCTCGTCTAGACTGAGCACCAGTCATTTTCCACAGTCTGACCTCTAAGGCCTCTGAATCATTATCAGGACAGCCAGGTATCATGTCCTTCACAGCAGCACCGGGCCGAGACCAATCAGCCCCTCTGCGCCGAGGATTATAGGACTGGGATAGAAGCTTTGCTGCTGGACTGACTCTGCCTAAATTCTGTCATAGTAATAGAGCAAGTATGCACACAGTTTGCTTAAAACTCTATTTATTTTATTATAAAATGATTTTAATGTTATGCAAATTGAAGTTACTTGTAGATAGAAACAGAATGATTATTTAAATTATGTATTTTGTGGTAATGTGCTATAAAGTGTTGTTTTTCAGAGATAAAGTGTGAACAGGTTTGCAGAACATATAATAATTATGAAATTAGGACAGATGTTTTCAAGCTAATCTGATGCAAATAATCTTTCAGCTAAGATCTATAAGAAACAATCAGTAGATGAACAAGCCCTTTGGAAATGTATGTTCGATATATGTTTAGACCAATGGTTCACAATTGGTTTTGCTCCAAAAGCCAGACTGGGGATATCAAGTACCAAAAATGTTTGTTTGTAAAAAAAAAAAAAAAGTACAATATATTAAAATGACCATGAACTACATAGGCCACACAATATGTCGAAATTTAGAAAATGCATAACCAACAGCAGAAGTGAGATATACCAACCATGTAAAGTACTGGATCAAATATTACATTTGCATTAACAACACCAGCTGAGAATCACTGAAAGCAGACATGTAAATTTGCTGAACTTACTTAATAGCTTCACACATGTCAAGTCCCATCTTCACACAGTTTTTGGCATGATTTGGCAAGGACTCTGGGAGGCCAGATACACAGTAATAACAGTCCCCTAGAATTTTTATTCGCATACATTCATTTTCCTGAAAGACACAGAAACATTCAAGGACTTCAACAGTCAGAAAACATCTTGATAAGAGCAACTCTTGGTAATCAATCTGCCACATTTGATTTGATTTGTATAAAGTAATCTATTTTCCAAAGTAGAAGGAAATGGTAAAGCTATAAGCATCTGTATCAATAAAGTACATGTCAGTTACTGGACTGAAGTGACTCATTTTCAGATTTAGTTTACCTTGGCAATCTGATCAAATTTGCCAAATAGTTCATTCAACATATGGACCAGCTCTCCCGGTGAGCAATCGGTGGCCAAGCGGGTAAATCCAACAATATCAGCATACAAAATACTGTAAGAGAATATACATTTGTGTGACACTGGAATGGAAAAGGACATACATACTTAAGATTTATATTTATATGGATCTGAAACTGTATAACTCTTTTGTTTTTAAAAGCAGAGAGTCTGTTCCTTCTTTTGATTATTGCATGTTCAGATATTCATACAACAAAATATTCTGGGGGCCATGAAAATTAGGTGAAAATTATCAAAAATGCTGGCGGTGGCTGGCAACTATTTTATAAAACGCAGATGGGGAAAGAGTTAATTACTTCAGGATTATTTTATTTTCCATGCAACAGAACAAAGGAGTATAGCTAGTGGTAAATGATTCATGATTGTGACTAGTGAGAAATTCTCATTTTGTGGTATGGGGTTACGCACCTGACATTGGTGTGACGTTGTACATATAAATTATGAAAGTTGTTGGTGTTTTCCACCTGACCAAACTTCGGCCCCTGTAGTCTCTGTATGATTTCAGCTTTCATCACTCGGGCAATGTGAGCAGGAAGCAGAGACAGCAACAGACGTTCCTGTAGCAAAAAAAAAAAAAAAAAAACACCACACAGGAGAAGTGAGATAATTATATCTCATATAGCCTACACTCTTGTCTGGCTTGTCCCTTCAGTAAGTGCAGCAGAGACTTGACTCTGATATAAAAGCTTTCAGTACATAAAAGACTGCTCACAGTCATCTGAACAAATGGATTGGAAAGAAATAAGTGATTAAAACGCATGATGTATGATTTACAGTAGGCCTATGCTCTTTTCAAAATTCTGGAAAGCTGGCATCATATGATGTGAAACAGGTTAGTAGCAAAGATATAGCACAGTACTGTGATGATGGCAGATGAACAACAGTCTTTTCTGAATACCAGGGTATTGGAGTGGTAGAGTATGGATCAAGGAGAACACGAGGGAACACAGGCGGAGAACGGGAATCCACTGGAGACATTAGCGTTAAAGATCAGGACTGCGTTTCCCAAAAGTATCGTTAGTTAGGCTTACGAAGCTTTTGGGAAACACAGCCCAGGTAAGTAGCACGGGTTATTAGTCCTTTTCCACGTTGGAGACCAGACAATAAAGGAGATGAATGTGTGTGTATATATAGGGAGGATAATGAGTGCAGTGATGAGGAACAGGTGTGGCTGGCTAGAATTCTGGAGACAGTTGCTGTGTTCGAAATCGCCCCCTATACCCTCATTCACTATTCCCTACATTACTCCACTAATATAGTCCACTTGGAGTTGATGAATACGAGTGAGTGAATTCGGACACTGAATGCCGGAAGGGCTGCTGATTTTGCATAGTTTGTGCTTGCTGTTTAATAATAATCATTTAAAACAGCAAACTGGCAGCTCCAGTAGTAATGAAAAGATTTATCTTGAACTCTGACATGGAAACTAGCATATAAACCTTAATTTAACAATTTAATAACAAATGAAAAATTAATTTATTGATAATACGCTGGACCAGCGCTGTTTGGAAAATGGATGGATGATTTGATTCAGCTGCGGCGCCATCTCCTGGTGAGACGCTCAGCGCGTGACTCTCACAGTGCATTATGGGTATTCTCTAGCCGTTGAGCGTACATCGGTTGTACACTCGTTATTGCGGTGCATTGTGGGATTGAATCAGTGCCCTCAATAACATCCACTATGGTGTCGGATATCACAACAAATGGCTGTCCCTTAAAATAGTGCCCTATTTAAAGGTATAGGGGGCGATTTCGGACACAGCCTGTGATGTTTGAGTGGCTGTGGTGGTGGAGCCTTGTGAAACCGTGACAAAATTGCTATATAAATAAACGTGACGTGACGGGACTACTAGAGTGCTGAATTGCAGATCTCGTGGAAACGTTGCTATGACGATCAGATTCTTTTCTTTTCCTTTATTTAAAACAATGCTTGCTGTTTTCTCAGTTTTGTTGTGTGATTATTTTGTTATTGAGAGGAAAGCCCGCAGCAAATATTTACATATTCATCTAAATGCTTCTCTCAGCATTGTTGGCGCAGTCGGATGTTCGCTAACAGTATATCGCTGGTCACTTATTTCGAACTTCATTTAACCCCTAAACGAAGAACAAAAAAGAACCTCGCCGTGAGTAAATCAGGGCCTTTAATGTTCGTCTGCTGCATACAATAGTATTTATGATAAATGAGAAACTCTATACATTTTATAAAGCAGAATAAAAAAATAATATTAAGCAATCTGCGTGTGGTTAAGAAAAATCTGCTATATTAGCTTTCTGGATCTCTTCAAATTATACCGTAGCACTTTTTTTTTCACAGGAGATGTGAAAATCTATGTCAAAGGCACCTGTAATGTTCAATTAATCTGGGATTGATATAATTGGGTAACGGCGGACTTTTTTTGAAAAGGAAAAGACTAAGACAACCACATTACATTTTTTCAATTCAATTTCGATTTCCCCACTAGGCATAAAGTGTGAATGAGTTTAATTAGATCTCACAGGGACGGTCTAGAGGGTCATTATGAAAGCTTATGATAGCTTGACTCTGGCATCAAGCAAAAGAAGGTTAATTGCCCAATAGGTCTGGTACATTTCCCCTAATCAACCATAATTACCTTATAAAAAACATTTTTACAATCCTGATCATTTTATTAGCATCTACATAAAAGCCATATACATTAATTTGAGCTGTGACAAATTAATCGTTATCCCTTTTTCACTAATTAATGTGCTATACGATGAATAGGATCTACTGCAATAACATCAACAGCAGAAAACGCTGCAGTCGAGACCACTGAGCTGTGGAAAGCACAATTCATCACCCACAGCCTGAGAGGATATTCTTAAGAGGTTAATCCAGAGACGTCCAAAGAGGCAATGTTTGACCTCTTGCAGAGCACATAGTCTGATGGAAGACAGCCAATACACCAGCAGCGGCCTTTAGACTTCACAGAGACAGCAGTGGGCTTCAGTCACACCATCTGCCTTTGTGGCCCTGTTTAAACTGGGAGCCGAAAACTAACATCACAGAAGCGTCCTGGTTTCCATTCGGTAGCAACTGAGCTGAGAGTAGGAGGCCGCAAAGGTTTGCAGTATTTCAAAGGGAAGCCACGGAGAACATAATGTCAAACATATGGACAAAGTAGTGAAAGTCTAGGCGACAAATCAATTTCAAAAACATTGTGTCCCTAATAGCTGTGATATGATAAAATAAGAACTGATAAAATAATAGTCTCTGAACCTCCTATTGTGTATCATGCAAACTTAATGTTTATTTAATCTGCATGAACATTTTTGCAAATGTCTTTATATATTTGAAAGTACATTATATGTGTATTGTTTGAAGCTTGTAAATGTTGTTTAATATGGCTTCTGTAAAGTGAATCAGAAGTATCCCAGTAAGCAATAGCCATCAATATTGTTTATTTGAATGTGATAGTGAGAGGTCGAATGTGTTTGTGGATGTATAATGTGCCAATACGCTAGTTTAGAACTGTTGTTATCATACATTAGCATTAATTGTTGGAAAAAAAAAACATAAAACACAAAACCTGCATATCTCTTAGAGTAGGTGATTATTTATAATTTTAGGTGACACCATTGGAGAACTGTGTGTAAAAAAAGTGTAGACATGATGATTTTAGGCTGCTGCGCCATTCCATATTAGTATGGTCTTGTTTGATTGTTTGTTTATATATATATATATATATATATATATATAGAGAGAGAGAGAGAGAGAGAGAGAGAGAGAGAGAGAGAGAGAGAGAGAGAGAGAGAGAGAGAGAGAGAGAGAGAGAGAGAGAGAGAGAGAGAGAGAATTTGACACTACGTATTGTTTTTTAATGTTACATTAGTACCAGACTGATTTTTATTTTATTTTTAGTCTTAGAAAATATAGTTAATATTAATATTACTGTTATCATTATAATATTAACACACATTTGTACTAACTTTTTTTTTGTTTGCACCCTTTTCTACTTCTTAACAGAGGTGGTCGTAGTTCCCGATATAAATGATGTTCAGAGCTGGAGTGAGGGTCTGATACAATCGTGGGACGGCTGTGTATTTACAAACGACCCTAAAGAAACACCGCAGTCTGTTCCAACCAGCGAACGGGTCGTGGTCGTGGAAGAATCCGACCCTGAACAGCTGCCTTCAAATCAGGAGGCTTACAAACAGGAATCACAACCCGTTATAGACAATCAGCACATAGCCGGACTGATACAGGACTTTGTCAAGACCGCATTGAATGCCTTCGAGGTACGTTTTGACAAACGCCTTAATGCCATTGAGAGACGTTTAGATGCTTATGAGTCAACACAACAACAACAGGGAATTTGGCTTAAACAATGCATAGCAGCGCAACGGTTGCATAGTGGTACTGTTCAAAAAGTAGCCAGAGAACAAGGCCTGACTACAGAATTGTTAAAGCAACTGGTGCTCATGCTTAAAAAGAAACTTGGGTGAGTTGACAACATTTTATATATATATATATTTTGCATACTATGTTTTTTTGTTTTGTTTTTTTTTCTTCAACATTTGTCACAGTTTTTCATTCTATCTTTTTTACTGTATGGACACAGGGTTTATTATCCATAGTTTTTAAGGTGTTGCTACATGTGATTTAAATAAATAAATTAAAAAAGATCTGATTTAAAAATGCCTAAACGTTGTCGGGAGCCAGATGGTTTTGATCAGGGTCCGGTAGCTAGGTTTAGACGAAACGATGGTAGCGTGGTGCCCCTCGAACAGTGCAGTAACACAGAAACATTGCTCTATTTAATACAGACTGTGGAGGATATGAATAGGTCTGAGTCTTCAACTGATACGTTGGTAGAATTATTAAACATCGTGAGATCAATGTCCGATGAGGATCCTGACCCAAATAATGATTTTGAACATGTTGTAAATACCCAACAAGCAGGAGAGGTGTTAGAACCTCCTCCAGAACCAAATTCTGCATTTGATCATCTTGTGTCTTTTCACCAGTCAGGCGAGGGCCCAGGTACACAGACACATCGCACGGTTCAATGGTCTGGAAGTCCACAGGCTTATAAATTTGCGAGAGATATCTTCGACAGATTTAGCAGCCTACACAGTGTTTTTACATGACACACTTTCTGAAATTGTGGAGTTTTCCAAACTGTTAGGCGGAGACGGATGTTTAATCAGCATCACGTTGAGGGGATCGAGTTTGACATCAGATGTTAGTACACTTTTGACGGGTAGCAATGGTTATAGTGTAGATGTATTTATAAACGACCTTGAAAAAATAATGCAGAGCAACTCTGACGTACAGTTTGATGAGAGATTGAATTTAAGACTGTCGATAGCGAGAAGTAAACACGGCGGTGTTTATCGAAAGATCCGTGATCTTGCCCACAATGAAGTGATTACCAAAAACAGACTTAATCTGTTCTGTCCCACGAACATTTCAAACAATCTTTGTTTTGCAATCTGTCTGGCACATTTCCTAAATCCACAGAAACCACACGTAGAGCTTGAGTCTGTAGCATCTTCAATACAGAAGTCAGCTGGCTATGGTGATCAATACAAGATAGCGTTTAATGACATCAGACGGTTTGAACAGATGCTGAGCGTTAAAATAGTTGTCTTCTATCGGTCTGATACGGGTGTTTTGGAGAAGTATACAAACACAGACGATCCGCATCCTAAAACAGTATTTTTGTACCTGCATGACAATCATTATTTTATGATTAAAAATCTACGTGCATTTATTGGCACCCCATACGTGTGTGAGTTCTGCCACCGAGGATTCACCTGTAGGAGAGATCACAGATGTCGGTACATCTGCGATGTCTGTAATGACCCGGAATGTCATAAACAACCCAAAAAGCCAAAACATTGCGGCGACTGCCTGCGCTACTGTAAGTCTGACTATTGTTTTGAGATGCATAAAAAAACACCTCGGGGTATGCAATACGCGCAGTGCGACGTGACTAAATATTGTGGTAAATGTAATAGACGTTACCATGTCAGCGGTACTAAACCCAAACCCCATAAATGCCCTGCAGATCGTTTTTGTGCACTGTGGTGAGAGTTTGGTCACCGATGGTATGCATCAGTGTTTTATCCAACCAGTTAAGCCGGAGATGCCGAACGATCGTTACATTTTCTACGATTTTGAGACCCGTTATGAAAATGGTAAACACGTTGCCAATTTTGTATGTGCTATCACGTTTAATGGCGAGGAATTCGTGGCTGAAGGGCCCGATTGTGTGGATCGTCTCGTTAAAAAATTCAGACAACCACGTTACCTTAATTACACATGGCTTGCGCACAATGCATCCGGATTTGACAATTTCATAATTTTGGAATTTTTTACTAAGATGGGGATTGCTCCTAAAATCACAATGCAAGGTTGCAGGCTAATCTTAATGTATGACACAGCTTTCAAGCAAGTTTTATTGATTCATACTCATTCATACCCATGCGTCTGGCCAAGACACCCGTTGCATTTAATCTGACTAATGCAGAGAAGGGGTATTTTCCGCACCACTTTAACCGCGTTGAAAATGACAACTACATAGGCCCGTACCCTGACAAGAAATTTTACGGGTATGCAACTATGTCGAACCAAGACAGGGCTGCGTTTGATGATTGGTACAATACCATATCTGACAAAGCGTTCGATTTTAAAAAAGAACTTGCGCTTTATGGTAAAAACGATGTCGTTTTGCTGAGGGAGGCATGCATGAAGTACCGCGACGAATTCATTTTGTGTACAGGCCTTGATCCATTTAATAACACCACTTTGGCAGCAACATGTATGGCCACATATAAAACACACTACATCCCAAAAGACACAATAGCTCTGACACGTAACAATGCGTACACCAACCAGAACAAAACATATTCAAACATTTCAATTGAATGGCTCGAATTCATCCGAAAATCACAGGGCATAGAAATTCAACATGCTTTAAACACTGGTGAGGCGTCATTTGGGAAATACTATGTGGATGGCTTCTACGACGATGGCTACGTGAAAAAAGCATTCGAATTTCTCGGATGTTTCTTTCATGGTTGTGAACGATGTTATAACCCCAACGACCTAAACCCTTTATCAAAAGTGCCTTATGGCGTTTTGAGAAGACAATGCGACGACAAGATTGAAATTTTGGAGCGTGCGTACGGTCTTCAGGTCGAGGTGATTTGGGAATGTGCATGGATGCGCGCTAAACAGAGTGATGTTGCAGTTATGGATTTCATGTCCACATACAAACACACTGAAAGATTGAAACCCCGTGAAGCTCTATTCGGCGGCCGAACTAACGCATTAAAACTGTATCACAAAGTTGCGGAGGGCGAGCGGATTAGGTATGCTGACTTTACATCACTATATCCCTACTGTCAGGCTCGAAAATGTTACCCAATTGGGCATCCGGAAATAATACACAAGGATTTTCAAAACCTTGAAGATTATTACGGACTCGTCAAGGCAACAGTCCTTCCGCCACGGAAGTTGCTTCACCCCGTACTGCCTTATAGGACCGGGGGTAAGTTAATGTTCCCGCTTTGCAGCACGTGTGCTGAACAGCAGAACCAGACACACCCGTGTGTGCATACTAATGAGGAAAGATCAATTCATGGGTGCTGGGTTAGCATTGAACTGTTAAAAGCCGTTGAGAAGGGTTATGTAGTGACAAAAATCGATGAGGTCTGGCATTTTCCCCAACATTGTTTTGTGATTATGTTAAAACATTTTTACAGTTCAAACAGGAAAGTTCAGGTTTTCCAAAAGACGTTGTGACCGACGCTGACAAAGAATCTTATGTTAGAGATTACTTTGAGAAAGAAGGGATTAAGCTGAATCTGGACAAGATTGAGTTTAATGCTGCACGTAGATCCATCATGAAGCTACTGCTTAACTCTCTGTGGGGGAGGTTCAGTATGCACGAGGAGTTATCGACAACCGAAATACTAACAGACCCTGAACAGTTTGCCCGATACATTTTTGGCACTGAGTATGACCTCAAGCATTTCTCATTTGTGTCAGACACTGTTGCAATCGTTCAGTGGGCTTACGCAAATGGGAAAGGGACCCAGACTCGTGACATTAACGTCTTTCTCGGGGCTTTTACAACAGCCCATGCACGGTTAGAGCTTTATGATCTCATGGACAGGTTGGGTGATAGACTGCTTTACTGCGATACAGATAGTGTTGTGTTCACGTCTAAAGAGGGTGAATATGAGCCCCCACTGGGGCCATATCTTGGTGACCTTACTGATGAAGTTGGGGATGGAGACCATATTGTGGAATTTTCGGCAAGTGGTCCGAAAAGTTACGGGTACAGAACTGCTAAGGGTAAGGTCTGTATGAAGGCCAAAGGCATCACACTGAATGCTGTAAACTCCGAGACCATTAGGTTAGACACATTAATTGGGCTTGTCGATCAATATGTGAGGGGGCGGGGTGACAGTAATCACATTCTCGCGTACACCGACAGTATAGTGAGGAACAAAAAGCAGTTCACATTGCACAACAAGTCAGTTGTGAAAAAATTTAAAGTCGTATACAACAAGCGTGTACTGCTACCCGACCTAACTACGCTACCATATGGCTACTGACAACGTTTTTGGGCACCGGGGTGTGGTAGACCCGGATGGTTTTGATTTCAGATTACAACATCCTTTTTCATGTGTGTTAAGCGGTCCTTCTAGCTCAGGAAAAACATTTTTTGTAAAAAAGTTGTTGGAAAATGCTAAAAGTGTAATTTCTAAAAAAATTGAAAACATTGTGTACATTTATGACTGCTGGCAACCTATGTATGATGAATTGTTGAAACTGTATGATATTAAATTTATTGAAGGTATACCGCAGACTCTGAATGATGATCGCTTGTTTCCCACCAACAAGACCAATTTTGTGATATTGGATGATGTTATGAAAGATGCTAGCAGCAATTCAGAAGTTGAACGTTTGTTTACCAACTATGTGGACCATAGAAGCTTGAGTGCAATATATATCGTACAAAACTTATTTTTTCAAGGTAAATCCAGTAGGACTATCAGTTTGAACACTAATTATTTGGTATTGTTTAAAAACCCTAGAGACAATACCCAAATTAATGTCTTAGCGCGGCAGATGTACCCCAGGAACACAAAATACTTTATGGAGTGTTATGAAAATGCTACCAGCACCCCTTTCGGGTATCTATTGATTGACTTTAAAGCGAAAACACCAGAACAGTACCGTCTCAGAACAGATATTCTGTCACAACATCCAGTTGTGTACATTCAGAAAAGAAAACATTGACAGAGAGATTTGAAAATGTCTGCAAGACTTTTAAGAAACCTACCTCTTTTAAAATTGTTATTAAAAGCCACGCCTAAACAAAGACGCGTTATTTTAGAGGCGGCTGCAGACGAACTCATTGTGACATTGTGTGAAGTAGCTCTTAACGTAGTCCACGGTAATATTCCGCTAACACCACAGCAAAATCAGAAACTGAAGAGAAGAAGAAGTGAGATCAAAATTGTTGCAGATAAAAAGGTTGGAGTTAGACGTAAAAGACGGTTAATCAACCAACAAGGAGGATTTCTACTACCTTTGTTAAGTGCGGCAATCCCGTTTATAACCAGTTTGGTTACATCTAAATAAGTTTGGTGATGGAGTATGCCGAGAAGATGTTTTTAGTACCGCAACACCAGTTGGATAAGCTGAAATCCTCTAACACCCGTGAGTCTATACAACAGGTTGTGGAGAATGACCTGGACATGACTATAAGAAATATTTTGCACAGGTCTGATCTGGATCACCATGAAAAAGCTAAGATGTACACAGGTGTTTTGCAGCGGTTTTTAACACTCACTAGACAAGGGGATAGAGAATCCGGTACATTAACATTAAGGCTACCACAGCCTAGTAATGTTGAAAAAGAAGACCCACCCGCACCAGGCCATGTGCGTGCCCATGACGATTTAGGTGATTTTGCAGATGAGATTTTAAAGAATATTCCACAGAGGAGTGTGAAAAATGTTCGTTACATTTTAGATAAAATGTCTAAAACTAAAGATGTTACTTCATGGACTGAGTCGGGAGAGTTTGTGTTTAAAGGCAGAACAATCCCTGGTTCACACATGCTTGACTTAGTTAAAAGCGTCACGGCTCCACAAAAGATTGTTGACGAGCGGAGACCTGGCGGGTGGCGTGAATTTCTGGAGGCTTTTGCTAGTTTAAATTTGCCATACTCTGTGGTACCAAACCACAATGTCAGACATGCAATTAAGGCGAGACACTACAGGTGAATAGGGTAAAAATTTTAACTTACAGATATCACCATGAAACTTTACCAGTTGATTACTCACATGAATTGGAGAAAAAAATGTATTGCAAGTTTTTTGTAATTTTTTGGTTAAATATGCTAATCAGGCTATATCTAATTAAATATGCGCTAATTTGCCTATATTTTGAAGTGACGTTTTTTGAAGATGAAAAAAACAAGGTTCAAAATTATTGTTGCATTTTGTTGATATATTCAATAAAAAGACATTTTCAGAGGGGATTATGAATATCTCCTTTTGTTACCCTGTAAATCAGAAAATACTGCCAATAGTCTTAAAAAATTGATTTCCGCCCTATTTTTAGGCATAGAATGTCATATAAATCAGGCCAAAAATGATATATCAACAAATCCCTCTGAACAAACCTTCACAATATAGTTAGGAATAGGACTGTAAAGTTTGGTGTATGTAGGTGCTACTGAAGTGGAAAATCGTCACTAGGAGTGTGAGAAAAAACTCATTTTGAGAAAACGGCCTTTAAAGATTTGTATGGCAAAATTCCACTAATTTCTATTGAAAGCCATGAATTACAGACAAAATATGCTTTAGGTCCAAGTAAAATCAATGTATCACACTGTTTAACATCCACAACTCATCATTGCTTCATCCATCACTGATCATAACATCCAAAACAACACTTCAACACATCAAAACAACACATCAACAGTCCATCACACAGGTGAATATGTTTCTGCCTGAGGAACTCACAACCACTTTAGGATCCCACAATTACAGATTTGTTAAGTATTATATAGTAATTATATTATACAAAAACTGAAGTGTTGTGTAATGTAATTGTTTTGTATATATAGCGTGTAAAGTATAGTATTATGTGATGCATATATATAATGTCAAAGCGTCACGTGATGATTCTGAACGAATCACGTTGTCAGAAATTGGCATCAGCCAATGAGATGCGCATTTCGAGTTAAATCGCCGGTTTTACTTTCAAGATTGGTTGCTGCTAAACAGGAAATGACCATATTTGGATCAGATAGCGTTGCAAAGGAGAGAGAGAGCTTTCTAACGGTGTGTGATGACAGGGTGCAGACAGCGATCGCGGAGCAGCAGGATGATTTAGAACGCCAACTTTTGATGAATTTATGTGAAATCTACACACGCAAACAGACAAAGTGTAGTAAAATAAAGACCTAAATGTGTATTTTGGACTTTTTTCAGCACAAGTCTGAAAGAAGACATGTTATTGAAGACAAATAGCCCAAAATCTCAAAATTGACCAATGAAAAAAAAACGATGTTTTTGCCTGCCGTGTCTCGCCTTAACTCTTTCAAAACCAAATCGACCACGTCTATAACAGGATCATCTAAGAGGAGTAAGAAACAGAAAGACCCGAGTCGGTGGTTAAGTTTTTAAACTAACAGTTTGTATGTATTGTGTTCTCAATTTCTCTCTTTTTTTTTGAGAACTTATGATGTGATGTATGTGTAATAAAAGTGGGGATAAAGAAACAAAATTCCGTTCTTTAGTTGTTTTTGTTAAAATATTAAGCATGAGACATGAACATTTCACCCATTTGTACACACTGAACACATTTGAAAACATTTTCACTACATGGTGCTTGTTTTAGTTTTCTCACAAATGCTGACACCTTTTTGTCATTTTTAATAAAATCGTTGGTATACAATTTCATCACATAATCATAATCAAATCCCTTTGCCATGTGGTAGAGAAAGAACACACAATGTTGTCCACATGTATCTGATGAAAAATCTTGGACTTGCACAGTTGAATGTAGTACTTGACTAGAGTTGAGCTTTAAAAAGTTTTTGATAATCGGCGGAAAACCATGATAATCTGGTTTATTACCGAAGCTGTCGAAAAAACATCCTACACCATCCTCATTTATGTAGATAGCCAACCAGTGTTCCCCTGGGAGTCCTGAAGGATGTGTATTGATCAAAACCATTGCTGGTAGTTTTCTTAAAGGGGTTTTTGGTAGGCAGCCGTAAGCTGTACAGTGTTCATTTGAATGTATTAGTAGTAATCAACCAGGACCTGTCGGCAATTTGACACTTCAATCAAACTATCAAACAATGCATAAACAATTAAGTTAATCGTACGTGGTAGCGGCTGTCTAAAACGGGCTTCTAGTCTAATATTGCCACTTTTGATAAGCGATACGTGCTGGTTACACTCCTGATCTGGTGTGAAATTGAACGCATAGAGTGTATAGCCGTGCAGAAAATCCTCTCTATCGATACATAGAGGCTGGTTTTTAAGATGCCTTCCAGAAGCCAGCGCTAGCTGGTAAAACTCCCGCACTGCAGAACCATTTTCATATTCAGGTTGCAGGGGCTTCGCTGGGTACTGTTGCCCATCCAGATAAATGGCCAGAAATTCTAAATCATAGTTTTTAAACGCAAATGGGTTTTTATTATAGGCACCCACAAATGCATCATTATCAACCATAGCTAGAACCAGAGATTTTGGCAGAGTTCCTAAGAACAAGTTTTCTTGATTGCAGACACGTGAGCCTGCAGGTATTGAGAAGTTTTTCAGACACACTCTGTCGATGGGGTATTTGGCTGTGGTTGAGAGTAGGGCTTGTGCATGCCCCAGTCTCACAGCTGGCGACACAGACACTTTTTTCACAAATAGCGACGCAGACATGATGTTTAGTTTATA
Source organism: Rhinichthys klamathensis goyatoka (assembly GCF_029890125.1). Lineage (NCBI taxonomy): Eukaryota > Metazoa > Chordata > Actinopteri > Cypriniformes > Leuciscidae > Rhinichthys > Rhinichthys klamathensis. The sequence continues at coordinate 3,175,924 of NW_026606559.1, forward strand.
GGCTGTAGCGTTGCTCCTCATCAGGCAGAATTCATCTTTACCTCTAGTCATTCTAATTTTAAGATCTAATCCATTAAGTAATAGTTTTTCCTGAAAGAAGATATCACTGTGAACAGGTGCGAGTAGTTCGACCACATTACTAGCGTTGGTGAAGGCTGCTCTCTTTGTCAGGCCGCGATTTACCCCAGCCGGGTCAGCCACATCCATATGGCCCGCAGTGTCCAGGTAAAAGAGCCCTGCTGAGAAAAGCGTTTCAAGGGCGTCTTTACCATAATTGGTAAGACATTCTATCATACAGCGGTATGGGTATGTGCTAGAACTCTGTGATATAAGCCGATCTCCAAGCGACACATCCACTTGTGAAAAAATCGTAGATCCAGGATAGTTCACAAGACCTACGGGATCTCCGTCTGCAATATCCGTCCCATCAGCATTAGTGATTTTGAGGCGCAAAAAAAGTAATGTGTTGTTTAGATCTATGTAATCCTCCCCATTCCCCGCAATAAAAAATTCCAGCGGAGATGTGTCGGATATCGCTGATAGTGGTGGAACTTCTATATAAATTTTTTTTTTCAATCGCTGTTTGAGTTAGTGGTACAGTAAACAGATCCAGTTCAGTCTTTAAACACTCTTCTGACATGTTGTGTAGTAACGCCATGATTTAAAATATTGTTTTAACAGAGCTCCTTGATCTTTTTGAAGCAGTACGCTTAGCTGTCTCCTTGCGCTTGCGTTTTACAACTGATGTTTTCTTGGGAGGTTGTTTTGTTTTCTTCTGCTTCTGGCCACTCCTCCGCACCCCTGGCGGCCTAGATGCTCTTTTGCGAGCCATTACCATTAGTCCGGATCCGTCTTGAGCATCATAGTTGTTGTTAAAAGATCTTGATAACGTATTACTAACAACGTCACTTAGTATGTTTTTTGCAGCTGATTTAAGATGCGGCTTGGCTATGCTAAATCCTCGTTTTAGTAGGGGTATAGCCATTCTAAAGAGCCCCCGAAAAATCCCCCCCAAACCGGCCCCATACATGACTCCACCTCCTGCATACCCGGGGAGCCCGCTGCCTGCCTGATTCTGGTAATAGGCAACGTAACGCATAGGGTCAACATTGTGATTGTTGAAATATGCCATTTTAAACAAAGTGTTTTACAGGCCTGAAGTGAAGTTTGATGCACACTTTCCCGTAAGAAAATGGGACGTGCTGGTTCTGATCGTCCTTCACTTCTATAGCAATATCTGCGATGACTGATTTGTTGATAGACGCGTAGTGAGGTTTGTCGTATCGAACACTGACTGTGCTATTGTTGTCCCCTGTTATTTGTACACACTCCAGGAGCGGTACAAAAGCATCACCCACGGACTGGTAACGGATAATGTCCGTGTAGATATAAAGAGTATAGAAACCACCGTGTATGTCCGACTGATGCATTGCATATGTTACAATATCCTTTTCATAATTATTTTTTTCAGGGTTTGTTTTTTGCAGAATAGAATCTCCTATAGGGACGCCTGGTTTCAATCCTAAAATAATGGCTAGTTTTCCATGGAAGGTCATTGAAATGTTAGGTTTTGCTTTCAGAAATACTTTGTTTTTTACGCGGTCATAACCGAATTCCCCCTGAGGCGCTACTAAATCATTTATTACACTAACTAGGGATGGGACATTGTCGTAATACCCTGTTTTTATTGGTATGCGTAGTTTCGATAAGCTGGTCTTCTTCACATCTATACCATGGCGTAAGCTGTTAGTGTACTTTTCACCATCGGTCGTGGTGGGTCCAATGTTTATCTCGAAAACGGCGTCGTTGCTGTTAAAGGTGTACCAGCTTCTAGGATATTCAATTTGAACAAGCCCCACCTCCCATTCTCCTTTTATATTTACAGTGGTAGCCAGTCTTGTTCTATAATTAGAGATTTTATTGTTAGGGTATACAGACTGCGAAGCGTTGCAGGGTAGTGTGACATAAAATCCACCCTCAGCCATGTCTGGTTTTTATACAACTGTATGCATCCTGTATGTGTGGTTTGTATTTATGGCTTCTGTACATCAACTAATTCTTTCTGGTCGATCCATGACGCAAACTTCGCTGGCCATCCGAGCCACTGTACCAGCACTAATGTTTTGCGACCCTTCGTCTTCTTATCTAAAATTTTTTCAACTTTAAATGTCTTGTTTTTACTGACAAATATTTTTTGCAATTCTTCCGCATAAAAAACGCCGTCGATAACATCCCCGTCGTAATCACTCAATCTGTAAACAGGGGGTTCTCGTGGGATACACGCTGATATAGTAAAATACTCTTGTGTGTAGTTTTCCTCATACCCTTTTGCAAACGGTCCTCTGACTTTAGAAATTCGAACCACGTCACCAATCTTGTATTTAAATACGGGGTTAACACTATGAGGTCTGGTATCACCATATAGGTTGTGCAGCACCACAGACTCGTTTTCTTTCCCCACATCAATCGGCCTCATCTTGATGCTTCTGTGATGGCTCGCATTATATCCTTGTGTAATGTCTTGAAGTATGTCGATGTAACGTTTGGAGTTTGTAGCAGTTAAATATCTCCACATTCTACCTTTTAAGGTTCTATTAAACCGCTCGACAACACATGCCTTTAATTCTGTGGCTGTTGCGAAATGGGCTATATTGTACTTTTTTGTTACATTTTGAAAATGTTTGTTAAAAAACTCCTTTCCTTTATCTGTCTGTAATTTCTGTGGTACGCGTCCCTCTTTCAGTATGGATTCAAAAGCTTTAGAGACCTCTACACCACTCTTGTTTTTTTAAAGCCCTTGTCCATGCATATTTACTAAAGAGATCGATGCATGTCAGCAAAAAATGGTTGTTGTCATTTACCGGGGCATATGCAGACATATCGACTAGATCGGCCTGGAACTCCATGTCGATACCGTAGACAAAAACCCGATTCCTTTTGTATTTTAGTGGGGCCGTTCTGTGTAGTGTATATGCATCCTCGCCAGCGAGCCAGTCTGAAACCTCTTTATCGGTTAAACGAACACCCGTTTCTTTTAAAACAGCTTCTTTTAAGCGTTTTTTCCCCCCTAAAGAACCAGGGTTAGAAGGTGTGTAATAAGTATTTTTCATTTCTTCTGACATGTTTCCACTTCACGCTCCACAAAAAGAATAACACAGATGGTTTAAGTAATTTGGGTTTTTATTTCTTAAACAGTAAAAGGAAACAAAGGTATCATACAGCATCAATGTAGTGTAAAAAATGTATACACATCACAATGTTTTTTTCAAGAATGTAATCAACCAGGGTTTCAATAATTTCACAAACATCAGCCTGATTGTTTCTTGTCAATATGTCTACACATAGATCAGTCACATATGTACACAAGCACAATATATCAGCTATTCTAATACAGCTGCCGCATTCAGTCATCAGGTCTAAAATCTTTCTGATAGTCACACAAATTGGTTCACCAGCATTAACGCATAAACGCATCAAATCTGTCCATTCATTTGACACAGTTCTTACAACAGACATTTGTTTCATGAGGTTTGTAAAACGATTGGTATCTACAGCACATCTGTTTACAGTAACAGATACATTGGCACATTCATTAATAATCTTATACAACAAGCCGGTCATCTCACATCTAATACGTTGTTTAAGTAGACACTTTGCCAGACCTGTTGCAAAACACGTATTCCCCATGTCGGTGTTACAGTCACTCAACTTGGACAATACCTTTCCAGCTGTCCACAGCGTCATAGACAATTTGTTCGCTGCTGACGTCCACAACTTTCTCTCTGACTTTACGAAGCTTTTCCACAATGAAAACTTCGCCACGCAGTTCATGTAAAATAGCCTCCACTGAACCTTGAATCCTCTGGGGGTGAACCCTTAAACCACAACGGCTCAATGCTTGAGCAACGATGTGCTTAAGGTCCGGTTTCACCAGATTACGTGTCAGTTCCTCAAAGTAGGCGTCAAAGAAATAGGGACCCGGTTCAAACAGGCAGGAATGTCTAATCTGACTGGGGTGATCCACTTCACAACCCAAACAGATTTCTTTCAGCTTTTTGTTGATGACGTGTTCCAGAAGGACCACAACAGTCGCTTTTATGATTTTGAATCCGTCCGAGCGGATACAACTGTCTGTGTTGTCGATTCCAGCAAGGGCCGCAGCTCCAGCTATTGCACCAGTGTTGCCGTATGGTGTTGTAAGGAAGGTCATGTTGTGATATCCAAGATCCATGCAAAATTTATCCAACCGACTGTTGTCGCAAGTTGGTGGGTGGGGCTCCAGCGGCGTAGCATTGTCATCAGGCATCGCTGGGGGAGCCTCAGGGTTGTTGGTGTAGCAGTAGACTGTTGTAGATTCTTGAGACATGGTGAATGAATGTAGCAATTGTACCGATCTGCAGGCGTTTTTAATGGCTGTAATACGTGGGTGGGGTTAAGAGGCGGTCTTCAGCGTTGGTAACGCCCTGCTAAGGGTGAAACAATTTAATCTTTACAGAACTGTAACGATCATACATGTAGCACCATCTAAACATCTTGTCAATGCATGTAAATACGTTGTCAAGCGCACGAACATCTTTCCACTGAAACAAAAATTTCATGTCGTAGCACAAGTGATGCTCAGATTCACGAACAGGCCACGCACGTTCGCAGAGCTTTGTCTTGTCGTTGCAGCAGAAAATATAAACACAATCGTCTGGTAACTTTTTACTATGGTCCCCGACCACACGAAATCTTGTGTCAGGAATTGAGCCATCCCACTCGGCTACGTACAACGGATCATCACCACAGTCGTTCAAATCTCTCCAAACGTAGTTGAAAAACAGAAACCAGTCCTTCTTGTGGAAAATCACACATGGGGTCTGTGATGTATAATCGTCTTCAACATCTGCTGTGTAGAGTTTCACAGTACGCATCACCTTGTCAAACACATACCTCACCACACGACCACCAGACATTGAGAAATCCTGTTTCACAAGAGCACTGTCTTCATGAAGAAATCTTGTCAAGCTAACATTTAGCTTTTTCCTTGGAGCAAAAGTTAGATCTTCTCTCATTTCAACAGGTCCTCTTGTCGGCGAAATACACATAACCGAAAGGGGTTTTAGGAGTTCTCGGAGTAGCCATTGTATCAGGAAAGTCGTAGAATGTCTTCTGTGTTCAACAGTGTAACCCCTAACCTTATTTAAAACTGCAACAAAAGACGTAGGTAGTGACGTAGTTGTGAAAAAGGCACACCTCATACCATAAAAACTACAATGGCAAGTTGTGAGGTGTGAGTTCATTAACCCAGTCGTAAAAACCAGTCAAAAATTTAACATCTGTTTGATCTGTTTGTTTGTCTTTTAAAAGTCCCCGGACATCGGCACGGATGATGTCACATGGCGTCGCGCAGCCTAGACATACCGGAGCCTGTCAGCGACCCATCATAAATCAGAGACAGGGGAACCACGACCCAGAACCATAAATCATGTCGTAAATCACCTTTTTTGACACATGGTTTATGTGAATACTACTGAGACAGTTTTCAAAAATTTTCATCCAGTCGTTCCAGTTGCATATAGTTCGCCGTTGCTAGGCTAGCGCAAGTCAACGGTAACTGCTAGCCTGCCATTAAAAACAGTTTTACCCACTCCACAGTACACCAAAAGCAAATAAATTATAACGCCAGACTATTGATGTAAATGTCTGTTAAGAGAATAATGTTAAGGGTCACTAATATTTCACTAATACAATAAGCCTTTCTTTTTCTTTATTACCTTAAATCGCTTTTAAATTCATTAATTCCTTTACATAAAAATACCCAATTTTAGTTTGGGCTAAAGCCCCGAATATCCACTGTCTTTAGAACCGCCCCTGTGTTTAAGTATACATATATGAAAGAGATTGCTGTAATATGAGTAGAGATTAAAATATGTTAAACCTTCCCCCCCAAAAAATCTAGATGTAAAAGTAAGATGTGGAATTACTTTTAGTATAATGAATAAAATGTAAGGGTTTCTCAATTCCCAGTTATTCAGTCATTCTCCGTGCAGTTACATAAAATTTTTTTTAAAAACTTCTTAACACCGCCAACTAACAACTATGTCAAAAGGTAAATTCTATCAACATTCTGATTCACTTTACAAAAGAAGCCATAATTAAACTTAACATTTACAAGCGCCCATGCAATGTACAATATACACACATAATGTACTTTCAAAAATATAAAGACATTTGCAAAAAAATTGCATGTAGATTAAATAAACATTAAGTTTGAGTGATACGTCAAGGAGGTTGAGGGACTATTATTTTTACACTAATCTAATCTAGTTCTGTCATTCTCTCAGCAAACTAACACATAACACAAAAGCTTTCTGGTATTATCAGTATTAGTTCACTGCTAAATTCCCCAATGTTAAGTCTCTATCAGCATTCAGTGGTTTGCCAAAGAAAATATGGAATATCTCAGTTTTTGAGACGTTCAACTTCAGCCATAGCCAGCTGATAAATCATGACTTCAGAACTGAGAGAAAGTAAAGCAAGATTGATACTGAACCTGCTGACGCTTCTCAAACTCCAGTTTGATGGGTGATTTTATACAGTTGCAGGTGTCTTGATATGTCTGCTTTAGCGCCAGTTCCATCAGGTGTTTATGGTATGCTCCTGCCAGGTTCCCACATATGAAAATTATGATATTTGCCAGGATCTAGAAAAAAAATACAAATTAAATAAAAATTAACAATAGTGGATATTCTGTAAATAGGATGATACCACAAAAAAACCCTCTGTGCTATTTATTTATTTATTTGTCTGTCTGTCATTCATTTATTTATTTTTGTCAAAGTTGAAATCTACCAATGTGAATTACTACTGAAGTTCAGATTTCATTGCTTCCACTGATGTACACTGATGCTCTTTGGAACATTTTCAAATAACATGGACCGTCAGATTTTGACGTGTACAATAAATGTAATTAAAATTAATATAAATTATTATTTTTTAACTTGTTATGCTGATGATATAATTTGTATTTGAAAAAAAAAAATTTCATAATAACTGTGTCCTTTTGAATAGTGAAGCAGGATTGTGCAAGGAATCAATTTCCAGTCCAGAATAATTCATTGACAGCAGCTTGCAGCACTTCTCACACACCACTTCAGCTGCTTAAATTTTCCATTCCAGTTTCAAAAAGCTCTTGTAGAATGATTTTCGACAAGAGCTTTGCTAACCCAATCAAATGTTCAGCATGGAGGGGACTTTGGTTAATGTAGTCAGTATTAGCAGCAGAGAGAAGGGCTTAAGTCCCAAACTTTTCCTACAGTTAGTGTTCACTGTGCACACCTCTTTTTTCTCACTTCTCTTTCATACTTCCTCGTTCAATTACCAGCCCAGTGGTAAAGTCCCTCGGTTTCTTCATCTTTTTCAATCTCACTATTCAACAGTCGGATGAGAACAGTGCATCAAAGGCTTAGTTCCATGGGATATTTTTTAATTGCTCTTGGACATCTCTTTCATTTAGGTCACTATAGAAAGAGTCCTAAACTCATCTTGGCTGTCACACTTTGGACCATGAAAACTTCAAAAGGCATCAGCCGCTGACATGGATGGAATGAAAGTAAAGAGTCACCCACAGTCAGAAAGCACAACGGTATGTGTCATACAGAGTTGGACTCATGAAAACAATATTTTGTGACTTTTATTTTTTTTAAATTAAAAAAACAAAAACAAAACAAAATTGTGAATTACTTTTTTGTTGCATGGTATTTATTTGTTCTTTTCGTTTCGTTTTTTTTAAAGAAAGAAAGTGTACTGTCTTTTGTGGGTTTAGGTGAGGGAAAAATGTTGTACTGTTAGTATTTTAGACAAAAAGACATAATTCGTTTTCAATAAGAATCCCATGAGGTCTCAGATAGATATGATAAAAGACACCAAAACACACAAAAAATCATTTATCTGGTTCTAAAAAACTTTTTTAATACATTCCTGTATATGGACTTTTTTATGTTTTTCAAACATTAACTCTTTTCTGGTAAACTCTTCTCTGTGGTAAGTATATCATTTGAATATAATAATTAAATACCATTAACATTACCTAAAAAAATCTATTACTATGTTATATACATAACCGTTCAGCAAGGTAAAATATAGTAAGTAACACAAATGAATAAGCGACAATAAATGAACAAATATTTGTAACTTTATTCTTAACTTATGAAGATGAGGTAGATGACATTGCCAGTGCTATTCTGTGCGCATGTGGTATGTTTAGAACTGTCAGAACTATTCTTTGTGTCCCTTGACTCTAATGGTTAAGGGGAATCTTAATGTGGACTTTCATGGTCATGCAGGATGTTGTTTATATAAAATCTTAAAGTCGTAAACAAGGAAATTGAATTACTTTAAAAATTCGGACAATTTATTCAAGCTTATGTTCAATCGGTAACAAACCATAGCCATTTAGCAAAAATCATATTGGATATTTAACTGGTGAATTTCAAAGCTCTTGGAAACAGACTTAAGATTTCAACAGTGGCTGACTACAGCAAGGCTTTTCTTTCAAACACTCTTTTTAAAATGGCAAAAAGAATTTGTGAGGAGTTTAATCATACAACATTTTGATGAGCAGATGTTATCTGCAAGCATGCGAGACGGCCAGTGAGCTGTAGTAAACAAACACAGTTATAATTTATTTGTAAAAGATGTACAACATTAATCTGCTGTCTATGAATAAATCATGGATGATTCATTGCTTTCAGAGAGGTGGTGAAGCTTCTTCTTCTGACATGAGTGGGATTACATACAGTACAGAAAAGATTCTGCTTTCTGACTGATGGATGGAGAATTTATCTATTTATATAAAAATACACAAAACTGTGTTTTGAGTGTAATGGAACAAATTATTCCAATTGATGATAAACTGTAAAGCTGATAACAAAAAACACATTGATAAGTCATTACTCACCATTAAAAATTGTTTTTGTTTTTACTGTCAGAAAACATAACAGTTTTGTAAAACAAAGACAATATCAGACAAAGGACAATGTAAACGGGCGATATATTTACCAGCTAATTAACTAAAAGTAAACAGCTGTGTAACTAATCAAAAACCATGGTAACCAATAATGAGCAGGAACATAGGAACAAAGGAAACAGACACACGAGAAAACAGGGTAGTGCTAACTAAAAGTCCATAGAACAGAACATAAACCTGACAATCACACGTCTCATACACTTATTTTCTACAAAAAAAGGAATAAACAAATAAACAAAAACTGTTAATTTCTTTAAAATGGATACCATTAAATTTTCATGCTGGTTTAAAAACATTATCCCCAGTTTCACATATAAGCCTTAAGCCTAGTCCCAGACTAAAATATATGTTTGAGCTGTTTTAACTGAAAGCAACTTGCACTGACATATCTTAAAATATGTCAGTGCCACTGTTTTGTCTCAAGATGCACCCCAGTAATGTTTTTTTTTTTTTTCTAGGACATGTTTATAAAGGTTAGATGTCCAAATTGAACTGAGGAACCAGGCCAAAATTTACAATCATCAGAAGGGAGGGAAATGTCTCAGGTTACCCATGTAACCATGGTTCCCTGAGAAGGAAACGAGATGCTGCGTCGATGATGACACTTTGGGGAATGCCTTCAGGGTGACTGCGTCTGAAGCACATGTGCAACTTAGTCCAATTCTGATTGGTGCAACATCATCCCGTGACACGAGCCGGCATCACAGCTGTTGTCAGCCTTCTGATCGACTGAAGCAAGCCGCTCCCAGGCATGCAAGAAGTATGGCAAAGGGACCCAGTCACGCAACGTACCCTCTCAGGGAACAATGGTTACATGGGTAACCTGAGACGTTCCCTTTCTAGGGAACTCGTGCTGCGTCAATGATGACACTTTGGGGAACGATATGCCCACTTTGCCATGCTGACAAAATGCCTGTCCTTAGTGTAAAGCAATTAAGGCACAGCTCAGGACATGAGTGCTTGGGACCCTGGGGTGGCCGGAAGGTCCAGGCTATAAAACCTCACAAAAGTATGTGGGGAGGACCATTCCGCCACATCACATATATCTTGAAGGGATGCCCCCGACAATAAAGCTCTTGAAGATCCCATACTTTGTATGGAATGTGCTCTAACTGGCAGAGGTGAAGGCAGCCAGCGCACCTCATACGTCTTTGAGATAGCCTCGACAATCCACCTGCTTATAGTCTGCTTGGTAGCCGAGCAGGCCTTGTTAGGGGGCCCGAAGCATACCAAAAGCTGGTCAGATTTTCTCCACAAAGATCTTGAAATCTCAAGAACCCTGACTGGGCAAAGTAACTGCAACTTCCCTTGTCCAGCCAACACTTGAGGAGGATGAAAGGCCTGAAGGACTACCGGCCACATTAGTGGGTACCTTAGGTACATAACCCGGTCTCAGCTAAAGAATCGCCTTCACTCCACCTGGAATGAACTCCAAACAGGAGGGAGCAAAGGACAAGGCCTGTAGGTCTCCTACTCTCTTGAGAGACGTCATTGCCAGCAGAAATGCCATTTTTTAAGGCTAGACACTTGTCCGATGCAGAGTCCAAAGGCTTGAAGGGTGTCAAGGATAACTTTTCTAGTACCAGGGTTCGTACATCCTCAGAGTGCCACGGAGGAAACGAGTAATCAGATTATGCCTTCCCAATGAGCACCCGACTAGCGGTGCATGGAACGCAACTACTGCTGCCACATACACTTTAAGTGTAGAAGGGGAAAGCCCAGCTGAGAATCGGTCTTGAAGGAATTCTAGCACTGAAGCCACTGGGCAGTTAACTGGATCCAATTGGTGCTCTCAGCACCACAAAGTGAATGTGGAGGAGGAGCTGGCTGTGTGTGGGGGGAAAACCAGAGGGGACAAAGTGAGTTCTCTTGTGACACAAACAGGTCTGAGAGAGAGCAGCTTGCCCTGGGACAACAGGAGGATCAGATGCGCCATTGTACACAGAGGGCGCGATCTTAGACCCCCTGGTGGTTTATATAAGAGACCACCGACGTATTGTCTGTTCGAACTAGAACATGATGGCCTCTGAGGTCTGGGAGAAAGTTCCTCAAGGCAAGCAGAACCACTTACATCTTTAGGCAATTTATGTGCCAGGAGAGATGATGTTCTTTTCACAGACCCTCGGTCAATCGGCCTTCCATGACCGCACCCCAACCTGTGCAGGACACATCTGTTGACGTTATCTTCCAATGACAAGGTGCTCCTAACACAGGGCTCTGGGCCAGGAACATAATGAGTACTCTCTCTCTCTATATATATATACATACAGTATACACCCACACAGTCTCATTCCTAAATGATGATTCTCCTCTGTCTTGACAAATACGATCACAGCAGAACATTCAGATCTGTGTTGGCGCTGCAACTGAGCCAGAGAAAGCAGTTATCATGTAAGCTATAGGTATTAAACAGCTTCACAAACAGCCAACCTCACAGTATCGTTGTTTTGGTGTTACATATATTAAAATTATTACAAAAGTACTGGGATAAAAGTTTAGAGTTTGGATATAAACACCTTTTATAAAAGCCTTTTTTCCATTAGCAACCATGTTGGAGAGAACTACTATTGCTGCTCAAATATGTACGTGTCAAACCAAACGTGTCAATAAGCTCTTCACTGATTGGCTTGTGCAACAACTCGTCATGTGAACTTCCCGCTAGAGTTGAAATTGAGGCAAATATAGCGCATCTATTCGCATCTTTGCACAGACTTTGTATGTAATTTACTCTACTCTTTGACTTTGTATCTACTCTTTTGGTGTGCACTCACTGTAACATTCATCCTATTACAGTGTAAACATTCTTATTACTTTTATATCGTATTATGTTTATATTTTAGAGCACAAAACAACGCATCATAGGACATTAGATGCTATGAAAGTTTGCCTATATTTTATATTTCAACATTTCACTCGATTTCACACAATTCAGTTTGCCGATATAGTGTGGGAAAAGCCCAACTAGTAAAATGTGTACACGTTTTTGTAAAAAAAAAATAACACAATAACTAAGGTAAAAATGAATACTTACTCGTCCGAAATTATATCCTCTGCTGGAACAAGGATCATCACATAGCATTCTTCTTCTGAGGTAAATTCAAGTCTTATTCCTCACAAGCGTGTCTTCTTCTCGAAGAGAAGTAGAGTAACCTGACGAAGCTTGTTGGACGATTAACGTATAGCCTGTGCTGTGCATAGGACCACAATACAGATAATGAGCTCAGACGGTAAAGATTGTACCTCTCATTGGTTTTATAAGGATTACATAAACAGGGAATATTTGTTTTCATATACATGTTTCTGATGTCTGTGTGACAAGTATTCTCTGAGTTTCGGTTCATTTTTGTGACGCGTTTCAGAAAGATGTTCACGGAAACAGAGACACCAGAAAGTGCACCCTGTTTGTTTTCTTTATTTGACAAAAGCACATTTTTTTGGCCCCAATCTAGTATCTGCATGTTTAATAATATTTTTCTAATTATTTACACAGCTATCACAATTGCATTAACTATAAAAACTATTTTAAAAAGTAACAAATATTGTTATACAATTTAAAAAAAGAATAAGAATAAGCATGAAAAGGGGGAAAGAAAGAGTTGTCAGAGTGGAAGGTGGTGGGGAGTGGAAGAGGTAGAACGAGATGAGGGGAGAGGAGGAGAAAGTTTAAGAAAAGGAAGAGTAGAATTGGGAAAAGGAGAGGGTGACAAGATGGGTAAAATGGAAGACTATTTAGTGGACAGAAAGTTTTTGTGTGTCTATAGTATGTTATAGTTTTGATAACAGCATTTACTTTTAATAAATGCATTACTAGAAAAACTGCAGTGCTTCATTATGCAGTGAATATTGAACTGTTTTGTCAACATAAGAGTGTTTAGTGCTGTGTAAATTGTTTTGAGAGCAACTACATTCATTTGAAGAAATGTGTCAAATCGATTGAGAAAAACTGTAAAAGGACTAATTTAGAAGCAGCTTCTACTGAAGGTCATGACCATTGAATTTCCATGACCTCACAATATGATACAGGACTGTTAAGCAGGCGTTAATGTGGATGGTTTGTTAGTAATGCCATTTCATTGCCATTCACTTCCCATAGTTTTGCTAGATGTTATGGCTTTCTAGGGATTGCATTTAGCTCCTGAATCTGACCCATAACACAAGCAAGTAAAAAGGGATTGCTACTTCCTTAAGCTTTCCTAATACCTTTTACAAAATCAATGAACAATTCTGAGGTCATACCTCAATTTTCACACCACACTAAAGCTGTGGCTTATAATCTTTTCTTTTGGAATTCATAAGCACACATGCCCAGATTGTGGTTAATCCTGAAAAGCACATGGATTTTTGCCTGAGGCTCATTAAGCACCTGCGCTCTCTGCCTCTCCACAGATGTTTACTTAGACACAGGCAACTTAAAGAAATCTTAAAATCAAGAGGACGAAAAACTTACTGAAGGGAAGAGCAATGTGATTTTATGAGTATTTGTATGTATTTTTACGTTAAGAATGGTTCTACCACACGTGCATTTACTTACGTTTCCATAGACACTGAAACGAACAATATGGACGTATTGACAGCACTAAAACTTTAATTATTTACTTATGAACAAATTTAAAGAAGCCCAAATGTGTACGAATTTATGAATATTCAAACTATGGCATTCATATATTTATTTTATTGTATTCAGTTGTCATATCAGTGACATTATGTTTTTATTCACATTTATTAAATGCAGTTCCCTATAAGTCGCTGACGTGACGACGTAATTGAGATCACTTCAGGGAGCCCTATCATCTTCGAGTGTCTACAGAACGAGCCAATGAACGTTGGCGTGCGTGAATCGCGTCACGCACCCCACCCCGCCGTGCGGGTATAAACAGGAAGCGGGCACACGCACTCATTGTCTTTCACTTCGGAGCCGAGCTTCCTGTTCATATCTGAATCGGCAGACTGCTGTTGTTCGTTGAAAACTCTACAGACAGTGTCGGTGTGACGGAGTGAGCAGCGAGTGGCCGCAAACATTTCTTTGTTCAAACAACTGCTGTTTTTACAGCAAGAGAGCTTGTGATGGTTTGGTGGGTGTTTACCATCAGTGTACACAGTACACAGTGGCCATTCCCTGGGTGCCTCAGCACTGTGAGAGTTCACAAAGAAAAATATTTCTTTCACAAAAAGAGCAACACAAGCGTGACCCTGCGTCCTTTTCAGAATCTCATTCTGCTTGTGGGTTTCTGGATGCGGTCGTTCCCTGGCGCCAGCAGACGGCCACAATAGCTGCATCTCGTGTTTGGGCATTCAGCACGCTGAGGCAGCCTTTGTGAATAGTTCATGCTCCCATTGAGAGAATACGACTATGGCAGCGTTGAGATCGAGACTTGCTTACCTCAAGGGATGTGCAGTCCCCTCGCCTATGCCCCGATCTGGTGCCTATTCTGGACCCCACCACATCCTGAACCTTCTCGGTTGGACGATTGGTTTCTCAGGGCACACCGCCCGGGTACCATTCTTTCCGGAAGTGCATGAGGAGCTCACTAGGACATGGAAGGAGACTTATAGTACCAGAAGCCCTCCTAGTGGAGCGGTGGAGCGTGCCGTTGCGATGCAACTGTGTCCAGCGTCCGCTTCCTCCTGGCGGGGTAATCAAAGCCTCCTGTCCAAGGCTTGTAAGTTTTAGCTTGTGGTTTACCAAACTCTGAGCTTGTGGTCGGGGCCTTCGTTCCTGCGGGCAGGTGTTCCCCTAGGACAAGTGTCCAGGCATTCTGTGGTCACCACGGATGCATCTGCCACCGGCTGGGGGGCCACATACAACGGGCATGCAGCTTCAGGTCTGTGGACGAGCCCTAACTGCATTGGCGCATCAACTACCTCGAGTTTTTAGCAGTACATCTTGCGCTGGGCCGCTTCAAAACGCCGCTACTAGGCAAGCATGTACTGGTCCGTACGGACAGCACTGCGACTGTTGCGTACATCAACGCTGCATGTCACAACAGCAAGTTGTGACATGCGGCGGGAGTGTAGACCACCCTGGTCTACACTCCCGCCGCATGTCACAACTTGCGGAGTTGAGAATTTTAATAGCGTTTGGAATAAAAGACCTCATAAACACATTTTTATGTGAGGGATTCTATAGTGCCTACCTGATTTCAAGGGCTAAAATTGACTAGAGAGAGGGTGCGAACTATCTGCAAGAATAATCCTCGCCGCCTTTGCCATTTTCAGCATAAAGTTGTACTAAGGGCTTCTGTGGTCTGCCGACTATTTTGCTTGCCATTGACACAATTCTGGTGAGTTTGTTCTTAGATCTACAGTTTAAGTGATCATACCAGGCTGGGAGATGAAAAGTGAATACACTCTCTACAATAGATTTGTACAAAAGTTGTCAAATATGCTGTCTAACTCCAAGGCCACAGTTGTCTAAGAAGAAATAAACACTAGTTCATAAAAAAAAATTACTCTGAATTCTCAACAAAGCTTGCATATGAGTCCAGAATTGAGCCAAAGTATTTAAAATTCTCCACAATTTCAATTTGTTGACCCTCAAGTGAAATTTGACTGGATTATCATGTCTCATTTTGTGCACATAATTCATTATTTTGTCGTTGCAACATTAATTTCCAATTGGCTCAAGTGACACCAAGTTCCAAGGGCTTAGTGTGAGTCAGGTAAGCAAACATCATGTAGAGAGTTAGTTTTATCCAGTAGGCCAACTAAGATAAAAAAAATAACAGCCCAATGAGCTGTGAATGCTTCCCATCTAATACCAGCAGATGTTTCAGAATTGTTAGTTTCAAAACACAGATAAATTTGTTTGTTCAAATATTCTATAAACTCTGGATCCTGAAGCCATCCTATCTGAAAGTTCCATTTAGGGGGATTCTTTATGAATTTTGAAGTTTTGTATGATAAGAATGCAGCTGCATGGTCAGAGATGATTATGCTGTGATATACTGTATACAATCTATTATTTTGTTAAGCAATCGTGCAGATATTAGCCTGGCAAGCCAGACCTACATCAAGATGTTAGGTCTGGGAACTCACAATTGGCATACCTCAATCCGAGGGGTGGGATAAACGGTTGTCTTTCAAAATCCCTCTGCACGCAATAGGACAGCGCTTAACCAACCAGAGCACCGAACGGCTGTGGCTGAATGAGTCCCATGCGTTTTTCCACCAGCGGAGCTAGTTGATATATTAAACTTTTGCCGTATCCGGTCGTCAAAACTCCGAACACATCTTCCTTTTTTAAGAATGACTTAAGTGACGTTCTCTTAACCCCAAGTCCTCCAGAGTCGCGGCCAAAGTCGATTCGAAAGACCGCTGTTCGCCAGCAGCATCTTCTTTGTTTTCAAGTAGCAGGGAAATCCCCTATGGAAATCACGCGGAACCGTCACAACTCTGCCGTCATTGTGTTTAACCCGCCCACCAACTCTATACACGATGTGATTGGCCTGACCAGTTTTTGGTTTTTCCAGCTCAAAAGTCTATGGAGAGTTGCTAGACCACACTGGCTGCGAAATAATTTTTGCTGCCGCTAGGGTGCGTCTAGATTTCTAGGCTATGCAGATATTAGAAAATAATCTATACGTGAGAATAAAAGAATTACATGAAAATGATACTGCTGCTGGGTAAATATCCCTCCAAACATCTGTTAAATTAAGGTCTTTCATGAATTCCTATCCTAATATCTACTTCCTAGCTTTAGTATGAATTATATCAATCCCTGTGAAACGACCTTTAGTAGGATCTAGCACACAATTCATATCCCCTGCGATAATATAGTATCCAGGCAAACTAGCAGTTAGTTAGTTAAATAAATCAAAAATCATTAAAAATGTAGGGTTGCCATCATTTGGACCATTTACATTAATTCAATTGATCTTTTCTGAATTTTTTTTTAACGTTGTAGCATAATATATCTTCCTAATGGATCTTTATTTACCTTCTTAATCTGTATTGAAACTGACTTATTTTCAAAGTCATTACTCTTGTATTAGAAGTGTGACAGGCAGCTAAAACTTGCCCTTGCCATCTCCTACGAATCCTAATTGTCTCAGTTTGTAACCATGTGGGTTTCCTGAAGAAAAACGACTAGTGCCTGTAATAGTTTAATCCTGTCCATCTCCTGCTTTATTTTTTTACTATTACCCGGACATCTACAATTCCAGGTTAAAAATGTCACATCCCCTGTCTCCCCCATAATCTTTAGAATTTCCTATTAAGAGGCATGTTTCCTTTTACACACTCACAGATCTTAAATACTGAGAAGCAAAAAATTCAAATAAAAAAAATCATGAACAAAACAATTATTGTTAAGATACATTCAACAACATCTCTGTTTTACCCAGTAGCATCAATACTACTGCATTTAAACCCCCACCCCTTAGATATGGCGTTGATTGGTTTACACACCCGTAAGGGACTATCAGGTACTTTTAACTATATTTATTATCACAACCCTGTTTGTAAAATTATCTCACTTATTATATTGAAGTGTAAACACATATTTTCACATCTCCATAGAACAACAACTGAACAACAACTGAATTTGCTTAATTATTTTACAAATTAGTCTTGATTAGTCACAATCGAACATGTTACCGTTAATTCAGTCTTCACAACAATAAGAGGATAACGACATTTGTGGAATATAATCTGAATTATTTTAAAGCAACCTACATTCAAGACTATAATAGTCCATCTGAACTGAGCCCACCTTTATTCTTTGTCTAGTTCTTCATTGACGTTTTTTCACTGCAGCCGGTGTATCAAAAACCCTTGATTTTTCTTGGTGTGTAAAGGGTAGATGATCCTGTGTTTATTGATTCCTCTCTCTCATAGCCTCTGTCTCAACCATCATAAGCTCTCTGCTTCCTGTAAACCTTGAGCAGAAACATCTGGATGAAAACGAAGAGTGTGTTCCTTGTATGAAATCATCGCCCTGGACCTGGCCAATTTCATCACCAATTATTTTTGTTTGAAGTTCAAGAACTTCATTATTAGTGTTCTTGATGGTCCACTGGTATCTTGTCTTGTGTTCTGGTCAACTTTGTTTCGTTGTGGACCCACTATGTGGGTGCTCTATGACTAAAGGTGTGTTAGAGTCCATTTCCAATATTTTTGGTATCCAGGCCTCTCAAAAAAAAAAAAAAAAAGTATCGTTTCCTTCTTTTTCAACCCACCAACCTTAGGTTGTTCCGTCTGTTTCTGTTTTCCATGTCGTCAACCTCAGTCTTTTTACTTGTGATTCAAACGATGAGTTAAGCGATTTCATCCTCCGCTCCAGAAATGCGTTCCTCTGCCTCTTTCAGTCGCTTCTTCACCACTTTGATCGCTGACATAACTGTCAATTTTACTCTTAGCTCGTTTGTCCATTTCTTCAATGGCTTGCAAAACATCTACATTGCTGGGGTTCAACTCAGTTACTTTCGTAGATTTACTGTCGTCATCTTCCTCTATCTCTCTTAGTTTGTCCACGTGATCAAAATCTCTTGCGCTTCATTATTCACATTTTCTTGAGTTCTGTTCTTTTTTGTCCGGTGCCATTTCCGTTGTTGGTCTTTTAGATTTTAGCTTTAAACCATCATTTACGTGGCTGTGAGAAATAATAATATGTACAAAGTTCAGGGGTCCATAAAAAACATTTGTATGGTAAAAACTGTTAAAAATTTGGATTTCATTAGTACACTGCACTAATAAATCCTGCATTTAACTTTAACACACATGTGGTTAAGCAGCACAGTGCAGCACAGTGAAATGGGCAGATTGCGGAACAGATGCCTTTATTGGTCCATATGAGAAATTCAAGGGTTCATAAAACATATATTGGTATAGTAAAAACTGTTCAGGGTTTTGTTATTCCATTACCACTAGTATAAAGCTTGTATGTTAGCTTTAATGCACCTTAATAGAAATGGCACAGTGAAATGGGCTGATAGAATGATAATGTATTGCCCCATAGAAACATCAAGGGTTCATAAAAATATATTGTATATCAAAATTTGGATTTTGTTAGATCATTAGACCGTGCATTAAATCCTCATTCAACTCTAATGGCACTTAGTTAAAAAAAGACGAAGCACCAAATTAGGAGGAGCTACATACATCAATAAGTAACGAATTAATATAAATATTTATACAACAGTTCGTTCTGGTTCTCGAATTTGATTGGCTGAGAGCCATTTCCAGCCGTGCAATATTGCCCCAATATCAGCACTGGAACCATTTCACCGTTTGTATCGCTCTGCTTGCGGCGACTGTTATGACGGTCGAACAAATCCACCATATTTTTTTTTTTAAAACTACAGTTGCAGATGTGCTTTTATGCGCATAACAAGCATCACTATAGGCTTCTCTCTCTCTCTCTCTCTCTCATTAGTTAATTTGAATTGAAAAAAAATCTTACAGCGCTAATTTAACAAGCTGTAGATAAAATACATTAACATTACCCTCATTTTCCGATTTATATCCGTTCGGTCAGATTTTGCGCTGTGATTGGCATGGTAATGGGTATGACAATGTTATATGTTTGGTCTTGGCGGAACAGATTTGCTATGTTATTGCTGCTGCTGCTGCAGAGTAAGTATGGGACTTTCTACTGCCAATACATACACGACACGCTGCTGTGAGCAAGTAAGACATGTTGCTGCTGTATAATATAGCGTACATGAATTACCCTGTAGCAGATCTATACAGGTGGAGCTGGAGAAGGTGGAGGGTTTCTGAAAGCACGCTGCACTGCTAAGGTAAATGCTTCCAAAGTATTTGAAGGTTGAGCAGCGAGCTCATTGGCTACTGATACGGCAGGAACCAATCAGCTGCGCCCTATAGATAAGGATATGATTATGAACAGGTGAGTTAAAGGACCTATTAGCCAGCGCCATGTAGATTTTAATGTGAGCATGTAAGCCATGCTGCTGCTGTACAATATAGCGTACATGAATTACTCCCCAACAGAGCAAGAGACATGATATTTGACAATACAATACAAGATGAGTGTACTGTATACGTCAGAAAATCCCCCAGCAGATCTACCGCCAAAACATATGTACTGCTCTTGCTCCGAAGAGCCATAGGAACCGTGTGTATGCTAGCTATGTGTGTCTGACCCTTTAGTTTTGAGTATGAAAAATGGGGCGTATGCTTGGTCTTGGCGGATTAGATCTGCCTAAGCAGTATTCCCCTGAGCAAATCTAGCCGTTAGACATGTGGGCTGCCATGAGGTGCATATAAGGTGCGTGAAGCGCACATGTGTACCCCCCTTTTCTTCTTCTTTTTTTATGGGGTGTCTCTAGTGACTTACCAATGTGGTGTACATATGTGCCTACATACAGTGTATGCGTGCCACTAAACTAAGTAGTCTAGGCCTTAAGGCTTGGCTCTAGTGGCCTATTAGACTATGTGTGCCTGAGCCTGCTTTACCGAATGGCATAACTCTATTGGCCTGTGGCTGTGTGCCTGGTCTACCACGCCGAACGGCTTAGCTCGTGAACAATATGACTGTGTGCCTGGGTTACCACACTGAATGGCTTAACTCTAGTGGCCTATATGTGTGCATTAGCAAAAAGGCTCAAACATATCCAATTAGAACGTGCATTATATGTGGATTTAACAAATGATAACATGTAGTAGGCTAATAGAGATGAGAAAAGAAACCCCCCACAACCACCTGAGCAAACATTAGGCAATGATGATTTAGCATCATTTGATAATCGTCACTGCCAGTACTGGGCCACTGTACATATGTCCATATTGTACGTTTCAGAATCTATCCAAATGTACAAAAATATAAATTTTGAACATGTAATATCTACATATTAACAATGAGACCAGGCTGGGAAGAGAGAATTCAAAAGGTCTGAATTAAAAAAATGCGGCATGTCTCCAAAAGAAGCAAATATTTGTAAATTGCTATTTTTTTATTCTGTATTTTTTTCCAGAAGAAATTGTATTGCTTATATCTTGCTCTTTCATTGCTCAGTGGAGTTCTCCTCACAGTATGATATTAAAAAGTAGGCCTACTATTGCAAAATGTGAATGTGATTAGTGTTTAAGTGTGATGTGAATAATGTTTAAGCGATTTAGATGCAAACAGACACATTCAGTACAATACAGCTTTTTAGCTATTACACTTAAAAACATGCGCAGCTCCTGACTCACTGAACAACTTCCTCATTTTTCACAGCACATTAAAGCTGTGGTTTACATTTTTTTTAAAATTTTGCAATCTAAGGAAGAATCAGATTAGAAATGTTTGAGTTCATAGGTAGATCTCTTGACTTTTGAATAAAGATTTTGTCAGATCTTGAAAAATAGAGGGGAAAAAAGAAGAAGAAAAAACCCCATAAACCAGGCACTGTCTTTGTTCTCGATTTAATCTCAGTGTGGTCTAAGAGAAACAGATTCCATTTGTGGAATTTAATGATCTGAAGAAGCAAAGACTGCAGCACTCTATGCACAGCTTCAGCCCTTGTGTTAAATAAACTGGACAAGCGGAACTCGAAGGAAGCAAAGTTTAATAACATCTACAAGCAGGTCAGGGTATGGGTACACTTCCCAAGTGTGAGCTTGTCACTCTGAAGAGCGCATTAGCATTAAATCACAGCATTAGCTTATTACCCATTGGGCTCGGAAAGAGGATGTATTTCTTTATCAGCTGGATGTAGGCCTATGGATGGTTGATGCCTGTGAAGTAAAATACTTAATAAAATACTTAATATTTTTGAACGAAATAGAAATTCTGATTTAATTATTTTTATTTTTTTTACTATTCATGTAGACTTTTTGCAGCGATCCTTGAGGACCATCACACATCAGTGTAGATTGTAACGGGTTGTCGAGTCCATGGCAGAAGAAATCAATGAGAGCAGAGTCAGGTAAATCAGTTAGATTAGCAATGTCCAGAAAGTCTTTGGTGTGGTCCTTAAGTGAGTGAGTTCTTTTGACGAAGCCGAATTAATGTGACTGCTGGATCCATGTGTGGTCTGGTGTTCTGTAACGTGGCTGTTGAGTCAAAGAGGAGCATTGGATCCAAATGCAGTTAACATTTATTTAAAAAAGACAAAATAAATAAATCCAGGCAATGAACGAGGTAATCCAGAAACTACAACACATGTGCACGATACATCCATGTAAGGACAACATCAGACAAAGAACAATAGAAACACTGGGGTATGTATATACACAAGATAATAAGAGGGCTAACCAGGGACAGATGGAGGTCATTGGTTGCTATGGAAACAAACAAGGGTAACTATTGGAGCAAACAAGGGAGCTAATGCAACAAGGGAAACAGGAACTAAACAGAAGAAGGAAACACAAAAACAATAGGAACAGAAAATCACTTCAAAATAAGAGTCCAACACAAGACAGGCTAACACAGGCTGGGATCATAACACATAGCAACCGATGTAAATAGTGACATTGACAACACTGTCTAAAGATGTTTGTCCAGTGTGGAAAGTCAGTCAAATCTTAAAGACCATATTTGAAAACATAACTAGATTTGTGTGCTTTGTAAACATAAAATTAAAGAAATTAGTAATGTACACTACATTTCATAGCTCCAGTAAATTTCAGCTATCATTAACATTATGAGCTCTCTGGCTTGTCTGTTCCTAAAATGAACACATTCGGACAACAGATGCTCAAGACTATTAAGAGTTAACTATTAATTTTGCACAACAAAAACATTAAAGAGGACCTAATATGCTTTTTGACAATTTCAGATATTTATTTTTTTACTGTGTAATGTTGCTGTTTGACCATGAAAAAGGTCTGCGAAGTTACAAAGCAAAAAGTCCACTCCAAAAGGATTTAGCCTACTCTCTATATCAGTAAGCATTGTTTCTGATCTCCTTAAAATGCCTTGATTGTAGTATAGAGTTTTCTTCCAGAGCGTAAACGTCACAATGTTCCTCATTTACATAATTACCACCCAAGAATGCGTAAAAAAAGGGGGAGAGCCTGGTTGAGTAGCATTATGAGAGTGTTTTCAAGATGTCAAAGACACACTGTTTTTTCCATCTGCATCTAACACTGTTGTGGAAAGGGGCGTGACATTTCCGAAACATGCTCAAAGCAGTTGACCAATATCAACACATTGATCCATTCAACCAATCAGAGCACATTGCACTTTTTGGAAGGAGAGGCTTCATAGAGACAGGAACTAAACAGAGCATTACTGACTGGGAAGAGATGTGCAATACGCTGATTTCACGCAGCCGCCATTTTGAAATTGAAAGTGAGGCTCCGGTGGGAAGAACCCCGGAAGTACAGATAGACAACAATGCCTTGGACTACCAACCTGAAGCTGCTGCCGCGATTTACACTTTTGGATGTTAATATCCAATATAGGATATGTATATAGTTCGTTCCTGCTTCTTTTTTTACGTTCTGAAAATCTTTATTTATAAATGAATTTCACTGTATATAGTCTAAAATATGAAAGAAATGTATGTACATTTTTAGAATAACTAATTTCTACATTAAACACAACAATATGCCATCACATTCGCGACTCTCCTATGATTAAAGGCGACACTTCCGGTTTTCTTCCCACCGGAGCCATTTCAAAATGGCAGCTGCGTGAAATCAGCGTATAGACCCCAAAGACAAACTCAAGACTAATAGGGCATAATAGGTGCTGGTTAAATCCATTAAATGTACAGGCTCATATTGTAATAGGTATAATCTTGTAAGTGACCCTGGAACCCTGCAAAAAGATTATTATGATGAATTTCCATGCAGGTCCAGGCTGGTTTATGCTAGTTAGTGATAGTCTAGATTATGTTCAGTGGAAAAACTCACCCTTTGACCAAGAAAGTTTAGCTGGTTAAACTGATTAAAAAGCCTGTCGTGGTCCAGTCTTCAGTCTAAACTGGAGACAAGCAGTGCAGGTTTTTTTTTTTTTTTTTTTTTTTAAAACAACCAGTACATCCTGGCTCACATTTTTTCTCACCTGTATACTGTAACTGCATATTAAACATAACTACAATGTACAAGTCATTATATTATGCTAATGCAATGCTCACAATTCTAATTAAAATCTTGGATGCAAACAATTGCTGATAACCGGTTTACGTGGCAGCAAAGATAAATAGCTTTGTAGTCAACTAATCTAAGGTTGTAAGACTCCTCCTGCAATGACTCTCCAAGCCACTAGGGAGCACTGTCTGATCCCTCTTGCAATGACACTCCAAGCCACTAAGGAGAGCTGTCTGCTCCTTCCTGCAATTATTCTCCCAGCCACCAGCCGGCACCACCTGCTGTGAACTCTTTAGTTATGACTGCTAATCAAGTTAATGTGTTCCACCTGTATTTTGCCCTATTTAAGTTGGCAGTTTTCTTTGAGCTGTGTTCAGTCTTGAGCCTACCATCTATGGATATCCTGAGTTCTTGAAGAGTTAAGTGCTGTTTCTATGTTGCCATTGGGCTTACTTTATGTTTTGTTTTGTAAGGCTATGACTGCTCTTTTGTTTGTTTTTGAGAACTGTGATCAAGTAAAGACTACCTGCTTTTGAGTTATCTGAGCCTCCTAGTTTGCTTTTGCTTCTGCACATGGGTCTTCTACAAACTGTCTTCCCAGTAGACCAGAGGTAGAGAAATAGCTTTCTCTGACTGGGAGACCCGGGTTCTAGACCCACCTTCGACACTTTATGACAGTCACTTGTGACAGCAAGACTGAACCATGGAAGTAGACCCAGTAGAAGAACATACTCCTCCCTCCAACGTGGAACGCATCCTCTCTGAGCTCTCTAGCCAAGCTTCAGCCATTAACAAGCATGAACAGATTCTAAATGAGATTCTCCAGCGTCTAAGACATCAGTCTATATCTCAAGCCTCTCCAGTTCCACCAACCCAGTCCATATCTCAAGCTGCTCCAGTCCTACCAGCCCAGTCTCAAGGTACTCCTCAGCCAGGTCCACCAGCAGGTCTCCTACTTGAGCCTAGACTTCCAGCCCCTGAGAGGTATGATGGGAACCCAGAGAGGTGTAGAGGATTTATAACACAGTGTACTCTTGCTTTCCAATTGCAGCCCAACAGTTTCCCTACAGGGAGCAGCAGAGTGGCATATATGACAACTCTTCTCGTCGGAAAGGCGTTAGATTGGGCTACAGCTCTATGGGAGCGGCAGTCTCCTCTCACGACCAGCAGCGACCTCTTCATATCAGAGATGAGGAAGGTATTCCACCACCCTGTTAGTGGAGCAGAGGTTGATCATCGATTGCTTCAACTCACACAAGGAAGACGCAGTGTTGCAGAGTTTGCTATCGAGTTCCGCACCCTAGCTGCAGAGAGTGAGTGGGATCAGCGAGCCCTCAAAGCTGCATTCCATCGTGCCCTATCACATGAATTAAAGGATGAGTTGGCATACAGAGACCCAGCCCCTGACTTGGAGTCTCTGATCGATGTTGCCATCAGACTGGACAACCGCATCCGGGATCGACAAGGTGAACGTCGCCGTGAGACTCGACTGCCTGAGTTTAACATCTCCACTGGTTCTATGGAGCCTTCCTCACTGATCGGGTGTTCTGAGGAGCCTATGCAGCTGGGGAGAACCCGGTTGTCACAGGCGGAGAGGGAGAGACGGATGAGAGATAAGTGCTGCCTGTATTGCGGTGAGTCAGGTCACTTCCGAGCCAACTGCCCTGAACTGGTGGGAAAAGGCAGCTCTCGCCCAAGAAGAGGGGGCCTGGGACGAGAGTAATCACTTACCCCCGACCAGCAGCTTTGGGTCTTTCCATTGATGTCAAACTCTCCTGGGGCAATGAACTTCATGAGCTCATGGCTTTTATAGACTCTGGTGCTGCAGGGAATTTCATGGACTTTACACTGGCCTCACAGTTAAAGATTCAGCCCATCACTCTCCATGATCCTCTGACTGTTACTGCATTGGATAGGAGGCCCCTAGGTTCTGGCCAGGTAAGCCAGTGCACCACATTCCTCCACTTTCAAGTGGGTTCTCATAGAGAAGTGATACAGTTCTTTTTAATCAATTCTCCCGAATTCCCTTTGATCCTTGGGTATCCTTGGCTAGTTTTGCATAATCCACGAATTGATTGGTGTTCCAACCAAATAAGTGGGTGGGGGCCTAATTGCTGTGTGTCTGGTTTGTCTCTGTCATTCTCCTGAGCCACAGACGACCTTCCCTACAATACCTGAATCATCAATCCCATCCACAGAGATGCTGGCTATTTCTGGGCTGAGTCAAGTGGCTTCCAGTGATCTTGCTGCCTCTCCCGCGTCAACCCGTGTCCCCCAGGAGTATGCAGACCTCTGTGAAGTGTTCAGCAAGGAACGTGCTGCTTCTCTTCCACCCCATAGACCCGAGGGAGACTATTTTCTCTGTCTGCCCCTGAGAGAGCATCTATGGAGGAATATATCAACAAGGCACTTGACAGTGAATTCATCCGCCCTTCAACCTCACCAGCAGGAGCCGGGTTTTTCTTTGTGGGTAAGAAAGATGGCAGTCTCCGGCCATGTATTGACTACCGGGGTTTAAATCGTATCACTGTAAAGAATCGTTACCCACTGCCATTGATGACTACAGCCTTTGAACTCCTTCAAGGTGCAACTATATTTACCAAACTGGACCTTCGGAATGCCTACCACCTAGTTAGGATCCGAGCCGGGGATGAGTGGAAGACTGCATTCAACACCCCGACTGGTCACTATGAATATAAGGTAATGCCCTTTGGCCTAGTCAATGCCCCAGCTGTCTTCCAGGCATTCATTAATGATGTTCTACGAGAGATGCTTAACCAGTTTGTGTTTGTCTATCTTGATGACATCTTAATCTTCTCCCGTTGTTACCAAGATCATGTCCAGCATGTCCGGCAGGTTTTGTCTCAACTGTTAAGGAACAACCTCTTCGTGAAGGTGGAGAAATGTGTGTTTCATGTACCAACTGTCTCCTTCCTTGGGTTCATTGTCTCTAATGGCAGCATTCAGATGGACCCTGGCAAAACCCGTGCAGTCCTGAACTGGCCCCAGCCGTTCTCTGTAAAACAGGTTCAGCGCTTTCTTGGTTTTGCGAATTTTTATAGGAGGTTTATACGGAATTTCAGCTCCATTGCAGAACCCCTTACAGCCCTTACCAAGAAGACCTCAAGGCAATTTCAATGGACTGAAAGAGCTAATCAAGCATTTGAGCTGCTCAAGCAAAGATTCACCTCTGCACCATCCTGACCCTCCCCGATCCAGAGTTGCCCTTTGTAGTTGAAGTGGACGCGTCAGATTTTGGAGTGGGAGCTGTTTTGTCCCAAAAGACCACGAGGGACAGTAAGCTTCATCCTTGTGCCTTTTTTTCACGTCGACTTACCCCAGCAGAAAAGAACTATGACATTGGTAACCGGGAGTTGCTGGCGGTGAAGTTGGCACTCCAGGAATGGAGACACTGGCTGGAAGGGGCCAAACAACCATTCATCATTTGGACCGACCACAAAAACCTCACATACATCCGGGAGGCTAAAAGGTTGAATCCTCGGCAGGCCCGATGGGCTCTCTTTTTTTAATCGCTTCGAGTTCATCCTCTCTTATAGACCTGGCTCTAAGAACTCTAAGCCCGATGCCCTTTCGAGACAGTTTGATACGCCAGAGGTGGAGGACAGACCCGAGCCCATCATTCCAGGCTCCAAGGTGTTGGCAGTGGTTCAGTGGGGAATGGAGTTGGCGGTAAAGAAGGCTCAACGACAACAGCCCGACCCAGGTAATGGCCCCCCAGGTCGTCTTTTTGTTCCTAATGTTGTACGATCTGATGTGTTGCAGTGGGGACATGCATCTCTTCTTTCGGGTCACCCTGGAGTTACAAGAACATTGAAGCGTATCCAGACACGGTTCTGGTGGCCCAGTATGCAAGCAGATGTCAGAAGATTTGTGTCTGGCTGTTTTGTATGCGCCCAAAATAAAGAACCTAAAGCCCACCCTCAAGGTCTTCTTCACCCTTTACCCATCCCGCGACGTCCATGGTCTCACATCTCCTTGGACTTTGTTACTGGACTTCCTAAATCGCAAGGTAACAGTCATCTTGGTGGTGGTAGACAGATTCTCAAAAGCATGTCATCTGATACCTCTACCTAAGATCCCCACAGCTTGTCAGACGGCAGACCTCATGATGCAGCATGTCTTCAGGATCCACGGGTTTCCTCAGGACATGGTCTCTGATCGGGGGTCGCAATTTACTTCTCGGTTTTGGAAGGCTTTTGGCCGTCTTATTGGAGCATCCATCAGTCTGTCTTCTGGGTTCCACCCTCAGTCTAATGGTCAGACAGAACGGGTCAACCAGGAGATTGAGAAGACTCTCAGGTGCCTGGTCTCCAATAACCAAAGCACCTGGAGCTCCCGTCTGATCTGGGCTGAGTTTGCTCATAACACTCTACACCATTCATCCTTGGGCATGTCTCCTTTTGAATGTCAATTTGGGTTTCCCCCATCTTTGTTTTCTGAGCAGGAACTGGAGGTCCAGGTACCAGCCGCAAACCAATTAGTCCAGAGGTGCCGCCAGGCCTGGCGGAAAGCACGCACAGCCTTAGTTCGAGCATCGCAACGGAAACAGGCCAACCGGCGCCGTAGAATCGGGCCATCCCTACGTCAGGGTCAGAGGGTGTGGTTGTCAACTAAGGATCTTCCACTTCATCTAGAGTCTCGGAAACTTGCCCCACGATTCATCGGTCCTTTTAAGATCCTTCGGAAGATCAACCCTGTGTCATACCGGCTACTCCTACCCAGGTCTATGCGCATCCACCCCACTTTTCACATTTCACGTTTGAAGCCTGTTGTTTGCTCTCCTCTGTCCACAGCCAAGAAGCCGCCCCCATTACCCCAGATCGTTGGTGGGCAGCCAGTGTACACTGTCCGTCGACTGCTGGATTCTCGACGAGTCCGTGGAAGGGTCCAATACCTAGTGGACTGGGAGGTTTATGGCCCAGAAGAGCGGTCTTGGGTGCCAGCTGGGGACATCTTAGATCCAGACCTTATCAGAGAGTTCCACTGTCTGGATTCCAACCGTAGCCAACGGAACGTCAGGAGCCGTTCCTGAGAGAGGGGCTCCTGTAAGACTCCTCCTGCAATGACTCTCCAAGCCACTAGGGAGCACTGTCTGATACCTCTTGCAATGACACTCCAAGCCACTAGGGAGAGCTGTCTGCTCCTTCCTGCAATTATTCTCCCAGCCACCAGCCGGCACCACCTGCTGTGAACTCTTTAGTTATGACTGCTAATCAAGTTAATGTGTTCCACCTGTATTTTGCCCTATTTAAGTTGGCAGTTTTCTTTGAGCTGTGTTCAGTCTTGAGCCTACCATCTATGGATATCCTGAGTTCTTGAAGAGTTAAGTGCTGTTTCTATGTTGCCATTGGGCTTACTTTATGTTTTGTTTTGTAAGGCTATGACTGCTCTTTTGTTTGTTTTTGAGAACTGTGATCAAGTAAAGACTACCTGCTTTTGAGTTATCTGAGCCTCCTAGTTTGCTTTTGCTTCTGCACATGGGTCTTCTACAAACTGTCTTCCCAGTAGACCAGAGGTAGAGAAATAGCTTTCTCTGACTGGGAGACCCGGGTTCTAGACCCACCTTCGACACTTTATGACAGTCACTTGTGACAAAGGTATTCATCATTTAGCACCCTTGTTCAATGCAACGTAATACACTTAACAGTTTATCTAGAGCATTTCACAGTGCACAATGCTTTACCTAGAGACACAACAGTGATACAGGAACTCGGTAATCCATGACCTCTAAATTATTAGCCCTGATCCATTCGAAGTCCCATTTCAGCCTATAGGAATTATGAAAACGTATCTACTTTTTAACAATGACAATGATTATTTTAATATTACTTACATAACCAAAAATGCTTGTGACAACAACCCTCCTAAGTGCAGAATTATTTAAAGGCACATGCAAATGATTGATCGTTTACTCATAAATCTGGAGCTTATTTATTATCTAATGTTTAAAGCTGTTCAGACAGGCAGGAGCTTTTGAACATTTACTCAACACAACAGTAAAATGCTACTGTAAAATGAATCTGAGGACTAGAATTATATTAAAGAGGACTAGATACAGTAATACAACACGATTACTTGCAAATAAAATAGATTTAGATGCCTACTAAGTTTTTCATTATGTTTTGCTGCTCTTAGTGGTGGAAAAAGATTGTCTCTGCATACCTTTCGAAGGATTCTTCCCTTCAAACTAAAGATATACTTAAGTATATTTGATTGTGCTAAAGTGAAACTGTTGCAAGTATAATTTAGGTACGCTTTAAATATCTTGCATTTAAAGACTGATACTATACAGAAATCATACTATCCTTACTAATAGTGATATTAAAACAAATTTTAGGCTTTATTAAGAAATGTGCATTGTGCAAAAAAGAAGTACTCCAAATAAAGTTTAATTATATATAAGTCTCAAGCGATATGTCAGTAAATATGTTAATGGCCTTGTAGTATACTGTTGTATAATATCAAGGAAATGCAATTACCCTGCCGACTTGTCTTATGTAGATGCCTTTTTGTTACACATATTTAGCCATGCAATGTATTGAATATAATGTATTGGATACAATGTTTTTATTTATTTTGTTTCTAAGAAATACCTTATACTGTATTGACAGATATGTACAATTATTTATGTGTGTGTGTCCATGAGAAGAGGCAGAAGTTTGTGCTTTTATGTGTGTGTGTGCTCAAGGACACAAAAGACTGGTTCCACTGTGGTTCTACTCCCAGAACCTTAAAAGGAAATCAGCCCTTTTGGTTGAGTTTACTGGAGTTCAAGGACACGAAAAGGCAGGCAGCTTGCACCTGCGAGGCCTTGAGAAGGATCTTGGAAACTTTGGGAAAGTTTCAAATTGTGTCAATCAAGAAGATTAGAACCTTCAGTGGGAAACAACAGGAGTATAGAAGACTGATGAGCTGATTGCCTCTTTGGATACTGATACGTCATTAAACCCCCGACGCCTAAAAGCCCAGAGCTGAGGACAAGAAGCCCAGAGCGGACTACAACTTTGACTCAAAGTGTGATTATAGTTGTATTTGCCTTTATATTTTTGTTTATTATAAAAGAAAAGTAACCAATTAAAATAAAATTTAATTGATTACAAAAACTGTTTAAAGACTTTGCACAAGAACCTGAAATGACCTCAGTTTGTTATCAGTATAATATTAATGTATGTTGAACAATCTTACAGTGTAATTGAATTGTGATTGTAACGTCACCAAAATACATTTGAAGTTTATGCTGAGTAAAATCTGCATTTCAAAACTTAAATACAAGAGTAGATACTTAAAGTGTACTTAAGTATACTTGGAATAGTTCCACTTTAGAACAAACAAGTATATTTAATACAACTTTAATTTAACTTCAGCACTGCTTTTGGACAACTAAAATGTATTTAGTACAAAATTAATTCTAATTTAACAGACTTTAAGTATACAAATTTATAGCATGCCACAAATACATTTTGTTATACTAAAGTTCATATATATGAATAAATTGTGCTTAAGTATACTCTTTTTTTCAATAGGGGCATCTCTTTCATTTTCTTGCTCGAGTAATTCTGTGTTTGCATCTCTCTCATATTACAAATGACATGCATGTATTGGTGGGCAGGGCTAAAGAGGCAACGATGTATAAGTAGGCATTGATATTCTTCAGAAGTGGTCTTTCATCGCTCTATAAAGTCATAATGAGACAATATGTGAAACAAAAAACATTTTGGCAGCTTCGTTTCAATAAAAGCTTGTTCTTAAACTAACAAAAAAATTTGAGATCTAAAACTTACAGGATGTTTTTAGTACAATGACCTCTTATATGTTAGCCTGACGTCATCATACTCAGATTCTAGTCAGAATATGAGTCTAAAACTGCTCCGTTGGGCTATGATTATGGGGCGTGTTTCAACCGAACCAGGAAAGAAAATGCCTCTGCACTCAATTGGATAGACCTACAACTAATCAGAGCAAAGGAGTAAGTGACGTATGTTGATTCCCGTAGGAAGAACGGCAAAAACATCTTTCAGATCGACAAATGCCTTGATCGTTGTTCTCTGTTCCCCTTTTAAAATGAATGCACTGTCTATATCTTCTATAACAGATGGCGGAATCTACACATCTCAATTCTCCAGCGGCAGCCACCTTTGTTCTAAACGAATTCAACCCAAGCGTTCTTTGGTGACGTGGATGATTCCGTTACTGTTGATCATCTGTCCATCATCGTATAAAGCCCGCCCTGACAATTTGATTGGTCCGAACAGCTCTGGTTCGAGCATAGTTGCTCCACAACGGATCAAGTCCAGACCGAACTTAACGACCTCAAATGTTGTGGGCGGGGCTAAGTTCGGCTGGTATCCAGACTACTTGTATGTCAAAAGGTCAAGGAAAATTTGATTTCTCAATTCATGACCCCTTTTGTACAGCAATGCAATATATCTAATGAAGCAATATTGGTTTGTTCGTTCGTTGTAAGAGTTGTTACATTTTTACCTACAATTATTGTTCTAATCAATTATGAAATTGATTTCAAATACACTTGGCTCGCAAATATTAGAAGGTCCCCACATATCACTGTTCCTTATTGCAGTATGAGTTTGTGTTTCTGTGTGTAAGTCAAAGGAAGAGAAAACGGAGAGGGTCAAAGAATGATGTGCAATTCAATTAAATGGGCATTCTGTAGTATCCATTCAGTTAGAATTGCATCAACCCATTCATCATCTGGATTGTATTGCTGTCCTCCCATCCAACACCCATTTAAACCTGGTGCTCTACCATCCTAATTACACACTAAAGTGAATAAGTTGTTATTTGCCGAGTGCCCCATGGGCATACGCTAAACCACAATGAAATTTAACCATGCTTTTCAGCCAGTGACACCAAGATCAGATCCAATCAACTCACCCTGAGCCTCACTGAGACAGAACACTATCACAGCTCAACACAATACAGACAAAACGCTCCTTCTAATTCAGCACCTCAAGGCATCAGACAAAATAATGGGTTTCAAAAAAATATCAGATTTGGAAAAGGTTGAGAGGAAACCAAGAAAGGTATTCAGGCATTCTTTCTGTGATTCAGAGCTTTTAAAGCTGGATAAATTGAACATTTCCAGCATAACATTAGTCTAGCAGACTATGTGAATTTTGAATATGCAATTAGCAATCAGACATAAACCAGGGGCCCACCTAGCTAAATAGCTGCTGCTCATAATAGTTTGAAACGACAAGAAAATCAATTTTTTTATTATTCTGTATCAAAATAATAATGTTGAATACAGACATAGTGTGTCTAGCTGCACAAAATAACAGGACATGTTGTGCAGTTTAGTTAGGCAGGTCACAGTTTTGACTCACTTTTAGAGTACATTTCTTTTCAACAACAACATGTCATGTTAGACATAAGAATCATTGATAGAATTTATATAAATCATTGACTTTTTTTTTAAAAACATTTGCATGGACGGAAAAAATACCGGAGACTGCAACGACAACAGACACCCGCATTGACAAACGCTTATGAGATAACCCCTCCCCCTCATAACTTTTAAACTTTAGTTTAAAAGCATACAAAGAAAATGTTATCGGTCATCACTTCTAGAGAATTATAGCGCACACACTGGACCAAGATTAAACTTTCTAGACTGCATGCGTCGACCGCTTGCATTCTCTCACACTGTCAAATGGGGTATACTTTGAAAGGCTACACGTTCGACTGCTAGCGTATGCATAAAAAACTAAGTATACTTAGGGCTTTATGTTGTTCCAAACCTATGTATCTTTCTTGCAGAGGTGGAAAGAGTACTAAAATATTCTACTCAAGTAAAAGTACTACTACTTCAATGAAATTTTACTCACAAGTAAAATTACTGGTCTAAAAATCTACTCAAGTAAAAGTAAAAAGTAGCTCATTTAAAATTTACTCAGAGTAAAAGTTACTGAGTTACTTTTTTTAACAGCGGGGGTGGGGGAATCCCCCGTGTAGGGTTGTAATGGTATGAGATTTTCACAGTATGATAACGTCTCAGAAAATATCACGGTATACAGTATTAATCAATTATTAAATAAACTGTATTATTAAATTAAGGTTATTATTATTATTATTATTATTATTATCATCAGTTAAAATGACTTTTATGAATTTTTTGGTTGAACAAATGCTTTTAATTATACCAAACTTGAAACCATTTGTTTGCTTTGTTTATTAAAATTTCAATAAAACATGTCTAATCAATTAAATTCGATAATTGATAATGAATTAGATTAAAGTAACACCAGGTAACTTTTCAACCTTCATAATATATTTCCAAGTCTCTTGTGATGGTACATCGACTTACAATAGGTTGAATGACACGTCTGCCATAGCCTGACGGGGTCTGTAGCGTTTTTAATCGTACTTTTAAACTTCGGGTTTCGGGTAGTAACCGGCGAACAAAGAGAACTACAAAATTCGACTGCTTTACGGCATATACGTCACTTCCACCACCTCCCCCACTAACTTAAAATCGGACGTGCGAGCCGATTCTTCGTCAACGGAGAATGCGTGCAGGTCCCCCACCCGCTTAACGGAGGCAAATGCAGTCAGAAGCGCTGTCTTCATTGACAGGAAGTTAAGCTCGACTGACTGCAAAGGCTCAAAGGGAGCACTCCGCAGGGCAGTTAGAACCACTGCGAGGTCCCAAGAGGGTACGAGAGGAGGGCGAGGAGGATTCAGTCTCCTCGCTCCTCTCAGGAACCTGACGATCAGTTCGTGCTTCCCCACAGACTTACCTTGTATAAGATCATGCTGTGCGGCAATAGCGGCGACATAGACCTTGAGGGTGGAGGGAGACAGCCTTCGCTCCAACCCTTCTTGAAGGAAGGAAAGCACGACACTGATCGAACATCTCCGGGGATCTTCTCGGTGAGAAGAGCACCAGCTGACGAAGAGGTTCCACTTCAACGCATAGACGTGTCTCGAGGACGACGCTCCAGCGGAAGTGATGGTAGCCGCCACCGCTGGTGGCAGGGTACTCAAACCTGCCTCGTCCCGTCCAGGAGCCACACGTGGAGGCTCCAAATATCGGGACGAGGGTGCCATAGGGTGCCCCGTCCCTGAGAAAGGAGGTCCTTCCTCAGAGGAATCGGCCAAGGAGGTGCTGACGCGAGGAGTACAAGTTCGGAGAACCAGGTCCGGGTGGGCCAGTACGGCGCGACCAGAGTGACCTGCTCCTCGTCCTCCCTGACCTTGCGCAGTAGTTGCGCAAGAAGGCTCACTGGGGGAAACGCATATTTGCGGCCCCGCGGCCAGCTGTGCGCCAGTGCATCCGTGCCGAGCGTGCCCTCGGTCAGGGAATAATACAGGGCGCAATGGGTCGAGTCGTGAGAGGCAAACAGATCTATCTGTGCGTCCCCGAACTGGTCCCAAATCAGCTGAACCGACTGGGGATGGAGTCGCCCATCTCCGGGGAGGGGCTGAAGCCGTGACAGCTCGTCGGCTGCACAGTTCAGGGCTCCAGGGATATAGATGGCTCGAAGCGACCTCAGATGCTTCTGACTCCATAAGAGGAGGTGGCGGGCGAGTTGCGACATACGGAGGGAGCGTAGACCACCTTGGCGGTTGATGTACGCTACAGTGGCGGTATTGTCTGTTCGGACTTGTACGTGTTGATTCTTGAGCACGGCCCGGAAGCGGCGCAGAGCAAGACGTACAGCCAGCAACTCGAGGCAATTGACGTGCCATAAGCGGTGGGGTCCTGTCCAGGAGCCCGCGGCAGCACGTCCATTGCACATGGCACCCCAGCCCGTGGTGGAGGCATCTGTCGTTACAACAACATGCCGGGAAGCTCGTTCCAGGGGCACTCCGGCCCGTAGAAAACTGAGGTTCCCCCACGGGGTGAAGGTCTGACGGCAGGTCGGAGTAACTGGTACTCGGAAGGTGCCGTGTTGCCATGCCCACCTCGGGACTCGGTTGCGAAGCCAAAGCTGAAGCGGTCTCATATGAAGTAATCCGAGCGGTGTTGCCACGGCTGCGGATGCCATATGCCCCAGGAGCCTCTGAAAAAGTTTCAGTGGAACCGCACTCTTGCCCTCGAACTGTCTCAGGCAAGTCAGCAGTGACTGCGCGCGCTCGCTCGCTCGTAAGCTGCGCGGACATGGCGACCGAGTCGATCTCCATACCGAGAAAAGAGATCCTCTGCACGGGGCAAAGTTTGCTCTTCTCCCAGTTGACCCGAAGGCCCAGACGGGCTACATGGCGGAGCACCAAGTCCCTGTGTTCGCAAAGCTGATCTCGAGAGTGAGCTAGAATTAGCCAGTCGTCTAGAATTAGCCACTTCGTGAAGACGCGAGGAGACAGGGCTAGCCCGAATGGGAGAACTGCGTACTGATATGCCTGCCCCTCGAAAGCAAACCGCAGGAACGGTCTGTGTCGAGGGAGGATGGAGACATGAAAGTAGGCGTCCTTCAGGTCGATCGCTGCAAACCAATCCTGGTGCCGCACACATTCGAAAACACATTTGGCGGTGAGCATCTTGAACGGCAGCCTGTGAAGGGAGCGGTTCAGAACGCGCAGGTCCAGGATTGGCCGTAACCCACCGGTCTTCTTCGGGACAATGAAGTACGGGCTGTAGAAGCCGGTCCTCATTTCGGCTGGAGGGACAGTCTCGATCGCACCCTTCGCCAGTAGGGTGGCAACCTCCGCTCTCATGATAGGGGCATTGCCACCGACCATAGTGGAGTGGACTCCCCTGAAGCGGGGAGGAGACCGCGCGAACTGAATCGCGTAGCCGAGCCTGATCGTTCGTGCGACCCAGCGGGACAGGTTGGGAAGCTCTAGCCAGGCTCCCAAGGACTGTACCAGCGGGGTCATGCGAACCACAGACTTCCCGTCGGTGGGGCAGCGAGGCGGTATGACTGACCCAGACGTGGACGGCATAGCGGCCTGGTGTGGGGGTACAGTCATAGACCGCGTTCTGACAGAGGAGACCAGGGAAGGACGAACGTTCCACGGGGGTCTGCTCTGCCAGGGGTCTGGCGACAGAGGAGGATGAGAGCGGCACGGTCCAGGGACGGCGCGCACTGTCATCCGGCTCTGGGACAGAGGAGGACGAGGGGTGCACGGCCCGGGGGCGGCGCACCGTGTCGTCCGAGAACTCTGTGTGCTTAGAGATGGGAAGTCAGCTCTCTGGAAAAAGAGGTTCTCCCCCGGCCCTCCACCGGGGAAAGGAGTGGCCCTGCAACCACCTCCTGGAGAACTGCTACCCATCTCTGAGCTGCCCGTAACGGGAGCGCCGCTTTGCCTGGCATTTGGCAGGCTGCGGGGCTGGTACGGGCTGGGGCGCTTTCCTGCAACCACCTCCACGGCGCGGCCCGGAGGCGCCTCCCCAAAACCAATCATCAGCCCTGAGTGCTCGAGACATGGCAGAGTAATCCACACATGCGCGATACTCGCGGCGGCCCGGGAAGCATAGCTGTCAACTCTGGATCAGACTCGCTATGTTGCACACCCGAGAGTGGCAACATAGACGAGCCCTCACTTCCAAAGGACTCCAGCTCACCTTGTGACGCGGCGATAGACATGATTTCATCAGCCGGGGAACTGAACGGCGTCCTCTGGACGCGGCTCTGACCAGCGAACTCATTCAGAACCGCGCGGGTTGCGCTCGTCTATGTAAAGAGAGGGGTGTGGACCACGGATATTAATCGGCGGTTTAGTTCCACACCAGCTGTCTCAGGTCACCCTGGCCACCAGCCAAAGTATTCTCTCACGTGGAGAAAATAGATCGGGGTGTGGATGAGGGGGCTCTCACTCGGTTGAGATCATTGAGTCTTGACCGTCATTGCGATGGTCATGTTCCCCTTAGAGAACGTGACGCATCCGTGAACGCTGTTCGAGTGTGATCGAAGCCCAAACACGTCAAAACAGCGCTCGTGCCCATCAGCTGAATCTATCAGACTACCGCACTCAGAAATGCACGGGCAGATCGTCTTTAGAAAGACGCGCCGCGTGCACGCTCTTTTTGTGTGAGAAAAGCTTGCAGCAGTGCTGAAGCGCCCAGGGAGAAGCACACACGCTGTTCAGATCAGCAGGCAGGAAAGTGAAACTCGCTGGAACACGCCATCACACCAACACCGACTGGAAGCTGCTCGTCTTGAAGATTCTCGAAGATAGTCAGAGAATAGACTGCAGGAGTGAAGAGAACATCTTGGCTCCGAAGCAAAAACATATCTGCATATTGCCGGCTTTCTCCTTTTTATTCCCACGAGGTGGGGCGGAGTTGCGCCATGCAAATTCCGCAGACCCATGGCATTTGCTTGCCATTGGCTCGTTTTGTATACTCGAAGTCGATAGGCTTTCTAAGCGAAACCCCATTCGTCGTCATCCGACGGAACTCGGAGTGACAACGAAAGGGAACTACTCAATTACGTAACGCGAGTAAATGTAATTCCTTACTTTCCACCTCTGCTTTCTTGGTTACTTGGATCACAAAAGGAAAAGGTTTGAAGATTCTCACTACTCTTTCATACAATGAAATCGGGCCTGTCAAGCTTAAAAAATTACAAAAAGCACACACACAAAAAATAAAATAAAAACATCTTAAAGTAGTCCATGTGGCCTGTGTGCTAATGTTAAATAGCTTTGAGCACAGATTTCACAAATCATGCTGAAATTAGAGAGTATAAAGGCCCGCACCAGTACGCGAACGTACCTAGCAGGCCTATATCAAACCCCAACAACTGCAAACAGTGATATAGGGCACAAAAAGGGCAACAATACTCACCAAAATTTTGTAATGAAGTATATTCACTAGTTTTATACTGATGGATACTCTGAAAGAAAACATAAATAATCCATAATATTGAATGGCTAGTATGTTAGAAACTAGCCTCAGAATATCAGAATAATGCAATAAAACACCACAATTCACAGGGACATAAGGCACCTGCACCACCAGCTAATTGCTATGCTTGCTAAACTTACCCGTCGTTTTGTTTGCCTCCTGCGCTCTGCTCTTCTATCTTCTTCCATTATATTACTTAAGATCATATTACGCTGGAGCCTTCGTCTTCTGTGTTTCTCTGTACAGAACTCAAGCATAGTCTTTAAACGCCGCCGTTCGTACTCGTTATTAAGGCCATTGCACACTGAGTCCGAAATTTTCGTGTGCGTTTGCGTGTACGAAAAACGCAGAAAATCTAACCCGATCCGATTATTTTTATGACGGACGAAAGTTTCGGAGGCAGTGTGCAAGCGTGATTGACATAACGTGAGGTCGTATTTATTTTTTTACGTGCGAAAATTTCGGTTGCGAATTTCGGACTCAGTGTGCAATGGCCTTTAATTAAGCTCCCGGCAAGGCAGAACAGGAACATTCCGATAGCCTCCTCCATGCTGGTTTGTTGTTGTTGTATGTGGCGCCGCCGCCGCCGCCGTGCTTGCGTCACTCCCTTACTCCTCCTACCAGTTCCTATGGCCACTTGGCCAGTGCGAACGCAAACAGCAAAACCGAGTTTGGGGGAGAGTAGTTCTTAGAACTGTTTAGAAGTGGACAGTTCCTATAACTAAGTTCCTGTAACTACTTGGTCGGAAAGCGGCTTATATTAATTTGGTTCCTACCAGTACCAGGTCTCTGAGGCGAGAAAGGTAAAGAGAAAGAGCCAAAAGTTTAACCTGGTTTTATAGGGCGCGACTTTCCGCTTCCGGGGTCATGGGCATGACTTTGTTTACATAAGGTCTCTAAAGAAGGCGGAACAAAGGTTATCATCCTATTTAGACCATAGTGACGGTCAGAGTGAGGTTGAAACAGATCAACAACCTCTTCCAGTGAATGCGTTCAACTTCCACTTAAGACTGTTAGCTAAGAAAAAAAAAACTGAATATTTTGGTTTGTTAATTTGTACATATTAACATCACATTTATAATAAGCTGAGTGGTTGCTAAAAAAAC
The DNA here is from genome assembly GCF_029890125.1 of Rhinichthys klamathensis goyatoka. Classification (NCBI taxonomy): domain Eukaryota; kingdom Metazoa; phylum Chordata; class Actinopteri; order Cypriniformes; family Leuciscidae; genus Rhinichthys; species Rhinichthys klamathensis. The sequence continues at coordinate 3,215,849 of NW_026606559.1, forward strand.
CCAGCTCAAACACTTTGTTTATTATTTCTCATACAAACTTTTGAGAGGCCCTTTCCCTCCCAATATATATATATATATATATATATAGTTTTGTTCTTCCCCAAGATGCCAAGCAGCAGTTTGCCAAAGTGTCTCTCACTCTTATGCCTGGGGTTTTCAAGATGTTAGAGAATGCACAGATTTCAAGAGTCTCTCTACATCGGACCAAAAGACATAGCATGAAAGGGAGAGAAAGAAATCGAGACTGTGTGAAAAATAAGGAGTAAAAACAGTATTTGGCAATAAATGAGAGAGTCAGATAGGGTTCTTTTTGTGTAGTCTAAGACAGGAACATTTCCACTGAATGCAGAAATGGACACTGGAAATTGAAAATTCATTGACTTATATAATTACATTAAGGGTTCCCTATCGGTCAGTCACTACAACGTAGGTCAGACTGACCAATAGGAATCTCGCTAGAGAGGCCAATCTACTTCGAGTGAAACTAAAACAAGCCAATGCACATTGGCATGCAATCATTTGCATCAGCTGCGCGTCCTCGTCAGCGCGGGTATTTAACAGCAGCTGTTATGATTGCACGCTAGATTTTTGCTTCGGAGCCAAACCCTTCATGTTTAATCCAACAGAGTGTGACTACGAGCCTCTTCTTTGGACCTCTCCTTCCCGGTGCGGGCGTTACAGCACGGCAGCGCGAACAGTCGTCTTTTTCTCTCTCCTGTCTGTGGTATTGAGCAAAACCAAAAAGCTGTTGTAACAGCTGGTAAGGTGCGCCGTACGAGCGCTCAAAAGCTGTTTTCACAGCTGGTAAGACAGCGAGAGAGAGAGAGAGAGAGAGATCGCGCACAGACAGGTGCACATTCCTGTCTGTGTTCGCAGTGACTGTTCCCCTGCGTGTTTCAGCACCAGTGAGAGCAGTCCCTAAAAGAGCTTACACAAATAGAGAGCGTCTTTTAAAAAGAAAAAGATGACTTTCTATTTGTGTGTTTCTGGATGCGGTCGTTACCTGGGCTCACAGGATGGTCACAAACGCTGCCTCGTGTGTCTGGGCATTGAACACGCTGAGGCAGCGTTTGTGGATGAGTCATGTACCCATTGTGGGAAGATGACCATCGCGGAGCTACGGTCGAGACTCCTGTTCCTGCAAAGGGGCGGAGTCCCCGTGCCTCTGCCTCGTTCCAATCCTCCTCAGAGGGTTGCTTCGGGCGGGGGCGCGGGTGACCTGAGGATCACGGTGAGCGCGTCTCCTTCGGGGAACCAACCCCCTAGGAGCCCTCACCCCTCTCATGCTCCGCAGCCAGTTGAGCTTCCATTGGAGAAAGCTGGACCATCCTCGAGGTGTGTACCGGTTGTCTCCTTTGGGGCTCCCAGTGACCAGATGTCGATCGCTGCATCGGAGGGTGGGTCAGACTTCTCTGCGGACGACGACTCGGCACCGCTGCCTCCTTCGGGGGTGCCAGCGGTGCCTGAGACGGACCCGGAGATGATGGCCATGCTCTCCCGGGCCGCCAACGGGGTCGGGCTCGTGTGGAATCCTCCACCGTGTCCCGAACCCTCGAGGTTGGATGATTGGTATCTCGGGGTGGCGCGCGCTGGTTCTCAGCAACCCACCCCAGTGCCTTTCTTCCCGGAAGTGCATGAGGAGCTTACGGGAACGTGGACGGCACCTTTTACTGCCAGAAACCGTTCCGGTGGCTCCTCCTCCCTCACCACCCTTGATGGCGGGGCAGCTAAGGGATACACGCGCATCCCGCCAGTGGAACGGGCCGTTGCTATGCAGCTGTGCCCTAACTCCACTTGGCGTGGAGAACCGTGTCTCCCTTCCCGGGCCTGTAAGTACTCGTCGGATTTAACCGGCAAGGCTTACAAGGCCTGTGGGGAAGCTGCCTCTGCCATGCACGCCATGGCGTTGCTGCAGGTCCATCAGGCCAAGGCACTGAAGGACCTGCACGAGGGTGGTCATGATCCCCAAGTTCTTCAGGAACTTCGCATCGCGACGGACCTCGCGCTTCGTGCGACGAAGGTGACCGCGCGGTCGGTGGGTCGTGCGATGTCCACCATGGTGGTCCAGGAACGCCATCTCTGGCTGTGTCTGGCTGACATGAGGGAGTCTGACAAACTCCGGTTTCTCAACTCCCCTGTGTCCCAGACCGGCCTCTTCGGCGACGCGGTCGAGAACTTCGCCCAGCAGTTCTCGGCTGTACAAAAGCAGACGGAGGCCATCAAACACATCCTGCCGCGGCGGCCAGCTGCTGCCTCCACCCCGCCGCCCGCGGCACCTCAGTCTGCTCGTCGCCGAGGGCGTCCGCCTGCGTCTGCCCCTGCTCCCGTGCCGCAGCAGCAGCCTCCACCTAAGCGGCGCCGTGGAGCCAGTCGCAGGCAGGGCGCCCCGCCCGTCCAGGCCCCCGCCAAGAGGGGCGGCAAAGCCAGGGGTAAGCGGCCCTAGGACGGGCGACCCGGAGATGGAAGGGACTGCTCTCCAGGAGACGATGACTGCATCGCTCCCTCCCCCGGAAGAGGGCCGGGTGGAAAATCCTGTGTTTCGTTTTGTTTGTGTTCCGCCGCTGGCCTTAAAACCAGCGGTACCCAAAATTTCAATAAAAGAGCAGTTTCTACCATCTCTGGGTCCGAAGAGGACCCGGAGAGCAGTGGGGGGACAGAATCCTCACCACTCTCATCCGCCTCCTCTGTCGCCAGTGAGCAGCAGTGTGCAGTTCGAGAACGCCACCGAGCCGCCTCCTGCACCTCCTGCCCCGTGGAACCAGGTAAGTGCTGCACAGCACACACAGACCCTGCTACGGGCCGCCTCCCAGAGAGAGCCTCCCGAGCCGCGTCCCTGTATTCCACCTCGCTGCCCCACTCCGGGTACGCCTACAGTCCCTTTGGTCCCGCTTGCACGGTCTCTGAGAGCCTGGTTAGCGCTCCCCAGTCCGTCTCGCTGGCTCATTCGGACCATCAGGCTCGGCTATGCGATTCAGTTCGCCCGGCGTCCCCCCAAGTTTCGGGCCATCCACTCCACTACACAGTGAGAGCAGCCGATGCCCATGTCTTGCGTGCGGAGATCGCAGTCCTACTGGCGAAGGACGCGATAGAGCCGGTCCCTCCAGCCGATATGAGGTCAGGGCACTACAGTCCCTACTTCATTGTACCCAAGAAAGGTGGTGGGTTACGACCGATCTTGGATCTGCGAGTTTTGAATCGGAGCCTCCACAAGCTACCGTTCAAAATGCTCACGCAGAGACGCATTTTCGGATGCATCCGTCCCCAAGATTGGTTTGCAGCGATCGACCTGAAGGACGCGTACTTTCATGTCTCGATTCTTCCTCGACACAGGCCGTTTCTGCGCTTTGCGTTCGAGGGTCGAGCATATCAGTACAAGGTCCTGTCCTTCGGGCTGTCCCTGTCTCCCCGTGTCTTCACGAAAGTCACGGAGGGGGCCCTTGTTCCCATGAGAGAACAGGGCGTTCGCCTCCTCAACTATCTCGACGACTGGCTTATACTAGCACACTCTCGAGATCAGTTATGCGAACACAGGGACCTCGTGCTCACGCACCTCAGCCAGTTGGGCCTTCAGGTCAACTGGGAAAAGAGCAAACTCGCCCCTGTGCAGAGGATCTCTTTTCTCGGTATGGAGTTGGATTCGGTCGCACAGACAGCGCGCCTCACAGAGCAGCGCGCTCAGTCGGTGCTGAACTGCTCGAACACGTTCAAAGGCAGGACAGCGGTCCCACTGAAATTTTTTCAGAGGCTCCTGGGGCATATGGCAGCGGCAGCAGCGGTAACTCCGCTCGGCTTGCTTCATATGAGACCGCTTCAGCACTGGCTTCACGGCCGAGTCCCGAGATGGGCGTGGCATCATGGCACTCACCGGGTGGCAATCACACCGGCCTGCCGCCAGACCTTCAGCCCGTGGTCAGACCTCTCGTTCCTTCGGGCAGGAGTCCCCTTGGAACAGGTCTCCAGGCATGCTGTGGTTTTCACAGATGCCTCTGCCACCGGCTGGGGTGCCACGTACAACGGGCATGCAGTGTCAGGGGTGTGGACGGCTCCCCAACTGCATTGGCACATCAATTGCCTCGAGTTGCTAGCAGTACATCTCGCTCTGAGCCGCCTGAAAAGGCCGCTACGGGGCAGGGACGTGCTGGTCCGTACGGACAACACTGCGACCGTGGCGTACATCAACCGACAAGGTGGTCTACGCTCCCGTCGCATGTCGCAACTCGCCCGCCATCTCCTCCTCTGGAGTCAGAAGCGTCTGAGGTCGCTTCGAGCCATGTATGTCCCTGGCGTGCTCAACCGTGTGGCCGACGAGCTATCACGAGCTGTGCTTCCGGGAGAATGGCGACTCCACCCCCAGGTGGTTCAGCTGATCTGGAGAGAGTTCGGAGAGGCTCAGGTAGACCTGTTTGCCTCTTCAGAGACCTCCCACTGCCAGCTGTTTTACTCCCTGACCGAGGGAACACTCGGCACGGACGCACTGGCACACAGCTGGCCCCGGGGCCTACGCAAATATGCGTTTCCCCCAGTGAGCCTACTTGCACAGACACTGTGCAAAGTCAGGGAGGACGAGGAGCAGGTCCTTCTGGTGGCTCCCTATTGGCCCACCCGGACTTGGTTCCCAGAACTCATGCTCCTTGGGACAGTCCCTCCCTGGCCCATTCCTCTGAGGAAGGATCTTCTGACTCAGAGACGGGGCACCCTATGGCACCCGCGTCCAGACCTCTGGAAACTCCATGTCTGGTCCCTGGACGGGACGCGGAGGTTCTAGGTGACTTACCCCCTGAGGTACTTAACACCATCACTTCAGCACGGGCGCCGTCCACGAGACGTGTTTACGCCCTGAAGTGGAACCTGTTCGTCGAGTGGTGTTCTTCTCGCCGAGAAGACCCCCGGAGATGTTCGATAGGGTCTGTGCTTTCCTTCTTGCAGCAAGGGTTGGAGCGAAGGCTGTCTCCCTCCACCCTCAAAGTACATGCTGCCGCTATTTCAGCTTATCACGACCACTTAGATGGCAAAACAGTGGGGAAGCACGACCTGGTCGTCAGGTTTCTTAGGGGGGCGAGACGATTAAATCCTCCTCGACCCCCCTCCATACCCTCTTGGGATCTTTCCCTGGTGCTTCGAGCACTTCAGGATGTTCCCTTTGAGCCTCTGCAGTCAGTAGACTTAAAGCTTCTTTCCATGAAGACTTTGCTACTGGTTGCACTGGCCTCTGTCAAGAGGGTAGGAGACCTGCACGCATTTTCGGTCGACGAATCGTGCCTAGAGTTCGGGCCGGGTGACAACCATGTGGTACTAAGACCCCGGCCTGGCTATGTGCCCAAGGTTCCTACCACTCCCTTCAAAGACCAGGTAGTGAACCTGCAAGCGCTGCCTTTGGAGGAGGCAGACCCAGCCCTGGCTTTGCTCTGTCCCGTTCGCGCTCTGCGTATGTACGCTGACAGAACTCAAAGCATCAGGACCTCAGACCAGCTCTTTGTCTGTTACGGAGGCCAGCAGAGGGGAAAGGCTGTCTCCAAGCAGAGGATGGCCCACTGGATAGTGGATGCCATCGCCTTGGCTTACCAAGCTCAAGGCGTGCCCTGCCCGCTCAGGTTGCATGCACACTCCACGAGAGGCGTCGCATCCTCCTGGGCGCTGGCACGTGGCTCCTCGCTAACAGATATCTGTAGAGCTGCGGGCTGGGCGACACCTAACACGTTCGCTAGATATTATAGCCTACGTGTAGAGCCGGTCTCCTCCCGTGTTCTCACCCTAAACGGGTAGAAGCACCGAGAGGCCCGGCTCTGTCGGCTTGCTGCACCCTACTGTGCACCCTTATTGCTCCAGAGTGAAAAACCTGTTGAGTCCTCCAAAAGCCCCTCGGCCCCATGGCGGAGCGTCCAGGTGCCAGGCCTTTATCCGCTGAATCCTTGAGAACCGGATCTGGGCTGGGTTCCATATGTGTGACCCTACGGGGATCCCATATGTGTATATTTTCCACGGCTGCTCCTAACGGAAGCCTGTGTCTTTCCCTTGGGCTAAGTCACCCACTATCTCATATGTAGTACAGCCTTCGGGCTAGTCCATATGTATTCCCCACATAACTCCTTGAAGTAAGTGGCTTCCGCAGCGTCCTCCTTCCTAACTGAAGGGCACGCTTTCCCAGTGTTATCCAATAATCTCACTGTATGGGTTATTACGGAACAACAGTGACAGATACACTCTGTGTGTAGCCTCCTCCTATCGTCCTTCTAGGCAAGAAGGTGTAGAGGCTTGCATGGGGCGCTGGATGGGGTGCAGCAGCTGTGGCGCTTTGGTAGGGATTCCTATTGGTCAGTCTGACCTACGTTGTAGTGACTGACCGATAGGGAACGTCTCGGTTACATATGGTAACCCTCGTTCCCTGAGGGAGGGAACGGAGACGTAGGTCCCGTCGCCACATCTGCTGCCGCCCGCTGGGGCGGCCAGCTTTTTCAGGTTTGGCTCCTCAGCAAAAAACTAGCGTGCAATCATAACAGCTGCTGTTAAATACCCGCGCTGACGAGGACGCGCAGCTGATGCAAATGATTGCATGCCAATGTGCATTGGCTTGTTTTAGTTTCACTCGAAGTAGATTGGCCTCTCTAGCGAGATTCCTATTGGTCAGTCTGACCTACGTCTCCGTTCCCTCCCTCAGGGAACGAGGGTTACCATATGTAACCGAGACGTTTCTGTATATAAATTTTGACCTTTTACAGAAAATTCTAAATACATATTATTGTATGCCCTTCACAGAAATTGGCTTCTTCGGAAAGGTCACATTTGCTTGTTAACGTGTTTATTTCAAGATAGAAGCAAGTTAGCTTTCTGGATTTTCATAGCAAGCAATCCGATTGAAAATGCATTGCGATTCACGACAAAGAAAATAGAAGAGATTGAAACAAAATGAATAAGGGCAAACGACTTTGCTAAAATCTAATGACTTTGATTTATAGAATATGAAAATGCCTAAATAAGGAACATAATACCAAGGGAAGGTCAGTCTCATCTAATATTTACAGCTAGTTATATTTAGTCTTGGGTGAACAGATGTCCCCGTCTTCTGGGGAAACTCAATGTTTTGGATTGCCTTCCTCAGATGGAGCTGTCATCAGAAATGTCCCCATGTTTTACTGTGTTCCTACAGTGAAATAATATCTAATGCAATATATATTTCATATGTGCCATTTCAAATGAATTATTTTAAGTTTCACAAACAAGCTTTAAAATTACATAATTAGATAAACTTCACCGTTGTGTCTAAAGTTCACTTGAAGCTCATGTTTGTTTATGAAACTGTAAGAATACTAAGAAAAGGAAAGTAAATAATATATACGTTGTAAAAAAGACCCCATAATTGCACAAATGTAATACAATAAAGAGATGAAGTACTTACAGTGTCTGTTACTCTTTATTGCATTAAACCATGCTAAAAAATATTTCATATTATTTAGATGATGCACATTATTATCAATTTTATTTTATTTTACATTTCTTGTAGTAACTGTACGTATTAAGGGATTGTTTTGGACGCATGCTGACATCATTGTCAGTTGAGAAGCATTAGTTTGAGGGGAACAAGTTTCACGTGTGTGTTGATAACTAAATGTAATCATGCCACAATATGATACAACGTAGTTCATCACAGCACTACATCATCATGGTCAAAATACAAGAAAAACTAGAATTGTCCTTTTTTAACCCTTGGATAATAATTGGATAATAGCATGATATTTGAGTAATACATTTACTAGAAATTCTCCCATGTTCCTGTTTTCATTTGAGAAATCTGGTCACCTTAATTAAGACTGATACCACCTCAGTAATTTGCGTGAATTATATCAATGAACATCCATCATATTATCAACACACCTAGAGCTTTTCAAAAGTAATTTATCAATATTACAATAAGCACCTAATTTATAAACAACAAAATACATATCTGGCTTAATAAGCATCCGTAATTGTTCCCACAGACACATGCACAATCACAAGCAATTGGCAATGAACTCTCAACTGACAAGGCAAACTTAAGCAGTTGGCGCACAGGGTAAAGCTCACAGCTCTTGGCACGCTCATAGCAAGACAGACGGGATAGCACTGACCTGCCATACCAGGGGCTCCACATGGTCGACTGTAGAGGAGAGGCAGACACTGAGGACAACAGTATGAGAGGACGCGGTGATCACGCTGGCTATGATGGCATCCCTCATGGAGAAGGGAAGCATGGTGTATACAACAAAGATGATGAATAAGAAGAAAGACACCTGGAATCAGAGTAAACAGAACAAGAGACAGTAAAACATTATGACACATAATTTTGGTTATGTCAGGTATTAGTTGCGTCCAAGCAAAAACATGTTGAACTGTGCTCTCAGTTTTGTCAGTTTGGTACAGGTCACTTTTTATTTTATTTTAATGCTGTAATTTTTATTTTATTTTTTCTAATTGAGTAAGTTCCATATCGGTTGGCCAAAATAATGGTTTGAAAATGTGTGTTTTGTTTTGTGCTAAACTTGGCTGAAAAACCTTTGTGACAACTTAACTCATTTAGTGTGAAAACATGACCCTATACAGTATGTTAATGTGTGCTCAATGATCTGTATCTTTTTCCTGGGCAATTAAAAATGGAAATGTTTGAAGTAATTTTGTTGTAGCCAAGACTTATGTGCCTATAGAGACATTGATGTTAAAAATATGAACCTACCCTGGAGTATTAACATAATAAAAAGTGTAAAAAGTGTGACAACTCGCCCTGGTCTCCCCTATAATTGTGAGCTTGTTGATTGTGTGTTGTGCAGTGTGAACATTATACGTCTCTTGTTCTCAATCTTGTGGGTGACAAGTTGTCAAGACTGATGACTGATATGTTGTTTAGAGTTTCATTGTGTTGGTTTAACTATGCTTATATTATGTAATTGTGTTTATACAAAGCCTCCAGTGACACCTGCATACTCAAAAATGCAAAGTTCTGTCATGGCGCAGACTGATAGGTCCTTAACTCAATCTTCTTGCAATCACATTATTCTCTATAGGGCATTGCTGATTGGTTCCTGTTGTATCAGTAGCCAATGATCTCATTGCTCAACCTTCAAATACTAGGGCCAGATTTGCGAACAGCTTGCCCTAGCGGAAACATTATTTTGGCGTTAAATAACGTCTCCCTAGAGGGCACTTTGGGTAATGCCACAGGCATGACCAGTGTCTGAAGTTCATGTGGAAACACGGTAATGAACTTGACATTGGCTGGCGAGAGCCTATGACGTATCATTGGTGCGACTGCAATTATAAAAGGGTACCTAGAACACGTCATCAACTTCCTTGTCTGAAGGAGACGCGCGCAGGAATACCTGAAGCATGGCGAGGGGCCGCAGTGTCTCGTTCCCCTTCTCAGGGAACCATGGTTACATGCATAACCTGAGATGTTCCCTTTCGAATGGGAACTCGAACTGCGTACCCTAGAAGACACTTTAAGGAACGGCTACCCACTACGCCATGCTGAAGGGATGAGTGCCCTATCAGCGGACATAAAGCCCAAGACTCTAAAAAGTCCCCATCCTTGAGGTACACATCAGCGACTGTCATAACTAATTAAAGCCCGAGCTGCATACCTTACCAGAGAAGACACGGCTTGCGCCCTTCCTCCCTTCCCTGCAGGACTGAATTAAAAAAGAACTCAGCCCACAGGCAGAGCTCGAGCAGCTTGGCATTCCTGAGAACACCTTTAAGGGAATGTCATAACTGATGGAGTTCTGAGAGCCTCCTAACAACATTACAGAGGGAAAGCCACTATGTGCATAACAGATTATAAGAAGTACTTACTTCAAAGTGTGCGTTCTCAGACCACCAAAAGGCTGTTGTCGTGTACATTTTCAACCAGAATACATTTAAAGTTTTCTGTTTTCAGTTTATATCAACGGTGTTGTGTAAGCACCCCCTAATTTAATAACTAATTATTTTTACAACGGAAATTAATCAATTAAAAACTTACTTAAGCTAGACAATGACTTTCCTCTAGATCGGCTTTACAGCCAAAACAATCTTTGACGCATTAATTTCTTATTATCACTGTAAAGCTGCTTTGAAACAATCTGTATTGTAAAAAGCGCTATATAAATGAAGGTGACTTGACTTGACTTGACCATGCCAAACACTCAGAGAGTTGTCATGACAGAACTAGGATTATCAGGTAATAAGTTTAAAACATTTTACTCCATACATTTCTGCATACACCTGTGAGCAGTATCAGATAATCAATAAGTAATTCACTACAGATTATAAATTGTAAAAAGAATTTTTTTTTTTTCACTCAACAAATTCGAAATAATGCCTATCTTTGCTCCTTGTCCATTGTCACATGTAAGCATTACAGCCAGCATTACATGTTACAATGAGTCCTCTGTTGCACTAAAGCAGGTTTCCTCAAGTCTGGCCCTGGAGGGCCACAGGATACACTTGTTATGTTCAATCCAGTATTGATTTCAAACTAGGGGTGTGTGATATCACGATTTGAATGTCTCCATGATCTACTTTTGAAGAAATATCGTAGTATCGTGCTACAGTGCATTCTATCAGTTGCAGTTCTAGTGCCTCTGTCTCAACATACTGTACAACGCGACGTACATTCCCATCACATGTTAACGCAAAGGTAGTTACTGTCACGATCAGCCACGCACTACATTTCCCATAATTCACTGCCTGGACTCATCTTCACTGATTGCATTCACCTGTGTCTCATCACCCTGTTAGTCTCCCTAGCCTATTTGTACCCTGTTCACTCATATACTCTCCGCGAACTTTTGTATGTTGTTACACTGCACTCCTGAGCGTTTCTTCATGGTTTCCCGGTTCCCGGTTCCCGGTTCCTGGATCCCCTGCCTGTTCCTCGGATTATTCTCCTGCCTCTGACCCCTTCCTGAGTTTCCTGGTTTGTTTGTTTGTTCGTTTGGACTGCTTACCTGTGTTTCGACCATTGCCTGTTTCTTGGATTACGTGTCTGGAGTAACCCTAATAAAGCTGCATTTGGATCTCAACGTCTTGTCTCTGAGCAGTTCCGTAACAGTTACACTCAAGGGACACTGCAGTTCACAAAAGTTAATTATTTGTATGTGCTTTAAAGCCTTGCCATTAAACAATTCCATTCGCGTACTGATGCGCTGTTCTAACATGCGCTTTTCTGAGCGTGATACCTGAAGCGCACAGGCACTAAAAGCCTGTCAAACAGCGCCTGGTTACTGGACTAAGTTATCTTTCGAGTCGTATTGCGCTAATACGGTCAAATACACACAAGGTTTACATAAACACAGTTGGTTATGTCTAAAGTGAAAGCAAACATTTGAGAGGAAATTGAGTGCGTGTCATAATATGCGTGTATTTTAGATGTGTGCCGGTGGTAAAGTGACAGTAGCCTCATAGTAAACATGCTGCCGCTTGTCCTTAAACGGATAGTTCACCCAAAAATGATATACTCTCTCGTCTAATGTTGTTCCAAACCTGTATTAATTTCCTAATTTTCTTGTGGGAACCAGCAACTGTTTGGTTACCCACATTCTTCAAAATAACAGATATAAAACAATTTTCAACAGAAAAAGAAACGTATTTGGGTTTAACAACTTGAGAGAGTCAATGATGACAATTTTCATTTTTGGGAGAACTATCCCTTTAATGTTAATAAAACAACAAAACACAGAGACAAAATCACTCACTGCTCTTGACTGAGAACCTTAATAGTAGCTTTAATAAGAATCAATGTATAATTTATACAGTGAAGTCTATGTAGTGTTTTATTTTTATCTTTGTTTATTTCATTTATTTCTTGAATGCTACTGTTAAATACACCAACTGTAGCGGAAAAAATAAAGAACTGTTTATTTCATTTGTATATTATGTTGTGTATATGTAATGTGTATCTTTGTTCTTATTTTTTAATAACAAAGAAAATAATGACAAAGATTTTTATCTTCGCCATCTTCACACTTTATCTTTGGACTAAATGTCTCCCATTATTTTATATTTTGTTACCTTGTAAGGCTGTTTTTTTTTTTTTAAATAGGGACATTAGTTTGGCTGTAATGCTCAGTCACTTGCAAAATAGCATAACAAACATGAAAAAGAATCGTGATAAAATCGTGAATTGTGATTTTCTTGAAAAAAAATGACCACCCCACAGAGAAGAAGAACAGTCCATAAAAATAATTTATGAAAAGAAATTAATAATAATAACTGACATCAAGCTCCATTGAATATATAGATTACTTTCTTGATAAAAAAAAACAAAACAATAATAATAATAATATTAGAAAATGATAGAAACAGGGCTTGACATTAACACCCGCCAACCCGCCAAATGCGGGTGGATTTCACTCGTGGCGGGTAACACAGTCGCTCCCACTAGCCACTTTGGCGTGTTGAAAAATTGTAGTCTTGTCAATAGACATCTGACATAACAAACAAATTGCAATTTGACACTACGACACTACAACTCCCATGAGTACTACCTGCACATAGTCTAGTGTTTGCCCATTGGTCCATTCGTGAATCCTCTTGAATGACAACACTGTAAACAAGAAGACACGCGGAGATTAAACTCGCGGACTGGCCGTCGGACTGAGGGCTGTTTTAGTCTGCCCTTAATTATCAACTTAATGTGATGATATAGCGAACTTTTTTAATAGCAGGAGAATCCAGACCACAGACGCGTCTCACGCTCTCCTGCAGTGCCGCTGCGCGAGGGTGCGCGCGCCAAATATGACATCCAGACTTTTGTCAAACGATCATCACACGCGACTGGTCGCATGCACACACACATCAACACAGCGTTCAGTCAGTTCGTGAGTGAGCGTGGCCGATATAAAGAAAAAATAATCTTCATGATTAAGGGACACGGTGTAACTACTAGCAGGGCTGCCCTTATGTCACGTCATATCACAACTATCTTTCCAGAGTTAATTCTATGTTTTAATAAAATTAATCATGCCATGAAAGAAAGCAGGAGATGCGTTTGTGGGAATAATCTGAAAAATAAAGACCTGTAGGCCTATACTTGTTTCAGGTGGACATATCTCCAGTTCCTCAGAGCTACCAGAGCTTCATGATGATAATTATTAAGTCAGAGCTCTGAGGAAATGCTGATGCAAAACAAACAATCCAAAGTCCCCAAAACTGTCATATAGGCGTATATAAAGTTGTAATCCTGTTGCCTTAATTGTGGATTTTTTCTTAGAAGAAATTATTTATTCTTTGCTTGTTGTTTCTAATGCAGATAATTGTTCTACTCTGTATTCCAGTATTTACTGCTGTAAAAAAAAAAAAAAAAACGATGCAGCACTTTTATTATATAATAAGAAGCTATTTTATGTGTTTATCTTAATAGACAACATGTTTTCAAAAAAGGAGCTTTACAACCTTATCAGAGCTAATGATAATATTAGGACATTTTAGCACGTTTTAAGCCCCATTGTCAACTTTAATCATATAAAACGTAATTTTCCAACAACAAAAATGTGGCTAGTAAAAATGCTGCGTGGCTAGTAATTTTGGAAAACCACTAGCCACATTGGCTAGTGAGCAAAAAAGTTAATGTCAAGCCCTGGATAGAAAGCATGGAATGAAAATACAGGCATTGTGAACTGTCATTAGATGGATGTAATAGAACTTTCCCTCACCACTGCTGTGTACTTTTGTTTAAGCAGTGTTTGTTTTTCTGGTTATGTTATTTTGCACAATATTCAAAACTTCACAGTCAAGGGATATAACCCATTGCTATTTGTGTAATACCTCTCAGACCTCGTTCATGAGACTTGTTGCCTCTCATTGCATCTCTTTCCTCTTGGTTATTATAGACATCACTGAGGTAAGATAAATAAATAAATAAATAATAATAAAAAAACTGTATTTTTTATTTACTCTTCCTCAGCAGATCACTTTAACTTCAAAAGTAATTGGACAAGTCTCATTGACTGCTTTCTTTCTTCGTGCATTTAGGGATGTTATCTTTACATCAGAGTGCTTCAGATTTCTCAAATGGAACCAGGAACTATTTCACACTTTGCAGTGACCAGCTTACTTTCCCCATGTTCTGGTCAGGTCTCTCTTCATTTTGTGTTCTTCTGGGTGTCTTTGCCAGTGCCGTTGTACTTCGAAAACTTTGTCAAAGACATCGACAAAACGTTTCTACGAATGACTTCTTCGTGTTTAATCTGACGATCATTGATCTTGTTTTCCTAAGTTTATTGCCTTTCGGTGTCTATAACTACATGCTTTTGCACAGCTCAGAATTTGAATACTTAAATAATTTCACATATTCACTACCCATGTGCGGAAGACCTCTCTTCATGGCTTGTGTCTGTGGAGATTATTATTTTGCTGTGGTTCATCCCATCATCTACATCAACAGCAGGAGAACTGCAATTATCAGAAAGGTAATCGGCATGATAATTTGGTTGTTGATCATTTGTTTTGGAATTATTATAGTCGTAAATCCTTGGACTTTTACAAGCACTTTTACATCTACACCTCTGTTTATTTCCCTACCTGTGATTGGTTTTTGTGATGTCTCAGTTTTACAAGCTTTGAGAAAACCTGATCCTTCAGGGAAAAGTAATATACATCCCCAAAAGAAGAGAGCCCTGCGTACCATCATTAACAGTTTTGTCTTGACTTTTACCACTTACCTGCCACCAGCACTTATCTTTTCATTCGGACACAATTTACCAATAAGTTTTGATATGTACTACTGCACTTTAATATTTATTGCAATATGTTCCGCTGTCTTGGGAGGTGTCATTATGCCAGTTCTTTATCTGGAGAGCATAGGTCAGCTCAACATACAAAATATTGTAGAAATAATAAAAATGAGGAGATGAAAATGGAATGGAAATAGACTGGAATGCCTAGTCTATCTTTATGGTCTTACAATTATAGTCATAGACATTACTGAACTTGTCTGAAAATAATGAATGTACAAATGGTCTTTTGGGGGTTAATAGCCAAATTATAGTCCTAAAAAACTAGAGACATTTGTTTTTATATATTGGAATTGTGTTCATTGAATATGATAATATATTTTGTGTTGACTTGTATACTAAACAAACAAATACAATACAGATTTTGATATATATATATACATCTAAATAAAGTGTCTGTAATTAGTTCATTTATCATGAATCATTCTCATATAATTTATGTTAGAGTAATAAAAATAAATAAAAACACACAGTGTAGTGTCTTATTAACCACAATTAGGCCAGCAATGAAAAGGAGCAAACAAAAGGAAAGCAATGAAATATTTATTTCTAGGTAGACCTAAATAAAACTACAGAATGTTAGGGTACAAAAAGATTTCTCCATTTTGGCTTCACTTACAAAAAATAAGTATTCTTCAAGTTCCTTTTATTAAGTGTAGTTCAAGTATATTGTTAAGTAAACTTTATGTAGTAAGTATACTAATATCAATGTACTAGAAGTATACTTGTAAGTGCACTGTTGCAATACTACTTGGGACTAAATCGGCTTGGGACTAAATTACTATACATATATGTATAACTAGTTTACAACTAAGTCTTTCGTTTGTAGTGCAACTATACAAGTGACTTATAGCTATACTGATAGTTTACTCAAATACTTTTTACGTGCTCAGGGAAAATATTTTCAGTTTTCAGCTGCTTCTTGAATAGTATCAGCTTGTAATTTTTAGATTAAATGTAAAAATCTGATATGATTTATCTGTTTTTCATCTTTAATATCGCAAAACCCAGCAGTTTTAAAGGGTTAGTTCACCCAAAAATGAAAATTCTGTCAGTAATTACTCGTCCTCATGTTGTTCCAACCCCGTAAGACTTTCGTTCATCTTCGGAACACAAATTAAGATATTTTTTATTAAATCTGAGAGCTAGATCTCTCCTCCATAGGCTTCTTAAGGGATCGAAACTGGCCGGCCCAAAAGTTATGAAAGACATCGTTAAAATAGTCCGAGTGACTACAGTGGCTCAACCATAAGTTAATCAAGCGACGAGAATACTTTTTGTGCGCAAAAAAACAAACAAAAATAACGACTTTATTCAACTATTCATTTCCTTCCCTGTGGGCCTCGAGTGAGTTCACGTAGTGATATTGCGCAAAGCTTCTGTGTTACACTACATGAACTTACGGGGTTGGAACAACATGAGGGTGAGCAATTACTGACAGATTTTTCATTTTTGGGTGAACTAACCCTTTAACAGTGGTGTGTTTATCCACTGTCTGTATCTGGCTGATTGCTTGAAGAAGCAGTGTACATATATACATAGGTTAATGTATATATGTACATTTTGTTGTTTGGAGTCACACTCTGTGATTCATGCAAAACATTCCCTCTTTGGATTTGCTGGCACTAAGCTGGACTCCGGAGGATTTATTTTCTGGACATACCAATTCAAAATATTTGAGGAAAAAAGGAAGGTAAGAGACTTTGAGAAATTAAATTCAATTAAATTTGTTAAACACAGTAATAAACACAAACCCTTCTTCAGTAAGATCCAGAAGCACATGAAATTTAAGGAAAAGGGCAAGAAGAAACTGCACACACGTTTAATTGGTTCTTATGTGTATGATCAACAACACTAAAATTATGCAGACCAACACAAAAAAGAAGTGGGTATACTTCAATTCTTCTTGGGACTAAATAAGGTCTACTTTTCAGTTTAAAAGTCTAACAGTGGTAAATAGTTTATGTTTCTTTAGAATTGTAACTATACTACAAGTGAACTTTAGGTATGATGCTAGTTCCCTTTCAAGGGCTCGAGTCGTGGGGTTCGCAAATGGATCTGGTAGAGGGGTTAGAGATGGGCTTCGCCCATTCTCTGCCTTCATCTGCCAGGGGTTCGGGAGAACGCTTTGCGGTTACATCCATCCCGAATGATGCACCGGGACTGCCATTATCCAGTTCTGAGGAGCTGAATGTTGTAGTTATCGAATCAGCAAAAAGCATTTTGAATTGTGTGTCCCTCCCGGCCCTCACTACATTACGAGCGGGTATACACGCCGTTCAATTGTTTGTTTGGGGGCGGTGCATGCACATCAGTGTAGGCTGACAGTTTCATTCATAAAATTTTCCCTGTGTGTAGAAAAGAACACGCACTGTCGGGAGTTTTAGCTCCACCCCTGTTGAATCTTAACTAGCTCGGATCTTGCACTTGCTTAGGCAGTGCGTAGATCATGGGTCAACATAAAGAATCTACGGCTCAGATCTCACATTCCAGACAACAAAACACATTGGTGGTCTCCTATATAAACAATCAGGGGGGTCTGCGGTCGTGCCCCTTATGCAAGCTGGCTCACCAGTTCCTCCTTTAGGCCCAAGGGAAGTTGCTCTCTCTAAAGGCAATTTACATACCTTGGTATTTAAATCAGGGAGCAGACATCCTGTCGAGGCAGGGGCCGAGGCCCGGGGAATGGAGACTCCACCCCGAGGTGGTGGAGCTCCTATAAAAAACTTTGGTCAAGCAGAAGTAGATCTGTTCACGTCTCAAGAGACGACACACTATCCACTGTGGTTCTCCCTCAGTCAGCCAGCTCCTCTGGGGCTGGACCCTATGGTACACCCGCATTTCCCCCGATCACTCTGCTCCCAGGAGTTCTGGAGAGAGCTCGCCGTGACGGGGCCCGTCTTCTGTTAATTGCCACATTTTGGCTGGCCCGAGTATAGTTCTCGGACCTATTGTCTCTCCTCGACGGCTCTCCTCTGGAGATTCCGATCAGGAGGGACCTTCTCTTTCAGGCGAGCGGGTTGATCCTTCATCCCCGCCCAGAATTGTGGAGCCTCTGAGCTTGGCCTCTAAAGGGGGCCCAGCTCATAAGTTCAGGTCTCTCAACTGAGGTTGTTGAGACCATCCTCCACTCCAGAGCTCCATTCACAAGGAAACTCTATACCTTAAAGTGGAGATTTTTCACTTCCTGGTGCGGAAATCACCAGTCGGACCCAGTTAACTGCCTGGTGGTTGCAGTGCTGGAATTCTTGCAGGAACGATTCTCTGCAGGGTTATCCCCCTTAACGCCTTCCCACAGCATTTCGACGCAGCGTCTCGGTCCCTCTTCAGGTAACTAGGGTTACATACGTAACCGAGACGTTTACTAGTTATATACATTTAAGTTTGTAACGTTCACTGCAGTATACTCTCAGTAAACTACTAGATACCGACAGACAATTCACCGTCCTGCATGTCTTTGGATTGTGGGGGAAAATGGAGTACTCGAAAGAAACCCAAGCCAACTTGGGAAGAACATGTAAACTCTACACAGAAAGGCCTCCTGGCTCAGCCAGGACACGAAGCGAGACCTTCATTCCGTGAAGCAACAGTGCTGAGCCACATGCCAGCCAACAGTTCAATAAAAAAATTGTTAAAAGATAAAACAAAAAGTTAAGGATAAAACAAACAACACCCCTCTTCCAAACATTTGTCCACATTTCTCTTTTACTCTGCAAACATGCATGTACGGAGTTAGATAGTACAGAGTTGTCTGTCAATGTTATTGGCTTATGGTTATCTATAAACAAATAAATTGTTTAGACGTAGTAAACTAGGAAACCTAGTAAACTAACCATATACGTAAAATATGAATTCACTTCTATATAAATACTGTAAATTCTAAAAACAAAATATATTCACAAAATGTATTCTATATATTCACTAACCATTTCTAGCAGACCTCTCTTCATGGCTTGTGTCTGTGGAGATTACTATTTTGCTGTGGTTCATCCCATCATCTACATGACCAACAAGAGAAGTGCCATGATTAGGAAGGTAATCTCTGTGATAGTCTGGGAGTTTATAGCGTGTTTTGGACCACTTGCAGCCTCCAATTCTTGTATGTTTGCAACTGCTTTTACATATATACCCGTTCATTTCCATGTCTGTCATTGTTTTTTGTAATATCTCAGTTTTTCAAGCTTTGAGTAAAAACGATCCTTCAGAAAATGCAATATGCATCCACAGAAGAAAAAAGCTCTGCGCATATTCATTAACAGTTTTGTCATGACTTTTACCGTTTACCTGCCACCATCAGTTAATAATTTATTGGGGCACAATACTTAATATTAGTTAAAATTATTTTAAAAATGTTTAAACTTAAATATATGTAACATGGACTAAAATAAACATTGATTGATTGATTGATTGATTGATTGATTATAATTATACTTGTATGCAGTACAAACATTTTTGACAGGTTTTTTTAGTGATATAGCAACTCCATATTTAAAACATCTGAAAGAATTTGAATTGTTAAATGTACACACCTGTGAGCCATATCCCTCACAGTCAAAGCGTGTTGCTTTTCACAGTCTCTCACTCACAAGTTATTATGAGAGTTAAAAGACTTCATTGAGGTAAGACAAACATTTGTAATTCCTTTAAATGTGATGACACTGGAATTAAAGTCAGCAAATTTAGTAGATTTCAATCTACAAATTCATGCTAACTAAAATGGTATTGTAGATCTCATTGCAGTGCAGTTTTACAATATATTGGGCATTGTAATGGTTATTAAAATATTTACTTTAACACATTAAGTCTCACTGTGATGTTTTCTTTTCTATTTCAGCTCGGGAAATTATTGTGCTAAAAATGTCGGCAGAGACATTATCATTCCCACAGGATTCATCAGATTTTTCAAGTGGACTATTTCTTGCACTGAACAGCCTATTGTTCCTCTGTTCTGGTCAGGTTTCTCTGTTGTTTGCTTACTCCTGGGTTTCCATTGTCATGGTACTTCAGATACTTTGTAAAAGACACCAACAAAACATCTCTAATGACTTCTTTGTGTTTAATCTGACCTTTATTGATCTTTCTTTCCTAATGCCGAGTTCACACTGCACGATTTTCAAAGTATTCGGGTCACTGTTCTTTTCACACTGCACGACTATCTGGGGTAACATTCAGTTGCTGCTGTGTTCACACTGCATGATGGATCGGCGACAGGGAGTTTCACACTGCATGACTTTACAAAAGAAAGAATCGACGACAACTTCTGTCTGGTCCGCAAACTACGTTTCACAATCAAATACACGCGAGAAGAGATAAGGAAATAACAAAAGATCATGCGTGCGTGAGACCGAAATTTTTATTTAAAAAGATAGCCTGCAAGATTTGCGAAATGGTTGGGGAGACGAGGGGAGTAAGGATTGTGTTCTGCAAAGAGAGTTGGGGGTAAATAAATAATTGTGCAATGTGCTGCTGTCGCTGCTGGTCAAGCAAATGTGTGTGCTTTGTTTTTGTTTGATATTATTGAAAATATATCTATTAAAATACTGATATTCTGGTCTATAACTCCTCCCCGAACATCCCGCTGTTCTCTCTCGTTGGCTGTAGGTCATCGCCAATGTCATTTTCAGTCAGAACACATTCACACAGCAATATTTTGTATCGCAGACAGGTCCAGATATTTAGCATGCCAAATATCTCATGGGCGTCTGCGACTCATTGGCGATTCTCTCAGATTGCGTCTTTGATAATTCACACTGCGTGATTGTCACTCACGTGAACGAGCACCGATTTGCCTATGGTTACGATTTGTCTATGATTTTTGTGTTATTGTAGTTTTTTGAGCTCTGAGGAAACCCAATCCTTCTGGGAAAAGTGTACATCCACAGAAGAGGAGAGCCCTGCGTACCATCATCAGCAGTTTTGTCATGACATATATTGTTTACTTGCCACCAGTGTTGGGGAAAATTACTTTTAAAAGTAATCCATTACAATATTGCTGTAGCGATTCTTAGCTCAAATAAAGGGAATATGTCTAAGATAGATCGATTGTGAGGACAATCTTGCATGGGGTCAATTTATTATCGAATGATCTGCTTTGTCCAGCAAAACTGATCGTTCGATCTTCATCAAACCTCATGAAAGTTATCATAGACATTCAAGAGAAGTTATTCTCTGGCCATGAAAATGAACTTTCCTGTTCTATAAAAATACTATTTAAGTATTGACAAATTTTGTAAAGCTCGTAGCTTGACCGAACATTTAAGGGACCTCGTAATGTGAGCAGAGTCAATCAAATGAATATAATGTATTTAATAAAGGAAAACTACGTATACAGGTGAACTAACGTTACACGGAATATATAAAACAGATTAAAGCAACAAAACAATGAAAGAAAATGAAAGATAAAAGAAAGGATAGAACAGGTAAAAAGTGGTCAACAGTATGGCAAAATCACAGACAAAGGAACCTTGAGGGAGAGACACCTATATATCAAATCTTAAACGCATTGAAGCTCGATAAAACGAATACTTGCACACATGGTTCTCTTATGTTGCTGAGTAAGGAAGGAGCGTGGTTGTCATTCCTTCCGAGCGTCACGCGCTCTCCGTGGTTCTTCCGGTGTGTGGAGGCGCGGCGAATTCAAAGTTCCCTTGAAGGTGAAGTTAGGACTGAAGAGAAGAGTCCAAGAGAAGAGGACTGAAGCGAAGAGAAGAGAGAGAGAGATGCTTGGCGAGTCTCTTTAAAGCACTTCTGTTCACGCCTTCTCTCGCGTGAACGAACCAATCACCTGTGAGAAAAGTGCGCGGGAACGTGTTCCTTTGTCCTGTCAAAGGGCGTTTATTCACATAGTTTATGGCAGTGACAGAAACGTTTTCAGTCTCACTGAGGAGGTGGTAAAACATAGTAAAATACATTTTATTGTAACCTAATACATATATCCAGCCAGGGCTAAACGAGAGGTTTAATTTGGTACCAATAACTTTATATTTGGCATAGTATAAAGGTGGATACTCTTAGGGTTTGACATGAGAACTTAGAGTTTAATGTCACCGGGGTTAAGGCCAAGGGTTTATTTCACCACACTCCGGAGGAGCAGACACCAGAGGACACCAAGAGGCAGACAACCGCAGTAACTTCAAAAGGTAAGTTTTTATTCAGTTTAAACAGGGTAAAAGCAGAGACAGGGACGTTCGTGGCTCTTTGCACCTTCAGACTCGTCGATTAGGCTCGTGGGACAGACAGTGACTCCTCTCGTCGTCAGGCTCGTCGAATAGGCTCGTGGATTAGGCTCGTGGGACAGACAGTGACTTAAAAGCTCATTTCACCAACAATGCTGCATACTTCCAGACTCGGACGGTAAGCAGAACAGGTAAGGATTCTTCACAGTACAAAGTACTCTTCGTCGGTGCACAATAATGAGACAGTGGTTTAAAAGCTTACTTCACCAGCATTGCTGCATACTTCCAGACTCGGACGGTAAGTTGAACAGGTAAGGATTCTTCACAGTACAAAGTACTCTTCGTCGGTGCACAATAATGAGACAGTGGTTTAAAAGCTTACTTCACCAACGTTGCTGCATACATCCAGACTCGGACGGTAAGTAGAACAGGTAAGGATTCTTCACAGTACAAAGTACTCTTCGTCGGTGCACAAAAATGAGACAGTGGTTTAAAAGCTTACTTCATCAGCGATGCTGCATACTCCCAAACTCAGACAGTGAGTAGAAAGGTAAGGATTCTTCACAGTACAAAGTACTCTTCGGTTCACAGTAGTGAGACAGTGGTTGACAAGCTTACTTCATCAGTGATGCTGTATACTTCCAAACTCAGATAGTGAGTAGAAAGGTAAGGATTCTTCACAGTACAAAGTACTCTTCGGTTCACAGTAGTGAGACAGTGGTTGGCAAGCTTACTCCATCAGCGATGCTGCATACTTCCAAACTCAGACAGTGAGTAGAAAGGTAAGGATTCTTCACAGTACAAAGTACTCTTCGGTTCACCGTAGTGAGACAGTGGTTGACAAGCTTACTTCACCAGCAATGCTGCATGCTTCCAGACTCAGACGGTAAGGAGAACAGGTAAGGATCTTCACAGTACAAAGTACTTTTCAGCTCAGCTGTAGCACTCTAGGCTTCTGATGGAGAACAGATATTAACAACTTTCCACAAACGTGTACGCATGGGTTGGGGCCACTTCTCAGCAAAAGCACACCACTTTTCCAGCATTTCTCATGGGCTTCAGCTGGCGCTCATCATGGTCGGCGGCCATGATGTGTATACCCAGCGCCGGCCCAGTGTTACACCGGGATTTCTTCCCCCTGGAAACGAGTCGATGATTTTTGGTTCCTGGTTTGTTCACCCGGTGACATTAAACTACACGATTATAACATCATAACTAGGCTTGGTACACAAGCAGAAACACAAAGATATACAGGAATATATCGTATTCTTTCCAGAATTAGTCAATAGATTTCAAAAAAGGAATGTCTGTTTGTGTGTGTGCGTTTTAGAGTGAGCTTTTCTTGGCCACCTGGCATTGCTCTGAGGACCCATAAAAAGTGTCAAAGAGGCAATCTACTCCAGACTTTTTGGAGCCAGGCCGGTAAACCATTAGAGTGTTGGAATCCATGATTCACCCTGGTGCGGCCCAGATACGCTACATGCGTTACTCCCCAAAAAAGTAACTAATTGCGTTACTTAGTTACTTTTTATGAAAATGTAATGTTAAATTACTTTTGTTACATGTGTTAACTACTTGTGTTACATTACATTTTGCTTTTGTTAGTAATGCATACACATTACTTGTGTTACATTATTGCATATTTAATTTGCATTACTTTTGTTACATTACTTTTGAGTTACTTTTTCTCACCCGGGCTGGGCTTGCTTGTTTGTTTTTTAATAACATCAAAGAAAGTTCTATTTTTGGCAAATGTTAAGGCCCTTTCACACCAAAACTGAAATGAATAAGCCTCAGGCTGAAGGAAATGCATAATTACACCTTTATATTTTATTTACAACAGAGGGCGCCGCTCAAACAAACCTTTCAGATGTGCTGCCATTCTGGATTAAAGAATAATAGGATACAGGAGAAGAAAGTTCACCACTCTTATTTCTAAATCTAATCTAAAGTAATTTTTGCTTTTTAGTACGGTTGAATTATATAATTGAAGGTCAGCAGCAAAGACATTGGTTAATAAATTGAGATTAAATACATAAAGTAAATTTGAGTAATTTAATATAGTTAATTATAAAAGTTTTGCGTAAAATTCTGATATTTTTATTTTACTGTTATTTTACTGAAATAAATGCAATAAATTGCATTTCAGTCAATAAATGTGAAAAAGTAACTAGCGTTACTGATTTGAAAAAGTAACTTAGATATGTTGTTGCAAATTGAAAAAGTAATGCTTTACTGTAGTAGTTACTTGAAAAGTAATCTGATTATGTAATTCAAGTTACTTGTAATGAGTTACCCTAACAATGCTTGCCACCATCAATTGTAAGAGTGCAAGGGCTTTAGATACTGCTTTGGATGCGCCTAGCTTAGTGAACTCTGTACATTGACCGGTTCCGGCTGTAGTAGAGCCCTTGCAGCAGGGCTATTGGGTGACGGTGAGGGCTGTAGTCACGGGACAAAACACCGCTCTTCCATTCCGATTACAACTTTAAATAGATTCTCCCCTCTCTGTGAAACACCCATTGTGAATCCTGTTGAATGTGCCCTAGTTATTGTCTATTCTATTACACAGATAGTGAAAATAGAGACACCAGCTACCATAGTCACATGTTTGCCGGGAGCCAGAGCGCCTGACATCAAATCAAATTTAAAAGTGCGGGCTAATGCTAATTGTAAATTCTCTAAGATTATTATTCACGTCGGCACTAATGATGTTCGACTTCGCCAGCCGGAGATCACCAAAATTAATGTTAAAGAGATGTGTGAAGTAAAGAGTACTTGTCTAAGTACTGGCTGTCTAAGTGGTGTCCGCAAAATAATATAGAATTGATATACAATTGGAAAAGTTTTTGGGGCAGACCTGACCTGTTGCAAAGAGATGGTATTCATCCCTGCTGGGATGGTGCTGCTCTTCTCTCTAGTAATATGGCAAATAGTCTTAGAGCACAAACATGACAATCTGGGGCTCAGGTCAGGAAGCAGACAGACTGGCTAAACCGACCGTCTGCCAGCTGTCTCACGTCACCAAGATCAGATAAATCCCATCACATAGAGCCTCTTTCACCTAGATATCATCATATAGAGACTGTGTCTCATTCCCCGAATTAGGAAATACAAAAAACTTCCAAACCCATCTAAGGTTAAATATTTAATTGATGTTCAACAAATAAAAAACAGATATAATACAAATGAGCAAATGATAAAGCTTGGGATGCTTAATATTCGATCCCTTACTTCAAAAGCATTTATTGTTAATGATATGATTACAGACTATAACCTAGATGTGGCGTGTTTGCCAGAAACCTGGCTAACCCCCTGGGGTCGGCCATCACGCCGGCGCGATTGTCTCTCTTTTTGTCTTATCAGTGCAAAAGAGACTCAAATAACTCTGTTGATTTTTGTGATACAGGCAAGTGTTATACATCATTCAAAACTGTTAAATGTCTACTTTTATTTGTGTACACTAATAATAAAAACAAAATGTTGTATTTTTCGTAAAATAAAGAAAATAAACATGATGCGCGTTCTGTCGTCTCTCTCAATGCGAAGTTCATTCTGAAACGCGACAGAAAATGATCTTTAACTCAGCAAATACTTGCCACCCACACGTGAGAGTTATGTCTTTACAAAGCTTTAAGTCTCCATTTTTAAATGATGTAAATCATACCAAAAACAAATATTCTCTGTTTCAGTAATCCGTATGAAAGCAACGACATGTACAGTATCTTCAGCCCGAGCTCATTAGATCTAATGTGACCATGCCCACACGCGCGCGAGCTGTTCAAATTCAAATGATCCACGTGAAGGAACGCAAACGCCCTCATCACCTCTAAACAAAGATTCAGCGACTTCAGTCCTGTTCTGCTTTTCGTCGAGTTTAGAAGTGTTTGGTCTGGGCACCTTGGATTTACCTCAGAAGAATTAGAAGAACAAGATTTGATTATGAGAACGAAAAAAATATTATTAATGGGTGGTTAACGCCTCCCTGCATAAAGCTTTCTTACACAAAACGTCTCAGGTTACGACTGTAACCGTAGTTCCCTGAGAAAGGGAACGAGACGATGCGTCACTTGACGCCTTGGGAACGCCCCCAGCGTGCATGCGTCTGAGCATCAATGTCAACTAGTCCAATGGAAAGAATGAGCGTCACGGGCGGGTGACGTCATGACCAGGAAGGGATAAAGGCTCACCCGGTGAAACGCGGCATTAGCTTCAAAAAGTCGAAGCAAGCCGATCACAGGGAAGCAGGAAGTATGGCAGGGTGACGCATCGTCTCGTTCCCTTTCTCAGGGAACTACGGTTACAGTCGTAACCTGAGACGTTCCCTTTCGAGGGAACTCTCGATGCGTCACTTGACGCCTTGGGAACGAGAATACCCAAAACGCCAGAATTCCAAGTACCTGAGTGTCAGTCTGTTGAAACTAAGCACTAAGCACCTGAGAACCTGGGGCAGCATCCAGGTCTAAGCTGTAAAACCTGACGAATGTGAGCGGTGAGGACCAGCCTGCCGCATCACAAACGTCTTGGAGGGAAACCCCAAATAACAAGGCTTTAGAGGCCGCCATACCCCTCGTTGAGTGAGCTCTGACCACCAAGGGACACGGATGGTCAGAGTACTCGTATGCAAGTGAAATAGCCTCGACTATCCACTTGCTAACCGTCTGTTTAGAAGCAGGAAGACCCTTCTTAGGTGATCCAAAGCAAATAAATAACTGGTCGGACTTCCTCATAGAAGATGTCCGATGAACATAAGTATCCAGTGCTCGCACTGGACACAAGAGGTTCAGCCTTTCCTGGTCCGCAGATGTAAAAGGAGGAGGACAGAAAGCCTGCAGCACGATAGGCCTCGGAATCAAGGTCGGCACCTTAGGGACGTATCCCTGTTTTGGATATAAGAATGCCTTGACCATCCCCGGTGCAAACTCAAGGCAAGTGGGGGAAACCGAAAGGGCCTGAAGGTCTCCAACTCTCTTAAGGGACGAAATAGCTAGCAGAAAGATAGTCTTAAGGGTAAGAAATTTCTCTGAAACCGAATCTAAGGGCTCGAATGGAGCCCTAGACAGGCCTTCTAGTACTATTGCCAAATCCCAAGCTGGCACCCTAGTGCGAGTTGCAGGCCTCAGCCTCAATGTGCCACGAAGGAAACGTGTAATCAGGGGGTCTCGACCCAACGATGTACCCCCAACCAGGGCGTGGTAAGCCGCAATGGCCGCCACGTAAACCTTAAGTGTGGAAGGACATAAACCTGACGTAAAGCGCTCCTGCAAGAACTCGAGTACTGTGTTCACAGAACAGTTAACCGGATCCCACTGATGTCGGTGACACCATACAGAAAAAACTTTCCATTTCAGCGCATATAGTTTCCTAGTAGCTGGAGCTCTGGAGCTTAGGATGGTCTCAGCAGCCTCAGCTGAGAGACCACTCTCTATGAGTTGGGCCCCCTCAGAGGCCAAACCCACAGGTTCCAAATCTCTGGTCGAGGGTGAAATATTGTGCCCCCGGCCTGAGACAGAAGGTCTCTCCTGATCGGGATCTCCAAGGGAGGACCGTCTAAGAGATGGATCAGGTCCGCAAACCAGATCCGACTCGGCCAGCGTGGTGCTACAAGCAGTAGGCTTATTCCGTACTGGCGGACTCGTTCCAGAACTCCTGGGAGCAGAGCAACAGGGGGAAATGCGTACAGACGTAGCCTCGGCCACGTCTGCACCATAGCATCCAGCCCCAGGGGGGCTGGGTGAGTAAGGGAGAACCAAAGTGGACAGTGCGTCGTGTGCTGAGACGCAAACAGATCCACCTCTGCTTGGCCGTAAAACTCCCAAATTTTCTCCACCGCCTCGGGGTGGAGTCTCCAGTCCCCTGGCCTCAGCTCCTGCCTCGACAGGATGTCTGCCCCCACATTCTGGTCCCCAGGAATATACACTGCCCTCAGGGAGAGTACCTTCCCCAGAGACCACAGGAGGATCTGGTGCGCCAGTTTGCAGAGCGGACGCGACCGCAGACCCCCCTGACGGTTCAGATAAGAGACCACTGATGTGTTGTCTGTTCGTACAAGCACATGATGGCCCCTCAGGTCTGGGAGAAACTGTCTCAACGCATTGAAGACAGCCATCATCTCCAGGCAATTGATGTGCCACGAAAGATGATGACTTTTCCACAGACCCTGAACCGAGCGGCCTTCCATTACCGCTCCCCAGCCGGTGAGGGAAGCATCTGTCGAGATCGTAACACGATGGCAAAGAGCTCCCAATACCGGACCCTGGGTTAAGAACCAATGTTTCCTCCATATAATTAAGGCACGAAGGCACCGCCGCGTGACCTTGATCATACGAAGTGGGTTTCCCCTCGGGGAGAACCCTCTGGTCCTTAGCCACCACTGTAGAGGTCTCATGTACAGCAGGCCAAAAGGAATCACGTTGGACGCTGCCGCCAAGAGACCCAACAGTCTCTCGAACTGTTTCACAGTGCGTGACTGGCCTAGCTTTAGCTCTTTGGTGGCTTTCAGGATAGCAGCTACACGAACGGGCGATAGAGTGGCCCGCATCGTCACTGAATCCCATACCACACCAAGGAAAGTGGTTCTCTGTACTGGAGAAAGAACACTCTTCTTGGCGTTGAGCCTCAACCCCAACATCTGCATATGGGCGAGAACGACACCTCGGTGCCGAACCGCCAACTGCTCTGATTCCGCCAGAATCAGCCAGTCGTCGATGTAGTTCAGAATACGTATGCCCTGAAGCCTGAGAGGGGCTAGAGCTGCATCCACGCATTTCGTGAACGTGCGGGGTGATAAAGCTAGACCGAAAGGAAGAACCCGATATTGGTATTCTTTGCCCCCGAAAGAAAACCTTAGGAACTTCCTGTGCTGAGGGAGGATGGAGATATGGAAGTAGGCGTCCTTCAGATCTATCGTGACAAACCAGTCCTCGGACCTGATTTGAGTCACGATCTGTTTGAGTGTCAGCATCTTGAACTTGAGTTTCTGTACTGAACGATTCAACAGACGAAGATCTAAAATGGGACGCAACCCCCCATCCCTTTTTGGAACAATGAAATAACGGCTGTAAAAACCCGACTCTCTGTCGGGTGAGTACACCTGTTCTATAGCTTCCTTTGCTAACAGGGCCTTTACCTCTTGCTCCATTACCAGAGCCTGCTCGGGATGCACCACTGTGGGCAGCACCCCGTTGTAACGAGGAGGACAAGAACCAAACTGGATTCTGTATCCTTTCTCTACAATCTGCAGGACCCAATGAGAAATATTCGGCAGAAGCTTCCACGCTGCCAGAAAATTTACTAAGGGAACCAGCCTCTCGAGGCTGGTCTCTGGTGTTATCGAGACAGCCAATTCCGGAGCCTGAAACATAATGGCAGGAACTACCTGAACTGGCCGCTCTAAGGCCCCCCTCAGAGGGCGCGAAACCGATGCTGTGCCGCAGCATAGCATCAGCGACTCGCTGGAGACCGCTGCGCCCTGAAGCACCAAGGGTGGCAGGGTTGGCAGAACGGTCTCGTGAGGACCCCGAAATGGAACGGGCACCGTATAATGAGGTGTACACAACTCCACTTCGGTCGGGGCTGTCCTCACAGGCCTGATGCATGAACATCAGGACCTTTTTTTTTTTTTGAACCGAAGTCTTCTTCGCCTGAAGAACGGTCCTCAGATCCGGCTTCGACTTAGAAGACTTCGGTTGAGAGGGTTGCGTCCGTCTCCAGTCTCTACGTGGAGGTGCACGAGACGCAACACTCTCTTTCTGATGCACACGATATGATGAGCTCGACGGCTGGGGCTGCTCACGCCCAGCAGTCCCAGGGGGCTGGACCCGGCGAGGGATAAACTTTTTAAAAACGTCCGCTTGTTTCTTTGACTCCTGAAATCTCTCGACGACCGCGTGGACTGCGTCGCCGAAGAGACCAGAAGGTTCAAGCGGAGCATCTAATAAAAAAGCTCGATCTTTCTCTTTAATTTCAGACAAATTTAACCATAAATGTCTCTCAGTAGCTACCAAGGCTGCCATAGACCGCCCAATTGCTCTGGCGGTCTCCTTAGTAGCCCTGAGAGAAAGATCGGTAGCCCGACGAAGTTCACGAATATCGTCATGACTGACTCCCTCACTACTATCCAGATCCCCCAGCAGGTCAGCTTGATAAGCCTGGAGCACTGCCATAGTATGCAGACATGCTCCAGCTTGACCTGCTGCCGTATAAGCTTTGCCCACTAACACCGAAGTGGCTTTAAGCGGTCTAGTGGGCAAAGCCGAGGCTTTCAGAGACGATG
Organism: Rhinichthys klamathensis goyatoka; assembly: GCF_029890125.1. Classification (NCBI taxonomy): domain Eukaryota; kingdom Metazoa; phylum Chordata; class Actinopteri; order Cypriniformes; family Leuciscidae; genus Rhinichthys; species Rhinichthys klamathensis. Next base: position 3,246,040 of record NW_026606559.1, read on the forward strand.
CGGGACCAGGGGAAAGATAACTGGCTAAATTCTCTTCCGCCTGGGGCATCGCCTCATAACCATACTCTTTCAGCCCTCTTATTCTCGAATAAGTGTTAACATGAGGGCTGAAAAGACGTGATGAATATGGTTTATTCCACGATTTAGAAATTTCATTGTGCAAATCGGGAAAAAATGGAAGCCCTCGTGGTGGAGATAATGTGGTGGAAGATAAAAAGCGCTCATCTAATTTGCTTTTAGGACGAGCGCCCTTCTTCTCAGATGGCCATTCAATATTTAATTTCTCTACAGCCCGCGACATAACATCCACCAGCTCATCATATGCTGGGGAAATAAATTGTGAATCTCTTTCCCCCATGTGTGTGCTTACACTCTCCACACTCATCGCATCAACCTCCTCGGAGGAAGAGCAATAAAGTAATGGAGGGCTCTCTCCCCGGGCAGAAGAAACCGCAGAGCGTGCTTCCGACACCGGGGAGAGAGCACTGGATCTCTCGGGTAAGGAAGGAGAAAGAGCCCTCGGACCCGTCTCCAACCCCTCCGAAAGATCCTTTTGCGATCCCCAGGAATGCATTCTCCGCGCTGCCTCAGCAGACGCGGGTCCTGATCCCTGTGGATCGCGAGCCTGCCCACTCTCTTTATCAAAGAGTGACAGGCGAGAGCGGAGCATGCGAAGCGGTAACATCTCACAATGCTGGCACTCAGCCCCCTCGAAGGCTGAGACCGCATGCTCCACTCCCAAACAAACGACACAAAGCTTGTGTGTATCCCCACCCGTTAAATAACGCGGGCAGGGAGAAGCACACTGTTTGTACACTTGTTTAGTTTCCATCCTTTTCCGCAACAGACAACAGTAAATAGACAGAGACAAAATGACACAGATCGCTTGCTGAGACGCAGAAGCTAATGCCGCGTTTCACCGGGTGAGCCTTTATCCCTTCCTGGTCATGACGTCACCCGCCCGTGACGCTCATTCTTTCCATTGGACTAGTTGACATTGATGCTCAGACGCATGCACGCTGGGGGCGTTCCCAAGGCGTCAAGTGACGCATCGAGAGTTCCCTCGAAAGGGAACACGTCATACAAATTTTAAAAGACTTTATTGTCTTATCTGAATGCGTAATCAGGATAATTTTCACATAGTTTTGAAGCAAATATTCTAGGCTATGTGATACAATTTTCAAAAGTCTTGTGAATAAATAATTAGTATGGGTTTCATGACCTTATTTCAGTGACAATGTTTTTTTGTTTTTTTTTTTCACAAACCACGCATAAACGTCATTATCTCAAAACTAAAAACTTTTACATACATGCTGCTGAAATATTACTGTAGCAGAGTTTGAGCTGAATACAGTGTAATCAGACTCTAGCCATGACAATGTCACAAGTATCAGAAAAAAGCATAAATGTCAGAGCATGTCAGAACACCTCCAGGGCCCAGAAAACACCTCAGAGGGTTAAAACCAAACGATTACATTACTTTAAATGAGTCCACCCCGCAAGATTACTGTTATAAACATGAGCCTCGTCCGAAAGGCAAAGGGTGAGGTGTTGCTGTAATTTATAGTAATACTTTCAAAATTACTAAGAAGTCTAGTTTCAAATATAATTATTTTGAAGTGTTGGTGCTTAATGTAACAATATATAGTGTAAATGATAAATCACGTTTGAGATTTGTGCTGGCTACTGTGTACAGGTCACCAGGGCACCAAACAGACTTCATCAAAGAATTTGCTGACTTTCTATCAGAGTTAGTTTTGGCTGCAGATAAAGTCCTAATTGTTGGTGATTTTAATATAAATGCAGATAATGAAAAAGGTGCATTTGGATTGGCATTTAAAGACATTCTAAACTCTATTGGAGTTAGACAACACGCGTCAGGACCTACTCATTGTCGTAATCATACTCTAGATCTAATATTATCACATGGAATCAATGTTGATGCTGTTGAAATTCTGCAGCAGAGCGATGACATCTCAGATCATTATCTAGTCTTGTGTAAAGTCCATTTAGCCAAGGTTGCAAAGACGACTCCGTGTTACAAAGATGTTAGACCTATAACTTCTGCTACTAAAGATTGCTTTATTAATAATCTTCATGATCAGTTTCATCATCTCAGCATCCCAGATAGCTTAGAAGAACTCGACATTGCGACAGAAACTTTTAACTCTCTCTTTTCCAGCACTTTAGACACAGTTGCTCCGTTGCGCTTAAATAAGATTAAAGAAAATAGTCCAACGCCGTGGTAAAACGAGCACACTCTGAGCCAGATGTACTAACGCTTTTGCACCCACTTCAGGCGTATTTGTTTCGCAAAGTGTGCATAAAACCATGGCGAGGTATGTATGAACGGGACGCATCGAGATGAAAGCGCAGACTGCCTGTCGCGGGTACTGAAAATGGCAAAATGCGCTTTTCGTGTCATGCATATGCATTCATGGGATGGTCAAGGGGAAAGTGGGAGTGTCACATAAAGAGATGGGAGGGGAAGCGTAAACTGCGCCTAATTATGTATTCCACGTTATGTACAGAAAAAGCCAGTGAAAGCGCGCCTCTATTTTGCGCTGAAAATTCTCTGTCTCTTAAAAGCAGGTGTAACTTAGGAAGCGGGTTTCCTGGCATATGCCTCCTGGTGAAATGGCAGCAGTAATCCGAGCAAGACGAAGACATAGGCTAAGGAGACGAGCTGAAAAGATTTTTCAGAATCACACTTTTTCATTTGAGTGAAAACGAAATCATTAAGGGTTAGATTAAGCAGCAACGCAATACTACAGTTACTGGAAGAAATCAAAGATGACATCGAATCTCCGACTCAGTGTTCACATTCCATTCCAGCAGTTGTTAAACTCCTTGCTACATTACAATTATTGGCATCAGGATCATTTCAAACAGTCATAGCATCAGCAGTGAGAGGAGGAGGCCCATTCAATTGCGCGTTTAAATCTGCGCAATTTACGGTATAGTGGGTGGGGACAGGCGCTGATTACCTGATGAACTGCAGGTTTGGTACATAACACGCACACTGCGGTTTCACATCAAGCGCTTTCTGTGTCTTGGCTATGGCGCTATTAACGCTGCGTTCACAAATGTACGTACATCTGCCCCTCAGGCCCTTAAGAGAGCAGCCAGAAAAATGGAGCGAAACTGGACGAAAACGAAACTATAGGTATTTCGCATTGCATGGAAAGAGAGCTCAATTGCATACAGAGAGGCCTTAAAAGCTGCTAGATATGCTTATTTTCCAACTCTATTAGAAGAAAACAAACAAAACCCTAGGTATTTATTTGAAACTGTTACTAAACTAACGAAAAATAAAGCTTCAAGCCCAGTAGTTTCCAAGCAGCACAGCAGTAATGACTTAATGACCTTCTTCACTTATAAGATTGATAATATCAGGGAGAAAATTATAACTATGCAACCGTCTACTACAGAACTGCATCAGGGAGTGCATTGTAGTCTCCCAAAGGAAACATTCGATTCATTCATTGCTATAGGAGAGGAAGAATTTTCTAAACTCGTTAAATCATCTAAATCGACATCATGTATGTTAGACCCTATACCGACTAAGCTATTGAAAGAGATGCTTCCAGAGGTCATAGATCCTCTTCTCAATATCATTAATTCATCTTTGTCAGTAGGAAACGTACCAACAACTTTTAAGCTGGCTATGATTAAACCGCTTGTTAAAAAAACGCAACTTGATCGTACAGAATTAGTCAATTACAGGCCGATCTCGAATCTACCTTTTCTGTCAAAGATACTAGAAAAGGCAGTATCCTCACAACTGTGTTCCTTTTTAGCAAGAAATGATATCTGCAAGGATTTTCAGTCAGGATTTAGAACATACCATAGTACTGAGACCAGACCATCATGCAAAGTCCTGTTGGAACCAGTGGGGAGCATCCACCGGATCAGTTTGCCGAACCTGTGCAGGCGGTTCAGCAAACTTTCCCCTCTGCACCACCCGCTCCTTTGTCACCGGCCTCTGCCAGTCCCATGGCCCGACCAGCGACATACAACGGTGAGGCGGAGGATTGCAGCGGGTTCCTTCTACAATGTTCACTATATTTTGAAATGCAACCACAGCTTTCGCCTTATCACCTTCATTATTTCCCTGCTATCTGGATGTGCACTCCATTGGGCCCAATCCATCTGGCATGCCAACGGCCCGGTCATGACTTAATTGGCATCCTTCATCAGTCACTTCAATCTCCGTGAACTCAATTTTGGTGTTTCAACTCAAAGGTGTTTCAGGCAAGAGCAGTGAGTGATTTTATCTTATCTGTGATTTTATCTTGTTGTTTGATTAACATTAATAACAAACAGCAGCAGGAATATTAGGTTGCTGTCACTTTAAGTGATTCCTAAAGTGGTTTACAGAACTTTGCACGCTGGATGAGAAGCTCCACATCTTTAAAATAAGAAAGAAATTCAGAATCCTGCATTATAATTCATTGTAATTGTCCCACATTAAAATTAAAACAAAACATTACACAATAAAATAACATGTAATTTACTTAAAAGGTTCTGACTAAATTATTAACTGTTAAAAATGTCTAAATTTGTATAAATGAGTCTATTAAAAATATGTATTAATTTTAATCTAGTGGTCGGGAGCTGTGGCTTGTTTTCCGTTGTGTTGTGGCTTTATTTCGTTGTGTTGTGAACTTATGTTTGCTTTATAAATTTTGTTGTGTTGTGCACTACTGGGCCACCTTATGTTTGCCAACATGGCCGGTAACCCTTTGCTTTCAATGCCATCAATAAACTGACACACAGGGCATTGACATTTTTATGACGTTAAATATTTTAACAAATATCTTGATAATTTTGCTGGATAAATTGTGTCCTGTCCATTCTTGTGTTTATTTCTAAAGAAAGAGATACTAATTACAGTTTTATTTTTTTAATCTATGGATTTAATTAGCTGGTCGAGAAAATTTGGAAAAAAATGTTTTTATATATATTTAACATTTTACAGATCTTTATGATTGCCTTACCCCAAACCTTCCCTTAACCTAACCATGTCTTAACAATATAAACCAGGAACAGGTAGATAAAAGTACAGTCACAATAATAATAATACAAAATTTAGAAACAAATTAAACAAGTATTAGACATGACCCTTGAAGTTTTTAACCCATGTCAGGAACCGAGTAAACGCATAATTCAAAAGATAAATCTGAACTTTAGCGTATCACAACAGGTTACAAGACACATTAGATCAAATGGGATTTCACATTACACCTGTCGTAACATTTCTACAGGTGGCAATTTTTTAATTTCTGTAGGATTTGTATGTCATAATGGTGATGATTCATCAAAATCTAAATTCTCATACAAAACTATTGTTTGGCCTTGAAACATTTGTATATTTTGTAGTAAATGATTGTGACTACTTTTATCTGACTGTTACATATTTTACATACATTTTTATACTGTTAAGAAATGGTTAGATTTACAGCTGGGGTTTTGAGTTAGATGCTCAAAAAAAATCGACATAATAGTGTAATGTAACTAAAAAATCACTACTAATCAAATTGAGAAGCATACCCTAACACATATTGATGGAAAGGTTTCACATCGAAAGCAATGGGCTATGATGCAATAAAGGGTGTTTTTGGCGTCTGTACAGTGAAGTGCAAAGCATAGGACATGTGCAGTATCAAACACCTTGGGTGCCAACTGGTTACAGAGACTGATTCAAAATTATATGTACCTTTAGCATGATGTATAACAACATTTATTCATCTTACTTTATTTTGAAAGTTTTTGACTTGATTTTTTTTTTTTAAGGGGACATTGTTTCAAGTTCAGAATTTCAAGTCTTGGGGTAAATTATGCCTTCAAAGCACAATCTGCAGAAGGCAGACTTGACTGGACTGACCAAATATGTGAATGGGTGATTTCGTAAGCTGCATTTTTAATCATTTTGGAAGTTACAATCAACTTGGTTGGGCACATGCTTCTGATTATTATCATCCATAGACACCCTCCTTTTTATGTAGATTTATGTTGAGTAAGCAGCACACATCTATAATGCCACAATGTCTTGCTTCTTCCCAGTACACAATATTCTTGACCAGTAGGATCCATTATAATGAGCTGCAGTAATCATTTAAAATTCAGATGCAATTTGTTATGGTCTGTGGGCTACATTAGAGTCCTGAAATCTAACACTGGTGACTCAATTATGTTGCAGGGCAAATGGGGATTGAAAAAAAGAAGGCACAGATAGAGTAACCTTTATTCTGCAGTAATGCATCTATAAAACTGAGCGTCCTGGGAACTATGCCAGTGCATATGACCACTTAGTGGTTTCACTTTTGGTCCATTTCTGGACAGCCATTTTCGACTGTGGCTTGTATTACCTCATTATATTAACTAGCAGCAGATCCATAAAACAAATTACATACATGCTGTCTCAATATCTGTCTTTCAGCTAATAAAAACTCATTCATATCACCTAGATCAAAGCTGTCTGACAAAAAACAATGTACAATTCAAGTGATGTGCGATCAGATGTGCATTTAAAGGCTAAAAAGTTTTACTGTTTTGATTTTAGTTTTTTATTAATTCAACTCACAATGTGAATTATAATGTGAGACTAACAGTACCATTGGTTTTTATAGATTTTTTGGTTGGCATCCATCCAACATAATACAAAGAGAAAATAATCAAATGAAATGTACTAAGTTAGTTAAAGTTAGGCATTTTTTAATAAACACTTTTTGTTATACTGGTTGAAACTCTCTTTACATCCTGATATCAATCAATCAAGAAATATTAAAACGTACATATACTGTATCTTCTGTGGAATTCTCAGGACAAAAAAAGGTTCATCCAATCATTGCATTCGGTTCGATACAATGTCCTACCTGCCTGTCAACATATGTATTTCCATACCTCCACGCACGACGCACCCTACTCGCGCAGACATCACACGTCATCGGCACATTCCGTAAGGCTTTGCAGAGTTGTAGACAGACAGACACAGAGCGCCGCACACAAACAGCAGCCGCCTTTTACAGTTCCTCCTGAACCAAAACAACGAGCTTATGCTGCGTACGTTCACGCAGTGTCGTAACCGTAATTACAAGATTGTAACCAGTGACATTCTACCCAGAGCTGTTCACGTCATCAGACTCAGATTTATGCGTTTCTATGTTAACACTATCAATGGCGAAATTAATCTGCAGCAGTCAGGTGGTACAAGTAAAGAGCTCTGTAAGTTGTTTACGTTCATTGGGCTTCATTCACGAAACACCAGCAGATCCAATTTTTGTGTAAATCATTCGTGAAGCCGTTCTGACATGAATTTTTGGATTCATGAAAATTTTCATATTTTCAAAACGTTAGTTGGTATGAAAGAAATTTACACCTGCTCCCTACCACGTGTAAATTGTGCGTAAAACATTAAAAAGTTCTGTGTTCTTAACTGATGACACTGCATTTTGATAATATTTCACGAGTTTGTTTGCCCTGTATTTTTATTTGTTTATTTATTTCTTAGTAGCTGAGAGTTGAAAACTGTTCAACTTTGGGTAAAATGCTGCACTCGTCACTGTCACTTTTTACCTAGCCGTCCAATCACAGTGGAGGAGGGGCGGGACAAATACTACACAGCGTTCCTGGACACGTAATTACAGTAGTTGTAACTCATAGGTGGGGATTATGCATTATTGTGGATAAATGTGCACACGCAGCCCTATTTACAAATGATTGGAATTCATTATCATACACACTTTTATCTCAAATCGGATGTTTACGAAGCATTTGTGAATCTGGAGAAGAGTTTTCAACACAGTTCAGGATTTATAGTGTGACATTTTTTTACAAATCGATTCTATTATTTTTATGCATCATTCAGAATCGTTCATCCCAGCATCAAGATGCATCACAAAAAATATTATATTCCACTCCCCTAACTGTGATGTGCACAATACAATCACCATCACTATGATAAAAAAAACATATCATTCCACCCATCATTTGCTGTAGATCCCGACTCAATGCCACGGTCATTTCCCACGGGACATTTGTACTGATAAAATGTATTAAATGCAGGTCGCTTTGGATAAAGGAGTCTACTAACTTTACTTTGCTTTACTCTGGTTATTTACTAACGAATGTTGTAAACTACACTGCACCAAAGGGAATCTGTGAACTTAACTGTCCAACTAAAGAAATACTCAGCAAAGAATTATTATTTGTAGCTTAGATAAACAATTCAATTAAGAAATAAACTTACTGCTCAGTGTTGGCTGATGGTTAAGCATGAAATGCATGTCTGTTTCCTGTGTAATGTTTAAATTACTAGTAAATCTTTGCTCTGGTTGGGTGTAGCCATTTGCTAGTAGTGGGAACCGGAGAGAGCCTTCCCCGAACCCTCCTCTCATTAGGGGTGCTGGGCTGGCCTCAGCAGATAAGCCCTTTTCCCACTTTAGGGAGACCGAGAGGACTTTGTGGGCTCGGGATAAGGATTTAATTTGATTTAAACATAAAATGAAAATGGTGTTTTGTACATGGAGAGAAGGCCCAGCTCTCCATCATGTTGGTGGGTAACATTTAGAGATGTGCAGGGCTAAACAAGAACGTGCCTGCTCTTTTAAAATGTGGGCAACATTTCTAATTTTACAATCCAGACAAGACTTTGTTTCTTTATGACCTCTAAGTTTATCAAACGATCAAAATATGAGGAAAATATTTTATATTTTTGAAGGAAACACAAAACTAAACAATTTTTCAACAATATAAAAAAAAAAACAGGCTGAAAAAAATGTCCAGTGACAATAATTTTAGTTACAACATAACCATTGTATAGATAATCCCTGCCGAATGGGCCTGTCCCATTTGTCATAGATCGCACCTCTGTGGCTCTCTCCGCTCATCCTAGAACACCTTCACCAGAGTATTGAACTGCATTTCCCAGAGGCCCCGTACCTAGGTCTAATTATCTGCACAGGTGTTCCCACTTCTCTCCTCTATATAAACTGCCTTCTGACTCACACACTTTGCGAAGTCTTGTTCTGCCCCGGCTAACCTTACCAAGCGTTTATCTACTGTCTTTTGATTCCCCGTGTATTGACCTGTGACTGTTTATCGACTCCCGTCTCCTTGTCTGCTGCCTGCCTTGACCTTTGCCTGTTCTCGTTTGGATTTTGGATATTGCCGCCTGCCCTGATCTCTGCCTGGTATCGTTTATGCTCTTGGACTGCCGACTACTTTGTCTATGCTGTTTTCTGATTTCTGCCTGTTTGACTATCCTGAATAAACCACTGCAAATGGATCCGACTGTCTCTGACTCTGCATCACAGAAGACTTCGCCAACACAGGATCCAGCAGCTATGTATCGTCTTACTACTGAGGTTACATCTCAAGCGTCTGTTCTAGCTTCACACCAGCAACAACTCGTCAAGTTGACTGCGCTTACCGAACAGCTGGTGAGTTCCATGCAGACACTCACCGCACGTACCGCCGCACCAGCTACTGCCGCGGCAGCTTCGGATCAACCTATTCCAAGTGTGAGTAATCCATCCAACAATCCTCGGCTATCCCTTCCATACAAATATGATGGATGTCCCTCCAGATGTAAAGGATTTCTGTTGCAATGCTCAATATTTATCAATCAACAACCACAGTTTTACCGCACTGACGAGAGTCGCGTATCATTCATTTGCTCACTGCTGACCGGAAGATCTCTGGAGTGGGCAACGGCACTTTGGGAGGGTGGTCATCTATCATTTCCATCATATACCAGTTTCCTTCAACAGTTCAGAGAGGTGTTCGAACATCCCGCCGGTGGAAAGGAACCGGGCGAACTTCTGCTTTCGCTACATCAGGGCGGATCTTCGGCTGCAGATTACACTCTCTCGTTCCGCACTCTAGCCGCACAAACTGGCTGGGAGGATGGTCCGCTGAAATTACTCTATCGCAAGGGTCTCAATGTTGATCTACAGGGGGAATTGGCATGTCGGGATGAGGGGAAATCACTCAATCAGCTCATGGATCTGTCCATTCGTCTTGACAATTTGATGCGAGCTTGGCGAGCTCCGCAGATGCACAGAGTCACTGAATATCCAGCCGTTAGTCAAGAAACCGAACCCATGCAGATCGGCTACACTCGCCTAACGCCCGAAGAGAGAGAGAGAAGATTACGCAATCACTTATGCTTGTACTGTGGACAATCCAGGCACATGAGGGCAACCTGTCCTAAGCGACCCATCTCCCGAGATTCTGCTGCGATGAGTTCTCATTTCAGTTCTTCAAAATCCTTTGAACTTGATGTTACTATGTGTTTTGATAATGAGATGGTTAATACCACCGCTTTAATAGACTCTGGAGCTGCAGGTAATTTCATTGATCTGTCTTTCGCGAGAACTCATCATCTTTCTCTTCTTCCATGTAAATCCCGGGTGGCTGTGGCAGCGTTAGACGGGCGCGCGTTGGGAACAGGAGAGATCCAATACATCTCTCAAGAAGTCATCTTACACACCAGTACTCTTCATGCTGAACTCATTCAACTATTCACGATTGAATCCCCACGACACCCCATCATTCTTGGTTTGCCCTGGCTGGAGAAGCACAATCCCGTAATTTCATGGACCTAGAAGCAGATAACCCAATGGTCTAAAGCCTGTCAAGAAGAATGTCTGCACTCTCTTACCAAAATCACTCCAAATTCCATCCACTCTGAGAGTCCCGATCTGCCGAAGATTCCTGTTCAGTATCACGATCTTTCTCTAGCCTTCAGTGAGAGCCGAGCCACTCAACTTCCTCCTCATCGATCCCATGATTGTGCTATTGATCTCATCCCAGGAGCCACTCCCACACGAGGAAGAATTTTTCCTCTCTCAAAGCCCGAATCCGAAGCCATGAAAACTTACGTAGAGGAACCGCTTTCCAGAGGATTCATAAAACCATCCACCTCACCTGCTTCAGCCGGATTCTTCTTCGTGAAAAAGAAGGATGGAGGATTGCGTCCTTGTATTGATTACCGCAGCCTCAATGAGATCACCGTTAAGTTTCGCTATCCTTTGCCTTTAGTTCCAGCTGCCCACGAACAGCTACGTACCGCAAAGTACTTCACAAAGTTGGATCTGCGAAACGCCTATAATCTCATTCGGATCAGAGAGGGAGACGAGTGGAAAACAGCTTTTTCAACCACTACTGGGCACTATGAATATTACGTTATGCCGTTCGGGCTGGCCAACAGTCCTTCCGTTTTCCAGTCCTTTGTCAACGAGGTCTTCCGAGACATGCTCAATCAGAACCTCATCATCTACATTGATGATATACTTATCTATTCTGAGACTTTTGAAGATCACGTGAGAGATGTAAGAGCAGTGCTGCAACGCCTCATTGAGAACCAACTGTACGCCAAACTACAAAAGTGTGAGTTTCACCAAACACAGATTACCTTCTTGGGTTACATCATCAGTGCTGAGGGGGTAACCATGGACAGCGGCAAGGTACGAGCAGTTGTAAATTGGCCACAGCCCACCAATGTGAAAGAATTACAACGTTTCCTGGGCTTTGCGAACTTCTATCGTCAGTTCATTAGAAATTTCAGCATCACCGCAGCACCTCTCACATCCCTACTTCAAGGTGGAGGACATCGGTTAAAGTGGTCATCCAAGAGTATTGCAGCATTTCAACAGCTCAAGGAGAAATTCACTACAGCCCCCATTCTGCACCACCCATATCCTGAACTAGAGTTTATTGTGGAAGTAGACGCTTCCAATACAGGAATCGGGGCTATATTGTCACAACGGCATGGTAATCCAGCGAGACTTTTCCCCTGCGCCTATTATTCTCGCAAACTTACTCCAGCTGAACGCAACTATGATGTAGGTAACAGGGAACTTCTGGCAATGAAGGCAGCATTGGAAGAATGGCGGCATTGGTTGGAGGGAGCTCATCTGCCCTTCACGGTACTAACTGACCACCGTAACTTAGAATACATTAAGGCTGCCAAAAGACTGAACCCCAGACAGGCCAGGTGGTCCCTCTTCTTCACCAGATTTGATTTCAAGGTAACCTATCGCCCAGGCTCCAAGAATGGCAAGGCCGACTCTTTGTCTCGTCAGTTTGACAGCTCCTCTAGCCCTCTTTCATCTGATCCTATACTTCCTACGACACTTATTCTTGCTCTGGTACAGTGGGACATAATGACCGAAATTTCATCCGCACAGAGTGAGGAACAATCACTGCCTGAATGCCCTCCAGATCGTACCTACGTGCCTACCTGTCTACGCACACGAGTATTACAATGGGTGCACAATACTCCCAGCGCAGGGCATCCTGGGATCACAGCTACTACTCATCTTGTAATGAATCGTTTCTGGTGGTCGACGCTTCAGGCCGACGTGATAACCTTCGTGCATCAGTGCACCACTTGTAACATTTCCAAATCATCCCATCAGAGACCGGCCGGATTACTTCAACCACTTCCTGTACCACAACGTCCATGGTCGCACATTGCTATTGACTTTATAACTGATCTACCTCCCTCACAGAATTATACGACAATTCTGACTGTGGTTGATCGATTCTCGAAGGCTTGCAGATTCATTCCGTTGGCCAAACTACCCACAGCTTTACAAACAGCAGAGGCTTTAGTGCAACAGGTTTTCAGACTGTACGGATTACCTGAGGATATCGTATCAGATAGGGGTCCCCAGTTCACCTCTCGGGTTTGGCGTGCGTTATGTGGTCAGCTGAACATTAATGTCAGTTTGACGTCTGGCTATCACCCACAGTCCAACGGGCAAGTAGAGAGGTTAAATCAGGAGCTCACCCGCTTCCTACGTACATACTGTCATCAAAATCAGCAGGATTGGAGCCGTTTCCTCATGTGGGCCGAGTACGCCCAGAATTCATTGCGCTAACCTTCTACTGGCCTCACCCCCTTCCAATGTGTGCTAGGTTATCAACCCCCTCTGTTTCCCTGGTCTGGAGAACCCACGGATCTCCCGGCCATTAACGCTTGGCTACAGAGAAGTGAGGAGACCTGGAATAATGCTCACGTACACCTTCAACGAGCAGTTCGCAGAGTCAGAGAACAGGCTGATCGTCACCGGAGAGGGGGACCTAACTACCTTCCGGGACAATGGGTATGGCTGTCATCCAGGGACCTCCGTCTTCGTCTTCCCAGCAAGAAGCTAAGTCCTAGGTACGTGGGTCCATTTAAGATTCTTAGACAATTTACACCAGTCTCATACCGTCTAGCATTGCCATCCACTTACCGCATATCTCCCACTTTTCATGTTTCATTGCTCAAACCTGCCGGAGTTCCGAGTGGAGAGAGGGACCAGGACGAGGCTGCGGAGGCAAGCTCCCCTCCTATCATCATTGAGGGCGAGGAGGCTTACCGTGTAAAGAAGATTCTCGACTCAAGACGCCGAGGCAGGGAGCTACAGTACCTGATCGACTGGGAGGGGTATGGTCCAGAAGAAAGATCCTGGGTTAAATCACAGGATATACTGGATCCCGCACTTACCACCGAGTTTCATCAAAACCACCCCGCAAGACCTGCCCCCAGACCTCGTGGAAGACCTCGGCGCCGCACTGGTCCTCACTTCCGGAGCCGCTCGCAGGAGGGGGGCTCTGTCATAGATCGCACCTCTGTGGCTCTCTCCGCTCATCCTAGAACACCTTCACCAGAGTATTGAACTGCATTTCCCAGAGGCCCCGTACCTAGGTCAAATTATCTGCACAGGTGTTCCCACTTCTCTCTATATAAACTGCCTTCTGACTCACACACTTTGCGAAGTCTTGTTCTGCCCCGGCTAACATTACCAAGCGTTTATCTACTGTCTTTTGATTCCCCGTGTATTGACCTGTGACTGTTTATCGACTCCCGTCTCCTTGTCTGCTGCCTGCCTTGACCTTTGCCTGTTCTCGTTTGGATTTTGGATATTGCCACCTGCCCTGATCTCTGCCTGGTATCGTTTATGCTCTTGGACTGCCGGCTACTTTGTTTATGCTGTTTTCTGATTTCTGCCTGTTTGACTATCCTGAATAAACCACTGCAAATGGATCCGACTGTCTCTGACTCTGCATCACACCATTACCCACACTTGCTGTCTTGGCCACCTGAGAGCGTGTGCATGCGACAGGAAGTAAATGCACATGTCCCAGGTCTGAAAAATACCAAAGCTCAGTGCCCATAACGCACATTAAATCCCTACGCACATTAAATCCCCTTTGGAGAGATATTTGAGGCTAAGCATAACCCATGATTTATCATGTTTAGACCCTCATGTGCCCCAAAATTGTTAGATTTCGTGGAAAACTTTCCAGTTAAATTATTAGTGACAGAGCTAAACAATTGCTGTGTTCCCATCCAAACGTGAAGCGAATCTTTAGAAAGTTAGCAAACAAAATGTGAATTAGGTGCGTTTCCAACATGTTATTTGAGCGGATGACGGTGGTATTGGTAAACTAGTAACCAACAGTGAATATAACACCATCAGCTGAAACAGCCGATTAGTCACATGGGTTTAATGTTCGCTATGTCAGAATCTATTTGGCAAATGCGTTCCATCATCTTCCATTATTCGCATTAACTCTTTTTCGCACAAGTCAAAAATGAGCTTGTTGTATGTGCGTAGCCTACCAGCCCGTTCTCATCCCAAGGCGTCATACATGTGACGCTTTTGACATTTCGTCGAAATCTTACGCACATGGCATCCTTTAGCGTCAATATGAGACGCAGAACCCAAAGCGTCATACAGGTGACGCTTTTGACATTTCGTCTAAATCCGACGCGCAGATCCCAAGGCATCATAACCGTAACCCTACCCCAGACCTAAACCTACCCATAACAGTGCGTGTTATATTGACGCTAAAGGATGCCATTTGCGTAAGATTTCGACGAAATGTCATATGGCGTCACCTATATGACGCCAAAGGATGAGAATGTGTTGAGCCTACATATGATGGCTTTTTGAACAGCTGAGAACTCGCGAAGAGCTTATAAAATGTGTGAAGTAGTCAAAACAGCGGCAAATCCCTCTGTCACACACAAACGAAGATCTGTTGCCAGGAGACGCGGTTCTGATGCCTGTGATCTCAGGGGTTAGTCTTCCACCGTTAATCGATGCGTATGGTCGTCTGGCGGAAGCTAGTGATTAAAGTTTATAAAGTTTTAAATGTGGGTATTTTCCTTACACAAACACATGGCTTCATTTCAGAAGGCCTAAAAGTGGAGCACCTTTATCATGGATGGATGCACTTTTTTTGGCTTCAAATTTTCTCCAGCTATTCACTGCCATTATAAAGCTTGGAAGAGCCAGGACATTTTTTTTATATAACTCTGATTGTATTCGTCTGAAAGAAGAATGTCATATACACCTAGGATGGCTTGAGGGTGAGTAAATCATGGGCTAATTTTCATTTTTGGGTGAACTATCCCTTTAAAGACATACATCATTCTTATGAAAATACCTGAGAAAGCTTGATGAACACAGATATATTATCGCTATCATGTGTTTGTCTTCATGTTTCATCAGTCAAACATATTTGCATGTTATTATATCCATATAAGGCATTTCCTGAAACATCATAAGTTTAATAATTCTACGAATCTCACTTGTGGACTTTCTGCACGAAGTATATAAATCAGGGCTTCTGATATGAATGAAAAAGATATGACATGAGAGTGTTTAGCGCTCCATATCGCTATCATCTCCCCATTTTGGGTAAAAATGGAAAAATAATACTAAAGTACTTTGTAACGTACTTTACTTAAGTAGTTTTAAAGCAAATTACTTATTTACTCTTACTTGAATCATATTATTTTTCAGTACTTCTACTTGTACTCAAGTAAATTATTACTTAAGTAGCAATACTTTTACTTAAGTACATTTTTCAGCACTCTTTCCACCACTGGTGATGGGCAACATCGTGACTATGATGAGAAAAAAATGGTTTTAGGGTCGCATCTTCTGACATCATGTCCCTTTTTTGGTTCGTTTACATGTCTTTGGTCAATGTTGTGTTCATATTTCATTCGAACCCTACCAGAGTTCATTTGGAAGCGAGTTCACGGTCTCAGTCCGGTTGTTCAGATGGCAACGTTCACATTTATTCAAATGAACAGCACTAACAGAGCAATCGCAGGGTTAATTTTAATCAAACCAAACATGCCAAGTGTGAACACACCGTGAATCTTTTGCCACTTGTGGCTTGAAGAGTCAGACGGTATGTGTGTCTACAGCTGTGTGCATTGAAGCAGGCTCACAATAAGGTAATGACTGCAGCATAGCAATCCAGAGTTAATGTCAATCTGAATTACCCTCAGTTTGACCTGTGGTCTGCCTAGTGAATGTGCGGGTAGTTTTCAATGCACTTCTGCACCTGCTGTTTATTATAGTGATGCTCAAACTAAAGAGGTCATTCCAATTCATTTAGAAACCTCAAAGGAATGACTGCCATACATAGATCTGTCTTCAACTACAGGCACTTTTGTGTCCTATTAGGTGGACCATTATTTAAACAGACTACCCTTGTCCTAGGCTTTCGATCCTAACCTATGAAAATCCATTAATAAAAATATTATTAAATCTATGATGACCTAAAGAATAGAGTGAAATTGACATTTCCGTATCGACACTTTAATAATTGTGTGCTAATTATTAACATCAGTTACTTCTGAATGTGTTTTAAATGTATATCACCGCAAATTAAGACTGCATTACTGTAGCTCAAACAGTAGAGCATTGTGCTAGCAACAACAAGGTTATAGGTTTGATTCCCAGGTAATGCACAAAGTATACTATTTGAATGCATGAAATAAAATAAAAGGTATACCTTCAATGTAAGTTGCTTTGGATAAAGGCATCTGCCAAATGCCATATTGTAAATGTGACATTTCATGAGTGATGTTATAATAATAATTTGTTACATTTATAGTGCTTTTCTCAGCACTCAAAGCACTTACATAGAAGGGGGGAATCTCCTCAACCATATATATTTGTTTATATATAGTTATATTTGTTTCATTGTCAGTAATAGTGGTCTGTTGGCCACAACAAATATTGGCCCTTTTTCTCATTTCTTTACAAGTGATATTTTTTTTTTCCTTTTAGGGTATACAATTATCCCCATATGATATCTGTTACTCTACCAAACATCTCATGAACCTCACGCAGAGATAACGTGATTAGCCATTAAGAGACTAGACGATACTAGTCGCCTCAGCCAAGCTCAAGACATTAACACCGCTATGACACCCCCTGCTGAGAAACTTCTCTCTCCACCACATGCAACTCTATTAATGCGAACAAAAGAGATAGAAGAAAAAAGGAAAACTGTGTTTCCAGGATAACTGACTATCCATTGACTTAATGCGATTTTTATAATCACACTATACTAATGTCCTCGACTTACCCTGGAAACCCCCATCCTCCCCTCTTGACGTACAACAGTTATAAACTAAAATGCAATTTGTTCCTGTGCTTTAATTGAAATCTTCAGGGTAGCTTTGGTCACCTGCCAAATCTACTCATTTATGATGACTGAACCTTGTTCAGGAAATGGCTTGTTTTCTACAAAACCAACCAAATAATGAAGCAGATGTCAACAGCCATAAAGCCCCAAGAGATAGGCATAAAAGAGCCTGTTTGATGGAAAGCATATCACCCTGGCTCAGGCACACGTGACCAGTATCTTGACATTTACTTAGAAGGTTTCCTGGTTACCACTTTGACACTCAGAAACAGAGTAAAATCACATCTCAAGCTAAGGGAAGGGCTAAACATCAAAAAATGGTAGTTATTTGTCAGCAGAGATAGAGTAAACTATACATTTTATACTTGGATGAGATTAGTGTGTCAGTGTTAGTGAGGCTGGACACTCCTTTTGGTCAAGGCAAGAGCACTCTTTTATGTACCATATCTTCGATAGGTCTCGTCTTTCTGCCTGTGATTTTAGTGCTCCACATATAACTAAGTAAATATTGATTTTTCCATCCAGACTGTTGTCTGTAGAATCTACTTATTAAGACTGGGGCAGACTCTTAATAAGATCTGTCTGTAAAACCGTCATGGTATTGAACATGTGGAGGAGGCTTGTCATATCCGCTGTCTTAAATTAAAATAGCATGAAATGTGAAAATGTGTTTGTTCCTGAAATGATTCAAATGAATTCAAAAATTGCAAATGAATGGCTTGAGTGATGTATGAAAGTACGAATGATACAAGGTAGAGACCATCGGTTTTAGGTCTTTAAGAATAATACACATCCCTACAACATAATCAGATTTTTCTGATTGGATTATTCCTAATTTAGCTCAGTAGACCCTCTCAGTATCAAACTAAAGTGAAACAGACAATCAGAGACTGCGAGCAAGTTTAATGAATAAATGGATATTACATTTAATGAATAAATGCATGTGATCACATTTAAAATTGGACATAATATTATGTGCCATTTATATAATCTAAACCTATACATATACTGTGATACACAGAATACATTATCTGAGAGGCTATTTGAGAAGTTATGCTGCACAATTTATTGAGAACATATACAGCAGACTCTTAAAGGGGTCATATAATGCCATTTTTGTACAAGCTAATATGATTCTTTAGGGTCTAAATTAAAAGTGTGTAATATAATTTAATTAAAAATTCTCATTAGTATAGTAAGAAAACAGTTATTTTACCTGGTCAATAACAGCTCTGTTTTCAGCACGCCGTTTCAGTGCATATGCCTTGAAATGATCATGAGCTGCGCTCACTCCGCCCCTCTGTTCTGTGCGTACACGTTTGTATGTAACACAATAACACAATAACCATAACGCGTTGTTCATTATAAACGTGGGACTATGAATTATATTGAGAACGTCGTACATAGAAAACATGCCGTAATGTACCCTGAGTGTAAACCTTAGACTCATTCATCGTGAAGCGTGCAAGCGATTTGCAAAGATATAAATATTAATATAAAGGTTCATAAAACGTTACACTCACTTCAGTTGTTCTAGAGGTTCAGCAGGAACACGAATAGCTGGTACCGATCCTTTATTCAGGAAGCTTCTTAGCAAAACCAGCTTTATACTGACCCTCGTTTATAAAGCAGTCTGCTGAGAAATGATTCGCGCAAACATGAGAGCATTGACGTTGCTTGTGGGGAATATTCCCTTCGAAAACAAACTCAGCCACTGCGTCTTCAGCGGTTCGGATTCAGGAACATTAAAATGACTGCTGTGTTCGTTATTACACCCAAGAACAGAACACCAATCGCTTAGACGCCATTCTGCTCATAGACAGTGCTCCAGCATATCAACAATGACCGCGCCGGTCCGCGCAGACTATGATTGACAGCTGGCTCACGAGCGAGGGCGGTTCTGTGTTGAAACCCGGCTGTCAATCAACAATCGCGGGAGGGGCGTCCGACCGTGTGACGTCACACGGTCGAACGGCTCGATTTGAGGCAGGGGAAAACATATAAGGAGATTAAAACAAAAACACTGGATGGATTTGTATCATTATATGATGGTTGTGTACAGGCACTGCCAACACACAATTCAGTACAATCAACTTGAAAAAGTGCATGTACCATTATATGACCCCTTTAAAATAATAAGTGTAGACTGTGGCAGAGTATCAAGCCTTACTGTGATGGAGGATAATCTGTAACTCTTTTCTTTTCCCTGCAGCCAGCACGACTCAGATGACGCGAAAGCCTCTCTGCATTTAAAGCAGCAGCTCAGCTCAGCTCAGCTCAGCTCAGCTCTGGGGTACACTAGAGATTCTTTGTTGGTTGGTGAATCAAGGACTGTGAAAAGTTCAACTCTTGGACCCTGATCGCACTTGGTATTAACATTCGCCTTGGCTCATCCAAATTGTTCAGTGCCAAATACAGCTGTAAACGTGGTCTGAAGCATTTTGTGACCAGATCTCTCAAAACACAGAGGAAGTCAGAAACACATGACCAAATCACATTTATAGTGTAAACAATAATCTGTCTTGTTGCACCCAAAGAACAGTGAAAGACACCAACTCACCCATCAGTCAACCTTTGAGTTAAAACAGACATTTTAGCCTTTTCCAGTATGTGGCAAAGAACCACCTAGGATCAGCTGAGACAAATGTTAACAGGTGATTTTTTGTTTCCAACGGAAAAATGATAATCGATACAGAAATATTAAAATCTTATTATTATCTCATACTAAAACATATTAAAATCTTCACCGAGGTGTTAATGATAAAGTGAGTGTATGATGTTAAGCCCTATTCAGATGGTAATTGTTCCTCATGGGGTCGTAAGGTATTTTCAACATTTACAGGGGCTAGTCTGTGATTTTATTGCTGTCCGAATCCAGAATGTCAGTGTTTTTATCTCACCATCCACATACAAATCCCCCCCAGAAATACCTTCTGTTTTTTTAGACAAACACCAAGGTTGTGTGGGAATTGTATTGCTGTCCGAATCCACATCTCTGAGTTTGCAAGAAGAGTCCAATTCAAAATTCACTGTTATCCTTTTTAACCTCTGCAGAGCACCATATAATAACTGTAGCCTTTCTCTGTAATTTGCCATTTTAAAATATTACATACAATTATATACATTAAAAAAAAAAAACCAAACAGCTTTATGTTTACCTCATGTAACTAAAGGGCTACATTAACTAATTTCCCTATTTCCACATTTTTTAAATGACACATCATTTTGAGATAAAATGCAAGACACAAAACAATTTCAACTATAGCGCATCTATCTTCCTATTATTAAAAAAGGAGATTTAAATAATCAAATAATAAATAGGATATCATTTTCTTATTATTAAATTAAATATGAATTTATTCTTATTACTCAAAGCATATGAAATTTTATTTACAGCAGACTATCATGCGACTGACCAGGGCCGAGTTTCCCGATAACGTTGTCTCTTAGCGCGCTACGAAGACTCTTAAAGTATAACTTAACTGAAGGTATACCATTTCTAGGCGTGTTCCCCGAACTATACCTTAGAAAGCTGCTTAAGATATACCTTCTTACGTGCGACGTTACCGGGTGCTGTCCGTGGCGATGGTGCTGAATCTGTTGATATCGATGACTCGAGAATCAATTATTCTCTCGTGCAGGGGCTGTTTATGTGAGAAAGCGCTGTTCTTTATAAAAGAAGCACTTCAGAAATAGTTGAAATTGCATTTACTAGGACTCATGGGATATTATAAAAAATAATCCAAACTATAACAGCCTATAGGCTAATAACCTTACCTACATATTTTAAAATTGTATCATGCTGCCATAATAACCATTTAATTTTTTTATGTGCTTTCTTCTCTTTCCCATTTTTGTTCGCTGAGGTGAGCTGCGATGAAATATTGTTCTTGTAAATACTTTCAAGCATTTCTTTAATACAAGTGTAGCCTACGTCACATAGGCCTCGTTTACACTGTCAGTGAAATGTGACCCAATTCCGATTTTTTACTCGTATGCGACACAGATCGGATGTGTTCTATGACAGTGTAAACAGGAAAAAAACGCATGCATTCGGATATTTCGAGATCGGTTTCAGGCCTCGTTCATATGTGGTAATAAATCAGATGTAAATCGGATATGCGACTGTCATGTAAACAGGCAGATCGGATTTTCTGAGGCATTAAGCCGCCTTTCCACTGCACACGACAAACGACAGCCGTTGGACCGGAAGTTATTCATTTCCAATGGAGAGTCGCACGGGAGCTGCGGGGAGTTCCGATCATATGCGTATGCGGAAAATTCATATCCGATTTGAGCTTTGGATCCGTTGAAATATCTGAACTTCTGCGGCTAGACCGTATGCGACCGGCCGACCGGATGTGATGTATTCTATGAGCGTGAGGCTAGAATTACCAATATTTCAACTCTTTAATGTTATTCTGTAAACGCTATTTCTGTAAAATGTCGGTTATTAATAATTATGGCAGAAGAAATATTTTATAATTATTAAATCAATATTTATATTGATTAGCTCTGTAAAATCTATTGTTTTTATTGTAGATGTATTGAGGGTCATTTGTTTTGTGTGGATATATTCATGCATGCAGTGCATTCATTACATTCATCATTAATTTTACCATTGTGAATAGGCGAGGGTAACGGTTGCTTCACGACCAATTTCAAAGTTCCGTGCGACTGACACTAGGGGGCGAAATGCGACAATCGAATACGAATGTCGTGTGCACTGGAAAGGCGGCTTTAGGCTGCGTCTCCACGGTTTAGTGACGAGAGAAACTCCGACGCGCATCTGCGGATGGACGGATGGCCCGACGAAACATTGTGTCGTCGTAGGAGAGGAATGTGGACACACGTTGACACAACATATCAAAGGTTGGCTTGCTCATCCTAAAATTTCGGACCCACTGCTCCTCGTTAAAGCCCGCCACGATCTCATGAAAGTGCGTTTATTGCACGATTTTTTTTCACGTGGCATTTACGCCAAAAATAGTTTTTGCGTGCATGATACGCACTTTATGGCGTTTAATACGCACGTTTACAGTGCGTATCATATGCAAGCAAAAACTATTTTTGGCGTATAAATGGCATGAGAAAAAAAAAATTTGTGCTATAGATACTCACTTTTATGAGATCGTGTTGTATGTTCCCACCTGTCCTGAGATCTCGCTGCGCGTTCGTCCATCTGAGCAAGAAGACCCCTTTAAACATGCGCGATGTTTCAGTCAAGTGTAAACACATGACTCGGATATGGGTCACAATTTAAAGAACGTGTAAACGGACGGTAAAAAAAAAATCGGATATAGGCAACAAATCAGAATTGGGCATCAAGACCTGCAGTGTAAACGAGGCCTTAGCTACGGTGCTCGGCAGTGATCAAAAAGGATTTAAAGGTGACCTATAATTCAAAATTGAATTTACCTTGGTATAGTCAAATAACAAGAGTTCAGTGCATGGACATGACATAGAGTGAATCTCAAACTGGACTGTTTTGGCGTTCTCATTTAATTCACGTTTATGAAAAACACCCCTGAAAAACGGTCGGTTCTCCACACAATACCGACTGTGACGCAATAGTCGGGATCATTAATATACGCCTTCAAATATTTGCATAATGCCAGCCCTCAATGCCAGGCGGAACTGCGCAGCCGAAGCATGGCAGTTGCTCAGTGTGGATGTACACATGAACACAAAAGTATTTTTTAGTTCCTTCATCTGAGCCTCTGAAGAAACAATGGGTCAATTTTATTTTCTCTGGAAATTTCCAAACATTTCACCGAGTGTTTCCTCAACTTGGGCCAATACAGAGCTGGCCTCGGATCGAGCTACCAAGCAACACTTTCTGATGTGTAATTGTTCAAGTTCAGACAGGTAATCTTTCTCTCAAAATCGTTCAATACTGTTTATGCATCAGTAAGTCAAGCCAGTGACTAAAATATCAGCTTCACATCGTTTCTTTTAGTAGGATGAAAATAATCGTATTTAAATTGTGAACAAATTATATACAGAAAGCGATCAAAGAACAATCTTTCCACACAGCGCGAGTTTATCTGGACACTTGCCAAACTCGTTATGAAATCAATGACGCACGTTACTGCACAACGAAGCTCTTACTGTATTTACATCATCGTGTTTGCATTGGTGAAAGCAGAGAGAGTGCAGAAACTGCTTTGCAATGATAAGATCTTCATTCTCGCGATCAACAGACTGTCATCTGCTCAATGCATGGCAACATTTTATGTGATGGGAATAGATCTAAATACTTTAAAAACATCTCACGACTGTTAATTTCGATAGCTGTTATAGTAAAAACGTATAATAGGCTAGGAAAAATGCCATTTATTTCTAAATTATGAATATTTTTTATCTAAAAAACATACTAACATTATAAGGGTAACCCAGGAAACATTATAAAATAATAAAAAAAAACATTCTAGGGCACCTTTAAACAGTGAATTTTGAATCTCTTCTTGTAAACTCAGAGATGTGGATTCAGACGGCAATTAAATTACCACACGACCTGTTTGTCAAAAATCAGTAGGTACTAATTTGGACAGAGATTTTTACGCGGGTTGGGTGAGAAAAAACACTGATATTATGGATTCGGACGGCACTAAAATAACCGACTTACCCCTGTAAATGTTTAAAATACCGTACGAGCCCATGATAAACAATATTAGCGTCCGAATAGGACTTAACTGACAGTAGCCTATGCTTTCACTGGCCTTTAAAAGCGCTCTTTAATTAAAATAAATTTATAAAATTTTATTATATATAATAATATAATTAAAATTCTAACAACAATCAGTGTAATGACAATTTTATTCTTTGCATGAAAACACTTGAATTGGCCTAATTGAACACTGTCTGGGTGTATTAAAACTTCAGAATTATATTCATATAGACCTTTAACAGTGATAAGTAAAGCTAAGAGTGGTCCAGACCAACCTTCCGAACGTATGACTTACAGAAGGTATACTTAACTAAGAGCGTTTCGGGAAACACGTATTAACGATAAGGTACAGCTTAAGGTGTAACTTAAGAACGACGTAGCGTTAAGAAGGTTTCGGGAAACTCAGCCCATGTAAGTTCCCCAGATCACAAAACTCGCTCCACCACCATGAATAAATTGCCATCCGAATGCATGAGTTTTATCACTGAGGTGCCATGCAAATTTATTTTTACAGATGTCCAAATAAGAAACATTTAAAACATCCAAATGGGGCTTTAGTGTAAAATTGTCTTAGATTATTTTTGCCATATTCAAAACCCATAAACTCAGGAACATATTTCACATATTGTGTGGATTTCAGTATGTGTCTGTATAGCTTTAGTTCTATCTTTATGCTACTGTAGTGTATGGTACTCCTAAACAATGACAAAATGAAATGAATTAAAGCAATCTACTACAAAAACAGAGAAACAATATTTGATAATGCATCTTGCAATGAGGATATGCCAATTTTGTAAACACTTTACAATAAGATTAACATTAGCATTTATTAATCTTAGTTATTATTAATTTCAACATTTACTAATACGTTATTAAAATCAAAGATTGTAATTGTTAACATTAATTAATGCACTGTGAACTAACATGAACAAACAATGAACGGCTGTATTTTTATTAACTAACATTATTAAAGATTAATAAATACTGTAACAAATGTATTGCTCATTGTTAGTTCATGTTAGTTAATACATTAACTAATTTTAACTATGAACCTTATTGTAAAGTGTGTTACCCAAATTTTTGTTTAATCAAAGAAGTATTCCTTTGCAACTTCCTGTTCCGATAGAAAATACGTAATTACATGAACAAAACCTGTGCTCATCAAGGCAGTTCATGGGTCTTTAAACTAACATCTTTGTTAAGTAATGTCACTGGGAAAAGACTATGCATCCTAGCCTCGACGGGATCATCGGCTAACAACAATGGTCTGTTTTCAAACAGCAGAGATAGAAGAGCATCCAGTCATCTTAATGACCTTTGTAATCTAAATGAAATAGAATGTAGATTCAGAAGCAACCTTTTAATCGTTGTTCGATTTATTGTTTTTTATTATCACCTCCTCACAAAAGAACCTAATTAATTACCTGCCTTTTGGCTTGTCATCTTGTTTCTCAGGGAAATGAAATGCCCTCTGCAACATTAACACCATGGTTACCAAACATTAGTGGCAGTTATTTTAATTGAGCGAGAGAAGAGTCCTTTTAGTGACCAGTCTTCTCTGTATCTGACTTAAGATGAAGGAAGCTTAGAAAAATGAAAGCGCTCTGATAGATCCATGATTCCACTTGGCATTTCAAATGCAATTTCAGGTGTAATTATCAAAAATGTGTGCACTGCTGTGACCTGACACCTGGGAGGAGCCATTATGTGCAGAAACATTGTCTGGTTTCCACTGCTTTTTACTATCCCTGAGGTGCATAAAGCATTCCAGCAGCAGCTGGCACGGGCAGTTGGCTGTTGTGCCAAGAGATCGCAGAAAATGTGTGCTCATAGATTTTACAGTTCACTGTGCTGCTGCAGACTGTCCCAGAGAGCAGACCTTTTGATGTTGGAAGAGTTCAGGGGGCAACAGAGCAATTGCAGCCGTATGTGGCTGAGAAGAAGTTAAGTATTTAAGAGAGCTGCCCACTGAAGCATTAAATGCACCTTTGACATCTGAGTAACCTCAGAGCTGTGTGAGATGAAAAAGTTGTAACCCCATCACTCTCATCTCCATGTACAGGGCATTAAACACAGAGGTCTGCAAAAACGCACAGTTGGATGAATTTGTTTTATATGCCAAGATGTGCGTAGCCACAAACGAGTTACAGCAACATTGGCTCAGCCAATTCCATTAGTTTAGGGAAGGGGGACTGAACAATAGCATATGGGGGGAGTGAAACCTCTTTGGAAAAAAAAAAATCACTATTTTTCCAATTCCATTTGGAGACACTTCACTTTACATTTTGAAAATAGCTTGTATAATAACAAAAGTGTTTCTCAGTCAACACATAATCAAGCACACTGACACTATACACTAGATAAAATCAGAGACATGAAACTGCACATATGGTGAGGATATAGTGTGTTTTGTCTTAAACAACCCTGGATAATTAAAGCCAAGTCAAGTCACCTTTATTTATATAGGGCTTTTTACAATACAGATCATTTCAAAGCAGCTTTACAGTGATAACAGGAAAATAATGCAACAAAGTTTGTTTCTGCTGTACAGCTGATCTAGAAGAAAATAGCGTCATAGTCCAGCTTAAGTAAGTTCAGCGATGGTTAATTTTTGTTGTAAAAAAGTTATAAATTTAGTTAATTAATACATATAGCCTCTCTGGAGAAAACAGTTATGTCATCGTCCAGCTCAGTTCAGTTCACATATAATGGTGGCAGATCAATAATATTGTTGAATATTTAGTGTCCCAACTAAGCAAGCCAAAGGCGACAGTGGCAAGGAACCAAAAGAGATAGAATGGAGCAACATGACATCATGACTTTGCGTAAACATACACGCCACTTTCAAGTCAAGTGGCGTGTTATCTATACGCATTTTGAGCTATCCGCGTGTATGTCCACGCCGAAATCTTTTGCGCATATGTCTACGCCATTAAATGTCCGAGTGATTCCGCGTGTATGTGTACGCCGTTAAATGTCCGAGCGAAACGAAGCAAAATCTATATCTACATCTGTGGAGCGATATTTCTTTTCCTAGGATGGTAGGAGAACACTCATAAATGGTATTAACCCCAGTGACGGGTAGGTTTAGGGACGGGGTTGGGGTAGGTCATATATCTATATATATATATATAATACAGTAATATAACGTTAAATCAAAGGCGTTGATAAACACGCTGAAAAGCGATTATGCGTGTTGATAGCACGCCAAAAATGGAAATACGAATTGGCGTGTCATACATACGCCATTTCATGAGATCAGTCTGAATGGAGAGACAAAAACCGTGCAGAAACCAGGCTCAGTCGGGGGTGGGGGGGTGGGGGGCCAGTTCTCCTCTGGTCAACGAGCGAACAGTGTATGATTATGATTCAGGCAGCATTATAGGTCAGAAGTCTGATTGGATTGGAACATTCAGAATAATTCCACAATCTGGAATTCCACAATCTGGCATCTGACATTAGCAATTTGATTTAATTTCTTTAATAATACACACTAATGAAGGTAGAGAACATGCTCAATTTATGTTTACCAACAAAAAGCTAATGGAAAGCTCGGCTAAAAATATGCAATACATTGCCTTTCACATCATGTTTTATTAATCTTTGTCTTACTGTTGTCAGTATTTTCAGTTCACATTTTATGTGTGGGTATCATATTTCTTCACCCTGTATCTATGTTCTAGGTTTTTTGTTCTAAGGTGACCTTAGGTTCTAGAAAGGAACTATATACATAAAACAATTCCCAATCTTGCAGGTTGTTCCTGAAAGCTGTAGGTTGTGCAGGAACCAGCAGACCACAGTGATATGGCATATTTTACTAGGACTATACACTGTCACTTCACCTCTTGTACCTGCATTTTTGGATATATGCCCATGTATAATGCTGTTCTCCATCACTTCATGAACACAGCCAGTAGGAACAGTTTATCTGTTTGCAAGCTCTCTGGATCTTGCAATGCTGCAGTTAAATGCTGCAGGATAATTACTATAGTCTGCCTTGTGAAACTTTCTTATATAATATCTAAAATGACACAATCAATTTGATAGGTTACTATATATTTGAGGAGTGATACTTCGCTCAATGAGATTTCAGCAAGTCCAGGGCTCCCTCATAAAAGCGATGAGCCAACTACCAATGGGAGAACAGAGAGCCATCTGCAGACTGATACAGTTGGATATACCATGGCTGAGTAAGACCAACTAGAAGCCACTAGCTCAGAGACTAATCCTCTGTGATTTCATCACTTAATGTGAACGCAGCATAGAGTAACCTTTTACTGCATGTGGCTTTGTCATGCCTGGCTAGGACAACGTGTAAAATACCAAGAACACCAATAACTATTAAGATAACTATAATGATAACTATATTAGTGACCACACCAACTGGCGATACAGTCCTGTTTATTGTAAGTGTGCTCTGCTGTAATGCCGTCTGCTGCTTTAAATGCTCAAGCTCGTTAATGCCAAATGAATTCTGATTGGCCCAGGTAACAGGGAACGTTCTTAGAAATTTGTCTAATGTTCTGGCCAGGTTCTCTCAAATTTTTCAAATTCAGTCTTCCAGTAGCATTAATATAACGTTCTTTCAAAGTTATCTGGCCTTTTATAATGTTCTCAAAATGTTATCACAAAGAAAAAAACACTTTAACATTTTTTTTAAATGTTACTACTTATTTCGGAATGTTCAGAGAACATTCAAAGATAACGTTCCCAAAATGTTTGCAGAATGGAACATTCCCTTTGACGTTTGCATAACAAAAAAAAAAAAAAAAAAACATGTTCTAAAACATTTACAAAAACATTTTGAACGTTCAGAGAACATAAATAGAAAATATCAGAAATAACTTTCTCATAACTTAATGGGAAAAATATAAACATAATACATATTTTTATTAGCTAGGTGATTGGCTCTTTGTTTTTATCTTTCGTCATCTGGAAAAATGTTCTGAAAAAGATTCCAATGATATCATTGATCTGTGTCATTATCATTATAGTTGTGGTGTGGACTTTATTCTCACAGAATTAGAAGAACAATTATTAAAACTTTAATTTGCATCACTGGTGTGAACAGGCCTTAAGGCTTAATCAGGATTCTATAATAAACCTATATAATTTGTATTAAGAAATTTCAATACTCATGGCACAGCACTATGTCAGTGTATTCAGTAGCTAGGTAAACTGAATTGCAAGTGGTTAGTGAATATTACACACTTTTCCTGAAATATTTTATGTGGTGCAATTGTTGTTTAGTGAATTAGCATGGGGTCTATGTATTGAGAATTGCCCTATCAGCCCTTAATCTGGAACCAAGCAGAGATATTGACTAACACAGGAAGTCATCCTTCCCTACACGTCTGACATCAGCCTTGTTTGTCTTTCACCATATGCCGCCCACTCCAGAGATACAATATGTCAGTGACAAACACTGGGTCTTATTTTAATACAGCAAGTTATTAGCTGCTTATATTCTCCATTTAATGACTTTTTTATGTTATTTTACTTGACAAACTGGCTACTGTTTATTTCATCCTTAATCCTTAGTAAATTGTTCATCCTTAATAGGAAAGTTCAGAATAGCTAGGGTAGACTTCTGATTACTGTCTGAATTCCCAGGTCTAGTAACACATTTGCAGCATTTTGATTAATGTTGAACACAATTATCCTCACTGGACATGCAGGTCAAACATGCGGGTGGCTCAGATGCCATGGGAGTAGCACACATACACTTTATTTAATCATCATTAAAAAGGGAGGATAAAGCTGGATAATTCACATTTCATTTTAGATGTAAGATGTGTGTCAAATAAAAAATGTACAAAATTTAACATTTTAACAGTTCAATTCTGTCATGCATTTGGACATGTTTGACGGTCATAATTCAGAGAAGATATAAGAAAAATCAAATGGGTTATAATTGCTTTGAAAAGTAAAAAAAAAAAAAAACCTGACACAGTAGAATAGATTCAGAAATTAAGTAAGTAAGTAAGTAAGTAAATAAAATATTTTGACTTAGCATTTCTTGCCACTAATTTGCCAATATGACTGATCAGAAGAGTTTCAGGGTTTTCACAAAATAAGCTGCAGTCATATATGCATGTGGGTTGGTATTAGGGATGAAATAGTATTGCTGAAATAGTATAAATTTAGCCTCAAAAAAGTAATGTAAATAAATAAAGAACTTTTTTTCTGTTCTCCACTGAAATATTTTCTGTTTATCTTTCTGGATTTCTTAAATTTTGATTGAGAATTCTCTGGGCTTCTCACAAAATTCTAGAACGGATCTCTGTCCTAAAATCATTTCTATGCATCACAAGAAAGCAGTTGACTTGACAAAGGCTGAATTGCCTATAGTAAAAGTGACTCTGAACCAGACTTTCATTTGCTCACTTGGGTCTATCCTATACACCAGTACACGTACACCTTCCTTTTTTTACTAAAGTATTGTGCTGTTTCTCCCTCCAGTCAATCTTGTGTTACTTTTTCCCACTGGTTCTCAAGAATACACCATCTGAGCTATATCAGGCAAAAGGCCCATGAATGAAAACAACCTTAGGGTGCTGATAACACAGTTGGCTTACCTGATCCCAGGGACAGATGATTCCTCCAAAAAACATAAAGAGGTAACCCATGGCAACCAGGCAGGCCCAGATCACCAAGGAGAAAACATGGAGCAGCTTCTTGAAGACGGACTCGATGCAGACCAGAACAAAGATAGTGAGGAAAATAGCCAGCGCAGTGGGGACAGTGATTACAAAGGCGATGTGATCCTTGATATCCTGCGGAGAGATTGCAGTGTTACAAAAAGACCTTTAACTCCACCTTCCAACTGCACCTGCATGACAGCCACTAGATAATAGTTTATCAGATAAACTAGAGACTGCCTATCAACTCAAAACCCCACAAATTCTACCTTCAAACTGAGGGACTGAGCAGTGACCTTTGCTGGTTAATTTGTTTCCCCTATAGGTTACACAGTGTCCCTGTTACTATTAACAATACACAGTGGTTATAACAACAGATATAATGTATAATTATAAGCAGCGGCACAAAATAATTACACATTAAGTATATTAAATGTAGGTTATAAATAATAATCATTACTTATGTCTGTAATGCACTTACACGTTTTCTCCAGTATTGCTACACTGGTGTACTGTATGTACTGAAATTTGGTATTGTAGCACTACATCATTGTGGTCTCTCTTGGATTAGTCTCAGCCTCCCACGGACCGTTGGCTGAACGTCTGATGCATATGGCACACGTTTCTGGAAACACTTCCTGAGTTTCGAAGTCGCGATCTGATTGATTGAATTCTACAGGATGTCCGGGAGACGAGTATGTCGTGTTCCCTTTCGAGGGAACTCGAACTGCGTCGGTGACGACACTAGGGGAACGCCCTCAAGCGTAGCGCGTCTGAATTCATGAATGAAACCGAATCCAATCCTATTGGCGTTGCGTAATGACGTAGCGAGTGACGGCATACACGGATGTGTACAAAAGCACGCCGGCACAAGCAAAGTCAGCTTTTTGCTATTCAGCAAGCGCTCTGTGTATGTGTGAAAGCAGTTCGTCCTATTTGGTGTCGTTTGTCTCAGTATCTGATTTATTATCAATATGGAGAGTGAGCAGTTTAAAAAGTGTGTGTTCCCATGTCCTCGCTATATTACGGCTGGGGACACACACGAGATGTGTGTGGCTTGTTTGGGAATGCAGCACGCCCAAGCAGCCCTCGAGGGGGCTGCTTGCGGCCACTGTCATTCTCTTTCTATGAGAGTGCTGCGTTCCCGTCTGGCTTTATTTTCTGAGGATGGCCAGATGCGCGCTCCCCGCGGTTCAGGTCCCGCATCTGCCGAGGCAATGCGGCGACTTAGATCGTGGGGCTCGCAAAGGGAGCTTTCAGAGGGGATCGGGACTGCCGAGGCACTTTCCCAGTCCTCATCTGAAAGCTCAGATTCCCCTGTCCCCCGTTCAGGAGCCCGCTCCGCGGCTTCTCCCGTTCGGGATGCAGACCCGGTGCTGCAGCTGTCTGATTCTGAGGAATTAGATGTGCTCAGCATCGCGGAGGGGGATCTGCATGAAGCACACACAATCTGCACCCAATTATGATGAGCTTTTGGAGGTAGTGACGTGGGCTGTGGCCAAGCTGAATATTAGTTGGCCACAGGAGAGGCAGGAAGCGCGAGTCAGAAGCAAACTCGACGAGCGCTTCCTGCAGCACCGCGCACAGCCTCCACGCCGGTCTCTACCATTCTTCCCGGATTTACACAACGAGTTGTGTAAATCCTTGACCAGGCCCTTTTCTATAGTAACATTACGGGGGTTAGAGAGAACGGTTATGGGATGATGCCTCGGGTTGAGGAAGCTCTAGCCAGTTATCTTTCACCCGATCTTGCATCATCCCTCAAGACACCGGCGCTGCCCTCCAAGCCATGTCGCACTACATCTGCGTTGGTGGGCAGGGCCTATATGGCGGCGGGTCGGGCTGGTGCGAGCCTGCACACGATGGCCATTCTGCAGGCGTACCAGGCCGACCTCTTAAAGGACATGGACCAGGGCCCTACTGTGGAAGATATTGCCGAGCTTCGCAAAGCCACAGACTTGTCTCTCCGGGTTACCAAGGAGACGGCCCGCGCCATCGGCCGCTCCATGTCAGCTCTGGTAACCATGGAGAGACATCTGTGGCTTAACCTCTCTGGCATCAAGGAGAAGGACAGGGCCTTTCTCCTTGATGCACCCATTTGTACCTCTGGTCTATTCGGCGAGGCGGTTAATGCTGTTGTCGACAGATTTCAGGACACTAAGAAACAGAGTGAAGCATTTAGGCAATATCTCCTTCGCCGGTCGAGGTCTAGGAAGTCGGCTGTTAGGGAGAGAAAGCAGCCACAGCCGTCATCCAGCTCCTACCGCCAAGGCCAAAAAGGGAGTTTCGCTTCTAGAGGTCCCCCTCAAAGAGCTTGGGACTCTAGACAGCGCTCTCACCCACAGCCTCCTGAGAGGACGGATCTGAGGACCGTCATCCAGTCTAGAAAGGCGAAGGGAAAGAGGTCCTAACTCCTGTGGGACCTCCAAGGGCCGCCTTGGAGGGTGGTTCAACGGGTTGGTCTGGATGTTAGTGCACCCAGAGCAGGGTCTGGTGTTGGGACAGGAAGTCAACTCGCTGCTAGTAAAAGGGGCAATAGAGCGTGTTCCCCCACTAGTCAGAGAGTCCGGTTTTCTACAGCCGGTACTTCATAGTTCCAAAGAAGGATGGAGGGTTGTGTCCAATCTTAGATCTAAGGCATCTGAATCGGTCTCTGAGGAGATTCAGGTTCAAGATGCTCACTATTCCCATTATCGTGAGTCAAATCCAATCCGAGGATTGGTTTGTCACGATAGATCTAAAAGACGCTTATTTTCACATCTCCATCCTTCCATCTCACAGGAAGTTCCTGAGGTTTGCTTTCGGGGGCGAAGCTTACCAATATCGGGTTCTTCCATTCGGCCTAGCACTCTCCCATCGCACCTTTACCAAGTGTATGGATGCAGCTCTAGCACCCCTGAGGCTCGAGGGCATCAGGGTGCTCAATTACATCGACGACTGGTTAATATTGGCACAGTCGAGAGAGCTGGCGATTCGGCATCGAGATGTCGTCCTCGCCCACATCCAGAGCCTGGGGTTGAGACTCAACACGAAGAAGAGCGTGTTGACACCATCCCAGAGAACCACGTTCCTGGGAGTGGTGTGGGACTCGGTCACGATGCGGGCACGATTGTCTCCTGCTCGGATCGAGTCTATCCTG
Organism: Rhinichthys klamathensis goyatoka; assembly: GCF_029890125.1. NCBI lineage: Eukaryota > Metazoa > Chordata > Actinopteri > Cypriniformes > Leuciscidae > Rhinichthys > Rhinichthys klamathensis. The sequence continues at coordinate 3,279,944 of NW_026606559.1, forward strand.
ACCTCAGTGTCCAGGATAAAGCTAGGCCAAGCCGTCACTGTCAAATATTTCCAGAGAGTGTTGGGTCTCATGGCAGCAGCGTCCAGCGTGATACCTTCTGGCCTGCTACATATGAGAGCCCTGCAGTGGTGGTTGAAAGCCAAGGGGTTTTCCCCGAGGGGAAATCCGTTCCGCTTGATAAGGGTTACGCGCAGGTGCCTTCGTTCCCTTTCAATGTGGAAGAAACCTTGGTTCCTGTCCCAGGGTCCCATTATGTCGCCGAGTATCCGTTTCGACAGATGCCTCCCTCACGGGCTGGGGCGCGGTCATGGAAGGCCGCTTTTCGAGAGGTCACTGGCAGGACCATCATTTCTCTTGGCACATAAATTGCCTAGAAATGTTGGCGGTGTTCCGAGCTCGGAGGAGTTTTCTGCCAGACCTCCAGGGTCGCCACCTTCTCGTGAGAACCGACAATACGTCAGTGGTGTCCTATTTAAACCGCCAGGGGGGTCTGAGGTCGCGGCCTCTGTGCAGACTGGCGCATCAGATCCTCCTGTGGTCCCAGCGGAGACTGTCGTCTCTCAGGGCGATGTTTGTCCCGGGGGACCAGAACCAGGGAGCAGACATGCTGTTGAGGCAGGGGCTGAGGCCCGGGGAATGGAGACTCCACCCCGAGGTGGTGGAATTAATATGCGAGAGGTTTGGCCCAGTGGAAGTGGAAGTAGAAGTTCTGGAAAGGGTCCGTCGGGACGGGGTCAGCCTACTATTAGTAGCCCCGTTTTGGCCGGCCCGAGTATGGTTTTCGGACATCATCCTGCTTCTGGCAGGCCCGCCATGGCAGATCCCTCTGAGGAGGGACCTGTTGTCTCAGGCGGGGGGCTCAGTTCTCCACCCTCGGCCCGAGCTGTGGAAACTGTGGGTCTGGCCCCTGAGGGGGCACAGTACCTAGAAGCCGGCCTGTCAGCAGAAGTGGTTGAAACTATACTCACTTCCAGAGCTCCCTCCACGAGGAAGTTATACGGCCTTAAGTGGAATGTTTTTTCCATTTGGTGCAGAGAGCGTGATTTGGACCCAGTTCACTGCCCAGTGGCTTCAGTGCTGGAGTTTCTCCAAGACCGCTTTTCTGCCGGGCTTACCCCGTCCACACTCAAGGTTTATGTGGCTGCCATTGCGGCATTCCACGCTCCTCTGAGTGATGGTCCTCTGGGGAGGCATGACCTGGTCGTACGTTTCCTCCGTGGAGCCTGGAGGATGAGACCTGCGACTCGCACCAGGGTTCCCTCTTGGGACCTGGCAGTGGTTCTCGAAGGGCTGGCCGAGGCCCCCTTCGAACCATTGGAGTCGGCTGAGGCCAAGAACCTTTCGTTTAAGGTGGTCTTTTTGTTGGACATTACTTCTCTGAGGAGGGTAGGAGATCTCCAGGCGCTCTCTATTTCCAATGGGTGCTTGGAGTTTGCTCCAGGCAACATTAAGGCCATCTTACACCCCAGGCCCGGCTATTTGCCCAAGGTGCCATCTAATGTGGTACGGCCTTTGGTTCTGCAGGCATTTCATCCTCCACCTCATGTGACGGCGGATGAGAAGAGACTTCATCTGCTCTGCCCTGTCAGAGCACTTCAATATTACATCCAGAAGTCCTCCTCATGGCGGAAGTCGGACCAGTTGCTGGTGTGTTTTGGGTCGCCCAAAAAGGGGCTTCCCGCCTCTAAGCAAACCATCAGCAACTGGGTCGTTCAGACTATTTCCCTGGCCTATCAGGTGCGCAATTTGCCTTCACCTATGGCTGTGAGGGCTCACTCTACCAGAGGCATAGCGTCCTCTAGAGCCCTCCTTTCAGGGGTTCCTATTCATGACATATGTGAGGCGGCTGGCTGGGCCACTCCGCACACATTCATGAGATTTTACAGTCTGGATCTTCCCTCTACACCCGGTGCACGAGTACTTGCGTCCAAGGTTGTGCCTGAAGTCAGTTTCACACTAGGATGAGCAGGGTTCGTTGTGGTATAGTGGGTATCTCGTTCCCCTTGTGTCGTCACCGACGCAGTTCGAGTTCCCTCGAAAGGGAACGTCTCGGGTTACGTATGTAACCCTTGTTCCCTGAGATAGGGAACGAGACACTGCGTCGGTTCGCCACACCTCACCCTGCTTGGAGCACTTGCTTCATAGCAAAGAGCTGACTTTGCTTGTGCCGGCGTGCTTTTGTACACATCCGTGTATGCCGTCACTCGCTACGTCATTACGCAACGCCAGTAGGATTGGATTCGGTTTCATTCGTGAATTCAGACGCGCTACGCTTGAGGGCGTTCCCCTAGTGTCGTCACCGACGCAGTGTCTCGTTCCCTATCTCAGGGAACAAGGGTTACATACGTAACCCGAGACGTTCTTTATCGGTCTGCCAGGAAACAAATGCCGTGACGCCAAAACCCCTCGTGGAAGAAGAAAGACATTGTGTTTACAACTGTGACAATGAGCGCTTACCAGGATCAACTAAACGCTGAATTTTCAAAAGTATGTGAAGTTTGCGGATCCATTGATGCAGTAAACTTGCACAATGTTCTTGAATGAATAATTTATTAGATGCACGGGTGTCTGTTATTGTAGGGACATTGACATTATATTGTCAAGCCCCTAAACATGACGCGAAACAAAACAAACTGTGATTGGTTGCGTTACATGTCAGTCAAACGTCCTCTTGGGCGGTCCTTGGCCAAGAAATGCTGCGATAGAGTCCAGAACTTCTGCCGTCAGTCTGAAGGTCTGGCTATGCGAGAATACACTTTTTAATTAACTGCTTTAGCTTGTTTTATTGTCATAATTAAGGTTCTTTGGATAAAAGCATTCCCTGAATCAGTTTTCAAAAATTATTGCAGTTTAGTTCCATCCCTAATCAAACACTAATCTACACCTTTAAATTGAGACCTCCTTTGACAGAGCTTGATGATGTGGCAGTCGAGATATGCAGCTTTACGGTGAGTGTCCAATGGCATGGAGCAGAGCAAGCATTTTCAATTCATTCCGATGGGAGTTGGGCTTCACGTTCATGCGTTAAATTGTGGGATTGACAGCAGACAGGAGAAAGTGTGTGGTGCTTTTCAATCGGAAGGCTGCATCCTAGTAAGGCTACATATATCAACTGCCACGTCTTCAAGTGCCGCTGAAGGCCGTCTCAATTTCAAGGATCCTTGGAAAGCAGACTTTGTTTTATGTCCTTCTTTCAGATCATTTTGAAGTGTATCATTCGCGTCCTTAAATCACCCACAACCCTTTGCACACATTCCAATTCACGAAAAAGAACTGATGGAAAACGAGTTGGCGCTGAGATTGTCCCATTATGAAATGTAAGACAAAAATAATGTTTTCAGAAATTATGGTATACATGTTATCTTTTGTTTTGGTGTATATTAATCACTTAACACTAAACTGACATGGTTATGTCAGCCACTGGTAGACCACATATGGGTGTCATTCACTGTTTTGTATTAACAGAAAGCCATTGTATAAATATTTTTATTACAAAGTATTTTTCCAAAATTAAGTTTTAATAGTATTTTCGTGCCATGACCGCCCATGACCACAAGGTGGTGGACTTCTGTTAAAAATTGACGTGCATATAATACCTGCAACGTCGGCTCTGACCATAAAATTGTGTGCGCCAAGTTCGAGCTCTGCCTACGAAAATCGAAAATCAAAACGGACAAGAGATGCGCTTTCAAAGTTAAGAAACTGAAAGACCCAGAACTCAAAAACGCGTTCAATATGGAGGTGCGGAATGGATTTGAAGCACTCTTCGATGAAACAACACGCCTAGACCCACCGGAATCCATAAAACAGCGAACCAACGCATTAGACTATGCTCTTGTCGGAGCCTGTGAAAAAATTCTGGAGAAAAGGCTGAAATCCAAACAACCAAGCTGGATTAGCCCCAACACCATCAAGCTAATCAACGAAGAAGGAGATCTCAAGGCAAGATACAAGCGCACACAAAATTCAAAAGACAAAGAAGAATGGCGTGAAAAGCAAAAAGAGGTTTCGAAAGCATTCGATATGGACAACGAGGCACATATCAACTCTAAACTCGATGCCCTAGAGCGAGCAGTCAACAAACATGAACATCGCAAAGTTTGGAAGCTTATCCATGACAACAGTGAAAAGCCCAAAGACGCTTTCTCTAGTAAAGTCAGAATGCTCAATGGCGACATCCCAAACTCAAACGAAGATCTTTTAAAAGAATGGGCCAACTACTTCTCAACACTCCTGAACTACAACAGTTCCAAAATCAACCCAAACAACCGCCCACTTCCAACAGTGGACGTCCCAGGTATAAAATTGGGTAAAATATCAAGAGCAGAAGTTGACGACGCCATCACTACACTCAACCGTAACAAAACACCCGGCCCAGATTATGCCATGACAGCCGAAGTATTAAAAGACGGAGGTGAATTCGTGGTAAATCAACTTCACAACATCTGTCAGTTGGTCTACGAACATCTCACAGCACCGACACAATGGACATCAAGCTTGATAAAGCCAATACCGAAGAAAGGTAGCCCACAGCTCATGACGACCTATCGAGGAATCAGCCTAATGTCCATAGCAGCCAAAGTTTACAACAGAGTAATTCTCAATCGCATAAGAGGCCCGGTCGACAAACTGCTTAGAAACAACCAAGCAGGTTTCAGAACAGGCCGGGGATGTGCTCAACAGATCCACATCCTTCGTGGCATCATGGATGGAGCGTGCGCACAAGACATCCCAATGTATACTACCTTTATCGACTTCAAGAAACCGTTTGATTCAATTGATCGAGAGATGATGTTTGCCATCCTACGTCATTACGGAATTCCATCGGAAATTGTAAACGCAATCAGAATCATGTGTGACAAGTCGACAACCCAAGTATATGTTGGAGGAGAGCGTTCAAAGTCCTTTGCAATCACAACAGGAGTTCTACAAGGAGACGTCCTTGCACCGTACCTATTCATAATTGTCATCGACTATGTTTCAAAGCAATCAGCAGGCGATTTTGGTTACCTACAGTGTTGGGAAAGTTCATTTTCTACATGAACTAGTTCAAAGTTCAGTTCACAAATGTTAAAATTAACTAGTTCAGGTCATAGTTCATACTTCAAAAAATGAACTAGTTCATAGTTCTTTTTTTCCATATGTTGCTGCGAGCTATTTTTTTCTTTTTTAGTTTTTGCCACAGCCCATATACAACCACAGACAGCAATTATTTTATCGACGGGCAAAGTTTGCACAGAAATGTAAGATTTTTCCCATCCTCAACGACCTTGTCATACAACTCGTTTAAATAATCATACGACGCCTCCTCGCTCGCTGCTTTGTCGAATACATGCTGCTTTTTGTCTTGATGACGCATGCGGCGGCCGCGGTGCGATCGGGTGCGACACTGGTGGTTGGTGTTGCCAGATTGGGTGTTTTTTCGCTACATATTAAGGCCTGTTTACGCGTGTTTTAGCCGGGTTTTCGCCTGGAAGGCTCTATAGAAATCAGGCACCCTATTGAACGAAGTTAAACTGAGAGAGCGTGCGTTCACAGACACCAGAATGAACGCGTTCACCGTAACGTTCATCAGGAAGTAATACAGTATACGTTCAGTTCACGTTCGCCCAAAATATGAACGAGTTCATGAACTATCGTTCATTGAACGTGTTCAGGCACAACACTGGTTACCTAACACACAAGGGTACCCCAGCCCGATCGGAAAACGCACGGCCACAACGATCTTGTGCCAAAAAGAGAAGAGAGAAAACAATCGAACGAAAACTCAACGACCTCGCATTCGCAGACGACATAGCGCTTCTCGAGAACGATCCAACCCGAGCACAACAACAGCTAACAGTAATGCAGCAAAATGCCTCTGCCGTCGGTCTCGAGATAAGCATTGAAAAAAACTTTCAAGTCCAACTAAACGATAAATCCCAAATAAAGAACAATCTGTCAATTGATGGAAAGCCGATCGCAATCGCGGACGAGTTTAAGTATTTGGGATCATACATAGTGTCGACCGAAAAAGATGTCAACAACCGTATGAATGAATGAGGCATTTATATAGCGCTTTCATATGTACTACTGTACACCCAAAGCGCTTTACAATCATATCAGGGGTTCTCTCCTCAACCAGCACCAGAGTGCAGCATCCACTTGGATGATGCGACAGCAGCCACAGTACAACGGCGCCAGTGCGCTCACCACACACCAGCTATAGTTGGAGAGGAGAGAGAGTGATAGAGCCAATTCAGTGGATGTATACGACCGTATAGCTTTAGCTTGGGCCGCATTCACGAAACTCAAGACCATTTTGAGATCGCCCAAGCTGCATGTAAAGTTCAAGATGCACCTATTCCATGCATCGTGCATATCAGTGCTTCTTTACGGATGCGAGTCATGGGCGCTCACTCAAGCCTTTGAAGAGAAACTAAACATCTTTGCTAGAAAGTGCTAACGAATCATGCTTGGGAAATGATGTTTTATAAACAAGGTTCGGGAGGAGCACGTTCAAATAAATCATTCCAATCAACTCGTCACCAAACTATTACAGTACATGTCTACCCTATCAGCACGAGAGGAAGCATATATAAATATCCACTGTCAACTCACCTAACATTCCTTGACAGTTTCAGCATCCCTCCACCACCCCGACTCCTCACTCCTGGCTCATTCTTCCACAGTCAGGAACGGGGGAGTACTATGGGTTCGGGCCGCATACCGAGCCCGGAGCCCTCTCCTCGGACAGCACGCCAAATATGCATTTATTCTATCTGACTTATTTGTAAGTGTGAACTCGTGAATCAACCAAGCAGAGTCTCACATGACAAATGAAAAACTGTACAGCACGACAGGTCAACAGCTAATTAGTGACATCATCAGGAGAAGGCAGCACCAGTTCAATGGACACTGCCTTCGCATGGGAAACAATGAACCAGTGCAGATATATGTTCTTTACAAGTTGGAAGTCGCATCGAACCGGCGGGGGTAGACCAAGAATATCATACAGGGATTACGTCTATCGGCACTACGAACATCTAGACCTAGATAAAGAAGACTACACGAAGAGCTGACCAGCATGTCAAAAGAAAGAGGACTGTGGAGAAATATCGTCGCGCTTAAAAAGCCCGCCTGGTGATGACTGCCCAGAGAAAAAAATGTATTGCGCAGAGGTTGCTTTTCCTGCAAGAGGAAAAATGTATTGCTCAGTGGTTCCTTTTTCTTTCAGGAGACTTAGTTGTGATTCTCATATTTCTTTCATTTTAGTATCAACAGCATTTCAGATGTTTCTCCTAAAATTCCTTAGGAAACATAAAACACACAATTGAGACGAGAAATTAATAACAAATAGCAAAATAGAATTAGAACTTCCTTCACAGTTCTATTTCGTTATGCTTTATAAAATATTGGTCCCCCCTAAGGTTCAAGTCATGGTTACGGCCTTGTTGTCTTTCTGCAATCTCTTTCAAGACTCCATTATATGAATATTTTAATGCTCAGAGGTTGCTCTTTTTAAGATCAGGAGATTTAGGCCTGGTTTCAGGGCTTACATTAAGCCAGGATTTAAGGAGATAAGTTTTAAATAGCATTTTAAATGTGCCTTTGAAAAAAATATTAATGTGCATGTGATGTGTCATGTGATGCAATGGTGATGTGCATCTTGAGACAAAACAATGGCACTGAGATATTGTTGGTTCAGTTAAAGTTGTTTTCAGTTAAAGGTAGGGTAAGCGATATTTGCTGCATCCTGCTGCATCGCACACATCTTGGATCGGGGCCCCTGAAAGGGGGGCTCTAGAGGACGCCATGCCTCTGGTTGAATGAGCCCTCACGGCCAAAGGTGAAGGCAAGCTGTGCACCTGATAGGCCATAGAAATAGCCTTAACGATCCAGTTACTGATGGTCTGTTTGGATGCGGGAAGCCCCTTCTTGGGCGACCCGAAGCACACCAGCAACTGGTCAGACTTCCGCCATGAAGAAGATCTCTGGACATAAATCTTCAGAGCTCTGACATGGCAGAGCAAATGAACTCTTTCTTCATCCGTCTTCACGTGAGGTGAAGGATGAAAAGCCAGCAGAACCGTAAGCCATGCCACATTAGATGGCACTTTAGGCACATAGCCCAGCCTGGGATGCAAGATAGCCTTAATATCGCCTAGAGCAAACTCCAGGCACCCGTTAGATATAGAAAGGGTCTGAAGATCTCCTACTCTACTCAAAGAAGTAATGGCTAAAAAAAGCTACCTTGAGGGAAAGGTTCTTGGCCTTAGCCGACTCCGGAGGTTTGAAGGGGGTCTCAACCAGCCCTTTGAGAAACACTACCAGGTCCCATGTGGGAACTCTGGTCTGAGTCACAGGTTTCATCCTCCAAGCCCCACGGAGGAAAAGTACGACTAGCTGATGTCTTCCCAAAGGCCCATCACCCAGAGGAGTGTGGAAAGCCGTAATGGCAGCCACATACACCTAGAGTGTGGACAGGGTAAGACCAGCATAGAAGCGATCCTGGAAGAACTCCAGCACTGAAGCCACCGGGCAGTTAACTGGGTCCACCTCACGCTCTCTACACCAAATAGTGAAACATTCCATTTTAGGTCGTACAATTTCCTTGTGGAGGGAGCTCTAGAGCTTAGTATGGTCTCAACTACTCCTGCTGACAGGCCAGCCTCTCGGTACGGTGCCCCCTCAGGGGCCAGACCCACAGTTTCCATAACTCTGGCCGAGGGTGAAATATTGAGCCCCCTACCTGCAACAGCAGGCTCCTCCTGATGGAAATTTCCTATGGAGGGCCCTCTAAGAGTGACATTATGTCTGAGAACCATATTCAGGCCGGCCTCAATGGGGCTACAAGCAGTAGACAGACCCCGTCGTGATGGACCCTCTCCAGAACTCCCGGGAGCAGAGCAATCGGGGAAAATGCGTACAGGTTGGATGCCTGCCTGCACCATGGCATCCAACCCCAGCAGGGCTTTAGATAGGACACGACTGACATATTGTCTGTTCTCACAAGGACGGGCTCTCGTAAAGCGGCCGTCCATGACCGCGCCCCAGCCCGTGAGGGAGGCGTCTGTCGAAGTGGCTTTCCAGCGACATGACGCTCCCAGCACGGGACCATTGACAGGAACCAAGGTTTCTTCCACATAGATAGGGAACGACGGCATCTATGCATAACCCTGATCATGCGGACTGGGTTCCCCCTCAGGGAAAACCCCTTGGTTTTCAACCACCACTGCAGGGCCCTCATGTACAGCAGGCCGGATGGAATCACGTTGGACACTGCTGCCATGAGCTCTGACACTCTCTTTTTTGAAAATGTTTTACAGTGATGGCCTGGCCTTGCTTTACCCTGGTCACCGTGGATGTAGATATAGTTGTGCCCGCATCGTAACCAAGTCCCCCACCACCCCCAGGAACGTAGTTCTCTGGGCATGTGCCAACACACTTTCCTTTGTGTTGAGTCACAACCCCAAGCTCTGGATGTGGGCAAGGACGACATCTCGATGCCAAACTGCTAGCTCCTACAACTGGGCCAGAATAAGCCAGTCGTTGATGTGATTTAGCAACCCCCTGATACCCTTAAGCCTCAGCGGAGCTAGAGCTGCATCCATGCATTTGGTTAAAGTGTGAGGGGAGAGAGCTAGGCCAAATGGAAGAACCCGATATTGGAACGCTTCGCCCCCGAAAACGAACCTCAGGAACTTCCAGTGAGATGAAAGGATGGATATGTGCAAGTATGCGTCCTTCAGATCTATCGTGACAAACCAATCCTTGGATTTGATTTGGCTTACAATAGTGGAAATAGTGAGCATCTTTAACCTGAATCTCCTCAGAGACCAATTCAAGTGCCTTGGATCTAGAATTGGATGCAACCCCCCAGCCTTCTTGGGAACTATGCGGCTGTAAAACCCAAACTCCCTGTCCCGCGGAGGAACACATTCTATAGCCTCCTTTGCCAACAGGGAGTTTACTTCTTGTTCCAATACCCAACCTGCTGTGGGTTGACTGCAGTCCAAACCACCCCATTGAAATTCGGTGGGCGGAAATGGAACTGCAGCCTGTACCCCTTCCCAAGGAGAAAGATTCGGCAGGTTTTGCCATGCTTTGAAATATTCTACTAAGGGAACCAGCCTCTCTGGGCTGATTTCGGGTATTATTCGAGATTCGTTCTCGATCCCTTGAAGCGGCTCTCTGGCAGGGTTTGGCTGAAAACGATTCTCGATATGCGGAAGCGAGCGCTGCCTGACCGCAAGCCTGTGGGGCAGACAGTGCAGCGTGCGTTCGCTGGAAACTGATGTGTCCTGAAGCGCACCTGACGGGGGGATACAGACATCGATTTCCTGAGGGCTCCCCAGAGGGGAGGTTCTTTCGGTTTCATTCTCGACACCCTGAAAGCTGAGGACCGGCAGGGAATAATCGAGAACAATTTCCGATGTGCGGACACAAAAATTTCACTGAAAATCGATGTGTCCTGAAGCGCACTTTACGGCAGATTACAAACATCGATTTCCTGAGGGCTCCATAGAGGAGCGAAAACTTCAGAGGTCTGCGCAGAGCGACAGGACCTTACCCGAAGCCGTCTTCAAGAAAATAACAGTCCTCAGATCTGTTTTCTCTTTGGAACGCGTCGGGCAAGAGTGTTGCTTCGACCCCCAGGCTTCCTCAGAGGGGGCTCGAGAGGCAACCACTCATTCGCTGCAGCTTAAACTAGGAGCTCGGCTCATAATGTGCACAGGCAGCCTCCTCCAGAACTGCGCATGCATGCATGCTCTGCTCCCAGCTTAGTCAGATGATTGTTTCATCTTTTTTAATAGAAAAGTAAAACATGGTCTGAATGGTAGGCTGAAATATTTTTCTCAAAGTCAGATATTCCACCATTTTAATTCATCAGAATGAAATGCAGCCATAATAAACAGACAAGTGAAACATGGTCTGAATGGTAGACTGAATTAAAATATTTAGCTAAAAGTCAGATATTATGCCACCATTTTGTTTTCAGCTTTCAGCTGTGCTTATGGTAACAATTCAAGTTCCCACAGGACAAACAACATCAAGACCATCAACATAAAAAAAACCCATCAAATCACATTACCCAAAGTGTCGTATCGACGCAGTGCGAAAGGGAACTTGTCCGGAGTTTTACATCATCAGTCAATGACACGTTCAGTGACTTTGAGCTGCATTACACGCAGGATTGAAATGGTGGCTACAAAGAAATCTCTAACGATAATTTTGGTTATTGCTTGTCTATTGCTTGTTTTGAAAAACAAAGACAATTTGATGGTCGTCGTAGGATAAGTCACACTCCAGGACTGTGAGGCAAATCTTCTGACACTGCCAGAATTTCATCGGAGGTAAAATTTGATCGCAATGGTCATTAATCAGCTGTCGGTGAACATGTCAAACTAACGATAAAATACTTCAGATTTTAGCCTAGGATCAGAGGATTCTTTTAGGATTTGCAAAATGTGTCTCAGACGTCCAAATCACGTGAGGCTGTAGTGTGTGTGTGAGCGTCCCAACCGTCCCAACCCAGATAGATAGATAGAAAATATGTGGAAAAGATCAAAAGTGTACCTACTTATATACCACACTTTATGCTAGAAGCACGCGATGCAATATTTTCGACAAGATAATTGCTGCCAAGACCGGCAACACGATAAATCTGAAGGCACTTAAAAGCGCACAGAATACACTTGAGAGTAGAAAGTTTATCCGTCTTTGACTGCAAGAACTGGAGTGCGTCACAAATGAACCGAAACTCAGCGTAACATTATAGGATACTTGACTCACATGAGAAATAGGCCTATAGACGGTTAAAATATGTCTACTTTTAAACAAAACAATTAGAAATAAATAGTTTGATTATGTAATCTATATAGGTGCACGTGCGTGTTCATACTGCAGGAATGACGAGTCAACAACGCAATATTCTTTGCAGCCGACACACTCAGTAAACACTTGTTTATTAATAAAAAATCAAAATATCTCCTTGCTATTTTTTCCCGACACATCCATAATCATTAGGCTACTTTCCCCAGCGCTTTGCGGCATATATGTGAGTGTGAGCCATATATCCTGCACCCCAGTAGCCTTTATTTAATTCAATTCACATTTATTTGTATAGTATTCATATCAATATTCATTTTTCACAAAACATATCGTTTCAAAGCAACTTTACAGAAAATGCATGTGTCTAAATTACAATTTAGAGTGATCTGTTATCAGAGGTGACTGTGTGTAATGCATTTCAATTAATTTTCATTCAGTTTTATTGTTAAACAATGCATTAAGTTAAGGCAGAAACAATGAGCTCATTGAGGTAAAGAATACATATTGTTAAATGATTAGGAAACAGAAAACTTTAGCATTGGTGCTTTTTTACAGACTCAAAATATGAGTGTAAAAAAGTCAACAAACTGAAAAAAAATTAGGTAATGTAATATTGTTAAAACGGTTTTCCTAAAATTGGTATCGAAAAAAGTATCGTTCAGGAACCGGTATCGAAGTCAAGGTATCGGTATCGAAAATTTTGTTGCGATACCCAGCCCTACTAAGTGGTGATTCTCTTATGTCTCATTTAGGTATCCACTTTGTCTTCAAATTTCTTCTTATTTTATTTTCAATTTGTTATATTCCTAATTATATAAATACATAAATAGGGGGTATAGGGGGTTGGCCTTCTTCAATATCCTGCATGTATTACATTTTATTGAATTAATTTTCCATTTTACCATAAAACTATACATTTACAATGTCACATTTAAAGTGTATATGTTATCAATTTCGCTGGACATCTTTATTCTTACCATATTAGCTTTGAATCAAAAACCTGCCTACTGTCCTGAACAGATAAGTGAGATAAATGAAAAGCGAACGAACGAAAAAAAAACTAACAAAATGGAAAAGAGCACAGGGTGTTGAGATGTGTTTTAAAAGTAAAAAAAAAACAGCATGAGTAACTGAAAAGGAGACAAGGCGCAATGGTCAAAGATCATCAACATATTTCATCACCACTAGGCTAGGGCAAACAAAGTGCAAGAATTTATTAAAATCTATATTATTTATTATTCAAAAAGATCAGGGCTTTCGACAGTAATCAGGGGCTCAAGCCACCAAAGTAGCTATTCGCCAATAGCAAGAGGACAGTACGTCTGTTGTTACCGTCTGAGATATTCTGAGATGTGTCTGTCCGTGGTCATTTGCTTCATATTTACTAGAGCTCCATTATGATCGCTGTTAATGAGGAGTATAATATGATCACTATTCACTAATGCCTGAGCGTGGCCTAATTAGCCGCGTTTCCACTGCCGGGCCAGGGCCAGGGCCAGGGCCGAGCCGTGCTAGTGCGTGCCAGAGCCAGTCGCGTTTCTACTGTCACTTCCGGGGCTTGATCGGGGCTTACTCGGGGCCAACGGGCAGGATTTCTGGCCCGTCGAATACCTTGGGCCAAAGCGGGCCAGCTCGGGCTAGAGGCGTGGTCAAGGTAAAAGGCAGAGTTTATCGGTGTTATGGAACGTTATGATCTGAAGCCAGATGCACATTTCACTTTTTTATATCGCGCAAAATAATCGCTGCTCGAAATGGTGAATCGCCTGTACTGGTCTGTCAAAGATACCAAAGTTCTTCTGAGCATTTGGTCAGAAGAAGGGTACAACGTCAATTTGACGGCGTGTGAAAAAACGAAGACGTTATAAAATACATTGATGCTGAACTTTCTAAGCTAAGCATTCAGCGTGCAACGCTTCAAGTTCAGGAAAAAAAAAAGTTGCGGGCGCAGTATTGTACAAGGCGATTCAAACGCACAATGGACAAAGCGGAGCTCAGAGAAGGAACTTTCCAAATTCCATGGTTCGACTTGATGGACGGTGTGCTGAGTCACCGTCCCTCTGTAAGTGGCGACTCGCGAGACAATCTGGACACTATTGCAGGCTGCAGCCACGGCCGGTGAGTTAATATACATGCTATCTTCCTAACTTAAAAAATAAATAAATTCATAATACCCGCTGAAATGGGTTGGGTTGTATGACGTTTGATCCAGAAAGGCGTGTTAGGGGCGGGGTTTAGGGCAGCGCTGCGGGGCTACTGGCCCGGCAGTGGAAACACAAGCCCGGTGCTTGAGGCCCGAGGCCACTGGCTCAGCTCAGCTCGCTGTTAGCCCTGGCCCGGCAGTGGAAACGTGGCTAATGACGCCTCCCCCCCAAGCCCAGAAGCTCAAACTTGCTGCGTAACACATGAGAATTAACCTCATTGGTTCTCGCATGTCAAGCAAGCATGCTTTAGCTTCTGTTGATAATAACTGATGTGTGCATTGATGAATGTTTAATGTTTATGTGAAAAAAAAAACTAAAATAAATCTGTCCAGCATATAAAGAGATCATGTCTCTTCAGAAAATTTGGACTAAACCGCTTAATTTATATAGATTAGTTTTACGATCTCTTTATGAACTTTTTGAAGCGTCAAAAGTGGTAGTTGCATAGCTGTCAATGGAGGGACAGAAATCGCTCAGATTTTATTAAAAATATCTTAATTTGTGTTCCGAAGATGAACGAAAGTGCTACAGATTTGGAATGGCAGAGGGTGAGTAATTAATGACATAATTTTTTTTTTAAAAAAATTTTTTATATAACCCTTTAACCATTTAACAGTTAATAATTATTATAATTATAATTATAGACTAATTATCATTAATAAGTTAAATATTGTATAACTTTGTGGCCCCGCCAAGGTATTTGTTACCACCCCATATCCCCTCACTCCCACCACCAAAATGTATTGTTCCAATTTTTTAATTTATATAAAATGAGATTTCAAGGATAGTTTGACCAGTGAACTAGGAAATGTTAGGTTATGGTATCTAAGTGTTGCTCACATTAGCTAACTGCAATCAGAGTATAATATTATCTAATGATAAACATTAACTAAAACACGTTACATAAAATACTACTACTGGTGAGATTCCTAAGAGGTCAACTAATGCCTTAAAATGTCAACAAATAAATGCAGTCATTTCATCAACAGCGAGTGTGCTTGAGAAACACTGAAATGAATAGGCTTTAATGCTGAAAATACTCAGTCGGAACTATTGGTTGTCCCATGACACGGATAAAACTAAATGTGCTTTTAGCACAACTTACTGGACATGTAACTTTGAAACTGTCGTGAAACATGCAAGAAGCAAATATAATTTTTTTTCAAAAATTATTATTAATAATAATAATAATAATAGCATGTATTTCACTAAATATTGTTTAAATTTGAGCTTAACATGAGAAAAAACAATGGAGTATAAAAAACAATGAGCTAAATAATAATAATATTATTTGTTTAATTCAAGATCATTTCTTTGGGAAAAAAGTCTTAGTATATTACACAATTGCTTTTATTATTCTTATTTGCAGTAATCTTAATAAATCACCACAACAATAACGCAGAGGAAGGATATTTTTGGAATCACTTTCAGAACAACGCTTCCAGATAATCGCTAAAAACATTGACAGCCAATCAGAATTCATCCTGCTTTAAAGAGCTCAAGCATTTAAAGCGGCAGACACATAACTGCATGCAGCGCGGTAATAAACAACAATACCATGCATTGGTGTGGACGCTAACATAGTTATCGTTATAGTGTGAACATGTCTTTCAGAATTCAAAACTTCTTTGTTACTCGAAAAACTTTTATTGAAACCAATCTGCCAAAACTACTAATTTTCTACTTCTGGATTTTTAATGCATAGGCTAATAGAGATACATACAACAGCACAAGACTGCCTGCACAGACACAGATAAAAGCCTCATCATTGCCTTTTTAGCTCAGCCTACTCACGCGTTACATGGACAGACAGAATAACTACAGGACTAAAAATAACATTACCTTCAATAGGATCCTAATGTTTGGAAAGTGGTTGTTTATTTTCAACAATGTGAAAGTCTTAGTAGAGCATTATTTGTTTGTTAGGTTCATTTCACTGTGTGTTGGTGGATTCTTTGGTAAACCAGTTGCAATAAAATGCTAGCTTTGCAAACGGATTTTTACCGAAAGATATGGACCCGACATTAATGCCGCAAGATGTAGGTAACGGAGTTCGTTCTAATCTCTGATAATTGATTATTTTGAAATATAAGGACTTATGTACAGTCAGACATTTTGTCACAAAATTGTTTATTGCTTTTTATGCAATAGTAAATCAAGCCTGTTCCTCTTAGTAGCATGAAAATCATCTGTTATTTAAAATGTAAAGTCTATCAGTTCTGCACTGAATTTTGTTTTAGATAGTTATCCAAATAGCACAGACCATACGGACTACACAGAATTAGGTTTGTGTCTGTGTCTGTCTAAAAACATCCTCTCAAAGTATTTAACAGAACTATAGCTAAAAGCATTTATTTGGGTCGGTAAGTTGACAGCCCATGACCACTACAGTGACTGTTCTGTCTTTTAGCAGTATAGGTTTTTTGTGTAACTTTGGGATTTATGGTATGTATGGTTATGTTTGGCCTAGCAATAAAAAAAAAAGTTACCACCAAAAGTTTACATTTTTTAGATATAGAAATTAAAAGTGTTAGATTGTTAATGCAACTCCATTGACATTTCCATTAAGATATACTTAGATTAGTGATGGTTGCTAGACCACATTTTACATACAATACATATGATTACTAGTGAGATCACCTGCTTAGACTGGCTGGTTAAAACAAAAACACAAGATATTGCTCCCTTTTATAGAAAGCTTTAATTATTTTAATTGCTGCTTTAGTATTTTTTATTTGCTTTGTAAACTTCTTTTGCATGGGCACTATTACTTCCCTTGTTTTCTGATACACAGTTTTTAAATAAGAAAAAGTGAAATTGAATTAATGATACATTTTTTCAGTTCCCTTCGTATGGAAAGAAGTCAGTAATTACTGTTTTAATTACTGTTCCTACTGTATTTAAAATAAAAATACATTGTACATACATCTGTACATAACACACACTATTGATAAACAAATCCATGTTTAATTAGACTAAATTGTTTTATATTTTTTAAGTCATTTTTCAGTATTGAATGCAATATGCATTATTTATAATATTAAAAAAGAATATTACGTCTGTTATCTTAGATTTATTTTCTTTTACTAGCTTGTTGCAATGCATTCTGGGATTCTGGGATACATGTGACGCTATCTTGCTGTCTGACTAAAATAAGGTGGCAGCATAACTAAGTTGCCTACCATTTGGAACAAATATTGTGTGTAGATGAAGATGCCAGACAATGCTTTCTCCAGAAGCTCAGGTTTTGGAACAGCACTATTGACTATAGCACACCAAAATGTAACTCAACATTCTCAAAATGAGACAGCAATACACATGAAACTCCAAACATCTAAATGGATTCAAGCTATAATCAGTAGCCTCTTAAGAGTTTCAGTGTTTAAAGAGCCCAGGATGTCTGTGAAAAGCCTTTTCACCTCATAGCATTATAATTAAAACCACAAAGTAAGACAGCAAGACACAGCCTGATTATCAGCAGCATTTTCTGCAATCATTTTCTCACTTAGGAGCAAAACTAAACCTCTGCTGGCACCACTATATTGACACTCTAAAATTATCTTTGTTAAAAGTCATGGTGTCAGGCTAAAGTGACATGGTGTGATTTTGATGGTGTCTCATCTGGCTTTTTCACAGCGACAACATTTGCTTCTCTTTTCTATAATCCCCACTGTTGCAGCATTGAAGTACTCATAGCCAGAACACACAAAACCACTAATAGCAAGGGAAAACTGCCTAAGACTCATGCATAATTGATGCAGACCAGCTTTCAGAAGTGCATAAGAAATTGAAACCCTGATAAAAATTGGAGGTTTTAGGCACTATCCTATCTATTGTATCATAGAGGACACAGAACAGGCCTGCAATAGCCAAAACCCACAAGCACGATCTTCTACTAAATGCCACAAAGCATGCACGGGGAACGTTAGCCCTGCGGCCACTTATCGGATGTGTGAGGCTGAGTGAAAACAGGTCATGGGGGGAGCAAAACGTCAGGGTTTCAGAGTACGATTATAAAAAAAAGGCTTTTTTTCACAATCAATGTGATGTGTGCAACCATGGGAGTCGCGGAGAGCATTGCAGCAACCCAAGGCGGGCTCAACAGCCAGTATGATGTGATATTTAGGTCAGGCAGTCAAAAGACAAGAAAGAAAGTGGCGCACGCATTGAGAGTGTGTATCTACACAGGGGTTGATGTCATACTGTGAAATGCCGCTTACTTATTCATTCCCTGGTCTCCCTAATGCATTAGGGCTGATTTAATCGGGCAAAACTTATATTTCAATGTAGATTCCAGATATTTTGAAACATGATTGGCCTTAAAATTGAGGGAAAAGCAAACAGAACTTTTGGACAGCAACTCCTGTATCCTGTCCACGTGAATTCTGTTTTTAGGCCAGACGGTCGAACTGTGATGGAAATACCTCAAAACTTCTGGGAAAACCTGTGTAAACTGTCTCAGCACGTGAGCCAGCAATACATGTACAAAACTCTGATTCAGACACCCTGACAACACTAAAGCTGCTCTCCTCGATCCCATGATTCATTTCTGCTTCATCTGCAAGTGGCACCTATAGAATCTTCTGAAATGTCAAACAATTTAAATGAATCAATGTTGATATTGTGATAGTATTAGCACAAAACTCAAACATCTGCCTGCAAAATAAAAGCCTAATTTAATCAAAAGAAATCTGGCACTGTGCTCTATGCATAAACATACATGGTTTATTAGATTTCTGGATATGTTTTCCATATAATACAAATTACACAGCTAATGGTTAACAAATCATTGATTGCATTATAGAGAATATTATTAGGTTTGAATTGACAGGGATTTCAATTTTGCTCCAGCTGAGCTGGTCAAAAATGCAAACAGCTTTACTGTTGACAGGTTAATAGTTTCTACTTAATCTGTTCTGCTTAATTACCCATGACCCATGAGCTTCCAAATGTGTTCCCTTTCCTTCCAAACATTGATTACTCCCTGCTGCTTCTTTATGACTTTTACATGAATCACAGAAATTATGCTTTGAAAAGAGATTACATACTGCTTAAGGTAAACAGAGACATATGGTTCCTGCAGTCCGTACAAACAGAGCTGATTGGATGGAACTTCCTCTTAAGTGTGATGTTTTTGAGCACAGGAAATGTATTTTCCTATACACATGGCACAAACATTTCCAGGTGTGGGCTTGTAGAAGTATTGTTAACTGTTTTTAAAACCCTTAAAGAAATAAGCAAAATATAAATGATATACCCTATCCTGTGTCACTTGCTCAGTACAGTAGCAACAGGGCTCTCTCCCTCAACCAACCTAAAAACACTGTTTCCCATCCTTTTCTGCCTTTTCCCCAGTCACCTTCCCCCCAGTCTCCAAACACTCACCAGCCCAGAGGCGAAGAAGACAGCCAACAGAGCCAGGCAGGCACCCATCACAATGAGGAGCAGAAAAACAAAAAGTGGGTGCTGCTGGCTCATAAGATAGTACGAGTCATACAGCCAGTCTGGGGACCTTTGTCTCCGGCCACGCACACCTCCTCCTCCTGTTACATCTCCTCCTGTCCGGGAGCCCCTCTCCAGCAAGTAGGTCCGCTTACGCATGGCCTCCCTCCACATGGAGCTGGCGTGGTGTTCCTCTCTTTCGGACGGTGGCTGGTGTTTGTGAGGGTCGCGCTCCTCCTCACACAGGTCCTTCAGATGGAGCACTGAAGCTCGGGCTGTGGTGCGCGACCGGTACACCGGCAGGATGGCTTCCATTGTGGAGCGCAGCATCGCTCAGGCAACATGTTGAACTGCAGACTGGCAGAGTGAGAGTGAAAGGAGGCAGTGTGTGTGTGCGAGTATGTATGTGCGAGGGAGAAAGAGAGAGAGAGAAAATGGGGAGAGGGAGGGTCTGGATTGAGGCAAGGAGAGCGCGAATGTGAATGAGAAAGACAGAGAGAGAAAGGCCAGACAGGGATGGAGGGGTGGAAAGAGTTTCCTATCAAGATGATGTGCTAGGTTTTATTGTTCATTTTTTTCATAATTTACTTATCCTCAAGTTGTTTTAGCCCTGCATTATTTTTTTCTTCTTCTGTGGAACACTAAATAAGTTCTAAGGTAGAATGTCAAAGCCTCTCTTTTACATACAAGGAAATGGATAGTAGTTTCTCTAAAAAGAACATTATAAGTATTATAAAAATAGTCTAGCCTTCCCTTTGTGCTGGAGCTTTCAAATCTCATTTTTGACACGCAAAAGGTGTATATGAGGTCACAACTGGCGCAATGTGTCTAAATATACCACAAATGAAATTTAAGTTGGAGGTCTGCATTCCCATGGGACACAATTAGATTTCTTGTGGTGCAGGATTAAATTAGAGTTGATTAAAGATGGAAACCTGCAGGACTTCTACGATTTGTAGGCGCAAACGAGCGGCCTGACAGTATAGCCTTTAATTTTTAAATTTGTACGTATTTGTTTACAAAACAGAGAGTATAGCATCATAAAGCATGCATCCATGTACACAGCAGCACATGCGTCAAATAAGCCAGCCCTAAGAGCAGGCTAAGCAGGTGGTTCGTTAGTACAATGACAGATCAAAGTGTGGACATGTTGTAGTCAGACTTCGGATCTAAATTAAGCGGGAGTGGCCAGGAAAAAAAATCAATGTAAGCAGAGCAGGTGTACAAGGACTAATGCCGGGCAGGAACGGGCAGAGCTGGATTAAGAAAAAATACATTTAGTTTGGGAGAGTAATACTTCCGGACTTCCAGAGGCAATGTAGATTTGCAAGTGAGAGGAGGTAGGAGGGTATAGACCGAATGGATGCTCTTAATACAAGCATCTTTGCCTTGAACTTGAGCCACTGGCAGTTGGTGAATTAAGACAAAGAGAGGTGTAATATGTACTCTTGTGTTAAAGACCTTGCGATCACATTCTAGATAATTTGCAAAGATTTGCTTTCTGCATACAGCAAGGCAGATTAAAACTCTAGTCTGATATCAAAAGCATAGACAAGGAGTTGTACAGCCTGGTAGGTAATCCTAGCCTTAGGTAATCTGGGATTCTGATTTTCTTGATGTTGTAAAATGCAAATCTGCTACTAGTAGTTTACTGTATTTTGGTCTGTGAATTACAAATTTGTACACAAATAAAACAACAAAACTACCCAGGATAACACAAACTACAGCTCTGAACTCTTTTGCGTTGAAAGCATAGATTAAACTCTCTTGTCTTTTCCATACAGTACCTTCCCCTTCTCCTTCTTCTCTACCACCTCCACCCCCATCTCCCTAGACAGCTTCTAGATTCAGCTTTCTTCCCTCGCCCAGCTTCTTTGTTTATCCGTTAAGGTGGTTGTCAGATACTGGTGAGGTGAGCTTTGCAACAAGTACTATACAAGAGAAAGAATACCATACAGAATTCACAGTAAATAACAGTTTGTTTGTTTTTTCGTCTGAGACAAGCTGCCATTTATAAATTGAATCTTTAAAAAGGCTCAGATGGAGACCCTCCAAATTGACTGCTGGGGACAGAAAAAATATTTGCAAATCATGCAAATGTCCACCAGTTTAAAAGCTTATGTCGTGTGTGTGTGTGTGTGTGTGTGTGTGTGTGTGTGTGTGTGTGTGTGTGTGTGTGTGTGTGTGTGTGTGTGTGTGTGTGTGTGTGTGTGTGTGTGTGTGTGTGTGTGTGTGTGTGTGTGTGTGTGTGTGTGTGTGTGTGTGTGTGTGTGTGTGTGTGTGTGTAGCAAATTTACATCCCACGTGGATATTTCTAAAATGCTTTCTGGATGTTACTGTAGGCTTTTTGACCTATACATAAACACACATAATGTAAATAGCTTAAAGCATGAAGATGCATTTTATTTCCAACTCTATAGACAGGGGGCCTGAGATGCCTTATTGACTGACTTACAAAACAGATTTAAAAAAATGCCTTTCCACTTGAAGGTAAGAGAGCGCTAGTAGATGATTTCAAAGAAGAGTGTTATCATTGATTCTTTGGATGGGTGTTTACGAATTCTGTTTAATGGATATTAGAAACGGATAAACTTTAATGTGGTTCTCTGAAATTGAAACTCAAAATTGTTAAACTTGTCAGCTATTGTTTTGTGCACCGAAGTTCTTAAGTAATTTGTGTTACTTGGAGCATGGTGAAAACTGTCTGAATGTTAATAAGAATGTCAGGGTTTAGAAAAACCGATGTGTACTAATGACACAGTTAATCACTGTGATCGCAGCATAGCTGGGGGCTGCTTATCTTCTCAGAATTTGGTGTCACGTCGACCCTCATTCGTTTGAATGAACTTAATGACCAAAGGGTTTGCACAGTTCACATAGATATCAGCACACAGACACAGAACATATAATTGGGTTAATTTACCCAAAATATAACATAGAGAGTTAGTAAACAAACATACTTAAATAATAGATGTCTTACATGAGGAACACTAAATTGTTGAATACAGTAGGACTAACCCTAACCCTTCCTGGTACGCAGAGAGAGAAAACAAGTCTACAAATCATGGAGGACTGAATTTTGCAATAATGATTTTTGAGATACTTTTGCATTGCCAGTGAAACATAACTGAATATGCTGCCCTTTGCACTAACAGGAAGCTGCCCAGACTCTGAATATAAGTGACTAACTGCCCCTCAGTGTCTCACAGTGAACCTTCGCCTACTAGGGGTTAGTTCACCCAAAAATGAAAATTTTGTCATAATTTTCTCACCTTCATGTCATTCCAAACCTGAAAGACTTTCAATCATCTTCGGAACACATATTAAAGGGATAGTTCACCCAAAAATTTAAATTACCCCATGATTTACTCACCCTCAAGCCATCCTAGGTGTATATGACTTTCTTCTTTCAGACAAATACAATCGGAGTTATATTAAAAATGTCCTGGGTCTTCCAAGCTTTATAATGGCAGTGAATGGAGGATAAGATTTTGAAGCCTAAAAAGTGCATCCATCTAACATAAAAGTAACCCCATTGGCTCCGGGGGATAATAAAGGCCTTCTGAAATGAAGCCATGCGTTTGTGTATAAAATAACTAACTTCCAACAGACGCCCGTATGCATCGATTTGCGGCGGAAGAGCCCCTGACCTGACACATGACGCATCAACGAACGCGGAAGCGCAGAGGAGAGAGGAAAGATAGTCACAAATTAGAAGTCTAAAATGAGATTTTTTTTAAAGAGAAATGTCAGAGGATTTCAATATAAGAGAAGAGGAGCTTGAGTTTGTTGCCCAGCCCTATTTGTTTGAACAGTGAGAGGCGTCAAAGCTTATGCTACTCCTACATTGCGTCAGGGGTTACTCTTTTGGCATAAGTTGACTTGCGTAGGCCGTCTGCCGGAAGCTAGTTATTTTAGTTTTTAAAGTTTTAAATATGGGTATTTTTCTATAGCGGAGCATCAAGTAAAAAGGCTCTATCTTTCTCCTTTATATCTGATAGATTGAGCCAGAGATCTGAGAGACCCAATAGCTCTAGCGGTCTCCTTGGTGGCCCTGAGAGACAAATGTCACCCGCCTGTGACATTCAATCTCGCCATTGGACTAGTTGACACTTTGACACGTTGACACAAGTGCTTTAGAAGCAATCACACAGAAGCGTTCCCAAAGCGCCATTGACGCAGAGCAAGTTCCCTCAAAAAGGAACTCTTAGATTTAAATAAAAAATATCTTAATTTGTGTTCTGAAGATGAACGAAAGTCTTACGGGTTTGAAATGAGATTAGGGTGTGAGTAAATGATGACAGAATTTTTATTCTTGGGTGAACTAACCCTTTAAACTTTGCAAAACACAGCACCCATCTACACTATATTTGAAAAATCCAAGCTTTGCCAAAAAATTAGGATTAGAGAATCATTATACTCCCCTATCATCTCTTGTAGTCGGGTCAGCCATTTTTCCAGGCTTACAGATATAAATATACATAAACTCATGCAGCTTTGTTGATTTTTATTGTACACTGCTGTTTGACTGCAACACATTGCAATATTAATGTGTACTAATTTTAATCAATAGCTGAAATAAAATAATCTAATTAAAAACATATTTTTAAAGGGGTGGTTGATTATGATTTCACTTTTTTAACTTTAGTTAGTGTGTAATGTTGCTGTTTGAGCATAAACAACATCTGCAAAGTTACGAAGCTCAAAGTTCAAAGCAAAGGAAGATATTTGCTTTTAAAGAAATCGTTTTTAAGGACTACAACAAACGGCTGGTAGGGACTACACGACATTCCTCCCGGGTTAGTGACATCACCAACCCTAAAATTTACATAAACCCCTCCCCCGGGAACGCGATTTATAGATTATCATGACAGAATATGCTAATCAATGACTAGAAGATAACTACACATAAGCTACCATTCAGAAATGTCATGTTGCATTCTACATGTTGTCACTTCTTCTCGAGTCTCTTCATTATTGTCTGACTCCGGTTTGAACATAAACATTGAAATTTTCAGAGCATGTCTGTGTGAGGTAAAAGGACACAAACTATTGTAGATCCGCCCCCTGTGCTGGGAACAGCAGCTCATTTGCATTTAAAGGGACAGACACAAAAACAGTGTGTTTTTGCTCACCCTCAAAAAGTGACAATTTTAACATGTTATATAAAAATATATGTGGGGTATTTTGAGCGAAAACTTCACATACACACTCTGGCGACATCAAAGACTTATTTTACATCTTGTGAAAAGGGCATTATACCACCCCTTTAATTATTCAGGATTTCTGTTCAAGGACAGACCATATTTTACAGCATATGCTCTAGCCATTATTTTTAAGATCACTGGGAATATGTTAATGTGACCATATGATTCACCGAGAAGGTTCACACTGACTAGCACATGTATCTTTTTCCAGGTTTCTAAATTAAGTCGTTGTATTAACCATAATGAGTAAATGTTTATTCATGTATCTTTTTCCAGGTTTCTAAATTAAGTCGTTGTATTAACCATAATGAGTAAATGTTTATTAATCTGACAAATACTTAAAAGCAATGTACTGTGCATTCAAGTCATATATTTTAGTATTTAAGTTCCATGAGAATCAAACCCATGACTCTAGTGTTGCTAGCACCAATTATTAACCCATTTACTATCGCTCAGAGGTTGCATTAGACTTTCGCACTGTCTTTCATTTTGACAGACAGGATCTTAAAAATTCCATCATAATCTATTATTACCCGTCATTTTAATTTTCATATTTTAATGATAATAAAACATTTAATAGCTTCTGTTTTCATTCACATTTTCATTTTTATTCACGTACTTATAGGACAATATAGGCTAGTTCCCTTTCGATACTTTACTCGTACTGCGTTTGCTAGACGCTGTTATGGGGAGGTGTAACCCAGGTTACAAAAAAGCATTAACACATGAATGAGCAGAATATTTTTTTTTTTTTCATTTTATTAGTTATTTTGTGTGTTTTAGAACAGCCAATTCAAATAATTTTTGGTTGGAAGGACCGACCAATGAGAGTTGAGAATGTTGTGTAGCGCACTTTTGTTTTCCGGATTTCGCACGCGGTTGGAGCTCGCGCTCTCTTTAATCGGCAGAGCAAACAACAGCAGACGTGATTCAGATCTCTCCAAAGAAATTTGAGTATTTGATTTATCCATTTGAGAAAAATTGATTCGAATTTAAGTTATATTGGTCCAGAGACGATGTAGCGAAAGAGGAGAAGTGAAATTTGATGTGAAAGAGACTGTTAAATTGATTTTATAATGTGTGACGCAGTTGCAGAGAAGCGGCCTTTTTAATGCATAGCGCGTTCACATATCAAAGATGTTGTTTATTAAAGAAACAGAGATCTATAATTATAATTATTTTTTGCAACAGGGATGAGCAAAGGATTGAGTTGTAACAAATATAAATGAGAAATCTGTTTCAAGTTATTTTATTAGTAATGTATTTTTCTTTACAATCACATTTGGTGAACGAATGCATGCACGTTATATGTAAAATGTGATCGCCATTTTGATGCTGTGTTAAACAATGGTAAATTATGTGATATGTGTATGTTATGGAGAAAACTAACAAGGAATTTTTGTGACCTTGTATTCAAGGTCAGGTTTTTTTTTTTTTTTTCGTTTTTCTTCTTTTTGTCCTTCCTGATTTTATTTCATCATCATCCTGTCGAGTGCTTGCTGTGAATCGTTGAGTCGATGCTGCATTGAAATCGATGCTTTCCGGATTCCTGGTTTTCGTTCTAATTCTCATGTTCACATAGGGAGTCGGGACTGGCGAGCCGCACGGACCTAACAGCGAGTTGTGATTGTATGAAACTGACATTATCGTTGCCGATTTGGATGGTAGGAAATTGAACTAACAGCACTTACACTTTTCACTGTTCATTTGGAAGGATTCAGTCACGAGGAGAGACTGAGTAACGAACAATACCATTGTTTGTTTAACGATTTCAGCCATATTCACAAAGTTGTGAATATAACTTCAGAGACTGCACTGAAGTCATTTTGAAACCCCTCGCTGCTTAGAGAGCCAACCGACGCAAGAGCTGGGATTGATGCTGAGCTTCTCCGCGTCCTTTCCAGAGCTGTCGAAGAGCTTGGACTGGATTGGGCTGCCCCTGAAGTGCCCACATGCAGCCGGTTAGACTAGTGGTTCCTACCGGGGCGTCATCAGGCCCCTCGTCAGCGAGCAACGCCGTTTTTTCCTGAAGTCCACAACAAGCACAGATCCGTGCTCCTCAGTCACTTGGAGTGCCTGGGACTCAGGGGCAATTTCGCCAAGAGCTCGCTGTCCCCCAGCCAACGGATTTCGATCCTGGGAACAGTCTTCGATTCGGCCCAAATGTGGCTTCCTTCAAAATTGGAGCCTCTACCACCGTCAGGTCTTTTCAGAGGATGCTGGGCCTCATGGCCTCTGCATCTCCAATACTTCAGCAAGGTCTGCTACACATGCGGCCCCTACAGTACTGGTTGAAACCTTGAGTACCTACCAGCCCATGCCTGGCGTCACAGACACCTATGTATCAGGGTGAGCCAGGCCTGCGTGTCAGCCCTGGCCCCTTGGAAGAATCCTCATTGGTTCCAGTCTGGCATGGCGCTGGGGGCGGTTACCAGAAGAAAAGTAGTCTCGACAGATGCTTCCAACACAGGTTGGGGAGCTCTGTGCGAAGGCAAACCGGCCTTCGGCTCCTGGTCAAACGAGGAAAGTCGGCTACACATCAACTGCCTGGAAATGCTGGCAGTCTGTCGAGCCTTTCAGACTTTCCTACCAGACCTGAAGGGACACCACGTCTTGGTCCGATCGGACAGCATGACAGTGGTATCTTACATAAATCCCCAGGGCAGGCTCACCTCGAAACTTCTGTTCAAACTGGTGAAACACCTCCTAGTATGGGCACACCACAACCTGTGCTCTCTGAGAGCAGCGCACGTGCTGGGCAAACTGAACCAAGGGGCAGACATGCTGTCTCGAAGCAACGTTTATAGCCATATGCCAAGGCCATATTGGCGCGGGCTTCTCTCCCATAGGCTCGTGCAGCTCCGCTGCCTCACCATTGGTTCGTTTTATTACTCTGCACGAACCAATGGCCGTGCAGTTTCACTGCGTGATTAAGGCTTCAGAATTCTGAGAAAAATAAGTTTTCCCCATAACAGGGTCTAGCGACGCAGTACTCGTTCACCTTTCTCAGGGAACCAAGGTTACGTAAGTAACCGAGTACGTTTTTATCTTGAACAGTTGTCACGGATCGTGAGTGAACGCAATCATCCCTTCTTCTTTACTACATTATAGAATGAAATAAACATGAATGAACATCAGAGAAAATGTTGAAAGATACAGTACTGAAATCCGTATAACGTCTCATGTAATCGCTCAATCAGTGTTGCAAACAATGTCACGTAACATTATATCGACGTAAGCCATTTGTTGGTCATGAACTTGAAAGTCAGCAATAAAAATAACTCTAGAGAGGAGCATAAAGTATTATAACTGTATTATTATAAAATGGACTTGCTCGCCTGTGTGTAATCAAACGCACTCAACTCATGCACTGCTAAAAAATTCGGTTAATGCGACCTCTGCTGCCGCTATTCCAGAATATTAGGCCTATAAGTCCTGCATCAATTCAGGCTTCCACGTACTCTGTAATTACCACTGTTGCCTCTGGCTTGCTTAGTTGGGGACACTTATTATTCTTAATATTTTTGATCTGCCTGCTTTGACAACCTTGTACGAGAACTGAACTGAGCTGGACGATGACATCACTATTTTTTCCAGATAACAAATGATTTTTACATCGGAAATGAATCATTGATTCATTCAATCAAAATGAACTTACTTAAACTGGACAATTACTTTTTTCTAGAGCTGCTATATAGCCAAATCAATCTTTGTTGCATTAATTTCCTGTTATCAGTGTAAAGCTGCTTTGAAACAATCAGTATTGTAAAAAGCGATATATAAATAAAGGTGACTTGACTTGACTTATAGAAACAAAAAATGTTAAAGCGTATAAGCACTGACACAATCTTAGTGCTGCATTTGATACCACTGACCACAACATTATTTTAAATAGACCTGAAAATTATGTTGGCATTAGTGGAATTGCATTAGCATAGTTTAAATCATACTTATCTGACCATTATCAGTTTGTAGCAGTAAATTAAGAAATGTCTTATCGATCAAAAGTTCAGTAAGGCGTACCACAAGGCTCAGTACTAGGACCGTTGCTGTTCACTCTGTACATGCTGCCCTAGGAGATATCATTAGGAAGCATGGCATTCGCTTTCACTGTTATGCTGAAGATACAGCTCTATATTTCTTCACACCCTGGCGAAACTTACCAATTCAGAAAATTAACGGAATGCATAGCTGATATAAAAAACTGGATGACTAAGTAATTTTCTACTACTTAATTCTGAAAAAAATAAGTAGTTTAAAGTATTTATTTATAGTAAGTATCTATAAATTACGTCATATGCTCTCAATGCCAAATGCGGAATGGTTAGTTCATGTGTTCATGACCTCAAAGCTAGAATATTCCAATGCTCTACGGGATGGTTGCCCTGCTTAACGCATTATAGTCCTTCACGTCTATTACGATCTCAAAATTCTGGCCAGTTGACAATACCTAGAATATCAAAATCAACTGCAGGCGGTAGATCGTTTTCCTATTTAGCACCTAAACTTTGGAACAGTCTTCCTTGCATTGTTTGAGAAGCAGACACATTCTGTCAGTTTAAATCCTGACTAAAAACACCTCTTCAACCTGGCATACACAGAACATTATCAATTGATATCATTAAAATCAGTTAAATGATTGTCAGGCTTCATAAACTACGCCGGAACCGGGAACACTTTCTTTAGCACCTGATGTACTAGTTACATAAGAAGAATGGCATCTACGCTAATATTAATCTCTCTGTTTATCTCAAGGTTTACTGTAGTCAGCCAGATACAGGCCATATTCAGATCAGGTTGCGGACCTGCGCCTAGACACGACCACAATCGCATTATGTAGTCAGCTGGACCCGGGCCGTATTCAGATCAGAAGGTGGACATGCGCATAGACATGACCACAACGCATCCCTGAATTGTCAGCAGAGATTGTGTCAACTAGACTCTCCTCTGTGAAGACCTCAACAAACCAGTCTCCATACCGGTGTGATGACTCCGATCTTCAACCGGATGAAACTGGATAAATATTTTGAATGTTCTGATCCTATCTGACTTCTGACCTGTAATGCTGCCTGAATCATAATCATGCACTGTTCGTTCATTGGCCAGGAGAACTGGCTCCCCGACTGAGCCTGGTTTCTCCCAGGGTTTTTTTTCTCCGTGCGGTCACCTGGTGGAGTTTTGGTTCCTTCTTGTTTAGTTGGGGACACTTAAAATTCCATGCTAAATATTCAACAATATTATTGATCTGCCTTCATTGACACCATTGAATGAGAACTGAACTGAGCTGGACGATGACATCACTTATTACTCCAAAGCGGCTGTATAGATAAATGAACTAAATTAATAACTTTTTAGAACAGAAATGAACCAACACTGAACTTATTAAGCTGGACTATGACACTATTTTCTTCTAGATCTGATGTACAGCCGAAATAAACTTTGTTACATTATCTTCCTGTTATCACTGTAAAGCTGCTTTGAAACCATCTGTATTGTAAAAAGCGCTATATCAATAAAGGTGAGTTGACTTTTGGAAGTTTTTAAAATTGACAGACTCAAACTAGGTTGCTCCACAAATTTCAACTAAAAAGTGGATTACAAATGTTATATAAAAAATGACAGCACAGACATGTACTTTCACTGACATTGTGAATGAGACAACTCAGATTAATATGTCTACACCAATGTCTTCATAAACTACTCCATGATTATTATTTTTTTCAGATCAAAACTGGTTTGGTTGTATGTACATGCAGTATAAGATGTAGCTCTTGGAATTATTGAACATCTAAATGAAGGAATGATCACAGGTTATTTCTATTCCAATCAATAGTGACTTGATGTTCAAGTCTCCATGGTCATAGTTCACCTCACAGCACCAGGTGGTTTGTCTAAACTTTTATAACTCATCTTTGTAGATGGAGCTGCCTTTGGAAATGCTATTAACCTTTCACAGCTGCAGTTGCTTATGCTGGAAGTTAAAGATTACCCTGTGTACTAAACAAAAAGAAGAAAAAAAAGTCAATAACAAAGGAAAAACATACTGGTAGAAAATAAACTTCACCCACAAGCTACCTGCCACAAACACATGCCTTAATGATGTGTTTATTGATTACTGATGTGCTTAAAACTGAGAAATCACCTAAGCAACTATCATGGCATGAAGTCAGGGACAGGGGCGGACTGGCCATCTGTGTGATCTGGAGTATCACAGAACGGCCGGTACTCCAGGACGGCCGGCGGGCCGGCCCACCACCGAGTAGCCTCTCGCTGCAGCCTGCGGTGGACATCCAACCCGGCCCACATCCAAGTGTGACGTCAGAAGCCACGCCCATGCCCAAATTGGACACATTCTCATTAACATTTAAAAACAGGAAGAAGCATCGAGAAGAGAAGACTAGAAGACGAAGGTAACTGCGAAACAAAATGCACAAAACACACTTGCGGTTTTAGTATAAACACTGTTCAACATAATACGAATGAGTTGTATAAGAATGAGATGTTACCTGTTGAAAGCAGCTTTTATCACTTTATTAATAGTTTGTAATGAGGTCAGTGCGGTTGATCACTTGACTAGCATTGTCAAAATATCGATGTAATTCAAATCAATAAGGTTTGATGATGTTGTTTTAGAGCTATGAATTATCTTCAACTTACATATTTGGTCATTTAACTCCCCTGTAATGTCTCAACTGAGTTGTGTGTTAGATTTGGCTGAGTGAATTTCGTAACAGTAACTACGTTAGATTCTCAACTGAGAATTTTGTTTTGTATACTATTACTATTATACTATACTAACTGCATTATTATATCACCAATTTCATGTTGTTATTTGGATTAAGGGTAAATATGAAAAAAATATTATTTCAGTGCTTATGTGTGACGTTACATCCTGTAAATCTTATTCTGCTTGTAAAGAATATGAGATTTGATTGTCACTTTGTCAGTTGTAAATACTCCATATTGAAAAAGTTTGAAGTTGTTCAGTCATTGCTATGCAAACATGTTTAGATAATGTAATGTGATGATAAACTGTTGTAATATGAATAAGTTTTATTATTGATTCATAGTAAATACAGTGACAGCAAGCCAGCCATCACATCAGCAGTCTTTCCTAACTATATTATACTTCTTTTCAGGAGTACTACAATTTTGAAAGCAAGTGATTGTTTGCCATGTCGGTAAGTACAAATAAACTTTGGTTTGTATCCTAATCAAGTTAGCGTACTGTTAACTGTCGGGCCAAAGGTTTGTCTGAATTGGAATTAACAACTTAACGATAGCTAGGTTAAAACGTTTTGGTCTGATCACTTATCCCTTACAACCCTTGCAAAGTAACTTGGTTGAGCAACCGAATCATTTCACTACATCTTACTTGATAACTCTGTGTATGTGCCAAATTATCTATCTATTCTAGATTAATGGAAAGATCACATAATTATTGTCATTGTCATGTTTTACAGCATCCTACACATTTTCAGTTCAAGCCTGATGCAGATCAATTCTGCCTGGATGGCTGGTTCGAATGTCCCTGCTGCAGTTTTATGACTAAAGAGAAATTCTCATTTTCTATTCATCCATTGCAGCTCAGAGTAGATTATTAATTATTTTTGCACAATGCCCAGTGCACCCTTTTGTTACTGATATTTCTGTTAACACAACAGTGACTGTTCTCTGAAAACTATTTCAGTGAAGTGGAAGATTTTAACCGACAAATTGACAAACAATTGAGGAAAGAAGGGAGACCATTCAATTGATGGGTGTTGCTCTTACATTTACACATTTGGAGTTTGGAATTAGACGTCAGTAACATGAATATTCTATTTGACTTTCTCTCTCTACAACTCCAACATTTCATAAGTGTTAAATCAGAAATAGACATTTGTTTAACATGTTCAACTGAAATATATTCAATTCAATATTGAAATATATATTTCACTCTCTCACTCTCTCACTCTCTCAGAGTTGAAGCTATTCTTGCAGCAACTGGTGGAAAAGGGGATCTTTTTGGTGCTTTTGTTCTAGCACAAATAATTTTGTTCTTTCATATAATATAAATAAATACATGTGTATATATAAATAAATGCATGCTTGAATCATTCTCGAGTTTTGCCTTCTGATATCTGGCCATATCCTTTAGTGACTGCATATGCTGATTCCATTGTTATTTTACCTGATAATGAGCAAATTAGTTAAACTTAAGGAGGTTAATCAATATACAGTATAATTCAAGAAACTAAGACTCACTCCACTTTTTCAGTTGTGTTGATATACATTTTTAATTTGTTTTGTGTAAATTTAAAATTTTCAAAATGCCTCTGATACATTTTGAATAAAAAAAAAACACATTTTATAAAAATACTCCTGAGATTAAATGTCTTTCGAACTATGTATGTACAAACTAAAAAACTAGGGTCCTGTACCCGGGGTCCTAAAGCTGCAGCCTTTCGATTGTGCAGGAATATACTATTGATTTTAAGTAGTATAGTGAATGTGTTGCTCTGAACAACTGTGACATTGGTTATTTTAACAAAAAGTTATCACACTTGCATAGATGGGTCATTTTAGATGATGTATTAACACAAAATATTAAATAAAAAATTAATTTGTGACCAAGATATTTTAAACTATGATGATATTTTGATATGTTAAACTCATAAAACCTGTACAGTAGGTGAAGCGAGAGATTAACTGTTTTTTATGTATTAGAATATTGTCCAAACGTTCATTTATTTCAGTAATTCAACATAGCTGTAAACCATAATCATCAAATTTATAACACATAAAGGCTTGAAATGAGCATGTAATGAGTCTATATTATATATTAGTATCAGCTTTTAGTTGAATTACTGAAATAAATGAACTTTTGCACGATATTCTAATTTTTCGAGTTTCACCATATTGGTTCTTTAAGGTTTACATAAATTCCATTCTGCTGTTTTATTATTTGATTTCAAAGTCATTTGCTATAACAGGCATTAACTAATAAGTGAATTCTTAATTTGGTTGTAAAAATGCAATATTTCTATAACCACATAGAAAGAAATGTACAAAAAAAGTTTACATTAATTTTATTTTTATTTAGAAGGGGTAACTATAAGTGCAGTTTGGATCCCATATAATTAAGAAAGTGACAAAAACTCGTTTTAGTTTAAGTATAGATGCTCCCTTATACGTTTATAATAGCAAAACCATGATTATTGATTACCATTTGTGTAACAGAAATACAAGAGAAATACAAAAATATCGTTTTAAGGTACATTGTTTACTTGTACTACCATGTCATTAACTTACAAAACCAGTGAGCAATGCTCACTGTTAAGGGAGTGATTGTGATTTAGACCATTCCAAGCCTGCCAAAGCGTCACAATTTAACTGCATCAATAATCTGTAGCGTCACACGTCTATACAAATAACCTCATCTTTATTATAAACCAATAACTATGATAACAGCCGTAAACATATTTCCGACCTTTCCGACAGGAAGCAGCGCCATTTGCGCATGCGTACAACAAATCGAGTCACGTGCCGTATTTGGACATGGGCGAGGCTTCCGACGTCACACTTGGATGGGCGTGGCTTCTGACGTCACACATGGATGTGGGCCGGGTTGGATATCCACCGCAGGATGCAGCGAGCTGTACTTGCCACCACCCGCCACACACGCAGTCATAACCTGTTTTTTCCCCCCACTAATCTGTTTCACACTCCAGTACTGTAGGTGGCAGCAATGCACCTTTAAGTTGGATGCCAGCGCGGAGCATTATCAGCTCGGCCCAAAAAAACTGCGATCGCGGCCGAAGCAGCTGTGCGGACTGATCTCGATCACGCGAACATTATTACACAGAGTTGCGCGATCCACTGAGAAGCATTTCAATTCAGCGCAGAATTCTCTATCTCTATTATAAACTATATTAAATCGATGGCTGTGATTTAAGCTAGTTAAAAGCCAGATTAAACAGCGTTGATATGCTCAACATCTTGACGCAAAAAAACAGGTGAAACATTGTTCCAAGAACAAACCAGTTAGAAGACATTTCACTCCACAACTTATGAATTAACTGTAACTTAGTAAAACAAACTTTTTTGGCAGAAATGTGCCTGTATTCATATTAAAAATGCTGTTATATTAATAGTCATGTAGGTCTATAAATGTAGGCTATTAAATGT
This sequence comes from Rhinichthys klamathensis goyatoka, assembly GCF_029890125.1. NCBI lineage: Eukaryota > Metazoa > Chordata > Actinopteri > Cypriniformes > Leuciscidae > Rhinichthys > Rhinichthys klamathensis. The sequence continues at coordinate 3,314,778 of NW_026606559.1, forward strand.
AATGCAGTAATGTTTTTGTTTAGAAGTTATGGCAGTTTATTTATTTATTTTGCATTAAATATTTATACTAAATGTTTATGCTACAATAGGTTTTTAGAGAATAATATATATATATATATATATATATATATACACTCACCGGCCACTTTATTAGGTACACCTGTCCAACTGCTCGTTAACACTTAATTTCTAAGCAGCCAATCACATGGCGGCAACTCAGTGCATTTAGGCATGTAGACATGGTCAAGACAATCTCCTGCAGTTCAAACCGAGCATCAGTATGGGGAAGAAAGTTGATTTGAGTGACTTTGAACGTGGCATGATTGTTGGTGCCAGAAGGGCTGGTCTGAGTATTTCAGAAACTGCTAATCTACTGGGATTTTCACGCACAACCATCTCTAGGGTTTACAGAGAATGGTCCGAAAAAGAAAAAACATCCAGTGAGCGGCAGTTCTGTGGGCGGAAATGCCTTGTTGATGCCAGAGGTCAGAGGAGAATGGCCAGACTGGTTCGAGCTGATAGAAGGGCAACAGTGACTGAAATAACCACTCGTTACAACCGAGGTATGCAGCAAAGCATTTGTGAAGCCACAACACGCACAACCTTGAGGCGGATGGGCTACAACAGCAGAAGACTCCACCGGGTACCACTCATCTCCACTACAAATAGGAAAAAGAGGCTACAATTTGCAAGAGCTCACCAAAATTGAACAGTTGAAGACTGGAAAAATGTTGCCTGGTCTGATGAGTCTCGATTTCTGTTGAGACATTCAGATGTTAGAGTCAGAATTTGGCGTAAACAGAATGAGAACATGGAACCATCATGCCTTGTTACCACTGTGCAGGCTGGTGGTGGTGGTGTAATGGTGTGGGGGATGTTTTCCTGGCACACTTTAGGCCCCTTAGTGCCAATTGGGCATCGTTTAAATGCCACGGCCTACCTGAGCATTGTTTCTGACCATGTCCATCCCTTTATGGCCACCATGTACCCATCCTCTGATGGCTACTTCCACCATGTCACAAAGCTCTAATCATTTCAAATTGGTTTCTTGAACATGACAATGAGTTCACTGTACTAAAATGGCCTCCACAGTCACCAGATCTCAACCCAATAGAGCATCTTTGGGATGTGGTGGAACGGGAGATTCGCATCATGGATGTGCAGCCGACAAATCTGCGGCAACTGTGTGATGCCATCATGTCAATATGGACCAAAGTCCCTGAGGAATGCTTCCAGCACCTTGTTGAATCTATGCCACGAAGAATTGAGGCAGTTCTGAAGGCAAAAGGGGGTCCAACCCGTTACTAGCATGGGGTACCTAATAAAGTGGCCGGTGAGTGTATATATATATATATATTACAAATTTTTCAGGAATTGTTGAACCAGAATATCAAGATATTTTATTATTTCGCATATGATGGTGAAAAATAAAAAAGTTAAAAGTAAAGGTAAACGTAAAGGTAAGGTAAAAAACACCACCATGTTATATGTATAATAAATATTTTTGAGTATAGCCCTTCTAGATTATTTTATCCCTTGAGGTAGCCCTCACACACAAAAAGGTTGGAGACCCCTGGTATATAGTAACTAAATGTTTTATAATTACAAGTTTGTGTAATTAGGGTTTCTGTAGCCAGTGACATTTCATTATTTGTATTTTATTTTCAATGCAGATGTAATGGCATTGTACATTTTGTTGTTTTTATTTGAAGACTGAGGCTTCATTAAACAAAACCCCAATTGTCATCATTGTTTTTGAGATATTACTTGCTGTGAATACCTTGTCTGATATAGGTTACAGTATTGTGGCATAGTATCAGGACATCCTAGTGGCTAGGGGCGAATGGCTGGATGATGGGCCTATTTGGGAGAAAGTCCAGGGCTGTTTTTTAGCCTCAGTCCGTCCCTGGTCAGGGAATGTCTGAATGGGTTTCTTGGAATGGTTTGCAATAAAGTTCATGAGCTGTGAAGTATTGTAATACTCAGGGGTGTCTGATTTTGCCTGAAGTGAGTGAGATATGACATGACTAAAGAAGAAATAAAGAACATATAACATAAATCAACAAATAATAAAAATTCTGATCATGAATAGGGGTAAAGGTGTATTGTTTATTATACTTCATACTTAATTTTAATTTTAATATTAAGACAGACATATTTGATTTGATTCTTGGTGTTTTTATAACTGCTGTTTGGCAGGCAGGATGGCCATTATGATTACTTTAATGTTATTGGGGTATATACGCTACTTATCATGTTGATATGAAAGTTCTGCCAGACGTATCTCATAACATTTCTTAAATTACCAACCCAACACAGCTGGTCGACTAATTATGCAAGATTAATTATGTATTCATTAATATTTAATTTTTCTTTTTACTCTATTCGAAATTCTCTTTCCAAGACAAAGATATGAGAGAGAAAAAAACTATAAATTATTTTATAGTTAAAATAAACCTAAAAATAACAGTGATTTAAACCAATATTGAGTACACCTGCCCTGAGAGCGGCGCGTAAAACACTAGTGATTCTAACCTATTGAGTCCCACTGCCATGAGAGCAGCGATAGGGCGGGAGATGGGAATTTTGACCAATAAAATGTCACGGATATTTGAACGAGTTCTGTTGTCGCGTATCGACTTCACAGACAGCGAGGTAGCATTGGAAAAACATGTTTTACTCCAGTTACCCCATACGCAGCTTTGTTGTGGCAGTCGACTGATGAAGCAGTCGAATCAAAATGCATATGATTGGATTTAGACGATGATTGTTAATTCTGTGCATTTTTAATGTTCGCTCATTATCTTACTAAACGTTAGAGGATGTTGAATTTTAACACAATTGTAGGAAAGATGTAAAATGTTTCTCCCAGCCTTAGGGGGGAGCTGTGTTCTATGAGTGTTTCACTGTGTGAGTGAGCCTTTCTTCACATGGGTGGAGCTGTTTTTTAATTCAGTTCTATTTTCCTTGTGAAAAGGTAAGGAGGGTTTTCACTGTTCTCTGTTACATCTATTTAATTTCTTTAATTATATTGGCCATCCATGTTATTTGAAGAAATATATTACTGTTAAAGATGTTAACTAACATATATGTGCAGTTATTTGCGATGGATGGTTTTGTATTTCTGATATTATTTAATGGGTTGTAAATTCCATGTGGTGGAGTATATATTTCTGTGTATTGTATGGTGTTTAACGTTTGTCGGAGTATTTTGAGTTTTGTTCTTTGTATTTTGGATGTATGTGACATTTGACATTAATTGTCATATGCGGAAAGTTATTTTTCCAATCTTTGTGAACCCCTGTGATTTGAGTGTTAATATAACTGCACAGCTAAGGCTATGCTGTTTCGTTTTATAGTTTTGTATGCATTTTTATTTTTGATATTGGTTACTAACAGTTCTATTTTCCTTGTGAAAAGCTGATGCAGATAAAGAACGCATAATAAAGCTTCACTACTGTGACGACCACGATATCTGTGTCCTCCTCATTCAATCATCATCCAAACACAACGCAGAGACATTTGGGGGAGCACACAGACGGAAAGGGTTACACAATATATAGAAAATTCACTTACCTTGCATTAAATGCGTTCTCCCACGAACAGTCTAACGCATATCTGTCTGAAGTATTCCGACTATTCCCTCCACACGTTCATACGTCTAGAGTCTTGACCCCGCCTCTGCTTCAATTCCATTGGTTGAATCTGTAAACAATTTTCCTTTTAGCCCTCAGAACATTTTTGAGTTAGTAAAACTCCCATCTGCTCGGTCAACTTTACTGTAGTAAACGATGCACAATGGCAAGTGGAAATACTGGTTTTATTCACCCATATATGTTTGAACCAGAAACTGATTCAGAAGAAGAAGTGGAAGAGTGAATTAAACAGGCTCATCTACAAGTCGATGTATCAGAATGATAATGCATTTTTTATGTGTCGCTCTTTACAAGGTCGGACACATAACGGTAATTAATATGATTAGCCTTTTGCTTGTTATCAAACAGCTACTAATGTGTTGCTAATGTTACAAAAACTATCTTCCCATTCGCCATCTCAAAGTCAAACAGCTGCCTTCTAGAAATCAGCATCCTTAAGGCCTGTTCACACTGGGACAAATTTCGTGCGCGATATTCGCCGACGTTTAACGCCTCGTGACTAAACAAAGGGCGCCAATGTGAGTGTGCACACTGAAAAACGCCACGCGTAAAAGCATAATTTTTTTTAAAACGCCTCGGGTTCGTTTTTTTGGTTTGACGCACCGCGTCAAAAACTATCCGACCAATGAGATTGGTGCTTTTGCTCACCTGTCTGTAGCTTCTGAAGTTACAGTAAAACACAACTTGGGGGCGCTCAAACACAAAACGGTCTTGCTGAGCACACATACGTACGGCGAAGAAGATATACGGCAAGTAGCGTCTACACTGCCGGGAAGAAATAAGACAAGGAAGATGCAAGGCAAGATGAATGTAGAGCTGCTGGTCTCGTTGGTGTCGGAACATAAAGAACTATATGACAAACGCAACAGCGACTATGATTTTGTCACGGAATGCACACAAAAGGTAGATCCAAGTGCAGTTTTATTATATGGTAATCTGTATCCGTAGTCAGCCAGGCAAGGGTCAAAATCCATACAAACAGTCCAATAAACAAGAAACAAAACAAAGTGGAACAGGGAAGTGCAACACGACAGAAAACAAGGAATCCACAATGAACACAGAAACAGACAGGGTATTTATACACAGAACTAACAGGATGATGGGAAACAGCTGTGTCCAATGATCAGATGATGAGTGGAGACAAAGAATTATGGGAATTGCAGTTCATGATGAGTGGGTGACGATATGGGGAAGAGACCTCTAGTGGACACCCAGGGAAACACACCACCAGACACTGTGACATAACCCCCCCTCTACAGAGCGGCTACCAGACGCTCCACGACACAACTTCAAAACAAAACAAGAGTCTAGGAGGGAGGTGGAATGGTGGAGGATCAGGGGGAGGGATGGGAGGCCAGGTCCATGGAGGGGAACAAGAACAAGGGGTGACGGGTTAGCCAGCGGCCAGGGCGAAATAGAGAGTTCATCGGGCGGCCAGGGCGAAACAGACAGTTCATCGGGCGGCCCGGACAAAGCATACGACCCATCGGGCGGCCAGGGCGAAGCAGAAAGTCTATCGGGCGGCCAGGGCGAAGCAGACGACCCATCGGGCGGCCAGGGGCGAAGCAGACGACAGTCCATCGGGCGGCCAGGGCGAAGCAGACGACAGTCCATCGGGTGGCCAGGGCGGTGAAGACCCCTCGGGCGGCCAGGGCGGTGGAACAGGCACAGACACCGGCTCAGGCACAGGAATAGACACCGGCTCAGGCACAGGAACAGACACCGGCTCAGGCACAGGAACAGACACCGGCTCAGGCACAGGAACAGACACCGGCTCAGGCACAGGACCGGCTCGGCTGCGGCCATCTTGTCCGGAGACACTGGCTCGGCAGGCGTGAACGGTCTCTGAATCGGCAAACGTGATGTGAGAGGTTTCTGGATCAGTAGACGTGATCTGAACAGTCTCCGAATTGGCAGAAACCGTGTGCTTCCTCCATGCATGCAGGACAGCCAATGCGTAAAAAGTGAAAACAGCCCTCTTGGCACAAATTTCGTGCGCGATATTCGCCGACGTTTAACGCCTCGTGACTAAACAAAGGGCGCCAATGTGAGTGTGCACACTCGGACTGATGGTGGAAACAGTTGGCTCAGGAGAGGATGGAGCTGAGGTAGCCAACAGGGAGGCATGTGCGGCCCAGACACACATCACAGCGGCAGGCCCGGATTAACACAGTGTAGTGCCCTAGGGTGACCACATTTTAAGTGCCCACCACCCCCACCCCATACAACTCACATGCTAGTGCAACATGAACATGTCATACTAAATATCTTTATTTCCATCATTAATGGCATGTATGAGGACTACATGCAAAACCTTATGTCTAAAAAAACCATATACCAAATAAGCAAGCCCTAGAATCAGCTAAATTCAGCACCACAGAGACGCACAGCAGCAAAAACATTTAAATGCAACCAAATCCATTAGTAATCGGATTGACGGCTCAATCGAACTGAAAAGCTTTTATTCAACCATTATTGATCCGATTGAGCTCGATCGGAATCAAATTTTGATCGGATTGAAAGGGGTGGGTTATTCCTTTTTTTTTTTCGGATTAAAAACCGAAACTGAAAGGACTGCGTATGTGCAATGACTTTGAAATAGCGTAATGACGTATGACGCTCGAAATGTTCTTCCTGTTGAATAAGTGTCATAAAATCAAGTGTCCCGTCATTTTAAAATTCTCCTTTCACTCAGCGTCTGTGAAGTGGAGCAGGATAATGTCCCACCAGTCATTTTTCGGATTATCACCCAGAGACGACTGGTTTTGGGCGCGAGAAGGGAGGGGCATTTTACTGATAAATATAAGCAACACGGTACAACAACGGTTCATGTGCTCATTGTCCCCAAATTATGACCAGATATGGATAAATATTAAGCCTGCTGTTTAAAACAAATAAAGAACCAATGTAGGAGATGGGTATATGCACAGTATAGCCTACTAACGTTACCTCTTCCGATTTTAAGCTTGCGTATAAACGCGCACATCAACCCGATCACGTTTAGCGTTCATGTAAACATAACATTCAAATTCATCAATCGGAATGAATTCAGTCCGATTGAAACAAAAGTTATGCATCTAATAAGCATCTCTAACTAAGCAACCAGCTAAAAGAGAGAACCGTTCCAGATTTCAAATCGACAACAGCGTCACATACAGTAGCAGTAGCCTATTTGCCCAGAAATAATGCTAAATAAGCCTTGCAGAACAACTTTTTCTAGACTTTGTGTTAGGCTACCGCCTTTGCTCACAACATTAGCTGCTGCTTGAGTATCGGTTGAGGCATTTTTCGCTGCTAGTGGCTTCTGCTGGTGCTCGATGTCTCTGTCTTTTCTTCATTTCGAAGAAATAGGCTACACTGTGACCTGACCCAATCGCAATTCTTTATATGCATATTTTATATTCTCTGTATATATGTTATCATTAACTGTTCATTTTATATCTGCATCTCTTCCAGCAAAATAATATATATACAAAACATGAAAACTATTTTAAAGGTTTAGTCGTTCTCTTAATCATTTGGTGCCCCCCTATTGGCTGGTGCCCCAGGGCACTCGCCCAATCCCGTCTATGGATAATCCGGCCCTGCACAGCGGCCACGTAAAGGGAGAGGGTAGCCTCTTCGACCACGACATGAGCAGGCTGGGTCTTTAGGGGTGATGGACGCCGGCCTCCTCCTCTTTCTCCTTTTATGGTGATGAGGTGGTGTTATTGGGCTTACCACCTCTGGGACGGGACCAGCGGTGAAGGCTCTGGGTGGGTGCTGGCGAGATCCCCTTCTCCTAGGCCGACGGTGACCTGAACGGTCTCTGGATCGGCAGACGTGACGTGAACGGTCTCTGAATCGCAGTCGTTAACCGGCACAGGTACCTGGCTGAAGAGAGACTGGACTGTGGAAAAACGTTGGGGTTCATGGCGACCATGTCCCCTTCCACGGCCTCCACGAGTCCCAGATAATCTGGCCAAGCGAGTTCCCTCAATGAGTTGCGGGTGAACAGGATTTTTAGAGGAGTTGCCAGTCGCAGTCCTGGGCTTACCTCCTCCAACCTGACAGCTGGCTGCTATGGTCTCCTCAGTCCTGCGAGCCGCCATGGCAAAATAATAAAATAATGTCTTAGGCGGTCCCGTACTGCTGGATCTATTCATGGTGGATTCCTTCTGTCACGGAATGCACACAAAAGGTAGATCCAAGTGCAGTTTTATTATATGGTAATCCGTATCCGTAGTCAGCCAGGCAAGGGTCAAAATCCATACAAACAGTCCAATAAACAGGAAACGAAACAAAACAAAGTGGAACAGGGAAGTGCAACACGACAGAAAACAAGGAATCCACAATGAACACAAAAACAGACAGGGTATTTATACACACAGAACTAACAGGATGATGGGAAACAGCTGTGTGCAATGATCAGATGATGAGTGCAGACACAGGATTATGGGAATTGCAGTTCATGATGAGTGGGTGACGATATGGGGAAGAGACCTCTAGTGGACACCCAGGGAAACACACACCAGACACTGTGGCAGATTTTGACAAGCGCGTAAATACTTGCTCTCTTCTTCTGAGTGACAAGCGAGTGTCAGAAGCGTAAAGTTGCGCAGCGCCACCTTGTGTATCGGGGTATTTCTGTTTTACATTAAGCGCCATCTAATGTCAGGGAATGAATTTGCATGTACACTCGGCTCATGGTCAGCGAAAATCGCTTGGGTGTGAACACAAAAAACGCTGGCGAATAACGCGCGCCGATATTCGTCCCGGTGTGTACGGCCCTTTAGAAACACTTTGAACAACTTAGAAGGTCAGTAGAGAAAGGAATATAGTTCATAACATCGTAATATACATCATATACATAATTCACCCGCTATATTGCTAAGTCTACCTGAATTTTCATATCAACAGAAAAATATACCAGGATAACCTGGCTTCTCTTGAGACTCCCTGCTTCAGAGGATAGTTAATGATATGCTTAAGCCCACCCGCATGTTGATGGGATTGGTTACAAGGTAGTTTGTGACGTAGAGAACACCGGAGTTCCCTTTCGAGGGAACTCTCGCTGCGTCGGAAATCAACACATTGGGGAACGCCTTCGGCATGAAGCGTCTGAAGTCAACTATTGAATCTCGATTGGCGTAGCCTAATCACGTCACTCGTGACGTCGCATGTGACGGAGAGCAGAAGCTATAAAGGGACACCGGAACAAAGCAGCGTCAGCTTCTGGTCTTCAGCAAGCTTTCTGTGTCAACCTGTTTGTTTTATTTGGTGTTGTCTGTCTCTCTGAAATATATATATATATCATGGCGAACAATGAGGAGAAACTATTCAGTCAGTGTGCGTCCCCTTGCCCGCATTATTTAAGCGAGGGTGACGCACACTCACTCTGTGTAGTTTGTCTGGGAGTGGAGCATGCACAGGCAGCGCTCGAGGGCGCTCACTGTGCAAACAGTTTTTTATATGAAAGAGCTCCGCTCACGTTTGAGCCTGTTCAATCAAATAGATCAGGCTCGCGATTCCAGTGCATCAGGTCTCGCGGCTGTCGAGGCAGCGCGCCGCTTGTATGCATGGGATTCGCACGTGGGGCTGGCATATAATACTGAGACGGTTGCGACCCTTTCTCAGTGTTTATTTACCAGCTCCACTGGTCTCGCGCACGGTTCGGAAGCCCGCGCTGCGGCTTCTTCCGACCGTGTTAAAGACCCGGTGTTTGATTTATCTGGCTCCGAGGAGTTAGATATTCTCAACACAGGTTCGCCATTTTCCTGTTATAAAAAAAAAAAAAAAAGAGTTGCTGGAGGTTGTAACCAGGGCAGTGGCTAAATTAAATGTTGAATGGCCATTTAATAAGCAGGAAGCGACTAAGAAAAATAAAATGAATGAGCGCTTCCTGCAGACCCAGTCACAATCTTCGTGTCAGAGCCTTCCCTTTTTCACTGATCTCCATACTGAGGTGTCGAGATCGTGGAAAAATCCATGTTCATCTTAATTATTTTCCCCCATGTATATATTTACATCTATTAGGGAATCTAATAAGAATGGTTAGGAGGTGATATGCCTCGGGTAGAGGAATATTTTGCGAAATATTTTCTCCCTGACATTGCGTCACCCCTGATAGCTCAGACACTTCCCTCCAAATCTCGTACTTCGAATTTGTTAGGGAAAGCATATATGGCGGTGGGTCAAGCCGGTGCATGCCTACACACGATGGGGTTAATTCAGGCATACCAGGCTGACCTCCTCAAAGAGGTGGATGATAACTGGGAGGTCTCACTCAACAGTACTACTGAATTTCGTAGAGTGGTTGACTTATCTCTCTGTATTATTAAAGAGACGCCCGTGCCATTGGCCGTTCTATGGCAGCACTAGTCGTCTCAGGGAGACATTTATGGCTAAATCGCTTGGGGATCGGGGAGAAGGACAGGGCTTTCCTTCTCGATGCCCCCCTTTCGCCTTCTGGCCTCTTTGGCGACGCGACAAGAACCGTTGTCGAGAGGCTTCAGAAGGCAGAGCGACAAGCAGATATCCCCAGTTGTCAGTCCAGGTCTCATGGGGTTGCTGCCAGGGGGCAACCTCATGGGACAGCCGCCAGCTCCTCATATTTTTTGAGAAGGTTGCCTCTCGTGCCCCCCCCCCCCCCCCCCCCCATATAAGGCTTGGGGCCAGAGGAAACATTCTCGCACAAGGTCCTCCATACCAAAGACAGGTCTGAGGACTGTCTCTCGGTTAAGATGGTCCTGACCAAGAGGTCTTGTCGTAACACGCGGACCCTTATGGGCGTTCCCCCAGGAGGGCGAGTACTAGAGTCTCGCCCCCTTATGCAGCCCTTAGGGAATCGATGTTTGCTTCCCGCCGCCGATGGCGCCTCGGGACACATCGGCTTCCAGCGAACACAAATGGCAGTGTCCGCCCGGAGACGTTGCGGCCCTGTCGAGTTCGCCGCCTCTCAGGAGGTCTGTAGAGAGCATATTTCGGTTAGTTCCTGCCAGTTAGCTGCTTCAGGTCACCGAAGCCGTTTAAAAATTTATAGCCGAGGCCAGTCTCGAGGGACTGGTCCCCATAATGGCATATCTAGACACCCTGAAGGGTCTTCAAGATACAGCCTAGGGGGTCCTGCTTATAGTGGAACTAATATAAAAAATATTATCTACTAGGGGTGGTTCACATGTTGGCCAGCCCCGAGCAGGGTCGGTTCTTGGAACAGGAAGTCTAGTCCCTTTTAACACAGGAGACCTCAACATGGGCTCTTCTTTGTTTACGGGAGCCTGGGTTCACAGCCGGCACTTCATAGGTCCTGTGAAGGGAGGGGGAGTTAGGCCTGGGTTTGGATCTCAGGGTACTGGATCAACCTCAGAGGGGGTTTAGATTCAAGATACCGAATGTCAGTCAAACCAGCTCCGAGGACTGGTCTGTCGTGATAGATCCACAAGCTCCATAACTCCTCGTTCCCTTCTAACCCCATCACAGGAAGTTTCCGAGATTCGCTTTTGGGGGGAAAAGCTTATCAATATACGGTTCTTCCTTTCGGCCTAGCCTTATCTCCTCGCACCTTTTCTAATGTATGGATGCTGCCCTTGCTCCATTGAGACTTCAGGGGATCCGTATTCTAAATCATATAGATGACTGGCTCGTTCTGGCTCAGTCAGAAGAACTGGCGATTCAACATTGAGATGTTGTTTTGCGTCATTTGAGGTGCTTGGGGTTGACACTCAATGTGAAGAAAAGTTCCTTAACTCCTCTTCAGAGGACTACGTTCCTGGGAGTAGAGTGGGACTCAGTCACGATGCAGGCACAATTGTCTCCTGTTCGTATAAATACTAATTTAATCACAATAAAGAGTATTAGGTTAGGCCAGGCCATCACTGTCAAACACTTTCAAAGAGTTTTAGGGCCTCATGGCTGCAGCTTCCATCGTAATTCCTTTTGGTCTGCTCTGCATGAGGGCCTTACAGTGGTGGCTCAGGACCACGGGGTTTCTCCGCTGGCGAACCCCTTTCGCATGATCAGAGTTACGCGCAGATGCCTTCGTGCTCTTGTCATGTGGAAGAAACCATGGTTCCTGTCTCAAGGCCCGGCTTCGGGAGCACCATGTCAGAGAAAAACTTTGACTACAGATGCGTCCCGCACGGGTTGGGGTGCGGTTTTGGAGGACCGTTACACCCGAGGTACTTGGAAGGACCATCATCTCTCATGGCATATTAATCGCTTGGAGATGTTGGCTGTATCCTTTGCCCTGTGGCACTTCCTTGTAGACCACAGAGGCCATCATGTTCTCATTAGGACTGACAATATGTCGGTGGTCTCTTATATCAACCGCCAAGGAGGCCTGAAGTCACGCCCTCTTTCTAGACTGGCGCATCAGATTCTTCTATGGTCCCAGGATAAATTTCCCTCTGTTAGATCTATTTATATTCCTGGGGTAGATAATGTGAGAGCAGATATCCTGTCGAGGCAGGGGCTGAGGCCCGGGGAATGGCGGCTCCACCCTGAAGTAGTTGAGCTTATATGGAGAGAGTTTGGCCGAGCGGAGGTTGACCTGTTCGCTTCTCATGAGAACACTCATTGCCCGCTCTGGTACTCTCTCTCACATCCAGCTCCTTTAGGCCTGGATCCCATGGTACAGATGTGGCTGAGGTCACGTCTGTACGCTTTTCCCCCGATCGCTCTGCTCCCTGGGGTTCTGGAAGGGGTCAGAAGGTACGGCTTGAGTTTACTCCTTGTAGCTCCGTACTGGCCGAATTCGGTTCTCGGACCCTATAAGTCTCCTGGAGAGTCCTCCCTGGCGAGTCCCTATTAGGAGAGATCTTCTTTCCCAGGCCTATGGTACAATATTTTATCCACGGCCGGAGTTATGGAAACTATGGGTCTGGCCCCTGAGGGGGATCAACCCATAAATAGGTTGCCCTTTCCATCGAGGTGGATAGGTCATCCATTCTAGAACCCCACTCTACTAGGAACTAAATATTTTTAAGAGGTTAGGTACGGCATTGAACCCAGTTAAATACTGCCCACTGGCTTCAGTACTGGCGTTCCATCCTGTTCTCTGACGGGACCTCCCGTTCATGCTTAGGGCCTCTGTGGCGGCCTTAGTGCCCTCCGCAAGCTTCTAAGGGTGAGCTCGTAGGGACATTCCCACTAAAAAACTCCATGTTCCTGTAGATTGGAGGATGAATCCTGTCATCTAGCCTATTGGCATCAGGCTGACGGGTTATCCCTGGCACCCGTCATGTCCTGGGGATGAGTTATATGAGAATACATATAAGAATCTTGAGTCTGCTTACTGTTCGTCCTACTCCCTGGAAGAGCGGTGGCGTTGCCCCCTCTTACTCGAGGGCGTGGGAGCCACTCTATCTCACTTCTGCCTCGACACTGAGGTGCCTGTAGGCAATATCATGATTCTCCGGGTATTCATCATATAAGAATCTATTTGAGTCTGCTTCCTGCTCGTCCTGCTCCCTGGAAGAGTGGTGGTGCTGCCCCCTCTTACGTGATGACGTGGCAGCCACTCTACTTTATTTCTGCCTTGACACTGAGGTGCCTGTAGGCAGTCTCATGATTCTTCAGGTAATCCATCCTCCATCGCATGTGTCGGATGGTCAAGGTCGTAGCCTGGGAGGCCCCTATGTTAGGCCTCGGGCTGGTAGGAGTTAGATCTATCTAGATATGTATCAAGGGCTAGGAGCTATCCCCCTTTTTCAATTAGACAGTTGGTTATCTACGGAAACTTCTCATAACTGATATACGAGGTGCGCTCTTGCCTTCACCTCTCATCTAATATTTCTTTACTGTCTGGGGTTCCCATCCATGGGGTCCGTTGAGCCACCGGCTCCAGACCTCCCCTTCTTACACCAAATCTTATGACAATCTAGTGTAGCAACAACGAGAATGCAACCCACACGAGTGAAGCGTTCGTACATAATCAAACACAAGGGGCTGCATATTCCAAATTATCCCCAGGCTATGAAGCAAGAAGACCTTTTGTTGTTTAACTAAAGGGAGAACGTTGTCAATGTTTTATAATTTGGCAAGAACAGATCTGTTCAGAAATGGTGAAACAAGAGGCCCTAACAAGGAGTCACCTGACCCCTGCGACTAAACAGACTGAACCATTCAGCGTCCCGAGCTAGTTTTCCCCTCATCAATTATTACATCTCCTTAAGGCTGAAAAAGTGGACTTGCATACAAAAATACCCTTTGTCTTGAAGACAACCATTTGCGAAACTAAACCCTCACGTGGTACACACCACGGATGCACAAATGCTGACCATAAGGACACCCACACACACACACATAAGGACTTTCCTCCAATTCTCCAATACCAATAAAACTCATCCCAGAACAATTCTTGACTGACCCAGAATCAAAATCATGTAACATAACAATTATATATTGTGTTTACAACCCCTGTATGTGTCTATTCTGCTTAGATCACATCTAAGTCATGTAATTGTTTTAAATATTAGAGATACTGGAATGAAAGTGTCGTGTTTCCTATCATTATGCTCGTATGTGTTTAATTTAAAAGATGGCTTGATTGAAATCTGTGTAAAAATGTTTATGTTCTTAAAATGGAAATTATGTCTAAACTGAATCCTATGTTCAAGCTGATGAGTAAGCAGACCACAGATAACACATGATTCGCGATGAGAGAAAGGGGGGGAATAGAAAAGACTCCCTTCTCAAATAACCATATAGTATCTTATTGTCCGAATTCCAAATTCCTCCTGGAGGCGGGACAAACATTTTGAGTTTAAAATCTTAGACCCGAACACAGAACCGCGGTCTCTGGTGATGCTCTTGTGATCCTCTCTTGTGATGCTCTTGCCCTCTGCTCTCTTGTGATGCTCTCTTTCGGCAGAACGAGCCGGGTGGAGCCAACGATGGTTATAGTAACCATGTAGACGCAGAGACAAATGACCCAAATCAAGATATGGGTTAAAACAGATTTAATCCAAGCCATCTCGTCACACTTTTCTTTTTTTTCTTAGTTTGTTTCTTTTCCGTTAAAAGTCTCGGTTCTAAGTTAAGTTTTGCTGCAAAGTTTCGTTTTAACGTTTCAACTGCAAAACCAGCTTTCAACTTCAAAGACTTTCATTCATCCGCGCCAACACACCACGTGACTGGCTGTCCAAGATCTAGCAAGCACGAGGAGACCGCCAGCCAAACAACGGACCCGGGGAACACCTTCACACCGACAAAAGGGAATCCCCAAAAGCAACGCAAGGACAAGCAAGTACCTCCAGACTTTTAGCTGAAACTGCAGGTGCATTTTAATATCAAATTGAATTACCCGCATAAGAAACGATACAAGGGTGAAATTAATTATTGATGGTTCGTTCAGGTCATGTCTTTTAAGTGCATATAGAAACTTGGGATCTCACCATCTAACTCCTAAAACTCATCCTTCCTCACTCTCTGTCTTTCTTCAACTTGTATGAATGCGTGTGCGTGTGTTTGTGTTAGATATTTGTTTTGTGTGTTAGTCATAGGCTTATAATCAATAAAGTATTGTTTGTATTTGAAAAGAGAAGCATTACTTGTGATATGTGCTTACAGATTTATTGTCTTGAACTTCGATCTAAGTTACCTATGCTTTGACCCTTGATTTATTTCTTAATTTAGCTGTTAGCTGGGAATTAGTCTTTCTTGGCCAAGAAGATATTATATTTCCTAGAATTAATAATTGTTTATGCTTTCCGTTCATTGGATGAACTGATAAACTGATCATACTATTGATTTTGCTACAGTAAATTCTGAAAATAATTCAATTATTAATTATTGATCATAATCCGTTATGAATAATAATTAATTATATTTATACGTGCGTACAATCGCTACATTATTTTATGGTGGAGAATGCGGGCAGTTTAACCTAAATTGTAAGCATATACCAAGTAAGTTATCTTTTCATATTGTGCGGATGAGAGATCCGAACCTGCGAAAGTCTGTGTGTGACGGATGGAGAGCGCGCAGCGCGCGCCCTGTTTGAATGAATCTGCTGCTTGAGAGACGCACCCCTGAGAGAGCTGTTAATCTAGTCTTTCGGCCTCCATATATGTTATTTTTTCAACTGCAGTAAAATAACCCAAGATATAAAATATCACACAACAATAAGGTGAGTATTGAGCGTGTTCCTCAATTTCTGAAATACCTTGATTAGCTTACTGACGTCTGCGTGTTCCAGCGTCTGTCAAAGCTATACATGTGTGTGTATCAGCCAGAGAGCTTAACAAAATTATACTGCAGTAATTAAAATAACCATATAAGAACGATTATTCTCCTCACAGAGCGATGAGCGTGTTCCTCATCTAATGTTATATATTTTTATCCGATTCACAGTGAGTGTTCCACTGCGATCCGTGATAAACATAGAAGCAGTTATATTTATCTGATTGTCAATGCGTGTTCCATTGCAATCCCAGTAATAAACAGCTGTTTGTCTATGTTTGCTTGTATGTTGGTGTCTGTTCAATGAATTCTCGTGTAAACACTACGTGTGTCCGAGTGTAGTTGAATAAGAGTTATTTTTATTGTGTTCAAGTAAAGCTTGACGTTGAAACTAACCAACAGTGAAGAACCCTGTTGTTCGTGTGCCCAGATAAACTTGCACAGAAACGATCCGCCGTCGCCATCGTTCCATCTATTATAACGCAAAGCTGTCGCTTGCTTAAAGTTAATATCACTCCTAACAAATTAAGTGAAGCCCCACATCGTAAAACCAGCTAAAGCTACGAGTGGTGTATTTTTGGTACAGTTTGAAATGCGCCGACGTTTCCCGTAGGGCCTAATATGATCGACTGTTACTGTACACGCATTCTATGAACATTGTGGAAATGCGCATGCGCCGACATTTCAGGCAACAAACTGTTGCAATTCACATGTTTGCCCACTAGAGTTTGTTTGGTCACTATAGTTACAATCGTGACACGGAAGTCTTTACCAACGCTTCCGGGGAACTCTGACCTCTCACAGGCTTGCTTGAGTCACAGAGTGTAAACAAACCCTTCGGTGGCTAGCTAGGCCAGCTAACCCCTTGCTAAGATAACCAAAGCAGTTGTTACAGTGAAGCCTGCTAAAGCCTTAAGCATTATTTACATCAGTAGTATTAACATCAATGGTTAAATACAGTGTCTGTTTGAACAACGTTAAAGTGATTTAACAACTTTACACCTGTTGGTCTTTTCTTCTGTCTTATTTACCTTTCCCATATCTTACTTAACCCATATTTTCCGTGAAAAGGAAGTCGTTTGCAATTATTAATTCCTTTACCTCCATTTTAAGAAAATGCTGGTTTATGATTATTAATTGTCAAGTTCGAATTTGATTTTTTTTTTTAAAGGGAATTATTAAATTAAAATTTAAATTCTATTTTTCTTAACAGGTAATTTCTAATGATTTCTCGATTTATTTTTAATAAATCTAATTTCATAATTTCTAAATTTCTCCTTTAGATCTAATCACAGGCGAATAAGTCTTAAACTTTGAAAGTTAAGAACTTATTCCACCAACATTTTCCCTATTACAAAATATTGTTAGACTCATACTTGCTTCTTATTGTTAGTGCGTTGTATCCTCCTTTTCTCATTTATTTCAGTTGTGGTTATAAACTTAACCATTCTATTCTACTTATTCATTTACCCCTTTATTTAATTTTCCTTTCTTATTTTGTCCACTATCATTATTACTTTCTTTTATCTTCATTACCTCTTCCTTTTTGCTTGGAAGTGACACACCTGAGCCTCAAAAGGAGACATTGGTATCTCACTACGAGTCCAAATAAATCAGAGATAACCCTCTCTTACAAAAGTTTATTTGTGAATGTTCAGTTGTTTGGCAACTGTCAATTCCATACTCGTAGTTCGACAAAGGCTCCAGCCATTTGTGGATCCAATCTCCTTCCCTCCTTCCCTTCTCACATCTTTCCGGTGCTGTCCTGCTCTATTCCATCCCATTCTTCGCACTTGTAGGGAACACACCTGAGAGAACCATCAATCGATTCAAAAGAAAGAGAAAGACAATCTTTCCAAAGAAATCATTAGGTATTTGATTTTTAATCAAACCCTCTCTGTTCTCCGTACTCTCCCTGCATCTGTGTACGCAATTTACAATTTGACATCTCATCCAAGATCAATTAACAGAGACAAGTGTTGAGCAACCGTCGCCTTCAAAGCATCCCTGCTGTAAGCGGCCCAACTGACGGTGTGTGGTGTCAATCCTGTCAAACTCAGAAAAGAGGTATCAGCATTATTATTGTATTATTTTTCGTTGTAAACGTAAACAATAATATTGTTTAACTTTCTGGAAACAGATTCTCTTTAATAGGAAGCATTTACGAGAAAAATAATATCTCTCCTACTAGTTAAGAATTTTCTTTCTTGTTTTTTTTTTTAAATTGGTTTTTAACCTCTCTCTCTCTTTTTCCCTTACTCAGTTGAGTGACGTAGTCCTCACATCACGAGTTGAAACCAGCTTTTCATTGATAGAAAATATTTATAAAAAATATTTCTCCCATTGAAAAAAAAAAAAACCTTTACAATTGAGATTTGTTTTAACCTTTTTCTCTCTCTTTCCCTCACTCAGTTGAGTGACGAAGTTTCCCCATCACTAGCCTACCTGCCTACACTGAGACCAACACGTAGACATTACAACACTTCACTATTAGTGTATCGTCACTGAAACGACACTTAGCTGTTCAACCACATATAGGCTTATACCCCACACAGATCGTCCCGGGTTACGTATGTAACCCTAGTTCCCCGAAGGGACGGACGCTGCGTGTAATCGCAGTGGGAACGCCCTCAGCGTGACGCGTCTGAAGCATGAATGAAATCAGTCAATGGAGAGAATGAGCGTACGGCGAGTGACGTCATCGACCAGGAAGCTATAAATATCCCCTGAGTACACAATACGCCAGCTTAAAAGTTACTGAAGCAGCGACCCAAGGGGATGCCGAGAGTATGGCAGGACACGCAGCGTCCGTACATACGTAACCCGGGACGTTCCCCTTCAGGGACTACCGCTGCGTGTAATCGCAGTGGGAACGCAATACCCACATCCCCATACGACCAAATCCCCGTCGTGTGTCATTAGGAGACACAAGCCGACGAGAGAACCTGAGCCCCAGGAGTGGAGCTAAGATCGAGGGAATAAAATCTAACGAAAGTGTGCGGTGAGGACCAGCCTGCCGCATCACAAACATCCTGAAGAGAAGCTCCTGAAAAAGGAGCTGTAGAAGCAGCCATACTCCGGGTGGAACGAGCCCTAACAGCCAAAGGTGAAGGCTGATGGGCCGAACCATAAGCAAGTGGGATGGCCTCGACCACCCACTTGCTCATCCTTTGCCTAGATGCAGGACACCCTTTCTTAGGTGACCCAAACAGACGAACAGTTGTTCCGATCTCCTCCACAGGGCAGCTCTGTGGACGTACGCATCTAAAACCCAAACTGGGCACAGCAAATTAATTTTCTCCTGGTCTGACGTCAGAAAAGGCGGAGGACAGAAAACCTGCAGAACTATAGGTCTAACAGAAACAGTTGGAACCTTAGGAACATAACCTGGTCTCGGAAAGAGAAAGGCCTTAACCAACCAGGAGCAAATTCCAGGCACGAGGGAGCCACCGAAAGTGCTTGAATATCTCCAATTCTTTTTAGAGATGAGATAGCAAGAAGAAGGATAGTCTTAAGAGTAAGAAACTTTTCCGAAACTTCCTCAATGGGTTCGAAAGGAGCAAGGGAAAGACCTTCTAAGATGATGGCCAGATCCCAAGCTGGTACCCTCGTGCGAACTGCAGGCCTCAGCCTCAAGGTGCCACGAAGGAAGCGAGACATAAGTGGGTGTTTCCCGAGGGAACCTCCACTTGAAGGGGTGTGGTAAGCAGCTAAGGCCGCCACAAACACCTTCAGTGTGGAGTGGGATAACCCTGTGGAGAGACGGTCCTGCAGGAAATCCAGCACTGTACCAACCGGGCAGTTAACTGGGTCCTGCTGGCGCTCTCCACACCAAGAGGTGAAAAGTTTCCACCTCGCGGCATATAACTTCCTCGTGGAGGGAGCTCTGGATCGGAGGATGGTCTCAACGACCTCAGCCGAGAGACCAGAATCTATGAGCTGGGCCCCCTCAGAGGCCAAGCCCACAGCCTCCATAGCTCTAGACGGGGGTGAAGGATCGACCCACTCGCCTGAGAGAGCAGATCTCTCCTGATCGGTATCTCTAGGGGAAAGCCGTCGAGGAGAGACACTAGGTCCGCAAACCATACCCGGGCCGACCAGAACGGGGCTATTAGCAGGAGACTGAGCCCGTCCCGGCGAACCCTCTCCAGAACTCCTGGGAGCAGAGCGATCGGGGAAAAAGCGTACAAGCGTGACCTCGGCCACGGATGTACCATCGCATCCAACCCCAGCGGGGCTGGATGGCTGAGAGAGAACCACAGCGGGCAGTGTGATGTTTCTCGAGAAGCAAATAGGTCTACCTCGGCAAGACCGAAATGTTTCCATAGGAGTTCCACCACCTCGGGGTGAAGACTCCATTCCCCGGGCCTCGGCCCCTGTCTTGACAGGATGTCTGCCCCCTGATTAAAATACCCCGGGAGATAAATTGCTCTCAGAGAAAGAATTTTCCCCTGGGACCATAGAAGGATCTGACGTGCCAGTTTGTAAAGCGGGCGAGAACGCAAACCCCCCTGATGGTTGATATAAGAAACCACCGATGTGTTGTCTGTCCGGACAAGAACATGGTGGCCCCTTAGGTCTGGGAGGAAGTGTTTCAGAGCCTGAAACACCGCCAACATCTCTAGGCAGTTTATGTGCCACAGACGATGATGGTCCTCCCACAGACCCTGAGCCGGGCGACCATCCATGATCGCCCCCCCAACCCGTGAGAGAGGCATCTGTCGTTAGCATAACGCGACGACAAGGAGCTCCCAACACAGGGCCTTGGGACAGAAACCAGGGCGCGATGACACCGTCGCGAACTCATGATCATGCGAAGCGGATTTCCCCTCAGGGAGAATCCCTTGGTTCTGAGCCACCACTGTAACGGTCTCATGTGCAAGAGGCCAAAAGGTATCACGTTGGACGCAGCTGCCATGAGACCTAACAGTCTCTGGAACTGTTTTACAGTGGATGACTGGCCTAGCTTGACCTGATCTACTGCGGCGAGAATCAAAGCAATACGAGCAGGTGACAATCGTGCCTGCATCGTCGTTGAATCCCACACTACACCTAGAAAAGTGGTTCTCTGTAATGGAGAAAGAACACTCTTTTTGGCGTTCAGCCTCAGCCCCAGTCACTTGATATGAGCAAGAACGACATCTCGGTGCCGAACCGCCTGTTGTTCCGATTGAGCTAGAATCAAGCAATCGTCTAAATAGTACAGAAAGCGGATGCCCTGTAACCTCAGCGGGGCTATAGCAGCATCCATACACTTCGTGAATGTTCGGGGTGACAGTGCTAGGCCGAACGGAAGAACCCGATATTGGTACGCTTCGCCCCCGAAAGCGAACCTCAGGAACTTCCTGTGTTGAGGGAGGATAGATACATGGAAGTAAACGTCCTTTAGATCTATCATGACAAACCAGTCCTCGGATCTGATTTGAACATCCCCAGTGACAGACACAGCGCCCTGTAACGTACTGGCAGGGAACAGCTGGCCTGGGCACTCCACAACCCTCCTCGGAGGGGGCGAGCGTCCCTCGGGAAATCGCTCGCCGAGTCTCTCTACGCCCTGTGAAGGCAGGGTTAGCAGAGCAGACCCCTGAGGGCATCGGAAAAGACAGGGCACCGTGTTCTTGTGCAGTGAACTCAGGTCTTTCACTATAGGGACCACCCTCAGAGTCCTGACGTTCAGCACGTCAGGATTTTTCTTTTTCCCGATGAAGTAGTATCCTAACTCCCTGCTGGGTGGGGGACCCATTCCGCCAGGAACTCTACTAAGGGAACCAGCCTCTCGAGGCTGGCCTCTGGATGAACATCCCGAGTGACAGACACAGCGCCCTGTAACATACTGGCAGGAAACAGCTGGTCTGAGCACTCCACAACCCTCCTTGGAGGGGGCGAGCGTCCCTCGGGAAATCGCTCGCCGAGTCTCTCTACGCCCTGTATAGGCAGGGTTAGTAGAACAGACCCCTGAGGGCATCGAGAAAAACAGGGCACCGTGTTTTTGTGCGGTGAACTCAAGTTTTTCCCGATGGGGACCACCCTCAGAGTCCTGACGTTCAGCCCGTCAGGACTTTTTCGACGCGGCCTTTCTGGCGACAATGACTGTCCTCAGATCAGTCCTGCCCCGAAAAGGCCGCGCCGGAGAGCGCCCGCCTCGTCCCTCCAGTTTCTCTGCAGGGGGCACGAGACGTGACACTCCGCTTCTGCTGTGCCCTTTTGGAAGACGAACTCGACGAAAAACTTTGCTCTGGTTGAACACTCTACATGACAGACACAGTGCCCTGTAACGGCGCACCAGCAGGGAACGACTGGTCTGAACACACCAGAACCCTCCTTAGAGGCGGCGAGCGTCCCTCGGGAAAGCACTCGCCAGACCCTTCTACGCCCTGTTTCGGCAGGGTTAGTAGGACGGGCCCCTGAGGGCGCCGGGAGAGACAGGGCACCCTTAAGGGAGGTGAACGCAAGTCTCTCTCGGCGGGGACCCCCCTCAGATTTTTCTTTGAGCAGGTCGGCCTGAAAAGCCTGCATAAAAGTCTTTTTATTTTTATTTTTATCGTATGAAAACATGCAGGCCCAGCCACCGAGTAAGCCTTCCCCACCAGCACAGAGGTATATATATTTATTTATTTATTTTTTGGTGGAAGAGCCGGTGCTTTAAGTGAAGACGATGAAGCAGGAGAGAGATAGCTCGCGAGCGTCTCCTCCGCCTACAGTATCGTCACATAACCAGCAGATTTAGCACCAACAATGTTACCATAAGCATTGGAATGATTTGTGTAAATTCTGCTTGAAACCGGTCTAACCCAGGTCTTTGAAACCTCAGCATGAAGGTCTGGGAAGAACGGTAAGCACCGGCGAGAAGGTTGAGGTCGTGCAGACAGAAATCTATCATCTAGATTGCTTTTAATTCTAGAAACCTGTCTATCAGCTGGCCACTCGATACTGTTTTTTTTTTTTTTTTTCAGCTTTTCAACAGCCCGAGATAACACATCCATCAAACCTTCTTCATTTGCAGTATAATGTGATAAACTAGTTTTCTCTGATGCAAAACTTTCGACATCCAGCTCCTCAGAACTGGAAAATCTCAATTCAACATCATCATGTCATGTGCCTCCACCCGGGCAGAAGTAACCGCCGCAGCGCGTGCTTCCAGAGCCGGGTGAGAGGCACTAGATCTCGGCGGAGATAGCTGAGATAGGGCGGAGCCCGTCTCAACGTCGCCAGCGAGATCCATCTGCGAGCCCCAAGACAAGCGCCGCCGCTCTGCCTCAACAGAAGCGGGACCCGAGCCTCGGGGAGCTCGCAGCAAATCACTCTCCTCGAAGAGCGATCGCCGCGAGCGCAGAGTTCTCAAGGGAAAACGCTCGCAATGCTGACAATCGACTCCCTCGAGAGCCGACTGGGCATTGCTGCACTCCCAAACAAGCCACACATAGCTCGTGTGAATCCCCACCCGTGATGTACCGAGTACAGGGGGGAACACACTTCAAATACTGCTCGCTCATATTGCTTTTTTTTATATAAAATATATATAGTGAAAACTCCTGACAAAACAGACAAACACAATCGACAGATTCAGACACACACAGAGCTGCTGAAGTAACTTAAAGCTGGCGTATTGTGTACTCAGGGGATATTTATAGCTTCCTGGTCGATGACGTCACTCGCCGTACGCTCATTTTCTCCATTGACTGATTTCATTCATGCTTCAGACGCGTCACGCTGAGGGCGTTCCCACTGCGATTACACGCAGCGGTAGTCCCTGAAGGGGAACTGTGTCAGTCTCTTCACCCAGCGTGCCAACATGTCGTGGACGACAAACCCCACTGCCCAACGGGAAGACGTGGACGCCTGGCTCAGAGGCATTACAGACTGCCTCACACCAAAGACAATTGAACTGTTATTATTTTTAATAATAATCATAATTCTGAGAAGATTCCTGACACACGATTCAAGCCAAAACCAAAACCATGTGGAACTAACCAAAATAACCTGTTCCCTAAGCAATGCCT
Organism: Rhinichthys klamathensis goyatoka; assembly: GCF_029890125.1. Lineage (NCBI taxonomy): Eukaryota > Metazoa > Chordata > Actinopteri > Cypriniformes > Leuciscidae > Rhinichthys > Rhinichthys klamathensis. Next base: position 3,338,593 of record NW_026606559.1, read on the forward strand.
TCACAGCCCAGCTAAACCTAAGCCACCAGCATGTCACCTACCTTCAGGAGGAGCTGACACGTGCCCAAAGCCGCATAGACAAGCTTGAAGTGAAAGTCCAGGATGACTCCAAGACCACCGAGTTCCTGAGAGAGCTGACGCACACTCAACACTGCAAAGACCAGCTCAAAGGTGAAGCTCAAGACAAACTCAAAGTGTCCGACGAAGCGGAGCAAGAAACATAGACACAAGTTGACAAGCTCCAAGAAGCCCTTGCAGTCACTGAACGTGACAAACAAGAGTTAAAGACTGTCCAGAAACACCTGGTAAACCAACTCCAGTCTGCTGAACATCAGTTAGAGAAAGCCAAAGCTGACATTGAAAGTAAGAACTCTAAAATCACTGCTCTGAAAGACCACCTGGAAAGGTGCAGCGCTGAAATGGACCATCTGACCCAACAGCGAGACGACGCCAACGATGAGCTCTACGCGGTCAGAGATGAACTCCAGCACATTTTCCAACAGAAACCAGAGCCAAGAAGGGAGAGACCTCCCTCAGCATCACCCCTGCTGAGCAGAACAGAGTCCTCCATCCAAGAACTGGCATACAGAGAAAGAAGTGAATGGCCACAACCCAAAACGTCACCGGCCTTCACCACAGAACTCTTCCCTGCTAACAAACGAAGAGAGCCCATCCAGGCAGACTCCAAAGCTGCACATGGGATGACCTTTAAAGATCTCAACCAGCTGGTTAAGAATATCACTCAGTTCAACCCGAACTCCACAGAGTGTCCCGACATCCAGGCCTACCTCCGAGATATCGACTTCCACCTAGAGGTGAGACCCCATATGACTGACAGAGACAGGTTATACCTCCTCAGATCCACATCCAGTCCAGAGGTACGAAGCTTTCTAGACCGACAACCTGCTAATGTCATGTCAAACTACCAGCTACTACGTGAGACACTGATTAAAGAATTTACAGGTCCAGAGTCAGAACACGGTGTGTTAATCGCCTTGGAAACCAAACAATGTCGACAAGAGACTCCCCAAGCCTACTACCACCGCTTTCGACAAGCTTACTTAGGTGCACATAGCAAACCTGAACTTGAAGAGGAGGTGAACTTCAAAACCCTCTTCCTGAGAAACCTGCACCCTGGATTGAGTCATCATCTTGGCATCATGGCCTGCCCAGGCACAATGACAATTCAGCAGCTACGTGACCTGACACACAAGGCCTACATCAAACAAAAGATGGCCTCAAAGAAAGGTTTGAAAACATCCACAGTGTTAAACTCCATCAGCCAAGACACAAGCCTTGCACTGGAAGACACCCAGTGGCATGACAACTCCACAGTCCTTCATAAGGAGCACAGAGGACGTTACTCCCATGCCGATGACAGCTACCACTCCAACCACATGGAAAAGTCATGGGACCCACCAGAAGGAAACAACTGGAATCAACGAGTGCATCCAAAAGCATTCTATGAGGGTAAGTGACAACGAAACCCACCTCCGCACCACTCAGCCAAACACCACACTGAGTGTGCCCAAGAACACGACAGTCTCCCCTCAGAAGACATGGAGCAACTACTGAGGCAACTGCAAGTGTTAATCAAAGACAAGCTGAACACAGAAGACCAGTGATCACCTTGTACACCTTCCTGAGACGACCACCTGTTCTACAACAACCCAGAACAAAGTGGTCTCTCACAGTCAACCACTGACAAACACCCAGAGGTACCAGAAAACACCATCCTGGTTACCGATCACACCACAAGCTCCAAACTCAAGAACCATGTGTGTGCTACAGCAACGACAGTAAGCACAGAAGGTCAGAAATCTGTCACGACCAGAAGGCATCACAAGAGGAAGGCAACAAAGGAGACCACGTTTTGCACTACAGCTTCACGCATCCATGCCAAACCACCTCCCAATGTCTGCCAGAGAACTTCCTGCCTTACTTGACTGACCCCCAGCAGATCACAGAAGATCCCTTTCCAAGGCAAAGATGCAACAAGCCCATCAAAGCTAAGCCATCAAGCAAAGGGGGGGAGCAAAACAGACTGAGACAGATCTGACATACATGCAGTACATGCACTACACTACACTGTACCACTAACATACACAAGTTAAACACAGCTACCGTGAAAAACATTCAACAAACATGTTCTTCCCACAGGTAGACACGGAAATCGCAACACTGACTTAGCTATCCTTTCCATAGGAAACATGTAGCAATACACCCAACAAGTATAACCCTCTCATTACATTGTGACACCTGACACTGCACCACAGTAGCCATACAGGAGTCACTCAACTGCTTGGTTTTGTTTTACCTCTTCCTTTTCTTCTTCCTTTATTAGGTAAAATCCCTGTTACCCCATAAGGGTCAAGGTTACCATATAAGGATTGACGCACCACGCCTGACGAATGTTAGCCTAGAGAACTCCCTGCATCATTCGAATCAAAATGTGAAATGTAAATTGGTCTAAACCTAGAACAATTTAGAAGAGAATAAAACAAACAAATCAAATTTAGTCACAAAGTTGATCAATCACCGTTTTAAAACAAACTAGAATAACGGTCCTAAAATTGAACTAAACTTTTTCCACATGATTGACTACATTGAGAGAGTGAACCTGTTTTAGGCCTAGATAATCTAATGCCCTGCACCAGTAAAGTGACCAGTCTTGGAGGTGGTTGCCGTGTTGTTTGCTGTGTGTGTTTGCTTCTTCTGTTTCTCCAGCGTTCAATGATGTCTTCTTCTCAACCCATCATCGATCGAAGGGGGGAATATGTAGAGACTTTAAGGATGAACCAAACACGAATTAATCTTTCTAATCTCTCATGGGATTCATTCAAATGTGATTCAGCATTTCGGATCTGAATACCACATTCCAAAGTCACAAGACTGGCTCCAAATTGTCTAGAAAACCCCCCAGAGAAGTCTTTTATGGCCCCGCAGGCATCAGAGATAAGCCTAAACAGGAAGAACGTTGTCACTGTTTCATCCTTAAGCAAGACAAAGCTGCTCAGAAATGGTGAGACGAGGCCTGACCACCAAGGGGCCTGACCACCTTTGACCTCCCTCAGCATCACCACTGCTGAGCAGGACAGCGATGTAAGACAGACCACGCTTCCATGGAACGTGAGAGACTTACACAGACTTTACATATCAAACCCATTAAAACTCACGCAGAACAATGCTCCGTGGACTTAATCAAACATCATAATTCTTGTTGTTCCTACAATTCATGTTTGTATTATGCGTAGATCACATATAAATCATGTAATTGTGATATAACTGTGTGTATGGATGAAAGGGTATCGTGCTTCCAATCAAAAGAATCGTATGCCCTTAATTCAAAAGGTGGCTTGTTTGAAATCTGTGTAAAATGTTTTGTATGATTATAATAATCTATAATGTTTAAACTGGGGTCTCTTGTTCTCTGCTAAGTGCTGGAACCCAAGCAGATCCCAGATAACGATAAGTAGGAACGATCCACCTCCTAAAATGATGCCATTGTCTCATTGGTCAGAATTCTCTAAAAGAGGTTGGACTAACGTTTAAGTTAAAGACCCGAACAAAGGAGTTAGAGTTGTAGAAAAAAGAAATTCGGTTCAGAGAGCAGTTCGGGGTTGCCGTTTGGTTTTGAGTTCGGTTCGGTGTTGAACTAAGTTTGCGCCTCTCTCTAGCAACAGCAAGAGAGTGTTCCTGTTCGTGCTTCTCTCTGAAAACACCAAAGAGCGTGTTCGCACGCTTCTACATCGACCAGACCAAATTAGACCAGCAGACAAATAACCCATCAAGATCGGGGTTGAAACAGCTCATTCAAGCCATCTAACTCGTCTTACTTTCATTTCTTCCTTTATTTTCTTTTTTTTCGTAAAAGTCTCGGTTCAAAGTTAAGTTGCTGCGAAGTTCGTTTAAACGTCTCTCCTGCGACGCGCGTCGAACTGTAAAGACTCTATTCGCCTGCCAATTACACGTGACCGGCTGTTCAGAAACTTCCATCCAGGCACTTCAGAGACAACCAGCCACACGGACCCGGTCGGGAAACCCCTTTGACGAAGCACCGCAAAAAGGGAACTCCCTAAGCAACGCAAAGACAAGCAAGTAGCAGCTACTCCAGACTCTTAACTGAACTGGTGCAAATGTAAATTGAATAACCTGTCTAAGAAACAAAGGTTTAAATTAATGCTTGGTGGTTCGTTCAGGTCATGTCTTGAAAAGTGCATCTCACTCTGAAAACTCTCTCTCTCTCTCTCTCTCTCTCTCTCTCTCTCTTCCTCTGCGCCTTGTATGAATGCGTGTGTGTGATTGTGTTTAGACCTTAGTTTTATGTGTTTAGAATAGTTAATAAAGTCGTCAATATATTTGAAAAGATATTTGCCTTGTGTTGTGCTTGCACATTTAATGTCTTGTACTGTCGATCTAAAGTTACCTTGCTAATACATAGTGTTTCACTATAGATTGGATATTCATATCTGTTGCCAAGGTTATAATTACGGCCCGTTCAAATGAACTCTAAACGAGTCATTTGCTCGGTTCCATAGTGATTCGGTCAAGATTCATTGCAAATCGATGAATCATTCCTTTTGAGCTAAATTGGCCTTCCGGCCCCCCTTAAATACATTTTATATATATTATTATTGTGTGATTCGTTACACTAGGTTGGATCTGCCTTCTCAGTCCTATCGTCCGTGAGTGTGCCAGATGCTTCACACCAGGGCGTATCTCACAGTATGGCGCAGTGGGCATTTCGTTCCCCAATGTGTCGATTTCCGACGCAGCGAGAGTTCCCTCGAAAGGGAACGTCTCGGGTTACGACTGTAACCCTAGTTCCCTGAGAAGGGAACGAAACGCTGCGTCCCTCGGCCACACTGCTCGCGCCCTGAAAACGACTTGCTTCGACCAATCAGAAGCTGACGCTGCTTTGTTCCGGTGTCCCTTTATAGCTTCCGCTCTCCGTCACATGCGACGTCACGAGTGACGTGATTAGGCTACGCCAATCGAGATTCAATAGTTGACTTCAGACGCTTCATGCCGAAGGCGTTCCCCAATGTGTCGATTTCCGACGCAGCGTTTCGTTCCCTTCTCAGGGAACTAGGGTTACAGTCGTAACCCGAGACGATTTCAAACCACGTTTTTGAGACCATCTTTTTTCACTGCAATTTTAAGGAGAAAAAACTCTGCAATGGTGTTGACTTGTGAATTTGAACATGGTTTGTCTTAAAGCATATTAAAGAAAACACACAAACATACATGAAATTAAAAACTTGATTTTCACCGCAGGGGGTCTTTCAGATTCCAGCATCGATATTTGACCAATGTTTTACAATAAAAATGTTACAGTGACAGTAATTTAACTTATTTAAACATTATTTAAGGAATAAAAAATTTTGTCCATGTTTTAATGTAGTAAATCTCTGTTGTGCAACACTTTGGCAAAAAAAATAAAATGATAAAAGTTGTTACATTTTCATTTGATTACATTTTAAAACATTAATTAAATTGTTAGTTTTATACATTCATTTGATTACCAGCATTTTTTATCATGTATTTTGTATTAAGTCAAAAAAGAAATCTGAATAAAATACATTAATAATATAATTATATTATTATAATTAACAATTATATTATAATTAACAATTATATAATAATTAACATAATAAATTATTAATGATAAAACAGTTGTTAATCTAATCCATAATCAATTATTACATTTGATTGTTTAGACATGTTTTTGATTATTGGAATTTGAATAAACAAAAGTTTGCAATAATAAAGTATTAGTTCAACCAAAAAAAAGTCGTTTTAACTGATGATAATAATAATTGAATTGCTTAATACCGTATACTGTGAAACCTCGGTCTTCCATCTCCCTGGCTCCGCTTTGGACTGCAACGCCTGAGGCTCCACCGTGGGACTTCATCCCTTCGTCTCCGTCAGAGCATTCCACTCCGCCGGCTCCCAAGTGGTCTCTTCCTCCATCTGGGTCTTCTCCTCCACCATGCCAAACTGGGTGGTATTATGTTACATTTAGGCGTCAGGAGCCGGCTTTCGGACGGGGAGTACTGTCACTTGTATCTTGGAAACCCTTTTCTCTACTCTTCCCTACGTCAAGCTTTACAGTTTCAATGTTCACATTTTATACATGTTCATGTTTAATGATTAGAGTAAATAATTGTGAAAAAAAAAAAAAAGTGACGTATCATCTTCTCTCATCACTTTTTTTTAACATATTCAGCGATAATCAAGACTTGATAGACTCCCTTTATCACATAAGGACAAATGATAAAAAATATAAAATAAAGAGCTACTCATGAGGCTTAAAAAAAGATGAAAGAAACTAATTATTTCTAGGAAATGTACCATTGAGTGACCACACAGAAGTCTTCCCTTTAGTATATTTGTTGTTGCTCAACTCAGTAATCATAAACAGAGAATGTGTGCTGGAAAAACAGAAATAGAGGGGGGGAGAAAGGGATAAACAAAATGTCTTACAATAGATATGACAAAGAAAAAAAAACGGTGTGTGTATGTGCCCATTTGCTTGGTTGAGAAAAGATTTGCAAATGAGATACCTTAGGGGTTTATCTTACCAGCAGCACAGCAATAAGAGACAGAGAGAGAAAGGGTGAATCCGACAAATCGTTGAACTACAGACTGGCCCAGAGACACTGTCGATAATAGAGAGAGTATTAATGAGGGTGACTGGAGTTGCAGTCAGGAGTCTGTTAGCAGCACTGTAGCTGTTCCATTATGTCACATCATTGGTACAATCTGGCCATGGGGCCATGTAGCTTCTTCCTCTTCCTCACGTCAAGCTTTCAGAACAAAAAATCAGACTGAAAGAATAAAAGTATTTCAGTTCAGAGACAGAAGCTCTGTTGTAACCTAGTTGTCTACCTACATATATTATCTTTCTTCCTAAAGGCATCACATTCAGACACAGTCTCGACCAAAAGGCAGTAAGCTTAAAGTCATAGTTTATCGAAAAAACTCAGGCCATCCAAGATACAGTATATTGTGATCACATGATCAACGAAAACGAGGCCTCACTTTAGGTATGTTCGACTTCATGCGGCGCTGCTCAAACCGATCGGTGTATGACATTGAAGTATGTCCGTATTCTTTCAAATCACTCTGACTGTACTTTGATGTACAACAATTGGTCCGTGCAGTGCCGCATGAAGTCGAACACACCTATTATTTCCAGTCATGTGAATGCTTCACTGTCAGAATGTTTGAATCTATACCACTACTCTACGGGTTTATGGAAGTTCAAGTCCAAGCATTTTTATATAGGCCTATGTATTACAGTATCATATATTCTGCCATATACAACACAGGCTCAAAAGTTTACATACAGCTTGCAGAATCTGCTAATTGTTAATTATTTTAACACACTAAGAAGGATCATACAAAATATGTTTTTTTTTTTATTTAAACTGTCCTAAATAAGATATTTTACATAAAATATGTAACATATAGTCCACAAGACATAAAAATGACTCAAAAATGTAAATACCCTTGATTCTTATCTGTGTGTCGTTACCTGAATGATCCACGATTTTGTTTTGTGATTGTTGTTCTTGAGTCCCTTGTTTGTGCTGAGCAGTTAAACTGCCCAATGTTCTTCAGAAAAATCCTTCAGGCCCTGCAAATTCTTCAGTTTTCCAGCTTATTTTGCATATTTGAACCCTTTCCAGCAGTGACTGTATTACACATTATTACATTGTATTACACATATTCTGAAAGAGTAGAATCTCCTGATCAAAAGACATGTGAAGAAGAAGCAGAAACAAGCGATAGCGTGTAAGCAGATAATATGTAAAATAACACAATCATCAACATTAAACAGCATGCAAATCAAAACGTATCATTAGGCATGTTACTGAATGAAATATCGACCCAGCACGAGCTATAAGACTGTGAGGCTTTGGGGGTGTTAATGGACTCGATCTACTACATCTTTGTTTTGATCATACTTCTGAATCCGATCTGGATGTATGGATGTCTTTGACAAAAACGCATTTTTCATATAACAAAATATTCTGGGGGCCATGAAAATTTTGTGAAAATGGTAAAAAATGCTGCCGGTGGCTGTCAACTTTTTTTTTAAAAAGCTGACGGGAAAAGAGTTAATCTGGTCAATTAAAGAATTTTTTATTTTGAAGAGCCTCCTCATTGCTACATTAGGCACGTGGAATTTCCTTGGACACTGCAATGAATGAGATATTACATCACGCACTGTGGCACCTTTTTTAAATTCAACATAGTACAAATATGCAAAATGTAAAAATACATGATCTACTCCTCTTTCCTGCAACACTGCAAACTCAGCAAAGAGGTATCTTTTACGTGTCTTTCTTCTATTGGTCACACGTCCTCACGTGATATGAATTTTTGCAGTTCTTTAACCAAACTTGAACTTTTGAAGCATAAGCTTGCTTCTCTGGTCTCCTGCATTTGCAGGCACATGAATGGATGTCAATAGAAAGAAACATGTATTGTGACCGCGCCTGAACTCTCCATCAAGGACTGCATAAAGACTCACCCGCACTTCCAGTCAGCGTCAGTGTCTGGTATTACCGTTATCCCCAAGGACTGCACAGATTGCTCTAGCCTTCCTGTAAAGTACTTACCTGATTGATTACCTAGAAATTGCAATTGACAGTGATAGCTAGCATGGGACAAAAATATGGCATGTCCAAATAGATACGCACAATGTAAATGTAAAATATTCATATAAGTATATTTTTGATATTCCATTCCAATTAGCCTATTTTTATTTGTAAAAGTGATGACATGTAAATAATCTAAAAGTCTCACTGTACATTGCTATTCTTGTTATGGTGAAGCCGTTGCTTACACATTACATCTGCACTTTGCTAGAGAACCCTCAATAATTTCAGATGCTCTGTGATTTGATTCTTAATTGTCCATCTGACAGTTCAATTAAAATGTGAATTTAATGAACTGACTAATAAAATTAAAATGTAAGTGACTGCAAATCCATTAAACTTATTTACAACTGTTGTGAACTGCCCTGAGACACACAGATTGAGGATCCAAATGCAGTATTTATTAAAAGATTAATCCACAACCATAATCCAAATCCAGGAAAAGGTCATAGACAAACAAACAATCCAAACAATAACTGAGCTAAGGGCCGACGCAAACAGAGAAATCCAAGGGAAAAGAGAATCAAGAGAACCAGGACACAGGAGAAACAGGATACAAAAGCGCTCAGAAATGCAGTTAGACTCGTGAGAATGAACCAGTCTTATATAGGGTGAGCGAAACAGGATAATGAGACACAGCTGAAAACAATGATTGCTGATAAATCCGTGCAGAGAATTATGGGAAATATAGTTTGTGAGCGAATGACAATAGTCTGATGTGGAGTACCCTCAGGTGGCTCTCAGGGACACTCCAGCTGGTGATCGTTACAACAAAAGCTGTGAACAACTAATGAATTGTGATTTTTATCGCAACATATGCTTCTTATGATGCATAAATCTCAATTTTAACAAATGAAAAGTGTGATGCATGTGCCACAACAATAACATGCATAGTTCTTATTTACTGTCTTAAATGGGTCCTGCCCTTTTCACAAGATGTAAAATAAGTCTCTGATGTCCTCAGAGTGTGAAGTTTTAGCTCAAAATACCCCACAGATATTTTTTATAACATTTTAACATTTTCACTTTGTGAGGGTGAGCAAAGACGTGCCGTTTGTGTGTGTCCCTTTAAATGCAAATGAGCTGCTTCTCCAGGCCCAGAGGGCGGAGTTTCAAGAGCTTGTCTGTTAGCAGCTCCAATTACCTCCCACAGAAATGCACTGAAAATTTCAAAAACTTTTAGCCTTTTATGTTCAAACCGGAGTCCGACAAAGACGGAGAGACTCAAAAAGAAGTGGCAATGTATAATGCAACAGGACATTTCTGAATGGTTAGTTGATGAATGTATGTAGCTGATGTGGAGTTACCTATGATTAGCATATTCTATCATGATAATCTATAAATCGCAATCACATACTTCTAAAGGAATTACTAATTATTTGGATCCGTATTCTAAAGTAAAGATCATGGTAACTAACTAGTAATTACTCAAGTGTTACTACATACTTCTATGGGAATTACTATCTAAAACTTCACCAAAAACCTCAAAAGCTTAAAAGAATTAGTAATTCCTTTAGAAGTATGTAGTAACACTTGAGTAATTACTAGTTAGTTACCGTGATCTTCACTTTAGAATACGGATCCAAATAATTAGTCATTCCTTTAGAAGTATGTAGTAACACTTGAGTCATTACTAGTTAGTTACCATGATTCTTACAGTAGTTCTCTGGGAAGCATTAAAAAAAAAGTAGTTATTGATTAGTTAATAGTGAACTACCACTTTCATCTGTGCGCTGTTACTTACTAATTTGTTAATCAGAATTTCTTGTTAGTTAATAGTAGTTACTAGATTGTTAATATTGTGTTACTCATTTGTTCCTGTGTAGTTATTCATTAACGAAGGAACCGTATTCTAAAGTGTTACCACGCTTTGTTATTACATTTTGAAGTAGCTCACCATGGGAAAATAAATGTAAGATAATTATTGAATACATTATATATTTTTGAGACAATAACAATGTATTTATTATTGGAAATGAATAAAAATGTATTTAGTATTTGTGATAATTCCTGCCTCTGGTTGATGCAGTGGCCGAGAATACTGATGTATTCTATTTGTTAATGGCCATATTCTGTTATCCACAGCAGCAAATTAAGCAATTTAAGAACACTTCTCCGACAACAACACTTTCTCCAAAATTTGACACTCAAGAATGAAAGAAACCTCATGGTAGAAAAATGAACACTGTTCCAATTACCTGTCACTCCTAGATCTCCCAGCAGGCTTATAAACATTACAGCCAGTTTTATCTGTGTCTATCCCTCTGTTATATATTCACATATACTGTCAAACATGAAACAGATTATCTGTGTGATTTATATTTAGACATTCATATAACATTTTTCTCACTCTCTGTGGAAAAGGTTCAGTGACAAGAAAATTTACAAATTTTGTGTATCCATGTATGCAGCAGATGCTTAGGTTGTCTTGGGTTGTTTAGTTATTCCCTCCATCTTTCAGCCACACACACTTTTGTGCATCTGAGTTTTCAATGAAAAAAAGCATCCAGAGAGAAGATCCCTAGCTGGCCAGCTTACTGACAGCATGACAGGAAACTCATTTCCCTGCACCTGCCTACTCCTTTACACGAACAAAGAGAGCCCGGAACAGTTTTTTCTCTCTCTATACAATACATGTAGGCTACTGTTCTCACACTTCTCAACGTCAGAAAAAATCTCTCAAGTGACACAGACAATAAAATAAACAAGACAAAAATAATAAAATAAACAACTAGATGCCTGAAATACAACATAGTGTGAAGAGTTAACAAATAGTTGCTAGTGTCTCCGACAAGTCTATTGAACAGCAAGTCTATAGAGATAAATAGCATTACCACCTTAGAAGTTTGGAAGATCGTAATGGATGATTTACTGGTTTTAAAAATATTTGTTTTATTTTGATTTGACCACATAATATTTTTAGACCCTGAAGTGTCATCTAGTCTCTCCCCTGTAAAGGCCTCATTCCCTTCCCTATACCTCTGTAAAGATAAAACGTTGTCAAAATGATTCCAGTTCACATGGATACGCGGAAGTGACAAAAAATTCTGTATTATGAATTTTTAAGGCCAGACAAGTAATTTGGTGGTCAATTTGTAAAGAAGGACTACACGCCTGCACACATATTCAAACGCGCATACCTATGGACTAAACACGTAATACGCATGAGCACACCGTCATTGTTTTCACAGATTCACGTTTTTGAAGTTTACGCGGAGATGATAACGTTTTTCGAAATTTTTCAACGCTTGCACATTGGAACTTATTTCAAGGTTTACATTCTCGAGCCACCATGCACTGTTGTTGTGCAAATAAGCGGCCGGAGCGCGTTAAGGGTTTTCTGTTAGAACGGTGTCGTGTAAGCAGCCCCTAAGTTAACGGAAGTGAATCAATCAAAACTAACTTACTTTACAATAACTTACTGGACAATAACTTTATTCTAGAGCTGCTGTAAAGCCAAACAATCTCTGTTACTTTAATTTCCTATTATCACTGTAAAGCTGCTTTGAAACAATCTATATTGTCAAAAGCGCTATATAAATGAAGGTGACTTGACTTGACTTGACACCAACACAGAGACAAAGAACCACTTTCCCAAACTTTCACTCTCACTGTTACTTAATTTCATCTTTGCTCCAGTATCTCTGAGTTAGTTACAGCCACCTTAGGATGAATCACTAATGCTGTATTCCTTGTATGTAAATTGCTAAAAACAGCTACTAAATGAATGAATAGAAATGTCTAAACTCTGTGAAATGGATCCATTTAGATTGATGTTATGTTGCTAAGCAAACAATACCCGAAGCTATGTGATGTCCCTGTGTACATTAACTTTTGTGTGTAGGTATATTTCCATTTTTCTTATTTAATCAATGAAAAACAGTCATTTGCCGTGGGTTTTATATGTTCTTCTGATATGCAATTACATAAGACATACTATAGCCTGGAAAATATGTAAAATCATGTGTGCTTTTTTTGTCCTTTTTTTTTTTTTTACACATTGAAAAAGGTCTGTGGAACAGTTTAAAGTGCACTTGGAATGAGGTTTTATTTCATGGTTGTAGCATGCATTATGCAGCAAATATCTAGTCAAGTCAAATCACCTTCATTTATAAAGCGCTTTTAACAGTATGGATTGTTTCAAAGCAGCTTTAGAGTTATAATAGAAATTACCGTAACAGTAATAACAATAATGACCCATGAAGGATAATGTGGTTCCCCAGCAGGCTTTCACCTTGCAGACAGCAAAAGACGAGCAGAAAACAGGTTATGTCTGATTGATTATTATGTAATGATTATTATGATTATTTACATAAGTCTACACATTATACTGTATTTCAGTGTTTTTGTCTCATTTACCAACTTCACTCTTGTCCATTTCTTTCTCCGCTCTCATTCTCTCTCACAGTCACCAAAAAAAATGATTAAAAAATTACACTATATTGACTTTTGTTCTATTGAATAGGTTTGTTCCTCGTATTCATTTTTGTTAGACTGGCAATCAGCCTTTTTTTTTCCTCTTTTTCCTGACCTCGCTCTTCATCAGGAGTGAATGCAGAGGCAGATTTGTCTCTTTCATGCAAAAAAGCAGAGCACTTTCAGTAACTGTGTAACTGTTGCAAGTTGAGTCATGGATCTAAACGCAGGCCTTTTATTCACATACGAAGGATGAAAAAATATAATCCAAACAGAACAGCAAATGCTACAGCTAACTATCTTACTCCAATAGGCTACTGTTTGCAGATGACACAACGTTAGTTCTCTTACACTCAATTTTTTTAAGAATGTAAATGATGGTCTAATCGCTTTTGCTAATTGGTTTAATTTAAATAAACTATGTTTAAATATATATTTTAAAAAATGATTGATTATTTTTAGTGGTAAAAAAATATTATACCCTAAGGATTCATCAAAGATTACAATTGAGTCTATTGAGGTGCCTCATGTGTCAACTACAAAATTCCAGGGAGTTTTTGTTGACAAGAGCTTGAGTTGGAGGGAACAAGCTGACTGTGAGCAGAAAATACATAAATATACTGGTAAAATAAGGAGGGTTAGGAATCTTGTTACTACAGAGTGACTTCTTACTCTTTACTATTTAATTGATTCATTTTTTAATACAGTTTCCTACTACTTTTCAAAAACATTTTATCCTTCAGAAACATTTAGGATTGCAACCCGATCAAATGCATGTACTTCATCTGCTTCTTTATTTCAGAAACTTCAGGTTCTTACTATTTATGTTATTAATATTTCTCAAATATTCCAGATGGAAAAAAAATAAAAAATGAGATCTCTTTAACATCTTAAAGGGATAGTTCACTTTGAAATTAATTTTGTATGTTTTAGCTTACCTCAAGGGCATCCAAGATGTAGGTGTCTTTGTTTCCGCAGTAGTTTCAATTTTGATATTTTTAGGTCAAACCGTTCTTGTCTGTCAGTCATATACTGCAGGTCTATGGTAACTTCCTCAAAGAGCATGCAGAGAGAAGTCCAAATTAAACATGATTTAATGACTCGTAAATGTAAGTACACATTGATGGCCTAGGACATGAAACGAGCGGTTTGTGTGAGAAAACGAACAGTATTTATATCGTTTTTACCTCTTGTAACCACAGCCACGTCCAAGTGATCTGAGGGCGGGGTCTGCGCAAGCACCGGAAGTGATCTCTCGTGCGTGTACTTCACTCATTGTTTGCAAAATGAGTGACGTACACAGAAGAAAGACATTCATACAGCAGAAGAAAGACATTCATACAGGTTTGGAACAACTTGAGGGTAAATAAATGATGACATAATTTTCATTTCGGGCTGAGCTATCCCTTTAAAGCTGCAGATTCACCTTATGTAGACCTTAATTTCTTTAAATATCACAAAATAGCCATGTCAGTCACTTTCTTAATAAAAACAAGATGTTTTTTGTTATTGTGTTTCAGTGGAAACAAACTGAATGGAAATCCGTTACATTTCTCAAATTTAATGCAGATTCAGGAATATGGATGGTTACCTGATTAAGCAGTGATAAGGCACAAGATATCATCAAGTCCCAGGTCAGATGATTATGCATGCTGTCAACAACAACAACAAGCTTCTCTTTTTTTTTTATTGTCCATCTTCATCTGCCTTCACTCCTACTAAAGGAGCAATGTGCTCTGTAAGCACGGATGGATGCAAGACATGGGCTCTGGTTGCAGTGTAACATTCTTGCTCATGTTCATGTCTCATGCACTTCAAGAAATCTGCTAAATGACATTAGAACTTTATTCAGGAAATTCCTAATAAACTTTACTAAAGCAAGATGCATTTTTTTAAGAATGTAGAAAAATAGATGCTTAATTCAAACACTTTAATAACTTTTTAATGTATCTAATTACAGTGAGTAACAACACAAATCAAACGCAAATAAGCACGCAAAACAAAGGAACAGCAGAGAAATAAGGTAGATGCACCATTGTTTGAAATTGTGCTAGAGAAGTCATGTAAGTATGTCAGGTGATTCAAGAATACTGTATAGGATGCACCTTTGTTTTCTCTCTAATGAGGAAGCATTAGACTACTGAGAAGTGCACATGCAAAACCAAAATGGGCGTTTACCAATCAATGGCCAATTTTAAACTACAATAAATGTTTTTCAACCATTTTCCAACAGACTTGCTAAAATCATGAAGGCCCACCCCTAAACCAAGCCCCCAGTGGATTAGAGCAAATCGGGTAAAGCGGTTGAAAATGCCAATTGTGGTTTGAAAACGCCCCACTAATTGAGAAACACCAGTGTTCTGCAGAGATACATGCCTGAATGATCTTGTGCTCACCAACTACAAATCACTGTTAGTTCAATGTCACTGTCTCCACCCATGTATGCTGTTGGCTTTCATCAAAATTTCAATGCTGATCCAACGCACTTTAAACATTGAAATGTCAATCTCAACCAAAATGATGGTTTGGGTCAAAACTCAACATTGTATCAATGTCACCATGCTATCTGGGTTACCTTTTGTACTTAATAAATGTATCCGCTTGTTGCAAGGTACTTGTCTGGACTTGTAGTTCTTTGAACAGCACATTAGTTGTATTTCTTTTTAATGTCAATTTTAAATGTTAGACCCCTGTACTCCTTGACTGTCTCGGGGGTCGTAACAATTGGGGGCTCGTCCAGGATCAAAAATACCCATCCCAAGACATTGAAAAGGATATATATAGTTTGTGCCGGTGGCAAAGCGACCTTGGTTTTCATATAGTGGATTGTGCTGGACGCGGTGTTGCAGGGTGATGCGTGGTATTGTGCTGACGTTGGTTTACTTGGTAACATTAGTAAACATGGCCTTGTTTTACAGTCGTTTATTGATCATCCATCCATAGAGCAGTTTGATAGTTTAGATAGAAAACTATGATTAACTTGATTTACTGAAGATTGTGGACCATTACAAAATTCCTGTGGTAAGGCAAGATCTTAAGAAAAATATTAAGAGCGCTATTTACTAAAGCAGCCACTCGGTGCTGGCGCGCGGGCTTCTAGTGATTGGATGTCGGACGAAGAGCAGAGCGAGACATCTACCGAGGTTGACGCGGAGGCCGAGACTAAGGCCGTCTTGCCGCCTTTTGATCCGTGTTCCCCTGCTTCTATTGGGTCTGGGAACGAACGCTTGAAAGTCCGTTCCCAGTATGAGGCACAGGAAAGGGCTCAGGCGCATCAGGCTGAGTTGGACCTGAGGCTCGAAATCCGCAGGTTTGAGGTTTAAGCCAAGAAGGAGGTAAAGCTGCGACAGCTTGAGCTAGAGGCATTAAAAGCCCCCTAGATCAGCTGTGCAGCCCACCCATACTAGGGCTTCCTTTGCAGCTCCGATGGTAGATCCATCCTCAACCACCTTCGATGTTAGCACCCATTTAGGGAAACGGAGGTAGATACGTATTTTAGCTCTTTCGAGTGTATCGCATCTTCCCCCCGTTGGCTGAAAGATGTGAGGTCCCTTTTACTTCAGTGTAAACTAATTGGCAAGGCTCAGGAGGTTTGTTCGATGCTGTCCTTAGAAGAAAGCTTGAAATATGACACGGTTAAATCTGCCATTCTCCGTGCTTATGAGCTCATAAGGTACCTCATTTAAGACAAAAATAGCATTACATGTAATATTCACAAAGTTTTATCCTTTATTGTGTACATATATTGCACATACATGTTCCCATATACACTCACCTAAAGGATTATTAGGAACACCTGTTCAATTTCTAATTAATGCAATTATCTAATCAACCAATCACATGGCAGTTGCTTCAAGGCATTTAGGGGTGTGGTCCTGGTCAAGACAATCTCCTGAACTCCAAACTGAATGTCAGAATGGGAAAGAAAGGTGATTTAAGCAATTTTGAGCGTGGCATGGTTGTTGGTGCCAGACGGGCCGATCTGAGTATTTCACAATCTGCTCAGTTACTGGGATTTTCACGCACAACCATTTCTAGGGTTTACAAAGAATGGTGTGAAAAGGGAAAAACATCCTGTATGCGGCAGTCCTGTGTGCGAAAATGCCTTGTTGATGCTAGAGGTCAGAAGAGAATGGGCCGACTGATTCAAGCTGATAGAAGAGCAACTTTGACTGAAATAACCACTCGTTACAACCGAGGTATGCAGCAAAACATTTGTGAAGCCACAATACGCACAACCTTGAGGCGGATGGGCTACAACAGCAGAAGACCCCACCGGGTACCACTCATCTCCACTACAAATAGGAAAAAGAGGCTACAATTTGCAATAGCTCACCAAAATTGGACAGTTGAAGACTGGAAAAATGTTGCCTGGTCTGATGAGTCTCGATTTCTGTTGAGACATTCAGATGGTAGAGTCAGAATTTGGCATAAACAGAATGAGAACATGGATCCATCATGCCTTGTTACCACTGTGCAGGCTGGTGGTGGTGGTGTAATGGTGTGGGGGATGTTTTCTTGGCACACTTTAGGCCCCTTAGTGCCAATTGGGTATCGTTTAAATGCCACGGCCTACCTGAGCATTGTTTATGGCCATGTCCATCCCTTTATGGCCACCATGTACCCATCCTCTGATGGCTACTTCCAGCAGGAGAATGCACCATGTCACAAAGCTCGAATCATTTCAAATTGGTTTCTTGAACATGACAATGAGTTCACTGTACTAAAATGGCCCCCACAGTCACCAGATCTCAACCCAATAGAGCATCTTTGGGATGTGGTGGAACGGGAGCTTCGTGCCCTGGATGTGCATCCCACAAATCTCCATCAACTGCAAGATGCTATCCTATCAATATGGGCCAACATTTCTAAAGAATTGTTGAATCAATGCCACATAGAATTAAGGCGTTCCTAATAATCCTTTAGGTGAGTGTACATGTGAATGTATGTTCACACTTCACACACACAAATACACACACATTCACGGAATGGGAAAATATGGGAAATATGGGAATGGGAAAATATGAAATTTTATAATGTAAATAATTTTGAAATATATATCATTATATATTTCTCTATACATGGGTGTTAATGCTGCATGAGTAAATATATCTGCAATATATTACACATGTTGTACCATATCTGATCACATATACACCTATATATTATGAAGTGTATTAATGAATATAAAATT
This sequence comes from Rhinichthys klamathensis goyatoka, assembly GCF_029890125.1. Taxonomy (NCBI): domain Eukaryota; kingdom Metazoa; phylum Chordata; class Actinopteri; order Cypriniformes; family Leuciscidae; genus Rhinichthys; species Rhinichthys klamathensis. Next base: position 3,356,875 of record NW_026606559.1, read on the forward strand.
ACATACATTATGATATATGTGTCAGGAGCCAATCAGATCCCTCACATGTCACCACGCAAAGATCACTGTCCCCAGATTACTGATCACCTGCACCTGTTTCCACTCAGCACTCACTTCCCAGCCAGCACAAAAGCACCCGATTCACTCCCAGTCATTGTCAAGCCTCCAACAGGAACGACCCTTACCAGTCACCACTTGTCTCACTCTGAGCCATCCTTCAGCAACGGACGTAAAGTATACTTACCTGAAAGAAACTAACCTTGTTGTCCTTGTTCTGATGTTCCCAGGATCCGCTCCATGACTCATGTTCTCCGTTTCCTGGAATCCGCCACGAGTCCCGTTTCCCACTGGATGAGCTGCAAGAGAAAGTGAAAGTATCACTGAACTGGTGAGCTCATTGTCAAGTGCACTTCAAAGGATCTACTCACCTGGAATCCTTCCTGAATCACGCCTATCCACGAACGATCTGAAAAGAGAGAAAGACTCAAGTTATTGATCTGTGTTATCCGCCACGTTATTCCTTAAGAAGAGGATTCACTCACCTGGATGCATTCCTGCCACATATATCCTCTTCGAGATCACCGTTGAACTCCCGAAACCCTGCATACTTACCTTTGAGTTAAATAAAGATACATTTATGTTTATCACTTACCTCTGTCTCCGAGCCTGAATCCTGACAATATGTATGTAAATATATTGTCACATATTTTTCAATATATGAAAAGCGGCAATTCCTCATGTATTATTCAATATATTGTAATATATTATCAAAATATATTATTCTGTATATTTTCAAATACACTGTTAAACAATCTAATATGATCATTCATATATAGGGAAATATATTTTCTTTTCATAAGGGCAGCACGTTCTGAGAAAAATCATACGGTGCTCAGTCTCAGCCTTCTCGTGTGAAGTCTACTTCCCTGCGACATAAAGAGGTAAGGGAATGTTTTTACTGTCATAAGCAAGGGCATGTAATCGCAGATTGTCTCACACTGAAGCGCAAGCAGCAGCAACAGCAACAGCTGCCTAAAAGTGTGGGGTTTGTTAATTCTGTCCTTGAGAATACAGATTTTTTCTGGTGTGGGCTGTGTTGATTCTAGCTATAGTCCATTCTTGCTTAAGGGATTAATTTCATTGACCGGTAAACCTGAAGATCAACAGAAAATTCAGTTGTTATGTGATAACGGCGCCACTCACTCATTCATGGTCGAAAATGCTTTACCTTTGTCTGAACGGTCATTTTGTGGCTCTAGTATTTTAGTTCAGGGTATTGAAATGGGTTTCGTAAAGGCACCGTTACATCGAGTACATTTAAAGAGTGACCTAGTAACCGGCTTTGTGTAGGTCGGTTCTCTCTCCCTATTAAAGGTGTTTCCTTTATTATTGGGAATGATCTGGCTGGCGGTAAATTAATGCCTGTGTTAGAGGTTGTTGATCAGCCTAACTTTATCTCTTGTGATGAGCTATCTGTGAGCTACACTGATGCTTTCCCTGTGTGATTTCTGACTCGCACTCAGTCGAAGAAATTGGATAATGTCGCTGACTTATCAGAGTCATTTATAGCCCATGTATTTGCTGAAAATGTGAAAATATCAGCCCTCCTAAAGGACATATAAAATCAGAAATGTTTAGGTTAGACAGTAAACCTTTGAATTTGTCTCGTCAGCAGATTTTTGCTGTGCAAAAGGAGGATGAGTCTTTGGTCAAATGGTTTACTTATTCCCAAGTACCTTGTTTCTCCAGACAAGATCAGAGAAAGTGGTTTATTTTATGGAGGATAATTTGTTGATGCGCAAATGATCTCCAAATGCTGAAACAGATGGTGATTGGAATGTTGTGTACCAGATTGTCATTCCCTCTTGTTACCATCAGCAAGTATTATGTTTAGCGCAGGAGCATGTGTTGTCTGGTCGTATCACAAAGACCTTCAATAGGATTCTTAAACATTTCTTTTGACCTGGGTTAAAGAGGGATGTTTTTCAATTTTGTCGTACCTGTCATACTTGCCACTGTATGGGAAAACCTAATCAAGTCATTTCTGGAGAACCTTTCGAACATGTAATTATCGATTGTGTCGGCCCTCTGCGTAAAACAAAGTCGGGGAATCAGTTCCTATTAACAATAATGTATACGGCTACCCTGTTCCAGGAGGCAGTACCACTTCGTTAAATTACTGCTTCTGTCATTGTCAAAACATTGGTTAAATTTTTCGCTACATTTGGCTTACCGAAAATCATACAAACTGACCAAGAGACAAATTTTATGTCTAAGATTTTTAATCAGGTCTTGCAATCAATGAAGTGCCTATCATCCGGAGAGTCAAGGTGCGCTTGAGCGATTTCACCAGACACTAAAGTCTATGTTACGGAAGTACTGCAAGGTAACAAGGAAAGACTGGGGTGAGGGCGTCCTGTTAATGTTGTTTGCGGTGCGCGAAACAGTTCAGGAGTCGCTCGGGTTCAGTCCCGCTGAGCTCGTTTTCGGGACAATGTTAGAGGCCCACTTAGGCTCCTAAAAGCAAACATATTGGAAATTGATGCAAAGTCTAAGATTAATGTGCTGAATTACATTAGTCGCTTCAGAGAGCGCTTGCATAACGCTTGGGCACTTGCAAAGGAGACACTCACAGACGCACAAAAAGTCATGAAGTGTCAGTATGATGCAAAAGCCGTCCCCTCGTTCTTTTCATGCCTGTGACCAAGGCAAGGCAAGTTTATTTATATAGCACATTTCATATGGACCCGATTTTTCCCTCAAATAGGACAGGAGGAGCTCTATAGGACTGACTCATGGGGTCACTGCCCTATCAGTCTGCATCCTAAAAACCCATTTGTTCGGAAGCTTCAGGAATGGAATCAATCCAGTCTGCACGCACCTCACAGAACCTCGAGTTTAAATACACATCAAACTCACTACTCCACCACAGACCCAGGTCATCAGCATGGTTTCATCTCTCAAGTTCCCCAATTAAGTAATTTATGTTTGTCTCTTACCCAATTCTCATTGCCATTTGAGTTCAGTTTAAAATCAAAAGGAGGAATACAGTGCAATCAGTCAGACATACAGTGGATACAGTTATAAAAAGAATTAAAAGAGTAATAAGATTATACATAAATAAACTTCTCATCTGGCAAAACCATATCATATATCATATTTTGCACAGCTGCTTGATTTACTGTGAGATTTCCCCATGTGGAATGTACTGTGTCTAGTGTGTTCTTTCGACGCGCCAAAAAATCTATTGGACGTCTCCAATAGACCCGATTTTTCCCTCAAATCGGACAGGAGGAGCTCTAGGACTGACTCACGGGGTAACCTCAGGTTCACTGTCTCATCATCAGTCCGCACCCCAAAAACCCATTTGTTCGGATGCTCTAGGAATGGAATCGATCCAGTCAGCACCCCACAGAACCTTGAGTTTAATCACGTCAAACTCACTACTCCAACACAGACCCAGGCCATCAGCATGGTTTCATCTCTCTTACCCAATTCTCAGTGCCATTTGAGTTCAGTTTAGAATAAAAAGGAGGATGCAAAATAAAATACAGTGTAATCAGTCGGACGTACATTGGCACAGTACTCATTCAGTAAATACACAGGTAAACAGATGTGTTTTGAGTCTGGATTTGAATGTGACTACTGTAGTAGGAGCACATCTGATCTCTTCTGGAAGGTGGTTCCAGTTGCGGCTGGCATAATAGCTAAAATGATCTGATGTGATCCTAATGATCTGAGTGATCTGTTAGGTTTATATTTAGTGAGCATATCAGCAATGTATTGAGGTCCTAGGCCATTGAGTGATTTACATACCAGTAATAATCCTTTAAAATCAATCCTAAATGTAACGGAGTCAGTGTAAAGACCCGAGGACTGGTGTGATATGTTCATATTTTCTGGTTCTGCTCAGAATCCTGGCAGCAGCGTTCTGTATGAGCTGCAACTGTCTTATGGTCTTTTTGGGAAGGACAGTGAGGAGTCCATTACAATAATCCACCCTGCTGGAAGTTTTTCTAGAAGTATTGTCTGGAAACAAAGCATCTAATTCTTGCAATATTTTTGAGATGATAGTATGCTGATTTAGTTATTGCTTTGACATGACTACTGAAACTAAGGTCTGACTCCAGAATCACATTGAGATTCCTGACTTGATTTTTAGTTGTTTGACCCCTAGCGTTAAGGTATCTTTGTTTCCAAACGCAATGACTTAAATTTTGTCTTTGTTTAACTGAAGAAAGTTTTGACACATCCAACTGTTGACTTCATCAATGCATTGGCACATGGAGTCAATGGGGCTGTAATCGTTAGGCGATAGGGCTAAGTAGATCTGTGTGTCATCTGCATAGCTGTGGTACGCAATTTGGTTCTTTTTCATTATTTGGCTCATTGGGAACATGTACAGGTTGAACAGGAGTGGTGCAAGAATTGAGCCTTGAGGGACTCCGCATGTCATGGATGTCCATTTAGACTTGTGGTCTCCTATACTCACATAATAACCTCTCTCTCCTAAGTATGACCTTAACCATTTTAGGACTATCCCAGAAAGCCTGACCCAGTTTTCCAGCCTGTCAAGAAGTATGATCGACAGTGTCAAATGCAGCACTGAGGTTGAGTAGTACCAGAATTGATGTGTTGCCTGTATCACTATTTAACCGAATATCGTTTATTATCTTTATGAGCGCTGTCTCTGTGCTGTGATGTGGTCGGAAACCAGATTGAAAATTGTCAGGGTATCCATTTGAGGTTAGGAAGTTGTTAAGCTGATTGAAGACAACTTTTTCAATGATCTTGCCTATGAAATGAAGATTTGAGATTGGTCTGTAATTGCTCAATATGTTGCTATCCAGATTGCTCTTTCAGGAGGGGCTTGACAACTGCAGTTTTAAGGGACTTTGGAAAAGTCCCAGAGAGAAGTGATGAGTTTATCACTTCTAGGAGATCTGATATTATTGATTTTCTCAGAGAAGAAGGAAGCAAACTCACTGCATTTGCTGTCTGAGAGCATTTCATTGGGAATCTGGCTTGGGGGGTTTGTTAGACTCTCTACAGTAGCAAAAAGAGTGCGTGTGTTATTTATGTTTCTGTTTATAATAATAATATGTTTAATTTATATAGCGCCTTTCCCAAGCTCAAGGACGCTTCACAATAACAGTAAAGAACAAACGATCAGTTCATACATAGATGGACAATAGACATTTGCCCAGTCCAAGAAATTAGCGATTGCAGTTGCATATCGCATTACAATTGGAATACAAACAGAAACAATAAGAGAAACAAAAACAACACTATTTACAGACAGCATAGAAGGTGGGTAGTTGAAGCAGATGTCTGATGCAACAGACTAATGGCACTTAAAGAAACTTTGTTACTGTATTACAGAGTTATGGAAAATATTTAAGAAAAACATGTCATGACTGATAGTACTGTTTAAACAAATGGGTTTTGAGTTTAGACTTAAATTCATGCAGTGTTGTTGTTGTCCTAATAGCCAGGGGAAGAGAGTTCCATAGCTTAGGGGCTATAACGGAGAAAGACCTGCCACCCATAGATACAAAACGAAATCTCGGCTCTCAGAGGAGTTCACAGCCAGAAGAAGAGAATAAACAGATATGCTTGTTGTTAAAGATATGGCCTTCATAAATCGCAAACTAGTGTTCTCATTTAAGCATCTCTTCTTGACAGACACAGATCTAGCTTCAATAGTAGGAGAGATGAATATATCAAAGAAAATACTGAAATGATCAGACAGTGCTACGTCCTTAATAACAATCGATGAAATGTTTAGACCCTTACTATCTAGAGTGTGTCCACGATTGTGTGTGGGTCCGTGTACATGTTGAATCAGATCAAAAGTATTTAAAACAGTTATGATTTATTTTGCCATATTGGTTTCTGCATTATCTATGTGAATATTAAAATCCCCAGCAATAGCAAAGCAGTCAAACTGCTGCTAATGTTTCTGATTATGGAGTCACCCACTATCAAAGTCCTGGGCTCGGCTGCACTCTAAACTGAGTGCCGCTGTCTGCTCGACCTTGAGCGCCAGTTAGCATCAGTGTTCGCTACTGGCTGATTCGGTCTGTGTTCGATTACATTCATCTCGTTTGGGGATTCCTCATCTACATTCATTAATACTTCAAATCTGTTCTCAAGATGTATAAGCAGTGGTAGGAAACCAGTGTTTGCAATCCTTGTCATAGTCTAGTCATAGTCATACCTGGGGTAGAGGATGCTACTGCGGCAATATGTGATGCTCGATTAGTGTGTTGATCGGCTTGTTTCTCTACACTCAGTATGGCCTGTCAAGGAGCACTAGATTCATGGGACTCATGCGTCCATGACGAAGCTTTGTCGTGTGTTCCATCTGGTTTGGTAGTCCCGTAAGTAACTTTGTTTCAAGAACTGCAATCCTTTGTAAAAGTCTGTGGCAGTTTGTGCAACAAGTAGATTCTAGAAGAGACATTTTTTTTCCCTATCCTTTTGAATATAGGCAGCTGTGTTTTCCCTTCTCTAGAATGTAAGCTGATGGCAGAGGGAGGCTGGTCGGATAGGAAAACCACTTTTTTGTAGTAATCTTCCAGTCACAAAAGTTTCTAGTTTTGACGTTGATGTCAAGCTATGTCGATTTAGCACTGTGCACTGTGCTGAAGTTAAAATTAGGAGATAAAATATTTGGTAACACTTTACAATACGGGTGCACTAAAATGCATTAATTCATGTTTAACTAATGCACAGATAATCATGAGTTAATGTATAACTCATGAAGAACTAAACCATTAATTAATTATTACTGCATCAGCAACTAATAAAGAGTCTATATGATTAATAGATTAAGTAATACATGAATTGATATTAATTCAATGTGTCATTGTGTATTAATTCCTTAATAACATATTTTATTAACTAATAGTGTAAATTAATGTGTTAATTACCACAATTAGTCAAAGCTATGCACTTCATCTACCAGTTGTCTGCTTTAATTAATCATTAGCTAATGATTTGCAAAGGTATCATTATGCTATGACTTTACTTGTTGAGGCACATCATTATTAACTAGTCCTTTAGTAATTGTAGTAATTTACACATGAATTTGCACTAACAATGAAGTAATTAATCATGTATTAATGCATACAGGTGTATTATCTGGAAGTTGAAATACAAGGCTTTGGCTCATTCTGGTAATTAACATATTAATTAACACTATTAGTTAAAAAAATGAGTTATTAGGGAATTAATCCACAATTACATATTTAATTAATAACAATGCATGTATGAACTAATACATTAACCTTACAGACTCTTAATTAGTTCCTAATGTGGTAATCATTAATGAATAGCTTAGATAATCATTAGTTACACATTAATTCAGTATTATCTGTGCATTAGTTAAGCATGAATTAATGCTTATTAGTGCACCCGTATTTTAAAGTGTTACCAAATATTTCAACAATATTCATGAGAAATTTAAGTCTGGTTTTAAAAATCGTCATAGCACAGAATCGGCTCTCTTAAGAGTCATGAATGATATAATGCTTACCACCGATACCGGGCAATCTGAGGCTTTGGTCTTGCTAGATCTTAGCTCTGTATTTGACCTGCTCGATCACAACATTCTCATTTCTCGTCTTGAAGCGTGTATGGGCTTTCGGGGTACGGTGCTACAATGGTTCCGTTCATAATTAACTAATAGGAGTTACTCAGTCTGCATCGGGCAACAGTCTTCGTCTGAAATGAAATTGGGGTCTGGCGTTCCTCAGGGCTCTATTCTTGGCCCGGAACTGTTTAATCTTTATATTCTCCCTTTGGGTTCTATTTTATCTAGATATGGGGTATCTTTTCATCTGTATGCTGATGACACACAAATTTACTTGCCTTTGAGTGTGATGATAAGCTTGCTATTAAGCCAATATTGGACTGTTTGGATGAACTAAAACTCTGCCTCGCTAGTAATTTCTTGAGTCTTAATAAGAGCAAGACCGAAATTATCTTGTTTGGTTCAAATGATCGCAGTACTCATGATTTTGATCTCCAAACGTTGTTACCTTACAGTACCACCTGTGTTCGGAATCTGGGGGTTTGCTTTGATAACAACCTTAAATATGATAAACAGATAAGTGCTGAGGTTAAGTCCTGTTTTTATCATCTTCGTCTTTTAGCCAAGGTTAAGCCTTTCTTGTCTGCAAAGAACTTTGAGATTGCTATGCATCCTTTTGTAACTTCCCGATTAGACTATTGTAACTCTTTATATATTGGTGCCCCTCAGATATGCATCACACGTTTGCAATTAGTTCAAAATGCTGCTGCACGGCTTCTCAAAGGGAAGCGTAAATGTGAACACATAACACCAGTTTTGATCTCGCTTCATTGGCTACCGGTTAAATATAAAATTGATTTTAAAGTTTTGTTATTTGTTTTTAAGTCTTTGCAGAACCAGGCTCCACAGTACCTATCTGAACTACTACATCCGCCCACACAGTCAAGATCACTCAGTTTGGGGGACTCTAATTTACTATCTGTCCCTAGAACTAGACTTAAAAATAGGGGTGATTGTGCATTTGTGTCACAGTCACCACCTAAGCTCCTCCTCTTCACTCCAAGTCCCATCATCCTCCCTGGCCCACACCTGCAGGCACTCTACAATCACTGATCACCTTCACCTGTTTCCCATCATCAGGCCCATAAAGTGTCTCTTTCCCCTCACTTCTGGGTCTGATCTCGTCGCTACGTGACACACAGACTCTTCAACACTACTTACCTGCCTTCCTGTGGACTTTATGCAAACCTTGCCTTCAGTACTCGTCTTCAGTCTTCAGCCATTCGTCTGCATCCGTCCCCGGGATCCTTCACCTGCATCTGCAAAAGAGACTCTAGTTAATCTTCAGTTAAGTTACCATTCAAGTATCATCTGTCTTCATACTCATCATACCTCTGACTGCTTCTGCAAAACCTGTTTAATAAACTACTTCACTTACCACCTGTCTGAGTCCAGTTCCATCCCTGACAAGTTGCAGTCATCGGCACTAAGCCCTAAGATCCGCCCAAACTTTGTCAATTTTTAAATCAACTTTGAAAAAGTTTTTTTTTTTTCAATAGCTTTTAATATATCGTGATTTTATTATTATTATTATCTTATTGTTTGTTTTCTTTCTTATTGTTTGTTTTCTTGGCCTTGTAAAGCACTTTGGTCAACTCCAGTTGTTTTTAAACGCGCTATACAAATAAAATTGTATTGTATAAAATATAAAAGGGATAGAGCAAAGTGCGGAGCAGTAAGCAAGAGCGTACGGACAGTAGCTAAGCAGGAAGCAGTGTGCTTCTCTGACTAAGTGCTTGTATTGTTGCCAACCTCAGGATTAGCTTTGTCTGCCCGTTTTTATGGCCCATCTTAGTTACTCTTAGTTGCTGACACACATAAGATAATCGAGCTTTACAATTAATGTGCACATCATTTGTTCTTGGAAATAGTAATGTCCCCGATGCCTTTATCAAAACTGATTTACTGAGGTCTTACTACAGGAACCGTAACCCTGGTGCTTTCTTTGCTGAAAGGCACATTAAAGGCTTATGACTTAATCCTTGACCAATTTGATTATTAATACATATTATATGGTAGAAATGTTTGAGTTCATACTGAGACATTTGATTTGTAAAGTTGTTGACATCTCTTCTACACTTTAGAGGAGACAAATCTCAGCTGCCATGGCACTGCACCCTCCTGGTTGAAGTAGGCACAGTACATCTCCGGGAGTTGGATGGCTCTACGGATGGCATTGTTGGAGCCCATCCTTTGTGCATCTTGCAGGGCCTCAGGAGCTGAAGATGGCTCAATGGTGGGTTCAGCTATGCGTGTGCATCTTCTCTACCAACCTATCCCGGCTGAGGCGGAACACCCTTCTCTCTGGTGGGATGTGATGTCAAGGGTATGGCCGAGGTTTGTCATCAGCAGGAAACCCTTATCCCCCACAAGCACAAAGGGGAGAGGCCCCCGCTGCTCTGCTCCTGGGATAGCAGCGTCTGGTGGTAAATCAAGCGTGCCATCTCTGAGGCCTTCTCCAAATGCTGAATTCCGGAGTGTCCCACTGTCACTGGTCTTGCCATACTGGTCTTGCCAACAACCACAACCCTATACAGATAGATGGCATCGACAACGGCCAGGAGAACCAGTGAGGAGGTGGATTTGTAGTTAAAGAACAGGGACCCAGAATTTGTCGGTGCTTGTAAGACCTCATGTTTCCCATTGATGGCACCAAGACAATTTGGAAAATTCTAGCACACATGGAACTGGTCAGCGATGGCCCCTCAGTCCTCCATGTTGGGAACTGGCATAGTCTCCTCCACCAGGGCTGTCCAGATGGCACTGGCCACCTCCCTCACAATGCCTGAGACAGTAGAGTGCCCAACACGTAACTGAAGACAATTGTTCTGAAGGAATATCCAGTGGCCAGGTACCTGGAAAAAAGTAAGATACATGACATTAAAAACAATAAGATTCATAATATTTACTGTGTATGTGTGTACTGTGTCTTTTACTCTGAGCACATGTCTATCAGACTGACTACGGTCATCATGTCTAATCTGCTTTTACTGGCTTTTATGCATTTACCATACAGGGTAGAAAAACACACTGTACATGTGTACAGTGTATAGTATGTATGCACTGTGTAGTGTACCTACAGTTGTGGTCAGAATTAATGGCACCCCTGGTAAATATGACAAAAAATGGCTGTAAAAAGAAATCTGCATTGTTTATCCTTCTGATCTTTCATTGAAATAATTTGCAAGAATCTAACCTTTCATTGAAGTAAAAGAATTTTAGAATTTTAGAAGAAGGGGGGGAGGGGGGAGGGGGGAGGGGGGGAGGGGGGGACACATTATGAAATAAATATTTTTCTCCAAAACATGTTGGCCAAAATTATTGGCACCCCTAAAATTGTTTACGAGTAAAATATCTCTGAAGTATATTCCCATTAATATTTACCTTTTTTTTTTAGCACACCAGGGTGACTAGGAACATGAAATTGTCTAGCTATGACTTCTTGTTTCGTAGGAGTTTAAATATGAGGAAACACAAAGGCCAAATTTCCTTAATCATCCATCACAATGAGTAAAACCAAAGAATATAGTTCTGATGTGCATCAAAAGATTGTTGAGCATCACAAAATAGAAAGTGGCTGTAAGAAATAGCTAAAGATTTGAAAATCCCCATTTTGACCATCAGGGCAATAATTAAGAAGTTCCAATCAACTAAAGATGTTACGAATCTGCCAGGAAGAGGACGTGTCTATATTGTCTTAATGCACGGTGAGGAGGAAAGTTTGAGTGGCCAAAGACTCTTCAAGCATCACAGATGGAGAACTGCAGAGATTAGTTGAGTCTTGGGGTCAGAAGCCTACCCCAAAAAAATAAAAAATCAAACAACCCCTACATCCCCACATGTTGTTTGGGTGAGTTTCAAGAAAAATCCTCCTTGCTCATCCAAAACCAAATGGGAATATACTCATATAATTCAGTTGTCAGACACGACTGGAACTTCAAACGGCACAGGGTTCTGTGGTCAGATGAATAGCTTTTTGGCAGCAAACACGCTAGATGGGTTTGGAGCAAGGATAAAAAGTACCCCATGTGTACAATTTAAAATACCGTTGGATCTTTAATGTTGTGGGCATATTTTTCTGCTGGAGGTCCTGGACATCTTGATCAGATACATGGCATCATGGATTCTATCAAATATCAACAGATAAAAAATCAAATCTCTGCTAGAAATCTTATAATGGGTCGTGGTTGGATCTTCCATCAGGACAATGATCCAAAACAAACATCAAAATCAACACAAAAATGTGTTACAGAGCACAAAATGAAGCTTCTGCCATGACCATCCCAGTTCCCTGGCCTGATGAGTGGAGTGAACTGAAGAGAGGAAGGACCAACATGGATCTGGGAATCTGAAGGATCTGGAGAGGTTCTGTATGGAGGAATGGTCTCTGATCTCTTGTCAGGTGTTCTCCAAACTCATCAGGCATTTAAAACTCAGAGCTGTTATCTTGGCAAAGGGAGTATTTACTAAAAGGGTGCCAATAATTGTGGCCAAAGTGTTTTGGAGAAAAAAATGTATTTCATAATGTGATTTCCCCCTCACTTACAATTCTTTTACTTCAATAAAAGGTTAGATTTTAGCAAAAAAAAAAAATGTAATGAAAGATCAAAAGAATAAACAATGCAGATATATTTTTTACAGCCATTTTTGATCATATGTACAAGGGGTGCCATTAATTCTGACCACAACTGTATGTAGTATTTCATCAGTTTTAATACAATTTCAAGCTGAACTCAGCTTCTAACTAAACAAAAAAATTTTGTGACTTAAAACTAAACTAAACCACATGCCTCTCAAGGCGATACAGTTCATACATACGACTTTACAAGCTAGACCACAAGTGTAATCATTATAAAATTATCCTTACCGTAGACAGATAGCGAGTAGCTCGGCAGGTTCAATTGCCAACGGCATCACTGAGTCGGCCTTTGTGATGCAAGTAATATGATTGGCTGTTGTCACTATGATGGTCACGTCAGCACCAAGCTTCAGACGCCCTCTGTCAAGCGTTGATGTCGACGCCCTGTGTGAATGGAGTGTTATATATTATTCAATGTGCACTTGGGGGAAAGTGTTGCTGCACTTATTTTAATGTTATGTTGTAGGGAATCTGTAACTTATATGACTTTAACGATTAATAACGAAATCTTAATAGCTACTAGATTTTAACATTATCTGAAGAAAATGTGCAGTCAGGGTATGCAGTTGCAAAGGTGTTATGAGTTGATTTAAGCATGTTTTGCTATGCAGTTTGTTGAGCATTTCTATCATGGGTGGTTGCTTACAGCATGAGAAACCTATATTATGACCCTCCATGATTTGAGTCACTCCTTCAATGTACATGGGAAAGTTTTGCGTTTGTATCATCCGCCAAGCAAAATTGTCAGACTGCTTAGAAAAGTAATAGCACACCTCTCCTCAAAAAGTTTCATTCGTGACCAGCACAAACAGTGTGGGGCAAGTTATACTATGAAATGTATTTATTTATTTACAGTTATAGATATGGGATGCTGTGAGCAGGAGTCTGATGCTAAGTATGAGTAATAGTGTTGCTTGTCTTAACAAGCTCTACTAATTAAAAACAAATAATTGTCATGTTAAATTCTGCTCATGCTTTCTATAAAAGTCACAGTGTTCCATCAATGCCAGCAATTTCGAAAATAAAAGCAGGCAGACAAACTAGTAGATCTCAGAGTCTTGAAATTACATGGACTGTGTATCATTATTGGGCTTGATGAGGCTCTGCTCCCATCCTGAGAAGTGAAAAATGAGGGTTGTCTAAGCAAGCTACAGAGTGAATGTAAACAAAAGTAGGCTAAAAGGCAAATATTCTCTCCAAAACTCCCATGGGTCAGCTGTGTGCCCAGAGCTTACTCAGGCTATTTGTTATTTCCTTAAATACGAGAGAAGAGAGGTCATTACTCACTGAAAGTAAAATTTATGACTTTTGTTTCAGAAATCTGATAGCTGATTTGGCTTGCTACATTTGTCATGTTGTTAATGCAAGTGAATGGTGACAGATCTTTTCATTGTAAAATAAGCCAACATTATTATTACATGCATAAAATGTCACAAAAAGGACCGAATATATAGACAGCCTTTTAAACAAACTACCAAAAAAGAACCACGTTAATGCTTAAGTAACGTAACCTACTTAATTTGAGTTAGAGCCAGATAAAATGTGTTTTATAAGTAGGTTTATTTCGATACTCCTCCAAAGCCTAGTACAACACTGTACAGTAGGTTTACAAATTACTTTTTTTTTTTTTTATAGAAGACCGACTATGACTCATAATCTCTTCAATGAAAGATTGACAAAGAATGAATAGATTTATCATGTATGGGACTAGAAAATGTAATGCCCCCATTGAATAGAAAACCATTCAGGTACAGCTCAACTCAGCTTGTTCAGGAAGAGAGGACAAGGGAAGCAGCATTCAGACTACAAAGAGAAAACTGTTCTTGGAAGGCATACATTTCAGCTATTTCAGTTTTTTCTTTTTTCTGTATTTCAGGTACATTTGGCTAATTAAGCCAAATGCTTTTGTAAACTTTGTATTTAAATGTAATAGATGCTTTTCTTGGGTTAACATGACCAATTTGTGTTGATGAGTCATTTTCTTTATGTTTCCATAGGTAACATGGGAAACAATTATAAAGCACCTGAAGGTGTGTTGTCAGCATGCCTATTGTACTCTAATCCATTGAGTTATGCACTTAAATATCTACAGTTGATCACATAGGTTTGCATACCCCTTGCAGAATCTTTAAGATGTTTAGCAATAAAATAATAAATAATAATAATTATTATTATTATTATTATAAATAATGTTTTGACAATCCATTTTGTTGCATATCTCTGGCTGCTTTTACACTTATCATTATTATGCGTTTACACTTGTCAACATCAAGTGGCTTCTGCATCTAAATCATTTATTGAATCTTTGTTTTCCATGCAATATTTAAAGGTGCTGTATGTAATTTGTAATTAGGAACTAAAGCATAAAAATACCAAAGTATGTTAAGCTGATATTTAGGAAATCTGAGATTAAGTTTAAATACTTGATTCTACAAAAAAAGAAAAGAAAAATGCTACAGCAAGTTATTCTACTTAGACCGTTAATCTACGTTAAGTCCACAAGACCGTAGGGTGTCCCATTTGTCATTTTTGGTTTCAGAAGGGTGCTCGCGAGTGCTTCATACGCGCCCTTGATGCGCACTTTTGCCGAGCGTGCACTGAAGCGAGCTCCGCGGCAGATTTATTCCAGACAGACACAGCGCCGTTACGTCACGAAAGTGTGGACTCGTAGGAAGGCCACGAGTGTTTAAGGTGCTATTTGGGACAGGGTCTTACTATACCATGAGACCACAGGAGAGGATTTGTGAATGGAGGTTTCATGTTTGTGAAGATTGTTTTGTGTGTTGTGTTATGGTGTATTTATTGTATGCATGTTTTGATCCTTTTTATTAACAGATTGTAAAGCACTTTGTGACTTCTTGTCTGTGAAAGGTGCTATATAAATACATTTTACTTACTTACTAGGTGGAGCGACGCAATTGATGCTGGTAGGTCACATGATAATGACAACATTCATACTGGATTACATTCATACTACACACAATCATACTATATAGAACTTACTTTTTGAATGGAAAAGATTCAAATGTAGTTCCTACTCAGACTGTAGGCGATTTCGTTTTAGTCTGAGTAAATTGACAGTGGGAGGGATCACACAATAGTATTTCGACACCCTGGGTTACCAGTTGGCGGACAGTAGCGTATTGCAGCCATGGAAACGGACAGGGTCAAAGACTGCAGATTCTACCCGACCTAAAAAGCCTTGTCAATAAAAAAATTGCAAACGTATACATTAACGTATAGTGTAAGACTCGTCGCTTTCCATTGTCAATTGCTCTAGCATGTTTCGTGTCCTCAATCTGGCAAGCCGCGTGTACGTCGAGTCTGAGGAGGAGGGGGAAGTGGAAACAACTCTCCAATATTTTTAATTTGGACTGCAGTACCCATTTCAACCGCTAGCTGTCAATATTACATACTGCACCTTTAAAATAAGGTTTGTAATGGAAAAATTACCCATTAATGGAAAAATTAAAATGGAAAAATGAAAAAGTCGACCTGAAGTGGTGGGGTTTCTTTTAAAAACTATTTTCAGTCGTGGGGCTACACGTTTCAAATATCATAAAATGAGAAGAAGGAGGTTGCAAATAATAATGAATTGCATAGATGCTGTGATCGAAATGGGTCCGGAAAGTATGGGTCCGGAATCTTAGGAGGGAATTGTGGCACATCCTTTACAGACAATGAATGACTGTGCAACTTTCAGGCACGAAAGCAAACTTACTGCGTTCTGCACCCTCGAATTGTCTCGCAAAAACACCCAGCTATGTGATAGTGGGTGGGGTTTTCGTCATCCTGTGAATACAGATATTATGGCTATAAGGCATTTACATTACTCTGATTATATCCAATTACAATGTGTCCTCGACTACCTCTCTACCAGGACACATAACATTCTGATCAAAAACGCGTTTACACTTGTCTTTTCAATGTGTATGTGTGGAAACACCTGCTTGAGGCTACATTGATGAAGAAAAGATTTTTCCAGCTAAAGAGTGGTCACAGTGATCTCAGGTGCATGGAATGAGCAATGCTTCAAACTGCAGAGCAAGAGCGCCTCTGTGTGGTTCACACAGACAATGTGTTATGTAGAAGTTAAAGACATGGGAATTCCTGTATAATATGGGTCATATGAGAGAATCACTTATACAGTAATCATTTATATAAACTGAATAGACATTGTCTGGGGGAAAAAGACATCATCAGTTTGCCTCTAGAAATGCTGTACAACATCCCGCACTTTTTTGATGAATGATTTCTCTTGACCATTCCGTTGCTACTACATTTCTTTCTAGTGATTTCTGGGAGGTCAAATTCCAGTTGTATTTCAGGCAACACTACTTTAAATAATAACAATAATAAATATTATTATTATTGTCATCATTTTTTTTTTTAGCTAGCTTGTAATTACACCGTTGTTGTTTTTTCGGTTTAAGAGAGAGAGACTTTAAGGCTCTTTTATTTACAAACAGTTATAAAAAACAATGTATATTACATTACACAAGAAACATTACTTAA
Source organism: Rhinichthys klamathensis goyatoka (assembly GCF_029890125.1). Taxonomy (NCBI): domain Eukaryota; kingdom Metazoa; phylum Chordata; class Actinopteri; order Cypriniformes; family Leuciscidae; genus Rhinichthys; species Rhinichthys klamathensis. The sequence goes on from NW_026606559.1 coordinate 3,373,626, forward strand.
AAGACATATACCTACATACACATAAATAGGCTATATATAAAAATAAGTTTCAATTTATAACATTATATCATAACCACTCTCATCACTTGGTTGACAAAAAATACTTTCAGTACCCCAAAAAGAAAAGAAAAAAGAGTTTACAAAGTTTACTAAGATATTTGTTTTACTAATTCATAAAACTTATACTTAAACATTATTCTACTTTTTACCAAAGTCTTAAACATACAGTATGTAAAGGAGTTTTATTCTTCCTTGTCAGTCAAATTGCCCTTTTAGCCTTATAAAACAACAAATTAATTAACACTATTTTCTTTCAGTTTGAGGCACAAAATTTTGGTCAAAAAAACAAAAAGACCATTTGTAAAGAGAGGAGGATTCAACTGTGCCTTATATCTATTTGTTGCTATTATCCAATGTGAAATCCACCATTGTAAGTCTCCATTCCTTTTTTCAATTGGTTTCTTATATAAGGACCTCCAACTACCTTTTGGAGAGGTGCCTGACTCGACAACATCAGTCCACTTGGTCTCTGGAAGTTCTTTTAACGCTCTTATATTAAGAAATTTTACACAAACACAATAAAGTTATTTATTAGAAATAGTGTTTAAAAAAACAAGTTTAGGCATTAAAAGAGAGCAAACTTCCTTCAGCCTCCTGCCAATCTCCTACATCCACAGCCACACTGATCTTGGGGAATACATTCCAACTTTTAGCGGCAGAACAGGAAAAGATTCTTGAATATCAGCTAACAATTTTTGCACAGTTCCAACAGAACGGATACCAGTCTCTAAGGCCCGTTTTTCAGCAGTAATCCATTGGTCATTTAAAGGTGCAGTGTGGGATTTTTAGCGACATCTAGCGGTTCGGTTGCGAGTTTACACTAAGGGCTCAGCCCACCGCTCACCCCTCCCTTTCGAAGAAGCTACGGTGGCTAAAACGGGACAAACATCGTCGTCTGAGACAGCAGAGAATAGCCAGCGTAAACATAATATAATAATAGTAATCAGCTGATTGTCTCACGAACGTAACCAGCACATTCTCCCCACATAGCAAACCCATAATACAGCGAGGGAGAAGAACCACATGAAACTATGCAACTATATATTTTTTCTAACAGGGTAGTAAAAGTTTAGCTGGCTAATATGAGCTGTTACTGTGGCTGAGCTGGTTAAAGCGTAAAGCCTTGTTTAAACTCGACGCGTCCGCATGAGCCCACAGGTGCGTGCGGCAAAAATGACGTGATTGTAACAGCGCGCGCGCCTCCGCATCCCCTAGACACACTTACTACACACACAATAGGCTTTTTTTCTCTGATTTTGGAAACTCGATCGACTTAAAATGCTTCCAAGATCGACGGGTTGGTGATTCCTGTAACTGTTTTACGGTCAATGACAAGAGTAGCCTACTAATCAGCTGTCTCACGAACTTAACCAGCACATATCCCCACATAGCAAAGCCATAACACAGTGAGGGAGAAGAATTAAGTTACATGAAACAATCCAACTACATATTTACACCACTGACAAGGGAAAAGTCACTACTCACGGTGTTTATGACTAGCTTCTTCTAGCTTTCTGCTGCTTCTCTTTCAAGGTAGTGACGAAACGCGCTCTGTAGCGCTGTTTGTTCGCGTTCGGCTACTGTAGAAACATGACGTCACAATATGGCGACCTTCATAGAAGGGGATTCCCGCGCCTATGTAGATATAAATGCCTCATTCTAAGGTAATAAAAACATTACGGTTTATTAAGTAAGTTCTTTATACACCACTGAACACATAGTTATGGATGTCATATTGCATTTCTGTTAATAGATACTCAAAAATGTTACACATTGCACCTTTAACCCAAAATGGCAAATCTTATAAATTCCCGCTCCCACCAAGCTTGTGCACACGGTCTGTGATTCCAATATCACACTGGAGAGGTGAGAATTAAAAATTAAGGGTTCTTCGAGATGCCATTGAAGGTGTCTCAGAATCAATAAAAATCTGCCATGCATTAAACACTGAGGCATAAAAAGAAGAGAGTCCACTAAGATCCATCTCCTTTGAATTCATTAAAATTGTTCAGGGATAACTTGTAAAGGCATTTTTGTTTTATCATTACACCAAAATGCTTCTGTTTTACCCTAGTTGAGATGATGCTCTCTCATACAATCCAATACTGTAATTAATATCAATGTATTTTTTTCTTTTACAATTACAGTAATGTTATCTGCATACACAATCAGCTTAAAGGTGCAATGTGTAAAATTTTTGAGTATTAACAGAAATGCAATATGACATCCATAACTATGTTTTCAGTGGTGTATAAAGAACTTACTTAATAAACCGTAATGTTTTTATTACCTTAGAATGAGACATTTATATCTATATAACCGCGGGCACCCCCTTCTATGAAGGTCGCCATATTGTGACGTCATGTTTCTACCGTAGCCGACAGCGAACAAACAGCGCTACAGAGCGCGTTTCGTCACTTCCTTGAAAGAGAAGCAGCAGAAAGCTAGAAGCTAGCCATAAACACCGTGAGTAGTGACTTTTCCCTTGTCAGTGGTGTAAAATATGTAGCTGGATTGTTTCATGTAACTTAGTTCTTCTCCCTCGCTGTGTTATGGCTTTGCTATGTGGGGATAAATGTGCTGGTTACGTTCGTGAGACAGCTGATTAGTACTCTTGTCATTAACCGTAAAACAGTATGTTACAGGAATCACCAACCCGTCGATCGCGGTCGACAAGTCGATCTTGGAAGCATTTTAAGTTGATCGCGAAGAGTTTTCAAAATCAGAGAAAAAAAGCCTATTGTGTGTAGTAACTGGGGTCTAGGGGATGCAGAGGCGCGTGCTGTTACAATCATGCCATTTTTGCCGCGCGCACCTTTGGGCTCATGCGGACGCGTCGAGTTTAAACAGGGCTTTACGCTTTAACCAGCTCAGCCACAGTAACAGCTCATATTAGCCAGCTAAACTTTTACTACCCTGTTAGAAAAAATATATTGTTGCATAGTTGCATGTGGTTCTTCTCCCTCGCTGTATTATGGGTTTGCTATGTGGGGAGAAATGTGCTGGTTACGTTTGTGAGACAATCAGCTGATTACTATTATTATATTATGTTGTGGGATGTGTCTCCAATGTGTTTAGTTCAGGACAGCTCAGTGTGTGTGTGAACGAGAGTGAGTGCGCGTGTCCGAGGCGCGCGCGCCGCCCCTGTTGATTCCCCGTGAGGAGCGGATGAGAGTGTTGTGATAGTGATACAGCGACCGGTGCAGGTAGTTAGCGATTACAGTGTATTTTAGTGCAGCCAGCAAAATAAAGCACCTAAACTCTTCGGCAAGACGGCCTCTTTGTCATTTATATGCTACCATCACACTAAACAGCGTGAGGTTTAGGGAGTTAACCCCGGGAGGAAAACTACCGGCCCTGGAGAAGACGAATCTCCCCTGTGTCTCCCAACCACGGTTAGGAGACGGAAGCAGGAAAGGTTAACACTGGCGACCACGAAGGGACGGTCACGTTGTTAAAAGACTGGTGAGCATTGAAAATAGAAGGACAATAAAAAGTAAAGCCGAGTGACTGTAATACAACCTAAATAGCGGCGTGAATAAGCTAATACAAAATGGCGGCCGCTCGCTATCCCTCCGATGTTTACGGACGAGAAACCAACTACTCAAACCCGTTCATGTCGCTAACCAATGTGGAGGACAACAATCAAGTTACTGTGAAAGCTTACGAGCGCAAGGCTGAGAGAAAACGCGAACATTATAACCCATTCCTGTGTGATGAAAGTTGCACTGCCGCACTTTCTAATGGAGAAGATCTGTTCGCGCCGTTCGACAGCCCCGCCCATTTTTCACCCACAAATCCTTTTAGTAGAGGCAACAGTCAAAGCCACGGCTCCGTGAGAAGGCCAGACATGCACCTTTTCACATATCCCACTCCAGACATGCCATTTAAGGGGCACTATGAAGTCACAAATCCCTTTGCCAATGTTCACATGGGAAGTTTTGTACATAGCACACCAGCTATATCCAAACCCGAAGCCAGTACGTTTCCCATGCCATATTCTTCTATTAATCCAGACATGACTGTAAAACATGGACATTTTCCATTGCGCCAGGCCGGTCCCTCATCTCCAACACGTAAGAGCCGCTCTGCGCCCCGTCAGCCTCCTCTGTCGGACAGTGATGAGGACTATAACCCCAAAGAGAGAGTCCCCACTCTACGTCCCGGCCAGTACGACGGCAGCACACCGTGGAGAGAGTTTCTGCACAGGTTTGAGAGTTGCGCGGAGGCAAATCACTGGTCAGTCAAAACAATGGCTATTCAGCTGAAATTCTGCCTCACCGGAGCTGCAGGCGCCATCGTCCACAGAAACCCCCGTTCATCCAAATGGGACTACCGCCGCCTGCTGGAGGAACTCGAAACTGCTTATGGCCCTTCTTCAGATCATGCAGCGGCTGTAGCCATAGAGCTGAGGCAAAGAGTGCGTAAACCAGGTGAGGCGCTTCATGTGTTCAGGGATGACATTTATGGAAAAGTATCCATAGCTTATGGTGACTGGTCAGAGGCTGAGCAAGACGCTATAGCGGTTGAAGTTTTCACAAACGGCCTGGGTGATGCAGAGCTAGTTCAGAGACTGTTAGAAAACCGTCCAGCTACCCTAGCTAAAGCTTATGAGATAGCCCACCGTCATGACACTACCAAGAGAGCTGCTTCCTATGTCACCAACATCATGCAGCCAGGGGCCCGCAGCCTCATTGAACGCAGGCCCCGGGCCGCTGTTGTCAGAGAAAGAGACAAAACTGAGACTGTGACTACCACTACCTCTGCAGTTAGCCCATCACCCACTCACTTTGACGCGCGCACATCTGCAAAAACACCGAAGCCGCACAAGAACTTTAAAAGGGGTGACATTCGCTGCTATAACTGTAATGGTTGGGGTCACAAGCAGAGTCAGTGCTCATCCCCGCTACGGAATACAGAGACTTTCCGTTCAAAGGCCGCCAAAGGAAGCCCGCTGACCACTGTGTTCCACCTTAAAAGCCAGAGTCGTGAAATGAACATTCACATGCGCATATCTGAGCTGGAGGTATGTGCAGTCCTGGACAGTGGAGCGCGGAGGAGCGTGCTGCCCCTTCACCAATACAACGCCATTCACCAAGATGTAAGACCACCGCTTCAGTCATCCATCGTTGAGACTTTGCTCGGGGTGGGACCAGGGGACGTGCCAGTGCTTGGTGAGGCCAAGGTACCGGTCAGTATCAACAACCGTCAAGTTGAGGTGGACTTCCTTGTAGCGGACATAGAGGGCAATGAGGTGCTGCTTGGCCATCCTTTCCTCACCCAAGCTGAGGCCCGCCTTGATTTCGGTAAGCACCGCATAATTCTGTTTGGAGAAGAAGTGCCCTACTTTCACCCAGAGACTGTTCCAAAGTCACACGCTGTAAGAGTTGCCAGAACTGTTGTGGTTGAAGCGGGACAAGAGTACCTAGTCAAGGGCAATGTGCACTTTTGCAGAGAAGCCCAGGGAGACATGATGCTTAGCCCCACAAAAGGCTTTGTTGAAAAGCACAAAGTACTCATTGCCAGAGCCCTAGTCAATGCACAGCCCACCAACATCGTTCCATTACGCCTCTTTAACCCTGGCAACAAGGCTGTGACTATTAAAGAAGGTGCCATTGCAGGTCTCCTCCAGCCAGCTGAAGCTCTGTCCTCGTCCAGTGTTCCCACAGCGGCAGACTTTCCAGCCAGCCTCCCTGCAGTTCCAGAGCACCTCCAGGAGCTCTATGCCCAGAGTTCCACTGACTTTAATGACAATGAAAAACTTGAATTATCTAACCTGTTGTGTGTCTATGAAAGTGTCTTTTCCAGGGGACCTGGTGATCTGGGCCGGACCAGTCTTGTGCAGCATGACATCATAACCCGGCCGGGACCTCCAGTGAAGCAGCCTCCTCGTCGTATGGCTGGGGAAAAGCAGCGAAGCGCAGAACAGCAGATCAGTGAGGGCCTCCAGAGCGGCATCGCCACACGCAGCCACAGCAGTTGGGCCTCGCCGATCGTTATGGTGCGTAAAAAGGATGGGACTTATCGCCTTTGTATAGACTACAGGGCACTCAACAGCCACACCATCACTGACGCGTACCCGCTACCCCGCATCCAAGACACGCTGGACACTCTCGCCACAGCCAAATGGTTCAGCACTTTGGATCTTGCTGCAGGTTACTGGCAAGTTGAGCTAACACCAAGAGCCCGCCGCGCAGCCGCCTTTTGCACCCGTAATGGACTATTTGAATGGAACGTTATGCCATTCGGGTTATGTAACGCGCCGGCGACGTTCCAACGCCTTATGGACCGCGTCCTTGCCGGCATGCAGTGGGAGACCTGTCTCGTCTACCTGGACGACATCATCGTGCTGGCCAAGAATGTGCCCGAGATGCTGCAGCGACTGAGCCAAGTGTTCCAGAGACTTAAACAGGCAAATCTCAAACTGAAACCAGCCAAATGCTGCCTGTTCCGCCGCCAAGTTGCCTATCTAGGTCATATTGTGTCTGAGCACGGTGTGGCCACTGACCCCAATAAAGTCAGCAAAGTCAAAGCCTGGCCCACTCCCACATCAGTTCAAGAGGTCAGACGTTTCATTGGCCTCGCCTCCTACTATCGCAGGTTTGTGAAAGACTTTGCCTCCATTGCCGAACCGATACATAACCTGACTAAGAAGAATGCACACTTCCAGTGGCACGCTGAACACCAAGCCGCCTTTGACACGCTCAAGCACCGCCTTACCACAGCCCCTGTCTTAGGCTATCCACTGGACCATGGTGAAATGATCCTGGACACCGATGCCAGCGACACCGGTATCGGCGCGGTCCTGTCGCAAATGCAGGGTGGCACAGAACGCGTGTTGGCATACGGCAGCCGCAAACTAGCCAAAGCTGAACAGAACTATTGCACTACGAGACGGGAGTTGCTAGCCATTGTCGATTTCACATCGCATTTTCGGCAGTACCTACTTGGGAGGCCTTTCAAGGTACGAACCGACCACAGCAGCCTGCGCTGGCTCACGCGCATGAAAGAGCCGGAAGGTCAGTTAGCCCGGTGGCTTGAGAAGCTAGCGGAGTATGAGTTCGAAATCATCCATCGCCCAGGTCGCTTACACACGAATGCTGACAGTCTCTCCCGCAGGCCCTGCCGCCAGTCCTGTCCTTGTAATCTGCAGGATCCTTCCTTGCAGCAGAGAACCATGAGTCACCAGGCAATTCAGTGTGATTTGGACTCTGACATCAGCTCCCTGTTGCTGAGTCCGGTGGGGGTAAGCGCTGGTAATGTTAGCAACACAGACACTTTAAAACAAACAGAGATTATTTATGTGACAAACACAAACGAGATCAGACTGTTTCCTGGCTGGACTTTGGAGGAGTTGCGCCAGGCTCAAGCTGCTGATACAGACATTGCACCAATCAGAGCTTGGTTAGGGGTCAGCAGTGAGCGGCCCCCGTGGGTCACAGTCTCCCCATGCAGCCCAGCCACCAAAACGTACTGGAGTCAATGGAGAAGACTGTACTTCAGAGATGGAGTACTGGTCCGCCGCTTTTACTGTTTAGACGATACACAGTTCTATCCTCAAATTGTTCTCCCGCGCAAGATGCAACCCGATGTTATGCGCCAAATGCATGAAGGGCCAGTAGGTGGACATTTTGGTATTGAAAGGACGGTGGCCAGACTTCAAACCAGATACTACTGGTACCACATGAGAGAAGATGTGGCCCTCTGGTGCCGGACTTGTACAAATTGCGCATGCAGAGCCAGACCCCACAAGACTCCACAAGCGCCTATGGGAACTGTCAGAGTTGGAGCCCCCATGGAGCGCATTGCACTGGACATTATGGGCCCACTCAATGAGACAGAGCGTAAGAACAGTTATATACTCGTAATACAGGAGTATTTCACAAAATGGACTGAAGCATTCGCAATCCCTGACGAAAAGGCTGTGACAGTGGCAAACGTTGTGGCAACTGAATGGGTGTGTCGCTTTGGAATGCCTCACTCTCTGCACAGCGATCAAGGACGCAATTTTGAATCAGGGGTATTCCAAGAAATGTGCCGTTTGTTTGGCATCGACAAAACCCACACTACACCATTCAGACCGCAGTCCGACGGCCAAGTTGAACGTTTCAACGCCACACTACAAAAGATCCTGGCCTCTACTGCAGAGCACTGTCACTGGGATTGGGACCTGATGATCCCATATGCAGTTATGGCCTACAGAGCGACCAAGCACAGCGCTACTGGTTTCACCCCCAACTTCATGATGTTCGGCCGTGAAATAAGTGAGCCAGTGGACCTTGTGGCTGGTTTGCCCCCTGACTCTGAACATGCAACTTCAGCCTCTGAGTATGTGCAACAAATGCGTGAGCGGTTGGAACTGGCTCATAACATCACCCGAGAAGCCCTCGGTGAGTCAGTCACACGTGCAAAAAGACAATACGACAAAAACGCTTGCCACACACAGTACAAAGTCGGCGATGCGGTGTGGTATCTTATCAAAGGAACACGTCATGTCCGAAACAAAGTTAAAAAGTTCCTCCCCTCCTACGAAGGACCCTACTTTGTTATGGGACATTTAGACGACTTAGTCTACCGGATCCAAAAGGGTCCCAGAGCTAAGGTCAAAGTCGTCCACCATGATCAACTCAAATGCTACCGCAGCCGTGAGCCCCTGGACAACACCTGGGTCCTGGACCAATCCCAGAACTGGACGCCTTCTGAGATCCTGCCACCGGATGTGGACGGGCACCCAGCAGACCGTGAGGATCTCGGCCTGCACAGCCTCTACTCTACTGCCTCGAGTGATGGCCCCAGCGACTCCTGGCCGTCCACTCCACCTGCTACTAATTCTCACATTATCGGGTCTCTTCCATCCACTCCTTCCCATGTGATACTTGGCCATGGTGGGGGTGCGGTGGGAGATCCACACCACCAGTCTCCGCGTGAACCTCGGCCCCAACGTCAGCGCCGAGGACCGCTCCGGTATGGGGACTGGGTCACTGAGTGAGTCACCTATGACAGTTCATATTTGCACTAGAGACTTTACAGTTTACGTTTTTGGACTCTAGTCTAGTTTGTTCTATACTTTTTCTACAAAAAGCACTTTTGCACGTTTAAAAAAAAAAAAACTGAAGAGCTTTTCAATGCTTTTACATGCTTGCACTTTATTGCATTCAATGTATGATTTGATTATTACCAGATTAGTCCGACAGTATTACCTCTGGTCACCGAAGAATAGGATTTAAAAGGTGATGTACTCTTATGTTTTATTAGAGACTATTGCATTTCTATTATTTTTCTTTTCACTCCTGTGTTCACTGTTGAATGAGCTTTAGAACTTTTAACATTGTTTAGACACTTGTTAAATTGATATATCCTATCTGTTTGGATTTACATACTATTTGGAACACAGCTGTCTCTTCACATTTTAGGCCTACAGATATAGAGAGTGTGTGCTAAGTATGTTTAAATGGAATGGAATTAGTGTTAATTGCCAGTCCATGGTGGGGGTAGTGTTGTGGGATGTGTCTCCAATGTGTTTAGTTCAGGACAGCTCAGTGTGTGTGTGAACGAGAGTGAGTGCGCGTGTCCGAGGCGCGCGCGCCGCCCCTGTTGATTCCCCGTGAGGAGCGGATGAGAGTGTTGTGATAGTGATACAGCGACCGGTGCAGGTAGTTAGCGATTACAGTGTATTTTAGTGCAGCCAGCAAAATAAAGCACCTAAACTCTTCGGCAAGACGGCCTCTTTGTCATTTATATGCTACCATCACACTAAACAGCGTGAGGTTTAGGGAGTTAACCCCGGGAGGAAAACTACCGGCCCTGGAGAAGACGAATCTCCCCTGTGTCTCCCAACCACGGTTAGGAGACGGAAGCAGGAAAGGTTAACAATTATATATTAAGACCCTTGATCACCTGACTATGGCTTTGTAAACTTTATCCATGATGTGGTTTTTAATGGACTGTGGTACAGAAACAGTGACAATGTTACACACTCTTGGCTTACTCTGGCTATTCTCTGCGGTCTCAGACGACGATATGTTTGTCCTGTTTTAGCCACCGTAGCTTCTTCGAAAGGGAGGGGTGAGCACTGGGCTGAGCCCTTAGTGCAACTCGCAACCGAACCGCTAAATGTCGCTAAAAAATACACACTGCACCTTTAAAAGAACGAGTATCATCACCAACCCTTAAGCCAGACAGACCTTTAGACAACAGTGGTTCCCCCGCTAAAGCATATAGCTGACCTGGCAGTGGACACCCTTGTCTAATACCCTTACATATTCTTATTGGTTGACTTAAACCACCACCAATTTTTAAAACAAAATATGAATTCATTAACAAGAGTTTGATCCAAGAAATAAAAACTTTTCAAAAGCATGCATCATTTAAAGCAAGTCAAGGCTTTTTCCTGATCCAGAAACAAAAAATCTACATCCACTTCATAAAGTCCAAAACATCTCTGATCAGAAAAAAAATATCATATATTGTTCTTTCTGGAATACAATAGGACTGATCTTTGATGTGTGTATATATATATATATATATATATATATATACACTGTGTATGTGTGTGTACTTGTACAACTATCTTTGTGAGGACCGGATTGAGTTTTAACACACTATTGCAGTGCAGTACTACAGTAGTCAACATTTGAAGTGGATCAAAAAAGTTGTCCTAAGACAAGAATGGGTATTGTTCAAAATGCATGCATAACTTTGATGAAAGGTTTTGATCCACTTCAAATGTTGACTACTGTACATCGACAGTGTAAAAATGTGTAACCAGTTAATATGGGCACAAAACGTGTTCTGCCCATGCTAGGTGTGTAAAAGAGGCCTCAAAAGATAACGTACAACAAAGAAAAATCTAATAAAATCAGAAAAGGGGCATAAAGAACACAGCAGCAGTTTAAGATGTTTATTTTAAAAATAACTTGAGTACAAAACATACATAAAAAATGTATATCGGAGAAAAAAAAAGTCTTAAACTTAAGACATCATACATTACATTCAAACATCACCTGCATTCAGGTGAGAGGACTTTGTAGATCCTTTAGTGTTTCATTTCTTGATTTTAATCACTGCATTGGCACAAAACTCCACTTTCAAGACACTTGTAACAATAAAGCCTCTCTGGTGATCAAATCTTCAGCGTTCTCAGAACATCTAGTGAAATTAAGAGTTGGCTTCGGGACCATACTGAAAATGGTCAAAATGGAATCTGTTTGAATCAGTGAGGCCTTAGAAACTAGAATCAGGTTTTCATGCAAAAATGTATGAAGTGTATTATGGAACAAAAATATTTTTGTGTGACATGTTTTGTACAAGCATGGTGAGCTTCATGGCAATTTTCTTTTTAAATAAAATAAAATAAATATACTAGGTGGACGCAGAGTCGCCATCTTGTGGTAAAATAGAAAGTCCGAGAAGACCACATTTTGATTATTACATGCATCTGAGGGTGGGGGGAAAAAGTGAAATGCAAGAGAATATGGAACTGATAAAAAACTCTTTAAATTGTAGAAAAATAGTATGTCCTTAATCAGGAGATCACCAGAAAATACTAATTGGTTAATCAAGATATTCAAGTAATTCACCAGATACTTTTTAAAGTGTTAAATAAATTACACGCAACATGGATGGCAGTATACAAGTCTGAGAGGGGAGATGATTTTGATACAGAGCAAATGTTAAGTTACAAACTTAAGTGCATGCCTGAAAGGCCAGCAGATAGCAAGTAATATGTAGTATACACAAGATTTTAACATGCACAAAACCACAATCCCAACAATAAAACTGGTTGTGATATGGATTTGAACATGATAAAATAACATGTACATACAAAGTAATCCATAGTGTAATGTCAATTTAAGAAAATTAAAATTGAACTAAAATAAAATAAAAATATTGCACAAAGATAGTATATTACGTAAAGATTTACAGTACAAAAGCAATCACAGCCTAGCGGTACCGCAACAAGATTTCTGTTATCAAAAATATTCTGAAAAACAATAAATGAGAAATTAACTAAAAGTATCAGTAAACAAAAAAAGGTATTAGACACTGTCATACGAAGAAAACAAAAAGTAAGTAGGAATATGTACAAATGAAAACAGGAACATTTAAATGTGTAGTCACAGGAAGAGCACTAGACAAAACAAATCAAAGTGCAATTTCAGACGGTGCCCATCTTAAACAGAAGTGTTACCTTTGACCTAGAAAAACAAAGGTATGTGGCCCACATTCTTTGTCTTGGGCAGAAGTGGAAGTGGTAGACAAGTGGTTGGCACTATCTGCTGAGGCTCATGGGAACAGTGTCCCTTCGACGCCGACGCCAGCTGTTACGGCCATACTGAGGATGATGTCCTCTGGGAACATGCACGATGTTACGCTCTAAACAATTAGTGTGTGGAGGCCCCTTGAACCTCTGGCCATTCTGAAACAATACATACAAGTATTTTAAGTGTGATACCAGCCAGCAGCAAGCATTTATCAATACTTTAGGCAACACAAACAACCTAAGTTGACTGATAAAAATGAAACTAGAACGGTCCATATATTCAATGTAACTTAACTATTACAGAAAATAGATTTAACTGCAAACTTTTAATGCATTAACATTCTGTTAAGGACTGAAAACAACATCAAACTCTACATCCATCAGTCTGTAACTAAATAGCAGCATTTTGTTTGGGTCAGGTTCCAAAATTTGAGTCCTGGTAATTTAAAGCAGCTCTTTGTCGCCATCTCTGTTCGAAATCTGCAATTGCAGTTATTCGCGGAATTATCAACTTTACGCAAGTTGTACTTCGACACGACACAGCGCGGATGAACACAATGCTTGAGGAGAGTGTGCAGCTGTCAATCACCGTGCCGGTGTGGATACTGGCATTCAGAATCACATATTCTTTTTGGAAGTATGTTACCAACATAATAATTTTCACTGGAAAATGTCATCTGAACAAGTAAGTAACATACACTTTTGTTCTGGTTCTGACATTGCAGTAAATCGCGCTGATTAAATCTAAAAATCGCTTATATCACGCAAAACCATGCAAATTATACTTTCTCAAATTGTTAATGTTAACAACGTCAGCATTGCGTGACTACATGTAATGTCCTTCCGATATGTATCCTTGTTTTCGCATGGGTCCGGTTGTAGTCTCTTTTTTCTTTAAGTTAGCCACTCCGAAGTCCGAACAAAGTCTTTTGCATTTTACAACGGGTTAGTCTCCAGTTGTCACTGGTGATTGTCGTTTGAACCTTTCTGGATCCGCCATCAAATTGATAAGTTTAATTATATCAAGTGCTGTGAGAAAAGGCTATAAATCTCCACCTCCAGCATCCTCACACGCAATATAGCCTACTAGCCGAGACTCCTTTATGTGTACAGATGTGACGTAATGACACAAAGACATGCTCGAATCTCCCGCGGAAATCCACCAGTACCACTGGAATTAAAAACATTATTACAAGTTTACTGCTTTGAATCGAGCTAAGGCAAGCAGATAGTTTTGAACACTGGCTGGTTATGTATTTTCTCATATGTTTTTTTGGATCATTTTTAACCCAAAAAAAGCTACGGACTGAAGATTTAATACCAATATTTACTTCCAGTAGCATGTCTATGAAAAATAACACAATTTGGTAACGCTTCATTTTACAGTACAGTACTTACGTGTACTTACAGTGTACTTACCTAGAAAGTACTGGCTAATATAAGGTAAGTACATGGGTTAGGGGTAGGTTCAGGGTTAGTACCTAGTTATTACCCAGTAATTGTAATTACTATAATAAGTATATAGTAAGTACATGGGTAACAGGACTGTAAAAGGAAGCGTTACCCACAATTTGTAGTCCCAATTTACATCAAACACTGCCTTGTTTTTTTATGAACTACTTGGTAATTTGATCTTTGTCAATGGGATATTTGAAGAGGGGGGGAGAGAGAAAACGAGTAGTTTAAAACCCTTACAAACAAGCAAATACCCAAACATTAATATGATCTAGGAATTTAATATGATCATACTTGTCCCTTACATTAGTGTAGTGACTCTGGCTGGGTATTGAGCTGGAGTAAACAGGAGACAAATGGAGTACTCCATTCATATGAGTCAAACCATCCATACACTGTTTGCTGGGTAATGGGTGTGACTGAAACAGGAAGAGGGAATACAAAACAGTGCATGGGTAAATACAACCACAACTGGAATTCCACTGGGCAACTTAAAACAAGCAAAAATGTATTTTGTCAGAACATAAGGACTCCTTTGAATGGCCGTTAAAGGAGGAAGATGCTCAAATAAATAACCCGTTCTGCCACCGCTTAAAATGTAGACGACTCCAAGATAAGAGCAGTTCTTTTAAAAACATGGTGGATGATGTGAGTCGAGTTGCTGAATCAGTGTTGCTGAACCAATATGTCTATCAGCAATGCTGATAGACATATTGGCTGCATCCGAAAGCTGAAAAATGCTGTCTCCACAGGCAAGATAAGGAGGTAGGAAAGCAACAAGACACGTCCAAATCCAATAGTCATGCCACATTCTGTCTACTAAGATACCTTCTTTTGATAGATCAAGGCAGCATAGATGTATCCTTCGATATCCCACACTACTGTGCATTTAATTCTATGACAGTTTAGCAAAAATAAACATGGCGTCTGAAAGTTGTGGTTGGTGGTCAGTTTGTGTGTAAATGTGCATTTGTGACCGACTGTTTCCACTTTTGATGTAATTTCTAGTGAGAAATTTGTATTTTGTGTTGATGTGTTTTCATCAAAGCTTTCTCCATTTTGTTGCCTCAGAAGTCTGTCCAAAATCAGTTAGGTGCCTTTGTGCGCAAAAGCTGCCTGCAAAGTCATTGCCTGATAGGGCAGCGAGGCATCAAGTCAGCTGCCTAAGCTTTCGGGCGCAGCCATCGACTTCCTCTCATTCTCTAATGACTGGGCAAATTAAATAAAAATCAGAGGAATGTTGGCCTTACTTGACATCCAGAGTGCAGAAAAGTTCCAGATGAGTTTGCTTTTATCTGTGGTTTCTGATTGGTATCAGTCATGCAGGACATTGGAAAGAATTCATGAAGAACTGAAGCTTTGCACGGCGTGTCAGAATCCTGGTAGAGAAAGAGATGAAGAGAGAGATAAAGAAAATACAACCTCAAATGGCAGATGTAAATGTAGAAAGTCCAAATGTAATGACAGCAAACTTAAAGGGTTAGTTCACCCAAAAATGAAAATTCTGTCATCATTTACTCACCCTCAAGTTGTTCCAAGCCTGAATGAACTTCTTTCTGAACAAAAAAGACATATGGAAGAATATGGGTAACCAAACAGTTGATGGGCCCCAATGGCTTCCATAGTATTTTTTTTTTTTCTCATACTATGGAAGTCAATGGGGTCCATCTTTGGTGGCCATTGGGTCTGTGAAAACGCTATATAAATGCAGTCCATTTACCATCAACTGTTTGGTTATAGACATTCTTCAAAATATCTTTGTTTGTGTTCAGCAGAAGAAAGAAATGTATACAAGTTTGGAACAACTTGAGGGTGAGTAATTGATGACAGAAATTTCATAAGGGGTAAACTATCTCTTTAATGGTTTTGTATGGATTGACTTATTGGATTTAATGCAGAAGTGTACTGACAGTGCCTTTAATGAATTCTCTTGCAAACTCATATCTAGTTCTCTTCAAGAAACTACACCAGGAACTTACAACGTCACTCCCAGACAGTGAGGACACAGAGGAAGATGATGAAGAGTGCTGTTGAAGGCTGGACAGGGACACAGGTGAACCAGCACTGAGTGGTGATGAGGAGTCTCTCTGCTGCTTCTCACTTGAGGTCTTCTCCAAGTCTACAACATTCTGGACTAAAATGACCAGAAACATTGTCAAAATCAACTTGGCCTTCATCCTCAAAGCATAAAAAAATTATTATAATAATTTGTGATTCAAATGACTTACTTTTAATGTCAATCATCTTGGCATTGTGTCTGTTCCCCCACTGCTGAATGATCCACTCCCTGTAGCTAATTACTCCCTGGGTCACTTTAATGATACGTCCCAATGTGCTTAAGATTGAAAGTGTAAAAAATTATTTCTCCAACAAAATGAGGCTGACAGATTTCAGTGCACGGAAAAGTTAATCATGTTAAAGAACCAAAAACTCATTTGTGAAGGGAAACAAGATATTGAACAACATTGGTAGTTACTGTATATATAGTACAATATTATAGTAATAATTCTTTAACCTACATAATAGCAATGGAAATCATTTTTGCATTAAGCATAATGTAGCAGTGACATCACAGGACTGAATGGATGAACGAACATGGTAGTTTCACATAAATATAAAAAGATATAATAATAATAATAAGTAAAATAATATAAACAATTGTTGACTAAATGTATGTAATTTATGTACAGTTGTAATTTCATGACCACGCAGACCCCAATGAGATCATGCAAATATTTAAATGGGCCCTGGGAATCGAACCCATGACCTTGGCGTTGCAAGCGCCAACACTCTACTGTTTGAGCTACAGGAAAGCCGATCTCTTTTAAGATCTCTTTATGAAATATCAAGCACCTAAGTTTTGGTAAAATGGACTTTCAATGGAGGGACAGAAATCTCAGGTTTCATTCAAAATATCTTCATTTTAGTTCCGAAGATGAATGCAAGTATTGAAACATGAGGGTGAGTTAATCATGGCATATTCCTTTTGTTGGGTGAACTAACCCTTTAAGTCTTTAAAATGTCATTGGCTAAAAATATTCAAGCAGCACAGAAATGGTTGTGGCTGCAATTTTAATTTAAGAGCAATAGTTGGACTCATCTGGGACTAACCTTTCCATATTTCTGTTGGGGTAGGAGCGGGATAGTGGAGATACAGTGTGACTCAAGATGAGGTATGCATAGTTAAACACCTCCTTCACCTGCATGGCACCGTAAGAGCTCCGGCCGACATCATTTCCTAACAAACAGAGAATAATTTGTTCAAATGCTTAAGGTTAGTTTAATTTCAATTCAATTTGCATTAACAGCTTTTCAAACTATGCTTTTTTTTCTGTAGCTGTACTCTGTGCCACTTGCATTTTTGATTGTGACATCTAGATCATCAAGAATAAATCTCAAAAAAGTCAATACATTTGACCGACTAGTTTCCATCATTGCAAGGGGATAAAACTGGTTGATCTATAGTGGTTTGCCCTCATACCTGGTAAGTTTGGGTCCTCAATACAGAGCATTGAGGGTCTGTATGTATTCTCCATGACCTTCATGATCTCCTCTTTGGCCAGATACGCTCCTCCATCCTTCACACGGATGCCTGTTTTCAGATAATTAAAATGCCGTCCATACAATTCGAAGAATTCAATGAGCAGGATGCCCAAATTTATATTAGAAGCTCTGCAGTCTATTCTGGGATGGAGCTGAAACAAACAAAAGACAATTTCTGTTTATTGTAACAATTAAATGACCAAATCAATCATTTGTTTTAAATATCTGATCAATCATGAACGTCAAGGTTCCCAATGGATAAATACCATTATAATATTACAGTCAAATGGCTCAATGCAAAATGAGGATAAATGGTATCAATTAGTAGGAGACTGACACCGGCTGGAAAACGACATGCATAAAAGCACAACACAAAGATACCGGGCAACTCTTCAGGTGCCTCACCTGCAAGAAGCTGATGGCCATTAAAATGAGGCTGTAGGAACTGATACCACCCGTAAACACCTCGTTCAGATCTCTCTGGAGCAGAAACTGCTTCAGCACAAAGATCAGGTATGGCAACACTGAGTATTTCTGTATTTAAAAGAGGAAATCAAAGAATGGCAGCACATAGTGGGTTCACTCAGAAACATTTATATTTTCATATTTGGCCAGGATATGGCTACCGGTACATTAATCATTCAATATCAATGAAAATCAGTTCTTAACACAAGATTCAGTGGCTACATGTTTTCAGTTCAACAGCATCAAATCAAGCACTTAATGTGGGCTCAACGTGCTCATTTAAATGAATTAAAGCAAGCTCTCACCTTAAGATGATCCTTGATAAACCGAGCTGCTTTGACACCAGTTTCAACATTAAAGCTGATGTCTACCTTCACATCTGTCTCTCTGTCAGTCAGTTTAATTATTGGTACCTGTACAGAAAAAGACTGATTACTAAAATGATTCCTCTTAGTATTTGGAAAGATGGCCATTATTAGTATTGAAATTATTACTGTTATTTTTTTACAAATCACCAGCAAACCAAAAAAAAAAAAAAAAAAAAAAAATGTCCCTGTGTACTTTCACATCAATAGCAGCCCTGATTGCAAGCGTAGAGATTCTGTCTAAGTGCAATTATGAAACTAATATGTAGCTCTGTACAGAATCTGCACTTGAATGCCATTGTCATTCACAATCATCCCCCACATTGCTTACATGTTCATTAATTTGTTGTTTAACTTCATAAAAGATTTTAAAATGGTTGATATGAGAAATCAAAAATGCAAGAACTTGACATACTACTACGACAACAAACGTTGATACTTTAACTTTCAGAACTCAAAATTCAAAAGTCCAAAAAGTTAAAATGAACAAGCTGCAAAGACTCAGGCACAACTATGCAGTACAAAACATGCATTTAATAGGTCCCTGATCATTTCAGTCTGAACTCGGCAAGGACTATACCAGGTGCTCACTGAACAACAAGGCTGAGAATGACTAACCGTAGCCTTGTCAAGTAGTTTGATTGAGAAGGGCTCAGCAACGTTGTTCTGCCTGAGGGCCTGGTCCAGCTGCTGCAGGGGTGCTTGTTCCCATTTTCCAAACACCACCAGGTCAATATCACTACATAATGCAATTAGGGACAAAAATCACACAATATCAATAAAATAATTCCATTTAACACTGCAAATTCAAACATATGTAAACAATAATATACAATACCTGGTAGGGAGATAAAGTCCTGTACTGAAGCTGCCAAATATTTCAACCTGAAAGATGAAATGGCACTTTAAAAAGACCTGGCAATCAACTAGTATGTGCAGTTTACACTGCAATCTTTGACAGACACTCAAAAGAAAAGCAAAGACTGAATGTCACCTCTCCTTCTTAAGATCTTAAGATGAATTTGTAGGTCTTCTGTACTAGACCTGAGAGTATTGTACTTAAGGAATGCATGTATATGAGGTAATAATTCTTCACTGAAAAAGTACTGACTCCCCAACACATTGTATATGGGTTGAGGAAGTGATGCATTACATTCGGTTTTAAAAGAGCAAATTCAGGGTCCATTTTGGTGGTCCAAATTTTTTTAAACCTGGTCACCTTTCCTAATATACTTTGATGACTTGGTTTTCTGAGGTAGGGGTTACCTAAATATCTGAACAGAAGAGGACCTCAAGTCTTTTTAGACCTTTAATGAATCTTTGTGTTTGCCATCTACGGTCTCTGTTAGTTGCCTTGAAGATGGATTGTTTGTCAGAATGTCAGAGCCGCATGGGGTAAAGTAAATGTACGCCAATGTCAAACAGCAACATGTTATCTCTCTGTGCTGGACTCACCTTTGCTGTAGGCCACAGATTTTTGATTACAGCTTCAATACGATTGACAACATCTCTCCTCATTGCTTCCTCTTCTGGGCGTGGGGACATGAAATGATAAAAATCCACAATCTCCTCATGCAGGCTGGGGAAGATAAACATCACAATCCTTACAACAACTTGCTTACAATTGAAGACGTACGATATGAATAACATGAAACTGGAGCTGTATGAACAGACACCAGGTAAAATCTCAGAACATAACTAAATGTATACAGCATTAGTGCAAAACGGCAAAAAAAAAAAAACTTCCTTATCTTGTGTGCATCTGATCTCATAATAGGCATATGCCGGGGTTGTAAGTAAATGCGCAAGACTGTCTCAGGTCAGTAAAGTTCCTTAATGCACACTAAATCCACACTTTAGAGAGGTATTTGAGGGTAAGTGAAGTGCATGCGATAATACATTAAGGAACTCATGTGCCCTAAAATTGCATAATGTCGAGAAATACTTTACAGTGCAAGTTAAATTAGTTCTTGCATTTAATTCAGTAGCAAAACATTAAGTGTTGCCCACTTTATTGGTACACAGTTTGTCTATTTTTTACAATTACTAAATTCTGTTTTCAGAGACTACTGAAAACATATGTAGTTTATTTTAAAAATGTAAAGTATTGAAAATTAAAATAAAAGTAATAAAGTGTAAATAAAGCTCTGCAAAACATTACTGTACAATGTTGTAAATGTGTTACATCAGGAAATCAAAAGTTATTGTGGTCTTCATGCTTACTTGAACACCTGGACCAAATACAGGAAATACATCAAGCAAGTAGACAAATGGTCAAGTGCAAAGACCACAAGTGTGGCTATTGGGACAGGACCAGAGATGTTTCTGCCAGAAAACAATGCCATAATAATGAATAAGTGATGTTCATACAGGTTTGTGAAGGGTGTGTATGTGCATGAAAAAAGACCAATCACTAAAGTAATGGAAAGGTGTGGAGAAAGCTGCTTACTCAACACAACTTGTATAAGGGTTGAGTACAATGCTAAATGTAAATGTCACTTTTGTGTCTTAAGCAGTTCTCTCGCAATAACAGACTTTCTGCATATGTGCGTTTAAACATACTCATTTAGTCTGAGATGACCTTGAGAACCAGATCGTGAACAAGTTCCACATTAATTAAAAATTTACACCATTTAAGCTATGTTGTTAGGTGCAAGTAAATACACAAAGTAAATTTGTAATATTTAATCAAAATCAGAAAATCTGCTTCGTCTCTAGAATGACATCGTTTGACAGCTTGGGTTTGAACCAAACATCTGTTTGAAAATCTTTTAACCACAGAGAGATTGTGAGGATTATGAGGACTATTTTTCCTAAGAAAAGTTTACATTTTTGTGCAGTGGAATAAATTGATATTGTGGGAAAAAGCTAACTCAATTCCTAACTCCGTTTAGGAATCCAAAAGCTCACATAGAGAGCTAGGGTGGATATCAAGAATATGGAAAAAGTGGCCAGGACATTCTACAAAAGTAAAAAATAAAATCAGTTTTCATTTTTGAATTAACCATTTCAGTAACACTTTACAATAAGGTATCATTTGTTAACATTAGTTAATGTATTAACGAACACAAACTAACAATGATCAATAATTTTTTTTTACAGTATTTATGAATCTTTATTAATGTTAGTTCATAAAAATCTGGTTGTTCATTGTTAGTTCATGTTAGTACCAAAACCATTGTGGGTTGTGAAAGAAAGGTAATGCAACTGTGGTTATATGAGGAAAAAAACATTCATATTTTCACTGTAAGCCCTGTGACCCTCTAAATATAGAATCAAAAGATATTTCAGTATTTCAAAAGTGATGAACTAATACAGACCTGCATCAATGGCAAATATATTACATCGTGACCTTTGAGAAAAAGTTTTCCTTAATTGATCATCATAGTTTTCCTTGTAATAGTTATATGCTTATAAACACATTCAGTTCCAAGGACTTTAAGCTTGTTTGTCTGGCTCATCAGTTTGTCACATTGCTTTGGACTTGTGGGCTCAGTTAACACCACAGACCAAATGTTAGTTAGTTACTTAAATACATTTTACTTCTGGTTTATAGTATTTCAAACAAAATGCCGATCTGGCTCAGCAGTTATTATAGACATCTAAACAGCAAGAACTAAGCAAGTACCCTAGTCCCTTTTTCCCACCAACACGCCAAAGGCCGATGCACAACTAACTGACATCACTAATCAACCTACTAACACTAAGCAAAGTTAAAGAAGCAAATAAACTACAGTGAAAAGCGTCACCCAATATTAATGAAAGTACTCTTACCCATTAATACCTAGACTGTATCTTCTGGTTGCCCATGGGGTCCCACTTAAATAACTGTCATTAGAGTGGGACAGAAAGTGGTTCATTCCATGTGTGCTCGCTTTATTGCCATGTCGCTTTCGTTCTGCATGGTGTTTAAGCTGGTTGTCCATCATTATTTGAGTCTGTAGCCGCTGATAATGTTGTTGTTGTAAACAATTATTGACATTATGCATATGTTCAGTGAAGTTAAAGAGAATTTTGGCTGGATTTGAGCTCATACCGTCACCAGTAGTAGATGATGAATCTGATGTCGGACTGTCACTTTCGGAATCCGCTGAAGATTGAGGTGATAAAGAATCACAGCCGTTGACCTCGACAGGGGTGACATAAAGAGGTGCAGGACCAGAACATGCGTATGGAGATCTCATGGCACCACCATCATTGCAAGGCTGTTTGGTGAAATTGTTAATAGGTTTTAAAACTGTGTTGGTGTGAACCAGCGTTAACTGCTTCATGAAACCGGCCGCCAACGCAGGTGTGTTCACCCGCAGCGGGTGACAGTGGTTTCGCCTTTGCGAGGTTTCCCATACGCGCATCCATAAAGCGTTGGCAGGTCCTTTCTGTTCGGGCTGAATCCAAGCCACCCGAGGATCCATCTAACTTTACCGTTACAAATCTCCCAAACACTCTCTCGCATAAGGGCAGACAGGCACCCACAAGAGCTACAAGACTCACGTGAATGTGTGAGAAGCTGAGTAGAAGTTTAAAAATCCCGGGAAAGGCTGAAGAAACCGAGATAGTTCCTCTACGTGAGCCGTTTCTCGGCGAACTGTTGAATCCAGAGCATTCCAATATGGCGCACAGGAAATCTCGTGTCGAGTGCGCATGTCTCTAGGAATTTAAACTCTTTCTGGAAGAGCAACGAACACACCCCCTTCCATTTCCCCACCCATTTATCCAACCTTATGGAAATGTGATAAAAGCATTTTCTAGGTTTGCAGTTTAATGAATTACTTACAATCATATAATTGTTATCTTTGGTTTGGTATTTAAATGTGATTTGCCATATTTTTTCACAGGGCTTAGCACATAGTCTTAATTTTACGGTTATAAAAGGTAATTATGTTCACAAGTATTAATGAAATTTAAGCAGCAGAGCATGACAAAATTATGAGAACAAAGGAAAAATTGTAGTTCAGCATACACCATGAATTCAGTTTCCAGGATAATTTAAAGTAGCCAATATGATAGTGGCTTTAAAGAAATGTCTTACAAAGATAGATCATTTCAAATGTATTGTTAAATCTGAGTGATGATAACCACCACAGCTTATTACTCCCAATATATTGCAGATCAAAATGTAAGTCAAGCCTGTGAAAGATCACATGGATGAGTTTCTTTGTCCATCACTAGATTTCCCTTCAGTCTGTAAACCAAAGCATCCCTACTCACTGAAATTTTAATAAAGGTTCTATTAGTTTATCAAAACTTGCCATGAAAATGATCAGAACTAAAATGGAAAAAAAGGGGGCTACATTACATAAGGAACCACAGTCTCGAGTGTCTAATCAGATCAGGACAAAAGCAGATGTATCAAAAATATAACATTCCAAGCAGAAAAACATTTGTCACAATACAACAAAAGACAAAATAACCATACAATCTTTAAATTTCTGTATTAATGCTGACAAAACAACAGTCAAAAACACATGTTCAAGTTAAATACAAATGGTCTTTATGGTATAAACATAATATCTTTAATCTACATACATAATATACACAATGTACAAGAATGGCATAATTTCTGTTTTTCTGTAACCAATGAGCAAACATTCTGTCAGGTCACAGAGCAAAACCAGAGCACAGTCACAGCTTGAGGGTTGTTTAAAAAAAAAGAATGCACAAAAACAGCATAAAAAAATTTGTTTCAGGATTTAATTTGACGACAAAGGGAGCCAATCTGAGTGATGCAGCTGGTCACCGCAGCAGGAACTGACTGTGTGGTTTCACTTCGCCATGATGCCAAAGCCTCCAGGGAATCTTTGGGGTTGCAGGGTGCCAGGTCATAAATGGCATAGACAGCAGACAACTGCACCTCCTTGGGCACACCTAAATGGTTGTATTGAGGTGTTATAACTTAGGGTTATACAACTTTAAAGGGTTAGTTCACCCAAAAATGAAAATTATGTCATTAATGACTCGCCCTCATGTCGTTCCAAGCCCGTAAGACCTCCGTTCATCTTCGGAACACAGTTTAAGAGATTTTAGATTTAGTCCGAGAGCATTCTGTCCCTCCATTGAAAATGTATACACGCTATACTGTCCTTGTCCATAAAGGAAATAAAGACATCATCAAAGTAGTCCATGTGACATCAGTGGGTTAGTTAGAATGTTTTGAAGCATCGAAAATACATTTTGGTCCAAAAATAACAAAAACTACGACTTTATTCAGCATTGTATTCTCTTCCGGTTCTGTTGTCAAGCTGCGTTCACGAGTCCGCAGTGACGCTGATGACGTAAGACGCTGCTGACG
This sequence comes from Rhinichthys klamathensis goyatoka, assembly GCF_029890125.1. Lineage (NCBI taxonomy): Eukaryota > Metazoa > Chordata > Actinopteri > Cypriniformes > Leuciscidae > Rhinichthys > Rhinichthys klamathensis. The sequence continues at coordinate 3,398,065 of NW_026606559.1, forward strand.
TGTTATCTGGTGCGTCCGTGTATTCGGGTTCAAATAAATATGGCAGGGCAAAAAAAATGCAAGTCTTCCTCTGTGTCGAAATCCTTAGACATGTTTGCGAAGATTGTTTTGTTTACAGCGTGCGTCTCCCTCAGACTGTAAACGAAGCTCGGGCGCACTGATAACACGTCAGCAGCGTCACTGAACGCGGCTCAACAACAGAACCGGAAGACAATACAATGCTGAATAAAGTCATAGTTTTAGTTATTTTTGGACCAAAATGTATTTTCGATAATTCAAAACATTCTAACTAACCCACTGATGTCACATGGACTACTTTGATGATGTCTTTATTTCCTTTCTGGACAAGGACAGTATACAGTGTATACATTTTCAATGGAGTAACAGAATGCTCTCGGACTAAATCTAAAATATCTTAAACTGTGTTCCGAAGATGAACGGAGGTCTTACGGGCTTGGAACGACATGAGGGTGAGTCATTAATGACATAATTTTCATTTTTGGGTGAACAAACCCTTTAAAACATAAAAACTAAGGCAAGCCATTTTATTTTTTACTAAAATATCTTTAATTTTCTATTACTGTTGTGCTTCATGAGTAGATGTGTAGTACCTTCTGTAATCCCATGTTTTCCAAAAAGGTTTATAGCTTTTGCAACGTTTTGGACTGATTTGCATAGCATCTGCTTCATTCCTAACTGACCAAGTCGTCCTGGAGAAATGCAGAAAAAAAAACAAAAAAAAACACTGATAATAAAAAAAAGGAAAAAAAACTTGGGAATACAAATCTTTTAAAAGGCTTTGTTTTATATGCTTTGTGAGACTTTATGCTATTGTTAATGACATTTTGACTTGTAGTGCTGTTATAAAAAGCACCATCAATCCCCCAAAAAAGTTAATGATGCTAATCATTAAAGACCTATAAAGTAGAATGAAATATATTATTAATGAAATACTATTAAATCATTTTTTAATAATTCAACTAGTTTCACTTTATTTTGATTGTCCCTTTAACACATTCTGTTGACTATAAGTAACACCTACATGTCTACTAACTCTCATTAGAGTGTTAGTAGAGTGTAGTAGACATGTAGTTGCAAAGTTACTTATAGTCAGTAGAATGTCTGTTGTGATACCATCACAATAAAGAGTTAGCAGATATTAAGCAGTCTACTAATACTCTGAGAGTTAGTTGACATGTAGTTGCAAAGTTACTTAAATTTACATAACAGAAAGTTCAAAAGGGATCATCAAAATAAAGTGTTACCGTAAACGTTATAGATTTAATTATTTTAAAATTTAATTTAATATTATAATATTCAAATAAACTAATAATTTAAAAACTTTAATTTAATGCTGTAAATAAACTAAATACTTTCAGTATTAATCACTTCATGCAAATAAAACAACTTACCGATCAATCGCAGAACAGCTGCTACAGTAACATCACGAACTGGGGATTGCTGAAGCCTTGACTGTGTCACCCAAGTGTTCATTACGGGCCATAGCTCTTTGCTGTTTAATTTAAAAAAGTCATGATAAATATATTAAATTATCCATTCTATATATTATTATAATTCTTATTCTTATTCTTATTATTATATTTATTATCCATTCTTTTAAACGATTTAACATTCTGTACTTGGTAAATAAATATACCCAATAACATAATCATGCGTCCACTTCCACTTCATGTGTGTACACAAGAGATCCAAGGTATATATATATTCCCAAGCAGTTGGGCAAAGGTCGTGACCATGACGATCATGCTTCTGGAATGTCAAAGCTTTGTCTTCTTGAAGTGCCTTCAGTGTGTTGCTGATCAATTCTTGGATGTCATCAGGAGGACTCTAAGAAATATTAGGGACAACTGTTAAAATGCAAGATAATTAAATTATTTAAACTGTATGTTTTTATGCACTGAATTAAAGGGTACAGAAATTAAACTGTTCTGTGCCCAATCTTTATGCATATGATGTCCAGAGGACAAATAGCAGGGTCAGGAAGGAAATTACAGAATCTGTTTGCTTTGTAATAATAATTATTGGTAATGTAATGAATCATGGTATTTGTTTGTGCCAGCCATCAGAGACTGGGCAATGAAGCATACCTTATCCCAGTGTAGATATTTAGTTAGGTAATCCAAATTTTTTTTTTCTGATTTAAGCTTGGCCACTGTATGAATGGCTTTGCACAAGGAGGTCTCATGGAAAAGCACACTTGGCCATGTTGTGACCATGAACAAAATTAGCTTGGAGGCATCAGGAAAATCTGTGAGTGAAGAATCCGGATTGAATCAACAACTTAAAATGAAAAGTCTACTTACATTTAATAATACCAACACTTAAAGCAGGGATTCTCAACTCTGGCCCTCAAGGTTCATTTGGAGTTTTGCTCCAACGCTAATAAAGGTCGTCAGGATTACAAAAAAATTATGGGAAGGCGAGTTAGTGATTTTCCTTACTCAACAGGAAAATGGACCTCAAGGGCTAGAGTTGAGAACCCCTGACTAAAAAAGGCTAAACAACTAAAACGATACGTTTAATAAACATACCATATAGATTTAATGGGAAAAGTTGCTGTAAACTCACCCTCTTTGAGAATGTTGTATGCAAAGGCATGGGCTTTCTGATAGTCTCCTATCTGGCGACATATCCCGGTGTAGACTCTACACAGAGCTTGTATATTTTCACAACTCAGAATGCTCCTCTCAGTCTTTAGTTTAGTCAATATGGCAGACATGAGTTTTTCTGCTGAAAACTAAAGAATAAGAAAAAAAAATGCAGCTTTGAGGATATTAATGCACACATTTGCATTATCATCTGACTTAAATAAGATTATCATCTGACTATAAACACGTACCTGATTTACACAGAATTCAGCAATTACAGCCTTTTCTTCATCAATCAAAATTGGCACCTGAGATATTCTCCCAAGGAACACATGGCTCTTAACAACAGGCAAAACATCAAAACAGGACATTCCAACTTTGGCCAGTGCTTCCGAGATTTTACTATTTTTGTCCATTGTGTTGTTGTCTGGCTTTTTCTCAATGATCTGCTGACTGCTTTGTATTTCTTGGTGAGATTGGATGGACTCTGTTTTAATAACCGTTTGATGATCCTTTACTTGTTCTGCAGGAAAATCAACACCAGGAGGAGCAGGTGAACAGTTATCAAGTCTGAGTCTTTTAGCACTCTTTGGCAAAAGCATGTTCACACCTGTCTTTTTTGGTTTCTGCTCTGTTTTGGTAAAGGCAGTAGATGAAGAACTGATTGTTTTATTTCCTGATATCTGGTTAACAGAAGGAGGGGAGGTACCATTCTCATTGCCAGCTCGGTTCAGGTTAACATTCCCACGGAGTATGTTTAATGTGCGGGCTCGTGCAGAGAGGTCAGGATACATAGTATCCAGCATCTGCATGGAGTTTTCCTGAGAAGCGGCTGGAGGGGAGGAGGATAAGGCAGATGACGGCAGCCTTCCTGGGACCGGAACAGCATGTTTTGGAGTAGCTGATCCAAACTGAAGTGGTGAGGAGGGAACTCCACAAGACGGCGATGGAGTGGTCAAGCACGGAGACATTTTTGAGGCATCCGGAAGAGCTGAATCGATAACAGGCACGGAAGGTATCGTCTTAGGAGACATTGGTTCATCTGTTGGTAATCCAGAGGATATTGAAGTAGGCTTTAAAGGAGTGTTATGTTTTCCAAACCTTGGAGGAGTAGCAGTAAGTGGCATAACCACTGGAGGTAGGGGTGGACCCATCTCTGTTCGAACCCTTCCAAGAGATAAACATGAGGGTGGTGTAATATGAGTTTGGGTGTGGAGACCTGGAGCAAGGGAAATATTGTCACCGTTTTCAGAAGTAGAATATTCTGCATCCAGAGTACCTTGGCATGGTGTGCTGGTATCCTCAAGACTATCTACTGCAGAATCTCCTGATGTTTCCTTGTGGTTATAAACATCACTGACTAGATTTTTGACACAAGGTCTACAGGTATCAGTTGACATCTCCTCTGTCTGTTGAGATTCATTATTCATTTGCACTGATGTTTTTTCTGAGATAGTCGAATCATTTTCTTCGGTATCCTTAGGGTTATTTTCTTGACTCAGTAACTTTTGAACAGTTTTGTCAATTTCTGACTGCGTATTTCCAGGAACATTATCCAACTCTTCTGAGGGGATTCTTCCTTCTGACCTTGTGTGAACACCCCTAACCTTTATCTTCAAACCAAAAAATCCTTCATCTTCTGATGATGATTCTTCAGCCTTTGAGGGTCTTAAAGGGCATGCACCTCCATTTACTCTTGCATCCAAATTTTTCTGATCTTCTGTAGGCGTTGAAACATTATCCTCAGCACTATATTCAGATTGGTCAGCCTTGCCAGCCAGTCTGTTCTGAATGTCATGAGTTGATATATCTGCAACAGTCTTCATTTCTAGTGGTTCACAACTCTTTGATTCCTTATTGTCAATACTGTCTAATGTACTATAGTTCACATCAAGTGTTGAAACGCTCTTGACATTAGTTTCCAATGTCACATTGGGCTGTACCTGAGAAGTTTTGCTTTCTGTAGAATCAATAGAATTGGTGTGCACTAGCTCAGAGTTTATATCCTGCTGAGGATCTGAGTTTTCAAGATTATTAGTGATTTTTGTATCCTCCAATTTTGTTGTGTCATCATTTGGATTCATCAGCGGAAGTTCTACCACAGTTTGTGTGGTGTCACTTTCAACGGAACTTTCCACACTGTGTCCATTTTCTATACCTGACTTTGCAGTTTGAGTCTGAGTGTTGGCCACACAGCCATTCGTTCCTTCAAACACATTCTCTACCTCCATGTGTTGGCTGTAAGACAAAGTGTTTTCAAGATCTAAATTCTCAACAGATACAGCTGATCTTGCTTGAGTGTTTGGGGACAAAAGTACAGAAGATTTTTCCACTTCTTTTAGTGGAAAAAGAAGGACTTCTGAGGACTTCTGATCCTCAACATCTGAAGGTTCTAATTTTGTGTTGTTTTGAAGAATATCTTTATGTAACCTTGACAGTGCTTCTGGTTTTCCATTATCTGATTGATATTCCTGTTCAGTATCGGACATTGGTTGGTCGTCATTTACACTGACCTGAAAGAACAAATGAAAAATGTTACACTACATCTCTTCACCACTACTGGCCATACAGGAACATTATTACAGTTACTAGACAAAGGGGAGCTGGAGCGCTGCTGGTATCCCTTGTATCCTCTGGTGCTCTTGGAAGGGTTAATCGTTCATAAAAAAGAATTGGAAAAAATCCAAGTCCAGGCACTCAGTAGGATGCAAAAGTTAAAAAGCCTTTATTATTTTAAGGGCTAAAACATTAAAACACCAACGCGTATCGGCCCACTGGCCTTCCTGATGATGGTGTTGGTAACAAACAGACAGATTAGGAGTAGTGGGCATTGAGGCTATTCGCCTTGATGCCAGGGGTGGGGATATAATCAAATGCCTTAAACAGAGGAAGACATATTGGATCTATTCCTTGAGGGCCACTAGTCATCCAGGTCTCAATGAAGATTTTGACCTTTCACCCTTTTTGTAACTGTTGTGTCTCAATATGGACAGTGTATTGCTGTTCGTAAATGATGACTAGATTTGAATGAATTTTACAGATCCCTCATTTGGTCTTGTATTTGTGTGGTTTAACCTCTGGCATTAGACATTACCTGAACTATTGCCTCTACTGGCCAAGAAATTGTGTTCCAAGTCCCAGAGTGGCACACCTGAAATTAATGCAACTATAAGTATGACTTGATTCTGTCTGTTTGTTACCAACACCCTGATGAAGGCCAGTGGGCCGATACGCGTTGGTGTTTTAATGTTTTAGCCCTTAAAATAATAAAGGCTTTTTAACTTTTGCATCCTACTGAGTGCCTGGACTTGGATTTTTTCCAATTATTAGTTACATTTTACAAGCCAGTATTAAATCAGTTAACTAATTGCCTTAGGCAACATAATTGTTGAATCTCCATGAATACCACTATATTTGAGATGACATTTAACGCTTCACACGTTTTTTTTGTCAGTATTTCAGTCAATTACAAATTACTTGTATTGTGAATTTCTATAGCACAATTTCTGTAGGCTGAAATTAAATCTTGTCTAGGTGTCAGTTTGAAACTTCATATATATATATTTTCTTCGCAATGCACATTTGATGCTTTCTCAACATATCTAAACTGATCTCAATAGAAAGGTTTAGAAGGAAATATTTGTTACAAGCAAAGTCACAAATAGTTCATTTGAAGTAAAGTCAAATTCAAGTCAGAAGTATTTTAATATTAGCTTAAAGACCAAGACTCAAGTCCACGTCTCTAAAAATCACAGTAATGGCACTGCAATTTAATCACATGAGCATTGCAATGTAATTGAAACGTAAATGTTCACTCACCAGCTCTATTGAGGGGCTATGCACAGGTGATAAAGCTGTGGGCAAAGGCTTGAACCACTCTTTAATGCCCTGCAAATCAATACAGTAATCTCCATGTAAGAAATCTTCATCTGTCATTTCCTTTAGTGAAGGTCTATTGGCATCATCGGTCCAAGTGTTCACATGTTCAAGCACATCTGAACTTACTTTCCTCTTTCTACTTGGTGCACTGAACTGTTGGTCATTATTCTGCTTTTTCAGTTTTTGAGGTGATGGTGTAGGCCTATTGATCGCTGGAGGTGATTTAGGCGTGGAGAGTTTTGAAGATTGCAACTTAGTTTCTGGACTGGGATACCCTGGAGATGGATGGGAAATCGGTCTTCCTAAAGGACTGTTTAGCAGTGGTTGAGGAGGTATTCTTTTAAGTTGACTCTTCAAGGGTGCTGCCTCTTCTCCTGCAAATGGTAAATGGACTGCATTTATATAGCGCTTTCACAGACCCAATGGCCACCAAAGCGCTTTACATATTGCCTCACATTCACCCATTCACTCACTCATTCATACACAGACGGTGGTGTCAGCCAAATAAATATGCATTGCCTCTTCATTAAGCTTGGTGACTTGATAATAAAGGAAAAATTTTGCTTAATCAACGGAAGAATGATTACCAGCAATAAACAATTTTTCTTGTGTTTGGGATGAAGTTTCCACGCAATGCCAAAGCTCTTCCAGCAGCATTCTGACTTTGCCTGAAAAGGAAACATTATCAATCCCCATGCTATCCAGATGTTTTCTTTTAAATATCTAAGCATTTAATTGAACAACAGAGAGTCTAACAGTTTTAAACAATGCATACCTTTGTCAATTAGTGGCTCTGCATCTGTTTGAGAAGACGTACTCTTTTTTTCTAAAATAAAAAAAAATTGTTTAATGACTGAAAACAAATAATATACTAGGTGTAGGTACTAGGTGTACTTATGCATAACTCATACCTTTGTTGAACTCCTTCTCAAGTTTATTCAGTCTTTGCTGAAAACAGTAAAGAAAAAATTGAAAATATGATCAGAATGAATGATTGTGATTTCACCAGAGCATATAAATTATTACAGCAAAAATGTAACCTGTGTTGTGTAGAGCACTTCTTCAAGTCTTCTCTTCTCATTGTTTAGAACACCAATTTCATTGTCCCGTTGAAATTTTGACTCTGTGTACAAATAAACACAGAAAGACTTTAATTAGCTTTTATCTCCAATCTATATAGTGCACAAAACCATTTGCTGGAACATAAGGTAAGGAGATTAAAAAACAATCCAATATATATTTTAATGTGCTGTGATACAGTCCATATTCAGATAAGTTAAAGATAAGCTAAAGCAGAATTAAAATGTCATTCATTTATGTAGTCTAATATGTATATGCAGTGATGGGAATAACGGCGTTATTACTAACGGCATTACTTTTTCCAGTAATGAGTAATCTAATTGATTACTCTTCTCATCTTAATAACGCCGTTACCGTTACTGCCAAAAAATGCGGCGCGTTAGTATAACTGATGAAGCTGGGGTTTTTTTTCATCAGACCAACTAGATCTCTGAGCGAGAGGCAAATACTTTTTTTACTGTTCTTCCTTGGTTAGTGGGCAGAGCACGAGACAAGCGCATAAATGCTGACGATTGGCTGAGGTAGAGTAAAATGTCATTGTAAGCCAATCAGAGGTAGAATTGGGCGGGTGTTCGAAAGCACGCATGATGGGCATTCGGCTCTTTTGACTCAGCTCACTGAAAAGAGCCGGCTCTTTTGGCTCACAAACGGCTCTTTAAATGACTTTGACTATAATATTTCAATTTTTATTACATAATTATTTAATTTCTAAAGGCTAAATTTGTAAAAATAGAGTCGGCTCTTCAGATATGCGAGCCAGCTCCCGATGTTCACCTAAAAGAGCCGGCTCTTAGAGTCGGCTCATTCGCGAATCGCGAACGACCCATCAAAAGCTCATTCGCGAACGAGTCGATCCATCATCACTAACGCTCATTCGCGAACGACCCATCATTACTAACGCTCATGAATTGCGAATCATAACGCATAGTCGGACAGGACAGGACACACAAGGAACAACACAAGCCAGTCAGTCAACGAGAGACAGGTATGGCGACGAGCTTATCGAGCTTAATTTAATTTTGCCCAGTTGTGGCCTGTTGAGGGGCAATACATATCAAAAGTTCCAAAACATCTATTGTGTTATTTGCATTGATCCACTATATAAACATAATATCTACATACATGGCATTTGATTGGAGGCTAGTCTCACTTTGTCCTACAGCAACATTTTTTTTTTTAGATGTGTGTACAATGTTTCATGTTTCTGTTAATAATGTATTGTATTAAGTGTCCATTTCATTATAATATTCAGATTTATCATAAATAATTGAACATGCACATGTATTTTAAGTTCTGTTAAAGAGGGGTAGAGGTGGGGTCACATTTGAGCATTTAAAATTTAATTTTACTTGAAAGTAACGCAATAGTTACTTTAAGTAACTAGTAACTTTTAAAATTTGTAACTGAGTAACTAATTTAGTTACTTTTTGGAAGAAGTAACTAGTAACTGTAACTAATTACTTTTTAAAAGTAACTTGCCCAACACTGTGTATATGTAATATGTATAAGATCACTAACACAGACCTTTCAGCACCAAAAGCTCATTCTCAAGGTTTCCTTTCCTGAGAGGAGAAAAAAAAATAGACATACATTAAAACTTAATTTTTTTCTTCTTCTGAAGATCACTGTCCAATTCAACACTAACAAATATCAACAACATATTTAAAAAAAAGGACAAGCATTTGTTGTTGTGATTTGTAAACAATAAAACCGACCCGGCTGGACTTACATAATTAGTGTCTTGGCATTCTCCAACTTGAGATTCTCATGTTCCTCAGTGGTCTGAACATATTTTCTGAGAGAATCCTTGAAATAAAGAAACCCAATAAAGGGGTCAGAAAATTAAAATAAAAACTGACAATCAACGAAATACAAAAATATGCAAAAGACAAATAGTATATTAACTCCGCTTTTTTAGAGCTAATCTAAGATGGTACTGATACATTAACTTTAAAAAGACAGTATTCCATTTGAACACCAATGATAATAATCTTTAAAAAAAAAATGCACAGCTTTTGTTTGGACTGACCAATCTATAAATCACAGTGCTAACTTCAAAGAACCTAACCTGAGTTTCCTGCAGATCCTCCTTCAGTGATTTTATTTCTGTTTTGAGCTTCTCATTCTCCAGGTTTTGCTTTTGCACGGTGTCTGTGAAAATGGCACAATTACATGTTTATGGGCAACACAAATATGATCCAGGAATTCAGTGAGTGAACAAATCACAGAAAAGACAGTTTCAGTTTTGATTAGGGATGCACCGGGCCCCATATTGCACTCGTGTACTAGTACTCATAAAAATGCTCTGATACCAACAACAGATACCACGCAGTGTTTGTGTCCAGATTGAAAAACACTGGCAACAGAGTATAATGGGGATAAAAGAGGAGGCTGTCTATCAAGTAAATGTATCTAATTAGTGAAATATTAAACAAAATACAGTAAAGCCTACATAGCTGTGGCGCGTGAGCTGGTAAGTGAAAAACGTGCAGTGGCACAGACGCACAAGCGCATCCCTTTTTCACAGACATCAGTGGAAAGTTTGTAGTTCGGTCGGATGTAAATGGCAAAGAAAGTAAAACGAGATTGCTGATGGTTCACTCAGCACACATGCATCATTTGGATTCAAACTAAATCGTATATGCAAGTAAAACATGAACTGTTATGTGATTTATGTATAACGAGTGGTTCCCTACATTATTACAGGACGTTTGCAGGTCAAGAAGTTTCATGAACGCAAACATCCAAAGACCGTCCCCTGAAATCTGCCTCAGACAACGTGCGAATTGAATTGAATTCTTTCACGTCTTGCGCTTGAATGGACAAATTCACACAAAATTATGTTAAACGTCCATCTTGGCGAGTATCCTGGTAAACATAGTCGGCTATATCTTAAAGAACGTAAACAAAGAAAACACATGCATTCGATCTTAAAGGGACAGCAGCCTAATCAACTTGCTGCTGTATTTGTACTTGCTGCTGCTGTACAAAAGACAAAGTAATCACTCACTGCTATTGACTGAATTACTTTTGTAACTTTATAAAGATTAATCTAAATTTAATTTATATACTTTTTTATTGTGACATTATTCATATTACAATCATACAATTAGTATGTCAAAGTAGTCACAATATATTTTTCCCCTTTTTTCTCCTTTCCTTTACCCCCTTAACACCCAGTGAATAAAATAATAATAATTATAATTATAATAATAATAATAATAAAAATAAATAAAAATAATAATAATAAAAATAATACTAATAATAATAATAGTAAAAATAAAAATAAATACTACAAGAAAATAAATAAAATAAATAATTAGCGAAAGGAAATGTACACACATACATACACACACATACCCACGCACATATACATACATACCTATACATATATACCCCACGTATATACATGGGATGCGTACATCTCATATACAACCATATATTCACATATGCATACGTAAATGTATACACATACGTACATGCATACCTCTCCATATACATGTTTACATATAGAAATACAAATTTCCATGTAGCTGCATCATATATCCATATAGCTACATCATATATCACAGAGATTACATCCATGCCTCATCTAATTACCCAGGTCCACATCCATGCTTAATTTTTATTTTTCAAAGCATTTGGTTAGCATATGCAAACCATCTCTTCTTAAATAACTTCATTTTACCTCTCATCTTATGCGTTATCATTTCATTTTCATACAGGTTTTCAACAACCTCAATCCATTTATCCAAACCGGGTGGATCAATTTTTTTCCAACCTCGAGTTATTTGTTTAATAGCAGTAATTCTCAACACCCAGAAGATATAATAATTTTCTTTGTTTAACCCTTCCGGCTGTATGCCCAGCATGACATGTAGTTGTTCAATATTAGTATTTTGACCACAAATTTGCTTCATTAATTCTAACACATTACCCCAATATGGCTGGATTTTTGAACATGTGTAGAGGACATGAGCCAGGTCAACGTTACCTTCACCACATTCTCTCCAACAGTATTGTATTTGATTTGTATATTTACTAATTTTCAGTGGTGTTCTAAAAAATCTAACCAATAGTTTCCACGCATATTCCTGCCAATAGGGGGACTTAACATAGCTGGAAACATTTTTACATGCTTGACTCCACTCCTTTTCAGTTACTGTTATTCCAATGTCTTTCTTCCAAGAATTCAAAATATTATTAATTTGATTATCTTTATTATTATTTAAAATATTATAAATTTGTCCCATTATATTTTTAAAACTCGACTTTTCATAGACTTTCAAAATATGCTCCACGATAGGACTTTGGTCTTGGAAAGAATGTATATTTGTTGTTATATAGCTCCTCACTTGGAGGTATCTAAAAAAATGATTACTTGAAAGGTTATAGTCCTTAGATAGATTTTCAAATGTATCAACTGCATGATCTTTGAACATTTTATGAAATCTTGTAAGTCCCTTAGTTTCCCATATCCTGAAAGTCTCATCCATACGATTCGGAGTGAAGTCTGGGTCTTGACTAATTTCCCTCAGGCAAACCATATCAGTTGATTTTATTTTCATAATTTTGCATAATCTTTTCCAGCTCTTCCATGTCTGATAAATAGAAAAATTCAAATGTTTGACTCTTTCTGCAGTTTGCCCTGAGAAAATTAAAGAGGTGGGTGAGTCTACCAATTTGTTCTCAATAGATTTCCATTTAGGGTTCATTTTATTATTCATCAAAACTAAAATACTTTTGATTTGGGCTGCATGATAATAAAGACTCAAATTTGGTAGACCCAACCCACCTTGTTCCCTCTTTTGTTGTAAAAATTTAAGTTTTACCCTTGGTTTTTTTTCATCCCATATAAACTTTCCTAGCATTCTTTCCCACTCCTTAAAGCTTGAGCTTGTTAGATACAGAGGAAGGTTCTGGAAAAGAAAAAGAAAGCGTGGCAATACATTCATTTTTATAATTCCTATTTTTTCAAATATTGTAAGTGGCAGGATTTTCCAACGCATAAGATCCTGCCTTAAGGAGTTTTCCAAAACTTTATAATTACATGTGTACAATTTATCAATTTCTCTAGGAATTATAATACCTAAATATTTTATTTTGTTCTGATCCCATTTCAACTTAAATTTTTTCTTAAATTCTGTTTGGAGATTGCATCCTATTTCCATGGCTTCAGTTTTAGCTGAATTTAATTTATAGCCTGAAATAGCCCCGTATTTTTCAATTTCCTCTAGCAGCACCGGTAGTGATTTATATGTATCAGTTAAGAATATTATGACATCGTCCGCATATAACGCCAGTTTATGTTCTTCATCATGTATCTTAATGCCCTTTATACCCATACTTGTCCTTATGCATTCCGCCAGTGGCTCAATGCACAAGGCAAAAATCTGTGGAGAGAGCGGATCGCCCTGTTTTACCCCTCGTTTTATCTGAAAGGGTTTCGATAGCGAACCAATGGCTTTCACTCTGGCTGCAGAATCATTATACATTCCCATCATTAAATTAATGAATTTCTTGTGAAAGCCAAATTTATTCAGAACTACAAACAGAAAAGGCCAAGATACTCGGTCGAATGCTTTTTCCGCGTCCAATGTAAGCACTATCATTTGTTGTTTTGTTTTTCTAGCATAATCAATAACATTAAGGGTTCGACGTACATTGTCACTAAGAAATCTATTTTTGACAAATCCTGTTTGGTCCTGGTTTATAATAGATGGTAAGATTTCCGAGAGCCTGTTTGCCATAATAGATGTAAATATTTTCTGATCAGCATTCAGAAGTGAAATAGGCCTATACGATGAACATTGTTTTAGGTCCTTCCCTTCTTTAGCTATAACTGTTATAATTGCATTTTTCCAAGTATCTGGCCATTTTCCCGTTTGTAACACCTCATTAAACACTCTATGTAGAACTGGTACAATTAGGTATTTGTAATCTTTGTAGAATTCATAGGTATAACCATCTTCTCCAGGGCATTTCCCCAATTTTCCCTTTTCAATAGTTTTTATTATTTCCGTTTGGGTTATATTTTTTACTAAGCTTTCATTCTGGGTTTCAGTCACGGATGCTAAACTTAATTCATCTAAATAACTTGCAATTGTCTGCTTGTCAAAATTATTTACTTCTGAATTATAAAGGTTTTCATAGTAGTTCCTAAAACAAGATAGAATGTCTTGTCTCCCTCTCCTTGGCGTTGCATTATCCATAATTATATTGATTACCGCTTTTTCTTTGTTCTTTTTTATTTTGGAGGCTAGAATTCGTTGAGCTTTGGAGCTATTGTCATAAAATAATTGTTTAGCAAAAGTGAAATCTTTTACCAAGTCCTCTGAATTAATACTCTCTAATTCTTTTTTTGCATCATTCAGTTCTTTTTCTATTATTTTATCCCTCACTTTTAATTCTTGCAACTTTTGTATTTTATTCTCTATTAACGTTTGTTTCTTCTCTCTCAATTTTTTCCTCCAAGATGAGTATGCTATTATCTCTCCCCTTAGGGTTGCTTTAGCTGTTTCCCATAATAATACAGGGTTTATTTCACTGTTATCATTTATATCAAGGAATGTTTTAATGTTAAAAAAAAAAAAAAAAAAAAAAAAAAAAAAATTAATTTATACAGTGATGAATATGCAGTATTATTTCACAATTGATTACTTTATTCAAATTATGTACTTGAAAACTACTGTTAGACCTACCTGAAAACCCCCAAAACTGCTGTTTATTTCATTTGTAGCCTTTCTTTGTTCTATTGTATTTATTGGTGCTATTTGTAATTTGATTATTTGTTTATATTTTATTACTGACGGCTTATTTGTTTTTAATAATGTGTTAAATTTTCATTTATAAGGCTAGTAGTTTTTGCGAGAATAGAGAATTAGAGTGAAAAGTAACAGAAGCTCACATTCTCACATCATACAATACCTTTTAACATGCTTATCGGGAAAATAACTGAAAGAAATATATATTTATTAAACAAATTAATCAAACTAATATGATTAATATTTTTTTGGTTTCTCTACCCAATGTATTAAAAAATTACAAATGCAGTGAAAATACAGGTATTGGTATCGGCAAGAACCAAAAATGAAAGTATCGATCTCGTTTTTGAAAAAGTGGTATCGGTGCATCCCTAGTTTTGATCATCTGTTTTTTTATTAATATGATCAGCACTCTTGACATATAGAGTTCTAATCTTATCCTTAAAATAATTTGTGATGCATGTACCCTCTGCTTGTCTTAAGGATTCTTCAGCTTTTTCTTTCCTGTGAACAGAGAAAGATAAATACAGTGAGTAGAAGACATCATGACAAGCAGAACTAATCAACAGTGATACTACAGTAGAGAGTGGTCTTACAGAGAAAGTGTCTGAACACTTTCAGCTCTCAGTCTGTCAACATCTTCACATCTCTGCTGATACAATTTCAGTTCAGCCTGTTGTATAAAAAAGCAAGAAGAAAAGAGAAATTAGCATGCACATATTTCAAGTCCAGTTAAAGTTAGCTTAACTAACTTCATGATGAATGACCATTCTAACTTAGATTTTAGAAGTCTTTCTATTGAATTGGTAGTAAAGATTGCAAATTTAAAGGCCCCAATATATTCCAATCAAACGTAATTAAAGAACAAACTAGCATGAAATATTTTTTTTTACAATATTAGGCAAAAAAAAAAAAAAAAAAAGTTAGTTTGGAGTTTGTTCCAGGAAACCAAACTTTACAAAAAAGTTGTCTGGTAAACACCTTCAAACTACCGTGGTGATTAGTAGTTGTGCTCTGATGTGGAAATCTTTTCCGGTTCAGTTCTTTTGTTCAATCCATCAATATCAGACGCAATAGAAACAAACACACAGGAAAGCTGCTGCAAATCTTGTGCAAACACATCCACATTGCTACGATCAGATGCTTTCTTAACTGCTGTTTTCTCACCGCTGTCAATTTTGCTGTTTATTTTGTTATTTAGAAGCAAGTGCGCAGCATAGGGGTGGAACGGTACATGTATTCGTATTGAACCGAAACGGTACGGGCGTCGCGGTTCGGTGCACGAATTTACACGGAGAATACACGGTATAAAAATAAATAAAACTCGCGTGCAAATTAATTCATTTAATGCGGAACTACTGTTAGATACGCGGGTTCTTTAGGGACACATAATCAGTACCATCGGCTTAGCTCTGAACGCGCGTTCACTTCAAACGTTGGCTTTATACGCGCGTCCTATTCGCTTTGGACTAGCGTCGAACTAGATGCCATAGACGCGAATTTGACGTTCTATCCGCGTTTGGTGTGACCGCATAATGAACAGGCTGCGATGTCAAGATTGCAATGCTGGAGTGTGTGTGTGTGTGTGTGTGTGTGTGTGTGTGTGTGTGTGTGTGTGCGAGAGAGAGAGAGATGCGCGGGCGCGATCGAACTGCGTGTGTGTGTGTGAGAGAGAGAGAGAGAGAGAGAGAGAGAGAGAGAGAGAGAGAGAGAGAGAGAGAGAGAGAGAGAGAGAGAGAGAGAGAGAGAGAGAGAGAGAGAGAGAGAGAGAGAGAGAGAGAGAGAGAGAGAGAGAGAGAGAGAGAGACGCGAGCGCGATCGAACAGTGGAAACATAAAAAACATACTCCGTCATTTTGTTCATAAAGATCATTAAACCTGCAAAGTGTTTTCTTATATTTGTGTACACTCGCAATAAAACACAACATTGTGCTTTTGTCACACTGTAAACTCTTGTCAAACTGTAACCAACTATCACCCAACCAAAATCACATTTTAAAAGCAAAACATATTTATCCAACTCCATTTCAAAACAGTTTGTGGGTCCCATCTTTTGGACATTAATCATATTGCATTGGTTTTCATTTCTTGTCCTCGGAGCACTAATCTTACACATTCTACATTGATTAAAAAAGAAAATCGAATGTGTTTTTAATGGTAGTATTATTTTGTACAGAAATCAATTATTTATAATTCAGATGAGAATAATGTTACATTGTTAATTAATGATGTTAATTAAAATTAAGGAAAACAAATATATTGATCTGAAGTATAGCAAATTAATTTTAAATTAATTCAGGTACAACTACCAAACATATCGCAAGGTCTTTTTGTCTTTTTATTAATTTAATTAATAAACTAATTATATAAAACTATTGTCAGTGCACTACAAATAAACTGGTTCTATGCCTTTATTAATACTGTAAACTTATTAAAAAAATTCAATGCCTTCTGCATTTTTGTTTTGCTTTTCCCTCCATTGTACCGAAATCGTACCGAACCGTGACTTCTGTGTACCGTTCCACCCCTAGCACAGCACATATCTAAACGCTGCCTTCAACAGCTTGGGAGGCATTGTAATGTTCGCCAACAGTATACAGCTGCAAAACAATTTTTCAAACTTCTTTTTACTCCTAAGCGAAAAAAAAAAAAAGAAAAAAAAATATACGTATACCAGGGCTTTAATTCAATACAAAAGTGCAGTTTTTCGATCTCTTACAAGAGTAAATGCCAGGGAATGTGCGAGACTAGTCGATTAAACCAGTGTTTCTCAACTGGTGGGTCACGACCTAATTGGTGTGCAGTCAAAGAAACAACAAAAAAATTTATTCTAAATGTTTTTTCTGATGGGAGACTTATTTTTGAAAGACGTGCGTGTGTTGACACTACTGT
Organism: Rhinichthys klamathensis goyatoka; assembly: GCF_029890125.1. NCBI lineage: Eukaryota > Metazoa > Chordata > Actinopteri > Cypriniformes > Leuciscidae > Rhinichthys > Rhinichthys klamathensis. Next base: position 3,415,288 of record NW_026606559.1, read on the forward strand.
CAGAGTGCCTGAGAAAAACGTGTTGTCCCGATTCAGCATCTGGGGTCAAATGAAATGTTGTTTCAGTCTCATTATTCTATCTTTATTTAAAAAATATATATATATATATTGAGAAAAATAAAGTCTCTCACCTCAGTAAAACAAACTTTCCTGTCCTGTCAGAAGTTATACTGTGCTCGTAGCGCGCACTCTTCAATTGCAAGCGCAAATGCGGCGGCACGTACTGTATATCACTTCACTAAAGCGCAAAAGAAACTATGAGCGTGCATCGTCATAATTATGTAGTCAAATAAGTAAGCCATGAAATAAAAGTAAACTACCAATAAATCACGTTACTGGTACGTCATGTGTTAGCTGGGAAGGATTGCATGCAGAGGTATGATGTTCATTCTATTCAGGAACAGTTTCCATGTTTCATTAACAGTTCGTGTTAGTATTGTGTATTCACCATGGTAACTGTTGTTTCCATAACCCCAAAAAGCCATGTTATTTTCATTTTGTGTTATTTTGTATATTTTTCAATTTTCTGCAAGCTTTTTTCAAGGTATATTTAAGGTGTTGTTTCGATTTTAGGCATATCAAGTTGCAATACTGAACAAGACCACATGGACACGAAAAAAAACAAAAAACTAAACCAACCGCTTGACTTGACTGCATATGTCTACTACAGTACATGATTCCATTCAGAATTACTAAACAGCAATTATCGCAGAGAATTTACATTACACAGCAATTAAGACTTACTAAACCCAACCGATAAAAACATTATCCTGAATGTGTTTGGAAACAACGTGAATGTACTGAAATGTGTAAACACAAATACAATGTGCGATCAGTGTGTCGAGAGCGCACATACACGGTTCGTTTGCGCATCAATATAACAGACTCGCGCGTAATTACTGTACGATTCCTGTACGTCACAGTAATCGTCTTTACCTTGATTGCAATCCTCATCCATCAAAACTTTACTAGCGAGACACTGGTTTGCTTTATCCAGCCGAGAAACGTAGTTTGCATATCATCTGGCCATACAGTGATGGGATGTTTTGATGTTCCGTTCAGTCAGTATTTCACACACCGTGATGCATGAGGGCTAGCGGTCTTCAGAAACAATGACAGAATATGACACAGCTTGTGTTTTAAAGTGAAAAACACACTGGAATGAATAATTCACTGAAAACACTACGCGAGTCTCTATTCTCTCAGCCACCTCTGATGTAATCAACCTGGTTTTCTTTACATTAGCGCTGTTTTGGACTGATTGGACTGAACATTTTCTAGTTTAGCAGCTTAAAATGATCTGATTGCAAACTAAGAAGCAAAATCAGGTCAAAGGGTTAAAATAGAAATGTACATCTACCAGGGTTAGAGGTATTGTAGATGCTCAGTGTTATACACTCCCAACTTCTAAGATCATCTAACTGCGTGATGTAAATTACGTTAATGGCGCCTATTTCACGTGCTTCAGTAATTTATATGCGTTATTTCCGTTAAATGTTTTTAATGCGTTAAGGATTTAGAATTAATTGCATGCGCTAACGCGTTAATGTTGACAGCCCTAGTTTATATTACTTAACTTTTTTAATTAAAGTGGGAGTTTTTAATCTGTATTGAAATTGGCAATGAGAATCAGGGAAATTCATTGCAATTGGTAGCGATTACTGAAATTATTATGTGATGGTTAGACATTCGGGGGTTTGAACACAAACCTTAATTTTCTCTAGCTCTGTCTTCATCTGTTCATACTCCACTGTTTGCTTCTCTAAGGGCTCAAGCTTCAGTAGCACCTCATCCAGCTGTCTGTGCAGTTTGCTGCTCTCTCTGTGAAAAACACATCACCATGTTTCAAAGGCATTCTTTAAATACACATTTAGTCAACATACTTCAATCATAATCGACAATTTGTTTGCAGAAAATGATGCTGCACATTATCAAACTTCTAAAACTTTAGGCTACTGCACGACAAATTACCTGTGCTTGTTTTAAGGAACTTCTCTGTAGCAACTAAGCGTAAATGTACTTGTACAGCAGCATCTTGGCTTTGCATTACTTTAGTTGCAACATGACAAGTACAATGTCTTTGCAATAATTAGAAGTATGCCAGTTGAGGAATCAGTGCACATGCATGGCATATTCTCTGGTATATCTATTTTTCAAGTAACAGCCTGGTAAATGTGCACTGTAAATCACTTTGATAAACAGCAGCTGCTTAAAACATAAATGTCACCTAAAAATAAATCTATTACACATATAACTGTAGTGAAAAAGAAAATAAGGTCTTACCTCTGTGATTTCTGAAGCTGTGACTTTTTGTCAAGGAAAACAAAGATGGATTCAGAGAACAATGTTAATTTTGAACGTTTTGGGTTCACTATGCTCCAGACCAGTGTATGTGAGCGGTACGGAGTGGGTAGTAGAGTGCGATTGTGCCTGGGGCAATGAGCACATTTTCACTTTAGAGTATCTGTGATTTTTATCACTACATATTTGGACGTTTCCTTCACCAGCAATCATGGAATAGGAAATGGAAACCCCATATTGGAGCTTAAGCAGAATAATTAATTAAGTGATATTTTAAAGGAACTAGGAAAGGATATTTGCCATTGCTCTAGTTAAATACAAATGCTTGGTAACTTGCAAAGTTGAACACTTTCTTTTGCAACCATTTTCGTTGGATGGGGGCCAACATTTTTCTAAAATGTAATGTACTTGATATCAGAAATTATAAATGTTTCAAAGAATTAAAATGAAAAATAACAATGTTGTTGAATGTTAAATATTATATAAGAGAAAACAGGATCAAAATACCTTAAAGGGTTAGTTCACCCAAAAAAATTCTGTCAGTAATTTCTCACCCTCATGTTGTTCCAACCCCGTAAGACTTTCGTTCATCATCGGAACACAAATTAAGATATTTTTGATTAAATCTGAGAGCTGGATCACTCCTCCATGGGCTTCTTAAGGGATCGAAACTGACCGGCCCAAAAGTTATGAAAGACTTCGTTAAAATAGTCCGAGTGACTACAGTGGCTCAATCTTAAGTTTATCAAGCGACGAGAATACTTTTTGTGCGCAACAAACAAACAAAAATAACGACTTTATTCAACTAATCATTTCCTTCTCTGTGGGCCGTGATATTTCACGTAGTGAAACTACGCAGAGCTTCTAGGTTGTACGTCACGCATCACAAACACACAAACATGACCAGCGTCGGCCAATAGTGAGCCTGCGTGTGACGTGCTACCTAGAAGCTTTGCGCAATATCACTACGTGAAATATCACAGCCGTACAGAGAAGGAAATGATTAGTTGAATAAAGTCGTTATTTTTGTTTGTTTGTTGCACCACACATACCTCTGTGCCGGGTGAGCAAACTTGCATTCTGATTTATACTAGCGGTGTAATAGAACAGTGACAGTATAGAAAACAAAATTCTCAGTGCCACTGAAAATTACTACGAAATATAAATGCAATAACATTTACCCGGTACATCCAAATGTTAATTTCATTTTAACAGGCTACAATTTGGAAAGGATGCTGCATAATACAACGTAAAAAAGCCATTTGTGCTTAGATTGAACCAAAAACAAAAACATTGTTTCTAATTCAGTATTAACTTTGTTTCTTAAACTGTATAAAAATAAAATTTCACTCTCAACCATGCTGTTGTAATGACTATCAGCATGGCTGTGATTACCTGAGGCCTAGTGTGGACGGGCTGATATTCAATACAACAGCACTCCTGCTCATGTGATGTTTCACAATAAACGTACCCAACAACTGACATAAAATCTACAATAAAATGAATCAGTAAATCAACAGACAGCATGACAAAGCAAGAACAATGTTATCGTCTACATAGCTTTGAAAAGGATATCATCACACTTCTCTTTGTATTCACTCAAGAGACGGCTGAAATAAAAATGTGAAAGTTATTAGAAGATAATAATGTTAGTTTTATTTGACAAAGCAGCAGTTAAAACTGAAATGTCAGCCAGTAAGATGTTCATCTTTGCCATTAAGCATGAATCTGATTATTACAGTTCCAGTACTTACAAAAAAAAACTGTAAATATATTTCTTTAAACATTCTAGTTGGAACACCCTAATATTAAACCTTTGCAACTCAATTGCAATTAATAAAGTTTGAACCATTTAACAAACATGTTATATTCAAACTCTGCTATGTGCATTTATTTACTTACTGTAAAATGTATATGTAATAAAGTGAAAGTGACGTTAAGGCCAAGTATGGCAACCCATACTCAGAATGCCCTCTGCATTTAACCCATCCAAGTTAGTGCACAAACATTAGGAGTATAGTGAGTAGTGAACACACACTGCAAACCGTGACACAATGTTGTGTTTAAAATTTGTGAATCTTCCAGAGAATCTTCCAGAGTCGTTGATAGAGTTGCGACACTCCCATAGACTTTCACTGGAATCAGAGAATGCAGAAGGATCGTGTGTCGTCGGGCAAAAGATAGTTGTGAACTTTGGAATCCAAACAATAAATGGTTCCTGCGATGAACCCCATTCATTTCAGTATCTTCCAAGCACATCCGCTGGCAAGTTGATGAAATTACTGTTTTTTGACATGTTCACGCTTTAGCTGACCTCTCATGAGTATCATTTTTGTTTTGCCAGTTTTTGTTCAATGTTCATCGTTATTCAAACTCAAATCAAGAAAAGTTGGGACATTTTGTAAAATGCAATAAAATCAATAATCTGTGATTTGTTGATTCTCTTTCAACTTTATTTAACTGACAAAAGTACAAAGAAAATATTTTGTTTTCACTGAACAATTTTATATATTTTGCAAATACAAACATTTTGATTTTGGTTGCTGCTACACACTCTAAAAAAGTTGGGACAGAGGCTAAATAAAAGTTAAAAGCTTATAGAATATCTAAATTAAACTTTTGAAACAGTCAACAATAAGTGAATTGGAAAAGGGTGAGGGTATCATGATTGAGTGTAAAAGGAGCATCTCAGTATTTGCTAGCAAAGATGGGTCATCATGGCTCATCACTTTGTGCCAAAAATCATGAGAATTGTTAAACAATTCAAAAATCACATTTCTCAATGCAAGTTTGCAACAACAAAAAAATAGGTTTTTCACCATCTACCATACATAATATTGTGAAAAGATTCAGGGAATACAGAGAAATCTCAGTCCATGTAATGCAAGACAGGAAACCTGTTGAATGTGTGTGACCTTTGAGCCCTTATACGGCATTGCATGAGAAATATACATCAGTTCTTTGCAGAGATGCCGGCGAGTTTTCAGGGCCCAAGCTCATCTCAGATGGTCTAAAAGACAGTGGAAATGTGTGCTGTGATCAGATGAGTCCACCTTTCAGCTTGATTTTAGGAAAAACAGCCCCAAAGACAAAACTGGCCATTCAAACTTTCATCTCCGACAAGTACTAACGCAAACATCTGTCATCATGATACGGAGGTGCATCAGTGCAAACGGTATGGGTGACTTGCATGTGTGTGAAGGAACCATTGACGTGGAGGTGTATATTGGGTTCATTGCATATTGGGATTAGACATTTAATGGCATCAGACGACATCTTTCCTGGGAAGCAAGACAATGCCAGGCCTCATTCAGCATCTGCTACAACACAGTGGTTTTGTAGATGCTCTACATTGTAGAGTGGATGTGCCTGACTGGTCTGCCTGCCTGCAGTCCAGGTCTGTCTCCTACTGAAGATGCATGACCCATCATGAAAAGGAGAAGCAGACAACCACGACCAACTGTTGAGCAGCTGTCTTGTATCAGGTGAGATTGGGCAAAAAAAAATCCACTTCCAAAACTGCAACAATTAGTATCCTCAATTCTTATTAATTCATTTAATGAATTATGAATTAATTCAAAAGTGTAATTTAAAAGAAAGGTAATTTGACAGTGGTAAACATGCCTATGTCCCAACTTTTTTAGAGTGTGTTGCAGCCATCAAAATAAAAATAAAAATAATATTTACAAAATACAATTAAGTTGTTCAGTGAAAAGATTGGAAATCTTTCCTTTGCACTTTTGTCAGTTAAAGTTGAAAGAGAATTAACAAATTACAGATTCTTGATTTTATTGCATTTTACAAAATGTCCCAACTTTTCTTGATTTGAGGTTGTATAATAGCTAATAAGATTCTAATTGTAGTTAAACAACATGATTCACACTTCACTAACCAGATGTCAGTTTGTTTAGGCCCGGAACACATAGGGCCACTATAGCAAACCTAAGGGCCCCCTTTATAGTAGCCTATCTTGGTGCCACAGCGTTTTCTACCACAGAAATAATTAGTAAAAAAAAAAATATATATATATATATATATATATATATCCAACATTCATACAACATGTTATTCTTACTACAGATAATATTACATATACTACACATTACACGTTATAATATTACTATTATCACACCTCTTTTAAAACATCCCTTAGTCTTACAAGTCCACGTAGTAATCAGTGCACCTTATGCTTTGATATTTACCAAAATTGCCTGCTATCTGTCCCACTGCAACCCATTTAAACATGATGACAGCTTGGGTTTGTCTGGGACTATTGAGATCTACATGAACCACGTGACCGCGAGATCACAGAAGAGTGTCGCAATTCTCTTTTTTTTTAACGGCTCTGCCAATGACTTGATCAACTGACAGAATGATCAACGTTCAAATGAACCGACAGTAGTGGTGTCACTGTAATACTTGCATAGTAATTCAGTAATTGGTTTCTTTCTTGCATCTATTGGCATACCAAATTGTTTAGATCCCATTTTTCATTAGCAGAAAACAATACGCTGAGTGTCATGACAACAGAGCGTTGTCAGAGCGGTGGTGCAGAAGAACCAAAGTCAGACATTACCTAATGTCAGTACCTAACATTTGTAATACTGTTTTTTTTTTTGTACTGGACTAAATGTATGTGTAAGGTATTCTTGAATTGCTAGAATATAATTAAAAACAACAGTAATAAATAAAGCACTCACTCCGTGTCGACGATCTTTTGCTTGAGAGTTAACAAAGCAGCCACATATTCATCTAAGTTCTGAAAATGTAAACATAGTATTAGCTTTACTTGTAATCAACAGCCAAAACCATGAAAAGTAAATTTATCAAACTAAAAGAATGACAGTGGCACCTGTATTAAACACCAAATTAATAAACTAATAAGAAAAAAAACAGTTGCGTGCCACTAACGTTAATCATCGTGCCATAAAATCACATTCATACGATGTGACTGTAAAATTAAAACAGGTGTAATATAGCGTATTCATCCACTCAATCTGCATGTGTTTAACAACCAAATAATTATCAAATTAACATATTGCGTTATTAATTCTCGTGGCATGGCCATAATTACTGGAGTAACCAATTAAGCAAGCAAATAACTACTGGACAGTAACTATGTTAGTTTGGGGAATAAACTTCTCACCTGATTTAAAACAGTGCAGTTTTGACAGGTGCCAGGAGTTGCTTCAGAGGCGATTCCTCCGGCTTTGGACTGGTTCTCCCCCGGCATCATGGTAAAGATTCAATAATATCAGCGGAATCGTATTCGTCACTCCAAATATATAAAAACGTGTAACCAAAACAAGCCTCTCAGATCATTGCGCACGCAAACGTTCCGCAGCACGTTGACTGAGGACCCCAGGGGAAGGGCCCCAGCTGCCCGCTGTAGACGCCTGATTAAAAAGTGATATGGTTTCATAAAACTTTTAAAATTATTGTACGGTGGTATTTCAAACAAAGTTCATCACTTTATAAAGTAAAACGTAATTTACAGTTTGAAACGAATGGGGTAAACTTTAATATAATTAGATTATAATAATGGAGTTGATTCTAGGCATATGGGGTAGAAATAGCTTCTGACCGCTGTGAAACTCTAGGTAGGGAAAACACGTCCTGGTCTGACAAAACAAGGATGATCAGGACGCATTAACGTGCATTAACAATTCGACATTTCAGGAACAACCCATGTTTAAGAACGAATTTATGAAAAACAAGGACAAAAAATGGCGATCTTTAGTTGTGCCTGAGACTTTTCTCAGCGCTGGTCACGAATGACCAATCAAAAAAAAAAAAAAAAAAACACTGCGACGTCAATTAGCTACCAATCCTTGGAATTAATCTACAGTTTCTACACTGTGGTGTACAAAACATCGAGGAAAAATTGTGTTAAACAGTAAAAAAAAAAAAAAACTTTTCCCCAAACTTTGAAGTGGTCAGGAATTTGTTGATGTACATTGATGTGTAATATTGTTGTTTCAGATGGCACCACTGTTTAATTTTAATTTTGATTAACATTTCAGCTGTATTTTCAATGTTTGTACAAAAGTGATTTAGAATCAACATTACATTGTAACATTGATTCAACAATATTAATGATTCTTTTTTTTCTTTTTTTTACATTGTTTCAACATTTATTGTGGGTGCAAAAGTGACATTGAACCAACAAATACTTTATTGTCAGACAAGTCTGAAATTCTTCTTGCATAGGCTAACATTAAACATCGACATACACGTAAACCTCCCATTATACATTCAATACTACACTTATACAACTACAACACCTTCACAATACTCTTGATTTCTGATTAAGTGTTTTGTTCAACACCAAGATAGCCTGATGCACAAAAGAGTGTTTCAGCCTCGCCTTGTTGAATCTTGGAACTCTGTACCTCCGCTTTGATGGTATAATTCAAACTCATTATGCAGGATATGAATTTAGAAACCATATTATTAGCCAGCCTTAGCAAATTGTTATAATGAGCTGAATCATAAAGCTTCTCAAGAGGCTGACCAACAATTTTTGAACAGATTTTTAATTGATTAAACAACTTTGTTTTTAGCATAACAGACAAACTCTTATACCAAATAGAGTTGCAATATTGCAGTACTCATTATCACAGACCTAAAGAACAACAGAATAATCTGTTTTCTTACTCCAAATGACCTAAGACGATGAAGAAAGTAAATTATCTGCTTTGTTCTTTTACAGAGAGTATCAATATGATCTTTCCAGGATAACATATCATCTATCATCACTCCTAAATATTGGTATGTTTTAAGCAGTCTGAGTTCTCTTACGAGAGGTTCTCTCGTATTGCGTAAGCTAGCTTACGCTACGGGAAAGATTCATCTTTTCTGAGAAATTGAAGCCAAAAAATTATCCTATAATTTTGTATCCATTGTCAACGCAGTTCAGCTGCAGCAGACCATGAGCGGGCTAGCTAGCAGCTCATTGGTTCGCTCACAGAGAACTGCTTAAGCCTATGAGGAGACGCGAATGAACTCTCGGCCAATGAGAGTCTGACATGCTCTCATTACGTCAGAGCCCGCCGAAACGGGCGTGGTCAGAGAGTATATTACTGGCGTCCTAGGCTGTAAACTCTGATTTTCATCTCTTCAGCGAGGCTACACGCATCTGCTGATCCTGAGAGAAGCCGCCGTCGTTGAAAAGGCACCTTCTAGCGAGCATCTGGGAGACTGAGGAAGCCGGCCGTCTTCGCCACCTTCAGCCGTCCTGCAAGCTAGCGCCATCCGACGACGTATCCTTTACAATTGTATTTTGTTTGTGTACCTTCACAAAAGAGCAGCGAGCGTCTTTTTTAAGATGCCTCGCACACCTGCGGCTCATGCCGCGTCCCTCTCAGCGCCAGAGCCCGCCTTCTTCTGCGCTCTCTGCCTGGGACTGGAACACGCAGAGCTTTCTCTCGCCGACGGCGGATGTTTCCTCTGCGAATGGGCTTCTGTTGTCGACCCTGCGGGCTCGACTCGAAGCGTTACGCCGCCTCCCCCTCTCACCGCCCACGAGCGCTGAATGGGGGACGAGCCGCTTACAGCTGTGCCAACCGCGGCTAGCTTTCTTTACTTTACAAGAGAGCTAGCCCGGCCCCGTGCATACGCGTCACCGGCAAATGCGTTAGTTCCGTCGAGGCCGAACTAGTCGCTGCTATCACGGCCTCTTATCTGTCGCGCTATTAAGCCTGTGTCTTCCCCCTAGCTCAGTGGTGGAACACAAAGCTTTTCGCGCCAGAGACCCGTGTTCGATTCCGGCTCTCGCAGATAATTTTTTATGCAGCTCTGAGCTCTCGGCTAGCTTTCTTACGTTACAGAAAGCGGCCGCGCTCTCCCGCCTGCATATAACGCCGCTACATAAAGCGCTTATAGTGTATCAGTTCCGCTGAGGCCGAACCTGTTTCTGCTATCACGCCCTCTTATCTGCTCGCGCTGTTAAGTTTGTGTCTTTACCCCTGGCTCAGTGGTGGAACACAAAGCTTTTCGCGCCAGAGATCCGTGTTCGATTCCGGCTCTCGCAGATAATCTTTATGCAGCTCTGAGCTCGCGCCCAGCTCTCTTACGTGACAGAAAGCGGCCGCGCTCTCCCGCGCTCATGAGAAACGTTCTCATTTCCGAGCATAAAGCTGGACAAATGGGTTATAGTGTGTTAGTTCCGCTGAGGCCGAACCTGTCACTGCTATCACGCCGTCTTATCTGCTCGCGCTACTGTGCTTGTGTCATTACCCCTGTGGCTCAGTGGTGTATCACAAAGCTTTTCGCGCCAGAGACCCGCGTTCGATTCCGGCTCTCGCAGATAATTTTTATGCCGCGCGCATCACAAGTCCAGCCTCTGCAGGCTAAAAATAGTCTCGTGCCCGCTTGCAGCGCTCACGTTTCTAACACGCACTTGCACGCGACGCGCGTCACAAGTGCAGCCGATTTCAGGCTATATATATATCCCGCTGCAGGCCGCTCACGTGACCAGCCTCAGCTGAGAAAAGGACGGCTATTTCTCGCCACGGCCGAACCGCCATCAAAGTTTCGCCCTCTGTCAGTCCCCGTTCACACGGCTACTGCAGCAGTGTACACCGCCATCAACAAGCCGGTCTTTTTTCCCGCTTGCATGTGCACAAACGCCGTTTTCACCGCGACCCAGAGAAATCTAAAAAAGTGCATAAAAGCCTCTTTTGTAGAAAATGTGCCCACAACACTGTGTTCACTCATACACAAAGCACTGCATGTGCACAAACACCGTTTTCACGGCGACCCAGAGATATCTCAAAAAGAGCATAAAAGCCTCTTGTGTAGAAAATGTGCCCACAACACTGTGTTCACTCATACACAAAAGCACTGCAGCTCCCTTGTCTCACACAGAGTCCACTCTCATAAAGCGGTTCCAACCCGCTCGAGTTTCAGAGTGCATAAGCGCGCCCACGAGCCCGTGTGCGCGTCCCACCTCTGCTTACTCGGTTACACGGCCCATAAACTCCTCTCCGAGTGTTAGTCCCGCTGTTATAAACACTATGAGCGCGCTCACGCAGCCCGCTATGTGCAGCGACGGGAACCATGTAGCCATTCACCCTCTAGCGTTACGCTTCAAAGCGTGGGAAGCTATTCCGGGAATTTCCCAGTGGGTGCTAAACACAATGAAGTTAGGCTATCGCTTACAGTTTCACCGCCGCCCTCCACGTTTTCGAGCGCGGCTAGAAACTATTGTGAACCCAGAAGCAGTGACGCTGCTCCGTTCAGAGATAGCAAAGCTATTGTGCAAAAGGGCTATAGAGAGAGTTCCTCTGTCTATGAGCGAGTCGGGGTTTTACGGACGTTATTTTCTGGTTCCCAAGAAAGATGGCGGCCTCAGACCAATCTTAGACCTCAGATTTCTGAACAAAGTTCTCATGAAGAGACCGTTCAAAATGCTCACTATCAGAAAACTCCTCGCGCATGTGCGCCAGGGGGACTGGTTAATTTCACTAGATCTGAAAGATGCTTACTCTCAGATTCAGATAAATCCCCTTCACAGGCCATTCTTACGTTTCGCCTTCGAAGGCCAGGTTTATCAATACACCGTCCTTCCGTTCGGCCTATCCCTAGCACCCCGTACGTTCACGAAGTGCATGGATGCGGCGCTCGCCCCCCTGCGGAGTCAGGGGCTGCGAATACTGAACTATTTGGACGACTGGCTGATTTTGGCACAATCACAGAGAGAGCTACTGTCCCATCTGAAAGCTTTGGGCCTCTCTGTCAACTGGACAAAGAGCGCACTACAACCCAGTCAGACTATCTCCTTCTTGGGTATAGAGCTAGACTCGGTCACGATGACGGCTCGTCGGTCAACACAGCGCGCGCGCCGTGTTCAGCGTCTCGCCGCATCTTTTCAGATGAACAGACTCACACCTCTGAAAACTTGTCAGAAGGCGTTGGGTTACATGGCCTCAGCCTCCGCGGTGCTCCAGGTGGGGTTACTGCGCATGTGCCCGCTTCAGCTCTGGTTGAAGAGCCGTGTGTCTCACCGTGCGTGGACCACGGGCCGCCAGCTGATAAAAGTAACGCAGACCTGTATCACAGCTCTGCAGCCATGGACTGTGGCAAAATGGTTTCAGCGGGGCGTTTCCATGGGGACCTTTTCTCGCCGAAAAGTCATCTCGACAGACGCATCCAACTCGGGTTGGGGTGCGGTCTGCGAGGGCTCACCGGCCTTCGGCCCCTGGTCAGCTCAGGAGAGCCACTTCCACATAAACTGTTTGGAGATGCTGGCGGTCGAGAACGCGCTCACGCGCTTTCTTCTGCGCATTCACGGTCACCACGTGCTGATCCGTTCGGACAATATAGCTGTGGTCTCCTATCTAAACCGTCAGGGCGGAGTCAGATCCAAGAATCTCTTCCGGCTGACAGAACATCTTAGTTTGGTCTCAGTGTCACCTGCTCTCGCTCAGAGCGACGCACGTGCCGGGCCATCTGAACGACGGTCCAGACAGTCTGTCCAGGAACCCCATTCCCCCCGGGGAATGGTCCATGCACACTCTTACAGTCCAAAAGCTGTGGCGAATATTCGGCAGAGCAGAGGTGGACCTCTTCGCCTCAGAAGAGAACACCCACTGCCCAATATTTTTCTCAAAGAGCGAGGACGCGCTAGCCCAGACCTGGCCCAGCCGCCCGCTTTATGCATTCCCTCCGGTTTCTCTGCTACCACAGGTGCTTCAGAGAATCAGGGAAACACGCCAGTCGGTGCTCCTCATAGCCCCGTGTTGGGAGGGTCAGACTTGGTTTCCGGAGCTCACTCAGCTGTCACAGACAGCCCCGTGGCCCATTCCAGTCAGAGCAGATCTCTCTCCCAAGCTCGCGGCACGATCTGGCATCCCCACCCAGAGCGCTGGGCGCTACAGGCGTGGGTGATCAACAACTACCTGTTGCTTTGCCAGAGGGAGTGTTAAACACGATCATGCAGGCTAGAGCGGCTTCTACTAGAAGGCTCTATGCGTCTAAATGGTCTGTGTTCTCTAAATGGTGCACCGACAGAAACTTGGACCCACGGTCATGCGAGGTTCCTTCCTTGCTAGTTTTTCTCCAAGAGATGTTGGACAAGGGCAGGTCCCTGTCCACTCTCAAGGTGTATGTGGCAGCCGTCGCAGCGTTCGTTGAACCCCGGCGCGGCCAGTCACTGGGCAAAGATGGCTTGGTCATCCGCTTCCTCAGGGGAGCTAGAAGGATGAACCCCCCACGCTCCCCTTCGGTGCCGATTTGGGACCTTTCCATAGTTCTCGAAGCTATGAAAGCTCCCCCATTCGAACCGCTAAACATCGTGGACCTCAAATACCTTTCGCTCAAAACAGTTTTTCTGCTCGCGCTCGCGTCAGTAAAACGTGTGGGAGACCTTCACGCGCTGTCCATTAGCGCTTCCTGTCTCGAGTTTGGGCCCAATGACTCCTTAGTCGTTCTCAAACCTAGACATGGTTATGTCCCAAAAGCGATTGGTACACCGTTCAGGGCACAAGTTATTTCCCTATCGGCTCTGCCTGCATCCGATAGCGATTCTGACTCTAATCTCCTGTGTCCGGTCAGGGCCCTGAGATTATACATTACTCACACTGCTCCGGCCAGACGATCCGAGCAGCTTTTTGTTTCGTTCGGTGGGCGCACCAAAGGGTCGGCCGCCTCGAAACAGACTCTATCCAAATGGATAGTTGATGCCATTGCAGCCGCATACGCATCAAAAGACCTGCCATGCCCTCTGGGCATCAGGGCTCATTCCACTAGAGGCATGGCCTCATCGTGGGCATGGTCCAGCGGAATTTCCATTCATGACATTTGTGTGGCAGCGGGATGGGCTTCCCCCTCCACCTTTGTCAGATTTTATAATCTGGAAGTTCCCGCCTTGCAGGCTAAACTACTAGCAGTCTAGTATGTTACAGCTCTTCTGGTTGAGCTGCACTATAGGGAGTTATTCACACAGACCGGTTTTGCTCTGTCCCTCTCTATCATGTGCTTATGTACTACACAATCTCCGGCCCGCTCTGCTGGCCTTTGTCACATGCAGTGTTGGGGAAGTTACTTTTAAAAAGTAGTGTTTTCTCGTTACTCGTTACTTCTTAAAAAAGTAATCCGTTACTTTACTTAGTTACCCCCTTTGGAAAGTAACTTTTTATGTTACTCGTTACTTTTACGTTACTTTTATGTTGCTTGACTTTGGGCAGAACCCAATATCTGTTCCTAAATGTGTAGGCCTACATAAAATTCTACTATGAACTCTACTTATTGAAAAACTAGAAAAAAAACTAGAAAAAAAAGAGAGATTTTGAGATAGAAAAAAAAAATATTTATTTAACCCCTTAGCTGTCACCCCCCCTTTTGAGAATGGGGGTTAAAATGCACTATTCAAACTTAAATGGTTGTAATTCAAGAATGCTTTGGAATATATACCCAAGTTTGGTCTTGTTTTAAAGAAAACACTCAGCAGATTATTGCTGACGTTAGAACACTTCAAAAAATTAAAGTATGAAAAAGTTATGGAAGTTTAAATTTACAGTAAATCAAATATACTGTACTATATATTTTTTATTTTATATAATATATATTTTACAAAATATTTTTTAGTCTAAAATTACTATAAAATCAAAGCCATAAATCTAACCAAGTTATGTTCCAAATTTGAAGTTGATATCACAAAATTTGAAGTTCCCATGAGATTTTGTTTAGGCGTAGTACCAAAAATAGCCACCGGGTGCCATTGAATTCCATTGAATTTAGTTGTATACATTCTGCCTTAACAAATTAATACATTTCTGTCCAAATATCAATTCTGTCACAAAATTTGGAACCTTGAGACACAGACCTTTCTGACAATATGTGTTTTGTCAAGATTAGAAAAGGTTTTGATCATAAATTATGAAATATAATGATGCCTAAAAGGGGAGGAGCCTGATAAAATAATTTAGAGTACCGTTTCTATGGTAACGCAACGTTCAATTATAAAACGGTTTTCACAGGATGAATTCTGAGTTTATAAGCTTTCAAATGATACCTAATTTATGATAACTGTGATATAATAAAAAAGGCGATAAAAAAGATAATATTATATTTTTGAGGATAATATATATATATTATCATTTTTAGAGGATAATATTATATTATAATTTTTTATTGAAAAATACTAGATTATATGTTTTATTATGAACTTTTAGCATAAAAACAGAAGTTTCAATCATTAAAAGTGGGTGCATCGACTTTTTGTGACAAAGGTCAGACCTCCTATTATGATGCAGATTTTTTGAGGTGCACTCTTGTCATAAATTCATCAATTACTCTTCCTACATAATTTGTAACACAAAACAGGGGTAGAATATCTATTTAGAAGTCTTTGACCTTTCCAACGATATATAATTTGTCATAATTAGATTAGGATTTAATAGAAATATAGTGAGGTAAAGTTAGGCGTCCCGGTAGCGGGACGGTGACAGTTAAGGGGTTAAATAAGATTTGAAAAACCTGTATAAACTGAACACCAAAGCACAATATTAACTATTGAGCGGTGGTGACGCGTTCATGAAAAATGTCACAAAGAATCGGCAAAAGAAATGATTATGAATATCGAATATCAAATATAGCAAGGAGACATTTCAATTGTTTATTAATAAACAAGTGTTTTCTTTGTCAGTCAGTGTCGGCTGCAAAGATAAAGTTGACGATGCTGACTCGCGATCTTCACAGTAGTGAATGCGCCAGAGAGAAATGCACATTTCATATGGATTACATAAGCAGAGAGTCTGTTTTCTCTCGTTTTGAATAGTTTTGTTTTAAAGTACACATTTCAAGCTTTCTATATATTTCTCAGATCTTTGAGGCAAGTAGCTTGCGCTAAGTTTCGGTTCATTTATGAGACGAGCTCAGTCCACGCGCCGACACGAAGCTCCTGAGAAGTCCTGATTATATTGCCTGCTATATTTACTGCTTATTTATTAAAGACAATTGGTTGATGAAACATTGATTAAAATTAAGATACAATTAATACAAAACGAAATTCACTTTAAAGAAAGGCTTTCTACAAAAACAAACTTAATGAAGTGGTCAAAATCATGTCTGCCCACTCCATTTGTCTCCCGATTGCGCATCTTATGCTCTTACTCATGCTTTTCACTTTTCATATAGCCTAATCAACATTGATGAAATTAAAAAATAAATGATTTTATTTAAACATAAATATGAAACTAAATCGTTTTCTTTAATGATTAGGCTACAACACGCAGTCTATACAGAGAAATTTAATATCGGAGCGGGATTTGAGCGAACCCCGTCTTACTGTAAGCATGTGGGGGTAGAGGTACGATTTTCGAGCAATCATCGAATATTATTTTGCTTGATATGCCAATCCTTAATATTTGGTGTTTTAAATGCCTGTTTGAGGTCTCTGTGAAAGATTTAAAGCAGTCTTTTAGTGCCGCTTTCAGAGCGGTCAAGTCCGAAGAACTGTTACGTCCATAACATTGTTTCTTTCCTCATAAATGCGAACACGAAAAATTCAATACAATTAATATTTTATGTTCTGTGGAGAGCCAACCCTTCTTCATCCGGTGGGAGTATTACTTTTGGTTTGCGCAGTGTAATTCACAGAATTGATTGCTCTGCTACCAGCCTCTGTCACGTACCATGTGGAGCTTGTGACTATTGCAAGCGCGCAGCTGAGGAGACAGTGTTGCTGTCAAATTTGTCCATGGGGAAAAGTAACGTTGTGCGGAATTGAAAAAGGAACTACGTTTCGTTACCAAATTTTCAGTAGTAACGCGTTACACTACTTTTTACCCGAAAAAGTAGTTACGTTACTGTAACGCGTTACTTTGTAACGCGTTACACACAACACTGGTCACATGTACATATATTTATTCCCACTCATAAGGGTTCCCTGGGGTCTCCCCTGGGACTCATAGTGGATGCTTAGCACGCACGGCGTTGACCAGGTGTTCCCGTAGCGTAAGCTAGCTTACGCAATACGAGAGAACCTCTCGTAAGAGAACGAATCGGTTACCTAACGTAACCTCGGTTCTCTCTAGATGAGGGAACGAGTATTGCGTTCCTGGCCGTGCTTGTGCTACTAGCGTTCTCGCTTCATTCTATGAAAACCAGAGTTTACAGCCTAGGACGCCAGTAATATACTCTCTGACCACGCCCGTTTCGGCGGGCTCTGACGTAATGAGAGCATGTCAGACTCTCATTGGCCGAGAGTTCATTCGCGTCTCCTCATAGGCTTAAGCAGTTCTCTGTGAGCGAACCAATGAGCTGCTAGCTAGCCCGCTCATGGTCTGCTGCAGCTGAACTGCGTTGACAATGGATACAAAATTATAGGATAATTTTTTGGCTTCAATTTCTCAGAAAAGATGAATCTTTCCCGTAGCGTAAGCTAGCTTACGCAATACTCGTTCCCTCATCTAGAGAACCGAGGTTACGTTAGGTAACCGAATCGTTTTTATTAATAAAAACAGGCATTATATGAGTATCAGATGTAGACCGACATATAATCTCCTCGGTTTTACTCGTATTAATGACAAGAGCATTATTCACACACCACTCTATCAATTTAGTCACACTCTGTTGATGAAGCCCAAGACTGTCCAAATCATTCAACACAGATATTAAAACAGTGTCATCAATATCACTTTGTAACGTGAACTAAATGCAATTAGCATTAAAGCATCAACATTGGCTTGATTGTAGCTCATTGTCATTTGCTCTTGCTGCGATCTCTTGTGAGTGACAGGTTGTCGACCACTCCTGCGCCAGTAAACACGTCATCAGTGAAGAGATGTTGTTGCAAGAGGGAGAGGAAGTTACTTTTATTAAAGATTATAAGGGCACATTGAATTGAATTGATATTGATAAAAAAATTATAATTAATACTGCATTATTCCAACAAACAAACAAAAAAGTCCATTTTGATTTCATCATCATCATCATCATCATCATCATCATCGGTCGGGTCCCCTGGTATGGAGCTCGACAATATGTTTCCACAATTCTTTATTCTTGGCGATGCTGATGATCACTTTTGTTTCCTCTTCCCTTTCGACATGGGTGAGTGACTGACTGCTCTTCGCTGCGGGGAGATTTCATAGTGACTTTAGTGCTAGGAAAACCTATGCATCTTCTGGCTTTGCAACCCAACCAAATCCCAGCAACAGACTTCACCATGTTTGATCATTCGCAGAGTCTCTAGTGGGGAGTCACTGTGTGCTGGAGTGCTAGTCCGTGAGTGTATATACTTTTGGGGTATCTGCACAAATTCATTAGTCAGTGCAAGAATTCAGGCAGTGCTGTAAACCAGTAGTTATGTGATCATTACTGGGTCCAAAAGACACACACCAAGGCTCAGTGTGAGTGGTTTAATAAAACTTTGCTTAGCAGTCAATATCTCTCTCACATACTAAGAAACACAGAGCCAACTATCTGCTTCAGGTCTTATTATTCATGTCCATAGGGATGATTCTTCTGGGCCCAGCTCCTCATTGGGGGAGAAAGGCATAACAATTGGTAGATTGTTCTTTGGATAGTTTCATGTATCAATAAACATTTCTGCGCTTCCACCAATGTAGAGCAGCTACAACTGCCACTGCAACGAAAGCCATGGTGGCATTACCAGTAATGTGTTTTTGCCTTGAAAAATTGTTGAAAAGATGTCCGAAAGACATCACAACATCTGTTATTTACTCAAATGGGTAAAGGCTAGGGTTGTAGTTGTCTAGGTCCCTGGGTCAAGTTGTATGAGACAGGCATAAGCCCTGGAATTAGACATTCAAGGTTTAAGAATAATCCTGGGCTAAAATGCATGTTTGAGCTGTTTTAACTGAAAGCAACTTGCACAGACATAAAAATGTCAGTGCCATTGTTTTGTCTCAAGATGCACACCTATGTTTTTTCACTGGTACATTTATTAAAGCAACTTAATTGTCCTAATTAAACTAAGGCCTAATCCTTAGACCTGTCTCTGAAACCAGGGCTGCGTTCCAGTCCACTTTTAGACTGGACCTGCCGCCATTTTGAAGTGCGTTCCACTTCGTGAAGTGGACGAGGGAAGTTTATATGGACAGACCCTCGCTCCCTCGAGTTTGACAGAGAGAGCGAGTCTTCTTCATATGTACACTTCAGGCAGCTTATACCACAACGCAACACGATTGCGACATCAACGCATATTGTGTTTAATTTACCCCACCACAAACAACTCAATGATATATTAATTATTTTTTTTTTAAAAAGCAAAGGTTCCGCCAGTAGTGGGCACTCATACAACATAAGCAATGACGTATATCCGAGTGAAGGAGACGGAGGGAAGTTATGACAATTTTGTACTGTAACGCAGCCTAAGCCTTGTTTTGTTTTTTTACCTATTGTTGGGGTGGCAATACTAAATGAACAGGGTTGATTGTATTCTCTTTGCAGGTTGGTAAACCTTTATAGGATCTGCTTGGCCAGGTGATCCATTTTCTTAGTACCCTCCACGAACTGACACCCATTAAAAGTAAATGATTATTTGTTTTTGGCATATTCTGAACAGCCTATGAAGAATTCCAGGATGTCTTGCCTGGATGTAGATGAACACTTGAGGTTGTTATTGCTGAACATGAATCTGAACAAACCAACTGCTAGATTCCATCCATCCACTAAAGAGCTATCAAAACAAATATCATTTCTGTTGCGAAAACATACACGGTCTCATAATTCTAACTATTCTGATCTTAAAATGGACTGATCTTAAAGTGTACTGCTATGGCTGCAGTTGCATTACTAGAATCAGGCTTTCTTAAAGGAGGATTTGAGTCATGGGGTTCACACATTTACAGGTACAAAACATGACAAATCGGCTAAAAACCTTGCATTCAAATGTTATATTTGTGCTGTAACAAACACTGAATAAATCGTAGATTAAACAGTTTGATTTCAGGGTCTTGTCAGCTTGCAGGGTTCTGCTTTAGAGAACAAAATCTCCCCCAGTATTTCCAACACCAGTGTTCTACAGCCACGCTGCATCCTGCTAATCCACAGCTCCACAAAGCTTAATTTTGGATTGAACGCGAAAATATTATTTTACTGTTGTGGCCCTGGATTAGCCACAACAGTACACAATTGTGATGTTTCCTTGTGACACACGCATTTCAGGTTATGGACTTTGGCTGTGTTCCACTTACATTTTTTTTATGGTCTTCCCACACTAACTTCTGTTGACTCTGATGTACATATTTGCTTTCATTGAGCAAGAGCCCACTACTGGTGGAAAATGTAATTGATTTTAAATAGAAAATCCCTAAGCTTATTTATTATTTACAAATTTACCTTATGAATTTGTTGTACATGCCATTCTAGAGGAATGCTTGGTCTGTTGGGGAATAATAATACAATGATAAAATAATAATGATAATATATTAACTGTGGCCGTGTAAAACAAAAAGCGATCTTAAGGTAACAGTCGTTCTTTTCTAACATTATCAATCAAAACATAAATCATGCTCGAGTTATTTTCTCGACAGTGGAAAAACTGACAATTCCCCCGCAAAAACTGCAACCTGAATTCATCTCAACCATAAAATGCAATGAGTTTGCGGGGGTTTTTTTTATCTAAAATTGATCAAATTAGACTGAACATAATACATGAAAAGCATATCATGCAACCAGAACAAATAACTACAGGAACATTAAACAGGATGGCTAACTTTAGTTTGATTGATATTGAAACACTTAATAAAACAGTACAAAGCCTCACCTCTTCCACTTGTACACTAGATATTTTACCCACCACTTTTTTTAAATCTGTTCTTCATATTCTAGCACCAGAACTGCTTAACATCATAAATTCATCCTTACAAATGGGCACATTTCCTAAATCTCTGAAGACTGCTGTTATAAAACCACTTCTCAAAAAGAATAACTTACACATCTATATTAAGCAACTACAGGCCGATTTCAAACCTACCATTCATTGGCAAAATCATTGAAAAAATTGTTTTTAATCAATTAACATCCTTTTTAACACTTAACAACTGCCTTGACAATTTTCAGTCAGGTTTCCGGACCCACCATAGCACAGAAACAGCTCTTGCTAAAGTCACAAGTGACATCCGGTTAAATATAGATGCAGGCAAGGCATCCATCTTAGTATTATTGGATCTTAGTGCAGCTTTCGACACTGTAGACCATTATATATTGCTTCATCGACTGGAACATTGGGTTGGCTTCACTGGTGTTGTGATCAGCTGGCTAAAATCGTATCTTAGTGATAGGAGTTTTATTGTTAAAATTGGAAATTGTTCCTCAATACTAACATCTTTGTCCTGTAGAGTTCCCTAGGGCTCAATTTTGGGTCCTCTATTCAATCTTTACATGCTACCACTTGGTAAACTTATAAAGAAAAATTCAATCTCCTACCACAGTTATGCTGATGACACAAATTTATTTACCTCTAATGCCTAATGACTACACCCCCATTGAAACTCTCTGTCAGTGCATTGAAGAAATAGATACTTGGATGTCACAGAACTTTCTCCAGCTTAATAAAAATAAAACTGAGGTTATCGTTTTTGGAAGAAATGAGGAAAAATTTAAAATCTCTGCCCTGCTCGAAAAAAAGGGCTTAATAGCAAAGGAAGTGGTAAGAAACCTTGGTGTCCTAATAGATAATAATCAAATTTTTAATAGTCACATAAAAACAATCACAAAATCAGCATATTTTCATCTTAAAAATATCAATAAACTTACATTTATGTCTAAGGACGACCTTGAAAAGATCTGTAAAGTATTTGGGCCATTGGGGAATATGTATTCAATATTTAGTAATTACAAATTAATAACTATTGATACGGGTTTGACCCAGATAACAATACATGTTAAAAATCACCCGGCAAAGGGGGTTACGTTGCCAATCTGTTATGAACGACTGAATACAATGGATGTATAATCAATTATTCATACAGATCGGCAAGATAGATCAATTTTATTTATCAATAATCAAATCATAACGAATTATAATTCAATATTCATATGCAAATTGTCTAGAATATATAGATTCTCAGGATACTCCTCAATGGAATTAATTAGTATCGAATAATCTGTTTGTCCAGCAAACTGGTCATGGATCTTCATCAATTTCCACAGAGAAATTACCTTTAAGAGACTCGCAGGAAGAGACGATCTTTACGGCCGTAAAAGATAGCTCTCCTGTTTTGTCACAATACTATTTAAAGTATTATACCATTTCAAAGCTTGTAGCTGATCGAAACATTTAAGTGATTTGAAGTATGAGCACAGGCAGAATCAATCAATGAATATATGTATTTAATAAAGGTGATTACGTATACGGTTAATAAACGTTACAAGGAATAAATGTATTTACAAACACAATAAAACATCGAGGAAGGAGAATGCATATAGAAAGAGAGAGAGAGAGAGAGCTGGTGAGTTTGGCAAAATTCATCAGACACAGAACCGTTAAGAGAGAGACAACTAGAGTCAAATCGTACCCTAATTAGGGCAGGCAATCTTAGCAGTATTTAGATCTCGGTAAGAAACGAATACTTGCTGATCATGTTCTCTAGTGTGTGTGTGCGTGTGTTCCGGACCCGGTCAGAGGTCCTTTCCGGCGTGCCCGTGTGGCGGGATGTTCAAATCGTCCGTTGAAGGTGTTGCCAAAGAAATGATTCAAACTAAGTTCATTTCACTCGCCGGTGAGAATGAACAAAGGAGAATACAAAAAGGAAAATAAAACTGAACTAGACAAACAAAGGAAAGATGGGTCATCGCATGAACACGAGGTCCCGATGGACCAAGGAGTCACATGATGAAGGAAGGGAGAGTCCAGAGTATGAGCGAGCGAGAGAGTCAAGCGCGCGTCACATGTTGGAGGAAGAGCAGTCCAGGGTACCAGCCAGAGAGGGAAGACAGGGCAGGAAGAGCGAGTCCAGTTCTCTTTAAAGGAACTGGAGTCCACACCTCTGAGGTGCGAACTGGCCAATGACATTCAACGAAACTCTTGGCGGCAAAATTCTCTTTGTCTTGTCAAAGCTAAATTATGGCCGCATTCACAGGTTTTACGATCAGTCAGAATTTGTTCAGAATCATTTCAAAGATGGTAAAACATAGTAAAATACATTTTATGGCTTGTTCAATTACATAAATGACCTTGTCAGATCACTAGGATTCTGAACATAGGAAGAAAGACATTTAAGGAGAGTTATATTGCAAAGTTACATTAAAAGCATAATTAACTGCCCTTTTAGTTTGTTTTAAACTAACACACACTCATAGATCCCTTCATAGGACCTGGGCAATCGACAAACATAACAACATATCAAATATACCTCAGTAAATGTCTTTAAATGAGGAGAGTAGTAAAAGTTCATATATGTGTGTGTGTTTGTATCTGCGTGCATTGAGCACCCAACAGGGGGGGGTTCTCTGGAATTCCTTTGAAGCTTGGACTACGTGAGTGGGAGAATGTAGGGTTAGTCTCTGGCGAGTGTCGCAGGGTCGTAAAAGTGTTAGGAGCAGACTTGTTGGCACCAAAGTCCAGTAATTTTCATTAATCCTAAAAACTTTGGGTTTTAGGAAGAATGTGCTTTATTTGCGTTCAGGACAGAGTCATGGATTTACCCCAGATACCTTACAGTCCCCCTTTTCGTCCGATGACGTCCCTTTGCAGCATGTGCTTGGTGAACTGCAGTGGTCTGGGGCACCGGTTGTCTGTTTGTTCAGACGCCTTGCGTGGGTGGTTGGAGGGGTATGAGAGGTGATTTCTCATAGTGGGCATTGAATTGTCATTGGTGAGCTGGAAGGTGCAGGGTAGCGAATTCAAACCTTCATGTGGTGCTGAGGCTGTGTCTTCATGGCTGGCTGCGGGAGTTCCCGTGACCTTGGTGACCTTGAAGTCTGGCTCTGCGGGAGTTCTCGTGACCTCTGTGACCTGACAGTCTGGCACAGGTGACCTGTCTGATGGGAGGGGGAGAGGTTCCTGAACTTGAGCCCAAACTTTCAGCTGTTTGAAGTCCAGTAAAGGCTCAAAGCGATCTAGCAGGTCTTTGCCAATTAGAAGTGGGTAAGTGTCCATTGGTGAGATGTACACCGGGTGGATTAACCACATAGGACCAATTGTCAGGTGAATGAGAGCTACCTGTTCGAGCCGAATGTCGCTCTGGCTGTATGACTGCACAGTCAGCTCACACGTTTGAGATGTGAGAGTTTGATCTTGTCTCTTAGCTTTGAATCTGAGTCTTTCAAAAAGTTCAGCTGAAATCAAAGTGAGGTCTGAGCCCGTGTCGACCAGGGCTTCAAGCCTCACCTCCTTTTCCAGCGTGACAGCAAGGAACAGTTTCCGGGCCACCCCCTTTTCGAATAAGGTCCCCAGAAGTTTTGGCATTGGGGCTGTTGTGGTGATCAATGGGTGGTTAGGGCTGGTCTCGGGTGGTTCGCTGCGGAGGCAGTTAACCAAAACAGCCTTTCCTGGTCCTTTGTGGTGTTGGACCCAGTTGTGGGAAACTGTGATGTCATGCTCAGGAAGTGCAGCTGTCAGCTGAGGTGGCTGGATGATGCTGTCACTTTGTGATGTGACAGCTGGCTCTGTGGCCTGTGGCCGACGAGCAGTGTTCAGGGTGCTTGGTCTTACGCTTAGACACAAGACGTCGGGCTCATCCTTCCTGTGTCCCTTGTGAAGTTTCCTGTGAAGAAGCTCTTTCAGCACCTTCAGGATCTCCGCCGTCTCTGACGGGGCCATACGATTTCTATCTGATGTGGGCTCAGACCTGGGCTCGTCGGTGGCATGTCGAGAGGGGCTCCATGGCCTGTTTTCTGGGCTTGGGGTTCTTGGTGATGGGGGTCGGCTATTTCTGGGTCGCCGGCTGGTTTCCCAGAATCTTTCAGAGCGCTCGCTCTGGTGTCTAAGACACGCACCATCACAGTTGTGCTGCCCTCTGTTGGCCTGGAACGGTTCTGACTCTCTGTGAAAAGGGCTGTGGTGTCGTGGGGCGCCCTCTAGAGGCAGCTCTGAGTAGTGTTCAGAGACAGAGTAGATTGTGTGGTCTTTCAAAGTCTTTTTGGACACAATATTTTGCTTAATGTGAGCTTTGTGGGCCAAGTCTCGTAGCTGTTGGGTAGACATGCTACGGGGACGGGCCAGGATGCCTAAGTGATGACTCACTGTGGGATGCAGATTTCGAAGGAACAAAGTTCTGAAATTGACATCCTCTTCCATATAGGGCTGGTTCCGTGCTCCGAAGTAGGCTTGTCGGAGTCGGCTGTAGTAGGTCTGTGGGGTTTCAAGTCGGGCCTGCTGTAGGTCCAAGGCGGTGAACAACCCTTGGTCTGATTCTGGATCAGAGAATTCACGGATCAAAGCTTGTTGCAGCTGCTGGTAGTCCGTTTTGATAGTCTCTGTTTGACGGTCAAGGAAGCTGCGCACATCACGACTGGACGTAATTCTTAGCAGGTACAATCTGTCCCAAGCGGTCGCGTTGGTGACAGTTTGTAAGTGAAAGTCAATGTCTTGCAGGTAGGCATGCACGTCGTGGCCTCCTGCAGGGTTCGGAGTGAACGTAGGGATGTGTCTGGCCAGCTTGTCAAGTTCTTTGGGGGCTGTGCCGTGGTTAGGGGCAGGGGTTCTCTTGAAGGCCCCTCTCCTTGCTGCTGGCGGGGGTTCTTGTGCGCTGGCTAGTGGTGTCTTGAACGGTGGACTTTCGCCCCCCTTTTCAGCTCTTAGCTCTTGGCTGAAAGATGCGGACCGGCTGGTCAGGGGAAACTGTGTGGTGTGTGTTTCCCCTTCCCGGTCACTCTGCAGTCTATACGAGTGTTTCAGCTCTGTGCGGACAATGTAAAGTTCCTTTTCGAGATTGTGTCTCTGCTGAACAAGCTCGTGGATTTTAGCTTGGGCCGCTTGCAAGTGTTTTTTGCAGGCCTTGGCTTTAGTGTCTCTTTCTTTTAGTTCAGTCTCTGCTCTTGCAAGGAGAGCTTCACCATGTCGGAGTTTCTTGTCGAGTTCCTCTCTGCTTTCTTTCTCCGACTGCTCTCTTTGGTCTGTGTCCAGACGAAGATCAGACAGGGCTTTTTGGAGTTTTTCCACTTTTTCTTGTAGCTCTGGGTCTGTTGCATCCTTTTTCCCGCGCTGGTCGTGGGTCTCAAGGAGTAGCTGGTCCAGACGAGACTGAGCGTGGGTTTGGTTCCTCCGGGCCTCCTCCACTTAAAGCTTTAGCGTTGCGGCTTCCTGCTCCAGGTTGATGCCGTGTCTTTCGCTGAGCCGTGCCTGGTTGACAAGTGTGTGAGCGAGATGTCCAACGATTTTGGCCCAGTCTTTGTATTGGTAGCTCTGGGTTGGATCGTGTTCCATCAGCTTGTCCAAGTCGACGTCCAGCTGCTCTTGGCTCAGGGGCTCTGAGTCACCAGCTTCCTCGGGCAGGAAGGTAGCCGTCATGGCTGTCAGCCATGTGTCGAGGTTGTCCCAGTGGGCTGCGGGACTGGAGGCACGGGACATACTGGCTCACTGTGGGCGAGAGAAACACAGCACACACACAAAGAGACCAAGGCAAGTTCGTTCTACCGTTAACAAATTATGCTAATACGGGCTATGCCGTCTATGATAATTTTGGCTAACTGATGCAGACAGTTAGATTGGGACAATTTGCGTAGGTCAGCGCAGGGCCTAAATAAAGATTTTGACAGGGCGGCAGCCTAGGGAGTCACGTGGTGACGCTAGCTGCTCAGTGGTCGATCTGTTATTTAGCTGTCCTTCGTGTCTCTCATAGGCTCTGTTTCTAGGTGAACTGAAAGAAACAAATCACAACAGAACGGAAAAATAGCGAGATAGAAAAGATTGCAGTAAAATGAAACAAAACAAATTAATAGGTCTGTAATGAAATGGGAGATATACTAACACAGAGAGTGTTGCAGGGGATAACGAGGCCTGAGCCTGCTATCCAGATGGGTTTTACCTTATTTAGTTTGCCTGGGTGACTTGCGGTCACTCTGGTTGGAGCCAGCGTCGTGGTTAATCCTTCCGTCGTCCCCACACTCAACCGCCGTGTCCCCGGGCCTCTCTGTTCATCTGTACCAAGGTGCGTTTCTCTCAAACAATCTGCGACTTTGGAGTGCCAGATTGCTGATGACACAGTTCATGTGTCGCACCAAATGGAAAGAGACAGAAAAGTCCGAGACTCACTCACGGTCCGCGTCGGTAACGCCGGTCAGACAAACCAGCTTGCCGGAAACCAACCAGAGATGCCTGTCGAATCACCACAGTGCCCTAGGGAATTCTATGTACAAATACAGAACAGGATTTAGCAAGTGAAACTTAAAGTGAATTAAGGCTTTCTTGTTTATCCAAATTGAGTAATTATGTGTGTAGAAATAAAGGCAAAGGCTTTACTAAATAATAATAAACAAAAGGAAATTATGATAATGTTGGTAATTATCAAAATGACCTAACCCAAAAGAGAAAATAGAGAATAAGGAAAGCCAGATGAAACACGGAGGAAGCAGGCTGTCGTAGCGTGTTTGTGCCACAAGGGTACGTACTTCCTCAGTGGTGGCCCACCTGACTTGAATGGACAAACTTAATTCAAATCAAATTCAACGAAGGTTAAATCAAATTTAAATAAGCATGTAAGAAAAATTAAAAGGAAAATCAGAATAATATCCGATAATCACCAATGATAGCAATGAAGTATCATTAATAATTATGAAATAATCAAGAGAGAAAGGTAGAACTAAAGAGCAGGCTGAACGCAGGAGGAGGTGTACCGTAGTAGTGGGTTTTCGCCACAAGGGGACGCACTTCCTCTCTGTCGTTAACCTGGTTGAATCAGCCACCTTAATTTAAATTTAAATTCAAAGTTGTTTGAACCAAATTCAAATAAGCGTGTAAAGGAAGTTCAAGATCAGAATTATATCTGATAATAGATCAGATGGCTGAATAGACAAACTTAATTTAAATTAAAATTTAAACTTGTTAAACTCAATTTAAATAAGCGTGTACCGAAAGTTGAAGATCAGAATTATCTCTGATAATAATCAAGATTACTGCAAGGTATGATTAATAATTATGAAATAATCCAAAGAGAGAAGTAGCAATAAGTGATTCAAAACAGAATTGAAAAGAGAGAGTGAAGAGACTCGACAGCTGCGAACCGACTTAGCAGGAGACGGCCATTGGATGGCTTACTTCCCTCTAAGTGGGTCAAACAGTGGCTGAGTCTGAGGCTGAGACTCCGCTTTAAATTTTAATCCAAATCTTGTTTGAATCAAACTCAAGCCAAGTACAAACATTCAGAGGCAGGAGAACTATCTAACGTTCAACAATATTAACACAAGCAAAGATTTTCAATGCGAATATGTATTGAAAGTTAGACTGCAAAGTTCATAATCACAGGGAAAATGAAAAAAAAAACAAGAGAGAATTTGAGAGAGTGACCTGTTTGCGAATGCCCACACGATGGCGCAATTTTCGTTCGCGCAGAATGATGTCACGGAGCGGAAGTAACCTGAGACTGTACTGGAAGGCTGCCCTCCAGTGTTTGTCAGCGGAACTACAACCACTCGGCTTTAAATGTGATTCAGATCTAAGGGCACGCCCCGTTTTTGCATAGATCACAAACATAAAATTTAATCTCGGCGGATTTTTGGTGCTATATTTCACAAAAAGTGTGTGGCAGTATTTCTTCGCTGCACTACACGTAAATTGTGGACAACAGGAATTAGGCATCTGTTTTTCGGATCCAAATAACATTTATCAAATAGCATTTATGATGAAAAATGTTTTCAGTGTTGGATTTTTCCGGTGCTATGTTTTACAAGCACATCTAGCAGGATTCGTCGCTGCGTTGTGCGAGAGAAAACAGGAATTATTCATCTGTTTTTCGACTCCCATAACATATATCAAATAGCACCTATGATTAAATATGCTTTAGGTTTTTACAATTGAGTAGCTACGTCAATGCTTAACCAGGAGTTTATCGTTAATCTAACGATTATAAGGCCTTTTTAAGAATAGTGAAAGAGCATCGTTTCACTAAATCTTGTCTTCACCCTGTTAGAAGAATCTCGTTCGGACAGGGGAGTTTTTAATATTAAAATGTAGCGCGTCTTTACAGAGGCAATTTTAATATTATTAATATAACTGCAGTTTAATTTAGCAATTAACAGTGACTAAAATGTTAAGACATATTTAGCAGCTGTTAATGTGCTTACCTGAATTCGGCTTTGTGCCTTTACTCAGTTTAGTCAGTGAGTTCGCGCTGCGCGCTTTGGCTCACAATTCGAAACGCGCATACAATACTAAATAACAATATACACATAGATTGAAACTGAATTGCTCATAAACAAATTTAAAATGTGCCCGCATTCTCCACCAAACTGTAAAGTATTTGGGCCATTGGGGAATATGTATTCAATATTTAGTAATTACAAATTAATAACTATTGATACGGGTTTGACCCAGATAACAATACATGTTAAAAATCACCCGGCAAAGGGGGTTACGTTGCCAATCTGTTATGAACGACTGAATACAATGGATGTATAATCAATTATTCATACAGATCGGCAAGATAGATCAATTTTATTTATCAATAATCAAATCATAACGAATTATAATTCAATATTCATATGCAAATTGTCTAGAATTTATAGATTCTCAGGATACTCCTCACTGGAATTAATTAGTATCGAATAATCTGTTTGTCCAGCAAACTGGTCATGGATCTTCATCAATTTCCACAGAGAAATTACCTTTAAGAGACTCGCAGGAAGAGATATCTTTACGGCCGTAAAAGATAGCTCTCCTGTTTTGTCACAATACTATTTAAAGTATTATACCATTTCAAAGCTTGTAGCTGATCGAAACATTTAAGTGATTTGAAGTATGAGCACAGGCAGAATCAATCAATGAATATATGTATTTAATAAAGGTGATTACGTATACGGTTAATAAACGTTACAAGGAATAAATGTATTTACAAACACAATAAAACATCGAGGAAGGAGAATGCATATAGAAAGAGAGAGAGAGAGAGAGAGCTGGTGAGTTTGGCAAAATTCATCAGACACAGAACCGTTAAGAGAGAGACAACTAGAGTCAAATCGTACCCTAATTAGGGCAGGCAATCTTAGCAGTATTTAGATCTCGGTAAGAAACGAATACTTGCTGATCATGTTCTCTCGTGTGTGTGTGCGTGTGTTCCGGACCCGGTCAGAGGTCCTTTCCGGCGCGCCCGTGTGGCGGGATGTTCAAATCGTCCGTTGAAGGTGTTGCCAAAGAAATGATTCAAACTAAGTTCATTTCACTCGCCGGTGAGAATGAACAAAGGAGAATACAAAAAGGAAAATAAAACTGAACTAGACAAACAAAGGAAAGATGGGTCATCGCATGAACACGAGGTCCCGATGGACCAAGGAGTCACATGATGAAGGAAGGGAGAGTCCAGAGTATGAGCGAGCGAGAGAGTCAAGCGCGCGTCACATGTTGGAGGAAGAGCAGTCCAGGGTACCAGCCAGAGAGGGAAGACAGGGCAGGAAGAGCGAGTCCAGTTCTCTTTAAAGGAACTGGAGTCCACACCTCTGAGGTGCGAACTGGCCAATGACATTCAACGAAACTCTTGGCGGCAAAATTCTCTTTGTCTTGTCAAAGCTAAATTATGGCCGCATTCACAGGTTTTACGATCAGTCAGAATTTGTTCAGAATCATTTCAAAGATGGTAAAACATAGTAAAATACATTTTATGGCTTGTTCAATTACATAAATGACCTTGTCAGATCACTAGGATTCTGAACATAGGAAGAAAGACATTTAAGGAGAGTTATATTGCAAAGTTACATTAAAAGCATAATTAACTGCCCTTTTAGTTTGTTTTAAACTAACACACACTCATAGATCCCTTCATAGGACCTGGGCAATCGACAAACATAACAACATATCAAATATACCTCAGTAAATGTCTTTAAATGAGGAGAGTAGTAAAAGTTCATATATGTGTGTGTGTTTGTATCTGCGTGCATTGAGCACCCAACAGGGGGGGGGGTTCTCTGGAATTCCTTTGAAGCTTGGACTACGTGAGTGGGAGAATGTAGGGTTAGTCTCTGGCGAGTGTCGCAGGGTCGTAAAAGTGTTAGGAGCAGACTTGTTGGCACCAAAGTCCAGTAATTTTCATTAATCCTAAAAACTTTGGGTTTTAGGAAGAATGTGCTTTATTTGCGTTCAGGACAGAGTCATGGATTTACCCCAGATACCTTACAGATCATACATGCTTTTATTTCTAGTAGGATTGATTATTGTAATGTGCTTTTAACAGGACTCCCCCAAAAGACTTTAAAACCGCTCCAAATGGTACAGAATAGTGTAGCCAGGATCCTTACAAAAACTAAAAGAATAGATCATATTACTCCAGTTTTAAAGTCCTTACACTGGCTCCCAATTAGACATAGGATTAATTTTAAGGCACTTTTACTAGTTTTTAAGTCAATAAAGGGGATGGGAGCTAAATACCTTCATGATATGTTTCAACAGCATACTCAACCAAGACCCCTTAGATCACAGCATAAACAGCTTCTACTAAAACCTATAGTTAGAACAAAACAAGGGGAAGCTGCTTTTAAATACTTTGGCGTCCATCTCTGGAATCAGCTTCCAGAAAACATTAAAAACGCTCCAACTATCACAATTTTTAAAAATAGATTAAAGACCAAGCTTTTTTCAGATGCTTTTTTTTTTATAATGCGTAATAAATATATATATATTTATTTATTTATTATTTTCATTTTTGTATATTTTTGTGTATTAATCTCTTTGTTGGCGTTTTACATATATAGAATTTTATTTTTTTATACTATACTGTGTGAAGCGCATTGTATTGCTGCTGTGTATGAAATGCACTGTACAAATAAAATTCCCTTGCCTTGCCTAAGGTAGCTACAAGCATCATACCATTAAATCTCCAAGTGGAACACAGTCTTGGTGAAGAAAGAATGCCTGGTCCAAATACTGTTGTACCACCACTGCATCTTTGGGAGCATATCAGAAGCATTTATCTAGTCTAGCAACTGGAGAACAAGTTTTGGCACTAGAAATAGCCAAGGTGGTATTCTTTAATAAAGTCAATGTCTTTTAAATTAGTTGAAATTACGTTTTTATATATATATATATATATATATATATATATATATATATATATATATATATATCTTACAATTAAGTAAACTTTCTCAACAAACAAAACAAAACAAACAAACAAGAACTTTCTTTTCTTTTTTAGCCCAAGCTTTAATGATCAGCATTTGGTAGGTTGCACTTTTTGCATTTGATTTCTTGACATGAAATGGGGGGAATAAGAGTATGAAAAATAAATGTGCCATGAACGTAAGCAGCCATGTGTTCTGTCACTTTCTATTGGACATTTGAATAGGTGAACCAAAATAAAAATCCTTCTCCATTCTTCAGCCACACTAAAATCAACACTTTTGTGTTAAAAGTGAAACCAATACTCTTGTATCTGCTCTCAAAAATGTCTGTCCAATCAGTAACAAACTACACAGTAACAATTAACTTATTTCAGGAGTGAGGCTTACTTACTGAAAAGACTGCATCAAAATGGTGAGAGCACATGATGCAGCACTCAAACCAGATGGATCCAAGGTAGAAATCACACATGAGATCAGACTGCACAGCCTACACTATAAAACTTTTACAAGAGATACAAAACCAGTGTTCACCCTTGTTTAAGCTGCCACCACTGTGAAGTTCGGCAGCAGTACACATAAGGGTTAACATCCTAGCTCATTTCTTAAGCCTTGCATTGTTTCACACCTATATAGCAGGTATGCAAAAGACAATCATCCTCTTACACACTCAAACTATATTTACATATACATCTTTATCTCTGCCAGTCTTTTCCACCTCTCTCTCTCAAAAAAATAAAAATAAAAATGTGTGTAAGGTCCACATGCCACTGTCCTATGTTGTTGTTCTTCTTCAGAGTTTAGTCTGTATCTCAGTCGTCAGTTGTCTCCAGAACACTCTGACTCAGAGCCAAGTCCCAGTAGTGTTCGGTGCCATGCTTCTTAAAATGTTCCCTAGCCATGTTTTCCGTTGGACACTGCTTAAACTTAACCTCCCCGTAGCTACGTTCCTTGGCTGTACCCTGAGGAATAAAATGTATATATTTAAGTACACAAAGGATTAATAAGAAAAAGGAAAGAAAAAACGTAACATTTATTTTGAATTACTTCATATCACAATGTCTACAGCAGTAAAAACCATGAAATGGTTAAGAACATTATTGATCATTATTTTGCCATTTATTGCTGTAAAGCTGATTTGAAACGATCTATATTGTATGAAGCGTTATATAAAAAAAGGTAATTTGACCTGAGGAAAACACCATTTGTAATAGAAATAATCTATTTTTGCTGAGTAATGATAGTAATGCATAATTTTCGGTAAATGTTCCATTTAATGACATATGAAACGGGTGTGCATTTACCTCCCAAACCAAGGTGCATTTATTATTTTTCCTGGAACCCTCATCATCTGAATCTTGAGGTTCTAAAATAAAAGAAAAAGAAAAAGCATGGAAGGTCAAAGGTCAGCTCCAAATCACAGCTCATAAAAGGCGGATCATAAATGTTTAGTCTTCAGCCACTCCTATTTCCCCTTACCATCTCTCTTGGAATTCGGCTCATCCCATTTAATCCTACTCAGCATCAGTCGTTTAAACTTCTTCTGTGACTTGGGTCCTACAGGGAGGAAGGAGTCAATTAAAGATAAATAATGATCCTGAAAAAAATATTTAAAAAAAAAA
Source organism: Rhinichthys klamathensis goyatoka (assembly GCF_029890125.1). Classification (NCBI taxonomy): domain Eukaryota; kingdom Metazoa; phylum Chordata; class Actinopteri; order Cypriniformes; family Leuciscidae; genus Rhinichthys; species Rhinichthys klamathensis. Next base: position 3,449,388 of record NW_026606559.1, read on the forward strand.
CACATCTGTGAAGATAATCTATAGAGAATCCCATATCACATTCACCAACCTCCCTCCACTACTACGATGTTGAGGTCTCTGTGCAGTACTACAGTGCCAGTAAGGTACAGTTGGTTTGCATTGGCCTCCACCTTAAACTTCTTGGCTGGGTTATACAGATTTCGGATTCTGCAGGCAAATCAGATAAATCACTTGAGTAAACAATAGGATATAAACTGGCCACGCTATATGTATGTTGTTGTGTGCAAGCAGCAAGAACAATGCAATTAAAAGTTGACTTAAAGCTGAAATCATTAGAGCAAACAGAAAGAATCTATATTGAATGTGACGAAACAGAACAAATTTGGACTGTGATATAATAGGCCTTAGTCAAGTAGCACCATATTAAATTTTTTTGGCAAGAATGAAAACGAGGGGGGGGGTATGGGGGGGATCACGTGACCCATTGACAGAAATGGCAGCTTGAGGCTCAGCACGGCACGGTTCGCTTTAGCTCGGTTTGCTTTTCCACTGCAGTTAGTACCGCTTCAAAGTGAGTGAGATTATAGTCTGACCGTTATAGTTTATCCGCTCCTCTTGACCTCATTTTCAAGTCTTCGTCGTCGGTTAGGAACCTGGGTGTGCTCTTTGATACCAATCTTTCATTTGAAAGTCACGTGTCTAGTATCTGTAAAACTGCATTTTTCCATCTTAAAAATATATCTAAATTACGCCATATGCTCTCATTAACAAATGCAGAACAATTAGTTCATGCGTTCATGACATCAAGACTAGATTATTGTAATGCTCTACTGGGTGGTTGCCCTGCACGCTTAATAAACAAACTACAGCTAGTTCAAAATGCAGCAGCTCGAGTTCTTACCAGAACCAGGAAATATGACCATATTAGCCCGGTTCTGTCAACACTGCATTGGCTCCCTATTAAACATCGTATACATTTTTAAATATTGTTGATTACTTAAAAAGCACTAAATGGTTTAGCTCCGCAGTGCTTGAGCGAGCTTTTAACGCATTATAGTCCTTCACGTCTATTGCGATCTCAAAATTCCGGCCAGTTGATAATACCTAGAATATCAAAATCGACTGCTGGCGGTAGATCCTTTTCCTATTTAGCACCAAAACTTTGGAAAAGTCTTCCTACCATTGTCCGGGAAGCAGACACACTCTGTCAGTTCAAAGCTAGACTAAAAACACATCTCTTTGACCTAGCATACACATAATACATTATAGACTTCTATAATTCAATGTTAGGCTGCATAGATTAGGTCAGCCGGAACCAGGAACACTTCCCTTAAATCCAGATGTACTCGTTACATCATAAGAAGAATGGCATCTACGCTAATTTTAGTGTCTTTGTTTATCCCGAGGTTTTCCCGCAGCCTGCCGGAATCCAGGCCGTATCCAGATCTGACAAAGGAGCTTCGCCTGGACCCGATGACAATGCAGTGCTGAAGTGTCAACTAGCCTCTCCCTATGGAGGATCCCTTTCCCACTCTACAGATAAAGCGTTGTTGAAAATCCGGTTCGCATACCCCGAAGGGATAAAATAAAACAAAATTCTTTATCTAATGTATAGGCAAGACAAGTAGTTTGTTTAGGCATGGTTTGTAGGGAAATTACAAACCTGCGCACATATATTCAAACGAATATAACTATAGAATCAATTCTTAATGCGCATGTGAACGCCGTCAGGTCACAGGTTCGCGTTTAAAGTCTGATTAGAGAGAACGCCGTCGTCTTAGTGGCCCCTAATTTGATAACAAATGATAATTTTGCTGGAAGTGAATCAATCAAAACTAACTTTAGCTGAAAATAACATTATTCAAAAATCGCTATAAAGCCAAAACAATCTCTGTTACCGTAAATTGTATGTTTATCTCTGAAAAGCTGCTTTGAAACAATCTACATTGTTAAAAGCGCTATATAAATGAAGATGACTTGACTCCTCGGCAACCAACGAGAGGAACGTCTACACTTCGTCCACTGACCACGATTCAGCCATTTCTTTTTTGGAAGTTTTCTTTCTTTCTTTTTTCTTCAAGCAAGTCAAGCAAGTAGTTTTAAAACAGGTGCTACAGCGGTGGCTGTATTTAAATCTAGCGGGTTTGATGTCTCGCAAATACAATGCGCTGGTAGTGACGATTCTGTCTGACCAATCAGTGATCTGCAGTGTGTTCACATCACATTTTAGTATCGGCACAGTACGCTTGGAACTAGGGATGCACCGATACCACTTTTTTCAGAATCGATCCGATCCGATACCAAAAATTCTGAGTATCGACCGATCCCCGATACCGATCCGATACCAGCGCAGTTTTTTTGTGTGTTGAACTGATAATCACTCTTTTGTGTATTAAACACAATCTACTTAATATAGACAACTTCATTATAAAGAAAAACAAATCAAAATATATGATCATAATCTATGACAAAAATGCTATTATAAACTAGATTAGTGGATAATTCAGCAGTAAAATGTAATCTATAAAAATCAAGAGTTCACAGTATACTTGTATAAAATCTGAACATTTAGTGAAAAAAACATTTAGTGGGGAACAAATAAGAGACAATAAGTGTAACACTAAATCTGGTAAAACGTTACACATTGCTCTTTGTATTGTTGTAAAATATATTCATGAAAAACAAGATAACAAAAATCAAAAAGATAAATTATTTTAGATATAGCCTAAAATTGAGACATGTTTTAAATGTATAAAACAGTTGTTTAATGAGGCAGGAACATATGATAGATAGGACAGAACAAGAAAGGCTATTAATAATCTTTCATTGCGTCACTGTATTATGATATGAAAGGCTCCAATACATTGCGGCACACAGCGCTTATGCGCATCCCGAGCGCAGAATGATGCGCTTGAAGCAACACAGAGTCACAGCGTGCGTCGAGTCCGCATTGAAAAGTTCAAAGCACAAAGGAAATACATATCGATGCGTAGTGTATTATACAGTATCTATCTATGCAATCGTTTATTGAGCCTTTTCTTTTAATAGTTTTAAATTTCAGTTAGCCTACTGTGCGCGTGAAGAACAATTATAGTGCTCTACTGTACTCCATTGTTGTGATCTAAGAGACACCTGACCCGGTAGAAAGTAACATGATTAAGTTACAGCAATAAAGTCCAGCAAGTAGGGCTGCAACAACTAATCGATAAAATCGATTATGAAAATCGTTGTCAACGAATGTCATTATCGATTAGTTGGTCTGCTTACGTCACGGGGAGCGTTTACTGGTGATTGGTTGAAACAGGCCAATCAGGATGCTCTCTGTCTTACATGCGCTTCATGAGGCACACACGCAAGGTCTCTCTCCCTCCGTTGCTCTGCCGCGCGCTCGCGCTACACGGTTTGGAGCACAGTCTCTTCTGTCTCGCATGCGCGCTCTTGCTTGCGTGCTCAAATCCCGGGAGTTTGAACTAATTTGCGAGCCGCTATCAATATGCGGGTGACTTCCAGAACTTCCGGGAGACTTGGGATGTCTGTATTTTGCGTCTCGAGCATCAGGCTGCGCAATCAGTTCGCTCGCAACATAAGTGATGGATTAAAATAGTGCTACCGCAGAAATATTAAATTAAAACGGTCTTTACAAAGCGAAGCACTAAATATAAAGGCAGTTAATAACAGCAGCAGTAAATTATTGTTTTTTAGTCATTGTACTCAGTGGTTTTCAGCGAATGTTTGTGCACTAATGCATCATTTTTCCTGTCTTTTTAATCAAGCCTGTTAGCTTGCTGCGTACCTCCACTCCGCTCTCTTTATATAGCATTTGTCTACTATTAAGTTTTAATTGTTTTTCAAACGCGATCTACTGCGGCTCTATGTTCACACGCTTGTTTTCAGTCTTTCTATATTTATTCTTACAAATTATCCTTATAATTCAATTAATTTTAAATAAAAATTAAATGAATTATATATTTGAGATGTTTTTAGTTTATATCTTCACATCTGAACAACATGTCTGTAAATTTGTTTTAACAAAAATTGTGTTAAAACAATATGTTGGATATAAATGTTTGTTTTTTTACATTAATCATGGTTGTCAACTTGCCATCAGCAATTATCATTAAAAACAATGCAAATATTGATATTTGTAAAACTCAATGTGTGGCTTTTGCACTTTTTAAAGTACACTTTTACACATAAATATGCTAATTTAGGGTTTTAGGTAACACTTTATTTTACGGTGTCCTTGTTACATATGTTACATGTACTTACTGTAGTAATAACAGTAAATTATGCATAATTACATGCAACTAACCCTCAACCTAATCCTACCCTATTCCTATAGTAAGTACATGTAGTTACTTAATATTACTCTGTACTTAAATATATAATTACACTGTAACAAGGACACCTTAAAATAAAGTGTAACCGGGTTTTATTTAGTCATAATAAACAAAAAATCGAATTGAATTTTTTCTCCAATTAATCGAAAAAATAATCGTCCGATTAATCGATTATCAAAATAATCGTTAGTTGCAGCCCTACCAGCAAGATAAAATTGTTTTATGCGAAACCATAGACCTTTATCTACAGATCAAGTATAATAATAGTAACATTGAATCATCTTGTTCTCGTGTTGACTGTAGTAACCGAACGCGACGCGCTGTTTGAATGCTGAATGAAGAATGATTGACAGATTGACGGAGGGAAAAGTTTACGTGATCTTGAATTTAATGACTTAAATATTCATGTCTATCTCACATTATAATATATTATGGCTTCAGAACACTTATAATATAGTGCACGAAAACTTTATGGTGCTTTATAATGTTTTTGTGCCTTTTGTTGGGCTTAACAATAACACTGAATATATACGCACAATATCGGATTTGGATCGGCCTCTTCTGAACGATACCCGATCCGGCAAAAATGTCAGTATCGACCCCGATACCCGATACAAATATCGGATCGGTGCATCCCTACTTGGAACCTCGACAGAGGTGGTACCATTTAAAGCGAGCCGAAGCGTGTTGGCCCTGTTGGCTTCATGCAAACACAGCTATCCAGTGGATTCCTTCCCTTAAAAACAGATCCGTAGAGCTAGAAAGAGTGCATCGCATCTACACTAGTGACGAATGTTTGTCTATCCCTCACAGCCTCATTTTCATCCGTGTTAAATTCAATATCACGTCTAACCTAACTAATGTTTTTAAATGCCAGACTGGACAGTAAAGTAAAAGTAACCAACTAGTGTCCTCCTAAACTACTATCCAGGGTACATCAGACAAAGTTGGTTGAGACGAGAATACCAAGAGTGGGAATATCCAGTTGAAATCTAGTGGCTACTTTGAATAAGCTAAATTACAGAATAGTTTTCAATAGTTTAATATTTTTGGTAGGGGTGTAACGATTCATTCGTTTTCTCGATGCTTCGATTACAAATCCTGACGATGCATATGCATCGATCTTGAAACATGTATTTCGAATCGTGAATCGTTTATTTCGGTCAATATTCGATTTAAAATGCTAAGAATCGAATAATTTGCGATTCTATATCGATTCAGTGCTTTAAAACATATAAACATTAATTAAATGACTACATGCACGAATTAATGAGGCGTTGTGCGGCGTCATTTCGCGTCCTCACAGCTCTCACATACTCGCTGCACTCTTACCATCTTTCACTGGATTTCGCTCGCGCTCGGTCCCATATAGCTCTCATCTACAGATTTTTGAGCAGTCCATGTTTGAGCTCTCCTCGGGACAGCCATTAGTGTTCACGAGAAAGCAAGCCATTGATAAAGCTGCCATATCATTGGGCGGTCACTGCTATGAAACAACGCGTTCATGGCGTGGAAACGTCACCGTTATTTTCTTTAAGTTAAGATACTGAAGTTTTACGGAAATGGGTCATACCCGTCCTGAGCAGTTAAAGTAAAACCCCACTTATTCAAGGGTGCGCATTTATTACATGGAAAGAGAAAACGTATAATAGGTGTCTAAAATGCACACGCTTCCGATTAATCATGAATGATGAATGAAATGTAACTTAATGTCGTTAAACTGAACTGATGAAATAACTACAACATTAATTACACTGAAATAAGAGCGCGTGGTTTATCCATCAATCAGATGCGCATTAAAGTTGCATTCGTAATCGTTAATATAGCACAAGTAGACAGCCGGCGCGTTTTCTTTCAGAATCACAAGGAAAATGTTCAATCGGATAAAGAGAACAGTAGCTATTCCATGAGGAAACGTTAGTTAAGGTTTAGTTGGGAAAGTTCATGGTATTTTTGTCTCACAATGGAGGATGTTTAATGTACCAGGAACACTTTAAGGTTGTGTATCCATTCCTACAAAATACTTAAAGTAACTATACTTTTAAAACCTTTTTAAATCTTGGTTTACATTTTTACAAATGCTAATTTATAGGCTTTGGAAACATTTTTTTATAATAATAGATTCATTAAAAATTAACATGAACTAACGTTAACAATAGACAAAATGTGTTGTTTTTTTTGTTGTTTTTTTTTCACTCTCTGACCCCCGAAGGCAGCTGTATAATTCACACCCTGACTAAGACCCATTGGGGGAAGCATTTAAATAATCCTATGCATATACAAAATTAAGAATCGAATCGAATTAATCGAATCGCATCGAATTTTAATGTGAATCGCATTGAATCGAATCTTTCTGAATTTGCAAAAATCGTTCTTGAATCGAAAACCTATGAATCGTGAATCGAATCGATTCGCTGCCTACCCAAAGATTCACAGCCCTAATTTTTGGCCATTGACTAATTCTCATACAGTTGTATAATTTAAATTTTTTGATGACTACTATTATTCTGAATTGTGGGCTTCTCTATTCGCATTCAGAATGAGCTTTGTGGAGCTGTGGATTAGCAGGATGCAGCGCGGCTGTAGAACACTGGTGTTGGAAACACTGTGGGAGATTTTGTTCTCTAAAGCAGAACCCTCCAAGCTGACAAGACCCTGATTCATTAAACTGTTTAATCAGTGTGTGTTACAGGACAAATATAAAATCTGAATGCAAGATTTTAGCCGATTAGTCATGTTTTGTACCTGTAAACAGCAATGTGAACCCCAAGACTCAAATCCTCCTTAAGTTTCTTCACCTTCTTCTCTTTCCTTTGTTCTGTCGTGAGTTTGCGTGCTGCATTTGCCTCCTCATGGGCCCTGAACATACACAATAAAACATCACTCTATGCAAATCAAACATGAAAGAACAAAAGCCTGTATTTCACATAGTTACAATTTCATTTTTTAAATAATCTAAATCATTTTATAACTTATTTTCCAAAGCCAAGCATGCAAAATGCGCACATTTGGATTCATGCCGGGTGAGAGAAATGCTCAAGTTTGTTTGTATAGCGCATTTAATTTGTTTGTTGTATACTTTCATTCCTGTTCTGAATACACTTAAATTTAAATGATTTGTTGTGGAGTGAGGGGAACTAAAGTACATGTTTATAATGATTGTAAATGTGCCATTTTGACCAGGTGGGGCTTATTTTCTGGAAAATACGGTACTATTGGCTTTGATACCAATCTTTTGTGCTTGTGAAACCACTCACTTCTGCCTCTTGGCCATTTGTGCTCTAACATGAGCCTCCACTTTAGTGGGGTCCTGCACAGCTTCCGTCCCCAAAACCCTCATCAGATTAGAGATCCGCACTGCACACAAACATAAACACATGAAGATTGCATACACAGAGAAAAGTACAGAGTACAGAGCTGTAATCTAGTGGTTACTTTGTAGAAGCTAAAATATACAGGGTTCATACACATTTTTACCAATAAATTCATGACTTGAGGCAATATTCATGACCTAATGTTCCATGAAAGTCTATGCATACATGTAAAATAAGAATAAAAATCCATGTTGAAATTTATCAGTATATCTTAACTAAAATGAATGACTATTAATACTATTTGTTTTAAAAGTAGAATGGCATGTGTGGGGTGAATGTACTGATCCAATATACTGGTTCTCAACTGTTTTGTGTTTACTTAAGACAACCAACGTGGTGTATGGGGATACTCGCCAAGACAAAGTATTTGACTTTGCATTTCCATTTAAGCGCAATAAGCCACAAAAAAGAACTTAATTTGACAGAACTCGAGTTGTTTGTGAGGCGGCTTTATGTGTATGCGTAAACATGGCTGAGAGTGCACAGAACACCGCCTCTCAGAGAGTGCGCAAGTACATAATGGTGTAAAATCGCTTGAATATTTAAATTGGAAAGACTTAAGACATGAAAATGAAAAACTAAAATTGCAGCATGCAGCTCGCTTGTAGTGCTGACACAATGTGCTAAAATGTGAAGCCATTTGTGCGTCAGATAGAGAGAGAGACGACGTGGTACTGCTGAATCACTGACGCTGTTTTAAATGACTGATTTGATAAGATATTCTGAATGTGTGGATTCATTTATTGATCTAACCAACAAGTTATAGTGAATTTCCCGCATAAGAGCGAAACATGTGGGAATGAGTAAATCTATGCGCAATACCCGCGCCGACATTCAGGCCCTAATTAAACATATAGGCTATTCTATACTGAAGAAATTATAAACGCAACACTTTTGTTTTTGCCCCCATTTTTCATGAGCTGAACTCAAAGATCTGAGACTTTTTCTATGTACACAAAAGGCCTATTTCTCTCAAATATAGTTCACAAATCTGTCTAAATCTGTTAGTGAGCACTTCTCCTTTGCCGAGATAATCTATCCACCTCACAGGTGTGGCATATCAAGATTCTGATTTGACAGCATGATTATTGCACAGGTGTGCCTTAGGCTGGCCACAATAAAAGGCCACTCTAAAATGTGCAGTTTTACTGTATTGGGGGGGGGGGTCCGAAAACCAGTCAGTATCTGGTGTGACCACCATTTACCTCACGCAGTGCAACATATCTCCTTCGCATAGAGTTGATCAGGTTGTTGATTGTGGCCTGTGGAATGTTGGACCACTCCCCTTTAATGGCTGTGCGAAGTTACTGGATATTGGCAGGACCTAGAACAAGCTGTTGTATACGCCGATCCAGAGCATCCCAAACATGCTCAATGGGTGACATGTCCGGTGAGTATGCTGGCCATGCAAGAACTGGGATGTTTTCAGCTTGCAGGAATTGTGTACAGATCCTGGCAACATCAGGCTTTGCATTATCATGCTGCAACATGAGGTGATGGTCGTGGTTGAATGGCACAACAATGGGCCTCAGGATCTCGTCACGGTATCTCTGTGCATTCAAAATGCCATCAATAAAATGCACCTGTGTTCGTTGTCCATAACATACGCCTGCCCATTCCATAACCCCACCGCCACCATGGGCCACTCGATCCACAATGTTGACATCAGCAAACCGCTCACCCACACGACGCCATACACGCGGTCTGCCATCTGCCCTGTATAGTGAAAACCGGGATTCATCCGTGAAGAGAACACCTCTCCAAAGTGCCAGACGCCATCAAATGTGAGCATTTGCTCACTCAAGTCGGTTACGACGATGAACTGCAGTCAGGTCGAGAGCCCGATGAGGACGACGAGCATGCAGATGAACTTGCTTGAGACGGTTTCTGACAGTTCGTGCAGAAATTCTTTTGTTATGCAAACCGATTGTTGCAGCAGCTGTCCGGATGGCTGGTCTCAGACAATCTTGGAGGTGAAGATGCTGGATGTGGAGGTCCTGGGCTGGTGTGGTTACACGTGGTCTGCGGTTGTGAGGCCGGTTGGATGTACGGCCAAATTCTCTGAAACACCTTTAGAGATTGCTTATGGTAGAGAAATGAACATTCAATTCACGGGCAACAGCTCTGGTGGACATTCCTGCAGTCAGCATGCCAATTGCACGTTCCCTCAACTTCAACATCTGTGGCATTTTGCTGTGTGATAAAACTGCAGATTTTAGAGTGGCCTTTTATTGTGGCCAGCCTAAGGCACACCTGTGCAATAATCATGCTGTGTCTAATCAGCATCTTGATATGCCACACCTGTGAGGTGGATGGATTATCTCGGCAAAGGAGAAGTGCTCACTAACACAGATTTGTGAACAATACTTGAGATAGGCCTTTTGTGTAGATAGAAAAAATCTTAGATCTTTGAGTTCAGCTCATGAAAAATGGGGGCAAAAACAAAAGTGTTGCGTCTATAATTTTGTTCAGTGTATTAAACAGATTTTTGAGAAACAAATTTCCATGCCTTTTCAAAAACGTATTATTCGAAAACATTTCAGCCTGGAAATTGGCATTTTAAAATTACATGACTTTTCATGACTGTACAAACCCTGAATATAAACCCAAGTGTTTATGAATTATGATGTGAAAAACCTTTAATAGAAAAATAATAGTAATAAGGAATGAGTAGGTGTGCCCAAACCTTTCTGGTTGTTTGACATATTAAACATTTAAACCTGGCTGGTGATGTACCTTTGGGTTCAGGTGGAGGCATAAGACCCAATCGGACCTTTTCCTGCACCTCTTTCTGGCCTTCTCTACGTGTTTGTCTCCTCAACTTCTTTTGTTCTTTCTTAGTCAAATACACACCCAGAGTCACTGGCTTATCTGTATCCACTGAGAGAAGCAAAAAGAGAAAGACAGAAATAGAAACATAAAAGGTTAGACCAAATATCTTGATCAATGGGTCTTTTGAAATTCAACCAGTTTCTGTCTGCAGAAGGTTTTGATGTTTAATGCATGCATGAATACCTGGAGGGGCCATCTGAATAGGGTGTTCAAGTAGGTTGGTGACTCCGTGCATTTCCACCTCATCTAAATTTGTACAAGCAGATCTGAGAAAAAGAACAGATCTTTCACTCAATTATGTTATTAATTATCAAAACGAACTGCATGACTGCCAGATTATATGGAAAAGACAGCCTTAATTCTTCACAATGTCAATACGACTTTGGAAAGGCACAATTTGTATATTTTATAATTGTCAGTAGCAGATTTGAAAGCTATTGACTCTTACAATTCTATATGGGAAGGCAAGATGTAGGAGTCCCACCACTCTATACGAGGAATCTCCCCCTCTCCCATCTCTTTCTTGGGGGCAATAAGAGCAAGTTTAGTGGAGGCCTGTATGCCTGTCTTCTTGGCAGCCTGAGCAATCTCCATCTGTAGCTTCTCCAGCTGAGCCTGAGGTCAGAAGATAATATTATTTCTCATCTATTATTGAGCAACGTTTTTTTTTTAAGTCAAATTTTTTTATCTATGATTTTTTTTAGTCAAAAATAAAGAGGGATGCTGATGCCCACCTTGGTGCGAATACGCTGGGCGATCTTCTCAAAGCGCCCCTGTTCATGGAACCTAAAGCCTTTCTTGGCTCTCTGTGCAGGAGTAAGGGCCACACGTGAGTCGAAGTAAGACGTGGATTCAAGGTCATCGCTGGGTTTTTCCTTTAACTGCTGCCGAAACTGTTCCCTCTTCACCGCTCTGATGTTTGCTAGAGACAGAGGGAAAAAAATAAAAGAGAACATTAGGAAAAATATATTTCAAAACAACAAAATGTGAGATTCATATTTCTGTAGCAGTGTGTGGTACCTTTTAGAGTGGGCATACGATGTGTGAGCTCAACTTCTTTCCCACTGGCATCAACAGTTCGTCCGAGCTCATCCAAAATGAGGGGAGTTGGCTTTGTAATCTCACGAGGCTCCACTTTACTATAAGCAAATATGAGAAAACTTTTTACCTCCTTAACATGAAAACACATTGCAATTTAATAAAAATTTTCCTAGGAAGCATGAAGCCTGTTCCCAATATTAATATGTACAAAAAAGACAGTCATTTCTACATGTTTACAACACTCACGGTGGTGCAATGCCCATGGCATGCAGGTTGGCCAGGGCTACCAGGTTATGTGGCCCTGTGTTGCCCAAAGCACCCAGAATTCCTGGTTTCATGGCCAGTGTGGATTGGATCTTGGCCTGCAGCTCAGCTGCCTTGCGGGCTTTCTCTATAGCGTCATTCATGAAGTTAGCAGCCTGAGAGGGAGCGATGGACTGGGTGGCACCCCCCGCTGGGAGGTTGGAACGTGTAGCACTAGAGTCCGTCTGAGATTGAGCCATTCTGGGCTATAGGAGAAAGAACTAAATTTGGTATCCATTCTTAAAGCTTAGATGACAAAGAACGACAGACAATTAGGGACAAAAAATAACAACATAAGAGATAACAACATTGCTACTCTGTACTAGGGGTGCACGATATATCGACTCAATATCGTTATCGCGATATCACGTTGCCCGATATTATAACGAAAGTCTCGCGATAATTATTCGATATTTTGTTTATGATGCGTCCCGTTCGACATAACATGCACCTCTCGAAAAATACGCGTCACTTGGTAGCGTTGCATTTCCCCCGACTCATTTCCTGGTTCTCCTTCTCCATAAACAACATGAAATCAAGGAGAGGGTTAATCTTTCATGCTACAGTCAGATTTCCCCAAAGTGGTCAGAAAGAACAGGGGAGACTCTATATGACGCTAGAGTCGCTACTCGCTCCAAAGCTAATCGCCGTCACTCTCTCACTTCTCCCTCGCTCTACCACACAGTCCCCACACATAACTTACACACTTGCCGGCTCGACACACACACCAGCGCACAGGTATAGACATCAGGCCACCTGGCCACTTCATGGGTTTTCTCAGATCGGATAGCTATCTGATTCATCAAAACGATTCAATTTACACCTGGTCACATTCCGTAAAACTTCAAATAATAGCCGAGTCCCAAATATACGCCTGTCTCTTTTACACACCCGGTGTGGCTGCAGGTTTGGGTAAATAAAGGCCAGTCTCAAATAGAGGCCGGGTCTGTTTTTTAGTTTCGGGTTGTATTTAATCCTCTAAAACCGTCAGATCGTCCGCCTTTTGGCAGCCGCCAAAGCACATTTTTGTCCCGCCAAAGCCTTTTTTGATCGGTGAGTGATGTAGAAAAGAATGACTCCTGCGCTTGACAGGGCGCGTAACGAGCAGAGAGAGAGAGAGAGAGAGAGAGAGAGAGAGAGAGAGAGAGAGAGAGAGAGAGAGAGAGAGAGAGAGAGAGAGAGAGAGAGAGAGAGAGAGAGAGAGAGAGAGAGAGAGAGAGAGAGAGAGAGAGAGAGAGAGAGAGAGAGAGAGAGAGAGAGAGAGAGAGAGAGAGAGAGAGAGCGCCCCGGACCCCGCGCGCGCACTCTCACGTCTTCAAACACGAGAGCTGTCTTGCTCTCTCTCTCCCTCGCGCGTATTAAAATCAATTGACACGATAGTAAAAGGTCGGAAGACCGCAGTTTCACGTGGAGCATTTGGAGATTTTTAGAGATTAGAGACTCTAGTCCTACACTCAGTGAACAACATCTCAACAACTAAATTATAAAGGCCTGTCTCATATAGACACCTGTCTCAAATACAAGCCGGTGCAGTTCGACGATTTGGGAAAATAAAAGCCCGGGCTATTATTTGAAATTTTACGGTACATGTGTTTTTGCAAAACGGATTTAACTCAATCTTCAATTCCCGCGCTATATGCAGATTTAATGGAGTTCACGTCACCGAAAGCAACAGTTATGAGCTGCATTTTATCAGCTAAAATTTCAACATTAAAGACCGCAATGAGAGAGAGCAGCAACAGCCCTGGTAAGATCATTTCGTTTCTTTACTTTTAATGATGATAATTGTTTGTTAAGCGTCTGCGACTTTCACTTTGATTTGCGATAGTTTGCGGTGCGTTGGCTTGATGAACGATGCCCATCTGCGGTGATGCGTGTTGCAGTTGCGTCGTCGTATCTGACTATAACACGCTCTCATACGTTTATTTAATAGCGTTTTTGGGAGGAGTAAAATTTACATATGTGGTTTCAATAACCAGATGCATTTACACTTGTCCAGTTTCATCTGGAATGCGGCCCAGACCACCTCCTGAAGTGGTGTGAGCGATCGGATTCAAACCCGTCTCGAATGCGTTTCGGAGGGCATTTACACCTGGTCTGTACAACATGTCCTGTTCTGTAGACATGGTTATTATTTATTTATTCATGTTGTACCAGTCCAATATGACTTTCAGTTGAAATCAACTTTGTGTTGTAAGAAAACTTGTTTTATTTGTAATAAATCTATTTTGATGCGTTTTCCCATAACATTTGCAATTTTACATATGTTTAAAAATATCGAAATTAATCTCGATATCGCAATATCAGATTTTTTCAATATTGTGCACCCCTACTCTGTACCAGTTATAACATGACATTTAATATAAACATTGGAGTTTAGGGCTACACTTGATTGTTTTGATTATTGATTAATGTGTCAATTGTCTTCAATAAATCATTAGAGAAAAATAAATGGTTATTAATTAATTGCTGATTGCTGATTTTAAAACAGAAGTTAAAATCACTCAAATTAAACAAAAGGAACACACACTCATTGGAACATAGTAATTATATTTATACCCCTTCACAAAAGTCAGTAACAGTATACAGTAATTAAAGCTGCTGTAGGTAACTTTTGAAAAAATGTATTTGCTAAAACTGTCATTATGTCCTGACAGATAATCTGTGTAAAAATCAAGCTCCTCTGGCTCCTCCTAGTGGTCCTATTGCCATTTGCAAGAAATACACGCTCCCGGTCAGAAACAACCAATCAGAGCCAGGAGGCATGTCTTAGCAGTGTCAATCAAGCTCGTGTACGCGCTGATCACACCCCTCTCTTGCACAGCGCGAGCCGTCGTTCAAACTCAGTATTGCCGGTGTGCTGCAGCTGTGCTTATGACGGAGAAACAACCTAAACTGCCAATTCTCGAGTGACACCTGCTCATCAAACAAAGAGGTAAAAGGAAAAAGACTGATGACGATAAACAAGCGAAAAAGAATGACACAGAGCCCATTGACTCGGTGTCAAAACTCTAGCCGCATAACATGTAGATAAAATGTCAAGCACTCTGCTAAGCAACAATTGAAACCTGCTAATTCACTGGCTTGTCATGTTGCTGAAATAATGTACTAGCACACCTTATCTAGCATTATTTATCGCTAGAATAATTACTTGCATACTGTAACGTTAGTTACCGTTATATTAACGTTATCTTACTAGCTATTTATAACTTATAGAAAGAGTGCAACGTTATAAAGTTACATGTAGGCTATTGGAAAATACATAATGATTTGAGGACCAAGTTTGTAGTCAAAGTATGGGCAGGCCATAGTCAATGTAAAGCATATTATTGACGTTTAGTCCCTATTAGTGAATGTGCCATATCACTTTTTATCCGCTGTTATCGGTGGCCCTGTTTACTAGCCTGCGCGTTCACGACAGGCTCCGCTGTGGAGGACGAGCTGTGGAGGGAGGGCTGTAGTGCAGCAGAGAGCAAGGGGGTGGGACCTGTAAGTTGTGCTTGTTCAAATTTTCAGGCTAAGTCAACGTTTTCTCAAAACTCCCTACTGCAGCTTTAAGTACTTCTAAATCATTTGAAAACTATTAGTAAATTCATATTTTATCAATTGTGGTCTTTACATTAATATATTAATAGGCTACATACAAAAATAGTAAGTTCATTGTGTCAGTTTTTCACTTCTTTTTTTTAAATTAAAGTTCAGCACTAGTTTACTTGGAGTGATTTGTTTGTTTTCATTCAGTATCCATTTCGAAAACTGGTTATTGTCATCTGTAAAATCCACCATCGGTCGACCTCTAATCTAGGGCGTTTTAAAAGAGTGGATCTTGTTAAGTTACATATGGTGGCTAAGCTGGAGCATTCCTGAGCCTCAACCCAGTGAGTGAACGGGACCATGAATGTGACTTTACGAGACTAATGATAAGCACAGACAACAAGATGGCGACATTTATCGGATCGGTGAATCCGATATTACAAAACCGATACCCGATTATGGAAAAACGCTTAAATATTAGACATAAAAGAATAACAGAGTGCACACCACAACTATAGTGGCACAGAAAACCAGTCCTTATTTAATAGCAATTTTGTATTTTCCATGACCTAAAGTGAGGAGTATTTACAAGTCAAGTCATCTTCATTTATATAGCGCTTTTAACAATGTAGATTG
The DNA here is from genome assembly GCF_029890125.1 of Rhinichthys klamathensis goyatoka. Lineage (NCBI taxonomy): Eukaryota > Metazoa > Chordata > Actinopteri > Cypriniformes > Leuciscidae > Rhinichthys > Rhinichthys klamathensis. The sequence continues at coordinate 3,465,409 of NW_026606559.1, forward strand.
TTCCAAATCGGCTTTACAGTGATAATAGGAAATTAAACTAACAGATTGTTTTGGCTTTATGGCTCTAGAATAAAGTTGTTTTCCAGTTAAATAAACATTTACTCCTAATAAACATTAACAGCTCCTTTACTACTGGTTTAAAATACTGTACATCACTTTTATGGTTAATCATTTGTTAATGCACCTTTATCTAACTTGAAATATGAGCTAATTAAACAATAACTATTAAATAATTTAAGTGACGATAAATGAAGAACTCTCTGTTTGTATATAGCCTATTGATGCATTAAAGCCACACTATGTAATTTTTCACCACTAGAGGTTGTTTATTCAAAAAGCTTGATGACGCCTTGATTTCGCGGAATCATGAGAGTTGTTGTCTTGACCTCTACAGCCCGTGGAGAATACGACGGCACTTGGGCAGAAATCAAATTCATGGATGATCGGTAATGTATTAAAGATTTATTAATTTTACAAAAGCCGTTGGTGCGAAATGAGGCCGTTGGAGCAATTGCTAATTGACAAGCACGACACTCGGCTCGAGAGCAGTGGAGCATTTATTATTCCGGAATATTATTTTATTATTCTTCCAGTCATGCGTATGTGGGCTAACGCAGCGCTGTTTTATAATATTAGATACATTTCAGTGTGATGAAAGTTGTTATAATGCTACTCTGGGCGTTCGCTCGGCCGCTACTATACGAGACACTTGTTGCACACTGCAGTGAGCTAGATTGATATTAGGTATGGTAAAACATGGCACTCGCGGTAAATCAAGAAAACGAGATTTAAACAAAAAGACTAACTGTGTTGAGCTGAATAACAATGATTAGGTTTCTGTCGATGAACATATACACAGTTGGTCACCTGTCTAATAAAACAATATATTAAAGCGTCTTTGGTGTTTCAATGGTTTCTACAAAATAAATGTAGGGAAGCGCGGATATGATGGTCCGTGTCCTGGTCAAAACTGCTTATTTCTCTGGATTTAAAGATTATTAGAAACATTTGGGATAATATAAGTACACAAATCAATAAAATATATAAATTGTTCTAGTGGTTTTTGGATATTTTGATGCAAAAAAAAAAAACTTACATAGTGTGCCTTTAAAGTAAAGACTACAGTTTATAAACTATGAATTAACTGTGAACTAATAGCTTGCAAATGATTTATAGGCGCTTTGTTACGGTACACATTTATTAGTTACAGGTAAAATTTTAAACCTACATTTAACTTCTAACAAGAAATATTTTATTGTGGATATATTATATTGTGAAAAACAAATTTACCTGTGATTAATTTATCAACAATCATAAATTAAATAAACAACAAATGCAATGTATTTCTATGATTTCTTAGAGTTCTTTTGAACACACGGGTAGTACAGGGCCGTTACTGTAAACAGGTGTTTGGTATTGTCTATTACCTGTGTAGAAGGGACAGGAGCCACAATACTTAGCTGTTTCTTTCTCTCCTCAATCTGCCGTGTGGCTGCTTCCATCATTTGCTTTATCTGAAAATAGAGCATCACAGATAGTATTTACGCTTGACACAGGCAGTCCATCAAAAATATTAAATTATGAGCAATTATGTAGTGTTCTCTAAAAAAAAAGCTGTGAACTTTCATACTTGTAAGTACTTGGGTAAAACAGATATTGCTTAGTGCTGCACAAGTAATTACATGTTCAAAATATTGTAGTGATCACACTTCATCCCATTACTCATTTCATTAAATTGTCAACATTTTATTGAAGTGATCCTGTATGTGCTCCATCAGATACCTCTGTCTAGTGTCTTCTTTTACTGATGGTGTGTGTTACCTGCATCTTGGTAAGCATGCCAGGACTCTCTGTAGGGGGTCCAGGTAAAACAGCTGGTTCATCCACCTCCTCAAAGCGAGGTACTCTCTTCTTCTTTACCCCTGTATCCACACTGTGTCCATCCTTCACTCCTTCCACCTCATCTCCAAACACTTCCTAAACAAAGGACAGAGAGGAAAAATAAAACAGATGAAAAAGACAAAGACATAGTTAGAGAAAGTTTACGTAACCATAACTTTTACCTTATATTAAGTGTCAGTTTCATAAAACAGTGACTCAAAATTGATTCAGAACAGACTTTATTTCCTTAATAAATGTTCCTTCTTGCTCAGACATGTGAGGCACAGAAAACTCTCTACCTTTAGCTCTCTTTTGCGGTTCTTCTCTCCAGCTCCTTTATTGCCACGGGAGTTTTTGCTTTCCTCAAGAGCTTCAAACAGACGCTCAACAAAGCTGCTTGCTGAATCATCAAGAAACGGCCTTAGCTGGTCTAAAAGAAGAGAGATATCGATCTTTATTAATAAAGAGTCTCAAGGAATTATCACTGCCTTGCCACAGTATCAGCCGCATAATAAAATTCTAAAATCCGCTCAAATTATGAATAATTCTTCATAAACCAGTGCTGCCATTGTTGCCATTTACACTGGACGTGACCAAGCAACCGCTGCAAATCCATTTGTTCTTTGTGTAAGAAGTAGCGTGAGCGCTTGAAGTACTTGAGAAATAGAACAGGGCATCAGTTTAATGTCGGGAATTTGTTATGTATCCTGTATGTAAACTGCATCCAGTTTAGACAGCATCACTGATTATAATGGGTTCTGTTTGCTTTTGTCGCATCGCGTCTGGTGTAGACACAGTTACGTAAAAAAAATGAGATGGGATAGGTAAAGACATGTCAAGCCAATCAATAAACAGCCATCATGTTTCATTTACAAATTTTGGAAATGGGATAGTTTGTCTCTTATCACATCTTTATTACAAAAAATACTAGCTTGTTTCCACACACCCTAACTTAAGGCCTATTCACACCGAGAACTAGCAGATGATATTGTTCTGTTTATTCTAAGCAGAATGGATTCTGATTGGCTGTCAGTGTTTTAATCGTTCAAAAGCTGGAAAAATTGTTATAAAGTAATGCCAACGATATTGTTTCTCTGTGCTGTTATAGTAGTGATATAGAATGATTTTATAACTATATCTTTATAGTTATTGTCCTTGGTGTGAACAGACCTTTAATGTTTTCGATTTTACAGAATATGCTGGATTTAACCACAACTGTTGATTAATATTTAAAAGGAGTTCAAATGAAAGTAATCTACGATACACTTGTAACTAACTACTAATGATTTTAATACTGATTTTGGGCAAATTACTCATGTTCAATATTCACCAAACCTTTTTTAGTCCCCAGAACAAAACATTCTCTAATCTGTACAAGTTCAAAAGCAAAGTAATTAAAAAAATGGAAACGGCAAATTAAAGATCTCTTTATTAGTGAGTGCATAAGTCTCTTTAAATTGCAACAAATTTTGAAGCTTGAGAACTTTAAAGCTGAGTGAGATCATGTTATGTTTCAATGGCAAACCTACATGGTTAAAAATGTACAAAAATTAAGCAGAATTCTTATCCATATCTATTTCCTATGTTTATCCATGCAGCTATAACATCAATCATCATGACATGAATATATAAAGGAACTTTCTGGATTGCTAGACTCCACCCTTTTGTGTGTCTAATAAGCCTCACCACTCTCATTTGCAAGATTCCAGCAATCAGGCTCAATTACATATTCACAATGAATGTTAAGATACCATAGAGATCTTATTTTTTTAAATCATTGTAGCTATAAGGAGGCTAAAATTAAGCCTGGCATACACAGTGCTAGTAAGAGTTTAGACACTCGGGAGCTTGTTGTGAGCCCTTGCACATGATACGAGTCAGGTTAACCTGATAATCTTGTCAAAGCAGTTTGTATAATATGGCATGGCTGTACCTGTACATTGCAAGCCAGTGGCACTGGCAATTGCTTGAGCTTTGGTGCTAAAAACATGAATATTTTTACTGGTGTTGCTATAGCTTCAGATGGGAAAATAAATAAAAAGAATGCTGGGCAAATGATTAGGTGAAGAATAGCAAAGAACAGCAAGGTCAACAAAAACAACTAGAGAGTGTTTATGTGTGTGTGTGTGTGTGTGTGTGTGTGTGTGTGTGTGTGTGTGTGTGTGTGTGTGTGTGTGTGTGTGTGTGTGTGTGTGTGTGTGTGTGTGTGTGTGTGTGTGTGTGTGTTAGAAGCCTATGTGATGTGGTTGAACCCAGATCTTTAACCCGTTTAAAAATTATTGGGAGCTCGTAAGGTACTTGGTTCAGCTCATAGTTAAAAATCACACTGTGTATGCCCAGCATTAGGTTTGCTGCAGAAGTAAAAACTGTCTTCAGGTCGTAAGAAACTTTTCCAATTTGCATGACTGACTGTTTCTTGCATCTACACAGGCATTCACTCCTACAGTAGAACTGTCATTTCATTGTAATATGATATACCAGGTACAGATATAACTTATATCAGTACCTGATGATTCATGAATATATAAGGCAAACATCTTACCTGTGGTTTTTCTCTTGTCCAGGCCTTTTCCTACACAGTGTAACGCTGCTGTGACCACAGTGGGTTCAGAAAAACCAAGGACCTTCTTTACTGTGCGTTCCACCCATGGCCTCAGCTCATCAACCTCACGCTTGGGAAGAGACATACTGGAGGAATATCTAACAGACAAACAAACAAAATGTAATACTAATGTTAATGTAACAGATCACTTTCAGTATAACAGCTTCGTTACATTTCACATTAATAAATATAAATAAGTCTAATCGTTTATTACCTTTACAACCGGATATGTATAATGGTTCTTAATTATTTACTGTCTCAAATCACAATCTGCTTATTAATCCCTCCTTTGAGCGTTTTCAGTCCACAAATCAATCTCCAAAAATGACAAAAACCACTATAATAAATGGCCACGAACAACAGTATAAAAATGTTTTCTATTTGGTGTTTAATTTAGTCTCAATTTATAAATATCTGTGATTCCAACTTGTGCACGCATTTTGTATGCATCATGCTTTTGTATAATTCTAAGAGCAACAACAAAGACGATACATTAAAGAAAATACATTACTTATTAGAATCAGTGAAACAAATATTATCAATGTTTTTCTGCGCAAGATTCCGTTCAATCGTGTTGTGTTACTGGCCTCAAGAGTTCACTAAAGTGGCTCTAAACTTAAATCTCTCAGATTGTTACCAAAGTACAAAATGCATTGCAAAAAATATCATACTGTGCAGTTATTGACAGCACTCAAAAGTACCAAGTTGCCGCCGTTATATTACAGTAGCAACGATAATTTAATGCCGGTGGTTATAAGTTATTTATGTTAATGTTATTGTTGTGAGTTATGTTTTAAAGAAGGGTGTCGGTAGCAAACGAAACGAACACAAACACTTACCTCTAACTTTATTCAGCTGTTTTACAGCGAACTGGCAAGTTTCCTCGTTATCTAAAATGCTAGTCTTTTCTTCCTCCACACCAAATCACTAAAATAAAATTAATCCGATAGTTGTGTAAATAAGGGGAGGAAAAAAAACTGAAATGTTCCTATACTTCTCTGCTCCCACGGTGTTCGCTGAACGTTTTCCAATGGCGAAACGGAAACGGAAGTTGCTGGTGACCGTTTCCTCCGGAAAGACATTGATGCCTGGCACACTGCTGTCATCTGTCGACCTGGAGCGGAAAATTTCGTTGTTGTTCAACATACCTGCTTAAAATTAAGTAGGCTACTGATGATACTGATATCATTAAACGTTATTAACCCTTTAATGGCCAAACACAGGAAAAAGGGAAACACATTTCTTTGATGACAATTTAGTTTTTGTTTACTAAAAAGTGAAAATAGCCTAGACTTTCTTAAGGACACAATTACACTTGCTAATGTGTATTTTAAATGTTAACCTAACCATAGATTCGCCGAAAATACTATAGACCAGGGTTTCTCCAATCCTGTTCCTGTCCTGCAGAGTTTAGCTCTCCAACCCCAATTAAACACACCTGAACCAATATGATATGCTGTAGCCTATATTATCCACCCATTCTTCAAACTGCTTAAATTTACACTAAATAAATGGGTAAATTAAGTATCACCAATTCACTAGTGCTGCCTGCATGTCTCCAACGGTTGGACCTTCTTGCTCAGTGCTACCCAATGATCCACCTTATCGTCCCAATATAATAACGGTAGCCTATGTTATCATGCTATGAAAATTAAATATTTGATTTGATGTGTTCAACAAGCCTTCTGAAATTATATTACATTATAAAATATAGTTATCTTTAATATCATGAAAATGAGCCTACATTTTATGATTGATTTGTTCGCAAAATATACCGCGCTAGAGTGTATTTTTGAAAATCGCAGTGCAGTGATTATTTCTGCTTAGCCCCTGATTGGCCTCTTCAGGTTGAGTGTAGTACAAACAATTTTAACAGGATAGGCTATGCTCTACCAAATGGTTAAGAGGTTTTTGGTTCATGTCTGTTATTTTGATAGGCTATTGTTCACACTGTCAGTCCAAATCCCAGATTTATTAGGGATTAGTTTCACAAGGGTAGATGGAGTAATGTAATTTTAACACAGGACTTTTGTAACATTAATGGCCAATTCACACGGGATAAGAAATCTCAGTAAAACTAGCAGAAGTGGGAGCGGTAACTCGATTTATGCACCTCCCTGTTTATTTATGCACCGCTGCTTTACCGTCTCCACCGGTTTTAAAACATGTCTCCGTTATATTGTCTTCTGCTCGTCCGGCACTTTGCAAGAACACACATGAGAAAGTCACATAAACCACCCGAAATCTGATGAGAGTGGTCAGACTGAAACGGATTTCCAGAATTTTTTTTGCAGTTCACACTATCTAAATCTGATCGGATTTCAATCGGATATGCACAAAAATCAGATTTGGACTTACAGTCTGAACATAGCCTTAAGCCGAGTTCAGACTGCACGATTTTCAAAGTAGTCGGGTCACTGTTCTTTTCACACTGCATGACTATCTGGGGTAACATTCTGTTGCTGCTGTGTTCACACTGAACGATGGCCCGGCGACAGGAGGTTTCACACTGCATGACTTTACAAAAGAAAGTATCGCAGACAACTTCTGCCTGGTCCGCAAACTATGTTTCACAACCAAACACACGCGAGAAGTGATAAGGAAATAACGCAAGATCACACGTGCGTGAGACCGGAGTTCTCGCGCGAGACTCAAATTGTTATTAAAAATGATAGACTGCAAGAAGCTTGCGATCCCAATTGTCTGTGCGCTGATTTGCAGTGAAAAGGAGAAAAGAAAAACAGATTATGCAGGAGGAAATGGTTGGGGAGACGAGAGCAAGGATTGTGTGTTCTGCAAAGAGAGTTGGGGGTAAAAAAAATAATTTTGCAATGTGCTGCTGGTCAAGCAAATGTGTAGGCTACTTTGTTTGATATATTTGTAAATATATCTATTAAAATACTGATATTCTGGTCTAACTCCTCCCCGAACATCCTGCTGTCCTGTATCTTGCTCTCTCATTGGCTGTCGGTCATCGCCGATGTAGTTTTCAGTCAGAACACTTTTCACACGGCATTTTGAATCGCATTCATACGGCATTTTGGTCCAGATATTTAGCATGCCAAAAATCTCACAGCCGTCGGCGACTCGTCGGCGATTCTCTCAGATCGTCTTTGCTCATTCACACTGCGTGATTGTCAATCGCGTGAACGAGCACCGATTTGCCTGTGATTTTGGGCATTTGTCGGCGATTTGTTCAAAACCAGTCTGAACTCGGCTTAAGTCACGTTCCATGTCATCTTGCCATGTCTTGTGCTTCCCTAGTCTATGTTCTCTGATTGGTTCATTGTCTTGATTGTGCACAGGTGTCCCTTATCTGCTCATTAGTCTTGTGTATAGTCCTCTTGTTTCATGGTTCCTTGGTCTAGCTTTGTTCGTGCAATGGATGCCAGCTGCCGTAAAAATCCGAAGAAGAAGAAGAAGAAGAAGAAGAAGAAGAAGAAGAAGAAGAAGCAGCTTTGTTCGTGAAACCCATTGTGGTGAGTTTGTTTGTTCATGTCTAGTTCGTCAAGTCGAGTCGAGTCAAGTCTAGCTTTGCCAAGTCTTTTGTTTATTTTGTTTTTGGTTCGTGGATTGTTAACCGGTTCGGTCTCGTTTGCCGGGGGGGGGGGGGGGGGGATTCACTTTTCCCTGACCCAATACATGCCCTTCTATTGAGCGGCTCATCATTTACTGTGGGTTTGTGGATGAGGATCCCCACAATCCCACAGTACCCGCCAAGCCTGAGCCTGAACCTGTTCACGTCATGCCTGCCAAGCCTGAGTCTCTTCACGCCAGGCCTGCCAAGCCTGAACCTGTTCATTTCATGCCTGCAAAGCCAGAGACTGTTCATGTCATGCCTGCCAAGCCTGAGTTTCTTTAAGTCATGCTTGCCAAGCCTTAGCTTGTTCGTGTCATGACTTCCAAGCCTGAGCCTGTTCACGTCATGGCTGCCAAACCTAAGCCTTGTCACGTCATGGCCACCCCGCCAGAACCATTAGCCAAGACAATCAAACATGCAAACACCATCTAGGTCATGAAGTGAGTGTAATCCACTGCATTCCAGCAATCCTGTGTCACAATCATGTTATGTTTTGTCGTGTCTATCTAGTCTTAGTTTTTATTAGCTGTGTCCCAATTCAGAGGCTGCATCCTTCGAAGGACTCGAAGCCCACGAAAGTCGGACCTAGCGTTGTTAAATGGGATGGTCTAGCCTACGGAGGATTGATCTTGTCCCCTAGCCAGAACTCGATTTCACCCCTGCCCCAGCAGAGGTCTGTGCATGCCACTGTGCATACCTATGCAGTCTTCTGAGTTATTTATTCTCTTGCTCTTTGTTCTGCTCTTATTGACTGTCAGGAAAGACAGATCAAGACATAATGAGGCTGAATGCATTTGCACACTCCATCCTACCGCTAATACCAAAGCACGATGTGTGTATGATGTCTATTTTTTGTGTCCCCATTGTGAGGGCATTTGAATAGTGCTGCATTTGTGAATACATATGGATTCATTCAAGTGTTGAATTATGTACAGTATGTGCATGGAATGATTATGTGCTTATGTCAGTGAATGCTGGCATGGACAGTTCTATTACATAACCTGCACAGATCTTTACATATAGGTTCTTAGTAAAAGCCTAAAATGGGAAAAAGTGCTAAAAGTATCCACATTAATAATTTCATTGTTTATTTTAATTAGCCTAATTGTTTTTTCTATTATTATTATTTTTTATTAATTAATAATTTACCCAGATCATAGCCAACATCTATTTACAATGGATGACAGAATAGCATCCTATTCTGTCTTCAACACTTCAAAAAAATTGATTGGTTCACTTTACATTTAATTGAATTGAATTGTTTAATTTCTGAGTGAACCATCCCTTTAAAGGGGCTAGAATCCTAATGCAGCATAGATTTTACTGTCAGAACTGCTCTGTGTTGGGAGGTTACATCTTCTATTTTAGTTGGTCATCAGTTATGTGGACTGGTAGTTTATTAGTGTTAGTGGAGTATGACAGTTTTGTAAAACACCACAGTACACACCATGTCAGACTCCGTTCAAGAAGGTGAAGGTGTGCTCATAGTGCTAAATGTTTTGTGTTTTGTGCATGTTTCAGGGCACGCCCCTTGAATACAGCTGAACTTCTGTCTAGTAATGCTAAAATTTCATTTACATACTCTATCTGTCTGCCTTCCTAATTTAGTAGTCTCTCTGTAGTTGTGTTAGATCAAGGTTAGGTCCTACGGTCAAACTAACTCAATGACACCACATACACATAGACACATTCATACACTCATAGGGGACCCAGATAGCATGTAATCATTGAAACAATGTTGACTAAGTGTTGATGCGTCAACGCTAATTGCATTGAATTAACGTTACAAAGTAATGTTGCTTTAGTATCACTCTTGCACCCTCAGTTAATGTTGAAATAATGTTGGGAATTCAACCAAAAATCAACGGTAATAGTATTGATTCAACATTACAAAGTGATATTTTATCAACATCACTTTTGCACCCTCAGTTAATGTTGAAACTATGTTGAACAAAAAATCAATGGTAATGCTATTGAATCAACGTTACACTATTATTGATTATACATCACTGCTGTTGAATCAATATTGAAATTAACAAAAATACTCAACGGTAATATTGTTGAATCAACGTTACACTATGATGTTGAATCTACATCACTGCTGTTGAATCAGCTCTGAAATTAACAAAAATAATCAATGGTAATATTGTTGAATCAACGTTACACTATGATTGATTCTATATCACTGATGCTGAATCAATATTGAAATTAACAAAACTAATCAATGGTAATATTGTTGAATCAACGTTACACTATGATTGATTCTATGATGCTGAATCAATATTGAAATTAACAAAACTAATCAATGGTAATATTGTTGAATCAACGTTACACTATGATTGATTCTATATCACTGATGCTGAATCAATATTGAAATTAACAAAACTAATCAATGGTAATATTGTTGAATCAACGTTACACTATGATGTTGAATCTACATCACTGCTGTTGAATTAACTCTGAAATTAACAAAAAATAATCTTTGTAATATGGTTTGATCAATGTTACAATGTGATGTTGATTCTAAATACATTTTGTTGAAAGACTGAAAAGGAATGTCAAACAATGTTGCCATCTGATGTACCAATTAATGTTGAAACAACATTAATATTTCAATCACACTTCAATGGTGTGTCAACAAATTCCTGACCATTTCAAAATTTGTCGAAAACCTTTTCAAATATAAATGACACCTTTCCAGCAGTCAATTTATTTTATTCAATCAATCAATGACAACAAATATATTAAAATATCATATTTTTTTTTAAGAAAGGGGGAGAAATAGGACAAAAGCATTTCAACCTTTAAAAATAAAATTGGCTTCAGAAGTCTGATGTCATCATAACTACAGGTCCAGCGGTTCAGGTTTTTAAAAATCTGTCTTGCATCATCAGATTCTGCCTCTTTTCCTTTGAGTTCTCTGGAATCTGAAAAAGAAAGCATGATGTTACTCAAGAACGAATCAATTCAGTTGTCATACATACAGTCACATTCAATAATGTTAATATACTAAACACAATATGATTCACTTTTTTTTTTAAAGTCACTGAAAACAAAATATTCTAACCACGATTATAGTATCGTAAAATTCTGTTTATTTATTTCTATGCTTTAAAGGGGCATTATGCAGAAATCCCGTTTTTGTCAAACAGCGACCCCTAGAGTTACTGTGGAGTACTTAAATTTAACGTTACTGTCGTAAATACCACTCACAGTATACAATAGTACATTGTGTTTAATTTGTCGTTCAATGAGATATAATATATGTTGTTAGTGGTGAGAATTTTCACGTGATTAAATACATAGATCCGACAATTTTAATGGTCCAGAGGCAGAACTTTTGCCAAGTGTGTCAGAGGTTCTGGGTTCTAATCGGTACTAGTAGTATAGTTTATTTTCCTCATCAAAACCGATTGTTTATTAGTGGTTGTATTTCAAGCAGGGATATGTTTCTCTTACGAGAGGTTCTCTCGTATTGCGTAAGCTAGCTTACGCTGCGGGAAAGATTCATCTTTGCTGAGATATTGAAGCCAAAAAATTATTTCATAATTTTGTATCCATACACAACGCAGTTCCTCTGCGGCAGACCTAGAGCGGGCTAGCTAGCAGCTCATTGGTTCGCTCAGAGAGAACTGCTTAAGCCTATGGGAGAGCGGGGCTGAACCCGCTTCCAATGAGAGGCGCCCGCGCGCTCATTGCGTCATGACCCGCCAGAATGGGCGTGGCCATGGTGTATATAAGGAGCTCTCCCAGGCTTATATGTTGATTCATTTCATCTTCAGCAAGCTGCACGCTTCTGCTGTTCCTGAGAAAAGCCATCGCCGTCGAAGAAGGCATCCTCTAGCGAGCTCAAGGACCCTGAAGAAGCCGGCCGTCTTCGCCACCTTCAGCCGCCCTGCAAGCTAGGCCATCCGACGATTTGTATCCTTTTCTCTATATCTAAAAGAGCCGAGCGTCTTTTTAAAGATGTCTCGTTTTTCCTGCGGCTCTTGCCGCGCTCGTCTCGAGGACGGAGACCGCCATGTCATCTGCGCTCTCTGCTTGGGACTCGAGCATGCAGAACTCGCCCTCGCTGATGGAGGATGCGACTTCTGTGAAAGCCTGCCGTTATCGTCCCTGCGGGCACGACTTCTGGCAGTGAAAACCGCTCCCGCGCCGCCTATTCTCTCGCCGCGTAAAAAGAAACGCCGCTCTCAAAGGCCGCCGGAGCCCCCAGCGGAAACATGCGGGCCGCCGCCGCCGCCTCCCGCTTCCCGCTCTCCCTCCCCGCCCCTGCCGGACATTCAGTTGCCGCCGAGTGGCCGCTCTGTTGTTTCCGATGACGCCGCGGAGGAGAAGGACTCCTGTTCACTGCTCGCTTCTGACAGTGAAGACTGGTCATCTCTCGGATCCGCGAGAGAGTCGACGGGGACCCGCGCCGGGATAGAAGAGGAGCTGATGCGCCTCCTCTCACAGGCCGTCGAACGCCTCGGTCTCGAGTGGTCTCCTCCACCCGAGCAGGCCCCGAACCGAATGGACGGTAGCTTTTTTCATCGGCGCTCGACCCCCGCGTGCACCCGGGCCGCTCCATTCCTGCCTGAACTTCACGCAGAGCTGACAAAATCCTGGAATGCACCGCTCTCGGCTAGAAATCGCTCCGATATATCCGCCTCGCTGCGCTCGGTGGACGGAGCCGCCGAGAAAGGCTATGCAGCCATGCCGCCCGTCGAGGACTTGGTCGCCACGCACCTCTGCCCGCCCTCCGCTAGATGGCGTTCTTCACCCACGCTTCCTTCGAAAGCTTGCAGAGCGACCTCGAGCTTTCATGCTCGCGCTTACGCCGCCGCCGGTCAGGCCGCCGCTGCGCTTCACTCTATGTCTGTCCTCCAAGTGTTACAGAGCGATATTCTCCGTGAATGGGCCGAAGGCGGTAGAAAAACCCCCCCCGCCGTCACGGATTTGAGAAGTGCTACGGATCTCGCCCTTCGCGCCACTAAAGCCGCCGCACAAGCTCTGGGGAAATGCATGGCCAGCCTTTGTGTTGCTGAGAGACACTTATGGCTCACGCTCGCCGACATGGGAGATTCTGAGCGCGCCGCGTTTCTCAACGCGCCCCTCTCCCCGACGGGCCTGTTTGGATCTGCCGTCACGGGAATCGTCGATCGCTTTTCTGAAGTACAGAAAGCTACTCAGGCGATGAACTTGTTTCTACCCCGCCGCGCTAGCTCTTCAGCGGGCCGCTCTCACGAGCCCTCCGCCAGAGCCCCATCACAGCGCCCCCCTCCGCAGACTCAAACAGCTCAGCGCAGTCAGAGCGGCCGCCCTCGCCCTCGCTCTCGCTCTGACAGCCGCCGCAGACCGCCGCCCCCCCGTGGCCCGCGACCTAAGATCACGCTGAAGCCTGATCATCAGAAGTCTGCCTAACAATGTCAAGAAAACGACGGTGCTCTCCCGCTGCGGCCGGACCGCCGTCAAAGCTTCGCCCTCTGCCAGTCCCCGTTATTTCGCCGACTGCTGTAGTGTTGACCGCCACAAACAAGCCGGTGTCCCAGCCCGCTTGCGAGCGACAAAAAGCCGTTTTTACGGCTACCCAGAGAAATCTCAAAAAGAGAAATTTTGCCAGTTGTGTAGAAAATGTGCCCACAATCATGTGTTCACCCATACACACAAGCATAACATATCCCGTGTCTCTATCAGAGCCCCATCACATGAAACGGGCACAGCCCGCTCTAATATCAGAGAACATAAACACGCCCACGAGCTCGTGCACGTGTCCCCTCTCTGCTCGCTCTGTGTCACGGCCCATAGACTCCTCTCTGAGTGCAAATCCCGTTGCCACACACATTCAAAGCGCGCCCACACACTGTGTCCAGCCCGCTATGTGCAGCAATCAGGGCAATACAGCCATTCGGCCACTAGCCGCATGCTCCAAAGCGTGGGAAGCCATTCCAGGCATTTCCCCGTGGGTGTTAAGCATTATAAAGAACGGCTACCTGCTACAGTTTCGCCGCCGCCCGCCTCGTGCGCGCGCGCAGCTCGAATCTTCTGTCAGCCTGCTGGCCGCCGGCACGCTCCGCTCAGAAATTGCGACGCTGTTGCAAAAGGGCGCGATAGAGAGAGTCCCGCCATCTATGACCGAGTCGGGGTTTTACGGCCGTTATTTTCTGGTTCCCAAGAAAGACGGCGGCCTCAGACCGATCTTAGATCTCAGGTCTTTGAACAAAGCGCTCATGAAGAGACCGTTCAAGATGCTCACTACCAGGAAACTCCTCGCGCAGGTGCGCCAGGGGGACTGGTTCATATCTCTAGACCTGAAAGACGCCTATTTTCAGATCCAGATAAATCCCCGTCACAGGCCATTCTTACGTCTCGCCTTCGAGGGTCTTGTTTATCAATACGCCGTTCTCCCGTTCGGCTTATCTCTGGCGCCCCGTACATTCACGAAGTGCATGGATACGGCGCTCGCCCCCCTGCGAAGCCAGGGGCTGCGCATTCTGAATTATCTGGACGACTGGCTGATTTTGGCCCAATCACAGACGGAGCTTCTGTCGCACCGCGCAGTTCTCCTCGACCATTTGGAAACGCTGGGCCTCTCTGTCAACTGGACAAAGAGCTCCCTTCATCCCAGTCAATCGATTTCCTTCCTAGGAATAGATTTGGACTCGGTCACGATGACGGCTCGCCTGTCTACACAGCGCGCGCGCAGTGTTCAGCGTCTAGCCGCCTCGTTCCAGATGGGCACCCGCAGGCCTCTGAAAACTTTTCAGAGGATGCTGGGTTACATGGCCTCAGCCTCCGCTGTACTTCAGTTGGGCCTTCTGCACATGCGCCCGCTTCAGTTCTGGTTGAACAGCCGTGTACCCCACCGCGCGTGGAACACGGGCCGCCAGCTGATCAGGGTTACGCAAACGTGTCTCACGGCGCTGCAGCCATGGACAGTAGCAGAATGGTTTCGTCTAGGCGTCACGATGGGGACCTTTTCCTGCCGAAAAGTCATCTCGACAGATGCATCCAACACGGGTTGGGGTGCAGTCTGCGAGGGCTCACCGGCCTTCGGCCACTGGTCGATTCAGGAAAGCCCATTACACATAAACTGTCTGGAAATGCTGGCGGTCGAGAACGCGCTCTCGCACTTTCTCCCGCGCATCCAGGGACACCACGTCCTGATCCGTTCGGACAATATGGCCGTGGTCTCCTATCTCAACCGTCAGGGCGGTGTCAGATCCAGAAATCTCTGTCTACTGACGCACCGCATTCTAGTTTGGTCTCAGAGCCGCCTGCTCTCGCTCAGAGCGACGCACGTGCCGGGCCATCTGAACGACGGTCCAGACATACTGTCCAGGAACCTCATCTCCACAGGAGAATGGTCCCTGAACTCACAGACGGTCCAGTTACTGTGGCGACTATTCGGCAGAGCAGAAGTAGACCTCTTCGCGTCAGAAGAGAACGCTCACTGCCCAATATATTTCTCGAAGAGCGAGGACGCGCTAGCCCAGGAATGGCCTCGCCGCCCGCTCTATGCATTCCCTCCGATCGCTCTGTTACCACAGGTAATTCAGAGGATCAGGGACACACGCCACTCGGTGCTCCTCATAGCCCCGCGTTGGGAGAGTCAGAATTGGGTTCCGGAGCTCACGCAGCTGTCACAGACAGCCCCGTGGCCCATCCCAGTCAGAGCAGATCTCCTCTCTCAAGCTCGCGGCACGATCTGGCACCCCCATCCACAGCGCTGGGCGCTACATGCATGGGTGATCAACGACTATTCGTTGATTTGCCAGAGGGAGTAAGAAACACTATCATACAGGCTAGAGCACCTTCCACGAGAAGGCTCTATGCGTCTAAATGGTCTGTGTTCTCAAAATGGTGCACCGACAAACAGCTGGACCCACGGTCGTGCGAGGTGCCGTCTTTGCTTGTTTTCCTTCAAGAGATGCTGGACAAGGGCAGGTCCCCCTCCACTCTCAAGGTTTATGTGGCAGCCGTCGCGGCGTTCGCGGAACCCCGACGCGCTCAGTCATTGGGCAAAGACGAGTTAGTCATCCGCTTCCTCAGGGGAGCTAAGAGGATGAACCCTCCGCGGCCCCCGTCGGTTCCGGTTTGGGATCTTTCTATAGTCCTTGAAGCTATGAAAGCACCCCCGTTCGAACCGCTCGAGTCTGTGGATCTGAAATACCTCTCGCTCAAAACCGTTTTCCTGACGGCTCTGTCCTCAGTTAAACGCGTTGGGGATCTTCACGCGCTCTCATCCAGCGCCGCGTGTCTTGAGTTTGGACCGAATGATTCGATTGTCATTCTCAAACCTAGGCATGGCTATGTCCCGAAGGCGATTGGTACCCCGTTCAGGGCTCAGATTATCTCCCTATCGGCTCTGCCTTCATCCGATAGTGAGCGCGATGCCAATCTCCTTTGTCCGGTGCGGGCTCTGAGATTGTACACTACGCGCGCTGCCGCGTTCAGACGCGCTGAGCAGCTTTTCGTGTCGTTTGGGGGGCGCACCAAGGGTCTGGCCGCCTCAAAACAGACACTGTCTAGATGGATAGTGGACGCTATCGCCTCTGCTTACGCATCTAAATGCCTGCCCTGCCCTCTGGGCATCAGGGCGCACTCCACTAGAGGCATGGCCTCATCGTGGGCATGGTCCTGTGGAATTTCCGTTCATGACATTTGTGTGGCCGCGGGATGGGCCTCCCCGTCCACTTTTGTCAGGTTTTATAACTTGGAAGTTCCCGCCTTGCAGGCAAAATTACTAGCTGTCTGACGAACAGCTCTCTAAGAAGCTGCATTTCTGGAGGTCCCTCACAACCGGTTCGCCCCTTGTGCTCTCCTGTAATGCTTATACACTTCATGTGCCCGCTCTGCTGGCCCCATACATGCTTATGTGTACACTTCATGAGCCCGCTCTGCGGCCTCTTTGTACATTCACTCCACGTTAAAAAATTCCCCCGGTATATCCCTGGGTTTTTTCATGAGTGGATTTGTAGCGCGCACGGCGTTGGCCAGGTGTTCCCGCAGCGTAAGCTAGCTTACGCAATACGAGAGAACCTCTCGTAAGAGAACGAATCGGTTACCTAACGTAACCTCGGTTCTCTCTAGAAGAGGGAACGAGTATTGCGTTCCCGGCCGTGCTTGCGCTACTAGCGTTTCGCTTCACGCTGAAATAAATCAACATATAAGCCTGGGAGAGCTCCTTATATACACCATGGCCACGCCCATTCTGGCGGGTCATGACGCAATGAGCGCGCGGGCGCCTCTCATTGGAAGCGGGTTCAGCCCCGCTCTCCCATAGGCTTAAGCAGTTCTCTCTGAGCGAACCAATGAGCTGCTAGCTAGCCCGCTCTAGGTCTGCCGCAGAGGAACTGCGTTGTGTATGGATACAAAATTATGAAATAATTTTTTGGCTTCAATATCTCAGCAAAGATGAATCTTTCCCGCAGCGTAAGCTAGCTTACGCAATACTCGTTCCCTCTTCTAGAGAGAACCGAGGTTACGTTAGGTAACCGATTCGTTTTTGTGCATTAGATTTTGTGATTTCACCATAACAAATATAGAGAGTCTCTCAGTCCCCGCAACGGATTCAGGCGCGCGTCACAACAGAACACTGTAACTTATCTGCACCACTGATCGCAGAGGCAACGAGCACTTTGGTCACTTGATTTAAAAAATAACACATTTCAGATTAGGGCTGGGCGATATGGCTGAAAACTGTATCACGATATCAGTGTTTCATATCGGTCGATATCGATAATTATTGATTTTTTTATGACCCATTTAAAATAAGGACCAGGAGAAAAAATATATTACATTTAAACATTTTTATTTTAAACTTACCCTTCCTCTGATTACAATCCCAAGACAGAAATGTCAACACAACCATGGAAAACTCAAATAATTAGAATGTAAACATAAGTCTAAATTCACAATCAGACCTGCAAACTCCTCAGAGTAAAAAAGGTGACAGTGGCGCGGCGGGACGGGGGTGGTGGGGGGTTGTGATCGTACGTGCCCCCTGCTTGATTTCTTTTTTGAGACATCACGGTTCGGTACGATTTCGGTACAATGGAGTAAAAAGCAAAACAGAAATATATTAGGCATTTTTATAAATGTCTTAAGCCTTGTATTTTTTAAATAAGTTTTATTAATAAAGGCATAGAACCAGTTTATTTATAGTGCACTGATAATAGTTTTATATAATTGGTTTATTAATTAAACTAATAAAAAGATAGATATGAGATATGTTTGGTAATTGTACCTGAATGAATTTAATTTGCTATATTTCAGATCAATATATTTGTTTTCCTTAATTTTAATTAACCCTAACTTTATTCTCATCAGAATTATAAATAATTGATTTCCGTATAAAATAATCTACCAACATATTTCACTTTCTTTTTTAATCAATGTGTAACTTAAAAATAAACAGATTAGTGCTCTGTTTTGAGGACAAGAAATGAAAACCAATGCGATATGATGAATGTCCAAAAGATGGAACACACAGACTGTTTTAAAAAGGGTTGGATAAATATGTTTTGCTTTTAAAACGGTGTGTGACAGTTGTAGGTTACAGTTTGACAAGAAATACAGTGTGACAAAAGCACAATGTTGTGTTTTATTGCGAGTATAGGCCTACACAAATATAAGTAAACACTTTGCAGACTGAATGATGTCCTGTATTAACAAAATGACGGAGTATGTTTTTATGTCTCCACTGTTCGATCGCGCCCGCGTGTCTCTCTCTCTCTCTCGCGCGCGCGGAGTCGGACACACACACACACACACACACACTCCAGCATTGAAATCTTGACATCGCAGCCTGTTCATTATGCTGTGTTCACATCAAACGCGAATAGAGCGAATTATCCAATAATGTTTCGCAACTCTAGCCTGCATGGCATGCAGATGAAGGGCACTCATTTTCTGCTTATCAATCGCCGGTTACTGAAGAGGAACCCAGCAGCACGAGACAACGATATGGCGCAACAAAACTGACACGTTACATGATTGCCTGAGCGTGTCACTCCCTACGTTGCTAGGTTACCAGAGAGCGCGTGCCTTTGATAATACAACCAAACTTGCTTCGCAACCTGTGGTTTCTTCCGACGAAGAAAAAAAATATCGAACGTTTTATCGAACACATTTTTTATTGATATCGATCACGTGTCTATCGCGATACATATCGTTATCGTTTTATCGCCCAGCCCTATTTCAGATCGCCTCTTATTTAACAAACGAACGAAATGAATGCTCTACTAGAGTTACCTGGAGATGTTTTATTTGTTTGTAATGGTACATCCGTGCCGCGAGAAGTTTCAATGGGGACATAACACACCTGCAAATTATGCCTATGCTCGTGCCCGACTCCTCGCTCGGTCAGTCTGCCGTTTCCTCTTTCTCTGTTCCTCCGACAATGCTTTCCTAGCTTTCTGCATCTTATATGCCGGCTCAGCCATGACGATAGTGTGACAAACTCCATCCATCTATACCTTGTTCCTGTGTGTATGTGTGAGTTGCCGTAAAGGAATATGTTACATCGCGAGAGCTGATATCACGCGATACTTCCTGACGCGGCCCGCCGCACCGAAGTTGCAAGTGAGATTTTTGCGCTCACAGGCACCAGGGGGGGGTCGAGACGCCCACCATTCAACCCGAAAGAAGTTATATAACCATTTCAATAACTCTGAAGCTGTTCAGTTAAGCTAAAAAAGCTGCATAGTGTCCCTTTAATATCAAAAGAAAACACTAGCAGGGGTGTCGGATTTTATCTCCAGTCCTAATTAAACACACCTGAGGCAGTTAATCAAGGTCATCAGATCAATGACCCAGCAAACATGCTTCTTTGGGGCCCGAATGGGGCCCTTGCGGGCAGCCCACTGTGGGCCCATATACCGGCGTGAAATGCGGGGCACGTGTGGGACCCACACTTTGGGACCCAGGTGGGGCCCCAGTGGGACAGCCCAAAAGTGTGGGCTGACTGTGGGCAGGCCCACAGTAAGTAGAGTGGGCCCCATTGGGGCCAGTTGTGGGCCCACAGCAAACCCTTATAGGGGCCCATGTGGGGCCATTGCGGGCAGCCCACTGTGGGCCCAGATACCGGCGTGAAATGCGGGGCACGTGTGGGCCCCACACTTTGGGACCCAGGTGGGGCCCCAGTGGGACAGCCCAAAAGTGTGGGCTGACTGTGGGCAGGCCCACAGTAAGTAGAGTGGGCCCCCATTGGGGCCAGTTGTGGGCCCACAGCAAACCCTTATAGGGGCCCATGTGGGGCCATTGCGGGCAGCCCACTGTGGGCCCAGATACCGGCGTGAAATGCGGGGCACGTGTGGGCCCCACACTTTGGGACCCAGGTGGGGCCCCAGTGGGACAGCCCAAAGTGTGGGCTGACTTTGGGCTGGCCCACACAAATTAGAGCAGGCCCTCATGTGGGCTGGATGTGGGCACACTGTGGGTGCAGGTGCAAAGTTTAAGCACACAGAGTGTACACGTGTACACCCATATTACTATATGCAGTACAATTGCACTTGTTAGCAGCAATAAATCGAGGGTCATGTTTTTTTCCCCAAATAATTTATTTATATTAAATAATAATTATAATTAATAATAATACAGTTTAAAACAGCAATAACCACAAAAACAGAAACACAGAACACTTAAAACACGTCAAAGTAAATTAAAAAGCAATCCCCTCAGGGGCACCAGTAGGTATTTCTGCAGTTCTGGCCCTTCCTTGCCTTCCCCCATCTCCGTCCCTGGCATCACGGAGCCATGTCTTTATAGAGGCTTCCACCTCACATGCAGTGGCTTGACTGCTTTTTGTCACAGCATCTAAGTGAGAAAGGATCAATTGAAATACAAATGTTAAAAACAAGAATAAGGGTTGTACTGTTGTTCTAGGTGATATTTATAAATGCTCAACTGAGAGAATGACTGACTACTAGGTCAATAGCCGCGTTTCCACTGCCGGGCTAGGGCCGGGCCAGGGCTAACAGCGAGCCGAGCCGAGCCAGTGGCCTCGGGCCTCAAGCACCGGACTTGCGTTTCCACTGCCGGGCCAGTAGCCCCGCAGCGCTGCCCTAAACCCCGCCCCCGCTACCCAACCCATTTCAGCGGGTATTATGAATTTATTTATTTTTTAAGTTAGGAAGATAGCATGTATATTAAAGGGATACTCTACTGGTTTTTCATATTAAACTATGTTATTCCCTTAACTAAGACGAGTTGATACATACCTCTCTCGTCTCAGTGCGTGCACTACATCGCTGTCTTGCGGCGAAACTTTGTTAGATCTTATCTCAGCCCTGTTCATTCAATACGTGCCAAGAAGAGAAGCGACCAAACACCTTCACGTTTTCCCTATTTAAATACAGTTACTAGAGTAGTGTAACTCGACTAAGAACGGTGACACAAAATAAAACGTTGCGCTTTTCTAAGCGTGTACAATGGATGACTATATTGTATGGCAGAATACCATAGCAAGTGCTTGGGAGCACTTCGACTCGGCGCAGTAATATCATCACTCGTGAAAAGTCCGCTCCCGTTTAAATGAGAGGGAGGAGGAGAGGGAGGAGGAGAGGACTTTTCACGGAATAACATAGTTTAATATGAAAAACCAGTAGAGTATCCCTTTAACTCACCGGCCGTGGCTGCAGCCTGCAATAGTGTCCAGATTGTCTCGCGAGTCGCCACTAACAGAGGGACGGTGACCCAGCACACCGTCCATCAAGTCGAACCATGGATTTTGGAAAGTTCCTTCTCTGAGCTCCGCTTTGTCCATTGTGCGTTTGAATCGCCTTGTACAATACTGCGCCCGCAACTTTTTTTTTCTAAACTTGAAGCGTTGCTCGCTGAATGCTTAGCTTAGAAAGTTCAGCATCGATGTATTTTATAACGTCTTCGTTTCTTCACACGCCGTCAAATTGACGTTGTACCCTTTCTTCTGCCCAAATGCTCAGAAGAGCATTGGTATCTTCGACAGACCAGTACAGGCGATTCACCTTTTCGAGCAGCGATTATTTTGCGCGATATAAAAAAGTGAAATGTGCATCTTGCTTCAGATCATAACGTTCCATAACACCGACAAACTCCGCCTTTTACCTTGACCACGCCTCTAGCCCGAGCTGGCCCGCTTTGGCCCAAGGTATTCGACGGGCCAGAAATCCTGGCCGTTGGACCCGAGTAAGCCCCGATCAAGCCCCGGAAGTGACAGTGGAAACGCGACTGGCTCTAGCACGCACTAGCACGGCTCGGCCCTGGCCCGGCAGTGGAAAGGCGGCTAATGAGAGAGCTGCGGCTTATAATAACGTTCAGTTGTAAGTCATTTATAATTGGTTAGTTAATGATGAACTAAGGGTTTACAAAACATTTATAAATGATTAGCAAGTGATATACTAACATTTTATGAATGTTTTGTAAATTGTTACAAGTCATTTACAAGTGATTAGTAAATGATTAAGTCAATTTTTTATGAAACATGATTATGCGTTTCATAAATGTTTAATAAGTGATATGTTAATTGTTGTATGTATCATGTTTTGTAGATTCAGTTATAAGTAATTTACAATTGCTTAGTTAATGATTAACTAATCATTTACAAAACATGAACATGCGTTTCATTAATGTTTAATAAAGGTTTTTATTTTCTCCCTACTCTTACAAAATTACAAACAACCAGCCTGAAAAACATGTTGTATGAAGACTGTTTAAAACACCCCTCCTAATCCTCACAGAATTTGCAAAACAAAGTGTCTATAATAAATAGTGTGTGTAATTTCTTCAGTACCGTCAGCAGAACTGATAACGTCTGGGCTTATGCGGTCTTCCTTAATTTGGCCCCAGGGCCCGTTTAATGTTTAATACCGGGTTTTGGTACCTATCCCTACGTATGGGTGAGTTCATATGGATGAACGCCTGTTGTGTTCTGTCTCTTGGTTTGTGATAGTGGCAGCTATTGGGAAACTCACCTTCGTCATGTACTGAGTGTGGATGGCATCAAGATCTGGCCCTGAAGAATCACAGGGTCAAATGATTATATCTCATCTGGTAACAAGAGCATAGCCATAACTTTAAAAACTCTAATGATATCTTTACCCCCTGATATTGCATTGTGGACATAAATTCAAACATTTTAAAGGCTAAGAGTATGAGCCATGAGTAAACTGGCCAGATATCTGTGAAAAATAACTATGCCTAAAGTTGTCGACTCCCTGAATTCAGCATTTAAAAGTAAAAAGAATTTCAGTATTTATTAATAAAAAAATATATATATCTTTGAGTTGGACAGTATGGTGTCTGTCTCATTGGCCAACATAGTTAAAAAACACACCTAGAGAAAAAAAATATATATATACACCAATGACCATGATTTCCTGTTATCATAATAGTTAAATTAATTATTATAACTATGACCATTATAACATTATATTTGCCGCCTATTCAGCCTTCAGGCTTCTCAGGGACGATATCACTGAAAAAAACTGGGGTTAATGAATGTAAAGTGTGAGACTTCATTAAAAAGCATAAACCTACAGACCCCCAACGTTTGAACAGTATGTTTGAGGTTTTGCTTACTAGTCGAGTTCATAGCCGTGGAGGTTGTCTTGGACAGGGGGTGCAGCAGGCCATCAGCATGATGATCTTCTAGAAGATTGATAATAAAAGTGATTTCAGGAGGGACAGAAAAAAAAACCCTCCACAACAAAGGTTCTAGATTAGAACATAACATGCAATGTGTCACAGAGCCAACAATGTTACATAGGATTTACAATAGAACAAAGGGTTTATTACAAGGAAGCAAGCTAGAGATGAAATGCAGAAAAGATAAAGAATATATATATATATATATATATATATATATATATATATATATATATATATATATATATATATATATATAATCTTAAGGTAATATATATTGTGCAATAAATGCATATGAAATTATTATCATGTTTAAACAATAATTCTCCCTTTGTTGTGGAGGTTTTTCAGGGTTTTACCAGCAAAAAAGAGCTCAAGTGTAACGTTAACTTAACTTAGCTAGCTGCTAACGTTACCTATTCTGAAAACGGTTGAGATGCTAACGGACTTTTTCGAAGACACAAAACCATTTCTATAAAGTAAATATTCAACAGAAGCGTATCGATTATACGTAGGTGTCAGGAACGTTTGTATGTATTATTTGTGTGATTATGTTAACTAAACTTACCTGAAAGAAGCGAAAACAACAGCGAGAGACGCTAGTTTTGCTGTTTGTCAGTTGATGAGGTTTCCTCGTTTCCATGGTTTCCATCTGCTCGCGTGCGCTCCTGTCTTTGTATCAGACAGCTTTGAATGCGACTCAATGTTTACCGCCGCACGCGCATTGAAACCATAGAACAATTCAAAAGGCACGCAGCATTTAAACATCTAGAATTACAACATTTAAGATTTTAAAATATCATTAATTTTAAATCATGAATTTAAAAATCATTGTGCAGTTCTATGACCAATGTTTTTTTTTGTTTTTTTTGTTTTTACATTAAAAGAGAATATGAAAGCACTAAACACTGCTTTATATAAATGAAAGATGGTAATGAAATTACGGGCCCGTGACGTTGCAGTTTCGTTTGTGTCTGATTGGTCTCAGTCGTTACATCAGTGATATATTTATTAGTATCAACAATATATAATTGTATTATAATAAATATACATCACTGATGAATACCAAAACAAATCAGTAAACCATTTGCATTGTTTTTATTGTGACAAATAAGTTAATTTTATTTAATAAATACGGTAACACTTTATATGCAGTCCATGCTTATAATGAATTATAGCACCATTTATACTTATTTATGAGCAATATTACTATTCTATAAATATATTTATAAAGACTCATTAAGACCTACAATATATAGTTACATCTATATTATTTTTTATAATTCCTTATAAGTCACAAATTTGTTATTTTAAATGCACATGCTCATAATCCATTATGTGCAGTTTTAGTTAATTATGGACTGTTGAATGAAATAATATTTATGACATTTCACGGGATCGTTAAATAGTTTGATTAAGCATCTAATCTTAAACCTTCTAATCTTAAAACATATGACTGTTAAACAACTTAAAACAATGTACCGTTATGGTGAGTTGCCCACTGTAAACCCTCATGGGGGGCCCATAGTGAAAACAGCTAGAGTTCTCAACGGGCCTGAAAATTACAACCCGACCCGACCCGGCCCGTGGCTTTTAAAGCCCGGACCCGATGTAACCCGACACATCAACATGAATTATCTGCCCGAACCCGACCCGCGGCCCGACGCCACCCTTTTGATCGGTGAGTGATGTATGTAGAATGACTGCTGCGCTTGACGCAGAGAGAGAGAGAGAGAGCCCCGGCCGCGCGCGCGCTCACTCTCACGTCTCACATATTCCGCCCATCCAGCTGACATAAACCACATTTCAATAAACGAAAAAAACTATCCAGTGATTAAATGTTTTCTGTATTGAAACAAATCTTGTGCGATGTCCTAAACTGCCGAGATAATCACACAACGTGTCGCGCCGCCCCTGAGCAACGGTGATTTCACCTGCAGCAAGTTTACTTTTCACCAACTCCATCTTCTTCTCCGGGCTAAAGGCGTGCACGCAGCGGCGTCAGGTCTGCCCTCGCGTCGCGATGCACGTTGCACGCAGCAGCCAGACTTTCTTTACAGTGAACAGCAGCGATGAATAATAAATGTTTTTTTTTTCTTTCACTGTACAATTCAAAAGATTAAGCCCGAGGTCCGACCCGACCCGAGTCATTTGCAAATATTTTCGACCCGAACCCGGCCCGAACCCGCGGGTCCCGTCGGGTTTGTCGGGCCGACCCGACCCGTTGAGAACTCTAAAAACAGCTATGGGCCCCACATGGGCTAACTGCCTGGGGACCCGTGTGGGTTTTCTGTGGGCAAACCCACAGTGGGTTACCCACAGTAAACCCTCATGGGGGCCCCATAGTGAAAAACAGCTGTGGGCCCCGCATGGGCTAACCCACTGGGGGCCCATGTGGGTTTTCTGTGGGCAAACCCACAGTGGGTTGCCCACAGTAAACCCTCATGGGGGCCCAAATGGGCAAAACTGCTATGGGCCCCACATGGGCTAACTGCCTGGGGACCCGTGTGGGTTTTCTGTGGGCAAACCCACAGTGGGTTACCCACAGTAAACCCTCATGGGGGCCCAAATGGGCAAAACTGCTATGGGCCCCGCATGGGCTAACCCACTGGGGGCCCATGTGGGTTTTCTGTGGGCAAACCCACAGTGGGTTGCCCACAGTAAACCCTCATGGGGGCCCAAATGGGCAAAACTGCTATGGGCCCCGCATGGGCTAACCCACTAGGGGCCCTTGAGGGGTATATGTGGGCAAGCCCACTGTGGGCTTGCCCTCAGAAAGCCCAAATGGGGCCCCAAAGGGTTTGCCCTTGCCCACACTGTCCCACAGAAAACCCACACTTGCCCACAGTGGGCCCGCACTGGCATGTTTGCTGGGGAACACTTCCAGGTGCTGGAGCTAAACTCTTCATGAAGAGGAACAAACACCTCTGAGCTATAGCCATTAACTACATCTCAGTTCATTTTCTGTGAAACTACAGCATTCAAATAACACTTTTATCTTGTAGAATAAAAAATATCTTAGTTTTTTTTCAATGAAAATTTATTTAAAGAGATAGTTCAGCCCGAAATGAAAATTCTGTAATCATTTACTCACCCTCAAGTTGTTCCAAACCTGTATGAGTTTCTTTCTTCTTTTGAACACAAAATGAGATATTTTAAAGAATGTCGGTAACCAGAAAGTTGACGGTGGCCATTGATTTCCATAGTAGGAAATAATTACCATGGAAGTCAATGGCTAACATCAACTGTCTGGTTACCGACATTATTCACTCTTCTTTTGTGTGCAGCAGAAGAAAGACATTCATACAGGTTTGGAACAACTTGAGGGTAAATAAATGATGACATAATTTTAATTTCAGGCTGAACTATCTCTTTAAAGCTGCATATTCACCTTATGTAGACCCCAATCTCTTTAAATATCACAAAATAGCCATGTCAGTCAGTTTCTTAATAAACACTAGATGTTTTTTTGTTATTGTGTTTCAGTGGAAACAAGCTAAACTGAATAGAAATCAGTTATTTCTCAAATTTAATACAGATTCAGGAATATGAATGATTACCTGATTAAGCAGTGATAAGATACAGGATATCATCAAGTCCCAGGTCAGGTGATTATGCTGTCGACAACAACTCAATATATGATCAATGTCAGCATTATCAGGAGGGTGCTTTTTTAAATGTCAATCTTCATCTGCCTTCACTCCTACTAAAGGAGCAATGTGTTTACATGCAAGCACTGACCGAGACAAGACATGGGCTATGTTCATGTCTCTTGCGCCTTAAGAAATCTGTTAAATGACATAACTTTATTCAGGAAATTCCTAATAAACTTTACTAAAGCAAGATGCATTTTTTAAGAATGTAGAAAAATAGATGCTTTATTCAAACACTTTAATAACTTTTGTAATCTAATTACAGTGAGTAACAACACAAATCAAACGCAAATAAGCATGCAAAACAAAGGAACAGAGAAATAAGGTAGATGCACCATTGTTTGAAACTGTGCTAAGTCATGTATGTCAGGTGATTCAACAAACAAGACTTCTGTATAGGATGCACCTGTTTTCTCTCTAATGAGGAAGCGTTAGACTATTGAAAAGTGCACATGCAAAGACAAAATGGGCGTTTACCAATCAGTGGCCAATTTCAAACTACAATACAGGTAAATGTTTTTCAACCATTTTTCAACAGACTTGCTAAAATCATGAAGGCCCACCCCTAAACCAAGCCCACAGTGGATTACAGCAAATCGGTTAAAGCGGTTGAAAATAGCGTGGTGGTTTGTGGTTTGTCACCCATTGAAAACGCCCCACTGATCGAGAAACACCCACTAGTGTTCTGCAGAGATACGCCTGAATGATCTTGTGCTCATCAACTACAAATCACTGTTAGTTCAATGTCACTTTCTCCACCCATGTGTGTTGTTGGCTTTCATCAAAATGTCAATGCTGATCCAGCACACTTTAAACATTGAAATGTCAATCTCAACCAAAATGATGGTTTAGATCAAAACTCAACATTGTATCAATGTCACCATGCTATCTGGGGACTGCTGTCCAAAATACACAATAGACACAGAAACGCATACACATGCTGGCCCAAATACAGCAAGCCTGGAGGAGTGTTCCCTTTTTAGCATCACTTTCCACCTTCGCCCTTTTGGAAGAAGAAAAATGACAATACACTGTACATATTTACACACACACACACACACACACACACGCACACGCACACGCACACACACACACACACACACACACACACACACAAAACAGCTTAGAACTCACAGGGTGTCACAATCATCACTCAATTCTATAAGAGCAGAGAATGCCTGGTGTTATAGTCAGACTATATCAACAATACCCTAATCCACATGGCTCAAAGTCAGAGCATCAAGTGAGTTGGCTACTCAAATACTGGTTTGCTAAAACCAACACATATTCTGCCTGCTCCACTAAAGTGACCACTTTTAAAAAAATGCTTACACACTAAAAGTGGTATGTGATTGCCCAATGCCCACTTAGCGAAAGTATTAAATGATATACCTTTACCTAATCTTCCATTTACCTAATATACCTAATCTTCCATATACCTATACCTAATCTTCCATATACCATTTACTTAATCTTCAGACCAAGTCTGCAAAAGCTGTTTTACATTTTTCACATCTGTGTGTAGTTTGGCGTGTATGTGGATAATCATTGAATGGTTTGTGTGTAGTCACTATACAAAAACAACATTTTTAGAGTTAAAACAAGAGTTAAAATAGTTTTGAATTAAGTGTTTGCTTTTGCTAGAGATATGTGACGTTTTAAATCCTGTATAGAGTTTTGAGAAATGGAGCCATAGTTTCGGAAAATGTGTGGAAGCAATTTTTAAAAACTGTAACAGAAAGATTAGTTTCCATTTAAAACCAAAAGCCAAATTGTCTTTATGCAGTCAGGATTTTACTATCACTGTGACCCTTCCCCGTACCCCCCTGATCCTTCACAGCAACAAGCATTTGGGAAATTTGGTTGGATAGATTTGGGAAATTCTTTCGAATGACTGAGATTTATCAATGGAGACCCATGCTTATTTTTTTTTGCACAATAAGCATGATGGCATCTATATGACCAGGGTGAGAAAAAGGTTAAGTAATTAATTTAATGCTTGTGTGCATGTGTCATGAATGTGAAACACCACATGGAGCAAAACTGTGTCACTGCAGCCAAGCACGTGCCAAATTAAGGAGGTGTCACTACAATACAGCCAATCAACAGCTATCTCATGTTTCTCTACTATCTATAAAAGAAAATAGCTCTGTAGTTATAATTGTAAAAAATATGATAATTGTGACTTATGTATTTGCATGCATATATTTATGTATATAAATGCTATATGATTTTGTTCAATATTTTATGAGGATTTTTCATGTGTGTTTTTGCACGTGTGCTTTAATTTGCATTTGTGTGTCACGGCAGTGTTGCAGAATGTGTGTGGGTGTGGGTGTGGGTGCGTGTGTGTGTGGGTGCGTGTGTGTGTGTGTGTGTGTGTAGCCAGCTCGCGTGAGTACTAATGGAGCACTCTGAATGAACACAGCAGGGGAGAGAGACATAAAACGACAGAGTTGGGCATGACGAGTGAGTAAGCACATCATTCGCTCTGCCTTTCTCCAACCCTTTCTCCTCCAGACATATAAAATAATACCAGCGGTTTACTCCAATTTATTTCTGTTATGTTTACCCCAATTCATCTCTGTTAAGATGCACTCTCACATTTTGCTTTGTAAACAAGCAAAATATAATATATTACAATAGATTACAATTTTTAAAAAGTGCAATTTCAGTATAACATATCTGAAAAATTAAACAACAAAATGAATTATGTTGTGTACATAAACAAATTATTTTCCTGTTTGTACATTTGGAAGTTCCTTCTATTTTGTTGAACATTTCACAACATTTCATCATTTAAGCATTCCAAAATAATATGAAGTCACCTTATCTCCTTAAATGTCCTACACAGTAGTACACACACAAGACACAGAGGCAATACATTCTCCACACCCTCCCCCTGTTTTTGCCCCTAGTTTCTTTCCTCCAATAGAAGAGAAGAGGGGCAGATGGAGGGTGGGGTAGGATGTTTTGGTAGTAGGATGGGGGTTTGGGGGGGGGGGGGGGGGGGAGTACTAGCACACTACCTCTGTGTAGGAGTCGTGGTGATTTAAAAAAAAAAAAAAAAAACTGGCCAGTCATGTGGTATTTTGTGGGTCTACTAAATGAAATGTGTAATCAATTAACCATGTTTAGGCCTATATGTAATTAACCATGTGAATTAATTTACAAAACAAACAAAAATGTTATAGTTTTATTTAAAAAGGCTGTTCTTTTCTCTCTCGCTCTCTCTCTCTCTCTGTGTGTGTTCATTGCATGTACACACCTTTGAACACCTGAGCATTTGTCACATAGATAGACTGATGATGGTGATTTATAAAAAAAAAAAAACAGGTTTCATCTGTAGTTACCATGGCTACAAGAAAAGTTTTGCCAAAATTGAATCTGGTGGTTCAGAATCAGATTTATATCAGTTCTAAATAAGTTCAATTCACCCCTATTGGGGGATAAAAACTACTCCTGTGTATTGTTTGGTTGAATAGAAATGCAATGAAGAGTTTAATTCCCAGACTAAATCACCCTGAAGGCATTGTCACATGAAAACAAACACACAGCTCATTTCTCCAACATACATCCACATGAATATAGCCACCACAGAGTCATGGGCACCAGCTGGGATGAGGTTAAATCCCAGATTAAAACTGTCGAGTCTTTATTCCTCTGGACCTGTGCAATATATAAATCTGTACCCCCTGCAGAACACACTTGGCTCACTGAAACTGCTCGATTAGAGAACTACCTGCCTCAGTCAGTATAGACCTCTACCTCAAAAGCTCTGGGGGCATTCGTGGCCTAATGGTTAGCGAGTACGACTAGTAACCCAAAGGTTGCTGGTGCAATTCCAGTTCCGGCAGGAAATGGGTGTGTATCATGGTTTGCAGTGTGTGTGTTCACTACTCACTACTTCTAATGTGTATGCAGTTACTTGGATGGGTTAAATGCAGATGACAAATTCTGAGTAGGGGTTACCATTGGCCTTCACGTCACTTTCTTTTTCAAAAATGCCTCGTGTCAACCTAGGCTCATTGGAAAAACATACCTGTGGTGACATTTCTGCACAATTATATTTCATATCGCTTCTTGCACGTTTCACGACACTTTCAAAGTTAAATCCCCAGTGGTCAACCATAGGGTGTCCCATTTGTCAATTTAGGTTTCGAGGGCAGAACTGGCTGTAGGGGTGGAGGGCCGGAGAGCAAAGGACAGCCCACAGGTCCATGGCGAAGGTGGTAACATGTCCGACACAGGTGGAGCCGATGGTCCGAGGGAGCCTGGCGAGGTCGAATGCCCGATGGTCCTTGCTGGAGTCGAGGGAGGAAGGAGCCAGGGCGACGGGTCGTGGTGGACTGAGGCCGAAGGCAGAGCCACGGACTCCCCACGCCCAGGAGGAGGTGGCTCATAGCAGACACAAGGTATAGCCACTCCACTTAGAGGAGGCTGGGATGGTACTGAGGGGATGATGGGAGACAGTGATGACTGGCTGGCAGGAGTGGCTGAGAACTGGAGAGGAGGCTGACAAGAAGCACAGGAATTGACAATAAATATAAAGTCCAGGGTTGCAGTTTGGAGAGGAGGTAGGGTGGGGCCAGCAGGTCTGATGATGATGATTCAAATTCAGGCGGGATTAAAGGAGGCAGGGGATCCAACTCTCCAAACACAAAACAGTCCATTAACACCAGTAGACTCTCACTCTCAGTGCCGGGATGGTGGGCGGGGCTCACTTCCATACCCTCGTACTCCACAAGGGCTCCCATGGCAAAGGATGGGGCAGCCGACTCGCACACCTGGTCAGAGGCTCAGGCTCCGGGGTGATGTCCAGCTCGATCGCCCCTTTTGACGCAGACTCAAACATTGCGGCGGAGCTGGGCTCTTGGTCTGCGGTGGGCTTGTGCTGTTGCTCCTCACAGCGGGATGGTCTCTGGCTGGGCACTGGGTTGGGGGTGGGGATGGCGTCTTCGTCAGCTGGTCTGACGGTCAGCGATGATCCGCAAGATACCAGCACCCATTCCACAAAAGCGCCGATGGACAATTCCCGGAAAACTGTGCTTTCTTGGAAATGTTCAGGCCAGCGTACAGGAACAACAGCAGACAGTCATCCGGAAAAGGTGTCTGGTAGGCGAGATATAGAGGAGTTTCTCTATGTTTCTCGAGGGAGGAAGGGATGTTAACCGGAATGAGAGAGAGTCCGCGGTGAAAAACGATTTTTTTTTTAAACACGCAACGGGAAATAGAGAAATATCTCGCTGTGTTTATCACTTTTGGGTCGGATATTCTGTCATGGATTGTGTTGCTAGAACACACAAGAACATGAAGTTAATTAGTCAGTCTTTAGTCAAGTCAAGTCATCTTCATTTATATAGCGCTTTTAACAATGTAGATTGTTCCAAAGCGGCTTTACAATGATAATAGGTAAATAATAAATTAAAGTAACAGATTGTTTTGGCTTTATGGCAGCTCTAATATAAAGTTATTTTCCAGTTAAAGTTAGTTTTGATTGATTCTCTTCCGTCGTAACGATCATTGGTAATTAACTTAGGGGCCGCTAACACAACACCGTTTTAACAGAAAACTCTTAAGTTCTCTCTACGCAAACTTTAAAAACGCAAACCTGTGAGAACGCTAATAGCGTGCACATAAGCATTAAGAGTTCATTCTATAGGTATGTGCGTTTGAATATATGTACGCAGGCATGTAGTCCTACCCTAAAAAAAAAAACCCTCAACAAACTACTTGTCTGGCCTTAAAATTTATAATACAGAATTTTATTGCTTCGGCGTAGCCACGTGAACCGGAATTATCTCGACAACGATTATCTGTACAGAGGTAAAGGGAAGGAGGCCTTCACAGGGGAGGGACTAGTTGACACTTCAGGACTGCGTTGTCGTCGCGTCCAGACGCCGGTCCTTCATCAGATCTGGATAGGGCCTGGATCCGGCGGACTGCGGTAAACCTCGGGATAAACAAAGAGACTAATATTAGCGTAGATGCCATTCTTCTTATGATGTAACAAGTACATCAGGATTTATGGGAAGTGTTCCCGGTTCCGGCTGACCTAATCTATGCAGCCTAACATTGAATTATAGAAGTCTATAATGTGTTATGTGTATGCTAGGTCAAAGAGATGTGTTTTTAGTCTAGCTTTGAACTGACAGAGTGTGTCTGCTTCCTGGACAATGTTAGGAAGACTGTTCCAAAGTTGTGGTGCTAAATAGGGAAAGGATCTACCGCCAGCAGTCGATTTTGATATTTTAGGTATTATCAACTGGCCAGAATTTTGAGATCGCAATAGACGTGATGGACTATAATGCGTTAAGAGCTCGGTCAAGTACTGGGGAGTTAAACCATTTAGTGCTTTGTAAATGATCAGCAATATTTTAAAATGTATACGATGTTTAATAGGGAGCCAATGCAGTGTTGACAGAATCGGGCTAATATGGTCATACTTCCTGGTTCTGGTAAGAACTCGAGCTGCTGCGTTTTGGACCAGCTGTAATTTGTTTATTAAGCATGCAGGGCAACCACCCAGTAGAGCATTACAATAATCTAGCCTTGAAGTCATGAACTCATGAACTGACTGTTCCGCCTTTGTCAATGAGAGGATATGGCGTAATTTAGATATATTTTTAAGATGGAAAAATGCGGTTTTACAGATACTATTCACGTGACTTTCAAATGAAAGATTACTATCAAAGAGAAGACTTGACAGAACAGCCATCAAGTGTTAGACAGTATTCTAGGTTATTACGTGAGGAAGTTTTTTGTCCAATAATTAGAATCTCTGTTTTTTTAGAATTAAGTAGTAGGAAGTTACTAGTCATCCAATTTTTTATATCAGCTATGCATTCCGTTAATTTTGTGAATTGGTAAGTTTCGTCAGGGCTTGAGGAAATATAAAGCTGCGTATCATCAGCATAACAGTGAAAACTAATGCCATGCTTCCTAATGATATCTCCCAAGGGTAGCATGTACAAAGTGAACAGTAACGGTCCTAGTACTGAGCCTTGTGGTACGCCATACTGAACTTGTGATCGATAGGACATCTCTTCATTTACTGCTACAAACTGATAACGGTCAGATAAGTATGATTTAAACCATGCTAATGCAATTCCACTAATGCCAACATAATTTTCGAGTCTATTTAAAAGAATGTTGTGGTCGATGATATCAAATGCAGCACTAAGATCGAGTAACACTAATAGAGATACAACCACGATCGGATGATAGAGCAAATCATTTGTGACTCTAATGAGAGCTGTCTCAGTACTGTGGTACGGTCTAAACTGTGGTACTGACGGATAATTTCTGAATTTCTTTCTAAAAAGGAACACCGTTGTGAAGATACTGCCTTTTCTAGTATCTTTGACAGAAAAGGTAGATTCGAGATCAGCCTGTAATTGACTAATTCTGTAGGATCAAGTTGTGTTTTTTTAACAAGCGGTTTAATCATAGCCAGCTTAAAACTTTTTGGTACGTATCCTAATGTCAAAGATGAATTAATGATATTAAAAAGAGAATCTTTGACCTCTGGAAGCATCTTTTTCATTAGCTTAGTTTGCATAGGGTCTAATATACATGTTGTCGATTTAGATGATTTAACGAGTTAAAAAAAATCTTCCTCTCCTATAGTAATGAATGAATCGAATTTTTCCTTAGGGAGACTACAATGCCCTCCCTGATGTGATGCTGTCGTAGACGGTTGCATAGTTATAATTTTCTCCCTGATATTATCAATCTTATAAGTGAAGAAGTTCATAAAGTCATTACTGCTGTGCTGCTTGGAAACTTCTGGGTTTGAGGCTTTATTTTTCGTTAGTTTAGCCACTGTTTCAAATAAATACCTCAGGTTTTGTTTATTTTCTTCTAATAGGGTTGAAAAATAAGCAGATCTAGCAGCTTTTAATGCATCTCTGTATGCAATCGAGCTCTCCATCCATGAAAGGCGAAATACTTCTAGTTTTGTTTTCTTCCAGTTGCACTACATTTTTCTGGCTGCTCTCTTAAGGGCCTGAGTGTGCTCGTTGTACCACGGCATTGGACTATTTTATTTAATCTTCTTTAAGCGCAACGGAGCAACTGTGTCTAAAGTACTGGAAAAGAGAGAGTTAAAAGTTTCTGTCGTAATATCGAGTTCTTCTAAGCTATCTGGGATGCTGAGATGATGAAACTGATCTGGAAGATTATTAATAAAGCAATCTTTAGTGGCAAAATTGATAGGTCTAACATAATTGTAACACGGAGTCGGCTTTGCAGCCTCGGCTAAATGAAGTTTACACGAGACTAGATAATGATCTGAGATGTCATCGCTCTGCTGCAAATTTCAACGGCATTAACATTGATTCCGTGTGATAATATTAGATCTAGAGTATGATTACGACAATGAGTTAGTCCTGACACGTGTTGTCTAACTCCAATAGAGTTAAGAATATCTTTAATGGCCAATCCCAATGCATCTTTTTTGTTATCTACATGTATATTAAAATCACCAACAATTAGGAATTTATCTGCACCGAGTACTAATTCTGATAGAAAGTCAGCAAGTTCTTTGATAAAATCTGTATGGTGCCCTGGTGACCTGTATACAGTAGCCAGCACAAATCTCAAACGTGATTTATCATTTGCACTATATATTGTTACATTAAGCACCAACACTTCAAAATAATTATATTTGAAACTAGATTTCTTAGTAATTCTGAAAATATTACTATAAATTACAGCAACACCTCCCCCTTTGCCTTTCAGACAAGGTTCATGTTTATAGGTTATAGTTTTATAAATCCACAGGAAAATCCACATAAAGAGAGTAGTGTATAGCACATCCAAACATTGACGAGACCTGACAACAATGAACAGAAACAAGGAAACTAAAATACACAGGATGATTAGACACACACACCTGAACTGAGTGACGAAATCAAATCTGTAACTACAACAAACAAGGCAGGGGAAATGGTGAGAACGAAAACACAGTTCAAACTGAGGTGACTGACACATATTTAGATGGGTTTTCCTGTGAAAAAAAATCTTCATGCCTTAAAATGGCTTGAATGTAACTGTACAGCCTTACTTCATTTAGAATATGTGGATACATGAATATGCAAATGAGCCCTGCCTCTACTCATTCACACAAACTCAGACTACCACTCACTCAACTTTACTGTAGTAAACGCTGTTCATTGGCAAGAGGAAATACTGGTTTAATTCAGACAGTTTAATTGAACCAGAAACTGTTTCAGAAGAAGTGGAATTATACAGACTTGTATACAAGTCGATGTTTCAGAAAATGGTAATACGTTTTATGTATCGCTCTCTGCAACGTTTGGCACATACCGGTTATTAATATGATTAGCCTCTTGCTTGACTACGTTTTCAAACAGCTAATAATGTGTGTCTTATGTTTCACAAACCATGTTCCCGTTCGCCATCTCAGTCTGCCTTCTAAAAATCAGAATCCTTGGAAATACTTAAATGAACATCTCAAAAAGTCATTGGAGAAAGGCATAAAGTTCATTATAACATTGTAGTATACATAATTCACCTGCTATATTGCTAAAAGTACCCGATTTTTCATATCAACAGAAAAATATACTGGGATAACCTGGCTTTTTTCGAGACTCCCCTGCTTTGCAGCAGAGTTAACCCTCTGGGGTCTAAGGTGTTTTTGGTGTCCTTGAGATGTTTTGACATACTCTGACATTTGTGCTTTTTTCAGTTGCTTATAAACATATTAATGGCACAGGTGAAATTACACTCTATTTAGCACAAACAGGGCTACCATAATATGTGAGCAACATGTATGTACATGTTTGTATTTTTGAGAGAATATTGTTTATGCATGGTTATTGAAAAAACAAAAAATTAAAGTTTCTGAAATAAGGCCACAAAACACATACTAAATATGTGTCCACAAGACTTTTGACTAATGGATGTTGTCGCCTAGAGTTTTTGCTTCAAAATGATCTGAAAATCATCCTGCCTAATCATTCACATAAAGCAATAGATTGTTTTAAATTGTGAAAAACATTTTTTTTTTTTGGAAAGGCAATATGCGGATGGGCGTGAATGGCCCAACCCCTCATAAATAATTAGGTGGTTCTCACATGAGAAGACAAAGACCCGCATAATGAGCCTTTCATTCAGGTGTGTTACACAAGAAAGAATGCGAGGACAATATACATATATACATATATACACACACACACACATATACACTCACCTAAAGGATTATTAGGAACACCTGTTCAATTTCTCATTAATGCAATTATCTAATCAACCAATCACATGGCAGTTGCTTCAATGCATTTGGGGGTGTGGTCCTGGTCAAGACAATCTCCTGAACTCCAAACTGAATGTCAGAATGGGAAAGAAAGGTGATTTAAGCAATTTTGAGCGTGGCATGGTTGTTGGTGCCAGACGGGCCGGCCTGAGTATTTCACATCTGCTCAGTTACTGGGATTTTCACGCACAACCATTTCTAGGGTTTACAAAGAATGGTGTGAAAAGGGAAAAACATCCAGTATGCGGCAGTCCTGTGGGTGAAAATGCCTTGTTGATGCTAGAGGTCAGAGGAGAATGGGCTGACTGATTCAAGCTGATAGAAGAGCAACTTTGACTGAAATAACCACTCGTTACAACCGAGGTATGCAGCAAAGCATTTGTGAAGCCACAACATGCACAACCTTGAGACCCCACCGGGTACCACTTATCTCCACTACAAATAGGAAAAAGAGGCTACAATTTGCAAGAGCTCACCAAAATTGGACAGTTGAAGACTGGAAAAATGTTGCCTGGTCTGATGAGTCTCGATTTCTGTTGAGACATTCAGATGGTAGAGTCAGAATTTGGCGTAAACAGAATGAGAACATGGATCCATCATGCCTTGTTACCACTGTGCAGGCTGGTGGTGTAATGGTGTGGGGGATGTTTTCTTGGCACACTTTAGGCCCCTTAAATGCCACGGCCTACCTGAGCATTGTTTCTGAACATGTCCATCCCTTTATGGCCACCATGTACCCATCCTCTGATGGCTACTTCCAGCAGGATAATGCACCATGTCACAAAGCTCGAATCATTTCAAATTGGTTTCTTGAACATGACAATGAGTTCACTGTACTAAAATGGCCCCCACAGTCACCAGATCTCAACCCAATAGAGCATCTTTGGGATGTGGTGGAACGGGAGCTTCGTGCCCTGGATGTGCATCCCACAAATCTCCATCAACTGGCAAGATGCTATCCTATCAATATGGGCCAACATTTCTAAAGAATGCTTTCAGCACCTTGTTGAATCAATGCCACGTAGAATTAAGGCAGTTCTGAAGGCGAAAGGGGGTCAAACACAGTATTAGTATGGTGTTCCTAATAATCCTTTATATATATATATATATATATATATATATATATATATAATCAAAATATAAATGAAAGTCAAAAGCACATTTTTAGTCATACCTGGAAACAAATCCTGTTCAAATAGGTTATATGGGCCATTCTATAGAATTGGTTCAAAGTTAGAGTTGGAAACTTCTTGAAAAGAAAATTGTCTTTTTCCATAAATCTCTTATAAGGTATTATTTTTTAAAGTAGGCCAATACATTTTATCATACATTTCAAAGTTAAGGATTCATTATTTTGATATAGCCTAGCTTGCAATGGAACAAACACTATAACAGTTGATTAGTTTATTTTTGACAAAACATACTATATATTTAACATATGAGCAGAAACTGTCTAACAAAAGCTTATTTGATGTCTATTTTAGAGTAAAAACTTTATAATCTATCCAAAACTAGTCAACGAAATGTTGTCATTACAGACACTGTTCTATATCGTGATTAGAACAAATCTCAGTAGGCTATAGCAATATAGTTTGGGTGTGTTGGATGTAAAAATAACGTTTACTAATGTAGGAACGAGAGTGAATGAACGCACAGATGCGATGTACATCTGTAGTAAACAACATCGCGCGTGCGTCTGTGCCATTCATTTAATCACACACAGACACGCAATTCATATTTAAACAGTCTTTGTGCAGTTTAC
This sequence comes from Rhinichthys klamathensis goyatoka, assembly GCF_029890125.1. Classification (NCBI taxonomy): domain Eukaryota; kingdom Metazoa; phylum Chordata; class Actinopteri; order Cypriniformes; family Leuciscidae; genus Rhinichthys; species Rhinichthys klamathensis. The sequence goes on from NW_026606559.1 coordinate 3,504,769, forward strand.
AGACACTATTCAATAACGCGATTAGAACAAAGCACTTAAGAATAAATAACTTACTACATCAGCTGAATCTGTGCTCCTCGAAATGAAACTACCAGCACTTCTGAGGTAACTTTTCCAGGATTATTACGATAGTATTATTCCTCACAGCGCAGCAAGACGAGGTAAAGTACAAGATTCTTATTAAACTGGATGTTTTATCCAGCTGATGTGGGCGTTTTCATGGCTTGCCTCAACATTTGCGTTTGAATAGCGCGCGCTCTCAGTGGGCGTGGTCACATTAACACGTAATACACTATAATTAGCTGAAAGGAAAAAGACTGCCATCTCTCTCTTTTCATACAGATTACATAAACTGAGAATATTTATTTTTTATATAAATTACTTCATTTAAAAGAAGAGAATTTCAGCTTCATAACGAAAAATCTTCGTGCCTGTGTGACCAGTATTTACTTAGTTACAGTTCATTTTCGGACGTGTTTCAGAATGAACTTCACTGAGGCAAAATTCGCATCATGTTTATTTTTCTTTATTTGACAAAAAGCAGAACACTTTGTTTTTTATTGTGAGTATCTACAAAAAAATAGACACTTAACAGGATCTAATGATGTACAACACATATATGTAAGATCAAAATCAACAGAGTAATTTGAGTCTCTTTTGCACTGATAAGGAAAAAAGTGAGCTTGTCGTGCCGGTGCGATAGCCGACCCCAGAGGGTTAATGATATGCTAAATCCCGCCTGCACGTTGACGGGATTGGTTAACAGATTTGTGACGTAGAGAACAATGGTGATTTCAAACCGAGTTTTTGAGACTGTCATTGGTTCACTGCCGTTCCCTTTCAAAAGTGAACTCGCATTGCATTGATTGATCCTATTGACCGGCGACAGCCCATGACATCATTAATGTGCGACCCGGAAGTATATAGGGGCGTCTTGCAAACATGACATTCATCTTTTCGTCTTCAGGGACTGTTCTGTCTGTAAGCGCCAAAAAAAGGTAATTATGAAATGCACTGAGAAGGCTGAGTGCTTTCAGAAGTGTGCAGACCTGTGCCCAAGGTATTTGATGTCGGGTGACACACATGAATTGTGCGTTTTTTTTGTCTGGGGGAGGAGCACGCACAGGGAGTTCTCGAGGGAGCTGCCTGTGCAAATTGTGAGCAGTTTTCTTTGAAAACACTCAGCTCTCGTCTGGCCCTCGTGGTTCAGGTCCCGCTCGTGCTGAGGCAGAGCGGCGACTTGCGTCATGGGGTTCCCAGATGGAGATTGCCGATCGCCTTGAGAGGGGTGTAATCCTCTCAGACGATTCGGCGGCTGACGAGGGTGAGCTGCAGGTGGATGATGACTATCCTCCTCCTAGTCCAGCAGTGAGTGCTCTTCCGGACGAGCAGGAGATGGCTGATGAGGGTGGTGATAGTCAGGTAGATCTTGAATCCTCTCAGCCACCCTGCCCCGTGTATGCTGAGCTGGTTGATGTTATGGAAAGCGCCGTGGGCAGGCTGTAGCTGCCGTGGCGGTGCGTTAGGGGAGAGATCGCTCGTGGTAGACTTGACGATCGGTTTCTCCCTGGCCATAAACCACCAGCTCAGGTGAGCCTTCCTTTCCTTCCTGATCTCCATACTGAGATCAAGAGGGCATGTAAGAACCCATAATCTGCCCGTATCCACCGTCATCAGCGGGCTAGTTTCGCTGATGTTGAGGGGATAGGAGAATGTGGGTATGTGTCGATGCCACCCATTGACGAGACGTTTGCGAACGATCTAGAATCTGGGTGGGCATCGACACGGAAAGCTCCAACCCTGCCATCCAAACTACTTAAAACAACGTCACGTTTGAATGGCAGAGCATACACGGCAGCGGGACGGGCTGGTGCTGCCCTGCACACCATGGCGGTATTGCAGGCATACCAGGCCGATCGCTGGAGAATCTCGACCAGGGGGTGGTGGGCTGTCCCCTGAGGCAGTTGCTGAGCTGGGGGCATTCTGCATTCTGGGGTGAGAAGAGTAATGCAGGTTGGTGCAGAGGCATGATTAATAAAGACCTAGGGTTAGGCCTTCAATAAGGCCTCCCCAGTACAATGGGTCTTTTTGGGCAGGGTTAGGCCGTCTTTCGCTTCACGAAGGGACTGTTTTTGGTTCGCCCAACCCCGCTGTGCAGAGCTAGCATATGGACTTGGGCCACCAGAGTAGGCTACACTCAGCTCGTTGAGCTACTGCTCAAGCGATGAGTTGAAGGTGGATGGCTTGCAAGCAAGCCCCACTCCCCTAGGCTGGGTGCAGAAACATTTCTGTCACTTCTAGAGCCACTGGCAGGCTGTTAAATTCTCAGGGGCAGGTGGTTGGTACTAACCTGTTGATACAGGGTAGTTCTGAGTACTCCACTTTCAGCTCTGTATCATTCTACCTTACAACACTATGGCTGGGGTTGAGCGGAAAGTTCTAACTTTCACTTCATTTTGGTTTTCGAAGTACTCTCCCTTGAAGCCAGAGCATTGCCATGAGCTGACGACCAATGCATATAGATGGTAGGCCCCTGAGTCTGGGGCCTCCGTTGAGGCAGGGTGGCGCATGTTGTACTCCCCTTGTATTTTTTGCTGAGTACACTGCCATGGGTAATGTGGTTAGGTCCCAGGATACTGTAGGAGCTGTGTAAACAGCTTATCTGCCGACGAAGGCTGCGCTGTCAAGTAGTAGGCCTCAGCAGGCCTCCTTGACGGGCAGCCCCCAAAAAGGGCTCTTTAGGCCAGCTTGCCTCAGGTGGTTGGCCTTAGTAGTTTAGGCAGTAGACTTAACAGGCCTGCTCGGAAAAGAGTCCCAATGTTTTGGGACATACGTTATAGCTGCGATCATGTAGCCAGCCTCAAGAGGCCTCGTGTGGGTGGCCCCAATATTTGTGTTGGTGTAGTATGGTTTCCAACGGTGTTGTGTTTGTAGCAGAATAAACTTGCTATCAGCTATAAGCCCTACCAGGCCTCCCTGAAAGCGAGTCCCCAGCAGTATGGGTTGATATGTCTGACAGCACTGGCTTGCTTCTGGCCTAGTAGGCCTCTCAAATTCTCAAAGTGAGTTTCGAGTGACGAGGTATACAGCCAGCAGTGTTGACGGTCAGGCACTGGCCTTAGCAGGCCTCCCTGACCCTGAGCCACAACATGGGGTGCTTGGCTAATAAATTCACTGGCCAATCAGACAATTGGCTTCATTGGTGTATGAATGAGTGAGTGAATGGGTGAATGTGAGGCAAAATGTAAAGCGCTTTGATGGCCATTGGGTCTGTGAAAGCGCTATATAAATGCAGTCCATTTACCATTTACCATTTGACCTCTCTGGAGGTGAGTCCCAATTATGATCAGCCAAATAGGATTTACCACTGAATGGTTGGCCGTTTAGGCCTCCCAGAAGGCAAACCCCCAACAGCGTGGGTAATCTTTGCCAGCTAGCAAGACCCATGTCAGGCGGTTGGCCTTATCAGGCCACCATGTAGCTCAGTCCCCAACCTTACTGGTCCATGGCAGTCAGTTTCTTACCTAAGAAAACTTAACAGGCCACTCCGAGACTGAGCCCCAGGACTTGGCAGCTGGCCTTAGCAGGCCACCCTGGGACTGAGTTCCCACGTATGGGCAACTGGACAGCTAGCCTGACTGGCTATCAGGTAGGAGGCCTCACCAGGCCTCCCTGAAGGCGAGTTCCTAAATATGGGCACTACGTAACCAGCCTACTGGTTATCAGGTAATAGGCCCCACCAGGCCTCCCTGTAAGTGGCTTCCCAGCGATACTGGGCTCTGGCAGCTAGTGGCCGCTTGCTATCAGTTCAGCTGGCCTTAGCAGACAGCTTCTGAAAGTGAGCTTGCGCCCTAGCATGACTAAAGTGTTCACTTTCTGCTACTGGTTCCTTCCCGGAACCTCTTTTTTATCTAGCCCACAGCCTGGTTTACCTACCTGGCAGGCCATGTGCTCGACTCACTGAAGGTGACTATGATTACTCTGCCTCCTGAGTCTGGTCAGACGGTCGTAGGCCTCTCGTGAAGCCTCCCAGTTAGATGACACATGGAGCCTGTCCCTTTTCCACCTGCGCTCAGCTCTCCTGCACACTCGCCTAGCCTCACGGGTGGCGTCATTAAGCCATGGCTCAGATTTAGATCTGAGACACCTCACTTTTTGCGGTGCAACAGTATTAAGAATGTCGGCACAGGTGGAAAGGAAAGAAGAAAGTAATTGTTCTGTGTCAAGGTTAGCCAGATAACTATTATCAGACTGAGTTACATTAATAAAAGCAGAAGTACCGTAATTCCTCAAATAAAGACCGGGGCCTTTATTTACCTGAACTGCAGATGGTAGCCGGCTTTTATTTGAAGCAGGCTTTTATTAGAGGCAGGCCTTTATTTCTAATTCGCGATCCCCGCCCGCCCGCCAGCCAAGTTTCCATGGTGACGCGTCATGCTTGGCACGTGTTCACCACAGCCAAAATAGCGCTGTATGACAGATGTAGCGCTTTTATTTCTAAATATTAACAAACTTGCTTACCATGTCATCAACTATCTTCTATTCTGACTCTCAAATCCGTGTAAGTGAGTTTGTTTTGTCGTTTAAAACCCTTTATAAATGATCTTGATCTGTAACGTGAGATGGGCAGCGCAGTTCGGAGATTCCTGTTGTATTTGTTAAGTTACAGCGTGTGAATTCTTCAGTTTCTCCCGAAATACATGAAAGTAAGTGGCCGGTGAACTGGGAGAAGAATAGAGTAAACTTTATAGTTACTTACACTGTGTATCTGATATGAATAAAACACGTCGCCAAATATATTTGAATGGATTGTTATTGCTGCTTCCATAGACACCATTGTGTATTTTACAAACTATAAATGTATTGTTTTGCTATAAATCATATCTATTTAAATGTCTGAAACCTAAAATAAACATGTGGTTAAAAACACTGAATAGTTGTGATATGACAACCACTGAGCGAGTCCGTCTTTGAGTGTACACTAATTTTTCCCCGGCCTTAATTTGAGACCGGCCTTTATTTGTCCGCGTTGACCACGCCCCCGGCCACTATCAGAGGCCCGGCGTTTATTTGAATACCGGTCTTTATTTGAGGAATTACGGTAAACTGAGCAGCAGTGGAGGGCTTATACACACACGACACAGGCGCTTAGGAGCAGGCAGGTTGAGACTATGAGAGGGCAGAGTAAAATCAAATAAGACAGGCATGTGATCAGAAAAAACAGCACCATGTACTTGGATGTTAGAAATGGGCAACCCATAAGATAAAACAAGATCTAAGGTGTGGCCATATTCCTGTGTCGGTCCAGTAACATGTTGTGAAAGATTAAAAGGTTTTTAGCAAGTGGGTTTGAAGGACAGCAGACATGTATGTTAAAATCACCAGCAATTAAAATAATCTGTCATGATCCTAGCCAGGAAATCGGAAAAGTCTTTTATAAAATGTTTGTTATATTTAGGTGGGCGGTAGATTACTACACATAGTATCGGATTCGACCGACCTAATACAAAAAAGCTGAGTTCAAAAGAAGAAGAAAAAGAAGAAGGTGACAAGGACCTACAAAATAAGCTATTCTTAAAAACTGTTACTATTCCTCCTCCACGTCCAGTAATCCTAGGGGAGTTGAAGAATGTACATTTTGGAGGTGAAAGCTCAACGAGAGCATCGGACTCACCAGTATTTATCTAGGTTTCCGTCAACAGGAGTATATCCACAGCATGTGAAGTGAAGAAATCCTTGAGGATGAATGTCTTGTTAATGACAGACCTAGTGTTGATCAATGCACATTTAGTCAGCGAAATCGGGTTATCAGCCGCGCTAGCTGATCGGGCCAGCGGCTGAAGGTTGCGGAGGTTTACTCCACCAGGACGCTGTAGGCAAAGCGAAGGGCGGAGGGCCTGACGCTCCTCATACGGGCCAACAACAGGTACTAGCCAGATGCCGACCGGAATGAGGGCACGGCGAGAGACATGGCGGCGTAAATACTGGACATATTCCGGTGCGATGCAGGGAGAAAACCGAGCCAGCTCCGGAGAGAGAGCTAGCCAAGCTTTGATCTTAACCAGCCGGCCGCTGCGGGACCCTCTGTGTTTGCGTCTCCGCAACAGTAAAGCCTCAACTCAGGCCTCCTCAGTGCTTTAAAACACAAGCGCTGGGTAGATCCGTGGATCGAGCGGAGAAACTCCCCTCGCTAGCAAGGGTTGTAAGCGTTATGCTCTCCAGGATACCCCGTCTCTGAAATCCGGGCCGAGTGGTTCACTGTCAGCTTTGCAGTCCCTCGGGTTGGATGCCTTACCTAAAGGCAAGTGTCCAGAGGCTCTGTGTTCGGACAGACAGGAAGTTGGCCAGACTGAAGTGTCCAATGTAAGTGACGCCAGGTTAGGCCTTACTGGTGGCATTTCGGGTGAGTATGTTCCCCTGAATAGGGATTGGCTGAGGCTCCTTCGGGTTCCCTAGCCACATTCCCCAGAAGGGACCCCTTCTAATTTGAAGCTGTGGTCCTAGGCCCTTGAGCAGGCCCAGGTAGGCCTTTCATTAAACAAAGTTTACGGAGGTTTTTCTGTGAAGCGTATAGCTTGGGCTATGACCGTAAGGAATGCTGTCACTGACAGCCCAGTGTGACCTGAGGTTGAGTCGTTCTGGCATTTCATTTGAATTAGCTGGTTCTGACAGTTTCACTGCCAATGGGGATGCACTCCCCTTAGCATGGTGGCATGGGTATATCGTTCCCCAAAGCGTCAATCGGCGCAGTTCGAGTTCTTTCGAAAGGAAACGTCTAGGTTACGACTGTAACCTCTGTTCCCTGAGAACAGGGAAAAAGACACTGCGTCTTTTGCTATGACTCTGGGCCTGCCTTCTGTTACGCCTGCCTGTTTGCCCCTGCTGGCATCTGCTACACAGTGCAGACGTTACCTGGGCAACAGGTGGATTCAATCCCTAATCAATTCACCATAGGAGTAGGATAAAGACAGGTAACTGGGAGTGAGGACTCTCTCGCTTCGCTTCCACCTCTCTCACACATTTTTATTTGTAAATATTTTTTTCCTTTCCTCTTTAACCTTCCCTTGTTCATCTTTATTTCAATATCAGATATTGTTTATTTAGTAACTACACGCGCGTGTTTTTTCCCTAGACGTCGGTTTATTTTTGATTGTTTAAGTATTGTTTGCTTGGTTTGACAATAAATTGTTCTATTGTTAAGGAATTTGTTGTCGGCCTATTTTGTGTTGCGGTATGCGAGCCAGCCGTAACACTACCAAACAGTCCCATCAGACGATAAGGTGAATGTCATGTTTGCAAGGCGCCCTTATATTTCCGAGTCGCACGTTGATGTCATGGGCTGTCGCCGGTCAATAGGATTGCAGTGATTCGATAGTAGTTTCAGACACCTGTCACGCCTGAGGCGTTCCCCAAAGCATCAATCGACGCAGTGTCTCGTTCCCTGTTCTCAGGTAACAGAGGTTACAGTCGTAACCTACACGTTTTCAGGAAAAATACTCAGTAATGGTGTTGGCATGAATTTGCACTTGGTTTGTCTTAAAGCATATTAAAAACACCACATAGACAAAACAACATTAAAAACTTGATTTTTGATGTACATACACCAATAAAACAGAACTCATTCAAATAGTACATTCCAAAATGCATTATTTATTAAAAGGTTTGTCTTTGTTATAAAAAGCATGAATAACAGTAAAAAGCAGAGAAAAAGAGAAAAGTAAATAAGGGATGAAGAAGGGAAAAACAGGTGAAAGACAACGTGACTGTAAAAGAAGGACAGACAGCAGACAGATTTCCAGTGTGTAGAGTGCATGGTATAACAGTTATTTAAAAATACATATTTAACAACCAATATACATCCTTAATGAACCTTTATGCTCTTGGTCTTTGTCTTAAAAAACCTGTACAATATAAAACATGACTAAATAAAAACAAGTGCAACTTCTACAAAATCATTACATAAAAAGTAAATTACATATAATAAAGGTGATGCAGTTATCAGTTCTAATTTTTTACCATGGAAATAATTTCTATAGCTATTGGGCAGCTGGACACTAAGCAATTAAAATCTCTTTTAAAAAATCAGTAATTTAGCAGCATGTGAAGTTGATGCAATTGTTGTCCCAATTGATGCTTAAATGCAATTCAACATTATAATTCATCAGCTCCAAAAATAATGATCCAAGAAATTTGGTTGTTTCTGGATTAAATTGATTGCAGTGAAATTATTAAATGCAAATGTAAAATACAGCACCACTTTGAATGTTGCTATGATGACCAATTGACTGACATATTTGTTATTGGTTACTGTAATTCACTGTGCTTTTAGTGGTAAATGGATACTTTGTGTCCAAAGGCAGTTTTCTCATGAATAAACGTGTGCATAAGAAAGTTTTAAGATTTTGTGTTCTCTACCATTTGATAAAAATACACAATCAACAAAGACGAGTATGAATATGAATATCCTTTTTAGAGAAAAGGCACAGGTTTTCCAGTATCAGATTTCCTTCATTTTTTCCTCTACTTTCCACGCAGCAACTCCATGAGAAAAATATTCCATGATTGATCAAGCTCTAATGACCTCAGCTGCCATATGGATAAATACATATACAAATAAACATAAATAAATATTAAAATCAACAATTGAATAAATAAAGGTTGGCATAGCACTTTTTATCCTTTCTGACTTCTGACCCTTGTTTAAATGGACGTCTCATATCACTGAACAGCTTCATTCAAGCACCTAAATTCACATCTGACAGGAGGAGCAGGAGGTTTCCCAAAAGCCTCCTTCAGTGCGCTGTACACAATATTTCAATCAAGCAGACTCAGACTCTGGAAATTTTCTTTTCTCTTTCAATCTGGGTATTACATAATTTCCTACATTATATCAGGTTGAGATATCATCACTTATGTGTATATTAGTTGTGGGTACTTTTTCCAGTTCGAGCAGTTGTCACAGATTCTACAGCAAATAAATAAAGTGGTTTTAAATTTACATTTAAAACCCCACCACACACACACACACACTTATAAAATGCAGTAAAAAAAAACTGTAACAGCTTCTGTTACAATCCACTCATAAATTCATCAAATAAAATAGAAAAGTCAGTTATGATCCTGCTACATTTTTCCTCAGAATTACAAAAAGGGCTTTTCATGCTACAACTGTGTTGTATTACTGGCAACTTTTTCAAATTGTAATTAATACAAATATAATCCCAACAATCTCAGTAGCAATTTGAGAAAACAACACAGTTATAGTAAAAACTAACCCTTTTATTCTATGCCATCTACGTTCTACCGCTGGCTTAACCTTGTGTTATCCTTCCATTAAAATTATTGTTCTCTCATCTTAATTTGATCTCATGTTAGGATTAAAGCAAAGTCAATGTCTTTCCCTCAGATTTAAACACACACTCCTGAAGGCAATGAACATCTGTATGATATAAAATTTCCTTAAAGGTGAACTGTGTAATTTTTTGGATGTTAGAATACTGTCATGCAAACACTGTTTGAGCATCTTGTCCAGCACAACACTGGCTCGACCAATGCCTTGATTTTTGAGCAAGGCTTTCTGTTTGGCTGACCAATTCCTGATGGGGGAGTGTTTGAAAACCTCTTTGAAATGATTATTTTTGCAATTCCATTTGGTGATGGCAGTGACACCAAACTCACACACTTCACCTTTAATTTAGGTACTCTCATTTCTAGTTCAAAAACAGCCAATTTTCAACCCAATCAATACCAAAAAAGTCTTATATGTTGAGTTTAAACTACTTCTTCTTTACAAATACTTTTTCAATCACTGTAATAGACAACCACTTCAACATCCCATACTTGACACAGAGAAGACTTTCGGTTGGTTGTGCTTGGTTTTTCTGCATCAGGTTTGCAAAGGGCTTTGCTCTTCTAAGTTTGAAGGCTTCGTTGTGATTTGTGGGATCTGGGTGTATTCCTGCAATGGACTTGTTGTCCCTAAACTCACAGACTGGCATTGGCATCCAGCTGGCTCTGAAAAAGGTGTGGTGGAAGAGATGAAGCTGTCCTGCGTGGCTGGACTGCTCCTGCTGGTGAGAGGGGAAACTGGAAGGAGGACGCTGCCGCTCCCTCTATCATTAGCCATTCCGCCTTTATGAGAGGGACCAGATTTAGGTGGGGAGAAGATGGGAGCAATGTGCACCCATGTCAGTCTTGAACCTGACCACCGGATGATCTTGTGCTCCAGGGTTTCACTAACTCGCTTGTCTGATTGGTTCATGTGTGAGGAAAGGGAAGGGGTCCCTGAAGAGCCCTCCCCTTTATCAACATATGGCCACTGATGTTGCTCTTCACAACATTTGGTGCACTTACACACCACGGGAGGAGAAGAGGAGGGTGAGTCTGTGTCTGACCAGCTCAATCTTCGCTTCTGCAAGAGCCAAGAAAATAAAAAAGGGCATCAATGTCTACAAATTCACATAGTGTAAATGGAGTACACCAACTGATATGTGCCTCTTGTGTGCATCACAAACCTTGACTGGAATATGTAATTGGTCTTTGTGCTTGTTTGGGGGAGTGGTATTGCTTTTGCCATGGGTGGAAATGTTTCGAAGTGAAAAGTCAGCAAGGTTAGGTGTCACGGAAACTTGAGGAGTCACTTGAGGGAACCAAAGCTTTAGCATTCCCTCTATCTGCAGCAAAGTAGGCAAGTACTTCTCTCTGTACACACACACACACACACACACACACACACACACACACACACACACACACACACACACACACACACACACACACACACACACACACACACAAAAGACAATAAGCAGAATAAAATATATCTGAAATACATTTTTGTTTTTTAGGTTTTACATTATGTAAAACGTATTTGGACAAACATGAGTGAAACATGTCCATAGTAAATGATGAAGTACATTAACCTGTGGTTAATGTGCTAGGATGTCTGTGAGAACTTGAGGGTAAAACATACACTTAACAATAACTTTTTACATTATGAATATTAGTAAAAAAGTGAAAGTGACTGCCAAGTATGGTAACCCATACTCAGAATTTGTCCTTTGCATTTAACCCATCCAAGTTAGTGCACACACATTAGGAGTAGTGAACACACACTCCCAACCGTGAACACTCACCCAAATCAGTGGGAAGCCACTTTTGCTGTGGCGCCCGGGGATTGATTGGGGGTTTGGTGCCTTGCTCAAGGGCACCTCAGTCATTTCCTGCTGGTATTGAGAATAGAAACCGCAACCTTTGAGTTACCAGTCTGACTCTCTAACCATTAGGCCAAGACTGCCCATAATATGAACAATAACAATATTTTGATCAATAAGTGAACAGGTAATACAACAATATAACTTTAGAGCATCTTAATTAATCATTAACCTACAACATACATCTGGCTTACTTGAGTGTTCATCTTGAACAATTTCTAAAAACTACAATAATACTAATATGAAACCCCATTCCCAGTTTCCATTAATTCAGTGTCTTCCATTAGATTATATCCAATTAAAGGGGTATGAATTGAGAAATTAAATTATTTTGATAAACAAGCAGTCATTATACTATGCTTTAAGTTTCAGAACTCTGCTAGTCCAAAAACAGCTTTTATTAAAACTAAAACTAAACAAAATGACAAATTTTCTACTTCCAGGTTATTATTAACGTACATAATAGAGATGAAAACATCAGCACAAGACTGCCTGCACAGAGACAGATTAACACTTATTCTTCACTGGCATGTTAGAAGCAATATGCAGGAGAAAGTATAAAACAGGATAGTTGGACTAAAATTGCATTACCTTCCAAATTAACCTGTAATGTTAGGAAAGTGGCTGTTTTTATATATATATATATATAACTATGTGAAAGGTTTCAACTCAGGATTTCACTAAGTATTCTTTGGTAAACTAGTTACAATTCAATTCAGGCTAACCGATTCTGCAACAGCTGTGCTAATCTATGATCAGTGCTTTTTGATGTGATGAGTCATGTACAGCAGATGGTTTTTGAGGCAAAACTGTTTATTGCTGTTTATGCATCAGTAAATCAAGTCAGTGTCTAAATGGTCAACTTGAACATGAAAATCATTTAAATGATGATTCAATTATTAAGCGTAGCGTCAGTTCTGGCAGGTCACGTTAGTCAAGCTCGCATCAGCTGACTCTGAGCTGATCCACAGGAATACGACGTCTATCACTGTATACATATATAAGCTCCTTCAAGTATTATCAGCAGCTATGGCGTTTCTCAGGAGCTAATTACCCTCCTCCATCCCCAGCTCCTCCTCTCGCCCAGTCAGGATTTGGCATTCTGATTCCCCTTGAATCAGAATAAATTCTCGAATTATGTTGTACTTTTAAAATCTTGAATTAATGATATCTGCAATACATTCATGTTGGTTCTGTTCTGTTTACCCTAAGGGGGGTTATTGCTGCTCTCCCTGCTCTTATCCATGCTAGGCTGCATGGATGCATAGGGAGTTCTTGCCCAGAACAGAACCATACTGCCAATCCAAACTGTATGCTAATTGCCAATCGTATTTGACGATAGTGGTCCTGACTGAAATATACATAGCTGTCAATAAGTGTTGTCTGTCAAGTTGTCTGCGAGTCTATCAGTGACTTGTCCCCAAAACTCAATGGGGATTAACTCAATTAGTTATAATCAATGATACTGTCTACACTGCACAACGAATCTCCTATTTACATTGTGTTTGCACTGTGCTAAAATGAAAGTATTCGTGAGAGTTTAGAAGTCGAGTTACAATGGCTCAACAGACTGTGATCGACTACAATGCTCAGAGCTGCAACCTTTTATGAAATGGGAGTAGATCTAAATATAATGGTATAATTAACAATTTCTACGATTAGTTATTTTTGGCAGCTATAATACTAAAAGCATAGTAAAAGTTTTCAAAAGAGTTCCATGTGTAAAAAATAACACCCTCAGTATTACCCATACACAAAATATACTTAATACTTTCAAACAGAAAGACTAATAATTCTTTTTTTTCTGTGACTTTTTTAAACCAATAAATTTCAAAGCTTTTTCAATTATTTAGGTTAGAAATCCAAAATGAGAGCAACATGCACAAATATCAAGCTTGACTCAGACCAGTGACCTCGTGTTCTGATTTTCGCCCTCTCTCTCATCTGATTATGAGAAAGAGTTTGAGGCAAGAGGAGATAAATCTGTCTATGTGCATTTAGGAGGTTTGCAATGGGATAATAGCAGTGATACGAGCAATCAACGCAGCAGGAGGCACAATGGTCTCACCATTCACTTTAGACTGAATTTAAAGAAAAGTTTCTTTAACTTTAAAATAATGAATACAAAGAAAATTACATTATTTCCCAAAAATAATGAATCCATAATGACCTTAACAAATTACTGAGTTGAAATTCAATCAACAAACTGTCAAATTTGAAAGAATAGATCCTATGAATATTTGTTTTAGTGGCAAAAATATAAGTCGAACAACTGATAAAGTTAAAATGCAGGATTTCCAGAAAATTAAATATGTTGTAAATAGTTTTTTTTAAAGAAAACCCACTATAAACATAATTTTTTGCTCACGAAGTCTGCATTTATTTGATCAAAACTACAGTAAAAAACAGTCATGTGAAATATTATAACAATTTAAAATAACTGTTTTCTATTTTAATACATTTTGCTCAAGAATGTATTATTATTAATGTTGAAAACATTGTTTAAAGGGGCATTATGCAGAAATCCCGTTTTTGTCAAACAGCGACCCCTAGAGTTACTGTGGAGTACTTAAATTTAACGTTACTGTCGTAAATACCACTCACAGTATACAATAGTACATTGTGTTTAATTTGTCGTTCAATGAGATATAATATATGTTGTTAGTGGTGAGAATTTTCACGTGATTAAATACATAGATCCGACAATTTTAATGGTCCAGAGGCAGAACTTTTGCCAAGTGTGTCAGAGGTTCTGGGTTCTAATCGGTACTAGTAGTATAGTTTATTTTCCTCATCAAAACCGATTGTTTATTAGTGGTTGTATTTCAAGCAGGGATATGTTTTTTGTGCATTAGATTTTGTGATTTCACCATAACAAAATATAGAGAGTCTCTCAGTCCCCACAACGGATTCAGGCGCGCGTCACAACAGAACACTGTAACTTATCTGCACCACTGATCGCAGAGGCAACGAGCACTTTGGTCACTTGATTTAAAAAATAACACATTTCAGATCGCCTCTTATTTAACAAACGAACGAAATGAATGCTCTACTAGAGTTACCTGGAGATGTTTTATTTGTTTGTAATGGTACATCCGTGCCGCGAGAAGTTTCAATGGGGACATAACACACCTGCAAATTATGCCTATGCTCGTGCCCGACTCCTCGCTCGGTCAGTCTGCCGTTTCCTCTTTCTCTGTTCCTCCGACAATGCTTTCCTAGCTTTCTGCATCTTATATGCCGGCTCAGCCATGACGATAGTGTGACAAACTCCATCCATCTATACCTTGTTCCTGTGTGTATGTGTGAGTTGCCGTAAAGGAATATGTTACATCGCGAGAGCTGATATCACGCGATACTTCCTGACGCGGCCCGCCGCACCGAAGTTGCAAGTGAGATTTTTGCGCTCACAGGCACCAGGGGGGGTCGAGACGCCCACCATTCAACCCGAAAGAAGTTATATAACCATTTCAATAACTCTGAAGCTGTTCAGTTAAGCTAAAAAAGCTGCATAGTGTCCCTTTAATATTTTTGTGGAAACCGTGATACATTTTTTTTTTCAGGATTCCTTAGTGACAAGGAAGTCACTAAAATAACTACATTTATTTTAAATAGATTTTTCATGTGTCATTGCTGAATTGTATTAACTTCTTATAAAAAGGTAGTTAATCTGGAAATATAATACAAATTTCCACAGATTGTCTATTTACAAATTAAATTACTTCTTAATTTCTTCCTGTTGGTTTCCATTGTTGTTTATTTTTTAAGATATATTAAGATATGTTTGCACTTGCCAAAAAGCAATGCCAGAAAGCAAAACTGTTCTGTAGTTAGTATGGCTTTTTATAGCACCATCTGCAGATTTTTTACAAAAGTTTGGTCTATTTCCTTAGTATGTCCTGATGTCTATACATAATAAGACTTTGCTCAGAAGATGGAGTCTCTAATAATGTCATAAATACTTGCAAACAAAAAGGTGAGATTATATATAACAACTCTAAAATATTGCAATTCAATTCAATTCAACTAACTCTCTCACCCAGTATGTGGTTTCTGCAGCACTCCCACAATCCTCTGAATTCTGTCCATTGCAACACTCTGCTGAAAACTGCTCAGACCTGCCAATCACAAGCAGTAAACGTGTTGATGAAATCAGAAAGAGTCAGATTAAATCACTTCCTGCACAGGTTTATGTTTTCTACTTATGTAATGAAAAGTGCAAAATATGAAAACAGAACGTAAATTGACTTTTGGTTTTAATTAAAAAAAAGCAGTGGACTGCAGAAGAGTCAGAAAACGAGAACAGATGCAGATAAATTACTACACACATAAAAAGGCTGATACACTCTAAACTACACAGATTATTACAGGCCCATTACAGTGGTATAACTTCAAATAAAGAGATGTTTAAAGGAGAACTCCGGCGCAAAATGAACCTTTGGTCTAATTACACATTGTTACCTAGTCAACCGTTATCTGAGATTTGTTTTCATGATTATCGAATGTAAATAGTTTTATCTCTAAAAACAGTTTAGCCTATAAAGCTAGTATAACGCTAGTATATTGGGCATAGTGTAATGACAAATAAAAATCGCTTGTTAATACCACTAACAAGGCTGAAAATAGACCCACACTAACACGGTAGCATAATGAGGGTCCCTACCTTCAAACCGACGCATTGAGAACTTTGTAAGTGTACAGACAGTTTAATAAGAAGATATTTTAAACATACAGTCAACTTCGCGTATACAGGCAGAATCCATCTTTGAAATACAGCCTTTACCAGTCGATCTACGAACGCCGATCCAAGTGCGCTGGTGAGATGTGAACGAGCTATAAGTTGTGATAAGGTGAGCGCGAACAGCAGGCTTGGATCGGCGTTCGTAGATCGACTGGTAAAGGCTGTATTTCAAAGATGGATTCTGCCTGTATACGCGAAGTTGACTGTATGTTTAAAATATCTTCTTATTAAACTGTCTGGACACTGACAAAGTTCTCAATGCTTCGGTTTGAAGGTAGGGACCCTCATTATGCTACCGTGCTAGTGTGGGGCTATTTTGAGCCTGGTTAGTGGTATTAACAAGCGATTTTTATTTGTCATTACACTATGCCCAATATACTAGCGTTATACTAGCTTTATAGGCTAAACTGTTTGTAGAGATAAAACTATTTACATTCGATAATCATGAAAACAAATCTCAGATAACGGTTGACTAGGTAACAATGTGTAATTAGACCAAAGGTTCATTTTGCGCCGGAGTTCTCCTTTAAGACTGGACACAGAGACAGTGTGCTTTTATCTCACCTTTGTCAAATCTTCCTTTCTTCAGTCCGTTTAGAAGCTCCAGCAGAGGCCGAACAAAACCCTGGAGCTCTGAACACTGAGGAGGAGAGAAAGCCACCATCATGTGATATTCAAACTAACTCTCTAAAATCCTGTTTGCATCTGATATTAATTTCCGTTTCAGGCAATCCCAGCATAAGTAGACAGCACTAAATTCAAATGTAAATGGGGTCAAAAGGTTCTGGTGAAAACACTAATGCATCCTGATGTGTCCTGGAAGAGAGTGAAGGACCACCAACTCACCTGGCAATCAACATCTGTGCAAAAACAAAGGTTTTAAACATTGCTGGCCATGTGTGTCTTGTAGAAATAAGAACCATCTGTTCTCAGAACATCGTCTGTTTGCCAAGCAGATATAAGCATCTGCTAAATGAATAAATGGAAAGGAATAAAAGTAGGACCATGTCGTGTGAAGCATGCTCATCTTAAAGGTACAATATGTAGGAATTTTGTAATAAAATATCCCAAACTCACTTGCACAGTGTGATATATTTCCTGCAGTTGTGTACTTACAATATCCCAAAAGTCTCCAAAGATTTTTTATTTCAGAGAAATTCCAATTTTTAATAAGTGGCCGTCCCGGAAAAAAATGTCGCCTGTCAATGATGCAATATCCGCGCTTTCCTCGGTTTCCGCTCGTACTGCCATAGCCCTGACGTAACCATGGCGACAGACGTGGACAACTGCGTAGTGCGTAACGTTTAGCTGCACGCTGTTGTTGTTTCGTTCAATCATTATGGACCATGGCAGGCAGACTTTGGGACAAAAAATGAGGATCAATATCAGCGTGGTGTTTTCGAGATGCCGAGAGCTCCACGTCCACGACTAACTTGGAGCATCACCGCTCTTGCATATACTTTATTAAACACGTGAGCAAATGTACATAAAACAAAATGATGTACGGTATCTGTGTTTCCTTGCAACACATGCAACTGTCAATAATATCACTTATAAACAATGCGAGATACATAGGCCTATATGACGTGACAGATCAATCATTATGCATATGTTGATTCACCTCAAAAACTATCAAGTGATCGTTATGCTGATGAAAACTCAACAGTTATATTGCTCTTTGTACTTTGGTAATGCTTTTTATCACTTGTGTTTTGACCGAGATTATGGCAGTGCAATTAAATACAATCGGATATGTGTTGTTAAACAATATTTAGCCATTACTTGCAAATGTTCGTTCAAATTTACTTTGAGTACGATTGGTTTGAACGCGTAAAATAACACGGCATTAACCATAAACACGTAAAACTGCGCAGCATTAACCCAACAAATCATTTGATAAATAGCTGTAACAGGATAATATAGCATAACATTTCATGTTCCTTGCAGTTAATTCATTATGGTGACATAAAATGTTGCGATCACACGTACATGTAATACAAAAACAAATAAATTACCTCATCCGTGATCATGATTCATTAATTCCATAACATCTCTGGATGGTGAAAACAATATCTGCCATCGTTCAACTCTCCCTCATAGCGTCATCAAGCTTCGCCTTTGTTATTGTTGGTAACTCAGCCCTCTTGTGGCGAAAAATTCCTACATATTGTACCTTTAAGTTCATTTAATACAGTTACTTGACTACATAACTGTGAGTCTTCAGCTCAAAACATTGTTTGCAAAATCAAAATTCAGGTATCTGTGATAATCACTGTGCCGACACGATGCACAACAATACAATGGTATAAGTAAACTGTTAAAGGTAGGGTAGGCAATTTCGGAAAGGTTAGCAATAGCAAGCTAGCTTTGAAAACATGAGATACCCTCCTTTCAGAGCTTCTCCAAAGCCACGCCTCCTCCAAAACACATGAACGCACACAGCAGAGTCTGCAAAGCGTCACGAGACGAGAGATGGCGTTAAATTACCTCATGTCTCAAAGCACTACAATAATAGTGAACGTAAACAACTTACAGAGCTCTTACTTGTACCACCTGACTGCTGCAGATTCATTTCGGCGTTGACATAGAAGCGCATAATTTAAAGAGTCTGAGGATGAACGTCATGGGTTGCCATCTCGTAATTACAGTTACGACATAGCGTGAATGCAGAACTGTAACAGATGACTGCTGTTTGTTTACAGCGCCCGGTGACTGTGTCTACAACGCGCTGATGATGTGTGATGTCTGTGCAAGCAGGGAGGAAATTCATATGTGATCTGTGCTGGCAAAATGAGTCGCAATGAGCAAATTTTCAAAATGTTTTTGTGCATGTCGGGATTGAGCGCACTTTGTGTGCACGCTTCGGATCTGTCAGTCAGTAAGATCGTTTTGTTTACATCAGCATGAGTAAAATCACATTTCATTGGTTCAGACCAAGCGTGCCGCACAAGTCCTGAAAAGTGAAGCCAAAACGTCTCGATCGCCCCCAGGTGGTTTTCTGTCATTTTAGGTAGTTTTTATCATGCTGATTTAAGTTTAAGTGTTTGTTTTTTAAAACAAGTTTGGTCTTAGTTATTTGATGCTATACAAACGGGAATGTGACGTCATGATTGACAGCTGTGATTGACAGCTTCTCTAAACGAAGTAGTCACTAAGGCACCAACAGACTTTTTTGGGGATTTTCGGGAGGAGATTGGAGCTTCAACTTTAATTTCTAGATGTCCATAACTGTTTATTTCACACAGTAAACTTTGTATTAACCGTTTCTGCGAGAGTGTGGGCGGGACCTTGAAATCGCGGCTCAACTTCACGTTCAGTACTGCGCAGAATCAGGTTCTTTTCAGCCATATTAGGACTTTGGCGGCTTTACTTTTCACCAATGGAAGAGAGTGAAGGGGCGTCGTCCATCTTTTTTTACAGTTTATGTTTCAGACTCATGCCATTGAGAATTTGCTATGAATATTCACAAAGTTTACATTATTGAAATTTTTCACTTGTTTTGCCTGTAGCTCGTTACTAGCCCGTGCGCATTCCGACTCATTTTGCCAAGCACGGGTAACATATGTTGACAAGCAGATAGGACATCATATTCGGTCCGAATGCAATGATTGGACTAACATTTTTTTGGTCCTGAGACTTCCACAGAAGATACATGTACATGTTTAATATTTAGACCACTTCTATTATTGATTGCTTTCAGGATGTAAAGAGTTTCAACCAGTACTAGTGGTAAAAAGTAACAGGTCTCAACTGACTACATTTGATTGGAACACTCGAGACAGATGTTAATACCAGGTGTAAACTATTGAGAATTGGTGGAAAGATTCTCACCTTACGAGCAAACCGCAGGTCTCTTTCAGTTCCTCCATTCTTCCCTCGCACACTCTCAGAGATGCTACACCCTAATCCAGATGAAGACGAGGAGGACAGGGAGAGAAATGATGAGATGGACGAAGATGCTGACCTAGCGTGACTGTTGCCCTGCGTCCTCTCAGCGTCACTGAATCCATCACACGCCCACTGAGATCCAGGACGCTCCTGCTCTCCATTCATACTGTAAACACTTCTGTTAGAGAGACTGGACTGAGACGAATGGGCCCCATGCGGCCTGTCCCTGTCCTCCAACAGGTAAACTTTTGTCTCATCATCACTGAACAAGAAACTGTTGTTGGAGCATAGTGAATCCGGTTGAGAGGAAGGAGGTTCTGAGGACTGCATGACTGTGGGAAAGAGATGGAAAAAAATATATCTAGAACAAAAAAAAATGGAAGTAGGCAAAAAGCAAATTTGCACAAATTGTGGAAAATTAAATTGAGACACTTACATGCATTTCAGATTGTCTGTATGTCTAGGCTATATGGTTTTGCTTTAATGACAATAACACTTTATGCCATAAATGTTTCAAAGACCATCTTGTGTGCTTTAATGCAAGCAAGGAAATCTGACCTTTTGTACCACAGACTTCCCATTGGCAATGTCACAAATTTGATTACATTTGATTAGTGACCTTCAAATTGTAAATATGTCTTTTTCATTTATCAAATGCTATAATTTATTAAATGCTAAAACTATTGATTTCGAGATTCAAATTAGATTTGAAAACCAAGGTTTTCAGTGTGGTTTTTCAGACCCTACTGCATATTCCAAAATAAACCCAATTTCGATAAAACCAAATAAAACCAATGTCAATATTAAATTTATTTCATCCATAATGTTTGGTCTGAGCCATTACAGAATACATGGGGTCTGTCTAGAGTAGACCCTCTGAGATCAGAGATGCGAGGAGCATGCAAGCCTGTGCAAGTGTGTAAGTGTGTGCACGGTTGTGTAAGTGTGTGCTGTCTAGAGCAGGAAAATAGGGGGAGGGGTGCAGTGGGATGCTTTAACAGTAACACTAGTGGTTAAAGAGGGCAGCTAGGGTCTCTCCATTTCTTTTTTTATTTTCTGACTCCTCTCCTCCCTCTGGCAAACACACACACACACACACACACACACACAAGGAAAGGGGCTGGGGCATAAAAACACCCGGAGACACACACACACACACACACTCACTTTTCACTTGCTCATGTCGCCCGCCCATCCCCCAACCATTTTTAACATCTCTCTTTTTCTCCCTTGCTCTTTCTCTTCAAGAGTGCCTCTGTTCATTGCAAATCCATAGTAAAAACAAAGTCTCTCCTCCTGTATTCCTCCAATCTGTTTCTCTGTCTACCCTTCTTGTTTCTCATTCAGACTGTACTCTCTCACTCTGTGCTGCTCAGACAGTCAGCAGCAATGAAAATGACAGTTAGGGTCACTTATGGCTCCACTTCTGTTCTGCACACACACACACACACACACACACACACACACACACACACACACACACACACATACAGTATATGTCAGCACTAACTCCTTAAATTCCTCTGCATTGTTATGCACTTCTTGACGAAATCTAAATCATTTTCAACTTTATATACATAAAAAAAACCAAACAAACAAACAAACGTTTACATGTATTGCTGTTTGTGTGAGATACGATAATGTCTGGGATGTGATTCTATTTTAAATGTAATCGCAACCCCGACATTATCATTTGTACATACAATTTTATGTATTCTTACATACATGTATACATGTTACATGAATACATATACATGTTATACAAATGATAAACAGTATCCTTCTTCACACACACAAATTATTGCACGTGACTCAAGTTGCACACACACACATACACACATACACACACACACACACACACACTATACACACGCCAAGTTGCAGGAATAGGACAATTTTGGATACATGCGGAATATATCAAATAACAGTTTAACAACAGTTTAACAATCAAAAGTGAGCAATGCAAATAGAATTCTCATTCTATTCCTGTGTAATGACACTACCTAATAACGAATTGTTTTGAAAACATACCTCACCTTCAGGCGCGCCTGTAAAAGCAACGCAAACCCTTCCGGACGATCCCTTCTACTCTATCCCTATCCCACAGACCAGCTCCCTCTCTAGGTTCACTCTCTCTCTCTCTCTCCTCCTCACTTCCCGAGTGTCAACATGTGCATAGACACACGTGCCCAATTTAGTGCCATCCACGCACAGGCTCTCGTTGGCCGCTGCCGTCAGATAGTAACCATCTTATTGGTCTACACTATAGCCAGTAATTGCTCAGCTCTTCTGCTACTGGCCAGTGAATGACTCGTAGCTCCGCCCATGCGTGTTGTGTGTGTGTGGCTGTGGCAAAATTGGCATGGGGAGCAGCGGACCCGAAGTGTAAACACGCAGGTCGAAAAGATACAGTACGTGCTGAGTGTGTGTGTGCGTAATGTACATTCACACTTATGATGGGAGAGAAGATCATTACGCAAGGCATCATAAAACCACAACTTCATTCTCATTAATCACGTGGTAAGCGAGCACCGAAAGCCAGCTAATCTACAGACCCATGACAGACCAGTCACCCGACACACGTGAAGTCTTCAATCTCATGTTGTTCATATTCGAACAAAATTTCGTTTGCACAATAGATGTAGAAGTTTTTCGTTGATGTTTTTGTTTTGGATTTTAATGTATGAAAAAATAATGCACAACATTTTAGATTGTTTTTAATTGTTTCCAATAAATGCATTACATTATTGTAAATATCTTTTCATACAGCCACTACACCCACTGAAATCAATCTGTGTATAATTATTTTGTATAGGCTATAAATATGCACATGCATGTCATGTCAGTCAAGTCAAGTCACCTTTATTTATATAGCGCTTTTTACAATACAGATTGTTTCAAAGGAGCTTTACAGAGATAACAGGAAAATAATGCAACAAAGTTGTTTGCAGAAGAAAATAGCGTCACAGTCCAGCTTTAAGTAAATTCAGTGATGATTTATTTTGTTGTAAAAAAAGAAAAAGAAAAGAAAAGTTAGTTCATTTCCCACTCTACAGATAAAGCGTTGTGAATTTCGGTTCGCGTACCCCGAAGTGATAAAATAAAACAAAATTCTGTATCAAAATTTATAGGCAAGACAAGTAGTTTGTTTAGGCATGGGTTGTATGGAATTACAAACCTGCGCACATATTTTCAAAAGCACATAACTATAGAATAAAATCTTAATGTGCATGTGAACGGCGTCAGCGTTAATCACAGGTCCGCGTTTAAAGTCTGTTTAGAGAGAACGGCGTCGTCTTAGCGGCCCCTAATTTAATAACAAATTATCATTTTGATGGAGGTGAATCAATCAAAATTAACTTTAGCTGGAAATAACATTATTCAAGAACCGCTATAAAGCCAAAACAATCTCTGTTACCTTAAATTATATGTTTATCTCTGTAAAGCTGCTTTGAAACAATCCATTGTTAAAAGCGCTATATAAATGAAGATGACTTGACTTGACTATAGCCACTCTGGAGAAAACGTCTCCGGTTACTATCGTAACCTCGGTTCCCTGAGAGGCGGGACGCAATGTCTCGTTCCCACCTCTCAGGAAACCGAGGTTACGATAGTAACCGGAGATGTTCCCTTTTGAGAGCGGTAACTCTACATTGCGTAGCAACGCTGCGGGGACTGTATTAAATCCCACCGTGAGAGTAGTGAAGATAAGCCTTGAGAAACGGGGTCAAGCTGCACCAGCCACGGAAGAGACAGACAGTTAGCCAATAGCCGCGCCGCTAGGAGTGCTCGCATCTGAAATGCGAAACTAGACCAATGAGACATCAGCTCCGACCCTATCAGCTGTATTAACACTAGTAGCCATATACACAGAGTTAACATGCGGTAACCACTGCATAGTTGGTTACAATAAATCACAATACATGAGTAAGAAACTTAACTCACCGAAAGCACTTGCGACGCCACAGACGGTACATCCATTTGTAAAATCTGGCGAAGGTGTTCTGAGAAGACCAGCCAGCAGCAAGACATAAATCCTGGATAGACATCCCTCTAGACCAGGCCCACGAAGAGGGACGAGCTGAGCTTGTCGAATGAGCTCTGATGTTAAGGGGACAATCTTTCCCTTGGCATTCGTAAGCCAATGAGATAGCGTCCACAATCCAGTGAGAAAGTCTCTGTTTTGAAACAGCACATCCCTTAGTACATCCACCAAAGCACACAAAAAGCTGGTCCGACTGACGAAAGGTGGTCGAGCAATTCACATACATCCGCAAAGCCCTGACAGGGCAAACAGCATCTGACGCTCTGAGTGTCAGCATCACGCGAGGATGACGGCTCAGCAGATAAAGCGGGCAGGGAAACAACCTGTGCTTTGAATGGTGTAGAGAGTGACTTCGGCACGTAGCCCTGTCTCGGCCGGAGAGTGACGCTGCAGTCGCCGGGTCTGAAACAGATACAATCGTCATTCACCGAGAACGCGTAAGTCTCCAATGCGCTTCGCAGAGGCGAGAGCAAGGAGTAAATCTGTTTTCAGGGAGAGCTCCTTAACCGCAATTGAAGCTAGGGGCTCGAACGGCGGTAAAGAGAGAGTCCTCAAAACTAGAGCTAGATCCCACGGCACAGATGGCGGCCGTGAAGGACACAATCTCCTCACTCTCCTGAAAAATCTGGTCACCAGTGTGTGCTTACCGATCGATTGCCCGTCAACCAGGTAACGAAAGGAAGCAATAGCGGCCACATACACCTTCAGCGTGGATGGCAAACTCCCGCTATCCAGTCTGTGCTTTAGGAAGCGCAAAACATCCGACACGGAACAGATCACCGGGTCGATTTCGATGTCCTGGCACCATTTTGCAAAAACTCCCCCTTTTAGAGTGTAAACGCGCCTAATAGAAGGTGCGCGCGCCTCCGCGAGTGTGCCCAGCACTCGTGAATGCAGAGTGTCTTGCTCATTTAAGGTCCCTGAAGCGGCCACACATGAAGGTTCCACAGCTCGGGGCTGGGGTGCCATATCGTGCCGTTCACCTGAGAAGGCAGGTCCTTCCTGAGGGGGATTTGCCGTGAGGGAGCCACCATTATCTCTCTCAGGTCCGCAAACCAGGACTGGTTCAGCCAGTTCGAGGCCACGAGGATCACTGACGCTTACCGCATCTTCACCGGAGGGAACATGTAAAGCCTGGCTTTCAGCCAACGCGATGTCAGAGCATCTCCCGTCAACGGGGAGTGAGATAGCGAGAAGAACGTCTGAAAGAGCGGGTTCTCGCTTGTGGCAAACAGATCCAAGTCCGCCCTCCCGAATCGATCCCAAATCATTCACACCAATCCGGGATGAAGCCTCCACTCTCCTTGAGGAATCCTGTTCCTCGAAAGCATGTCCGCTCCGTGGTTTAGGAGACCGGGGATATGCGCCGCTCTGATGGTGAGGAAGTGTCGATCCGCCCACAACAGGAGACTCGCTGCCTGTTTGAAAAGAGCTCTGGAGCGCACACCGCCCTGGCAATTTATGTACGAAACCACAGACATGTTGTCGGCTCGAATCAGTACATGCTGCTGCTCCAACCTCGACCGAAAAGCTTCCAGGGCTAAGGACAGTACATGCCCGGTCTGAAACAGCGCAGAGTCAATGAAATTGTCTCTATGCGCTCTTGAGAGAGGTGGGCTCGCATCGCCACCAAGTCGAAACACACGCCCAGATATGTTATAGTCTGACTCAGGATAGACACGCTCTTCTGCACATTCACACGCAGTCCCAGTGTATCCAAATGGCGAAGCAGTTTTTCCACGTGACTGATTAGCACATCCCTTGAGTGAGCTAAAATCAGCCAATCGTCCAGATAACTCAAAATGCGCATTCCGCTCGTTCTGAGGGGAGAAAGCGCTGCGTCCACACACTTGGAAAAAGTAGGGCCAGCCTGAACGGAAGCACTGAATACTGGTATGCCGTGCCTTCAAAAGCAAATCTCAGGAAGCGCCTGTGGCGCGTCACTATTTGAATATGGAAGTACGCGTCCTTTAAATCCACTGAAGCGAACCAGTCCCCGGGACGGATTTGTGCCAGCATCTGCTTCAGTGTTGTCATCCTGAACGTGCGCTTGTGAAGTGCTCGGTTGATGGGTCTCAGGTCCAGAATCGGACGGAGTCCTCCATCCTTCTTTGGCACCACGAAATAGCGGCTGTAAAATCCGCTCTCCTGCTCGCTCAGAGGGACACGGTCTATCGCTCCTCTCTCGTGCAGACTGAGAATTTCCTGTCTCAGAAGGGGGCGTTTTGGGGCAATGTCAGTGACGGGACCACGCCATTGAAGCGGGGTGGTCTGCGTCTTAACTGAAGAGAATATCCGTGTTGAATTATTCCCAGTAGCCACGGTGAAATGCCCGGAATAGCCCTCCACGCGTCTACGAAATGACACAGCGGTTGCGTTAGTTCTACGGCCGCCGTTGCCATTGGCGACATGTTTTGATTGGAGCCCCACCCCAGCGACGCTAGAAGCACTGGCGGGGAAACGGCTCGTGGCGGGGGACTATTGGCACTCTCGCGCCCTCGAGAGGCCATTATAGTTCTGGGCTGTGACTGCACTGCTCTGGAGCAGGGCGAGTGACACAGTGTTGGGTGTAAGAGAAGGAAAAAGTAATTTTTGTGAAGGGATACATGTTTTTATTGTGGAACTCACAAACAGACAGCATTTACACAAACATTGCATTTGTCGCCTGCAGGAACACAGGGGACACGATGCAGAACACGGTGCTTGAGCCTCCAGTGAACTCTCTCCTCCTCTTGACCGATCCGTCAGGATGAAGGCTTGGTAGCCGAGGATGGCGCGCTAACTTTCTCGCGGCGCGGGCTTCTCCTCTGACCCTGACGCTTTCTCCCAGGCCCCGTCCACTGCTTGCGGTGAACATCCGGTTCGGGGCGGGGTGCCGTGGCGGGCAGTCTAGCCGGTCCCTGAGCAGGGCAAAGCGCAGAGGAAGAGCGTGATCTCAACGAGGGCTGGAGCGAGCGACGGGGCATCGCGTGGCTCATCGCTTTCGCGCGCCTCTGCGTCTCGGAGAAACGTCCTGTTAAAGGGACACTATGCAGCTTTTTTAGCTTAACTGAACAGCTTCAGAGTTATTGAAATGGTTATATAACTTCTTTCGGGTTGAATGGTGGGCGTCTCGACCCCCCCTGGTGCCTGTGAGCGCAAAAATCTCACTTGCAACTTCGGTGCGGCGGGCCGCGTCAGGAAGTATCGCGTGATATCAGCTCTCGCGATGTAACATATTCCTTTACGGCAACTCACACATACACACAGGAACAAGGTATAGATGGATGGAGTTTGTCACACTATCGTCATGGCTGAGCCGGCATATAAGATGCAGAAAGCTAGGAAAGCATTGTCGGAGGAACAGAGAAAGAGGAAACGGCAGACTGACCGAGCGAGGAGTCGGGCACGAGCATAGGCATAATTTGCAGGTGTGTTATGTCCCCATTGAAACTTCTCGCGGCACGGATGTACCATTACAAACAAATAAAACATCTCCAGGTAACTCTAGTAGAGCATTCATTTCGTTCGTTTGTTAAATAAGAGGCGATCTGAAATGTGTTATTTTTTAAATCAAGTGACCAAAGTGCTCGTTGCCTCTGCGATCAGTGGTGCAGATAAGTTACAGTGTTCTGTTGTGACGCGCGCCTGAATCCGTTGCGGGGACTGAGAGACTCTCTATATTTTGTTATGGTGAAATCACAAAATCTAATGCACAAAAAACATATCCCTGCTTGAAATACAACCACTAATAAACAATCGGTTTTGATGAGGAAAATAAACTATACTACTAGTACCGATTAGAACCCAGAACCTCTGACACACTTGGCAAAAGTTCTGCCTCTGGACCATTAAAATTGTCGGATCTATGTATTTAATCACGTGAAAATTCTCACCACTAACAACATATATTATATCTCATTGAACGACAAATTAAACACAATGTACTATTGTATACTGTGAGTGGTATTTACGACAGTAACGTTAAATTTAAGTACTCCACAGTAACTCTAGGGGTCGCTGTTTGACAAAAACGGGATTTCTGCATAATGCCCCTTTAAGGACAGGATTGCTCCTGTCTACCTTGCTGCCTTGCTGTTGGTTTGTGTCTGTAGCTTCGGATATCTTTCTGTTTTGAATCATTATTTACTACCATTCCCTGTGGTTTATACTGCTAAATACAACTTACTCAACATCACATATTAACCTGACATCGCTAGCTTCAATCTAAACCGTTGCTAGCACAACAAGCTACTAATTCGCTAGCCTGTTAGCATGCCATCCGTGCGCTCTTTATTTATTTATTTATTTAGCTTGCGCTCGCGCCTTTTACAAATCCATCAAAGCTGTGGTGAGTAGAATCAGTCAACAAACACGGTGAGTCATGTCATCTTCTCCTCTTATTGTGACTTGCACTTCATGTAACATGTATAGCATAGCCTTCTCTGTCAGCATAGGATTTACATGTGATGAATGCCGGGAGATAGTCAGGCTGACGGAGAAGATTTCAGAACTACATACACGTATCCAAACTTTAATTGAGGTTAATTGTAAGAGTGCAAGGGCCTTAGATACTGCTTTGGATGCGACTACCTTAGTGAACACTGTACATTGTTCGGTTCCGGCTGAAGTAGAGCCTGTGCAGCAGGGCAATTGGGTGACGGTGAGGGGCTGTAGTCGCGGGACAAAACATCGCTCTTCCGTTCCGATTACCATAACAAATAGATTCTCCCCACTCAGTGAAACACCCACTGAGAATCCTGTTGAATGTGCCGTAGTTATTGGCGATTCTATTACACGTAACGTGAAAATAGAGACACCAGCCACCATAGTCACATGTCACATTGCCGGGAGCCAGAGCGCCTGACATCAAAGCAAATTTAAAAGTGCTGGCTAATGCTAATCGTAAATTCTCTAAGATTATTATTCACATCGGCACAAATTATGTTCAACTTCGCCAGTCGGAGATCACTAAAATTAATGTTAAAGAGGTGAGTAAAATCGCAAGGATGATGTCAGGCACTGTCATTTGCTCTGGCCCCCTTCCTGTTCGCAGGAGTGATGATATAGTTAGCAGATTGTCATCACTCAATGGCTAGTTGTCTAAGTGGTGTCCGCAAAATAATATAGAATTCATAGACAATTGGAAAAGTTTTTGGGGCAGACCTGACGAAAAGAGATGGTATTCATCCCTCCTGGGATGGTGCTGCTCTTCTCTCTAATAATATGACACATAGTCTTAGAGCTGAAACATGACAATCTGAGGCTCAGGTCAGGAAGCAGACAGACTGTCTGCCAACTGTATCACGTCACTGAGGTCAGATAAATCCCATCACATAGAGGCTCTTTCACCTAGATATCATCATATAGAGACTGTGTCGGTTCCCCGAATTAGGAAATACAAAAAACTTCCAAACCCATCTAAGGTTAAAAATTTAATTGATGTTCAACAAATAAAAAACAGATTTAATACAAATGAACAAATGATAAAGCTTGGGTTGCTGAATATTCGATCCCTTACTTCAAAAGCACTTATTGTTAATGATATTACAGATTATAACCAAGATGTGCTGTGTATGACAGAAACCTGGCTAAAACCAAACGATTACATTACTTTAAATGAGTCCACCCCCCAAGATTACTATTATAAACATGAACCTCATCTGAAAGGCAAAGGGGGAGGTGTTGCTGTAATTTATAATAATAATTTCAAAATTACTAAGAAGTCTAGTTTCAAATATAATTCTTTTGAAGTGTTAAGGGGGACCTATTATAATGCCCATTTTCACAAGATGTAAAACAATTATTTGATGTCCCCAGGGTGTGTATGTGAAGTCTTAGCTCAAAATACCCCACAGAATTTTTTTTATAGCATTTTAAAATTGCCAAATTTGGGCTGGTGCAAAAATGCACCGTTGTAGTGTTTCCCTTTAAATGCTAATGAGCTGCTGCTCCCGCCCCACTTTTCAGACTTTTTTGCAAGCAATTGAGAGTGAGGAGGCGCGTGCCGATTTGGCGCTGGTCGGCCATGTTGGTAGGAGACCCTATCGGTTGCCAGGGGCAACGCCTTCAGAACTTCACAGAGGCACGACTAAACATTCCAGAAATAGCGAAAGAGAGACAGCACAGCTTAGTATTTGTTTACATTTTAGCGATACGCCGCAGTTTCTTTGGAAGATATGGAGAAGGAAGAGAAATGAAAGGGGTTCTATCGGGAGAGACTAAATAACAATGCTAGCCAGCTTTATTTAGAGAAACTGCTTGTCAATAAACTGACAGCAGCAACAGCGAGCAAAGCATGATTTCAAAAGCAACACATTTCAGCACAGTTCGTCTTTTATTTAACACAAACGAACGAAATTAATACTCTGTTATTCAACTAGAGTTGTTTAATTTGTTATAGATATATCTGTACCGCGAAATGTTTTAAAAAGACACTTTTTTTAATGACGTACGACTCGCATTGACAGGGGAATGTCCGATCTGTCCGCTTAACGTTGCACGCCAGGTGCAAATGCACGCATCTGATTCATATCAGATTTATTTCCACATATGAATGAGGCCTTAAACATCAAGTATGACTGAACTCTCGCAGTTTAACGTTACAGGTTTACGGGTTTCTAAGTCTTGCACCCAGCCGCAGCAGAATTGTTCATAAGCTTCTAATGACTTAAAGCTTCTGAACTCTTGCATTGTGTAGGTAGTAACGTTAGGCACTGATACCATAAACCAGGTAATTGACTATGTCAGGGGGGCATGTGAAAGGTGGTAGTGCTTTGGGTCTTTCGTCCATTCTGTAGCAGGGCGTACGGGTCCATGTTGTTGATCTCAAGTAGTTTCTCTAAATAACGCTGCTTGGTGTTGTTATTTAGTCTCTCCCGATAGAGCCCCTTTCCTTTTGCTTCCCCTTCTTCATTTATTCCCAAGAAACTGTGCCTTATCGCAAAAATGCAAACAAATATCAAGCTGCTCTCTCTCTCTGTCGCTATTTCTCTCGGTCTCACTGTCGAAGTAACCATGACAACGGATAGCGTATCCTTCCAAGATGGCGACGCCTTCCCACAATGCAACGCGTGTTAGGGGTGGGAAAAAAAATCGATATTGCAATATATTGTTGTGCTCTCTGTCGCAATAAATAATCGGTACACTAACGCCCAATATCGATATTTTATTACAACACAAAATGATTAATTTACCCGTTGTCAGTGTCACTGTCACTACCCAATATCTACCATTCTTTTTGCGGGGGGCGCTGTTCGAGTAAATAGGGGTAAAGTGGCGCAAACAGCGGCCGGTGAAGAACACAAGTTAACTAACAACAACAGAGAGAAACGAGAAGAATGGCGGAAAACAATAAAAAACGAATCAAAGACCCACCCGCTAGTTTCCACTCTAAAGTGTGGAGACACTTCGGGTTTTACGAGCAGAGAGAGCGCAACGGCCGCGCGCGCGCACTCTCACGTCTTCAAACAACACGAGCGCTGTCTTGCTCTCTCCCTCGCGCATATTAATCAAAATCAATTGACACGATAGTAAAAGGTCGGAAGACCGCAGTTTCACGTGGAGCATTTGGAGATTTTTAGAGATTAGAGACTCGCCTAAACTCAATGAACAACATCTCAACACTAAATTATAAAGGCCTGTCTCATATAGACGCCTGTCTCGAATACAAGCCGGTGCAGTTCGACGATTTGGGAAAATAAAAACCCGGGAAGTTTTACGGTATATTAATTCTCAATATGTACACATGCATTGTTAATCTTTCTTTTCAGTCACATTTATCGTGATATATCGTTGATGAAATTTCTTCCAATATATATTGAGATATCGTAGATATCGCGAATCGTGATATTATCATATCGTGGACCACATATCGCCACAGAATTGAATCGTGAGGTACCTGTATCGTCCCACCCCTAACGCGCGTGATGTCACATTCTCATTATCTCTTGTTTGGCTGCTCTGTTCTGATGTGCTGTCCTTTACAAATAAAGATTCCACTATCAGCGCGATAAAAAAAATAACAACATAGCTGGACTCATGGTGCTATCACATGCTATCACAAACTTTAGAAGTCTAACATGTTATTATGAGCTTGACAAATTCAAAGGCAATTTGGAAAACAAACGCGTAATACTTACTTCTAGATGTGTAGCTGGATGACGAACAGTTGGCACTGCTACATCCTTCAGGAGCAACTTTTTTGCAAAACCTGCTTTATACTGAGCCTCATTCAAAAAGCTGTCCGGTGTAAAATGATTCGAGCAGACATAAACGAATTTTGGTAGAGTTGAGGGAGCATTTTCTTCAAAAACAAAATTAATCCACCTCGTCTTCAGCGGCTCAGATTTCGGGAGTAAATAGATAGAGCTATGTGGATTAATACATCCAGCTACACAACACCGACAACGCTTGGGAGACATTCTCGTCAGTGCAGCAATGGCGGATGTGTACAACTCTCAACTCGCTGTGAACTCGATCAGGGCGGTTCTATGTTAAAACGGCAGTGTCTGTCAACACTCGTGGGCGGGGCCTGTGGCTGTAGTGACGTCACTAAAGCCGCATTCTGAAAACAGGTCATTGGGAGACACTGCCTATGATTTATGGGGATTTAAAAAAAAGGAGTGGGTGGATTTTTATCACTGTAGGGTGGTTGTGTACATATACTGCCAACACACATTTATGTCCAAACTCCATGCAAAAGTGAATTTTGCATAATAGGTCCCCTTTAATGTAACAATATATAGTAAATGATAAATCACGTTTGAGATTTGTGCTGGCTACTGTATACAGGCCACCAGGGCACCATACAGACTTTATCAAAGAATTGTGCTGACTTTCTATCAGAGTATTGGCTGCAGATAAAGTCCTAATTGTTGGTGATTTTAATATACATGTAGATAATGAAAAAGATGCATTGGGATTGGCATTTAAAGACATTCTTAACTCTATTGGAGTTAGACAACACGTGTCAGGACCTACTCATTGTCGTAATCATACTCTAGATCTAATATTATCACATGGAATCAATGTTGATGCTGTTGAAATTCTGCAGCAGAGCGATTACATCTCAGATCATTATCTAGTCTTGTGTAAACTTAATTTAGCCAAGGCTGCAAAGCCGACTCCGTATTACAAATATGTTAGACCTATCACTTCTGCGTGTGACGAATCAGACATGTGAGGCAGATCCATTTGCAACAATTTAATAAGCAGTCTCAAACAAACATAAAGCTTCCAGTAGAAGGATAACACAAGGCAGGTATGCTCGTAAGGACCGGACTGGAGTCCGGGGCTGTGGCCAAAACTCAGGGTCAGAAACAGGCTTGGTTCGGAGCAGGCAGCAGACAACAGGATAACCGGAGACGGGCAAGGTTCAGGGCTGGCGGCGAGAATCAGAATCCAGGTACAGGCAACGGTCACTTGGCAGGCTGCAGACAGTCAGAGAGGTTAGTAACAGGCTAGGTTCAGTAACACAGATAGTCAAGGACACTGGAGAGCGCTCGGACATGAAACACGGGGTGAAACAATACTTTGCACAGGGTGCCGAGTTAACGAGGCAGATACAGCTTAGGGACCAGAGTAGATACAGAACAGGTGTAATGCAATCAGAGCGTAACGATCCCTACTAAGCTGAAGTATGAGACCCTTAGTATTCAGGAGAGAGAGCACGGGACTGAGAGTGCAGGGAATCACCAGGGCTAGACGCCGTAACACTGCCACTAAAGATTGCTTTATTATTAATCTTCCTGATCAGTTTCATCATCTCAGAATCCCAGATAGCTTAGATTAGAAGAACTCGATATTGCGACAGAAAATTTTAACTCTCTCTTTTCCGGCACTTTAGACACAATTGCTCCGTTGCGCTTAAAGAAGATAAAAAAAAAATAGTACAATGCCGTGGTACAACGAGCACACTCAGGCCCTTAAGAGAGCAGCCAGAAAAATGGAGCAAAACTGGAAGAAAACTAGAGGTATTTCGCATTTCATGGAAGGAGAGCTCGGTTGCATACAGAGAGGCCTTAAAAGCTGCTAGATCTCCTTATTTTTCAACTCTATTAGAAGAAAATTAAAAAAAAAACCGAGGTATTTATTTGAAACAGTTGCTAAACTGACGAAAAATAAAGTTTCAAGCCCAGAAGTTTCCAAGCTGCACAACAGTAATGACTTTATGACCTTCTTCACTTATAAGATTGAAAATATCAGGGAGAAAATTATAACAACTGTAAAGTACAGCATCGCATCAGGGGGTGCATTGTAGTCTCCCAAAGGAAAATTTTGATTAATTCATTGCTATGGGAGAGGAAGAATTTTCTAAACTCGTTAAATCATCTAAATCGACAACATGTATGTTAGACCCTATACCGACTAAGCTATTGAGATGCTTCCAGAGGTCATAGATCATCTTCTCAATATCATTAATTCATCTTTGTCACTAGGATACGTAACCAAAACTTTTAAGCTGGCTATAATTAAACCACTTGTTAAAAAAACGCAACTTGATCGTACAGAATCAGTCAATTACAGGCCGATCTCAAATCTACCTTTTCTGTCAAAGATACTAGAAAAGGCAGTATCCTCACAACTATGTTCCTTTTAGAAAGAAATGATATCTGCGAGGATTTCCAGTCAGGATTTAGACCGTACCATAGTACTGAGACAGCTCTCATTAAAGTTACAAATAATTGGCTCTCCGTTCGTGGTTGTATCTCGCTATTGGTATCACTCGATCTTAGTGCTGCATTTGATACTATTGACCACAACATTCTTTTAAATAGACTCGAAAATTATGTTGTGTAACGAATGGCCTTAATCAAATGCCCTAGTCCTCAGAAAACATTCCCCCTCTCCCCTGTTGTCATCGGCCCTAAAACCAGTTTTCTTCAAAGGCCGTTATCACCTCTGCTCCCCTGAACAATCTCACCAAGAGACTGTGTCTGCAACCCTCAAAGACAGCACAGGAGACCAGACGGCACTAGCCATTTGGTCAAAGACTATAGAGATAAACTTCCAATACACAAGGACACTTACTCCATTCATACACACAAACTTTCCCAAATGTTTATAGTATTTCTCCTGTGTTTTATGCATGCTCCTATGTTTTATTAGTTATGACTAGTTATGATTCTTTAGTTATGTTAGAGTAACTTCCGAGGTTCATATCCAAAGATGATGTATGTATCACTGCTTTAATGTCTTCGAATCCCCTCTTTCTTGGTATCAAAATAATCCTCTTTTGATTTTATAATCAATTGTGTACAATATGTTATGATAAATTGCCTCAGAATATTTTTACCACACTTTTGTGTAAAAACTGCACAAATTCTCCATGCCACCATGAACATGCAAATGGAGATAAGATGGAGCAATGACTTTCTCCAGGTCATCTTAGATTGGTCACCTCACCAAATGGGTGTGAACTGATAGGACCCTTAAAGGTATCTGATTAGGTCAGATCCTTTGCTCAACCTCTTTGAGACAACATTTTCCTGTCTTCTTCCGGCAACTTCATCTTCAAGTTAACTTCTTTGGATTCAATGTGGACCACCCCAAGAACCCAAACGAACGCTTCAGCGCACTCCTGAATCATCAAGAATCTCAAGGATATCCTGCATCTGGACTTGTTCAGCAACCAAAACCAATGCAAGTACCCGTTTGCAGCCTTTAGACGCGTTAAGTTATTGACCCTGATTCTCTGATGTTTCTCGTAGGTTGTGGTTAACTGATTGTAATCTTGCCATTCTCTTTTCTTCTCTCTCTCTCTTTCTTCAATTTTCTTTACTTTATCAAGAAGATTCTGTATACAATCTTTGCTTAGTTTAGTTGTGTGTGTAGCCTACTGTAGTTTCGTTTATTAAACCATTATATTCACACTTTATTGTCTCTGTGTTTGACACTCACAAAAATATCAGTCACTTAAACATATTGATCTAGGTACCTATGCGATTACCCTGCTAGTACTTGATTTACTTTAGCGGGAAAAGGTTATTCTGTCTTGGCCAAGAAGATACTATATTTCCTAGAATGAATAATTGATTATGCTTTCTGTTCATTGGATGAACTGATTAAATGATTGTACTATTAATTCTGCTACAGTCAATTCTAAAACATTTAAATATTTATAATCAATTATAATTTGTTAGAATTAATTATATTTATAAACATGTATTTTAAACTGTAATTCGTTACAGTTGGCATTAGTGGAATTGCATTAGCATGGTTTAAATCATACTTATCTGACCGTTATCAGTTTGTAGCAGTAAATGAAGAGATGTCTTATCGATCACAAGTTCAGTAAGGCCTACCACAAGGCTCAGTACTATGACCGTTGATGTTCACTCTGTACATGCTACCCTTAGGAGATATCATTAGGAAGCACGGCATTAGTTTTCACTGTTATGCTGATGATACTCAGCTCTATATTTCTTCACGCCCTAACGAAACTTACCAATTCACAAAATTAACGGAATGCATAGCTGATATAAAAAATTGGATGACTAGTAATTTCCTACAACTTAATTCTGAAAAAACAGAGATTCTAATATTGGACAAAAAACGTCCTCACGTAATAACCTAGAATACTGTCTAACACTTGATGGCTGCTCTGTCAAGTCTTCGTCGTCGGTTAGGAACCTTGGTGTGCTCTTTGCTAGCAATCTTTCATTTGAAAGTCACGTGAATAGTATCTGTAAAACCGCATTTTTCCATCTTAAAAATATATCTAAATGACGTCATATCCTCTCATTGACAAATGCGGAAAAATGAGTTCATGCGTTCATGACATCAAGGCTAGATTATTGTAATGCTCTACTGGGTGGTTTCCCTTCACGCTTAATAAACAAACTACAGCTGGTCCGAAACGCAGCAGCTCGAGTTCTTACCAGAACCAGGAATTATGACCATATTAGCCCGATTCTGTCAACACTGCATTGGCTCCCTATTAAACATCGTACACATTTTTAAATATTGCTGATTACTTACAAAGCACTAAATGGTTTAGCTCCGCAGTACTTGAGCGAGCTCTTAAAGGGATACTCCACCATTTTTTCATATTAAACTATGTTATTCCTTTAACTAAGACGAGTTGATACATACCTCTCTCGTCTCAGTGCGTGCACTAAATCGCTCTGTCTTGCGGCGAAACTTTGATAGCACTTAGCTTAGCCCAGTTCATTCATTAGGATCCAAGCAGAGAAATGACCAAACACCTCCATGTTTTCCCTATTTAAATATAGTTACACGAGTAGTGTAACTCGACCAAGAATGGTGACACAAAATAAAACGTTCCGCTTTTCTAAGCGTGTAAAGTGGATAACTATAATGTATGGCGGAATACCATACCAAGTGCTTGGGAGTAATATCATCACTCGTGAAAAATCCTCTCCCCCCTCTCCCTCTCCAGAGTGATGATATTACTGTG
This sequence comes from Rhinichthys klamathensis goyatoka, assembly GCF_029890125.1. Classification (NCBI taxonomy): domain Eukaryota; kingdom Metazoa; phylum Chordata; class Actinopteri; order Cypriniformes; family Leuciscidae; genus Rhinichthys; species Rhinichthys klamathensis. The sequence continues at coordinate 3,542,055 of NW_026606559.1, forward strand.
CCGAGTCCATAGGTATATATGCGCCGAGTCGAAGTGCTCCCAAGCACTTGCTATGGTATATACATTTCATATGGCATGATCACACTGCTGCTGCTGTATGAACCAGGCTTTTGTTAGTTTTTTGATGGTGGACAGTTTAGTTAAAGTCTTTTTATTTGTAGGAAGCCTGGTCCACAGATTGGCTCCTCTCACAGAAAAAGCATTTTGGGCAAAAGATGTTTTAAAAAATGGAACTTTACCATCTCCACGTGTAGCAGCTCTTGTTGATCTGGAGGGTTCCAGCCTGTTCACAAATTTACAAAGTGGCTCAGGTGCAAGTCCAGTTAAACATTTAAAAAACAACTTAATGTTTCTGAGATTAACAAAATTTAAGATTTTATGTTTACTTAAAATATAACAGTGATGGAATCGAATGGGCTTTTTATCTAAAATTTTTAGGGCAAGGTTATAAAGCCTCTCAATAGGCTTTAGGGTAGTTTGGCTGGTCTGGGACCAAACAGTGGTGCAGTACGACAGGTGGGACAGGATCATAGTGTTCAGAAAGACAGGAGCACATTCAAATGTTAGACAGCTCCTGATCATTCTGAAACAGTTCATACTGGCCTTCATTTTTCTTGAGATGTTTTTGATATGACTTTTAAAGTTTAACTGAGAATCTAAAATCACTCCTACATATTTTTCTTGTTCTACCTGATCGATTATTTCGCCATTCATTTTAATGTTAAGGTCATTTATTGTCCGAGTTCTTATCGAAAAACACATAGACTTAGTTTTCCTCAGATTAAGTGTTAAACAGGATTTGTTTAGCCAATTAAACACTTTCTCAAGACTTTTGGTCAGTGTAGCTACTGCCGATAACAGCAGGGCTTTTGCCGGACACATAAACCACAGTGTCATCGGCATACATCTGAAGACATCTGTTGCTATGGTAGCACTGGCTGAGTACCAGGCACTTTATCTTCTGTTAGTCACGTTAGTAACACCCGTTTGAAACAAGGCTTCATTCAATATTGCACTCACAACAAGACCGATTCCCATACCTACAGGCAGTGATACGGACGCAGTAGGGTACTCGAGTGATCGAGTAAAATCGTCATTTAAAGGACAAGTTCGGTATTTTACACTTAAAGCCCTGTTTTAAGATCGTTTCTGATGAAATAGAACGGTTAAGATTAAAATTTGGACACATGCTGCTGGCCCGAGAATTTTCGGTTTCTGTGGTTGCACCCCCCCACCTCCACAATGGTTGCATAGGTGCGCTGGAACAATCCTTCATAAAACACATTAAACTTTAGTTTACAAAGACGTGAAACTCACCGAGTGGTCTGTGGTGTTCACTGATATGCTCACACAAAAATCGCTGCAAAATATGCTTTCCAACAGGTTTTATCGTAGTTTTTGTCCGACTTGGGACACTTTGTCCGACACCATGTCCTTTAAACAACCAAAGCAGTCCAAAAACAATGAAAACAATTCATACCAAGTCACACAGGGTGCAGCCATCTTGGATTCCGTATCGGAACCAAAAAATCTGGGTCGTGAAAAATCATCACAATAGGCTACTAGTATAAATAACAAATAAAATATGTCTAAAGCATGTTAATATACAAAAGCAATACAAAAGTAATATAGGCCTAGACCAAATTAGTCGAGAAAAAGGTGAATCTCCTGTACCAGTCTCCCTCTGGTGCCCCCCCCTTCCCCACCTCCCAGTGGTCTGTTCGATTAAGCCTCAATCAATGTCCAATTTTGCAGACACCGACCTCAGACATGGCCTCGAAAAGGCACCAATAGTCGGGGGCGGAAAAAAGGAAAAAGAAGAGACAGCGGGATGATACTCGCGCGTCGCTTGCAGGTAAGACAATGTTTTAAATAAAAATGTTAGTTTTGTAGCGCGAGCGCCCTTGCGTCGTGTATGCATGTCCAGGGGGGCGTTGCTAGTAGTGCAAATGATCCGGGGCTTTTTTAGCCCTGCATGTTGAATCTTTTATTTTAACGGTGGTCCGGGGGTTTCTCCCCCGGGAAATTTTTTAACTTGGGCTGTTTAAGATGCAGTTAGTTTGTTTGAGAAGAAAAGGAAGACCGCTTAGATATCCGTTCTATGCGGATAGTGCGGTCATTTTCAAGAGGTTCATAGGCCAAGACCCAAGGGCGACATCTGTTGGTGAAACTGCAATTTAAAAAAAAACCCACAATCTCAGTGTTTGTATATTTTCATATTCACAGAGTTGTCAAATTATTAGGGCTGGGAAAAGATTAATCGCATCCAAAATAAAAGTTTGTGTCTACATGATATATGTGTGTGTAGTTCTATAGAATAGCAGAATGGTCTCTATTATAGAGATGTAGTCCCTCTGTTGAGTAAATTCTACTGTGCAGTTATGTATAGTTATTTGCAGTTTAAAATGTGCACTTTAAAATTCATACTTGTACTGTTATTTCCTCTTTAAACTTTTTTTGCACTTTTAACTTTCTGTTTACATTGTTCAGTTCCAAATCTGTGTTTTTAGTAATTGTGGTGGTTTTTGGTATTTATAATTTTAACCTTTATATTATTTATTTATTTTCATATTTGTGCATTTGTGCTTAGGGCACCCAAATGGCTAGCGCCGGCCCTGCTCACGTCAGAGGCCCACACAGAAGAAAATGAATAGTAGAATAAAGTCGTTACTTTTGTTTTGTTTTTTTTGCACACAAAAAGTACTCTCATCGCTTGATAAACTTAAGGTTGAGCCACTGTAGTCACTTGGAATATTTTAACAATGTCTTTACTAACTTTTCTGGGCCAGCAGATGAAATTACCTAGCAGCCTATGAAGAAGTGAGACAGCTCTCAGATTTCATCAAAAATATCTTAATTTGAGTTCCGAAGATGAACGAAAGTCTTACGGGGTGTAACAACATGAGGGTGAGTAATTACTGACAGAATTTTCATTTTTGGGTGAACTAACCCTTTAAGCCCGGGACACACCAAACCGACGCCAAATAACTAGTGCTGATGTAAGCCGACTGTGTTGTCGCCTCGCCTCGCGTCTTCTGCGACGGGGGAAAAAGCTGCACTTGAACACAGAGAGAACTGCAGCCGACTGTCAGCTAGAATGTGTGTTCTGCGCCTGCGTGTGAATGATACAACTCTTTATTTCTGCTGATATATTCGTCATTCAAAAAGGTAAACCGACGCTGCCAGCTGCAGATACACAAACCGTAAACAAAGCAGTGCGTGCTTACCGTTTTGAATATCAATACTGCTAAACACTTTCTTTATTCCACTTCGCTCATGTTAATATTGAAATATTCGCCAAGGAACACTCAGGTAAGATGACGTAACATTAGAAAAGCCTTCTATCTGTACCGTTTTGACTTCTGTGCTCACTGTTTTGCTATTATTCTCGTGCACTGACTCGTTCACTAAGCTGAACAGCCAATCAGAGTTCTCTCTTTCACAGATGGCCCGATTAAAAAAAAAACAGTGGTGTCCGACTAGAGCCAATGGTGCGGAACACACCGGAAAAACTATGTCAGGCAACTCTCAAAGACGGCCCGACGTTGCCCGATGCCAAACGTCGGCTTGGTGTGTCCTGGGCTTTAGCAGAGACGTGTCCATCAAGCACAGTAGAGAATGCCATGATATTGCAGCCCAAACCATCACTGATCTGAACCATGAACACAACAGTCTGGGTGTTAAGCCTCTTTAGTTCTTCTCCTCACCGTAACTCCCACAGATGCGGGAAAGACAGTGGAGGTGGACTCATCAGAGAACAATACAGGTTTCACATCATCTACAGCTCAAGATTTGCACTGTTGTCACCAATGAAACCTTCATTTGGCATTGGCACGAGTGACCAAAGGTTTGGCTATAGCAGCCGGATCATGAATATTGACTCTGTGAATCTCCCGGTGAACTGTTTTGGTGGAAACAGGAGAGTTGAGGTGCGCATTCAATTCTGCAGTGAGTTGGGCAGCTTTTGGATACAATCCGAATACAATAGTACCTGGACATCCCTTTCGGACAGCTTCCTCTTGAGCCGACAGTTATTCCTGTTGGACGTGGTCCTTCCTAGATGGTGGTATACCAGCATTACACAAGTGAATAATTTTGGATCTAACATTAGGGCTGCACAATTAATCAAAGATCACTCCACTGACAGAGAGTGTGCATGCAGAGTGACGTCAATATCACTTTACGGTGTAGGTGGCGTTTTGGACACAAGCACTGCACCGCTGTCAAGTGCTGAAACTCCCTCATTCACAACAGTCCCAGTGGAATGACAGAAACGGTCGAGACCATCAGCCCCAGAAGACGTAAACACAGTCTGAATGGAAGTTTCCCTTCGGAAAAAGGGATAGACGGCAAAATGACCTGATGCGCTCCTCCGACAGAAATGCTTAATACAGGTCTGAGATCAGTCTGAGACCCAGGTAAATTATCTCCTTTGCAGGTAGCAAGCAGCTTTTTGTCTCGTTTATCTAGAAGCCTAAGCTTTCCAAATAAGACACAAGCATTTTTTTTCTCTCTCCGCCTGCTGCCGTGACGGCGCACAAAGCAATAGATCGTCCAAATATGCTCACTCTCTTAGACCCATTATTCTCAGCGGTGTGAGCGCTGCTTCGAAACCCTTGCTGAACAGCCTTGGAGCTAGTGATAGCCCGAATGAACTGACAAAAACTCGTAGGCTGTGTCCCAAAAGGCAAACCTGAGGATTTTTTTTTGTGGGCCGGGTAGATGCTAATGTGAAAATATGCATCCTAGAGATCGACTTACATAAGTGTAAGACTTAAATGAATAAATTGTGATAACATTTTTAAAGTCAACATTTGAACTTGTATTATCTAAGGTGCTTGTTGAGGTTCCATAATTCCAGAATAGGACAGAGACCTCCCTCATAAGTACTGGGAGTAAAAGCTGCGATGGCTGTCTTCCGGTGGCACAACCCGGATTGCTCTTTTATTCAATAAGTGTACAACACAGAAGCGCTGCGCTGTTACACTATGTGAACTCACTTCAGAGGCCCACACAGAAGGAAATGAATAGTGGAATAAAGTCATTATTTTTGTTTTGTTTTTCACACAAAAAGTATTTTCGTCGCTTGATAAACTTAAGATTGAACCACTGTAGTCACTTGGACTATTTTAACGATGTCTTTAATAACTTTTCTGGGCCGGCAAGTTTCAATCCCGTAGAAGCCTATGGAGAAGTGCTCCAGCTCTCAGATTTAATCAAAAATATCTTAATTTGTGTTCCAAAGATGAACGAAAGCCTTACGGGGTTGGAACAACATGAGGGTGAATAATTACTGACAGAATTTTCATTTTTGGGTGAACTCTCCCTTTAATGGGAAAAAGAGAGCATAGCGGGCAGAACTTGGGAACAGCAACCCCATAGACTTCAACTGAGAAAAGTGAAGTCAATTAGAAGCACTCACTTCCTGATGGCTGAGCGACTGCGCAGGCTCAAACTGAGCTTGACGACGGAGATGTGACGTGAGCAACCGTTCTGACAGTTGTAAGTCTTCTAGTAGCTGTGCCAAGAGGAATCTGAATCATTCCCTTCCGAATCTTGCAGAGACGGAGAGCGTGAGTAGGAGCTCTCCATGAGCTAGCAGCAGGAGTCCCTTTATGACTCTCTATAAGCCTCTCCCTCGACTTTATCGGACGTTATGCCTCCACGTCCACCCGATTGCCCGCGAGCTTCTCCTCCTGTCTATGCTGTAATTTCTCTACTGTGCGACAGAGAGTCGCGTGGTTATGACGCAATCGTTAGCCTATTTTTACAAAAACTGCTTCTACGGGGCCATAACGTAAGATACAAGGTAATGGATCCTTTTATACATTGTCGTGTTTCTTTAGAATTAAACAATGGACAAATGGAGTCTTTAAACGTCTCAGATGTAAAGTTATTCGGTGTCGAAGTGACGTTAAAATGAATGGGAGTCAATGGAATGCTAACAGTCGGTGAAGGCTTGCTAGCCAATTCTGGCCCTCAGGGAGGCTTTAGTTTCCGGCTGGTGGATTACCCCCTTGGGATTAACGAGCATGGCCTGCGCATGTCTAACTCCCATAAACACAATGCATAGAGGATGAAAGTCTTAGGAAGAAATCATAGACCCGCAAGCGCACGGGTGAGAGGGATCTTTACTCTTAGCTGCACTGCTGGGTGGGTTCACGGTTGCCATAACAGAGATGTGAACACTGAGATATTATCTCTGTCACGCCACTCAACATGGGGAAAAAGGAAGACTGAGCTGTAACGGCTCGAGATAGGAAGAATGAGAACTCGCCTCGATGCGCTAGTAGTCGCCTCGAATGAGAGAATGAGAACTCGCCTCGACTCACTCTCCCTGCAGCATGGGGATTCCCCAGTGCTGCCTCTACTGCTAGAGCAAGCACAGCTCTGCAAATAAAAATTATGTCTCTCCCCTGTGGCTATCAGGTGATACTCATTGAGCATATCCCTTTCTAAAGCGGTTGTTTTACAACTCCGCGCCAATGAGCGTGTCACTCACCGAAGCGGAGCCGCAAGCCACACCTTCACCCGGCCAAACGCTACTTATTTAATCTCAGTGCTGTAACAGCTGCCTCCTCATATGGGCAAAACGCAACCTGCACTCGCTGAGAGTGGTGCATGTGCCGGGTAGACTGAACCAGGGAGCAGACATGCTGTCCCGGGGCAACGTGGTCCCAGGGGAATGGACCCTCCATCCCCAGACGGTTCAAACGATTTCGAGTATCTTCGGCAAAACAGAGGTTGACCGCTTCGACTCCTATGATTCTGCTTCTATTCTTTATGAAGAGCAGGGATTTGCTTGCCCACGAATGGCCCAGCCTCCCCCTTTATGCTTTTCCCCTGGTCACGCTTCTCCCTCAGGTCATACAACGGATTAGGGAGGACAGACACTTCTTCCTTTTTTCTTCCGTGTTTTAAACTGCTTCTGTACAAGCGATTTGCCATTCTAAACTAAAGCGCTGCTTCCTTGTGACTTAAACACACACGTGCAAACAGTAGCTCGCACATTACATGTAGATTGCACGCACAAGTGCACAAAGAATCTTTAAAAATGTATTGTTAACGCTGTCCTTCGATTTATCAACAAAATTGCTTAGAAACTGAAAGTTACAGCATATATGTATATGCACATATGTCACATATGTCACTATTAAAGAAACGCAGCACACACTGGTAATGTTAAAACTTTAAAACAGGCAAAGCTATTTATTAAGTTACATGTTTAAATATACAGACAGTAGAATGGAACAATACGGTATAGTATTTATTTGTTATAATTTTGATGATTATGGCTTACAGCTATGAAAACCTTTTCACAAATAATCATCCAAATTATAACAAATAAAGGCTTAAAATATCTCACTTTGCATGTAGCGAGTCTATATAATATATTAGTTTCACCTTTTAAGTTGAATTACTGAAATAAATGAACTTTTGCACGATATTCTAATTTTTTTAGTTTCACCTGTATAACAAATTCTCCTCAATGCATGTTTACAGTGTTGGGCAAGCTACTTAGAAAATGTAGTGAGCTAAGCTAGCAGTTACTCTACATTAAATGTAGCTTCACTACACTGAAGCTACCACCCTGGGAAATGTAGCAAGCCAAGCTAAGCTACAGCGATATGGCAAAAGTAGTTTACTACATCTAAGCTTTTTTTTTTATTTTATAAAATGTTTTATTTTTATACTTCATTCCAAGTCAATGTGTGATCTCAGTGATCAATAAAACTGTCAATCACATATAGACAGGCAGAATTTGTCAGTTCAATTGTTTATTCAACAACTGTTCCAAACCAATTTGGCACACAAAAAAAACAAAAACATAACATAACTATATAAAACCATATAACTATATAAAACTATAACAAAACCAGGTGTCAAGAGCGTGTGCATCTTTTTCCATTAAGTACATTTCTCACGTGTCAGCCCAAGGATTGATATTGGTACGTGATGTCACACCATACGGAGCAGAAGGTGGTGGTAATGCACCAAAAAGCTGGTTTGTAGAGCCCTATGAAATTTTCAATTTTTTTAAATAAAAAAAAAAAAATAATAATAAAAAAATTTTTTTCCACATTCCAAATTCAGTTTTATTTTGTTTTCATTTTTCTGGACTCCCATTTTAATGGTTAAATAAAATTTTAGTAATCAAAAACGTGTAATTAATTGAAATCATGAAACGTATACAATTTAATACTAATGTATTACAATTTTTAAATAAATTACATTTTAAGAGAGCTATGAAATGTTTTTTTTAATGGTTTAAATTGTAATGACCAATTTATTTAAAATGTAGGCCTAATGATTTAAGCAAAACTTTCTTCAAAGGTTAAACCAACCTTTTATTTTGACAGGTTGCCATGTAGACCTTTGAGTCTCTCTGTGTTTTTTTTATATGACGATAGTTTTTCTCAAATCAAGCTAAAATGCTTCTAAAGTGACTCTCAGAGCGGCTGTGTAGATGAAGTGCACCAGAGCCATAGAGAGAAAGAGTTGCGACACGCTTTGATGTCGCCGTGACGGCTGTCACATGGTTCATGTAAGCCCCAATAGTTCCAAAACATACGCGGGCTGTCATGTCCTTCTATGGACAGACAGCAGCGATTGCATTATTAAACGGTAAATATAAAATAAAACACACACCCAAGTACTTTTAAAGCTGTTATTGCATTTTGTTAATGTCAGTTTTGCATTTGGAGAGGCAGGGTGACAACTTAGATAAGTTTTAGGCTATATTTTTGGAGGGAAAAGCTTAGTGTCATGTTCGCATGGGTAGTAATAGCACTGGCTTTAGCGGCTCTAACTTAACTTTTCCATGTCATTCATCTGATGATGGACGTCTCATGATATTTATTTTAGCACAACTGGGCTGTATTAGGCTATTGATTCCCGTGATCTTGCTTATAAATTCCGATTCAGCCATTAGCTTACCTTCGTGATCACGCAAAGAGGTCTGCAGTAGAGATGCGCGGTTGGCGGTTACAGCCGCGGACTCCGCGGATAAACCGCGGATCGGGTGGATGACAGGACGAAAAAAAATATTTTAATTAAATTCGGGCGGGTGGCGGGCGGTTGAACCAATCAAATGAAAAAATATACATTGTTAAATATTGTTATCTGACTATATACCTACATCCAAAAAAAATAAAAAAATCGAGCACACTTTGAAATGGTCAAATTTTCATCAGCTAGTCGAGTCTATGCAGAGACTGCTTGTTGTTATCAGAGATGGCAACGCCGGCGAAGGAGGTACGTGACAAACTCAAAAAAAGGAGAATTAAAAACAAAGGAAATAGAAGGTCAGAAAAGTGTTGTCTGGAATAAGTTGTGCGCTCTCTTGATATGCGCCCGTTCGATATTGTTTCTGGTAAAGGATTCCACCAAGTGGCCCAGACGTTGATCGACTAAGTTCGGTGCTGTTGACGCTGGACGAGCCTGTTCTGAAGACTCCCGTTAATTTTGAATGCACGGGAAGAGAGCGGAGAGCGCGTCTTTTTCAGGCACAGTGACAGTGCAATTCATCTTATACCATCAACAGGCCAACAATCATATAATAAACTATAGAGCCTCGATATTAAAGAAATGCCGAAGTCACTCCTAGGCTTTTTCGTTGGTGCGCCATCAGCTATGCCTACAAAAGACAATATTAATAATTGATCCATGTCGGTATACACAGCCTAATATTTTTTAATGAAAAATAGCCTACACAATCAAGATAGACTATTTACTTTTTAGCCAATTTATTAAATCCAGGAAAGTGGTTAATGAAACATGGATTAAAATGAAGATACAATTAATACAAAACGAAATTCGCTTTAAAGGCAGGTTTTGGGCTTTTTTGAGGCCTCTGTGAAAGTTTGAAAGTCTTTTAGTGCCGCTTTCTGAGTGTTCGCGTCCGTAATGGAGAACTGTCACGTAACATTGTTGGCGCCCCATACAATAGCAGCATGTTGAAATTATGTGCCAAAATGCGTTTTCTATTAGGCTACAATGGAAATATTGTACAGTAGCGTATCAGATAAGGTCAGGTTTGCCGAAGTGCGTTTAATTTAGGCTATTTATTTATTTTTGTCCCTGCGCGCCGATCGGAGACGAGTTCACTGCTGATATTCTGAGAGCTTTCTAGTCTCGCGGCTGTCATCAGCAGCGCCTTGTATCGCCCAATCAGCGGATGGCGGGCGGGTGCGGTTTTGAAAATTGGTCAAAAACGTTGATGCGGATGGATGGCGGACGGATGATGAGTTTTGTGATGCGGTTGCGGATGAAATAATAGCCCATCCGTGCATCTCTAGTCTGCAGTCCATTCAGAATTCCAACCAACATAAAATATAAATAATAGGCCTATTTCACAAAAATGGCCGCCGAGACCGGAAGTAGGGTAAACTCTTTTCCGGTGAAAGCGCTAGCGGTTACAGTCGGAGGACAAATGCGGAGACTAAAAGCGGTTGCTTACCTTTTTATGTTTCAACCCAAAGAAGAAACAACCCTATTGATCACTTCACAGCTTTTCGTGTTTTGCGGGTTTTCATGGAACAACCGGGGAGAAGTTAAATCACGCCAGGCGCGTGTGAAGGAGGAAGCAGATGTTGAAATGGAGTGTTGATGCCGGTTCGGGACTGATGCCCTGACAAAACATGTTTATATTGCACTTGATTGTTACCCGATTTGCACGTCATGCACTTTTATTTATTATTATTACCTGTTGGCAAATTAAAATTGTTTGTAGAAGTTGTTTTCTGTAACTTTCTTTCCTTTTTACCTGGGTGCGCTATGCCAGGCCTGCTGTTTACTTGTGCAAGCAAGGGCAGCTGGGACATTTATTAAACGTGTAAAATACTTTCCAAACCGTTACATATAGTCTTATAAATTCAGACGTTTGTGGTTTAAAAAAATAAACATATTGGAATCCTTTTTAAAGTTGTTTGAACACGGAGCAGTTTTTCCCGTGAGTGGGACTGGAAAACCCGGAGTGGATCGAGAGCGGAGTGATAATAGAACGCTTCTGTGCAGAGAGGAACGGGCTTTTGCTCCAGTCCAGGCTTTGATCACATCTCCCTAAGCGGGTGAACACCTCGTCCTTCCGACCCATTCGAACTAAAATTAAGACATTTATTACACTATTTGAGAAATATAAGCATATTTACGGCCTTAAAATAATGAAAAGGGTGATTTAAGACATAAGGACAGGGGGAAACCTGATATTAACGGAAGTCCGTCGTAGCGACGGATAACTTTAATCCCTGTATATATTTTTTAGTGTATTACTGAATATAAAATTACATTATATATTAGTAAATATATTCTCACATTTTTAAATATATGAAAATGACTTGTTTCTATGCAAAAAGTGACTTGAATGACATGTTTCATTCAATATATTGTAATATATTATCACCATATATTATTCTGTATGTTTTCAAATATACTGTTAAACCATTTCATATATTGATCATTCATATAGGGAATATTTTCTTTTCATAAGGGGACCCCAGACAGTTAAATATTATTTTGTAACATGATTTTTTTTAAACATGTAAAATCAATCACTTCATTTATGTTTTTAGTCTAAATATTTTTTTATTTGCCTTAATTTCATTATTAGACATACTAGCAACGTTAGGTCAAATTCACTGTAAAGATGTACAATTCTTAGTTTCATTCATGGTAACATGAAAAAGGAGCCATAATCTAGCAGTGGAAGATTGCTGCAATCTCCTGGACTAACACTTAATTACATGATTTTTTTTTAACAAAAGCCACTAGATTTAACTCATAGCCTACAATCAGACATCATTTCAATTTATTTATTTATTGTTTTTCGATATATTAACGGTAAATGTGAGCTTAGTCATCAAGTGTCATGCCAAAAATGAATGGAACTTTTTTTATGTAAGCACTAAGCAAACGTCAAGAATTTGTCCAATTTCGATCTTTTCACAACTCCCTGAAAACTATCAACAAAACAGACAACATCTGATATTCTTACTTTTGTCAGATAACGTTATATGAATGACTGGGAGAGAAAACAAGCTGTTCAAAGTCCATTTTGAAAATGAATAGCGATTCGGGCGGGCGGCGCGACCAGAAGTCTTTTTACCGTCTGTGTCTGGCGTGATTTAACGTCTCCCCAGTTGTTCCATGAAGAAAACCCGTAAGACACGGAAAGCTGTGAAGTGATAAATAGGGTTGTTTCTTCTTTGGGTTGACATAAACACCATAAAAAAAGGTAAGCAACAGGACTAAACCGCTTATAGTTTCCGCATTTGTCCTCCGACTGTAACTGCTAGCGCTTTCACCGGAAAATAGTTTACCCTACTTCCGGTCTCGGGGGCCATCTTGTGAAATAGGCCTATTACGCTGTGCATGTACAAATGAATGATTTAGGAGGGAAATAGACTGCTCCCATAACGTAGAAAGCAACGACTATATACATGTTCGGTAAATATTCAACCGAAAAATATTCTTCATAAAATTAAACCGGAGAGATAGTTAATGAGTGAATTAACTATGTTCCTAAATACATATAAGCACATATATGCATAACCCTTACCCATTTAAATAAATGAATTGTGTGTGTATGTATATAATATTATATATAGGCTATATATATATATATATATATATACATATAAAATATTATTAAAAATATTATATATTATATACATCAGGTTACCAGTTAGCTAACGTTAGTGAAGTGTTGGTCACGTAAGCTATCGCTGCAATTAACCTATTATCTTCCAATAAACATTTACTAAAACTGGCTACATAAAATATAACTACAGACTAGATTCACGAGAGGTCGGCTAATGTGTGTAAAAGTAAAAAAATACAGTAATTTGATTAATTTACCAGCGAGCGTACTTCGGAAGCACTGAAAATGAATGGGGTTCAATGGAGAAACTATCAATGTTTGGAACTATTGGCCGCTCCACGACACGCGTTACTTCCGCATTCCAAAGTTCCTATGGCGGTCTATGGGAGTGTTGCAACTCTTTCTCTCTATGGCTCTGAAGTGCACGTATGAATGTCCTCATATAGGCTGAAAACATCGCGAGCGTGCTTCAGTGTGTGTGTGTGTGTGTGTGGTAAATGAATCCGCGCGTCTGAGCCATTCATTCACAGAGACACGCAGAACATGCATGATTCCTTTTTAAATCGTCTTTATGCATCAGTGATGATACTTAGTAGTTGTATTTCCGATTTGAGCTTGAGCTTTAGAAATGCTTGGGGAAATGTAGCTTGTGTGGACGCTACCGCACTACTTAATCAAAAAAAGAGCTTCGCTACTGGAAAGCTATTTGATTCAGAAAACAGCGACGCTACCACCACGCTACTGAGAAATGTAGTTAAACTAGTAGCGTCACTACTTGTAGCGACGCTACTGCCCAACACTGCATGTTTAACCATTTGTACCTAGATTGTACATTAGGATACTTTAATATCTCTATTAAATTCTCCACCATTCATTTCTTATAAGCTGTCAGATGAGACCAAACATGACATAGTTACATATTAGAACACACTAGTAAATAAACATGTAGTTGAAAGCTATGTCCTGTGAAGCAAATGGTACAGACATGTCATTGAGGTGCAAACAACTCCCGACAGAACCGTCCCGTACCTGGAGTGTCCCAACAGTCCTCGATCAGCATATTGATGAAATCCTTGTCACTAGATAGGCATTTGTCATGATTCTGCCATCATGTTCTTGATTTTCTTAGTCTTGTGGCAGGATCATGGCAGAACCATGTTTTGTGTACAAGCGCATGGCCTGTTGTTTGGGCCATGTGCTTGTGTTGTCTCGTTACGTAACCCCGCCCCCTTGTTATCCTCGTCTTGTCATTATTGTCTAGTCAGTTTCACCTGTCCTCGTCATTAGTGTTCCCTATTTAATCCCCTTGTGTTTGCTGTCCTGTGTCGGTACATTGTCAACTAATGCGTGTAACTCTTTGTGAGTACTTTGTCTGAATCTCGTGAAAAGTATTGTGAGTTTGTGTACCTGTTTGTTTCTTTTGTTCTAGTCTTCAGTCAGTATCTAGTCTTCATTTATTATCTAGTCTTTGTCTTGCTTGTTGCCTCTAGTCTTGTTTTGCCACCTCGTGGGTTTTGTTTTCTCTGTTTTGTCTTTAATAAATTGTGTGTAGAGCATTCAGTCTGCTTTTGGGTTCGTTTATCTGCACCCTCATGACAGCATTAGCATACTGTGATGAAGGCCATTTGAAAACGCAATTGCAAACACAATTTGCAATTCCTTTTGAATAATGTCCGGAATATCATTCCATATACTATGGTATAGTACTCAGGTAAAGAGTTCTGCCCATATTTGCTCAGCCCTACAAATACAATTCAATTTGATGGAATTTTACTATTAATTAAATTGCCTAAATCTTTGAAAAAGGTACAAAAAATGTGATTGTGCTTAGGTTACCTAATGGGAGCTAATGGGTGTTACCAAAATATTATGTGTGGAAATCAAATGTAATTAATCAATGGTAAGTGCTAGTACTGAAACGTATCTATTAACAAGTACGGGACTTGCTACTGCCAATACATACACAGACACACTGCTGTGAGCAAGTAAGACATGCTGCTGCTATACAATATAGCGTACATGAATTCCCCATAGCAGATCTATACTGGTGGAGCCGGGGAAGGTGGAGGGTTTCTGAAAGCTACAGCAAATGCGAACAAACTATTTGAAGGTTGAGCACACAAGCTCATTGGCTACTGATACAGCAGTTTTATTTCGGGAAGCACAAAAATAGTTCTTTGCTTTTTCACTTCAAAGGTTTCTCATAGGTAGAGACTGTTTAAAAGCATTTATTCAAAGGGGTTATATATGGGTCAAAGACGAAAAGGGGGTTTCAAGCATCAACAAATAAATGTGTAATACAGCTTTAAAAAAATGTTTAATTTGATATTTTTCTTGGCAAAAAATACTGACTATCATACATTTTTTACCATGGTTTACAGAAGACACCCACTAAAATGTCATTCAGAGTAATAATATTTATGTATCAGAAAATGTAATTATAATAAATATATAGTTTTTAAAAAATCATTTTTAATACGCCGTCACTCCTACGGCGTCATGGCCGTTTTATGGTTCTGCGTCAGGTTGCGTTGCATCGCGGTGCATTTCACCACCAGAACGCTAGGGGGGTGTGTGGTTCGCGAATCTCTTTGCTAGTTTGTTTTGGTTCCGTGCGCCGGTTCCGCTTTTTCATTTCCGACAATGGCGAGCGAAAGAGAGAGAATGTTGTTGCAGCTGGAGCTAATAGATGTTGAACAACAAATTATTTTATTGCAAATGTTTAATCGTAGAAGAAAAAGAAGACGTCAGTGAAGGTGGTCTGTACGACCAGTGCACGAAGACAGGGAAAGGATTGGCGAATTTGTTACGGTTGTTCGACCGCTGAGGGACTTGGACGAAGAAATGCACTTTAAGTATTTTCGGATGTCGAAAGGTCGATTTGACGATCTTGCTCATCGTTTAAACCCGTTAATACAGCATCAGAGTACACACAGTATGCCTATTGACCTCGCTCAGAGACTGGCAGTGACTTTAAAGATTTTATCTTCAGTTGCAAACCAACAGATCACCGG
This sequence comes from Rhinichthys klamathensis goyatoka, assembly GCF_029890125.1. Taxonomy (NCBI): domain Eukaryota; kingdom Metazoa; phylum Chordata; class Actinopteri; order Cypriniformes; family Leuciscidae; genus Rhinichthys; species Rhinichthys klamathensis. Next base: position 3,557,667 of record NW_026606559.1, read on the forward strand.
GTTGGGCTACAAAATGGGTGCGACCACGGTGTCCCGCATAGTATCGGAGGTCTGCAAAGCGCTGTGGACTGCAGGTCCTATACAGGTCCTTCTAAAAAAGTTAGCATATTGTGATAAAGTTCATTACTTTCCATAATGTAATGATAAAAATGAAACTTTCATATATTTTAGATTCATTGCACACCAACTGAAATATTTCAGGTCTTTTATTGTTTTAATACTGATGATTTTGGCATACAGCTCATGAAAACCCAAAATTCCTATCTAAAATTAAAGCTGCAAGCAGCCTTACGGGGCCAAGCCTTCAATGGTTCCATGGGTTCAAAAGGTACTTAAAAATACTTTGCTTTCAAAACTTTAAAAGAAACTTTAATAACCAAAGTGTTCTTACTCATTAACTTCTTACCTCACAAAAGAAATGAGATCATCCAGCTGCCGAGGTTCAGTAGTAAAAAAGAGAATGAACTCAAAATAAAGACTTTGCATATAAATGAAACACACGTTGTATTTAATAGGAAGAAAGAATAGTACAATGCTTTTCAGTATGATAAAGAAATTGAAATGACACAACTTTATAAAGTTGTAAGACAAAGGACTTGAACCCACAATCTCTGGGTCATATGCCTGTCACTCATTGAGCCCCTGGGAAGTCATGTGTTTCCATAGATGTAGAAGTTCCATAGTTCAAATGAGAATCAACTCAAAATGAAGATTTAGTATTTAAATGGACAGCATGTTACGTTTAATGAGTTTAGTTGATATTATTGTGATTCACTGTTAGGTGGTTGTCCTGCACCTTTAACAAATAAAGTTAGTCCAAGATGCAGTATATAGATCAATAAAATATTATTTTACAACATTAAGATTAACAGGTTCTTGTAAGAATCTTACAATTCTGGACTTTTGGTACTACTTAGGATATTGAACTGCACTAAAGGAGAGAATGTTTTGTTTTTGCATGTGGGTCCTAAAGTCTGGAGCAGGTTTCCTGATAATATTCACTATTCTGTCAAACATTCCTAGTTTAATTGTAGATTAAACACTTCTCTTTAAACAAGAATTCACGCAATGCATTTTATAATCTTGTAATTTTGTTATATTAGATCTAATACATATTTTTATGTTCTATTTTCAGTTTCTAAATTGTCATGGGCATATTAGATATTAGTTCATTAAGTTAATATTCAGAAAAAATACAAGTACTCCACAGCAACTCTAGGGGTCACTGTTTGACAAATGGAAATTTTGCATGGTGTGTCTTTGATGTAATACAACACTATTAACTAAAGCTTAAAACAATTATTGAACCTGGTCTTTAAACTGTAGAAGTTTGTCAGTTTATAAATCCATTAACACCATATACCTAGCCTCCCTTTGTTCTACTAATGGTCACAATTGTGACCTGACGAATAATCAAGTTTTTTGTATGGATTTTGAGATATATTTTTGACGTAATTGTTAAAGATTGTTTAATATCCTTATGTATTCATACATGTTATCTCAGGGAAAAGAAATTGGAATTACATGGGTTAACTGCCATATGCAACTGTAACCTATATTTTTGCTACAAGTACATTACTTTGACAGTCATCTTTGATAATGTCTTGTACAATTAAGTTTTTTTTTTTATGCTGCCTAGAAACAATATTGTGAGAGGTGATAAAAATGTGAATTAAAAATAACTATTATTTTTAGTTTAAATACCATTTAGCACATTGGATAAAGTAAGCAAATTAGAGGGGGCCTTTGAAGTGATTTTAAAGCACCATTGTTGCATATTTAAATCTTTACAGAACAGAATACCAACCGTTTCTTTAGTTATTCACAATGACACTTATGGTTACACTACTTGCTTTTCCCAGTATGGTTTGTGAAACTAAACTTAGTGCCTAGTTAAGAATGGCTAGAAGAATGCACGCAACTTTCCAAATGTAAGATAAGCCCATGCAATAAAGGTCACATATTCCAAGAATTGACACACATTTGTTTTAATAAAAAAAAAAAAATACATTAAACAACATTTAACAAAGCTTTGCCATAAAAATGAAATAAAAATCAATCAGTAGCATTTCAGAACATAATGGACAAAATTAACCTAATTTCAATAGAAAACATGACTTAAATCAATATTTGCCATTCATTAAAAAAAAAAAAAAAAAAAAAAAAAACACCAATACCATCATTTCAATATATATACACACACACACACAACCATCTTAGTTGTGCATTTCAATACAAAGTCATTTTTGTATTATTTTTACAGCACTCTTCTTAGTCAAAGGTTTTTTAGCTGGTGTAATAGGAGGCGTTGTTGGCTCAGATGGTCTTTTAACTGGAGACTTGGGTTCTGGAGTGCTTTGTGTCTCTGTGACACAGAGGACAGGGTTGATTTCATCGATATTCACTTCAAATAAATCCTCATCACTGGGATGAGCGGATGAAGCGTTTTCAATATTGGTGACTTCCAAACAGTTATTATATGTTAAAGTCAGTTCATCGGAGGATAGAAAGAGTTCTTCTATATCTTGTGAATCACAAGTTGACAGTTCAAGTTCTGGTGCTATGAATTTTGACAAAGTTGAGTTCGAAACCGTAAGAGAAGTTATTTGACTGTCTTGATTTATCTCAATTATTCCATTGCATTTTGTTATATAGCTTTTTGTGTTCCGTAGAATTTTGCAAGTCGGGCAACGGTGAAATTGCTGTTTGATGTTGAATTGTTCTTGTGATTTGTGGCATTTTGGACATTGTTTTTTAATGTTTATTTGCACCCCTATTGGCTTTTGTTTCACCACTGTATTAGGTAGAGAGGGTTCTTTACTGATTTTAGGGCCTTGACCAGGTGGGAAAACTTGGTCCTGTGCAATAGGTTCCATGGTTGTTTTCAGGGTTGTTGTGAGGCTCTTAAGGCTGTTGTACAGTCTAGTTTTAAGATTGGTAAAGGTGTAGGAGTTACCTAGTTGCAGTTTTGAAACTTGGTTTTCCCAAAGAGTAAGTTGAATTTCTCCAGATGGATCTTGCAAGGAACATTCTTGGATCTCACAGTCTGTACCCCAGGCCTTTACAGTAGTTGCGTTGTTTAGCTTGCATACTGTTGCAGATATTTTAGTGATCTGAAAATTTAAAGAAAATCGTACATGTACAATCAAAAATATACATCAATAAACATGATTACAAGGGAAATGTATACAACTGCTGTTGTGGTCATAAGAAGAGGAAATAGCCAAACTTTTCCACACATTAACCAATTTGAAACGCATTAATCATGTTTGTAAAGCATCTAGCAAAGATAACTGAGAAGCAGAGTAATCTTTGCCTGTGCATCTGAAAAATCTTTCACATTTTAGCATTTTTTTGAACGTCAGGCTACTTTAAAATGTTTTTCTCCCCATAAAAACGATTTTGCACAATCTACAGAGGGCTAATATATGTGATTGTACTACTCTCCAGAGCATTACTACAACAAGTAAACAACCCTGTAGGCTATTTACACAGTGAGAAGGTTGAAAAAAAAACAGCTTACCAATTGTCGTGATCCCAGAGTTTTTGCTTCTTCTACAGTGAGTTTTTCTATCTCTTTTGGTGGTTTGTGGGGAAATGTAGATGTTGCGACTTCCACAGCAGTACTCCGATCACACTGAATGAAATATTCAGAATTATTGAGGCCTAAAGAATGAAAAAAGTGAGAATTGATATGGGCTTGTTTGTACAATGAATTTGAAAGGAATACGATTACTGAAAGTTTATCAGATAGAAAACAGGATTAAATAGCTAGACTACCACTTACTTGGCTTTTTTGTTATGTTTGACAGTTTAACCGCTGTCCGATTTAATGCTAATGTTGTCCAAGTTTGATGTTTTTCGTGCGCAAAGATGACAGCTTGGTGATATTCACTGCGACCTGTTTGCAAAGTTGCATTAAAAAACTTTGAGTTTGTTCTAGACAGTTGCACTCTGGAAACTGCATGAATGTAAACATAAATGCAGTTGTCAGATTCACTGGTCTCTGGTCTATTTAAATATTTGTTCATTTTTGCTGTTGCATGAAAAAAGAGGTTTGCAAGTGGTGTGATTTATAGTAGATTAGGCCTACTAGAACAGAAATTGACAATGCTTGGTATGCAATTAACAAACGATTCAATTAGGGTGATTGCAGGAATTAGTAATACATTCATCAAATTGCTGAGTTAATCATTTTAGAATTGGGAAGCTTGGTTTAGTGGAGGCAAGAAATGGATCTGAAAGTCTGCTGGAAATAATTGAAAGGTAAATTTACTTGTATAATGCCTTTTAGGGATGGAGAAATGAAGCCTCTTGAACTTAATTAAGCTTTACTCTGATTGTTTTGGGAAAATATTCAAAGCATCAGGAGCAGCAATAAACCTGGAGTGCAGCTCTGTGTATAATGATAGTGTATTGTTTGATGTGTAATGATATTTTGTTGCTTATTTGAGAATAAATAATTGTATACATTATGTAAATTCTTTAGGTTAGCTTTTAGTAGTCTTTTTGGCAATATACCTCAACTAATTGATGTTGATCCAAATAATGTACTGTTAGAATAGTAACTATTTGTAATTTAACATTCATGTAGTAACTAATTAACTTCTATTTACAATTACAATTTATTTTTTAAAACAATTCTTAATGTTAGATAATACAAAAATGTTCATGTATTTTAATGTGATTTTATGGTTTACTATTATGATAAAATTACTTTTATTTATTGTCCACATGACGAGAAGGAAAAACTGATATTCAAGTCACTAAGTAAGTCTAATGTTTATGGGACTTAAAATAATTAAAAGATATGCATATGTACACATTCAAATGTTTAATGTCAGATCAGTTAATATTGTGGAGTTGGTCAAACCATTTCTTGTATGGAATTGAAAGTATTCTTTACTATATACTTTGCAATAAAATGTTGCCAGTGGTTGATCAATTGAATAGGCATTTGTGTTCTGTTTGAAGCTTTATGTATTTAACTTGAAATGTAAAAAAGGCAGCACAATTTAAAAAAATAGAGGTTTACCTAGACCACCACAAACATCTTATCATACCCTTCTGCTCTCCAGTTCACTACTTTACACACAATGCACAAACACATATATGAAGTTGAGAATTAACACATGGAGGCAAAAAAAAAAAGAGGATACGACTATACATAGGAAGAAAACAACCAATTTATGTAACTGCTTACAATGCAATTAGAATAGTTGAAAGTCAATGACTGCTCATTTGTTCACAAACCTTTCTGGATATTTAAGACTTCAGGTAAGAATCAACATAGAATGAACAAAAACACATTTCTAATCCCAAAAGAAAGATTACAACAATGCTTATCTGGATAATAAAGGAATTGAAATGACAACTTAACACATTTTTTTTTTAAATTAAAGTTGTCCCACATGGGGCTTGAACCCACTATCTCTGGGTCAGATTTCTGTCACTCATCTCATTGCACCACTTGGAAGTTGTGTTTTGGCCAAGATGCAGAAGATCCATAGTTCAAGTGAGAAGCAACTCAAAATGAAGAATTTTTAAATAAATTATCTGTGTGTTCTATTCTACTAGCTCCTTCACCTGGAACAGAAGCAACTTGTCCACCACTTAAAGCCTTATGGTTTAGCCTGATAACTGAAGAGCCACATTAGAAAGAATGGCATCTGGCTAGCATGCTAACCAATTAGTATGCTAAGCTAACTAAGATAAGGCAACAAACACAGGCTAGGTCAACTGCAGAGAGGAAGATCTTTGGTATGGGGGCTACTATCAAAAACCTGTTCATCATTTCTGTGCAGCTCGGTCCAAAGATCATCTGATCACACGTTGGACTACTCACTACAAGTGTTTCATAATCAATTAATTTCATAATACACAATTTTAAAGTTGTCCCACACGGGACTCGAACCCACTATCTATGGGTTAGATGCCTGTCACTCATCTCGTTGAGCCACTTGCCAGACATGCATCTACACAGCTGCCGAAATTCAATATTTTCAAGAGAGAATCAAGTCAAAATTAAGAATTTTGAAGTAAATGGAGAACATTTTGTATTTAAAAAGTTTAGATTAAATCATCCAAAATTGGTCAGATTACTACTCATTACCATCACTACAAGTGTGCCAATTTTCTAACTTGTGGTTCATAGGGCTGCCATTGACTACCCTTCTGGAAGAAGAACAACAATGAATTGGACGTAAAAGCACTGCATGTTGTGTGTGGCAGCTTCAGATGAGATCATTCTTATGCACAATGCCTGGAACAGATGCAACTTCTGCATCTTTTCCTGCCACAGTACCTCATGCGGTCTGGGCACATGTCACACTGAGTGGCGAACCCACGACGCTGAACATCGGGATCCGTGGTGTAACACGTTGAGCTAATCACTCATGCACGTTCACCAGCCTGCTGAGTAGAGGTTTCAGTGTGAGAATGAGTTCACAAAAAGTTCCATGACATGTTAACCAGATAAGCATGCTAAGCTAGCTTAATGCTAATTTAGCTTATAACGTGGTACATCCAATCCTGGCAAAATAGATATCGTCGGATTCGACATGATGCAAGGAATCGATAGACACCAATTTTATGATTTTGTGACAAATTGTTCACAAGTTACAGCCTCTTAGCCAATTTTGGGTTGACCTTGTTAAATTTGTGACATCATAACTTTTTTATTACAGTATAGCAAAAAAATCGGGAACAGTACTTTTATGCGGCTCGGTCCGAAGATCATTTGAGCAAATTTTGGACAATTTTGGACAAATTTTGAAGGAGGAGTAGCGAAAAAACTGTTTTACATTCGCTCCAATATGGCGGCCAGTCACATTGTTGGAAAATGACAAATGAGATATCGTCTAAATCGGCATAAACCAAGGAACATAATGTCATAAAGAACTCAAAATTTGAACAATATTTTCAAATGTTATAAGCGTTTTTTCAAAAAACAATGATATATCTGGAACACTAGGTGGCGCTGTGATCAAACTTCTCATGTCGCTTTAGGACATGGTGTCGGTCATCCCTACCAAATTGTGTGCTGATATGTCAAATAGTTTAAAAGATATTGCAATTTATGACAAAATTCAAAATGGCGGACACGTGGTACATCCCATCATGGCAAAATCGATATCCACGGATTCGGCATGACGCAAGGAATCCATAGATACCACAATTATGAATTTCTGACAAACTGTTGAAAAGTTATTGGCCAAAATAGCAATTTGTCATATCTCATGACCCGTAGGTGGCGCTATTCCCAACTTTGGCATGGGACCTCAGAACATGCTTCCGATGAAGTGTACCAATTTTCGTTTCCATTGATCAAACTTTGGCCGAGATACAGCCTCTTAGCCAATTTTGGGTGGACCTCGTTAAGTTTGTGACATTATAACTTTTTTTTTCCAGTATAACAAAAAAATCGGGAACAGTACTTTTATGCGGCTCAGTCTGAAGATCATTTGAGTGCATGTTTGGAGAAAATTGGACAAAATTTGAAGGAGGAGTAGCGAAATAACTGAATACTGTACATTTCAAAATGGCCACTACTGTAATGGGCGGGGTCTTAATGTAAGGTATTGGTTGTGATCAGCATGATGAGTGGAATCAGGTGTACTAAGTTTCATGTCTCTAGATCAAAGGGTTCAAAAGTTATAACCATTTCAATGTTGAATTTTTGAACTGGTGGTGGCGCTATAGAGTTGGTCCTAGAGGGTCAAAAATTGGTCCAATTACTATTCATTAGCATCACTACAAGTGTGCCAAATTTCATCATTTTCCTATGTACGGTTCATAGGGCTGCCATAGACTTCCATTTGCGGAAGAAGAAGAAGAAGAAGAATAATAATAATAAATATAGCTGCAAGCAGCAACACGGGGCCAAGCCCTGCAAGGCACCGCAATTAGAACAAGTACAGCAAAGTTCAAAGGCTTAGCAGAACAAGTACTGCAAACTGCAAGTACAGCAAGCTGCAAGTACAGCAAGTACTGCAAGTACAGCAAACACAGCAAGTACAGCAAGTACTGCAAACACAGCAAGTACAGCAAGTACTGCAAGCACAGCAAGCACAGCAAGTACTGCAAGTACAGCAGCGCATCAAGCATTTAAGCACCAATAGCAGTGCAGAGCCGCAAGAACAAAAAGAGAACAAATTGAATATACATGTAAATGAAGCACAGCGAGCATTTAAGCACCAACAGCAGAGCAGAGCCGGAAGGAATTGAAATGACAACTTTATACACAATTTTAAAGTCGTCTCACATGGGACTCGAACCCACAACCACAATGGTTTGGGATTCGAGAAGCATGGTTTAGCCGATTGCGCCACTCAGAGGACGTGAATTTCAAACCAGCAGAGGAGAGGGTTCAGTGTGAGAATGAGTTCACAAAAAAGTTCCATGACATGTTAACCAGATTAGCATGCTAAGCTAGCTTATTGCTAATTTAGCTTATGACGTGGTACATCCAATCCTGGCAAAATAGATATCATCGGATTCGACATGATGCAAGGAATCGATAGACACCAATTTTATGATTTTGTGATAAACTGTTCACAAGTTACAGCCTCTTAGCCAATTTTGGGTTGACCTTGTTAAATTTGTGACATCATAACTTTTTTATTACAGTATAGCAAAAAAATCGGGAACAGTACTTTTATGCGGCTCGGTCCGAAGATCATTTGAGCAAATTTTGGACAATTTTGGACAAATTTTGAAGGAGGAGTAGCGAAAAAACTGTTTTACATTCGCTCCAATATGGCGGCCAGTCACATTGTTGGAAAATGACAAATGAGATATCGTCTAAATCGGCATAAACCAAGGAACATACTGTCATAAAGAACTCAAAATTTGAACAATATTTTCAAATGTTATAAGCGTTTTTTCAAAAAACAATGATATATCTGGAACACTAGGTGGCGCTGTGATCAAACTTCTCATGTCGCTTTAGGACATGGTGTCGGTCATCCCTACCAAATTGTGTGCTGATATGTCAAATAGTTTAAAAGATATTGCAATTTATGACAAAATTCAAAATGGCGGACACGTGGTACATCCCATCATGGCAAAATCGATATCCACGGATTCGGCATGATGCAAGGAATCCATAGATACCACAATTATGATTTTCTGACAAACTGTTCAAAAGTTATTGGTCAAAATAGCAATTGTTCATATCTCATGACCCATAGGTGGCGCTATTCCCAACTTTGCATTGGAACCTCAACACATGCTTCTGATGAAGTGTACCAATTTTCGTTTTGATTGATCAAACTTTGGCCGAGATACAGCCTCTTAGCCTATTTTGGGTGGACCTCGTTAAGTTTGCGACATTATAACTTTTTTTTTCCAGTATAACAAAAAAATCGGGAACAGTACTTTTATGCGGCTCAGTCTGAAGATCATTTGAGTGCATGTTTGGAGAAAATTGGACAAAATTTGAAGGAGGAGTAGCGAAAAAACTGAATACTGTACATTTCAAAATGGCCACTACTGTAATGGGCGGGGTCTTAATGTAAGGTATTGGTTGTGATCAGCATGATGAGTGGAATCAGGTGTACTAAGTTTCATGTCTCTAGATCAAAGGGTTCAAAAGTTATAACCATTTCAATGTTGAATTTTTGAACTGGTGGTGGCGCTATAGAGTTGGTCCTAGAGGGTCAAAAATTGGTCCAATTACTATTCACTAGCATCACTACAAGTGTGCCAAATTTCATCATTTTCCTATGTACGGTTCATAGGGCTGCCATAGACTTCCATTTGCGGAAGAAGAAGAAGAAGAATAATAATAAGAAAACTAACAGATACAATAGGTGCCTCTGCACCTTCGGTGCTTGGCCCCTAATAAGAAAACCAACAGATACAATAGGTGCCTCTGCACCTTCGGTGCTTGGCCCCTAAAAATTAGCATATCATGAAAAGGGTCTCTAAACGAGCTATTAACCTAATCATCTGAATCAACTAATTAACTCTAAACACCTGCAAAAGATTCCTGAGGCTTTTAAAAACTCCCAGCCTGTTTCATTACTCAAAACCGCAATCATGGGTAAGACTGCCGACCTGACTGCTGTCCAGAAGGCCATCATTGACACCCTCAAGCAAGAGGGTAAGACACAGAAAGAAATTTCTGAACAAATAGGCTGTTCCCAGAGTGCTGTATCAAGGCACCTCAGTGGGAAGTCTGTGGGAAGGAAAAAGTGTGGCAAAAAACGCTGCACAACGAGAAGAGGTGACCGGACCCTGAGGAAGATTGTGGAGAAGGACCGATTCCAGACCTTGGGGGACCTGCGGAAGCAGTGGACTGAGTCTGGAGTAGAAACATCCAGAGCCACCGTGCACAGGCGTGTGCAGGAAATGGGCTACAGGTGCCGCATTCCCCAGGTCAAGCCACTTTTGAACCAGAAAGAGCGGCAGAAGCGCCTGACCTGGGCTACAGAGAAGCAGCACTGGACTGTTGCTCAGTGGTCCAAAGTACTTTTTTCGGATGCAAGCAAATTTTGCATGTCATTCGGAAATCAAGGTGCCAGAGTCTGGAGGAAGACTGGGGAGAAGGAAATGCCAAAATGCCTGAAGTCCAGTGTCAAGTACCCACAGTCAGTGATGGTCTGGGGTGCCATGTCAGCTGCTGGTGTTGTTCCACTGTGTTTTATCAAGGGCAGGGTCAATGCAGCTAGCTATCAGGAGATTTTGGAGCACTTCATGCTTCCATCTGCTGAAAAGCTTTATGGAGATGAAGATTTCATTTTTCAGCAAGACCTGGCACCTGCTCACAGTGCCAAAACCACTGGTAAATGGTTTACTGACCATGGTATTACTGTGCTCAATTGGCCTGCCAACTCTCCTGACCTGAACCCCATAGAGAATCTGTGGGATATTGTGAAGAGAAAGTTGAGAGACGCAAGACCCAACACTTTGGATGAGCTTAAGGCCGCTATCGAAGCATCCTGGGCCTCCATAACACCTCAGCAGTGCCACAGGCTGATTGCCTCCATGCCACGCCGCATTGAAGCAGTCATTTCTGCAAAAGAATTCCCGACCAAGTATTGAGTGCATAACTGAACATAATTATTTGAAGGTTGACTTTTTTTTGTATTAAAACACTTCTTTTATTGGTCGGATGAAATATGCTAATTTTTTTAGATAGGAATTTTGGGTTTTCATGAGCTGTATGCCAAAATCATCAGTATTAAAACAATAAAAGACCTGAAATATTTCAGTTGGTGTGCAATGAATCTAAAATATATAAAAGTTTAATTTGTATCATTACATTATGGAAAATAATGAACTTTATCACAATATGCTAATTTTTTGAGAAGGACCTGTATGTACACATTTTCATAACACAGCCTTGTTACACGGCCCTTCAAACATTCAGTGACATGTAAACACATTAGATTTCAGTTATTTAACTTAATTTACAAATCTACCAACCTGAAACAGGAGAAATAAATGAGACAGGGCAAAGTCTACGTCCGTCTTTCATCTCGCTCAGCAGAAAGAGAAAGATCGCAAAGCCGGACAAACTGATGTAACGCCCCGGATACACAATAAGCGCTACACTGCCCACTGCTGACGAACTCCAAAATTACTCCTGCCCTCTATATAAAATATATTAGTGCAAATGAATGGTCGAAACAGGTTAATTACCCCTGCACAAAATTCAAAAACATTTCTTTATAAAATTACAAAAAAAACTACCACAAATGTGATAACAATTTACTGGGCATCACATATGCAGTCTGATTTACGACCAGAGGTCTGGTATAAGATATGGAATTAGCAGCGCCATGAAACCAGCAAAGCAAAACAACATTTTCAGCATGTTATGTTACATTTTGTTTGCACAGAAGTTAGACTATACATGACGACATGCATTCGGACAACCTGATAGCATTGTTAGTTAGCTAGCTTAGTAGCACACACAAAAAGAGGTACAACAACGAACTTATATTTACCTTAGGTTCGAAATTCGACTCAGTTTCACGGTGCTTGACATGGGGTGCCAGCCAGGACAGAAAATGGTAAAATGCAGGGACCTTTTTGCCGCCTGGATCACCGCTTCTTGGCGCCAGCTTTTTGCGGAGACAAACAAATTTGTCCCGCAGGTTTTTCCACCGCTTTATGCAGTCGGTGACGTCCAAGCCAACATTTTGGGCAATCTCTTTCCATGAGTTGTTTGCCATTTGGCAGTCTTTGTAGTGCGCTGAAGAGGAATTGTACAGATGGTCGTACTTTCGTACTTCCTCGATCAAACGTTCCTCAACTTGATCCATCGATGAAACAAACAGGTCACTTTAAAAATGGCGCTATAGCGGGAGGGGGAAACCGGAAAAGCTACACTCCGGAAATGATGTATAATCTGACCAATCACAGCCCTTGCTGTCTGCGTCGCCTCGACGCGTAGTTAAAAATTTTTGGAGGTGCACGTCGAGCTACGGCGGAGGGGTCGGAGAGGGGTTCGCGGCGACGCAGAGGGGTCTGCGGGGGTAAGCCGTCGATTCGACGCAGAAGCATAAAACAGGCTTCAGGGTACGCCGAAGGGTACGCGCGCTACACACAGCCTACGACGTAGCTACAGCGGGAGGTTGACGCAGAAGTATAAATTGGGCTTAAGGCAATGCTGCCCTCTTAACGCAAAGGAACGGGCCTTCCTCCAGCGTCAGGCCACCGCAACAGGCCCTAAGTAAGCCGCGCTGCAGATTCAGTCCCGGCCAGTCCACACTCTCAACATCTGCCGGGTCAACTCCATGAGTGCTTAGCTCAAAACCTTTTCGTTTTCTGTCCCTGATTTGAACTTCGCATCGCTTCAGTTGTTGAATCACGAGCAAGTCATGCTATCTGGATACACATTTTTGACCGGGGGAACATGTGTATTAAATAGTTTCTGTACAAAGGATCTGCCGTTCATTAACGCAATACTTCCTATGGTAAACTCACACGTAAACAGTAGGTCTCATATTACGTGCAGATTGAACACAGAATCATTAAGAACCTCTTGTTGACACTGTCCTGCAATTTATTTACAAAATCGCTTAGAAACTTAGTTATAGCATAAATGTATTTTTTATTTTTGAAGTAGGTCATTTTAAACACACAGCTCCACACTATTGTGTTTTCTGATTCAGAACAAATCAGCATGGAATATAATATGACCCATAAAAAATGATGAAAATAAACAGAGAAATAAGATCATTTTCAAAACGTTTAATTATCGATCCCTCAGCCCCGCACAGTTCTGCTGAGTTCGGCATTCCAACTGCACAGGTTAAAACCATGGGTTCAGCCACGTCCATTTGAATTTTGGGCATTAACTTGGATACAGGTGATTTCCAGGCTTCACTGCACAAAACTCATCCACCTTCCAAGACAGTCTAAACTGTTCTAAACGCGAACTGCTATCTTCGCAATTTCTCCAGGTAATTTTCTGCCGCCACAGCAGTGACGTCTCCTCTGCTCCCGCAGGAGCGCAATTTCTCCAGGTAATTTTCTCCACTGCCACAGCAGTGATGTCTCCTCTGCTTCCGCAGAAGCTCTGTTTTTCTGGCTAGTTTTCTCCACTGCCACAGCAGTGATGTCTACTCTGCTCCCACAGAAGCTCTGTTTTTCTGGCTAATTTTCTGCACTGCCACAGCAGTGATGTCTCCTCTGCTTCCATAGAAGCTCTGTTTTCTGGCTAATTTTCTGCACTGCCACAGCAGTGAGGTCTACTCTGCTCCCACAGAAGCTCTGTTTTTCTGGCTACCGTAATTTTCTGCACTGCCACAGCAGTAATGTCTACTCTGCTCCCGCAGAAGCTCTTTTTCTCTGGCCAATTTTCTCCACTGCCACAGCAGTGATGTCTCCTCTGCTCCCACAGGAGCTCTTTTTCTCTGGCTAATTTTCTCCACTGCCACAGCAGTGATGTCTCCTCTGCTTCCGCAGAAGCTCTGTTTTTCTGGCTAATTTTCTCCACTGCCACAGCAGTGATGTCTCCTCTGCTCCCACAGGAGCTCTTTTTCTCTGGCTAATTTTCTCCACTGCCACAGCAGTGATGTCTCCTCTGCTTCCGCAGAAGCTCTGTTTTTCTGGCTAATTTTCTCCACTGCCACAGCAGTGATGTCTCCTCTGCTCCCGCAGAAGCTGTTTCTCTGGCTAATTTTCTCCTCTGCCACAGCAGTGATGTCTACTCTGCTCCCGCAGAAGCTCTGTTTCTCTTGCTAATTTTCTCCACTGCCACAGCAGTATGTGTCCTCTGCTCCCGCAGGAGCTCTTTTTCTCTAGCTAATTTTCTCCACTGCAGCAGCACTGATGTTTCCTCTGGTGCCGCAGGAGCTCTGTTTCTCTGGTTTCATCGGTTTCTTCTTTCTCTGTCCAGCGAGCATTGGTCTCGCACCGGACATAGCATGCATGTTTCCTCCTTCTCCATCCAGTAAGCATGATCTCCAAGCAGATGTTGCATGCATCTATGTTTCTTCTTTCTCTGTCCAGCAAGCATTGGTCCCCCAGCGGACGTAGCATGCATCTATCTCTCCTCTTTCTCCATCCAGCGAGCATTGGTCTCCCAGTGGATGTTCTATTATTTATGCGTGTCGGAGTCCGACTAAAAAGACAGACGTTGCCTAGCAACACACCCCCTTCCTCGGATTTCCCAGCTCGAAAGTCAGACAAACGTGAGGACACAGAGCTAGAATTCTGATACGGAATCCAAGTTGGCCGTGCCCTGTGACTCGCATAAATTGTTTTCGGACCGCTTCGGTTGTTTAAACGACGATTTTAATCACTCATATTACTGCAATACCTTCCTGCGTCCGTGGGTATAGTAATTGGCCTATGTTTTCTCTTTCGTCCAGCGACGCAGTGTGAGAAAATCTACCGGCCAAGTACCCATTTTTTCTTTTCCTGTTTTTTCTTTCTGCCCAGCAGGCTTTGGTCCCACAGCAGATGCAGTGAGAACTCTTCCGGTAGAGCACTTATGTTTTCTCTTTCGTCCAGCGACGCAGTGTGAGAAAATCTCCCGGTTGAGTACTAATTTTCCTCTTTCCAGTTTCCTCTTTCTGCCCAGCGGGCTTCAGTCCCACAGCGGACGCAGTGAGAACTTTTCCGGTAGAGCACTTATGTTTTCTCTTTCGTCCAGCGACGCAGTGAGAAAATCTCCCGGTTGAGTACTCATTTTCCTCTTTCCAGTTTCCTCTTTCTGCCCAGCGGGCTTCAGTCCCACAGCGGACGCAGTGAGAACTTTTCCGGTAGAGGACTTACGTTTTCTCTTTCGTCCTCCGACGCAGTGTGAGAAAATCTCCCGGTTGAGTACTCATTTTCCTCTTTCCCAGCAAACTTTGTCTAACAGGCCAGCCCGCCAAACTCTGCACTCATTTGGGGGGGTCTTTAGTCCGGCGGCTGTCCTCTGCTCTTTTGCTTTTGGGGGGAGTACTCTGGGTTCGGACCGAATTCCGAGCTCGGAGCCCTCCCCCGGACAGCACGCCAAATACGCATTATACTTTATTCCCTTTAATTGTATGTAAGTGTGAACTCGTGAACTGTGAAAAGGAGAACATGCGTTCACCATCTGGTACAGCAACACTCCTAGAGCCCAGACATTTGCTAGGACGGCGTGGAATCGAGGTTCTGTCAAGACTTCAGGTGGGCGGTAATTCGGTACTCCTGTAAGCAAGACATTTGCACATTGTTGAGCTTTTTTTGTTTAAAGCATCAAATAATTATTAAATCACTGCATTCAGGTTTCCACACTCCCAGAATGCTCACCAATGTATATTTTGCTCTCGTAGCCATCGCTACTAAACAGCTGACCGCAGCCAAAGTCTATCAGCTTGAGCTGTACCGGGGTTTTCTTCAACAGGAAATTCTGCGCATGAATGTCATTGTGAAAAACACCACGATGGATGCAGTGTTGCACTGCCAGCACAGCCTGTCTCATGATGACCCGTGCTGTTGGTTCAGACACTTGATGATTACGAGTGATGAAGTCCAGCAAGCTCTCGCAGGGTTCAGGATACTCCATAACCAGAGTGAATTCTCTAGGATGTTCAAACCACTCGTATAGTCGTATGACGAAGGGGCTTATGGGTTCTCGCCTCATCATCATCAGCAGCGCCACTTCTGTAATGAGAGGTTCTGGATTCCCAGGCTAGAGAGGAGTAGCAGACAGAAGGTTAGCTGGGGAAAAATCTGAAGAAAACATTTCATTTTGAAATGTACTTTTCTTTGATATTTTTAGATGCGTCCAAAAGAGCCTTTTCAGCTCAAAGTTATTTGGTGCCTCTAGGCTTATTAGTTGATCACATTAACACCTAATGCTTCCAATGGGTGTATTAACTACTGTCATCTGCACTTAGACAACTCAATACACACTCAGGTTTTGGCCAACTTACAATATTAAGATAACGATCGTTGTCAATCTTGCTCATCCGCTTGATGGCAACCTGCAAAACAAACAAAAAACAGTTTCAATAACAGTAACAGTATTCAAGCCCCTGACCTTGCACTAAGTATTAAACCATCTGTAAATTGTTTTAAATGTGTTTTGCAAGAGCAAAATGTTTGTACAATTCAGTAAGATTTACCTTTTTGCCATCAAATTTGCGTGTTCCCAGGAACACCCTGCCAAATCCTCCGGATCCAATCATCCTATCCACGTTATAGAGAGACTCAAAGGACTCTGAAAAACAAACAGAAAAATATGAGAAAAGTATTAGCTTGCTAGATCCATTGTTTTATTTAAAAAATATCAGTGCTGGTTGAGAAAATAATATTATAATGGGGGAAATAATATAAATATTCTCTAAAGACAGGCCTTATTTTTAGTGGAAAACAAGATAATACTGTTAAAAAAAATGTTTTGGAGAAATAATGAGTGCCGATTTACCATTATTTGGCTTGACGCAGGAGTGATCTGGAGCAGGTGATGATGGTTCAGGATCAGGATCTGCTGGAGGAATAAAAGGCTCCACAACATTCACAGCACTGCAGGAACAGCAGCAGAAAATACACTTCATAGCCTTCCAGAGCTTGAAACCACCAGCTCTTCTCCTCTTCCTGCGGTCTGGAGCTTTTTCTGAAGTGAAGAAAAAACGATTGAAAACAACTATTAGACACATCTCTGACGTCAAATTAACCAATGATATAATGACATAACTTACATTTTACTGTTAAATTCTTATTTAAAAAAATAATAATTAGAAATAAGTGGTGAAATTAAATTATTTTCTGGATCGTATGCTGTCTGAGAAGCGGCTTTCTGTGCGCGTGTTTCTGGTGTGTGTCAGACAGCGCAAGTACCATCGAGTTCATGTCTTATTGAGAACGTTTTGCTAACATTCCCATTAAATTAGGAAAACATTATTTCTAAATGTTCCCTGAATGTTCAAAACGTCCCGTTTTTTCAACGTTTCAAAAATGTTTTATCTTGGTTAAAGGAACATTCTATTTTGATCATTTTGCATTATGGGAACGTTAATTTCGAATGTTCTCGGAATGTTCTGAAAATGTTAGATGAACCTCCAATTAAAATATAAAAAACAAACATATTTGGTTTCACTTTATTTTGATGGTCCCCCACATTCAGTTGTCTATAAGTAACATTGCACCTACATGTCTACTATCTCTCATTAGACTATTAGTAGAGTATTAGTAGAGTGGTAGGTTAGAATAAGTTCACATGTAGTTGTAAAGTTACTTAAAGTCAGTAGTGTCTGTTGGAGGAGCATCACAATAAAGAGTTAGCAGATATTAAGGTAACACTTTACAATACGGGTGCACTAATAAGCATTAATTCATGCTTAACTAATGCACAGATAATACTGAATTCATGTGTAACTAATGATTATCTAAGTTATTCATTAATGATTACCACATTAGGAACTAATTAAGAGTCTGTATGGTTAATGTATTAGTTCATACATGAATTGTTATTAATTAAATATGTAATTGGGAATTAATTACCTAATAATTATTTTTTTTAACTAATAGTGTTAATTAATATGTTAATTACCAGAATGAGCCAAAGCCTTGTATTTCAACTTCCAGATAATACAGGTACACTAATATGCATTAATACATGATTAATTACTTCATTGTTAGTGCAAATTCATGTGTAAATTACTACAATTACTAAATGACTATTTAATAATGATGTGCCTCAACAAGTAAAGTCATAACATAATGATACCTTTGCAAATCATTAGCTAATGATTAATTAAAGCAAAAAACTGGAAGTTGAAGTGCATAGCTTTGACTAATTGAGGAAATTAACACATTAATTTACACTATTAGTTAATAAAATATGTTATTAAGGAATTAATACACAATGACACATTGAATTAATAGCAATTCATGTATTACTTAATCTATTAATCATATAGACTATTTATTAGTTGCTGATGCAGTAATCATTAATTAATGGTTTAGTTCTTCATGAATCATACATTAAGTCATGATTATCTATGCATTAGTTAAACATGAGTTAATGCATATTAGTGCACCCGTATTGTAAAGTGTTACCGATATAAAGCAGAGTCTACTGATACTCTAATGTTAGTTGACATGTAGTTGCAAAGTTACTTATAGTCAACAGAATGTTCAAAAGGGACCATCAAAATAAAGCTAAAAA
This sequence comes from Rhinichthys klamathensis goyatoka, assembly GCF_029890125.1. NCBI lineage: Eukaryota > Metazoa > Chordata > Actinopteri > Cypriniformes > Leuciscidae > Rhinichthys > Rhinichthys klamathensis. Next base: position 3,576,268 of record NW_026606559.1, read on the forward strand.
ATAAAATAAATAAAAAATCAGAAAGAAAATTTTGCTGAGCAACAGTAAATGTGACCGGACATTAACATGTTAAAAACTTGACTCAGTTATGCATGAAATAGCAAAATCTGTATCTGTAGACTTTACACTGCCCAGCCTTATTTCAGTCTCACCTGTTGAGCTCTTGTTCGCTGGAGAAGCCTCCACGGCACCCTGAGCAGTTCGGCCAGTTGAAGTCTCTGGTGGCTCGACAGGAACTTGACCCGGCAGCGGAGGACACAGAAACGCTTCGAGGCTGTCGGACCTGGACAAACCCTGTTGGTTTGGGCTCTCCGATCCATCGCCACTCCACCTCCACTCGACGCTGTAGGAGCCTCGGATGCTCAGACTCAACGACTCTCTACACCTCCTCTCCACATGGACCTCAGAGAGGGACAAAGCTGAGGACGACGTGATGCCCGGAGAAGAATCTGTGGAAGCAGTTCTCCAGGATCTGGAGCCGTCTGAGGATGGAACATTTCAGACATCAAAAACTCTTTTGTTTAATATATTTTTTATAATATTAATAATCAATGTCAGTGGTCACATCATATTGTTACTTTGGTTTCACTTTATTTTGGTCCCTTTAAGACATTCAGTTGTCTATAAGTAACATTGCACCTACATGTCTACTAACTCTCATTAGAGTATTAGTAGACTGGTAGGGTTAGAATAAGTTGACATGAATAGTTGTAAAGTTACTTATAGTCAGTAGAGTGTCTGTTGTAGCAGCATCACAATAAAAAGTTAGCAGATATTAAGCAGAGTCTACTGATACTCTAATGAGAGTTAGTTGACATGTAGTTGCAAAGTTACTTTTAGTCAACAGAATGTTCAAAAGGGACCATCAAAATAAAGTGTTACCGTTACTTTTGTTGGTTCAATTTTCAATTTTTTTTCAATTTTTGGTTGGCTTTCTATTTTCAATGACAAATCAGCCATTGAAAATAGAAATAGAAACTAAGCCATTACTTCATTATTAAAAGCCTATTCTGACCTCTGCGAGAGTGTTTAGATGAAGTGGACGGACGTCCATCATCTGGGTTCTGCTTCGCCCTCGTCCCGTGAGCCTGACCTGTGGACACAGAAACAGAAAACTCAGAAGACAGAGATGTTAAATATCCAGGAAGATCCTGCCTCTGTATCGGGTCTGGCAGCGGATCCTGATCACGATCATCAGAACCGGGTCTCTAAACCTCCTGACCAGCCGTCTGAGAGAAAGCATCTCTCCTGGGTCTGGAGCGGCCTGAGGATGGAATATTTAGTTAGTACTAGCAGTAATGTGTTAATAATAATAATAATAAATGTCAGTGGTCAATTACAAATGTTTACTTCAGTTAAAGGTGAACTATGCAGGTTTTTTTTTTTACCTCAACCGAACAGCTTCGGGAGTCATTGGAATGGTTATATTACTCTTTTCGAGTTGAATGGTGGTCGTTTCGCACACCCCTATCACATGTGAGCGGAAAAAACACACTTGCAACTTTGAGCCGGCAGGCCGCCGGCCGCAGCATCAGGAAGTGTCGCGTGATATCAGGTCTCGCGATGTAACGAATTGCTTTACGGCATAAAAGATCTGATAAAATAAGCATCAAACAGAAATAACCCGACGCCGTATACATGTGGTGTTCGAGGCGCACATACAATACAAACTGCCGACAGTTAAAGGTGAACTAAGTAACTTTTTTACCTTAACCGAACAGCTTTGGAGTCATTGTAATGTTTATATTACTGATTTCGTGTTGAATGGTGGTCGTCTCGCACCCCCCTGGTGCCTGTGAGCCGCAAAACCACCCTTGCAACTTTGGGCCGGCGAGCCGCAGGCCTCAGTGTTAGGAAGTATCGTGTGATATCAGGTCTCGCGAGGTAACGAATTGCTTTACGGCAAAAAACAGATCTGATAAAATTCTGATAAAATGAGCATCAAACAGAAACAACCCGGCGCCGTATACATGTTGTGTTGGGCGCGCGCAGCTCTTAAAGGGGCCATACCTTATTTCCACTCGTTACAGCGTCCATCCTACTGAACAGGTACCGGTGTACAGGGGGAGGGGATCTGGCCGTGAGTGCGAGCCATCTCTGCGTGAGTGCTATTCACGACAGTACAAGTACTCCACAGCGACTCTAAGGGTCGCTGTTTGACAAAAACGGAATTCCTACTTAGTGCTGCTTTAAGGGGCATGTCTGCTGTGAGACTTCAGTATAAATGCCCACTGCTGTGATTGGCTAACATCTTTGCATATGGAAATAGAAAAAGCTGGGGACACACTTGACTAGCTGAAACATTCTAAGACTGAACTGAACACACTTAAGCCAGGGACACACTTAACGACTGTAAGGCCGATTATGAATGCAATTGATACATATTTTTTTATTTCAGGCTCTCTGCAAATCCAATGCAGCTACTGTGTTTTTCCACGACCTGGCACTGCACAACATTTTGCATTCTTCAGAGGCATGTTTATCGCTTAGTTGCTCGATCCAGTGTTATCACGTCTGTTATTTACTACTTGTTGTGCTCAAATCAGTGGGCAGGGCTACTGAACTTTAGTGTTCGTGATGTCACCAACCCGGGAAGAAGCTCATTGTAGTCCCCACCAGCCTTTTGTTGTAGTCCTTAAAAATCTATTTCTTTAAAAGAAAATATCTCCCTTTACATTGAACTTTGAGCAGATGTTGTTTATGCTCAAATATCAACATTACATACTAACTAAAGTTAAAAAAGTGAAATCATAATCAAGAACCCCTTTAAAGTACCTTTGGGCTTTAGAAACAGATGTTCTAAAGTTTCTAGAAACATTATGTTTTACATTCAACACAAAATGTATTTACATAAGTTTACTTCAGTTACATTCCGTTTGAGAAATAAAAAGAGCCAAATGTCATGTATCTGTAAATTATGATGTTTTAATCAATGTCTGCATTATCATGTATAGCATATCTTTTTATTTACTGTAGATTTTTTAACAGCACCGTGAAATTGACAATTTGGTAGATTTGCATGCCAAAAAACTTCGTAAAACATTGTTTGCAGTTTACAGTACTAAATGGATTCTGAACTTTCTATTCTCTGTTCTCTCTCTCTCTCTCTCTCTCTCTCTCTCTCTCTCTCTCTCTCTCTCTCTCTCTCTGACTGTCTCTATTCATTCTCTCTTTATTATCACCTCAGTACCCCTTCAATCAGGCTTTGCCTCAGTCCCCCCCACCTCCCCCCTCTCAGCTAGTTGTGTCATGCACATTTTTCAGTGTCCAGCAGCAAGTGATTTTCTCGTTCATTTGTCCTTTTCTCCTTCCGGTTCTCTCTCTCTCTTCATGGTGTAACTCTTAATCTTCTTCTGTGGCATGCAATGGCCTCTCTCTTCCACAATTCAGCTTGCTGGACCAAATCATTCAGATACAAAAAAGGACCAAGAATTACTTTTTCTTTGTGAATGTTTTTCGATACATACATTTTTCAAGCCGTTCTGCTGTTGACCTTTTAATACTTGGATTTCCAACATTTCTACATTTTTACATTTTGTGAGTGTGTGAGGCCTGTGGAGAGGAGGGTGAAAGCATGGACCTTTTCTGGATAACAGTGTCTCTTTCTCTCTTTTTGAAGTGTGTGGAGTGCTCAGGAACAGGTGAGACTTTGATTAGTAATGTATTATTAATACAATAGCATTTTGTAACAATGATCATTGCTAAACACAGATGAAAAGAGAACAAGTTATAGGTTATAAGTTATATATATAGTTTTGATGCTTCAGTAACATTTAATTGTGTAATAATTAAACTGCTCTGATGTGTAGACACTAACTGTTTGAGTAAAAAAAAATAAAAAGTGCTAAAATACGCAGCGAATCCGTTGTAACCTTTATTATATTCTTCCTCTTTTTTAAGCAAAAGAATGGACATATGCAGGTAATACAGTTCTTTATTTTTTCCCTCTCTCCATGATTTTGTGACAGATTTTCTTTCACTTTCAATGTGTTATGTAGTTGCAATTAGGATATCATAGATAACTAGATAATGTTATCTATAGACATAGATAATGCATAATGGAAAATACTTATGAATTACTTTGGGTCAAAGCTTCTGTGAAAAAAAGCCTTTTGAAGATTTAGCTATTTGGTTGTTTTTCTGGAAAATAATATTTCCATATTTGAACCAAGCTTACCTTTTCCCTCAATTATGTTCTTCTATTTCTTTTTCTTTTCAAACTCTGTTACTTCCATTTAATCTCTTCCATAGTAGCATCACATACTCACATGGACACACACACAGAGAGAGAGAGAGAGAGAGAGAGAGAGAGAGAGAGAGAGAGAGAGAGAGAGAGAGAGAGAGAGAGAGAGAGAGAGAGAGAGAGAGAGAGAGAGAGAGAGAGAGAGAGAGAGAGAGAGAGAGAGAGAGAGAGATGTCCACAGGTGCAAGAGGTTGCATTTAAGTAGCTTAATTTGATACAAAAGAATGGCATGATGAAGAATAGGAGGCTGCTCTGCTTGAACAGCAATGCCATTTTGGAACAACCCAATGTAATCTTGTGACATTCTTGTCATAATAAGGCTTTTGGAAAAGCTTATTTAGCCATATTTTGCATTGCATGCGCTAAACTGGTACATAATCTGTGCTAATGAGTGTCCAGAACTAAATACATAACAGCAATACTGTAAAAAGAATAACAGTATGCTGAAATGCAAAATAATGTCCGGGTGAATCTCATACAACCCATCAATAATTTGTCTAAATTAAATAAATAAATCAAATTAATTATATTTTGCTTAGTTAAAATTAAGCCTATTTTAAAACTGTTTAGATAGTGATGACAATTTTATGACAATTAAGCCTATTTAATATGCAAATTCTCATTATTGTACTGTAATATAATATTTAAGTATTTATAAGGCATGCTTGTATTTGGTGCAATCCATTGAATTTATGCAGATATAATGAAGAAAAACACTGTATTCTGCGTTTTTATTTACAGTAAATTACTGAGAGAAATGAGGGGTTGTCAAAATGTGCTTCACTGACATATGACAAATAAAGTCACAATGACATGATGTATATTGTTCTTTTCTTTGAACAAAAATTAATTTTCCTTTATTTTTCTTATACAAGATTTCTGTTGGAATGATTTCTACTGTTATACCTTCTACACACACATTCCAGGACACATTTTCAGGCCTGTACAATGTGTGTGCCATTGTTGTGATCCAACTCATTATTTCTGAATAAAACAGTTACTTTGTTGAGTGATGCTTTGTTCCCTGTCCATGTTTGGGACAGCATGCAAGAGGTAAACTGACAGAGGCATGGAATATGTGTCTTGCAGTTGTCATAGAGATCTCCTTGGCAACCACAGATCAATGAGAGCAACCCTGCCTCCCCTCCCCACATTTTGGAGTGGAACAGGGGTTTGGGGGATATTCGTGGTGAACAGTGAGACTGAGTGGGCCTCTAATCCCTGTGTACACAGAACTGACTTGGCACCAAGCTGAAAGACCCAGACTCATATGCAAAGTTTTCTTTTGTTATCCAATAAAACTACTTTTTTTCTGCCTTTTCTTTCTTTCTTTCTTTTTTTTTTTTTTTTTGGTTGCTCTGTCCCCCCTTTTTTCAATAGCTAATTTCACTTCAGAATGTTTCAGCACTTATAATGTGTGTGTAGTCTGTGGGTTTGTAACCATGTGTTTCCTCATTAACTTTGCATGACTTAACACTTAGCTAGTACTTCACTAATCACTATGAGCTTTCAGAACATAATGTAAACACTCACACACACATTCTCCCTAAATGCTTTGATTTATTTTTAACTTACTAGCATTTATATCATTTATAATTCCACACACATTTTCATTGACTGATTCCCACACCAACATTCACCTCGCTGTGGCACCATTTTCTGGTTGTGTTAGGTGCTGTGGGACAGCCAGAATGGGCAGAGTTTTTTCCTGACTGTGGTGGTTCCAGCCAGTCACCCATAAATGTGGACACATTGCAAACACTACATGACCCAACGCTAATCCCTGTGCAGCCCCTGGGATACAACCAGCCTGGTAACAGACCATTCATCCTCTCCAATAATGGCCATTCAGGTAAATTGATATTTTTCACCCATTCAAAATGGTCACACACTTAAGCTACTCCTAGAGATTTAAAACAAAAACTCTGCCATCCACAACAGAGTGGATTATGTTCACCCGTTTGGTGATAATTTTGTCAAGTCAAGTCAACTCAAGTCAATTTTACTACTATAGTTCTTTTCACAATACATATGGTTTCAATCATGATGTTTATGTTTAACATTTCTTAATATCTTAATTTTATTAGCAAATTCAAACTAAATTCGAACTAAAAGGCATTAAAAGGCACAATATGCAAGAATTGTACCTTAATATTACAGCTTCAAAGTCATCTCGGTGGTAAACAAACTCATAGTAGGGCGAATCATCCTGGTAGTAAAGCTTGGGGGGGGGGACGCCGCTGGAAAAACCAGCAATGCAAGTTTGAGAGGAGCGCCCCCGACAAATCTCGCGAGAATCACAACATACTTTACGGCAACGACGTCACACACATCAACAACAACATATGAAGCACGAAGACACTTGCGCGCATTTCAGACGTGATACTCGACGATGGAAAAAGCAAAGAAAACGCGGTCGGAAGAGACTAGGAAAAGCAAATGAGCCTCTCTGCTCAACCCGTAAATAAATGCATCAATCCGCAAGTTTTGTTTGAGTTCTTTAATGGTCTAGTGGTAAATCTTTTGCCAAGCGTGTCAGAGGTTACAGGTTCTAAGTTTTTTCTCTCTCATCAAAACTGAATATGTTCATCAGTGGTTACAGTCTAGCCTATCAAGCAGGGACACGTTTTTGTGCATTTTATTTTGTGATTTCACCGGAATGAATAGAGAGTCTCCGTAACGGCGATAGATTGAAGAGCGCGTCCGAGTGAAGACTGCACGCCACAGAGAACACTGTATCCATGACACTGATAGCAGCGGACACGAGCGCTCAGCTTGAGTTCAAAAACACATTTTAGCGCTAGATCTCTTATTTAATGTAAAAAAATTAACACTATGCAAGATTTGTACCTTAATATAACAGCTTCAAAGGGGTATCAGGCCGTGAGTGCAGAGACCAGTCTATGGCAGAGACGCTCTGCGTGAGTGATATTTACGACTGTAACGTTAAATACAAGTACTCCACAGCGACTCTAGAGGTCGCTGTTTGACAAAACGGAATTCCTGCATAGTGTGCCTTTAAGGGCACATAATCCACACAGTTTCTGCCAATCTCATTGTTAATCTGGAGTACCTATAGACTAGTGCATCCTTCATATCTCCGAAGAGTCTTTAGTTTTATCAGATTTGTAAAAGACAGATACAGCTGTACCGCTGTACCGCTTCTTTCCGGGAACAGTCGAGCTCCTGGAGGCGTGCTGTGGGCAGAGCTAAAGAGTTTACGCGCCGATTGCCAACAAAACACTGACATTTGATGCAGTTTTACTTACCACCTGCAGTTCCTACTCATGACCGGGATCTTTTATCGCTAGGACGATTTTATGTTTAGGATGAGAATCCTAAACTCTTTAACCCTTTCACAATGTAAATAAGTCACAATGCATGAAATAGCATTAGATATCCCCTTTAAGATTTAGCATTATTTAAAAAATGTACTTTAGATAAAGTGATACTTTTTGAAAAGGTACTTGGAAGATAAATTCCCTCTTAAAAATTCATAAATGCCTTTGCATATTGCAATGAAATTCATAAATTTTTAATAGTGGCCACTACTGTTACTTTTAGGTGTCACTGTAACAACATTTGAGCATAAAACTGTGTGACAGTGAAATACTGGTTCCCTCTTTATATTAAGTGTCTACTATGTACTAACATTTAAATTAATCATTTGATACAATGAACTTATTGTGTACATACATTTTTATGTTGTACATATATTTAAAAAATCCTGCATGTAGTTAGATCTGTAGCCTAATTAATTTCTGTATTTACATCTATAATTACACTGTTGATCCTTCCTTTACCCCTTAACCCACCCTTAAACCCAAAAATATCATAAATCATGTGCCTGACCTGAACAGTATCCTTCCTTAATAGCAGCAAGTATTTTGCAATACAACATGAACACAATAAGTACATTGTACTCAACAATAAATTTTTATGTAAGTACATAGTAGGTAAAGACAGCTAATATAAAGTGTGACCAAATGCAGTTTGTTAAACATGACCCTCTTCTTTACCTCGAACTTCCTCTTGTTTTCTCACACAGTGCTGATGACATTGCCACATTGGATGGGCTTGGCTGGGTTGCCATGGTATTATAGTGCTGTACAGCTGCACCTGCACTGGGGTAATGGAGTGGGCGTAGCTACAGGAAGTGAACACACCATTAATGGACAGAGCACTTCCGCAGAGGTGTGTGCATGTGTATCAGTGTAAATATGTTTTAAATACAGCTTAAACATATCTCTAGACAGAGATCAATACACTGACCGCTGCATTGCTCAAATGTTTTTCTCATTAGTAGATTACTTATGTCTTTATATAGACTGTATGCTCAGAACAGAATACTACTAGGGGTGTCAGTAGTAGGGGGAAAGGTGGGAATGAGTACAGGGGGCCTTCAGCCCCGGAAAAGCAATTTCAAGTGGGCCCAATGCAATAAACTGTAAAAGGTGCCCAAACCTAGCGACATCACTACATACTACCATTCTACTCTCACGATTTCAGGAGTAGATAGTGTATATATAATGTGCATATATGTAAATTTTATGTAAGCATGGAATATCTACATTTGCCAAAACGTGCAGTACATAACAGACCAAACTGTGTGTGGCCATTTCCAGTGTGAACCTGAAATAATATCAGCTGTGCTTTTTAAAATCCTTTTCATTATGTGATCATTTACATTTATTCATTTTGCAGACGCTTTAATCCAAAGCGACTTACAAATGAGGTACAGCAAGCGATTCATCGTAAAGTGGCAAATAAACACAAGAAGTGCTCATAATACAAAGTTTCAGACATTGCTTGGAGTAGAATAAGCTAGAATAGGGAGGGATTCAATTAAAAATGAAAGCATAGAATTTTTTTTATGGTGAGGTAAAGTGCTAATGGAAGAGACGAGTTTTCAGCAGTCTTTTGAATATTGTTAGGGATTCTGCATTCTGGATGAGGGTGGGGAGATCATTCCACCAGCAAGGAACGAAAAAGTTCTGGAGAGTGATTTTGTGCCTCTCTTTGGGCACAAGATGATACCACAAGCCGTCACTCATTTACCGATCGCAGGCTTCTGGTAGGGATGTAGACTGGTAAGAGCGAGTGAAAGTAGGAGGGTGCTGAGCCTGTGATAGATCTGTAAGCAAGCATCAATGCCTTGAACTTGATCCGAGCAGCAAGTGCAGAGAGATAAAGAGAGGTGTGATGTGGGCCCTTTTGGGCTAGTTGAAGACAAGATGTGCTGCAGCATTCTGAACCATTTGTAGAGGTTTGATTGCATATAATAGAAGTCCAACCAGAATAGCATTGCAGTAATCAAGCCTAGAAATGACCAGGGCCTGGACGAGAAGTTGTGTTGCATTATTATCGTTGTGTACAAGATCAGGTTCAGTTCCATGCTTATTTTATTTACTCTATAAGCTATTCTACCCGAAAGCTTTATATAAACTTGAACATGTTAGTTTATAAGACAGTGTGTAATATTATGTTTTTTTAAAAGTATTTAATAAGCTACTCAATCAAAATAGTAAACAGAAGTACAAGCCAAGAATACTTACAATACTTAATTATACTTTTAAGTATATCTCGATCAACAAGTATAGGCCAAATATGCTGAGACTTTTCTGTCAGTATAAGTCAAGTATACTTAAAGGCCATCTTTCAATTTAATTGTATAACTTAATTTATACAGAATCTTGTATGAAAATGTCAATTTAAAAAGACATACATAAGAATACATATGTTTTACAACACCCACAGGCAGAAATTCAGGAAAAAGTGTACCTATTCTAAGCCAGGCTCAAAAAACCGCCCTTTTCCAGAGAACGCGTCATATGACGCAACGACAGGCAAACAAATAGGCGTTGCTGCCCTGGTTCTCAGTGTGGGTTTACGTAGTCTGAGAGGTGGTACAGAAAATAGAGCTTGTAGTTATCGTTATAACGTTAGTTGAGTTGGTTTGAATTGTCACAATGGTGAATTCTTGTGTTTGTTTTGGATGCAACCACTCCAACTTGTCTGGTCATCGGGTCCACCGATTTCCAAACAAGAAACACAAAGATTTCCGTGCTTGGATACGTTTCGTATCTGACCCCTCTCTCGCCTAGGTGGCTCATAATTATACGGCAATAGCCCATCGGAAGAGTTGACATGAACTCCTACTGCAACCTCTTCAATGGCTGACTCCATTACGAAGAGATGAGATTTACCGGCCGTTGCGTCACGTCCGATCAGAGCGTTTTTGACAGCGGAAGTAATTTTACTCACAATTTCTTTTAAAAAACTTTTTTAATGCACATTTATGATTAATTTCTTCACGCAAATCGAGTTCCTACACCATTTATCTACACATCTATTCACAGGGATCTTCAACTTGAAAGATGGGCTTTAAGTGCAATTTGAAGTATATTTCTGAGAAGTACATAAAGTATATTTCTGAGAAGTACATAAAAAGTAGACTGAAAGTATACTTTCTTATTTTTAGTTTAAAAGAAGTATACTAATAATAGCACACTTGAATAAACTTCTTTTTCGTAAGGGCAGTTAGGAAAGGCCTGATCTTCCTGAGGTTGTGTAGTGTAACCCTTACCTGCATGACCAAGCTATCTTTGCATTTGCAATGTGGTGTTTGAAAGTCAGCTGCATGGTCCTCAAAGATTACTCCAAGATTTCTGACCGACCTTGATGGGGTAATTGATGATGAACCTATCTGGATAGTGAAATCGTGCTGTAGAGTCGGATTGGCAGGGAAGAAGAGAAACTCAGTCTTTGCCAGGTTGAGCTGCAGGTGATGTTCTTTCATCCATGCCAAGATGTCCGCCAGACAGCTTGAGATACGTGCAGCTACTGTGGAATCATCTGGTTGAAATCAAGTCAAGTCATCTTAATTTATATAGCGCTTTTAACAATGTAGATTGTTCCAAAGCGGCTTTACAGTGATAATAGGTAAATAATAAATTAAAGTAACAGATTGAAATGAAATGTAGAGCTGCGTGTCATCAGCATAGCAATGGTAGGAGAAACCATGTGCCTGTATGATGGGTCCCAGTGATGTAGTGTATATGGAGAGGAGGATGGGTCCAAGAACTGAACCCTGAGGAACCCCCGTGATCAGTTAATGTGCTTTGGATACCTCCCTTCTCCAGGCAACCGTGAAAGATCTACCTGTGAGATAGGATTCAAACCAGTGAAGTGGAGTTTCTATGATGCCCCGTGATGAGAGGGTGGACAGAAGGATCTGATGATTGATTCACAGTGTCAAACGTAGCAGATAGATCCAGGAGAATGAGAACTGATGATTTGGAATCAGCTTTCACAATCGGCAAGGCTTCAGTGACCGGTTGTAATGCAGTCTCGGTTGAATGGCTGTTCTTGAAACCAGATTGGTTAACGTCCAGCTGGTTATTATGTGAAAAGAAAGATGATACCTGGTTGAATACAACTCGTTCAAGTGTTTTCTCTATGAATGGTAGAAGAGAGACAGGTCTGTAACTATCTACAAGTGATGTGTTTAATGTGTGCTTATGGTTGTAGTTTTGTCAGTGAAGAAATGAGCAAAATCATTAGCAGTTAAAGAGGTGGTGGAGGGGGACAGAAGAGAGAGTTGAAAGTTTTGAAAAGCTTGCATGTGTTCAAAGTGCTGTTGATCTTTTTGTCTAAATATGAAGATTTTGCAGCATGGACTTCAACAGAGAAGGATGAGAGCAGAGATTGATACATACTCAGGTCAGAGTTTTTTTTTTTATTTGTGCCATTTTCTCTCTGATGCCCTGAGTTTGGTCCGGTGTTCACGAAGAACATCAGATAACCATGGGTTAGAGGGAGTAGCACGCAGTGTTAGGGAGTAGTTTACTACAAGTAGCAACACTACTAACTTAACAAAATTTGGTAACACTTTATATTACGACCCGCAAACAACTGCGTAAGTAAACCGAAATTACAGTGTACGTTTACGTAATTATAGTGTACTTCCGTGTAGGTATAAGGGTATATAAGTTTTGGGTAATAAAGGGGTAACAAGCAGATATACAACCTGCAAAGAACTTCGTAAGTAAACCGAAATTACGGTGTACGTTTCTGTAATTATAGTGTACTTCCGTGTAGGTAAGGGAACAATATGTTAAGTTTTGGGTAATAAAGGGGTACAAACAGATATAATTTTTTTGGCCTAACGTTAAGTAGTTTAGTTAGAAAAGCCAATAAATTCATTTTTTGTCATACTGTGCTTACATACAGCCATATATATATATATATATATATTTAATTTACAACCCACAGATGTCAAAATTACCCTGTAACTACATTGCACAAGAACATATTTTGCCAGAAATGTGATAAAAACTTTTATATACAACAGACGTACAATTTTTGCCTGGAATATATTAACAGAATAGGTACCTGTTAGTTTTAAAATAATTACATTATAAATAATTTGCTTGTATATCTGGTTGTACCCCTTTATTACCCAAAACTTAACATATTGTTCCCTTATACGGTACCTACACGGAAGTACACTATAATTACATAAATGTACACCGTAATTTCGGTTTACTTACGCAGTTGTTTGCGGGTCGTAATATAAAGTGTTACCCAAAATTTTTCAGTAGATTGACAGTAGCTCAGTTGCTTTTAAAACAGTGTAGCTTTTCCAGTAGCTAACTACGTTTTCCAACAAGTGGCGTTGTAGCAAGACCAAAAGCTACATTCCATTTTGAGTTTTGACGAGCCTGCCAAGCATTGAAGCAGTGCAGCGTTTTCTTCTTATTAGATCACAAACTAAAATTGTCCATTACTGCCATCTATTGTTTTATCACACATCTTGCGGCTTTATGTAAGGACATACAGGAGCAGGTTATTTCACATGAATCCACTGTAATTTATGAAAACAAAATATTAAAATGCTGTCTGCGTCGAAGACTTAAAGCACATTCAGGTGAATTATAGCCTTTTTTAAATTGATTAATTATCCTGCTTTTTCACACTCTATATCAAATGTCTGTTTCTGGTTAATAATTAGAATGATGTCCCGCCATAGTTTTAGTATGAACCTAAAAGATAACCAACATTGTTTTTTGCTCCATTGCTTTGAAAACAAAATCACGATATTACTGCGCTTATCACACGACAAAGGCTGTGATCTAATTAAATTAAGTTTGCGGCTGGTCTCAGAATGCTGCAAGCTCCGTTAGCATGTGCTTTAAGTTTAACATGCATTTTTGACTACTTCTTTGTATCCAATTTTATTTGCATACATTTTGTTCTTGCATTGATGTTACATTTAATTTTGCACTTTGTCAGTCAGTTTAAGATATATGCTATATTTGAGCATTATGTGTATTATTGGATAGTTTACAAAATAAAGCAATACTCTTTGAAATCATAATTTATAGTTTCAATGTACTCATTTTTAAAAAGTTTCTACTTTTTGATTGTAACTTATGTAGCTAACTACTTTTTCAGAAGGGTAGCTTGGCTGTATCTTAACTACTTTAACTTATGAGTAGCTTGTAGCTTGTCAAGGTTTGAGACTAGCTTCTCCAACACTGGTAGCACACGCTGGCCTGAAAGGGAGAGGACAGATATTGACTAGACAAGAAGTTAAAGTGGAATATAAAGTGTCTGTTGCAGTATTTACATCCAGAGATGATGATAATTAGGGAAGAGACGATGGCACAACTTAGGAAAGATGGGAGCGAGAAAGTGAGCACGGGTTTTGTCTGAAAGCAACTGGTAGAGGGGTTGGTGGTGCACAAGTAGTAAGTTCTAGATTCAAAGTAATGAAGAAATGATCAGAAATGTGCAGAGGTTTTACCTAAAACTCTCTGTGATGCAGTTGCGCGTGTAAATTAGGTCAAGTTGGTTGCCTGATTTGTGAGTACCTGTGGTGATGAGCCATTTTAGATCAAATGAGGCTAGGAGAGAGTGGAAGTCTTTAGCATAAGGCTTTTCCAGATGGATGTTGAAATCACCAAAGACTACAAGTGGGAGACATCCAACTCCTCTATAAAGGTACTCAGTTGACCTGCGGAGCGATAATTTACTATGGATTTTAACAGGAAGTGTTACTATAATAGCATGAAATGCAAACGACATGTTATTGCAAAGAGAAGAGTGAGTTGAGTACTTATAATTGTTAGAAATGAGAAGACCTGTGCCCCCATCCCTCCCAGACTGATGAGGGGTGTGAGAGAAAGAGAAGTTGTTAGAGAGAGCAGCGGGGACTGCTGCAGTCCTCTGGACGAATCCAGGTCTCGGTCAAGCCCAAGATATTGAGAGTAGATTAAGTTGCAAAGGCTGGAATGAAGTCAGCTTTGTTGACTGCTGACTGACAATTCCAGAGACCCACAGATACATAGAGAGGTGCATTAGAAGAGGAGCAAATAGGATGCAGATTATCAGTATTGTGCTGCCTTCTGTGTGTGATGGTAGAGGATTGTTGAGAGACAACAGGAATGTACTTTTTTTTTTTTAAATCAAAATTAGATTAAAAAGAATCATAACAACCATTTTTACGACATAAGTAGTTCCATTCTGGGATATTAATAGAAGATAAGCTCCTAGATCAATTAAAGGAATTAGGGAACACTAGAGGGGCGCAGGAGACCACCAGGGTGGCACATGTAGAGCAGAAGATCACCAGGGCAGCGCAGATGGAGCAGAAGACCACCAGAGTGCTACAGGAGACCACCAGAGTGCTACAGGAGACCACCAGAGTGCCGTAGAAGATGGTGCAGTGCAGGCGGAGCAGGAGACTACAGCAAAGCTGGAGACAGTGGAGCAAGCAGGGCTAGCTGTGACAAAACAGTCAGGAAACACAGGAAACACTGGGAACTCAGAGACAGGCTGTGTGACCGTAACAGAACAAGCATGAAGGGCCTCCATGACTGTGGTAGAGAGTCCAGGTGCAGATACCACCTTCTCAGGGCATGGGTGTCCAACGGTTATGTGTGCTTGGCCCACACACACAGGATAGTGGAAACCACCATGGGAAGCAATAACGACAGGGGGAGAACCACTGAACTTGAGGGTTTGGGGATGTCATGACAAAGGTACAAGAGCTCCTCTGCTGTATCCATTTCTTGGTCTGCTGTTCTGTAATGTGGGTGAAACTCAGATACAAGGAGAGCAGGATCTAAATGCAGAGTTTTATTAAAGTAACAAAAAATACAATTAACTTAAAGACCAAAAAACAACACAAGGAGAACAAACTGAGCACAGAAACACAAACTAACAACTCTCATGTCCCTGGGCTGATCTGTCCGTTTTTTTCCCTGTCTCTGTTGTGTTTGTGTTGGTTTGGACTACATCTTCTCTTCTCTGTTATCGTGGCATCTTATCCAACCCCCTTGTTATTCCATCCATTACCTCGTTATTGTTTCACTCCTTCCACCTGTTCTGTATCAATTTAATCTTTTAGTCCCCTATTTAGTTCCCTCTAGTGTGCTGTCTTGTGCCAGATCGTTGTTTGTGCAAGCGTATGTTCCAGCCTTATTGTGTCTATTCTGCCGTGTCTTGTTGGATTCCAGCCTCATTGTCTTGTGTTCTGCCATGTCCTGTGGGATACTTTGCCAGTTTTGTTTTTGTTCCCCACTGTATTCAGCCCTGGTTGCGCTCTCGATCTCTGATCGCGGATTGTCTTTGTCTCCACTCTGCTTCACGTGCCGCCTGAGTGCCGCCAGTCCCCTGCCTCAACAGCGCCCCCCGCTGCATTACACCGCCTTGTTCTGGCTCTTCAGCCGTTACTTTCATCTACGCTAGATGAACGCTACCCCGTATGTTCCACTGAGATTGTTCCTGTCTGGATTGTTGAGTTCTGGTCTGAATTATTGACAGCCTTTTTGTTGCCTTTTTGAAATTATCTCAGTTTAAACCCGTTTTTTTTTGGTGCCTGCTGACTGACTCCTTGTCCTGATCTGACAACAACAACAAACAATAAACACAGGAAACACTAGGGCTATATAGCATGGTCAGCTACGCAGTGTCTTGTTCCCCATTAAGTGAACCAAGGTTACATATGTAACAGAGAAGATCACTTTCATAGGACGATGGAACCGAATGTTACTAAAATGCTAACTTGCTTCTGAGTTTTGGCCTACAAAGTGAAGTCATACCTGCACCACTCTATAGTGTCAGTTACTTCACAACGTTGAGCGAAACTATGAAAGAAAACATGTCTTATGTAAGATCCCAAAATATTATAACCTGAACATGCACTCTCTCTTTTCTCTCAGCTCCATATTGTCCATTACAATACAGAGGTTTATGCTAATATGACCGAAGCTGCGACCCAAGAAAATGGCCTGGCTGTGTTAGGGATTCTAATTGAGGTGATTTCTATTTAATCAAACCCTATATTCATGTAGTATATATATATATATATATATATAAATTACCACTCAAACTTTATCTCATTCAGTTGTTTGCTTTTTCAGGCAGGTGAAGAGATTAATCAGGCATATGGTAGTATTCTCAACTATCTGGGCCGCATCAGATATGCAGGCATGTAATTGTGTGCATGTGCGAGTATGTCTACTGTATACGTGTGTGATTACCGTGCTTCAGCCTTTTGGGTTATTTGTAAATCAACATACAAGACATACAATTTCATTAAAATGTTTACAACTTTTAATATTTGTTTGATTTATTTCAGGCCAGAAGGTGGCTATCCCTGCATTTGACATACAGTCACTGCTGCCTAACAACCTCAGCGAATATTTCCGCTACAATGGCTCACTCACCACTCCACCCTGCCGCCAGAGTGTCCTCTGGACCATCTTCAATGAAAGGGTGAAAATATCTCATTCACAGGTACAAAGACACTGTGTGAAAGCTCAAGCAATGCTAACTTTTCATATTCATTAGTTCAGTCATGACATTTCTTGAGATAAACTGTCATATTCATATTACTGGAAGTGACAGTAGTAGTGGCCTGGGTGTAATATATCCTCTTAGGCTGCTGCTGCTGCAAAGCAAGTAGAAAGACACCCACAGAAATGCTGTGGCTATCATGTAAAACATGTTATTAATAATTAGTCCATCTCCATCTCAATTAAATCACCATCTCCCCTTAGCACCTGTGACCTCCCCAACCCCTTCTTCTTCTCTCCCTCTATTAAAGAAACCACGTCCTAGCGACAACATTCTCCCTGGTGACCCCTAGTGGCCAGGATGAAAATTACACCCTGTAATAGTGGAACTGTTACAGAGTGTTTGCTTTGAAGATTATTAATTTTCAAGCAGCTGTGGATGAGCAGGATTATCCCTGTTACCTAAAAAAGGGGATTCAGGATTTTTGAATAATTGGAGACACGTTTCTCTTTTATGTATGGATTATTACACAATTTAAACCAAATATTTAAGGGGGTCGCTTACCGGACGAGAAGCACAGCGCCGCGCCACATCGTGTCTAGGACAACTCGACGCGCACTTTCTCAGTTTATGGCCAGCAATATGTTTAAAGACATTATGGAATTAAGATAATGTCTGTGCTATGTTATGATTGTACTGAACAGTTTAATACAATCGTTGCTATGTCTTCAGTCTGAACACACTTTTACCTCAGAGCGTTCGTTATGAGAATATCAACTGAAAATCCGCGAACATAAGCAATTTTAATTCTAGCTGCTGTAAATGATTTCTGTAAACGAATGTAAAACTAAATGTAAATTGCAGCACAGGGTGAAGTCAGTATGTACATTAACGGCGATTTGAGACAAATAAATGTTAATTTAATATACAACTATGTAAATGGCGCTCTGTGGCGCGGCAGGGTTTTGAACAAGGTCCTGAGCCGTAGCTGGGCGCCGCGGACAGATGCCGAATGGCGCCGCCGGTGTGTGTACACTCATAGAGAATAATGTGTTCGAATTTTAAAGACATGGCGCTGCACTTCTCGTTCGGTGTGCGACCCCAGAACCGGTTGAAACGCTATCTGAAAAAAATGATTCATAGTGACCAGACTTATTGTGTACCTGTATTATGGATAATATTTTTATTTTAAGAGATGCTATTGATTTGAGTTTCAGAGAGAATATTAACATGTTTTTTTATATAAATAGATCACAATTTTTTTGATAGGGTGGACCATGGATATCTTTTCAAAGTTTTGAGTGCTTTTGGTGATAGGTTTATTTCTTGGATAAAACCAAAACAAATTATTGGATATTGTGATGTTTCTGTATTTTGAAGGTGGGAGGGGGGTTGAGTGCCTCAATCCCTGTAAAAAAAAAGAGGAAGTAGGCAAGGGTGACCACTCTCTGGTCAATTATACACCATTGAACCATTATTAAGAAGAATGAGAAAAGATCTTAAAGGGTTTTTAAAACCGAATGATTCTAATTGTAATAGAATTGAGCTATTAGTATTTCTAAGTGGACAAATACTGTAGATGTCAATAATCTTATAAAAAGCAAAGAGGCATATGAAAAAGCCAACGCTATCTCACGACCAATTCGTCCGAATTTGACGAGTGATTAAAAGATGGCTAATTCGTACGAATTCGTACGACCTCATTCGTACGAATTTGTACGATTTGTCTAAACCCACGTGATGGGTAGGTTTAGGGGCGGGGTCAGGGGTAGGTCATTCGTACGAATTCATACGAATTGGGCAACTCGTCAAATATGTACGTTTTAGCAAAAATCGTACTAATTCGTACGAGTGAGGTCGTACGAATTGTTACGAATTAGCCATCTTTTAATCACTCGTCAAATTCGGACGAATTGGTCGTGAGATCGGGTTGGAAAAAGCATCCACTGCTAAAGTAAATTGGAGTAAGAGTGAATGATATGCAGTAGGTCAATGGCTTCCAGAGTTACAAGGAGGATTAAAGTGGGGCAGAGAAGGTTTTAAAGCCAGAATAATTGGTGATTTTATACAAAAGACACTAGTAGATTTCTTCTGGAACGGTAAATACTGGATTCGTGCTGCACAACTTTAATTGCCTCCTTGTGAACAAGGACAAGGCTTGATAGACATTAAGGGCAGGATTTAAGCTTTCAGACTTATTTCTGAAAAAGAATTGTGTGTAGAAAAGAATTGACATGGACGTACGCAGGTGCAATCCTGAGAAGAGTAGAGGGGTCTATGATATACATATTTTCTGGATACAAACTCAAGAGATGGACCAAACAGAGACTACATCCTTTTATAAATCAGTGTTACAAGCATGGGCTAAAACTTTCAAGATTAAAAGACTTTTCGAGATACCTAAAAACTGGGCATTGGAGGAACCACTCTTTCATAATCCAGTGGTTCATGGTAGACTGATGTCTTCTAGGAGTGTACATGAGAATATTTTAAGAAAAAACTGCACAAAGCTAAAGGATTTGGTCAATCATGGCTGGAAGTCAGTGGAGGATATAATGTACTTGACCGGACTGCGATCTCCACGTCTCGCCATGCGGTTTTTAGAAGAAATAAGCTCATTTTTGACGGGATATTACTGAGATGTTATACGAATGAACAGACTGATGCTATCCCTCAGAAACTGTTCATTTGTTCTACTTATGACAACAGTCTGTTGGAAGACCATCATTGAGAGGTTTCTGAAACTTCTGAGACATGGACAATTGATTATGTCTAAAAAGGTTTACTATAACCTATGTGTCAAGACTGTTCATAAAGAGGCACTGAAGGAACGGCAGCCATTGAGGTGGACGAGATGGGTTGGGCCACCTTTCCCCTTGAGAGATCAGTGGAGGTCCCTGTATAAGTTTCCATTAGAAGCAAACTACAGATTTGCAGTGGAGACTTATTCACAGGGCAATAGCTACAAACAGATATGTGGCTCACCTCAACCCAGCAGTAAATGGAAGTGTGGGTTCTGTAGCCAAGAAGAGACTGTGGAACATTTATTTCTGAATAACAAATGATTGGAGGGGCTTTTTAGAGTTTTGACTGAACGGTTTAGAAGATTTGGTGAAGCTTTTTGTGTATGTACTTAGGAGGTGTAAAGTATAGAATGTCAAAAAGACAATATTTTGTATCCTGAACTATGTTATGGGTATTGAAAAATTGGCAAATTGGAAGCGGGAGTTCAGATGCAATGAGACGTCACACATTAAACCAGTTCATCCCAAAGGGTAACACTTTACAATACGGGTGCACTAATAAGCATTAATTCATGCTTAACTAATGCACAGATAATACTGAATTAATGTGTAACTAATGATTATCTAAGCTATTCATTAATGATTACCACATTAGGAACTAATTAAGAGTCTGTATGGTTAATGTATTAGTTCATACATGAATTGTTATTAATTAAATATGTAATTGTGAATTAATTCCCTAATAACTCATTTTTTTAACTAATAGTGTTAATTAATATGTTAATTACCAGAATGAGCCAAAGCCTTGTATTTCAACTTCCAGATAATACACTAATATGCATTAATACATGATTAATTACTTCATTGTTAGTGCAAATTCATGTGTAAATTACTACAATTACTAAATGACTAGTTAATAATGATGTGCCTCAACAAGTAAAGTCATAACATAATGATACCTTTGCAAATCATTAGCTAATGATTAATTAAAGCAGACAACTGGAAGTTGAAGTGCATAGCTTTGACTAATTGTGGTAATTAACACATTAATTTACACTATTAGTTAATAAAATAGGTTATTAAGGAATTAATATACAATGACACATTGAATTAATAGCAATTCATGTATTACTTAATCTATTAATCATATAGACTCTTTATTAGTTGCTGATGCAGTAATCATTAATTAATGGTTTAGTTCTTCATGAATCATACATTTACTCATGATTATCTATGCATTAGTTAAATATGAATTAATGCATATTAGTGCACCCGTATTGTAAAGTGTTACCAGATAAGGTAATGAGGAATTTGTGAACAGTGATGTATTGAAGAGGAATTGTATTTAATAAAGATGTGTTAAACTCTTCTCTTCTCTTCTCTTCTCTTCTCTTCTCTTCTCTTCTCTTCTCTTCTCTTCTCTTCTCTTCTCTGCTTTTCTCTTCAGCTAATGAAATTAGAGACACTGTTGTACTCCAGCAAAGCGGAAGAAGCAGAGCCCATGGTTCTCCAGGATAACTATCGTGCCACCCAGCCACTTAACAACAGAACTGTCCTGTCCTCTTTCATAGCTGGTAGGAGAAAGATAGAAAGCATTAAAGAGGGAGGGGGAGAGAGAATAGGGTTGGGGGTGGGGGATTATGGAGCTGTGCTCTTTGTTTACATGATGGCTGATTCGTTTTTCAAAAACGCCTGTGAACACAGAGTTTATTGTAAGCACGTGAGCCTGTGTGAGTGTGTGTGTGCCTGAGTGGGATGAGCAACACAAAGCAGTAAAAAGAGCAAGGAAATGTAATAGTACTTGAGGAAGTAATTTAGGATGGTTTCAAATGTTTCCAATATAAATAATAGTTTATAATGGAAACTATCCCCTATTAAGCATAAAATGTGTTTTAATATGTTTATAAAGAATGATTGTATGATCTCTATATCAGTCTTTAAATGCAAGATATTTAAAATGTACCTAAAGTATACTTGCAATAGTTCCACTTTAGCACAATCAAGTATACTTAAGTATATTTTTAGTTGGACTACAGCACTACTTCTGCACAATTAAAGTGCATTCAGTACAAAATTAGTTGTTCCAATTTAGTAGACTTTAAGTATACCAGTTTAGTATACCAAAAAGTACATTATGTAAATGTATTTGTAGTATATATAGCACAACATAAATGTATTTCAAATACATTTTAGTATACATTTTTATCACCTTATGCTACTTTTATGCCATGCCGTCAAAATGACATCATCGGAGATGGAACGCCATTCCAGACCGGAAGTAACTTCAGATTTTGATGAAAGATTACCATGATAAACTATTTTTTCTGTGTATTAATGTGCACGGATAAATTGTTCACCTTAAGACCAGTAATGTGTGCTGACAAAGTAAATAGGGTCAATTTTGATTTCATGAGGACTTTAGTTACTTGACTTGACTTAAAGTATCCAATGAAAAATCTATTCAAGTAGCAATTTACTAGTTACTTCGGATCATATATAGCCTATATAACAATACAATAACATGTTAATATTTAGATAGAGATTGAATTTAAATGATTATTATTATTATCATAATTAGATATCTTTGCAACAAACACAGAAGAGACTATAGGCATCTGTAGCCCAAATATCATTGCATGCCCTTTGCTTTGTATAATAATAATGTATACAGCTACATTTGAATTATTAGACAATGTTGGTTTTGCGTTCAAACGCATGTAAAGGGAACTGTAGTGTATTGAATTGTATTTGGCCAGTCTAGAGATTAACTCTGGGTTAGATTTTGGTTGGCTAGTTCATTGTCCAAAATACCTGTGTTCACAGAGTTTGGTAATTCATATTGCGCAATAAACCAAAAGAAGAACACTGTTGTTCCGACTCTTATTTGTGTTATTTGAACAGTATCAAAACACAGCAGGAACCACTGACAGTGAAAACTCTTCACATGTGCTCGCACAAATAACCGCTACTGAATATCTGAACACAAACGATCATCAAATGCACATTAACGGATCTTCTTCTGCGCAATACTCAAAAATCACTGTTGGCCGGTGTTCATTCATTAAATCTATAAATTAAGGTTTATGTAAAAAAAAACTACTGGTAATGTTATAGTTTGTAGTAGTGGTATCGTGGCATAATAATCTATTTGGTTGTAAAACGTATTACCTGAATGAATTGATATTGAATGTAACAATCATTCACAGACAGCATATGCAGATGTTAATAAAGATCTTTATCGCTGACAAACAATAGGATGCATTTGCTGATTTGCTTTTAATTGACTGTAGGTCCACGGCCACTTCATCCAACACTCTTGATATTTTTAAATTTTCTTAAGCCTTCAGTTTTCCTCAGTTCAAGGTCTTGCGTTAATGTTATGTGTAGTGTGCTACCGCTCTCTGTGATTATTAAACATTGTATCCCTTCGTTCATTCTGCATCACGCATCTCTTTGTTAGAAATACTATACAGCAGCAATCTGTGACACTATTCTGCATATGTGTACTGGAGTACCACATTCTGCTATAGCACATGCAGGAACCTATCCCGTTTGGTTTCAACAATGTCAAACTACTATGTGACATTGTTTAATCTGACATGGACATGCTTTGGCAAAAGGGAAGATTATAAGTGAATTTATAACAAAAATTTCAGCCTGTTTCACACACAAAACTATTTTTATATTACATATTGAATCTTGAGTATTTTCCTTTTTAAACCTGACATACTATAAACTTTCATTGCATAGAAAAGAGCAACTGAATGATTCTTCAAAATTTTTGCCTTTTGTGTTCCACCAAAATAACAGCACACCATTTTGGAATAACATAAGGATGAGTAAATGATGACAGAATGGTCTTTTTTGGGTGAATCGGTTTGTCATTGAAAAGATATGAATGTTGCTTTGACTAATTCTTCTTTGTTTCACTGTTTCTCTCCCCAGTCTCAGTTCAAATTTATACTGCAGGTGAGAAACATTTTATATTATACCAATTATTATATTAATCATTTTACGGTCTAAACATTCAGTATTATTTGTTAAATAGTTTTTATCTTTTCAATCAGCTCTCTTAGAATATATATATATGCTAATTATTGCTCAATTATTACAGTTCTCTTGAGAAATGTAATATTTTGTCTCTGTCTCAGGTGAAATCACAGCGATTGTGATTGGGTCTCTGTGTGGATGTATAGGTTTGGCTGTTATCATCTACTTCATTGTGAAAACTATTCGGTAAGAATTTTTTACAATCCACATGTCTCGTGAGCTGGTTAGAGATGTTATACACTCACCTAAAGGATTATTGGGAACACCATACTAATACTGTGTTTGACCCCCTTTCGCCTTCAGAACTGCCTTAATTCTACGTGGCATTGATTCAACAAGGTGCTGAAAGCATTCTTTAGAAATGTTGGCCCATATTGATAGGATAGCATCTTGCAGTTGATGGAGATTTGTGGGATGCACATCCAGGGCACGAAGCTCCCGTTCCACCACATCCCAAAGATGCTCTATTGGGTTGAGATCTGGTGACTGTGGGGGCCATTTTAGTACAGTGAACTCATTGTCATGTTCAAGAAACCAATTTGAAATGATTCGAGCTTTGTGACATGGTGCATTATCCTGCTGGAAGTAGCCATCAGAGGATGGGTACATGGTGGCCATAAAGGGATGGACATGGTCAGAAACAATGCTCAGGTAGGCCGTGGCATTTAAACAATGCCCAATTGGCACTAAGGGGCCTAAAGTGTGCCAAGAAAACATCCCCCACACCATTACACCACCACCACCAGCCGCACAGTGGTAACAAGGCATGATGGATCCATGTTCTCATTCTGTTTACGCCAAATTCTGACTCTACCATCTGAATGTCTCAACAGAAATCGAGACTCATCAGACCAGGCAACATTTTTCCAGTCTTCAACTGTCCAATTTTGGTGAGCTCTTGCAAATTGTAGCCTCTTTTTCCAATTTGTAGTGGAGATGAGTGGTACCCGGTGGGGTCTTCTGCTGTTGTAGCCCATCCGCCTCAAGGTTGTGCGTGTTGTGGCTTCACAAATGCTTTGCTGCATACCTCGGTTGTAACGAGTGGTTATTTCAGTCAAAGTTGCTCTTCTATCAGCTTGAATCAGTCGGCCCATTCTCCTCTGACCTCTAGTATCAAAAAGGCATTTTCGCCCACAGGACTGCCGCATACTGGATGTTTTTCCCTTTTCACACCATTCTTTGTAAACCCTAGAAATGGTTGTGCGTGAAAATCCCAGTAACTGAGCAGATTGTGAAATACTCAGACCGGCCCGTCTGGCACCAACAACCATGCCACGCTCAAAATTGCTTAAATCACCTTTCTTTCCCATTCTGACATTCAGTTTGGAGTTCAGGAGATTGTCTTGACCAGGACCACACCCCTAAATGCATTGAAGCAACTGCCATGTGATTGGTTGATTAGATAACTGCATTAATGAGAAATTGAACAGGTGTTCCTAATAATCCTTTAGGTGAGTGTATATTTTTTGTACATTCTTAGTTACACACAATCATACTGCATGTGTTCTGCTTAAAACTTGCCAAGAATGTGTATTTCCTCTGTAATTCCTCAAATAATTCCATTTTCTTTTAGTCTTATCTTAAATTCAGTTTACGTTCATAATTGGGTGTAAGTCCCTAAACAACAAGATTATTGTTTTCCAGTGCTAGCTGGCAAGAGTGTCTTCATGAAGGGGGGACAATCAGGAATAAATAAATATAAACACAAGAAATTACATCAGACGTTTAAAAGAAAGAAATGATATAATACAAACTACATAGATTATACTATTATAAGCTTCCCAGATAGCAAGCAACCATTGAAACAATAAGTCAATGTTGATGTGTCAACGCTAATTGCATTTAATTAATGTTATAGAGTAATGTTGATTCAGTATCACTTTTGCACCCACAATTAATGTTGAAACAATAGTGAGATTTCAACAAAAAATCAATGGTAATGTCATTGGATCAACGTTACACTATGATGCTGATTCTACATCATTGCTGTTGAATCAACATTTAAATGAACTAAAAGAATCCTTGGTAATATTGTTGGATCAATGTTACATTGTGGTGTTCATTCTAAATCATGTTTGTTCAAACATTGAAAATACAACTGAAATGTACTGTCAACATAAAACAATGTTGCCATCTGATGTACCCAAAGTTAGTGTTGAAACAACATTCAATGGTCAATCAACAAATTCCAGGCCATTTCAAAGTTTGGGGAAAAAACCTTTAAAATATTTTAAAAGTACACCTTTTTAACGCAATCAATGACAAAAAGATACAAAAGATCATTCTTAAAAAGTAGAAATATGACAAAAAGGACAAAAGCACTAAAAACCTAAAACAGTTTCAAGAGTCTGATGTCATTAGTTCAAGTTTAAAAAAATCTGGCTTACAACTGCCTTTTTACTTTGGGTTCTCTGAAATCTGAAAAAGAAAGCAGGATGTCATTTAGAGCAAGTCATACATTCAATTACGTTCAGAAATATTAATATGTTAATTTAAAAATCACTTCATATTGGATTCCGTCTATCTTTGTCTTCGTTTTGTGACAGCACCGTTGTTTGAAATTGTGCCAGAGAAGTTGTGTGAATATGTCAGGTGGTTCAACAAACAAGACTTTTGTATAGGATGCACCTATGTTTTCTCTCTGAGGAAGCATCAATTACTGAGAATTGTGGTGATGAACACGATTTCATTCAAGGGGAAAACCCACCCACCCCCGAAACGTGATTTCAAGGAGGCCTACAGAAACAACCTGCACCGTGGCCCATGCAGGATAACCCAGCTTCAGCACTGCTGAGAAGTGTACATGCAACCATTACAGGTGTTTTTATCAGTGGGCATTTTCAAACTACAATGTGTTTTTCAACTGCTTTACCCGAAGATCCACCACAAAACCATACCCCCAGTGAATTAGAAAAGAAAATCAGGTAAAGTGGTTGAATATGCCCATCGTGGTTTGAATATGGCAGTGGTGTATAATAATGAAGTACAATTTTAAGTACAAAGCTGTATGAATTTCTTTCTTCTGCTGAACACAAAAGATGTTATTTTGAAGAATGTCGGTAACCAGACAGTTGAAATAAAGAAATTTATACAGGTTTGAAACAACTTGAGGGTGAGTAAATAAAAGAATAGTTCACTTCAAAATGAAAATTCTGTCAAGTACAGTTTTTGTATATTTGTACTTTACTCGAGTTCTACTTTTGCTACATATTAAAGAAAAAATTATACTTTTACTCCAATACATTTGTCCAAACACTTTTGTTACATTTGCAGCTGCAAAGAGCAAAAAAATAACAGAAAGCAATATTTTATGATCAGTCATAGCGATATCCAGTTCGCAAAGGAATCTTTTGATCAGTTCGGTTACTTTCAATTTGTTAAACTGGTTTGTTGTTTTGTGGATTACTGCACATTTGTAGTAAGACACTCATTTGAATCGTTCAGCTCTTGAGTTAAAGGGACAGTTTACTCAAAACTTATATTTACCTACCCATATGTTGTTCCCAACATATATTCATTTATTTTCCATTAAAGAAATGCATACATCTAAAAACAAATATTCTGATGGATTTCTGGTCAATACAATGAAAGACACTGGGGTTCAGTGTTGTTTTTGGACCCCTTTCACTTTCATTGTATGGAAAGAACAGCTTTTCTTCTGTAGTGCTCTGCAGCAGAAATTCCTACAGGTTTGAACTTGAGCATCAGTAAATGATGATAGAATTATTATTTTTTCTGTGTGCACAATCCCTTTAATAACTCTTACATACCCTAACGCAGAATCTCAGTTAGGTTGCTGTTACGTAGTGGCAGAGACGAAGCGGAGAAATGAGAATCCAGTTGTAGCAGTATTTATTGAAAACAAAAACAAAGATAATCCAAACAAAGGGTCAAAAACAGGAACATGAGCAAAAACAGGAACATAATCCAAAGTGCAGGAGCATAACAGCTTCACACAACTTGTAAAGACAACAACCAACAAACCAAGACTAAAGCACAGGGGAATATACACAGGATAGCAAGAAGTTAACAAGGTACACCTGAAAATGATTAATCACTTTGGTAACAAACAAGACAGTTTCTCATTATGCGTTCTTCAGCGATCTTGCGTCCTTGTGTTCTCGTACTACGTCATCATCAAACGTCGAAGTTCAATTCCAATACTCAAGAACGCAAGTACAGAGGACGCATGAAAGTACCCGGATGTGTTCTTGATATCAATGATGCATCGAATGCAGACTTGAGATAATCGAATCGTTCAAATCCCAGAAGATCGGTCGAAATATGTGACCGCTCTTAAAAGTAAACATTTGTCCGTCTCTTTTGCTTAATTTTAATAAAGTGATAAAGACCTTAAAGCAACACTAAGGAACTTTTCCTCTGCAGTTGCCCTACTGGTTGGAAGCGGAATTGTCCATTACCGCTGTTGTAAATAATTTAGCCTACCGCAGCCTACTGTCGCAGGTACGCTCGCTGTTTATCCAGCACCGGCTTTGAAATGAACAATATCCACAGACAAGGTAGAGTATGATGCATGATTTTATGAAAGTATGATGTATTGCGACATCAGAAACGAAGAAAAACTAAATAATGACTATTGTAAAGCTTGACGCAAAGCAAGTCAAATTTGTAGTTTTCTTATGTCTCATTCGAACTACAGAAACGCGACCCGGTCTGGCAAACTTGCATAGTGTGGTTATACCAGACAAAGGACTGCAAAGCGGAGGCATAAGTGCCTTTCACCCTGTTACGACTTGATGAACCACTGAAACGATTTTGGAAACATTATTTTAAGGTAAAAAATCTTTAAGAAAGCTGCAGTAAAATTTCAATGCTGATACAACAAACTTTAAACAGTGAAATGTCATTCTCAAACAAAATGATGGTTTAAATGAAAATGTCTCAGGTTAACCAGGAGACCCCCCTTCGGGTGGCCACGGCCATTACCGCTGTCGTCCCGCCCTTTGGGTGGCCGTGGCGGAGACGCTGGCTCCGGGCTGGGCTGGACCAGCGGTGAAGGCTCGGGGCTGGACGGGACCAGCGGTGAAGGCTCGGGGCTGGACGGGACCAGTGGTGTAGGCTCGGGACTGGACGGGACCAGCGGTGTAGGCTCGGGACTGGACGGGACCAGCGGTGAAGGCCCGGGGCTGGACGGAACCAGCGGTGAAGGCTCGGGGCTGGACGGGACCAGTGGTGTAGGCTCGGGACTGGACGGGACCAGCGGTGTAGGCTCGGGACTGGACGGGACCAGCGGTGAAGGCCCGGGGCTGGACGGAACCAGCGGTGAAGGCTCTGGGCTGGACGGGACCAGCGGTGAAGGCTCGGGGCTGGACGGAACCAGCGGTGAAGGCTCTGGGCTGGACGGGACCAGCGGAGAAGGCTCTGGGCTGGACGGGACCAGCGGAGAAGGTTCTGGGCTGGACGGGACCAGCGATGAAGGCTCTAGGCTGGACGGGACCAGCGATGAAGGCTCTAGGCTTGACGGGACCAGCGATGAAGGCTCTAGGCTGGACGGGACCAGCGATGAAGGCTCTAGGCTGGACGGGAGCAGCAGTGAAGGCTCTAGCTCGGCGGGCATCACATGTACAGTCTCTTGCTTGGGGGGCGAGAACTGACATTCTTTGTCAGTTCTCGTTTATGTATAACGTGGTTTTTGTGTCTCCTATGTTTTTGAAGATTAAATTCCTGTTTCCAGTTATTCCTCGGGCTTCCTGGTTACCACACAACCGTAACAACAGGGTATAAATACAAGGGTGAACAAAGGAACATGATGAAGACACAGGTGAGAGAAATGATGATGACAAGACACAGGTGCTATAACTGAAGACTAACGAGCAGCGGGAAAACTGGGAAACAGGACTGAACCAAAAACACAAAGCAGGGGGAAAACACAGGACATACATGTCAAGTCAAGTCAAGTCATCTTCATTTATATAGCGCTTTTAACAATGGATTGTTTCAAAGCAGCTTTACAGAGATAAACATATAATTTAAGGTAACAGAGATTGTTTTGGTTTTATAGCGGTTCTTGAATAATGTTATTTCCAGCTAAAGTTAATTTTGATTGATTCACCTCCGTCGAAATGATCAGACTTTAAACGCGAACCTGTGATTAACGCTGACGGCGTTCACATGCACATTCAGAATTGATTCTATAGTTATGTGCTTTTGAAAATATGTGCGCAGGTTTGTAATTCCATACAACCCATGCCTAAACAAACTACTTGTCTTGCCTATAAATTTTGATACAGAATTTTGTTTTATTTGATCACTTCGGGGTACGCAAACCGAAATTCACAACGCTTTATCTGTAGAGTGGGAAAGGGATCCTCCATTGGGAGAGGATAGTTGACACTTCATCACTGCATTGTCATCGGGTCCAGGCGAATCTCCTTCGTCAGATCTGGATACGGCCTGGATCCGGCAGGCTGCGGGAAAACCTCGGGATAAACAAAGACACTAATATTAGCGTAGATGCCATTCTTATGATGTAACGAGTACATCAAGATTTAAGGGAAGTGTTCCCAGTTCCGACTGACCTAATCTATGCAGCCTAACATTGAATTATAGAAGTCTATAATGTATTATGTGTATGCTAGGTCAAAGAGATGTGTTTTTAGTCTAGCTTTGAACTGACAGAGTGTGTCTGCTTCCCGGACAATGGTAGGAAGACTGTTCCAAAGTTTTGGTGCTAAATAGGAAAAGGATCTACCGCCAGCAGTCGATTTAGATATTCTAGGTATTATCAACTGGCCGGAATTTTGAGATCGCAATAGGCGTGAAGGAATATAATGCGTTAAGAGCTCGCTCAAGTACTGCGGAGCTAAACCATTTAGTGCTTTGTAAGTAATCAACAATATTTTAAAATTTATACGATGTTTAATAGGGAGCCAATGCAGTGTTGACAGAACCGGGCTAATATGGTCATATTTCCTGGTTCTGGTAAGAACTCGAGCTGCTGCGTTTTGAACTAGCTGTAGTTTATTTATTAAGCGTGCAGGGCAACCACCCAGTAGAGCATTACAATAGTCTAGCCTTGAGGTCATGAACGCATGAACTAATTGTTCCGCATTTCCCAATGAGAGCATATGGCGTATTTTAGATATATTTTTAAGATGGAAAAATGCAGTTTTACAGATACTAAACACGTGGCTTTCAAAAGAAAGGTTGCTATCAAAGAGCACACCCAGGTTCCTAACCGACGACAAAGACTTAACAGAGCAGCCATCAAGTGTTAGACAGTATTCTAGGTTATTACGTGTGGAAGTTTTTTGTCCAATAATTAGAATCTCTGTCTTTTCAGAATTCAGTAGTGATGTATGTCTCGAGACCGGTCTCGAGACCACTTTTACGTGGTCTCGGTCTTGTCACGGCCTTGACGGTCTTTGGTCTCGGTCTTGTCTTGGTCTCGGACCTCCCGGTCTTGTCTAGGTCTCGCTGTCTCAGACCGACATAGTGGTCAGGGGATTGAGCAATACAATACTACAATATCCACGACGATATCCGCAACGTATTGAAGCGCGCGTCCGAGTGAAGACAGTGCGGTGCGCGCGAGCCACGCGAGAAAACACTGTATCCGCGCCACTGATCGCAGCGGCAACGAGCACTTTGATCACTTGATTTAAAAAACACATATCATGTACAGTTTTTGATATATTAATATTTAGTAAAACACATATCAGTGACATGATGGGTTTTACCTTCAGGAGATTTTGGGTAACTGCACAACTGACAGATGACTTTGAGCGCACCGCCAATGGTGTGTGTGTGTGTGTGTGTGTGTGTGTGTGTAACCATAGCGACAAAAACGACCAACTTTCGGATCCTGCACTTAAGCCTATAATTTCGTTTTTAAAAATATAATTATGTATTTAAAAGTTGCAGAATGGGTTCATTTGGAGACTTCAAAATCAGCAGAGATAGGCAGGCAAATGCAAAACAACATTTGACAAGTTATTGCTTAGCTTCAACACTAATGTTTTTTTCCCCTCCGGTCTCGACTTGGTCTCGGTCTTAGTCTCGACTTGGTCTTGGTCTCGACTTGGTCTGTCTTGGTCTTGGTCTTGGTCTTGGTCTTGTCTTGGTCTCGATACCATCTGGTCTTGGTAGTGTCTTGGTCTCGGTTTAGGCGGTCTCGACTACAAGTCTAGAATTCAGTAGTAGAAAATTACTAGTCATCCAATTTTTTATATCAGCTATGCATTCCGTTAATTTTGTGAATTGGTAAGTTTCGTTAGGTTTTGAAGAAATATACAGCTAAGTATCATCGGCATAACAGTGAAAACTAACTCCATGTTTCCTAATGATATCTCCTAATGGTAGCATGTACAGAGTGAACAGCAACGGTCCTAATACTGAGCCTTGTGGTACGCCATACTGAACTTGTGATCGATAAGACATCTCTTCATTTACTGCTACAAACTGATAACGGTCAGTTAAGTATGATTTAAACCATGCAAGTGCAATTCCACTAATGCCAACATAGTTTTCTAGTCTATTTAAAAGAATGTTGTGGTCAATTGTGTCAAATGCAGCACTAAGATCGAGTAACACTAATAGAGAGATACAACCACGAAAGGATGATAGGAGCAAATCATTTGTGACTCTAATGAGAGCAGTCTCAGTGCTATGGTACGGTCTAAATCCGGACTGAAAATCCTCGCAGATATCATTTCTTTCTAGAAAGGAACACAGTTGTGAGGATACTGCTTTTTCTAATATCTTTGACAGAAAAGGCAGTTTCGAGATCGGCCTGGAATTGACTAATTCTGTAGGATCAAGTTGTGGTTTTTTAACAAGCGGTTTTATCATAGCCAGTTTAAAGGTTTTTGGTACGTATCCTAGAGACAAAGATGAATTAATGATATTAAGAAGATACGGAGCCCCTCTAGTCCCACTTTGTCAAAAAAAATTATTTTAACTATCTCGTGGCCTCAAGATAAGTAACTCGTGGCCTCAAGATACTATCTCGTGGCCTCAATATACTATCTCGTGGCCTCAAGATAGTATCTCGTGGCGTCAAGATAGTATCTCGTGGCCTCAAGATAGTATCTTGAGGCCACGAGATACTATCTTGAGGCCACGAGATACTATCTTGAGGCCACGAGTTAATATCTTGAGGCCACGAGTTACTATCTTGAGGCCACGAGATACTATCTTGAGGCCACGAGTTACTTATCTTGAGGCCACGAGTTACTATCTTGAGGCCACGAGATAGTATCTTGAGGCCACGAGTTACTTATCTTGAGGCCACGAGATAGTTATAATAATTTTTTTTGACAAAGTGGGACTAGGGGGGCTCCGTAAGAAGAGGATATATGACCTCTGGAATCATCTCTTTCAGTAGCTTAGTCGGTATAGGATCTAACATACAAGTTGTTGATTTAGATGAATTAACGAGTTTGCAGAATTCTTCCTCTCCTATAGCAACAAATGAATCAAATTTTTCCTCAGGGAGACTACAATGCACTCCCTGACTGCGATACTGATGCGATATTCTGTAGACGGTTGCATAGTTATAATTTTGTCCCTGATATTATCAATCTTATAAGTAAACAAGTTCATAAAGTCATCACTGCTGTGTTGCTTGGACACTTCTGAGCTTGAAGCTTTCTTTTTCGTTAGTTTAGCCACTGTTTCAAATAAATACCTTGGATTATGTTTATTTTCTTCTAATAGGGTTGAAAAATAAGCAGATCTAGCAGCTTTTAAAGCCTCTCTGTAAGCAATCGAGCTCTCTTTCCATGAAATCCGAAATACCTCTAGTTTAGTTTTCTTCCAGTTGCGCTCCATTTTTCTGGCTGCTCTCTTAAGGGCCTGAGTGTGCTCGTTGTACCACGGCGTTGGACTATTTTCTTTAATCTTCTTTAAGCGCAACGGAGCAACTGCGTCTAAAGTGCTGGAAAAGAGAGAGTTAAAAGTTTCTGTTGCAATATCAAGTTCTTCTAAGCTATCCGGGATGCTGAGATGATGAAACTGATTAGGAAGATTATTGATAAAGCAATCTTTAGTGGCAGAAGTTATAGGTCTAACATATTTATAACACGGAGTCCGCTTTGCAGCCTTGGCTAAATGTAATTTACATGAGAGATAATGATCTGAGATGTCATCGCTCTGCTGCAGAATTTCAACGGCATCAACATCTATTCCATGTGATAATATTAGATCTAGAGTATGATTACGACAATGAGTAGGTCCTGACACGTGTTGTCTAACTCCAATTGAGTTTACAATGTCTTTAAATGCCAATCCCAATGCATCTTTTTCATTATCTACATGCATATTAAAATCACCAACAATTAGTACTTTATCTGCAGCCAATACTAATTCTGATAGAAAGTCCGCGAATTCTTTGATAAAATCTTTATGGTGCCCTGGTGGCCTGTATACAGTAGCCAGCATAATTCTCAAATGTGATTTATCGTTTACACTATACATTTTTACATTAAGCACCAATACTTCAAAAGAAGTATATTTAAAACTAGATTTCTTAGTGGTTTTGAAAATATTACTATAAATCACAGCAACACCTCCCCCTTTGCCTTTCAGATGAGGTTCATGTTTATAACTGTAATCTTGTGGGGTTGACTCATTTAAAATAATGTAATCGTTTGGTTTTAGCCAGGTTTCTGTCAAACACAGCACATCTAGATTATAATCTGAAATCATATCATTAACTATGAGAGATTTTGAAGTAAGGGATCGAATATTCAGCAACCCAAGCTTTATCATTTGCTCATCTGTATTATATCTGTTTTTTATTTGTTGAACATCAATTAAATTTTTAACCTGACGTTTTTTGGATTTCCAAATTCGGGGAACAGACACAGTCTCTATATGATGATATCTAGGTGAAAGAGGCTCTATGTGATGGGATTTATCAACTCAAACTTTTCTTCTTTAGCATTAACATTCTTTTATAATGTTTGTCTGTGATTACTTTGATGGATTGTGATTGGTGATATGATTGTTTCTCCTCATAACATGACAGCTTAACTTCAAGCTGGGATGTCCTGCCAAGTATCCGACCTGCTCCTGAGCCCAGGTCAACTTTTTCAATAACCTTTGATTCATGACCTCTAACCCCTAACCCTTAATCCCAGTAACCTCTAAAATCAACTCTACAAGGATAAATTAAATCACTTTAAAAAGTCAGGAAATATATTTTTGCTCATGAAAAAAAAGAACAGTTGACCAAAACCATACTCTTTTTTTATGAATTATTTATTACATTGAGCACATGAGGTATAGAAAAAAGGAAGCTCACCTGTACTTGACATGTGAGAACAAATCTCGTTGATTCTTGTGGAAGCTTAAACTTGCTTGTGACATGTGAGAACAAACCTTATGGTTAACAAGCAAGCGTGTTTGAGCTTCCATTTACCACAATTTATGAGCTCAATGTACTTTATATGCACATGTGTATGGTAAGGGATGCGTGCAGTGTGGGTTAGGAAAATTGAATCATCAGCATAGTACACTGTACTCTCAGCTCACACATGAGCATTGAATAAAAAAAAATAAAAAAAATTTGCACTAATCAGTTGTTCCACACTAGGGTAACTAGACTAGAGCTACTCCTGATATAAATTGAAGCTTAAATTAAACCTACCAGGAGGCAGGTTTAAATGGGGTTAGGATTGTTGCATTATTCCAAATAAATATATTGAGATTCACAAACATATGTAAAGAGATTCACAAAAATGTATCAAATTCACAAATAAATAGATTAAGATCCACAAATAAATGTAAAGAGTTTCACAAAAATTTATAAAACTCACAAATAAATAAAATGAGATTTGCAAATGTGTTTTATGTCACAAACACAACTCTGCCTGGCATTTATTTGTGAACCGCTTTCTGTGCGTTTGTAAATCACTGCACACATTTGTGAAACTCTTCTTGTGCATTTGTAAATCCTCTCACGCATTTGTGCATTTTGAAACACTTCTAGCGTAGATGTGCAGACAAATATATATTTTTATTTGCAAATCTCATTTTATTTATTTGTAAATTTTATAATTTTTTGTGAAACTCGTTACATTTATTTGTGGATCTTAATCTATTTATTTGTGAATTTTATACATTTTTGTGTATCTCTTTTCGTTTGTTTATGAATCTCAATCTATTTATTTGGAATAATCCAACAATCCTAACCCCATAGGTTTAACTTCAGATTAACTTTGTGTTTCAAATAATACACATGTATAATGTGGACTATGTCAGTGAAGATCAACACTGTGTGTGTGTATGTGTGTGTGGGTGGGTGTATACATATATATATATATATATATATATATATATATATATACACACTACATACATGTATATATGTATTTATATGTGTATCTCTCTCTCTCTGTGTGTGTGTGTGTGTGGGGGCCTATGTAACAAAGGCAAGCTATTTAGTTCCCTTTCGTAGTCACTCCGAGTTACGTCGGATGACGGAGAATGGGGGTTTTCGCCAGAAAGCCTATCACCTTCGAGTATTAAAAAACGAGCCTATGGCAATGAAATGCCATGGGTCTGCGGAATTTGCATAATGTATCTCCGCCCCACCGCGTGGGTATTTAAGGAGAGACACCTGCAACAGCAGATCATGTTTTCGCTTCGGAGCCAAGAGCATCTCTTCACTCCACAAGCCAAATCCTGAGTTTTCTCAGTGACTACATCTCTTCGAGACGAGCGAACTCTCCGGTGTTGGTGTGACGGCGGTATCCAGCGAGTTTCACATTGCCTGCGAGCTGAGCAGTGGTCTGCCAGTCTGTGTGTTCTCCCTGGTCGCTTCAACATCCGCGGAGTTTTTCCTCTCACTAAAGAGCTGCACGCGGTACGTCTTTTTAAAGACGCGTCTTTCTAAAGACGATCTGCCCGTGTTTTTCTGAGTGTGGTATTCTGATAGATTCAGCTGATGGGCGCGAGCGCTGTTTTGAGTGTTTGGGCTTTGATCGCGCTCAGACAGCGCTCGTGGGTGTGTCACGTTCTCTCACTGGGAACGTGACCATCGCAATGTAACGGTCGAGACTCGATGAGCTCAATGAGTGAGAGTCCCCTCATCCACACCCCGATCTATTTT
The DNA here is from genome assembly GCF_029890125.1 of Rhinichthys klamathensis goyatoka. Classification (NCBI taxonomy): domain Eukaryota; kingdom Metazoa; phylum Chordata; class Actinopteri; order Cypriniformes; family Leuciscidae; genus Rhinichthys; species Rhinichthys klamathensis. The sequence continues at coordinate 3,613,184 of NW_026606559.1, forward strand.
TCTCCACGTGAGATAATACTTCGGCTGGTGGCCAGGGTGACCTAAGACGGCAGGTCTGGAACTAAACCGACGAAAAATTCCTCGGTCCACACCCCGTCTTTCACATTGCAACCTGCGTGGTCCCAGGTGAGTTCGCCGGCCCGCCCGCGGGCCCGCGGTCTCATTCGGTACCCCGGCTGATGAAATCATGTATCACCGCATCACAAGGTGAGCTGGAGTCCTCTAGAGATGATGGCTCGTCTGTGCTGCCGTCCTTGGATGTGCTAGCATAACGAGTTTGATCCAGAGTGCACAGCTATGCTTCCCGGGTGATTGGTTTTTGGGGGTGGCGAACCCAAATCCTTTCTACACGGACGTGCATGAAGAGATCATGAGATCGTGGAAGTCTCCTTGACTTTTCGCGACTGCTCAGTGGCCTCTTCCGCCTTCTCTGCCCTTGTAGAGGCCGCGGCCTAGGGTGCACTGGGGTTCCCCCTGTGGAGTGTTCTGTGGCAACACTTATGTGTCCCCACAGCGCCTCCACCTGGCGTGGCGACTCTTAAGCACCCCTCCAATGCCTGTAGGTTCTTGTCTACTCCGGTGGCGGGGACCTATAGAGCTGCGGGGCAGGCTGCCACCTCACTGCGTGTTATTGCCATCCTCCTGGGTGTTCAACGACATGCACGAGGGTAGGGCTGATTCAGGGCTCATCCTTGAGCTGCCTGCCGTCACCGACCTTGCTCTCCGAGCGACGTAGGTGACCGCACGCTCCCTGAGTCAGGTGATGTCCACATAGGTGGTCAGACACCTCTGGCTAACCTGATTGATGTGCGCGAGGCTGAGTGATTTCGTTTCCTCAACTCCCCCATATCCCAGGCTGGCCTCTTCGGCGGCGCGGTCGAGGACTCTGCCCAACAGTTCTCAGAAGTGGACTGTGGCTATTTTGTCTGACCCCGCGGCTTTGCTGCCTCCAGCTGCCGGCTCAGACGCCCCAGTCCGCTTGCTGCCGAATGCGCCCTCCTGCGACTTCCGCCCCCTCCCGCCCGGCCCCCAGCAGCACCGGGCCGCACCGTGGAGGTGGTCGCAGGAAGGCGCCCCTGCCCGTACCGGTCCCGCAGCCCCGCCAAGGCCAGGCTTCCGCAAGCCTGGCCTTGGCGGGGCTGCGGGACCGGTACGGGCAGGGGCGCCTTCCTGCGAAATCACTCAGCCTCGCGCACATCAACCAGGTTAGCCAGAGGTGTCTGACCACCTATGTGGACATCACCTGACTCAGGGAGCGTGCGGTCACCTACCTCGCTCGGAGAGCAAGGTCGGTGACGGCAGGCAGCTCAAGGATGAGCCCTGAATCAGCCCTACCCTCGTGCATGTCGTATATAGATCGGGGTGTGGATGAGCGGACTCTCACTCATTGACACAGAGACCTAGTGCTCCGGCACCTAGCCCGTCTGGGCCTTCGGGTCAACTGGGAGAAGAGCAAACTTTGCCCCGTGCAGAGGATCTCTTTTCTCGGTATGGAGATAGACTCGGTCGCCATGTCCGCGCAGCTTACGAGCGAGCGCGCACACTCACTGCTGACTTGTCTTCGACAGTTCGAGGGCAAGAGTGCGGTCCCACTGAAACTTTTTCAGAGGCTCCTGGGGCATATGGCATCCGCAGCCGCGGCAACGCCACTCGGATTGCTTCATATGAGACCGCTTCAGCTGTGGCTTCGCGATCGGGTCCCGAGGTGGGCATGGCATCGCGGTACGCTCAGAGTTCCAATAACTCCGACCTGCCGTCAGACCTTCACCCCGTGGCGGAACCTCAGCTTTCTACGGGCCGGAGTTCCCCTAGAACGAGTTTCCAGGCATGTTGTCGTCTCCACAGATGCCTCTGCCACGGGCTGGGGCGCCATGTGCAATGGACATGCAGCCGCGGGCTCCTGGACAGGACCCCAGCGCCTCATGCATGTCAAATGCCTCGAGTTGCTGGCAGTACGCCTTGCCCTGCACCGCTTCCACGCGCTGCTCCTGGGTCAACACGTACTTGTCCGTTCGGACAATACTGTGACAGTAGCGTACATCAACCGTCAGGCTGGTCTACGCTCTCGCGTATGTCGCAACTCACACGCCACCTCCTCTTATGGAGTCAGAAGCACCTGAGGTCCCTTCGTGCTAATTACATTCCAGGAGAGCGGAACCTTGCAGCCGACGAGCTGTCACGGCTCCGGCCAACCTCTGGCGAATGGTGACTCCATCCCCAGTCGGTCCAGCTGATATGGGACCAGTTCGGGGACGCACAGATAGATCTGTTTGCCTCCCACGACTCATCCCATTGCGCCCTGTATTACTCCCTGACCGAGGGCACGCTCGGCACGGATGCACTGGCGCACAGCTGGCCGCAGGGCCTACGCAAGTATGCGTTTCCCCCAGTGAGCCTTCTCGCACGTACTCTGTGCAAGATCAAGGAGGACGAGGAGCAGGTCATTTTGGTCGCCCCATACTGGCCCACCAAGACCTGGTTCTCCGAACTGATACTCCTCGCGACAGCACCTCCTTGGCCAATTCCTCTGAGGAAGGACCTCCTTTCTCAGAGACGGGGCACCCTATGGCACCCTCGTCCCGATCTTTGGAGACTCCACATGTGGCTCCTGGACGGGACGAGGCAGGTTTGAGTACCCTGCCACCAGCGGTGGCGGCTACCATCATTTCCGCTAGAGCATCGTCCACGAGACATGTCTATGCGTTGAAGTGGAACCTCTTCGTCAACTGGTGCTCTTCTCGCCGAGAAGACCCCAGGAGATGCTCGATCAGTGTCGTGCTTTCTTTCCTGCAAGACGGGTTGGAGCGTAGGCTGTCTCCCTCCACCCTGAAGGTGTATGTGGCCGCTATCGCCGCTTATCACGAAGCAGTTGAAGGTAAGTCTCTTGGAAAGCACGACCTGATCATCAGGTTCCTGAGAGGAGCAAGGAGATTGAATCCTCCTCGCCCTCCTCTCGTTCCCTCTTGGGACCTCTCAGTGGTCTTAAATGCCCTGCAGAGGGCTCCCTTTGAGCCTCTGCAATCAGCTGAGCTTAAGATCCTGTCTATGAAGACAGCGCTCCTGGTTGCGTTGGCCTCCATCAAGAGGGTAGGGGACCTGCACGCATTCTCCGTTGACGAAGCGTGCCTGGAGTTCGGGCCCGGTCACTCTCACGTGATCCTGAGACCCCGGCCTGGATATGTGCCCAAGGTTCCCACTCCCTTCCGGGACCAGGTGGTGAACCTGCAAGCGCTGCCCCGGGAGGAGGCAGACCCAGCCTTGGCACTGCTCTGTCCAGTACGCGCACTCCGTGCTTACGTAGACAGGACGCAGTGTTTCAGGACCTCAGACCAGCTCTTTGTCTGTTATGGTGGGAAGCTGAAGGGAAAGGCTCTCTCCAAACAAAGGTTGTCTCACTGGATAGTGGACGCCATTGCTTTGGCATACCAGCAGCAAGGTCGACCATGCCCCCTTGGTGTGACCGCCCACTCCACCCGGAGTGTGGCGTCCTCTTGGGCTTTAGCGCGTGGCGCCTCGCTGACAGACATCTGCAGAGCTGCAGGCTGGGCGACACCTAACACATTCGCCAGATTTTTCAATCTCAGAGTGGAGCCAGCTCCTCCTGTGTACTGTCTTTTTCAAGCTAACACGTGAACCGTTAGGTGTCTTCGCTTGCTCGCCACTCCACTCCACGGACTGTATACGTGCGATATTTCCTCAGGTAGCCTTCCTCTCTGAAGCCCTGAGTTCCTCCAGCACTGTTGACGCTGCCGCCAGTGTCTATTGCCTGTGCGTCGGCTAGGTGCCTCCGTGTGCATGGTTCCTCCTCCGAGCAACCCCCACATGTGTATTTCCACTGTAAGCCTCTTTGAGCATGTGTCTTTCCCTCGGCAAGCCACCTTGCCACTCCTGGAGTTGAAAGTAGATGCCACCCCACGGGCTGGTCACTCCAGTGTTCCTCCATATGTAGCCCCCTCGGGCCATATGTGTATTCTTAAGTCCTCCCTACGGGTAGGCATGCTGCGGCATATCTCCCCTGAGATATGCTTCCCAGTGTACCTTGGTATTCCTGTGTTAAGTAGGACTCCTTCGTCCGTGCCTATATCACGACAGGGAGGTCAGACTTCGCAGGGCACTGGAAGACAGCTGTGAAGGTGGCGTGATTACACGGGGACCCCCATTCTCCGTCATCCGACGTAACTCGGAGTGACTACGAAAGGGAACGTCTCGGTTACGGATGTAACCCTCGTTCCCTGAGTAGGGAACGGAGACGTTACGTCTCCCTGCCACTTCCGCTGTACCGCTGGGTAGACGCCTGAGTTCAGTCTCGGCTCCTCAGCGAAGACATGATCTGCTGTTGCAGGTGTCTCTCCTTAAATACCCACGCGGTGGGGCGGAGATACATTATGCAAATTCCGCAGACCCATGGCATTTCATTGCCATAGGCTCGTTTTTTAATACTCGAAGGTGATAGGCTTTCTGGCGAAACCCCCATTCTCCGTCATCCGACGTAACGTCTCCGTTCCCTACTCAGGGAACGGGGGTTACATCCGTAACCGAGACGTTCTATACTGTTATTATAGGCAATAACAATATACTCTGTTTATTCAGTTCAACCTAATCATTCAAATCATTTTTTTTTTTACCAGAACACAAGATGTGGCAACAGAACACAAACAGGATATGGCTTTAAAGATTACTTCTAACCCAGGAAAACCAGAGGAAGATGTCCCTCAGCCTAAAACTTGATACTTAACCTTCCATGTGTATCTTAGCCTTTTTGTCTTGTGAAAGTGCATGAGAAAATGTTCACTTTATTTTGATAGTCCCTTTAACACATTCTGTTGACTATAAGTAACGTTGCAGCTACATGTCTACTAACTCTCGTTAGAGTGTTAGTAGAGTATTAGTAGACAGGGTTGAGGCCCCGATATACTCATGAGCAAGTTCTTTTTCGTTCTTAGTTTTGGGTTAAAACGAAGTTCAAAATACGTGGGCAGCGATATACTGTTAGTTGACGCCGCCAACACTGCTGAGAGCAACGGTTAGATGCATATGTAAATATGTGCTGCGGGCTTACCTCTCTCAATAACAAAATAAACACACAATAAAATTGAGAAAACAGTAATTTTTTTAATAAAGCATGAGAAAAGCATCTGACCATTAAAACGTGGTAATTGTTTGCACGAGTTCTGCAATTCAGTTGGCTATAGCACTTTATACAATAGATTGCTTGAAATTAAGCAGCTTTACCATAAACATGAAAAACAGTGTCAGTGTCTCTTTTCGTCAGAAGTACAACTTCATTTTCTACTATAAAGCAGCTTTCCAGCATGTTCATGTTTTAACTCGCGAGTCACATCTCCTCGACAGACTGGAACAGGAGAAATTAACAGGAAAATATTTCCACGTGAAAGAAGGCGGAGCCTTCGTGCACACCTACCTTTTATTGCCATGGACCAATGGTAGTATTAAGGTGTTTACCTTTGTCAAGCTGTTTCGAACTCCCATTTCGAACTCCAAACGAAGTTCGTTTTGGCCGGATTTTGTTCGAAATTACGTCACATCAGTTCTTCGATTTCGCTTGAAGTATATCAAGTATAACCTCAAGTATATCAAGAATAGCCTTTAGGGTTAGAATAAGTTGACATGTACTTGCAAAGTTATTAAAGTTTGTAGAATGTCTGTTGGGGGACCAACACAATAAAGAGTTAGCAGGTATTAAGTAGAGAGTCAACTAATACTCGAATGAGAGTTAGTTGACATGTAGCTGCAAAGTTCCTTATAGTCAACAGAATGTTTCAAAAGGGGACCATCAAAATAAAGTGTTACCGGAAATGTATGCTTTTAACTGTGTCTCCAACTATCTTTTCTCATTTCTTAGTAAATTTAAACCCCTTTTTTATTTTCACCTTTTTCTCAATGTTATATTAGTTGAGGGCTTCTGTATGGCTCTCACTGTGTGTGGTTTTGTGGAGATACTTGTTTTGCATTCTCTTCACCAGAGCTATATCGATTAGCCTTTATTAAAATGACCTCTTATGACTGTGAATTTCACCTGTACATACTATAAATAAATTAGTAGATTACTGAAATGATATCATGATTTCCCCATGTGGTAAAATGTTGTGATATTGTAGGCGGATATAAAGTGATTGTGGTATGTGTTGGATGACATGTAAACACTGAATCATTAAGAAGGATAACCTTTAAACTATTTAATTTGTACTGATCAGGTGGGTTAGGATAATTAATCCACCTGATAATTAACCCACCCGGGCAAGGTTAGGATAGCTCACTCTCCCCGAGCAAGTCACTATAAGCAGCAGCAGTGGTAACACTGGCAGGTACTTGGCTCTGAGATGCTAATACAAGTGAAGCTGGTGTAGTATCAGGTTAAAATGGCAAGAGGTGATTATAATCATCTTCTGAACATTCAGTGGGTCTTGATCATAGAGAGGGAGACATCAAATTAGAATGTACCGTGTTCGTTGAGAGGTTACCACTATCCTCTGTTTCCGTTTAGTTTCTGGGTTCCCATTTTCCTTTGTTCCCTAGTTAGTCTCCTAGATTGTTAATTAGTTCATCGCGCCGGTTTCTGTTCTCCCTGATTACCCCACATGTATTTAAGACCTGAGTTTTCCTTTGTTCCCTGCCTGGTATTGTCAACTTCTTAGTTAATGTGGTTATGTTTATTCTCCGGAGATCTCTTGAGTTTTCCATTATGGATTTATTAAATAAAGACTCTTTTGTTTTTATCTCCTTTGTCGTGCGCATCATTACAGCCACACCTGACAACCACATAGCTGTTGGATTGAAGAGTAAAGTACAACTGCCAGTTGGTCAAAACCCCAAGCTGTCTGCATCCTTACTGTCTGACCTGGTTGCAAACATACAAAAGCCTGCCCTTCAGCTCAGTAATAAAGGTTCTTGTAAGCCTGGAGAGTATTGGGCATGGGATGGCAGGCTTATATTGAATAAGATTACGAAGATGGAGTAAAGCTGCATGTATGTAAACATGCTCCCAATAGCATCTCCAGCAGATGTTTGGTGGATCACACTGCATGTTCTGCTAGGCAATTAGACTGTAGGTAGTGAGGACTCCTCAGAATGTGCTCAAATTCCCATGTAGGTGTAACCCCAGTTGCAAGTCAATTTCAGGGCTGTAAAAAACTTGGATCATTCAAGGAGGTTGGGTTTTTATCCTCAGGCCCAGTATGTTGTTTACAAGCGTGGAGAAGGATGATCGTTCAAATTTTATTGTATGTTCAATGACATATTTATGTCTTTGTGTTAGTTTATTGTTTAAAATGGTCATTTCATGTGCGTATCCTGGATGTTTAAAACAATGGGGCGGTACTTCCGCCTACGTCCAGCTTGACCTTTCCAACGTGATTATGTAATGCCTGGCACATTGCAGACCAGCACAAGACGAACAACTGTGGTTAAAAAGTATATACATTTAAAAAAAAAAAAAAATAGAAAATGACCCTCTTCCTCAGCTGGGATCGTGCAGAGCCATTTGAAGCAATCCAAAGCCCTTTGAAACTGCATTGATTTGGACTTTAACAATTTGTTTACCGTTGAAGTCCATTGTTTGGAGAAAAATGTTTTCATGTGTGAAATGTTTTCCTCAAAAAACTTAATTTCTTTTCCACTGAAGAAAGAAAGACATGAACATCTTGGATGGCATTGGGGTGAGTAAATTATCAGGAAATTTATACCTAAAGTTATACCTTAAGCTGTCCCTTATCGTTAATACGTGTTTCCCAAAATGTTCTTAGTTAAGTATTCACCTTATTTTCCACCACAACAAGGGTGACGATTGTGTTCGTTTTTGTCATCTTACTTCCGGCTGAAAGGGACCTAAATGTCAAGTATTATATGCTCAGTTAGGGGCTGCCATAACAATTGGATTAAGAGGAGAGAACAATTGAACCAACGGTGTTACGAACATAATTTGAAGCGGAGTGTTGTGGTGCACTTTACAATTTACACCCACCACCTAAAGACGAGGAGCACCTGAGGCAATGGCCGACTGACGGACACCCTTACCCCGAGAAATGGTTCGGCTACGATGTTCCCGTAAAGAAGTCACTCCAGGTGCTGAACAGGTTGTCAGATTCAGGCTTCATTGCTTGTTAGCCTAACGTTAGATTTGTGAAGTGCATTCTATAAATACATTTAAGATCAGTAACGAGCAGATGAACAAACGAACAAAATACAACGAATCTTGCATGATTACCATTGCCCACCTATATATTTAATATTTCTTATTTTTCTTTTACTTTGTGATATGAACCTAAGGGTCTGAAATAAAGAATGAATGAATGAATGAATATTCATGAAACTACACGATATTATGGTACATTAGAGTCTTACAATAGTTAACATTATTCCTGTAAGTAACAGATATTGCCGATGCTTGTAGGCCACCTAGTTACATCTCTCATTCAGATATTGATATTGACCTACATGGATAGAGATTGTGTGTATACTGTCTCGTTTTTAATGCATCTCTCTCTCACACACTGTTCTGTTTAAGTATGTGTGCCATCATATATTAATTCTCATGATGTATTTTAAGTACTAATGTAAAAATGTTTATGATTATATTATTTCCATAGATGCATCGATGAGCGTCAGTGATGCAGTGGATAACTGTGAGGATGATCACATCCGGTTAGGAACCTGGGTGTGCTCTTTGATAGCAAATTTTCATTTGAAAGTCACGTGAATAGTATCTGTAAAACCGCATTTTTCATCTTAAAAATATATCTAAATTACCTCATACGATCTCATTGAAAAATGTGGAACAATTAGTTAATGCGTTCATGACATCAAGGCTAGATTATTGTAATGCTATATTGGGTGGTTGCCCTGCACGCTTAATAAACAAATTACAGCTGGTCCAAAACGCAGCAGCTAGAGTTCTTACCAGAACCAGGAAGTATGACCATATTAGCCCGGTTCTGTCAACACTGCATTGGCTCACTATTAAACATCTTATACATTTTAAAATATTGCTGATTACTTACAAAGCACTAAATGGTTTAGCTCCGTAATACTTCATGGTGCGTTGCATTTGTCCTCAGATACCTAGTTCCCAGTAGAAACTTTTAACTGGGACACCCCCTCAAGTCAGAGTTGCGACTGGGAAACTGGGGGGAAGCTCAGCGGATCAACCGTATGGAAACAGTAGTAATATTTTGTATATTAGCGCTTTGTTTGTCTGTGTCTCAATAAACTCAGATGTGATATGGTACTATCCAACCTCTATTTGTGGACATCATACTTAGGAAACTTTATTAACTCTCCTGAACAAGCATGGTTACATGCACCCACATGCTCAGCATTCTCTCTCCTCCTACAGCTTCCCTCTTCTTACTTCACACTAATCACTAAATAAAGAAACTTGAGGGCCATCTAGTGGTGCATTAATGTAAGAAAATACTTCTGAAAGAGCTTCTTTCATGTATCATCAATTTCAGCAATTCTCAGACGGACAAATCATGGCCAAAACCGTAGAGTGTGAACCCAGCTTTAGATGAAGATCAAACCATATTATATAATATGGTTTGGTATAATAACATATTATATATAGTAACCAAATGCAGCAGAAATCCAGATATTTTCAAAGGGTTCAAACTAATGCTTGCCGCTCTACATTTATATTTTTTTTAATATATATTTTTAAAGCATTTTATTTTAAATTACCAGAACAACCACTTAAGCTTACTAACCCAAATGAAAATTCTGTCATAATTTACGCTCTTTCATGTCATTCCAAAATGCATGACTTTCTTTATTTCTGTGGAACATCATCGTCAAGTCAAGTCGTCACTTTTATTTATATAGCCCTTTTTACAATATTGTTTCAAAGCAGCTTTACAGTAATAACAGGAAATTAATGCAACAAAGTTTGTTTTGACTGTACAGCAGATCTAGAAGAAAATAGTGTCATAGTCCAGCTTAAATGGATAGTTCACCTAAAAATGAAAATTAGCCCATGATTTACTCACCCTGAAGCCCTCCTAGGTCAAGTCAAGTCAAGTCATCTTCATTTACAGTATATAGCGCTTTTAACAATGTAAATTGTTCCAAAGCGGCTTACAGTGATAATAGGAAATTAAAGTAACAGATTGTTTTGGCTTTATGGCAGCTCTAAAATAAAGTTATTAATAATAGAATAAAGGTGAATATGACATTCTTCTTTGAAACGAATACAATCAGAGTTATATTAAAAAATGCCCTGTCTCCTCCAACCTTTATAATGATAGTAAATAACTGGAGAAAATGTGAAGCCCAAAAAAGTGCATCCATCCATAAAAGTAATCCATATGGCTCCAGTGGGTTAATAACGGCCTTCTGAAGTGATTGTGAAGTCATGCGTTTGTGTAAGGAACATACAGAAATGTAATATATGTACACATATGAAATATACATATATTAAATATATCCACATAGACAGTGAAAACGTCTCAGGTTACGACTGTAACCTATGTTCCCTGAGAACAGGGAACGAGACAATACGTCATCGACGTTATGGGGAACGCCTCAGGCCTGACAGGTGTCTGAAATCAAGTATCAACTCACAGCAATCATGTTTACTGGCGACAGCCCGTGCATCATCAGCTCGAATGATGAGCGCGCAACCTGGATGTATAAAAAGGGTGCCTTGAAACCGTGACAACATCCTATCGTCTGAAGGGACTGTTGCAGGCAGGCCCCGAGGTATGGCAAGGAGACGTATTGTCTCGTTCCCTGTTCTCAGGGAACATAGGTTACAGTCCTAACCTGAGACGTTCCCTTTCGAAGGGAACTCAACAATACGTCATCGACGTTATGGGGAATGAAATACCCACGCCGCCATACTGAGGGGAGTCCATGCCCAATGGCAGTGACAACTGTCAGAACCAGTAATACAAATGACACTAAAACCACTCACCCTAGGTCACGTTGGGATGTCAGTGACAGCACTCCGCATAGATAAAACTGCCAGAACATAGTTCATGGGAGGTATATCTGGGCCAGCTCAAAGGCTTAGGACCACAACTTCCTAATAGAAGGGGTCCATTCTAGGGAGTGTGGCTAGGGGACTCAAGGGACTCCCAGCCAGTCACTATTCAGGAGAGCATGCCTCCTGACATGCCACCAGGCTGGCCTGGTGATCTATACTAAGACGCACAGTCTGGCCATTGCCTGTCTGTCCGAGACAGAGCCTCTGGAAACTGCCCTGGAAAAGGCATCCAAAACTGAAGGCCTGCAACGCTGGCAGAAACCATTCAGTTCCGGATCACAGAGACGGGACCACCTGGAGAGTGTAACTCAACCTCAAGCAATGACGGAAGTCGTCCACTCAATCCATGGGTCTACCCAGTGCTCGTTCTGAACACTGAGGAAGTAAGAGAGGGATCAAAACCAGGAAGGTCTGCTGAGACCAAAGACCTGATTACCCCCTATGTGGGGAGCTCCAGTACATGAGAGCTCATATCAGGAAGGCCGGTGAGGCCTGAAACCTGACGACCACAGCATGTGGAAACTCATACTCAGGAAGGCCTATGAGGCCTGTAACCTGGCGACCACAATATGTGGGAGCTCATATCAGGAAGGCCGGAAAAACCTGTAACCTGATACCCAGAATATGGGAGCTCATAACCAGGAAGGCCTGATAAGGCCTGTAACCTGACAACCACACCACGTGGGGCTACATTAGAAAGTACATGAAACAAAAGTGCATGTACTTAGCCATTCTGAGTCCAGAAAAGGCCTGGTTTAGAATGTGGAAGTTAGCTAGAAAGGCGTCTGTCGTAGCATACTTTGACGACAAGACGCATCTAGAGTGGGACCCGAGGTGAAAGACTTGGGTCTGGGCCACATAGAAAGGGACCGAAGCGTACAGCGCATGACCCTTACCATAAAAATGGATTTTAGAAAGTACACAAGATGTTCCATCATGTGACTTACCATAAATATGGTTTTGACATGACCAGGAAGGCCAGATGAGGCCTGTAACCTGACATGTGAAAGCTCACAACCACACCCTAGCGACCACAGTGAGTGGGAGTTCACATTCGGGATGGCCTGGTGAGGCCTGAAACCTGACATGTGACAACTCATAACCAGGAATGCCGAGGAGGCCTGAAGCCTGGTGACCACTGAATGTGGGAGCTTCAAAACCAGGAAGGCCGGCGAGGTCTGTAACCTGACGACCACAGTAGGAGGGAGCTCATATCAGGAAAGCCTGACAAGGCCTGTAACCTGACAACCACACCATGTGGGGGCTACTTTCAGAAAGGCCATAAATATGGATTTTAGAAAGTACATGAAACAAAAGTGCGTGTACTTAGTCATTCCGAATCCAGAAAGGCCTGGATCAGAAAAGGTGTCTGTCGTAGCAAATTTTGACGACAGGACACATCTAGAGTGGGACCTGAGGTGAAAGACCGGGGTCTGGGTTACATAGGAAGGGACCGAAGCATACAGCGCATGACCCTTACCATGAAAATGGATTTTAGAAAGTACACAAGACGTTCCGTCGTGTGACTTACCATAAGTATGGTTTTAACATGATCAGGAAGGCCAGATGAGGCCTACAACCTGGCATGTGAAAGCTCACAACCACACCCTAGCGACCACAGTGAGTGGGAGTTCACATTCAGGAAGGCCTGGTGAGGCCTGAAAACCTGACATGTGACAACTCATAACCAGGAAGGCCGAGGAGGCCTGAAGCCTGGTGACCACTGAATGTGGGAGCTCATAACCAGGAAGGCCGGTGAGGCCTGTAAACCTGATGACCACAGAAGGTGGGAGCTCATATCAGGAAGGCTGGTAAGGCCTGTAACCTGATACCCAGTATATGGGAGCTCATATCAGGAAGGCCGGTGAGGCCTGTAACCTGGCGACCACAGCATGTGGGAGCTCATAACTAGGAAGGCCTGGCGAGGCCTGTAACTTGGCGACCACCATGTGTGGGAGCTCATATTCAGGAAGGCCTAGTAAAGCCTATAACCTGATACCCAGTATTTGGGAGCTCATAACCAGGAAGGCCGGTGAGGCCTGTAACCTGGCGACCACAGTATGTGGGAGCTCATATCAGGAAGGCCGGGTGAGGCCTGTAACCTGGCGACCATAGTATGTGGGAGCTTATATCAGGAAGGCTGGTAAAGCCTGTAACCTGATACCCAGTATATGGGAGCTCATATCAGGAAGGCCAGTGAGGCCTGTAACCTGGCGACCACAGCATGTGGGAGCTCATAACCAGGAAGGCCTGGCGAGGCCTGTAACCTGGCGACCACAGCATGTGGGAGCTCATAACCAGGAAGGCCGGGTGAGGCCTGTAACCTGGCGAGCACAGAAGGTGAGAGCTCATATCAGGAAGGGCTGGCGAGGCCTGTAACCTAGCGAGCATATAAGGTGGGAGCTCATATCAGGAAGGCCGGTGAGGCCTGAAACCTGACAACCACAGCATGTGGAAGCTCATACTCAGGAAGGCCAGGTGAGGCCTGTAACCTGGCGACCACAGTATGTGGGAGCTCATATCAGGAAGGCCGGTGAGGCCTGTAACCTGGCGACCACAGTATGTGGGAGCTCATAACCAGGAAGGCCTGGCGAGGCCTGTAACCTGGCGACCACCGTGTGTGGGAGCTCATATTCAGGAAGGCCTAGTAAGGCCTGTAACCTGAAACCCAGTCTGTGGGAGCTCATAACCAGGAAGGCCGGTGAGGCCTGTAACCTGGCGACCACAGTATGTGGGAGCTCATATCAGGAAGGCCGGGTGGGGCCTGTAACCTGATAACCACAGTATGTGGGAGCTCACATTCAGGAAGGCTGGATAAGGCCTGTGACCTGACATATGGAAGCTCATAGCCTGGAAGTCCTGGTGAGGCCTGTAACCTGGCGACCACAACATGTGGGAGCTCAGCTCACCTTACAATACATTACCTTTTGCTTGCCAAACATGTCCCCGGCTCTGTACAGGAGACGAGTTCTGAAAAAGAAGAGAAAAATGTTATTTGCGCAGAAAAAACATTTTCACTCAACATAAAACCTGCAGCGTGCGGAATGAAGCACACCAGGACTCAGGAACTCAGAAACCTGAGTTCTACTGTTTCACAAGCCAAGGGAAGGCGCTCCTATCAACCAAGCTGAAGCGGGCCATCAGAGAATTCTTGAACTCATCATGGGCCCCGCCCCAGGCCTGATGTAGGAGGAGCCTGGGAGCGATGGTGGTTAGGAGACAAGATCCAGGGAGGTGATGTCTAACGTTCAGTGAGAGAACAGTTCCTCTGGATCACCTCCCTAAGATCATGCCTCCAGCGGGAGTTACGCCTCCTGCGCACCCTGCTCCCCCTGCTAGGAGGAGGGGGTGCACGGGAAGCGACACTGGCCTTCTGAGTCTGTCTGTGATCCTCAGACCACGACGGACCAAGCCCTCCCGCCTGCCTGGGCTGGGCCGAGGACCTCCACGGTATGCAGCTCTATGAGGAGGACCTCCGCGGTATGCAGAGCGCACCCTCGCCTCCCTGAACTTTTCGACTACCGTCTCGACGGAAGGTCCGAAAAGTACGGTAGGCGAAACCGGCGAATCGAGGAGAAAGGTTTTTTCTTTCTCCCTGATGTCAGCCTGGTTGAGCCACAGATGCCTCTCCGTCGGCGGACTGTTTGGTGGCCCGGAGAGCCAAATCCGTGGTGCGGCGCAGCTCTGTGACCGCGTCAGGGGACAGGCTGGCCCCCTGATCGAGGTCCCGCAGCAGGTCAGCCTGGTACATCTGAAGGACCGCGAGGGTGTGCAGAACCGCACCTGCCTGACCTGCTGCCATGTACGCTCTGCCATTCAAGCGTGATGTCGTCTTAAGTGGCTTGGATGGCAGGGTCGGAGCTCCCAGTGACGATGACCGACCAGAGGCGAGATAGTTAGCCAATGTCTCGTCCACTGGTGGCATCGACACATACCCGTGCTCCGCGGCCCCCTCCACAGCCACGAAACAAGCCCGCTGGTGCAGATGAAGGCGCGCGGAGAACAGGTTCTTCCATGCCTTCTCGATCTCAGAGTGGAGATCGGGAAGGAATGGAAGGCTCGTCCGAGCCGGTGGCTTACGGGTGGGGAGGAACCGATCGTCCAAAATACCACGAGCAGGTTCCTCCCGGACGCGCCTCCACTGCAGCTGCAATCTGTCGGTGGCGCGCCCCATAACATCCACCAGCTCAGCGTACACTGGGCAGGAGGGCTGAGATGGTTCAGTCCTAACCAGACTGATATCATCGGCAGCCGACTCCTGCCCGGCCCGAAGAGAACCAGTTACAGATCCATCAGAAAGAGAAAGAACCTCTTCTACATCGACCTCATCCTCGTCAGCTGGCAGATCATCCGCGAGATTAACGCCGCTCTCCAGCTGATCTGCCAGCTCCATCTGAGAGCCCCACGAGCTCAAGCGCCGCTGAGCCTCAGCCCGAGCGGGACCGAAACCGCGGGGTTCAGATGCCGCGCCCACTTCCCTCGAGAAGTGGGACAGACGAGAACGGAGAGTTTTCAGAGAAAAACGCTCACAGTTTGCGCAGGAAGCTCCCTCGAGAACTTCCCTCGCGTGCTCTTCTCCCAGGCAGAAAACGCACAGATCGTGTGAATCCTCCGGTGTCAAATATCTGGGACACGGGTCGGCACACTTTAGTGAACCGGTACACCAAATCGGACTGAATCGTGCAAAACAGTTTGCGTCTTGCGTCAGCGCATCCACAACTACTCACTTTCAGACACATCTGACTTGAAATAAACCAATATCCTGGAGTATATGTTACTCCAGTAACTCCAACAGTTCACTGAACTGAGACATGTGCTGAGAGAAGTGATGAGCACAAGCAGCTGATACTGAGCATACACATACTACCGAACGCATGGGTACAGCCGTTCTCAATCACCAGTACAGAACCGAGAACTGTTTCTTTCGGACACGTTCGACATACTGAGAACTAGGGATGTCCCGATCCGATCACGCGATCGGAAATCGGGCCCGATCACGTGGTTTCAGACTCGATCGGAATCGGACGTTACCTCCCGATCAGGACTCGGATATATGTAAATTAGGGGTGTAACGGTACATGTATTCGTAATTATTGAACCGTTTCGGTACGAGGCTTCCGGTTCGGTACGCATACAAACCGAACGATTCCTAGGACCATTTTTCCTGCAGACAAAATCCGCGCTGGCGCGACCACCACAACGTTGCGCAACATCAAATGGCAAACGTAATGAAAGCGGAACGAAACTGCGCTACTCATTATATTGTGCTTCACGGACCGTTTATCAGTTCGGACCAGCAACATCTGTGCAGCGCGAGATCAAGCGACACTGTGCTAAGAGATCCAGTGAAGAAAACATTTGAGTTCGCCACTGAAGTAATAACATCGCTGCGAGATCTAGTGAGAAACATTCAAATTTCTCCGTTATTAACCGTAGATCTCTATTAGATCAAACAGCGCTGACGTGGGAACCAGGAGAAACATTGTGCCGTGAATGAACATGGATTTAATGTTGCACTTCAAAACTCAAATATTATATAAATATATATTTAAATGTTATTTTTAATGTGATTACCAAAACATTATTTGTTCATCCTTCAAAGATTACCCCCATTTATAAACCTGAAAGTTTCAAGATGTAGGAAAACTCAAACTTATTTAAAAATAGTTTTTCTTTTAATGAATAGGAAATTTCTCTGGCATTTCTTTCTTTTTGCTGTATCGTATCGAACCAAACCGCAAATTTTGTGAACTGTTACACCCCTAATGTATATATATAGTCTCATAATTTTTTTATACACTTTTAAAACATTTTTATTTTTTGTTTACATGCCTGCCGGGTATTTTAAGTTGAGGTGCTATTTGTTTTTATATTAGACTTTTTCTATATTTACTTCTGCACTAAAGTCCAAAAGTGAAGATTTTATGTTATTTATTACTTGATTGTTCAAGCTACCTCACAGAAGTGCTCTGTTTGTTAACAGAGTTGTTAAATGTTAAAATAAGGTGAATTAAATAAAAAATAAGGAACATCCTGGATCTGTTTTTTCTCTCTTCTTTATTCTTTTTTTGAGTATTATATAAGTATCGGATCGGGACTCGGTATCGGTAGATACTCAAAATCAAATGACTCGGACTCGGACTCGAGGGCAAAAAAACCTGATCGGGACATCCCTACTGAGAACCGATGAGCTGAGCATGCGTGCAATTTTTTCAATGCATGTTTCTTAAGTATTTAGTTGAACACCAATAAGTGTAACAAAATAAAACATGTTGGAAACATCTATATCACATAATTACTGTCTTTTTACTGTATTATTTTAAAGGGATAGTTCACTTGGAAATACATTTTTGGTATGTTTTAGCTTACCTCAAGGGCATCCAAGATGTAGGTGTCTTAGTTTCCGCAGTAGTTTCAATTTTGATATTTTTAGGTCAAACCGTTCTTGTCTGTCAATCATATAATGCAGGTCTATGGTCACCACCTCAAAGAGCATGCACAGAGAAGTCCAAATTAAACATGATTTAATGACTCGTAAATGTAAGTACACATTGATGGCCTAAGACACGAAATGAGCGGTTTGTGTGAGAAAACGAACAGTAATTATATCTTTTTTTCCTCTTGTAACCACAGCCACGTCCAAGTGATCTGAGGGCGCGGGCGCTTCGGTCTGCGCAAGCGCCGGAAGTGATCTCTCGCGCGTGTACGTCACTCATTGTTTACACAGAGATTTCGGAAGTGTTACCTTTCACTATGAAGATCTAAACATTTTTAGATCGCAATGGAAGACGTTAAATCGCAATGGAAGACGATTTCGATATATCAACTAGGGGTGTGAGTAGTATTAACATAAACCATGTGTCAAAAAAGGTGTTTTATGACTTTGATTTATGGTTCTGAGGTTCCCCTGTCTCTGATTTATGATGGGTCGCTGACAGGCTCCGGTATGTCTAGGCTGCGCGACGCCATGTGACATCATCCGTGCCGATGTCCGGGTACTTTTAAAAGACAAACAAACAGATCAAACAGATGTTAAATTTTTGACTGGTTTTTACGACTGGGTTAATGAACTCACACCTCGTAACTTGCCATTGTAGTTTTTATGGTATGAGGTGTGCCTTTTTCACAACTACGTCACTACCTACGTCTTTTGTTGCAGTTTTAAATAAGGTTAGGGGTTACACTGTTGAACACAGAAGACATTCTACGACTTTCCTGATACAATGGCTACTCCGAGAACTCCTAAAACCCCTAGAAAGGTTATGTGTATTTCGCCGACAAGAGGACCTGTTGAAATGAGAGAAGATCTAACTTTTGCTCCAAGGAAAAAGCTAAATGTTAGCTTGACAAGATTTCTTCATGAAGACAGTGCTCTTGTGAAACAGGATTTCTCAATGTCTGGTGGTCGTGTGGTGAGGTATGTGTTTGACAAGGTGATGCGTACTGTGAAACTCTACACAACAGATGTTGAAGACGATTATACATCACAGACCCCATGTGTGATTTTCCACAAGAAGGACTGGTTTCTGTTTTTCAACTACGTTTGGAGAGATTTGAACGACTGTGGTGATGATCCGTTGTACGTAGCCGAGTGGGATGGCTCAATTCCTGACACAAGATTTCGTGTGGTCGGGGACCATAGTAAAAAGTTACCAGACGATTGTGTTTATATTTTCTGCTGCAACGACAAGACAAAGCTCTGCGAACGTGCATGGCCTGTTCGTGAATCTGAGCATCACTTGTGCTACGACATGAAATTTTTGTTTCAGTGGAAAGATGTTCGTGCGCTTGACAACGTATTTACATGCATTGACAAGATGTTTAGATGGTGCGACATGTATGACCGTTACAGTTCTGTAAAGATTAAATTGTTTCACCCTGAGCAGGGCGTTACCAACGCTGGAGACCGCCTCTTAACCCCACCCACGTATTACAGCCATTAAAAACGCCTGCAGATCGGTACAATTGCTACATTCATTCACCATGTCTCAAGAATCTACAACAGTCTACTGCTACACCAACAACCCTGAGGCTCCCCCAGCGATGCCTGATGACAATGCTACGCCGCTGGAGCCCCACCCACAAACTTGCGACAACAGTTGGTTGGATAAATTTTGCATGGATCTTGGATATCACAACATGACCTTCCTTACAACACCATACGGCAACACTGGTGCAATAGCTGGAGCTGCGGCCCTTGCTGGAATCGACAACACAGACAGTTGTATCCGCTCGGACGGATTCAAAATCATAAAAGCGACTGTTGTGGTCCTTCTGGAACACGTCATCAACAAAAAGCTGAAAGAAATCTGTTTGGGTTGTGAAGTGGATCACCCCAGTCAGATTAGACATTCCTGCCTGTTTGAACCGGGTCCCTATTTCTTTGACGCCTACTTTGAGGAACTGACACGTAATCTGGTGAAACCGGACCTTAAGCACATCGTTGCTCAAGCATTGAGCCGTTGTGGTTTAAGGGTTCACCCCCAGAGGATTCAAGGTTCAGTGGAGGCTATTTTACATGAACTGCGTGACGAAGTTTTCATTGTGGAAAAGCTTCGTGAAGTCAGAGAGAAAGTTGTGGACGTCAGCAGCGAACAAATTGTCTATGACGCTGTGGACAGCTGGAAAGGTATTGTCCAAGTTGAGTGACTGTAACACCGACATGGGGAATACGTGTTTTGCAACAGGTCTGGCAAAGTGTCTACTTAAACAACGTATTAGATGTGAGATGACCGGCTTGTTGTATAAGATTATTAATGAATGTGCCAATGTATCTGTTACTGTAAACAGATGTGCTGTAGATACCAATCGTTTTACAAACCTCATGAAACAAATGTCTGTTGTAAGAACTGTGTCAAATGAATGGACAGATTTGATGCGTTTATGCGTTAATGCTGGTGAACCAATTTGTGTGACTATCAGAAAGATTTTAGACCTGATGACTGAATGCGGCAGCTGTATTAGAATAGCTGATATATTGTGCTTGTGTACATATGTGACTGATCTATGTGTAGACATATTGACAAGAAACAATCATGCTGATGTTTGTGAAATTATTGAAACCCTGGTTGATTACATTCTTGAAAAAAACATAGTGATGTGTATAAATTTTTTACACTACATTGATGCTGTATGATACCTTTGTTTCCTTTTACTGTTTAAGAAATAAAAACCCAAATTACTTAAACCATCTGTGTTATTCTTTTTGTGGAGCGTGAAGTGGAAACATGTCAGAAGAAATGAAAAAGACTTATTACACACCTTCTAACCCTGGTTCTTTAGGGGGGAAAAAACGCTTAAAAGAAGCTGTTTTAAAAGAAACGGGTGTTCGTTTAACCGATAAAGAGGTTTCAGACTGGCTCGCTGGCGAGGATGCATATACACTACACAGAACGGCCCCACTAAAATACAAAAGGAATCGGGTTTTTGTCTACGGTATCGACATGGAGTTCCAGGCCGATCTAGTCGATATGTCTGCATATGCATGTCTGTAAATGACAACAACCATTTTTTGCTGACATGCATCGATCTCTTTAGTAAATATGCATGGACAAGGGCTTTAAAAAACAAGAGTGGTGTAGAGGTCTCTAAAGCTTTTGAATCCATACTGAAAGAGGGACGCGTACCACAGAAATTACAGACAGATAAAGGAAAGGAGTTTTTTAACAAACATTTTCAAAATGTAACAAAAAAAGTACAATATAGCCCATTTCGCAACAGCCACAGAATTAAAGGCATGTGTTGTCGAGCGGTTTAATAGAACCTTAAAAGGTAGAATGTGGAGATATTTAACTGCTACAAACTCCAAACGTTACATCGACATACTTCAAGACATTACACAAGGATATAATGCGAGCCATCACAGAAGCATCAAGATGAGGCCGATTGATGTGGGGAAAGAAAACGAGTCTGTGGTGCTGCATAACCTATATGGTGATACCAGACCTCATAGTGTTAACCCCGTATTTAAATACAAGATTGGTGACGTGGTTCGAATTTCTAAAGTCAGAGGACCGTTTGCAAAAGGGTATGAGGAAAACTACACACAAGAGTATTTTACTATATCAGCGTGTATCCCACGAGAACCCCCTGTTTACAGATTGAGTGATTACGACGGGGATGTTATCGACGGCGTTTTTTATGCGGAAGAATTGCAAAAAATATTTGTCAGTAAAAACAAGACATTTAAAGTTGAAAAAATTTTAGATAAGAAGACGAAGGGTCGCAAAACATTAGTGCTGGTGCAGTGGCTCGGATGGCCAGCGAAGTTTGCGTCATGGATCGACCAGAAAGAATTAGTTGATGTACAGAAGCCATAAATACAAACCACACAGGGTGGATTTTATGTCACACTACCCTGCAACGCTTCGCAGTCTGTATACCCTAATAATAAAATCTCTAATTATAGAACAAGACTGGCTACCACTATAAATATAAAAGGAGAATGGGAGGTGGGGCTTGTTCAAATTGAATATCCTAGAAGCTGGTACACCTTTAACAGCAACGACGCCGTTTTCGAGATAAACATTGGACCCACCACGACCGATGGTGAAAAGTATACTAACAGCTTACGCCATGGTGTAGATGTGAAGAAGACCAGCTTATCGAAACTACGCATACCAATAAAAACAGGGTATTACGACAATGTCCCATCCCTAGTTAGTGTAATAAATGATTTAGTAGCGCCTCAGGGGGAATTCGGTTATGACCGCGTAAAAAACAAAGTATTTCTGAAAGCAAAACCTAACATTTCAATGACCTTCCATGGAAAACTAGCCATTATTTTAGGATTGAAACCAGGCGTCCCTATAGGAGATTATATTCTGCAAAAAACAAACCCTGAAAAAACTAATTATGAAAAGGATATTATAACATATTCAATGCATCAGTCGGACATACACGGTGGTTTCTATACTCTTTATATCTACACGGACATTATCCGTTACCAGTCCGTGGGTGATGCTTTTGTACCGCTCCTGGAGTGTGTACAAATAACAGGGGACAACAATAGCACAGTCAGTGTTCGATACGACAAACCTCACTACGCGTCTATCAACAAATCAGTCATCGCAGATATCGTTATAGAAGTGAAGGACGATCAGAACCAGCACGTCCCATTTTCTTACGGGAAAGTGTGCATCAAACTTCACTTCAGGCCTGTAAAACACTTTGTTTAAAATGGCATATTTCAACAATCACAATGTTGACCCTATGCGTTACGTTGCCTATTACCAGAATCAGGCAGGCAGCGGGCTCCCCGGGTATGCAGGAGGTGGAGTCATGTATGGGGCCGGTTTGGGGGGGATTTTTCGGGGGCTCTTTAGAATGGCTATACCCCTACTAAAACGAGGATTTAGCATAGCCAAGCCGCATCTTAAATCAGCTGCAAAAAACATACTAAGTGACGTTGTTAGTAATACGTTATCAAGATCTTTTAACAACAACTATGATGCTCAAGACGGATCCGGACTAATGGTAATGGCTCGCAAAAGAGCATCTAGGCCGCCAGGGGTGCGGAGGAGTGGCCAGAAGCAGAAGAAAACAAAACAACCTCCCAAGAAAACATCAGTTGTAAAACGCAAGCGCAAGGAGACAGCTAAGCGTACTGCTTCAAAAAGATCAAGGAGCTCTGTTAAAACAATATTTTAAATCATGGCGTTACTACACAACATGTCAGAAGAGTGTTTAAAGACTGAACTGGATCTGTTTACTGTACCACTAACTCAAACAGCAATTGAAAAAAACACTTATATAGAAGTTCCCCCACTATCAGCGATATTCGACACATCTCCGCTGGAATTTTTTATTGCGGGGAATGGGGAGGATTACATAGATCTAAACAACACATTACTTTTTTTGCGCCTCAAAATCACCAATGCTGATGGGACGGATATTGCAGACGGAGATCCCGTAGGTCTTGTGAACTATCCTGGATCTACGATTTTTTCACAAGTGGATGTGTCGCTTGGAGATCGGCTTATATCACAGAGTTCTAGCACATACCCATACCGCTGTATGATAGAATGTCTTACCAATTATGGTAAAGACGCCCTTGAAACGCTTTTCTCAGCAGGGCTCTTTTACCTGGACACTGCGGGCCATATGGATGTGGCTGACCCGGCTGGGGGAAATCGCGGGCTGACAAAGAGAGCAGCCTTCACCAACGCTAGTAATGTGGTCGAACTACTCGCACCTGTTCACAGTGACATCTTCTTTCAGGAAAAACTATTACTTAATGGATTAGATCTTAAAATTAGAATGACTAGAGGTAAGGATGAATTCTGCCTGATGAGGAGCAACGCTACAGCCTATAAACTAAACATCCTGTCTGCGTCGCTATTTGTGAAAAAAGTGTCTGTGTCGCCAGCTGTGAGACTGGGGCATGCACAAGCTCTACTCTCAACCACAGCCAAATACCCCATCGACAGAGTGTGTCTGAAAAACTTCTCAATACCTGCAGGCTCACGTGTCTGCAATCAAGAAAACTTGTTCTTAGGAACTCTGCCAAAATCTCTGGTTCTAGCTATGGTTGATAATGATGCATTTGTGGGTGCCTATAATAAAAACCCATTTGCGTTTAAAAACTATGATTTAGAATTTCTGGCCATTTATCTGGATGGGCAACAGTACCCAGCGAAGCCCCTGCAACCTGAATATGAAAATGGTTCTGCAGTGCGGGAGTTTTACCAGCTAGCGCTGGCTTCTGGAAGGCATCTTAAAAACCAACCTCTATGTATCGATAGAGAGGATTTTCTGCACGGCTATACACTCTATGCGTTCAATTTCACACCGGATCAGGAGTGTAGCCAGCACGTATCGCTTATCAAAAGTGGCAATATTAGACTAGAAGCCCGTTTTAGACAGCTGCTACCACGTACGATTAACTTAATTGTTTATGCATTGTTTGATAGTTTGATTGAAGTGTCAAATCGTCGACAGGTCCTGGTTGATTACTACTAATACATTCAAATGAACACTATACAGCTTACGGCTGTCATGGATAAGGTTTCATGCGATACTTATTTTCTCTGAGTTCTACCATGTGACTACCTACCAAAAACCCCTTTAAGAAAACTACCAGCAATGGTAGGATCAATACACATCCTTCAGGACTCCCAGGGGAACACTGGTTGGCTATCTACATAAATGAGGATGGTGTAGGATGTTTTTTCGACAGCTTCGGTAATAAACCAGATTATCATGGTTTTCCGCCGATTATCAAAAACTTTTTAAAGCTCAACTCTAGTCAAGTACTACATTCAACTGTGCAAGTCCAAGATTTTTCATCAGATACATGTGGACAACATTGTGTGTTCTTTCTCTACCACATGGCAAAGGGATTTGATTATGATTATGTGATGAAATTGTATACCAACGATTTTATTAAAAATGACAAAAAGGTGTCAGCATTTGTGAGAAAACTAAAACAAGCACCATGTAGTGAAAATGTTTTCAAATGTGTTCAGTGTGTACAAATGGGTGAAATGTTCATGTCTCATGCTTAATATTTTAATAAAAACAACTAAAGAATGGAATTTTGTTTCTTTATCCCCACTTTTATTACACATACATCACATCATAAGTTCTCAAAAAAAAAAAAGAGAGAAATTCAGAACACAATACATACAAACTGTTAGTTTAAAAACTTAACCACCGACTCGGGTCTTTCTGTTTCTTACTCCTCTTAGATGATCCTGTTATAGACGTGGTCGATTTGGTTTTGAAAGAGTTAATTGCATGTCTGACATTGTGGTTTGGTACCACAGAGTATGGCAAATTTAAACTAGCAAAAGCCTCCAGAAATTCACGCCACCCGCCAGGTCTCCGCTCGTCAACAATCTTTTGTGGAGCCGTGACGCTTTTAACTAAGTCAAGCATGTGTGAACCAGGGATTGTTCTGCCTTTAAACACAAACTCTCCCGACTCAGTCCATGAAGTAACATCTTTAGTTTTAGACATTTTATCTAAAATGTAACGAACATTTTTCACACTCCTCTGTGGAATATTTTTTAAAATCTCATCTGCAAAATCACCTAAATCGTCATGGGCACGCGCATGGCCTGGTGCGGGTGGGTCTTCTTTTTCAACATTACTAGGCTGTGGTAGCCTTAATGTTAATGTACCGGATTCTCTATCCCCTTGTCTAGTGAGTGTTAAAAACCGCTGCAAAACACCTGTGTACATCTTAGCTTTTTCATGGTGATCCAGATCAGACCTGTGCAAAATATTTCTTATAGTCATGTCCAGGTCATTCTCCACAACCTGTTGTATAGACTCACGGGTGTTAGAGGATTTCAGCTTATCCAACTGGTGTTGCGGTACTAAAAACATCTTCTCGGCATACTCCATCACCAAACTTATTTAGATGTAACCAAACTGGTTATAAACGGGATTGCCGCACTTAGCAAAGGTAGTAGAAATCCTCCTTGTTGGTTGATTAATCGTCTTTTACGTCTAACTCCAACCTTTTTATCTGCAACAATTTTGATCTCACTTCTTCTTCTCTTCAGTTTCTGATATTGCTGTGGTGTTAGCGGAATATTACCGTGGACTACGTTAAGAGCTACTTCACACAATGTCACAATGAGTTCGTCTGCAGCCGCCTCTAAAATAACGCGTCTTTGTTTAGGCGTGGCTTTTAATAACAATTTTAAAAGAGGTAGGTTTCTTAAAAGTCTTGCAGACATTTTCAAATCTCTCTGTCAATGTTTTCTTTTCTGAATGTACACAACTGGATGTTGTGACAGAATATCTGTTCTGAGACGGTACTGTTCTGGTGTTTTCGCTTTAAAGTTAATCAATAGATACCCGAAAGGGGTGCTGGTAGCATTTTCATAACACTCCATAAAGTATTTTGTGTTCCTGGGGTACATCTGCCGCGCTAAGACATTAATTTGGGTATTGTCTCTAGGGTTTTTAAACAATACCAAATAATTAGTGTTCAAACTGATAGTCCTACTGGATTTACCTTGAAAAAATAAGTTTTGTACGATATATATATTGCACTCAAGCTTCTATGGTGCACATAGTTGGTAAACAATAGGGGTGGGAATCTTTGGTCACCTCACGATCCGATCCGATTCCGATTCTGGGAGTCACGATCCGATTCCAGAACGATTCTTTATCTACCCCCCCCCCCCCCCCCCCCAACCCCCAACCCCCCCCCCCCATTTATAATTACAAAATAATTTTTTTTTTATTAAAACAGTTGTATGTTAAGAATTTTAAACTAATATAGGCTAACTAATATAACAAATAATAAAGAGGAGCATAGAAAAATATAACAAACAACAAACAAAAAGTGCTTTCAGTAGCCTATAGATTATCTGAACGTTCCATTCAAGAACTGTGAGTGATTTTTCTTCATCTTTACTGTTGTTTTTTACTATGACATCATAGACTGCGGGAGATCTATTAAGCTGCATTCACGCACGCATCTCTTTTGAAATAAAAGAAGTAATGCGGTGTGTCCTGTCCGTTTAATCCCTTAAGACATAACTGGCTGTGTTTACGTTAATTTTGCACAAGTAGGCTACATTAAACCACTACACGGAGTCGCGGAGTCGCACAGCCGCATGCGCGAGCAGTCTCACAAACAAAGCGCGCGTCAGCATTTGAAATTGAAAGCAGCCTTCTGTTAGTGAGGTTCATATTTTAAATATAAAGTCCACTGCATTCCAAACCACATAAATGATGACTTCGTAGAGCATTTGTAAGGAAAATACCGACGGGCGAGACAGCACACTTCAAGTGTAACATCAAAGAAAGCGCGCGTCTCTCACAGCGTATCCTGTGCAATGAAGCCTGTGAATGTCCTTGTAATTAGCTTCAACCTTTCCGAACTTTATGAAAGATTATTTACGGAAGGTTCGAGTGGTGTATGTGTGTGAGGAATTGGAAGCAACCAGAATACGGGTGTTTCTAAAGCAAACTCAACGTCATCGCACATCTGGTTAAAAACTAAGCTCAGAATCGATTCTGGAATTCTCAGAATCGATCCAGAATCGTTGGAGAGAGAATCGCGATGCATCGATGGATCGATTTTTTCTCCCACCCCTAGTAAACAAACGTTCAACTTCTGAATTGCTGCTAGCATCTTTCATAACATCATCCAATATCACAAAATTGGTCTTGTTGGTGGGAAACAAGCGATCATCATTCAGAGTCTGCGGTATACCTTCAATAAATTTAATATCATACAGTTTCAACAATTCATCATACATAGGTTGCCAGCAGTCATAAATGTACACAATGTTTTCAATTTTTTTAGAAATTACACTTTTAGCATTTTCCAACAACTTTTTTACAAAAAATGTTTTTCCTGAGCTAGAAGGACCGCTTAACACACATGAAAAAGGATGTTGTAATCTAAAATCAAAACCATCCGGGTCTACCACACCCCGGTGCCCAAAAACGTTGTCAGTAGCCATATGGTAGCGTAGTTAGGTCGGGTAGCAGTACACGCTTGTTGTATACGACTTTAAATTTTTTCACAACTGACTTGTTGTGCAATGTGAACTGCTTTTTGTTCCTCACTATACTGTCGGTGTACGCGAGAATGTGATTACTGTCACCCCGCCCCCTCACATATTGATCGACAAGCCCAATTAATGTGTCTAACCTAATGGTCTCGGAGTTTACAGCATTCAGTGTGATGCCTTTGGCCTTCATACAGACCTTACCCTTAGCAGTTCTGTACCCGTAACTTTTCGGACCACTTGCCGAAAATTCCACAATATGGTCTCCATCCCCAACTTCATCAGTGAGGTCACCAAGATATGGCCCCAGTGGGGGCTCATATTCACCCTCTTTAGACGTGAACACAACACTATCTGTGTCGCAATAAAGCAGTCTATCACCCAACCTGTCCATAAGATCATAAAGTTCTAACCGCGCGTGGGCCGTTGTAAAAGCCCCGAGAAAGACGTTAATGTCACGAGTCTGGGTCCCTTTCCCATTTGCGTAAGCCCACTGAACGATTGCAACAGTGTCTGACACAAATGAGAAATGCTTGAGGTCATACTCAGTGCCAAAAATGTATCGGGCAAACTGTTCGGGGTCTGTTAGTATTTCGGTTGTCGGTAACTCCTCGCGCATACTGAACCTCCCCCACAAAGAGTTAAGCAGTAGCTTCATGATGGATCTACGTGCAGCATTAAACTCAATCTTGTCCAGATTCAGCTTAATCCCTTCTTTCTCAAAGTAATCTCTAACATACGATTCTTTGTCGGCGTCGGTCACAACGTCTTTTGGAAAACCTGAACTTTCCTGTTTGAACTGTAAAAATGTTTTAACATAACCACAAAACAATGTTTCAGAGCGTTGGGGAAAATGCCAGACCTCATCGATTTTTGTCACTACATAACCCTTCTCAACGGCTTTTAACAGTTCAATGCTAACCCAGCACCCATGAATTGATCTTTCCTCATTAGTATGCACACACGGGTGTGTCTGGTTCTGCTGTTCAGCACACGTGCTGCAAAGCGGGAACATTAACTTACCCCCGGTCCTATAAGGCAGTACGGGGTGAAGCAACTTCCGTGGCGGAAGGACTGTTGCCTTGACGAGTCCGTAATAATCTTCAAGGTTTTGAAAATCCTTGTGTATTATTTCCGGATGCCCAATTGGGTAACATTTTCGAGCCTGACAGTAGGGATATAGTGATGTAAAGTCAACATACCTAATCCGCTCGCCCTCCGCAACTTTGTGATACAGTTTTAATGCGTTAGTTCGGCCGCCGAATAGAGCTTCACGGGGTTTCAATCTTTCAGTGTGTTTGTAAGTGGACATGAAATCCATAACTGCAACATCACTCTGTTTAGCGCGCATCCATGCACATTCCCAAATCACCTCGACCTGAAGACCGTACGCACGCTCCAAAATTTCAATCTTGTCGTCGCATTGTCTTCTCAAAACGCCATAAGGCACTTTTGATAAAGGGTTTAGGTCGTTGGGGTTATAACATCGTTCACAACCATGAAAGAAACACCCGAGAAATTCGAATGCTTTTTTCACAAAGCCATCGTCGTAGAAACCATCCACATAGTATTTCCCAAATGACGCCTCACCGGTGTTTAAAGCATGTTGAATTTCTATGCCCCGTGATTTTCGGATGAATTCGAGCCATTCAATTGAAATGTTCGAATATGTTTTGTTCTGGTTGGTGTACGCATTGTTACGTGTCAGAGCTATTGTGTCTTTTGGGATGTAGTGTGTTTTATATGTGGCCATACATGTTGCTGCCAAAGTGGTGTAATTAAATGGATCAAGGCCTGTACACAAAATGAATTCGTCGCGGTACTTCATGCATGCCTCCCTCAGCAAAACGACATCGTTTTTACCATAAAGCGCGAGTTCTTTTTTAAAATCGAACACTTTGTCAGATATGGTATTGTACCAATCATCAAACGCAGCCCTGTCTTGGTTCGACATTGTTGCATACCCGTAAAATTTCTTGTCAGGGTACGGGCCTATGTAGTTGTCATTTTCAACGCGGTTAAAGTGGTGCGGAAAATACCCCTTCTCTGCATTAGTCAGATTAAATGCAACGGGTGTCTTGGCCAGACGCATGGGTATGAAGGAATATGTATCAATAAAACGTTGCTTGAAAGCTGTGTCATACATTAAGATTAGCCTGCAACCTTGCATTGTGATTTTAGGAGCAATCCCCATCTTAGTAAAGAATTCCAAAATTATGAAATTGTCAAATCCTGCTGCATTGTGCGCAAGCCATGTGTAATTAAGGTAACGTGGTTGTCTGAATTTTTTAACGAGACGATCCACACAATCGGTCCCTTCAGCCACGAATTCCTCGCCATTAAACGTGATAGCACATACAAAATTGGCAACGTGTTTACCATTTTCATAACGGGTCTCAAAATCGTAGAAAATGTAACGATCGTTCGGCATCTCCGGCTTAACTGGTTGGATAAAACACTGATGCATACCATCGGTGACCAAACTCTCACCACAGTGCACACAACGATCTGCAGGGCATTTATGGGGTTTGGGTTTAGTACCGCTGACATGGTAACGTCTATTACATTTACCGCAATATTTAGTCACGTCGCACTGTGCGTATTGCATACCCCGAGGTGGTTTTTTATGCATCTCGAAACAATAGTCAGACTTACAGTAGCGCAGGCAGTCGCCGCAATGTTTTGGCTTTTTGGGGTGTTTATGACATTCCGGGTCATTACAGACATCGCAGATGTACCGACATCTGTGATCTCTCCTACAGGTGAATCCTCGGTGGCAGAACTCACACACGTATGGGGTGCCAATAAATGCACGTAGATTTTTAATCATAAAATAATGATTGTCATGCAGGTACAAAAATACTGTTTTAGGATGCGGATCGTCTGTGTTTGTATACTTCTCCAAAACACCCGTATCAGACCGATAGAAGACAACTATTTTAACGCTCAGCATCTGTTCAAACCGTCTGATGTCATTAAACGCTATCTTGTATTGATCACCATAGCCAGCTGACTTCTGTATTGAAGATGCTACAGACTCAAGCTCTACGTGTGGTTTCTGTGGATTTAGGAAATGTGCCAGACAGATTGCAAAACAAAGATTGTTTGAAATGTTCGTGGGACAGAACAGATTAAGTCTGTTTTTGGTAATCACTTCATTGTGGGCAAGATCACGGATCTTTCGATAAACACCGCCGTGTTTACTTCTCGCTATCGACAGTCTTAAATTCAATCTCTCATCAAACTGTACGTCAGAGTTGCTCTGCATTATTTTTTCAAGGTCGTTTATAAATAGATCTACACTATAACCATTGCTACCCGTCAAAAGTGTACTAACATCTGATGTCAAACTCGATCCCCTCAACGTGATGCTGATTAAACACCCGTCTCCGCCTAACAGTTTGGAAAACTCCACAATTTCAGAAAGTGTGTCATGTAAAAACACTGTGTAGGCTGCTAAATCTGTCGAAGATATCTCTCGCAAATTTATAAGCCTGTGGACTTCCAGACCATTGAACCGTGCTCGTGGCAGTACCGTGTACCCACTAACATCACCACCTACTGTTACAAGTGATTCTATATCTCTATCTGTGAGACCCATATTGGGCGCTTCAGGGTTGAGTGTGCGATGTGTCTGTGTACCTGGGCCCTCGCCTGACTGGTGAAAAGACACAAGATGATCAAATGCAGAATTTGGTTCTGGACGAGGTTCTAACACCTCTCCTGCTTGTTGGGTATTTACAACATGTTCAAAATCATTATTTGGGTCAGGATCCTCATCGGACATTGATCTCACGATGTTTAATAATTCTACCAACGTATCAGTTGAAGACTCAGACCTATTCATATCCTCCACAGTCTGTATTAAATAGAGCAATGTTTCTGTGTTACTGCACTGTTCGAGGGGCACCACGCTACCATCGTTTCGTCTAAACCTAGCTACCGGACCCTGATCAAAACCATCTGGCTCCCGACAACGTTTAGGCATTTTTAAATCAGATCTTTTTTATTTTATTTATTTAAATCACATGTAGCAACACCTTAAAAACTATGGATAATAAACCCTGTGTCCATACAGTAAAAAAGATAGAATGAAAAACTGTGACAAATGTAAAAAAAAAAAAAAAAACATAGTATGCAAAATATATATATATAAAATGTTGTCAACTCACCCAAGTTTCTTTTTAAGCATGAGCACCAGTTGCTTTAACAATTCTGTAGTCAGGCCTTGTTCTCTGGCTAACTTTTTGAACAGTACCACTATGCAACCGTTGCGCTGCTATGCATTGTTTAAGCCAAATTCCCTGTTGTTGTTGTGTTGACTCATAAGCATCTAAACGTCTCTCAATGGCATTAAGGCGTTTGTCAAAACGTACCTCGGAGGCATTCAATGCGGTCTTGACAGAGTCCTGTATCAGTCCGGCTATGTGCTGATTGTCTATAACGGGTTGTGATTCCTGTTTGTAAGCCTCCTGATTTGAAGGCAGCTGTTCAGGGTCGGATTCTTCCACGACCACGACCCGTTCGCTGGTTGGAACAGACTGCGGTGTTTCTTTAGGGTCGTTTGTAAATACGCAGCCGTCCCACGATTGTATCAGACCCTCACTCCAGCTCTGAACATCATTTATATCGGGAACTACGACCACCTCTGTTAAGAAGTAGAAAAGGGTGCAAACAAAAAAAGTTAGTACAAATGTGTGTTAATATTATAATGATAACAGTAATATTAATATTAACTATGTTTTCTAAGACTAAAAATAAAATAAAAATCAGTCTGGTACTAATGTAACATTAAAAAACAATACGTAGTGTCAAATTCTCTCTCTCTCTCTCTCTCTCTCTCTCTCTCTCTCTCTCTCTCTCTCTCTCTCTCTCTCTCTCTCTATATATATATATATATATATATACGTATATATAAACAAACAATCAAACAAGACCATGCTAATATGGAATGGCGCAGCAGCCTAAAATCATCATGTCTACACTTTTTTTTTTTTTACACACAGTTCTCCAATGGTGTCACCTAAAATTATAAATAATCACCTACTCTAAGAGATATGCAGGTTTTATGTTTTTTTTTCCAACAATTAATGCTAATGTATGATAACAACAGTTCTAAACTAGCGTATTGGCACATTATACATCCACAAACACATTCGACCTCTCACTATCACATTCAAATAAACAATATTTATCTTTCTGATTTAGTGTGAAGAGAAAACAATCCATCAGCTTTTGTTCATTACTTACTTTTATCAGCTGATCGTCTTGGCTTTTTTGGGACAGATGTCTGTGGTACGTCTCTCGATGACCCATCAGCAGAAGCTTTTGCGTCCGCATGGGACACCACTGCAGCTTTACGTTTCAACTTATTTTTCGGTTTGGCCACTACCCCCTTCAAACTAACCTTATCTGGGTCATTCACACATTCAGACACACCGACATTGCTCACAACGTTTGATAAACCATCTGTAAATACATGTGTTAAAGTTTTAAAACAAAATCAACAAACCATAGCAGCATAACATTGTTTGATAAAGCCAAATTACAATGCACTTACCCAGGGGAATAACTCCAACGTTAGCAGACTCGCTGCATTGCTGTGGTCCGTGTACTAAGGCCTTGATAGTTACGCGTTTCGGCCCTGGTAAAAACAAAAAACCCAGAGAAGATAAGATATTTTCACACAGCCACAACACTGTTTAAACACGGGTGTAACAACATTTAACAATACCTGGCACAAGTGCTTCCGTGATCGCTCGTGAAGAGGCAACAGCGTTGTGCGTAGCACCAGTTTCGCCTCCTGGCGAAAACAAAACAAAAACATCATCCGTCACACACACGCACACAAACACACACACACACACACACACACACAACGTATGCAACATTTAAACATAATTATACGTACCGCCGGCTTGATTTAGGAAATTAATCTCCTCAACAAGATCGAAGAGACTCAAACTATCACCATCTGAAGCGGGCAGATAAAACCTTAAGTAACGCAATAGAACAGCGACACTCATATAAATAAATAATCATCCTTAACAATGTTACTAAATAATAAAAAATACTTACTGTTAAGACTGGATTCCATCTTCTTGCACTCGCGATTCCAACAACACAATATGGCTTGGAAAATAGTTTGAGAACGAGAATAAACAGCGGTGATGCTTGACACGAGACACGACACACTAGTACGCTTCAGTGACTGTGCTCGCGTTCAACACACATTTATACACGCAGCTTTTGGCGAAGTGTGAAAACGTACTCGGTTACTAACGTAACCTCGGTTCTCTCTAGAGAGGGAACGAGTACTGCGTAATAGCTTACGCTAGGGGAAAAACTCTTTTCCGCGAGATATTGAAGCCAAAAATTATCCTTAATTTTTTATTAATGTAAAACGCTTTGCAGCAGCAAGCAGACATAGGCGAAACAGCTCGCACGCCTATTGGTTGCTCTGCAGCAAATGCAGCAGCCTATCGAGAGAGACTCTGCGTGACGTAATGACCAATGGGGGCAATTCGCGCCCATATCGTCACGTCCCGCCAAAAGGGGCGTGGTCTCACCCTATAAATATGCTCGTTAGGCTGATACAAGCTGGTTTTTATCACTGAAGCGAACCAGAGCGTATTCCAAGCACGGCAAGATACGCAGTACTCGTTCCCTCTCTAGAGAGAACCGAGGTTACGTTAGTAACCGAGTACGTTCTCTTACGAGAGTATCTCTCGTACTGCGTAATAGCTTACGCTAGGGGAACACAATGCAACACGCCGTGCGTACAGGGATCCAACACCAAAGTCCCGGGGGCCGAAGCCCAGGGCTCATGTAATGCATAATCACCATAAACTCACATAGAGTGGAGGAAGAGAGGCTGGAAGCGTCATTCCCTATAAAAAAGCACCCAGCGGGGCTATTATATGACAATAAAACGCGCAGCCAGGGTGAAAGCTTTCAGCCTGATCTGGGTGGCCATACGTGTGTCAACACTCATGGGGCTGCAGTAAACTCAGCATCTGGGCCGCACAGCGGGGCAGATAGCACTGAATTTAGACCGCCAAAAGCTTAGCTTGTAAGGCGGGTACCTCCAGGTTATAGTATTTTATAAATGTAGACGGCGAGGCCCAGCCCGCGGCCGTACAGATATCTTGCAGGGAAACCCCGCTCGACCATGCCCACGAAGAGGCCACGCCTCTCGTGGAGTGCGCCCTGACACCCAAGGGGCACTGTAGGCCCTTCGCAGAGTAAGCGAGCGCAATGGCATCCACTATCCATCTGGATAGGCTCTGTTTTGAGGCGGCGAGTCCCTTGGAACGCCCGCCAAACAAAACAAAAAGCTGCTCCGTCTGTCTGAAAACAGACGAGCGTGACACATAAGCTCTCAATGCCCTGACGGGGCAAAGGAGACTCGCATCCTCCTCCTCACTGAGAACCGGAAGGGCGGACAGGGAAATTACCTGGGCCCTGAACAGTGTATTGAGGGATTTCGGGACATACCCGTGCTTTGGTTTGAGAATGACCTTCGAGTCATTAGGCCCAAACTTACTGAAAGCGCCTGTAAGTCCCCTATGCGCTTCACTGAAGCGAGAGCCATGAGAAACATTGTTTTGAACGACAGGTGTTTCATGTCCACCAGCTGGATTGGCTCGAACGGGGCGCCTTTCATGGCCTCCAGGACCGTGGAAAGGTCCCACGTCGGGACTGAAGGGGGCCTGGGAGGGTTCAGCCTCCGAGCTCCCCTAAGGAAACGCACGACTAAGTCGTTTTTCCCCAGCGACTGGCCAGACACCGGTTTTGCAAACGTTGCTATGGCCGCCACATATACTTTGAGCGTGGATGGGGTCCTGCCCTTATCCAGTAGCTCTTGAAGGAAGGAAAGCACTTCCGAAACCCCGCATTCCACAGGTGAAAAGCTCTGGGCTTGACACCATGCAGAGAAAACAGACCATTTCGAGGAGTAGAGCCGCCTGGTAGACGGAGCTCTAGCCTGCGCGATCGTGTTTAACACTCCTTCTGGGAGGCTAGCGGGTACCCGTTGATGGCCCATGCGTGCAGGGACCACAACTCCGGGCGAGGGTGCCAAATCGAGCCCTCCGCCTGAGAGAGGAGGTCTCTCCTCAATGGTACAGGCCATGGGGCAGTGCTGGTCAGCTGCATCAGGGCAGGGAACCACGTCTGGTTTGTCCAGAGCGGAGCTACGAGCAGCACTGGGCATCCGTTCTCCCTGATTCGTTCCAACACCTGAGGCAGGAGCGAGACAGGAGGAAAAGCATATAGGGGGCAGCGGGGCCAAACATGAGCCAGCGCGTCCTTGCTTTTCGAGAAAAACTCCGGGCAATGAGCGTTTTCGTGGGACGCGAATAGGTCCACCTGTGCTCTGCCGAACGTTTTCCACAGCAGCTGGACCGTCTGCGGGTGCAGCGACCATTCCCCTGCTGGAACATTGTTCCTGGACAGTCTGTCTGGTCCCACATTCAGGTGACCAGGCACGTGCGCCGCTCTCAGTGAGAGCAGGTTGTGCTGAGCCCAGACCAGAAGGCGTTCCGTCAGCCTGTGAAGGTTTCGTGACCTGACGCCGCCCTGGCGATTTATGTATGCCACCACTGACATGTTGTCCGACCGGACCAAGACGTGGTGGCCTGTTACCTGGGGACAAAAACGCCGTAGCGCTTTGTCGACTGCTATCATCTCCAAGCAGTTTATGTGAAGGAGCTTTTCCCGTTCTGACCACAGGCCAGCTAGCGGTCTGCCCTCGAGCAGCGCTCCCCACCCCGAGGTGGAGGCGTCCGTAGACACCACCTTCACACTCGAAGCGGTCCCCAGACTCACACCTGACTGATACCAGTCGGTTATTTTCCAAGGTTCCAGAGCTGAAACACACTGAAGGTCGACCCTGAGGCGAAACAGACCCGCTGTCCATGCCCTGGGTGGAACCCGCGCTTTCAGCCACATCCGCAGTGGGCGCATGCGGAGCAAGCCCAACTGGAGTACAGAGGCTGCTGAGGCCATCAGCCCCAGCATTTTCTGAAACCTTTTGAGCGGAACTATCGCGCCATGGCGGAAGGATTTCACGCCGCGCTGAATATTTAGCACGCGCTCTGGTGACAGGCGTGCTGTCATGGACAGCGAGTCCAACACGGTTCCCAGAAAGGAAATTTTCTGACTGGGAGACAGTGAGCTCTTCGTCCAATTGACTGTGAGGCCCAGCTCCTCGAGGTGCTCGAGTAATGCGGCCCTGTGTTCTATGAGCTCCGATCGTGATCGAGCTAGAATCAGCCAATCGTCCAAGTAGTTCAGGACTCGCATGCCCTGAAGTCTCAGGGGTGCGAGCGCCGCGTCCATGCACTTCGTAAATGTACGAGGTGCTAGGGACAGGCCGAACGGCAGGACTGTGTATTGATATGCCTGGCCCTCGAAGGCGAATCTCAAAAATCGCCTGTGATGGGACGCTATTTGTATTTGGAAATAGGCGTCTTTCAGATCTATCGACATAAACCAGTCCCCGTGGCGCACTTGCGCGAGGATTTTCCTGGTCGTAAGCATTCTGAACTGGCGTTTGACAAGCACTCTGTTCAGCTGTCGTAGATCTAAAATGGGTCTGAGACCCCCATCCTTTTTCGGTACCAGAAAATATCTGCTGTATAGGCCCCCTTCGCTCTGAGCCTGAGATAAAGGTTCTATAGCCCCTTTGCTCAGTAGTTTCGCTATCTCGGCACGAAGTAGATGAGACACTTCGTCTTTCACCGTAGTTTCGACGCGCGCCGTATAACGGCGCGGGCGTCGAGCGAATTGTAGCGAATAGCCTCTCTTTATAGTGTTCAGCACCCATTCTGATACCCCGGGAAGCTTTGACCACGCATCTGCATGAATAGCTAGGGGCAGAATGAAATCCGGGCTCTGGTCGCGGCAAAACGGCAGCTCGAGAGCCCGGGCATACTGGGAACACAACACCGTGTTTACAGCGTTCGAGGCGGGGGGCGCGCTGATCACAGCGGGCGGCCTGACCGCGCTCAGCTTTTTTATGGCAGATTGTGCAGAAAAAGCGAGCGGGGGAGATCCCGTAGGAATCGGCGTGTCTGTGACTAAATGTGGGCGCGGGGCTGCGGGCACATTTATTACACTGAAAACACTGTCGTTCATGGCCGACTGAATGTGTGTTGGTTTCGTTTTTACAGAAGCCAAGGGACACTCAGCATGTAGTGTGAGCGGGCATGGTGACATGGGCGCGTTTACTACATTGTTTGCACAATCGACCGGAGTCGATTTTATTTGTGCTAGCCCTGCACCGTGGCGGGCTGTGTCTGTGTGTGTGAATGGGCACTGGGTGGGCATTCTTACAACACTTATAACACCATCGGCCGAGGCCGGAACACCAGAAAATGCACTCTTTATTGGATTTATCTGGGTAGCCGTAAAAACGGCTTTTGTGCGCAGGCAAACAGGCTGAGACACCGGCTGGCTCACTGCGAAATACACTGGGACAGTCACGATGTTTGGAACTGACCGAGCGAGAAGTTTTGGTGGAAATCCGGCCGCAGCGGGATCTGAACACCGTCGCTTTCCTAGAATGGCTAGGAAGATTTTGAGGCCTCGGGCTTGATCTCAATCCTCGGCCGGGGCCCGCGCTGAGGGGGGCGGCGTCCGGCAGAGCGAGAGCGCGGTCTTTGGTCTCGGGCGTGGCGGCGCTGTGAAGCGGCGGCGGCGGGCGGTGCAGGCTGCGGCTGAGAACTGCGAGCAGACGGCTGTTTTGAGCGACCTGCAGCGGAGCTCGAGCGCTTCGGAAGGAAGTGCTTCATGGCCTGCGAAGTCTTTTGCACCTCCATGAATCTGTCCGCGAAATCTTTGACGGCAGATCCGAAAAGGCCCGCTTGTGAAATGGGCGCGTCGAGGAACACAGAGCGCTCGGCTTCCGTCATCTCGGACAGCGTCAGCCATAAATGTCTCTCAGCCACGGTGAGAGAGGCCATGTTCCGTCCTATGGCCTGTGCAGCGGCTTTAGTAGCGCGAAGAGCGAGGTCTGTAGCGCTTCTCAGGTCCGCCACGCAGATCGCTCCGGGTCCTTCCTCGTCCAATTTAAGGAGAAGGTCGGCTTGGTAGATCTGCAGGATAGCCATAGTGTGCAGCGCTGAAACTGCTTGCCCGGCGGCGGTGTAAGCGCGACCGTGCATGGTTGACGTCACTCGGCAGGCTTTAGAGGGTAGCGTCGTGTGAGCGCGCCGTCCAGCGGAGGGCGGGCAGAGATGAGACGCTACAGCTGGTTCCACAGGAGGAACAGAAAGGTATCCTCTGT
Source organism: Rhinichthys klamathensis goyatoka (assembly GCF_029890125.1). Lineage (NCBI taxonomy): Eukaryota > Metazoa > Chordata > Actinopteri > Cypriniformes > Leuciscidae > Rhinichthys > Rhinichthys klamathensis. Next base: position 3,651,951 of record NW_026606559.1, read on the forward strand.
CCTTCGCGCCATCCACCGAGGAGAAAGCAGCAGAGGCAGAGGTACGCAGCCTGGCGGAGAAGGGGGCGTTCCACGATTTAGTCACTTCCTCGTGAAGTTCCGGGAGGAAGGGCGCGGGCCGCGATTTCGTCGGAGCCTCGTCATTTCCGAGAAAGCGTCCGTCCATTCTGTTGCGCGGCGGCTGCGCGGGCGCCTCCCAATCGAGGCCGATGCTTTCCACGGCCTGAGAGAGCAGACGCATCAGCTCAGTCTCAATGCCGGCTCTCTTACCAGTGGGCTGGCGGGAAACGCTAGCGGAGGGGAGATCCACGGAGCTCGCCCAATCCTCACTATCGGATGCCAGAAGAGAACACGCCTCGGTGGGTTCGTCAAACTCGTGGATGGACGTGGCGGCAGGCGGCGGCCGTTGTCCGTCAGTGAGCGACTCGAGCGAAACCGGCGAAGCTGGCGGGCGAACCGGCGAGCTTTGGCGGGCTGGAGAAAGCTCGGGAGCGCGCTGGGCGCGGCGCTTCTTGCGGCGCGGCACCACGGCGGGCTGCGGTGAAGGCTCGGAGAATGATGCCAGGCGAGTCCTCAGAGTCACCATGGGCAAAAGCTCGCAATGAGGGCATCCGCCGTCAGCGAGCGCGAGAGCCGCGTGATTCTCACCCAGGCAGGAAACACAGATGACGTGCCGGTCTCCATCGCTGAGCGGGGCGCGGCACGAGCCACAGGAAGGCATCTTTAAAAAGACGCAGCTCTTTTTGTGAGAGAAGTGTGAGTCGCGTCAAGTAAGCGAGCGCACACTCTCAACAGAGTAAATACACACAGAGTATGAAAAGGATATAGAACGCCGGAAAGCGCAGCAGGTACGGCAGTTGAAGGCGGCGAGGCCAGCGACTCCAGAGCTCGTCCCGCTGAAAGGCTTGCTTCGACGGCGCGGCTTCTCACTCCGGATCCAGCGATGCGTGTGCTTCGCTGAAGAGGTAAAAATCAGCTTGTATCAGCCTAACGAGCATATTTATAGGGTGAGACCACGCCCCTTCTGGCGGGACGTGACGATATGGGCGCGAATTGCCCCCATTGGTCATTACGTCACGCAGAGTCTCTCTCGATAGGCTGCTGCATTTGCTGCAGAGCAACCAATAGGCGCGCGAGCTGTTTCGCCTATGTCTGCTTGCTGCTGCAAAGCGTTTTACATTAATAAAAAATTAAGGATAATTTTTGGCTTCAATATCTCGCGGAAAAGAGTTTTTCCCCTAGCGTAAGCTATTACGCAGTACGAGAGATACTCTCGTAAGAGAACGGGCCTCCCCAGCAGACAGAATACACAACGACATAACACCTATATCGCGCAGGTAGACGGCCAATAAAACCCGGAAGGCCATGGGCCAGACACCTTTCTTTTACAACTCTGGCCAGGATGTCAACGCAGGAGGATGTCACATGGCGTCGCGCAGCCTAGACATACCGGAGCCTGTCAGCGACCCATCATAAATCAGAGACAGGGGAACCTCAGAACCATAAATCAAAGTCATAAAACACCTTTTTTGACACATGGTTTATGTTAATACTACTGGTGTGCAAAAAAATCGATTCACATTTGAATCGCGATTCAATCTTTACCGATTCAGAATCGATTCATAGAATTCCAAAAATCTATTCATATTTTTTTTTTTAATGGCGTGCACGGGCGGAGTGGCAATCGGGTGAGTCGGGACTTTTACCGGTGGTCCGGTAGTGTTTCGAGGCCGCGAGGGCCGGTCTGATAAATAGCTACATTGCAAGTTCTTGCCGCCCGCTGGTCAAACTGCAGCCTCTCTGCTCAACCCGTAAATAAATGCATCGATCCGCAGATCTTATGTTTGAGTTCTGTAGATCTTTTGCCAAGCGTGTCAGAGGTTACGGGTTCTAAACCGCACTCGTATAGTTTTTTCTCTCTCTCATCAAAACCCAATATGTTCATCACATTTGTGTGCATTTTATTTTGTGATTTCACTGGAGTCTCCACAACGGCGATAGATTGAAGACTGCGCGAGCCACAGAGAACACTGTATCCATGACACTGATAGCAGCGGAAAACGAGCGCGCAGCTTGATTTCAAAAACAACAGTTCTACCAGAAAGACTCGGGAGATATAATGGTATAACAAAGCATACATTTATTGACAGCCCAGCAAGCAATTATTTATAAAGTTCTTTGGCGTAGGCCCCGTCCGTAGTTCATGATCCGAGGGTAGCGGATCTGCATTTCCTCCCTGAAGATGAAGGCAGGGGCGCAGCAGACCCCCCTGGGAGTTATGGACGGGACCATCCTGGTGGTGGTGGGGAGGATGGAGGTAGTTGTCGCGACAGCATCTGCGAACTCAAACGTGTGTAAGTACCAATCTTTTATACAGCGAGTATAAGGACGTGATTGGATAGATGTGAAGGTAATAAGTGACGTAATAATTAAGTCTTCCTGGCAGAACTTTATGCTGAAGCTTTCATTTCTACCAGAAAGACTCGGGAGATATAATGGTATAACAAAGCATACATTTATTGACAGCCCAGCAAGCAATTATTTATAAAGTTCTTTGGCGTAGGCCCCGTCCGTAGTTCATGATCCGAGGGTAGCGGATCTGCATTTCCTCCCTGAAGATGAAGGCAGGGGCGCAGCAGACCCCCCTGGGAGTTATGGACGGGACCATCCTGGTGGTGGTGGGGAGGATGGAGGTAGTTGTCGCGACAGCATCTGCGAACTCAAACGTGTGTAAGTACCAATCTTTTATACAGCGAGTATAAGGACGTGATTGGATAGATGTGAAGGTAATAAGTGACGTAATAATTAAGTCTTCCTGGCAGAACTTTATGCTGAAGCTTTCATTTCTACCAGAAAGACTCGGGCGCAGCAGACCCCCCAAAAGTAGGTGGATTATGGATCCACCAGGACGGGGCCAGCCAACCCCCAAAAAATGGTAACGGAAGTATACCCACCGGTCGTGAATCCTGTGGTTCCTGAAAAATAGAAAAGGGGGTTACCATAATAGCATGATGGACCTTGAATGTGCATGGATTCCTTTAGACGAGGAAGCCGCTTAAGTTTTGTAAAACGTTGACCTGTAAGGTACAATGTGGAGCCATGGAAAAATTTCTTCATTTAGCCGGGCATTATCCGGCGATTTACGTAGAATTCAATGTACTTTTTACGTGATTATCAGCTCCATTCCTAGGACGCGCAAAGGCGAGGCCGCATGAACCATACAGAACCGTGCCGCGTTCGGCCATACATAATGGTGCCACATTGATCCATACATAGACAGGCCTCGTTATACCAAACAGAACAGTGCCGCATGGGTCATGCATTTACAGTGCCATGTTAGACCAAACAGAACGGAGCCACGTTAGGCCAAACAGAACAGTGCCGAATAGGCCATGCATAGACAGGTCTCGTAAGACCATGCAGAGCGGTGCAACGTTAGGCCGTACATAGACGGCCTCGTTAGACCAACAGAACAGTGCCACGTTAGGCCATACATAGACAGGTCACGTTAGACCAACAGAACAGTGCCACGATAGGCCATACATAGACAGGTCACGATAGACCAACAGAACAGTGCCACGTTAGGCCATACATAGACAGGTCACGATAGACCAACAGAACAGTGCCACGATAGGCCATACATAGACAGGTCACGATAGACCAACAGGACGGTGCCACGTTAGGCCATACATAGACAGGTCACGATAGACCAACAGAACAGTGCCACGATAGGCCATACATAGACAGGTCACGTTAGACCAACAGAACACTGCCACGATAGGCCATACATAGACAGGTCACGTTAGACCAACAGAACAGTGCCACGTTAGGCCATACATAGCAGGCCTCGTTAGACCAACAGAACAGTGCCGCGTTAGGCCACTTTTTGATAGACCACATAGACGAGGCCTCGATAGGCCACAACGGCCGCCAATCCCACATGAAGACGCGGTAAACTAGACGAAACATGTAAAACGAAGGCCAGCCAGCCTTTTTTTTTTATTTTTATTTTATATAATTTATTTATTTATTTTTTATTATTATTATTTTTTTTAATAAGCAATACATGCTACGATGCCTTGGTAGACCACACAGAACGTATACCCCGAAGGGCCACTGGCCAACCATAGGCATCTTTTTTAAGGATAAGTCACTGATATGCCACTAGGCATACACAGAGACTAAAGACCTACACAGAGACTAGGCCCGCTGGGCCACGGGGCTGCTAAAGCCACACAGAGACAGACACACATAGACGAGGCCCTAGGCCACATGGAACCAATGCCATAACTGGCCACAAGACAAGCCACGTTAGGCTACACGGTCACGATAGACCACACTGAACATAGAATGAGGCCACGAGGGCCATGATATCGTGAGCCCACACCGAGACGAGGACACACAAAGACAACGGCCACTAGGCCACACAGACCATTACCATAACTGGCCACAAGGCCGCGGGACAATGCCACGTTTGGCTACATGGTCACAGTAGACCACGCTGAACGTATATCGTACGCTTTTTATTTTATTTATTTTTTATTTTTTTATAGCCACATAGAGACAGGGCCTCACTGGGACAGGCCACTGCCAGACATAGACGACAGTCCACTAGCTGCGCATACACGATGACTCATTGCCTGTAATGAGAATGAAATAGCATTACACCACCACCAGTAGTTGTATTGGTATTTACCTGCTTTATTACTGGAGAGCTTGCTGAGCTTCAAGAATGGATATGATTTGGATGCAGAGGACGGAACATCTGCCCATGATCTTAATAGCTGGTATAGAGATTCCTGGTTCAGCTGCAGTAGTAGCTGCCCCGATTCTGGAGAAATGGTCGGTATAGGGAGAGGGGGATAAACCGCAGCTTTAATGACGATAGATAAAGGAGTCCTGAGCCAGGCCTTAGAAAGAGGTGCTCCGAAGTTCTAGGTGGATTTTAAGAATTTTAAATTTAGATGTGAAGGGAAAAAAAAATTGTTACTGATTTGGAGTGTTAGGGTGATGCCGGAGCCTTGGCCGTCATTCTTAGAGTGCTAAAGAAGATTAAAAAAAAAAAATAGGTGAGAAGCATAATAGAAGAAAAGCACAGCAGGATCGAAATATAAAATTTCATGAATTAAAATCCCCAGACACGTGAAGCCGTAAGAGCAGATAAAACACTGCTTTTAGCAGAATATGTATATAAAAAATAGGGATTATAGTAGGTAGAGAAAATTAGTCATCGAGAAAGACCAAGGTAATAACAGGTGTTTATCTGGAGGTGCTAGAGGATTTATCTATGCCTTCGATTTTACGTAAGGTTAGCAATCCTAATTCCTGAGTCTTTTCACTGCAAACTTTCATTCACTTATTACTCGAACACCTGCAAGCAATCTACGAATGCGAGAATATTTTATTACGATTTCCGTAATTGAAGACGAGGAAGGAACCACCGGCCATTATTGAGATGGGAATTAGAGGAATCTGGAAGAAAAGCAAAACGTTATAAACTGAACCAAGCAGAAGTATAAGCTTTTAAGGTGGAGGGAGCCGTACCTTCGTGAAGTACGATCTAGCTGGATTGAGCAGATCTTCTAATTTTAAATTTCTGTTATTTCTCAAAACATGACTGACTTCAGATCTTCACAAATCACGTGAAGCAAGCAGTCGGCCCGCCATATCAGAATTCGCTTCTCGTCTGATGCTTGCAGCTACCGCCTGACCGTAACTGTTTGTTTTCCACTGTAGAAAACTCAAATGTCATGATTGCCAATACAAGAGTGTACCGGCACCCCCTTTTATTTTTAAATTTTTTATTTTTTTTATTTAGCATAATCGTCTGACAGAAGATCTGTCTTATGATGGCAACTTTGCTTCATTGCATGAGCAACATGTGTTTAGAGACCACGTCAAGCCCCGAAAGACGCTGCGACGGCTATAGAAAACTTTGTGAAGCGCAGATGAAATGAAGCTTGAGTGAGCTTAATAATTTTATCTGGCCTTTACTGATCCGGGTATCCGAATCTGAGATCGGACATACACCCTTCGTATAACCATATGTCGTGGAATTTCTTAATGCTAATATCACAGACGAACTGACTTAATGCGATGCTTACCTGAAGTAAGCTTGACAGCGTCCCGTCAAGAAGATACTATCGATCCCTCAATGATGCTTCATGATCCGTTGTTTTAAGCATAGAATCCATTCCTCAGATATGCAGCATATGCCTGACGTGGCTCCCAAGTTGCTCTTTGTAGAAATAGTTTTATTCGAGCTGGGAGATCACTGGCCACAACGAGTCTCTTGAATAGAAAGATACATGAACCTATAATCATACGGTTGAGTAAAACAATGTCACTCGAGTCTTATCCACTGTGATAAGTTTGTTATTATCAAACTAATCATATGACTGTTATGAGGAGCGCACCCGCTGAACATGGCATGAGTTTAAAGCCAGTTTAATATCCGGTTACTCTTAAGCTTATTTTATTTTTATCAGTTGCGCAGTTGTTAGTATTTTGCAATTGCCCATGTGAGCGCAGTGGTGGGCAGATCGAGGCTTCGTGGGACACTGAAACCGTTGAATCAAAAGTGCCTTATTGTGCCGAGGCTTCGAGACAATCCGACACCCGTCTCCACGGTGACCCCTAGTGGTCAGAACAGTGTAAATGCAACAAAAAACCCAGGTCAAACATGCATAAAAACACCTTTTACAAACTATTGCAATTTTTTTTTTTTTTTTTTTTTTTTTTTTTTTTACTGAAGTAAAAATCTTTCAAATGCAATTATATAGTCATCTAATAAGATTATCATGTGTAATCGTGTTCCTTTATCAGTTGTCAGGGTTTGTTTTGTTGGTCCTATGAATGGCTCAGCTTGACAGGCCAATAAGTACCTCATTTTAATTATGCTAACGTCTTATTAAAACATCTACAAATGTATAAAACTGATCAGAGATCAGGTAAACCTACAGAAACTTGTTCATTGGTTCTCAGTAACTCCTCATGATTCATGGGTTGACAGAGATCATCGTCCCCAGCGGTGAACCATTTAAATTTCAAAGTGTTTCAAAACAGTTACGACGTAATGAAGCCTCGTTTACTGAAATCACGTGACTCTGGCAGTTTGAGACACGCTCCGAACCATTGGTTCGGAACAAAAAAGATTCGTAAAGGCTTCGAAGCTTCATGAAGCAGTGTTTTGAAATTGCCATCACTGTGAGCGTGGGATCGGCGACGCTGATACGACGGTTCGTATTAGATTACCTGTGCACTGTGGAATATCGGTAACGTGAATCTTTGCTTACACTTGTAACAAACATTAAGGCTAGCTAGCCAGCCCTGCTGTTTAGAGCATTGCAGTATGTTGCGTTGCAGTCTGCGTATCAGCCGTTATTAGGAACATACCACGTCACCGTAGTTACCAGTTGAACTCTGCCGCTGTTGTAGGAAGCAGCATAGTAGCCAAGTTAAATAAATACTTACCTGAATGAAGTTTAATCATGGTAGAGTGGACATATTAACAGTGGCTGGTGGAAGTGCCTACCAAACTTGAAACCCCAACTGAAAGCCTTGGAAGTGGAGCTTGAACTTGAAAACCAGTGTGAGAAGATCGCCTCTCGTTTTGCAGAGTTGTTGATTCGTGTCGGTGAATCGATGATCAGCGGAAACAAATGTCACCGGTGCAGACAGCGGGACTGATGGGTTACCCGGTGTTTTGGCCTTAACGGAGCAGGACTTCTCTTGAGTAGCCATGGCTGAACAAATTCTCAGAAGACCGCTGAACCCACAGGGAGATGCGGCACTGAAGCGGGAATTCGACGTGCAGCAGAAAAGACGGCGAGACATATTCATCGTGTAACTTCATAATCGTAAACAATATGCGTATCCTGAAGCATATTGGTTTGCTACAGAACGAGAGCGACAGTTGTCGCGACAGCATCTGCGAACTCAAACGTGTGTAAGTACCAATCTTTTATACAGCGAGTATAAGGACGTGATTGGATAGATGTGAAGGTAATAAGTGACGTAATAATTAAGTCTTCCTGGCAGAACTTTATGCTGAAGCTTTCATATCTCTTATTTAATAGCGAACTAAATGAATGCTCTGCTAGTTAACTGGAGATGCCCGCAAATTACGCCTATGAACGACTTCACTGGATCTAAACAAATCAATCTAACCATAGATGTTACCAGTAGCGGTGGCTTTTTTAAATCTATTTAAAATAATTTCGCAAGGGTTCTATGACATTAGTATACATTTGTAGGAAGTTCAATGTGCCCAGTCGAGTTCACATTTCAAGTAGTCCTTTAAGGGGAAGTAGTCCTTAAACCACATTTAGCATAATTGTTTGATCTGACTACAGCACTTTAAAGCTAAATGTAAAAGCTTTTTATTTAAGTTTTATTTTAAACTTGAATTAAATGTATTTGAAAGCTGGCCAAAGCTTGGCACTTTGCACTTTTTAGTTGCAAAAGTTTTTATTTTTGTATGAAAACATATAAAGTAATATCAAACTACATTTAATTTGTTGTGTTTTTTTTTATTTTTTTTATTATGTCTACTGCAATCAATTACATAGGAAAAAGTAAACTACATTTATATACTGCGAATCGTTTTTTGAATCGAGAATCGTTTTCGAATCGAAAATCGATTTTGAATCGAATCTTGAGACAAAAAATCGGTATCGAATCGAATCGTGACATTTTCTGAATCGTGCACCCCTAATACCAACAGACAACGTTGAATTTTTTCCGCAACCGCGCGAGAGATCACTTCCGGCGCTTGCGCAGACCGAAGCGCCCGCACCCTCAGATCACTTGGACGTGGCTGTGGTTACAAGAGGTAAAAACGATATAAATACTGTTCGTTTTTTCTCACACAAACCGCTCGTTTTGTGTCTTAGGCCATCAATGTGTACTTACATTTACGAGTCATTAAAGGTGCTCTAAGCGATGTCATGTGTTTTTTAGGCCAAAACATTTTTTGTCACATACAGCAAACATCTCCTCACTATCCGCTGGCTGCCTGTCCCCTGAACACACTGTAAAGAAACGCGATCTCTGTAGACAGCCCATGCTTCACAAACAGCACCAAAAACAAACTGCAGCGACCCGCTCCCCAAAACATAACAAACTGTTCCAGCCAACCGACAAGAAGGGTTTGGGGGTGTGGTTTGGGGGGTTAGTGTGCGGATGAGGAGGAGGGAGGGTCTAGCTAGCCTCCGTTTTGTTTGACAATAGTTCGAACGTCAACAAGAAGTGACGTCACCCAGGATCGCTTAGAGAACCTTTAAATCATGTTTAATTTAATTTGGACTCTGTGCATGCTCTTTGAGGTGGTGACCATAGAACTGCATTATATGACTGACAGACAAGAACGGTTTGACCTAAAAATATCAAAATTGAAACTACTGCGGAAACAAAGACACCTACATCTTGGATGCCCTTGAGGTAAGCTAAAACATACCAAAAATTTATTTCAAAGTGAACTATCCCTTTAAAGATTGGAAACGAATGGTTTGTAAAACTAAACAATTATTATTATACTAAAACATTATTTTCAGGAACTGGTTCAAAGAACTGGTGAACCGTTTTTTTTTAACCGGTTCATTGAAACAAACTGTCCGAAAAAACAGATTTGCGGAAAATAACCGTACTTCCCATCACTTTTATATACAAATACAATATTACAACTGTCACGGCCGGCTCGCAAGCCGCGACAAAGAAGGAGATGACACGTTAAAGTGGTATGCAAAAAGGAATAACATTTATTAAAGTAAAAGTAATAAAGTAAGAGACTAGACCAAAACGGGAACAAGACAACAACAAAATGGCACAAGGGGAGAGCGACCGACCGAAGGGAGCTGTTTTAGTTTGCCGGCATCAGCTCTAGCACAGGTGTAAACCATCAGTCATCAATGACGTCACTCACTCCAACTCCAACCTACAAAACAGGTGACAAGGACAAGCGAATCCACACGATATGACCCACACTGGGGTCGTAACACCTCCCCCCATAAAAAAAAAGGGTGGACATTTATGAAAACCCGTCACCCGACAACTCTCCAAACTTGAAAGACCCACCACTCTGTAATACTCTCCAATATCCTCAGCAACCACGGGCCCTGTGGAAGCAATTTAAGACAGACAAGCAGAGCAAAACATGGTTAGTCAATAAGTTAAAAAGAATAAGGAGCTCTAGACAATGCGTCAGCTACCACATTGTCAGTCCCCTTGATATGTCGGATGTCAAGTGCATATGATTGCAAGAAAAGGCACCAACGAGTCAACCGTTGGTTTGGACACCGCAAAGAATGTAAATAGACAAGCGGATTGTGGTCTGTATACACAACCAATGGGTCTGACACGGATCCCACATACACTTCAAAGTGTTGCAAAGCCCAAATCAAAGCTAATGCCTCCTTTTCAACCACCGAATAATTCAACTGATAAGAATTAAACTTTTTTGAGAAGTAGCTAACTGGACAATAAATTCCTTCCTCCCCAGCCTGTAACAACACTGCTCCAGCACCCACATTGCTAGCATCCACACATACCTGAAAAGAACGATCAAAACGAGGCGCTGCCAACACAGGAGTGGATGTAAGCAGTGATTTAGCTGCCTCAAAAGCCTCCTGACAGGTAGATGTCCAAACAAAAGCTACTTTTGCTTTCAACAGATCAGTGAGAGGGGCTACCACGGTAGAAAAATTCCTGCAAAATCCCCGATAGTAACCTACTAACCCTAAAAACCGCATCAACTCCTTCTTAGTAGTAGGAGACGGAAAGTGATCAATGGCCTCAACCTTAGCCCGAACTGGTCGCACACACCCCTGTCCAACTACCTTACCTAGGTAAGTCACAGTGCCCTTGGCAAACTCGCATTTAGCCAGATTGACGGTCAGGCCAGCCTCTTCAAGATGAGAGAACAGGGCTGCGATATGCTTCAAGTGCTGCTCCCATGAATCACTGAAAACTACTACATCGTCTAGATAGACGGCCACTCCCTCTAACCCAGAAACAACCCTATTCATAAGCCGCTGAAAGGTTGCAGGCGCATTTCTAAGGCCAAAACTCATAACGTTATAAGAGAATAACCCCTCCGATGTAATAAAAGTGGAAATCTCTTGAGCTCTCTTGGTCAATGGAACTTGCCAATAGCCTTTAAGCAGATCGAACTTGCTTACAAATTTCGCCGACCCAACCCGGTCAACACAATCCTCAATACGAGGCAGTGGAAATGAGTCTGGTTTTGTTACTCTATTTATTTTACGATAGTCGGTGCAAAACCGATAAGTACCATCAGGTTTATTCACAAGCAAGCAGGGAGATGCCCAACTAGAAAATGAAGGTCGTGCAATATCATGATCCAGCATATACTGCACTTCAGCGTTAAAATGCAGGAGTTTATTTGGGGACACCCGATAAAAATTCTGGCGAATGGGCTTCGAATCCCCAACATCAATATCGTGCTCCAACCAATGTGTACGCGAAGGTACATCACCAAATAAGGAAACATGATTATTAACAATATCAATCAAATCACCACATTTATCCTCAGGCAAATGAGCCAGCATTTTATAAAAATGTTTAAGAGTCTCTGAATTTTTTAAACGTCCCAATAGTACTGTATCATCTGGAAAAGAAACTCCCTCATCTATTTCCTCCCCCACAAGCGAAACTCTCTCAACTGCTAATGCAGGTTTCACCTCATCGTCTGACATCTTGTGAGAACGGCAATAATAGGGCTTCAACAAATTTACATGACACAACTGGGTGGACTTTCTTCTCTCTGGCGTGGCAATCAGATAGTTTAAGTCAGTAACTTGTTTTTCTACCACATACGGACCTGTAAACCGAGCTTGAAATGGGGAGCCCTCAACAGGTAGCAGAGCCAAAACCTGATCGCCAGGCATGAATTTCCGTTCCTCAGTTCGTCGATCGAAAATAGTCTTCATACGCTTTTGTGAAGAATGCAATTGTTCCTTTGCCACCTTACCTGCTTCATATAACCTACGCTTAAAATCATTCACATAACTTATCAAGTTTTTTGGTGGTGCACTTTCAACCCACTGGTCTCTGAGTACTGCCAGTGGACCCCGAACTGTGTGCCCAAACACCAAATCATTGGGACTAAACCCAGTACTCTCCTGACATACCTCACGTGCTGATAACATCAACCACGGCAATCCTTGTTCCCAATCACCTTCCATCTCTGTACAATAAGAACGCAATAAAGACTTCAGCGTCTGATGGAAACGCTCCAAAGCCCCCTGGCTTTGAGCATGATAAGCACTAGCCCTATTGTGCTTAATGTGCAGCAATTTCAAGACCTGAGAAAATAAGTGAGAAGTGAAATTAGAACCTTGATCACTTTGCACAATCTTCGGTATACCAAAAATGGAAATGAACTGAGTCAACGCCTTCACCACTGATTTGGCAGTGATCGTACGGAGAGGATATGCTGCAGGGTACCGAGTAGAGGCACACATCACCGTGAGCAAATAAATGCAACCTGACTTTGATCTAGGCAGCGGGCCTACACAATCAATAATTAGGTGCTCAAACGGCGGACTGACAGCAGGAATAGGAAACAACGGAGCAGGTTTGATCTTCTGATTTGGTTTGCCTGTTAGTTGACAAGTATGACATGTCTTTATATACTGTGACACAGCCTTCTTCAATTTTGGCCAAAAAAAATGACGAAGGATTCTGTGATAGGTCTTCTTTACCCCTAAATGACCTGCAAGTTTATCATGGGAAATCTGCAATACCAGTGAGCGATACTTCTCTGGAACTACCACCTGCATAATAGGATCTCCAGCAAAATCACTACCATGAGGAATCCATTTTCTCACCAATATGCCATCCTGCAAAAAATACCCATGAGCAACATTTCTAATTTCATCAGAAGACAGTACATTCTCAAATAATTGATGGAGAGAAGAATCAAGTTGCTGCTCCTGGAGCAACTCAGAAGGAGAAACAGAAAAATCATCAGGCAAAGAGAATGGTTTTACTACAACAGAATCAGGAGTTACCCTTGGCTGTGCAGAGGTCATGGAACGAGTTACTGCACATGCAGTAAACACTTCCGGATAATTCTTTTGACTCTCGTCAGGACCTGGAATAGGAACAGATAAAACCACAGGAGGTGAAAAGGTATCAGGCCATACCCTACCCCCTGCCAAATTATTCCCCATGATTATATCCACCCCATCCACAGGCAGTGATGGACGCACTCCAATCACCACTTCACCACTCACAAGCTCAGATGACAACGATACTCTGTGTAAAGGAACAGACACCACATCCAACCCAATTCCTCTAACAAGAACACTAGTACCAGTGTCACTCAAAAATGAAAATGGCAACACATCCTTCAATATAAAAGATTCCGAAGCTCCCGTATCTCTTAATATTGTTACTGGAATTTTTATCTCTGTACCAATCATCGACACATGTCCGTGGGTGATAAAAGGCGCATAATCACCATCTCCTAAAAGGTTACCCAGTTTAGGAAATCCTTCACACAATGATTTAACAGGACTTAACACGGGTGCCACAAGAGCAGCTGGTTTAATGCGAGGAAACTTTCCTCCTTTACTCTTGGCTTTAAGCACAGGGCACTCACTTTTCCAGTGGCCTTTACCATGGCAGTAATTACAGACAAGAGACGAATTTCTAGACATACGATCTCCTTTATCTTCGAAAAATTCGTCCCTTCTCTGAAACTCAAAATTCTTGTGTGTTAACACATAATCATCGGCTAACACAGCAGCTTTAGCAGCTGTGTCCGCTTTCTGCTCATTTATATATGTTGCAATACGAGCGGGTATAGAACTCTTAAACTGTTCCAGCACGATTAAGTCGGTCAAATCCTCAAATGTGGTTACCTCAGATGCCATACACCAGCGACTAAATGCTGTACTTAGCTCTCTAGCAAACTCAACATGGGCAACATTAACACCTCTGGACAACGTTCTAAACTTTTGTCTGTACGCTTCTGGTACTAACTCGTACGATTTCAAAACTGCTGCTTTTACGAGGTCATAATCGTTACAGTCCGAGACTGGAAGCGAAGAATAGACTTCCTGAGCCCTACCAGTAAGCACGCACTGTAAAAGTAGTGTACGTTCCTTACTGGGCCAACCTCTCGCTTCCGCAATTCGTTCAAACAAGGTAAAAAATGTATCCGGATCTCGTTCACTAAACTTAGGCATCAAACGCAAGTTTCCCGCAGTGTCAAACATTTTAGAAGCACCCTGAAAAGCATCTTCTGCACCATCATCTATTCTGCCTTCTCTGATCATATCCAAGCGATATCGCTGCAGCTCTATATCTGTCTGTTTAGTTCTATTTCTCTCACGCTCCATTTCAAGCTGTAACAGCAATAACCTCTCTTGTTGTTCAAAAGTTAAAAAGCCAACAGGTGGTTTACTTTGACTAGCAGTAGCTGTATCAGACATTTCAATCAATATAGCCTGTTCTATTAGTTTTGTTTTAATTGTTTCTCTAATTGTACTCTCTTTTAATCTCTTATCTTCAAGTTCGATTTCATAATGATCCGCAATGTTAAACAACTGATCTTTTGTAAACGAGTCAAGTAATGCTTCAGAGGGAGAAATAATAAAATCTTCTATGAGATTATACATACTTCCTCTAAAATATACGTTACCATTAATAGTGTGATTCACAAACCCCACGTGGTAGGAATAAAAGGTTCCCTTTCCCTATCTATAGGAAAAAACAACTAGCTAACTCACCCCTAATCTTCGTGTGGTTACTGGCGAGGGGTATTTAAGCACCAACTACCGCTAGTACAAGAAAAGCAACCAGCACGCTGGCGACTAACTCATACCACGGATATGCTCCCGAGACGACTGCTCTACTCACGGTCACCACACAAAAATAAAAAAAATTACATTACCTACTTGTTCCAAAAGGGACCAAGCAGCTACACCTAACAAGGGAACATCAACAATATTCTCCCCACGATAAGATTTGTAAAGTCACTTACCTCTTAGAAACAGCATAGAACAGCTAACTAAGGATACAGCAATGTCCTCAAAACAAATAAATTCAACGCGCATTTCCTTCCAAACGACGAATAAGACATCTCAAACAATAGCGTTTACCCAAACAACATTCTTTTTTTTTTACGTTTCAGTTAATGAACGTGCCAAGTTCATTACAAAATAACCGAACGCAACAAAAACGCTTCCCAAATCACGTCGACAAATAACAGGAATTTTCAAAGGTTAGCAAACGAGCGGACGAGCCCCCATTTGTCACGGCCGGCTCGCAAGCCGCGACAAAGAAGGAGATGACACGTTAAAGTGGTATGCAAAAAGGAATAACATTTATTAAAGTAAAAGTAATAAAGTAAGAGACTAGACCAAAACGGGAACAAGACAACAACAAAATGGCACAAGGGGAGAGCGCGCCCGTCACGACCGAAGGGAGCTGTTTTAGTTTGCCGGCATTAGCTCTAGCACAGGTGTAAACCATCAGTCATCAATGACGTCACTCACTCCAACTCCAACCTACAAAACAGGTGACAAGGACAAGCGAATCCACACGATATGACCCACACTGGGGTCGTAACACAACAAAACATAAAACAAACCAAGAAAAGGAAAATCCACCAACAGGTATATGATACCGCCTGTTTATTTTTTAAGTTTGTTGAGATATTTGGATGTCTGCAGCTCAGTGACCTTTTGAATAATAGTTGGCCCCTGGTGGTTCCAGGAAATTTCTGGATCACTGCATCTGTAAAAAAGACAAATTGTTTTATTGGCATTTGAATGTGTTTTTAATAAGTCTTTACTGTTGTAACTTGCTGTACTACAGTAGTTTGTAAAAACAGCATACTCAGTTTCCTGTAGGCTGGAAGGTGATGCCAGTTGTTCCTGTGTGCTCTGCTCCTTCGCTTCAAGACATGTTCCCAGCTTGCCCATTGTACTAAGGAGTTTTGGCATTTCTAGGAAGCAAAAAAAAAAAAAAAAAATGATTTTCAGTATCAGTATTTCAGTGTTTCCGCTACATTCATTCTGCCGTGGCGGGCCGCCACACCTAAAATCATCCCGCCACGGCTGCAGCTTCTCGGCCCGATATTGTAGGCCTATGTGTTATTGTTAAGCCCCACTAAAGGCATACAAAACATTGTAAAGCACCATAAAGTTTTCGCACTATATTCCAAGACTTCTAAAGTCATTCATAGCATAATGTGAGGTAAAAATGTATATTTAAGTCGTTAAGTTAAAGTTAATGGAAAATCATCTCTCCTCAGTCATTCTCCATTCAGCATTCAAACAGCACGTCGCGTTCGGTTACGACAGTAACACGACGACACTCTCTTGAGGATGCATCCTTCTCCGACCATATGCCTATTATGTTCAATGTTAAACTATCTAACTTACTATATTCAGCCAGATCTTCTGGCCACTACTCTCGTCATATCAACTCCTCTACTGCTACTGAGTTTTCTGAATGTTTTCTGAGAGATGCGGGCAATGCCTCTATCACTGCACATGAACACCTCTTGAGCCCTGATGAGCTAATATCCTCTTTCAATGCTTCTTGCTCAGCTATCCTTGATATTGTGGCCCCTTTGAAACTTAAACGCCCTAATTTTAAATCCCAACTGTGGATGGATGATTCCACTCGCCACCTCAGGCAGATTTCTAGAAGAGCGGAGCGTAAATGGAATAAAGACCACCTCCAAGTCTCTTTAGAAATATTTAAAAACTCTTTGACCAATTACCAAAGTGCAGCAAAAAAGCCAGGGCTAAGCACTTTTCGGCTATTATCACTAGACATTCTCATCGCCCTAGAATTTTATTTAATACTATCAACTCAATAGTTAACACACAAGTTTATCTAGAAATTGAGGCATCCATTAATAATTGTGAAGAGTTCGTGAAGTTTTTTACTCTGAAAATCGACGACATCAGAGCACAGTTTGCTCATGTTGTTTCCGAGAACATACCACTCCACCCTATAACTACAGCTACACTTGACCAATTTCAACGACTGTCTTACAATGAGCTATGGGACATTGTTAAACACATGAAAATATCAACAACCCCACATGATCCCATTCCACCCCAGATCATCAAAGATGCCTTTGATGTTGTTGGTCCTTCTATTCTAGCTATTCTTAATTCTAGCCTTGCCTCAGGCATTGTTCCCACAAATCTTAAGCACGCGGTTGCCCAGCCCATGCTAAAGAAACATAATCTAGATGCAAAATGTTATAATAATTTTCGGCCCATATCCAAACTGCCATTTATTTCAAAAATCTTGGAGAAGGTGGTGTTAACGCAGCTGCTCTCACATCTCAATTCCACAGAGATCCTTGAGCCATTTCAGTCCGGGTTTAGAACTCGCCATAGCACAGAGACAGCCCTGCTAAAGGTGACAAATGACCTCTTGCTCACCCTTGACTCAGGTAATAATGCCATCCTAGTCTTATTGGATCTTAGTGCTGCGTTTGACACTGTAGACCATGGCACATTACTAGAGCATCTTGAACAGTGGGTTGGCATCAAGGGCACTGCTCTAAACTGGTTTCACTCTTATCTCCATCAAAGAACTTATTCAGTTAACATAGGCCAGTATTCTTCATCCCCTGCACCTGTGCTTCATGGTGTCCCCCAGGGATCCATTCTGGGCCCAGTACTCTTCTGCCTCTATATGCTCCCCCTAGGAAAAATAATTCGAAAATTGAATGTCACTTTCCATTTTTATGCAGATGATTCCCAATTATACATCCCACCAAAATCACGCAACTCAATGCAACCTCTTTTAGACTGCTTAAAAGAAATCAAAATTTGGATGAGTAACAACTTTCTTCAGTTGAACGAGAACAAAACTGAAGCTATCATCTTTGGCCCCTCAAGATCAAAAACTGCCACCACCGCTGACCTTGGTCCCCTTGCACCATACGTTAAAACTCACGCACGTAATTTAGGCGTTATTTTTGACTCAGAACTCAATTTAGAAAAACAAGTATCAGCTGTAGTGAAATCCAGTTTCTATCAGTTGAGAATAATTTCCAAACTCAAGCCTTTTCTGTTACTCAAAGATTTGGAAAAAGTCAAGTCAAGTCAAGTCACATTTATTTATATAGCGCTTTTCACAATACAGATTGCATCAAAGCAGCTTCACAGTGATAACATGAAAGTAGTACAACACAGTTCAATAATATTGTTGAATATTAAATATCCCCAACTAAGCAAGCCAAAAGCAAGGCGACAGTGGCAAGGAACCAAAACTCCATCAGATTGGATGGAGAAAAAAACCTTGGGAGAACCCAGGCTAGTCAGGGGCCAGTTCTCCTCTGGCTAACAATCATAGGGTTTTAAAGAAGCTTTACAGTAAGTGCATATCAGAGAGTACCTGGAAAAAATACATTTAGTTAATCATGTAATATTTAGGGGATAACATATCGCCGGCGTTGAGTCGTCTCTTCGCAGGCGTTGAGTCGTCTCTTCACAGGCGTTGGTCTTCTCATCACAGGCGTTGAGGCATCCGAAATCCCCGTGAGAGGCAGGATACCAAACTGGAGCCTACGAACGCCATTTTTCTCGGGACAAGCGTCCCGAGATAACAGCAGAAAGGCAGATGGGAAATAATTAGCATAGCTGATGTTCATAATGATTTCCATTACACGGGAGTAGGTGTTAGAAAACCATAATCTCACAACTCTCCGCAACCCAAACTCTCCGCAACCCAACCGCAACCATACGGACCGACCCGTTTGTCTATAAGGCTGTCGAGCCCCACTGGTGCGTTAAGCAGTTTCAGTGGCAAACGGTTCCGTATGGCATAGCAGAGGACTAAAAGGTAAGCATTATGTGAAAGCTTGACTAAAGAGACACGTCTTTAGTCTAGTTTTAAACTGTATCAGCGAGTCAGAGCATCGGACCGTATCGGGAAGGCTATTCCAGAGTTTTGGAGCTAAATGCGAGAATGCCCTCCCTCCTTTCGTGGACTTCGATATCCTAGGAATGACCAGAAGCCTTGAATTTAGTGATCTTAGAGAACGCGGTGGATTGTAGGGCGAAAGAAGGTCCGTTAAGTACATAGGAGCTAAACCATTAAGGGCTTTATAGGTCAGTAGTAGTACTTTGTAATTGATACGGAACTTAATAGGTAACCAGTGCAGAGATGATAAAATCGGTGTTATATGATCATATTTTCTTGATCTAGTAAGAACTCTAGCGGCTGCATTTTGCACTAACTGTAGCTTGTTTATTGAGGATGCAGGACAACCAGCTAATAAAGCATTACAGTAATCTAGTCTCGAGGTCATGAATGCATGAACTAACTTTTCTGCATCAGAAACAGATAGCATGTTACGTAATTTAGCAATGTTTCTAAGGTGGAAAAAGGCTGTTCTTGTAACAGATGAAATATGATTTTCGAAAGACAAGTTGCGGTCTAGTATAACACCCAGGTCTTTTACTGTAGTGGAAAAAGTAACAGGGCATCCTTCTATATTAAAGTCGTATTGTAAGAGGTTTTGTGTGTAGTTTTTTGGACCAATAACTAATACCTCCGTTTTATCTGAATTTAATAGCAGGAAATTACACGTCATCCAGCATTTTATATCTTTGAGACATTCTGTCAATTTAGATGAGGTAATGTTTTCATCTGGTCGTGATGAAATATATAATTGAGTGTCATCAGCATAACAGTGGAAATTAATTCCATGTTTTCTTATAATATTACCAAGTGGCAGCATATATATTGAGAATAGCAGAGGGCCTAGCACCGATCCTTGCGGTACTCCGTAGTCTAATGACGTTAACTTTGATTTTCCCCCGTGTAAAGAGACAAAATGATAACGGTCAGATAAGTACGATCTAAACCAGCTTAATGCCTGTCCCTGAACACCAGTGTAGTTTTGTAGTCGATCCAAGAGTATTTTATGATCTATAGTGTCGAACGCGGCGCTAAGATCAAGTAGGACTAGTATTGAGATACAGCCTTGGTCAGAAGCTAAGAGTAGATCATTTGTAATTTTAACTAGCGCAGTTTCTGTACTATGATGCGGTCTGAATCCTGACTGGAATTTTTCATAGATATCATTTTCTTGCAAAAAAGAGCACAGTTGAGCGGATACAACTTTTTCTAGTATTTTGGACATAAACGGAAGATTTGAAATGGGTCTGTAATTTGCTAGGTTATTTGGATCTAGTTGCAGTTTCTTAATGAGAGGTTTTATTTCTGCCAACTTGAATATTCTTGGAACATGACCTAAGAATAAAGACGAGTTAATAATATTAAGAAGAGGCTCTTCCACTACAGGTAACACTTCTTTCAGTAGTTTAGTGGGTATTGGATCTAATGAGCATGTTGTTGGTTTAGATGCAATAATAAGTTTATTTAGCGCTTCCTGTCCTATCGTTGCAAAGCGGTGTAGTTGTTCTTGAGGGACGATAATTGAGGCTGAATCATAAGAGACCATAGAGGATTGTACATTTATAATTGTGTTTCGAATGCTTTCTATTTTCTCATTGAAATAATTCATAAAATCATTACTACTAAACTGTAACGGTATATTTTGCTCTGGTGATGTCTGTTTATTTGTTAGTCTAGCCACGGTGTTAAATAAGAACCTTGGATTATTTTGGTTATTTTCTATTAGTTTGCGGAGGTGCTCAGCCCTGGCTGTTTTTAGAGCCTTTTTATAACGTGACATACTGTCTTTCCACGCGATTCTAAAGACCTCTAAATTAGTTTGTTTCCATTTACGCTCTAGGTTACGAGTTTCTCTCTTAATATCATGCGTAACACTGTTGTACCATGGTGCTTTAGTTTTCTCTTTAACCTTTTTTAATCTAATTGGTGCAACAATATCTAATGTACTAGTGAAAATGGTGCTCAAACTGCTAGTCATTTCCTCTAGTTCATCTGTTTGTTTGGGTTCACTGAGCAGCTGAGATAGATCAGGTAAGCTATTTGAGAATCTATCTATAGTGGTTGGAAGGATTGTTCTGCCTGGTCTATAACGTGGCGCAACATGACATATTTCAGCAGTACGTATTATGCACGTTACCATGTAATGATCAGTGACATCATCACTTTGCGGTATAATATCTATATCAGTTGGATTGGTTCCATATGATATAATTAAATCTAGTGTATGATTTAGACGATGAGTGGGACCACGGACGTTTTGCTTGACCCCAAAGGAGTTTAATAAATCTGTAAACGCAGCCCCTAACGCATCATTTTTGTTGTCTACGTGTATGTTAAAATCTCCAACAATTATTGCTTTATCGACATTGACCAATAGATCCGAGAGAAAGTCTGCAAACTCTTTTAGAAATTCAGCATATGGCCCTGGAGGTCTATATACAGTAGCCAAGGCTAGAGATAATATGGATTTCTTTCTTACATCTAAGAGCGTAACATTTAGCATAAGTACTTCAAACGAATTAAACCTGTGACCTGTTTTCTGAGAAATATTAAGAATATCTTTATAGATTGTTGCAACACCGCCGCCACGACCAGTCAGACGGGGCTCATGCTTATAACAGTATCTTGGCGGAGTAGACTCATTTAGACCGAAATACTCATTTGGTTTAAGCCAGGTTTCAGTAAGGCAAAGTATATCGAAATTATTATCTGTGACCATTTCATTTACAATAACCGCTTTAGGTGTGAGCGATCTAATGTTTAGAAGACCTAGCTTTAGAAATTCTTTTTGTTCACTGATATTTAGATTTTCTGGTTTAATTACAATAAGATTTTTGCTAGATCCTGCACTAGATTTATTGTTTGGCTTCACTAAACGAGGAATAGACACAGTTTCTATATAATGTTCTTCACTATGTATATCAATTAAGTTTGGACAGCAAAGACTGTGATTTGGATTTTGACTTATTAGTCATCTGGTGCGTAACGTCTTGGAGATATTATCCGACAGAACAGCCGCTCCGGCTCTGCTGGGGTGCAGGCCATCAGCACGGTACAGCCTGGGTCGCTCCCAAAACAGATTCCAATTATTTACAAAGAGCAGTTTCTGTTCATTACACAGTGACATTAACCATTCATTTAGTGCAAATAGTCTACTGAACCTTTCTTGTCCTAGTCGGTACGTGGGAAGCGGTCCAGACACGATGATCGTTGCCTCAGGCGCTGTGTTGCGTACCGCCTCGATCAGGCTCATGTAGTCCTTCTTCAGAACCTCCGTCTGCCGCAGCCTGACGTCGCTCCCTCCCGCATGCAGCACCTCAGCTCCGACGCGCTCGTCCCCGGTCAGGATTTCGGGAACCTGTGCAGCGATATCAAGAACACGAGCACCAGGAAAGCAGTGAGAGCGCACCTTACCTTTACCTGAGGTAGCACGGACATGGCGGACCATGGACGTGCCGATGATCACGGCGTCGTCGCGTTTCGACTCGCGAAGAGGGGAGAAGCGGTTCCGAGTGGAGATCTCGAAGACCGGGAGGGGCGGAGGAGTAGCTCTGGTCCTGGCTCGCGTCTTCCGCTGCGTGATCCATGGTCCATTGTGTTGTGTCGGTGCCGGAGTAAATGAAGCCCGAGATGATCGCGTCCTTCTGGACAGAGAAACACACGGAGTAGACGAACTCGGAGTTAAAGAGTTACTAACCACTAACTTGTGAGCATCGGCGCGTGCTGCTTCAAGTGCTGATCGCCGATCCAACAGCTCGGCTTGCTTTTCCAGCAGACCACGGATCTGTTTCTCCACGGATTCCAGCTCCAGATTCACCGAGAATAGCTCGAAAGTGTCCTCACCTGCACTCAGAGGTAAAGTTAGACACGCATCCGATATGTTCGCCATTATAACAAATGAGCTGTAAATTAGCAGTGATACTACAACTATCAGTACTAATTTAGGACTGCAATGTCAAATATAACCCGTGTCCTTTCAGTGAAAGGGTGTAATATTAGACGGCCGAGGCCACGCGTGAAATGTTAGCGGGCTAAAGGCTAGTAGCCGAGAATCGAAAGGTTGGATATAAGTAGCGATATCAAAGCAATCTAATTGTTTTTTATAAGGTCATTCATTTTAAAAAGTCATTCATGCCTTCATAACCTCCCGTTTAGACTACTGTAATTCTCTATACTTTGGTCTCCCTCTGACTCTAGTGGCACGGCTTCAGATGGTTCAAAACGCAGCGGCCAGACTGCTCACAAACACAAAAAAACATGAACACATCACACCCGTCCTAGCCTCTTTGCACTGGCTTCCTGTCCAGTCTAGGATACAATTTAAAATACTGCTAATGGTTTTTAAATCTCTACGCGCACTGGCCCCAAGCTACTTAGCAGATACCATTCAGCTCTAAGCAACTCCCAGAGCCCTCAGATCTTCCAGTCAGGGCTTGCTGCATGTCCCACGGTCCCGGCTAAAGCGGAAGGGTGACAGAGCCTTCTCTATTGCTGGCCCTCAGCTGTGGAACCGACTGCCACCCGAAATCAGAAATGCCCCCCATATTGATATTTTTAAAGCTAGACTTAAAACCCACCTTTTTATGTTGGCCTTTTAGGCATCTTAAATGTTTTTCCTGCTAAGTGTGTTTTAACCTGCTGTCTCTCTGTAATGTTGTTTTAGCCTAAACCAAATGTATTTGTAAATGTATTTCTATTACATGTGTTTTATTACCCTGTGGCCAGTACAACTATGTACAGCACTTTGGTCAGCGCAAGCTGTTTTATATGTGCTATAGAAATAAACTTTACTTACTTACTTTACTTACTTACTCTTCAAGATCAATGTTCCCATTATTATACTTTATTTGTAGATAAAGGTCTACTCTATAGTTTGCATAAAATTACTTTGTCTTGCTGGAGTTTATAGCGCTTTCTAAATCATATTCCTTTCTCCCGGGTGTCTGTTACTACAGCACTAGAGTTTAACTGAAATTTAAAACTGTTAAAAGAAAAGGCTCAATAAACTGTTGCATAGATATAATACATTAAGCATAGACAGATATAATCTCTTCGCTTTGTGCTTTGAACTTTTCAATTCGAAGCGCTGCACGCTGTGACTTCGCGTTGCTTCAAGTGCATCATTCTGCACACGGGATGCGCATAATCCCTTTGCCGCTCTTATTGGCGCCTTTCATGTTATAATGCTTAGGGGAGGTTTAAACACCTGGGATAAGGGGGCGCGGCCAATGGGAATATCACTCATGGGCCACGCCCCCTCCCCCTGGCGAAATGGGCCTGCCACCACGGCTGGAAAAGATCCTAGAGGAAACATTGGTATTTTCAATTTCTTTAGCAGAAAATGAAGATCAGCTTGCCCAAAACTCGGAAATAATAGCAGAGTGGATTAGCTGATGGCATTAAAACAGATAAACAGATATAGACTTGTATATAAGCTTTACCATAAGTAGAAACGGGCAAAGCAACATAAACAACTCTGACAGACTGCGTGTACTGTACTTGGCTGTGAAAAATGACTAATCCTGACAAGATCTAGGGAAAGTTGTAGGTTATTAGGTACTCCTAACTTTGGATGATTCATTTTAGGTATTTAAAGTATTTAATTTCTAAATGTAGTAATTAATTTGCAAAGTTATAAGTAATAATGATTTTGTTTTATTTTATCCTGAAGCAACAACTTTATAGTGGGCAGCCAATTATTTTTTACATTTGAAATGCAGATGCTAGTTTTAGGTCCCAGTAAAAAAATAATCTTGTGACCTTTTGTGGCTAGATGGTCCATCATTACTGGTCTCCTCTTCAACAAGCCTAGGGTTTGGCCTGCATTTTCTTTTGCTCGGAAGTTTTGGACTGGACTGATGTTGTGTCCTCATTCGTTTTTCTAGGGTGGACTGACTGTCTCTCTGTGGGGGAAAAAGGGGAATACAAAATGTAGAATCTAAAACAAAAGATACAACTAGGGCTATCATGACAATGACAACAACATAGGCTGACCAAATGTAAACGCTTATGCACCCACAAAATTATTGATGTCATAATGGGGGACAGTGTTCAAAATATTAGCACACATACTGACAGGAATTTAATATCCTGCAAGTTTACATTGGCATACATTTGAGATATTTTTACTTTAGTATTATTGTATTAGTTCTAGACTCTAAAGGCATTGTATTTTTTTCTCCACTACATGATGTGTTTGACAGCTGAAATCTTACTTTTTTAAAAGATATTATTCTCACATAAAAAAAACATTTAAATATCTTAGAATGATGCACTGCAGTGTAACGTTAACGTTGATAATCTGGGCCTACTCCTAGCTCGTAAACATGACCATGAAAATGAGAACATGAAAATGCAACGCACACAATAAATATTAACGTTAAAAAAAACTTAACAGTTAATCACAGAATATCTGCTCAATTATCCGATCTGTACTAGCTTCGATATGATCAGTAGCTTATAAATAGCTCATGCAATTCAGCGATTATTTTAATTATTTATTATCTGTGCAATATCAATGTGTGAATTATAATAAAAGTTCAGAAATTAACTTACCTGCAACACAGTTGCCTCGTACGGCCATCCGCCTTTAGGTTTTTTCTTCAGTCCGCCTCTCCACTCAATTAAATATAGCCTACAGATCTGTCATCAAGTCTGTCTAAGAAATCATTAATATTTAAGTTTTTTATGTGTGATGTTGGAACAATGCTCCAACTTTAATTATCAGCTTCTTCTTTCCACTCGACAAGGGCGAACATTCTTCATCAGTTGGTCTCTGAATGCGCGTAATTTGGCGGTCTTTTGATTGCGTTTGAATTTTGGCGCGCCTAATAAAGATCGGGGCATTAGGCAATGACGTAAGGTATTGGGCTGGAACCGCATGCTAATAAATGTATGGCCTGAAATGCACAGAAAGTGTTTTTACATGCTTTTGGAACAGCACAGATGTGATTATACCGGTGACTTTTCTTAATTATTATGAAGGAACGTTTTATTTTTTTTCATATCTGACATCAGTGACATCAGTTTTTGCAGCTCTGCCACGCTTTGTTGGAGACAAATTAACTGTGTATTATTCTGTAAGCATCTGCATATGTAGTGCATGTATTAATGTATGTATTTTCTTACATATAGAAATTGATTATATTGATATATGGTTCGAGATTCCTTTATTTGTCATTTTCATGGTGTAGCCTACATAAAAACGAAATTGTGTTTCACACATCCACCACTCAGTAATTCAGTGCAATAGTAACTAATCAAAAAAGCACAATTTAAATATAAATATAAATATACTAAAATACACAAAGAATAAAAGAATAAAATACATAAATAATTTCAAATTTCAAATTTTGGTTATGATGATATGAAAAAAAAGTTAAGTTTGCAAATATAATTTGTTTAGTATTTGTTTTGTTTTTATGAGCCAGTTAAGATAAGGTAAAATAATAAATAAAAAAAATCAATTTTATTTATAAAAAATTGTGCTAATTCTAAAATGGGATAGAAATTGAAAAGAAATGTGGATTGTGTAGACTTGTTTAAAAGTTCAAGATGTTCAAATAAGGAAAAGAAGGAATGAATTAATAAGGAAATCATAAGCTTGTAAAATGTATGTATGTTGTTTAAATATATTGGCATATAAATTAAACATATCAGTGAAATATATGGTTATAACATACAATATTATATAAAGAATAATCATATACATTGTATTAATATATGTCAATATACTCATTTAATATGGACAATTTATATGTTATAAACCTATATCAACATATATCTAGAGATATGTATATATGTGATAGCAATATATTGTCATATATTTAGCATATATGACAGCGTCACTTGCGATATAGGGACATATATGTCATTATATATTACATTTCCGTATACCCATATTTAAAACTTTAAAAACTATAATCACTAGCTTCCTCCCATTATAAAGCTTGGAAGAGCGAGGACATTTTTTAATATAACTCCGATTGTATTTGTCTTTTGCATTATTTGTCTCATTTGTCTTGATTATATTTTAATTTTCATTTTTGAGGGAACTAACCCTTGAAGTAAGTTCAGTGTAGTTTAATTTTCATTGTAAAAATCATTAGTTCTTAATTAAATTAAATTATCTATACAGCAGCTCTGGAGAAAACAGTGATGTCATCGTCCAGCTCAGTTCAGTTCTCATATAATGGTGTTAATGCAGTCAGATCAATAATATTGTTAAAAAATTAAGTGTCCCCAACTAAGCAAACCAGAGGCGACAGTGGCAATGAACCCAAACTCATCAGGTGACAGAATGGAGAAAAAATCCTTGGGAGAAACCAGGCTCAGTCGGGAGCCAACGAACGAACAGTGTGTGATTATGATTCAGGCAGCATTACAGGTCAGAAGTCAGACCAAGTCAGAATGGATCGGAACATTCACAATATTTATCCAGTTCCATCTACCGGTATGGAGACGGGTTTGTTGAGGATCAGTGCCGATGGCTGTTGTGTCGATGAGGACTTCACGGGAGAGTCTAGTTGACACAATCTCCGCTGACACTTCAGGGATGCGCTGTGGTCGTGTCTAGGCTCAGGTCCTCCATCTGATCCATCTGGATACGGCCCGATCCGGCTGACTACGGTAAACCTCTGGATAAACAGTGAGACTAGCATAGATGCCATTCTTCTTATGATGTAACAAGTACATCGGGTGCTATAGGAAGTTTTTCCGGTTCTGGCTGACCTTGTTTGTGCATCAGAGAAGATACTTTGAAAAAAGTCTTTACCTTTTTTTTTTTTTTTTTTTTTTTTTTTTTTTTTTACATACAATGGTGACCAAAACCTTTTGGTACCCAGCATTATTCAAAATTTCTTCTTGTGCATGTGCTGAAGAAATTCAAAGAGATTTACAGAAAAGAGCAGACTTGTTAGTTCCTCTTCAGTTTTACTGATGTGAGATGGCGGAAGCAAATCATAAGTGAAACTAGCTCTGTTCCCCTTTTCATTCCTTTAAATGTCATAAACTAATGTCTTACATTTTTATTAGATTTTTCAGATTACTCTTGTTAATCATACAAACTCAAGACCATTGGAACGTCTGTTGTTGTAAGCCCTTTTTCCTCTCTTTACAGAGTTAAGAACACTTTGTGAAACTGTTGTGAAATCGTTGAAAGATCCTTTGTTAGTTTATACAGAGGAAATGTTAAACACAGATGTGTGGTGTTAGTGTTGTTGTTTCTTTTATTCATGTGAGGCATTCGGCTGAAAAGTGACTGCCGCCCGTTTTGGATTCTGTTTTAAATTTTATTTTGTGATTATAAACGGTGTTACAGTGATACATTTTTTTTTTTTTGCCTTTATATTTGGATAGCAGCCATTTATCATGAACAGGACCCTTGCACTCCGTCCATGGACAGCGATGGTAACCAATGGTCCTCTTCAACTGTATCATCATACTTTATCCTGGTGAGGTTATGACATACAAGCATTTAAGATTAGTTACTGTCGAAAGTGGAGTTCTGTTTTGCTTACAGTTTCTTTTCCTGCTCAAATGATAGTACGAATGGGAAATTGGATGATGAGCCATATACTGATGTGCCATACGACTATGATGACTTCTATGCTGGAAATATTGATTCATCTGCATTTTCCTGTGTTTATGGAGAACATGGAGCCAACATTCTTCCAGTGTTATACTCCCTTTTGTTTGTGCTGGGCTTTCTGGGTAACATACTGGTGGTCTGGGTGGTCTTGATGGGAGGCAAACTGAGAACCATGACCGACATCTGTCTCCTGAACCTGGCTATAGCTGACCTGCTGCTGGTCTCCTCTCTTCCCTTCCTGGCACATTACACCAGAGACCAGTGGATCTTTGGAGATGTTATGTGCATTATGGTCCTCAGTGTCCACCACATTGGATTCTACAGTGGGATATTCTTCATTGTACTTATGAGTGTTGATCGATACTTAGCTGAAGTTCATGCTGTGTTTGCCTTGAGAGTCCGAACAAGGACATATGGGATCTTAGTCAGTGTGTTCATATGGATTGTTGCTGTTTCTGCATCCTTTCCTGAGTTGATGTTCCTGAAAACCACAGGTTATAATGAACAAATACATTGCACATCTTATCCAACAAATGATCAAAATTCAAACCTTTTTTTGAGGACTTTTGGTATCTTGAAAATGAATATCATGGGTCTAATTCTCCCACTTATTGTGATTGGATTTTGTTACTCAATGATTCTGAAGAGACTCCTGACAGTTCACTCTTCCAGGAGGCAGGCCATGCGTCTAGTCATTGTGGTGATGGTGGTCTTCTTCTGCTGTTGGGTTCCATACAATGTCACAGCTTTTATAAAAGTCTTAGAGCTGAATGAACTCATAACACAGTCTTGTGACAGCAGTAAGGCAATTAGTCTAAGTCTTCAGATCACAGAAGCTTTGGCTTACTCACACAGCTGCCTGAATCCCATTATCTATGCGTTTGTGAGACAGAAATTTAGGAGGCACCTTTTCAGACTCTTGTACATGGCACCCTGCTGTAGACTGCAATTCATGAACCTTACACAGCCCACAGTTTATTCCCACAACACCAATGATGAGAAAACTAGTACAACAGTATAAATTGGAAAAAGACTGTCAAAAGAAAATTGTAAGTTTATATTTTATATACATATATATGTCGTAGGAGAACCAACACTATAGGAATGTGCGTCAAATCTTCTGACACTGCCAGAATTTGATTGCAACGGTCATTAATCAGCTGTCAGCAAACATGTCAAACAAGACTTCAGATTTTGGGGTATAGAATCAGAGGAATCTTTTAGGATTCTCAACATTTGTCTCCAACGGCCAAATTGTGGCCAAAATTGTACAGTGTAAACCCAGATGTAGATGAAGATCGGACCACATTATACGAGTAATCAATGCAGAAATGTATATACATTTTTTTAAAGCAGTTTATTTTAAACTACCAGAACAATCAAGCTTTGGAAATATGAAATATCTTAAATGTTTTATCTTTCATGCCATTCCAAAATGTATGACTTTCTTTTTTTTCTGTGGAACATAAGAGAAGATACTTTGAAACATGTTTTTATATATATATATATATATATATATATATATATATACACATATACACACACACAATGGAAGTCAATGGTAACTAAAACCTTTTGGTTACCAAAGTATCTTCTCCAAAACCTTTTGGTTACCATAATTATTAAAAATATCATATTTTGTGTTTTTGCGGAAGAAAGGCAAACAGACTTGGAATGAATGGCATCATGGAATTTTTCTTTTACAAAAATAGCAGACTTGTTTGTTCCTCTTCAGTTGTACTGATATATATGAGATGGTGGAAGCAAATAATAGTGTTTTCTGAGTGAAACCATAGCTCTGCTTTCCTTCCTTTAAGTGTCATAAACTAATGTCTTAAAGTTTATTTGATTTTGTAAAAAATATATATACATATATTTTTTACAAGATCTATATACACACACACTTAATTTTGACACACACTAAATTCTACCAGCATTGGTGTAGTGGAGATTGTAAAAATTAGGAAGCTCTGGACCCAGAGTCTGTTGACTTTTTAAAAAAAAGTTGATTTGATTTGGATTTTGAATCACTTTTAATTCAAGAAGTTTATCACTTGCAACCCGGTCGGTTTAAAAGTACTTTCACACCTTACGAGGTGTGAAAAAGCATAATGAATTGCAGACGAATAACCCTTTTACACCATGAGCAACAGGAAAATGCATCAGGCTGAAGGAAACTCAAATTCACAACTGCACTGTGCCTATTTAACTTAAATGAAAGGCATGTGGTAACATCTACATTTTGTTGAAGTGAAAGCAATTGTGTAAGATTATTGAATATGTAACTAGATTCAACCAACCTGAAATATTTTACTGAGGCTATATATATATATAACCAGATATTTACATAACTTCAGAAAAAAAAAAAACTTTTATCTCTTTACTGTCATACATTAAATCAGAGTAAACTTTTTCTGGTTTAGATCAATAAATATTAACATATTTTTTTTGCCTTTGTTAAATGTCAGAATCGAGCGAGGGATAATTTTTATGTATTTTTTTAATCACTTTCATCAAAGTCAGAAGTATACATTCACTTCCTTAGTATTTGGTAGAATTGCCTTGGCTTTTGGCTTGCTTAGTTGGGGACATTTAATATTCAACAATATTATTGATCTGCCTTACTTAAGGTGGACGTTGACGCAATTTTCTTCTAGAAACAAACTTTGTTGTATTATTTTCATGTTATCACTGTGAAGCTGCTTTGATACAATCTGTATTGTAAAAGGCGCTATATAAATAAAAGTGACTTGACTTGAATTGCCCCGAAACAGTTTCACTTGGGCCAAACGTTTTGGGTATCCTTCCACAAGCTTTCTACAATAGTTTGCTGGAATTTTGGCCCACTCCTCTTGACAGAACTGGTGTAACTGGGTCAGGTTTGTAGGCCTTCTTGCTCGCACTCGCTTTTTCAGTGCGGCCCACAAATTTTCTATAAGATTGAGATCAGGGCTTTGTGATGGCCACTCCAATACCTTGACTTTGTTGTCCTTAAGCCACTTTGTAACTAATTTGGAGGTATGCTTGGGGTCATTGTCCATTTGGAAGACCCATTTGTGCCCAAGCTTTAACATCCTGGCTGATGTCTTCAGATGTTGCTTCAATATATCCACAAAATTCTCTTTTCTCATGATGCCATCTATTTTGTGAAGTGCACCAGTCCCTTCTGCAGCAAAGCAGCCCCACAACATTATACTACCACCCCCATACTTCACAGTTGGGATGGTGTTCTGAGGCTTCAAAGCTTCGCCCTTTTTCCTCCAAATATACCGTTTATCATTATGGCCGAACAGTTCAATTTTTGTTCCATCAGACCACATCCAGAAATTAAGATTTTTGTCCCCATGTGCAGTTGCAAACAGTAGTCTGGCTTTTTTATGGTGGTTTTGAAGTAATGGCTTTCTTCTCCCAGTGTAACCTTTTAGCTCATGGTGGTACAGGACTCGTTTTACTGTGGATAATGACACTGTCTTACCAGTTTCAGCTTGCATCTTCACAAGGTCTTTTGCTGTTGTCCTGGGATTGATTCGCACATTTCACACCAAAAAACGTTCCTCTCTGGGACTCAGAATCCGTCTCGTTCCTGAGCGGTATGATGGTTGTACATTCCCATGTTTTTTATACTTGCGTATTATTGTCTGAACAGATTAACGTGGGACCTTCAGGCATCTGCAAATTGCACCTAAGGATGAGCCACACTTGTGGAGGTCCACAATTCTTTTCCTGATGTCTTGGTTGATTTCTCTTGATTTTCCAATGATGTCAAAGAAAGAGGCTCTGTGTTTGAGGTGTGCCTTTATATGCATCCACAGGTGTGCCACCAATTAACTCAAATGGAATCTATGAACCTCAGAATTGAATCATCTGGAGTTTTCTTTTTGTTTAAAGACACAATAAACTTATGTATACTTCTGACTTTGATGAAAGTGATAAAAAAACATAAAAATTATCCCTCGCTCGATTCTGACATTTAACAAATGCAAAAAATGTTAATATTTATTGATCTAAAACAGAAAAAGTTTACTCTGATTTAATGTATGACAGTGAAGAAATACAAGTTTTTGTGTTTTTTTTCTGAAGTGTATGTAAATATCTGGTTTCAATTGTATATATATATTGCTGCAAATTCAAATCACTTAGTAAGTTTGATATAATCTGATTTTGTTAATATGATGAAACTCTATTTCCATCTTGATGTAAATACATTGTTATCTCAAATACAATTTTCACTTTGATGTAACTTCTTACAAATCAGTTACTTTTTTATGCAACCTTTCATGTAACCTGTATATGAGAATCCCTGTTGTATATAAATATTATTTACATTAAATAAATTAAGTTACAGAACTATTATCATTAAGTATTATCCATGAACAAAGCTTGGAAGGTATATCCATCTTTGATAGAGAAATTAAAATCTCCCAGTTGGCTGATGACACGACTCTTTTTTTAAAAGATAAGAGTCAATTAACCAAGGCTATAAATGTAATGGAGCAGTTTTCATGTGCTTCTGGATTGAATCTGAATATGTCCAAGTGTGAGATAATGACGCTCTATAAAAATGATGATTCTTCAATCGATGGTATCTCAGTAAAAGAGGCCGTAAGGTATCTTGGTATTTATTTAACAAAAAAATTTAGCAGCTGGACGGCCGGGTCAAAAAAACCAAAACCAAAAACATCTTTAATCTTTGGCTCCAAAGAGACCTTTCCCTTTATGCGAGGGTTCTTTTATCTAAAGCAGAAGGATTATCTCGTTTTGTATATCCCCTTTCTCGTTTTTGTCAATGACTCTACTGCTAAAGGAATTAATAAAACAATTTGATTGTTAGTGTTAGATTTTAGTGATACAGTGAACACATTTCGGATAAATTGTATTAAAAGATGCTTAACAAATTCTAATTCTATATTTTTTTTTATCCCGAATCATATCTTTACAAAAATTGGTGGCCTTCCCTGTATATTAAAATATAACTACTTGCTGAAAAGATTGCATTGAATCTAAATTTCATCAGCAGGCCCTTCTTGCTTGCAAAGTTATACACCCACAATTTTTCACCACATTAAACCTTTCTATGGAACAACTCTAATATAATGATTAGGAATAAATCTGTTTTTCTCTCATGGTTTAACAGGAATATCTCAGGAATATTAACATGAATTCTCTCCATTTTTGATAAATCTGGTACATTTTTATCTTATGAAGAATTTATGTCTGTTCATAATTTCCCCTTACCATTTAAAGAATATAATGCAGTGCTATGCAATGAATATAATGGGTATGCAAGTCAACTTGTTAAATGTCATCTAAGTTTTAGTAAGAGTGTCACCAAAGAACTTGATTTGATCTTAGATGGAATACGTATATTTAACAAGAAATGTAATAATAAGCATATTTGACAAATTCTTCAGAATAAAAAATATAATGTTGCTAAAGGCAAATTTTATTGGGCCTCTTTTATTGAACTTATAGACTGGAAGGAAGCCTGCTGTTAACTCATAAGTACTGCATTTCCAATAAGACTTAAGAAGTTCATTTTAAGATCTTACATATACACAGTGAATGATACTGTGGCAAAATATATGGATGTTGACAGTTCTTGCTCATTTTGTGGGAATAAGGATGAAACACTGATCCATTACTTGGAATAGTTTATATCTTCATGTAGGCACCTTGATTCTTCCAAATCCTTTCAATTAAAATATATAATCTGTTACTATAAAGATAAAGCTAATACTTGATTGGTTGATTAAAAACAAGAAAAGTGACAGATTCTTGAAATATTATGATGATTTTTTGGTAATACCACTGATGCATAATATTTCCTCTGTATATGTTTATCATGTTATTTTGTATGTATGTGTGTGTGTATATATATATATGTGTGTGTGTGTGTGTGTGTGTGTGTGTGTGTGTGTGTGTGTATGTATATAAATACATATATATATATATATATATATATATATATATATATATAGCCTACACACACACACACACACACACACACACACACACACACACACACACACACACACACACACACATATATATAAACATTTTTTGAAACTTTACATATATTTAATATAATTTCATTCCTGTAGAAGTTCTATCTGTTCTGTCATGTATGTCTGCTTATTGTTTGATACATAATCAATAAAAAAAAATAAAAAAAATTGGATGGATGGATCGGATGGATGATTGATTCAGCTGCGGCGCCATCTCCTGGCGAGACGCGGGAATTCATTCATTATGGGTATTCTCTACTGGCCCACACTCAGTAGGTGGCAGTAATGCACCTTAAATGTTGGTTTCCACACTGATGAACAACCATCCGGGAACCCTTAGCGCGGGAGGGCGAAGGTTACAAACAACATGGCTGAAGACATGCAGAAGAAGAATAGTTTTGTTGCTTTTCGGCAAAATAGAGAAGGATGTTGCTGATTTTTTAACACTTCACAGCTATTCCATGAATTAAAACATGACGAGATGGACTATAGCGATGTTTGAGCAAGAAAGAACTTGCCTTTAGTATTTGAAGTAGAAATAACACCGCCTATCATCTGTTTGAGAGGGTTTGTGTGAATAAACTGAAGAGCAGCATGAACCGCAAGAAAGACAAGGGCTTTGAGAGCCCACGACCATATAAACTATAAGTATCAAAATGCACTCTTTTTCACCGCATGCATGGTTATGATTGCAGTTGTTTACATGTCAAATCAGGAGTATAAATAATCAACATTGTATCTTAAATAAATAATCAACATCTCAACCGTCGCATGAATTTAATGCATTACTTTTTGTTTATCTCTTTACAACCCATCAGGTTGTCTGCATTAACAACATAAATTTTCAGAGGAAGTCTGTCATTGTGAGTAGTCATACATATTTGATTTTGAATATTGTGTGTGTATGAAGTAGACAGATTAAAATTTGTGTAGATTGAGACAAGACTGTAAAGAGCTTTACCTTTTAACATTATGAAAAACTGAACAATACATTATAATGGACAGTCAAATAATTAGATGTGTCATTAACCTTTAACTCAAAGATTTAATGCAGTTTTTTGTTGCATATGAAGTATTTTCTGATAACTTAGCAAATAGCTTGTTGATAAAAATTCTATCCTTTCTCATTTTACAGTTAAAGCTATATTTCTTATGGTATTGATAAATGTGGCAGGATTTTTTAAGCACTTTTGTATGGATTTTTTATTATTTCTTTGCTCTGAGTAGGGTTATGTGGAGCTGACCATCTTTCCAACAGTGATGAACCTGAACCGTATTAAACTGAACAGCAAACAGTGCCGTATCTACAGAGTGAGAGTGAATGATCTTGAGGCTCCATTCATTTACAATGACCCTACGCTGGAGGTCTGCCATCATGAATCCAAGCAGTAAGCTCAGATTTATTTATGAACTTATTTATGAATTTTGAAAACACACACACACAATATGTAATATGAAGTGAGAGGAGTCCCAGCCTGGGATTGTGCGGAAAGATGAATTATGAATCAAACAAAAACTGTCATGAAATGCGTAATATTTCATCCCTCCAACAACCCCCCAAAAAATATTTTTAAAAAAATCCATTTTAATATAAAGCATATTTTTAGGACATAGTTTTGCATTAACATGTTTGTTGGCATAATTTTTAATGCCAATTTAGTATATTTCTTCATCCAGTTCTCATTACTGTAAGGTGAAAAATAATTATTTAAATGGTATAGTATTTTCATATAATTTGTTGTTCTGCTTTTATGCTCTCTTTAATAGGATGATTTGCATTACTGTATTTCAGAAAGTAGAATTTTGGCGCGATGTCAAAATGCAAAAATCGTATTGGTTCTTGAATGTGCCTATGGGCTTTTCTTTATGTAAAATATAATTTATAATTTACCAAGCGAAACCTGGGAAATGCTTGCCCGCGTCCGAGCACTGTGGCACTCCGCCATAAGATCTGGTGCCAGCAGTACACAGGCTTCCTTAACAGTAGAAGACTGAAGCGCCATGCCAATCGTCGTTCTCGACGCTAAGGGCCTGAATTAATGAATTAATTAATTATTATAATTTAATGATCATTATCATTATGATATTATTATTTACCTGAGAATTTCTGTCAGTATCTTAATTTCTAATGGGTAATAATGTATTGGTTTTCAAGTGTGTTCTTGTCTTCATCTTGGTGCATGTTTTCCTCTGGTTAACAGGAGGAACCTGAACTATTTCTCCAGTGCTTACACAGCAGCGGTTAGTGCTGTGGATCCAGATGCTGGGAATGGGGAGCTTTCCATTAAAGTTCCTTCTGAGCTCTGGAAACAGGGAGATGGTGAGTAGATCAAGCAGTATGACGTTTTAATTTAATTTTTAATGTCTGTTCTGTTCTTATGGCTTGAGTTTTTTGTAATCTGATGGTTTTAACAACTGAATCAGAAACCAATGAAATGGAAGCTTTGATAGATCCTTTTTTTCATACTGTGACGTATATTCGAGTGTAGCTGATTATTGAAGAAGACAAAAATGTAGGTTGGGGATTTGTTGTTGATAATATTTTGAGTTGTGGTTGTTGCACTTAAAAAATGGAGAAACATGTGCGTGAGCTTGTCACCTCACCTGATAGAATTCTGTCGTTTTTACTGGAAGATTAAATAATGATGGTATTTTAATTTTCTATCGAAGTGGCGGAACTTTTGACGTCACTAGTGCTTACTATGTCCCTTAATAATGCCTCAAGGATTGATTGTTCATTTTTTAAGGCACAGATTAATATCTGTAATAATAATCCGTTTGTCCCGGTGTTTGTGTGCAGAGATGAAAGTTATGAAGGTGTACATTGAATTCTCATTGGATCAACCGAAAGGAGGGTTGCATTTTGTAGTACCTGATGTGGAAGGAAGTATGGCAGAAAGAGCAGCCCATGTTTTCTCCTTCGGCAACCAGAATTCCTCACGGTGAGCTGCAGACATTCATATGCATGAAATGAAAGATCATTGTGGTGGTAGTTATGGTTAAAGATGTTAGGCTACTTCCACATAGTGATTCACAATTACTAAGATTACAATCCTATATAGATTACATCCTCAGCATTATTATTGTGATCTTTAGGAAGGCTCAAAGTTAAGTGTCCTAGTTATACTTGTGTACCAAAGATTTAAATGAAAGTATCTTAATGAAGCTATATATATATATAGCTTCATTAAGCTACTTGAGTTATTTTGAGGGGACAGCAAATTTACACTGTTATACAAGCTGTACACTCACTACTTTACATTGTAGCAAAGTGTCATTTCTTCAGGGTTGTCGTCCCATGAAAAGATATAATAAAATATTTACAAAAATGTAAGGGGAGTACTCACTTTTGTGAGATACTGTAAATTACAACTAAATTAATAACTTTTTTACAACAAAAATGAAACATCACAGAACTTACTTAAGCTGAACTGTGACGCTATTTTCTTCTAGAAACAAACCTTGTTACATTATTTTCCTGTTATCTCTGCTTTGAAACAATTTGTATTGTAAAAAGCGCTATATAAATAAATGTGACTTGACTTGACTCAAGGTGGCGCTCAACACATGAATTAGGGAAACGTGAACAGAAGTTAACTAACCTAAGAAAAAGGTTTTTAACGGGATGGCGGATAGACAATGTGAGTAAAAAAATAGATGTCCCAGCCACGTTTAAGGTCAAAGTCTGGACGCACTTCAGCTTCTATTTTTTATATAAAATATTTAAAATATATATATATATTTTTTTACAATTGATGGGACAAACATGTTGTAAATAGACATTTTTGACGCTCTTCACCGAGCGCTTACACAGATACACACGGGAGCGTTAAAAAGCAGACGTCTATCAGCGGATACCTAATATATCCTCTGACAGACGGATCCGCTGATAGATGCCTGCATTTAAACGTGCTCGGTGAAGAGCGTATAACAATTTTTTTTAAAGCGTTGATCATTGTAACCAATCACAGACATAAATGTTGAGCGCATGAACACAATGGCCAATCAGAGGTGTTTAAGAATCCGTTCAACAGCGCTCAGGGGGAATTCTAGGGGGAAATGCTGGTGTCGTCACATTTTAAAAATGTTAAAATACCCAAGTTACCTTTACAACACCTTTGACACCTTTACATAACCTTTGACAACACTATTCCCAGGTTTATTTTAAGGAAGCTGGTAAACACTAAGATGTTCCCAGGTTTAAATGAAAGAGATTGGTAAATTTTTTAATGTACCAGGTTTATATAAAACAAGTCGATAAGCAGCTAAATGTGTCAGTTTACACACAAAGAAAAGTTTAAGCTTTTAAAAAGTATAAGCATAAAATGTTTAATTTACTTAAAATGTTAAATGTAATTTACAGACTGAATTTTTTTTTTGTGCTAACAGTTTGGACTTGAATAAAGAGAGAACCTGCACTTAACCTTTTCACAGGCATTTATTTTTCATAGACGGATATTGTGATGTATCATTACAAGATTGTCTAGCAATATATCGATTATCGCAGAATTGCTGTATTGTGATATTATCAGTATCATGAGCTGTGTATCGTATTGTATCGTCCTGTTATTCCCATCCCTACTCAACAGATATGTCTGTGATTGGCTACAAAGCTCATCGCTGCAAAAACACGTTGTAAATAGAAACCTTTGATGCTCTTCACAGAGCGCTTACACAAACAGTCACGGGAGCATTTTAAAGCGTTTTAAAGCAGCCGGCTATTAGCGGGTACTGCAGAACGGCAGGTATATTTTGGTGGCTGCAAAGATATTTTCAATGCAGGGAAAACCTGAGTGTGATATTGTAAATTGATTTTATTTTTACCCTTTATAGTCAATTTTACCTATATAAGGGCAGTTTTTTTTCTAACATAATTAAATGTATTACCTTATCTTTTATGTAACATTTTTACATTTAATCAATAGAATTATTTAGACACTAGACAATTAGAATAATAAGACATTATTTTTACCAAACAAATGAAATTTGTTTTGCAATGCAGAGGAAACACAAAGCTGCATCTGAAGTGGCATTTATATTTATTTACACAAACTGTTTAATATAACTCAAAGGGGACATGAATTAATTTAACCTGTAGTTATGATGGCATAAATAATGTTTTGAGATTAATGTTTTAAAAATAAAACTTTGATTATTGAAATATGAAATATATTTAAAAGATACCTTAATTATACTTTTATGAAGCTAAAACCGGCAGTAGGTTGTTGCAAGTCACTCTTAATAAGTGAGCAATGTAGTCATTTATTCAGCCGAATCATTCAAACTGCTGATTCATTTTCTTCACAAAGTAATTGTCTGCATCCAAAATCTCATATTTTAATACTATATAGTATGCGAAAAATGCCTAATATGTACTACTTCTGGCAAAATTCTGAAGTGTGCATACGATAGATGCTTTACTATCTCATGAGGCCATGGGAGAACAGTTGTGAATGGCAGTGAAGTGACACCACTGACACTGGTAGGTCACATGACAGTGACAACTAGGGGTGGGAATCTTTGGTCACCTCACGATCCGATCCGATTCCGATTCTGGGAGTCACGTTCCGATTCCAGAACGATTCTTTATCTACCCCCCCCCCCCCCCCCCCCCCTTATTAATTCATTAGTTTACATAAGTAATTAAGTACTTTATAAAAAATAATTACAAAATATTTTTTTTTTTATTAAAACAGTTGTATGTTAAGAATTTTAAACTAATATAGGCTAACTAATATAACAAATAATAAAGAGGAGCATAGAAAAATATAAAAAACAATAAACAAAAAGTGCTTTCAGTAGCCTATAGATTATCTGAACGTTCCATTCAAGAACTGTGAGTGATTTTTCTTCATCTTTACTGTTGTTTTTTACTATGACATCATAGACTGCGGGAGATCTATTAAGCTGCATTCACGCACGCATCTCTTTTGAAATAAAAGAAGTAATGCGGTGTGTCCTGTCCGTTTAATCCCTTAAGACACAACTGGCTGTGTTTACGTTAATTTTGCACAAGTAGGCTACATTAAACCACTACACGGAGTCGCGGAGTCGCACAGCCGCATGCGCGAGCAGTCTCACAAACAAAGCGCGCGTCAGCATTTGAAATTGAAAGCAGCCTTCTGTTAGTGAGGTTCATATTTTAAATATAAAGTCCACTGCATTCCAAACCACATAAATGATGACTTCGTAGAGCATTTGTAAGGAAAATACCGACGGGCGAGACAGCACACTTCAAGTGTAACATCAAAGAAAGCGCGCGTCTCTCACAGCGTATCCTGTGCAATGAAGCCTGTGAATGTCCTTGTAATTAGCTTCAACCTTTCCGAACTTTATGAAAGATTATTTTACGGAAGGTTCGAGTGGTGTATGTGTGTGAGGAATTGGAAGCAACCAGAATACGGGTGTTTCTAAAGCAAACTCAACGTCATCGCACATCTGGTTAAAAACTAAGCTCAGAATCGATTCTGGAATTCTCAGAATCGATCCAGAATCGTTGGAGAGAGAATCGCGATGCATCGATGGATCGATTTTTTCTCCCACCCCTAGTGACAACATGGCAAATGTAATATCTCTGGATTACATAAATACTACACACATTCAATTACATAGAACACATTTTAGCGGTCGCAGAGTTATTACTTATCCAAAATATGTACCTACTCCGAGAGTATGCGATTTCTGATGCAGCAACTGACTTAATGAGTGAGTCATTGAATCATGCATTCAACCGATTAATTCAAAAGGACTGATTCATTCAGTAACGAAACACTGCTGTGTGTTGCTCAGTCGCAAAACAGTTTTGCTGTGGCTTTGTTTGTGGCTTTATTTTTGTTGGAAAAATAGAGCAAAAACAGGCAATATGGTATCTACAGTGTAAGTCACTTAATATTAACTTCTTGTTTATTGAACAGTTGCCCTAGTTATTGTTACTACGCCCGTCAAACAAATGGTCAAACACGTCCAGCGCGACAGATTGCCATGACGGGAAGAGGTATACCCGTGCGTGTCAGTGAGCAATACCTCAGCGATATCCTCCAGATCGAGGCAAAAGGGGTTTTACAGTATGCAGTGGAGGGATATATTCAAAATATAAAAGTACGCAATGAAGGAGACACGACTACTATCGAGGCTAATGCTTACCGGTCTCAAGCAAAATCTGAGAAACCCCATGACCTGTAAGTTACCTCAAATGCAACCAGCACAGCGTTGAAGAAGATTTTATAAGCTGGTTCAGTGGCTAATTGTTTGGAGTTAGAAATATATAACTCGCGCTGCATATTTAGTAATTTTGCCTCAGATACAGGATTATACATTCGCTTTAACAAGCAGGTTGTTCATTACCACGGCAACCGCTTGCGTGTCATGCTGAATGCGATTTTCTTGTTTAAAAAGTAACTATACATAAGAGACGGAAAGATGCAGATAGCCATACATTATTTAAGGTTATTTCTATTCGTTACGATATTGATATATGAACTGATGTTGTCAAGTAAGCTTCATGCTTTCCCCGTTGCGAACGTGCACTCCTCTAAACTGTAGTCTACAGGTGCTGCACTGCTAGTTGACTGCTGCTCATTTCCCCCTGAAAATATCATGTTACCAACAACCCTTTAGAAAACGTAAATCCTTTGTGGATCCTCTTGATCTGCTTTATCCATGTTTCTTTGACTAATCTCAGTGTCTCAGTCTCACGGACCTGCTCACATAGTAACGGTTGCTGCCGTTTTGGGAGAGGGTCCGGCGAAAGGTCAATTGTGTCGATATGTCGCTCTTCGAATGATATTGTTTAACTATATCAAATGATATAAATATAAAAGACAGAAACATTTTTTTCCCCCCATATCTTGAATTTTGCATTTTAATATGTAAAATCATGCAGAGAAAGAATGCACTCTAAATGCGCACACACATCATGCAGGCGATATAGCACACCCCTAATGTACATACACACCAACTTGTCTGTATGAGTGTAATAGTACTACTGATTATTATATATTTCCTAATCTTCTTCACTAGGTTCTGGTTTCCATGTGTAGACTCCTACTCTGAGCTGTGCACATGGAAGCTTGAGTTCACAGTGGATGCCTCCATGGTGGCAGTGTCCTGTGGGGACCTAGTGGAGACAGTCTACACCAACGATATGCGCAAGAAGACCTACCACTACATGCTGCCCATCCCCACTGCGGCCCCGAACATTTCCCTGGCTGTGGGGCCCTTCGAGATTCTGGTGGACCCCTACATGCATGAGGTGTGTGTGAGAAAATCTAATGTCATTTTTAGTTTTGAATCCATAGTTTAGAAAATTGGAGGATAAGACAAAGGTCATTTTCAAAGATTTTTGTGGGCAGAGGCTTACAGCTTTTCACCTGATCTGTCCGAGTTGTCAACAATGTGAAAAGGTCTTCCAGTGGTTTTCCTTTAAAATAATACATAAGTCAATTAAAACAGGAATATATTACTATTGTTAAAGGCACACTGTGGAACTTTTCAACCTTTATAATATATTACCAAAACCCATTGAGATGGTACATCGACTTACAATAGGTTGAATGACACGTCTGCCGTAGCCTGAAGGTGTCTGTATCGCTTTTCCTAGCACAATGTAACTTCGGGTTTCGGGTAAGAACCCGAGCACAAAAAGAACTACAAAATCCAACCACTTTACGGCATACGTCACTTCCCCCACCACCCACAACTTCCTCAGATTCTGACGTGAGTGCTCAACTCGCGTTTGATTGCCGTCTGTATGTTTTCGTCATGGCCGAACCCACAGCTACAAGGAAGAAGGCAAAGGTTTTGTCAGAGGACACTAAAAAAAAGAAAAAGGCATAGTGACAAATGAAAAGCCAGGACGAGGATCACCATTGGTCCAGCGTTCGCTCGCTGGCGTGAGCTACAGGAGGAGGAGGGGTGCCCGACCGATGCTGACGCTTGCCTGCACACAAATGCCGTTTCCAAGGTGACCCAGATAAATCATATAAGTAGTGTAGTATTTTCTGGCATTCCGGCCACAGCCGATGGTGTTATGAGTGTAATAAAATGCCCACAGCCCATTGTTCATTTCTACACACAAACACAGCCCGCCACAGTGCAGGGCTCGCACAAATAAAGTCGACTCATGTCAAATGTACATTAAATGTAGTGAACGT
The DNA here is from genome assembly GCF_029890125.1 of Rhinichthys klamathensis goyatoka. Lineage (NCBI taxonomy): Eukaryota > Metazoa > Chordata > Actinopteri > Cypriniformes > Leuciscidae > Rhinichthys > Rhinichthys klamathensis. The sequence goes on from NW_026606559.1 coordinate 3,695,621, forward strand.
GCCCACGACTCAGTGCCCACAAACACTACACACGACATGTCCCACGGTTTCTGTAAAACGAAACCAACACACATAAGTTACAGTCAGCTCAGGCCGACGGTGTTTTTAGTGCAGTAAATGTGCCCGCCGTCCCGCGCCCACATTCACTCACAGACATGTTAGCACTAAGCCCCACGGGGCTCGCCCCGCTCGCTCTCTCTCAGCAGACTGCTATAAGGGAATCGAGCGCGGCAAGGCTGCCCGCCTCAAACACTGCAATCACACACAATCTAAAGACACGGGAGGCTGACCCACTGTCTATGGGCTGACCGGTTGACTGTTTGTTGACTTTTGCGACAGTGCTGCGGAGCTTGTGGCCTCTAGGGACGCTAGACGTGAAAGTTACAGGTCGAGCGCCACTAGTGGCCAAAAGTTCCGCGGTGTGCCTTTAAACTACTATATGTACCCCAAATGGCACATGTATAATAATAATAATAATAATTGTAGTAGCAGTATAATAATAATAGTAAAAGAAAAAAAAATTCAGGATAAAATTTTATTAAAAAATAATTATATTTGTTTTATCAGGTCATTTTTATTTATTCTCCTATTATTTATTCTCCTATTTATTTATTTATGCAGGTTTAGGCCTCCATAAAAATACCAGTGTTATTTTAGTTTTAATATAGTTTTATTAATAGTTTGAATAGCTTTTATTTGTATATTTTTAGTTTCACATTAATTTTAGTTAAATTTTTAGTAATTTCGTTATGTGCTTTTCAGAGGTTGCGTTAACCGAATATTTAACCCATCGTTGGCAGATTTCCCATCGTTGACATCGTTTTTTAGCAGTGACGGAAAAATCTGAAGGCCATCCCTCATTTTTACAGATCACACTGAGGGTGATCTATTGTAACTGTAACCCACTCCTATCCAGTTGATGGTGATTGCACATATTAATTGGCAATTAGCTTGTATTGTCTCGTCTTTGTCACTGCTGCATACAGTTGCAAAAGTGTGAGTGTGAGAAGTTTCTTCAAATGGCCAAATAGTTGTGATATTGTTAATAAAGATGAAAAAAAGGAACTGATGCAATGGAGGATGAAGGACAAATAGACAATATTTATCAGTCACTAACAGCAGTTACGGGGCAACCAAGCGGCAGCAAGGAGGTCAGGAGGGAGTACCAGGTTCAATGGGAGCAAGAATTCACGTGGCTGAGAAAGGAAGGTGGCAAAATGTTCTTCGACATCTGTAGAAAAGCTAACATGAGTAGCGGATTTGTCCGAGGGTGCACGACGATGCAGAAATCAGCTTTGAATTATCACAAAAGTAGCCATAGCCACATCGAAGCTTCATGAGTAGTCAAGCATGTCGAAAAATCACAGGCTGCCTGTAATGAGGCATTCAAAACACAGTTTTGCACAGAGGTGTCAAAAGTATCCACATTCGTTACTCAAGTAGAAGTATAGATACTAGGGTTTAAAAAGACTTCTGTAGAAGTTGAAGTATCAACTCAAGCTTTTTACTCAAGTAAAAGTGTAAAAGTAACTGGTTTCAAAACTACTTAAAGTATAAAAGTAAAAGTAATGCAAGGAAAAAAAAATGCCATTAAGGACAAATGCTTAGGCCGCGCCACAGGGGCCGATAGTGCACTACCACCTCCTAAAAAAACATGTTTTTTAAAGGCCATCACTGTAACGTTATATTAAAATGTTAATGTTGAAAAATTTGGGATGCACTACCTGTTTCAGCCGCATATATGCCCATAGAAAATGAATTTCAGTCCAATTTCCATTTTAGTAAAATGCAAATACATTAAAGAACCATATGTGTGTACTACTGAGCATTAACATGTGTTTCATGGAGCGGAAGATATGATGACTAGTTGCCTATAAGTATTGTAATGGTGCAAAAAGTCAAACTTCAGAGGCATGTTATCATCGCAATGGTATATGTTTATACTTCTCTTTAAGGGCGTAGGTTTGATTTTGATATTGGTGGGGACTGGGGACATTCACAGGAGCGGAGGAATCAGGAAATTAATAGGATAATGTATTAAGGTTTTTAGTCTATATTGACCTTAACAATACGTTAATTCATTAATTCTGTAATGTTACAGGTAACTAATAAAGACAAGAAGGCAGTTTAACAGAGACTTAACCTTACTCCGTTCATAGTGCAATGCAAGAGTGCAATACTGTCTTCTTCCTTGCTTTTTGAAGAAGCCAAACACGTCTGCATCTTTCATTAAAAGGATATAGTTCACCCAAAAACGAAAATCATTTAGGCTACTCACTCTCAAGTTGTTTCAAACCAGTTTCTTTCTTCTGCTGAACACAAAAGAAGATATTTTGAAGAATGTCGATAACCAAACAGTTGATTGTAGCCATTGACTTCCATTGTAGGAAAAAAAAAATACTATGGAAGTCAATGGCTACCATCAACTGTTTGGTTATCGACATTCTTCAAAATATCTTCTTTTGTGTTCAGCAGAAGAAAGAATCTGGTTTGAAACAACTTGAGAGTGAGTAAATGATGACAGAATTTTAATTTTTAAATAAGTGAACTATCCCTTTAACAGAAATTAACTGTTGGCATATATGTTTTGCATCAATACTGTCAAGTTTGTCCTGTTGGATTCGATACACAGCAATACTGTCAAGTGTCACTTGTGACCATTGCATTGAGACATGTTTTCAGGGTCCTAAGTGCACTGAAACTTCTTTCAGTCCAGCTGATGAGACTGGTATGACAAGGTTTCAACTTGATCAAACAGGCCTCTCATTTCAACAGACCAAGCAATGTTATTTTTTCATGTTTTATGGGGACTTTCCATAGACATATGATTTTTATACTGTACAAACTGTGTATTCTACCCCCCTACACTAACCCTATCACAGATAACTCTCTGCATTTTCAAAAAACATCACTTAGTCTGATTTATAAGCGGTTTTCAAAAAAAAAACAAGGATTTCGGATATTGCCATCTTTATGGGGATATTTTGATCCTATAATGTAGGGTTACACACACACACACACTCTCTCTCTTCTCTCTGTCTCTCTCTCTCTCTCTCACACACACACACACACACACTCGATTATGTTTGCCATTTATCCCGCGTTTGTCTTACAGTACTGTATTGTAAAAACGGCTGTCCCCAAATCAATATTTGACGCGATTTGCCCCATATTCTTGAGCAGAAAACTGTTGATTTCTCCCTCACTCACCGCATCTAGGTTTCTCTAGCCTCTCACAAGTTAGAAAGAAAACACAAAGCCAATCAGTTTAGCGATGTTCAGGAGGCGGGACTCAGATCTATTAAACGTTTGTGTAATTGGTAATTTTTTGAACGATGACAAGCCGAAATTAAAACAAGCCGAAATGTAATAGGAGTAACGAGGCTATTTTTAAAATGTAAGGAGTAGAAAGTACAGATAATTGCGTGAAAATGTAAGGAGTAGAAGTAAAAAGTCGGCTGAAAAATAATTACTCAAGTAAAGTATAGATACCCAAAATTTCTACTTAAGTAAGGTAACGAAGTATTTGTACTTCGTTACTTGACACCTCTGGTTTTGCACAGTGTTGCATATGACAAATATAAACACCCCGAGCCACCTGTATCCTAATCTAATTCACCCATTACAGTCTGCTGGGTATCCACACCTGAACTGTGCACACTCGTGCACACCCCCACGACACTGTCAGTCAGATGGAGGAGGCTATAGCAATGACCATAAATAGCTCTATTGATGATCGTATCGCCAACAGCAGATACGTCAGGATAATAGTTGATGAAACGACTAATATTACGGTTGAGAAAATGCTGATAACATACCTAACACTTCAGTAGAGAGAGGAGCCTGAAACTGTTTTCATTGTAAATCATGTAATACCCTTTGGCACTGCAGAATGCATCACAGCAAAAATAATGTGTTGTCAGGCCGTGGTGTAGCTACAGACAATGATAAAGTCTGACGCGACCTCTGGTGCTTTTGTCATTTTATTAATGTTTTTTTTTTTTATATATATATTACTATTAAGGTTTAATTTTTTCGTTTCCGGTTTAGTTTTTATTTATTTCCAATTAATAATTTTAAATAATAACTTAAAATTATTTCAGTTCATTGCCAAGGCAACATTTCTAATTTTCATTTAGTCTAAGTTTTTTCAACTAATATTTATATTTTGTTTTATTTCAGCTTTATTTAAATTATCTAGCACCGATACCACTTTTTCCAGAATGAGTCCAATACCGAGACTTTTATTTTTAGTACTTGCCGATACTGAGGCTGCTGTCACTTTAAGAGTTGCATGTATCCAACATACTGTTACATGCGTTTTCTTTTCAACTGTTTACGTTCACTGAAGACATAACTGACTGTTTCACAAGGATACTTGCCTATAAGTTCATTTTGACAATTTTGTGTGAATTTGTCCATTCACGTGCATGAAGACATGAAAGAGAATTCGATTCAACTGGCTATTCAGTGTACGCTTCTAATGTTTGCGCACAGACAACTTCTTGAAAACGTCATGTGATTACTACACCGCCTTCCTATAATAATGAAGGGAACTACTCGTTATACATAAATCATGTAACAGTTCATGTTTTTACTTGCACATACGAGTCACTTTTATTTCAAATGACGCATGTGTGAACGAGCAGCAATCAAGAGCATGCAACAGAAATGCTCTCTCTCTCTCTCTCTCTCTCTCTACCACTAGTTAACGTTAGTAATATGCTTCTCATTTACTTTCTTTGCTTTATTTAAAGCACTTTAAGCACTTTAAGCAGCCATATCTGACCGAACTACAAACTTTTCAGCCATGTCTGTGAAAAAGGGATGTGCGCTCCACAAGCTGTGCCGCTGCTCAATCCCACTCCGCGTTTCACTTATAGCCGTACACATTTAATTTGTTTAACATTCTATAAACAGGGTTCGTACAAGGTGCTTAAAGTGCTTGAAGTACTTGAATTTGACTTTTTGAAATTTAAGTCCTGGAAAACCCTTGAAAACAGCCATATTTTTGAAGAGGTACTTGAAAAGTGCTTGAATTATTATAGGGGTGCACCAATACCGAGCTCATGTACTCATAAAAATGCTCCGATACCAATAACCGATAGGCCTAACGTTACCAGGCAGCGTGTGTATAGGAACGCATAGCTGTGGTGCGCGAGCTGATCATCAGAGAAAACCGCGCAGTGGATTGAGCGCGCAGCAGCACAGACACGCGAGCTGGTCGAGCACATCTCTTTAAACAGACATCAGTGGAAGGTTTGTAGTTTAGTCGGATGTCAATGGCAAAGAAAATAAAACGAGGCATGTACTAGCTTATTATTAACGTTAACTGACGAGAGAGAGCGCAGTTCTGTTGAATGCTCTTGATTGCTAAATCGTTCACTCAGCACGTGTTATTTGGATGACAACTAAATCAAGTAAAGTAAAACATGACCTGTTACCTGATTTATGTATAACGAGTGATTCCCTACATTATTACTGGACGTTTGCAGTCAATAAGTTAGTAAACAAAGTCAGGTATATCAAGTGAACGTAGCCATGGGGTCCGTGCGTTCGGTCTTAACGGGGCAGCACTTCAATAAACCCACTGCTGTTTTAATGTTAATCAAACAATGAATGGACAAATAAATTTCTCACTGCTCTTGACTAAATAGTCTACCCTTTTCAACTTTCAAAAGATCCATCTATATTTAATTCATCCAGTAATTTGTAGCCTTTCTTTGTTCTATTGTATTTATTTGTAAGTTGATTATATGTTCTTATTTTGTTGCTGACTGCTTACCTTTTAATAATGTTTTAAATTCACATTAATTAGGCTGGCAGTTTTTGTTGTAGTATCAAAATTGGATTTGGAAATAAATAATTGGAAATAAATAATTTCACTGGTGTCTAAACATTTGTACCACTGACCCAATTCTCAGCACTGACATTTCTAGAGCTGCTCTAGTCTAAATATGTGCTGTGCTATTCAATGATATATAAAATATGATAGAGCAATAGAATGTACAGTAACAAAAGCTCATACAATGCATTTTAGCAGGCTTAATTAAGCATGCAAATAATTGAAAGAAATACATATTTGATGAACAAATTAAGCCAACTAATATGATTATTACTAATACATTTAAAAATTACAAATGCAGTGAAAATTCAGGGATAGGTTATAGTATCGGTATCTCGTTCTGCAAAAAGTGGTATCGGTCCATCCCTAATTCAAAATATTGTGATTTTTTTTTTTTGTTGTTGTTGAAAAAATACAATTGTTTCACGCTAAATCAACGCTGCAGCCCGTCTGAGATATAGAGCTATTTCTCATTGCTATGAGCATGATATTAAGTATATGATAAGTATATAATACAACTTTCATTCTTCAGGTCAATCATATATATTAATGGGGGGACAAATCAGTTTCAATATCCTTTCAATGGTTAAGGCGATTTCCCATGCCTGACAGCGCTGGTCAATGGATTCACCTCTCTGAATTGAAACATCAATAAGTAAAAATAATAATCAAGATATTGTTTGATAAGTGCCGATTTAAGTCCTTGAAATCCAAAAAAGTAGTGCTTGAAAAGTCCTTGAAAGTCCTGGAATTTCATTTGACAGAGTCTGTACGAACCCTGTATAAATACGATACATTTACTTCATAGACATACTTCTCTGATATATCCTTTCTGATCTTTGTTTGCTCTGTTGTCTGTGTTTCTTTGTCACAAGCACTGTACTGTACATGCTGCGTGGTATCGGTTGTTGGTATCGTAGCATTTTAATGAGTACGAGTGCAGTATCGGGTATCAGTATCATATAAACAAATGTTTTTAATAGTTTTATATTTATTTAAAGCTCCAGTCCGTAACTTTTTAAGTTAAAAATAATCCAAAATAATTATATTAAAAAAAACTTATTCTGCCAGTGGTCAAAACTATCTGCTTGCCATAGCTAGATTCAAAACGGTTAGCTTGTAATAATGATTTTAATTCCAGTGGTACTGGTGGGTTTCCGCGGGAAATTCGAGCATGTCTTTGCGTCATGACGTCACACCCGTACACATAAAGAAGGAGTTTCGGCTAGCCGGCTATACTGCGCGTGACGAGATGTTTAGATGTATAGGCTTTTCTCGCAGCACTTTACATAATTTAACTTATGGCATCCAGAAAGATTCAAACAACAATCATCAGTGTCAACTGGAGATTCAGCAGTTATAAAACCCAAAAGACTTCGTACTTCGGATTTAAGGTGGCTAGAGAAAGAGAAAGAAACCGTCTCATGCGAACACAAGGATTTAAACATCGGCGGGGCTTTTGAAAAGTGCGTGAACTCCGTGTTTTGAAGGGGTTCAAAACGGAAGAAGAGACGGCTTTTTTCTGCTGAACAAGTAAGACATTTCAATAGTTCAATCGTGTAACAGTACGTTTTCTTAATTCACACAGTTATGGAGTTTCCTTTGTTGTGCCTTTCTCGTTTTGCTATTATGGAGAATATGAATTCTGAACTACGCAGGTAGCTGCTAACCATAAAACACATTAAATTTAACATTAGTCACGCAATGCTGATGTTGTTAACACGAACAATTTGAGAACAAAGTAGGCTATAATTTGCACGGTTGCTGTAAATCGCGTTGATTAAATCTAACGAAGCTTATCATGTCGAATGCTTTTTCCCCCTTAGTTGGTCAGAACAAAAATGGATTTTACTTACTTGTTCAGAAGACATTTTCTTATGAAAATTCTTATGTTGGTCAAACTTTCAGAAAGTGAATCTGTGATTCTGTATGACAGTAACATATCCACACAGCGCGGTGACTGACAGCAGCACTCGCCTCAAAGCACTGTGTTCATCCGCGCTGTTTCATGCCGATTTACAACCCACGTAAAGATAATAATTTCGCGAATCACTGCAGTTACAGATTTCGAACAGAGAGATGGCGACAAAGAGGAAAAGATACGGACTGCAGCTTTAACGACAATAACCCTGAGTAATACTACTAAAATATTATTTTTTGTTTTTTTACAGTGTAATAGTAACACATGATGTGAGCAAAACAGGAGACAAAGTGCATTGCTCGTTATTAACATAGCATTAAATTACTTTTATTTAAAAAAAAAAAAAACTGTAAACACTGCTGCAAGGCTGTTTCTAATAAAGGTGTTGATGTAGTGATGGTACATTTTAAAGCTTTCTATCTTGTGCTGAAATCCATCTCTATACTTTTGTAGATTTTGTAGATTTTTATATAAGCACTACTGTTAATTAAGTTATTTAATATATACAAATGAACACAATTAATTTATTATGTAGTTTATGTATGTACACTATAAAAAGTTCCTTAAAATGGTATTAAAAAGTATTAAACTTTTTACTCAGCATAGACATACCTGGCATTGTTATTGACTCGAACAAGTTTCCCTTTTGCAGTTGTCCACTAGATGGTGGTGTGCTTTTTTTATTTATAAATATGTTATATGGACTGCCAGAATGTTTAATGTCCTAACTGTAGGTCAGTCACAGGTTAGATACATTAGATCATCCAGATTCCCCAGATCGAGAGAATTAGGTACATACTTATATAATGCTTATATATTAAATGTAATACACTTTTTCAAATGTAAATGCTTTCCAATGCAATTATTGTTGCTTTTTTTATTCACTAAATTGTTCTAAATCAGAAATGTTGTGCTTTCACAGGTGACTCATTTTTGCTTGCCTCAGCTTCTGCCCCTGCTGAAGCACACCATGTCCTACCTGCATGAGATTTTTGAGTTCTATGAGGAGATCCTCACCTGTCGCTACCCATATGCTTGCTTCAAGACCGTCTTTGTGGACGAGGCTTATGTGCAGGTCTCATCATATGCATCAATGAGTATTTTTAGGTATGTTTATAATGACATTACAGGGTTTTTCCTGGGTCCAAAATGGTCTTGGTCGAACATGGTCATCCACACACGCAGTACAATGTACCCTATCCATGTGAACTGCAAGCCCAGTACTGACGATAAATCAAAAATAAATTCAAAGAAACAGTTTGTAATATTAACTAGGGATGGGCAAGAGTACTCGTACGTGACAGCGTCGATCGATCATGAAAATGATGATCGCCCTGACTTTAAAAATTATATTTGTCTTTTATTCTGATTGGTTATTGCGGCATTTGGGATGTTTCCTGAGGTCTGATTTGTTAGCGTTAGCTTCCAGACCGGCAAAATAAAGTGAAACTGGATTAGAAAGTGCGCTGCAGTGATGTCTGTAATCACTTTGATCATGAAATGCATTTAAGTGCAAGATGTGCAGCGCCAATCTATCATAAACATAACATTATAATGAGAACACGATTGTAATAGAATGTTGTAAATTCTCTGTGCTTGAGTTTTTCAGCGCGCTGTTTAAGGAAGAGCGCGTCCACAACAAGAGTTACACATCAGACAAGCACGGTCAAGTTCATGTGCGCATTCGCGTCCTTTTGTGCAGAAGTTGTAAGATTACCTTTATATAGTCTATATCTGATTAATCTTAAATATAAGACGTGTTTGGTTGAGTTTAATAACCAGCTAGCAAAACGCTGCAGTTTACCGACCGTTCATTCACTCTTCAGTTTCAGCTCAAATGCAATGTCTGACATAATTGACTATCATTGGGCTATTTGAGATGGTCATATTCCTTTTAGATACCTATTTCTTTTTCTAAATCATTGATGATATTAATAATCCAGCAGTGTTAATTTGTTCTAATTTTTTAACAGTAAACCTATGTTTTATTTAAAGTTGTTTCTCGTTATGACAAAAACGCGCAGTGATGACTTTCTATCATTAAAAATAAAATAAAGTGCAAGATGTGCAGCGCCAATGTACATGCCATATATAGCATTATAATGTAAACAGGATTGTGATAGAATGTTGTAAATTCTGTGCTTTAGTTGCCCGTGTATCAGCGTGCTGTTAAGGGAAGAGCATCCAGAGTTTCCCTTTCAAACCATAGACTGTAAAAAACTAGCACACTCAAGTTTACATGCGCATTTACGTCCTTTTGTGGAAGTTGTAATGTTACGTTTATGTTATGTGTCTATGATATTTGATTATTAATAATCTCATACGATGTGTCATAGAACAGGCTTCAGTTTACTGGAGATCATTTACTCTTCAGCTTTACCTCAAGCAACTATTTCTGTTTCTATCACTGTTTCTTTTTCAATAACATTGATGCATCATAATCTAGCAGAGTTATTTTTTCTAGTCATTGTTTTCATTGACATGTTTTCGTGTCATATTTCTATTTGTCAACATTAATTTTCATAACATTCTTACAATATTTTTTTGTGACACTACAGAAAGCGAGCAAAGATCACTCTCATTATAATCACTGAAGCTGACAATTATTTCAGTTCAACGTTAGGTACACAAAGCTGTGTTCTTGTGAAAACTCCCGCTATTATCAATTAATCTGTCTATGTTGTGCGATGAATCTCTTATTGACATTGTGTTATACTTTATATAGGATTATAATGAAAGGATAAACTATCACATAAATCTTTGGAGGGACAAAGATTCATTTTGGCGGCTGCAAAGATATTTTAAATGCAGGAAAACCCTTTTCTTTTTCTTTTTCGTGTGTGAATTTCAGAGGTCTTGTTAACAGAAGCTACAATGTAATTTGATGCACTGTTTGATTTTGTGTCTGTGCTTTTTTTTTCCTTTTCTTTTTTCTCAGCACCAACCTCCTTCACAGTGGTATGATCATAGACCAGACACCGATGACCAGGCGCTTTCTGGCTTATGCTTTGGCCCAGCAGTTTTTTGGTTGCTTCATCTCTAGGATGTCCTGGTAAGTAGGTAGGAATGGGGAAACCATAGTAGTTTAATGTTTGTTGCCAGCCACAAAACTGCATATTGCAGCATTTTTGTTATATAGAATATTATATGATATACTTTTCATACATGAAGGTTGCAGGAAGGTACTTTGAGCTTGCAAGATATGCAGTATTTATTGAACCAGTAACTCCTGGTCACATGACGGAATGTTTTTGTTTCAGTAAGCATTTGATTCTGCCAAGCCAGGTTTAAATATTTCTCTCTTTGTAATTGTAATGAGGTTAGATGTTGTAGGAAGAAGGAGGCGGGGACCGGCGAACATTCAACAATTTTAATAACAAATAAAATAAACAAATACAAAAACGAACGTAAAGACGGTAGTCCCTCACGGTCGACTGCCGCCACACACACAATAAAACAAAACATTAAATAAAATAGTCCAGGCCTGGCCTCTCTCGATCTCCACTGTCGTCGCTCCTCCTGTTATGCTTCCGATCCTCCATGAGAGATACAAGACCGTCCTCCCATGGCCCTCGACCTCGTCCTGCTCGCCACAGTAATATTTTAATTAATTTTATTTTTTTATTTTTTTTAAATCCTTAGGACAATGGGATTATTTGGCAGGTTTTTCCTCGCATGGTTTAAATAAACCCACCATGCCATTTTGTCACTCGCAAAATCAACAAGATTAACCAGATCTCTGTTTCCTTTTAAAACTGCACCACACACATTATGATTTTGTTCTCATATATTATTTTCATTTTGGTGGCTTAAAGGGATAGTTCACCCAAACATGGAAATTCTGTCATCATTTACTCACCCTCAAGTTGATCTAAACAAGTTGCTCTAAACTTGTATGAATTTCTTTCTTCTGCTGAACACAAAAGAAGATATTTTGAAGAATATGGGTAACCAAACAGTTGATGGACCCCATTGATTTCCTTAGTTTGAAAAAAAATATATACTATGGAAGTCAATGGGGTCCCATCAACTGTTTGGTTACCGACATTCTTCAAAATATCTTCTTTTGTGTTCAGTAGAAGAAAGAAACTTGAGGGTGAGTAAATTATGACATAATTGTAATTTTTGGGTGAACTTTATCCCTTTAACAAATGTCCTTTTAATTCCTTATAAAGCCACTACTCATCTGACAATTGGGGGATAACAAATCTTCTTGCCAAAAGCGGTTTTATTTCACATTTGGTGCTTGTTGAATGTTAATTTTACCCATTACTGCACACACCCCCATTTTGGCAAGTGGGGCATAAATGACATAGGTTGAAAAAGGTTGATGCTCATAAGTCATTCTAAATAGACACATAACCAACATATATTTAGAAAGCCAACACTTGAGAGTTTACAATTCAAGACTCAGAATTACTCAGACTGTTATTAAAATGGAGATATATAAGCATAAGCAAACATAATAATATATTTAACCCTCTGGGGTCTGAGGTGTTTTCGGGGTCTTTGAGATGTTTTGGCATGCTCTGACATTTCTGCTTTTTTCAGTTGCTTATAAACATATTAATGGCACAGGTGAAAGTACACTCTATATAGCACACACAGGGCTACCATAATATGTGAGCAACATGTATGTACATGTTTGTATTTTTGAGAGAATATTGTTTATGCGTGGTTATTGAAAAAACAAAAAAATAAAGTTTCTAATATAAGGCCACAAATAACATACTAAATATCTGTCCACAAGACTTTTGACTAGTGGATGTTGTCGCCTAGAGTTTTTGCTTCAAATTGATCTGAAAATCATTCTGCCTAATCATTCACATAAAACAATAGATTGTTTTAAATTGTGAAAAACATTTTTTTGTTTGCAAAGGCAATATGCGGATGGGCGGAACGGCCCAACCCCCTCATGAATAATTAGGCCGTTCTCACCTGAGCAGACTGCATACTAATGAGCCTTTCATTCTGGGGTGTCACACAAGAAAGAATGCAAGGACAATATATATATATAAATAAATAAATATTTATACACACACACACACACACATATACATTACCGTTCAAAAGTTTGGGGTCAGTGAGAATTTTTTTTATTTTTTGGAGGAAAGAAATCAATACTTTTATTTATCAAGGAATAATTAAATTGATCGAAAGTGACAGTAAAGACATTTATAATGTTACAAAAGTCTTTTGAACTTCCTATTCATCAAAGAATCCAAAAAAAAAAAAAAACTGTACAACTGACAGACCAACAACTGTTTCAACATTGATAATAATAATAAATGTTTCTTGAGCATCAAATCCTCATATTATACTGATTTGTGAAGGATCATTTGACACTGAAGACACTGACACTGGTGATGCTGAAAATTCAGCTTTGATCACAGGAATAAATTACACTTTACTATATATTCACACAGAAAACAGCTGATTTACACTGGAATAATATTTAATACTATAACTGATTTTTGTTGTATTTTTAATCAAATAAGCGCAGCCATGGTTAGCAGAAGAGAATTCTTTTAAAAGTATTTAAAATCGTACCGACCCCAAACTTTTGAACGGTAGTGTATATATATATATATATATATATATATATATATATATACAAACAATCAAAATATAAATGAAAGCCAAAAGCACATTTTTAGTCACACCTTTTAGCCATCCACATACCATTTTTAGCCATCCACCGCGGTAAAAATAAACCAGTCGCATTTCAAAGTCGTTCGCGAAATGACCGCCAGGTGGCGCAAAGGGACATTTAGCAAAACGTAAGTGGGGCTAATGTCTGTAGCCTAAGGATGAAATACTACAAGTTATGGTAATTTCCAAATAAGCCTACAACAAACATTTATAGCCTACTCCGTAATTGTTGGTCATACAGATAAGATATAATCTTTTAAAACTGTAAAAGGCTAAAGTATTGGCCTACACTCACAGGCTAAAGACAAAACGTTTTCTCGCTCATGTGAGAAACAGACGTTTGGGTATTTTTCAGTGAGAAAATTCATAGCCGAGCGGTAGAACTTACGGTTCATCATCAAGATGACACGGGTTCAAATCCCGCACAAACATGGTCTGTTGTAAATTTTATATTTATTTAGATTTGTCTAGCTCTAAAACTCTGTTACACCATACAGTTTTTTTGCTTATATTTATAAAATACAATTATCATGCATTTCCATTTTACACTAAGGAACAAAATAGTATCCAACAGAACAACTTTGCATCTGTATAATGATAGGCTACCAATCGTAATTTCAAAAGCAGTTCTGTAAAAAATAAATAATTTTTTTTCAGGGCTGCCAACTCTCACGCATTGAGCGTGAGACTCACGCAATTGACCCAAATCTCACGCTCTCACGCCACACCCCCGATTTCTCACGCTGAAGTGTCAACCCGGTCGGTCAAATTCCTAAAAGATATAGTTTATCTATAGATCTACCTGTTGAGCCACTCGTGATCGACTAGTTATACCGCAAATTAGTTAAAATATCCCGTAATCTATCTAGAGCGAGCGTGCATGCGAGACAGATATTGTGCTCCAAACCATGCGCGCGCATGGCAGAGAGGTCTGTTCCCTACAACCTGGAGTTTTTAAAAACATGGTTTTAAGTAAAGTGTGATTTGCCAGGGGGGACTGGGATTTCCTTCTCGTCTAAACATCCCTGCTTCTGCTGAATTATTTTAATCCCCACACCCCTCCCTCCACAGCTAATCAATGCTATAGGCTACTTCACCAATATCAAATATATAAAATAGAGATATGCAACAGGCACGTTTAAACGACAAACAATAAAATCAAAACCAGCGTTTCAGTTGTTCATTAGTTCCAGTGGCCCTAATGCATGCACGGCTTTTCAAAATTTCACAAAACGTGTTGAGATTATTTTGAATGAAATATTGAAGTTTATAATTAAGTGTTTTGGCACACCACGCCGAGTGGCCCTATGCATTTTTCTAAATTCGGGTTTTATTCTGGCATGGTGAGTTAGTGTTCGACAAACACGGCGGCGCGTTCATTTAGATTAATTTATTTTTCTCATTATTACAGCTAAAATAACTTAATAGGCGACTCCGTAATTTGTTGGTCATACAGATAAGAGTAGAGTAGCTTACATCGTTCAAAACTGTAAACTTGTATTCATATTAGGCTAACGACAAAAACAGTATATCTGTCGTCTGTCTCCGGGAACTGCGCGTCACAAAAATTAACCGAAAGCCACTTCAGCTCAGTCACGATAAGAAATCGGCTATGTCTAAAGCCTTTAAATGTCTAAATATTTAGGCTAATAAATGTTATCTGATTATGTAGGCTAATCCATATGAAAACGAGAGGTACAGAGGATCTACTCAAACATGTAGGCTAATGTAAGCGCTTCCCAATGAGAAAATGACAAGACAAGGGTGAAAATCTCGCTCTAATTAAATGTAGTCTAAATCGCCCTGAATTAAAATGTAAAAACAGATCAAATAATGTATTTGTCGAAATGTTGCGATATTGTTTCATTTAAGTTCATAATTATTCTATAAATGTTATTTAATTTAGCAGCATTACCACGAAGCACCGTGTTTCGATATTTATGCTGTGTCTTTGAAGCAACAATTAAAGGCTAAATAATTTTTTCGTGATTTGTATGGCTGACACGCAGCGACATATACAGTATTATCAGCTGTATGATGTGTTTTTACCCTGAAATGTTTAATTTCGAGAGAGACCCGGCGCGCGCAGTGAGGGAGACTAAATAAACTTAAAAAGAGATCCAGCGCGAGAGAGGCAAAGAGAAACGCATGTTTTTAATTTAATTATGTTTCTTTGGACAATTTTCGTTTTGTACTGTTTTAATTGTTTAATTTAGCTGTAATTTCTTTGGCAATACAAATTTAAAATGTCGCAAGAATAAGATTAGCCTAGTGTTTCTTATTTTGCATCGCAAAAGAAATAAACTCTAAACCCGATGCAACCCTGTTTTAAATTAAAAAAAACTGTCCCGACACTTTATTTAAACCTTGAAATGTTCGAACTTGGTTTCAAACTTAAGTAATTTTAGTGTTCTTTTACATTACACAATAATTTAGCAGACTAAAGACGAGCTTCTTCATTTTCATTTTCTGATGCTATCGGCTGACAATCTTCCTTCATCAGTTTTTGTCGTTTGTGCAGCGGCTGCGGTTCTACAGGAATGTAGCAAATTTATGTTGTAATGATAATTAAACAAAACTCTTGACTTTAAATAAGTAAACCGTTATAAACAGTTACTTATTTAAGCATCAAGGTGGTAAAATATAAACGCTGTAGGACAACATCGGTTAACAACATGCTACATTGAGATTCGATCTCGGCTCGATTGAAGCTCCTCGAAGCTCGTGTTGTTGCGTTGATCACTGAGCTATACCGTCTGTACGCTGTTAAAGTTGTAAAGCCTCATTGATGTAGCCTAAATGTTTTTATTGCAATGTTTTATGTTGAAATGTTTTCATTATTTATTCAATTACATTTCAGTAGCCTAATTTCAGTGTTGTGATTATGAATTATTTTAACTACGTTTCACTTGTTGAATTCATCTGCTACCAGCTTTCAATCGCTCTGAATCAGCCGCGGTGCGGTAGCAGATTACGCATTAGAGAGAATAAACCGGAATAAACGAACACTTTTCAGAGTCTATGATTGTAGCGCCTCTTAGCGGTAAAAGGCAGCAAATACACCACACATTTTACCGCCGCGGTGGAACGGCTGATGTGGGCATTGTCATGGCTTGCCTCGACATTTGCGTTTGAATAGCGCGCGTCCTCCGTGAGCGTGTCAGATTAACGCGTAATGAAGTGTAATGAGCTGGGAAAAAAAATACTGACAGCACTCTCTTTTCATACAGATTGCATAAACTGAGAATATTTGTTTTTTATATAAATTACTTCATTTAAAAGAATAGAATTCAAGCTTCATAAAGAAAAATCTCTCGTGCCTGTGTGACAAGTAATCGCGGAGTTACAGTTAATCTTAGGACGCGTTTCAGAAAGGACTTCACTGACAGAGAGAACGCAGAACTCGCATCATGTTTGTTTTTCTTTATTTGGTGAAAAGCACAACACTTTGTTTTTATTGTGAGTATCCACAAAAAAAAAAGAAACTTAACAGGATCTAATGATGTATCACACTTATATGTAAGATCAAAATCAACCGAGTATTTTGAGTCTCTTTTGCACTGATAAGAAAAAAAGCGAGACAATCGCGCCGGCGCGATAGCCGACCCCAGGGGGCTAAACAAAAATATTTTTTAAATGTATAAAAATTAGTGCTGTCAAACGATTTAAATATTTAATCGCGATTAATCGCATTAATGTCATAGTTAACTCGCGATTAATCACAATTAATCGCACATTTTTATCTATTCTAAATGTCTCTTGATTTATTTTTGTCCCATTATTTTTTTTCTCATTTTAATGCTCTTATCAACATGGAAAAGTGGATCGGCTTGCTTTGTGCAAATGTTTTTTTATTGAAAACAACATTGGCATATACTGTGTTCAATTTCACACTAACATTCTCACTTGGAGCAAATAATCTCTCACACAATGTAACACTGTCCATCAATAAAAGGGTGAAAGAAATACTGACGAGGTTCTGATATTGACGAGGGGGCGGAGAATTCGCATCAGCTGTGTGTGTGCTTGGCCATCAAGTGGTATTTCAGACTGGACGTGCTGCGATGACGATAGCTCAGTTCACAACGACAAAACACACAGATCACTTTGGTCTTGTCAATGGAACCATTTGGCAACTTTTTTAAAGTAAACTTTCCATTCAGAATCTTATTGGCATCCATTTCGGCGTCTCGCGCTCATCATCCACTCAAAACGTAACGTTAACCAACTATTTGGCCGGATCGCAAGCCCAAACAAGTGTGTGCGGCGTGCCTGTTGTTTTGTTTCCGGTCTAGCTAGATCCGCTTGCGCTTTGGTCGACGAAGCAACAAAACGTCCTCGCGCAGCTCAAGCCATTGAAATGAATGGGTTTCATAGCGCAGCGCCGCGCATGCCGCGTCCTGTTGCAAAAGCATGTGAAAAAAAAATACAAAGTTTGCTAGGCCAAAAAGACCGTTAATCGCGCGATAAAAAAATTAACGCCGTTAAAATGGGTTTGCGTTAACGCCGTTAATAACGCGTTTAACTGACAGCCCTAATAAAAATATTATGTGGATATGGTATAACAACTAATTCTATAATAATTCGTTACATTTATATAGCGCTTTCAAAGCGCTTTACATGGAAGGGGGAATCTCCTCAACCACCACCAATGTGCAGTATCCACCTGGATGATGCGACGGCAGCCATATTGCGCCAGAACGCCCTCCACACACCAGCTTACTGGTGGAGAGGAGACAGTGATGAAGCCAATCAGTATATGGGGATGATTAGGAGGCCATGATGGACAGAGGCCAAGGGGCAAATTTGGCCAGGATGCCGGGGTTACACCCCTACAGGGACAATTTAAGCGAAGCCATACGTGTGGTCATGCTTCATTTAAAATCTGAGGATGATATCTCTAATACTATGAATTTTATGAGACATTTCTAAGACCATGTCATGTGAGTTTTAGATAAGGCTGATAAGATGCTAATAAAACATTTCATTGCACCCATTTGCATTCTAATTTCCGATGAAGATAACTGTTCCATTCATGTTTCTATTGTACTCACTTGACGAACCTTTTACACCTCTGCCGTGAATGAGAACTAATCTGCTCTTCATTATTCTTGTATCATTATTCTTTTATCATTCTTTTGTTTGTATTCAGCCATTATTAGCCTTTATTCTGGCATTAAGGCTTTCCCATCCACATCGCTTTGATCCCACTATACATTAGTCCACCTATTATCTGAAGTCTTTCTAAAAACAATTTTAAAAAAAAAGTTTATTCTTGGGACCTTATGTGAATTCTTTTAACAAATTAGTTTATGGAATATAATAACTCCTAGCACGACAGTGCATTAGAGTGATAATTAGCACCATCAAGCTACAGAACACAATTTAAAAGATCAATATTACGTTTTTACTCAACTCATTTTAAACCACCTTCGAGTGTTTGTATTAACTTCCGATCACGATCTAATGAGAATTTTAGTTACATAATGATGTTGAAATGTTATGTTAGCCTTTTAAAATGAAGCTAATTGCTACACCTGCTTAGCATTTATAATGTAAACATCCTTTATTGATATGAATAAATCGCATGCAAATCACACACAAACCATATACTATCATAATCGTGTGTTTATTAGCTTCTCGTTTCACGTGTAGAAATGTTTCTTTGGGTTTGTTTTTCAATAGAATATGGTCACGCAAGATGATTGACAGCTCTTGGCCGAATGAGTGCTCGGAGTAATAACTGATGCAAACCCGGAACAGGAGAGACAGAGCTCGCTCTTTCAGCTCTCCAGGTTGCATAATTCATTGGAAAAAGCATAGAAATTATATTCTGTTTGACAAAATATTTTGCAAACGTGAGAATAAATCAATATTTCTTCAAATACTCCAAATACTATTGGACTAAGAGCCCTAACGAATGATGTCTAGTGCATCTATGTGAACACAAATAAACCGGAGCAGACGTGACAGAATTCATATGCATGTTGTTATTCTATTAAAAATATTAAAAATTACAGATTGATTATGCACTCCTGTCCTGACATAAATTAAGAAATTAATGTGTCTGCAACCTAGTTTTATCATAAACAGTGGTCAAATTTCGAAGCTGGAGTCTTAAATATTTCTAGTAATACTTAGTTTGTCCTGATCAAGTAAGTGTGTGATGTTTTTAAGTGCAGTGAATGTTGAACAACAATAATCTAAGGCTGTCGTCGATCTTTGTCTTTAAAGGGGTTAATTTTGGTCCCTGGCTTTATATTCAAACTCCACATGGTCTATGAACATTACCATTGTACCGGAGCAAGACATTTAACCAAAGGTTACTTGAGCCTGTAATGTGTACTATTGCTTTAAAAAAATCTGACAAAATAGTTATATGTCAGACTGTGCTTGTTTTGTTAAAAAATGCGTTAGGTCTTTGATGTAGAAATTACCCATGAAGGAAGTATGATCATCACAGTCTCTCTTTTAGCCTGATTTCACTTTTCCTTTTCACTGCTCTAGTTTTGGACTACTTGTTTGTCTTTCATTGTTTCAATGTCAAGCTTGTTAGATCCCTCTCTGTTTTTCTGTTCTGCATCATAAAGACGATTTATCCCATCGTGCTGGCTTTCTAACTGAAGTACTCTTTGTGTGTATGTGTGTGTGTCCCCTAGAGACTGAGGTCCATTTGGTCCGATGCTGTAGTTCTTTGTCCAAAGCTTTGATTACTACTTACAATAAACTCCCTTGTGTGGTAATTGTCTAAAATCAAAATCAGATGTGGAGGTTTCTATAGCAGACTTTATTTATTTATTTATTGTTTTGAGCTTATACGAGCCCCAGCTGGAGAACTGAAGTTGCTTTGAAATGGAGAACAGTCGCCTGCCTGCAATTAATGGTGTTGTTTGATGCCGTTTAACCCTGTAATTGAAGACAGTGTTGGGTTTAGAGTGAGCTTTCTCTATCATTGCCAATGAAATCCATTCAAACACACTTGCTCATGTCTTTGCATGACCAGATCGTGAGCTCAGATTTTAAAACATTAAAAACAAAATATGGCCTCTGTGTAAACAAAATTTGTTCTGTAGGATGATGTCATAGCAATTAGCAAAGAAAGTGAAATGTGTCTTGGATGATTTTATTATTTAAAACATACTGTTTTTTTGTTTTTGTTTCAGGATATAGGGCCTAGATTTAAATCAATATGCCAGATTGTTTCTTCTTTCTTTTTATTATTTTTATCAAAAAAAATATATATTTATCCTAATGACAGTGGGATAATTAAGCTTTCCTTGAAAATGTGTGCCACAAGTTTAAATCTAGCCTTACATCTCATTCTTGACTAAGTGTCTGTTTATCCAATAAAGAGGTAAAAGGTCTGAATATGGAATGTACTACTTTATTAAAAATAAATAAAACTGTTTTCCCCCCTCTTTTGCACCTCACTTATGAATGTGAATACTACGTTATGAATGCCCGTGCGGCTGTGTGCATTTTACTTTCACTTTCAAATTAGCACCAATTCGGGAGCGTCAATTGCTGTTCATTATTATTCTTAATGAAAAACACAACAACAAAACAGTACAATGACAAACTTGCTTAAATAGGCGCTTTTACATTTACAAACCAAATCTTCCGCCATCGTCTTGTCAGTCAAGGGTGAGGTGAAATCTGACTCCTGTGACGTTCATGCTGAATTGAGCAGACATGTTCAGTTTTTAATTGTAGTGTCTGTTCTCTAACTGAACTAAATGATTTTTATTACTATAAAAAATCTAAATGACGGTGTATTTTATATACGATGTGTTTTTTGAATTGCAGGTCTGATGAGTGGGTTTTGAAGGGAATTTCAGGATACATTTATGGCCTCTACCTGAAGAAAACATTTGGAGTCAATGAGTATCGTCACTGGATTAAGGAGGTATAAAGTAAAGTGGTCGTCAAAGGAGAGATAATGCCCTAACATCAACTTTTTAAATGCTGAACTGTTACTCTCTTAACCTTCAGGAACTGGACAAGATCGTGGAGTATGAGCTAAAGATGGGTGGAGTCCTGCTACATCCCACCTTCTCTGGAGGAAAAGAAAAAGACAAGTAATAACCTCACCTCTATCATTGTTTATAAATTATACACACTCGTCCAAACTTGCACAAAAGATGTTGTTTCACACAGAGTGAGAAAGTTATGTCTTTTTTCCTTTCAGTCCAACACCCCACCTGCACTTTTCCATCAAACACCCCCACACATTGTCCTGGGAATATTACAAGATGTTCCAGTGCAAAGCCCACCTGGTCATGAGGCTCATCGAAAACCGAATTAGCATGGAGTTCATGTTACAGGTATAGGAACTGTAACATTTAAGAAAGGAAGTGGTATATTTCATGGTGGTTACATCTTGAATAGGTTCCTCTCAAATCATCAGTTTTAGACCACCCACACACATTGATTTGCAACTAATTCTTTATATAAAATTGTCATTGTCCTTGTGGCTGATTTATCAACTGTTCAGTCTAAGGCATTCAAATCTCTCTTCAGGTGTTTAACAAGCTCTTGAGTCTGGCCAGCACAGCCTCATCCCAGAAATATCAGTCTCACATGTGGAGCCAGATGCTGGTATCCACCTCTGGATTCCTCAAATCCATTTCTAATGTCTCAGGGAAGGACATCGGACCCCTCATCAAACAATGGGTGTATCCTTCAAATGCATAGCCTTTATGTGGATTGAAGTTATGTTTCTTGATTTCTTTTGTGGGTCCTAAGACTACTTGATTCTGATTTGGTCAGTTGCTGCATTCTGCCATCAAATATCTGCCATCAAAACAGTTTTAGCTCCTTTAAGACTTGTCAGTATATGACCACTGTTATGATTGGTTAACGTCAGAGATGTGAATATGGTGTCTGAAGTGGATTCATCAAAACAAACGTTCCAAAAAAGGTTACTCTTTCCTTATCAATTTTCCCTGTTGTCAGGAGTAGCTCATCAGGGTCCCTCTGGGTAAAAAAAAGTCTTAAATTTAGTTTTATCAAATTTAAGGCCATAAAAAGTCTTAAATATCTTATATGGCATAAGAAAAGTCTTAATTTTCATTTCAAGAGGTCTTAAATATGGGGACAGAATAACAGGAATCACAACATGGCTTATTGTGAATATTAAACTTCAAAGGGCGATCATTTAAATAAATGTGAGTGCTGCACATTTCACAGTAAATACATCAGCCCATATTTGTATGCAGCGTACACACACATTAACCTGTGGATCAAAAATAAGCAAATTTGCATTCTCATCAGATTATAAATTTAACCAGTTATAATTTTGACTCGAAATGTGAGGTTTATCACTTTATAAAACTTTGTAGAAACCTATATTTGAACCGTAACGTTGTTTAAAGTCAAAATTGCGGGATATAAACTCCCAATTGTGAGAAATAAAGAGTTGCAATTACTTTTTTTTTTTATTCCATGGCTAAACATGCTTCCATACCTGGCTCATTGATTATGAGTTTTATTTGCTTTTATAGTGACGCGCCACTCACATCCACGAACAGCACAACATTTGGTGATCTCTCCTGGCAAATTCAACCCTGTGAAAACACAAATGTTTCAGTTGCTTTTAACTTGAAAAATGTTGAGCTCTTAAGTATTGTAGTTCTTTAATATATTATTACCGTTGACTCATCAACCTCAGAGACCAGAGTGGAGTGGTAAAATTCTTTGGAAGTTTTGCCTTCAACAGGAAAAGAAATGTTTTGGAACTTGAGATCCGTCAGGACTACACTTCGTCTGGCACACAGAAATATGTGGTGAGTGACTGTAGAGAGAATACCATAAGGAAAATCGTGTGAGAGAGAATGTATAGATGGATAAAAGAAAGTGTTTCAAACAGGTAGTGAAAGCACAAAAATGGTCATCATGTGTATGCTTTTGATTTTCATCAGGGCCCTATTAAAGTGACAGTGCAGGAATTGGATGGGTCATTTAACCACACATTGCAGATAGAGGAGAACAGTCTCAAACATGACATTCCCTGCCACTCCAAAAGCAGAAGGTAGGACTTGCTTCCAGAACAAAGATCATGCCTGAATCTAATCAGAGTATATGCCTATATATAATAGCAGGTTATTGGTGTTGTATTTAAAAATCTTCCAAGCCCAGCACTTTGAAATAAGATATAGGTCATTATCTGATTTAACAAAAAAAAAAAAAAATGTTATATATATCCTCTTACATTTTCTCTCTGCCAGGAACAAGAAGAAGAAAATCCCTCTAATGAATGGAGAGGAAGTAGACATGGACTTGTCAGCCATGGAGTAAGCTGTTTTTATGCTTTATGCTTCCATCCCATGCAGATCAATGAATGTTCCAACATTTAAGTGGGAAAGACTTAGGAATTGCAAGAACATTTTTTAGCTCATTTCCACCGAGCGGTACAGTAAGATTTGGGACGGTAAACCCTGATCCGGGTTGCGTTTCCACCGCCAACAGTACCCTTACTTGATGAGCGTGGTGTAGCGATCGACTTCATTCTTGCGTTAAGAAGAAAGCGTCACAGTAAACAACAATGGAGGACAGCAGATCTTCACAAAAACACAGCTAAAAAAGCATGCGCAAGTAACAATTCTCTGCAAACCAATCAACGTTCTGCAATGAGTCTAGCTCCACCCTTTAGGTACCAGGCTACTGTGCTAGTACCCCAATGGAAGCGTCCCAAAAAAGTGGTACAGGTCTGGATTTTGGTACCATTCACAAATTTTGACAATGGAAACAGAAATAATTGCGTACTGTACCGTACCGTACCGCTCGGTGGAAATGAGCCAGTTGTTAGATTTAGAGCTGCCCCTGACTAAAGATTTTTCTAGTCTACTAGTAGTTGTTAATTTAAGCCATTAGTTGACTAAAATGCCTTTAGAGAGAAATGCAGCTTTCATACGAATTACGTAATCAAGAGTTTTTAAAGAAAATTCTAATTGGTTCATTTAAAAGTCGACATTTGAAGATTTCTATAGATATATTTCTCATGTCTGTGAGGCAAATAGCCTATACGCTGAGTTTTCGGTTCATTTTTGTGACGCGCTCCAGTTCACGGAGACCTAGACGACAGGTTTCTTTATTTTACAAAAGCACAACGTTTCGCTGTTATTGTGTGTCTACACTAGTTATAGTCTTATCTGAGATTTATCAGAACTTATCTGATTCTGCGACTAACCGACTAATACAATTTTGGTGGACTAAGCCTTCTCTTTTTGACTAACGTTTAGTCGACTATTAGGAGGCTGCCATAGTTAGATTAATGGCTTTCTACATATTTGTATCTTTCTGATATGATATCATTCAACATGCACACACACAATTTATGTTCTTACACAAACAAGAGACAAAGGTAATTTCTCATTTGTTCACTTGTTATCGTTCTTTTCTTTTTTTCCTTTATCTTTCTTTTTTAGTTTCTCTCTTATATGCATATTTGCATATGATTAAATGCAAAATTTTGCGTAGCCAAACTGTTAAAATATGATTATAAATGTGAAATATAAGCATCGTAATCTTAAGTATACAAATAATTCTTCCACAATAAACATTAAGACCAATTTTATAATTCCAATAGAGAATTGCTGTACATAAGTAATAATGAATTAGCTCTTAATTTAACCCGCTAATGCCCACAACATTGGTGTCAGCATCGGTGTGAAGTAATGTATTACAAATACTCACGTTTCTGTAATTAAAGGGATAGTTCACCCAAAAATGAAGATTCTGTAATCAATTACTCACCTTCATGTTGGTCCTTTTAGAACAATGTGCCTTTAAGATTAAATTGTTTCTTATTCAATGGAATTGGAAATACATGTATGAATGTAGTTCATGTTAGCTCACTATCTTAGCCTATTTCAGTGCATTAGGTGAGAGAAACTGTTTGATATTATTAGTGATTCTCATTTCATCAGAAAACAACAAAACTGACACCTTCTTTTTTAACCCATCTCTGTGTGTGTGATGCTGAACTCTCGTATGAGTTTCTAAAGTTTTTTTTATTCTTTGCACTGTTCTGAACATTGATATTTTATGTGTAGCAATAGCTCGCTCAGTGTTCATTAAGGCCTTACTACTGATTTTAAATCTATTTTTGTCATACATTATGATATAAAATGGTGATGAGTGCATAATGAAAATAACTATCATCTTCCCTCTCTATAATAGTCTTTCCCTGTTGTTTTGGAAGTAGATACATTTTATCACTGATAAGTGATGTATTCAGACCTGCCAACATGTACGCATTTTGCGTAGCGGGCACGCATTTTGACCTCAAAGTACGCTGGTACGATTTGTCACTCTAAACTACGCAAAAACCTGGTGACGCCTCTTTGCACGCGCAGTCCTCAAATCAAGCAACAGCAAAAGAAGAAGAGTTCGACCAATCATAGCGCTGGGTTCATTCCCCAAATTGCAAGCGGAGATGATTGACAGATGCGTAAGTCCTATAATTAAAAAGAGACTGAAACTCGACACCAATAAAGAATCCCGCTCGATCCACCCTCGACTCGCACGCGCCCACCGTCTGACTGATTTAAGCGAGGACAGTAGGCCTACAGTAGTCACGGTACTTCTGACTCCTGAAGGTAAACGGGCTGGGGTGGATGTGGAAAGTTGAAATATTGTATTTGAGTTAATTTTAAATGGATTGGTTATCACACGGGACGGGAGTGATCGCATGGATTATTTAAAAAATACTCGTAATTCGTAATTCATTCATGGTAACTCAGATAAGAGGAAGACCATTCAGCCATGCAAATTATAAAATGCTCAAGTAATGTTGAACAATAAATCTAAATAAAATTGAAATCGCTATGTCTTAGTGATTATGAAAGTGCTGTGATTTGTGGATGACTGATAACGTTAAACGCGAATCTGGAGAAACAATAGGTTACTATCGTAACCCCGGTTCTCTGAAACATCGAGTGGAGAGATCCACCTATGGGAAGGGCATCCGTACCTGACCTCTGCAGAAGCATCCAATTGCACCAAGTCTGGCTAGACAGACAGAAGCGCGCAGCCAATGCCCGGGAAGGCCCCGCCCCCTACCTGAAGGCATATAACGCCTGCAAGCGCTGCTATTCTGCAGTAAGTATATTCGCTTCTCGTGCGGCAAGCGGGGCAAAGCTGGTGGATCTCTCCACTCGATGTTTCAGAGAACCGGGGTTACGATAGTAACCTGTTGTTCTCTTTCATCATCTCGTGTTCGAGATCCACCTATGGGAGAGACATGGACAGCTCCCCGATTGCCCAATACACTCACAGTGAGGTTCTGAAAGCCAGAAAGGACGGTCGCCCCAGGGAGGCGGCGCCTGACAAGTCTCATAATCATGAACCTGCAATCCAGACGCACACACATAACTGCTGTGCACATGCAGGCTGAAACATGTAAGTGGCATACACATGATAATAATCCCAGCAACACGAATGTGCATATATACACCCAGAAGTGCTTGGTGACAGGAATGTGCATGGCCAGCCGCCCCATTCACTCCTTAGTTGTACTTCCAACGGGGTTGCAGGGAAGGGCTAAGAAGACCCCACCCCTAAAACCGAATGTGCTACCGAGGTACTGGTGACATCCAGCCGGTAGTAACGCACAAAGGTATGAGGAGAAGCCCAACTGGCAGCGGAGCAGATGTCCTGCAGTGACACTCCCCTAAACAAAGCCCAAGAGGCGGCTAAGCCCCTCGTGGAATGAGCTCTGATGTCCCCTGGGGGCTGCACTCCCTTTGATTCATATGCCAAAGCTATAGCATTCACAAGCCAATGTGAGAGGCGTTGCTTAGATATGGGATTCCCTCTATGAGGGGGCGCCCATGAAATAAAGAGCTGGTCGCTCCTCCTGAAAGCACTGGTCCTGGTCATAAATGTCTGTAAAGCACGGACAGGACACAGAGCATTTAGCCTCTGATCCTCCGGGGAGGAAAAAGGAGGAGGGTGAAAAGCGAACAGCTCCAACACCTCCGAAGTGAACGCAGGGAAGCATTTAGGCATGAAGGCCGGATTAGGCTTAAAGGGGTCATATAATGCCATTTTTGTACAAGCTAATATGATTCTTTAGGGTCTAAATTAAAAGTTTGTAATATACTTTAATTAAAAATTCTCATTAGTATTGTAAGAAAACACTTATTTTACCTGGTCAAAAACAGCTCTGTTTCCAGCACGCCGTTTCAGTGCATATGACTTTAAATTATAATGAGCTTTGCTCACCCCGCCTCTCTGTTCTGCGCATACACCGTTTGTAACACAATATCCATAACGCGTTGTTCATTATAAACGTGGGATTATGAATTATATTGAGAACGTTGTACATAGAAAACATGCTGTAATGTACCCTGAGTGTAAACCGACGCATTCATCGTGAAGCGTGCAGCTGGCGATTTGCAAAGATTAATATAAATATTAATATAAAGATTAATAAAACGTTACACTCACTTTAGTTCTTCTGAAGGTTCAGCAGGAAGACGAATAGGTTCCGATCCTTTATTCAGGTGCAGCTTCTCAGCAAAACCAGCTTTACACTGATCCTCGTTTATAAAGCAGTTCACTGAGAAATGATTCGGCAAACATGAGAGCATTGACGTTGCTCGTGGGGAATATTCCCTTCGAAAACAAACTCAGCCACTGCGTCTTCAGCGGTTCGGATTTAGGAACATTAAAATGACTGCTGTGTTCGTTATTGCACCCAAGAACAGAACACCACAATCGCTTAGACGCCATTCTGCTCATAGACAGTGCTCCAGCATATCAACAATGACCGCGCCGATCCGCGCGGAGTATGATTGACAGGACGAGCGAGGGCGGGTCTGTGTTGAATCACTGCTGTCAATCAACAATCGCGGGAGGGGCGTCCGTTTTATTGACGTCACAAAAACGAACGGCTCAATTTGAGGCAGGGGAAAACATATAAGGAGATTAAAACAAAAACACTGGATGGATTTTTATCATTATATGATGGTTGTGTACAGGCACTGCCAACACACATTTCAGTACAATCAACTTGTAAAAGTGCATGTACCATTATATGACCCCTTTAAGGGAAACCTTATCTCCACTAAGAGAGAATATAGTGCACGAGGGGTGAACCGAGAGTGCATGTAGCTCACTGACACGTTTGGCTGATGCCAAAGCCAAGAGCAAAGCTGTCTTAAAGGACAGCAGCTTTAGGGAAATACTTCCCAGAGGCTCAAAAGGATATTGAGACAAAGCCTCCAGCACCATGGAGAGGTCCCACTCAGGAACAGTTCTCCTGACGACTGGCAAAGAGCGACGGGCACCCTTCATAAATCTGCGGATTAGAGGATGCTGCCCGACTGTTGAGCCCTCAAAACCCACATGGCAGGCCGAAATCGCAGCCAGGTAGACCTTAATAGTGGAAAAAGAACTCCCTTTTTCCATGAGGTCTTGAAGAAAACACAAAATATCAGGAACTGAACACTGATAAGATGTGAGACCACGCCCATCGCACCACCCTTCGAACACTTGCCACTTACAGCCATATAAGGACCGAGTAGAAATGGCCCTGGCATTCTGTATAGTAGCAATCACACGCGGCGAAAGCCCCAGTGCGCTTAGGTTCGTCCTCTCACGGCCAGGCCCAGAGAGCCACCCTGTCTGGGTGTGGGTGATAAATCTCCCCGTTCGCTTGGGACAATAGGTCCGTGCGAGGGGGGAGGCACCACGGCTCGGCATATAACAGAGGGATTATCTCCGCCAGCCACGGTGCTTTGGGCCACCTGGGTGCTATCAGAATGAGAGACAGGCCCTGCTCTCTCACCCTGGCCAGTGAGGGAATTATCAGGCACAGGTGAGGAAAAGCATACAGCAGCACTTTGGGCCATGGGTGGGCCAGTGCATCCACCCCGAGGGGCGCGTCCACGTCCTTTAGCGAGAAGAAAATAGGACAATGGTAGTTTTCGCGCGAGGCGAATAGATCTACGGTTGCCTGTCCGAATCTCATCCATAACATATCTACTATCTGCGGGTGAAGACGCCAATCCCCGTAGATTGGGTTTCCCCTCAATAGAAGATCCACGCCTCTGTTCAGAATGCCCGGAACATGAGTCGCGCGTCACGACAGGAAAACCCGTCTGCTCCACACCAAAAGCTTGTAAGCTAGAGCGTGAAGTTTCGACGAGTGCACGCCGCCCTGACGGTTGATATAAGCCACTGCCGTGGTATTGTCGCTGCGTACGAGAACATGATGTCCCTGCAGACGAGGCAGAAAATGATTCAGAGCTTTCCAAACGGTCATAAGCTCTAAATAATTTATGTGCGCTGAACGTAGTCTGCTCGGCCACAGACCGTTCACCGTTCTGCCCTCCTGGGTGGCACCCCAGCCTGTTAAGGACGCATCTGTCGTCACAACTTTCTGCATCATAACCGTCCCCAGGGGGGTTCCCTGTGTGTAAAAGTCTGCGCTCTTCCAGTGGCGCAAGGCTGCCGAGCAGGCGCGCGTCACTATAACAGCGGCAAAGATCGCGAATCGGGCTGAAATGTAGTGACAAAACCCATTTCATGAACGCTCTCATTCTCAGGAGTCCCAGTGGCACTACCTGGATGAATGAAGCCATCAGACCCTGCAGCCTGAGGCATGTGCGATATTGTACTTTCGCCCCCTCTCTGAACTGCGACAGACAGTTCATTAGAGAGAGAACGCGCTCTTGCGAGAGACGCACTCGCATGGCGACTAAGTAAAACTCCAAGCCCAGGAAAATTACATTCTGACTGGGAATAAAATTGCTTTTGCTCACATTCACCCTGAACCCGAGAGATGTGATGTGCGCGAGCACACGGCAGGTGTCCTGCAACACTTTCTCCTTCGATTCGGCTATAATGAGCCAATCGTCTATGTATGTCAGAATCCTCAGACCTGACATTCTCATGGGTGCTAAGCCCGCCTCTGCACACAGACACACAACGTCCACTAAACACTTGGGCTGGGCAGCCTCGAGCGGGGGGAACCGACCCATCCGCGGGAAAACCTGCGTCTTTTGGACAGGGGTTCTAAAACAAGAAGAGAGTCCGGCGGGCTCGTGGCCCGTGAACATTGGGGGGATTCATCCCCCCAATGGGGGATGAATCCCCCATTGGCCGAACATCAGGCAGGCCGCTTGCGTTTCGAGTCGGTGGGGGTAGCGTTAAAAGGTCTTCCAGCCGCAGCCGCGGCGGGAGTCGATTTTCCCCAGTGCTTAGCAGGCGGTGGGTTAGTCTGCCGTGGGGCGGGGGGTTTGTAGCGGGGCCTTTCCTTGCCCTGATGGAAATGTCGTCCCATGGCAGGTGGGTTAGGCAAACGCGCAGGTGGCGCCTGGCGTGGGGCCGCCTTTCGAGGAAGGCATAACTTGAAGGCCTCGTCTTCCTTCTTTTTGTCGTCACACCGTTGTTGCATTAATGCGACGGCGGGGCCAAAGAGAGCGACGCTCCACTTCCACCGGTGGGCTTCCACCGGGCAGGCCCGTGATGGGCTGTTCCCCGGAGAAGCGGAAGGTTAAGACAGCGACATATCGGCGAAGAACTCGGAAAAATCTGTGGCGGGCAGCCGTGGAAGGAGGAGGTGGTGAGAACGACGAGAGCGCGGGCGGCTCCAGATGCAGAACACAGCTGATAGGTTGAAAAACGACTGTCACGTCTGGCAATCGAACTGTGTACGTGCAGAGATCGCGAGAAGCGAATGTCAACTGGAGAATAGCAGCGCTTGCAGGCGTTATATGCCCTCAGGTAGGGGGCGGGGCCTTACCGGGCATTGGCTGCGCGCTTCTGTCTGTCTAGCCAGACTTGGTGCAATTGGATGCTTCTGCAGAGGTCAGGTACGGATGCCTTTCCCATAGGTGGATCTCGAACACGAGATGATGAAAGAGAACGGGCGTTTATTTTTTCATTCTCAGTGTTGAGAAACGTAGCCTGCATGTGTTACGTTATTATGTTAATAACTAAAGTACCGAATTATGTTACATATTTATTTTGTATCAAAACTGGCGAGTTAGTTGGCGAACTTATGGATTAAGAATTACCATTGTATTTCATGTATCAGTGCTGCGCGAGCTCTCTCACAAACACAGACTCGCGCACACAGAGAGAGAAGATATTTATAAAATAAAAATTGACAGGCAAAGTTCTTGCTTGTGTTTTTTATGTCAAAATGTCAAAGCTTTTTGTATTATCCATTCGTGTTTTTAAAATTCGTTAAATGACGGACGCTTTACTGTTAACAGCCGTCATTATATGTCGGATTCGTCTTATTCGAACACTTATATTATTGGTCATGTGACAGGAATCCTGTCTATTCATTGTTAACTGTTTTCTATAAATATGTTTGGATTGACTAAAGTTTATTCAGCTAATGCGTGTCCTGTTTATAATGTGTAGCCTAATGTTCAAATGCAAAGACAGCACGTCACAAATATAAGCCCTTTTCCCTGTGGGATTTAATATCATATTTGGATATTGGAATAATAAATTAAGTAGCCAATTTAAAATAAATAACATGTAGGCCTACACACCTGTTTTTTTTTTTTTTTTTTTTTTTTTTACTGTTATCTATGGGTTTCTTAATTTTAGACTAATTGACCAGCACAGATTATATGCAATACAATATTAATCATGAATAAAGAAATGGTGTTGAGCAGGATTGAAACTTTGGACTTTCACTGTTGCATTGCAGTGCAAGTTAAATTTTGTATTTGTGTCAAATTAAAAAACCTTTAGAGGTCAAAACTAGAATTATGAAGATAGGCATGTGTCTGTGTGTGTCTTGCATTCTCAAAATAATGACAAAAATATATGACCATTGTACTCATAAAATTTCTTCTAAGTTGGCAGGTCTGTGTATTTAAAAAAAGTTGTCAGTCAAAATTAAAACTGTTGCAGGATATAGGTATTCTTAATAATTTCTGACAAACAGGAAAAGGGAATTACAGTATGTAAGGGGGTAGAATCCCAGTTCTCACTACTCATGCATACTTTTAAATCACCTACTCTTTTATTCTTACTCAAGTAGTTTTTTGGACAAGTACTTGTTGTTCTACTTGCACTCAATTTTTGGGAAATAATGGTACTTTTACTTCAGTATATTTTTCAGTAATTTTTCCACCCCTGGGTGTCAGATTTTTAAAAGCCATGTCAGACTGTGATGTTAAATACAAAACCACCATGGCTGATTTAAGTCATTTTAGACATTCAGACTCTGATGGTAAATAAACACTACCATGGCTTTTTACCTTTGTAATTCTGTTTTATAATGATTGTCATCTATATATCGTTGTGGGTTTTTTTATGACAACATGACTGGTGAAACTTTAGTAATTCATACATCTGACACATTGATTGTCTGTGCGTAATAATATGGAGATGTGTGAGAGAGATTTGTGATGACTAGTGTTGTTGTCTCTCAGATGTCAGAGCAGGAAGGGCTGCCACAGGGAGCTAGCGAGATCAGCCATTCTCAACAGCATAGGGTGAGGATGAGGAGAGAAGAAGGTTACAACCACTGTACACTGCACTGTGAGCTCAGGCACTGGTTAAACAGGTTCATATAGAATCTACCTTTTTATCTTTATTTTTTCTTTCAATCTAGCCTCCATTTTGCAAATAATATCCTTAGTCAGAATTTAGAATCCATGGCAATTCCAGGCTATAGGAAGGTCCTTCAGATTCTTTTTGTCCAAGTCAAAGAGAGCTTGATTTATTTCAGCATCCTACCTGCAACAAACCATTTTCCTCTGTTTTGACGTCACAGTGCTGACTCTCCTCTGCTGTGGATCCGAATTGATCCAGACATGTCCATCCTGCGGAAGGTAGAGTTTGAACAGGCCGATTTCATGTGGCAGTACCAACTGCGGTTTGAGAGGGATGTAGTGGCCCAGGAGGAGGCTATTTCAGCGTTGGAAAAATTTCCCACTCCTGCGTCACGACTTGCTCTTACGGATATCCTAGAACAAGACCAGTGCTTTTATAAAGTCCGCATGCAGGCCTGCTTCTGTCTTGCTAAGGTAAAACAAGTACTAAGCAACACAACCTCTTACAACTGTGATGATGATAAACAAAGTTTATTTTGCACCTAATGAGCATATTAGAAGGATTTCTGAAGGATCATGTGTATAAAATATATTAAAATTAGCCTGACTTCGTCATACTCATATTCTAGTCAGAATGTGAGTCTGATACTGCTCCATAGGGCTTTGATTATGAAGCGTGTCTTAACCAAACCAGGAAAAAAAAAACTCTGCACTCAATTGGATAGACCTACAACCAATCTGAGCAACGCAGTAAGTGGCGTATGTTGAGCTACGCATAGTTGTCAACAGAACTCAACTGCACGCACGCTGGAAGAAGTAGTAAAATAATGAGTGTTGCTTCTTTTACTTGGTCCTCCATGAGTGCGACCAAAGGAGAAACCACAACGACCACAGGGTTGTCATTGCGTCCCATCTTCTTAGCGACCATCGGAGCCAGCTGATAAATTAAACTTTTGCCGAATCCCGTAGGAAGGACGGCAAACACATCTTTCCGATCGACAAATGCCTTGATTGCAGTTCTCTGTTCGTCTTTAAAAATGAATGCGCTGTCGATTTCTTTTACAACAGACGCAACCCAAGCGCTCTTTGATAACGTGATGATTACGTAACTGCAGATCATCTGTCCATCATCGTATAAAGCCCGCCCTGTCAATTTGATTGGCCCGACGAAATCTGAACCGATCATAATTACTCCTCAATGGATCGAGTCCAGACCGAACTTCCCGACCAAAAAATTTTGTGGGCGGGGTTCGGGCTGGCATCCAGGCTATATTAAAATAGGAAAGGTATTTAAATTGTAATAATATTTCACAGTATTACTGTATTTGCTCTATTTTTGATCAAATAAATGCAGCCTTGTTGAGCATAGGAGACTTTTTACTGCTAAAAGCAGACTACAGCTGGCAAGTTAGATAGACCTAAATTATCGCAGAATAACGATGCGCAACATACCATACTTTGCTTGTACCGCTAGATGTGGTAACACTTTAGTTTAGGGTCCAATTCTCACTATTAACTAGTTGCTTATTAGCATGCATATTACTAGGATATTGGCTATTTATTAGTAATTATAAAGCACATATTAATGCCTTGTTTTGCATGACCATATTCTACATCCCTTAATCATACCCAATACCTTAACTTAATGACTACCTTACTAACTATTAATAAGCAGTAATAAGGAGTTTACTGAGGCAAAAGTTGTAGTTAATAGTGCCATGAGTTTGTTTATAACTTTAACGTGACAGTAATTGAAAATGTCTAAACATAAATGTGGCAGATATCCAGTTTACATTACTTTTAAAGTCAGTGAAGTCAACATCCCTTATCAATACTATATAGTTAGTTTCCTTGTTGTGCAGTTGAATTCCCATGATGTTTGAAATTATAGATTTCAAACAGTACCCATACTGTTTGAAATGTCTTCTGTTTGAAATTAACTGTTTACCTTTGTTAGA
The DNA here is from genome assembly GCF_029890125.1 of Rhinichthys klamathensis goyatoka. NCBI lineage: Eukaryota > Metazoa > Chordata > Actinopteri > Cypriniformes > Leuciscidae > Rhinichthys > Rhinichthys klamathensis. Next base: position 3,730,526 of record NW_026606559.1, read on the forward strand.
TTGCTAATTCCATGATGAGCACCTGGAATGGGCCCCCAGCCATGAAGTCTATCTTTACCCGCATGTTCTGCTGCAAAAGCTGCCCAAATATCGTCAAGACCAACAACTTCATTAATTTTCAGACCTACTTCCTGCAAAAGGTAATACCTGATTCTTGTCCTCAACCAAAAGTATCATGGAGAACAGTTGGTCCTTGCGAACCCAGTCGTTCATGTCAGGGATGAAATATCACTGATGAAGATGAGGAAGCTCTTCCACAGTAAAGATGCTAGAGGGTGGTTCCCAGTGGTACTTCAGTGGCTGATAAACATGTTTTTCTTTATTAGCAATTAGTGTTTACTTATTTTGTGCTAGATAATTATTGCAAACTCATTCCCTGCCATATAATTTGCTAGGGGTGGGTTGAAAATATTGATTTCTCGATTTTACATGAACTTGAACATCATACGAAAGTCTCATGTAATCGTGCAATTAGTGTTTCAACCACGATAAAAGGCATCAGTAAAACAGCTTGCAAACATAACATTTATCTCAGAAAAGCCATTCAGTGCCCATAGATAGTTAGTAGGGCTGTGCGATTAATCTTAATTGATTTTCGATTTTGGCTACCAACGATTATGAAAACAAGATAATCTAGGTCCAGCGCAGCTTCCTTTCATTTCCTTCACAGCGGTGTGCTTTTGTTCCTCCCTAAACTCCCAGACTTAACATCCAAATCTGCCAAATAAGTGAGTGTTGTAAAATGCAGTTTTGTTGCTAAAGTGCAGGATGTGTTTGATATTAAACAGTGTTATTAAATGCGCATTAAGCCGCAAAAAAGTGGCAGCAGAGACACTGTTTCCCAGGTGGCTTTCTGTGTGCCCGCCTAAGTCGGATAAGCAAATGGGCTTTAGGATACGTACCTAAACGCGTACACGCACAAATAAAAATGTTTTAATGTGATTTAAACCATTAAAGCGCAAGAAGACTCATTTGCTGTTTTCTGTGCTGTGCACACATCCAAACCGTTCGCACAGAAAGCCGCCTCTCATACTGAATAGTGTGCGATACTGAAACTGACTTCTCTTCTGCGTCTTTTTGCTCTTGAACGTTCAAATACGCACAAAAATATGTCAAGAAATTCTCGTTAACACAGTCGGTTATGTCTTAAGTGAACATACATAGTTGACAAAGAAAACTCATAACAGTATGTTGGATCCGTGCAGTTCTTAAAGGGATACTCCACCGTTTTTTCATATTAAACTATGTTATTCTCTTATCTAAGACGAGTTGATACATACCTCTCTCGTCTCAGTGCGTGCACTGAATCGCTCTGTCGGGCGGAGAACTTTGAGAGCAGTTAGCTTAGCCCCATTCATTGTATATGGGCCAAACAGAGATGAAGTTAGAAGCGACCAAACACATCCACGTTTTCTCTATTTAAATATAGTTACACGAGTAGTTACACGACCAAGTATGGTGACACTAAATAAAATGTGGCGCTTTTTATAAGCGGGTAAAATGGATAACTATAATGTATGGCGGAATAGCACTTATTGGGAGCACTTCGACTCGGCGCTGTAATATCTTCACTCGTGAAAAGTCCTCTCCCCCCTCTCCCTCTCCCTCTCCCTCCGTCAACTCTGCACAAAAAACTACTACTACTGCAGGCGTGCAGGTCACGTTGGTTCTATTGACGGAAATGACAGGGAGAGGGAGAGGGAGAGGGGGGAGAGGACTTTTCACGAGTGAAGATATTACAGCGCTGAGTCGAAGTGCTCCCAATAAGTGCTATTCCGCCATACATTATAGTTATCCATTTTACCCGCTTATAAAAAGCGCCACATTTTATTTAGTGTCACCATACTTGGTCGTGTAACTACTCGTGTAACTATATTTAAATAGAGAAAACGTGGATGTGTTTGGTCGCTTCTAACTTCATCTCTGTTTGGCCCATATACAATGAATGGGGCTAAGCTAACTGCTCTCAAAGTTCTCCGCCCGACAGAGCGATTCAGTGCACGCACTGAGACGAGAGAGGTATGTATCAACTCGTCTTAGATAAGAGAATAACATAGTTTAATATGAAAAAACGGTGGAGTATCCCTTTAAAGGGGTCATATAATGGTACATGCACTTTTTCAAGTTGATTGTACTGAAATGTGTGTTGGCAGTGCCTGTACACAACCATCATATAATGATAAAAATCTATCCAGTGTTTTTGTTTTAATCTCCTTATATGTTTTTCTCTGTCTCAAATCGAGCCATTCGACCTTGTGACGTCACACGGTCGAATGGCTCGATTTGAGACAGGGAAAAACATATAAGGAGATTAAGGGGCATCCGACCGTGTGACGTCACACGGTCGGACGCCCCTCCCACGATTGTTGATTGACAGCAGCGTTTCAACACATCCCCGCCCTGAGCGAGCGGTCATCATAGTCCGCCATTGTTGATACGATGGAGCAGAATGGCGTCTAAGCGATTGTGGTGTTCTGTTCTTGAGTGTAATAACGAACACAGCAGTCATTTTGATGTTCCTAAATCCGAACCGCTGAAGACACAGTGGCTGAGTTTTGTTTTCGAAGGGAATATTCCCCACGAGCAACGTCAATGCTTTCATGTTTGCGCGATTCGCGAATCTTTTCTCAGCAGACTGCTTTATAAACGAGGATCAGCATAAAGCTGGTTTTGCTAAGAAGCTGCTCCTGAAAAAAGATTCGGTACCAACTATTCATGTCCCTGCTGCACCTCCAGAAGAAGTGAGTGTAAAATTGTGTTAACCTTTATATTAATCTTTGCAAATCGCTTGCACGCTTCACAATGAATGCGGCTGAGGGTTTACACTCAGGGTACATTACGGCATGTTTTCTATGTAAGACGTTCTCAATATAATTCATAATCCCACATTTATAATGAACAACGCGTTATGGTTATTGTGTTATTACAAACTGAGTACGTATACATCAGTAAACACATAGCGTTCGTACATCTCACTAAGTTACTCTAACGTTACCCTGCCAGTAAGTTACATACAAAGATAGATCAAAGTGACATTATGTTAACCAACCATTCAGAAACGTCCTGTTCGAGCCTTAATTGTCGAACTTCTTTGTGGCCGTCATCTTGTTCTGGGTGCGACTCCAGTTCGAAACTGATACGATTGCACAGATGTGTCCTCAGAGACTCCCGCTGCCATTCTTTCTCCAAAATATACCCTCAACTGTTATCAAGGCAACACTCCACGTGCTTGTGTCTAAAAGCCCGCAGAACAGAGGGGCGGAGTGAGCGAAGCTCATTATCATTTAAAGGCATATGCACTGAAACGGCGTGCTGAAAATAGAGCTGTTTTTGACCAGGTCAAATTTGTGTTTTCTTACAATACTAATGAGAATTTGTAATTAAAGTATATTACAAACTTGTCATTTAGACCCTAAAGAATCAAATTAATTTGTATGAAAATGGCATTATATGACCCCTTTAAAGTGACAGCATTTAATCCCATTGTCTCTTGTCTTTGGTACTTGCCTGTTGTCATAGTTAGTCTATTTTGCAGTTCACAGTTTGGATGTTTTACTCTTTATTGTTGTGTGTATTGAGCTGCAGTGCTGGTGAAACAATATCTCCCTCAGCTGTATACTGTATATTGCTAGAATGACACTAAAGTAGACTTGACTATTATTTTCTTGTAGACTATGCCTGTGGCCATGGCTCTGCTCAGAGATGTTCAGAACCTTTGTCCCAGAGAGGTCCTGAGTTTTATACTGGACCTCATCAAGTACAATGACAACCGGAAGAACAAGGTAATAGAGCAAAGAAAAGCACTTTGTAGAAAGTATGTGAGCATTTTAGTGAAAGGTATAAGGCTAAATGCAAGTGTTCCAATTGAGCTAATGCTTAAAGCTCATGGTTTTTCTAAATATAGCTGTAATTATTGACATAAATTACTTGTCAGCGGAAACATCACAGAACAGTTGTAATTATGTGTTTTTCTCACTGCAGTTTTCTGATAATTTCTATCGTGCTGAGCTGATTGATGCCCTGACAAATTCACTGACTCCTGTCATCAGCATTAATAATGAGGTGCGCACAGTGGACAACTTGAATGCAGATGTTCGCCTGATCTTGGAGGAAATCACACGCTACCTTAACATGGAAAAGCTGCTGCCAAGCTACCGTAACACCGTAACAGTCAGGTGTGTGTTCCCTTCACATCACCTTAAGGGCCTAAGCACAGGTTTTCAAACCCTCGGTTGTGACCCTCGGGTAGGTCGCGAGACTTCAAAAATGGGTGGCCAGGACGATTTAAGGAAAATGGAGTTACAATAAAAATAAAATAAAAATACCAAAATTTGTTTTCATCAAATCATAGTCTATAGGCCTATATAAAAGGAATAGATATGCAAAATATATTACCGTAGACTTAAATAATTAACAGATTAACAAAACAAAAGAAAAAAGCTGTGCGCAAGTATGCTGCTGAGTTTGGTTCATTTTTGTAAGGCTCCACAAACAAGTTGACAGAAAGGAAAACGAGGCGACAGAAAGCGCATCGTGTTTGATTTATTTATTTTACAAAAGCACAATGTTCTGTTTTAGTGTGAGTTTACTAGTGCTGTCAATTGATTAAAAAAATTAACTAGATTAATCTAAAAAAATTATGTGATTAATCGCGATTTAGATTTTTATACATTTTACAATGTAATAATTTCACAGTTAATCTCCAAATTAGAGATTGTAGAGACAACATAAAGACAGTATATTTTAAGTACTTGTTTAATGGCATCTTTTTATGAATGAAGGCCAGTATCACTGATACTGTAATGGATTTTCTTCTCAAACCTAACTATCTTAGATTTGGCTCCCTAAGACCAACTATACTAGTATAACTTATACGCTAGCATGTCTAAATATAATTTACGTTAGCTACCTTCACACATCAGCGATTCTCCAGTCGACTACAGCATCCGCTCCCTAACTATACATCAGTCGACTGGAGACTCGCTGATGTGTGAACATAGCTAACGTAAATTATATTTAGACATGCTAGCGTATAAGTATAATTTACGTTAGCTACGTTCACACATCAGCGAGTCTCCAGTCGACTACAGCATCCACTCCCTAACTATACATCAGCGAGTCTCCAGTCGACTACAGCATCCGTCTAAATTCTACACTCCAGCGAGTCTACAGTCGACTACAGCGTCCAGAGCCAATAATTCTAACTTACTTGTTCTCTTGCTGCGCAGCTTAAATGACAGACAGACTTGAGTAATTGTCCTTTAAATGTTCTTTATTACGGCCGGGAGTCTCGAGCAGTTCTCAGAGTCTCAACAGAAAATACAAAAGAAAAAGAAAAATAAATACAACAGGCTTTACAGGATAAAGCCAGACACATCAAAATAGAATCCTCATGACTTAATTATCTTTTTAACTAATCATGTCACACTTTACCAATATGATTGGTTACATTGTTTAAAGCAAGCCGCCGCCCCCCCCCCCCCCCCCCTTGTTAGTGACATCAGCAAAAATATCCTATATCCTGTGATGTTTCCAAGCACATTTTTGTGCATTATATTTTCCGTCGATACTGGAATGTGAGTGAAGTCCAAAGCCTATAATAAATAGTTTAGCATCCAAATACATTGCGAATATGGAAAGATTTGGATTGAAATGAAATAGTTTGGGTACATGAGCCCAACACCGGTTACTTTCAGTTTCGCTTTAAATGATTTCGTTTTGGCTTGTTTATAGTTTCTTATATTTTTTCATCCTTGTTCTGTTCTGATTACCGTTCAATTTAAAGGATTCGTTGTGGAGTGAAGGGACCTACATTGGCCTATAGCTATGTTTGTAGTGTTTATAATGTTTTTAGTAGGCCTTTCGCTTTATTTACCGGTACCAGTTGGTGGCCTGATAATTAATTAGTTGACTTATGTTCTAGCATAACATGCATTACAAATATCCGAATAGCCTGATAGCTTAGTTTATACACGCATTTGCACTTACCCTACATCATCTTTAATGACATCTTTAAAATCATCTTTAATGTAATTAAGTGTTAAATGTCCAAATATTTATAGTTATAAAAATAATGTAATGATGTTCAATTATTCGCTTAATAGGCTATTATCATTATTATTATGATTAATTCATTAATTGATAGTGACCCGATTGCGAGGGAGGACCCGATTTGTCATGACAACGGCATATCGAAACCATTTGAGATGTCTTGGCATCATAAGTATTATACTTATACAGAGTGAATTACATAACCAGGGCCCGGTTCCCCAAAACGTTCTTATCGCTAAGTAGTTCTTAACCTATTCCTTAACCTCTCTCTTAACTTTATAGCACGATTCCTGACACGTTCGTACGCTAAGTATATCTTCTGTAAGTCACTCTTTCGTAAGGTTGGTCTGGACCATTCGTAAGCTCTCTCTTAGTGTTGTTTGAGCTCAAGACGCTAGTCGCCGCCACTGTGCAGCAGTCTTTAGAAATCAGTGCAGCGCAGTACAAGTCAAACTATGGAATGTTGACAATGTTGTGGCTCAGCAATGATTTTATGTTATGGACATTTTAAGACTAATAATAAAATATGTTCGCAATGGATACAGGCCTACCGGTATATGAAGTTGACTTTATTTGGTATCAGAACTAATATGGTGGTAATTAGCCTAGGCTATTTCATAATGTCATTAAAGCGTTTAAATTAGCAATCACTTTTGATAATTAAAATATGGCAAACAATTTGTCTCTAAATGGCTAAGATCTATAAATGGGTATGGTGGTGTCCAGTAAGCGACCAACTATGGCAGCGATCCAACGTGTCCTTGTATTGAATCAAAGAACGGCGCCGGCCGCGGAGCCGTTTAGTCCATGTCAATTTTTTTATTCGGCAAAACTTAAGCTCTTTTGACATTTTGCCTGACGTGGCTATATTAAAAAAATTTCGCCTCCCAAGACAACTCATTATGGAGCTTCTGGACCTTCTCAGACCTGCGCTTGCCAGGCTAATGCGGCGGAATTTTGCTTTAAGCCCTTAAGCCTTTAACCAATGGCAATCAATACCGCATTAAACAGAAGTAACTGCAGCTGCTTGCCAATCAATTCTGATTGTAAAGTACCTTACCATTAATATAAAAGTGTATTACATAATTTTTAGAAGTCGTTAAACCCATGTCAAGAAGCGGCACAAGTGGCACAACGGGATAAGGAGGGTGGATGATTAGCGAGGGATACCCGGTTCGTCTACCCGTCACAACATATCGTGTGAACATATTACTGACAATTTGATCATTTAATTAATAGTCTATATTTTACTGATAACTTAAACTATGTTAAAATAAATGTTACTGGAATAATTTGAGGAATGTTTCATTTGCATAGAACGTGTTGTCTTTCTTAACGCCGTAATGCACCTTCGCGTGAAGTGGAAAATCGATTCCTGAGCAATCGATGCCAACTAACTCAGCACCTTCACTTGGGACAGCGCCTTTGTAACATTGAACGTAAGAGGCAGCGTGTTAAGAAGCTTCCTTAGGGACACTTCGGGGAACACACTTAGGAACATAAACAACTTTGGTAAGATATATCTTTTGAGTCTTCTTAGCGCACTAAGAGTGAGCGTTATCGGGGAACCGGGCCCAGATTACTTTTTCAAGTAACTAGTAAAGTAACGCATTACTTTTAAAGTTACCCTATTATGCATCAAAAGTCAAAAAACACTTTCATTTTCTCACAATATACATTGCACATCACTACATTGTTCAATGATTCTCAAACACCAAACGTTTCTCGAATCCCGCGTTGAACTTGAGATTTGAGAAGCAGTCGTCAGTAAAATAACGTGTTTGTGGGTGTGTCAAGTTGTTGAATGTGGCGGACAACATAGGCGGGCATTATGCAAATGTGTCTTCTAGTGATGTAGAACCGTAAAGCAGTAGGATTCGGGGGAAAAACGACTCGTAAAGGCAGTTTAGAGTCGATTCTTTCTTTTAGGAGACAATAACTTTATTTATCGTGCACTTTCGACTTTACAACTTTGCAGAACATTTACAGAAAGGTAATATTCGAAATCTATAAGGGGCACTTTAGTTATTTTTTAAAACGAGTAATGCAAAGTACTTTTTTTCCCCATTTATTGACTCGTGTTGACATGTGCGCTGTGTAAACATGATGGTTATTATATTTCTAGACCAAATGTGAGCATGCATTTACTTATCTCACTTGCACAAAAACAGATTCAGCATTCTTCAAAATGAATAAAAACCGTGAAATGCAAACTCAGAATATTACGCAAACCTGCACTAATTAATTGTTTAAAAACACAAATATACTTTATAATATGCTTTATATATTTAATCTCACTTTATTAACCAATGTTTTTGCTACTGACCTTCGTTGATCCAATTCAGCCATACTTTTAAGCAAAAATTACTTTAGTTAAACAATGATATTTGTTTGTTTGAGTGGTGAACTTTTGTCTCCTGAGTCCTATTCTTCTGCAATTCAGAATGGTAGCACAGCTGAAAGGTTTGATCTGCGCCCTCAACTGTACAGGCGTGAATTTGCATTTCCTTCAGCTTGAGGCTTATTCATTTCACTTATGGTGTGAAAGGGCCTTTACATTTGCCAAAACTAGAACTCTCTTTGTTTTTTTGTTTTAAACAAACAACCAACACTGCTTATACATAAATTGTATGTATAATTATACATGACTACAATTATATAATAATCAATTACATATGACTACAGTCATGATTATGTGAATAAGTTCATGTCTATGAACCACTGTGGAAGGTATTTAATGATTAGACCAATTTTGTAATCATTGTGTAAGCTTAGACATTTTTGACCACACCTAACCTCTTGACTTATTTATTTTATTACTCCAAATCAACCGCTAAAATTCTTACTGTGTCCCTATTTTGTAATTTATTTAATCAGATTTTTAAGCAATTTAAACCTCAAAAAAATCCTAATTCTAATCCACATTTGCAGTGTTTCAGCCCTAATAATCTTTTGGATAACAATATTTGTGATGTTTGTATGTTTGGCAGTATAATTGTTTATTTATGGCATGTAAGCTAACAGGTCATGCTAACCAGTTAAACCTGGAGTCTTTGAAATTGACGAAATGAAAAACAAATCAAACATATTTCAGTTTTTTTCAAAATAGCAACCCTTTGCCTAGATTAAATCTCTGCACACTCTGGGCACTCTCTCAACCACAATCTAGAGATGCAGAAGTTTTAATCTGTGCTGGCTGATTGTCCATTAAGTAATCCATTAATAATAATTTGTAGGCAATCAAAGAAAACTAAGTATTTAAACAGAAGCTTTTAGATATTTAGTCCAGACTTTTTCCACCTTCACTTATTTGCATCTGTATTTTTTTTTATTATTATAATTCTGTACTGTAGTTGCTTACGGGCCATTCGCATGCTACAGAGGAATGGCCACATCCCCAGTGACCCCAGCCTGTTCAAGGCCTACGCTGAGTATGGCCACTTTGTGGATGTGAGGGTTGCAGCACTGGAGGCTGTAATCGACTATACAAGAGGTACACACTCTTTTGTTTAACCACACATTCTCTTTCCACCCTTCTCTTTCTTTTTTCTTGTTATGAAAACTGGGATCATTTAGTTGGTCTGGAATTACTTTGTCTTTTTTTTTTTGTAAGTCTGCACTGTGTAGCAACTGTTCTTTCCACAGGTCTCATTGTCAATGAAATTGAACCCAACTTCATTTTCATCAATACAGCAGTAAATATAGCTTTGTCGAATATTATTAAATTAACTATTAAAGCTATACATGAAACCTTGAAAGCATGTTTATTTCTCTTAGTTTTGTATAGTTAGTGACAAATTGCCAGTTAAAGTGTTATGTGGAAAATGGTGTTGAAAAGCCAACCATGATTGTTGTGGGCGAGTCTGTTCAAGGCTTTCCAGTAAAGCAATATAAATTTAAATAAATAAATATAAAAAAATCAGTGATGATGAGAATATATATATATATATATATATATATATATATATATATATATATATTGTCACTTTTACATCTTTCCCAACTTACAAATTATTTTTGTAAAAAATAAATGTATAACAAGCCTGTATAACAAGCATCTAAAACAGAAATCCCTTATCACAATAACAAGGGTAACAGACTTCTACAGAAAGAGTGGTTGCCCACTGAAGCTAAACAGGGTTGAACCTGGTCTGTACCTGGATGGGAGGCCTCCTGGGAAAACCAGGTTGCTGCTGAAGTAGGTATTAGTGAGGCCAGCAGGGGGCGCTCACCCTGTGGTCTGTGTGGGTCCTAACACCCCAGTATAGTGACAGGGATGCTATACTGTCAAAAAGCACCGTACTGTCAAAGAGAACCACATTGCATCCAACATCTTGACCTACAAAATTATCTGTTTTTAGAGTTAAAAAAAGAAGTATTCCTTCAGCAAAATTCCCTCCAGACAACTTTGAAATAATCTACTCCATTGGTTGATCATTGTAGGCCAAGGTATTTTGATGATTGCATTATTGTGGATCTTCATCAGATTGTTTCTGATAAAATGTTGTTTAAATTAGAGCTATCAATAGAAGTCCTTTGAATTTAAACACATTTTTTCTTTAAGAGATTGAACATCTAAAAAAAGGCCCTTCTCTGACCATAAGTGTGAGAGCTGAATATATTAGTTTGCAAGACAAATATTCCTCTTCCTATACTCTGAAACATGAAGTGAACATAAGCTTCATTAATTGAGCTCTGGTACTATTCCTAAGTGGCCTGATTGTGTGGCCGGTGAAGGAGAGCTTTATAGTTTGTAAACATCTTGTAAAACTTGCATTTTATGTTTGTATATTGGCAGTTGATAGGAGTTCCAGTGAACTGCAGTGGCTTCTGGATCTGGTACAGAATGACCCAGTCCATTACATAAGGTCAGTAATGATTTCAAACACTGTCTGTAATTTTTTTTTTTTTTTTTTTTTACACTGACCACTGCAAAATTAGCAGTTTCTCTGGATTTATTATTTATATGTATGTGTTTAAGTAAAATGAACATTTTTGTATTGTTCTATGTAATGTATTGACAACATTTCTTTCACATTTTAAGTAAAAATATTGTCATTTATTTGCAGAAAATGACAACTGGTCAAAATAACAAAAAGATATGTGTTTAAACCTTGAATAATTCAAAGAAAACAAGTTTATGTTCATTTTTAAACAACACCATACTAAGGTTTTAACTTAGGAAGAATTCAGAAATCAATATTTGGTGGAAAAACCCTGATACTTCCAATCACAGTTTTCATGCGTCTTGGCATGCTGGATTGATAAACAATATATCGACTTATCGCACGATATATGGACATGACCACAATCCACTGTTCCAGTGCAAATATAAACGTGACGGTGCAAAATGGTGCGCGCTCACAGCTAGTGTTAAGGCCGTTTCACACGGGATGCGGCAGTCACGAGTGTCTAGTTCATTTTCACAGAGAACAGTTTTGCATTTCACTGTGCTGTTTTTGCATTGTTTTTGAATATAAACGTGCGCTAGACATACATGTTTGACCTTTGCGCTCACGTCTTTTGCAGCATCTCATGCATGATGCAGCGGCATTGTAAACGCACAGTGCTCAAGTTAAAATAACTTTTAAAGACCCCCTTTGGTGAAAATCACGTATTTTACCATTCTTATACATCGAATTGTAGACAAACCTGTATAATTTGCTCTTCCTCTTGTGTGCACCATTACATTACTTAGAAAAGAAGATCAGGGAAAAATCTGTGGATGGAAAATCTCCATATAATTGGCTTTTGTGCAGTTACAAGTGTGTTTGTTTTTTTCTACTTGTTACTTTGCACTTTTTGTTAGTAAAAGGTTTAAAGTTATTTTATTATTTTATAATTTAGGATATTTCATTTTTTGACACTTAAATTCCAGTGTCTAAATATTCTTAAGAATTAAAAGTTCATTGCCATTTGAACGTGTGTAGGCAATATTGTGCTGTTATATTATGATTTTATATTCAGTGGCATAAAATGGTCTTAAAATGACAATAACATAGTTTATCACTATTATTTCTTGGACAATATATCGCCCAACAAAAAGTAGTTATTGTGACAGTGCCTATGTGCCTATTCTAAATGACTTGACATCTCTCCAAGCCAAGAAAGTGTTTGAGATTCTTAAATTTTCTGAAATACATTTGGGTTTCTTAATTTATTATTAAGGGGGAAAAATGTGTTGGGAACAGAGTATAAACCACTGATTCCATATTAAACCACATAGAGTTGATACTTTCACTGTAAGCTTTACCTGCGCTGACCAATACTACAGTCGAAAAATTGGTAAAGTGACACCTCTCTTATCTTTTGGTTTCATTAATTTAGAAAGTTTACGAAAGTCATTTTACTGTTCCATGAATTTAAGAAAAAATATCTTTAAAATGGAACAAGAAGCAAGAGAGAGATTGGAACAGATATAAAAGTTTATGGTGGATATTAATTTTAATTGTTTATTACCTGCTGTATATTTATTTTAGATTTTCATAATTTTCTACCCTCTTTAGGCATGAGATTCTCAGCATGCTTGCCAAGAATCCACCTTTCACCAAAGCAGTGGATTCTTCGTTATGTAACGAAGCTTTAGTGGACCAACTATGGAAGCTGATGAACTCAGGTAGAATACACACATTGACTTTTTTGTCTCGTAAGATATAACATCTGGGCCCAGTTGTTCAGAATTATCTAGATTTGGAAATCCCATGTTTTTCTATCCATCTTACTTTTGGGTCAGTTTTTCAAAGCAAAACGGATTGGATCACTCTGATCCAGATACACACTTTTTTTGGATTACCAAATCTGAATTACCAGTGCTCCAAATGGGGTTACATTTCACAATGTTGGCTACTAGCTATGTAAAGGACAACAGGTAGAGTCAATGTGGGGTCACTTTGTTTTATTTGAAGAGAAATAAAACAACATAAACAATCATCTCCTTCCATTTTCAATTTCCTTGAAATCAGACCTCTATGGGGGCACTAAAGGTACATGGTGATGGGAAAAGAAATATGAAATGGAAGAAAAATAATATATTTGAATGTTTTTTGCGTTCTCTCGCAAAAGTTTTGCATTCCCCCAATAAACTTTGCATTCACATTTAAAAAAAGTTCTTTGCAAATGATTGGAAAGTTTCTCGGGAGAACGCAAAACATTTGCCCCACCACCCCCCACAACAAAATCAAATATACAGTACATTCAATAAGGGATGCAATTGTTAGAAGCTACCTTCGACTGGATGCAATTGTTAGAAGCTACCTTCGACTGGGTTATCTCTGATGATTGTGCCAATGTAGTTTATATACAGTGATTAAAAAAACGGTTTGATATTGATTTTTATACTGCTGGTTGGGGGATTATTTTATTTCGTCAATCTCTTTTTTACTTTAAAGGCTTAATAGTCAGCCTAATGTCTAATTCTACTTTATTATTTTAACGGTTTAACTATTTAACTAATCAAGAGCAAAATAAAAATATAAATGTGTCTATATATATTACATGATATAAATGTTGGATATTTTGACCATTTAAAAGTTGTATTACATTTTTGTTCCTAAAATTCACCCATTTTTTTTGTATCAAAGATATCCCAATCTTACTAAAAAGCTTTAAACAACACATACTACCAGCTTGATCCAAACCAAGATTGGATTTTGTGATCTAATCCAATTTTATAATCCTTTTTTTCTTTTGAACAACCCATTTTCAAGATTTGATCCAATCCAGAGTAGCCGAAATCCGATCAGATTACTTTTAATGCAAAAGCATTCAAATACGTACTGACTCTTCTACCTGTTGTTCTTTGCATACAGCAGCTAACTAGCCTGGCTCCGTCCTCCTACGTACTTCCGCTCAATTTTCATTTTCCTTCAGTACTACGTCTGGGTTTGCTGTATATTCTTGGGTTTTCTCCGATCAATTTTTTACCGGTCCAATCAGCGAACAGAGGGAGTGGCTGAGAACGATGACGCTGAGGTGCGCTAGTTTGAATTGTAGACATACGTCACGACCAAACGTTAGCGATTGGTTATGACAGATCCAGAGTGACTCTGGACAGATCCAATAGTTTTAAACTTCAACAGAGTACCCACCTTCAAGGAAGTTAACGCTTGTCAATGGAGAGAGGCCAGACTCTCTGTACAAATGAAATGTGTACGAGAGTCTGGTAGGACCAGGCTAGTAGCTAACAGCCTACATTGTGAAATGTAACCCTATTTGGAACACTGATAATCTGAAAAAGTGTGTATCTGGATCAGGGTGATCCAATCTTATTTTGTTTTGAAAAACCGGCACAAAAGTAAGATGGATTGCCTGATCCTTGATAGCAAAACATAGGATTTTCAAATCTAGATAATTCTGATACAGATTACAATTTTTGAACAACTGGGCCCTGGATTTAATTAATCTTTTTACCATTGTTGACTGGGCCAAAAACCTAAACGGTCCATGTTTGTAGAAAACGTTTAGTGAATATGTCCTGACATTTAGCAAACCCCTCTGCCAATAATCATTTCATATATTGATCTGTTATGCAACCCTCAAGGTGGTTTGTTTTAAAAAGAACTCTTGAGTTTTTACATGTATTCATACTCAGAACATATTTATGTGCAGATGATACTTTCAATTCTGGTTCTCTAACAGTAAGGCACTATTGGCCTGAAACACAAAAGTAAGTTTTGAATGAAAGCAGCTATTCAATACTGTTGAAACCACAGCACATTATAATCTGCTTTTGATTATTGGCGGTTCTTCTTAGGAACTGACATAAATCTTTTTTTTTTACAACCCTTGGCATTGGTTCTTTAACCAAAGTCTCTTATAGAGCTGCTGCTGTAGTGAGGAGTTTCTTGGTTTATTTTCTGACGGGGAGGTCTTGTTCTGCTCTCATTGTGTTAAAACACACTTCTGTTCATTCAGGGTTTGTAGCCACTCTTGGCAGTACAAGTGCTGAGCCATTGCCAGCTCTGATTAAAGTCAGTTCTCGTAAATTTGGTTGAAGCATTTGTAGACTGTTATAGGACTTTAATATGTTATCCCATGATCTTCTTTCTCAGTTCATACCCTGTGGTTCCTCCAGTGATTTTTGAAGTTGCACAGTCTGTAATTTTGTTTAATATACATGACTGATCCAAGAACAATCTTAAGTATTTTATCTAAAATGCATGGCTTCATCTCTTTCTTTTTTTCTTCTTTAATTTAAAAAACGGCTCATACAAATTGTGCTTAAATAAAACAATGAACTGCAGGTCCATATGATGATCTTTCTCTTTGTAGTCAGCCCTTGCTGTTGCATAAAGTTCTGTGCATAATTTGCTTTAAATCCGTAGATAGTGCTTCTTTAGAGTGGTGCATTGCCACAGAGAGAGAGAGAGGGATTTCCTAAGATAAGGGACTTATAGTGTGATTTCCTCAGACTTGAATATGTACATTTCTTATTATCGGCATTGCTGAATTCGTGATTTTGATTGGTTGACAGACTGTTGATTAATTTTCTATGACTGTAGGTTATGTAGTAGGTCCAGGTTTGGTGGGCACATTACAGTTCAATGCCATATATTTTTTCTAAAATTGGAAGCAAGAAACTTAAACACCTATTATGCAAAATTCACTTTTACATGGTGTTTGAACCTAAATTTGTTTGGCAGTGTGTGTAAACAACCACCTTATAATGATAGAAATCCACCCACTCCTTTTTTTTAATCCCCATAAATCATAAGCACCGTCAAGTCACATTTATTTATATTGCGCTTTTTACAATACAGATTGTTTCAAAGCAGCTTAACAGAGATGACAGGAAAATAATGCAACAAAGTTTGTTTTCCAGAAGAAAATAGCTTAACAGACAGTCCAGCTTAAGTAAGTTCAGGGATGTTTAATTTTTCTTGTAAAAAAATATTAATTTAGTTAATTTAAATATATAGCCGAATAATAATTATAATCTTATAATAATAATCTTAGATAATTTATGCTTAGCATTAGCCAGAATTAATGTCTGGCGTTCTGGCTCCCGGCAAACATGTGACTATGGGGCTGGTGTCTCTATTTTCACGTTCCGTGATTTTGAGCTAAAACTTCACATACACACTCTGGGGACATCAGAGACCTATTTTACATCTTGTAAAAAGGGCCATAATATGTCCCCTTTAATAAATAGGCTTCTATACTTAATCAGGGGCGTAAAGAAGTAGATCTACACACAAGAACAGTTTAGGAACAAAAACCGGAAAGATGTCACAATATATATGCAAATATACAGAATACTTGATTCCAGACCACTGAATTATAGACAATTTATTGTACACATCATGCTTGCTTTATTACGATAGGTTTGATTTAGTTTTCACAAAATCAAAAGTCTGACAATCTTTGCTTTCAAATCTGGTTTGTTGAAATCTTAAAATGTCTTTGTATGTGTCTCAGGTACCTGTCATGACTGGCGTTTGCGATGTGATGCCGTAAATCTCTACTACACTCTGTTTGGGCTGACCCGACCCTCCTGTCTGCCGTTGCCAGAGTTGGGTCTCGTGCTGAACCTGAAGGAGAAAAAAGCTGTTCTCAACCCCACCATCAAATCTGAACAGGGCCCTGGTGGCCCAGAGGTTACCCCGAACATGACCTTCACCAGCACTGTAAACATCTCACTTAAATTCTTACATTTCTCTGTTACAATTGAATTTCCTTATGCTGTGATTGGTGAACTTTATCACACCATATCCACATCCTCCCCCACAGTCTGTGTTACCTGTGTTTTGATGCTCAATACAAGATATTTAAAAAAACTGGTAGCAAGTTGAGAATAATTAAGATGAACAAACCTAAATTCATTCAGTCGTTAAGGCACTTTGTTAAAAATAAACTTCAGCCATGCATTTCTAATAGTTTGATCTTTTGGACGGGTATGCAGTTAGGTGCCGTTTGTCTTCATCCAGGGACAGAACAAAGTCGGGCTGTCTTACTTGACAACAGTATGGGTCTTACAGAGCTCGAACTTAGCACTGGTGCTCCCAAATTCAAAAAGGTAGGAGCACCAGCAAACATTTAGGAGCACCACAACTACAATTTATATATATATATATATATATATATACACTCACCTAAAGGATTATTAGGAACACCTGTTCAATTTCTCATTAATGCAATTATCTAATCAACCAATCACATGGCAGTTGCTTCAATGCATTTAGGGGTGTGGTCCTGGTCAAGACAATCTCCTGAACTCCAAACTGAATGTCAGAATGGGAAAGAAAGGTGATTTAAGCAATTTTGAGCGTGGCATGGTTGTTGGTGCCAGACGGGCCGGTCTGAGTATTTCACAATCTGCTCAGTTACTGGGATTTTCACGCACAACCATTTCTAGGGTTTACAAAGAATGGTGTGAAAAGGGAAAAACATCCAGTATGCGGCAGTCCTGTGGGCGAAAATGCCTTGTTGATGCTAGAGGTCAGAGGAGAATGGGCCGACTGATTCAAGCTGATAGAAGAGCAACTTTGACTGAAATAACCACTCGTTACAACCGAGGTATGCAGCAAAGCATTTGTGAAGCCACAACACGCACAACCTTGAGGTGGATGGGCTACAACAGCAGAAGACCCCACCGGGTACCACTCATCTCCACTACAAATAGGAAAAGAGGCTACAATTTGCAAGAGCTCACCAAAATTGGACAGTTGAAGACTGGAAAAATGTTGCCTGGTCTGATGAGTCTCGATTTCTGTTGAGACATTCAGATGGTAGAGTCAGAATTTGGCGTAAACAGAATGAGAACATGGATCCATCATGCCTTGTTACCACTGTGCGGCTGGTGGTGGTGGTGTAATGGTGTGGGGGATGTTTTCTTGGCACACTTTAGGCCCCTTAGTGCCAATTGGGCATCGTTTAAATGCCACGGCCTACCTGAGCATTGTTTCTGACCATGTCCATCCCTTTATGGCCACCATGTACCCATCCTCTGATAGCTACTTCCAGCAGGATAATGCACCATGTCACAAAGCTCGAATCATTTCAAATTGGTTTCTTGAACATGACAATGAGTTCACTGTACTAAAATGGCCCCCACAGTCACCAGATCTCAACCCAACAGAGCATCTTTGGGATGTGGTGGAACGGGAGCTTCGTGCCCTGGATGTGCATCCCACAAATCTCCATCAACTGCAAGATGCTATCCTATCAATATGGGCCAACATTTCTAAAGAATGCTTTCATCACCTTGTTGAATCAATGCCACGTAGAATTAAGGCAGTTCTGAAGGCGAAAGGGGGTCAAACACAGTATTAGTATGGTGTTCCTAATAATCCTTTAGGTGAGTGTATATACAGTTTTATTCACAAGTTTGGGCATCCCTCTGAGGCTGCATGATAATTTGCTCTGTCTTTTTAAGAAAAGATCGTAGTGATATGCGATTCAGTTTCTAGAGAAAGCTGTGATGTTTTTCAGACAAAAATTCTTAGTTGTAGCATTATTGAGTTCTATGAAATAAAATAAAATGTGAAAAATAGGCTGTGCAAAAGTTTGGCTACCCTTTCAATTTCAATACATTTTTACAGTTTAACGCATTAAAAAAATATAAAGCAAATAACGCAGCATCCGTTTTTTCCGTTATCCTTTGACTAGCCTTACATTATATGATCAAGCTCTTATTCATGCAAAAACCATTCAAGCACGACAAGACAAAATACGCTGTCTGTAAATGTCCTGTCTATGTGAGACACACGACAAACAAAAAGACGTTCTCCAGTATCGTGCGTACTCTTTCGCGCTTGAACGAACAATAACAATATTGTTCAATAACACGAACAATAACACAATTATGCCAAAATGTCTGTTTTGTCGAGTAATCTCATAATAGCAGTCTTAAATGAATGTAAAGAATTGTGAGAAAATGAGACGCGCGTGAGATCCGCGTCATGTGCAGCAGCGGCAGATCTTAAAGTGACAGCAGCCACTAATGCTGTCTGTCATTAATGTTAAGAACAAGGGTAACAGAAAATTACTCACTGCTCTTGACTAAAGAACTTTGTAGCTTTGTTAAGGATTAATCTATATTTAATTGATATAATTTATGCAGTGCAGACTGTTTGATAACTTTATTCAGTTTCTGTATATTTCTTACCTGTTAGACAGGTAGGAAGGGCACAGGTAAATATGACATTTATTATGGGTTTATGTGAGGATTGTTTTAAGTTCACTTAAATTAAAAGTTGTTTAAAAATATATTTTTGAAGCCTAATAAATGTAAAAAAAAAAATGTATAGCTTTTCAATTACTCTGTAATGTTGAATGGCTATAATTAATGTTGTGACAGTTGTGTACAAAACGTTCACCAATTACTGCACAGTATGTGCAATGCATATAGATTAAATTTCGGGAGCATATGCAAACCAAAATAGTCGCAATTTCGGGCCTTGTCTTGTGATTGATGGACAGACATGATTTGTTAAGAGCACACCTCCGTGATTTATATACGTTCTGCCAGGTTCAGACTACTTTCTTTTTTTTTTTTTTTTACGATAATCACTGTGTCAGATTTTGACTCCTAAATTCTTATGTCGTGGACAAGAAACATGTCAGAATACATGTTGCTTCCCAACAAATCATGGCTTGCAGTTGTTATCGACGTGTGTGATGTCATCGAGAAGGCAGAACTAGCAACCGACTTCTGGAAACAAGAGCTTAAACAAACAATGACTATTGAAGCGGCGTCTTGGCTTAAAGCTAATTCCTGTACTCACCGGGTTGCTGAATCACCTCCACTGTCATTTGCCAGCATTTATTTTTTCACTGTCATGGTAGTGTCTCATGGAAACAAACATCATAAAGGCAGGGGAAATGTTTCCATAGCTCCACAAACCTTTCCTCCATTGCGTAATTCCACAGTGCAGCACCAATACCATCGTCTTTCTTTCGTTTCGGCATGTTTAAAAGCTGTGTACGAAAGAGCTTCTGTGTTCATATTGATCAATCTCACAGATAAGAAAACAATTAAACTTGCTAGTGTGTCTGTCTGGACTTTGTGAAGCGTTGCAGACGCTGCGTCGGTTGTTGTCCACTGTGGCACACTATACGAGATAAAACGACTGATTCATGTATCCTGACACCCTATTGGGCTTTTCACACATAGGGCTTTATAACTCCGGGTTATATGCTTAATGATATTGGATAAACATGGTTAATGATTGTTTTTTATCTTACCTTTATAGTCTGAAATGTCCATTCAGTATAAACTCGATAGTAGTACAGTTTGCAGTTCGGGGATGCGCAATGCTAGAGCTTTTATGTAAACAGGCCACATGCTGCGTTCATCCAATCAATGACACCGACACCGCAAATATGCAATAATGCAGCACACATCTTGTTTTCTGTTGGCTACACAGCAGAATCACACAGAGGATGACATCAGTGTAGACGTGTCTCAAATAACCCAATGATAGTCAATAATGTCAGACATTGCATTTGAGCTGAAACTGAAGAGTGAATGAACGGTCGGTAAACTGCAGCGTTTTGCTAGCTGGTTATTAAACTCAACCAAACACGTCTTATATTTGAGGTTAATCAGATATAGACAATATAATAGTAATCCTACAACTTACATCTGCACAAAAGGACGCGAATGCGCACATGAACTTGACAGTGCTTGTCTGATGTGTAACTCTTGCTGTGCTCTTCCTTTAACAGTGCGCTGAAAAACAACATACAACATTCTATTACAATCGTGTTCTCATTATAATGTTATGTTTATGATAGATTGGCACTGCACATCTTGCACTTAAATGCATTTCATGATCAAAGTGATTCCAGGCATCACTGCAGCACACTTTCTAATCCAGTTTCACTTTATTTCGCCGATCTGGAAGGCGTGCTGTCTAACGCTAACAAATCAGACTTCAGGAAACGCCCCAAACGTAATAACCAATCAGAAAAAAAGAGAAATATATTTTTTAAAGTCAGGGCGATCATCATTTTAATGATCAATCCTCGCTGTCACTTACGAGTACTCTTGCCCATCCCTATTTCTCAGTGATTATTTGAGTAAGTACAATGTAACCTCATCACCTTAAAATAAAGTGTTACCCAAAATTGTCGAAATGCCCATTATTCGCGAGCATCCTCGTAAGCACAGTCTTAAACGAGCTAAAAAGGCTTATACGAATGTAAAGAGTTATGAGAACATCGGATGCGTGTCAGATCCGCATCATGTGCGGCAGGTCTTAAAGCGACAGCAGCCTAATATACCTGCTGCTGTCTGTCATTAATGTAAATCAAACAACAAAAGACAAAGTTAAAATAAACAGCTCTTGACTGAATCACTTTTGTAGCCTTAAAGGTGCTCTATGTAGCTTTTCTTCTAAAATGAATCCTTTTTTTATTGCCTGTGTGTGAAGGGGTTGTAATCACACATTACAATGATCCACTTGTCGGGTTTTGCTATTACCTCTGAAGGCCAATATTCATATTTATATGTGAAGTCTCCGGGTCGGATTTACCACGAAATCCAACGGATGTGACGTGCATGCGCGCTACCGAGCCTCTCTATTTATATACAGTCTATGCGACCGACGGCACTGCAGCTAACGACATGGAGTCTGATAACACCCCAAAACGACCTGCCTCCAGCACAACACAAACTCCACAAATATATAAAAAACAAAAAAAAGTTTTATCTGCTGAAGCTCGTCAGGCCAAACGTGATTCTGATCGACTCAGGACGAAAACACGGATCAACATCGGCAAAGCTTTTGAATTATTAGTAAACTCTAATGAAATAGCAAGGTAAACTAAATGAGACATGAAATGAGTACAAAAGACTGTTCCAGGATAAGAAAAAGTAGGTGCTTTAGGATGTATACTTGTTTTATGTACTAGATCTACTGTCTAACTTCACTCATCCCACTCCTATCATATTGTTTATAATAAACATTTCCAGACACGTTCAGTACAGTAATGCTACTTCCTACTGTCTTACTGTTACACTGACATTGTTCAGTCTAGTGCACCGTTTTCGTTATCATATTATACATTCACCTATGTTGACATTGCTGATTGTGAAAGATACACGAATAGTTAGTGAAATGCCTTATGCTAGATAACATCACATGTCGGCTAAATGCAGTCAATGTAACGTTATCATGGTACGAGCATGGAGCATTAGTTCAACGTCAAGCTGATAAAAGTAGCCTATTATTGTAACGTTGCAGTGGGAGTTTACATGAGTTTCCAGCATGTTGTGTGATGCTTTCGCCGTTGCATTGAAAGTCTCCGTGTGGCCGGTAGTGAATGCTCGCTCTTGAGATCGCACACGCACACAAGCGCTCTTGTTGCAATCTGAAACATCACCACTAGAGGCCACTAAAAAATACATAGAGCACCTTTAATAGGGATAAATCTATATATTTTGGCAGAGCAGGTAAAAAATCAGAACCGACCTGACTGGGCCAGTAGAACAAATCCTTTGCTATATTTACTATATAGGCACAGCTAAATGTGAAATTTATTATAATAGGCTGTAAAAAAATGATGGGGTTGGAGCTAAACTCTGCATGACAGTGGCCCTCCAGGAGCAGGACTCGACACCCCTGTCTTTAAATGAGTAGTTTAAATGAAACACAAACCAGAATGCTTGAGGAATGTTAATACCCTTAAAAACCCCTGAGGTGCTTATAATTCATTATTTTTTTCCCCCATTTATCATCCTCAGCTGGAGGAGGAGCATGCTGTCATGGAGCCAGCATTGAGTGGTGTGGCCATGGCCCCACAGGGTTTAAAGAGGAAGGCAGAGACTCCGTTAGGTTCATCTCCAGAACCTGGACAAGTTATGCAAGAGGAGCCCAGTGCTAAAGCACCAGTGAAGAGCAGAGTGAGTAATAATCAGCAATGAATATGCTTATTAGATCCATGTTACCATAAAAAAGAAACCCCTAAATATTTGAATTGTATATAGTGCCAAATGTTCTAAATATAACTGCTCACTCAGTCACTCTATGGCTAAAAAAAAAAAGTAAAAAAAACTCAAAATATATGGCTTCATTTTGCACTGTAATGTTTCTCAACTACTGTCTTCTCACCCAGGAGGAGGAAGATATTGATATGGACACAGTTCATGACAGCCAGGCATTCATCTACCACCATCTGAACATGTTGGAGAGACCTTCAACTCCAGGCATGACAGAAATACACAACACACTCAAGAGTCAAGACACATTTTTGGAAATGGCTATTAAGTCGAATAAGTCTGATTTTTAAATGTATCTCTGCCTATAGATATTAGCCCCTTTCAGACATTTAGATTATTGACATCATGGTGCTGATGTGATGTGTGAATGGTATCTTATGGGCAAAAAGATGGAATACTTTTGCCTGTGTGAAAAGCACATTTGTGTATTTACTGGAAAATTCAATCTGGTAATTTAGCGTAATCTAGTTTTAATGTGTTTTATGTTGCTTCAACTTTTCTCTCACTATTTCATAGGGAAGGAACCATCTTCAGTTGAGCAAGCCATTCTGTCCATGCCAGGAACACCCATGCCCACACTGAGCAAAGAGAGCACATCTGCCAAATATGGAGATCACCACCACCACCATCATCATCATCATGAGCACAAGAAGAAGAAGAAAAAGCACAAACACAAACATAAACACAAACACAAGCATGAGAGTAAGGACAAAGATAAAGACAGAGATTCTCACGCTTTTAGTAACAGCCCTGCCAGTGGCCGCTCCATTCGTTCTCCATCTCTGTCTGACTAATTGTCCAAGTCCTGACTTACATTAAAATACACATTTTTAATACATTTTTGATACATTTTTTTTACCCATTTTTCAGTGCTCTAAAGGCTGGATTGCCAACATGCAATAGGTCAATAGTTCATGCAAAAAGGAAAATTCTTTCATGTAAATCAAAATGTTCATGTTGAGTTAACTAATCGTGGCTTGTTTCCCATCCCTGTAACAACCTAACATATGCAGTACATGAGAAGGAAAAATTTGTTCTGCAGTGTCATCTGACCACACGTAAAGCTGACTGGTTTATGCCCTCTTAACCGCACACACACAGATCCACTGACTCTCACCACCCAGGACCACTAGGGTTAAATGCAGCCACTGTATCTCAAGATAAATGTCAACATTCTGAAAGTACTTTTATGAGGGAAAATTTCACTCTGTGGTCTCTATGGTTTACTTAAGGTGAGCAAACTTTTAAATAGGAAATATGTTCATGGTTATTTGAATACAGTAAATGTAAGTAGTACGTTTCACTGAACTTCCTGTTAATTGGAAAGTGTAATAATTAAAGCCATAAGTCATTTTTACCAGTTTCACATCTACACCCCAGTCCAGTTTGTATTTCATTTATGTAGGAATTTTATAATTCAGTACTGCAATTACTGAGTTGTTTTGTTCACTTGTTTCTTTTTATATTGTATAAATCCATAAAGAGATTTTGTTGAAAGCTTTGTATCTTTGTTTTGTTTTTTTGTTTTGTTTTTTTGCTACAAAAAAAAAAGTTCTCAAATTGGAACTCTGTTTTGATAAATAGGTAAAAAAAAGTCATTGTCTTAATTTTTCTCAGGCATGTACATCTATACATATGGTGAGGAACTGTAAGCTTATTGAAATTAGTGTTTGGGATGCACGCTTGGAGTACCCTGATATTAAGAACAAAATAAAAATTTAGCAAAGCTTAATTTCTAGTTAAAATGCAATATGTATTGATCCCTGTATGATCAATGTCTCCATATACAAAATGTAGTTCATAATCAGTTTCCATTTTTTGATTCATTGTAGAGTTTCACTATGTTTATCGAAACATGTCAATCAGTATCCCAGATAATTACAAAATACACTTACAAAAAAAAATGTCCATGTTCTGTTATGATTTACTTTCATGATTGTTTAGGGGCCTGCAGGCCACTATGATGTTATTTTACTAAAACTATTATTTTTCCTTCTAATGTTTCCAATCTTTTTAGACCTAACTACAAAATAATTTGGGCCCAAAAATAACTCATTGTTGAATGCAAATCCAAACAGATAACTAGAATTGCTACAGTTTGAGAACCAATAAGGGAATCTTAATGCATTAATTGCATTTATTCGTGCTTTTCTTTTCTTTTCTTTTTAAGTCAAATGTCTGCTTGATATCAATGCTAAGTGTTGTGGGGGCTGTTAAAAGTCTCAGCGTAATTCGTCACAGGTCTGCCAGATGTGACGTTAGTTCATGTTTCCTTGTGTGTATTGGTTGCGGGTAAAGTAAACATGTGAATCTCGGTTGGAATCTCACTCAGCGCTGCAGCGAGTCAGGGACCAGACACACATCAACCATGCTGCAACTGAAATGGGTACGGTACGTTTTTGTGTTCTCTTTATAATGAGAGTTATTCAAGCTGACTTTTCTATTACATTTTATAGATGTGAATAAATAATATGCCTTGACCCAAAGGCATTATAACGCCATTGTATTGCACATAGAGGTCTTTTAACATAGTCTTATGAAAACTTTTAAAAGGCAGTTTATTGGCAGCTGAAAATATAAATATATTAGACTGCTTGGATTTGCTGTTTGGAAACCTCAATTATCTTTTTCGCAATGCAAGAAGTCTAATAAAAATGCTATTACACTGTCACTATGTCTTCTCTACCGTCCTATATGTTGATAGAAATGTGAAATTAACTGACGGGCGCTTTAAATTTGCATTATTTTACAATATCTACTACCTCATCCAAAGTTTGAATGAGTGTGTTTTACTGCTATATCCGTATTCTCCGTTATGTGTTCTCTAACGGTGTGTTTGTACGCAGGTATTCTCCGTTGTGTTCTCTAACGGTGTGTTTGTACGCAGGTATTCTCCGTCATGTATCTTCTCTCGCGGTGCACTGTGTGCGAGGCTTATCCACATAA
The DNA here is from genome assembly GCF_029890125.1 of Rhinichthys klamathensis goyatoka. NCBI lineage: Eukaryota > Metazoa > Chordata > Actinopteri > Cypriniformes > Leuciscidae > Rhinichthys > Rhinichthys klamathensis. The sequence continues at coordinate 3,756,465 of NW_026606559.1, forward strand.
GCGGTCCGACAAGGCAGGATCATCAGATGAGTCTTTCTCTGGATGTAGGTTTCTTCAGAATTTGTTTTATATAGGCTATATATATAGGCCTACTATATAATATAGGCCTACATAGATTCGGTGGTGGCTTTTGTGTCCTCATGCAGGAAATATCATGTTCTTACTTAAAATATTGAACAATATAAATTGTAAATGTAATATAAATTGCTTTGTAATCTAAAGCAATCTTAGCCCTAAATAACACTATTTGAACTCTAAGCATATTGAAGTTGTTTAAAAAAAAATGTTTTAGACATTTTACAGCCTTTTGAACCAAAAATCTTTCCTTTTTCCTGAGGTGTGTTATCCATTTTTATGATAAATAGCCTACAACACTTTCTATCTGTGAATTTGTTCCCCCATTTTTGTTGCATTGTTTAAAAAGCTATCAGTAATGATTCTCTCTAATATAGAGAGGTTTTTTTTTCAATTATTACATTTATTTTAACAATTATATTAAAGGTTTTTAGCTTGCCCTTCAATTTATTGTCCTTTAGTACACACAAGTATAGTACTTTGGACTACTTTCCCTTCTACTGAAATTTGGAAAATTAAATGATGTTATATTATAAAGCAGTCATCACTTCTTAGGAGGGATAACAAATTTGATGTGGTCAACCTCAATACGTCCACTTTGTTGAGGAAAATATGAAAATATGAAAAAAGTTAGTGGAAAAAATCGTATTTTTAAAAACCAAACAGTTCTTTATTTGAGAAATCTTTTATGTTAGCTTATTTTTGCTCAGACGCATTGCCTGATTTTAAGTCAGAATGTCCACTCTGTAGGTACACTTTAAATATTGAAATACATAAAGACTGATATTATACAGGTATCATATCCTTACTAATAGTGATATTTAACACATTTTAAGGCTTAATATCAAGAAGTGTGCAGTAAAGTACTCCAAATAAAGTTGAATTATAATATTTACATCAGTAAGTCTCAAGAGTAATTTCAATAAATATGTTAATGGATTTCTAGTATGCTTCGTATGAAATAAATGTATTTTAAATACATTTTGCTATAGGTTTTTTTTCACTATAGGGCTCACGGTGCTTTTACTAATGTTAACAAATAAAACATTTGATTGTAATAATGTATTAGTAAATGTTGAAATTAACATTAACTGTTGGTGTTGATGTCGGTGTTGGTTGAAGAGATTCCCCCTTCATGTGTAAAGCGCTTTGAGTACCTGAAAGCTATATAAATGTACCAAATTATTATTATTAACATTAACAAAGATTAATAAATGCCGTAGAAGTGCAGTTCATTATTAGTTTGTGTTAACTAATGTCAACTAATGAAACCTTATTGTAAAGTGTTACCAATAATTTATTAACTGATATTCTTTTAGGAACACAAGTTGTTTAAGATAATCTACACAATGATACACATAATCTATTTAAGATTAGAATCATAACTATTTTAAACTGTTGTTCATTTGTCCCTAACAAGGGGACAAATTTCTTTTAAATTGGCACTCAAAGTTCATCAAATCAAAGTTTGATTTTCTAAACGTTATGATGTCCAAAAGGCACAGAAAACCAGGAATATCCCATATATAGCTTCAATTTGTAATTGTATACTCAGTATTATTATATTTATTTTTTTCATTTAAAAAATCTGAAAATATGAAGAAATAAGCTAAACTTGATGTTCAGTCACATGAGATAATGAAAATATTAAAATATAAGAGTTCTAATGAAGAAAAATCTGTTTCTATTTAGTGTGGGTCACCCCCTCAAGGGTGCTGCCATATTGACATAACATGTCTTGTCATATGGAATTACTACTAGAACTACTTCCATAGATATCTATAACCTACATATATACTGCATTAGCAGCTATTTCTATGGGCTGCCTGCTATGCACAAGTTGTCTGCCATATTGGATACGCAGATTCATACACACATACATAGATTAAGAATACAGCTGCAGGGAGAGAGCTCATAGTCCAAGGCAATGAATGAGCCAGCCTGGTAAAAAACACAAGCCACCAACAGCGCACAAAAAAACAATCATTATTTAGTCCAACTACATTCAGTATGCGTATATTATTAGAAAAGCATGGATGAAAAGGAAGAAAACTAAACATGAACAAACAGCTTCACTGCGAAGTGGCAGCCGTTAATAAACAAACTAAGCGTCAGTGTAAAATCCAAGATTATCGATGCTATTGGGACATTCACGGATAGCTAAACGAAAAGAAAAACTTACAGAGACCTCTTTTAAATTGATAGAAATTCAATTCTTTCTTTCTTTCTTAGTTGTGCCACCATTTGTAGTGCTAATATCTGGAAAGGAATAAGAGAATAATATAAGAGGAAAAGAATAAAATATGAGCCATCAGTAAAATAAGTTCTTTGATCTTTTTTGTCGTGTGATGGCGTAATTTATGTTGTACAGCTAAATGTGAAAGTCTCTTTAAGTAATGTTATTAACCTTATTTTTATCACAATTATATATATCACAACTATTATGTAAACTCAGAAAATTCCTGAGGGAACCCATGGCAACAGGACCATGGTTGTCATCATGACTGAGCAGCTCTGTTGATTACTTTTATTATTTAATACAAAATTATTGTGTCTTACACAAACTGTTGCATGAAGCAAAGTAGGCATCAACTGCCTTAAAATTACCTTTACCTCCTTTACCCAGATTATTAACACTTTCCTTGCAAATTGCAAGTATTTCCTTTGGAATACGCTAATTTAGTTACAAAGTTTAATGATTGAAAGATCACTTAACGTACATTCAGATATTAGAAATGTTAGAAATTTAGTTAGAAATGTAATGAAATGTACATTTATGTTGATGTGTTAAATGCATGTAATAGCTTCGTGAGTCCAGCCCATGTGATATTATAGAGGTTTCACTCAAGTTGGTTTTGCTGTGTATCTTGGACAGCATCACTGTGTATTTGGTCTGTTTATGTACTAGGCCAATTCAACTGATGCCATTCTAAACATGTCAAGACTGTTTCTGTAGCCTAGCTTTTAGAATTTAATCGAGCTTGAACGAAAGGAAATAATTTGACCTTGCATTATCCAGTATTCAATGATTCATTGTTCATTCTGCAATTTAACTTCATAGCGTCATTTGTGTGTTTAAATGGTCCGCATTTTTTTTAATCAAGCCTTCATGTCAGTCAGTTCACGTAGGCAAGTTGTAATGAGCAAGGAACATTTAATGAAACAGCCACTTTCTGTTGCTCTCTCAGCTGGTGATCGAAAATTAAGGAAATATTTGCTTTGCTCTGCCCTTAAGTCAATATTGAGATGTACAGAGAACATTTCAGCTCCTTGACCCATTTTTGAGATTTTACAGGTGGAAGTAATTGAACTGCATATGCTTGTCTAGGCTTCATAGGCTTCAAAGCAGAGCAGTCTTTGCACATGCATGACAAACGTTTAATTTTAGGTGGTGTGTGCTTTTAGATCTAAAATTTCTCTTTAATCTTTATGTTCCATCTTCTTTTTTCTCTTTCTTGATCTTTATCCCCCCCCCCCCAAGTTCTCTCTGACCATCCTCTTAACAGCCTATCAGGTTCCTGCAAAAACAGGTGCTTTGAACTAGTGGAAGCAGAACCCCCAAACTGTCGCTGTGACAACCTGTGTAAAACATACGATACGTGTTGCTCAGACTTTGATGAGCACTGCCTGAAAACAGGTAAGCCCTATCTTTATTTGTTTTTCTGTTCAGTTACGAGATAGACAGTGGGGTCCAAAGTCTGAGGGCACTATCATACACCTGGCGCGACGCAAGTGTTTTTTGCTAGTTTCAGTCCGACGCAGTTATCATTTTCACGTCCTGCGCCATGTTGTTTAAATAGCAAATGCGTTTGCGCCCATTTGTGCGCCCATGGGCGTGCTGGTCTGAAAACGAGGTGTGTTCGGGCGCATTGTTGGCGCGTTGCTATTTTGAGACAACTGAAATAGACAGCGACATTGACCAACCAAAACCTGGTCTATAGTCAATGGGACAGTATTTTTTTTTTTGTTATTTAAACAGCGCGTTAGTAATATGCGCCTATAGGTCTAAACAGGTCTAAACAGATGGTCTGCTTGCGCGCTTTAACCTTGTGCATGAGCAGATCCGTTTCCTCGCTAGATAAGTGTTCGGTTTTTCCGCTTGCGAATTCCGCCATGTAAATAGCAAATCCGCAATGGCAGGAGCGCAACTGGCTTTTAAAGGGAATGGGAGATGAGACTCTGATTGGTTTATTGCACATTACGGCCAAAACACACCCATTAATCATTAAGAGAATAAGGACAACCCTTTTAGACCATTTTTCCTGTCGTTAAACTAGCAAAAGTGGATTCGGACACGTCCTAAGTGCACTTGCGCCGTGCGCTTTAGACCATGCGCTTAGAACGTTAAAATAGGGCCCTGAGGCTTTATGATGTGAAGGAAAATGTAAAAAATTTGCAATGTTAGGTCAATAATGAAATAAGCACATTTTTGACATTGACAACTCACTTGTACAAATGGTCACTTTTAATTGCATTTACATTTACATTCATGCATTTGGCAGACGCTTTTATCCAAAGCAACTTACATTGCATTTCAAGGTACACATTTACATACATATCAGTTCTTGCTTTCCATGGGAATTGAACCCATGACCTTGGCGTTGCAAGCACCAACGCTCTACTGTTTGAGCTACAGGAAAGCATCCATTGAAGCACACAATGCTATTTCTCAGATGATGCTGGATAACATAGATTCATCAGGTTTTGCACAAACTTTTGTCTACCAAATACTAAGAAGTTCTCAAATTCATGATTCTCAAATTAAAGTATTTTTTACTTTTGGACCCCTCTGTAATTTTTGTCTTTGTCTAAGGACAGGCTTACCTTAAATTGCTTGTGCCAGGCTACTGTAACAGTTTCCTTTAGTTTTGCATTATGCTGATTTAGTCTACGAGAGATGTTTCATTATTTTGTGCCTTCAGCGGGAGGGTTTGAGTGCAGTAAAGAGCGCTGTGGTGAAACTCGTAATGAGCAGCATGCCTGTCACTGCTCAGAGGACTGCATGGCCAAAGGAGACTGCTGCTCCAACTACAGGTCTCTCTGCAAAGGTGAGGGGCTTTCATGTATTTCATTTTAATGTAATTTGCAGAAAGTTCAGCAAACCTGGTTTAAGGTGGAGGAGACAGACCACTCTTAGAAAATATTTTAATTTATAAGTGCCTATCACGTATTGGCAAATACATTGCTGTACTGTTTGCTCTAAAACACCCATCATGTATATTTTAGTCAATTCCCATCAAGCTCTTAGGCACAGTAGGCCTACTTGCATAACTAGAAAGTAGGGAAACACTTTAGAATACTGTTCCTTCATTAATGAATAACTACACAGGAACAAAATGAGTAAATCATTATTAACACTCCAGTAACTATTAACTAACAAGAAACTCTAATTAACGAGTTAGTAAGTAACAGCGCTCAGTTGAATGTGGTAGTTCACTATTAGCTAATCAGTAACTACTGTTTTTCATACCTCACTGAAGACTACTATAGAACTACTATACTGGTTCATAATTAACATGAATAATGCATAAGGTATAATATAAGGTAATGGTAACCCACTAGTAATGACTCAAGTATTACTATATCCTTCTAAAGGAAATACTCCAAATCCATCGGAAGGAATTACTATTCAAAATCTAACAAAAATCTAAAAAGTTTACAATGATTTCAGTAATTACTAGAGAGTTATCAAGTTTTTCACTTTAGAATACTGATCTAAATAATTAGTAATTCCTTATGAAGGATTTTGTAATACTAGTCATTACTAGTGGGTTACCATTACCTTATATTATGCATTATGCATTATTCATATTAATTATTAACCTGTTAGGGTTAGGTACGAAAAAATAGTAGCTACTGATTAGCTAATAGTGAACTACCACATTCAACTGAGTGCTATTACTTACTTATAGTTTACCAGAATTTCTTGTTTGTTAATAGTAGTTACTGGAGTGTTAATAATGCATTACTTTTTTGTTTCTGTGTACACTGTAAAAAATATCTACTTGGTTCTACTTAAAATCATAAGTTAAGCAGCTGCCTCAAAATTTCAAGTAAAAACAAAATGGATTAATGAATTGTTTTAACTCATTATTTTGATTCTTGTTAAGCTGTGAATTGTCTTCTGCGAGTCAACATGACTATACAACTATTGTTGTTTCAACTTTGCTATGCAAGTTCAAAATAAAGTGAACTCATTAATGAGCATTCTGTTCACTTATCCCCATTAGTGGGTTCAACATAGTAATTTCAATTAAGTAATGTCTTTGAATTTGGGTATCAAGTTAACATGATCTAAAATAATGCCTTGTTTTAACTTAATTATAAAAACACACAAATTTGAGTACAAAACATTTTTTTTATTAAAACCAATGTTAAGCCAATACAAGCTATACATAAACATTTCAATCATGCAATCATCTCAAACTTGTAATCAATACTTTTTTAGTTACCAAACTTCAATTGGGTGTGGGTAACATGAAGCTAAGATAAATAGAAGCTCACCTTCTATATGCACTCTGCTTGTCATATCCCCATTAGGTCACCCAAAGATGTACTGAACACTATTCATATTCACCCAATAGAAAATACATTCCTTTAAAAGCATTAGCTTTTTTTCTTACACAACATTGAAATATTGAACAGGTTTTAAAATTTAAACATTTAAAAAACCTTTTAAAGGATTGGTTAACTTTAAAAAAAACTTTTGCTGATAATTTACTCACCCCCATGTCATCCAAGATGTCCATGTCTTTCTTTCTTCAGCCAAAAAGAAATTAATGTTTTTGATGAAAACATTTCCAGGATTTTTCTCCATATAATGGACTTCAATGGGCACCAAACGGTTCAAGGTCCAAATGACAGTTTCAGTGCAGCTTCAAAGGGCTTTAAACGATACCAGACGATGAATAAGGGTCTTATCTAGCGAAACGATCGGTCATTTAAAAAATAAATAAAAAAGTTTACGTTTTAAAAGCACAAATGCTCGCCTTGCTCTGTTCTGTGATGCGCGTTCGTGACGTTCGTTCGTGACCTTTTCAACGTTATTGCGATTCCCTGCGTATTACGTTACGTCATCAGAACGCGAATCACAGAACAGAGCAAGGCGAGCATTTGTGCTTATAAAACTTAAACTTTTGAATTTATTTTTGAAATGCCCTATCGTTTCGCAAGATAATACCCTTATTCATCGTCTGGTGTCGTTTTAAGCCCTTTAAAGCTGCACTGAAACTCTCATTTGGGCCTTGGAACGTTTGGTGCACATTGAAACACATTATATGGAGAAAAATCCTGGAATGTTTTCATCAAAAACCTTAATTTCTTTTCGACAGAAGAAAGAAAGACATGGACATCTTGGATCACATGGGGGTGAGTAAATTATCAGCAAAAGTTTTTTTAAAGTGAACTAATCCTTTAACATTAATCTCACAGATCCAGCTGACTTGTACCAAAAGCTGTCCTGAACCCCAAACACAAACAAACTAAAACTTCAGACTGCAGCTGGTTGTTTTCAAATATTTGAAACCTAAATACAGTATACTTAGACCCCATTATTTGAACAATATTCAGCCTTAAATGTATTCATTCCAACAAAAGCAAATGTATCAAGTCCAACAAAAAAAATCAGGGCTCCTCTCCTGTTTCCAAACCTATTCTCGGTTGGGGCATGGTTTACAAATTATACCTCAGGAGCTTGTTTCGGATGCCGTGGACTCTGGCAGAGGCTTGATCTGGTTTGATCTTCATCACTACCCTCTGAAGGAACTCAAAGGGATACTTCATGGCTCGTGGATACTCAAGGTTCACGCAGTAGATGATCCCCAAAAGCATGGCAAAGCTCGATGGCACATCCTTGAAGTTGTGAAGCACAACAGTCCCCTCAACCACAACAGCCACATTGAAGACCTCATGTGGAAAGGGATCCTGGTTGTCACCTTCATAGCCTATCAACAGGCCAAGTTGCATCCCCTCCATGGCTTCAGCAAGAGTCTCACCATGGGCCTTGAAAAGCAGAAAAAAATAGTGTGAATGTTTGGGTCAAGAATTACATGCTCTGCAAAGCTACTTAAGTCTCAGTAATCATAAACCTTTTCAGGCTAATAAAATAGTCTTCTTGGGCTTTCAGTTGTGAGTGTGCATGTTTGTAGGTGCAATGTTGGAAGGTTACTGCCAGGGTGAAAACTTGTGTCCTCTCAGATCTGGGGAAGTGTATGTTGCACTGGGTCCTCTCCCCATCACTATTCTACCGCTCCTTTCTCCTCCCCCAACATTGTTCTACCCCTCCCTCCTCCCATCACCACTATTCCACCCAACCCTCGTCCACCCCATCACTATTCTGCCCCTCACTCCTCCCTGCATCATCACTATTTTGCTGCCATCAACACCCATGAGTATCTAATCCAATCTCTGTGTTAAAGGGCGTGTATGTGTGTGTGTGTGTGCGTGCAAGTGTATATGTGGGTGGGTGGGTGGGTGTGTATATGTGGGTGGGTGGGTGGGTTTGTATATGGGCTGTTATGCATGACAGAAAAACGTCTTACGTCACACATCCTGATGATGTCTGATGGCTCTTCTCTTAGGTAGTGTGGCAGACCCAGCAGAGCAGCAGTCCTTCTCCTTTCGTTTGTGTCCTACAAGAAAAAAAAAAAGCAGTGTTGGGATTTTATTGTAAACATCTGGTGCCCAATTTTACAATTCTCAGCTTGTCTACTCACGTCTTTCTTCAGACAGTCCAAAATGGCTTTCAGTGCAGGCTTCTTTGCCGACTTTGTCGCAGCTTCGTACACTTCCAGCAGTCTTGGTGCCAGCTCATCAAGTCCGTCGAGGAACGACTCGAGAAGGTCTGTGCTTACGACTCTTTTGAACTCTGCCCGAACCTGAGGAGACAAAAAAGTTAAGAAATTAGAGAAAAAAAATTCAAAGCATAGAGTCACAATTTAGTAAGCTAAGGTTGTCTGTTGTCAAAGGCTTTCATCCACTCAGTAATATTAAACACAATCCTCTCACTTATCTGTATGGACATTCACGCCACCATTCAGAAAAAAAAAAAAAAACGTGAAATTTTGAGGCAGCTGCTTAACTTTTGATTCTGAACAGACCACAGTATAGTATCAGACATCTCTCTAGTACTTCCTTGAGGGAAGCTAATACATTGATATCCAGTCATTGGATTAAGTGATTAATCTTAGGCTGAGTGTTGCCTATTGTTATACCTGTCTCTCACAGAACATGGCCGGCCATCTAGCTATGACATCCCCAATGAGAGGTTGATGCCCTACGATCTCCTTTCTGCGCTTGGAGAACGTGGCAGACATCAGCTCATCTATCTGCTGGTGATCTGGTTCTTTTTTCAGCACTTCCACCTGAATTAGATTGCACAAGCACAAAGGACACATACTAAGACAAAATATTAGGCAACACAGACACAAAAGCAAAGTGTAGGTAGTTAGTATTATATAGGCAGGTGTGTATGCAGTATGCAGTATGATGTGCATGTGTGTGTATGATGTACCTCCATCATCCTCCGCTTTTCTTCCATGTCTTCATCACTCAGTCCTTCAGGGGGATCTGGACAGTAGTGGACCTCGCCCTTCTTTGACTTCTTCATACGTGGTCCCTTGGCTTCTTCTTTTCTTTTGTTGACCCTCACCTCTGGGCATCCAGCTGCACTTAACTTCTGTCGATAGTTTCCGAGCTTAAACTTCAGGCTGTGGAACCAGCCGTACCAACCCTTTCCACACCCTGGCTCTTTTAGACTGGGATGCTTCTCCACAAGCGCTTTGGCAACATTCTCATAGTGTTGCCTCTCAGGATAAGGACTAATCTTTGACATGCTGTCTGCAAGTGTGTCCAGGATATCAGTTTTCATACCTTTAGGAATCATCAGCACAGATCCATATTTTGCATATCTTCCATTTGCTTCTTGCAGCGTGAGTTCAACATCATGTGAGAACTCTGGAATCGGGAAGGGCTCAGGCCAGTGCTGGGAGTCAGATTCCCCACTACTGAGAGATGGAAGGCTGGCTGTATCCAATGTGGAATCCGAGCAAGCTGCGTCAGTTGTGAACAACACTTTCAATGTTGCTCTCTCCTCAGGAAGGTCTCGGATGTCGGTCAAATTGGTCAGCTGATCCTTGAACGCAGGGTCCTCAAATTGTAAAATAAATCCACCTCTCAGGCCAAGGTTTGCACGCAACACCTGGCACAGTGCATCAACACTAGGGGGGTGATTTCGATGGAAAGGTGCCTGATATCCATCTCGGAGAGGACAACTCGCAGCAGCATCGTGGATCACTTCGGCCTGAAATTGGAGAAGAAAAAATGTTTAAAAAATGTTGTAAAAATACAAACAAAAACAGTAATATTGTGAAATATTATTCAAATTTAAAACAGCTGTTTTCTATTTCAATATATTTTAAACTGTAATTTATTTCTGTGATCAAAGCTAAATTTTCAGCATCATTACTCCAGTCTTCAGTGTCACATGATCCTTCAGAAATCAGTATAAGGTGAGGATTTAATGCTCAAGAAATATTCTTTATTATTATCAAAGTTGAAAACAGTTGTGTACAATTTTTTTTTCAAAATTCTTTGATGAATAGAAAGTTCAAAAGAACAGCATTTAAAATGGAATATTTTCTTACATTATACATGTCTTTACTGTGACTTTTGATCAGTTTAACTCATCCTTGATGAATAAAAGTATTGACTTATTTTATTTCTTTCCCCCAAAAATAAAATAAAAATTATTACTGACCCCAAACTTTTGAACGTTAGTGTTTAATGTTACAAAAGCTTTAGATTTCAGATAAATGCTGTTCTTTTTAACTCTATTCATCAAAGAATTTTGAAGAAAAAAAATTGCACACAACTGTTTTCAACATTGATAATAATAATTAATGTTTCTTGAGCATCAAATCCTCATATTATACTGATTTCTGAAGGATCACGTAACACTGAAGACTGGAGTAACTGTTAATGATGCTGAAAATTTAGCTTTGATCACAGGAATAAATTACAGTTTAAAATATATTAAAATAGAAAACAGCTGTTTTAAATTGGAATAATATTTCACAATATGACTGTGTTTGTTTGTATTTTTAATTTAATCAAATAAATGCAGCCTTGGTGAGCAGGAGATACTTCTTTTAAAAACATGATACAACATCTGACTGACCCCAAACTTTTGAACGGTAACGTTAACGTTAGTGTATTTGGCCTTGACATACGCAATATCAGAAATGGCGTTTTCTACAACGTTTTACAAAGTTTACAATGAAAACTGGTATCGTCTCAGATAAAGCTTTATCAACCGTCTCTGACTGAACGAAAAGACTGCCAGCAAACGTGTTCGAACTAACGTTACGGTCGCTGAAATGTGCCTCGCTTAAATGACATCACAGTTGTTGCACATATCAAAAGCTAACTAACGTTAATCACGTTATTGGCTTCATCAACTCACATTATTAATATACAAAACATGAACACTTACCAATAGCGACCTTGTTCACGCCAATCCGATTCGTCTTGTCTGACAGGCACCCGGGCGATTGAAGTTTGATTGCTTGACTGTTGCTTGATGGCGCGTAAACTAGTTCGTCTCGTGGCTTCGTCGGTAGTCTCCCCCCCTCCCCCGCACATGCGCAAAGAGCTGTCCTCCACTCAATCTGCAACACGCCTAAGACTTGTACCCCACTCAATTTAAAATGGCAAGTTAATTCAGGCACCTGGAATGTGTGATTCATTGAAGTAACTTATGAACTTAAATTGGAAAATTGAAAACTCAAACAATTGAGTTGAAATTTCATAACACATTATTTTATGTCTGAGTGAATGACATATACAAGTTATCATAACTTTTTCAGCAGATCATTTTTTACAGTGTATGAATTCATTAATCTAAAGTGTTATCGAAAGTAGCTGCCAGGGCGTTATCAAGATTTGCTCCAATAATGATTTGATATTTGTCAAACCAACTACAGTTAAAAAAAGGTGGGGATGGGTGTATTTCAAGTGCAACTGTAAACAAGAGCACTGTATTGCCTGGACATTAGACGTGTTTGCATATCTATGACTGTCACCTGGTGCATCACTGACTGACTTCCTCTCTCTGTTAGGTGATGTTCCCTGGTTACAGGACGAGTGTGAAGAGATTAAAAACCATGAGTGTCCTTCCGGGTGAGAGACACAGTTGTGATTTCAGTGACAAACATCACACTCCCCATCCATCCTCCCTTTTATATTCAACACTAGGTCAACAAAACTCATATTTTCACAACTATGCTTTACATACTAGAAGAAAGGGAATTATTTATTTATTTAATGCTGTGAAGTGCTGAATGACGGCAAACACAGTGGGGTTAAGAGATGGATATTGGGTTTCTGTGTGACAACACCTATCCAGGAGGACTGCTGGGTGGATTGCATGACAATTAATGTTAATGCATGCACATTAAGTGTGAGATTTTGAGCCTAAACATATGCCTAAGGAAGGCTGTTATAAAAAGAACATTCAAATAAAAGACCACTTGTCCACTAGAAATAAGGACAAATTTTAGCAACAAATCCTAATTTAATTTTGTTTGTATTTGGTGTACTTATGCTTCTGCTTATCTAGGTTCGTTCGGCCCCCTGTCATCATGCTGTCTGTTGATGGCTTTCGTGCATCTTACATGAAAAGAGGAAGCACGGTGATCCCCAATATCGAGAAACTCAGTAAGAACTATGCCTTTTCATTAAAATCAACAAACTGAATTTAAATGAATATTGACTAAGCAGTCAATCAGTTCAAAATTATGAAATGTATTACATAAAATACAGATTAACTGATCAAATAAATCCCAATTAATTGTATATTAAAATTTAAGAAAGGTCTCCAAATGAAGATAATTATAAAGGTAATATATTGCTTTTTCTTTTCTTTTCTTTTTACATCTTTGAACTTTAAGCACCACACGATTTAATCCGAATTGGTTCTGATTCATATCAGATTCTAAGTCACATTACAATTCAAAAATGACCCAATGATACGTCTATTTTTTTTTTCTTAACTGACGTGAGCTGCCACTCACTGGTGATGTAGCGTGTAGTAATAAACAGCTATGCATCAGTTTGTCATTTTAAGGGTAAAACACTGTAAAAATGCTAAAAAACTGTTAATTGGTTAATGGCAAGTTCCCTTACTATATGGTGAAATTTTTTTATAGATTTTAGGGGACATTTTACGTAATAAAATATTGTTAAATGTACAGATTTTGTAAGTAATCTTATTATCTACAGTGAAAAAATTTAAACTGACATTCCCACAATTCCATATGTGACACTACATATTATGCTATTTTGTTTAAATTATTGTTTCTCGTAATTTTTTGTACTATTTCCATACATTAGGGTTTTTATGGTACATCTTATGTTGTGTAAATAGTGTAATTACTGGTAACACTTTATAATAAATATACTATAATAAAGTACTTATAAATCATTAACAAACTATTAGTTTATAGTTAATTCATAGTTAATATATTGTTAATATATTAATAGGCTGTATACAAATAGTAAGTTATTCATTCTTTGTCACTGTAATTAACACAATGAACTATGAGTTAATTATAAACTAATAGTTTGCAAATTATTTTTAAGCACTTTATTACCGTATACTTATTATAAAGTGTTACCAATAATGTTTATTGCATTATTTATACTTGCTCTGCTGCAACAGCAGCAATAATCAATAACAGGCTAAAACTATTTTGAATGTTGCCATGATTGAAATTAGTATATACCTTAATTCATGTATTATTACGGTGGTTAACAGTATAATCTACAGGTTAAAAAAGAAGAAGATTGTATTGCTGTAGATGGAATATTAACCATTATAAGTTATTATTAACATTATTATTTACATCACTAAAATATACATAATGAAATACTATATAATAATAATAATAATAATAACCTTTATTTTCTATAGCGCCTTTAAATGTACATTTCAAAGCGCTGTACAAAAACAATAAAAATAGCAAAGATACAACACACAAAAGAGACATAATACACAGTAAAATAAACATAAAAAACAACAAGCATAAAAGACAATAAATCAATTAAGACAATAAATCAATTAAAAGCTAACCTAAAAAAATGAGTTTTAAGCTGAGATTTAAAGATTCCAAAAGATTTGGCTTGCCTGATCTCAATCGGTAGAGAGTTCCAAAGTTTTGGAGCTAATGAAGAAAAAGCCATATCTCCCATTAATCTCAAATGGGTTGAGGGAACAGTTAAAAGACCAGTATCTGAAGAACGAAGATCACGTTTTGGAGTATATGGAGTTAAAAGCTCTGTCAAATATTGAGGTGCCAAACCATGCAGTGCCTTGTAAGTAAGCATCAAAATCTTGAAATCCACCCTAAACCTAATGGAAAGCCAGTGCAAAGACTCCAAAACGGGAGTAATATGGTCTCGTATGTTAGTTCTTGTAAGGATTCTGGCAGCCGAATTTTGTAAAACCTGCATTCTGTTTAAGGTTACTTTTGACACGCCAGCTACCAAGGCATTACAGTAATCAATACGCGAAAACACAAAAGTGTTTATCAATCTCTCTGCAACAGTAAACGACAGCATTGGACGCAATCTGGCAATATTTCTAAGATGGAAAAATTAGATTTTAACAGTATTCAAAACATGTGGCTCAAACGTTAAATTGGCATCAAAAATGACTCCTAAATTCCTCAATTTAGTTTGAAACTCCACAGTAGAGCCATCAAGAGCTAGAGTGACCGGCTCTACTTTGCGTAGTTGGTGGGGTGAACCAACAAGCATAATCTCAGTCTTTTCACTGTTAAGACAAAGAAAATTATCAGTCATCCATTCCTTCATCTTAGAAATACACTCAGAAAGAAAATTAACAGGCACAATTTCATTAGGTCTAAAATGAATGTAGATCTGGGTATCATCTCCATAGAAATGAAAATTTAGACCAAGAGATCTCAAAAGCTGACCAAGAGGATAAACATAAATATTAAAAAGAAGAGGGCTCAAAATTGACCCCTGAGGGACGCCAGACTGCACAACATTGACCTCAGATCTAAATCCACCCATGGCAACGAACTGCTTCCGATCAAAGAGGTAGGACTTAAACCAATTAAGAACAGTATTTGAAACCCCAAAAATAGTTTCAAGACGAGTAATTAAAATTGAGTGATCAACAGTGTCAAAAGCGGCACTGAGATCAAGTAGGATCAAAACTGAAAGACAGCCAGAATCTGAAGCAATTAACAGGTCATTGGTGACCCTAACCAGAGCTGTTTCTGTACTATGCAATTTACGAAAGCCTGATTGCAGAGGCTCAAAGAGATTATTCTCAGTTAAGTGAGAAATCAACTGAGAAGCAACCACTCGTTCCAAGAGTTTAGCAAAAAAAGGGAGATTAGATATGGGACGAAAATTAGTGAAGTTCTCACAGTCAATATTTGACTTTTTAGGTACCGGGGTAATTGCAGCAGTTTTAAAAGTTTCCGGCACAACCCCAGTACACAGAGAGTCGTTTATAATACTCAGAACAAAGGGGCACAAGGAAGCAAAACATGATTTAAACAGACCAAACGGTATGGGATCTAGCAAATAAGTAGCTGCTTTCATTTTTGAAACCTCTGCTAAAAGAGAATATGAGTCAATTGTACAGAATTTAGACAACTTAGTACCAGAATAAAAAGGAATAGCTGGAGAAGACAGGAGAGTAGAAGTGCAAAAACCTCTACAAACATTTTTGACTTTGGTGACAAAAGAATCCAGAAACTTATTACAGAGATGATCAGAAGCAGTAACATAAGAGTGATTCAACAATTTGTTAATTGAGTTAAAAAGTTGTCTAGAATTACCCTGATTATCATCAGTCATTTTAGAGAAATGGTCAGATCTGGCTGAAACAATTCCAGCCTTATATTCTTGTAAGCAGTCTTTCCATATTTGATAATGAACAGTCAGGCCTGAAAGTAGGGTTGCCAACCGTTCCGTATAATACGGAATCGTTCCGTATTTGACACATAAAAGGCTTGTTCCGTATTGAACTGATACGGAACGCACTTTGTTCCGTATTTTTGAGAATCAATTCAGTGCAAATCCATGACAGACGCATAGCTTCTAATATATATGTCAGACAGACTATGATGAATGAACGAAGACCTGCTGCTATAATGGCAAATTCGGGGACTTGGCGCCACCTTGACGGGCTCTGACGTGTAATGACGTAGAGTTGGCTCATTGGTCGAACGTCAGAGGCGCCCGCGCCACTGGATGTGCAGTTGCCGCAGCGCAGCCTGAGCGAGCCAGACGCTCAATGTGCAAGCTGTGCAGCTGCAAATGCATTTTACAGGCTTCAGTAAATCGAGTAAAATGTGTTTCCGAAGACATTTGTAGGCTATGATAAGAAAAACTACTAAAAATTAAAAAAAAAAATGTTTGCACCGGAAAGAACATTCTAGAAGTCTAATTCTATTGAATAAGTTCCCACAAGGCTACAGAAAACTGTTGTGTTTATTTTTCTTCAAAGGCAGTCTAAGCCGATGAGTTTCGAATGTTATATGTTGTATTTGTTTAAGTTAAAAATAAAACGTATTATAATCTAAACAAATACATGGTTCATTTTTGGGAAAATGATCATGATAGCCTTTATATATCTGTGTGGCTAAGTCTTGTATATTGATTAAGCCTACTTTGCTATTCTATAAATATATAGGCCTAATAAGTTGCATTATAATATGATATAAAATGTATGAATTTCAGGGGGCATGTCACTACCACATACCCCCCCCCCCCCCCCCCCCGTTCCTTATTTCCATTTCAGAAAGTTGGCAACCCTACCTGAAAGACGCCACATGCGCTCCATTCTACGGCAAAATGTTTTCATCATACGCAAATCCTCATTATACCATGGAGCAGGACGTACGAATGAAACCGAGTGTGACTTTTGAGGAGCAAATAAATCCAGGCCAGATAGGAGAACCGAATTTAACATAGAAACCCTTTTCTCCAGAGGATCAGATGGAGTAAAACAACTTAATGAAGAGTCAATAAAAACAGAGAAATCAGAAGGATCAACTGATCTCCAATTCCGATATGTCAAAATACGAGAAGAGGCAGTGTTAGCAATGGGAATATGCATATCAAAAAAATTTGCTAGATGATCCGACAATCCTAAATCAATAGTAGACAACCCAGACACAAAAGACCCATTTGATATCACTAAATCTAAAATATGTCCTTTGTTATGTGTAGTACAGTCAACAAATTGATTTAAACCAAAGCACTCCAGCAAGGACGAGAAATCCTTTGTTAATGCAGAGTCTTTTTTGTCCATCTGGATGTTAAAATCCCCCAAAAAAAGAGATCTCTCAAATTTAAGGCACAGATACGACAACAGTTCTGCAAACTCAGATAGAAAGTCTTTGTTTGCTTTAGGAGGGCGGTAGACTGTAGTTATGGCAATTGAATGACACTCGGAAACAGTTAAAACAAAACATTCGAATGAAGAGAACAGAGGAACAGCAACAGGTCTTAAATTGAATTTCTGATTGTACAGAACAATAATGCCACCACCTTTGCCAGTGGCTCGCGGGAGATCTAACAACCCGTAGCCAGCTGGAGTAAGTTCAGTAAAAAGAAGACCGTCCGAATGTTTGTGCCATGTTTCGACTATACTTAAAAAGTCAAGTTTTTCTTCCAGAATGATGTCAGATAAAGCCACCGCTTTATTGTTGACAGAGCGAGCATTAAAACACACAGACTTCAACAGGCACGGGGACTCCGAAACCTCCTGTGAATGCTCTTTGTATGTTAGCACGTTCAAGTTGTTATGGTTAATCCCAACAGGTTTACATACCGGTTTTCGGGGTTTACGAAGAAATGCAGGGCAGGGAATAGCTATATGCAGTTTTTTACTGTAAATTCAGTTCCATAAAATCTTAAATGTTTTTCCAATGTTTTTTTTTTTTTAAGTGCTAGCAACAGCTGCCTTTTTACTGTACATTTTACAGGTTTATTTTTACAGTGTGGGAACCTGAAAAGAAAATATTCCAAACACTGTTTTTGCTCAATATGACATGGGTTATTGTGGGAAGGGGTTTTCTTTTCCCCAGCACTGGTGTACTATATAACAGGCCTTGACTTGAGGGAACTAAACATATGGTTAGAGTATTAGAATCACAAAAGATCAGCTTCTTCAGGTAAGGTTTAGGGGTAGACGTTTATAAAGTTGATCGAGCACTGGGAAAGTGAGTCCTGGCCTTTTAAAAAGTTTACTTAATGTGTGTTAACTGACCTTTGAACTGGAGAACATAGGACCCTGGGAACATAAGACACCTTTTCATGTGTTTAATATGTACCATATACTGTAAATATGGGGAACATAGGACCCTGGGATATGCTCACAAATCTTGTGCTATGAAACCACATAAATTGCCCTATAGTAATTTTTTGCTTTACAACTTTCTAAACTCTGTCAAGTCAGGTCAAATTTATTTGTATAGCGCTTTTCACAATATACTGTATTGTTTCAAAGCAGATTTACATCAAATAATTATGTTAACGTTTAATATATATATATATATATATATATATATACAGTGTATATATATATATACTGTATATATATATATATATATATATATATATATATATATATATATATGTATAAATGCGGATAAAGTTGGATATAGTCAAGTCATCTTTATTTATATAGTGCTTTATACACCCTAGTGAAAAATATTATTTTATGCTATGTATACTTCAAATACATTTACATATTTATGTACTTAATATAAATACCTTGCAATTGTACTTTTAGTTTACTAAATTGGTACACTTAAAGTCAAAATTGGAACGAATCTTGTACTTAATGCGCTTAGGTTATCCGGAAATAGTGCTGAGGTCCAACTAAAGATATACTTAAGTATACTTGATTGAGCTAAAGTGGATCTATTGCAAGTATACTTTAGGTACACTTTAAATATCTTGCATTTAAAGAGTGATATTAGAGATCATACTATCCTTACTAATACGGATATTAAAACACATTTTAGGCTTAATATTAAGAAATGTGTGATAAAGAAGTACTCTAAATAAAGTTTAATTATAATATTTATATCATATATAAGTCTCAAGTGATATGTCAGTAAATATGTTAATAGATTTGTAGTATACTTAGTATGAAATAAATGTATTTTAAATACAGGTATAGGTATATTTTTTCACTAGGGCAATACAGATTGTTTCAAAGCAGCTTTACAGTGATAACAGGAAAATGATTCAATGATGCAAACAGAGTTCATTTAATATATAAAGCAGTTCTGCAGAAAAAAAAGTGATATCATTGTCCAGCTCATGGTCCAGCTAAATTCAGTTCTCATCCAATAGTGTCAGTATACTTATACATCCAACTTTATAGCTGCTCGATAATGTGGTTTACATTTGACTACGATATAAAAGAATCACATTGTATATTTACTATTTGTTATATAGTATATATTGCTTTATGTGAGTGTACTGTTTGTATGCAGGTAAGCTTTGTTGTACTATATATCCAACTTAATATATATATACAGTTTATAATTTTTCTTTTCTTTTTCTTTTTCCTTGTGGAATATACAATTTGACTCTGTCTTTAGCAAACACAAAAGTGCCATCACGCAGCAGGGGTTTAAAATTAAACCCAAGAATCGATTCTGAATTTGTGTGGTTTGATTCAGAGAAAACTTTGCCGACTTTTCCTCCACTTATCACTGGCCTGCAGCCTACAGCAATCCATTTAGCAGTTGAGCTTTTCTGAAGTAAAAACAGGCAAGACAATATACAAAGTAAACAGTCAACCTTGGACACATTCTTGTTCACAGAACATGTTCATGTATTCCATCTGTGCTAATAGACCTTAGGCAGGGTAACACCATATTTAATTTCTGAAAATATGCTTATCTCAAGAGATAGAAGTATAGTTGGTTCAATAGATTGTATACTGTTGTTTAACTACATGGCAATTGTTCAGCTGATGAAACATCTTTCCAAAACTTTCAGCAGACACATACTCTAAAAAACAGTTGTGAAAGTTGTGAATTCTGACAATTACATTTGAACTAGGATCTTCATGTCATTGTAAAGGCTGTCAGTCTATCCCTCACAATCTCAAAATTTCAAGGGAAGTATATATATAATTTATTGTACTAAATTAATGCCTTTGATTAACAGTCCTAAAAATGACTTGTCATTTCTCTTGTAGGATCATGTGGAACCCATGCACCATACATGAGACCAATGTACCCAACCAAAACCTACCCGAATTTGTATACAATTGCAACGGTATGTATTAATTTTGTACAATCTGCAAAAAAATGCAATATTTATGGTACTTTTTTAATGATAGGATTCAAATTCTACAAGGGGAATGTAAACTTACAACTCTATATTATAATATTATTTCTGTCTTTTTCTTGCAGGATTAACAATTATGTGCTTTTGAAACCTAAATGTCCCCAAACCATGGGCCAAAGTCAGTGTGTGTCTGAATTATATCTGAATATAACAAAAAGGGGAAATGAAACTTGACAGATATCTAAATATATAAACTCATGACTTTGAATAACAAGGTGAAGTAATCAAGAAATCAGGATTTCCTTTTACCTATAGTAACAGAAGGGTTTGCTGAATTATACATATGAAGAACCAATCATATTGTAGAAAAATTATGTAATGAATCATGTCACCTTTGCCATGCTCCTATTCTATAAAAACTGTTGTATTCTTTTTGCTGGTGGGATTCTCTCTGAAATTGGTCTGCGGTCCTCCGGCCGTGATTAAAGCACACTCGAAGGCATTGTCTGGAGTCTGTTTGACTATTGCTGGGCAGCAGGCAAGACACTAGAGATTCTCAAGTGATAGTGTTTAGTGGAGCAGGTTAGTGGAACAATAAAGACCTTATTCCCAAGTAATAGTGTTCAAAAAAGTTGAGACATCGACCGACTCGAAACCAGTTGTCGACTGTAGACTCAGTGCTAAAGTATTAATATTATTAAGTGTCGACTGTAGCGTTGACGCCCCAGGTAAACTTAAGTCAGGTGCATAGGGGAAAATCTACCACACATCTTAAAGTTTGACATTTTTTCTTTTTTTCTTTTTTTCTTTGCTTTAGGGGCTTTATCCTGAGTCACATGGAATTGTGGGTAACTCCATGCATGACCCTGGCTTTGATGCTAACTTTAACTTCCGTGGGAAAGAAAAGCTCAACCATCGATGGTGGGGAGGACAACCTGTGAGTTGCCATTCCATTCCTTTTTTTTTTTTAAAGGGATAGTTCATCCAAAAATGAAGTTTTGTCATCATTTACTCACATTGTTCCATAAGAACCATAAAAATAATCTATAGAATTTGTGCACTATATTCCAATTCTTTTAGAGCTATATGAAAGCTTTGTGTGACAAAAACAGGCCGAAATTTAAAGTTTTTCTTTACAAAGTGAGCTCCCCAACTACTGGCCTGGCACGTATAATACAGCGTTTTTAGTTGTTTTCTTGGATCTGTGTGAACGGGGATCGTTTTGACAACGTTGTCACCTGTAAAAATATATATAAATAATTGTGGGGGGTTTTTTGCGAGCAACGTACAATATGATTTTCACATATTTAAGTATATTATATTAGATATTTTACCAGAGTCTGATTTGTCTTGGGGAGCTCTTAGAAGTGTGAAATTAATAGGCATATATATTTCCATGACAGATAACTCTATCCAGGGATAATAGACCCTCCTGGCTATGACACACATGACAACCAGTGCTGTTTGGTATCTTCAACCTTAAATCTGGCTTCACATAATATTTGAATTTGAATATAGGCTACTTAAACTTTAACCATCAAAGGTCAATCCAGTCATGTACATACCTCACCGGCACAGTTTTATGAAACTGCAAGCAGTGGAATCATAAAGCATAATGTCAGTGAGCTTTTTAGATCTGTGATCATGTGTAAGCTACATGAGAAGAAGGGAGACATCTCCAACACACATGTCGGCTATTCCAACAGCTGGAATCAATTCTTAGTTTTCACTGAACTTTATTTCTTCTGGCTGTTTCTAGACCCCACTGACTGAGCTGTGACGGTATAAATGAGGCCATCATAAATGGAACTTACACAGTCTCGTCACTGCAGTTTGAAAAGTGCTGCCAAACACTTGTGAAAATTACCCAACATATAGAACAGTTGTCTCTCAATTGTGAATTGTGATCCCTACACTTTTTTTTTTGTTTATAAAATCAGGGATCTATCAGGTTGTCTGATGTGTGAAATGAGAAGACAGATTGTTCTTCTTAGAAACATGAAAGGAAAACTCTTTTTCCACAGAAAGTACAACATATGTTTTCTATGATAACACATTTTCTTCCATTTCTAGATCTGGATAACAGCAGTGAAACAGGGAGTAAAGGCTGGTACATTTTTCTGGCCAGTGTAAGTCAACATGATCCAAGCTCAAATGCAAACCATGTTTATTTTATGTCTTTATTCTGTAACATGGCTAATTAAATAACTCATTCCATACTGTTTATGTTACGGACATGAGTGATACCGCAAATCATGTGACTTTTTGAGGAGAGGTGTCACAATTTTAGCCTGGGGGACAGCAGAAAGAAATTCTATACACTTACAATGAACACGATATTTATCATACCTAGGTACCATAATGTCATAGAGACTTAGGTCCTAGACCTAGGTGGGCATGTTGTGGGCCAATAAAACAAACATCAAACATCACCCTAGAAACCACAAAGCAATGGCATGTAGAGTTTTGCACAGGCAAGCACCACTCACATTTTCTTAAAAGGACATGAAAATTACAACTGAACTGCACAAGTGAGATTTCATATGACATGAATGTTTGTGTTCTATGTGCTCTCTGGCAAGTCTTAGGCTTTCCTAGGACTGTAACACAAAGGTCTCCTCATCTGCACTCACTGAGAGCTTTCAGACTGTATTTTTTTTCACTCAGGCATAGAAAGAGGCAGCTTGAACTGTTTTGCTAGCAATTTGTGAGAAAAGGTCCTATATTCTGAAATCAAGGCCCTGCATACTTTAGATCAACTGCATACTGAAATAAGCAAATTGGAATGGCAAAGTGCTTTTCAGAGCAACTTCCTTTGGCCTCAAAGCTGGAGGAAATTAAATCGCCTATTCTTATCTAAGCCAGTAGGGTTAGGGAGCCTTAGCTGAGTGCATACATTGACCTAATGTTGATACAACTGGACAGAAGGTCAGGATGAATGGAGGTGGTAGTGAGGAAAGGGTTTCCTGTAGAGATTGATTGAAACAATCTTTCTTGCTCCCTTGACCCCTGATATCCTACATAAACACTATGTGATGTCCAGGCCTCAAACTCAGATACAAAGGTTTGCCAAATTAACTGCCCAGCTGACAGCTCTTTGGGAAAAATTCAGCTATATATGCTTTAAATTTGCCTGAATATGGTGAATAAAAAAAAAAAAAAAATTAACTGTGTTTTTATTGCAGTTTTCTTATCAACAAATACAAAAAAACAATACAAAAAAAACAATACAAAAAACAAACAAATAAAGACAAATAAACTTAAAATAAATACACAAATCCTTAACAGCACTTCAGAGAATGCACCACATACCAGTATATTATCTGCATTGTTCAAACATTAACATATATTAAGTCTATTTATTTCAAGCAAATTTTCAATTAATGCCCACTTCTGATGAAAAATGTCCGATTTGAGCTGCAAATCTGCAGTCATCTTCTCAAGTCATCTGTTTCAGTCTATGTGTCCATTCTGGGTGACTAAAGAATTTTAAAGGGCCATTTTTGTGCATGTTCTGTATTTACGTAGTATTTATGTGTATGCACCAATTCTGATGTGTGGTATATTAACAGTGTCATTCCATTGGAAAGGAGAGTTCTGACTATGTTGCAATGGCTTCACCTTCCTGATGCAGAGAGGTCAGTGTGTATTATTTATATATTTATAATACATATATATAATAATATTTATTATTATATATTTGGTTGAGCATTTCATTTAAAATGTTCTTAATCTCCTCAAAACTCAAAAAAAAAAAAAAAAAAATACTCCACTGAGTTCAATACTCTGTATTTTATAGTGAATGGGACATTGAGAAATTTCTCTTTGGGTTCACTATGTGGTTATCTTAACAAAGACATTAGTTTGTAGTTACTTTAATGTTAGACTTTGCCTTATAGTAACTGTGGCCTTATACAGTAGATAGTACTATTTACTAGTAGTAGATACTTTTTGTTTTTTTGTATTTTTGAGGGAGGTTTTTTGGTTAAAGGTAACATGCGTCTGTGTTTTTGCAGGCCATATGTTTATGCAATGCATTCTGAACAGCTGGATTCCTATGGCCACAAACTAGGACCCCACAGTACCGAGGTAAGCAGACTGTACAGGAATCATATAGTTCATGAGATCAGTTGGCTGTTCTTGTCTCTCACACGGCTTCAGTCCCACACATTACTCATCTAAACATATATGGTCATGTTGCAAATGTAGCAGTAATGAAAACAAACTTCTCAGCCCAAATACAGACTCACTGTAAACACTGCTTACATTCACTAACCATAGTGTGTCAATTCAAACTTGCCTCAAGTAAATTTGAAGTCTATTGATGTTTCACCTTACAAATGTTGTTTCATTCTACAGCTTGACAGTGCACTGAGGGAGATTGATAAGGTGATTGGACAGCTGATGAATGGCCTGAAACAGATGAAACTGCACCGTTGTGTCAATATCATCTTGGTTGGAGACCATGGTACTACATTTAGAAGTCCTGGTTCTAGGGTTTCTAGGGATGATGCCCTTTTTTTTGCAAATCGATTATAAAATTATAAGTCTTTTCTTCTTCAGGCATGGAGGAAGCTCATTGTGACCGCACAGAGTTCCTAAGCTCTTACATGTCCAACACAGATGACATCATCCTAATTCCTGGCTCTCTGGGAAGGATTAGAGCCCGAAATCCAAACAACTCTAAATGTTAGTTATTAAAAAGCAGAAGGAGAATTTAAGCCTGTCCTGGTCTAGTTGCATTAGAAATCACAATATATATATATATATATATATATATATATTTTTTTTTTTTAATATATATCCTTAGTGTCCGAACATATTAGGTACAATCAGATCAAAAGAGAGAACAGTCTAAGAGTGAAAAATATTGTTTTCCTTTTTTACACACTTTGTTAAATTTTTAAATTTGTGTTGTTTTTATTTTAAGTCAACATGTAACCAAAATTGACTTCAATGTTTTTTCCCTAATTCTTTCTCACAATTTATCAGCACATTAGGCCTTAAAATGTGTTTCCCTAATTTGTGTAATAGCTTACTGTGCATAAATGACTTTCTCTTTTTGGCTGATGTCACCTAGGCTGTGTGGGCTATTGGTTGGTGTTAATGAAATCACATTACAAGAGAAAATTGGGTTGAGAGCATGTAACTTAGTGAGGAAACTAGAATAGACTATAATGCACTATTTCTAGGAATTATATTGTTTTAAAAGCATCTGGCATCAAAACAATTAAATTGTTCTCTTTTTTCTCTAGACGATGCAAAAGCAGTTGTAGCAAACCTTACAGTGAGTGACATTCTTTAAAATTCTTAATAATGATATACTTAGGCCTACTGTAACTTTACATCATATTAATATTTTACTAAGCTTTAAAGTGGGCCCAAAATGTGACACTTTTTTTGTGGTAGTCAAAAATAGTAAGACTTGTCCATAGTTAATGTAATGATCTATCCTGTGGTTATTTTCCTACCACATCTCTGTGACCTTGAGGGGAACTTACTTAGGGCTAAAACTCTTTGTAAAAATGGCTCTGAAAAGTGAAGTTAGTTCTGAGTAAATCCAGCATTATTTGTGTGACTTTAGTCTCCAGTAGTCTCTAAATACTTTTTGGGACCACTGTATATTGATTATTTTAGTGGTTTAATTAAAAATGTATTTTGAATGTTTCAGTACAAAATGCACTGTTCTACTTCACCAAACATGAAACTTGGTTCTCCTACAGTGTAAAAAGCCAGACCAGCACTTCAAACCATACTTGAAGCAGCACCTTCCCAAACGTTTGCACTATGCCAACAACCACAGAATTGAGGAGATTCACTTGATGGTTGAGAGGAAATGGCACATAGCACGGTAAATAATCTAAGCCTTCTTTGTTAAAATAAGTTTGTGAATGTTTCTTAAAAGATGCTCAAACCTACAAAAAAAATAAAAAATCTTAAGGAGTACTTTGTCTTATTTTCCAATAAAAATATCCAATCATCTATAAAACTAGATACATTTACTCGAGGGGCAAAATTATGTTTGATAAAAATTTATAAATATACTAATGTTCATTTTTATTCATGTTAGTTCATAACAAATTCAATAATATCAATTTACACAACTTGAAATGGTAAAAGCTTATGTAGAAATAACCTGGATCGATAAATACTATTGTTCATTGTTAGTTCATGATGCCTAATGCATTAACCAATTGAGCCTTATTGTAAAGTGTTACTTTATTGTAAAGTGTTAGCATTTTGGCTTATTTTAAACATTAACCTCTCTAAATGTTCTTAGATTTATACTATAAAATAGGCTTAATTCAAGATATATGCTCTGAAAACAAGTATTAATATCTTTCAATTTTGACTGTCATGTCGATACAGATATTTCACAACTGGAAAACAAGACAAAAATACCGATAAAGGATTTTTTTTTTTTTTTGCAGTGTATTATGCTGCTCAGTTGAAGTACCTTTTTAGTGTTTACCTTTTCTTCAGATGCTTAAAACCACACTGTATTCCCTAGTATGCTCATTTCCAACTGAAATGGAAAGCTGTAATCTCCAAAAAAGAAAATCAATGAGGTCACTGAAATTAGCCATTGGTTTGCAACACATCCACCATAGATGAGGATGCAGAAAAAGAGAGGCAGGTCCAGAGACGGTTCCTCACAGCCGGGTTGGGACACCCTCCTTTGTTTGCTTTGGCTGACACTAGATACCTAATGAAAGAAAGCTTTCAGGCATACTGGTAGAGATATAGTCCTGTCTAATCGGTGGCACCAGACTCATGAAGTGAACTACTTCATAGTTAAAGTAGTCTCACCTGGCCTGTAGGTCCTTGCATGAAGCAGACAGTTAAATCAACTACTCAGGTTTTATGAAATGAAATAGAATATTTATGAGCAGGTCTCTTGTTATTTGAAGATGCTGAATGCTTTTGGTACTAAGACGTATTGCTGGAATCTCTGGATTTAATGTAGTGACTGCATTCCACTGATTTAAAATGGACACTGGACAGTTTACAGCACAGTGATGACTGAGGTTAAGTGTGCTTCATTCGAGCCATTTGGCTCTGGGACACAGCTTCACTCAGCATGTTCAGTGACTTCTAAATACTGATTTATGCTAGGGAATTTAAACACTGGACTTTTATGTTCAGTCTTTAAGCATGACATCTGCAACATTACCACGTGATTGACTTGTGTTTCTTTTTTCTAACTATAGTTTTTTGTGAAACTATATTTATTTAGCAGAAAATTACTTTCCTGAATACACGTGTTTTACATTATTATTCATTTGTAATTATTTAAAAAATGTGCCTACTCATGATTACACAAAGTTAGTAATCAAAAAATGTTAAAATAAAAATTGTAATACTTAAAGTAGTTAAACAGTTGTTTAGATGTATTCACTAGCATTTCTTTTCATCATTGGTATCAAAATTAGTTTGAAGAATCATTGTATTTCACTGGTATTGGTCAGGGATACTGACAATACTAACTCCTTGTATCCCATCGTGATGCATTGAGAATCGTTTTGTAACCGAATTGTTAACCTTTGAAACGTTATTAAAGCAAGCCAGTGAAGATTTACACCTTTATTCTTATGGATATCATGAAATCATAATTGTGATTTGTGTGTGAGTGAGAGTGATCCATTTAACAAGAACCAAAATGTAGGACACGATTTAATTTTTTTGTATAAAAAATTAAATTACTTTATTGTGACTGATAAAATTAAGTCCTGTCATACTTTTTTTTCTATAGTCGAATCATACAGGTTAGGAATGTTGACTTTTAACGATTGCTGCATAATCTCCTCCTAATGTTTTTTTTTTTTAGATAGAATCTGCAATGACCTACTATGTTGTGTTTTGTTTGATACAGAAAGTTCTATGAAACAAAAAGGAATCATGGGAAATGTGGGTTTGCTGGTGATCACGGATATGACAATAAGATCAACAGCATGCAGGTTTGTTTTTTGAATTACTTCTTTAATGGCTAAGCTGAAAGTGTTATGTTAAAGTTGTGGTACATTAGTTACTTATGTTGGGCTTTTTTTTCCAGACCATTTTCCTTGGATATGGACCAGCTTTTAAATTCAAGACAAAAATTCCACCATTTGAGAATATTGAGCTTTACAATGTCATGTGTGGTGAGGAAAAGTGCCTTTCATTTTTTATTCTCTAGGCTTGATCCTCCTGACTACCACAATAATTTTGAGTTTCAATACAAAAGCACTGATCTCTATTCATAACATTTGCATAATGATCAAGGTTGCCAGGTCTGCATGACAAGGACAGGTAAATGTCCAACCAAAATTAGGCAAGCTCAAAATATATCCAATCACAAAGCAAATACAAAACTTTTGAATAGCATTTCCCGATATAAGCAGCATAAAAACTTTGAAAAGTTAAACATTTCCCCAAGATCTTGCACTATTTTTCTATATTAATCAATGTAATAATGCATTAGTGGCATTAAAGTAAAGTCTGCGAGTGACCTCTTCTGTCTGGCATCAGAGATCAGTTAGGATCTAAGAATGGATTAAAAGTAGATTATGTCATATAAATTTAATTGAAATTCATTGAATTCCTTCATAAATTAATTTCTATTTAGAAAATTAAAAATATAATTTAAACAATTAAAAAAGAATAATACATTTAAATAAATAAATAAAAAAATACCCACAGCAAACATGTAAAAGTTGCTCAATACCATAAAAACTGCATACTTGGCAACTCTAAGAACACTTGATTGTTTAATGCTTTACAAGCACATTAACACATCAGATCTTTTGCCTCCATGATCTTCCCAGATCTCCTTGGCTTGAAACCAGCCCCTAACAATGGTACCCATGGTAGCCTTAACCAGCTCCTAAGGACCCCTCTATACACACCCAGCATGCCTGAAGAAGTGTCTAAGCCAAACCCTGCAGGACTAGTCACAGCTGTTAATGATGATCTGGGCTGCACCTGTGAAGACAAGGTCAGCAATAGAGTACTTTCAGATCTTTATTAATCTTCTTAATCGTCTGTTAAGAAATGTTGATTCTAAACCCTTAAAACCTAGGTTATTATTGGTGTTTGCTGAGGCAAGCATCGCTATTACTGTTGATTATAATTACCATGATATCGAACTTTGGTACATAATTTGTCCCTATTGTGCTATTACTTTTCTAAGCAATTTGACTTTTTTTTTATCTGGCAGATAATAAAACAAGCAAAAAACGTATCATGCACTTTCAATGAAGTAGGAACCCATATCATATTTTGGGACCAGAATATCATAAACACTTGGCAATGTTTTTTTGTTTATTTTTTTTCGGCTAGTAAGCAACAACTCAGCAATGTGCTTTCAACCACCCAATTGCAAGCATTACTCACAATTCCTGAGAAATTATAGTTTAGAAGATTTAGTTATTTCTGATTGTTTCTATTTTAGTAATTATAGTTTAGTAGATTTAGTTCCTTCTGTTTGTTTCTATTTTAAAACGTACAGTTCCGGATTATTGTGCTACATTTTATGATTGCAATTTAATGAGGTAGATGACCAGATTCTAAAGCAGTCTTTACTGTTGCTATCACAGTTTATTTTTATTTGCAGAAACCCTCATTAAATCTTGTAATGTGCATGTTCCCATGCTTTTATCAGTTATCATTGTTGCATGCTTTAATGTCTGTAAGTTTTTTCCTTGAGTCCTGCTCAGAAACGATAGTTGGCTGCCAATGCTTTTCTCTTGAACTGCCTAGGTCAGGGGTTTTCAAAGTTTCTTGAAGCCTCCCCAGCACTGCACATTTTGGATGTTTCTCTTATTGAACACACCAAACTCAGGTCATGGAGTACTCTGCTATTCAGCCGATGACTTAATTCACTTGGGTTACAGAAGGGAGACATCCAAAAATCTGTAGTGCTGGAGAGGCTCCAGGAACGGTTTGAAAACCCCTGGCCTAGATTATTTTGACATTTCCTTGTATTGGATCAAAGTGATTCATCCTCTTGCCTCTGAAAGTGCTTTTGCCTTCTGCTCAGATGTAGATCTCTTGCTGGAGATTTTCACCTTTAATCTTTTGCAGTTGCGTTCAAAAAATAGGGGGCAGAGGGCATTGAAAGTGACCCTTGTAAGAGGCTATAACCTGGAGTCACTGTGGCTCTGTCTGTTACAGAACAAAGTGGAAGAGCTCAATCAACGACTGAGACAAGTTATTGATGGTAACTCCCTTCCCTTCTCTCTGGAATGCTTTAGTGATGCTGAACAGCTTTTTGATGCACAGCTAACAGTTAGCTGCTATGGTTCATATTGAGTGTTATCTTAATATTATTTGCCTATCAAAAGGGAATAGCTGACCCAATTATACAACTCTGTCAGTATTTAGTCATTCTCATTTACTGCGCTATTACTTACTAATTCGTTAATCAGTGTTTCTTTTTAGTTAATAGTAGTTACTAGATTGTTAATAAACTTTTCAGTAGTTCTCTGGGAAGCATTAAAAAATAGTATATTGATTAGTTAATAGTGAACTACCACTTTCATCTGTGCGCTATTACTTACTAGTTCTTTAATCAGAGTTTCTTGTTAGTTAATAATAATTACTAGATTGTTAATAAAGAACTCATTGGTTCTTGTGTAGTTATTCATTAACGAAGTAACCGTATTCTAAAGTGTTACCAAGTTCTTTAACTTTGTGTTTTACGCATCTCAGAACAGCTCGGTTCACAGTGGATGAATGCAGTGAACTGCATGTGCTGTGAGTTTAGCATGCATTTGGGAACGCAACGGGCACCAGTTACGATTTATTTTCACATTCGCATAATTTCCAACATTTTTATGGGCAGATGATTACAGCATTTCACTAGATTTGTAATGAGACGCATTTGTAAACCTGTTTTCACAGAAATGGCTAGTGGCAGGAAAATGAGAACAAAGGAAACAGGATTAAACTAGAATTAAACCAAAACAGAACATACACGTGACAATAACATGCTGGAAATTAATTGACAGTGTTTTTATTTTTGGGTGAACTAACCCTTGCCTGGTTTAAAGGGATTATACAGCCCAAATATATTTGTAATAATCTAACATAATTTTGGCCCATCCACTGAAAGTCCATACAACCAATACTTTCAAACTTCAAAATGTACATAAAGACATTGTAATCCATATGAATCAAGCGCTTTGATCCAAGTTTTCTGAACAGAAATTATCGCTTTTTGAAAATGTTTGGTTTTGTGGACTTTTAATTGATGTACTAATTGATGGTGTACTATTTTGTTATTCTGGTTTTCTTTTTTCATATTAAGAGATTACTCCTACTTTTGATTTTGTTTTTCATTTTTAGACAACAAGAATCTTCCTTATGGTCGTCCAGCGGTCATGTTCCGCACCAAATACTGCATCCTTCATCATAGTGAATACATTAGCGGCTACAGTGAAGCTTTGTCTATGCCTCTCTGGACATCTTATACTGTATCTAAGCAGGTACAATTGACAAAATGATGTTAGTTTGTTGTCAATTCACAAAAAAATAAAATAGGTAAACTGTTGACTGTTGTATTAGAGTCTTAACTTGAATTTGTGGCTTTTCTGTTGCAGGTAGATTTCACCCCTCTGACTGAGGATCTGAGTAGCTGTGTTCGGCCTGATATTAGAGTTCTTCCAACCTACAGTCAGTCCTGCTCAAGCTACCGCGCAGACAAACAGATCTCCTACAGCTTCCTCTATCCACCTCGTGAGGCTTCCTTCTCTCTATAGTGTACACCCTAGCCTCAGTAATGTCATGTACTAAATATAAGCCAATTCCAGAAACCAGCAAGACAGGATTAGTACAGCATTGGGCTTAATCTTAATTGGTCTTCTGTCCTGAAAATCAAGTTTATAGGACCCAAAACTGTGTCAAAGGATAAAATTAAAATTTATATCTCAATTGATAGAATTGGGTCAGAGCATATTTTTTAGTACACAGTTTTTAGTGTTTTTAGTTTTGTGCTTTCACACAAATTGGTATAAAACTGCAAGAATTTTGACTTTATTATTCGATGTGTGTTAAAAAAAATGTATGATCTTATAATTGACAGAGCTTTCCTCCACCCTGGAACCGAGATATGATGCTGTTCTCATTACCAATACTGTACCAATGTATCCAGCATTCAAACGTAAGTGTTCTTTTAATGCTTGCATTGATTCCTCATTGAGTCAGCCAAGATTATAACCGCATTTTTTTCTACAATAATTTAAAGGTCTTAAAGTCTTAAAATCTTTTTTTTTGTGAGTGCATGTTATAGGTCTTTTGTGAACAATTTATCTGTGCATATGTTTCTTTTCATTTTTAAAATTTTGACCTTGTAATTAATCAAAGTGCCTTCTAGTGAAAATGACACTTGATCATATAATTAAAGAGCAAGGGGGAAACAGATTTGATGTGTCTATATCTAAAAATTTGATCTTGAATTGAGACTGAGCTCTCAGATTACCCAACATCTGTTGAAAAATACCTAAAGTAACAAATATAAGCCTAAAGGTGGAGAAACACTGTCAGAGGGAGGTAGGTTAAGTTACTGCTTATATACCTTTGTAACATGATTGATGGGATTAAACGAACAAACTCCTCATCTGAACATCTTTTATTGTGCTTAAACCCTGCCCCTGCAAGCTTGCATTCATCTCCCCCCTTTTTTGAGTGCCACATCCAAATCTCAAAATCTAATCAACAACAACTGATAGATAGAAGCAAGTCGCCGTCCTATATTTTTTCTTTTCCGATAATCTGTTTCACTCGGATGGATGTCACAATACGGAACAAAAGATCTGTTGCTACTTCCACTTCATCAAGACTTTAACAGTTGGGCAGATTGCATACCTAGCTTTAAAGATAAGTCCTGTATTGTTAGGTAGGAGGTATGAATTGACTGGTAGGCCCATGGGCCGATAAACCATGGAGGCCCCTCAGAGGTAATGTTAATACAATTAAATTCACCCACTACACCCACAAATGAAATTAAATAATAATAATAAAACAGGTGCTGTCATTTACTGAATTAAAAAAATTAATTAGTTAAAAAAAAATTTTAAAAGCACTTGGTGCCAGATTTACTAACAGTTTGTGCCAGCGCAAACCCTCCTTTGGCATTAAAAACTACTGTCAGGGTTTACAAAAGACTTGAAGTGAAATATTTTGGGATGAAAAGGCACGGACACAGTAATTTTTAAGGCTGACCTTATTGTATATGCATTTGTAGGATTTTCCCCTTTCAGATTCAAACTTTATAGGAGGAGAGTATTTAAATAAATCATGCAACATGATTTACTAAGGTATGTAGTCAATTTACTGGTATTTGCTGCATTATTTAACAGCCCAAAAAACACGTCTTAACCCATTTTGCACTTGGATGGCTGCAATAGTTGCTGCTAAGTGGAGGCACTGCAGAGAGCATGTGGTAGAAGGGAGAGAATTTTCTCCACTCAGGGCAATTATTGTGAAATGCCAGTTCAGACGTTATCCGAACATATTGGTTTGCTGTCCCTGTGTTGTTCGTAGATGCCCCGTACCTGATTATCATTGGCTCTGCTTGTTTGCAACCATTATGGCCCCCAGGAAACCCTACAAAAAAAAGGTGAAAATGAAATTAAGTGTTCTTGTGTGTGCGTGCGTGAATTAATTTGTACATCTGTCTGTGAATTAGAGGCATATGTGTGTGTGGCCTGTAGTAGCACATCGAAAACAAGCCACCTAAGAGCCACCTCTGTTTCAGAAGAAGGAACTGTACACACACGTTGCATCCCCTCATAGGAAATGAGTCCCCACAAAGACACCCAAACAAAATGCTTACTCAAATATTCACAGAAAACATTATTTAGATGTAAATAAAATTTCCTTTATACTAGTTCAGGTTTACAAACAGACTCCCCACATGTAATTTGCCTTTCTGGAATCTGTAAATGTGTATTTAGAGGGTTTGGCAGCAGAGGTGAAAGGAGAGTGCAGTGATGAATGCTGTGTCTGCTTTAGATTAGCTGTGCTGGGCTCAGGCAGTTAACTGAGCTGCCACCCACAGAGGGACACAACCCATTCCATAGCTTACAGCAGAATGTGCTCTCTGTCTTTTTTCAAAACATGTTTTAAAAAATCCTCTCTTACTACTCTGTACTAAACTTAAAGAGCTATTTCTGAAGTATTTAACTCATTCAAATTGTTTTGTTGGTATAAATTAATGTATTTATCATGCGAGTGGTTGTAGTAATTGTCAAAGACAATGGAGCATCCAAAACAAAAACTTTATTTCTAATTTAACCAGGAACACCCAGGTGATTGCAGGAGTAATATTAATTATAGAACACAACGACTCAAAACAATGACAATAACCAACCGACTAATACTGCAAACTAAATACAAATAACAAACAAGGGAACTAGACAAGACACGGGATAACATAATGGGTAACAATATAAACAAATAGGGACATAATCAGAAACCAAGGAAGCCAAAACTAAATAGAGCGAAGGAACAGGAAAAAACATGAAACGGAACATAACCATGACATAACACCCCCTCCCGAAAGCTGGCGAGCTGATGATGGACAGGACACCTGTGGAGCAGGCAGAGGAAGATCCTATGGTGGAGCTGACTGAGGGAGGAGCTAGGGTGGAGTTTTGCTGATGATCCGGGCCAAACCTGGGGCAGAAATGGTCTTATGATTGGGAGATACCAGCCTGTGGCTCTACCAGAGGAGAAAATGTAATGGCCCACTTGTATCACGTGTGCCTTGATAACCAATCACATTACAGCCTTGATGCAAAATTGTCCATGATTTCTTTTATAAAAAAAAAAAAAAATGTCATTGTAATTTCTAGGAAATCCAAAACAAATATTTAGGGGCAAATTTTCCCATAAAAGCAGTTTATTCAGTGTAGTGAAACCTCTTCTCCATTAACATCTATCTATAAAAATGGCCCCTGGTCTCCTTTCCAATTACTTTGCTAACCTTGGAGGCGTGCCTTAAAGCGGCTTAGCCTGGGGACAGCCTGACTGACAGAGCCAGAAGAGGTGGTGATCGAGACCAGAGACCAAGAGGATGACTGTCCAGGGCGACACTGAAGGCCTGAAAGTCCAAGGCGGAGCTGCCGGCTTGCGGGGCCGAGGTGGAGCCGGGGGCTTGGCAGACTCAGGTGACGCCAGAGGGAGTGAGGACAAAGGTGGGGACGGAGGGAAGGAGTAACCCGGTGGAGCCAATGGTGTAAAGGGCTGAGGAGCAGCCGGAGGCCCTGAAGTCCGCAATATAACCAGAACAACAAGGGAACAAGGTGGAGCCGGAGGATCGAATGAGCCCGGTGGAGCCACAGGGATGATGGATCACGGTAGAGCTGAAGGAACGCAGGGCCAAGACGGAGCCAACAGGCTGACAGGATGAGGTGAAGTCATGAGCCTGGAACCTCTGCTTCTGGCTCGGGAATGGTCTGAGCAGTAGGCGATGATTCTTGGGCTGACCTGGCAGAAAGATCCGGTCTTGGGACAGATATTGTGGCCAGATCCGGTGGCTGGCTCTGGCTCCATTGTTGGAGTGCGCTCTAGTGTGGGGTCCGTGGCAGGCTCAGGCTAGGGCTCTAGTTCCGTGGTGGGCTTCATCACTGGGCCCATGGTGGGTGCAGGGGCTGAAGGGGTCCTTCTCCTTTGCCGCACATATGGTGAAGGAGGATACATTCATTGTAATGTTCGTACATAGGATGGTATTTTTACCAGCTGAGAACTTGTGAAGAGCTTGTAAAAATGAAGATTATAAACAAGATCTGCTGCAGGGTAATGCCTGTACCAAACTGTAATGGGTAAAGACGTTCCTATGATGAGGAAAGCCAGATATGCTTGAGCATTCTGTCCTTTTTAGGGTTACATCTTGTGACACCATGTGACTGTAAGGTGTAACATGAGGACTGAGTGTATAAATTTGTGTCATGGTTTGAATAATTCTGAACATAGATACTATGATGCAAGAAAAATGTCACACTTTGTCTGACACTGAAGTATTATCGTAGGCCATTGTATTGTATCGTACTCATGTACAAGAAGTCAGATTTTCTTCTTTTTTGAAGCACAAGATGCTCTTTTTCAGATTTCCAGGAAACTTCTAGAATTAACAGTCCTAAGAAATTCTGAAATACGTATTTAAATAAAAATCTTTCACTCAAAATCATTATGCTAAACTTTAATCTCTGTTCTGGCCTTTAAAGATGCATTTCTCGTCCTAACTTTTAACTATTCTCTCTCTCTCTCTCTCTCTCTCTCTCTCTCTCTCTCTCTCTCTCTCTCTCTCTCTCTCTCTCTCTCTCTCTCTCTCTCTCTCTCTCTTATATCTTTTTTTGGCTGTTTCAGGTGTGTGGGGTTATTTCCAGAAATCACTTGTGAAACGTTATGCTAGTGAGAGAAATGGAGTGAATGTGGTCGTTGGGCCCATCTTCGACTATGACTACAATGGTCTTAGAGATTCAGCAGAGACAATAAAACAGTAAGTTGTCTTCACAGTCTTATACTCATCACTTATCATATACAGTACATTAATTAATTTTGTCACGAAACAGTGAGAGAGGACTCAAGCACAGAATGAGTTTTAAACAGTTTATTGAGACACACAGCAGGCAGGACAAGAGAGGAGGTGAACATAATCCAACAGAAGACAAGGAAGCACAAAGACCAACTTGACTTGACTTTGACTTGACCCACACAACAGGAAACGTAGACAGGAACAACATACAACGAAATCCACAACTGGAACAATGGAAAAGCAAATGAGGCAATAAGTAACACAGGTAGCACAACACACTCAATTACAACAACCTGGCAAAAAATTTGTGAGAGAGAGCACAATAAATAAGGAGCAGAGATCATGAGGAACAGGTGAGCACACTCAGAAGAATGAAGAGGGCTTAAACAAGGGGGCGTGGTAACAGGAAACATGGAGGCTGGAGGAGAGGAGCACATGGCGAGCACATGGCCAACACAAACAGAGACAGAGCCATGTGCTCAAGCACAAAACCAACAAGGAAACATTAAACCAAGATAAGACAGACAGATAAGAACCCTTTAAGACAAATTTAAGTGCACATGCAGTGGATATAAAAAGTCTACACACCCGTTAAAACAGCTGATTTTTGTTATATAAAAAATTAAACAAAGATAAATCATATCAGAACTTTTGCACCTTTGATGTAAAAACCTATGCAGTACCACTGAAATCCAAAGTGATACGCTCAGCTGAGGGCTACAAAAAAAAACATTGCCAAGGCGATAGATATAGTTATTATATGATTTATCTTTGTTTCATTTTTTCCATCATAAAAAAACAGCTATTTAAACAGAGGTGTGTAGACATACTGTATCTCTGTATCACATTATGATCTTACTAGTTATCCCAAAAAAATGACCAGTTGTTGACTGGTCTGTGGGTCAGAGTTTATCTTGTGTAAATAACTCCACATGCAGCAGCTGCATCAGCGGTTTTTGCTCTTTCTGGCAAAAGCAATACTGTGTTGACAGACAGTATGTGAGTGGAAAGAATGTCTGTGCATCTGAGATGATGTGGGGTAACAAATGAAAGTATGCATATCTCCATTACCAGATTTATAATGCAACTGAAGTTATTTGATCCATGACTAGTTGACACAAAACTAGCATTTTACAAGCCCTAATATGTACATACTTTAATTTTATATAATCCTTCAGTCTGAGTATGTAACTCTTTCTTTGTTTACAGATATGTCAGTGGCTCTGTGCAAATCCCAACTCATTACTACATTGTTGTTACAAGTTGTCTGGATTACACACAGACTCCTGACTCCTGTGCTGGCCCTCTAAGTGCATTCTCTTTCATCCTTCCACACCGATCAGATAATGATGAGACCTGTAATGTAAGTCCTCTCCTCTCCTCTCCTCTCCTCTCCTCTCCTCTCCTCTCCTCTCCTCTCCTCTCCTCTCCTCTCCTCTCCTCTCCTCTCCTCGTCTCTTCATGCTGTTTATTACCAGACATTTACAGTAACATTACTTACATTGGTAAATTGAAGCTTAGCAGGCAGTCTCACTGTTATGTAAGATAGTAATTATGCAACTATTCTGCTGTCAGAAGAATTTCTGCTAATACAATCACTTACCAAACTTACCCGTGCAAAGTTACATGGACAATGGACATGAGCACCAAAATCATACTTTTAAAAATTCCAGTGGGAATGTGCATACCCCTCAACATACAGTATGTGTAATTGCGCTCCTGATATTAGTCATGTATAACCAGAAGATTTTTCCACCTAGAAAAGTAGTCCCTTCACAACAATGATTTAGGCAGCTTTATAGCTCAACATTTTTATTGAGTACATGTAAGTGCTTAAAAATACAAGCTGTCTGTTTACATTGCTTCCATTATAATTATACTTGCTAAATGTGTTTCTTATTACTTTAAAGTATTGCCCGTAGTACACAACAGCAAGTCACAGATGTGATACTGAAAAAAGGTGAAATTAATTTTGACAAAAACTTGATAATAAAAAAATCCAAATATTTACATAACCATCTAAATGTTGTTCGCTGCAAACGTATTTTGGTTTCACTTTATTTTGATGGTCCCTTTAATAACACATTCTGTTGACTGTAAGTAACATTGCACCTACATGTCATAAGAGTTTTAGTTGAGTATTATTAAACTTATAGGGTTAGAGTTAGATTAAGTTGACATGTACTGTAGTTGCAAAGTTACTTAGTCAGTAGAATGTCTGTTGGGGGACCATCACAATAAACAGTTTGCAGAAAGCAGACAATCTACTAATACTCTAATGACTGCTAGTTGACATGTAGTTGCAAAGTTACTTATAGTCATAGTTCAAAAGGGACCATCAAAATAAAGTATTCCTAGTATTTCCAACTTTTTACTTCTAAGCAAAGAACAAAAAAGAACTTCGCTGTGAGTATATCGGTGCCTTAAATCACATTCTTGTAAATTTAATTGTGCTGGTAAAAGCAACCAGCTCGTTTGTAGTTTGCAGTTTACTTAAGGGCCACCAGTGTCGGTAATAATAGGGTTTCTGAATTCTACATATAGCCACTTTAAATTGTACATGTTCAGGGTGTTTACACGACAACGATGTACAAAAAATGGAAAAGTTTTTCATTTGTGTTTTTCGCATACAAACGACGTTGTCAAAATTATCCCTGTTCCCACGGATCCGTAAAAACAATTAAAAAACGCTGTATTATATGCATGCAAAGAAAAGTTTTTTTTATGTGAAGAAAAACGACATATACTACTAACACGTAATATGCATGCGTGCATAACGTCACCGTTTTCACAAATTCATGTTTTTTTAGTCTACACAACATAATGTTGTTGCACGTTTTTAAAAACGTGCACTTAGAACCCGTTCTCAAAAGTTTTTCAGTCCACCAAAACGCCGTCGTGTACAGGTGAAACTCGAAAAATTTGAATATTGTGCAAAAGTTAATTTATTTCAGTAATTCAACTTAAAAGGTGAAACTAATATATTATATAGACTCATTACATGCAAAGTGAGATATTTCAAGCCTTTATTTGTTATAATTGTGATGATTATGGATTACAGCTATGAAAACCTTTTCACAATATTCTAATTTTGACTTTGGGGTTTTCATAAGCTACAAGCCATAATCATCACAATTATAACAAATAAAGGGTTGAAATATCTCACTTTGCATGTAATGAGTCTATATAATATATTAGTTTCACCTTTTAACTTCAATTACTGAAATAAATGAACTTTTGCACTATATTCAATTTTTTCGAGTTTCACCTGTAAATTAAAGGGCAAAGTTTTTAGTTGAAAATGGTGTCGTGTAAATGGCCCCTCACCATTTTCAACTAAAAACTAAGGAGTCTATAATTGAAGTCAGAGGCAAAAACAGCATTAAACACACGTTTTGTCATACAGAGTTCAGAAGACGACTCAAAGTGGGTGGATGAACTAATGAAGACACACACAGCGCGCCTACGGGACGTGGAGTTACTCACAGGACTAGATTTTTATCGCCGCACCAGCAGGACCTATGAGGAGATTCTCTCTCTAAAAGTGTACTTACACACATATGAGAGTGAGATCTAAACCACTGCATCCCTGCATTAGCATTCCCTACATCTTAACTCTCAGGATGCAGAAGTAAGGTGTATATTTTTATAGAATCTATCATATTTATTTTTGGTTGCACTTTATTTTAAGGTGTCCGTGTTGCAGTATAGTTATACATTTAAGTACTGAGTAGTAATAATTAGCTACATGTACTTAGTATAGGGTTAGGAATAGGGGTTGGTTTAGGGTTAGTTACATGCAATTATGCACAATTTATAGTAATTACTATAGTAACTACATGTAACATGTAACAAGGACACTGTGAAATAAAGTGTTACCTAATTTCTTTATTGCTAGTCCTTAAGTGTATGTTTTTACATTCTCCTACTTTATGACTGTAAATTATACCCATGAGTAAACTTTTTTATGAATTTTGTAATACTGTATAAATGTGTTGACTGGTGATGTTTATGTGCTCAAAGTAACCATTTTTTTAATGTCTGTACAAATTGTTCTATTTTAACATTTTCAAAATGTTTTGTTTCTGATTTTAGGCCATTAAAGATTTTAGGTCATTAACATGCTCGTTTTAAAGAGAATAGCTCCGACTGGTGGTTATATGGCAGTTTGCAGGCTATTGTCCAACAAGAGATTATTTCTTGTATATGTTACTTTTGTTGTTCACAATGTTTTATTTTATGGATCATCAATAAACATACAACAGCCTTGTGTTAAGTGTTTGTCTCTTTCAAGTACAAGAATCCAATGCATGGACAAATGAAATGTGTTTTTGTATAATGCTTTAGTTTGATTGACATCTTTATCCAGGCAGTCTCAAGCAATTTTGCACCTGTGAGTTTGTGTGTTCACCTATTCAGTTATAATTTGTGTAACATGTCTGGTGGCTGTAGAAAGTGCACGACGAAGGAGATGGTGATAGATACAATGGTTGAATCCGAAATCACCCCCTATACCTTCAAATAGGGCGTTATTTGAGGGGACCGCCATTTGTAGTGGTGTCCGAAACCCAGTGTTGGGGTTACTTTAAAAAAGTAATTAGTCATAGTTACTAGTTACTTCTCAGAAAAAGTAACTGAGTTACATCATTATAAAAGTAACTAATTACCTGGGAAAGTAACTATTGTGTTACTAAAAAAAAAAAAAAAAAAAAAAGTGAAATAACTTTGATGCCCCGAATATTAAGGATTAAGGCCATCAAGCTGTAGATTCCAGGCAACCTGTAACCCATGTTTTTCCAACCTTATACCCGTGAAAGTGCACTGGAACTGCAGTCAAACCCGTGACTTCCCATCCGTGAACTCATACTAGATCGATGTACTCCCAGTTACGAGCTCTGACGTCACATAGCCCGCGAAACCATACAAAACAACAATGGTTTGTTTACAGCTACCACAATTCCTTGCGCTCAGGTAGTTTGGCGTGACTGGCCTGGAACGCTACAAAGTCGTGAGTCGTGGTTTGAAGTCGCGATTTACGTGCTCAAAAACCTTTCTGGAACGCAGCATAAGGCCATCAAGCTGTAGATTGGTCAAAGAGTGCTCGGCTTGTGAGCAGATAGCAGTTTCATATTGTATGGGCGGCCGATGTTGTGTGATTGCTTTGCAGTTCTTTAGGATTGTTTAGTGAATTCCACCACGTGCATCATTTCAGACTGTAAGTGTTTATTTTTTATTGTTTAGTCTAATCATTATCATTACCCTATTAGATGTATTATAAGAGATTTCTTCAGTTGTAAAAGAATAGCTGCTATATTCTGCATGTTTTATGCTTTTGCAATATCTGTGATAATGACTCAGCACTTTGTTATACGAATTGTATCAGA
Source organism: Rhinichthys klamathensis goyatoka (assembly GCF_029890125.1). Taxonomy (NCBI): domain Eukaryota; kingdom Metazoa; phylum Chordata; class Actinopteri; order Cypriniformes; family Leuciscidae; genus Rhinichthys; species Rhinichthys klamathensis. The sequence continues at coordinate 3,798,792 of NW_026606559.1, forward strand.
AAACAAATTGGGCCTTATTTGTTTTATTATAGAACCACGTTTATCAAGCCAACCACGCTCAACACATATCACACACATTCATCACGCACTCTGATTTTATCAGTTTTTGTGTAACAGACAAAGCTACACGCCTCACGGATTATACTGTTACATCGCATCACAGTCTATTATGACCCAGACAAGGATACAGTACATATCGACGCATAACTGCCTGTTCAAGTTCCTGTGTCAAGATTACAATGCGTCTGAGGATCAACATCTATCTGCATCTTTCCTTCCCGGAGTCTTGACTGGACTTTCTCTAAAACTCTAAGACTTTTAAAACTCTAGGACTTTTCTCTAAGACTCATTTGGACTGAGCACCTTCTTACCATTGCCAGATCTCCACGTCTCTTTTGAATCAAATCCTATTCTATTACGTTGTTTGTTTATTGTTTTGCGCAGGCCTAGGCTATTTTATGCGTTTTATCTGATAAATAGTTATACTTCTATTGACAAATTGTGAGCTAGTTAATTCTTAATTGACTCACTACATTGACTGAATCGAACCCATTTACTCCTCTCCTAGTCACTGGACATTAATTGGGTAAAATGGTCCACTAAGGCAGTGGTTCTCAACTCCAGTCCTCGGGACCCACGGCTCTGCACATTTTGTATGTCTCCTTATTTAACACACCTGATTCATTTCATAAGCTCGTTAGGAGAGACTCCATGAACTGAACTGAGTGTGTCAGATAAGAGAGACATACAAAATGTGCAGAGCAGCGGGTCCCGAGGACTGGAGTTGAGAACCACTGCACTAAGGTGATTTAGAACCATAACTAATCAGTGCATTATCCACCTTATTTTTCAGGTAAGAGTGGTGGATGCAGCCATTTGTAATTTTAATGTGTCTGGCTTCCGGTGTCATTCGCTTCCAGTCATTTTTAGCTGTTCTCATCAAACCAGGACCTTCAGCGTGCACTGGGATGATTTGCAACCGAGTGTGAAGCGGCTAGGATGAGAACCAGCAGCTCCAAGTCCGAGGCCATGGTTCTCAGTCGTAAAAAGGGTGGCTTGCTCGCTTCAGGTTGGTGGAGAGTTCATGCCTCAAATGGAGTTCAATTATCTTGGGGTCTTGTTCACGTGTGAGGGAAGGATGGAACGGGAGATGGATGGATGGATGGAGTCACCCCTCAGGTCCTACTCGCCCCGCTCTGTGCAGGCCTTGAAAATGGGTCTCCGGCTTGGGAGGAAGGCGCTCTAACAGGGAGGCTAAAGACCGCAGTCGCTAGAGCAACTCTTGAGATCACGGGAGTGAGGTTTACCTGCACAGCTCTTACTTGCTGGCCTCAGTTACATATGGTAACTAAACGTCTAAACTTTAGAGGAGACAAATGTGAGTGATCCAGAGTCTCTATAAGGAGAAAAATATGAGCACAGTGTGTGATGTTGTTGAGATCTCGTCAGAATCTTTAGAGGAGACAAATGTGATACCCCCGGAGTCTTTAGTTTGAGAAAAATCTGAGCACTGTGTGTGTTGAGGTCTCTTCTAAAACTTTAAAGGAGACCATTGTGAGCATTCCTTTGTCTCAGGAGAAGCGACTCAAGCAAAAGTCTCCATTTGATGTTAATGTAATCTAGTAGAAACTTTTGAGATGCCAGTATTTACAATAAAATATATATATAAAATATAGGATGTTTATCCTAAAATAAAATTGATGACAAAACTAATACCTAAATGAGGAATAAGAGAATCACTACTTAGTAGCATCTGTCAAAGCTATAGCCTTGTGGGAAGCACATCAACATCGAGACACAACTGCACCTCAGACAGCACAAGTTTGTGTCCCAGCTAAAGGTACTTTACTGCTCCTGTTCCCTTCTCACCTCTCCCATTGTTTCCTGTCTTTCTTCCTATTGTTCTGTCCATTAAAGATTAAAACCCCCAATGGCATAAAATGATAATAATAAAAAGCAGCCTCTGCAAGACAGTTGTAATAATGGTCCACTGAAGGCAAGTTTGTAGAGAACCCAAGTGCAGTTTATTTACAAAACGTGATCAAACATAAAACAAATGCATGGGACATGGAGCTTACCAACAGAAGTTACATGAAACAATACTTGACAAGGAGCAAGGCAAACATGAGGGTTTAAATACACAAGGACTAATGACAAGACAAGGGACACCTGTGAGCAATGAAACAATGAACCAATGACAACACAGAACACATGGCTGGATCACATGATAGAACAGGGGATCACATGACAGACATGAAACAAAACCAAATCATGACAACAATAAAGAGATCTCCCATGTTTCTCACAGCCCATTCTCATTTTGGACTCTTTTTCTCAGAACTTTCTCAGTTGTGTCTACTTTTATTTCTCCTTAGAAATTTTAGAAGCATCTGAGACACCGTTGATACTAAAATGCGAGATATTTGAGAATCAAACCTAAGTCTCCTAAGCTTAAACAGAGCAACATCTGAGCAATAAAATATTCCTATAAGTCTTAAGAGAGATTGCAGCAAGACAATAAAGAGATGTTCTATTTTTCTTCTGCCATATTCTCAGTTTTGACTCTTTTGCTCTCAAATATTTATCATGTCTCATTTGTGTCTATTTTTATTTATCCTAAGATATTTTAGGAGAAACATCTGAAATTATATTGATACAACAATGAGAGATATATGACAATCACAAATTAGCATCCTAAGCTTAGGAAAAGCAACTGAGCAATAAATGTTTCCTCTAAGAAAGGCTACTGCCTTAATCGAAGCCTTGTCTGTGAAACCAGGCAGGAATGCATTACTCATACATTTTTAAGGCTGAATGAAAAATGAAATGATACTCTAAATAATAAACTAAAATTAAGTGGCGGCAACTCACTAATGACCCTTATGAAAAATAAGTTTATTCAAGTGTGCTATAAGTATACTTCTTTTAAGCTAAAAATAAGAAAGTAGTGCTTTCAGTCTACTTTTTATGTACTTCTCGGAAATATACTTAATGTAGCCTACTTCTCAGAAATATACTTAAAACAGCATTTAACATTCACCAATAGGCTACATTTTATTTCCATACTCGAAAACACCATTTAAAATATCAATGACAAATATATTTATATATAACATCATAAAAAAATGAGTAAAATCCAAGTCCTCATTCAGTCCTGGATATATATTAGCCTTTATTTTATAAATCCAAAACATCTCTCTTTGATTCAGCTAAGTTCTCTATTATTCACATGATCAGTTCCTATTATTATAAGGATAGATGGATTACTATTATGTATTAGTTTAAAATGTTTTGCCATTTACCCCTCCTGATGGCATATTTATGTTCAGCCAATCGATCCAGTAATAGTATTTTTGTTCTCCCAATATAAAACACCTTACATTGAGGATATTCCAGTCTATAAATATCATAAGTTGTTTGACAATTAATAAAATGTTTAATAGAATAGATCTTCTTTGTCTTTACATCTAAAAACGTTTTACCTTGCATAACATTATCACAATGATTACAATTGTGACATTTAAAGCAACCCTTATAGGTTTAACCCCTAAACAGGAGCTTTCACGGGTGGGTGGTACATAGCTATGCACTAATTTGTCCCCTAGGGTTGTTCTTTAAAAAAAAAAAAAAACGTATCATTGGAGAATTTGGGAATATATTTCTCAACAATTCATCACTGTAAAATGCCCCATTTTTTACAATTCTTTACATTTTTTCAGCAATTGTATTGTATTTTGTTACAAAATAGACTTTTCTTTTTAACAAATCTTCCCTTGTCATATTTTTTGCAAGTATCTTAGCTTTTTGAATGGTTCAAATGTATACCCTCTAGGCTCTATTTAAAAATCGTTTCTCTAGACCCTTAGCTTTATCCTCAAAATCTTGTTATTTTCTCACAAATTCGACATAACCTTTGAAACTGCCCAAGAAGTATATTATAAATCAATGTTGGGGATGAAAACTTCTAGCATGGAGAATTCATACTATCGCTAATAAACTACAAACAAACAAATAAAAATGGCTCACAACATTCCACCTTATGATAGGCCTGGTACAGGAGAGCTCTGGTTGCCTGGTTTTTTTTTCTGTTCATACATTTCCTTGTTTCCCCTCCCTGACCAGACTGGGGAGGCCTGTGACATGACAAGACTTAACTCTTTGTGGGTGTCGCGGCGAACGCCCCTTTTCGTCAGCGATCAGGCGGAACAAATTATCACTCACCTGTGGGCAATCAAGCAGGAAAGACACGCACATTTCAGATTCAATGTGTCAGCTAGTACCAGCAACAACGCCAGTACAGCGCGAGAAAGGAAAGCGGCTTTCTAATCAGACTTCACTGAAGCTGTGCAGATATCGGTACCAAATCAAAAGACTGAACAGACAGCCGGTAAGATCGCCACATTAATCAGACTTTGTTGCACGCTGATGAGGCGTTGAGGTGCGGGTGGAAGAAGACACTTATGTTTGCGTGCTGTAGTATTTGTGTGTTGTAGACACTCACGTGGTATTTACGAAATCACTTCATTTAGTGATTTAGTTCTGATATGTGCTCCGACATTTGGGATATTGTTGATTTGGAAAGACATGGTTTAAAATCGTGCATGGTCCTATTTTTATATAATATTTGCCTAAAATGGAAATTAAAAATATTTAAATGTTAAAATAGTAGTTTGTACAATTTTAATGGGAGTGAATATGTACTGAAAATATTTTGTATGGGTAAAAAATGAGTTAAATTCACTGTTTGAATATTTAAATACTCATGCAATTCATTGTGCCTCCTGTAATTTAAATAGTAATTTAATGTTTGTGAATGAATTTAAACTTAAATAGTTCATGAAGAGATCTGTGTATTTACTTTTATATATATGTCTAGTGCTAAGTTTGATAATTAATCACTTTTGAGCTCTATGTGTCTGTTTTACCTCAAACATGCAAAAAAGTAAATTGTTGGTGTTTTCTGGTTTTGAAGGTTTTTCACCTGTAATGTCTGGGCTTCATGAGGTGAAGACAAATAAAAGAAAAAAGGGCAAAGATCCAATTGAGGCCTGGTTATTGAGTGAAACAGTTTAATGTTCATGATTGGTACATCCCTATCAAGTGAGGGTTAAAGCACAGCTAAAGAAGTAAAACACTTGACAGTGAAAAACCGCTGAGACTGCTTGAAGAAACTCCGATCAAGCTGGCCCAACAGCTCTTGTGACGCCGAGTCCATCCAAAGCTCCCGCCAAGTCCACCTGTAGCTGAGTCCCCAGCCCCGCTGCTCTGTCCGAGCTACCCACGGCTCCTGCCAAGCCAAGCCCGGTAAGCCGAATTAAAGTTCATTCCAAAGCCCAAGATGGCTGAGTCAAAGTCTCTGCAGCAGTTAAAGAAAGAGAGAACGACTGCCAAACAGCGGTTTTCCCGACTAGCAAACTCAGTGATGAAGTCTTGCAAGAAGATGTCGGCGGAAGAACTGGAGGAAGCCTTCAGCAAGGTCGCACTGGAGGCTGACCGGGTAATGGAGGCAGATGAGGAGGTGAATGCTGCTTGGACTGAGGAAGAGGAGCTCGCGGCTACCTCCAAAGAGGGTGAAGTGCAAGACGTTAAAAGGACAGCAGAGGAGTGTGAGCAAAAGCTTGGGGATGTGGAGGAGGCAGTCCGGAGTGTTCTGTGGCAAGGGTTTGGCTATCCTGAATTGTCCCTGGTATTGGAGGCAGCTGAAAAGGAGTGCAAGCGGCTGGAGAAAAATAAATCTGCCCTGAAATTGGAGGTATATGACTTAATGCTTGATAACCTTGAGGTGTTGGTGAAAGCAGCAAAGGAAGCCATTCGCCGATGGACTCGCTGGGTCCCAGATGAAGAGCGCCCTGACTTTCGGCAGCGCATAAGGGATGCGGAAGGGCGGCTGCTTGACTTGATTTCAGGGAAAGCTACCTTATTACAAGCGAAGTTAGAAAACGAGGGGTCCCCAGGAGAAGCCCCACACCGATCACCTGCTATCAAATTGAGGCCAACAGCACTTCCGAAGTTTGATGGAAATAAGCGAAATTTCCATCTCTGGAAAAAGGAATGGGAGGCGCTGCAAGAGCAAGGGGAACCTACCGGCTCCAAGGAGGTGAGGAAATTCCAGCTGTTGGATAGCCTTGAGGAAAAGGTAGCAAGGGACCTTCGCCTGTCAACTTACGGAACGGCGGACGAAATTTTTCGTATCCTTGAGAATCGATTTGGAAACAAAACAGCAATCGCCCTGGAAATTGTTGAGGAGCTGCAGGCGCTGCCACCAGTGAGAAGCCACCAACCCAGGAAGATTGTGGACTTGATCCAGGTTGTGGAAAAAGCCTTGTACGACCTCGGTGGGTTGGGGAACACGGGTGCCTTGAAAAATCCACTCGTAACAAAGTCCCTGGAGAGCAAACTACCTGAAAGTTTAAAAAAGGAGTGGCTGGTCTATGTATCAAAGGGAGAGGAGGCTGTATCACCTGAAGACAGGTTCGACATACTCAAGTTTCTGAGAAGTCAGGAGAAGATTTATGAGCAATTAGATCAATTAAGGGATGATGACTCCGGTAAGAGGGAGGCAAGAATTCCACAAAAGCACGCCCGGACAAGGTCTACCAATTCCTCAAACTCCCAAGGATTGTGCGTTGTCTGTGGAGAGAGGGCCCACGGGAGGAAGCTGTATTATTGTAAGAAGTTTAAAATGCTCAGAGTAGCAGACAAGAAAGAAGCAGTTAAGAAACTTGGTGCTTGTGGGAGGTGTCTCGAGGTTCACGACAACGATGCAGAGTGCAAGACCACCTTTCTGTGTAAAAACGAGGGATGTAAGGATACTCAAGGCCTGGCTCATCATTATTACCTCTGTCCCAAGGTTGGAGGCAAGGGAGATGGGCTGAGAAGATTGAAGCCCAGCCCAGCAAGAGGCGAATTGAGAAAGTACACTGAGACCCAGGAGGAGTTCCTGACAAGCCTGGCCCCTGACTTGGCTCAGCGGTGTAGGGATGCGTTCTGTAATTCTGTCTCAAAAACGTTCAGTTCAGCCATGGTGGAGAAGGGCCTTGAGGAGTTTCCAGTCATAATGATGATCCTCGAAGTTACTGCAAATGCTGGGCAAAAGATTGGGACCTTGTTAGACTTGGCATCCGACACCAATTACATCACTCATGAGGCTGCAGGTGAGCTGAATTTGAGAAGTGAGGATGTCACACTTATAGTCCATGGAGTTGGCGGGATGCAAGTGACGGTCGAGACTAAGCGATATCTATTGAAGATCCGGGTCACAACTTCAAAGGGAACCCTGAGATCCCACCAGCTTGTGTGTTACGGGCTGGATAGCATCGCTGAAGTCAATCGGCATGTGCCACCCAAGAGACTGCAAAAAATATTCCCGGACGTTCCTCTTCACGAACTGGTCCGTCCTACTAAGATCGAGCTCCTCATCAGTCATAAAGAAGGCCGGCTCGTCCCTCAGAAGGTGCATTCCGTCGGTGACCTTGTCCTATGGGATGGTCCCCTTGGGAAAACGGTGGGTGGTTCTCACCCGGATCTCTTGGAAGATGTTACAGTCACTGCCCATAGCTCCAGAACGCATTTTGCACGCTCCATGAGGACAGCAGCTGCGGAGTACAAGGAAATCATCTGTAATGGCTCAGTCCAGTCATCTCTACTTACCCAAACCACTTCGTGTGCTGCCAGGCGAGATTTCATGGATTGGTGGAGATGGGACAGTATCGGGGCTGCCTGTGAACCCAGGTGTGGTGGCTGTAGATGTGGAAATTGTCAACCTGGGGGGAAGGAGATGACCATTTCTGAGGAGCGGGAGCTGGAGCAAATAAAAAGTGGATTGACGTATGTAACTGGAGATCGTCACAGTGAGAAGCCACATTGGCATGTAAAGTACCCCTGGTTGGAGGATCCGGTAACATTGCCCAACAATAGAAGGGCTGTCGAAGCAACGTTCCGGAGGACCGAAAAGCAATTGGCAAGAGAGCTGGAATGGAAGGTAGCCTATAAAGCACAAATCCACGATATGGTTGAGCGGAACGCTGCTGTCAAGCTGTCAGCTGAAGAACTGGAGAGATGGACTGGACCGGTGTGGTACATTAGTCATCTAATTGCACCAAACCCCCACTCTGTTACCACACCGGTTCGCCTTGTGTGGAATAGTAGTCAGAAATTCAGGGGCCATAGCCTGAATGACCTACTCATCAAGGGTCCAGATGTACTCAATGACATCCGTGCTGTCCTCATACGGTTCCGGCAAGGTGTTTTTGCTGCGCTTGGGGACATCAAAAAAATGTATAATTCTGTATGGCTTGAGGACCAGGAGGTACATCTTCATCGGTTCTTGTGGAGAGACTCTGAAGAAGAGGATGTTCAGGAATTTGCAATTACGAGGGTTAACATCGGAGACAAACCAGCTGGGTGCATTGCGCAAGTTGCCATGCGTGAGACAGCAAATCTGCCAATGTTCAACCATTTTGCAGAAGAGCGCCGTGTGCTGGAACAAGATGCGTATGTAGATGACATCCTGACCTCGCACAATGACCTGGGCAAGCTCAAGCAAATAACAGCCAATATTGTGCAAATCTTGGAAGCCGGCGGATTTTACTTGAAGCCGTGGGTTTACTCTGGCCAAAGTGGGAGGCCAGAACCCAGAGACCTGGGGAGGAAAGAACCCTCGGTGATGGTCCTTCCAAATCAACTCTCCGAAGAGAACAATAAAGCTCTGGGCCTTGGTTATGATCCAGAAGGTGACAAACTTCGCTTGATGGTAGCTGTGAACTTCTCCAAAAAGAAAATGAGGTTGGGAGAAAACCTGTTGAAAGAAGAAGTAAGGGCGCAGGTGCCAAATCCACTTACCCGTAGAGAGCTCCTAAGTCAGGTTTCTGGGTTGTATGATCCCCTCGGTCTTGCGACACCCGTTAAGCAGAAGGGAGCTATCTTGGTGAGGAGAGCTTTTCAAGAAGCGAAGGTCAAATATAGTCCATCAGAAAACACATGGGACGTACCTTTGTCTGAGGACCTCCGGGAAAACGCCATCTGCCTCCTTGAAGATTATGCTGAGCTCGGTCGGTTGAGATTCACCAGGGCTTTAACACCTTCTGACCCTGCCGCCGAGCCCTGCGGTATCACATTCTCTGATGGCAGTGAGCGCTCATACGGCGCTGTATTGTATCTACGTTGGAAATTGCCACATGATGTGATCATACGGCTGGTCGAATCGAAGGCCAAACTGACGCCTTTAGACCATAAGGGGGATGCTGTCAAGGCTGAAGTTTGTGGAGCTGTCTATGCTGCCCGTCTGAAGAAGCATTTCCAGAAGCACTGCAGAATTCATGTAGAGACGTGGTACCACCTGGTTGACAGCCAGACAGTCCTGGGAGCGGTCCAACGTGAAAGCTACGGCTACCAGACATTCTTTGCTAACAGAATTGGGGAAATTCAAGGCAGCACAAACGTCCAAGACTGGTGGTGGGTTCCTGGGCCACTCAACATAGCGGATATTATTTCCAGAGGGGCAAGCCCCAAGGAGTTGGACGAAGGCACAGAGTGGCAGCTGGGTCCTAAGTTCTTAAGTCTCCCGCAGAGTGAGTGGCCAGTGAAGTCCGCCAAGGATGTTGCTGTTGAAGCAAGAGAGAACCTCACACGCATCCAGAAGAAGGCTTTTGTTGCTGCTCTTACCCGGGTTGGAGCAAAGAAGGAGCCCTCCATGAATCTGCATAGGCCACCCATTGGGGTTGCAGCTACAAGCCTTCTGGATATCAAGCGGTTCAGTACCCTAGTGAAACTGATAAAGTCACTAGTGCTGGTCTGGAGAGCGGCAAAGAAGTTTCTTCAAGGCAGAGCCAGGGGAAGATTAAAGTGGGAGGCAGTCCCGTTGGTTGGCATTGTTACTATGGCCGAAAGGGAGGACGCCTTCCGAGATTTGTATCTAGCAGCTCAAGAAGGAGTTACTTTCCCCAGCACCACAACAGACCGGCTGGTCGTGTACAAGGATGAAACTAGTGGGTTGTTACTGTGCGGAGGCCGAATACAGTATTTCAAGGAAGACTGCTGGGCTGTTCCCCTAATTCCCTTTGACACCTGGCTGGGGACTCTACTGGCACGCCAAAGTCATCAGGAAGGGCATGAAGGGGTTGCTGGAACTCTGTTAAGGATGCGGCAAAAGGCTTGGGTCATACAAGGTAGAAGGCTGGCCCAGAAAGTTGTCAACCAGTGCATGCACTGTCGGAAGGCTAGAGCTCAAGTATGTCAACAAGTAATGGGTGATCTACCAGTAGAAAGGTCAAGACCTGCTGCGCCGTTCCAGTTTACTTCTGTTGACTTGTTTGGACCATACCTGGTGAAAGATGACATCAAAAGAAGAGTGTCCATGAAGGTCTGGGGCATCATCTTCTGCTGTATGGCAAGTCGGGCTCTACACGTAGATCTTGCCAGTAGTATGTCCACAGAGAGCTTCTTAATGGCCTACCAAAGATTCGTTGCCATCAGGGGACATCCCCTTAAGGTTTGGTCAGACCCTGGGACTAATTTTATTGGGGCAAGATCTTTTCTGAAGGACTTGTATACCTTTCTGCGAAGCCAAGATACAGTAAGTCTGGAGGAGTATGCTGCAAAAAATGGGACAAGCTGGACGTGGAAAGTGCTCCCTGCTGATTCACCACATCGAAATGGAGCTGCTGAAGCTGGCGTTAGGGTTGCTAAGAGAGCTCTTCAAAGTTTAAGCAAATCGGCAAACCTTACTTTCAGTGAGTTCCTGACAACCCTCCATTTGGCAGCTAATCTGGCTAATGAGCGGCCAATTGATGCAAGAATCCAGAGTCGCGAGGACCGCATTGAGTATGTAACACCAAACTCGCTTCTCTTAGGGCGAGCATCTCACAGTGGCGACTTCAAGTCTTTTAACTTTAACAACTACCCCTACAAGCGCCTTCGTGAAGTTCAAGCCCAGGTTAACGAGTTTTGGAAAGCGTGGTGCCAGCTTGCTGGCCCAAGTCTTTTCATTAGAACCAAATGGCACACTACGGAAAGAAATGTCGCTGTTGGGGATGTCGTTTGGCTTTGCGACCAGAACGCTCTGCGGGGTCAGTTTAGGCTTGGCAGAGTCGTCTCCGTAGCTTCAGACTCAAAGGGCATTGTGAGAGATGTTGAGATTCTTGTCACACCAGGAAATTGTCACTCAGTCCAGTATCAAGAGCCGGCGACCCAGTCCTTAGTTTCTAGTGACCAGGCTAAGAGGTCTAATGGAGTGATATTGCGCAGAGATGTCAGACGACTTGTAGTCCTTTTGCCTGTAGAGGAGCAGTCTCTGTAGTGATTAAGTTCGCTTAAAGTTCTGCAACCTTTCCATCCAAGAACAAAAAGGTTGAGTGGGAGGTGTCGCGGCGAACGCCCCTTTTCGTCAGCGATCAGGCGGAACAAATTATCACTCACCTGTGGGCAATCAAGCAGGAAAGACACGCACATTTCAGATTCAATGTGTCAGCTAGTACCAGCAACAACGCCAGTACAGCGCGAGAAAGGAAAGCGGCTTTCTAATCAGACTTCACTGAAGCTGTGCAGATATCGGTACCAAATCAAAAGACTGAACAGACAGCCGGTAAGATCGCCACATTAATCAGACTTTGTTGCACGCTGATGAGGCGTTGAGGTGCGGGTGGAAGAAGACACTTATGTTTGCGTGCTGTAGTATTTGTGTGTTGTAGACACTCACGTGGTATTTACGAAATCACTTCATTTAGTGATTTAGTTCTGATATGTGCTCCGACATTTGGGATATTGTTGATTTGGAAAGACATGGTTTAAAATCGTGCATGGTCCTATTTTTATATAATATTTGCCTAAAATGGAAATTAAAAATATTTAAATGTTAAAATAGTAGTTTGTACAATTTTAATGGGAGTGAATATGTACTGAAAATATTTTGTATGGGTAAAAAATGAGTTAAATTCACTGTTTGAATATTTAAATACTCATGCAATTCATTGTGCCTCCTGTAATTTAAATAGTAATTTAATGTTTGTGAATGAATTTAAACTTAAATAGTTCATGAAGAGATCTGTGTATTTACTTTTATATATATGTCTAGTGCTAAGTTTGATAATTAATCACTTTTGAGCTATGTGTCTGTTTTACCTCAAACGTGCAAAAAAGTAAATTGTTGGTGTTTTCTGGTTTTGAAGGTTTTTCACCTGTAATGTCTGGGCTTCAAGAGGTGAAGACAAATAAAAGAAAAAAGGGCAAAGATCCAATTGAGGCCTGGTTATTGAGTGAAACAGTTTAATGTTCATGATTGGTACATCCCTATCAAGTAAGGGTTAAAGCACAGCTAAAGAAGTAAAACACTTGACAGTGGGAATCATAGAGCGGTTTATTTTAAATAAAGGAGTGAAAGTTTTAGCCTCCCATTTTGCCTTTTTTTATGACTAAACTGGTGCACAGGGATCATACTGGTTACGTTACTGGCAGCTAATAATATACGTTATAATAAAATATTGTTTATTCACGCTGCTGGAATTGGTTCACCATGTGCTACGTTGTCTTAGATGTTGAAAAAGCCATTGACAGGCTGAAGTAAAAATACCTCTTGACAGTACTGGAATACTTTACAAGGTAGAGATTATATTAACATGATCAGAGTTTTACAATTAAATTTCTTCCCAAACTGCTGTTATTACAATACAATACAATGTTTCACTTTTGGGTTTATTCACTTAAATTCAATGCAGTTATTTTTGGTAAATTGTAAATCTAATTAAATTTTAACGACTACAAAATAAAATAACAGTAAGAACTGATGTATAAATGTTTTGGTAACGCTTTAGATTACAGCTCGGAAAGTACTGCATAATTAAGACGAATTTACAGCATAACTTTCGGTAATTATAGTGTACCTATAAAGTACTTGCATGTAAGTATAAGGGAACAATATGTAAAGTTTGGGGAATAAAGGGGTCATTTAAAACCAAGAGAATTAAAAAAAATATTTATACTGTAAGTATTATAGAACTAAGGGGTACTAAGGGATTCTACTATTATGATATAAGAATCTTACATGTGGGTGCAATTTGGCGAGAACATACACTATGTACCTTTTTGTAATAATTGTGTACCAATACATAGGCTTTTTTAAAATTACAGTGTACATAGGCTATCTATGCATTTATACAGTTTTTTTTTTGATAGCAAAAGTGCAGATGTTTAAGTTTGGGCTTGCATGTTTCAAGGCAAGTAAAGCTAAAATATATATTTTTTTAAATTTAAATACTGGGAAATATCCTCTTGTTCCATGTAGTTACAGGGTAAGTGTGACATTGCGGGCCGTAAATTAAAGTGGTGTTTGTTACCCTCTTGTTCCATGTTACAGGGTAAGTACAATAAAAATACATACACACAATCTAATATCACTGACTCGGAAACCATTATTTGAAAAACAACTTATTACAGTTGGTCTGAAGCGATAGTCTACAGTTTAAAAAGTTCAAAATATTGTAATTTTTCTTACAAACACCTATCATTTCCCTTCAGAAGACATTGATCCATCCATTGGGGTCGTATGGATTACTGCAGTTATTGCAGTGTGTGCTGTTTGATGCTCCACCTTTTTCCAAAACTCACGAGCCTTGCATTATATGTATTCCCAGAGATGTATTTTTTATTTTTATCAAAACCTTCATTTGTGTTAATCTGGAGAAGGCAAGATGTATACATCTTGGATGGCATGAGGGTAAAAGATGAGTAAATGGTGAGGACGTATTTCTGGGTGTACTGCATTTTCAAAAGGAAAAAGCCAAGCAAGAGAAAAAAAGGGGGACAAAATGTGCTACTTTCTGTCAAGACTTAAGCATTTGAAATGAATTGTTGATTTAAAAAGCAGTTTTAACCGAAAAATAAGTGTTGTAAATCTGTTTTGAATTAAGTTGTTTTTCAAGTAAAGGTTTCCGAGTCAATGATATAAGATTGTGTATGTAATTTTATTGTTATTACCCTGTAACTACATGAAACAAGAGGGTAACAAGCACCACTACATGAAACGAGTATCTTTCCCCAATATTTAAGCAAAAATTTAAGCACTTTTGTTAAAAAGATTACAGTATAAATGCATATGTACCCTGTCATTTTTAAAAAGCCTATACAGTATGTATTGGTGCACCATTATTACAAAAAGTTACGCAGTGTATGTTCTCGCTAAATTGCACCCACATGTAAGACTGTTATATCATAATAGTAGAATAAGTTCCCCTTAGTTCTATAATACTTACAGTATAAATAATTTTTTTTATTCTCCTGGTTGTTACCCCTTTATTCCCCAAACTTTACATATTGTTCCCTTATACTTACATGTAAGTACTTGATAGGTACACTATAATTACAGAAAGTTACACTGTAAAATTGCTTTAATTACACAGTACGTTACAATCATAATAATTAATTAATTCATTGCTAGGAGAGGAAGAGTTGTCTAAACTCTTTAAATCGTTACCAATGTTTATATTGTTATTTAAATCAGTATAAATTAATGGCAATATGTATTTTGTAAAGAGTGAAACATGACCATATTTTCTTAAGATTCAACAGATACAGACCCAACTACCACCAACAATTTGATTAAATTGTTAAGACACTTGCATAACATTTCATAACAACCTCTGTTTAAACACTGTGATGAGTATATTAGGCTACCTGGATATATTTATATTTTTAAAAAAGCATACAAATGTATAAACTACACTTTTTTCCCTGGAGTTTCCTGTGTTTGTTCAATCTTATTGTTCTCCCAAAAAACAATTCTTAGGTCACCCAAATTTTGCCATGTTGGAATCATTTAGACCAGCATGACAGTTAACCCTTTGCAGTCATGATTTCCAATCAAGCAAACCGACACCACACTGTCAGGGTAAAGGTTTAACTGGTTTGGGAAATTACAGACTTTTTAAACATATAAAGGTTTAAAAACTTGCAATTAATAAAAAAGTGAAACAAATTGTTTAATATTTGCCTTTGAAAATAGTAATTGATACAAACAAATCTTTATCAACAGAGTAAATGATTCACTCTAATACATTTAATTGACGCCTCTGTAACTGGCATGACTTTAACAGTATATTGTGGGTACTGATAGTATCTACACTGAGGTTGCTCTAAAAAAATCTTTCAATGAAAGAACTAGGCAGTTGCATTTTAATTTTTATAATTCATGAAAAGGATGCCCTCTAGTGGCCACATTTCACCAAAACAGAAACTTCCACAGGCTATTACAAAAAAATGTATGGTTTATAAAAGCTATTATAAAATGTAACATGAGTTAGGTACAAAAAAAAAATATATATATATATATATATATATTATGCTTATTACATACACAGTTGCATCTAACTTAAGCACATTTGTCATAAAAATAGCTTTTGCCTTGCTGTTGTTACAGTATTGGCTATAGTGGAAAAAAACCTATACCAAAATGTATTTAAAATACATTTATTTCATACTACAAATCCATTAACATATATACTGGCATATTGCTTGAGACTTACTGATATAAATATTATATTTAAACTTTATTTGGAGTTCTTCTTTATTGCACAATGCACATTTCTTAATATTAAGCCTAAAATGTGTTTAATATCACTATTAGTAAGGATCTCTGCATAATATCAGACTTTAAATGCAAGATATAAATTCTCTCTTAGAAGAAAATAAACACAACCTATTTGATACAGTGGCTAAATAAACGAGAAATAAAGCTTCAACTTCTGACGTTTCCAAACAGCACAGCAGTAATGACTTTATGAACTTCTTTACTTGCAAGACTGATAATATAGGGAGAAAATTATAACCATACAACTATCGCTTCAGACAGTGCATTGTAGTGTCCCGAGTAAAAAATAATTCATTGCTAGGAGAGGAAGAATTGTCTAAACTCTTTAAATCATCTAAATCGACAACATGTATGTTAGACCCTATAAGCTACTGAAAGAGATGCTTCCAGAGGTCATAGATTCTCTTCTTAATATCATGCATTCCTCTTAGTCACAAGGATTAAACCTAGTGACCTAGTGAAATTAAACCTCTTATTAAAAAACTGCAACTTGATTCAAGAGAATTAGTCAATTACAGGCCGATCTCAGATCTACAGTTTCTGTCAAAGATACTAGAAAAGGCAGTATCCTCACAAATATGTTCCTTTTAGAAAGAAATGGTATCTGCGAGGATTTCCTATCAGACCGTATCATAGTACTGAGACTGCTCTCATTATAGTCACAAATGATTTGCTCTTATCATCCGATCGTGGTTGTATCTCTCTATTAGTGTTACTGGATCAATATTCTTTTGAATAGACTCGAAAATGATGTTGGCGTTAGTGGAATTGCATTGCATGGCATGGTTCACAAAATTAACAGAATGCATAGCTGATAGTGTGTAAAAAATTGGATGACTAGTAATTTACTATTACTTAATTCGGAAAAAAACAGAGTTTCTTATTATTGGACAACAAACCTCTGCACGTAATAACCTAGAAAACTGTCTAACACTTGATGGCTGCTCTGTCATGTCTTCGTCATCAGTTAGGACCCTGGGTTCACTTTAGAATATACTGTACTTTCATTAATAAATAACAATACAGGAACAAATGAGTAACATTCTAGTAACTACTATTAACTAACAAGAAACTCAGTCTTAGTTAGTAACAGCACTCAGTCAAATGTGGTAGTTCACTATTAGCTAAACAATAACTAGGCTACCTAATATTGACTGAAGACATTGTAAGCTTTCAAGGTTTTTGTTAGGTTTTGGATAGTAATAACTCAAGTGTTACTACATCTTTCTAAAGGATTTACTAATTATTTGGATCAGTATTCTAAAGTGAAGATCATGGGAACACACTAGTAATGACTGAAGTGTTACCAAATACATCGGAAGGAATTACTATTCAAAATCTTAAAAGCTTGCAATGACTTCAGTCAATATTAGGTAAATGGACTGCATTTTATATACCGCTTTCACAGACCCAATGGCCACCAAAGCGCTTTACATTTTTGCCTCACATTCACCGATTCACCCATTCACTCACTGACGGCAGTGTCAGCCATGCAAGGCGCCATCCAGCTCGTCGGGAGCAGCTGGGGTTAGGTGTCTTGCTCATGGACACCTCGACACTTGGTCAGGTGAAACTGATTGAACCACCAACCTTCTGGTTTGTAGACAACCTACATGAACCACTGAGCCACTGCCACCCCAAGGTAGTTATCATGTTTCATCCAAATAATTAGTAGTTTCTTTAGAAGGATGTAGTAACACTTGAGTCATTACTAGTAGGTTACTGTTACCTTTCATTATAAACTCTGCATTATTTATGTTAATTATGAACCTGTTAATTTCATAACAACCTCTGTTTAAACACTGTGATGAGTATCTTAGGCTACCTGGATATATTTATATTTTTTAAAAAGCATACAAATGTATAAACTACACTTTTTTCCCTGGAGTTTCCTGTGTTTGTTCAATCTTATTGTTCTGCCAAAAAACAATTCTTAGGTCACCCAAATTTTGCCATGTTGGAATCATTTAGACCAGCATGACAGTTAACCCTTTGCAGTCATGATTTCCAATCAAGCAAACCGACACCACACTGTCAGGGTAAAGGTTTAACTGGTTTGGGAAATTACAGACTTTTTAAACATATAAAGGTTTAAAAACTTGCAATTAATAAAAAAGTGAAACAAATTGTTTAATATTTGCCTTTGAAAATAGTAATTGATACAAACAAATCTTTATCAACAGGGTAAATGATTCACTCTAATACATTTAATTGACGCCTCTGTAACTGGCATGACTTTAACAGTATATTGTGGGTACTGATAGTATCTACACTGAGGTTGCTCTACCTCTCTGAGAACTATAGTTTCATGAGAAACTATAGTTTCTCATGAAACTATAGTCTCCCTCTATGAGAACTATAGTTCTCAGAGAGGTATGAAAAAAATGGTAGTTACTAATTAGCTAATAGTGAACTACCACATTCAACTGAGCGCTACTAATTGGTTAAGCAGATTTTCTTGTTAGTTAATAGTTGTTACTGAGTGTTAATGCGTTACTCATTTGTTCCTGTGCAGTTATTCATTAATGAAGGAACAGTATTCTAAAATGTTACCCACATGCCTATAGATTAAACACACGTAATACGAATTCGCCATCACCGTTTTCACAGATTCACGTTTTAGAAGTTTACACAGAGATGATAACGGTATTGTTTTCAAAACTCGTTTTAAAAAAACCTACTTCAAAGTTTGCGTTCTCAGGCCACCAAAACACTGCTGTCGTGTAAATGAACGGTCAGAACGCATTAAAAGTTTTCTGTTTTCAATTGAAAACGGTGTTGTGTAAGCGGCCCCTAAGTTAATAACTAATCATTTTTACAACGGAAATGAATCAATCAAAAACTTACTAAAGCTGGACAATGATTTTCTTCTAGGAACTGGTGTACAGCCACAACAATCTTTGTTGCATTAATTTCCTATTATCACTGTAAAGCTGTTTCGAAACAATCGGTATTATAAAAAGCGCTATATAAATGAAGGTGAGTTGACTTGACTTGACTGTTTAAAGTGTACCTAAAGTATACTTGAAATAGTTCCGCTTTAGCACAATCAAATATACTTAAGTATATCTTTAGTTGGTCCTCAGCACTCTTTCTGGATAACTAAAGTGCATTAAGTACAAAATTATTTGTTCCGATTTAGAAGACTTTAAGTATACCCATTTAGTATACCAAAAGTACAATTGCAGGGTATTTATATTAAGTACATAAATATGTAAATGTATTTGTAGTATACTTAGCATAAAATAAATATATTTCAAATACATTTTAGTATATTTATTTTTCACTAGGGTAATACAGGTGAAAAAGGATTTACAATTTGTTTTTGGGACTGACAATATATATAGAAATATTACCAATAAGGTAAAATCAAAATCTAGCACTGACTGGTGAAATATTGTATCTCTCTGAGCACCAGTGAAGTTTAAGGATAACATCTTAAAACAAGTAAATTTTAAATATGATTGTATATCATTTTTGGCCAAATCACCAAATATTTTAAATATTTTACAGCTGTTAAAATGACTCTTTACTTTAATGTGAATAAAGACCTTGGAAACATTGTGGTAAACCAGTGGTACCATTATCACCTTGTGTAATGTCCATAATAGTACAGTTGACATTTGAAGACATTCGTGTTATGAATGGGTCACATATGCTCCACTTTTTGTGAGCTATTTTCTCCATCTCCTGAAGCCCATGAACATACTGCAGCCATAACACAAAGTCACTATAAAGGCAAATATCTGTGGAGAGAGAAATAGCAGAATTATTTACATACTGTAAGTGTTTAGTATTTTAATCACTTGAAAGCAAATGCAAGCATGGCTCACATAAATATAAAAATTTTGTTTCTGTTTTAGAATGTGAATGGTGAAGGTTGCATAGGATGGTTCTTATTGAACACTTTTCAAACTTAAACAGGCAGAGTAACAAATGTTATTTTGGCACAAAGTAGAGCTTAACTAAGTGACGAATGACAAAAGGCATTGGCGAAAGACATTGATGCTATTGACTGGCCCTGACGTTCCCCAGATCTAAATCCAATTGAGAACATCTAGGTTACGACTGTAACCTCTGTTCCCTGAGAACAGGGAACGAGACACTGCGTTGAAACGCATTGGGGAATGCCTCAGGCGTGACAGGTGTCTGAAACTGCTATCGAATCACGGCAATCCTATTGACCTGCGACAGCCCATGATGTCATCATCGTGTGACCCGGAAGTATAAAAGGGCCGCCTTGCAAACATGACAATCACCTTATCGTCTGAAGGTACTGTTTGGTAGGCAGGCCCCGAGGCATGACAAGGAGACGCAGTGTCTCGTTCCCTGTTCTCAGGGAACAGAGGTTACAGTCATAACCTAGACGTTCCCTTTCGAAAGGGAATCGAAACGCATTGGGGAACGATATACCAACGCCACCATGCTAAGGGGAGTGCATGCCAAGTGGCAGTGACAACTGTCAGAACCAGCAAATTCAAATGAAACGCTAGAACCACTCACCCTCAGGTCACACTGGGCTATCAGTGACAGCATTCCCTACGGTCATAGCCCAGGCTATAAGCCTCACAGGAAAACCTCCATAAACATAGTTCACCAAAAGGCCTACCTGGGCCTGCTCAAGGGCCTGGAACCACAGCTTCAAATTAGAAGGGGTCCCTTCTGGGGTAGGTAGGTAACCCGAAGGAGTCCCAGCCAATCATTATTCAGGGGAACATACTCACCCGAAATGCCACCAGGAAGGCCTGACCTGGCGTCACTTACATTGGATACTTCAGCCTGGCCAACTTCCTGTCTGTCCGACGACAGAGCCTCTGGACACTTGCCTTTAGATAAGGCATCCAACCCGAGGGACTGCAAAGCTGACAGTTAACCACTCGGCCCAGATCTCTGAGACGGGGTATCCTGGAGAACATGACTCAGCATAGCGCTTACAACCCTTGCCAGCGAGGGGAGTTTCTCTGCTCGATCCATGGATCTACCCAGCGTTTGTGTTTCAAAACACTGAGGCTTGAGAAGGCCTAAGGGCTGATCTAACTGGGAGGCCTCACGAGAGGCCTACAACCGCCTGACCAGACTCAGGAGTCCGCATACTCATATTGACTGTCAGTGAGGGGAGCACATGGTCCGCCTGGTAGGCAAACCAGGCTGTAGGCAGGATAAAAAGAGGTTCCGGGAGGGAACCTGTTGCAGAGAATGAATACTTTAGTCGAGCCAGGGCGCAAGCTCGCCTTCAGAAGATGCCTGCTAAGGCCAGCTGAACTGATAGCAAGCGGCCACTAGCTGCCCGAACCCAGCATCACTTGGAAACCACTTACAGGGAGGCCTGGTGAGGCTCATGGCGGTCATGACAACCACCACATGTGGAAACTTCGCCTTCAGGGAGGACTGGTGAGGCCTAGTAGGTAGTAGGCCAGAGAAATTCTTTAGCAGAACACCTTCAGTATCCCTAGTATAGCCTAGGCCAGCTACTACGGTGGCCCTGGTGAGGGCCAGCCTGTAAGCATAGATCTGCCTGAGGGCTCGGAGGAGCCATAGCCTCAAGACAGAGATGTCTCATATGAGGGCTGCAAAAAACGCTCAGCCTGTATGAAAATCCAAAGAGAGCTCAGGGGAGTGATGTAATCAGGACCAAACAATGCCAGACGGCCCCGTGGGCTGGACATAAGATCTTTTTTTTTTTTTTTGGAGGATACAAACTACTCTACCCCGAGGTGGCTAATAGCCCAAGGGCTAACACAGATGTGTCAGAAATAAAACAAGCGGCAGCATAGAACACTTCCATTCTTTCTAGAATGACGTTCTGCCACTTAGCGCTCTGCTAACATTCTATTTATATGAATGAGCGGCGGCCTCAAATAGCTCTCATCATGAGAGGAAGCCTAAGCTATTAACATAGTTCCTTACAACTAGAATGAGCGGTGGCACACCCCGTGAATACACAAAAAGGAAGCCATCACATACTCACAAAAGACGCCCATATAATTGGTGCTTCTTTATATCGTTCTAGCCACCTAACAGGGCCCTAATATCCAAGTTTGCCTTACCTTACCTTAATGTACAATAACATGACCTCATAACTCTATACAGGGAACTAAAGGTCTGTAGAGAAAAACATTTTAGTGTTGGTTGCACACAAAAAAATGTTTCTTAGAGAAGACCACTCAGCTCGCCTGCTGCGTGCGGAGTGAAGACTCCACCAGACGGTTCTCTATGAACATGGGGTCTACACTTTACATGCCTGAAAGAGGTGCTCTCACTAACCAAGCCGAGGCGGGCCATCAGAACATCGTTCTCATCATGGGCCCAGGCCTGATGTAAGAAACGCCTGTGGAGTCGGGAAGAGAGGAGAGGGCTGAGATGTAAAACACCCTCCGGGGAGATGATCCATCACTGACGCTGCGTGCGTTTGTGCTGGATCACCTCCCTCAGATCCCTCTTCTTGCGGGAGTCGTGCCTCTTCTGTGACCTGATCCTCCATGGAGAGGAGAGAAGCATGAGAGGCGACACTGGCTCTATGGCCCTGTCTACGGTCCTCGGAACGCAGCTGAGGACGCCTTCGCCTCCCTGAACTTTCCAACCACCGCCTCCACGGAGGTGCCAAAAAGTTCAGAGGGCGAAAACGGCGATGTCAACCAGGTTTAACCACAGATGCCTCTCCGTGGCCACCATCGCCGCCATCGACCGACTGACCGTGGCGGCAGTATGTTTAGTGGCCTGGAGAGCAAGATCTGTGGTGCGTCGCAGCTCAGCAACCACATCAGGGGACATCCCTGCCCCCTGGTCGAGATCCCCCAGCAGATCGGCCTGGTACGCCTGCAACACTGGCATGGTGTGCAGGGCAGCACCGGCCTGACCCACTGCCGTATATGCTCTGCTATTCAAATGTGCTATAGTCTTCAGTGGTTTGGATGGCAGGGTTGGAGCTTTCAGTCAGTGTCGAGACCCGCCCAGACACGAGATAGTTCACAAACGACACATACCCATGCTCTCTGATCCCCTCAACATCAGCGAAGCTAGCCTGCTGATGTCGGTGGATCCGGGCAGAGTATGGGTTCTTCCATCCCCTCTCGATCTCCGTGAGAAGATCAGGAAGGATTGGAATGCTCGCCTGAGGTGGTGGTCTATGGCCAGGGAGAAACCGATTGCCAAGCCACGGTAGCTGCAGCCTGCCAGCGGCACGTTCCATAACATCCACCAGCTCAGCATACACAGGGCAGGATGGCTGAGAGGTTTCAGGATCTACCTGATTAACTACCCTCATCAGCCATCTCCTGCTTGTCCTGAAGAGCACTCGCTGCAGGAACAGTAGGAGAATAGTCTTCCTCATCCACCTGCAACTCACCCTTGTCAGCCGACGAATTGTCTGAGAGGTTTACACCCCTCTCAAGGCAATCGGCGAGCTCCTTCTGGGAACCCCATGATGCAAGTCGCCGCTCTGCCTCAGCACGAGCGGGACCTGAACCACGAGGTCCAGATGCTGAGCCCTCCTCACTTGAGAAGAGGGCCAGACGAGAGCGGAGCGTTCTCAAAGAAAAACGCTCATGTTTGCACAGGCGGCTCCCTCGAGAACCGCCTGTGCTTGCTCTTCACCCAGAAAGAAAACGCACAATTTGTTTCTGACGTGTGTCACCCGGCGTCAAATATCTTGGGCACGGGTCAGCACACTTCTAAAAACAATCAGCCTTCCCCGTGCGTTTCATTTTTAAATTTCTCTTACCGTAATCCTTCAGCGTTTACAAACAGAACACGTCCCTGAAGACGAAAAGATGATTGTCATGTTTGCAAGGCGGCCCTTTTATACTTCGCACGATGATGACATCATGGGCTGTCGCAGGTCAATAGGATTGCCGTGATTCAATAGCAGTTTCAGACACCTGTCACACCTGAGGCGTTCCCCAATGCGTTTCGACGCAGAGCAAGTTCCCTTTCAAAAGGGAACCTCTGGGACATTATGTATCGGAGCATCCGAAGCTGCCAATTAGCACACCAGAGTGTCCAGGTCCACTGTTCACTGATGACCTGATACAGGTCTGGGAGGAGATCCCCCAGGACACCACCCGTCATCTCATCAGGAGCATGCCCAGACGCTGTTGTGAGCGTATACAGGCACGTAGGGGTCATACACACTACTGACTTACATTATGAGTTGCTGTGATTAACTTCATGCAAGTTGGATCAGCCTGCAATTCAGTTTTTAACATTGATTCTTGGTATGATTTTGAATCCAGCCCTCAATGTGTTGATGATGTTGGTTTCCATTGACTGTTGTTGACATAATTTTGTTCTTAACAAATTATAGAATGATAAATAAAGATTTAAAAATTTAATATTTCATTCATTCATATCCAATGTGTGATTTAAGTGTTCCCTTATTTTTTTTTTAGCAGGTATAAGTAGCCACTGATAAGTAGCCCTTGAAAGTTGTAAACATTGTGACTCAATGGTGTGTCCAAATCATTACTCTGTATAAGCATCCTTACCAGTCCAAAACAGCAACACCTCGAGCAGGCAAAGAAATATGGAGCAGGGAGAGTTGGATCTTAAAGGACAAGTTCTGTATTTTACACTTAAAGCCCTGTTTTAAGATCGTTTCTGATGAAATAGAACAGTTAAGATTGAAATTTGGACACATGCTGCTGCCCCGAGAATTTTCGGTTTCTGTGGTAGCACACCCCCCCAACCCCCCCCCCCCCCCCCCAACCCCTCCCCCTCCCCCTCCACCTCCACAATGGTTGCATAGGTGAACTGGAACAATCCTTCCTAAAACGGATTAAACTTTAGTTTAAAAAGACGTGAAACTCACCGTGTGGTCAGGGGTGTTCACTGATATGCTCACACAAAAATCGCTGCAAAAGATGCTTTCCAACAGGTGTTTTACCATTCGTTGTAAAACTGTGGACCTATTTTTTCAAACGCCTCACACCCGTACATTCTTCCGTTGAGAGCTTGAATAATAGACACTCCAGCCCAGTTGGTGGCGATAATGCACCTTTGCCAATTGCAAGCAAAACACTGGCATTTCATTGAATACACAGAAGAAGCAGAAGAATACAAACAACCCCATTTCCGTTTCCGGCGGCGGAGCCTCACAGCACATCCAATACAAGTCAATGGAGTTGGACAAAAACTACGATAAAACCTGTTGGAAAGCATCTTTTGCAGCGATTTTTGTGTGAGCCTATCAGTGAACACCCAGACCACTCGGTGAGTTTCACGTCTTTGTAAACTAAAGTTTAATGCGTTTTAGGAAGGATTGTTCCAGTGCATCTATGCAACCATTGTGGAGGTGCTACCAAGTGTGCTACCACAGAAACCGAAAATTCTCGGGCCAGCAGCACGTGTCCAAATTTCAATCTTAACCGTTCTATTTCATCAGATACGATCTTAAAACAGGGCTTTAAGTGTAAAATAACGAACTTGTCCTTTAATATCAGCCATTTTATTATTAAAGGGATAGTTCACCCAAAGAGTAACCAAACAGTTGACAGTAGCCATTGATAGTTTTTTTCTTTTTTTTCTTTTACATACTATGGAAGTCAATAGTTACTGTCAACTGTTTGGTTACCCATATTCTTCGAAATATCTTCTTCTGAGTTTAGCAGAAGAAAGAAAAACATAGAGCTTTGGAACAACTTGAAGGTGAGTAAATAATGACAGAATTTTCATTTTCGGGTGAACTCCCTTTAATCTAAAAAAAAGGTGAAACAAATACAAATATACAAAACCATTTCCCATAGCAAAACATAACAACTTTGCAAAAACAAAGAAAATACTGGACAGTGAGTAGAACTAAAAGATAACAAACTAGCTTATCACTTTTTAAAGAACTGTGTACCCCTTTAGTGTCATTTTTTGACATGCAGGCTTTCGCATTGTTTTCAATGATAAACCTTTGCATAACACACAGACACGATGGGCATGGACATTTTATTGTCATGTTGAAATTATATATTGGGTTATAATTTTGCCATTATGACATATGTGTTGATTGAGGTATGACTTTCAATTTAAACAGCCACAATAATTTTATTTCCATTAAACAATTTAGATATTTTTGAGCACATAACACAACCCCTTACCCAAACCTACCCATTTATATATTATATAAAATAAAACACAGTATATAACAGGCTTGGTGGATTTTGGAATGAACAGGTCATTTATAAAACTTTTTTTTTTTTGTCTTGGGAGAAAACATTTTATGTAAATTATGAAGTAGTTTCATGGACATATATTGTTTCATGAACATATAATCCACCAAACTGTAGAAATTATCCAGATTCAAGTACTGTCACTCACAGCATATTTAAAAAAGTACAAGTACCAAACAATTGGTTTGTGTTAGGAACAGTACCAAAGCGATCACTACCATGTGCACACATTCAAAAATTGCTGCTAGAAAAAAATGTCACATTTGTCATTTATTTGTTTATTTGATTGTAAAATGGTATCAGCTTTCGTGTGTCCCGTGATTGCGTCATGCTAAGGTTCGTATCGAATGACTTCTTGGAATGCAACATCAGTTTTTTGTAATACTTTTATCCTGTTTTTGGTCAGTTTTTGCTATAAATATGTCATGTTGTCAGTTTGTTTTGTGAAGTTTTGAGTTTGTTTTTGAATAAAGCTGCTGCACTTAAATCCTGTTTTGTCTCTGCTGCATCCACGTTGTAACAAAATACTTGACAATACAAATGAATGTACATTTATTTGCCTGTTATGTGTTTTATATTGTTGAGAAATGG
Source organism: Rhinichthys klamathensis goyatoka (assembly GCF_029890125.1). Taxonomy (NCBI): domain Eukaryota; kingdom Metazoa; phylum Chordata; class Actinopteri; order Cypriniformes; family Leuciscidae; genus Rhinichthys; species Rhinichthys klamathensis. The sequence continues at coordinate 3,825,114 of NW_026606559.1, forward strand.
TTAAGGTTTAGGATGGGTTAATTTTGAAATATCTAAATAAAATTTTAAAATATATAAAAGTATAAATATTTGTTAAATTATTTCTACTTTTACAGATACAAACAAAGAATTAAATGCATCTTGATCTGATGCATAAGGTAACTGAGAGCAATGGTGTAACCTGCTCATCAAAAAATTACGCTAAAGGGGTACAATGAAAAAGCAAGGGAAAAAAATGCGATTCATTTCGGAGAATAATAATAATAATAAACGGAGCAATTCCAAGAGGGTCCTCACACCATCGGTGCTCGGGCCCTAATAAAGGTAGTGTTAACAACTCACCGCAGCAGCAACATTAATGCTGTATTCCCGATAGTCCAGAAATGTCATTATATTGCCACGGGGTCTGCGTATACAGGTGGTGCTGTTTACATATGTACCCGCAGATGAAACTGTAGCCTCCAACAAGAATGCACCAAAATAAAACAGCAAAGCGATGAAATGGTAGAACATATCCTGTAAATGGAAGACAATTTATAATGCTTATGATGTGTACAGATCACCAGATCAAAAGACTGTATTTCAGAGAATCCTGTCAGATTAATAATTACTTTAGCTTTTTAAAATCAGTTTTAAATGTATTCACAGACTAAAATGAGCAACATAATTATATATACATCACTGCACTATTATTAACCTCAGTTACTATGGTTGTTGTCACATTTGGTTTTGGACCTTGAATCACTTAGGTTTTCATGTCTTTTATTTTGTAATTGTCATAGCTATATGTTCCTAGATTTGTCATGTTCCTGGCTATGTCATGTGATTCCCCTGTTCCTATGTATTATGTTGTTATTGGTTTATTCTTGTCATTTGTTTCTCTGTTCTGTTTAGGGCTGCACAATTAATCGCAAAGAAACCGCACGCGATTTGGCAAAGGCTGTGATTATTTTACGCGCAGCTTGTCCGTGCAGTGCGGCTGGTCGGTAGTTAGTCTCAGCCTCAGACGTCACGCCCACGGAACGTTGGCTAAATGTCTGATGCATATGGTACACTTAACTGGAAACACTTCAGGAAAGTCGAAGCCGTCATCTGATTGGTTGAATTTTATCGGATTTCCGGGGGGCGCGAGTGTTGCGTTTATTTTCGGTCCGCCCGGAAACAAAGCGCAGACGTGTGATTGCGGAAGAAAAACTGTTGTGTTTACATGAGTGACAATGAGCATTTATCAAGATCAGCTAAACGTAGGATTCTCAAAAGTATGCGAGGTTCACGGCATAGACTCTTGAAGTTTTCTTCTCCTTCTTTGATTTTCTATGCTGACTGACTTGTTGCACGCCGGTCTGTTGTTGTGGGGACATTTCCACGCCCCGAAACGTGACGCTGAACGAAACGAACTGTAATTGGTTGTTTGACATGTCGGTCAAACGGCCTTATGGGCGGGCCTTGGCCAAAGAAAGCTGCTATGAATTCCAGACCTTCAGCCGTCAGTCTGAAGGGCTGGCTACGCGAGACTAGTCGGTAGTAAATGCTGCTCCATCTGAATGCCAGAGGGCGCTCTCACGCAGATCAGGGGTTTAGCACCAAATGTTGGGCCCCGGTCACAGAGCCAATGGATGGGCCCCTTACAACACCCAACACCCAAGACTGCTTTATTATCACTATTTTTTTTTATTTTCACAAGGTTAAATTGAGAGTACCAATTGCAATAACATAGCAAGAAATTTAAAAACAGACTAATTTTAACCATTTTATTCATTATAAAATAAAAAATAAATTAAATAAGTGAATTATTAACAGTAATAATATAACCCCTCTTTGGAACTTTCTTGAGAATGGAAAAACAGGAGTGCCAAAACAGTATCAGAGTTAAATATAAAATAGTAAGACCAACCTAAGAATAGAGATCAATATGCTAAAGAAAACAGGTTTTAAACACAAAAGATGAAGAATGTTGGAAACCAGACAGTTGACGGTAGCCATTGACTTCCATGGTAGGAAAAAAAATAACATGGAAGTCAATGGCTACCGTCAATTGTCTGGTTTCCAACATTCTTCACTCTATCTTCTTTTGTTGAATGTCTTTATTTCTTGTTGCTATTACTCTTCACCTGATCTTTTAACTACCAATTGATTGATGATTGTATGTACTGCCGTGAGACACAATTTAATAATTTACTTTGTATAAAGTACCAGTAGGCTACTTTTGACAAGACTATCACTGAGGTAAATCGATAAGTAATAAGTTACACAGTTTTCTCTCGCAAGCCTCACCATTCTTCCTCCCCCCAAAAACACTAGTCAAAAGTTGTCTGCCCTCCTGCAGCTTTCTTTCCAGTCTTTTCTTTTTTGATAACCTGATTTAGGCTTTTTGTAGTGCGAGGCTCCTTTCCATGCCACAAGCTGATTTTAACCGCTGGACTACAAGACCAAACCATTTCTGCTTTTAATAGGGGGATCGCTAACATGGGAGGGCACAAGCTGCTAGGCAAATAAAGAACATTTCTCAGTTTTACGGATGGAAAATTGAGTCTTGTGAATTTTTATTCCTACCGATAGCATATTATTATAACTATGTGATTTTGTCATTTTAATATATTATTGATTATCTATATATCTTTGTGGGCCCCCCTCGCCAAGGGCCCCTGTTACTCAGTTCCATTATTACCCCCTGTCCGATGCCCCTGACGCAGACATGCCAAATATGCCCCGCCGCAGAAGAACATCATTCCAGGAAATCCCTATTGGCCATCATCGCTGTAGCTGAATAAACCAGTGTTGTTTTTGGCAGCCCTTTTAGTTTTAGTCTTAGTCTTAGTCTTTTGGACGAAAATGCTTTTTAGTTTTAGTCACATTTTAGTCACTTAAAAACGTAATAGTTTTAGTCAAGTTTTAGTCGACGAAAACAAAAAAAGGTTTTAATCAAGTTTTAGTCGCCGAAAACGCAAAAAGGTTTTAATCAAGTTTTAGTCAATTTTAGTAAAAAAAAAAAAGTCTTTAAAAAATAGAGAAAATAAAATGCGGCTGTGTCAAAATTGGTATCAAGTTCAAAAATAGAAAAGAAATAAAAGTGCCACTTTGCAATCTGTTAAAAAAAGAAAAGAATAGAAATCCATTTGGCAAGACAGCTATTATCCCTGCATTAGTGGCTGCAATGAGCCTGTTTTGAATTGCACAATTTCTCAAAAGTCATGCTCAATGTTCAGCTGAGATCTGTACTTTGTTTTCAGTGAAACTGAAACAGCTGAAAAGCCCATATCACAGAGATATGATGTGGCAAAGGGAAGAAGAATGCACACAGCTCTCTGCCTTTAGCCTACTTAAAACGTGATATATATATATATATATATATATATTTTAAATAGATAAAATAGACATAACATACTGTGTTTGATATGGGATTAAAATGATGGGTAGTGTATGGGCAGTGTATAAGATATAAACTAATGATTAATTACTTTAATATTCCTTTGTTCCGATCAGAGCATGTGAGCGGAGAGCGCATTTCTGAATATTCCTCCGCTCGCTCATTCAGCTCAGGGTCGCGCGCTCAACACAGAATGGCCTGCTGGTTCGAGAATATGTGGAATAAGAGCTGCCTCCGACTAAAGTTTTTATTCCTCTGTGAGGAATCTTGTGCGCGCGCGGCATGGGTAAACAATGATAGGAAACGGCAGCATTGCTGATACTTTTTTAGCTCAAAACAGACAGATTTCACGCAAAATAAGCAGAAATGACATGCATTGCGAACGTCAGACTTATAGTCATTTTTGTTCCGTCTCGTCTTGTCAACGAAAACGTCTCGTCATGTTTTAGTCACCTTAGAGCCATTTTTAGCTCGTCATCGTCGCGTTATCGTCATAAAAAAAAGTGCGTCAACGAAATCATTTCGTTATCGTCATCGTTGACGAAAACAACATTGGAATAAACAGAAGAGATGGGATGGGTCCAGGTAAGGGGGCAGTGACCGGTGGTCACACGCGCTTCTCTCTCTCTTTGGTCTGAGGTGCGAGGGGTGTCGGTTTCGGCATAGCAGCTTGTCCTCTCTAGGCCCCGACAACTGAGGGGAATAGCGGCCCGGCATCCTAGCCCGTCAGCAGCGTCACGCATGATTCTCCATTCCGGACCGCGGGTTCGGCGACTCATATATTGGATGGCGCTCCCTTCCTGGACCCACGAGGACACCAGCGTGCATGCACGGGGAAGAGACTGATCTCTCGAGGAGAGGCGCGCTCAGCATTTAACAGTGGCGGTGATGAGGCTTCATTATCTTCAGGTGTGCCTCATCACATGCCGCCAATTCTCCTCTTTAGGGCCCCTCCTCTCCAATCACACCCACTCCAGTCGGGAACCTGAGTTAAGGGACCCCGCAATATGCCACCACACTTCAAGTTACCACCATGAAAGTCTCTCCTGAAGATTTCCTTGGGGGGGAGTGCTATACGTCACAAGCTCCATTAGCCGTGGAGCTTTTCTCCACGAACCTCCTTAGCTAATGGACCAGGCTCGGGATGGACGAGACTGACCACTAGTGTAATGGATTGACCTCAATCCACGGTTGAGGTCAGTTCGAGCAGCAATCAAGTCCATGTCCAGTGGTTCTAAGTCTTGGTCTGGTAGTTCCTGAGATCATACCTCTGTCCACGGTACTTCCTGTAATGACCACCGCTATGACAGGTGTGTGGGGCTCACTCCTCCCGAGGCGGCAGCGATATGCAAAGCTCCTTCCGCGGCGGCGGCAACAGCTCTTTCTGAGTCATCTACCTGGGCCGTACAAGCACTGTTTATGACCCATGTCACGACCACAAAGTCCTTTCACAGACTTTTAGGAGGACTGCCCTGGCCTTTGTTCCACCATGGCCCCCTGAGTTCACAAGGTAATCTGTGCTGCTTTGGTGAAAACCACAACCACCAGCTCCACTCTGGTGGTACCTATCCCTGCTGGATCCACCGTGGCCACCAGATCCTGCATAGTGTAGTCATCTGCCGGATGTTTCATGCATGCCAAAATGGCTCCATGATCCAGGCCAGCCTTTGCTCCACATCCCTGGCCTGCCCATACTCCATGATCCAAGCTCTAGTCCACGCGCCCTCTTCCTCTTCACGGGCCTGGCCCTCCATTCCTCCCCCTGGACCTCCTCCAATCCACCACCCTCCTGAACTGTTTTGTGTGTTTTTGTGTGGGTGTTTGCCAGGGCGTCTGGAGACATATTTTTGAGGGGGGAATATGTCACATTTGGTTTTGGGTTTTGAATCACTTTTAGATATGTCAATTACAAAATAAAAGACATGGAAACCATGTCTTTTATTTTGTAATTGACATATCTATATTCCCAGTTTTGTCATGTTTCTGGTCATGTCATGTGATTTCCCTGTTCTTCGTGTGATCATGTCATGTGCTTCCTTTGCTCTACGTGTTATGTTATTAGGTGTGTTCGACTTCATGTGGTGCTGTGCAGACCGATCAGCATCTGGTTTGAAATTATGCCAAGTTTTAGACAAGTTTGCATGCCGGTTCGAAATTTTGTCTGACTTGAGACGCCACGTCACTGTGATGTATAACATCAAAGTACCGCGAGAGCAATTCGAGAGCAGACGGCTGACTAAGCCACCGCAGATTCTCCAGAGTGCTGCACAAGCTCTGATGTCGACACAGCTGTTTCATGATTGGTCGGATTCACCACTGACAATAATGACGTGTGTTTCGAGTTTATTATTCGACACTAATTCCACTAATACTCACAAATTCATGTTTTTATAACAGTAAATTTTCAATCCCCCCCCGACTGCAAACAGCAAATCTTGCTGAACGGTCTGTGCAGCGCCGCATGAAGTCGAACATACCTATTAGTTTATTCTAGTCATGTTCTCTTCTCATTGGCTGATTACTCTCATGTCTTATGTGATAAATCCATGTGTTTTTATGGCTCTCATGTTACTTTGTTTCTTGTCTAGTTTTGTTTCTTGTAATCCCTCTGTCTGTGAGTTTGTCAAGTTTGTTAATGCCAAGGTTTAGACAAGTTTGCTAATGTTTATACCATGGTTTATTTTTGTTAGTTTGGTTTATTTAATTAAATAAACTGCACAGTGGTTCCACATTCAACTTCAGTGAACTAATTGTTACTTAAAGTGGTAGACCATGAACATTTATCATGGTTATAGAGTAGACATTACTCAGCACTGGAGTTGAGGCCATGGCCACTATTGAAAACTGGCACAATGCTTATTCTTTGACACCTAAGTCTTGCTATTAGATTTATCTGAGCCAAAGGCCTATTCTACAGCTTGCAAAGCAGGACTATATTGAAACTTCTTTTATTTCTTCTTTTTCTTCCTTATCCTTGTTTCTGGGGGCCAGCTTTAAATGCTAAATGTAAGATTAGAGTTTGAAAATCCCCCACTTTTTCACTTTTCTGACATTGACATTGTACAACGGTACTTGTTTGAATTGTGATTTTTATTTTCTTGCCATTTATCTTTCTAACATTTAATGAAATTAAACATAATGTGTGTTGATTTTTGAGCACAACAAAGAAAAAAACATAACAGTGTGTAAACACTGCCAAAAGGTAATTTGATGTTTTATTCACAGGTATTTCTTGTTACAGCAACACCAGAAATCAGAGATCAAATCATTATTTTAATGTAGTGTAATAGCTATGTAATAATAAAAAATTCTGAAATGTTTATAAAGTGACCTTTATTTTACACAAATAAAGATGTAGTTTTATTAAAAGTGAATTCCCAGCATATAAAATAACCTGAAAAATGACCTTAAATCTTGAAAATAGTGTTATTTCCTGCTCTACCAACACTGTGACCTTGAGGCAGGTGCTTAACCCCAAGCTCTACTTGGAGGATTGTCCTGGAAATTTGTGTACAATAATCTACACTACAGTGTCAACTCCATGTATGTGTTAGAGCTAGTCTGAGCACTGTGCATTTGTAAAGAAATACACACTCACCATGAAATTCCAGTCAGTGTTAATCTTGTCAGCCAGGCCCAGCAGAAACAGGGTGAGGTATACAGATGAACAGATGAACATGGTTACTGACACAAACATCACCCATCCCTGCAACAATGGCACGGACACATTCGTCGATGCTACTAATATCCACACCAATCCTCCAAACACCTAGTGTTTGAAAAAAAAGAAGAAATTTATGAATTCAAAGACCTCAAAGATTGTGTCGCATAATTGGTGTGTACAGACATAATTAATATTGTATTACTGTGTTCTCTCTCAGACTATAAAGTATAAATAATCATAACAGCCATATTATTATGACTTCCATTTTTTGGCCATGTTTTAGTTATCAAGGTGTGTACTGCCATAATACTACAAGGGACACACCTTTGTGAGTTACAGAAGTTTAACCCAGTAAGTCTTGAAATAGCTACAAACAACAACAACACTTACAATTTCCAAACAAATCAGGGCCCCGGAATACGTCCTCAGTATTTCCACTCCGAGGGGTAGAGAAATAGTAGGTGCTGGGAAGGAGGTAGTGGCCGGGTTCGGTGTTTCCGCCATCCTTATTCAGCTCCACAAGCACAGGTTGAACAAAAGACTAATGCATATGAGAATTCTGCTGGAGTCATGTATCAGGAACAGGTCTGACAGGTGTGTGGCCACTCCCATTTTGTTCGGTCCTTTCTCACTCCCACAGTTCAGCCAAATCCCTGGGACTGAGGGCATGCAGTTTCATTTACTGTGAATGAATACCTCCTTTAAAAAAGGAGGTAGGCCTATTTAAATACCTATTTAAAATGAAGGTATTTAAAACGTGCCTCTCAATTTTTATTTTCCTTGCACCATATGATTTTTCTTCTTCTGTTTGGCCACGTACAAAAATGACTGAATGGTTTCACAACTTTGGTTAATGATTAATGCATATGCTTAGGTTCAACATACCTGAGTAAATATTATGTTACACCCTAAAATGATTATAAAGAAAAGCCCAGAAAAAAAGCCCAGATAAACGCGAATGTGCTGTGTTGCGAATTAGCCTTGGCTATAAACACTATGATACTGACATGGGATTGCTTCGAGAACATAATCTATGTTCACTGTATCTGTCCCTAGCAAATAAACTATAAATAAATAATGTACATTTCTTCCAGTGCTTTGTGGAGTTATAAAATTCATTAATGGAGTTCAAAATGATTTGTTTTATTTGAATTCAGGTACTGAATGAAATCAATATACTAACAGTTGAAGTGGAATCTTGAAAGGGGTAAAAGGCTTTCTAAAAAGGTCATTGTTGATAGAAAACATTCACCATCCATGAATAGAGGTGAAGTGCATAGGCCTATTTTCATAAATTATAGCCTAGTTTCATGGATAAGACCACTGCTTTAGTGACTCTGTTTAGTTTGTACAATGATGAGAGATATACACTGAATACTGCTAATGTGCACAGAAAATTTGAAGTTTGTTCAGGTATTTAGCATTTATCAGAGCTACTTACAAAAAGTACCTTTGCTTCACATGTGACAATGCCATGATGAAGCAAGCATGCGATTCTAGTTATCTGCTGGGAAAATAAGTGTTCCCTTTCAAGGGAACTCGAGCTGCGTTTGAGCTGTGTTGCGAATGGGAACGCTCTGGGAACGTTCTGCGTGGGAACGCTCTGCGTGATTGCGTCATGAAGCACGTGTAAAATCAGTCCAATGGAAGCCCGATACGTCATAGGTGACGTCATAGACCAGGAAACTATAAAGCACCCCTGAAAAAAGACCGCGACAGCTTCTGTTGCCTTCAGCAAGCGCTCTCTGTGAATCTGTCCTTGTCTATTTATTGTTGTCTGTCAAGCACTTTATATTCATTGATTTATCAGTATGGCGAGCAAGCAAGATTACAAACGTTGTGTTGTTCCCTGCCCTCGTTTTATTACGGGTGGGGACACACATCAGATGTGTGTTGCTTGTTTGGGAGTGGAGCATGCCCAGTCGGTCCTCGAGGGGGCTGACTGTGAGCATTGCATGAGTTTGTCCATGAAAACTCTCCGCTCTCGCCGGGCGTTCTTTGAGGAGGATGGTTCGGTTCGCGTTCCCCGAGGTGCGGGTCCCGCTGCTGCCGAGGCACAGTGGCGGCGTGCATCTTGGGGTTCGCAGATGGATCTAGTAGCGGGGTTTGAGACGGGCCCCGCCCTTTCTCAGCCCTTACCTGCTGGATCCGGTGTCTCAGCCCAGGAAGGAGCTCGCTCGGCGGTTTCTCCTCTCCATGTTGAGGCACCAATGTTGCGGCCATCCAGTTCTGAGGAACTGGATGTCGTTGATATGGGGGAATTTGAGTCTTCGCCAGCTCATACCCCTGCTGATGAGGAGCTTATGGAGGTCTTATCCCGTGCTGTTGCTAAATTAAATATCGACTGGCCAGCTGATGATATTGATGTGGAATCTAGAAAGAGTCTTTTAGATGAACGTTATTTACCATCTAGATCACGACCTCCTCGTCGGGAACTCCCATTTTTTCCCGATCTCCACACCGAGGTGTCGAGATCGTGGATAAAAACCGGCGTTTTTCAGAGTGCATAATCCACAGACTAGTAATTATAGTAAAGTTAAAGGGATTGATCACTATGGTTACTTGACGATGCCTCGTGTGGAAGAGACGCTTGCGAGCTATCTCTCCCCCGAGTCATCGTCATCACTGAAAGCCCCGACGTTACCCACCAAACCATTAAAGAATACATCATTGCTGGTGGGTAAAGCGTATTCGGCAGCAGGTCAGGCCGCGGCATGCTTACACACCATGTCAATTTTACAAGCATACCAGGCGGACCTGCTGAGGGACATGGAGGATTGTGAGGAAGTTAGTGCTGATGCGTCGCACAACAGACCTATCTCTCCAGGCCACCAAGGAGACGGCCAAATCTGTGGGCCGTTCTATGGCAGCCCTGATGGCCACGGAGCGTCATTTATGGTTAAATCTGTCAGATATTAAAGACAAAGATAGGTCTGTTCTTCTGGACGCACCGCTTTCTCCTACAAGTCTGTTCGGCGACACTATAAATTGTGTTGTCGATAGGTTTCAAGAAAACAAAAAACAAGCGGCTGCGTTTCAGAGGTTTCTTCCTCGCCGGTCCAGTGTCCCCGAGGCTGTGCGTAATATAAAGTCTGAGCAGCCTCGTCCGTCTACGAGCTCCGCACACAGGTTCCAGCAGAAACAGAGCGTCGCCGCTCGGGGTCCTCCGCAATCCGGGGTTCCCAAGTGGCGTTCGCAGTCCAAGCCTGTTGGGGGTAGACAGGATCTGAGGACTGTCATTTTCAAGAGAGCTTGGACTAAGAAGAAGTCCTGACGCCGAGTCTGTCAGGCTTCTGAGGGTGGTCCCCTCCAGGGAGGAACGATTCCGAGGAATCGATTCTCCGAGGAGAGTCGCAGCGCTGCCACGTCGGTTGTTCACTGCCGGTTCGCCGTTTCAGGGCACCGAGGTGTCAGCGTCCCCGTGCAATCCTCTGAGGAGGGTTGTAGAACGGTCAGTTCGGTTGTTCCCTGCCAGTTCGCCGCTTCAGGGCGCCGAAATGATTGTTCAATCAAATGCAGAGGCCAGTCTCGAGAGACTGGTTCCCTTATCAGAATTTCTGGCAGCGTGGAAACTTCTGCCAAATATTTCTATATGGGTCCTGCACATAATAGAAAAGGGTTACAGAATTCAGTTCGGTTCTCGTCCGCCCAGATTTCAAGGGGTCCTTCCCACAGTGGTGGACTCACAGCAGGCTCTGGTTATGGAGCAGGAAGTACTGACACTTCTTCATAAAGGAGCTATAGAGGGGGTGCCTCCTCTCAGCAGAGAGTCAGGGTTTTACAGCTGTTACTTCATTGTTCCAAAGAAGGATGGAGGGTTGCGTCCTATTCTAGATCTGCGCCATTTAAACAGCAGAGTTCAGAAACTCAAGTTCAGAATGCTTACACTCAAACAGATTGTATCACAGATTCAGTCCGAGGACTGGTTTGTCACAATAGACTTGAAGGACGCGTACTTCCATGTATCTATCCATCCTCATCACAGGAAGTTCCTGAGGTTCGCTTTCGGGGGCAAAGCATACCAGTATCGGGTTCTTCCATTTGGCCTAGGTTTATCACCCCACACCTTTACAAAATGCGTGGATGCAGCTCTGGCTCCTTTGAGACTCCAGGGCATTCGCGTATTAAATTACATCGACGATTGGTTGATTTTAGCTCAGTCAGAGCAGTTGGCAGTTCGGCATCGAGATGTCGTTCTGTCCCACATAAAGGGTTTGGGGTTGCGGCTCAACGTCAAAAAGAGTGTTCTCCTCCCTGCTCAGAAGACCACTTTTCTAGGTGTAATTTGGGATTCGACCACAATGCAGGCACGTCTGTCTCCTGCTCGTATTTCTGCGATTCTCATAGCCGTAAAGAATGTAAAACTAGGCCAGTCACTCACTGTGAAACAGTTTCAGAGACTGTTGGGACTCATGGCAGCGGCGTCCAACGTAATTACTTTTGGCCTGCTGTACATGAGACCCCTGCAGTGGTGGCTCAGAACCAAGGGGTTTTCTCCGAGGGGAAATCCGTTCCGCAAGATCAAGGTCACGCGGCTATGCCTTCGTGCCTTGGTCATGTGGAAGAAACCTTGGTTCCTCGCCCAGGGCCCAGTGCTGGGGGCTTCTTGTCGACGCGTCACGCTTTCGACGGATGCTTCCCTCACGGGATGGGGGGTGGTCATGAGTGGCCGCTCCGCACAAGGTCTTTGGCAGGACCATCAACATTTCTGGCATTTAAGTTATTTGGAGATGATGGCGGTATTTCGAGCTCTCAAATATTTCCTGCCAGACCTGAGAGGCCATCATGTGTTGGTCCGCACGGACAACACATCGGTGGTCTCCTATATCAACCATCAGGGGAGTCTGAGGTCACGTCACCTTTGCAAGAAGGCCCATCAGATCCTCCTATGGGCCCAGGGGAAGTTGCTATCTCTCAGAGCAGTGTAAATTCCGGGGCGTCAGAATGTGGGAGCGGATATCCTGTCGAGGCAGGGGCTGAGGCCCAGGGAGTGGAGACTTCACCCCGAGGTGGTGGAGCTCCTGTGGGAGAGATTTGGCCGAGCTCATGTAGACCTTTTCGCATCGTCAGATTCAACCCTCCCTCATGCACCCAACTCCTCTCGGACTGGATGCGATGGTGCAGGTGTGGCTGAGGCTGCACCTGTATGCATTCCACCCGATATCTATGCTTCCAGGGGTTCTGGAGAGGGTTCGCCGGGAAGGGGCTCGTCTGCTACTAATAGCCCCTTTACTGGCCGACCCGAGTTTGGTTCTCGGACTTGGTGTCTCTGCTAAACGGCTCTCCCATGGAGATTCCACTCAGGAGGGACCTGCTGTCCCAGGCAGGGGGCACGATATTTCACCCTCGGCCGGAGTTGTGGAAACTGTGGGCCTGGTCTCTGAGGGGGCCCGGCTCATAGAATCCGGTCTCTCGACTGAGGTCGTTGAGACCATTCTCCAATCCAGAGCTCCTTCCACGAGAAAACTTTATGCACTGAAATTCATTCTCCACCTGGTGTGGTGAGCATCAGTTAGATCCTGTTAACTGCCCTGTTGGTTCAGTTCTTGATTTCCTGCAAGACCGTTTCTCTACTGGATTATCTCCTTCCACCTTAAAAGTTTATGTGGCGGCTATATCGGCCTACCACACCCCTCTGGGGGGTACTTCTATCGGGAAAGATCCTTTAATTACTCGTTTTCTCTGTGACGCAAGGTTGAGACCTGCACTGTGCTCTAGAGCACCGGCTTGGGATTTGGCCATTGTACTTGAGGGTCTGGCTTTGGCTCCCTTCGAGCCTATTGAAGAGGTTTCAGAAAAATTCCTCACCTTGAAAGCTTTATTTCTCCTCGCTATTTCATCTATCAAGAGAATTGGAGATTTGCATGCCCTGTCGGTTGCTCCTTCATGTTTGGAATTTGCACCCGGTATGGTGAAGGCATTTCTCTACCCTAGACTGGGTTATATTCCTAAGGTCCCAGTTAATGTTGGGGGCCCAATAGTGCTGCAGGCCTTTTATCCTCCACCTTTTAATACCCCAGATCAGGAACAACTGAACCTGTTATGTCCAGTTCGGGCATTAGATGCCTACGTTCACAGAGCTGCCCTGTGGTGTAAGTCTGAACAATTATTTGTCTGCTTCGGGTCACTCAAGAGAGGGTGCCCTGCATCTAAACAGGTGATGAGCAAATGGATAGTCGAGGCTATATCATTGGCTTATGAAGCGGCCGGTCAGCCTTCACCTATGGCTGTACAGGCCCATTCTACAAGGAGTATGGCGGCCTCTACGGCCTTCATTTCGGGTGTTTCCCTTCTTGATATTTGTAATGCGGCAGGATGGTCATCTCCGCATACATTTGTCAGGTTTTATGACCTCTCCACTCCAGGGGCGAGGTTGCTTGCTTCTTAGTGTGCGCAGGACTTCACACAGAACGGGCATTTGTCACTATGGCATAGTGGGTATGGGGTTCCCACCGCGTCTCAAACGCAGCTCGAGTTCCCTTGAAAGGGAACGTCTCAGGTTACGTATGTAACCCTGGTTCCCTGATAGGGAACGAGACGCAGCGTTTATCTGCCATACTTCCTGCATGCCCTGATCGACTTGCTTCAGGCCTTTCAGAAGCTGTTGCGGTCTGTTTTCAGGGGTGCTTTATAGTTTCCTGGTCTATGACGTCACCTATGACGTATCGGGCTTCCATTGGACTGATTTTACACGTGCTTCATGACGCAATCACGCAGAGCGTTCCCACCGCGTCTCAAACGCAGCGTCTCATTCCCTATCAGGGAACCAGGGTTACATTCGTAACCTGAGACGTTTTCTGTACAGAGATACTGATTACCTTATGTCAATAATAAATCACTTGTTTTTTTATTATATTTTGTTAATGATGAAGCAACAGTATTCGTGAATTATAAGAAGTGAGTCTTGAGTCTGCAAATTAATTATAATCAAACAGTTGTTGATTTATAATTTTATATTTTACATTGTACAGTAATCAGAAAATAACCATATTCAGCTATTGCAGTAGCTTATTGTAATTAGTTTTTACAATCACTTGCTGGCAGTATTGCCAGTATTTTGCTGTAAAAAACAGTGAGATCTAACAGTGACGGATTTAGAGTGAAAAGTTCCCTCAACCGTTATTTAATTAAAGAAAGATGCATAGACACACTGACAGGCCCCTTGTTATCCTATTTACTTTTTATTTTATTTAAGTGATTTAAAGGGTGGTGGATAATTTTCATAAAATCAGAAACATCAAAACATTTTTCCAAAAAATCTAAATACATTTGCCAACATGAGACAAGATATATGACATTTACTCGTACATTACCATAGCATATTTTGAATGATGATATAAAAATACAAACTCTTTTCCTCTGTGGCCATTAAACCATCACAAGACTTAAGTTGCTGAAGTGTTTTTGTTTTTGACAAACTCGCATATGTAGTACTGTGTGGCTCCACAATCTACCTGGCTCCAGCCTCCGGTACTACCAAGCTGCATACAGGCACCTTTACTGCTGTGTGGCCCCTGCAGAGCCCAGACTGTGGTATTCAAGAGGGGGTTACCATCAACATACACATACCCCACCTCTGTCACTCCTACCTGTAGTCCTATGAACACATGAGTAAGATCAGCTTCTCTGATATAGTTGGCCAGCAAGGTGTTTGTCTCTGTAGTTCTGGGCATAGCAAGAGACCCCCCACGCAACTTGCAGTTTAGAAGTGAGTCTTCATACCTCCGTGCCTCTGTCACCAGCAGGTAAAACATGTTTTCAGTCTCCCTAATACCTAGAACCACTTTAAAGAAATTGACAAAACATAGTACAGGTTAGTGTCTTGTAAACATTTGTCCATGTTTTCAGTGGAAATAATTGTGACATGCAATATGGAATGGAGCTGTTGTCTCAGCTCATCTACTATTCATTTTGCAAGGGAGCAAAAAAAAAAAAAAAAAAAAAAAAAACCACACATTTTTTAATCATACAAAAATCTATTTTACAAAAAGAGGTTGACTTTATACAACTACTAAAAATGATGTTGATGTTGACAGTCTATTTTTGCTGCATCATGATATAAATCATGAATATGGTTTTGAGTCAATAAATATATTTATTAAGCATTTTTAACTATTTAAAAACTATTCTTAACATTTTTAACTATTCACTATTTGGCAGGTGTTGTGAAATAAAAATTATTCATGAAGTTAGGCCAATCAACAAATTGTAATGCATTTTTTAGAGTAATTAGTATATAATGAAATCAATGTTTTTTTAATCAATTGCACCATTTGTGTGAAGGTTTATGAGGGTTTATACTTTAAGGTTTGTGTATTGTTTCTTATGTTGTCTAATATCATGGAAATGGCATGATTATCACAATGGAGAACATTAAAACAATATCAAGATCACACAAGCAAATTCGATTAATTAAACACACAAGTCACACCGTTCTTAAGAAACTTGACCGCATTTCTCAGTTTGCTTATATTGATGTCCATCTGTCTGACAACCTTTCTGTACCTCCCACAGTCACAGGTCGTACCTGTTACACAAATTGTGCAGCCTTTAGGCGGTGTTATCATAAACAATAATAAAAATGCTCTTCTTATGAAATGCATTCAGACAGAACGGAAAACACATAGATGCTTTGACATTTACCAGGCTTTCCTTTTAACCCTGGGAGACCATCAATTCCTTGTTGTCCTTTGTCACCTGTCACAGTAACAGATTAACAGTTACAATTTAACCTCTGACATTTCATTTAAACATACAGTCTAATAACTAAACATTAGCCTCTAATTATTAATATTGCAAGCACATATCAATGATTTATAGAATCCAGTAATAAGAGTGAATAACCAGTAGATGGCAGCAGTGCACATCAAGTAAGTGAAGTAAATATTGTTACTTCACACTGGTTTTCCCCTTATCTGCAAAGCAAATTATGTCTGTTTCCAACTAACCATGATTTTCCTTTTGAAACATTAGTGTTTTGTGTCCTGTTATAAAAATAAACACATGGGAAGTAAATCTATTTTTTTTTTTCCTTTTCTTTTTTCTTTTCAATTATGCAATTATGTTCAGAGAATAATTTCAAATTATGTATCAGTTATTTCTTTTCCCGGAGGGCCAAATTTTCTGGAATTTTACTGGTACAGTATTGTTGTAAAATATTGATGTAGGGCAATAAATACCTTCACTGTCTAGAAGGGCATTAAGACATTCACATTACCTAATTAGATCATTGAGCACTGCATTTTAGCCTTCAGTCAACAAGTGCTCTGCACATTTTCAACATACTTTACAGATCAACCACAAGTAATCATTACCATTAAACAAGATTCTTTTTAGTTGTATTTAAGTGTGTTGTTCCCTGTCTGGAAGGAATGTTTGAACATGAACTTGTGAATAGGGCATAGACTAGGGCATAGACTAGGCATGCCCCCATGAACTAGGGCATAGACAAATTAGAAAATACTGCACAACATGGGTGGAAAGGAAAGTCGCCTTCTGTTGATGATTCCCAGACACAGTGTTATCAATATAGCATACATAATATGTAAACATAGTATACATAAACAAACAGCATTCAATCTCTGTTTAGAGTCTAACCTCTCGTTCCCCTAGGGCCCATCTTTCCAATTTGGCCCTTCTCTCCTTTTTCTCCATATTCACCGGTCAGGCCTATGGAAGAAGAAAACAAAGTTACTGGTTATCTGACTCTGCCAAAATTCATGAAAATTGTCTCACAATACTTTTCCAATGGAATCAAAAGCACACTATCAAAGCACAATAAGTCTTGTTATGTGCATACTCTTTTAGCCTCAATCATTGCATTTTGTGTGTGGCGAAATTATATTGTGTCAGTAGTCTTTGATATAAAACTGATTAAATTACATTTTCCAGCTCGTTAAAAGGTTTGAGACAGCTGTTTTTGGGACTGCTTGTGACAGATTTGGACCAAAGTTCCTAATTAAATATCCATCTGGAAATGGTATAGGCATTCCTGAGTTTTGCAAAGCAATAATAGGATACAACTGCCAAAGCATTAATAGGATGCAATTGCTTTCATTTCTGTACTGTCATTTAATATCATCTCTGTGATTAATCATTTTGGCTGAGTGGCACTGACATTCCCATAAATATGTTCTCATACTCATATCTTTTTTACAGAGTAAAGTGTTTCAGTTGCTGTTTGCCATCAGCAGTGATTGCTCCATTTATTAAAATATTTCAGTTATATGGCAAACTATGCTGGAAAACCTCAGACAGCATTTATGAAATGATTTGTGGCGTACAGGAACCATCCTTGTGTCTAAACAAAATTATGTGGAGAAGAGGAACTGAACCATCTGAATGTCTCAAAATGACATACTGCAATACTTAGTTTTTAAACTTGGGAACTTTTTCTCTTTCTATCCTTGTGAATGATTTCGTTTTTGCTTTGAGGGTGTGAGGTTGATTAAAAACTGGAAAGATAATTTCCTGTACTTGTTTAAAATGAATTAAAGCAGAGTCTAGCATGGTTTTGCCAGTCAACCCCATCAGTTCTCAGTTTCCTTTTTTTCTGATGAACATTTAGCTGTCGTGTAGCATTTTGCAGATATGTTACATTTAGATGCATAGCTAAAAATACAACTAAAATTTGCAGTAAACAGCCATTCAAAAACTTAATGCCTCTGTGGTCACTCTGTAGAGTGAAAAAACAGGCTGAGAGCCTTCCTGGCATTTTGGCTTTTTTCATTTTATTTTTAGTAAAGTACGTTTATGTGTGGAAAAGAGGTCATGTCTTCCTGTGATTGCAATTGCAGGCGTCCTTGTACGATTAACAGCCTGGAAGAGGCTTGTCTGCTGCAGAACTCTACACTTCCATCTTTGAACACGGCGACACCGCTGCCCCTGGCCTCAATTAACATGTCTGCCTGCCCCTGACGTGACTTCCCTCAAGGGAAGATGTGGTCTGGCAGAAACAGACAGTCTTCCAGCTACACTCTGATGCCCAGTGAGGGCAAGGACACATCAAACAGCTAACTTCAGGTCAAACTTAGTACAGTAGTACATATGCTACCACTTCTTTAGAGTGGTACATAAGAAGCTACTGTCTAGCAGGAAATTCCAACAGCTTGATCAGTGTAATGCAGCTCAATTTGATAAAAATACATATTCCACAAGACTCATACAAGTTCACAAAATTCTGGACTACTTATTGTACCGATAGGATTTTAAAGTAAATTTACTTTTTTTTTGCATTTGTTTTCTAAACTCTGAAAGTCCTTTCTGAAAATATGTGTGGTTCAGATAATATTCTCTTAAATCTAGATTAAGACACAACTCTTTAGCCAAGCATTCACATAACACATCTCATAATTTATTACATAATTTATTATTATTTATTACAGTTATGTCTGAAGTGTCTGAAATAATATGATTAGCAGCTACGCTAATCCTTCTCCTTTGCTTTCCTATTTTGGGATTCCCATACTAAGGATACTAGAGTATTCAAAAACGGAATGGATTTGTAAAACTCCATAATATTTTCCTTATATTGCAATCATTATATTCAAAAGCTGTATTTACTTATGTGAAAAGCTGTATTTAATAATGTGTCGAAAGGCAGCATAATTTTACATCTGTTTAACTGAACACGTGACTTGACATTATTTTGTTGCCAGATGAGTATGGGACCCAGATGAGACTGATTCTTTTCAAGATTTTTCTCCAACACCTCACCAAATATGTGTGTTTTTTTCTTTGGCTGCTCATTTGGGGCTAAAAGAGATAAATGGACAATTCTTTATTTATTGCTAGATTGCCTGTTCATTATGGCCAACATGTATTTACCTGAAACAATCTGTTTGAAAAAGTGCTATACAAAATAAATATTAATTAAATTGAAAAAAAATTAAAATCCATTACCAGCACAGAAAGAGCAACTGCATTAGAAAGTTTTATTAAAGCAGCTGATTTGAGTTTACTGGATATTTTTGGCTATGAACAGTAAACAGACATGCTTTAACCAACTTCCCTTTAATCTATCACTGATTCATTAAATAACAAACCAACAACGACTCAGAGACCTCGCTGGCCAGGTGGACCGGTTTTCCCCACTCTGCCCTCTTCACCGTTTGTTCCCACGTCACCTGGATCACCTGTTAGATGAAGACAAAGTTAGAGATTGGGGCCTCTCAACAGAAAATGTACAGACAGGTCTTACCCAAACACGCTTCTCAGTTACATCGCAGCTGTTTAAATACAGACAGTTATTCAATATCAAGAAGGGTGAGTTTATTGGCATTGCCAAAAGTATGAGCTGCGGGGAGAGACATTTCCTCTTTGTTTCTCTTTTTTTTTTTTTTTTTTTTTTTTATGAAACAAACAAACTGTATATATCATAACACACACACACACACACACACACACACACACACACACACACACACACACACACACACACACACACACACACACACACACACACACACACACACACACACACACACACACACACACCTCATATCCAGAAATAGCATCAGCTCTTTAAATGCTTGCTGTTTGCCATAATGGAATAATCACTGACACGTTAATGTTCCAGACAATTTCCTTTGCTGACACTGTGATCCTTTCAATGACAGAACCACTTTTTAACAAAGGCACACTGTTGGGTTTACCAGCAGGTTTTCTGTCATATGAGAAGCTAATGTAGCACATTAAATTGGCGATTTCATCTACCCAGTATGACAACAACAAACCAGCTGGGAGCCAACAATGTAAAAAGTGGTCATCTATAAGTGTCACCTTAAAGAGCTATTTCTAACTGATCTTGCCCTTCAATTTAGATTTGTTAGTGTAACCTAAGTTATTCAGGTTGATACTGTAATGCCCTGCCATGGACAGGCCATCCATCCAGGGTGTTTCCTTGCCTTTGGCTCAAGACTCCGAAATAGGCTCCAGCATCATTGGCACCCTGCTGTTTGGCAGGTTTGGAGCAGTTTGGAGAATAAATGTTATTTAACATTAATGTTAAATAACATTTACATTAATTTAGATGTTACCACATGAATTATCATAGCAATTCATTTCGCAAAGTGAAGGTTATTTATCCAAACTAATAATGATAATGTTTGACCAGAGCAAATAATAATCATAATAATAATAAACGACAAACTGGCTGTTCTAAAATCTGTACTATTAAAAAACCTGTTAAAAACTATTAAAAGATGATTAAAAAGGTGATAAAATAATCTTTTTTCATAAAAAAAAACACAAATACCTTTTGATCCAGGGAGAATGCTGTTAGAGCAAATTTCAGTTGTAGTACAATAAAGGTATACATTACAAAGAAATAGAAATAAAAAAAGTTTCCTGCTAAAAGTGTGTACATCCATGACTTGAATTAGAAACTTCGTTCTGTTCTCAAGAGGAGAGTGAAAAGGGAGTTTAACATATGTTTACCAGACCTTATCATATCTATGTTTAGCTTTCAAACAACACTGTCCAGACTATCTCCTTGCACTGCAAGTGAGGAATTTGGTTGTGTAAAAAAGTGTTGCCACCATGAAGATGGCTTGTTTATCATTTGTTGAAATGTTTAACTAATTTTCAAAATAGTTTATTACATTTAATGAATCTAGTGTTTACAAACTGTGATTTAAAATGGTGATTTAAATATATACTTTAACCCTTATAAGCTATTAATTTGGGGTGTACACTCGAGACCCCAGAGACCCCATACAATAAAATGTGATTTTTTAACATTATAATTTAATTATATAAAAAATTAAAAAATCCCTTCATCTAAATGGCATGAGACTTGGTGTGGTGGTTGACACTTGCTAGCTCTACAAACAAACAAAATAATTTGAAAGATATCTGGTTGTTTGTTAGAGTGAAAAAAGTCACACTCACCCCCACAATAAAATGTGATTTTGTAAAATAATAATGTAATTAAAAAAAATAATTAAAAAATAAATAAATAATATATATATATATATATATATATATATATATATATATATATATATATATATATATATATATATATATATATATATATATATATAATATCACACACTTTATCAATATTTATTGTTCCGACAAATTATGTAACAACATTTTTTTATAGTCTACCATTTATGTCTATGAAAAAATGTTTTTTTAATTTATTTATATTAATTTAAAAAAAATCTTAAATCCCCCCAACACTGCACAAATGTAGAGTAAAAACATTAATAAAGTGAGGGATTTTACTTTTTTTTTTTTTTTTTTTTTTTTTTTTTTAATTACATTATTATTTTACAAAATCACATTTTATTGTCCGGGGGACCCTGAACATCCTGAGTGTGACTTTTTTTTCACTCTGACATACAACCAGATATCTTTAAAAAATGTTATCTTTTTTTTGTAGAGCTAGCAGTGTCAACCACCACATTAAGTCTCATGCCATTTAGATGAAGGGATTTTTTTTAATAATTAAATTATAATGTTAAAAATCACATTTTATTCTAATGTCACTTCCATAGAAGCAGGCTCGCAGAATCAGGCAATTGAATGAGAAAATTCAACACTATAAGTCTGTGGCCAGGGGACGGTAAGCCTTGCCCAGCATTACACACTCTCGGACTAATTTCTGATTCATATTTCTAAAGTTAATGTGTTATGTAAAGTTACCGTTGTAGAGATTACCCAGATAGCATGGTGACATTGATACAATGTTGAGTTTTGATCCAAACCATCATTTTGTGCAGGGGACACATCAGTGTGTTGGGGAACTCATCAGTGTGTTGGATCAGCATTGAAATTTTAATGAAAGCCAACAGCACACATGGGTGGCTGGATCCGACGGACTGCGGTAAACCTCGGGATAAAGAGAGACTAATATATATATATATATATATATATATATATATATATATATATATATATATATATATATATTTTAGAACATGTAAATAACATTACAGAAAAAAAACAGGCATGAGTAACATAAACTCCAATTTATGGACATAAACAAACTTAAACATAAACTTTACAATTTTCTCTTCACGGCGGAGAAGAGACTTCATTAACAGAGTGAGTTTGTTAGAGAAAAACCTTGTATAAAGGAGGAGATTTTGACAATCTACATTTATGAATGAAAAATTTGCCATTCAAGATGATAAAATTTACAAAATTGTGAATATTTTTATCATCATTCTCAAAGTAGCAAATAATTTCTTTCACATTCAGTGTTATCGTTAGATTAATTTTCACTGAAAAAGTAAAAAAAAACAATCTTTCCAAAATGATTTTACACTCTGGCAATCAACAAACAGATAATTTAAAGACTCCTCACAGTTGTTACAAAAGGAACATTCTTTCCCAATATCCATAAAATTAGAAAGCCACATATTAGTTGGATATATTTTGTGTAAGATCTTCAGGTGAATTTCTCTTACTTTGTTAGAAATACAAAATTTGTAAGGGAGCAGCCATGCTTTCCTCCAATTAACATCTCTTAAAATGGAATTCCAGTAAAATTTCCCTCTTGGAGTAACTCTCTTTTGTTTCGTTAAATACTTGTCTTATATCTTTGTTAGTACATTTTTTATAAAAAAATATATTTACCATTTATAAGGAGATCGTAATCTTTATTTTCAACTTTATAATAAGTCAGGTGGCTGCACATTAAATTAATAAGCCCAGAGGGAATAGTTTTAATTACTACAGAAAATTCTTAAAATTTTATAGGAAAATTGAATTTGGACAAAAAAGAATCATAAGAGTGATTTTTTAAAGATGAATCAAATAAATCACTTAAATACATTAACCCGTGATCCAACCATTTCTCAAAAAATAAACTCTTGCCTTTAACTGTAATCAATTCGTTGTTCCATATTTTCATCCTGTGAGGAGAAAAATATGCACGAAGCACAATTTCCAGGCCAAGAGTGCTTGCTCATGGAATTTAGACAGTTTTATAGGTAATTTAGATGGTACAAAATTGCAAGTTAAAAGAAATTGGAATATTATGTGGAATAAAAGACCAAATTGAATCAGTATCAATAACACACCTTTTGATCCAATTAATCTTACAAGTATTGTTCATGTCTACATAATCCAGCATTTCAAAACCTCCTTCAGATTTCTTTCCAACTAATAAAGTTCCCTTTCGAGGGAACTCCAACTGCGTCGAATGACACTTTGGGGGAACGCCCCTCAGCGTAGCGCCTCTGAAGCATGAATGAAACTGAGCCGATCTCCGATTGGTGCAACGTCATGACGTAATGTGTGACGACACATAGGCGGAACTATAAAGGGACGCCGGCAAAACAAAATGTCAGCTTTCTGTTCGTCAGCAAGCGCTATCTGTGACTGTTTGTCTTATTTATTGTTGTCTGTTACTGAGTGAGAGTGAAATGGCGAGTGTGAAGGCGACGCGGCGACGCTCTTCATGGGGCTCGCAAAGAGATCTGTCCGGGGATCCCGAGGCTGCTGAGGCACCTTCTCGGGATTCATCGGGCAGTTCTGATGTCCTCGAGCCTCGCGCAGAAGCCCGCCCCGCGGCTTCTTCTGCGCGAGTCGAGGATCCGATGTTTGAACTGTCTGCCTCTGAGGAGGTAGACGTGCTCAGCATCGAGGGCGGGGATTTCGGGGACGACTCGCCGCCCCGTGTCCCCGCGTATGAGGAGTTGGTGGAGGTTGTTTCCCGTGCAGTGGCCCATTTAAATATCAGCTGGCCACAAGATAAGCAGGAAGCGCATACTAAAAGTAAGCTGGATGAGCGCTTCCTGCAGCACAGGGAACAACCGCATCACCGGGGCTTGCCGTTTTTTTCCCGATTTGCACAACGAGTTGTGTAAATCGTGGAAGAAACCGCATTCCTCTCGTGTTTCCAATCCCCCTGTTTTGAACTATAGTAACATCATGGGGGCACGAGAGAACGGTTATGGGATGATGCCGCGGGTGGATTATTTATCCCCTGAGTTGGCGTCATCCCTTAAAGCCCCGGTGCTGCCCACTAAGCCGTGTAGAGACACATCATCGCTAGTGGGCAGGGCTTATATGGCTGCGGGTCGGGCTGGTGCGAGTCTTCACACCATGGCTATGCTCCAAGCGTACCAGGCCGACCTTCTTAAAGACATCGATGAGGGCGAGGGCCCAACTCCGGAAGACATTTCGGAGTTGAGGAAGGTCGCTGATTTGTCTCTCCGAGTCACCAAGGAGACGGCCCGCGCGGTCGGTCGCTCCATGGCGGCATGGCATGGTGGTCTCGGAGAGACATTTATGGTTAAACCTTACGGGCATCAAGGAGAAAGACAGGGCTTTCCTCCTTGATGCCCCGATTTCGCCTTCTGGCCTGTTCGGCGACGCCGTTAATACCGTCGTCGACAGGTTTCAGGAGGCGAAAAGACAATCAGCGGCCTTCAAGCAATATCTCCCTCGCCGCTCGGTGTCTAAGAAGTCTGCTCCCAGTGGGCAGCCGCAGCCACAGTCATCCACCAGCTCCTCCGCCTATAGACAGGCTCAAATTCAGAGCGTTTCGTCTAGAGCCCCCCCTCAAGGAGCCTGGGGGCATAGACAGCGCTCTCAGGCGAAGCCTCAGCCGAAGCAGGGCGACCTGAGGGCCGAACTGCAGGCTAAAAAGGCTTCGTCAAAGAGGTCCTAGCTGGTCTAGGATCTCTGCGGGCGGCCCCACCCATGGTGGAACGACCGAGGTCATCTCCTTCACGGAGCCCGCAGGAAATCGATATTGCTCTCCCGCCGTTAAACACGCTTCGGGACACATCGGTATCCAGCGAACGCAGGCTGCACTGTCCGCTTCCGCTTCAGGGGGCCGAGAACGAATCCCGATTAATACCCGAAACCCGGCTCGAGAGCCTGGTTGCCTTGGTAAAATATTTCGAGGCATGGAAAAATCTGACGAATATTTCTCCTTGGGCCCTGCGCACCATTCAAAATGGGTACAGGCTGCAGTTCAGTTCCCGCCCACCCAGATTCAACGGGTGGTCTGGACTGTAGTCGACCCAGTGCAGGGTCGGGTATTGGAACAGGAAGTAAACTCCCTGCTGGCAAAGGAGGCTATAGATCGTATTCCTCCACCGGACAGGGAGTCCGGGTTTTACAGCCGCTACTTCATAGTTCCCAAGAAGGATGGGGGGTTGCGTCCAATAATAGATCTCAGGCACCTGAACCGTTCTCTGAGGAGATTCAGGTTCAAGATGCTCACTATTCCCATTATCGTGAGTCAAATTCAGTCCGAGGATTGGTTTGTCACGATAGATCTAAAGGACGCATACTTCCACATATCCATCCTTCCATCTCACAGGAAGTTCCTGAGGTTCACTTTCGGGGGCGAAGCGTACCAATATCGGGTTCTTCCGTTCGGCCTAGCTCTCTCCCCTTGCACATTTACCAAATGTATGGATGCAGCTCTGGCACCGCTGAGGCTTCAGGGCATCAGGGTGCTCAATTATATCGACGACTGGCTGATTTTAGCACAGTCACAGGAGCTGGCGGTTCGGCATCGAGATGTCGTCCTCGCCCACATCCAGAGCCTGGGGTTGAGACTCAACACGAAAAAGAGCGTGTTGACACCAGCCCAGAGAACTACGTTCCTGGGAGTGGTGTGGGACTCGGTCACGATGCGGGCACAATTGTCTCCCGCGCGGATCGAGTCCATCCTGACCACAGTGTCCGGGATAAGGCTAGGCCAAGCCATCACTGTAAAGCACTTCCAGAGAGTGTTGGGGCTCATGGCAGCAGCGTCCAGTATCATTCCATTCGGCCTGCTGCACATGAGGGCCCTTCAGTAGTGGTTAAATACCAAGGGGTTCTCCCCGAGGGGAAACCCGTTCCGCATGATCAGGGTTACGCGCAGATGCCTTCGTTCCCTATCTATGTGGAAGAAAGCTTGGTTTCTGTCCCAAGGGCCAGTGTTGGGAGCGTCATGTCGCCGGAGAACCGTTTCGACAGACGCCTCCCTCACGGGCTGGGGCGCGGTCATGGACGGCCGCTTTACGACAGGCCTATGGCAGGACCATCATGCCTCCTGGCACATAAACTGCCTGGAGATGTTGGCGGTGTTCCGAGCTCTGAGGAGCTTCCTGCCGGACCTCAAAGGTCATCATGTCCTTGTGAGGTCAGACAATATGTCGGTAGTGGCCTATATAAACCATCAGGGGGGTCTGAGGTCTCGCCCTCTATGCAGACTGGCGCATCAGATCCTCCTGTGGTCCCAGGGGAAGTTGTTGTCTCTAAGAGCAACATTCATCCCGGGGAGTCAAAATCAGGGAGCAGACATCCTGTCGAGACAGGGGCTGAGGCCCGGGGAGTGGAGACTCCACCCCGAGGTGGTGGAGTCAATATCTCAGAGGTTCGGCCCAGTGGAAGTGGACTTGTTCGCGTCTCGAGAGACGACCCACTGTCCACTGTGGTTTTCCCTCTCCCATCCAGCCCCGCTGGGGTTGGATGCCATGGTGCAGACGTGGCCGAGGCTACGTCTGTACGCATTTCCCCCGATCGCTCTGCTCCCGGGAGTTCTAGAGAGAGTCCGTCGTGACGGGATCAGTCTACTGTTGGTAGCCCCGTTGTGGCCGGCCCGAGTATGGTTCTCCGACATAATTTTGCTCCTGGACGGCCCTCCTTGGGAGATTCCCCTCAGGAGGGACCTGCTGACACAGGCAGAGGGCTCAATATTTCACCCTCGGCCCGAGTTATGGAAACTGTGGGTCTGGCCCCTGAGGGGGCACAGTACCTAGAGGCCGGCCTATCAGCTGGAGTAGTGGAGACCATACTCAGCTCTAGAGCTCCATCCACGAGGAAATTGTACGGCTTAAAGTGGAACGTCTTCACCGTTTGGTGTAGGGAGCGTGAGGTGGACCCAGTTAACTGCCCAGTGGCTTCAGTGCTGGAGTTCCTCCAAGATCGCTTCTCCACTGGTCTTACCCCGTCCACACTCAAGGTGTACGTGGCTGCCATTGCGGCTTTCCACGCTCCTCTGAGTGATGGGCCTCTGGGGAGACACCAGTTGGTCGTACGTTTCCTCCGTGGGGCATGGAGGATGAGACCTGCGGCTCGTACCAGGGTTCCCACATGGGACCTGGCAGTGGTTCTTGAAGGGTTGGCTGAGGCCCCCTTCGAACCGCTAGAGTCGGCTGAGGCCAAGAACTTGTCGCTGAAGGTGGCTTTTCTGTTGGCCATTACTTCTCTGAGGAGGGTAGGAGATCTCCAGGCGCTCTCCATATCTAACGGGTGCCTGGAGTTTGCTCCAGGCAACATTAAGGCCATTCTTCACCCTAGGCCCGGCTATTTGCCTAAAGTGCCGTCCAGTGCGGCACGGCCTACGGTTCTGCAGGCTTTTCATCCTCCACCTCACGTGACGGCAGATGAAGAGAGACTTCACTTGCTCTGCCCTGTCAGAGCACTGAGTATTTACATTCAGAGGTCCTCTTCATGGCAGAAGTCGGACCAGTTGCTGGTGTGTTTCGGGTCGCCCAGGAAGGGGCTTCGAAACAGACCATCAGCAACTGGATTGTCCATGCGATTTCCACGGCCTACCAGGTGCGCGGTTTGCCTTCACCTTTGGCCGTGAGGGCTCATTCCACCAGAGGCATGGCGTCCTCTAGAGCCTGTCTCGCGGGGGCCCCCATCCAGGAGGTCTGCGATGCAGCAGGATGGGCTACCCCCCCCATACCTTTATTAGGTTTTACAGTCTGGACATTCCGTCGACACCCGGCTCTCTTGTGCTCGCGTCCTAAGTGTGCCTGTGAGCAGCTTCACACTAGGGCAGGCAGGGTACGTTGTGGCGTAGTGGGTACTCGTTCCCCCAAAGTGTCATTCGACGCAGTTGGAGTTCCCTCGAAAGGGAACGTCCTCGGGTTACGACTGTAACCCTTGTTCCCTGAGAAGGGAACGAGAACTGCGTCCCTTGGCCACGCCTTCCCCTGCCTGGGAGCGCTTGCCTCATCACAGAGGCTGACATTTTGTTTTGCCGGCGTCCCTTTATAGTTCCGCCTATGTGTCGTCACACATTACGTCATGACGTTGCACCAATCGGAGATCGGCTCAGTTTCATTCATGCTTCAGAGGCGCTACGCTGAGGGGCGTTCCCCCAAAGTGTCATTCGACGCAGTTCTCGTTCCCTTCTCAGGGAACAAGGGTTACAGTCGTAACCCGAGGACGTTTTTTTAAGATGGTGGTGCTTATTTTTCCAGCAAAAATCAACTAATAATCTATTAATTTCTTTACCAGTAGAATCTTGAACAAATAAAGACAGCCCAGGAAAAATGAATATGGATAAACCTTCTACTTTTGTTAATAAGATTCTGCCTAAAATAGATAAATCCCTTCTTAACCAATTGTCAAAAATCTTTTTTTTTTTTTTTTTTAATCTTGTTATTAAAATTGAGATGCTGTCTAATTGTCAAATTTTTAGATATATAAATTCCTAAATATTTAACATATTCTTTCACTGGAATGTTAAACATTGAATGTTCAGAAGAATCATGTACTGGGAGAATTTCACACTTTGTAATATTTAACTGGAGACCCGAGGTATCAGAAAAAGTTTGAACTAATTCGATTAGTTTTGAGTCGATTCTTAATTTGAGTCTTATCTTTTAGAAATAAAGTTGTATCATCAGCCAATTGTGACATTTTTATTTCTCTATTAAATAATGTTATACCATGTAAATTTGGATTTTTAATTATACTAATCGCAATAGTTCCACAACAATTAAAAACAAAAATGGGGAAATTGGGCAATCCTGCCTCACTCCTCTGTTGATGGAGAATCTTCTAGAAGTATTGTTCTGTAATAAAACGGAACTATTAATGCCTTTGTAAAACATTTTAACAGTCTGAATGAATTTATTTCCAAAACCAAATGCATGTAAACTCTGTAATAAAAATTGGTGATCAATTGTGTTAAACGCCTTGTAAAAGTCAAGGAATAAAATGAGTGCATCTGAATTAACAAATTGGTTATAATCTAACAGGTCCAATATAAGCCTAATATTTGAACTAATATGACGCTTTGCCATAAAACCAGTTTGAGATTCTCCAATTATTTTATTTAAACCACTCTTTAATCTAGTAGCATAAACTAAGGCTAAAATTTTGTAATCAATGTTTAATAAAGTTATTGGTCTCCAGTTGTCAATGATCAAGAGGTCTTTGTCTGGTTTTGGAATTAAACTGATAATACCTTGTTT
This sequence comes from Rhinichthys klamathensis goyatoka, assembly GCF_029890125.1. NCBI lineage: Eukaryota > Metazoa > Chordata > Actinopteri > Cypriniformes > Leuciscidae > Rhinichthys > Rhinichthys klamathensis. The sequence goes on from NW_026606559.1 coordinate 3,854,299, forward strand.
CATTGTTGTGCTCATTTCTTTCTGTTCTAAATATTCTTTATACATGCTAAATAAAGGCTTTTCTCTCAGATCCCAAAAGGCACAATAAAATTCAACAGTTAACCCGTCTGATCCAGGGGATTTTCCTTTCTTCATTGAAAAAAGAGCTTTAGAGATCTCAGCTTTGGAAATATCATCTTCACAATATTCACTATAATCATTAGAACAAAATGTTTAACTGTTTGTATATAAGTGCTTATTTTTTCATTGTCAGAATGGGAAGTGTAAAGTTTTTCATAAAAGGAATACACAAAAGATGCTATATCTGAAGGATTATTAGAGATTCTTTAATTTATAGTCAAAGATGAAATAGAGTTCCCTTTCGTCCTGGGAACTCCGACGTGTCGTCGGGGAGTTCCCTGACGAATTGGGATCACGCTAGGGAGCCTATTGCCTTCGAGAGAATTAAAAACGAGCCAATGGAATTGGCATGCAAGATTTGCATTCCGCGACCCGCCTACCAGCGCGGGTATAAAAGGCGGAAGTAAACATTGCGCAATGCTTTTTTCTTCGGAGCCTCTCAGTTGTATACTGCTGTTCCTTACCTTTGGAGAGAGAGACGAGCTGAGTGGAAGAAGATTCTCTGGTGGCTGCTGGTGTGACGGCGCTTGTGTGATCGACGCGACTGAGTGCAGCAGGAGGGCTTGCAGTTTCTCCCAGAGGTGTCTGCCGCGCTGATCCCTCAGTGCTTCGGTGCTTCAGAGTGCTTCTTCTTCTCTTTTATTTTATTTTTTCTTTCCAATAAAACTTGCTAAAAGAGCATCACGGTGTGTTCGCGTCCTTTTCAGGATGTCGTCTCACCCGTGCGTTTCTGGATGCGGTCGACTTCTCCCTCAGGCTGATGGGCACAAACACTGCTTCACGTGTCTGGGCTTGGCGCACGCTGAGGCAGCATTGGTGGACGAGTCATGTTCTCATTGCGGGAATATGACTCTGGCGATGCTACGTTCGAGACTGAGAACCCTGAAACACGGGGGAGTCCCTTCAGATAATCCTCGATCTAGTTCGTCTGCCGGTTCAGTTCGGCAGGCGGCTACTTCGGTGATTCCTGTTGGTGAGCGAATGAGGATCACCGTGAGGAACGCTCCGACTGGTGAAAGAGACTGTCGGGCGCCTCACGCCTCTAGTTGCACGTTGCCATCGGCGCTTCCGGTGGGGCGGCCGGAGCCCCCTCGGGCGGTTCCAGTTGTCTCCTTCGGGGCGCCACCTGAGGATCAGATGTGGATCGCGGCATCGGAGGAAGAGCGGTCATCTTCTGGTGATGACTCGGCGGGACTGCCCCCTTCGGGTGTGGTGGTTCAGGCTGAGCCGGATCCGGAAATGGCCGCTATGCTCGAACGGGCGGCCGCGAAGGAGGTGTGCCCCTGCACACCTCCTTCCCCCGGGGGAGGGCCGGCGGGAGAATATTTTGTTTCGTTCTGTTTTTGTTCCGCGGTACCCAAAGAGTCAATAAAAGAGCAGTATCCTCGGTCGAGACTGACGGGCACTCAGCCTCCTCCACCCAAGAGGGTCCGAACGACGGTGGATGCTGTCTCCGAGCAGCATCGCTCTCGTTCCCCTCTTCCCAGTCTGCGGATAGCAGCGACACTACCCCGGTTGTGTCGCTCCGGTCGGCGGCTGGGCCCAGAGGGGCAGAGACCAGCTCACGAGGAGGCAGGGCCTCGTGCCTCGTCTCTTCCCCTCCCCTCGCCACGGGGCAGCCCGCAGCAGAAAGCCTACGAGCTCTCTCTGCCGAATGAGGATCACCGTGTGGTGTGGTCTCTGGCGAGCTCGCCCAGACCCCGCTTCCAGTGGCTACATTGCCACTGGAGCCGGGTCCCTGCCTTCCACCTCGCTGCCCCTCCGCGGGTACGCCGGTGGTTCGGGTGGGCCTTTTGGGACGGTACCTGGAAGCCTGGCTAGCGCTTCCGGGTCCGTCCCGATGGCTCATCCGCACCATTTGGTTCGGTTTGCACGCCGGCCTCCCAGGTTCAGGGGCGTCCACTTCACCCGTGTGCGGTCACTGGATGCCCCTGTCCTGCGGAAAGAGATCGATGTCCTGCTGGCGAAGGACGCAATTGAGCCGGTCCCTCCTGCCCGAGATGAGGTCCGGGTTTTACAGCCCCTACTTCATTGTACCCAAGAAAGGCGGTGGGTTACGGCCAATCCTGGACCTGCGAGTTTTGAATCGGGCCCTGCACAAACTCCCGTTCAAAATGCTAACGCAGAAGCGCATTTTCGAGTGCATCCGTCCCCAGGATTGGTTTGCAGCGATCGACCAGAAGGACGCGTACTTTCACGTCTCGATTCTTCCTCGTCACAGACCGTTTCTACGGTTTGCTTTCGAGGGTCGAGCGTATCAGTACAAGGTCCTACCCTTCGGGCTGGCCCTGTCGCCCCGTGTCTTTACGAAAGTCGCGGAGGCGGCCATTGTTCCCATGAGAGAACAAGGCGTTCGCATTCTCAACTATCTCGACGACTGGCTCATTCTAGCTCACTCGCGGGAGGTGTTGTGCGATCACAGGGACATGGTGCTCCGGCACCTCAGCCGGTTGGGGCTTCAGGTCAACTGGGACAAGAGCAAACTCTACCCCGTGCAGAGGATCTCTTATCTCGGTATGGAGTTGGACTCGGTCGCCCAGACCGAGCGCCTCACGGAGGAGCGCGTCCAGTCAGTGCTCACCTGCCTAAGGTCTTTTCGAGGCAGGACAGCAGTTCCACTGAAACAATTTCAGAGGCTCCTGGGGCATATGGCAGCCGCAGCCGCAGTAACGCCGCTCGGCCTGTTACATATGAGACCGCTCCAGCACTGTCTTCACGATCGAGTCCCGAGGTGGGCGTGGCAGAGCGGCACAGACCCTCGGCACGGACGTCCTGGCTCACAGCTGGCCCCGGAGCCTGCGCAAGTATGCGTTTCCCCCAGTGAGCCTTCTTGCACAGACACTGTGCAAAGTCAGGGAGGACGAGGAGCAGGTCCTGTTAGTGGCGCCGTATTGGCCCACCAGGACTTGGTTCACAGAACTCATGCTCCTCGCGACAGCCCCTCCTTGGCCGATTCCTCTGAGGAAGGACCTCCTTTCTCAGAGACGGGGCACTCTATGGCACCCGCGTCCAGACCTCTGGAAACCTCTACGAGGCGCCTCTATGCGTTGAAGTGGAACCTATTCGTCGAGTGGTGTTCCTCCCGTCAGGAGGACCCCCGAAGTTGCCCGATCAGAGTCGTGCTTACCTTCCTGCAAGATGGGTTGGAGCGAAGGCTGTCTCCCTCCACCCTCAAGGTGTATGTTGCCGCAATAGCCGCACATCACGATGTAGTAGAAGGTAAGTCCATGGGGAAGCACGACCTGGTCATCAGATTCCTTAAGGGTGCTAGGAGGTTAAATACACCTCGTGTTTTGCACTCTGTACCCTCTTGGGACCTAGCTCTGGTACTGAGAGCTCTTCAAAGTCCTCCCTTTGAGCCTTTGCTGACAGTGGAGTTTAATATCCTGTCCATTAAGACAGCGCTCCTATTGGCATTGGCCTCTTTTAAGAGGGTCGGGGATCTGCAGGCTTTTTCGGTCGACGAATCGTGCCTAGAGTTCGGGCCGGGCTTTTTTCACGTGATATTGAGACCCTGGCTCGGATATGTGCCCAAGGTTCCTACCACTCCCTTCGTGGATCAGGTAGTGAACCTGCAAGCGCTGCCCCAGGAGGAGGCAGACCCAGCCCTGGCTTTTCTCTGTCCAGTCCACACCCTGCGGGTTTACATTGACAGAACGCAAAGCTTCAGGACCTCAGATCAGCTCTATGTCTGTTACGGAGGCCAGCAGAAGGGGAAGGCCGTCTCCAAGCAGATGTTAGCTCACTGGTTAGTGGATGCTATCACCCAAGTGTATGAAGCTACGGGTGAGCCTTGTCCTCCCAGGTTGCGTGCTCACTCTACGAGAGGTGTTGCCGCCTCCTGGGCGTTGGCTCAAGGCACCTCGCTGACAGACATTTGTAGAGCTGCGGGCTGGGCGACACCGAACACGTTCGCTAGATTCTATAGCCTACGTGTGGAACCTGTTTCCTCCCGAGTACTCGCTACGGCCAGTGGTGCGAGGGAATAGGTTGTGTCGGCTTGCTACGCCACTCCGTGCCTCAGCCGGACTCGTGCGTCTTTCGCTCCGTTGGCGCCCTACGTTGGTTAGCCTTGTGAGTTCCTCCATCACCCCTCAGGCGTGGCGGACCGCCGGCACCAGGTCTACTACCTCTAGGGAGTTGTTGTGTAGAGTGGGTGTTATGTCCAGTGGTCTCTTCGGCCACGTGCAGTCCAGCCGTGTCTTCCCCTTGACAGACTTGTTCTGTCGTCCCTGTTGAGTACACTCCCACTCCCCTTGGAGGGGACTACCTCAGGGACTGACATATGTTTCACTATCCCCCTGGGCTAGTACATATGTGTATTCCAGGCCTTCATCAGGTACCTGGCTTCCGCAGCGTTCCCTTCCCCTTTTTTACGGGTTGGGCACGCTTTCCCAGTGTTATCCTATCTCCACTGTGTGGATCTTGCGGAACAGCAGTGTGACTCCCTTGCTAGCTCCCGTATTTGTGAAACTGTTTTGGGTAGCTTAGCTGGGCGCTGGAAGGGGCCAGCACCATGGCGTTTTGTTAGGGATCCCAATTCGTCAGGGAACTCCCCGATGACACGTCGGAGTTCCCAGGACGAAAGGGAACGTCTCGGTTACGTATGTAACCCTCGTTCCCTGAGTACAGGGAACGGTGACGTGTCGTCCCCTCGCCATGTTGTTGTACCTTCGCGGAGGTCTGAACACTGTTCGGCTCCTCAGCGAAAAGCATTGCGCAATGTTTACTTCCACCTTTTATACCCGCGCTGGTAGGCGGGTCGCGGAATGCAAATCTTGCATGCCAATTCCATTGGCTTGTTTTTAATTCTCTCGAAGGCAATAGGCTCCCTAGCGTGATCCCAATTCGTCAGGGAACTCCCCGACGACACGTCTCCGTTCCCTGTACTCAGGGAACGAGGGTTACATACGTAACCGAGACGTTTCTTGGATAATTTCTTTTTTCAAGAGAAAAGAAATAACTAGTATTTCTTTCCCCTTCCTCAAACCATTTGGCTCTTGATCTCACATAAGCAACCTTAGCTAATTCTATATATAGATTATCTATTTCTAAATTAAGAAGATCTAATTTAGACTTGTCATCTTCGGATAGAGTATTTTGTTTGCTCTGTTATCTCTGTAATCTTCCTAAGTTTATTTTTCTTTAATTCTTTACCTCTTCTCATAGCAATTACCCTGACTTTAAACTTAAATAACTCCCACTTTTAGACAAAATTTTAATTATTATTTTCAAAAATATTTGCTATCAATTTAATTTGTTCCACAAAACAATTGTCAGAAAGTAGACTGTTGTTAAATGTCCAGTATCCACGAATAATGTCACGACACACACACAGAAAATGAGAGATCCAAAAGCAATATTTATTAAGGGATAATCCGTACTCACAAACAGTCCAGGTCAGGGTCAAATGTCCAATAAGGCAATCCAAAAACATAAGAAACACAAGGGAAACAAGGCAGAACAGATTACGGAAGTGTGGGGACATAATACAAGGACTCCGTGCACAACACTGAACCAGACAGGGTATAAATACACAGATACAAACAAGGTGACGAGAAACAGCTGAGGACAGTGAACAATCAGTGACAACACAGGAAGATGGGACTTGTAGTTCATACTGAAATAGTGACGGTAAGGGAAAAGAGACCTCAAGTGGACAACAAGGGAACACCAACCAGACACTGTGACATAACCCCCCCTCTACGGAGCGGCTACCAGACGCTCCACGACAGAAAACAAAACAAGAGTCCAGGAGGGAGGTGGAACGGTGGAGGATCCGGAGGAGGGATGGGGGTCCAGGTCCATGAATGGGAACCGGAACAAGGGGTGACGACTTAGCCGTCGGCCAGAGCGAAGCAGACCTTTCGGGCGGCCACGGCGGAGAAGACCCTTCGGGCGGCCACGGAACCAGCAGGGCGAGCAGCTCGGGCGGAGCCGGCAGGGCGAGCAGCTCGGGCTCGAGCGGGGTCGGCAGGGCGAACAGCTTAAGCGGGGCTGGCAGATCAGGTTGCTCGGGGGACGGCCTCCAGGACGTGAACAATCTCCGGATCGGCAGACGTGACGTGAACAGTCTCCGGATCGGCAGACGTGACGTGAACAGTCTCCGGACCGGCAGACGTGACGTGAACAGTCTCCGGATCGGCAGACGTGACATTAACAGCCCCTTTCCTCCTCCTCCTATGATGGCGAGACGGTGGCATCGAGCCCACTGCCTCCGAAGGAGTTACAACCTCCGGCAAGGGCATGGCGGCCATCTCATCACGAGACACAGGCGTAACTGGCGTATCCCACTGGCTCCGATGATGAAGGTACCTGGTGAATCCCCAAAAGTCCAGAATCTCCAGCCCCTTCATCTCCCACCCAGGTAATGGGTCATCAAGGCAGACATTAAAAAAATCCTTCAATGCAGAATCATTGTAGTCCAAACCTGTCGAAAAAGTCCAAAAAGTCTGAGCCAGAGAACCCACCGGCTGGCCCTGCTGGCGTAGGCCCATCAAATTTTGGACTCGCCCCTTCCTCTCCTTCTCCGTGTTAGGAGGAAGGATACGAACCCCCATCATGCTGGATCTTAAGGTGACGGAGTCCTTCTGTCACGACACACACACAGAAAATGAGAGATCCAAAAGTAATATTTATTAAGGGGTAATCCGTACTCACAAACAGTCAAGGCCGGGGTCAAAAGTCCAATAAGGCAATCCAAAAATATAAGAAACACACAGGAAACAAGGCAGAACAGAGTACGGAAGTGTGGGGACATAATACAAGGACTCCGTGCACAACACTGAACCAGACAGGGTATAAATACACAGATACAAACAAGGTGACGAGAAACAGCTGAGGACAGTGAACAATCAGTGACAACACAGGAAGATGGGACTTGTAGTTCATACTGAAATAGTGACGGTAAGGGAAAAGAGACCTCAAGTGGACAACAAGGGAACACCAACCAGACACTGTGACAATACTACTCTTACACCCATCAAAAAAGATTGATATCAATTTGTGATCTGATGGAGGGGCACAAGTAATTTTTGTTTCTGAGACATAGTTGAATAAGTCATAAGAAATCAACCAGTAATCTATTATTGATTTTAAAGAAAAAGTGCTCTTATTCCAAGTATAGTCACAGCAATTTGGATTCAAATATCTCCACACATCAAAAACTTGTAATATGTCAGTTATAAAATCAAATAAATCTGAAATTCGTGAACTATGTTTGGGTGGAAAGCGGTCAACAGAATCGTCTGGAGCATCGTTGAAATCACCACCAATAATTACATATCCATCTTATCCACATACTTCTTCTTTAAACCTGTTATTGTATCACAAATCTTCTTAAACATTTCTAAATTGTGTACTCGAGTATTAAATCCATAGACATTGCAAACTATTAAAGTGGAATTGTCCAGTTTAACAGTCAGTATAATCCATCTTCCATTATCTGAACGAATAGACTCCAAAACATTCCCTTTGAATTTGTTAAAGACCTGCTGAGTGATTGGATCCATGACTAAAAGTTGCATAATCTCCCCATTGGGTTTTCCAAAAATTCGAATCAGAGTCACAAGAATGAGTCTCTTGAAAAAAAAGCATTTGAGCTTCTGTATGTCTTCCAAAAATAAATATAGCTTTTCTTTTAACAGCATCACGAATGCCTCGAACATTTAAAGAAATTAATTTGAACTTACCAAACTTGTAATCAGCCGTTACAAAAAATGTACTAATTAACCAGTATAGAACAAGTACCTTTGGAGAAAGTGAAAACTGAGAAAGCATGAAACATTACATCAATCACAACACTTGCGTTGACCCCGATATGTATCCATAACTGCTGACGGGCACCATCCGCTCAGGTAATGTCAGGAACACTGATGCGCACCTCTTCAATGTAGGCAAATCCTCCTCGAAAGCTGGCCTTCTTACCCTCTTCTCTCGCACGTTTCACCTGTGGGCATGCTTTTTTTCTAGTGGTTGTCTTTGGCATCTCTCCACACTGTATCTCGATAAAGACGCATGGCGAACTGAATAATTATCACTCTGGGGCGACCATCACCTCTTCCCTGTCCCAGTCTATGAACCGAATCCACGACATCTGGAAGTTTGTGCGCAATCTTTGGAGACACTTTGGAGAGGATCTTGATAACAACATCTCGTGTGTTACTCTCCTTGTCCGGATTACTTTCCTTTAACCCGTAAATCCTGAGATCCCATCTTCTTTTGTAGTTCTGCATCCCCATACACACCTCCTTCAGTTGCTTATGTTCTTGCTGCAATGCAGCAACATTTTTTTTCGAGTTTTAGAATCTTCTCTTTGTGGGACATGCTCTCACGTAACAGATGGTAGAAAGAGAGGTAATAGAAGAAGCCGTACTTTCCAAGACCTTCTCCATGGACTCAACTCTCTGAAATGTGCCGTCACACTTCGATGTAAGTTCAGCGACAGCAGTAATGAGTGAATCAATTTTCTCATCAATGTTCATCTTTAATTTCCCCTTTTTTCCCGGTGGACTTTTACTCGGAGTGCATGGAAAAGATGTCGCAAATTCTTCTTCTGTGTCCATCTCGTCGACACTTTTGCATTTGTCAGTCGCCATGTCTGTACTAACCTGAGTCTTATCTCTGTTTCTTTTCTTACCCATATGGGCCTGACAAACCACACAGTAGATGAAGAACAACTAAACTAATAATCGATCAAATTTATCGGGGTTTTCAGAAGTAGTTTCATGTTAATCTCTTAGTTGCCTGACGACACGCTCAAAACGTGTCTGCACAGATGAACGCAATCTTGGCCCCCTCAGAGAGACTAATATTAGCGGAGACGCCATTCTTCTTATGATGTAACGAGTACATCAGCCGGTTCCGGCTGGCCTAATCTATGCAGCCTAACATTGAATTATAGAAGTTTATAATGTGTTAATGTGCATGCTAGGTCAAAGAGATGTGTTTTTAGTCTAAATTTGAACTGACAGAGTGTGTCTGCTTCCCGGACAATGTTAGGAAGACGTTCCAGAGTTTTGGTGCTAAATAGGAAAAGGATCTACCGCCAACAGTCGATTTTGATATTCTTGGTATTATCAACTGGCCGGAATTTTGAGATTGCAATAGACGTGAAGGACTATAATGCGTTAAGAGCTCGCTCAAGTACTGGGGAGCTAAACCATTTAGTGCTTTGTAAATAATCAGCAATATTTTAAAATGTATACGATGTTTAATAGGGAGCCAATGCAGTGTTGATAGAACCGGGGCTAATATGGTCATACTTCCTGGTTCTAGTAAGAACTCTATCTGCTGCGTTTTGGACCAGCTGTAGTTTATTTATTAAGCGTGCAGGGCAACCACCTATAAGAACATTACAATAATCTAGCCTTGATGTCATGAACTAATTGTTCCGCATTTGTCATTGAGAGCATTTGACGTAATTTAGATATATTTTTATGGAAGAATGCGGTTTTAGAGATACTAGAAACGTGACTTTCAAATGTAAAAGATTGGTATCAAAGAGCACACCCAGGTTCCTAACCGACGACAAAGGTTTGACAGAGCAGCCATCAATTGTTAGACAGTATTCTAGGTTATTATGTGAGGAAGTTTTTCGTCCAATAATTAGAATCTCTGTTTTTTCAGAGTTAAGTAGTAGAAAATGACTAGTCATCCAGTTTTTTATATCAGCTATGCATTCCGTTAATTTTGTTAAGTTTGTTAATTGGTAAGTTTCGTCAGGGCATGAAGAAATATAGAGCTGAGTATTATTAGCATAACAGTGAAAACTAATGCCATGCTTCCTAATGATATCTCCCAAGGGTAGCATGTACAGAGTGAACAGCAACGGTTTAAGTAGTGATCCTTGTGGTCTTCTTCTTCGAGTCCGTTGCAATTTCAGATATCGTTCTGCCAATATCTGGCGCAGGTCACAGCTGATTTGGTCGGTTCAGCCAGGTCCTGGGCGCTGCACTGAGCTGAGGGGCGTTTTCACACTCCAGTAGATGGGACATTGTCTGTACTGCTCCGCAGCTACATGTGTCGTCTGTTTGGTGGTTCCATGTTTTCATAAGTGCTTTGCACCTCCCCTGTTCCACTCGTAATCTGTTGAGGGTCTTCCAGGTTAGCCATGGGAGGTCGTGCCCGCTGGCAAGACATTCAGTCGGGGTGATTCCTCTCTCCATCCAGTCCAGGGCTCGTGTGTTTAGCTGGTTCCATTCATCTTTCCAAATGTTGGTCCTTGCTATTTCTTTGGTTGTCTGGAGAGGTGGGACTGTCAGCAGGAAACTGGCTCTCGATTTCAGACGGGGTGGGGGTGCAATGTGTAGCTAGCTAGAGCTTGCAGGGGTGCCTGGTGTCTAACTCCTGTGCTCTCCTCTCGTCTTGGCCGACGATGGATCATCTGGGGGGGGGGGGGGGGGGGGGGGGGGCGTAGAGGCACCGGACTGGTGTTGTCTTTATACACCCCATGATAATGCGGCAGGTGTCGTTGAGGGCTGTGTTTGGTAGTTTGGTATGGTGGGAGTGGCTCCAGCTTGAGCATGCGTATTCGGCTGTGGAGAAGCACAGGGCTAGGGCAGTTGCATGGATGGTTGGTGGATCGGCGCCCCAATTAGAGTTTACCAGTTCGCGCAGGATGTTATTACGAGTGTTGATTTTGGCTTTGGTGTTCTGAAGGTGAGTCTTGAAAGAAAGTGTCCTGTCGAGTGTGACTCCCAGGTACAAGGGGTGAGGGTGGTTGGAGAGTTTGTATCCATCCCATGAGATGCTCAGTTCTTTTTTTGCATCTCGATTTTTAAGATGGAAGCTGCATAGTTGGGTTTTTGATGGGTTGGGTTTCAGGTGGTTGTTATTGTTGTAGGTTGTCGTCTCTTGGAGGGCACTTTCCATGACAGGCTCAATCTTCTGGAAGTTCTCCTGTTAGGTGGTGATGCAGAGATCGTCCGCATAGATAAAATGGCGGCATTGTGAGTGAAGTGGTTGGTCATTAGTGTATATGTTGAAGAGAAGGGCGGCCAGTATGCTGCCTTGTGGAAGAGCATTCTTTTGGGCTTTCCATTTGCTCTTCTTGTCATTTAGTTGTACAAAGAAGCGCCTGTTGTTGAGGAGGCTTTTGATGATTTGACAGAGGTCGAGGTCACCAGTCATGTCAAAAAGTTTCCTAATCATGGTGCGGTGCTGGACAGTATCGTAGGCAGCAGTGAGGTCTATGAAAGCTGCTCCGGTGATGAGTTTGCACTCAAAACCATCCTCAATGTGTTGGGTGAGGTTCAGTAGCTGTCCAGTACAGGAGCGGCCAGTACGGAAACCAGATTGATCTTTAGTAAGCTTAGAGTCTACAGTATAAGTGGCATAAGGCGTTGGAGTAATAGCCTCTTGTAGAGCTTGTAGGTGATGCAGAGGAGGGAAATTTGTCTGTAGCTCTTTGGGGATGATGGAACCTTTCCAGGTTTGAGAATTGTGACAGTCTTGGCCTTTCTCCATACCGGTGGGATTATTTTCTCTGCCATGCATGAGTTCAGCATTTCTAGGAGCCAAGTCTTTGCTTTAGGTCCCAGGTGATGTATCATTTCCGCCAGTACATCATCGATTCCTGCTGCTTTTCCAGGTTTCAGCATGCTCATTGCAGCTTCAAGTTCTTGTGGATCGAAAGGCTTGGTGAGTGCTCTGGCTGGTTGTGGGTGGTCCGGTACCGCTGTCCAGCGGTATTCTCCTGTGGGTCTGCGCCGTTTTTGGCTGCGGCCGTTTGCCACCAGCTGTGCTGCAACTGAGTTTGCTGTGACTGTTGTGAGTGTGGGCGGTGTGGTATGGTCTTCGCCGAGGCGGCGGATTGTGGCCCATGCCTTCCTGTAGTTGTTGGTCATATTGGTCTTTTCTAACAGCTCCTTCCAGGCTTTCCTTCGATCTTCCCCGACTTTGTTCAACAGGATCTCTCCGAGTTCTTATGATTTAAACCATGCTAATGCAATTCACGTGCGTGCAGCCAATCAGCATACACTAACTTCACAGATAGTTCCTATGGTGCTGGTTTAGACCCTACTCTGAAGTAGGAGCTAAATTAGTTCCTCTAAAAGGAGTTCCTAGAACTAAAATTGTTCCTAGTTCCTGCTGTGCGAACACGCCAAAAACCAGAAACTTCCGCCAATAGTTCTAGGAACTATGAAAAGGTTCCTTCGGTGCGAAAGCCCCTAGTGACATTGAACTAACAGTGATTTGTAGTTGATGAGCACAAGATCATTCAGGCATATATCTCTGCAGAACACTAGTGGGTGTTTTTCAGTCAGTGGGGCTTTTTCAAACCACAATGGGCATTTTCAACCGCTTTACCCGATTTGCTTTAATACACTGGGGGCTTGGTTTAGGGGTGGGCCTTCATGATTTTAGCAAGTCTGTGGAAAAATGAAATTGGCCACTGATTGGTAAAAGCCCATTTTGGTTTTGCATGTGCACTTCACAGTAGTCTAATTGATGCTTCCTCATTAGGGGAAACAAAGGTGCATCCTATACAGTAGTCTTGAATCACCTGACATACAGTACTTCTCTAGCAGTTTCAAACAATGGTGCGTCTAATAATAATAATAATAATAATTAATTACATTTATATAGCGCTTTTCTAGGCACTCAAAGCGCTTCACATGGAAAGGGGAATCTCCTCAACCACCATCAATGTGCAGCATCCACTTGGATGATGCGACGGCAGCCATATTGCGCCAGAACGCTCACCACACACCAGATTACTGGTGGAGAGGAGACAGAGTGATGAAGCCAATCAGTGTATATATATATATGGGGATTATTAGGAGGCCATGATGGACAGAGGCCACTGTCAAATTTGGCCAGGATGCCGGGATTTTTAATGACCACAGAGAGTCAGGACCTCGGTTTAACGTCTCATCCGAAGGACGGTGCTCTTTGACAGTATAGTGTCCCCGTCACTATACTGGGGCATTAGGACCCACACAGACCACAGGGTGAGCACCCCCTGCTGGCCTCACTAACACCTCTTCCAGCAGCAACCTGGTTTTCTCAGAAGGTCTCCCATTCAGGTACTAACCAGGCTCAGCCCTGCTTAGCTTCAGTGGGCAACCAGTCTTGGGCTACAGGGTGATATGGCTGCTGGCTGATATCTAACTTATTTATCTGCTGTTCCTTTGTTTTGCATGCTTATTTGCATTTGATTTGTGTTGTTACTGACTGTAATTAGATACATTAAAACGTTATTAAAGTGTTTGAATTAAGCATCTATTTTTCTACATTCTTAAAAAAATGCATCTTGCTTTAGTAAAGTTTATTAGGAATTTCCTGAATAAAGTTCTAACATCATTAACAGATTTCTTGAAGTGCATGAGACATGAACATGAGCAAGAATGTTACACTGCAAACAGAGCCCATGTCTTGCATCCATCCGTGCTTACAGAGCACATTGCTCTTTTAGTAGGAGTGAAGGCAGGTGACGTCATGACCAGGAAGAGATAAAGCGCATCCGGTGCAAACCAGTATTAGCTTTGAAAATTGCCGAAGCAAGTCGATCGCAGGGATGCAGGAAGTATGGCAGGGCGACGCATCGTCTCGTTCCCTGTCTCAGGGAACTATGGTTACAGACGTAACCTGAGACGTTCCCTTTCAAGGGATCTCGCGATGCGTCGATGACGCTTTGGGAACGAGAATACCCGAAACGCCAAACTTTCAAGTACCTGAGTCTCAGCCTGTTGTCAACTAAACACTAAGCACCTGGGACCCTGGGGCAGCATCCAGGTCCAAGCTGTAAAACCTCACGAATGTGAGCGGTGAGGACCAGCCCGCCGCGTCACAAACGTCTTGGAGAGAAACCCCAAATAATAAGGCTTTAGAGGCCGCCATACCCTTCGTAGAGTGAGCTCTGACCGCCAAAGGACACGGCTGGTCAGAGTACTCGTAAGCAAGTGAAATAGCCTCGACTATCCACTTACTGACCATCTGCTTAGAAGCAGGAAGACCTTTCTTGGGTGATCCAAAGCAAACAAATAGCTGGTCGGATTTTCTCCACGAAGAAGTCCGATGAACATAAGTGTCTAGTGCTCGCACTGGACACAAGAGGTTCAGCTTTTCCTGGTCCGAAGAGGTAAAAGAAGGAGGACAGAAAGCCTGCAGCACAATAGGCCTCGGAATCATGGTCGGCACCTTAGGGACGTATCCCTGTTTTGGATATAAAAATGCCTTGACCATCCCCGGTGCAAACTCAAGGCAAGTGGGGGAAACCGAAAGGGCCTGAAGGTCTCCGACTCTTTTGAGGGACGAAATAGCTAGCAGAAAGATAGTCTTAAAAGTAAGAAATTTCTCTGACACTGAATCTAAGGGTTCGAATGGAGCCCTAGACAGGCCTTCTAAAACTATTGCAAGCTCCAAAGCCAGCACCCTAGTGCGAATTGCAGGCCTCAGCCTCAATGTGCCACGAAGGAAACGTGTGATCAGGGGGTCTCGACCCAACGATGTACCACCCACCAGGGCGTGGAAAGCCGCTATGGCCGCCACGTATACCTTGAGCGTGGATGGACATAAACCTGACGTAAAGCGCTCTTGCAGAAACTCAAGTACTGTGTTCACTGAACAGTTAACTGGATCCCACTGATGCTGGTGACACCAAGAAGTGAAAACTCTCCATTTTAGTGCATAAAGTTTCCTCGTAGCGGGAGCTCAACAACCTTGGTTGAGAGACCACTCTCTATGAGTTGAGCCCCCTCAGGGACCAAACCCACAGTTTCCAAATCCCCTGCCGGGGGTGCGATATTGCGCCCCCTGCCTGAGAGGGAAGGTCTCTCCTGACCGGGACCTCCAAGGGAGGGCCGTCGAGGAGAAGAATTAGGTCCGCAAACCAAATTTGGCTCGGCCAGCGTGGTGCTACTAGCAGTAGGCTTATTCCATCCTGACGGATTATCTCCAGAACTTCTGGGAGCAGAGCAACAGGGGAAATTATGTACAGACGCAGCCTCTGCCACGTCTGCACCATAGCATCCAGCCCCAAGGGGGCTGGTTGAGTGAGGGAGAACCAAAGTGGACAGCGCGTCGTGTACTGAGACGCAAACCGATCCACTTGTGCCTGGTAATAAATCTCCTATATTTGCTCCACCGCCTCGGGGTGGAGCCAGTCCCCTGGCCTCAGCCCCTGCCTCGACAGGGTGTCTGCTCCCTTTTTCTGGCCCCCTGGAATATACACTGCCCTCAGAGAGCGTATTTTCCTGAGGGGCCAAAAATAAGAGGCCACCAGCGTGTTGTCTGTCCAGAGCAACACATGATGGCCTCTTAGGTCTGGGAGGAGATGTCTCAACGCATTGAAGACGACCATCATCTCTAGGCAATTCATGTGTCAAGAGAGATGATGACTCCTCCACAAGCCCTGAGCTGAGCGGCCTTCCAATACCGCTCCCCAGCCGGGGAGGGAAGCATCTGTCGAGATAGCAACTCAATGGCAAAGAGCTCCCGACACCGGAACCTGGGACAAGAACCAGTGTTTTCTCCATAATAACCAAGGCGCGGGGATACTGCCGCGTGATCTTGATCGTACGGAGTGGGTTTCCCCTCGGGGAGAACCCTCTGGTCCTGAGCCACCACTGCAAAGGTCTCACGTACAGCAGGCCAAAGGGTATCACATTGGACGCTGCTGCCCTGAGGCCTAACAGTCCCTAGGACTGTTTCACAGTGCGTGACTGGCCTAGCCTTAGCTCTTTTGTGGCAGTAAGGATAACAGCTGCACGAGCGGGCGACAGAACGGCTCGCATCGTAACTGAATCCCAAACCACTCCAAGAAAAGTGGTCCTCTGTACTGGAGGAAGCACACCCTTCTTGGTATTGAGCCTCAACCCCAACCTTTGCATATGAGCGAGGACGACACCTCGATGCCGAACCGCTAACTGTTCTGATTCCGCTAGAATCAGCCAGTCGACTATGCAATTCAGAATGCGTATGCACTGCAGCCTGGACGGGGCCAGCTTCTCACAATGTTGGCAATCAGCCCCCTCGAAGGCTGACACCGCATGCTCTACTCCCAAACAAATCACACAAAGCTTGTGTGTGTCCCCACTCGTTAAATAACGCGAGCAGGGAGAAACACAGAGTCTGTGCAATTGTTTCGCCATAGTGTTAGATATATATATAACAGACAGACAACAGTAAATATAACAGACAGATTGACACAGATCGCTTGCTGAGCCAACAGAAGCTAATGCCGGTTTGCACCGGATAAGCTTTATCTCTTCCTGGTCATGACGTCACCCGCCCGTGACGCTCATTCTTTCCATTGGACTAGTTGACATAGATGCTTCAGACGCATTCACACTGGAGGCGTTCCCAAAGCGCCATCGACGCATCGTGAGTTCGCTCGAAAGTGAACAATGGCCACCTGGTTACCAACATTCTTTAAAACATCTTCTTTTGTGTTCAACAGAAGAAATAAACTCATACAGGTTTGGAACAACTTGAGGGTGAGTAAATGATGACAGAATTTTCATTTCATAGTGAACTATCCCTTTAAAGATATTTTCATTGAAAAAACCTAAACTCTTTTATTCTACAAGATAAACTTGTTACTTGAATGCTATGTAGTTTCACAGAAAATGAACTGAGATGTAGTTAATGGCTATAGCTCGGAGGTGTTTGTTCCTCTTCATGAAGAGTTTAGCTTTTAATTTAATTTGGACTGGAGATAAAATCGGACACCCCTGCCATGCTTTCTTTTGATATTGGAGCATTAATAGATTTTAGAAAAATTAATTACATAAACAGAAATTAACAATACTATAATCGTAGTTAGATTATTTTGTGTTCAGCAACTTTTTTTTTAAAGTGATTCATATTGTGTTTAGTATATTAACATGAATTGACTTGTTCTTAAGTAACATCATGCTTTCTTTTTCAGATTTCAGAGAACCTAAAGGAAAAGAGGCAGTAGTCTGATGCAAGATAGATTTTTAAAAACCTGAACCGTTGGACCACCTGTAGTTATGAGATCAGACTTTTGCAGCCAATTTTATTTTTAAAGGTTGAAATGCTTTTGTCTTATTTCTCCCCCTTTCTTTTTTAAAGAATGATCTTTTAATATATTTTTGTCATTGATTAATTCAATAAAATAAATTGACTCAACTGCTGGAAAGGTGTCATTTATATTTTAAAAGGTTTTCCCCAAACTTTGAAATGGTCAGAAATTTGTTGACTCACCATTGAAGTGTAGTTGAAATAATAATGTTGTTTCAACGTTAACTTGGTACATCAGATGGCAACATTGTTTGACATTCCTTTTCAGTTGTATTTTCAGTGTTTCAACAAAAGTGATTTAGAATCATTGTAACATTAATCAAACAATATTACCAAAGATTATTTTTGTCAATTTCAGTGTTGATTCAGCAGCAGTGATGTACATTAGATTCAACATCATAGTGTAACGTTGATATTACCATTGATTATTATTGTTAATTTCAATATTGATTCCGCATCGGTGATGTAAAATAAATCATAGTGTAACGTTGATTCATCAATATTACCATTGATTATTTTTTATTTCAATAATAATTCAGCATCGGTGATGTAGAATCAACCATAGTGTAATGTTGATTCAATAGCATTACCATTGATTTTTTTATTCACCATTGTTTCAACATTAACTGAGGGTGCAAAAGTGATGTTGATAAAATATCACTTTGTAATGTTGAATACTATTACCATTGATTTTTGGTTGAAATCTCAACATAGCCTCACCATCAACTGAGCGTGCAAGATGTGATACTAAAGCAACATCACTTTCTAACATTAATTCAATGCAATTAGCGTTGACGCATCATCACTGACTCAACATTGTTTCAATGATTACATGCTATCTGGTAGGGATGTCCCGATCAGGTTTTTTTGCCCTCGAGTCCGAATCCGAGTCATTTGATTTTGAGTATCTACCGATACCGAGTCCCGATCCGATACTTATATAATACATAAAAAAAGAATAAAGAAGAGAGAAAAAACAGATCCAGGATGTTCCTTATTTTTAATTTAATTCACCTTATTTTAACATTCAACAACTCTGTTAACAAACAGAGCACTTCTGTGAGGTAGCTTGAACAATTAAGTAATAAATAACATAAAATCTTCACTTTTGGACTTTAGTGCAACAGTGAATATAGAAAAAGTCTAATATAAAAACAAATAGCACCTCAACTTAAAATACCCGGCAGGCATGTAAACAAAAAATAAAAATGTATTAAAAGTGTATAAAAAAAGAATGAGAATATATATATACATTAGGGGTGTAACAGTTCACAAAATTTGCGGTTCGATATGATACAGCAAAAAGAAAGAAATGCCAGAGAAATGTCCTATTTATTAAAAGAAAAACTATTTTTAAATAAGTTTAAATATTTTAATAAAATAAATATTTTAAATATTTTCCTACATCTTGAAACTTTCAGGTTTATAAATGAGGGTAATCTTTGAAGGATGAACAAATAATGTTTTGGTCATCACATTAAACATAACATTTAAATATATATTTATATAATATTTGAGTTTTGAAGTGCAACATTAAATCCATGTTCATTCACGGCACAATGTTTCTCCTGGTTCCCACGTCAGTGCTGTTTGATCTAATAGAGATCTACGGTTAATAACGGAGAAATTTGAATGCTTCTCACTAGATCTCGCAGCGATGTTATTACTTCAGTGGCGAATTCAAATGTTTTCTTCACTGGATCTCTTAGCACAGTGTCGCTTGATCTCGCGCTGCACAGATGTTGCTGGTCCGAACTGATAAATGGTCCGTTAAGCAAAATATAATGAGTAGCGCAGTTTCGTTCCGCTTTCATTACGTTTGCCATTTGATGTTGCGCAACGTTGTGGTGATCGCGCCAGCGCAGATTTTGTCTGCAGGAAAAATGGTCCTAGGAATCGTTCGGTTTGTATGCGTACCGAACCGGAAGCCTCGTTCAAAGCCTCGGAAGCAACAAGTTCAATAATTACGAATACATGTACCGTTACACCCCTAATTTACATATATCCGAGTCCTGATCGGGAGGTAACGTCCGATTCCGATCGAGTCTGAAACCACGTGATCGGGCCCGATTTCCGATCGCGTGATCGTATCGGGACATCCCTACTATCTGGGTAGTGTTCCTGTGAGCTAAATGCTGCTGAAGATGTTTTTTTATGGAATACGTGAATGGCCAAATTAACAGAATTACGCTCTTTTGCTCTCAATCGTTGGTTTGCTAAATTACCATACGATTAGGGGGGCACGTTTTGTCATCAATGTCTCCCCTTGGCGACGGGCCTGTAAAGAGCCCTCCCCTAATTGGCATTTCAATGAGGAATGTGACTGAAAGGGAACTACAAAAAAGAATGTGAGGACAACATTTTTGTTTGTTTGTTTATTTACAGTATAGTTAGCAATATAATCCAAATATAGATGAGGGTCAAAGGCACATTTTGAAAGTCACACCTGGAAACAAATCCTGTTCAAATTAATAAGTGAACATCACATCCATTTCCAAGGTGTTTGATGGGGTTTTTTTTAGCACTGGAGGGAAAAAAACCTGCTTCCAGTCAGTGAGCTCCCCTTCACCACATTCATGTAGAATATTAGTCCATGTGGGCTGGTATCTCACATCTGTATAAATAAAAATAGAAAATTTGGAAAAAAAATTGCACAGTACAGTGTCTAAAGTCTATATATTATATCATACAAACTTATTGTTTAGCACATTCAAAACATCTATATGGGAGAAGAAATTTGCGGGGGAAAAAGCTTCATTGATGAGGCAGTATTTTACATTAAATGAAGTTTTATGTAACAAAGTTCGGGAGGAGCATGTTCAGGTAATCATCCAATCAGCACAAGAAGAAGCCAGTATAAATAAAGCCTTCCCTTACCTCCTGTCTCATGACTAATTTCTCAGCATCCCACCACCACCCCTTCACCCCACATTCGGCTGGGTCCGCTCATAGATACCTATGATCTCTAAGGTCATGGGGGGAGTACTCTGGGGTCGGGCCGAATTCTGAGCTCGGAGCCCTCCCTCCGGACAGCAAGCCAAATACGCATTATAATATTACATCAGATTTCATTAACATGTAAACTCGTGAACACTTAATAAATTATCCAAGTGTAATGTAGGGAGTGAGCAGGCAACGGCGAAGATTTAAGTGCCATACAAAAGAGTATGTTTAATAATCAAACTGAAACAAGTCCAAAATATCTGGATTAGGTTGTCTGAGATTAACTGCTCGTTCTCATGTTCATTGGAAAGGGCAAATATATCAGTACTCAAAACCATGATCAGCAATAAAGCGATTGGCTGGCGCAAAAGAGCAATTTAATGTCAATGTAAAGTTCTAATAGATATAATAATGATTTCTCACCATTTCTAGTATTTGTGCAGGCTTTACACTTTTCAATGTCAAGAGTAATGTAATTAGCAATTCATTTAATTTTACCTTAAGCAGATTTGCTTTACGAGACAACATTAATTAAAGTTTCTTAATCCCTTAAGACATAATTTACTGTTTTTAAATTAATTTTGCATCATAAAAGCATTTTGAGATTTGAAAAGTAGGCTGCATCAAACCACCTGCATAATAGCTGTCACCATTCAAATTAATGCACAACTCAGACAAACTTTACGTAATGTGTGTATGACTCCAATTAAATTGAGATAATTATTCCTAGTAAAATTGGCTGTGTCTATTATAATAGATTACACAACAGTTTAATTATTTTCAAATTAATATTAAAACTATGATTGTTTTCAAATGATTGAAAACAATTATGATTGTTGGTTGCGAATTGCAACCAACAGAAGTTACGCTATGTAACGTTGAGGCAGGAGTGAAGCGTAGAGAATCCAAGTGCAAGCATTAATTTAATAAACAAACAGGTAATCCAGGGCAAACCAACAGAACATGAACTCAGGACACGGAACTCAGGACAGGAGCAAGAAACAGCTACACACAATAATGACCGACAACCAACAACTGAAGCACAGAGGTTTAAATACACAGACAAACAAGCTAAACAAGATAACAAGGGGACGGGGCTAATTAGAAACACATGGAGAGACTAATAAACAAGAAAAACTACAAAGGACTACAAAACATGGCACAGAACAGGAAATAACAAAAGTCCACACAAGACAAGGAAAACACAAGACAGGAATCGTGACACGGTGGCCAACAGGAAAAGATGTTGTCGTCTGAGACAGCAGAGAGTAGCCAGTTAAGCAATGAGGTTTCTTTACAAAGATAAATTAAGAAATTAGGTTTACTTAATTATTCAGTAAAACGATATTTTATTGCGAATATTTTTGTTCTCTTACGAGAGGTTCTCCCGTACTGCGTAATATCTTATGCTAGGTGAAAACCTCTTTTCTACGAGATATTGAAGCCAAAAATTATCTTTAATTTTGAATTAATGTAAAACGCGTTGCGGCAGCATGCAGACATAGGCAAGACGGCTCGCGTGCCTATTAGCTGTCCTGCGGCAACTGCAGCAGCCTATCGAGAGAGGCCCTTGGTGACGTCAGATCCAATGGGGGAGCTTTGCGCCCACTACGTCACCTCCCGCCAAAGCAGGCGTGGCCTGGGCCGATAAATATAGCTCGATGGGCTGATATAATCTGATTTTTCATCTCTTCAGCGAAGCTCACGCATCGCTGGATCCGGAGTGAAGAAGCCGTGCCGTCTGAGAAAAGCCTTCTGCGGGACGAGCCTCTGCATCTGAAGCCGCTGGCCTTCATCTCGCCGCCTTCAGTCGCCGTACCTGCTACGCTTTCCGGCGTTATATCCTTTTACTCTGCCTAGTGTGTGTTCGCCGCTGCGACTCACACTCTCTCTCTCTTACTATCCTCTCTAAAAGAGCTAGCGTCTTTTTATGATGCCTCTTTCCTGCGGCTCGTGCCGAGCCCCAATCAGCGGCGGGGACCGGCATGTCATTTGCGTTTCCTCGCTGACGGCGGCTGCCATCACTGCAAGCTACTACCAATGGTGACTCTGAGGACTCGCCTGGCATCCTTCGCCGAGACTGCACTTCCACCCGCTACAGTGCCGCGCCGTAAAAAGCGCCGTACTCAGCGGGTCCCCGAGCCTTCTCCAGCCCGCAACAGCTCGCCGGTTCACCCGCCAGCTTCACTCGGGTCGCTCACGGACAAACAACGGCCGCCGTCCGCCGCCGCTTCCGCCATTGACGACGACGAGGCAGCTGCATCTCTGGAGGAGTCCAGCTGCTCTATCCTGGCGTCGGACAGTGAGGATTGGGCGAGCTCTATGGAACTCCCCCCCTCTGCCCGAGAATCGTCAGGGAAGTGATGCGTCTGCTCTCACAGGCCGTGGCGAGCCTCGGCCTTGAGTGGGAGGCGCCCAAGCAGCCCGCGCGCAACCGGCTGGATGGATGTTTCCTGCAAAGGGACCGCGCCCCACCGCCTTCTAGGCCCCGCCTTTTCTTCCTGAGCTCCACGAAGAAGTCACGAAGTCCTGGATTTAAGGAGCGCTATGGACCTGGCTCTTCGCGCCGCGAAATCCGCTGCACAGGCCATTGGGCAGACCATGACTTCTCTCACCGCTGCTGAGAGACACCTTTGGCTGACGCTATCTGAGATGCCGGACTCGGAGCGCTCTGTGTTCCTCGACGCGCCCATCTCCCCAGCTGGCCTCTTCGGATCATCCGTCAAAGATTTCACGGATAGATTCGCCGAGGTTCAGAAGACGTCACAGGCTATGAAGCACTTCCTTCCGAAGCGCTCTAGCTCCGCAGCAAGTCGCCCAAAACAGCCGTCTGCTCGAAGCTCTCAGCCACAGCCTCCGCCCGCCGCCGCTTCACAGCGCCGTCAAGCCCGGGACCAGAGACCACGCTCTCGCTCTGCCGGCCGCCGCCCCCCTCTGCGTGGGCCCCGGCCGAAGATTGAGATAAAGCCCGAGGCCTCAAAGTCTTCCTAGCCCTCCTAGGAAAACGACGGTGTTCAAGTCTCTCCGCGGCCAGACTTCCACCGAAACTTTTCGTGGGGTTCCAGAAAATGCGACTGTTCCCGTTTATTCTGCAGTAAACAAGCCGGTACCACGGCCCGCTTGCCTGCACACAAACACCGTTTTTACGGCGACCCAGATAAATCACATAAAGAGTGTAATTTCTGGTATTCCGGCCACAGCTGATGGTGTTATGAGTGTAATAAAAATGCCCACAGCCCAGTGTTCATTTCTACACGCAAACACAGTACAGGGCTTGCACAAATAAAATTGACTCATGTCGGTTGTTCATTAAATGTAGTGAATCATTTAATCTATTAAATGTAGTGAATCATTTAATCTATCCGTGAAATCTTTTGCTTACAGAGAGGCCTTAAAAGCTGCTAGATCTGCTTATTTTTCAACCCTATTAGAAGAAAATAAACATAATCCTAGGTATTTATTTGAAACAGTGGCTAAACTAACGAAAAAGAAAGCTTCAAGCCCAGAAGTGTCCAAGCAGCACAGCAGTAATGACTTTATGAACTTCACTTATAAGATCGATAATGTCAGGGACAAAATTATAACTATGCAACCATCTACCAAAGTATCGCATCAGGCAGTTCATTGTAGTCTCCCTGAGGAAAAATTTGATTCATTTGTTGCCATAGGAGAGGAAGAATTTTCTAAACTCGATAATTCATCTAAATTGACAACTTGTATGTTAGACCCTATACCGACTAAGCTACTGAAAGAGATGCTTCCAGATGTCATAGATCCTCTTCTTACTATCATTAATTCGTCTTTGTCTCTAGGATATGTACCAAAAACCTTTAAGCTGGCTATGATAAAACCGCTTGTTAAAAAAACGCAACTTGATCATACAAAATTAGTCAATTACAGGCCGATCTCGAATCTGCATTTTCTATCAAAGATATTAGAAAAAGCAGTATCCTCAAAACTGTGTTGCTTTCTTGAAAGAAATGATATCTGCGAGGATTTTCAGTCAGGATTCAGACCGTGTAGTACCGATACAGCTCTCAGAGTTACACTAACTCTCAGAGTTACAAATGATTTGCTCTTATCATCCGATCGCGGTTGTATCTCTCTATTAGTGTTGCTTGATCAACATTCTTTTAAATAGACTCGAAAATTATGTTGGCATTAGTGGAATTGCATTAGCATGGTTTAAATCATACTTATCTGACCGTTATCAGTTTGTAGCAATAAATGAAGAGATGTCTTATCGATCACAAGTTCAGTATAGCGTACCACAAGGCTCAGTACTAGGACCGTTGCTGTTCACTCTGTACATGCTACCATTAGGAGATATCATTAGGAAACATGGAATTAGTTTTCACTGTTATGCCGATGATACTCAGCTGTATATTTGATAGATAGACTTTAATTGTCATTGTACAGTTGTACCATACAACGAAATTTGCTTGTGCAACCTCTAAAACAACACTCACTTTCATAAACACACTCAAAAAGTAAATAAATAAAAATATATTAAAACACGTTCCATTGCATAAAATCCCTATCTAGAAAGTGCGGCTGTGCGACTGGGGGGGTGGAGGAGCATGATTGTTCAGTTCTGTGATGGCCCTGAGGAAAAAACTGTTCTTCAGCCTGGAAGTGCGTGCTCCAAGAGCCCGATACCGCCTGCCAGATGGAAGCAGGGAGAAAAGATGGTTTGAGGGGTGTGTCTCATCCTGCAGAATATTATGTGCTCTGCGTAGCTATCGGATCTTAAAGATATCGTCCAGTGGATGCAGTGGAAGTCCAATGATTTTTTCAGCAGATTTTGTTATTCGGTTGAGGGATTTCCTGTCCTTCTCTGTACAGTTGGCATACCATGCAGTCATACAGTATGTTAAAACGCTCTCGATGGAACATTGATAAAAAGTCTTAATCAGCTCAGGAGAAAGATTGTTCCTTTTGAGTATTCGTAAAAAGAAGAGCCGCTGTTGCGCCTTTTTGACCATTTGTGTTGTATTTATCTCCCATTTTAGGTCCTCTGAGATCGTGATTCCCAAGAATTTAAAACTGGACACCTTTTTTTAGCTTCCTCGCCATTCATGATGAGGGGCCGAAGCTCCTCCTTACACCTTCTGAAGTCAACGATAATCTCCTTTGTTTTCTTGACATTCAGGGTCAGATTGTTGTCTTTGCACCATCCTGTCGATCTATCAACTTCATCTCTGTAGGCGTTTTCGTCGCTGTTCGAGATTTCTCCCACCACAGTTGTATCATCCGCGAATTTTATAATTGTGTTCGAGGGGTGGGTGGAGATGCAGTCATACGTGTAAATGGAGTAGAGCAATGGGTTCAACACGCAACCTTGCGGTGCTCCAGTGCTGAGGGACAGGCTCGAGGATTGATGTGGGCCCATTCTCACTGTCTGTGGGCGAACAGTCAGGAAATCCTTGATCCACATACACAGGTTGCTGCTGAGACCCAAGTCAAGGAGTTTGGTGACCAGCTGGTTAGTAATGATGGTGTTAAACGCTGAGCTATAGTCTATGAAGAGAAGTCTCACGTATGTTTTCCCCTTGTCAAGATGAGTCAGTGCTTTATGGAGGGCTGTAACGATGGCATCCTCAGTGGACCTCTTTCCCCTATAGGCATACTGATGCTGGTCGAAGTTGAGGGGGAGGGCAGATTTAACATGCTTCATCACCAGCCTCTCAAAGCACTTGGCAACAATGGGGGTGAGCGCCAGAGGTCTGTAGTCGTTCAAAGTGCCAAAGTGGCTTTGCTTGGGCACTGGAATGATGGTTGTTGTTTTGAAGCAGGTCGGTACAGTTGCAATGGCCATAGACATATTGAAGATGTCTGTAAAGATATCTGCAAGTTGATGGGCACATTCTCTGAACACTCTTCCTGGAATCGCGTCAGGTCCCTCGGCCTTCCTAGTGTTCACAGACCTAAAAGTGCGTCTCACTTCCTCTGCTGTTACCATAAGTGTGAGGTCTGTATCAGCGAGGGGAGGAGCGGCTCCGTTATCTGGTCCAGATGTTTCAAAGCGGGCATAGAAACGGTTAAAGGGATAGTTCACCCAAAAATGAAAATTCTATCATCATTTACTCACCCTCAAGTTGTTCCAAACCTCTATGTGTTTATTTGTTCTGCTGTACACAAAGGAAGATATTTGGAAGAATGTTTTAATCAAACAGATCTCAATCCCCATTGACTACCATAGAATGTATTTTTTCCTACTATGGAAGTCAATGGGGATTGAGATCTGTTTGATTAAAACATTCTTCCAAATATCTTCCTTTGTGTACAGCAGAACAAATAAACACATAGAGGTTTGGAACAACTTGAGGGTGAGTAAATGATGAAAGAATTTTCATTTTTGGGTGAACTATCCCTTTAAGCTCCTCTACCAAGGAGGCATTGATGTTCGTCGGTGGTTCACGGCTGCTCTTGTAATTAGTGATTTGTTGTATTCCTTTCCACACCTGTGTTGGGTCTTTGTTGGTGAAGAAGCCCTTGATCTTTTCCTTATACACAGTTTTTGCCTGCTTGATGCCCTTTTTCAAGTTATGCCTGGCTGTGCTATATAATACTCTATCCCCAGATTTAAAAGCTATGTTACGCTCCCTCAGAAGGGCATACACCTCCACGGTCATCCAAGGTTTCTTGTTAGGGTGAATTCTGATGCGTGTGTTGATAGTAATGTTTTCAACACAAGTTCTAATGTAACAAAGAACAGTTAAGGCATATTCATTCACGTCCTGATTAAAAAACAAGGTCCAGTTTGTTCTTTCAAAGCAGTCTTGTAGCTGTAGAGATGCATCCTCAGGCCACCTCTTAATAGTTCTGACAATAGGTTTATGCTTTTTAATAACAGGGCGATACGCTGGAATCAGTGATAGTGACAGGTGATCAGACTGGCCCAGTTGTGCAAGGGGGAAGGCTCTGTATCCCTTTTTAATATTAGAGTATACACAGTCCAGTGTATTATTCCCTCGTGTTGCACACCTGACATGCTGATCAAAGCTGGGTAGCACAGTTTTAAGATTAACATGATTAAAATCCCCAGCCACGATAAAAATGCCCTCAGGATAATTGTTTTGCTGTTTGTCTATGGCTGCTAGTACATGGCCTAGTGCTAAATTAGCGTTGGCGTCTG
Source organism: Rhinichthys klamathensis goyatoka (assembly GCF_029890125.1). Taxonomy (NCBI): domain Eukaryota; kingdom Metazoa; phylum Chordata; class Actinopteri; order Cypriniformes; family Leuciscidae; genus Rhinichthys; species Rhinichthys klamathensis. Next base: position 3,881,489 of record NW_026606559.1, read on the forward strand.
GTGGAATGTAGATCACTGTTACCACAGCAACAGTGAATTCACGTGGCAAATAGAAAGGTCTGCACTTAACTGCTAACAGCTCCAGGTCAGGTGAGCAATGCTTATTAATAACAGTAGAATTTGTACACCAGTCTTCGTTCACATATATGCAAAGTCCACCTCCCCGGCTCTTACCAGAGTCCGCTGTTCTGTCGCTTCGATGTAATGAGCGACCCGTTATCTCAACTGCTGCGTCTGGGATGCCAGGGTGTAGCCAGCTTTCAGTTATAATTATCACAGAGCTATCTCGTAAAGTTGACCGGCTTGCTATGTCTAGATTCAGTTCGTCCATCTTATTCCCAAGGGATCGGGCATTCGCGACGAAAAGACTAGGCAGTGGTGGTCTGTTTGGAGCCCTCTTTAGCCTAGCCAAGACGCCTGATCTGCAGCCCCGCTTTTGTTTACGTTCCCTCCTCCGTCTCCGGCGCTTGTCGCTCGGTGAAGCGATCCATGGAGACGCCGGTGCTCTAGCTATTCCCGGTGGAATGCTATGCGAGTGTTGGAAGGCACTCGTTATAGGTATCTTGCATGTTCTCCCGATATACAATAATTCCTCTTCGTTGTAAAAGATATATGGTTTACCCCAGCTGGTCTTAAAAACAAAGAATAATACAAACAACAGCCACATACAGCATTGTTTTAGGGAGCACTGAGCCGCTGCGACTATGCGCGCCGCCATTTTTGACCTATGTCATGTAAATTCATGATTTGTGTATTTATAGATATTTATAGAAGATAGATATTTCTTCAAAACCTAACGAAACTTACCAATTCACAAAATTAACGGAATGCATATCTGATATAAAAAATTGGATGACTAGTAATTTCCTACTACTAAATTCTGAAAAAACAGATATTCTAATTATTGGACAAAAAACTTCCACACGTAATAACCAAGAATACTGTCTAACACTTGATGGCTGCTCTAACCCTAACCCGGTTGGGAACCTGGGTGTGCTCTTTGATACCAATCTTTCATTTGAAAGTCATGTGTCTAGTATCTGTAAAACTGCATTTTTCGGACTTCCGGTATGGCGACGAGCTGAGTGAACGCACGTTAATCTGCTCCTCTACCCTGTTGGCTAATTCCTTCTTAAATATTGGTTTTGAAAGGGTACAAAACCTCCATATTTATAGTTTAACTAAGGGTAATGCCGTTGTCACAGAAGAAAGTCGGTCAGGGGCGGAATAAAACCCTTCAAGCTAAATTATCTGACTTTACGAGAGCTAACGTTAACGTTAGCAAGAAATCCGCGGCTAACCTCGAAGTCATGGACTCCGACGAGGCTAGCTCGACTCCTGAGGAAAAATCATCGGACAAAAGTAATGATACGGCGGAGGGAGGGTCCGGTCATATGGCAGCTTCCATTCTGACTGCTAAAAACGACATGAAAACGGAGTTTTCCACCAGGTTTGATAGCATATTGTCCGCGATTGAAAGTGTCAGGAAAGATATCACTGACTGTGCAGAGCGTGTCACCGAGGCAGAAACAAGGATTTCGACAACTGAAGATAACGTCACCTCTCTCCAAACAAAAGTTTGTGTCCTAGAAAATAAAAACAAGGACATGTAAGAAAAACTTCTGGACCTGGAAACGAGATCAAGGAGCTCCAATTTGAGGCTGGTCAATTTGCCTGAAGGAGCGGAGGGGGACGACGCGTGTGCCTTTTTGGAGAGCTGGCTACCGGACGCACTGGAACTGCCGTTGGGGCGCACCAAACTAACAGTGGAGAGGGCTCATAGAATCGGACCAGGAACACACAACAACCCCTCACCCCGAACGCTGATAATGAAGTTTTTGGACTTCAGGGATAAAGAACTGGTGACGAAAGCAGCCAAGACAAAAAGAGAGGTGCGTTACAAGAACCATACAGTGAGATTTTACCAAGACGTGGCGGCAGGTGTTCACAAGAAGCAAAAGCAGTTTGACGAGGTGAGACGGCAGCTCCGTTTAATGGGTCTCCGATACGGCATCATCCCTCCTGCCCGACTGCTGGTGACTTATAAAGAACGGCCTCACATCTTTAACAACCATGTCGAGGCGGAGGACTTCATCAAACGGATCAGGTCAGAAGGGGGACCGGACTGAATTATGAGTAAACGACTTGGAATGTCGCGGCTTACAAAGTAAAAGGTTTCAGAGGACGTGAAATTAATGGCACATGACTGAGCCGAGCTAACACAAACTACAAGGTTAAATATATATCTTTGTTTAGTATGTTTAAGGCTTTTTCTCAGAGTTTATAGTTACTGTTGAGTTATGTTTCTCTCCTTTCTCTGTGCACTTTAAGTCTAAGCGCTTTAGGTATTTCCTTTTTATTTATTTTTCTCCTCTTTATAAACAATATTAAGAGGTAAAATGTATCTCTTATTCAATTTTAAGGTAATTAAGATTATACTACCGTATTTCTTTTGGGTTCGGATTCTCTTAGAAGAATATGGTGCCTTCACAGAGTTAAATTTGATTTAGTTCATGGTAAAAGGAGGTTTACGAAAGAAATTTGTAATGTTCAATTATGGTAGCATGGAGCGTAAGATTAATGTTATTAATTGTTTATCTTCTACTAGCCCAGTGATACTGTCTTAACCTCAGGTTAACAGTTAACAGCTATCTGGAAGTCTTAAGATTATAAGGGGAGGGTTTCAGGCTAAGTGTCATGAATATGGGTGTTGGTCTGAGTATAGTGTTCATCAGTAGTATTATTAGGGCCCAAGCCTTGAAAAGGCGAAAGCCCTATTGTTTTCCTTAGGATTATTATTATTATTAGGGCCCAAGCCCTGAAAGGGCGAAGGCCCTATTGTTTTCCTTAGGATACATTTTTAAAAAAAATTCTAACGACTATTCGGGCACTTTTGGGACCCTTAACGTGCCCGAAAACTCTTGAAACTTTGCACACGGGTCAGAACCCGCGGCCATCAGGGCCGGGCTGAAGCTGGTACCCGGGCGTGGCAGGGGGGCTCGACAGCGCCCCCTGGAACGGAGTTTGAACACTTGTCCATATATCAAACACGCTTGCATGTAATAATATGAAACTCGGTACACATATAGATCTCATCGGTTCATATATACTTCATACTCTTACTTTTTACCCCAGCCCAACAGGAAGTCGGCTATTTAGGGTTGTTTGTAAAACGCATGCAATGGAATTTAAAGTACTTCTCCTAGAGAATTCAAAGAAATGGCTCAAAACTCGGTCAGCATGAAGTCAAGACATTGAGGATGAAAAATTGCCAGGGGATTTTTGATATCTCGAACGGTTTGGCCGTGGCGAGGAAACTAATTTATGGTGAGAAACGTGAAACAGGAAGTGTGTTATAACTTCTTCATACATTAGCTGATCTTGATGAAACTTCAGCAGTGTGTTCGTGGTAAGAGGCCGATCACATGGATGTAACTATTGTGAGTCAAAGTTATAGCGCCACCAACTGGCAGCAGGAAGTGTGTCACTTTCTAAATGCTTTGAAATCACCCTCTTATTTTTACCCGATTTGCTTCAAACTTTATGTGTATAATGTAAACACACGGCAGATGTAGACCTGTGAAAGGATTATTGATATCTTAGATACTGTTGCCATGGCAACGCATCAAACTTTAATATTCTTTTTGGATGCTTTTGAGACTCTTAGCATGCCTTAAATTGCTTAAAATTGCATGAAACTCGACAGACAGATCACATTTATTAGCCAGAAGACGTGCAAAGTTTCAGAAACGGGCGTGGTGCAGGGACTCAGTAGCGCCACCTTTTGACAAAAGTGTGGGGGGGGGGGGTTAGTTTCATCTACAGTTACAAAACTTTTTCAACTTGATGAAAATACATTAAAGATGCTAAATTGTGAACGGATATTGAATATCTCAAACGGTTTTGCTATGGCGAGGGATTATGTCAAAAAAAGAATCAGGAAATGTATCATATCTTTCTAAAATGTAATTATACACCATTTATTTTTCTATAAAATTATACTAATATTAGAACTAAACTCATTGTATTCCTTTTTTTCAATTTAAGATTTATGTTTAAGTTTAAAAGCAGCCAGAATGGTTGTTTAGCCAAAAAAAAAAAAAAATCATTCATAGTGCTTTACTGCCCTCTTGTGTTCAAAATAAGGTAGGCCAATTGTATTAAATTGTAGGGATGCTACTATGGGAATATTTTCCCACCGTGACACCGCTGGGGGCTTTAAAATCGCTAACTTGAAAGCGAAAGTAACGGACGTCTCCACAAGACGTGCAGCCGTGAGCATTTTTGTTTCATTTTAAAAGAAGCCCCATATCGGGGGCGGATTTCTTGAATGTATTTTACAAAATCACAATGTTGTGTTTGATTGCGAGTATCCAAAAATATAAGTAAACACTTTGCAGTTTGAATGATCTTCTTGAATAAAATGATGGAGTAGCCAATGTTTCCACTGTTCGATCGCGGACGTCCACACGGACATTGATAATGGTGGCGCGTGCAGAGCGCTCGAGGGAATTGGCTTTATGCACAGCTTCACTACTTCCTGAACTTCAGCCAGCCCTTTGTTTCCTGTCTGTCATTATTGGACAAACTGATTAATCCAGGTGTGCCTGGCCTCAGTAACAATAATCAGGCACACCTGGATTAATCAGTTTGGCCAATAATGACAGACAGGAAACAAAGGGCTGGCTGAAGTTCAGGAAGTAGTGAAGCTGTGCATAAAGCCTATTCCTATGGAAGTAGGAATGAACTAAAAAACGTTCACTCTGTTCTGCTCGCTCATCGTCGTGGACGCGCAGCGTTATGAATGCCCGTGTGATGCAGCATAACACAGCAGAGAGAGACGCTCACTCTCGACTCGTGATTAATGAAATTTGACTCCGGTTGCTGATCTTTGCTGCAACTTTCGTTCAGCTCACAATTTAGTAAGCAAACACGTTCAGGTTTTAAAGGCACACTGTGGAATTTTTGGCCACTAGGGTGCGCTCGACCTGTAATTTTCACGTCTAGTGCCCCTAGAGGCCACAAGCGCCGCAGCATTGTCGCAAAAGTCAACAAACAGTCAACCTCCCGTGTCTTTATGTGAGTGCAGACGGCATTTGATTTGTATGTTGGAGAAAGTTAATCGATTCACTACTGACCAAAATAATAATATAAATATAAGATTAATAATATAAATCCTATAAAGAAAACAAATTGAATAAAAGTAGCATATGCAGAAAACAATGTCTGATCAGGTAAGTCGCATTGACAAGGGTTGCCCAATCCTGCTCCTGCCGATCGTCTGTCCTGCACAGTTCATCTCCAACCTTAATCAAACACACCTGAAGCAAACAATTAACGTCTTCAGGATCTCTTTGCAATGGGTTGGAGATGAAATCGAGTAGTCAGGAAATCGTTTAACAAAACTGATATAACTCACTACATATTTCCGTTATTTGTAGTCTTCAGTTTGTTTTTCCTTTTACACAAATACAAACATATATGAGCTGAAAGGAAAAAAAAACATTTACATTTACATTTGTATACGGCAGTATGTTGTGACTTATATCAGTTTTGTTACACGAATTCGCAGTAAATATTACATTATATATACACTTTTATGCCGATGTTTATTTTAAACTCTCCCTTTTTCTTTTTTTGGTCTCCTCTGACAAAATCTTCGCTTTCTTCGCTTTCTTCCGAGTAGCTGTTGATTCAGCCATGACGACAACATACAGACGCCGGCAATCAAACGCGAGTTGAGCTCTCACGTTGGAATTTGAGGAAGTTGGGGTGGTGGGGGAAGTGACGTATGCCGTAAAGCGGTCAAATTTTGTAGTTCTTTTTGTGCTCGGGTTCCTACCCGAAACCCGAAGTTACATAGTGCTAGTAAAAGCGATACAGACACCTTCAGGCTTCGGCAGACGTGTCATTCAACCTATAGTAAGTCGATGTACCATCTAAATGGGTTTTGGTAATATATTATAAAGGTTGAAAAGTTCCACAGTGTGCCTTTAATTGTAGTGACTAAATGATTTTATTAAACACACACACACACACACACACACACACACACACACACACACACACACACACACACACACACACACACACACACACACACAAACACACACATCAAATTGACGGTGGGGGGCAATGGTATATTTAAATCTGCATATTGTAATATATGCAGGGCACCCCAGTCCAGTCTTATTAAATGTATGCTTCATCTTTAATTTTTAATTTGTAAATTTGATCAATAAATTCAATTATTTAGAATGATAAGACACTATATGGCTTTTACCCTAGGTAGGGCTGATCAAATTAAATCGTTTACACTGAAAAATAACAGTGCATTAAATAATGTTATGAGATTGTTTTAAATATAAGTCAATTAAAAATCGTTGGAAAGAATGATACTTTTAAAAATAACACTAAACCGTCATTAGGTGTCGCCAGGCGACCGTCTTAATGAGCGAGTCATTGATTCATTCGTTCAAACAATTCGTTCGAACGACTGAGTCATTCATGAATGAGACAGGTGTTTATGGATTGGTCATTGAATCTTTGAGTCAACCAATTCGTTCAAAATGCTGAATCATTCAGTAATGAGAAAACACGTTGCTGTGAGATGCGCAATGGTTCTGCTGTGATCTTTATTTAACTATTTTCGCTGCTAAAACTGAAAAAAAGTCAATATTGCATCTAAAATGTAAGTGACTTGACGTGTGTGTGTGTGTGTGTGTGTGTGTGAGAGAGAGATTGTGTCTGTTACAGTGACAAGAGTTTAACCCTTTAAGACCTTGTCTTTTTGGATATATATCTTTTTTTATTACAAAATGTGCATACAACCCATATATTTTAAATGTATTGTTTGCTTTAAATTAAATTAAGATTGTATGCTTGGTAATTGAACCTAAATAAATTTAAAATTAATGTGCTATATTTCAGATGAATATAGCCTATTTGTTTTCCTTCATTTTAATCAACACTAACTTTATTCTCATCTGAATTATAAATAATTTATTTCTGTATAAAATAAAAAATCCCGAATAATCCAGACCAACTAGAGTGCACTTTTCCTACAACATCATCAGTGCTGAAGCAGAAGTACCAGAGCCGTTCGGCAGATTTTCAGTCTTGTGTGCTTATTTCATGTGTCCGTTAAATCCATGAGACCGTCTGTAGGGTGTCTAATTTTTCATTTTAGGTTTCAGAAGGTTGCTCATGCATACTTTGTGGTTGATATGTGCCCTCGATGCGCACTTTTGCAGAGCCCACACTGATGCAAGCCTTACAGCACACTTCTTTTCGACAGTCGAAGCAGGGTTACGTTTTTGCATGACGTGCACAATAACCCTAAAGGCACCGGGGTGGCGGTGCAGCCGGCTTCTTTTATATATATATATATATATATATATATATATATATATATATATATATTAGTGCTGGGCAACGATTAAAAATTTAATCGCGATTAATCGCATGATTTTCTTGCGATTAATCGCGATTAATCGCATTGTTACGCGCAAAATTGAATAATGAATTCTAGTAGTGTATTGCGCACTTTTGATTTAAATGTACTGCTACAAAAGTGCAATAACATGTGGTTTGCAAAAACTTTAAACAAATAAGGTGCTTTTATACCAGCAGTATTCCCTTTACACAGTATCAATAAAATATTTCTTGTAAATCTCAACTTAAACATTAATGTAATCAAATCAAATATTTAAACAAAGCTATTTGCCACTGCCAGGGCATTACCTTTTATCTAGCTTGTTAAAACGAGTCCAGTTTTCTTGTTTGTTTTTTTTCTGAACAGGTATCTTGTATCAGGGAGCAGCAGAAACAGTCTATGTAGTCAAAGGGTCATGATCACTAGATATAAGTCGACCAACGTTACTTCTCTGATAGCAGCTTAGGTTTGGTCATGGCATGCCATGGTTTCCCACGTAAGATTACATTAAACAGAGGTAAAGCTCAATTTATACTTCTGCATCGAACTCACGCCGTAGCTGTGTAGCGCGCGTACCCTGACGTGCATCTCTCCAAAAATGTAACGTCAATTCTACACGTACCGCAAGCGCTGTGATTGCTAGAACCGCTCCCCGGGTTTCACACTCTCCCTCATGTGTAATTGCGCGTCAACGCGGACAACGACGCAGATATATAAATGAAAACCAACGCGTTGTCTATAGCGTAGAGGCTCCGGCGTAAGTCCGACGCAGAAGTATAAATCACGCCCGTTTCACACATACTCCGTTTGCGGTGCGTATTTTTTTCCGTACCCATGTTAACAGGTTAGAGCTTTCACACTGCACGCGGATGCGGTCCGTCGATCCGTTCCAGTTGCGGTGCGTATACAGCAGTGCAGAGATCGTTTCCGCACCGAGTCTATTTCTGCTGTGCTGCAAACGCTGAATTAAAGTGACAGCGCACGGTTCGTGGTCAAAATGAACACAGACTGACCTGAATATGTACTGTAGTAATTTCACCATAAATGCATTTAATTCAATAAAATGTAGTAATCTCACCATAAATGTATTTAATTAAATAAAATGTAACCATAAATGCATTTAATTAAATACTACTTTTTTCACAGTCATCTTTTTACTTTAAGACCGGGGTAAAGCAAAGAAAGCTACAATTTACTTCAACAAGGCCACATAATGAACGACACTCGTCTCATTCGTTGAGGTGGAAAAACAAGTTATTTGTGACATGCTAGATTTATTGTATACAGATTTGAATTATGCAAAAGAAAAGGTATGAGTCTGCTGTTTTTGTCAATTTTAAGTTTTAATTTAAAATGTTTGCAATTTTAATATAAGTACATGGTTAAATATGTTACCACTTGCTTGAGCAACTTAATATATAATCTAGGCCTATATAAAAGTAATGCATTGAATAATACGTTGTTTAAATTGTGTTTTAAACGTGAATAGGCCTACAAAGAGAATTGCACTGGAGGCAAAAACTTTTGCTGCTGATAACTTGATTTGATTGATGATTTTTTGAAATACAAATAGTGAGTAAATGTGTTTGTGGTACAGCCGCGGATCAGTTGCGCACTGCAAACGCACGCAGCATATGTGAAAGCACTATAGCGCGTGCTGCTCCTGTACCGCATACGCACCGCAACACGCACCGCATACGCACTGCACACGGAGTATGTGTGAAACGGGCGTAAATCAGCCTAGAGTGAGGTGAAGTGGTCGAGCACAGGTGCAGCGACAAGCGGGTGCGTTCCTGTGAAACTGTTGCAGTCATGCTCGCCTCACGCACGCGCCCGCGCGTTGCCGAAGTTGAATTGTCTAACTTTTTTGTACACGACGCGCAGCACAAATCATTGGAAGAGAGACTGATCCTCGGCTCGCTGTTTGTGAGTTTCCAGAATCTAAATAGTTATCAGGACATCAACAGGAGGGAATTCACATGGCAGAGCATCCCCGCTAAACTAAACGCAGGCCTATCAGGTAAAGTTATGTATAATTTTAATTTAAGTTAAAAAGGCTACAGCTGCGTAGCGCACAGAAGCCGGTGCCATGGTTACTATCCATAGAGCGCCTGTCATTCACTCGCGGAGCGCTGTCTCCCTTTCTGTTCACCTGAGAGAACCTGCCAAAGCCTCTCCACTGCTTGTTTGGGTAGGTTATTTGCTGGCTGACCAACATCCCACCCCTCCTGTGATCATGGTTTGACTGTAGGCCTATGTGTATTCAGAGGCAGTGAGCAACGGACTTTCAAAAAAAAAAAAAAAAAACCTCTGCGTTAACACGCGATAAAAAAATTGTCGGCATTAATTAATAAATGCGTTAACGCGATAATAACGCGTTAACTTGCCCAGCACTAATATATATATATATATAAATATAGCTGCGAGCAGCGATGAAGGGCCAAAGCCGGCGGAACCGCCACTCCGGTGCCTTTAGGTAACTAAAGGCACCGGGGTTGCGGTGCCACCGGCTTGGGCCCGTAATCGCTGCTCGCAGCTATATTTATTATTATTATTATTATTTTTACGACTATTCAGGCTCTTTTGGGGGCCTTAGCGTGCTCAAAAACTCTTGAAACTTTGCACACGGGTCAGAACCTGCAGCCATCAGGGCCGGGCTGAAGATGGTACCCGGGCGTGGCAGGGGGGCTCGACAGCGTCCCCTGGAACGGGGTCCGAAAACTTGGTCCATAAATCAAACACGCTTACATGAAATAATATGAAACTCGGTACACATATAGATCTCATCGGTTCATATATACTTCATGCTCTTACTTTTTACCCCAGCCCAACAGGAAGTCGGCTATTTAGGGTTGTTTGGAAAACGCATGCAATGGAATTTAAAGTACTCCTCCTAGAGAATTCAAACAAATGCCAAGAAACTCGGTCAGCATGAAGTCAAGACATTGAGGATAAAAACTTGCCAGCGGATTTTTGATATCTCGAACGGTTTGGCCGTGGCGAGGAAACAAATTTATGGCGAGAAACGTGAAACAGGAAGTGTGTTATAACTTCTTCATACATTAGCTGATCTTGATGAAACTTCAGCAGTGTGTTCGTGGTAAGAGGCCGGTCACATGGATGTAACTATTGTGAGTCAAAGTTATAGCGCCACCAACTGGCAGCAGGAAGTGTCACTTTCTAAATGCTTTGAAATCACCCTCTTATTTTTACCCGATTTGCTTCAAACTTCATCTGTATAATGTAAACACACGGCTGATGTAGACCTGTGAAAGGATTTAATCTCTAAAATATTGTTGTCATGGCAACTCATCAAACTTTAATATTCTTTTTTTATGCTTTTGAGACTCTTAACATGCTTGAGATTGCATGAAACTCGACAGACACGTCTCATTTATTAGCTAGTAGACATGTGCAAAGTTTCAGAAACGGGCGTGGTGAGGGGCTCAGTAGCGCCACCTTTAGTCAAAAATGGGGTATTAGTTTTACCTACAGTAACAAAAATCGGTATGTACATTTTTCTCCTCGAGCCGGACAACTTTCTAATTGACAGTCATTAGCTCGGATCAACAGTAAGTCAGATATTTTGGTCTGAATGTGGATTTTTGGCAAAATCAGCCTCTGATTTTTTACCCACTCCTCTAAAGTGGTTTATTTAATTCCCACCAAACTTTTTCAACATGATGAAAATACATTAAAGAAGCTAAATTGTGAATGGCTATTGAATATCTCAAATTGTTTTGCTATGGCGAGGGATTAAAGTCATGTCAAAAAAGTAAACACTAAAAGCCTCATATCTTCTAAAAAATTAATTATACAACATTTATTTCTAGATAAAATTATACAAATATCAGAACTAAACCCATTTTATTCTTGTTTTCAATTTAAGAATAATGTACAAGTTTAAAAACAGCCAGAATGCGCTATACAGTTAAAAAATAAATACATCAAGTAAAACATAGGGCTATACTGCCCTCTTGTGTCCAAAATGATATCAACTCAGTACATAAAACTTTTTATCAGGTATGGCTATTGTAATTAAAGGAACACTCCGACTTTTTGGGACTTTAGCCTATTCACCTTATCCCCCAGAGTTAGATAAGTCAATACATACGTCTTTCATCTCCGTGCGTGCTATAAGTCTGTTTGACGCACCCACCGCTAGCCTAGCTTAGCACAAAGACTGGATGTAAATGGTTGCAGCTAGCATACTAATCCAAATAAGTGACAAAATAGCGCAAACATTTTCCTATTTACATGTTGGGATTTGTATAGTCACAGAGTGTACAAAAAACTACGTCACATGAGACACAGATATATTTTAACAGTATAAATACTGGGAACTATATTCTCTGAAGGCGAAGCACTGCTACTTGGGCGGAGTAATAACCGCAGCACCTGAGACGCGCCGTGGTGAGGAGCAGAGAGTTCGTTCAGAGTTTGGGTACGGTACGTCTCAGGTGCTGCGGTTATCACTCCGCCCAAGTAGCAGTGCTTCGCCTTCAGAGAATATAGTACTAAAGGCACCGGGGTTGCGGTGGCACCGGATTGGGCCCGTAATCGCTGCTCGCAGCTATATTTTATTTTAGTTTTTTGTTTGTTTCATTTTTTATTTTTTACAAGCATCTTAAAGGTTTGGGGAGTACAACTATACAAACTATGCAAAATGTGAGATAAAAATTAAAATTACATCATGGAACTGCAGGGGGTTATGAAAACTTAAGAAAACTAAACAAGTCATGAACAGGATAAAGTTAATGCAGTCTAATATTGTGTTTCTTCAAGAAACACACCTGATGTACAACAAGGATTTGAGAATCAGGAGGAGATGGAGAGGCAAGGTTTTTTCTGCATCGTTTAACTCTCAGGCTAGGGGTGTCACTATTTTGGTGCATGAGTCAATACCACTCCAGGTGAATAAGGTTATCAATGACAAATTTGGACGATACCTTATTATTCAAGGAATTATACTAAAAGAGCAAATTATCTTGGCGAACATCTATGCACCAAATATAGATGATCCCAACTTTTTTCAAAACTTTTTTCTTATTTTATCCAATCTTCCTGGTAAATGTGTGGTGGCGGGCGATTTTAATTGCGCATTAGATCCGGCAAAGGACAGGAGCTCTGGAGTGGTAGATTCTCACAGTCGTAGCAGGGTAACTATATATCATTTAATGAAAGAATTGAATCTAATAGATTCAAGTTTTCGTGTTACTCCGGTACACACAAGTCCTATTCAAGAATTGATTTCTTCTTGATATCTGCAGAGTTAAGGCACAAAATCAAGGAATGTACTTATGATGCTATCCTAATTTCAGATCATGCTCCCAATTCATTGGTATATCAAGACTCAAAGCTAGTTAAAGATGCTAGGATTTGGCGTTGCAAACAAAAGTGGCTGACTGACCCCGGCTTTGTCTCTTTTCTGGATGAAAAAATCGGGTTCTATTTTGAAACTAATACAACAGAAACTTCAGCAAGTACAAGATGGGAGGCTTTTAAGGCTTATATTAGAGGTAAAATAATTAGCATCACAAGGTCTAAAGCTAGATCGACTTTTGAAAAGGCAAAAAATTTAGAGACAAATATTACGGAAATGGAAAATGAATATTATCAAACAAGGTCAACAGAATCTCATCAAAAGCTATTGCTGCTTAGAGCACAATATAACAAATTATCTGCATCAAGAGCGGTGGCCAGTCTGTTGCGACTTAAGCAATCTTTCTACGATCAGGGTGAAAAACCTGGGAAAGTTCTTGCTTGGCGTCTTAAGCAGCTACAGAGCAAAAAAGTTATAATCTCACTGCTGAGCGATCAAGGGGAACCCATTGTAGATCCAACAGAGATTAATGAAACCTTCAAGACATTTTATGAGGGTCTTTATAGTTCCGAAATGATTAATGTCAATTCTGAACTTAAAGCATTTTTAAATAGTATAAATATACCCAAGATACCAGAAATTCTTAAGGCAAATTTGGAAAAAGATATCACTGTAGAGGAAATTTCTTTAGCAATTGACAGCATTAAAGCAGGGAAAACGTCTCGGTTACGGATGTAACCCTCGTTCCCTGAGTAGGGAACGGAGACGTTCCGTCGGATGACGACGAATGGGGGTTTCGCTTAGAAAGCCTATCGACTTCGAGTACTACAAAACGAGCCAATGGCAAAGAAATGCCATGGGTCTGCGGATTTTGCATAGCGTAACTCCGCCTCACCTCGTGGGTATTTAAGGAGAACGCTGGCAGCAAAAAGGCATGTTTCTTCGCTGAGGAGCCAAGACTGAGCTCAGGCGATCCCCACGGTACAGCGGAAAGTGGCAGGAAGACGGAACGTCTCCGTTCCCTACTCAGGGAACGAGGGTTACATCCGTAACCGAGACGTTCCCTTTCGTTGTCACTCCGAGTTCCGTCGGATGACGACGAATGGGGATACCAGTCTAATCACGCCACCTTCTCAGCTGTCTTCCAGTGCCCTGCGTAAATCTGAGATCCCTGTCGTGAGACTAGCACGGACGAAGGACTCCTATTTAGCACAGGAATACCAAGGTACACTGGGGAGCATATCCCAGATTTTGGGGGAATATGCAATTACTGCCAACCCAGAGGGGGGGACTTAAGAATACACATATGACCCGAGGGATGCATATGGGGAATCACTGGGGTGTCCAGCCGCAGGTGGAATATTTCAACCCCAGGGGTGGCAAGGTGGCTTGCCGAGGGAAAGACACATGCTCAGAGAGGCTTACAGTGGAAATACACATGTGGGGGTAGCTCAGAGGAGGTACCATGCACACGGAAGGCACCTAGCCGACGCGCAGGCAATAGACACTGGCGCCAGCGTCAGCAGTGCTGGAGGAACTCAGGGCTTTCGGGGAAGCTCACCTGAGGAGAATATCGCACGTATCCAGTCCGTAGAGTGGAATGGCGAGCAAGCAAAGACACCTGAGCGGATCCGGTACTAGCTGGTTGAAGCGAGTACATGAGAGGACACTGGCTCCACTCGGAGATTGTAGAATCTGGCTAATGTGTTAGGTGTCGCCCAGCCTGCAGCTCTGCAGATGTCTGTTAGCGAGGCGCCATGCGCTAGCGCCCAAGAGGATGCCACACTCCGGGTGGAGTGTGCGGTCACACCAAGGGGGCACGGTCGACCTTGCTGCTGGTATGCCAAAGCAATGGCGTCCACTATCCAGTGAGACAACCTTTGCTTGGAGAGAGCCTTTCCCTTCAGCTTCCCACCATAACAGACAAAGAGCTGGTCTGAGGTCCTGAAACACTGCGTTCTGTCTACATAGATGCGAAGAGCACGTACTGGACAGAGCAGTGCCAAGGCTGGGTCTGCCTCCTCCGGGGGCAGCGCTTGCAGGTTCACCACCTGGTCCCGGAAGGGAGTGGTAGGAACCTTGGGCACATATCCAGGCCGGGGTCTCAGGATCACGTGAGAGTAAGCCGGCCCGAATTCCAAGCACGCTTCGTCAACGGAGAATGCGTGCAGGTCCCCTACCCTCTTGATGGAGGCCAATGCAGTCAGAAGCGCTGTCTTCATTGACAGGAAGTTAAGCTCGACCGACTGCAAAGGCTCAAAGGGAGCGCTGCGCAGGGCAGTTAAGACCACTGCGAGGTCCCAAGAGGGTACGAGAGGAGGGCGAGGAGGATTCAGTCTCCTCGCTCCTCTCAGGAAACTGACGATCAGGTCATGCTTCCCCACAGACTTACCTTCTATTGGGTCATGATGTGCGGCAATGGCGGCGACATAGACCTTGAGGGTGGAGGGAGACAGCCTTCGCTCCAACCCTTCTTGAAGAAAGGAAAGCACGACACTGATCGAACATATCCGGGGGTCTTCTCGGTGAGAAGAGCACCAGTTGACGAAGAGGTTCCACTTCAACGCATAGACGTGTCTCGTGGACGACGCTCTAGCGGAAGTGATGGTAGCCACCACCGCTGGTGGTAGGGTACTCAAACCTGCCTCGTCCCGTCCAGGAGCCACACGTGGAGGTTCCAAAGATCAGGACGAGGGTGCCATAGGGTGCCCCGTCCCTGAGAAAGGAAGTCCTTCCTCAGGGGAATCGGCCAAGGAGGTGCTGTCGCGAGGAGTATGAGTTCGGAGAACCAGGTCCGGGTGGGCCATTACGGCGCGACCAGAGTGACCTGCTCCTCGTCCTCCCTGACCTTGCGCAGGAATTGCGCAAGAAGGCTCACTGGGGGAAACGCATATTTGCGGCCCCGCGACCAGCTGTGCGCCAGTGCATCCATGCCGAGCGTGCCCTCGGTCAGGGAATAATACAGGGCGCAATGGGTCGAGTCGTGAGAGGCAAACAGATCTATCTGTGCGTCCCCGAACTGGTCCCAAATCAGCTGAACCGACTGGGGATGGAGTCGCCAATCTCCCGGGAGGGGCTGAAGCCGTGAGAGCTCATCGGCTGCACAGTTCAGGGCTCCGGGGATATAAATGTCACGAAGCGACCTCAGATGCTTCTGACTCCATAAGAGGAGGTGGCGGGCGAGTTGCGACATACGGAGGGAGCGCAGACCACCTTGACGGTTGATGTACGCTACGGTCGCGGTATTGTCTGAACGGACTAGTACATGCTGGCCCCTGAGCACGGCTCGGAAGCGGCGCAGGGCGAGCTGTACAGCCAGCAACTCGAGGCAATTGACGTGTCATAGGCGGTGGGGTCCTGTCCAGGAGCCCGCGGCAGCACGTCCATTGCACATGGCACCCCAGCCCGTGGTAGAGGCATCTGTCGTTACAACAATATGCCGGGAAGCTCGTTCCAAGGGCACTCCGGCCCGTAGAAAACTGAGGTTCGACCACGGGGTGAAGGTCTGACGGCAGGTCGGAGTAACAGGTACTCGGAGAGTGCCGTGTTGCCATGCCCACCTCGGGACTCGGTCGCGAAGCCAAAGCTGAAGCGGTCTCATATGAAGTAATCCGAGCGGTGTTGCCACGGCTGCGGATGCCATATGCCCCAGGAGCCTCTGAAAAAGTTTCAGTGGAACCGCACTCTTGCCCTCGAACTGTCTCAGGCAAGTCAGCAGTGACTGCGCGCGCTCGCTCGTAAGCTGCGCGGACATGGCGACCGAGTCGATCTCCATACCGAGAAAAGAGATCCTCTGCCCGGGGCAAAGTTTGCTCTTCTCTCAGTTGACCCGAAGGCCCAGACGGGCTACATGGCGGAGCACCAAGTCCCTGTGTTCGCAAAGCTGATCTCGAGAGTGAGCTAGGATTAGCCAGTCATCGAGATAATTCAGAATGCGAACCCCGTGTTCCCGAAGGGGAACAAGGGCTGGCTCAACGACCTTCGTGAAGACGTGAGGAGACAGGGCTAGCCCGAATGGGAGAACTGCGTACTGATGTGCCTGCCCCTCGAAAGCAAACCGCAGGAACGGTCTGTGTCGAGGGAGCATGGAGACATGAATGTAGGCGTCCTTCAGGTCGATCGCTGCAAACCAATCCTGGTGCCGCACACATTCGAAAACGCGTTTGGCGGTGAGCATCTTGAACGGCAGCCTGTGAAGGGAGCGGTTCAGAACGCGCAGGTCCAGGATTGGCCGTAACCCACCGGTTTTCTTCGGGACAATGAAGTACGGGCTGTAGAAGCCGGTCCTCATTTCGGCTGGAGGGACAGTCTCGATTGCACCCTTCGCCAGCAGGGTAGCAACCTCCGCTCTCATGATAGGGGCATTGCCACCAACCATAGTGGAGCGGACTCCCCTGAAGCGGGCCGAGCCTGATCGTTCACGCGACCCAGCGGGACAGGTTGGGAAGCTCTAGCCAGGCTCCCAAGGACTGTACCAGCGGGGTCATGCGAACCACAGACTTCCCGTCGGTGGAGCAGCGAGGCGGTATGGCTGACCCAGACGTGGACGGCATAGCGGCCCGGTGTGGGGGTACAGCCATAGACCGCGTCCTGACAGAGGAGACCAGGGAAGGACGAACGTTCCACGAGGGGTCTGCTCTGCCAGGGGTCTGGCGACAGAGGAGGATGAGAGCGCCACGGTCCGGGTCGACGGCGCGCAGTGTCATCCGGCTCTGGGACAGAGGAGGACGAGGGGTGCACGGCCCGGGGGCGGCGCACCATGTCGTCCGAGAACTCTGTGTGCTCAGAGACGGGAGAGTCAGTTCTTTCTGGAATAAGGATTCTTCCCCGGCCCTCCACCAGGGAAAGGAGTGGCCCTGCTACCAGCTCCTGGAAAGAACTGAGTCCCATCTCTGAGCAGCCCATCTCAAGAGTGCCGCTTAACCCGGCGTATAGCGGGGGGCGGGGCTGGAGAGGGCTGTGGCGTCCCCCTGCGGCTTCCAGAGCCAGCCCGGGTGAACGGACGGGGTGGGAGCCGCAGGAGGGCGCCTTCGGCAGTGGGCAGACCGAGGGATCTGCTCGGACGGCGGGGCCGTCGGGGCAGAATAAGCCTCAGTCTGCTCGTGGGCGGTTGAGAACTGTTGGGCAAAGCCCTTAACCGCACCGCCGAAGAGGCCGACCTGGGATATGGGGGTGTCAAGCAGAAGGGTCCGCCCGACATCCTGCACATCAGACAGGTTCAGCCACAGAATGGTGGACATCACCTGACCCAGGGAGCGTACGGCCACTTTCGTCGCTCGGAGAGCAAGGTCAGTGGCGGCGCGCAGCTCATTGAAGAGCCCTGGGTCAGTCCCGCCCTTGTGCATGTCCGTGAGCATCTGGGTCTGGTAGACCAGCAGAATGGCCATGGCATGCAGTGAGGCGGCTGCCTGTCCTGTAGCACTATAGGAATTCGCCACAAGTGTAGACGAAAAACTACAGGCTTTGGACAGGTGCTTAGGATCGCGCCGAGAGGAAGCACTCTGAGGACACAGTAGCATCGCAACAGAGCGTTCAACCGGGGGGACCCCAGTGTACCCATGGGCAGCGGCCCCGTCGAGGGAAGGAAGGGCGGAGGAGATCAACGAGGGATCGCTGGAAGACATGGGGGTCTTCGAGGATTTCGAGATCTCCTGATGCACATCCGGGAAGAAAGGCATTGGAGTGGACGCCGACAGGAGTCAGCGGCCACACCCAAAACCAATCGTCCAGCAGCGAGCGCTCGGACAGGGTGAAAGGTTCCACTCTAGTCCGATGCTCACAGCGGCCCGGGAAAGCATGGCCGTCATCTCAGGATCTGACTCGACAAATGCCATATGCACACCCGAAAGTGGCAGCACTGTCGAATCTTCACTTCCTGAAGATTCTAGCCCGCCCTGTGATGCTGCGATTGACAACAGATCCGATTCTGGAGCGTCAAGGGAAACCCGCGGGGCATCCGAAAATAGACCCGGGGAATCCCCTGAACACTCGCGGGTTGCGTCACTGAAGAGGGGGGCGTGGTCCACGGACAAACAGTCGGTGGATTTGTTCCACACTCACACCCTCAGGTCACCCTGGCCACCAGCCGAAGTAGCACCTCACGTGGAGAGTGTTAGATCGGGGTGTGGATGAGGGGACTCTCTCTCTAACGAGATCATTGAGTCTCGACCGTAATGACGCGATGGTCACGTTCCCGCGGGGAGAACGTGAGTCATCCACAAACGCTGCTCTAGCGTGATCAAGCACGCAGAGCAGAGAATGTGCCCATCAAAATCGGAAATGAGTCGACCACAACCAGAAATGCATGGGCAAGCCGTCTTTAAAAAGACGTGCCGCGTGCGAGCTCTTTTATGAGAGGAGAAAAAAACTCCGCGATGTTGAAGCGAGCAGGGAGAAACACACTCATTGGCAGATCACTGCACAGATCAGCAGGCAATGTGAACTCGCTGCAGATCGCCGTCACACCAACACCGGAGAGAGTGGCTCGTCTCGTAGAGTGAAGTCAGAAATGGCTGTGGAGTGAAGAGATACTCTTGGCTCCGAAGCGAAAACATGCCTTTTTGCTGCCAGCGTTCTACTTAAATACCCACGAGGTGAGGCGGAGTTACGCTATGCAAAATCCGCAGACCCATGGCATTTCTTTGCCATTGGCTCGTTTTGTAGTACTCGAAGTCGATAGGCTTTCTAAGCGAAACCCCCATTCGTCGTCATCCGACGGAACTCGGAGTGACAACGAATGGGAACTCCCGGACCTGATGGTCTCCCAATTGAAATCTATAAAAAATTTAAAAATAAATTGTTAACTCCAATTTTTTAAATGTTTACAGAGTCCTTCCGAAATGGTACCTTGCCGTCATCGTTAAGAGGAGCATTAATTACTCTGCTCCCGAAGGCAGGTAAACCAACTAACAAATGTGAAAACTGGAGACCTATTAGCCTGCTAAATGCAGATTTGAAAATACTTTGTAAGATTTTAGCAAAAAGAATCGAAGACATAATAACTACAATAATTGGGAGGGACCAGAACGGGTTTATTCGTGGCAGGCAAGGCTTCCATAATGTCAGAAGGATCTTAAATATTCTTTATCATCAGAAGGAGGCCCCAGATACTGCTTTACTGTCACTCGATGCTGAAAAAGCATTTGACAGAGTGGAATGGTCTTATTTGTTTGAGGTTTTGGCTCGCTTTGGTTTGGGGGAGACATTTTGTAATTGGATAAGATTACTTTATAAGGAACCATATGCACAAATTTTAACTAACAGTAATATTTCAAAAATTATAAAAATAAAGAGAGGGTGTAGACAAGGGGACCCTTTGTCTCCATTGCTGTTCATTATGGCAATTGAACCCCTTGCAATTGCAGTGAGGTCACATGATAGCATTTCTGGAATAACTATAGGACGGACGGAGCATCGTTTAGCTTTATATGCAGACGACATAATTGTTTTTCTCAAAAATACCAACAAATCCATCCCGGCTTTGCTAGATTTGATTAGGAAGTTCGGCAAGATCTCAGGTTATAAGATTAATAAACATCCATTATGCTATTAAACCAAGTAGACAGGGAAAATCCAACTAATGTAGTATCACAATTTAAGGTCGTCAATTGCTTCTCTTATTTAGGCATTCAAATTGTCCCATTGCTTAACAATATCATAGAAAGTAATTATAGACCAGTTATGCAAGGGATCTCAACTTTTAGATAGATGGGCTGCTTTACCAATGTCGTTAATGGGGAAGATAAATACTCTCAAAATGAATGTACTTCCTAAACTGTTGTATTTGTTTCAAAATTTGCCTTTGCCTCCACCAAGCAACTTATTTTCTCAGCTGAAGACACTTTTCATTAAGTTTCTATGGAACAATAGATGCTCCAGACAGCGCCTTTCATTGTTGTACTTGCCTTATGATAGAGGTGGGCTTAAATGCCCAAATCCACTATGGTACTACTGGGCGGCGCAACTAAGAACAATGATGTTCTACTAATCTGAGGAGAATGTGCCACTTTGGAGAGAAATGGAAAGTGATACATTGAAGTTGCCTTTGCCCATTTACCTGTACTCAGCTAAGTTTAAGAAACTTAAAAATATCACCAAGAATCCTATGGCTAAAAATATGATTAGCGTGTGGCAAGAGGTCAAGAAATATCTCCAAGTAGCTGACTCGCTCTCAATATTTAGTCCGATATGGGGGAATGATCTCTTCCCCCCAGGAGGGGGTGAGGGGGGTTTAAAATTTGGGCTGATCAGGGGTTACAAAAAATAGGAGATCTTTATAGACCTGACGATACACATCTGATGTCTTTTGACGAAATTGTTGTCAAGCACGACATAGCTCGCAGCCAGTTTTTCAGATATTTACAACTGAGAGATTGTATAAGAACTCAACAAAATCAGTCCTTGTCCATTCCTAGCTTATCAAAGTTCGAAGAAATGATGGTGAGGGACTGCCAGGGAGGGGGCGTGATTTCCAAAATATATAATGAACTGGTTGGTGAATCCTCAGAATCATCAGTACATAAACTTGAGTCCTGGAGAGAGGACCTACAGGAGAATATCTCCATTGAGGAGTGGGAAAGGGCGTGTATCAAGGCACAAAGACAAACTGTGAACTCACGTTTAAAACTTTTGCAGTACAACTGGTTAATGCGTTCTTATATGACCCCAGTTAAACTTAACAAATTTAATAACGACATACCGGATGTTTGCATAAAATGTGACAAGGAGAAGGGCACGATCTTCCATTGTTTGAGGCAATGTTCTCAAATAAAAGAATTTTGGGGAGAAGTGAAACAGTGTATTGAGGAAATTTTAGAGATAAAATTACATTTAGAACCCAAAATGTTTCTATTGGGTATTTATCCAGCTAACTGTAACATAAGAAAGAAGCATAGAATATTTTTAGATATAGGTTTGTTGCTGGCCAAAAGAGTTATTGCTATTTCCTGGAAAGAGGTGGCTAGACCAAGGATAGGCAGATGGCTTTCAGAATTAATAGCAACGCTGCCCTTAGAAAAGATCACGTATGCAATCAGAGGAAAGTTACCAATTTTTGATAGCATCTGGGGCCCCTTTAGTAACTTTCTGGCTAATAAAGACTTATCTCGTTTGGTGGAGATGTCTGGGGACGATCCATAAGTAACCTGCAGTTCACTTGGAAAATGTTTACTAATTCATGTGTACTAGTGCACACTGGTGAGAACTGTGCATGGTAGGTTTTGTACTTATTCTCTCCATTAAATAATTATTTTTATTTATATATCTCTTTTTTTAATTAGTCTATTTATTTATTTATAATTTTTATGTAGCATTTGTTTTACTATTTTATTGTATATTTATGTTTCCTTTGTTTTTAGTTATTCATTTGTATTAGTTATTTGTGTTATGAGGTCATGTTTTGGATAGTCTGATGGACAAAGTTCTGAGGGTTGTGGGGCAAGAGTTTTTTTTTTTTTTTTTTTTTTTTTTGAGTTTATGTAATGTTATTATGTTTGAAAATAAAGATATTGTTGGAAAAAAAACTGCATTTTTCCATCTTAAAAATATATCTAAATTACACCATATGCTCTCATTGACAAATGCAGAACAATTAGTTCATGCGTTCATGACATCAAGACTAGATTATTGTAATGCTCTACTGGGTGGTTGCCCTGCACGCTTAATAAACAAACTACAGCTAGTTCAAAACACAGCAGCTCCAGTTCTTACCAGAACCAGGAAATATGACCATATTAGCCCGGTTCTGTCAACATTGCATTGGCTCCCTATTAAACATTGTATAAATTTTAAAATATTGTTGATTACTTACAAAGCACTAAATGGTTTAGCTCCGCAGTACTTGAGCAAGCTTTTAAAGCATTATAGTCCTTCACGTCTATTGCAATCTCAAAATTCCGGCCAGTTGATAATACCTAGAATATCAAAATCGACTGCTGGCGGTAGATCCTTTTCCTATTTAGCACCAAAACTTCGGAACAGTCTTCCTACCATTGTCCGGGAAGCAGACACACTCTGTCAGTTTAAAGCTAGACTAAAAACACATCTCTTTGACCTAGCATACACATAATACATTATAGACTTCTATAATTCAATGTTAGGCTGCATAGATTAGGTCAGCCGGAACTGGGAACACTTCCCTTAAATCCAGATGTACTCGTAACATTTGGCATCTACGCTAACTTTAGTGTCTTTGTTTATCCCGAGGTTTTCCCGCAGCCTGCCGGATCCAGGCCGTATCCAGATCTGACGAAGGAGCTTCGCCTGGACCCGATGACAATGCAGTGCTGAAGTGTCAACTATCCTCTCCCTATGGAGGATCCCTTTCCCACTCTACAGATAAAGCGTTGTTGAAAATCCGGTTTGCGTACCCCAAAGTGATAAAATAAAACAAAATTCTTTATCTAATGTTTAGGCAAGACAAGTAGTTTGTTTAGGCATGGTTTGTAGGGAAATTACAAACCTGCGCACATATATTCAAACGAATATAACTATAGAATCAATTCTTAATGCGCATGTGAACGCCATTAGGTCACAGGTTCGCATTTAAAGTCTGTTTAGAGAGAACGCCGTCGTCTTAGTGGCCCCTAATTTGATAACAAATGATAATTTTGCTGGAAGAGAATCAATCAAAACTAACTTTAGCTGGAAATAACATTATTCAAAAATCGCTATAAAGCCAAAACAATCTCTGCTACCGTAAATTGTATGTTTATCTCTGTAAAGCTGCTTTGAAACAATCTACATTGTTAAAAGCGCTATATAAATGAAGATGACTTGACTTGACTTGACTTGACTTGACTTGAATGTGCCCACAACCCAGTGCCCACAAACACTACACACTGCATGTCCCACGGTTTCTGTAAAAACGAAACCAACACACATACAGTCAGCTCATGCCGACGGTGTTTTCAGTGCAGTAAATATGCCCGCTGTCCCGCGCCCACATTCGCTCACAGACATGTTAAGCCCCACAGGGTTTGCCCCGCTCGCTCTCTCTCAGCAAACTGCCATAAGGGAGTCGAGCGCGGCCAGGCTGCCCGCCGTGATCGGCGCGCCCCCAGCCTCAAACGCTGCAAGCACAGCGTTTACGTTACAGCACACCGAAGCTCTCCGGTCGCCACTATGTTGCAGCCAGAGCCCAGATCTCATTCTACCCCTAGCTATTCATGCAAATGTGTGGGGAAAGCTTCCTGTGGTATCAGAATGGGTGCTGAACACTATAAAAAGAGGCTATTCGCTGCAGTTTGCTCAACGTCAAAACTACGGTAAAAACCGAAGTAGCTCATCTACTTCGAGCCGAAATAGCGAAACTATTGAGCAAAGGGGCAATAGAGCCTTTATCTCAAGCTCAGAGCTCAGAGCGAAGGAGCGATACAGCAGATATTTTCTGGTACCGAAAAAAGACGGGGGTCTCAGACCCATTCTAGATCTAAGACAGCTGAACAAAGTGCTTGTGAAACGCCAGTTCAGAAGGCTCACAGCAGCCATAGCAGCGTTTACAAAACCCGCGACTGGCCAGTCACTGGGGAAGAACGATCTGGTCATCTGCTTCTTTAAGGGAGCTAAGAGGCTGAATCCTCCCAGACCCCCCTCAGTCCCCAGGTGCCCCGTTCGAGCCAATCCATTTGTCAGACATGAAACATCTGTCGTTCAAGACAGTGTTTCTTATGGCTCTTGCTTCAGTGAAGCGCATAGAGGATTTACAAGCGCTCTCAGTAAGCGCGACGTGTATGGAATTTGGGCCAAATGACTCGAAAGTCATACTCAAACCAAAACACGGATACATGCCTAAATCCCTCAACACACCGTTCAGGTTATTTCCCTGTCTGCCCTGCCGGTTTACAACGAGGAAAAGGACGCGAGCTTCCTTTGCCCAGTCAGGGCATTAAGAGCTTATGTGTCTCGCTCGTCTGTTTTCAGATGGACTGAGCAGCTCTTCGTTTCGTTCAGCGGACGTGCTAAGGGACTAGCCGCATCGAAACAGAGCCTATCCAGATGGATAGCTGATGCCATAGCGCTGGCATACACGTATAAAGGCTTGAAGTGTCCTTTAGGTGTTAGAGCGCACTCCACAAGAGGCATGGCCTCGTCGTGGGCTTGTTCTAGTGGGATTACCTTGCAGGATATCTGTATGGCGGCAGGCTGGGCCTCCCCATCTACATTTTTAAGGTTTTATAACCTAGAGGTTCCCGCGTTACAGGCTAAACTACTTAGTCTAAAAATCAGTATTGTCTGCCCCGTTGCTTCAGCTCAGAATACTACAACCGCTTGAGCACCGCTTGCTGTTCGATAAAATAACTCCATGGGCAAAAGTAAGACCCATACCGTTACCCAGTTCAGGCCGAACATTTTCACCCTGACTGTGTTTGGTTTTCACCCACACTGTTGATGTGATTAGGTCCCTTAGGACACTAACTTATTGGGAATGACGCTTCTAGCCTCTCTTCTCAGACTCTTTGTGAGTCCCTGGTGATTATGCACTATATGAGCCCCGGGCACCTGCCCTTGGGACTTTGGTGTTGGATCCAAGCACGCACGGTGTTCTCTTACGAGAGTATCTCTCGTACTGCGTAATATCTTACGCTATGGGAAAACCTCTTTTCCACGAGATATTGAAGCCAAAAATTATCCTTAATTTTGAATTAATGTAAAACGCGTTGCGACAGCATGCAGACATAGGCAAGGCAGCTCGCGTGCCTATTGGCTGACCTGTGGCAACAGCAGCAGCCTATCGAGAGAGGCCCTGCGTGACGTGATACCCAATGGGGGCGCTTCGTGCCCATTACATCACGTCCCGCCAGAATAGGCGTGGCCTTGGCCTATAAATATAGCTCGATTAGGCTGATACAACTGATTTTCATCTCTTCAGCGAAGCTCACGCATCGCTGGATCCGGAGTGAGAAGCCGCGCCGTCTGACTGTAAGCCTTCTGCGGGATGAGCCTTCGAGCCTGAAGCCGCTGGCCTTCACCTCGCCGCCTTCAGCCGCCGTACCTGCTACGCTTTCCGGCGTCAATATCCTTTTACTCTGCTGAGAGTGTGTGTTCGCCGTTGCGACTCACACTCTCTCTCTCTTTACCTAAAAGAGCAGCGTCTTTTAAAAGATGCTTCGTTCCTGTGGCTCGTGCCGAGCCGCACCCAGCGACAGGGACCGCCATTTCTTCTGCGTTTCCCGCCTGGGTAAGGATCATGCAGCTCTTGCGCTCGCTGAGCGAGCTATTGCCATGGTGACTCTGAGGACTCGCCTGGCAATTTTTCTCCGTGTCTGCACTCCCGCCCGCTGTAGTGCCGCGCCGTACTCAGCGGGTCCCCGAGCCTTATACAGCCCGTGAAAGCTCGCCGGTTCGCCCGCCAGCTTCACCAGCTTCAATTGAGTCGCTCACTGACGGACAACGGCCGCCGCCGCTGCTCTATCCTGGCGTCGGACAGTGAGGATTGGGCGAGCTCTGCGGACCTCCCCCCTTCTGCCCGCGAGTCGTCAGGGAAACGGGCCAGCATCAAAACTGCGGCTAGCTTTCTTTACGTTACAAGAAAGCTACCCCGCCCCCGTCCCCCGTGGGCGTGCGTCACCGGCGAAATGAGGAAAGAGTGTGTTTTAGTCCCGCCGAGGCCGGACCAATCTCCATTTCTCAAACATTTCTCAGCTCCTCTTAGTTTGAGCAGCTGAAAATGTCAATATTGCAGCAATGAGCCTGTTGTATAACACGCACGCCTGCAAACAAACGCCGACACACACAAAACTGTGATGACGCTCTCTTATCTGCTCGAGCTAATTTAAGCTTTTGTTGTTTCCCTCTGTGGCTCAGTGGCGAATTCCAAAGCCTTCGCACGGGAGACCGTGTTCGATCCCAGCTCTCGCAGCAGATAAAATTTAGTCTCGCCGCGGCCAGACTTACACCGAAACTTTTCGCTCGTTCAGTTCCAAGAAAATGCGACTGTTCCAGTGTATTTTGCAGTAAACAAGCCGGTACCATGGCCCGCTTGCCTGCACACAAATGCCGTTTCCATGGCGACCCAGAAAAATCATATAAGCAGTGTATTTTTTGGTATTCCGGCCACAGCCGATGGTGTTATGAGTGTCATAAAAATGCCCACAGCCCAGTGTTCATTTCTACACACAAACACAGCCCGCCACAGTGCAGGGCTCGCACAAATGAGATCGAACTCCTTGGATGATTGGCTGATTCTAGCTCGATCACATTCAGAGCTCATAAAACACAGAACCACATTACTCTAGCATCTCGAGAATCTGGGTCTCACAGTCAATTGGGCGAAGAGTTCGCTGTTTCCCAGCCAGAAAATTTCTTTTCTGGGAACAGTGCTGGACTCGCTGTCTATGACAGCACGTCTGTCGCCGGAGCGCGGACTGGACATTCAGCGCGCCGCGAAATCCTTCCGCCGCGGCTCTATAGTCCCGCTCAAAAGGTTTCAGAAAATGCTGGGCCTCATGGCCTCAGCATCTTCGGTACTTCAGCTGGGCCTGCTTCACATGCGCCCACTGCAGTTATGGCTGAAAGCGCGAGTTCCACCCCGGGCATGGACCTCTGGTCTGTTTCGCCTCAAGGTCGACATGGAATGCGTTTCGGCTTGAACCTTGGAAAATAGCCGACTGGTATCAGTCAGGCGTGAGTCTGGGGACTCCCTCGAGTGTGAAGGTGGTGTCCACGGACGCCTCCACCTCGGGATGGGGAGCGCTGCTCGAGGGCAGACTTGACCAGTGGTCAGAACGGGAGAAGCTTCTACACATAAACTGTCTAGAACTGTTGGCAGTCGACAACGGGCTACGGCGCTTTTGTCCCCAGTTAAAAGGCCACCACGTCTTGGTCCGGTCGGACAACATGTCAGTGGTGGCATACATAAATCGCCAGGGCGGCGTCAGGTCCCGAAACCTTTACAGGCTGACGGAACGCCTCCTGGTCTGGGCTCAGCACAACCTGCTTTCAGTCACTACGTTTACATGCAGCCAATTTTCGGGTTATGGTCGGGTTAAGGTCACTATTCGGGTTTCTGAAACATTAGGAATAACCCGTTTACATGCGTGAGCAGAGAGAGTTTCTCCTGTATACATGGAATTGCAATATCCCGATGTAAACGGCGACGCACGGTTAGCGTCAAGACGTACGGACAACCTTAAGACGTCATTTATGCGTCATTTCCGATTCTTCTTCCTGTATCCAAAGACAACAACAACAGCAGCAGCACGCGGATAATGAATAGTTTGGGGCAGATAGCGATCGCCTTTGTTTGCGCTTTGGTGCTGGTACTGACCTCGCTCCAAAAGTATGCTGTGCTGCGTCTCGCCATGTTTACTTCCGGTATACTGCACGCGGGTTTTTGTATGCGCTGAGAAGTTCCTCTACTCAAAAGACCAAGATTCCTTGCGAATAGAACATGCGCAGAACACAATTCACTATGGGGATATGCCGATGCGCGTTTACATGACCAAAAATTCGGGTTAGAAAAGGGGTACCCCAGGTATCGTATCCCGGTTTTTAAAATCCGTGTTTACATGGCCATGCACGACCGGGTTATTGCTAAAATCCCGGTTTTGAACAGGTTATTGGCTGGATGTAAACGTAGTCACTGAAAGCAGCGCATGTGCCTGGTCACCTGAATCTGGGACCAGACAGTCTGTCCAGAAACAATGTCCCAGCAGGGGAATGGTTGCTGCACCCGCAGACGATCCAACTGCTGTGGGAGACATTCGGCAGAGCGCAAGTGGACCTGTTCGCGTCCCAAGAAAACGCTCACTGTCCAAACTTTTTCTCCAAGAGCAGGGATGCGCTGGCCCACGTATGGCGTCCGCTCTGGACGAACCAGATTTGGTTCCCAGTCCTAATGCGGCTGACCAGCACTCCCCCGTGGCCTATACCAGTGAGGAGAGACCTCCTCTCTCAGGCAAAGGGCTCGATTTGGCATCCTCGCCCGGAATTATGGTCCCTACATGCGTGGGCCATCAACGGGTACCCGCTAACCTCCCGGAGGGAGTGTTAAACACGATCACGCAGGCTAGAGCCCCGTCTACTAGACGGCTCTATTCCTCGAAATGGTCAGTGTTCTCTGCCTGGTGTCAAGCTCAGGGCTTTTCACCCGTGGACTGCGGGGTCACGGAAGTGCTCTCCTTCCTTCAGGAGCTGTTGGATAAGGGCAGAACCCCATCCACGCTCAAAGTATACGTGGCGGCCATAGCGGCGTTTGCAAAACCGACGTCTGGCCAGTCACTGGGGAAAAACGACCTGGTCGTGCGATTCCTCAGGGGAGCTCGGAGGCTGAATCCTCCCAGACCCCCTTCAGTCCCTGTGTGGACCTTTCTACGGTTTTGGAAGCCATGAAAGGTGCCCCATTCGAGCCAATCCATTTGTCAGACATGAAACATCTGTCTTTCAAAACGGTGTTTCTTATGGCTCTCGCTTCAGTGAAGCGCATAGGGGACTTACAAGCGCTCTCAGTAAGCGCGTCATGTATGGAGTTTGGGCCTAATGACTCAAAAGTCATACTCAAACCAAGGCACGGGTACGTGCCCAAATCCCTCAACACACCGTTCAGGGCCCAGGTTATTTCCCTCTGCGCCCTCCCGGTTCATGATGAGGAGGAGGATGCGAGTCTCCTTTGCCCTGTCAGGGCACTGAGAGCTTATGTATCCCGCTCGTCTGTCTTCCGACAGACCGAGCAGCTCTTTGTTTTGTTCGGCGGACGTTCCAAGGGACTGGCCGCATCAAAACAGAGCCTATCCAGATGGATAGTCGATGCCATAGCGCTGGCCTACACTTCTAAGGGCCTGCGTGTCCTTTGGGTGTCAGAGCGCATTCCACGAGAGGCGTGGCCTCGTCGTGGGCGTGGTCTAGCGGGATTTCCTTGCAAGATATCTGTATGGCGGCAGGCTGGGCCTGGCCGTCTACATTTATAAGGTTTTATAACCTAGAGGAGCCTTACAGGCCCAGCTGCTGTCGGTCTAGAATTCAGTACTATCTGCCCCGCTGCGCCGGCGCAGAATGCTGAGTTTTGCTTGTGCATCGCTCACTGATCGATAGAACAGCTCCATGGGTGTTGAATAACCCGTACTTATACCCAGTTCAGGCTGAACACGTTCACCCTGTCTGCGTGAAACACTGTTAACATAACTAGCTCCTATGGGATGCTTTTATATGGGGAATGATGCTTGCAGCCTCTCTTCTCCGACTCTCTGTGAGTCTATGGTGATTATGCACTATATGAGCCCTGGGCTACTCCCCTTGGGACTTTGGTGTCGGATCCCAGTACGCACGGCATCTTGCATAGTGTTCCCCATAGCGTAAGATATTACGCAGTACGAGAGATACTCTCGTAAGAGAACGTACTCAGTTACTAACGTAACCTCGGTTCTCTCTAGAGAGGGAACGAGTACTGCGTATCTTGCCGTGCATACAACAGCTCTGGTTCGCTTCGGCGATGAAAACCAGTTGTATCAGCCTAATCGAGCTATATTTATAGGCCAAGGCCACGCTATTCTGGGTATATTTCCGCGAAGCACCCCCATTGGGTATCACGTCACGCAGGGCCTCTCTTGATAGGCTGCTGCTGTTGCCACAGGTCAGCCAATAGGCACGCGAGCCGCCTTGCCTATATCTGCATGCTGTCGCAATGCGTTTTACATTAATTCAAAAGATATTACGCAGTACTCGTTCCCTCTCTAGAGAGAACCGAGGTTACGTTAGTAACCGAGTACGTTTTACAATGTGTTCCCCTAGCGTAAGATATTACGCAGTACGAGAGAACCTCTCGTAAGAGAACATACTCGGTTACAAACGTAACCTCGGTTCTCTCTAGAAGAGGGAACGAGTACTGCATATCTTTGCCGTGCCTGCAACGCGGTCTGGTTCGCTTCGACAATGAAAAACCAGATTATATCAGCCCATCGAGCTATATTTATAGGCCCAGGCCACGCCCGCTTTGGCGGGAGGTGACGTAGTGGGCGCGAAGCGCCCCCATTGGATCTGACATCACTAAGGGCCTCTCTCGATAGGCTGCTGCAGTTGCCGCAGTACAGCCAATAGGCACGCAAGCCGTCTTGCCTATGTCTGTATGCTGCCGCAACGCGTTTTACATTAATTCATAATTAAGGATAATTTTTGGCTTCAATATCTCGTGGAAAAGAGGTTTTCCCCTAGCGTAAGATATTACGCAGCACTCGTTCCCTCTTCTAGAGAGAACCGAGGTTACGTTAATAACCGAGTACGTTACTTGTTCATCATTGTGTCAGTGTTTTAGTCGCTGACTTTAGCTAGCTTCTATGCACGAAGAACAACATAGTGATGAAACGCATTTCAATGTAAGGGGACCCGCGGTGTATCTAGATAGAAATGGCTTATTCTAAGGTAACAAAAACAGAACGGTTAATTAAGTCAGGTCTTTATACCCCACTGAAAACATATGTATATGGTATTGCATTTCTGTCAACAGATCCTCCTAAATATTGCACAATGCACCTTTAATAGAGTGCTCTTAAAAAAATAGCAGTGGCTGGGACTGACTTTCAGTATTACCATCATTTAAAATGATACAATCTAATTCTGTTTATGTGAAATTGGCCTGGTCCCAAGCAGGTTTGAGCTTAAGGACATGTTGCTATGACACCAACTCTAGAATGAGCTTCGAAGAACTTATAAACAATAAAATTCAGGTAGCCAAGTAATCCACATACGAAGAATGGGCCCCTGCTCTTTCAGAACTATTTTTATTGGTGGAGCAAAAATAAACAAAACAGACAGGTATGGTCAAATTTAACTTTGCAGCAGAGCCCTTCCAGTATCCCCAGTCCACTCCTTCCCTTCCAGGGCAACCAGCCATCTCTGAACCTCTAAAATCCTATCCAGTCTTGCCCCTTGCTGACCTCTCATGCTGTCACCCATCGGCCATTCCGGGAACGCCCCGTGGAATCCAGTGCAGAGGCAGCAAAGGAGGAAGAATAAGCCCTGTGAACATTCTGGAATAAGAAATACATTCTGGATGGTCCCAGAGCTCCCAAGTCCGGTGTCGGCCACAAAGGCCATTCTTGACAAACTTTTTAGTGCTCATATACCAATATAGTAATATAAGTCAAATCAAGTCATCTTTATTTATGTAGCGCTTTAAACAATACAGATTGTTTCAAATCAGCTTTACAGAGGAAACTTATGCATCTCGGCTGTTGTTCAGCTGAAGTCAGTTAAGTGTTGATTCAGTATAGCCAATCACATTGTGCATTAATATAATTTTCTGAGCAAATGAGCAACATTTTAACTGAGCTAAAATATATCCTGGTAAAAACAGCCTCATCAGGATTCAAGTCACTTCACTTCACTTTTCATGCCAGCTTTTTTAGTTTAACTTTATAACTAAACAAAACTCGCAGTCATATTGTTAGTTTGTTTAGATTTGGGACAATGGAAGTGACACAATTGCCTTGCCAAAATTTCAGATTTTGCTTGATGAGTGAAGAGACAAATATACTTCTGAAGTCTGTCTTTGTCTAACTTGTTTAATGAAAAAAATCAGAAGTGACATTGGCGCAGTTCTACCGTCTAGATCAAACTGCTGGAAAAATACTGGCTGCCAGGCAGACTGTCATGTCACACAGTTCTACGACTATTTCCTCTGTCCTTAACAGGAAAAGACCTCCCTTTTCCACCACTGTATTTCTAACTTCCAGATGCAGTGGGTTTGTTTTAAGCTTAAAATTTTCCTTTGAATGCTGGGTAAAAAGTTCATGCCTAATTTGAAAGAGTAGTTTCTTCACCAGCCCTGATCCATTTTTGTCTCATGTTTGATATGTTATATTCTTTTTTAAATTATGGTCTTTCCTCTGAAACATGCTTGGTTGAGTTGAGTCATACTCGTGGGGAAATGACATATTGCTCAAAAATGTCTCTAACTGAAGACAACAATATGGTCTGTCATGTGTAATAATCAGTTGTTTTTTAGAATGCAGTCAGGAAACTTTGACACATTTGTTCTTGTGTGCACTGAAACGGCTGTGTAACGTTGCCTCGAATACTTTAAAATCCTTTATGAAGTGCTTACAATTGTTTTCCATGTAACATGTAACAATACAGAATATCCTTAGAAAACAGTGACCATATGCTCAACAGAAAAGTAAAAGCATAGCCTATGGGAATGCAGGTTGTATTTTGGATCAGGCACGCAGGGCAGGGGTATTACGTGTATGATAACATCTGCTGGAGTGGAGAGAATTTTGCATTATAGAGATAAAAGGTAGACAAACATTGAAACAGGGTTGCAATGAACAAAGAATCTATTCATGCACTGTTGTAGAGGTCTGGAAAACCCCAGGTCACATCCAGCCCTGGCCTGTGGCCCTCAGCACATTCAAAGAAATGTGTCAAAACAAACAAACTGCTAAACTTGTTGTATCCACTTGTTGACAAAAACAAAGCAGACCTTTTTCCTTTTTTTTGTTTCTTTTTTTTTTTGAAGTGTCGTTCACTCTTACTAGCATAAAATCTCACTGCATAAATACGATATTAAAAAAATACACAAACATACGTTGATTTGTTCCCTGTCCTAAAGAGGAACAATTTAAATCAAAGGTAATCATTCTGCTTGACTGGCACAGGCAGGCCTGATAAGCCTGACTAACTGTGACAGCTTTAATATTAAGGCTGGTTCCTGACGAGATTGTGCAGACCCTGGATGTTGAGGTTCATTAAAAGAGATTGATACCATTGTTGCAGGAGCTTAGGGTATTTAAACAATGACAACATTTAGATTGATTGGCTAGATCAAGGGGACTGCTCTCATTTATGTGGTATGATCAAAATGTTTTGCTGGCTTCTCAGGTGGTCATAAGGATCAGCATGAAAGATCATTTATACTACATGGTGAGAGCAGATAAGATGGAGTAGCTGCCATCTGAAGTGTTTGCACCCTTCATCACCTTCAAGTGCTTAGGGTGTTGAGAAAGCATTAGATTAAAGGTTTATTCCTATGTTTGTCTTTCTTTTAGTGAAATAGCCATAATAGACAGGAATAATGGAGACAATATAAACATTAACATTGACAATGCTGATGCCATCGGCGAAAATTGCGGGGGGTGGGGGGGGGTGGGGGGTTTGTGGCGTGGGCATCAGAGCGGTCAGTACCTACCCCACCTGAGCCCCCCCCCCCCATAAAATATCATTAAAAACCACGCTGTTTATTGTAAATAATATAATGATATATATTAAAATTGTGTAAGTAGTAAAACAATACAAACGCAAACGGTAAGTAAGAGTAAGTAAGAGACGTCCTCTGCCTCAGACGAAACCTAAAATACTATGAGGAGGACACAAGTTAATTTAATAATTATAATATGACCGCGTGGTAAACCTATTAACCTAACTCATATTTAAACAACTATTGCTTTGTGCTGTTGGCCAGAGAAAATGACAGAGAAAAGAAAAACGTGTTACACTTTATTTCGATAGTCCACTTTAGACATTCTACTGACTATAAGTAAGTTTTCAACTACATGTCATCTAACTGTCATTAGAGTATTAGTAGACTGTCAGTAGACTGTTAGCTTGGGTTAGGTGTTAGGGTCCGGGTTAGGAGAATAAGTTGACTTGTAGTTGCCAAGTTACTTATAGTCAGTAGAATGTCTGTTGGGGGAACAAGTGCTAAAGTGTTAGTAGATATTAAGCAGACAGTCTACTAATACTCTAATGACAGGTAGTTGACATGTAGCTGCAAAGTTACTTATAGTTAGTGGAATGTCTATCGAAGTGGACTATCGAAATAAAGTGTTACAGAAAAACGTAATAAATATGAAATAATAACGAATTAATAGTAGTACGGCTTTCCTCTGTGTACACATATTGTACAAGTACAATTTTGGCTGTATTATTTGTGTCCCCTTCAAAAATTGCTCTTGAGAAATTTTATATTCTGTGGAGTTCTCTAACAGCAATGGTGCAGAGACTGAGATGACTAGTCAGACTACAATCTAAAAAAGTGTTTTTTAAACTAGAGCTATGAGAAGCAAAGCACTCTAATAATGACCCTAACAAGGGGAGTACTATCAGCACCCTACAAATGATTCAGGGTCGAGGCCTATTATCTTGTATTACAATATAATAGGCTGTCGTGTCGATGAGGCCTTCACAGGGCTGATGAGGCTGGCACTTCAGGGATGCGCTGTGGATGAGTCCAGGCGCACGTCCACCATCTGATCTGGATACGGCCCGGATAAGGCTGACTTCAGTAAACCTCGGAATAAACAGAAAGACTAACATTAGCGTAGATGCCATTCTTTTTATAATGTAACGAGTACAGGTGCTATAGGAAGTGTCCCTGTTTCCGGCTGACCTAATTTATGCAGCCTAATAATCATTTAACTGATTTGAAAAATATAAATGTATATTTGTTCTATATGAATGCCAGGTAAAAGAGATGCGTTTTTAGTCTATATTTAAACAGACAGAGTGTGTCTACTTCCCGGACAATGTTAGGAAGACTGTTCCAGAGTTTAGGTGCTAACGAGGAGAAGGATATGGAAGCTTTAGCGTTAAGTTCTGCCAGGAAGACTCAATTGCTACGTCACTTATTACCTTCTCATCTATCCAATCGTGTCTAATACTTGCGGTATAAAAGACCAGTACTTACACATGTTTGAGTTCGCAGATGCTGACGCTTTCGTTCAGTCGCCAGCCAACATGTTTCAGGACATGCATATTGTTTACTATTATTGAGTTCCGACGATGGATATGTCCCGCTGTATCTCCTGATACACGTCGAGGTTCCCGCGTTCAGTGCCGCATCTCCTCGTATGCACAGTGGTCTTCGGAGAGTTTTTGATCAGCCAAGGCCTCTCATGAGAAGCTCTCTAGGCCTAAAACACCCTGGGTAACCAATCAGTTTCCATTTTCACGTCATCAAAAGCCTCAACAACGTCAGCTCAGCCAGGATAATCCGGCAGGAAGAGAACTATGTCATCCTCAACAACTTGTCCAGCAAAAGAACCTCG
The DNA here is from genome assembly GCF_029890125.1 of Rhinichthys klamathensis goyatoka. Taxonomy (NCBI): domain Eukaryota; kingdom Metazoa; phylum Chordata; class Actinopteri; order Cypriniformes; family Leuciscidae; genus Rhinichthys; species Rhinichthys klamathensis. Next base: position 3,917,223 of record NW_026606559.1, read on the forward strand.
CTGTCTACACGGGTGCATTATCCCGCAGATCACCGATCCACCGACATGAATCAACAACTCTGAAGTCACGAGAGGTGATCTTCTCTCGCTGGTTCAAGTTCAAGCTCCACTTCCAAGGCTTTCAAGACGGTTTTTCAAGTTTGGTAGGCGCTTCCACCAGCCACTGTTAATATGTCCCCTCTATCGTGATTAAACTTCATCCAGGTAAGTATTTCTCCGTTGCTTCCTACACCAGCGGCAGAGTTCAAATTGGAGTCCACGGTGACGTGGCGTACGTGTTCATAATTACTACTGATCTGCAGACTGCAACGGGGCCGGTTAGCTCGCCTTTAAAGGGGAAATGTTCATAGCAAGTGTAAGCAAGTTTCGCGTCACCGATATTCCACAGTACAGTGATCTAATAATATCAGCGTTGTCGATACCATGCTCTCGTGGGCAGTTTGCAAATACCCACTAACAACTGAGTAACTGGTTTAAAAATAAATGAATAAATAAATAAACCTGAGCTAAAGAGAGCAAGTTGTTAATTGGGGCTATTTCTGCAAAGAGCAACTTGGGAGCCATGTCAGGAATATGCTGCACATCTGAGAAAAGGATTCTACGCTCAAAAGACAACAGATCAAGTATCATTTAGGTAATGATAGTAGCTTCTTGACAGGACGCCGTCACCTTACTTCAGGTAAGTACCGTATTAAGAAGTCAGATTTAGCCAGTTTAAGAATAAAAAAATAAAAATAAATAAATAAAAAAACACTAGTCAAAGGGGCATGTCCAATCTCAGATTCGGATATCTAGGTCAGTAAAGGCTAGATGAATCTTCTAAGCTCACTCAAGGTTCGTTCGTCCGCTCTTCACAAAATCATCCTATAGCGGTCGTTAGCGTCCTTAGGGATTTGACGTGGTCGCAAAATATATTATATCGTTGTGCTAACAAAGCATGGTTGTCATCAAGGCAGATCTTATTGTTAGGCGATCATGCCATTTCTGAGACGTTAATTTGGCTATCAATCGTCTTCAATTTCATAATTAAGGTTGCGCTTATTCCTGCCAATGCAAAGCCATAGCTATGCACCTAGAATATCAAAATCGACTGCTGGCGGTAGATCCTTTTCCTACTTAGCACCAAAACTTTGGAATAGTCTTCCTACCATTGTCCGGGAAGCAGACACACTTTGTCAGTTCAAAGCTAGACTAAAAACACATCTCTTTGACCTAGCATACACATAATACATTATAGACTTCGATAATTCAATGTTAGGCTGCATAGATTAGGTCAGCCGGAACTGGGAACACTTCCCTTAAATCCAGATGTACTCGTTACATCATAAGAAGAATGGCATCTACGCTAACTTTAGTGTCTTTGTTTATCCCGAGGTTTTCCTGCAGCCTGCCGGATCCAGGCCGTATCCAGAACTGACGAAGGAGATTCGCCTGGACCCGATGACAATGCAGTGCTGAAGTGTCAACTATCCTCTCCCTATGGAGGATCCCTTTCCCACTCTACAGATAAAGCGTTGTTGAAATCCGGTTCGCGTACCTCGAAGTGATAAAATAAAATTTTCTATCAAATTTATAGGCAAGACAAGTAGTTTGTTTAGGCATGGTTTGTTGGGAAATTACAAACCTGCGCGCACATATTCAAACGAATTTAACTATAGAATAAATTTTTTATGCGCATGTGAACGCCATCAGGTCACAGGTTCGCGTTTAAAGTCTGTTTAGAGAGAACGCCGTCGTCTTAGTGGCCCCTAATGTAATAACAAATGATAATTTTGCGGGAAGTGAATCAATCAAAACCAACTTTAGCTGGAAATAACATTATTCAAAAATCGCTATAAAGCCAAAACAATCTCTGTTACCGTAAATTGTATGTTTATCTCTGTAAAGCTGCTTTGAAACAATCTCCATTGTTAAAAGCGCTATATAAATGAAGATGACTTGACTTGACTTGACTACGCGCTTTCACTCTTTGTTACAGCCTTTCAGACGGCTTTTGGCCTTCAGCAACCCGGATCCATCACCCTGCCCTCCTCTAACAGAGTTTATGTTAAATTAGTAATGTTTGCTTTTCTTTTCAGATTCCTGTTTTCACATCCTGATCACGGCCGATTGTTCCTTCCTCGTCTACAATTACGAATCGTAATTTAATATTTCTTTCATTCATAGTTTGCTCGCAGGCATTCAAATTCACGCAAGTATTTTAATACTAATTATCCAAGTCTGTTCACCGTACCTTCTCTTTGTTTGCTACTTAAGGCATAGCCAAGACCTGTAGTAAACCTCCGATAAACGCCTGCCAATCACATTGTATCACAAAGATAAAAAAATGTGTATAATTGTGCCCTTTTCGCAGGATATGTGGTGGGTCTCTGGTGTGTATGCGGGGTTTGGCTCGGAATGCCCCACAGATAATTTTGAATAGCATGTTGGAATGGTCATTTCGAAGGTGATTAAGCATATCGTTTTGTCTATCCCTTTGGATGTGGCAGGGCTGCTACTCCCGGCACAGGGGTCGGAGTTTCAACAGCTCGTTTTGCAGCTTCGATTACCTCTCACCAACAATTTTAAACTTTTCACTTTGTTCAACCAGAATCATTCTAGATGGAGAGACTCAAGAAGTGTCAACATATAGACAACATTCCAAATGGTCGTTGATGAATTATGTAGCTCATCGTAGCTGTCTCTAGTCACTAATTAGCTTATTCTGTCTCGATATTCTTTAAATCATGTCCCGTGGGCAGGATTCATGTAAATTTAGGTTGTGATGCACTAACCCAGGAGGAATTTCGTTAGCTCCTCTCAGCGCTGTTGTAGTCTTTAAAAAGCAATTCTTAAATTAATTCTCCCATTGCTTGAACTTTGAGTGTTGTAACCTTGAAGATGTTGGTTATGCTTATACGGCAACATTTCACACTAAGTAAGTTAGAAAAGCAAAATCCATCCAACCCCCTTTTTATTACTTCCTGTCCGCAATGGTCTCTTTTCTATTAGTATTCAGATTGTAGCTGTCTGTTACAGGCTACAGCGTCATGGCTCATGCATCCAGGGGATTCACTCCAGGAGCTAAATACTCCGATTTCCCCATGGTCTTTTTCTGATTTCCGTTTCTCACCTAATTTCTTTACTCTCTTTCTTAAGAACTCTAAGAATGACTCTCAAGGCTCTGTTTCACATTATCAATTTATTAATTAGTAATAAATTCTGTCCCTTCTCATCTATGATTAATTTCTTTAAATTCCCCTCCATTTATCCTAACTAACGGAGCACTTCTCTCTAAGGCGAGTTCAGGACTCATCAGTTTTTGTCCTCAAAAGCTGCAGTCTATCTCCCTCCCAGTATACTGCCCTTACGCAACAAAAATATATTTCTCAATATATTATGTGACAATATATTTCATGTGTCTCCATATATTGTGAAATTTACATTGTAATATATCATATGATATATTATATAATAATATATTATATATATGCAATAATATATTGCAATATATGGGACAATACTGCAATTATTGCCGTTTTCATATATTGAATAAATACATATTATTATACTATTTAATATATTGTTAGGTATATTGAAATATGTCCCATATTATATGAAATTATATATTGGAAGAGGCATTGTATATATGTGAAAATATATATGTAAAATTATATGAGCTAATATACCTCAATGTACCAGATAATATAATCAGATATATATGCAAACATGTCTTAAATATGTTGAAAAATATATTGATTTATATTACATAATATATTATATATAATTATCATATTATATATTGTATACAATAATTTACCATGTGGGGGAATAAAAAGTGGACTAAAAAATGTTGTAATTGTTGCTGTTAATGATAATTTAATTTATACTCTCATCTACATTTTACAATATATGAATCAATACATAGCCATATATGGTCCATCCATATGGCTATATAATGTAAAATATACACTCACCGGCCACTTTATTAGGTACACCTGTCCAACTGCTCGTTAACACTTAATTTCTAAGCAGCCAATCACATGGCGGCAACTACGTGCATTTAGGCATGTAGACATGGTCAAGACAATCTCCTGCAGTTCAAACCGAGCATCAGTATGGGGAAGAAAGGTGATTTGAGTGACTTTGAATGTGGCATGATTGTTGGTGCCAGAAGGGCTGGTCTGAGTATTTCAGAAACTGCTAATCTACTGGGATTTTCATGCACAACCATCTCTAGGGTTTACAGAGAATGGTCCGAATAAGAAAAAACATCCAGTGAGCGGCAGTTCTGTGGGCGGAAATGCCTTGTTGATGCCAGAGGTCAGAGGAGAATGGCCAGACTGGTTCGAGCTGATAGAAGGGCAACAGTGACTGAAATAACCACTCGTTACAACCGAGGTATGCAGCAAAGCATTTGTGAAGCCACAACACGCACAACCTTGAGGCGGATGGGCTACAACAGCAGAAGACTCCACCGGGTACCACTCATCTCCACTACAAATAGGAAAAAGAGGCTACAATTTGCAAGAGCTCACCAAAATTGAACAGTTGAAGACTGGAAAAATGTTGCCTGGTCTGATGAGTCTCGATTTCTGTTGAGACATTCAGATGTTAGAGTCAGAATTTGGCGTAAACAGAATGAGAACATGGAACCATCATGCCTTGTTACCACTGTGCAGGCTGGTGGTGGTGGTGTAATGGTGTGGGGGATGTTTTCCTGGCACACTTTAGGCCCCTTAGTGCCAATTGGGCATCGTTTAAATGCCACGGCCTACCTGAGCATTGTTTCTGACCATGTCCATCCCTTTATGGCCACCATGTACCCATCCTCTGATGGCTACTTCCACCATGTCACAAAGCTCTAATCATTTCAAATTGGTTTCTTGAACATGACAATGAGTTCACTGTACTAAAATGGCCTCCACAGTCAAGTCAAGTCAAGTCAAGTCACATTTATTTATATAGCGCTTTTCACAATACAGATTGCATCAAAGCAGCTTCACAGTGATAACATGAAAGTAGTACAACACAGTTCAATAATATTGTTGAATATTAAATATCCCCAACTAAGCAAGCCAAAAGCAAGGCGACAGTGGCAAGGAACCAAAACTCCATCAGATTGGATGGAGAAAAAAACCTTGGGAGAACCCAGGCTAGTCAGGGGCCAGTTCTCCTCTGGCTAACAATCATAGGGTTTTAAAGAAGCTTTACAGTAAGTCCATATCAGAGAGTACCTGGAAAAAATACATTTAGTTAATCATGTAATATTTAGGGGATAACATATCGCCGGCGTTGAGTCGTCTCTTCGCAGGCGTTGAGTCGTCTCTTCACAGGCGTTGGTCTTCTCATCACAGGCGTTGAGGCATCCGAAATCCCCGTGAGAGGCAGGATACCAAACTGGAGCCTACGAACGCCATTTTTCTCGGGACAAGCGTCCCGAGATAACAGCAGAAAGGCAGATGGGAAATAATTAGCATAGCTGATGTTCATAATGATTTCCATTACACGGGAGTAGGTGTTAGAAAACCATAATCTCACAACTCTCCGTAACCCAAACTCTCCGCAACCATACGGACCGACCCGTTTGTCTATATTGTTGAATATTAAATATCCCCAACTAAGCAAGCCAAAAGCAAGGCGACAGTGGCAAGGAACCAAAACTCACCAGATCTCAACCCAATAGAGCATCTTTGGGATGTGGTGGAACGGGAGATTCGCATCATGGATGTGCAGCCGACAAATCTGCGGCAACTGTGTGATGCCATCATGTCAATATGGACCAAACTCCCTGAGGAATGCTTCCAGCACCTTGTTGAATCTATGCCACGAAGAATTGAGGCAGTTCTGAAGGCAAAAGGGGGTCCAACCCGTTACTAGCATGGGGTACCTAATAAAGTGGCCGGTGAGTGTAATGAATGTCATGCAAAAATTTGATTTGGACTATTGTTAATCAACCTTTCTGTAAACCTATGCATGAGCTTACTTAACTCATAAAAAAAATACTTTGTTTCAATAAACATACATGCAATAATGTAATACAGTTTTGTTTGTATATCAATGTATTTTAATATATGAATCAATATATAGCAATAGGTTGTCCATCCATATATTGTTATATATTTTCAAATATATGAGGCAGTTTCTGATATATTGAAATATATTTTCTAATGTATTGCAATATAAATTCTAGTATATTGCAATATATTTTTGTTTCGTAAGGGTGGTTATTCCTTCAGGATCGGGGCAGCCACTACAGCAGCTGATCATGGCATTTCTACTTCAGCTATTAAGATCCTGGGCAGATGGTCTTCCTCTGCATTAGAGTCTATATAAGACCCGATTCAAAATCATCCTCGAAGCTCAGCAAGCTCTTCACTAAAATGGTTCAGGTAAATAACCTTTGCAACTACTGGTGGTGGTGCCATGATAATCCATTCTCACAATTGGTCTTAAATTCTGCTTGCATTTACAAATGGTCAATGAGTCATCGTCTATATGTGGCCTAGTGGCCTTGTCTTAATGTGGCCTTGTCTCTATGTGGCAGTAGTAGCCGTTGTGGTCTTGTCCCATGTGGTCTTTATGGTCTTAAAAAAAACTTAAAAATAAAAATCATGCAAGTGCATGATATACATGTTCAGTGTGGTCTACTGTGACCGTGTAGCCTAATGTGGCCTTGTCCCGTGGTCTTGTGGCCAGTTATGGCATGGTTCTGTGTGGCCTAGTGGCTGTGTCTCCTTGGCCTTGTATCCGTGTGGCATTAGCAGCCTTGTGGCCCAGCGGGCCTTGTCTCTGTGCGGGTCTCAAGGCCTTGTGGGATAATGTTGCCTTGTCCTATGTGTGGCCTACATGGTCTTGTGGCCCTTATGGCCTTGGTTCTGTGTGGCCTAGTGGCCGTTGTCCCTGTGTGACCTCGTCTCAGTGTGGGCTTACTATATCGCGGCCCTTGCGGCCTCATTCTATGTTCAGTGTGGTCTACTGTGACCGTGTAGCCTAATGTGGCCTTGTCCCGTGGTCTTGTGGCCAGTTATGGCATTGGTTCCATGTGGCCTAAGGCCTTGTCTATGAGTGGTTCTGTCTCTGTATGGCCGTTGTCTGTGTGGCTTGTTCTGTGTGGTCTATAGTGGCCTTGTGGCACAAGTTGCCTTGTCCTGTATGTAAAAAATGGCCAGTGGTCTGTGGCCCTTAGTGGCACGGTTCAATGTGGCCAAGTGGCCGTTGTCTGTGTGGCCAAGCGGCCTTGAGGCATTGTTGCCTCGCTAAAAAATGGCCATGTGGTCCTTGCGGCCTGGTTTTGTGTGGCCTTGCGGCCTTGTCCAGTCTACCTCGTTCTATGTGCGGCATTAGAGGCCGTTGTGGCTCATTGCGGCCTTGTCTCTGTGGTCTAGCAAGGCCATGTGGCCGGGCGGCCTTGTCTCTGTGGTCTATCATGGCCGTGTGGTCCAATGTGGCCAGTTTGCGGTCTAAGGAGGCCTGCTCTGTGTATGGTCCTAGGTGGCCTGCTCTGTGTGGTCCAATGAGGCCTGGCCCAATGTGGCATTGTCTGTGTGGTCCAATGAGGCCTGGCCCAATGTGGCTCTGTTTTGTGTGGTCCATCGCGGCCTTGTCTCTGTGTGGTCCATGAGGCCTGGCCCTATGTGGCTGTTCTGTGTGGTCCATCGCGGCCGTGTCTCTGTGTGGCCAAGGTGGCCTGGCTCTGCATGGTCCATCGAGGCCTTGTCTCTGTGCGGTCTGTTACGGCCTTGTCCCATGTGGCCTGTTCTGTATGTCCAAGGTGGCCTTTTCTCTGTGGTCCTATAACAGCTTTTGTTCCAATGACCTGTCCCTATGTCCTAAGTTAGCCTCATTCTCAGTTTAAGTCACTATTCCACAACACTTGCTTCCCTCCAACTCATTCACAGGGAAACTGGTTTCGATCAGACGTAAGTGGGTCTCAAAACATAAGTCGCTCTGGATGAAAGCGTCAGCATGGATAAATGCTAATGTACATACAGCAGCAGAACATAAATGCATAAATGCATTATTCACGTCTTCTCATAGTACCTTTCAGGCTCACTATGAAGTCGTCTCTGTCATGAGTTTAGTCTATGTTTCTGTCTTGTTTCATGTGTTACAGCTATCTGTCATGTTATTAGTGTTCCCAGGTGTTTCCCATTAGCCACACCCTCTTGTTATCTTGTTTAGCTTGTCTACCCTTGTATTTAAGTCGGTGTGTGTCGTGCAGTCTTTGTTGAGTTCTTAATGTTATGTGGCTGGTTGTTCAGTTCCTGAGTTCTGTTTCCTGTTCCTGAGTTTTCGTGTGTGTGTATCTGAGTTTGTGTATTAAACAATACTGCAAATGGATCCTACTGCCTTGTCTGCTTCATCCAGCCGTGACAGTCTCTTACTAATTAGTTATTGGCTACGAGGCTTTCCACATTTCATGTTCATGCCCATTATTAACTCCCTTTTCTTTCTATTTAAGGCTCTACAGGATACACGACTGGTGGGTATACTTTTCTTTACCGTTCTTTGGGGGTGGGCTCCGTCCTGGTGGAATTATCTTCCACCTATTTTTGGGGGTCGGCTGCGCCCCTGCCTTCGTCTTCAAGCAGGAAATGCAGAGTCCGGACCCTCGGATTGCGAGCTATGGACGGGGCCTACGCCACAGAACTTTATTGCTTGCTGGGCTATCAATAAATGTTTTTATTGTTACAGTATTTATTCTCCCGAGTCTTTCTGGTAGAAATGGAAGCTTTAGCGTTAAGTTCTGCCAGGAAGACTCAATTGCTACGTCACTTATTACCTTCTCATCTATCCAATTGTGTCTAATACTTGCGGTATAAAAGACCAGTACTTACACATGTTTGAGTTCGCAGATGCTGACACTTTCATTCACCTCCATCCTCCCCACCACCACCAGGATGGTCCCTTCCCCTCCATCCTCCCCACCACCACCAGGATGGTTCCTTCCTATACCTCACAGGGGGTGGGCTGCGCCCCTGCCTTCGTCTTCAGGCAGGAAATGCAGAGTCCGGACCCTCGGATTGCGAGCTATGGACGGGGCCTACGCCAAAGAACTTTATTGCTTGCTGGGCTATCAATAAATGTATTTATTGTTACAGTATTTATTCTCCCGGGTCTTTCTGGTAGAACTACCGCCTGCAGTTGATTTTGATATTCTAGTTATTATCAACTGGCCAGAATTTTGAGATCGCAGTAGACGTGAAGGACTATAATGCGTTAAGAGCTCGTTCACATGTTTTAAACAATACTAGTACAAATAACTTGTTATTTTACACAATGAAATTACTATTGAAAGGGTTTTTTTTTAGACATATCTTAGCTCAGACTATTCTGATTATACCGCAGCCGGGCTAAGAGAACACCCGAAAATCTATACAACAATTATAACAACATACAGGTCCTTCTCAAAAAATTAGCATATTGTGATAAAGTTCATTATTTTCCATAATGTAATGATAAAAATTAAACTTTCATATATTTTAGATTCATTGCACACCAACTGAAATATTTCAGGTCTTTTATTGTTTTAATACTGATGATTTTGGCATACAGCTCATGAAAACCCAAAATTCCTGTCTCAAAAAAATTGCATATCATGAAAAGGGTCTCTAAACGAGCTATTAACCTAATCATCTGAATCAACTAATTAACTCTAAACACCTGCAAAAGATTCCTGAGGCTTTTAAAAACTCCCAGCCTTTTTCATTACTCAAAACCGGAATCATGGGTAAGACTGCCGACCTGACTGCTGTCCAGAAGGCCATCATTGACACCCTCAAGCAAGAGGGTAAGACAGAAAGAAATTTCTGAACAAATAGGCTGTTCCCAGAGTGCTGTATCAAGGCACCTCCGTGGGAAGTCTGTGGGAAGGAAAAAGTGTGGCAAAAAAACGCTGCACAACGAGAAGAGGTGACCGGACCCTGAGGAAGATTGTGGAGAAGGACTGATTCCAGACCTTGGGGGACCTGCGGAAACAGTGGACTGAGTCTGGAGCAGAAACATCCAGAGCCACCGTGCACAGGCGTGTGCAGGAAATGGGCTACAGGTGCCGCATTCTCCAGGTCAAGCCACTTTTGAACCAGAAACAGCGGCAGAAGCGCCTGACCTGGGCTACAGAGAAGCAGCACTGGACTGTTGCTCAGTTTTGCATGTCATTCGGAAATCAAGGTGCCAGAGTCTGGAGGAAGACTGGGGAGAAGGAAATGCCAAAATGCCTGAAGTCCAGTGTCAAGTACCCACAGTCAGTGATGGTCTGGGGTGCCATGTCAGCTGCTGGTGTTGGTGCACTGTGTTTTATCAAGGACAGGGTCAATGCAGCTAGCTATCAGGAGATTTTGGAGCACTCCATGCTTCCATCTGCTGAAAAGCTTTATGGAGATGAAGATTTCATTTTTCAGCACGACCTGGCACCCGCTCACAGTGCCAAAACCACTGATAAAGGGTTTACTGACCATGGTATTACTGTGCTCAATTGGCCTGCCAACTCTCCTGACCTGAACCCCATAGAGAATCTGTGGGATATTGTGAAGAGAAAGTTAAGAGATGCAAGACCCAACACTCTGGATGAGCTTAAGGCCGCTATCGAAGCATCCTGGGCCTCCATAACACCTCAGCAGTGCCACAGGCTGATTGCCTCCATGCCACGCCGCATTGAAGCAGTCATTTCTGCAAAACGATTCCCGACCAAGTATTGACTATTGAGTGCATAACTGAACATAATTATTTGAAGGTTGACTTTTTTTTTTGTATTAAAAACACTTCTTTTATTGGTCGGATGAAATATGCTAATTTTTTGAGACAGGAATTTTGGGTTTTCATGAGCTGTATGCCAAAATCATCAGTATTAAAACAATAAAAGACCTGAAATATTTCAGTTGGTGTGCAATGAATCTAAAATATATGAAAGTTAAATTTTTATCATTACATTATGGAAAATAATGAACTTTATCACAATATGCTAATTTTTTGAGAAGGACCTGTACATCTCATCTTACATGATAATATTCCTATGCATAGATAGATGACGTTAAAGAACATTACATACCAACGATGATCGTTTATAGCTTGAACGTAAGTAGAAGGACTTTCAGAAGGTGATTGATACACGAATACAAGACACAGCTGTCAGAAGATATTACTGAGCGCTCCCTGATGACATCATTAAAGGAAGCCGCAGAACGAACGTGACTGTGATTTCTTTAGTGTACCACTAGGGGGAGATAACAAGTAACAATACAGAACACGCTATATAAATAAAGGTGACTTGACTTGACTTGACAAGACAGGTTTTCTTGTCTCTGCTAAGCCCAAGGGAAATGGAGGCCTCGATTAAGAGGCCAACGACACTCAACCCTGTGACTTGAAATAGAATTCAAGGAGCCTAGAGGGAAACCCTTAATTTAAGGCCTAGCTGGATACTAGCTACTAATTCAGCTCTGAAGAGGAGAGGCCTCAGCCTGCTTCTTACTCTCAAGTGAGAGAAAGGCCTGACACCACCCAGGAGATACCTGCATGGGAGGCTTTAGGAGATTACCTGCTACCTACTACCTACTACCTAGAGATGCTGCTATCTACTCTTGTCCTTTAACATCCACTAGCATTTAACGCCTAATGCAAAGGCCAGTACCAGGGAAACTAGTCCTTTCAGAAGATTAAACAGATGGGCTCTAGCTCTAAAGAACCTACACTCAGATACTGAGGGGATCGCGCCTCCAAAATTCCTAATACTTATGCCTAAGCCAGATATCGGGGCGGCCCCCGTGAGGGCCGACACACGAATATCATCTGTCTGAAGTTCAGAGCTATAATCAAATTGGTGACCTGCTATTCTAATACAAGGTGGCTATCAAGGTAGCCTGACAAGGGCCAACGCTTGGTGTTGTAGTCTGAGCTTGTACAGAGTGGTGGCCTCAGTAGAATAACTCCCGATTGGGAGGAAGCCATCTCACACTACACAGAGTTTATCTGTTTGATTCATGGATGAATGGTGGCAAACACTAGAGAATTCTCCATGAGATGAAGCCAACCTGTTCACTACTGGGTTGTCTGTGGTCACAGATTGACACTACCCACTTGTAACGACTGAGACAAATCAGACACAATTATTTGTTATAGTTAACAAATAATATTTAAAAATCACACTGGGATCTGTGGTCCCATCCCCCCAACAAGGGCAAGAAGGGTCTTGGGTTACCATGACTATGATCAGATAAGTTGGTTTTATTGCTGTTAAAAATGTGGTCACGTGGTCAAGACAGAGAAGACAGAACAGACTTTAAAACAGACTTTGCTGCATTAATCATAGACAAACTGATCTATAAATTAACATGCATCCCAGAAACTGTGTGAATGATTTACTGTCTTGTGTACTATTATGTATTTGATACTACGGTATGTATTTTATTATACAACCAACAGTCAATGTAACCCCACCTGTATCATGTCGCCTATCTAATTAATCCTCATTTAATGACTCACACTTTAGTGTACATCACCTTCTCTTATAATGCAGTGTGTGTTTGTTAAATCTAGCTGAGCATTAATGGACACAAACAGGAAGGCAGATGTCTAACCACATTTGAGATAGCGTCATAAATCCTCCCAACAGAGGAATCTCCCGCTTTGAAATTCCCCCTTTCTTATTGGTTGAGCCAATCCTGGGGCCTTTGTCAGGCTTTAAATGGCCCCTCCACATGCCCTTCCTTCTCTTGGCCTTCTCTCGTACATTCGGGTTGCTGTCCTGCGGGCTGCACCAGGCCCCAGACCCCAGGGCAGCAGGCCTTGACTCACAACCAGCAATGTGCTCATTCAGGAGAGAGAGGACTCTCTCAACCACAACAGAATCAAGGACAACCTCAGGAGTTTAGCACAACGTCTTCATTCAACGCAGTAGAAGTCCATCGCAAATCCCACCATTTGCTCTGCGTGTCCTCTCCGGCCCAGGGCCAGCAGGCCACAATCTGCACTCCAGCCATGAGAAGAGAGTCGAACTAACCATGCAAGTTCATCATATCTTCAGCTTCAACATTTGACACTGATGGAACCATCAACAGCTTCAATTTTCAACAACTTCAAGAATTGTGTCCACTGCAAAGGCCATGCAAGTATAGAGTAAATGAGGTGCTCTGAAAATGATAAGCTGTTGCTTTTTTTCATAGTTAAATGGATATTTTTCATAGTTCCATTTCCTGCTTTCGGTTTCATTCTGTCACACCATTTTACCAATGCATGTGTGTATGTGTGTTTAGATTAGTTATTTTGACTACAGGCTCTTAGTAGTACTGTACAGTAAGAAAGACATTTCCCTTCCACATTGGCGTGCAATTATTTGATACAGCTGCTCTGCCACGCAGCGTGGGTATATAATGAACAGTAGGAGCGATTGCACTTCAGTTTTTTGCTGAGGAGCCGAGCCGATGAGCTGGCTGCCCTAGTGGGCTGCAGCAGGTGTGGCGACGGGACGTGGAGTCTCCGTTTCCTCCTTCAGGGAACGAGGGTTACCATATGTAACCGAGACGTTCCTCTTCAATCGGTCAGTCGCCGCCGCGTCGAGACCGACGAATAGGAATCCCTACCAAAGGGCCACAGCTGCTGACCCCATCCAGCGCCCTGTGCAAGCGTCTTGCCCCTTCTTGCCTGGAAGGATGATAGGAGAGGGCTTACACAGAGTATATTTGTCACTGTTGTTCCGAGATAACCCATACAGTGAGATTATTGGATAACACTGGGAAAGGGTGCCCTTTCTGTTAGGAAGGAGAACGCTGCGGAACTCACATTCTTCCCCCAAGGAGTTATGTGGAGATATGCATGGACTAACCCAAAAGTTGTACTGCATATGAAATACTGGGTGCCCAAGGGAAAGACAAGGGCTTCCGTTTAGAAGCAGCCGTGGAAGAATACACATATGGGATCCCCGCAGGGTCACACATATGGGACCCAGCCTAGACCTGGTTCTCAAGGGTTCAACGGATAAAGGCCTGGCGCCTGATGCTCCACCACGTCCAGGCCGGGGGTGTTGGAGGACTCAACAGGTTTTTCACACTGGAGTAATTAGGGTGCACAGTAGGGTGCAGTAAGCTGACAGAGCCGGGCCTCTCAGTGCTTCTACCCGTTTAGGGTGAGAACACGGGAGGACACCGGCTCTAGACTTAGGCTATAATATCTAGCGAACGTGTTAGATGTCGCCCAGCCCGCAGCTCTACAGGTATCTGTTAGCGAGGAGCCACGTGCCAGTGCCCAGGAGGATGCAACGCCTCTCGTGGAGTGAGCATGCAACCTGAGCAGGCAGGGCACGCCTTGTGCTTGGTTAGCCAAGGCAATGGCATCCACTATCCAGTGGGCCATCCTCTGCTTGAAGACAGCCTTTCTCTTCTGCTGGCCTCCGTAACAGACAAAGAGCTGGTCTGAGGTCCTGAGACTTTGAATTCTGTCCACGTACAGACGCAGAGCACGGACGGGACAGAGCAAAGCCAGGGCTGGGTCTGCCTCCTCCAGGGGCAGCGCTTGCAGATTCACTACCTAGTCCCTGAAGGGAGTGGTAGGAACCTTGGGCACATAGCCAGGCCGGGGTCTCAGTACAACATGGTTGTCATCCGGCCCAAACTCTAGGCATGATTCGTCGACCGAAAATGCCTGCAGATCCCCTACCCTCTTGATAGAGGCCAGTGCAACCAGCAGCAAAGTCTTCATGGAGAAAAGCTTTAAGTCTGCTGATTGCAAAGGCTCAAAGGGAGCATCCTGGAGTGCTCGAAGCAAGAGGGAGTCGAGGAGGATTTAACCGTCTCACCCCCCTAAGGAACCTGACGACCAGGTCGTGCTTTCCTACTATTTTGCCATCTATGTGGTTGTGATATGCTGAAATAGCGGCAGCATGTGAGGTTGGAGGGAGACAGCCTTTGCTCCAACCCTTCCTGCAAGAAGGAAAGCACGAACCCTATCGAACATCTCCGGGGGTCCTCTCGGCAAGAAGAACACCACTCGACGAACAGGTTCCACTTCAAGGCGTACACAAGTTTCGTAGACGGTGCCAACGCTGAAGTGAGGGTGTTATGCACCTCTGGGGTAAGTCACCTAGAACCCCTGAGTCTGACCCACCCTCCGATGCAGCGATCGACATCCGGTCATCGTGGGGAGCACCGAAGGAAACGGCTGGTACACACCTCATGGATGGTCCAGCGCGTTCCGTCTGCGGCTCTACTGGCTGCGGAGCGTGGGAGGGATGAGGGTTGCTGCTAGGGGGTTGGTTCCCTGAATTAAGCGCGCTCACCGTAATCCTCAGGTCACCCGCATTACTGCCCGAAGTAACCTTCTGAGGAGGGTTAGATCGCGGCAGAGATGCAGGGACTCCGCCCCTTTGCAGGAATGAGAGTCTCGACCGGGAGCCAAAAACAGCCTTTTTGTTTTGCTCAGTGAAAAAAAATGATCAAAAAGATAGAAAGAGAGAGAGAGAGAGAGAGAGAGAGAGAGAGAGAGAGAGAGAGAGAGAGAGAGAGAGAGAGAGAGAGAGAGAGAGAGAATCGACCACGCTGCCACGCTGTATCGCCCGCACCAGTCACGAGAGGTCCTCCTGAAGAGCTCGCTCATCTTGATGAGCCGCAGCGCGGGTATATAATGAGCAGAAGGTGCGATTGCACTTCAGCTTTTTGCTTCGGAGCCGAGCGTTTCGATGTTGTTAACTCTGAGTTACTGAGTGTGATGGCAGAGCAGCTGTTGCAAATGATTGCACGCCAATGTGCATTGGCTCGTTTAGTTTCACTCGAAGTAGATTGGCCTCTCTAGAGAGATTCCTATTCGTCGGTCTCGACGTGGCGTCAACTGACCGACTGAAGAGGAACTCGATATTGCGACAGAAACTTTTGACTCTATTTTCCAGCACTTTAGACACATTCTATTTCAAATAAATGCTGTTCTTTTCATCAAACTTTCTATTCATCGAAGAATCCTGAAAAAAAAATTGTACACAACCGTTTTCAACGTTGATAATAATAATGAATGTTTTTTGAGCATCAAATCCCCATATTAGAATGATTTCTAAAGGATCATGTGACACTGAAGACTGGAGTAATGATGCTGAAAATTCAGGTTTGATCACAGGAATAAATTACACTTTAAAATATATTAAAATAGAAAACAGTTATTTTAAATTGTCATAATATTTAACAATATTACTGGGTTTTTTTGTATTTTTAATCAAATAAATGCAGCCTTGGTGAGCAGAAGAGACTTCTTTTAAAAACATAAAAAATCTTACCGATCCAAAACTTTTGAACGGCAGTGTATGTTAGACCCTAGAAAAATAAGCTGGCTATTATTAAACCACTTGTTAAAAGAGCGCAACTTGATCCTACAGAATTAGTCAATTACAGGGCGATCTCGAATCTACCTTTTCTGTCAAAGATACTAGAAAAGGCAGTATCCTCACAACTATGTTCCTTTTTAGAAAAAAAAGGAATCTGCAAGGATTTCCAGTCAGGATTTAGACCGTACCATATTACTGAGACTCGTCTTATCATCCGATCGTGGTTGTATCAACACGTAGGCTAACTTGAAAGTATTTGGAGGTACAGAAAAAAGTCTATTTGCGGGCTTTTGCGGGCGGGAGCGGGACAAAACATAAATGTTGCGGGCGGGAGAAAGTAACATAGAAAGTTGTGAACGTCAGTTATAACGACACACGTATTAAAAAAAATGGTCAGGTTTAATCGGGCTCGGGCTCATAATTACGTTTAATGTGTCGGGCCGGGCCGGGCTCGGACACAACGTGCACGGGCTCGGGTAGGGTCGGGCTTGATTTTTTGGGCCCGATCTAAGCTCTAGACACGACCACAATGCATCCCTGAAGTGTCAGCAGATGTTGTTGTCAACTAGACTCCCCCCTGTGAAGGCCTGATCAACACGACACCCATCGTCACTGATCCTCAACAAACCCGTCTCCATACCGGCGTAATGACTCCGATCTTCAACCAGATGGAACTGGATAATATTCTGATAGTTCCAATCCAATCTGACTTCTGACCTATAATGCTGCATGAATCATAATCATACACTATTCGTTCGTTGGCCAGATGAGTAATGGTTTCTCCCAAGGTTTTTTTTCTCCATCCTGCCACCTGATGGAGTTTTGGTTCCTTGCCACTGTCGCCTTTTTCGCCTTTTTTTACCTCTGTTGCCATTGGCTTTTGGCTTGCTTAGTTGGGGACATTAAATTTAACATTTAATTTAATATTCAACAATAATATTGATCTGCCTGCATTTACATCATTATATGAGAACTGAACTGAGCTGGATGCTGACATCACGGTTTTCTCCAGAGCGGCTATATATATAAATTAACTAAATTAATAACTTTTTTACAATAAAATGAAACATCACTGAACTTACTTAAGCTGCACTGTGACGCTATTTCTCTGTAAAGCTGCTTTGAAACAATCTGTATTGTAAAAAAGCGCTATATAAATAAATGTGACTTGACTTGACTACTACATTAACACTTGCAGCTACTACTATTAACTAATATAGAAACAAGCTTAACTAATCAGTAAGTAATATCAAATTTAGGAGATAGTTCCTTATTAGGTCATCAATAATTACTTAATGAGATTAGCTTAATTAATAACTATTAACTACAGTAACTGACAAATTATAAAGAACATTATAGTGTGTCTGAGATGTAATCAGTCATCATTTTTACCTGATTGACCTGGAGAAGCAGCTGAAATTCCCACCATACATCGCAGTAACATCTTTGCGACCTAACATAATCATTCTATCTGAGGTCTCAAAACTGCTTGCTTTGATAGAATTGACTGAGCCCTGGGAAGATCGAATGGAAGAGGCATTCAAAAGAAAAAGCGCCAGGTACAAAGGTCTGATTGATTAGTGCCGAGTAGGGTTGGGTATCGTTTGGGTTTTATCCGATTCCAGTACCTACTCGGTATTTTTTAAACGGTTCCGGTGCTTAAACGGTTCTTAAATCGGTACTTAAGAAAATGAAACCGCACACACTTTATCAAAAAATAATACCCTTTAATTTACAGGGCCAAACTGGACACAATATTAACTTAAATCTTTAAACAATATAAATACAAGTAACATATGGTAATAATAAAACCAATATAAAATAAAAATTCATATTTACATAATATCAAATGAAACAATATTGTATAAAACAATGTAATAATACTGGAGATTAATAGAGATTACTAGCAGGCAGAGCTGCCAACTCTCACGCATTGACCGTGAGACTCACGCAAATGACCCTTTTCACACAGAGAAATCGCGGACAAAGAGGACACTGACACCGACAGACAAGACAGAGAAGGTTACTTATTTTGATATGGAACAAATCCACAGCTGTCAGATGCTGTCAATATTTTTATGAGATTCACACAATAAATAACGTTTTGGCTCTTTGAAATGTGACAGATCGCTGTGGCGCGTCAGTTCAAACGGTACGTGATACAGCAGCCTACAAATCCACTGCTTCTTAGCTACGCAGCGTTGAGTGAACCTATGAAAGAGAACATCTCTGGTTACTGGTGTAACATATCTCTCAATAGGGAACGGGACGCTGCCAAGCTCCTCGCGCTGCCGACCAGCTTCCTTTTTCAGCAGAGAAATCAGAGGAGCAGATGGCGCGCGCGCGCCAACATATGACGACGTAAGTGCGTCGATGCAGCGCCCGCGCCATCAGCCAATGAATTGGCTTGATTCTATATGGGATTCAGACTATCGGCACACCCAGAGGGCGTTCTGACACGTAATTTTAAACGTGAAAATGCAGCCAAACCTTGCGAGAAAGAGCGCGCATGCGAGACAGAAGAAACTGTGCTCCAAACTGTGTAGCACACGCACGGCGGAGAGGGAGAGAGCGATAGACCTTGTCTGTGTGCGTGTGCATGTGTGCATAATGAAGTTAGGCACCGAAATCAGGCACCGAAATTTTCGTTCTTATTCGGTCTGGTTACTACCGTTTACGTCGGAACCGGTTCCCTATTGGCACCGAGTTTCGGTACCCAACCCTAGTGCCGAGAGAGGGGTTGGAGAGCTTGCGGGTACCCTGTGGAGGTTGGATGCAAGGGCTTTGCTGGGCGCTCTCTCTACAGAGCATTCACTGAGCTGGGGTTGAGTGGGCCCCAGAGAAGAGTGGCCATAAGAATTGCGACAGATCACTAGTAGTTCCTGCATAGTGACTAGGTAACACTTGAGTTATTAGTGATGCATTTTATGACCATGTTGAGAGTAAAAAAAGACAATTTCTCACATCTCAGACACATTAATGTTATGATTAGTAATTCATTAGTAATTCTTTATAATTTGTCTATTAGTTCTTAAGTTAAAAAAATTTGAATGTTTAAATTTTTAAATGTTTATATTTTTTATTTAAAATAAATAAATAATTTAATGGCTGGAACCATGGTGTACCCTGGTTAGCTCCCCAGCCAGAGACACCACATCCAACCCAGATAACGCTCCAACTCAATCAATTTAAATGAGAGAAGGGCTCGTATGGAAGTAAAATAATGACAAATGTTTTTGAAACATAAAGCCTGTTGAATTGTACTACTTGAAAAAAATATGCATTGCATTAACCCTGCTTGTATTTTAACGCATTGTATTTTTAGGGCTTGCATTTTTATGGGCTGAAATTTGGCATGGTTGAATATTTAAGCAGTGAATATTTAAATTCAAAACATTTCAAACACATTTTCATTAGTAAATTCCAATAATCCATATTCACCTTTCATATTTCACTTCCAAAATATTCAAACTGATTAAAAATGCAACCTATAATATTCAACAGGCGGTTTTCAGTTCATTTTATTTCGCTTTGCAAATTCGCTTCCACAAATTCAGTGGTTAGAATTCGACAGTAAATTCAACGTTGACATCCAGGAACTGCAGGAATAGCAGTAGATTACCGAGCATAATCTCCATCTGCTGTTAGTCGACCTCACCAGCAGGGGGTGCAAGCGCGTGTTGTTGACGAAGACCAGAGCAACAGTTAGAGCAAGCCATTCATTCATAAAAACTCATTATGTTTCAAAAACATTTGGCATTATTTTACTTCCATAGGCTCGCCAGCAGATACGGCCAAGGGAGGGGCCAGGCAAGCCAAACATCGATCCAGTAATGCCCATGTCAAAAAGACGTGCCAATCGCACCCACTGACAGTACCCGAGCAGTTGCCAGGGCCAGACAGATTATAGAGTGTATACTGTAGATTATAAGTGTTTATATGTAATCTTTTAGGATCAGATTATATAAGGAAGGGGAAGGTAATGAGGACAAATTTTTCTGTAATAATATAAATGTGACATAATCAGTTAAGTGATTGATAGCTGTGGTATCCTATCAGGAAAGAGTATGGGCTATTTAATGCTGGTTGGCTATACCTTGAGCCGCGTCATGTCTTGTCCCTCCCGTTGCGTCATCCACTAGCGCCTCAGGTACGTGTGGATAGCGGTCGGTTTAAAGCATGTGTTAGGAATACTACTGAGGTGTTGCATTTCTTTACATTGTAGCGCGTACATTAGTACTTTTCCGACGGTGCACTTCATCAGCTCAGAGTGGGTGTCTGCTCACCCTTTATGTAAACGCTGTGTTGTAATGTCACTGTATTAAATGGTGGCTTATAATGGCGGGCGGCATAATGGGTCGCTATGTTACGATTAATGTTTTGCTTCCTATACCTCAGTTAATCGGGGGTTTTTGATTGCTGTAAACCATAGCCTGTGGGAATTGTATGTGAAGTGATATCATCTTGCGGTAAGTGTTATGTAAGATGGCTAGAAAATTGTAGTGGAAAGATCGCTAGTAACATCTCACTTCCTTTAAGGCGTTCGTGAAGCGTGGGTCTTCCCTCTCATCCTCAGGATCGTTTTATGGTCTTCGGCACGATCTCCTCCTCGTTTCTGCAGTGATTGTGCTATATGAACACGAGTCGATAACTACGGTGTTTGCGCTGCTCTCCGCATCGCTGTGATTGCAACGTGACGTGTTTTATAAACACATTAACAGGATTTGTATCGTCTACTTCTTCCTTTTAGAGTGATCGCAAAGTTATAACTGACTGTCATTTGTACGAGAACCAGTGTGTGTGTGTGCTGCATCAGCTTGATTTTTCTGTAATTATTTTTCTTAGTTCAGCTGTGTGTATGTTGTTAGATTTTGTTGTCATCTAACTGGGTGTGTCATTATCGACCTTGATTGTTGCATATTTGTATTTTCTCTTGTTTGTGATATTTTCTGTGGTTATTTTGGGGTTTTATTAAACTCAAGTGTATTTGTTTTCTCAGGAACTGAGGTGGCCAAGTGGAAGGACCTTCTCGTGCATGGTGATAGTGGTGGTGTTGCAGTTGGTGACACTTTTTGGAGTGCCTGTGTGTGTGATCTAGTGCACGGTGACGTGTGTGTGCGTGAGTAGGATTGCGCTCTTGGAAAAGCCATTAAGTGGTCCTTCCGCCGGTAGACTCAGCCTGGTGGTTTGGTATGAATTCTTATTTTGTGTTTGTCTGATCTGTGAATTCAATTTTAGTTCTACCAGAAAGACTCGGGAGATAAAATGATGTAACAAAGCATCCATTTATTGGCAGCCCAGCAAGCAATTATTTGCAAAGTTCTTTGGCGTAGGCCCCGTCCATAGATCGTAATCCGAGGGTAGCGGATCAGCATCTCTTGCCTGAAGACGAAGGCAGGGGCGCAGCCGACCCCCCAGGGAAGTATAGACGGGACCATCCTGGTGGTGGTGGGGAGGGTGGAGGTTGTTGTCGCGTTGGCATCTGCGAACTCAAACATGTGTAAGTACCGATCTTTTATTCGATAAGAATAAGGACGTGATTGGATAACTTGAAGGTAACAAGTGACACGGTAATTAAGTCTTCCTGGCAGGACTTATGCTAAAGCTTTCATTTCCTTCTTGCAGTTCCTCCTACCCTCGTGGGTAGAGGACTGTGCTGGTGTTGCCATATATAACTGCCAATTGTATTACCTTGCTTGTGACTTGTCATTTTGTATATGTAGCGCTGTGCGCCCTTTTTAAAACAGAATACTATTTTTAATTATCTTTTATACGTCAATAAAAGCTATTTTTGTAAATTGTTTGTACATGTCTCTGACCTTCCTGGCACACACGAACCTGTGTGACCTAGTTCAAACTGCTGGGTTATTTTGATATTCCCTGATTTGTTCAGGGTGGCAATTATCACCATAAGCTAAATTATTTATTAAAATCCTATACCGCTTCGTCACATAAATATCAATACTGCTGAAGGTCTACTACCACCACTAACAATAATAATAGCAATAACAATTATATATCAAATTTACATACATCGAAAGAGAGAGAGAGAGAGAGAGAGAGAGAGAGAGAGAGAGAGAGAGAGAGAGAAAGAGAGAGAGAGAGAAAGAATGAAAGTATAGCATGTAGAACATTATAATATATATAAATGACATCAATCTATAAATCATTGCAGAGCAGTATATTAAAGTGTAAATTGCAGGTTAACCACCACAACCAATTATTGTGTAAATTAAAGTGCTCAATGTGTATATACTGTATGTAAAGATTTCTGTCTTAAAATGCGTTAAAATAACATTTGTTGGGGTTTCTTCAAAGGTAGCATGTTTTTTACCGTAACTGGGTGATGACGTCATAAAAGGGAGCGTGGGCGGTAATGCACTCACTCTGTGTGTGCCGGTTGAGGGAGAATAAAAACGATTCGCGGGACTCCCGCAAACTAGAAATATCTATGAATAAAACATAAAGACGAATAAATTTTTATTCATCTGTTGCAGAAAAGCAATAAGAACAACTAAAACAAAATAGAAACGGTTTACAGGCAGAGTTTCTATTTCTAACATGTCTGCAGCATTGAGCGATGTAGCCAATCACAGACATATGTGTTGATTTCTTAAACGCAATAATGGCCAATCAGAAGCATTTACGATGGACTCCCCTCACCGCTCAAAACTGACTTTTTGTTCAGTGCTGAATTCTGTATGCTGGTGTGGCAACCCGCAGGTGCGTTTTATTGAAAATTATGCACAACTACGCCACTCTGGGAATTCCACCCAGAGAAAATAGTGTCACCAAAGGACACGCAAGTTTGTTCATCAAATAATCGCTCAGAGGCATGGGTAACAATACAAAAATAATTCACTTTATTAAATCACAATCACTTTAAAACAATCATTAAAACACATCGACCCTCAGCCAAAGCATAGCTCGTAAGTGTTTGGCTCTAAGGAGGTCACAGGGACACCAGATAACTGGGGCTTACCGGCAGGGTCAGGCTATCAGAGGGTTCATCTACCTATTGCAGAGAAATCATTCCTTTTCACCAGTCCACGCAACACACACACACACGCACACCACTTTCCACGGATGGACACAGCACACTGTGAATAACACCACCACCGCTAGAAGGGAATAGAGCCGGCCTCCCTGCCTTCGGCACCCAGGTCCTGTGACACAAGAAACAGAGTCACCAAAAGTCACTAAAATACACAGCATTAATAAAGGACAACGCACTGAACTGGCCCCCTGCTGAATGGACAAGAACTTAAATGACAAACCAAAATACTAAATAAGGACTAACAAAAATACAAAAGAAACGGTCAAGGCGTACTTGCCTTCAAATTACAATAAATAAATCCAACAAAAACAAATTAGCAAAAGACAAACGACAGAGTTGGTTTTATCAGTCTGCAAGAAAATAAATTAAACAACAAAACAAACTGGAAAAAAAATACAAAAGAAAAAGCAAAGATGCGTTTAACAAACCATAATCAAACAGCCAACAAAAACATACAAAACAAAGATCATGCCAAACAAAAGCAGAGTGTCACCACTCGTAATAGAAAATAACAAATAAAATCAAACAAACCACACAAAAATATTGCACTGAGAAACAACCCAGAAACAGAGCGAAACGCTCTTTGCCAAATGAAAAATAAACAAAATAAGAGTAAAAAATCATATTAGAAAATACAAAGGCACAGAAGAGTAGAGAGCATCACTTCTGGCTAAATGTAAATAAAGACAACTTAGAACAGAAAATGTAAAGCAAAATCAGCACAAAACAAAGCAGCAGTGCTATCCGTGGGCGGAACGTGAAACGCGCCCGGACTAGCAGTCAACACTCCCAATGTTTTGGGGAGAGCACCAATGACGAAATGCGTGCATACACAAAACAACGGCAGCCGAGCAGCAATGCGAGACCCGCATGAGAACTGGATCAGTTGATCCGAACCACCACGCGAGAGGAAACGACAACCAAGCAATCGGAGCAATCTCCAATGTCCACACCTGATGCCGGAAGCAGCAACAATACAGCGTTCACGACGCGTTAGTGACGTTGACAATGACGCTTTACTCAAGCACAGATCTATCACCCTTTATATTGCTATGGTGACAGCTAATTGGCTCACGCCCCAAATATAGTTAGGGCAGGTAATGGGCTTTACCACCACAATCTACCCCCCTTTTCTATGTCGTCGTCCCGACGATCAACAAAAGAAATGAATTATACTCAGTGCAATGATAGGTGGTTAATCCCAAGTAGGGGTGGGCTATTTTTCACTGTCCGGACGATATCTATATTATATTGCGATATGAGAAAAAAAAATTCGAATCACATTTTAGTACACCTTAGTTAAATTACAGGCAAAATATGTATTTTAACCCTATTACTAGAAAAAGGTGAGGGATTTAATTGGACATAGACCTGAAAAATATGTTTTTATTGTGCCATTGTTTTTCTCAAAAAGTGCAAACGTGCAACATGAGGTGAGCCTGAATTCACTAGTTATCTCTTTCCACTTTTTATTTTGCGGGGGTCAAATAATTCCTTCGTTAATAATTCGTAAGATGAGTAACACTGGAGTTTGGTTTATTGAATACGTTATAATCAATAAATATGAAATAGTGTGATTTCAGAGAGGTTTGACACTTAGGCCTAATTGAAGACAACATTATGTTAACCGAGAAGTTTTTGTATACTGACCAAAAGAGAGAAGTAGTCTACATACTGCTAATTCAGTGGTGAGAATTTAATTGTTGTTTTTATATATATTGTTGTCCATTTATCGAACTTCCATACCTCTTATATAGTAATTATAAATTACTATGTATCAATTTACTAATGCTCGGACACACGCGGTCTCTCTCGCTGTCGATCACGGAGTTCGCTTTGCTTTTATCCCGTCCGGCACCTCATAGACAGACGCTGTGTGTGTGTGCGTGTGCGAGAGGTGCGTGTGTGACAAGACGGAGTGACACACTGTCACAGTGACAGAGAACGAATACACTGCGTGTTTTAAATAGCGTAAAAAAAAAAATAATAATAACGAAACGCATTATGCGGCGGCCGGTGTTGATTCTGTGGCGCACCGCCACGAATTAGTCTGTGTGTGGTGGGAAACACTGGACTGTTACCATGCTCTCAGTGTTTGATTATTAATGCCTGTGCATCACGCGAGTTGGACACAAGAGGAAAAGGTTAAGTTCAGCCTCGATTTTGTATCGTCATTAGTAGTGTTATTTTAACGTTGTAAAGAGTACCAAATTGAACAAAACAATATAACCACAAAATTTGAATTTATGAATATCTAACGGTATTCTCGGTATCGCAAAATCCATATCATGGTACAACATAATACCGGTAGTCACGTTCATACCGGTATAGCGCCCACCCCTAATCCCAAGGTCTAAACAGAGCTGAGATGGCACTTGACACTGGCCCAGTGGGAACCTCAACTCCCCTTTCTGTCCCTCCCACAGTGCGTGGGAGACGATACATGTTAGAGTGCTGCCCCACTGTGGTGCGTCCAGTCCTGCGTGGGGCAACTGGCCCGTCACCCGCTGAACCTGAAGGTAAATCCAAGGGTACCTCTGGTTCAACAGTTAGGGGATTTGTATGACCGCTACCACCTAACAATAACTCGTTCGGGGAGTCAAATGACACTAAATGGCCCAAACCCTCAGGTGCAAGTACAGGTTGTGGGGTCTCTGGCACCAACACCATCAAATCAACATCGTCCTCTAGCGGGGAAACCCTTTGTTCGCTCACGGGACCAATAGGCTGATTAACCAGCATGGATTCTCTCCGAAAACGGCTCTTCAAAAGTGAACGATGAACGCATCGTACCTTGTCCAAGTCATCAACTGGTGCAATAGTGTAAACGACGCCTCCCTCCTTCGGCGCCCTAACCACCTGATAAACTAGGGGGCTCCACAGATCCTGGATCTTGTGGCGGCCCCTCACACTGTGATCACGTAGGTAGACTAACTGACCCTCTTTTAGTGGTGCATCACGAACATGCTGGTCGTGTTGTAACTTGCGATAATCTGCAGCTGCCTTCAGACGTTCCTGTGCTCCCTCGAAGGCGACCTGTAACCGCATCTGGTGCTCTAAGATCCAGTTGTGCACACTGCCCGCACATGGCTCTGGTACCCTACCAAGCAAGAAGTCCACTGGCAGCCGAGGCTCTTGACCAAACATTAAAAAATAAGGGGATTCACCAGTTGTCTGGTGAGGAGTTCAATTAAATCGTTCACACTGGCCGTTACCGGCCGGGTGATAAGGGGTTGTACGCGACTTCTTTACTTGATAAAACTCACACAACTGGCGAATAAGGGCAGACTCAAAATTACGGCCTTGGTCAGAGTGAATACGTCCCGGAACTCCAAACTTATAAAACCACTCGTCAACCAACACCCGGGCAACCGTCTCAGCTCACTGATCACGTGTCGGCACAGCCATTGTGAACTTGCTAAACACATCGGTCATTACTAAGACGTTCTCCTGTCCCGAAGAGGAAGGCTCTAGCACCGTAAAATCTAGAGCAAGGTCTAGAGCTCAACAAGTGGCCCATAAAGCCACGAGCTGCTGGTCGAATGTCCTTCGCAAGTTCACAACGGTCACACTCTTGGCACCAACGTGTAATATCGGCCGACATACCCGGCCAATAGCATCTCTGTCGTACTAATTCACCAGTTCGCTCGATTCCCTGATGCCCATGCTGCTGGTGCAACTGTGTCAGAACCTCCCGTCGGAGCACCTCAGGTAAAACCATCTGAAAAACATCCTCACCTCCATCAGGACAAGAAATCCTCCGATATAGTACTCCCTCTTTCAGGATCAATCGATCCCATTGCTGGAACAAGGTCAAAACTGGCTTAGCCAACTTTTTATGCTCCTCAGGCCCTGGACGCTTTCCTTGTTCCCAAAACTTTACCACAACCCCGATAACTGGGTCAGCTTACTGCAGAGAGCCCCTGTCAATGAATCCAAGGACTCCTCAATATGCGGCAATGGGAATGCATCCTTTCTGGTCTTTGCGTTCAGGTGACGGTAGTCTACGCACATGCGTAAACTACCATCCTTCTTCTTAACTAGCACTATGGGGGATGCATAAGGGCTACTACTCTCCCTTATTACCTGCGCCTCCAGGAGCTGATTAATGTGGGTCTTAACCACTTCATAATCTGATGGCGGTATCCGCCGGTACCGCTGCCTTACCGGAACATCATCCACCATGGGTATCCCTTACAGAAAAAACACATGAATTTCACATGTTATCACATGTTTTCCACATGTGCCCACATGTGACCACATGTGACCACATATGCCCACATGTGACCACATATGAACAACATGTCATCACATGTGAACAATGTTTCACCACATGTGAACAACATGTCACCACATGCAGTAATGTTCGACCACATGTGAACAACATGTCACCACATGCAGTAATGTTCGACCACATGTGAACAACATGTCACCACATGTGAACTTAATGGAACACGTGGCACATGTGGAAAACATGTTATAGGTAATAATGTGGAGCTCATGTGAAATATATTTGCACGTTGTAATAGGTTTTAACATGTG
The DNA here is from genome assembly GCF_029890125.1 of Rhinichthys klamathensis goyatoka. Classification (NCBI taxonomy): domain Eukaryota; kingdom Metazoa; phylum Chordata; class Actinopteri; order Cypriniformes; family Leuciscidae; genus Rhinichthys; species Rhinichthys klamathensis. The sequence goes on from NW_026606559.1 coordinate 3,945,104, forward strand.
AATTATGTTACCACGTCACAAATACTGTACATTTTTAGCTTCAATAGCCTTTTTCACACAAAATGCATAGAACATAAAGCTTATAATGCATGTGTATATACTAACACTTATATACACGTATAGTTTTTAATGAGTTTTTGCAATACTTTTATTTCAACACTGTTTACCATTTCTAAAGCTATATTGTAAATATATTTTACATAATCAACAGTATATTATATTTGATATAATCAATAGGCTACTGCAAGCACGTTTTCAAATAAAATAAAGTGGATATTAAACTTTTCATTTTAAGTGCTGCATGATTTTGACGTGGTTTAATCAATGCCGTGCGCGTGAACTTTCGAGTATTTCAAACACTGGAGCGGCCGGCGCGCAGAGTTGCCATGGAAACGGCGCGGGACCACTGCTACTGGTAAGCAACAAAACTCCCTCTCTCGATGTTGTTTAAACTTTTCACGGCTTTTTCCAGGTGAGATTAGTCTCTAAAATCACACGAATAATACTCACAACTGTTTTTGACATTTCTCTTACTTGTAATTGACACGATTCTGTTAAAAATTTACATGGTGTAGTGTCTTCGGAAAAAGTCCGTTAGGATCTCAACCGTTTTCTGAAGAGGTAGCAGCTAGCTAGGCTAACGTAATGTTAACTCGGTTGAACTTTTATTTATTAAAGTTTGGGCTTTTAATCACCTCTTATGTGTAGATGAGAGGTTTTGTAAAGGTTTTACTTGGAAGTGAGCTAATTTATTTAACACAAACGTAAACATAACGTATCGGTGATGTTACTTTCAGGAGCAAGAAAATTGGCTGAAACTAACGTTAGCTCAATGGTAACGTTAAACACATTTTGATTAAAAAATGTTCTGTGATTTCAGTAGTAACAAAATAACCCATAACAGAGAGAAAGCTCCACGACTTCAACATTTCTGGAGAAAGCTGCTGCCGGAGAAGTAACGTTAGGACACAGGTGAGCCGAGGAAGCTCATTAAATAACCTCATTTTATTTCTCAATTTGTTTTTTTAAATTGTTTATTTTAAGAAGGTTTTGACATCCAAACGAAGTTACACCGTATGAGCAAAATTAAATGAATAAGTAAACCCAAAAACAAATTCTGTTATCCTAGTTAAGAAATTATATTCTGTATATTCTTTAAATTCTTTCTCTTTTCTGCATTTCACCTCTGCTGTAGCTTCTTTCCTTTCAATAAACCTGGCATTGCATTGTTGGCTCAGTGACAAATGGCTTGTTGTGTTCTTAGATCCTTCAGTGCTGATGCCCTTCAACGGAGCGGAGTGGAGCTGATCTTCATCTCTAAAGCACTATTGATGAACCATATGATTAGTAAGTAAAACGCCAAACATACACTAATGTCAAACATACACTAATTGTCTTGGTACAAATGTTTATGTCTCTTTCTCTTATGTTCACCAAAAAACATTAAAAACAATAATATTGTGAAATAATATAAATAAATAAAAACTGTTTTCTATGTGAATATATTGTAAAATGCAATTACTTCCTATGATCAAAGCTGAATTTTCAGCATCACAGCTTCACATCATCCTTCATAAATTATTCTAATATGACGATTTGATGCTCAAAAAAACATTTATGATTATTATCAGTGTTGAAAACAGTTGTGCTGCTTCATATTTTTGTGTTTTTCAGGATTATTTGATGAATAGAAAGGTTAAAATAACAGCATTTATTTGAAACAGAAATCCTTACTCTCTCTTTTGATCAATTTAATGCATCCTTGCTGAGTAAAAATATGAATTTCTTCTTTTTTTTCTGTTCATTTTTAAATCTATCATTGACCCCAAATGTTTGAACATTAGTGTAAACTACCCTTCATATGTTTGTGGTCTATTTAACAATGAATCCTGGAGGGGAAAAAATGGTTTAAACTGTTACAATGGTTTACACAAACACATTAATCAGCACAACTGTTTTCAACATTGATAATAATCAGAAATGTTTTGGATGTTTACATGGTAAGAATGTATAGAATTCAAATATAAAAAACACTGACTCGTTAGGTCATGTTTACTCATTAAAGTCAGATGATTTCCTATTAATTCAATAGAATATGGTGACTTCAATTTACATGACGTCATGAGCAATCAAGTCATTTATATAGATCAGTGAGTAGTGCCCAGCATATCCAAGTCCACTAAAGGAGATTTCTCGCATTTTACCCCTAAACTCTGGAATATGAAGGTAAAAGAGTATCAAGACTCGAGCATGAACAATAAATACTTGTATGCTAAAATTTACACTCACAGCTCCAAAGTGAAAACCTCACCTAATATGCAATAACGTTGAAAAGATCACGGTTTCTGTCCTGACGAAAATGTTCTATTTTTTATTTTATTTTTTGCTTTGCAGAACAAGTCTGTGACTGACTTAATGAACCCAGTTGCTTTGGATCATGCTCAAAGATGTAAGGGCTACAAAAAGTTAACCAGAACTCTTATGGACTCCATCTTCTCTTTCGAAGAGATGGCAGCATGAACGGAAAAAAAGGGGTTGTTGGTGAAAAAAGAGCCTTGACCTACAAAAGGTGCAGCTAATAATTGGTAAGCATGTCTGAATATCTTTTATCAATAGTTATTATATATGACAAGCGCTGAGCGCGTCCGTCAGCGCCAGCCATAGCGCGGAAAGCACAGTTTGAATCTGACAGTTATGTCACTTCATGTCAAACTTGTTTTCAAATTTTAATGTAATCAATCTCATTTCTTACAGACCATGTCAAAAAGAGGCACCCAGGCATCGGAGGCACTGAGATCAAGGTCTGCATGGCACAAAAGTTAAAAGATCTGAGGAGACGAGCAGAAAGGTAATATTCAGACGATCCAACATCCAAGTGTGATCCCCATGTGGTCTGTTCACATTTGCGAAACCGACATGCGCGAGGACTGATGACTCAGTTTATTCCTCAGTCTACATTGTGATCTAATCACAAACTGTCAATAGTTTTTTTTATAAATGAGACGCACCACTCGTCTTATACAGTTGTTTAAGCAAGATGTATTTCCATAGCATATTTACGTAAAACGTTTAATGACATAATAACATTACAAATGAATAATAATTAATTATTAAGCCCCATAAAAATGCTTTTCAGAAACCTACGGGGTGACGTCACGGACACTACGTCCATATTTTTTTTTACAGTCTATGGTTTGCACTGCCCTAATCTTTGATCTTTTTCTATCCCAAAACAGGATGCCTGCTGCAGGAGACACAAAGGACTGAGACAACACACTTTCACAAACGCACACCACACACACACACATGCGCGTATACCTGCGTTTTTTGCGGCTTTTTATGTATAATTTTAATTTGGTTTTGCTTTGTTTGTTTTAAACATTCAATTTGTATTGCATATTTTGAAATGAAATAAAAAGTGAAAAAAATTTTTTTTTGAATTATTTGTTTTAATGTTGGGAAACATTAGGCTATAGAGCCTACACAAGAACATGGTAGGCCTACCGTTTTCTGTGGTATATTGCTTAATGATTTTTACATGGATTTCACATGAAGTTACAGGTTTACATGGTGTGTAGCTTTAACATGGATTGTTGATGGGTTTCAAATGTCATTCTATGGGTTTCACATGAGATATTTTACATTTCACATGATATCTCATGGGTTTCACATGTGATTAAATGTTTCACATGGGAATTTTACGTTTCACATGTAAGCTCATGGATTTCACATGGGAATTTTGGGTTTCACATGCAATCCCATGGGTTTCACATGTAATCACATGGGTTTCACATGCAATCACATGGGTTTCACATGCAATCCCATGGGTTTCACATGTAATCACATGGGTTTCACATGCAATCCCATGGGTTTCACATGTAATCACATGGGTTTCACATGTAATCACATGGGTTTCACATGGGTTTCACATCCCATGGGTTTCACATGTAATCACATGGGTTTCACATGCAATCCCATGGGTTTCACATGTAATCACATGGGTTTCACATGCAATCCCATGGGTTTCACATGGGAATATACATGGGTTTCACATGAAAATGTTCCAAAACCACACGTTTCCCATGTGCAAATTACCTTTAACATGTGCAAAGCACATGTGTTCCACATATTTCACATGTTAAATTTCACATGTGCAAAATCACATGTCCACGTTGTCACATGGGATCACATGTGTTTTTGCACATGTGAAACTCATGTGGTTTTTCTGTAAGGGATATCATGAGAAATAAGACGGGTACAGCCTAAATCTCCCACATGAGCTGAGAACACCACTTGATATTTCCGAAGCAGCGCTCTTACCTGCACTTGCTCTTCTATTGACAAGACCGACCAATCAAGAGATTCGATCTGCTGAGCCAGCAACGAGGCTGTCTCCAAAGAAAGGGACTGAACTGTAGCAATGTCAACTTCCTCAACTCCTGTAGGTAAACTGATTACATAAGCTTCCCTCAAACTACCAATCACGGTTGTCGGATACAGAACCACATCAACAGTGCCCACGTTCACGATAGGAACCCAAACTGTACCATGGGTCACTCTGACTAGTGCCGGAGATGCTAAGAGCCCAGCTGGCAAACCTGACTCAGGGGGCTCAAACAGGACAATAGGGCCAGAATACTGGAAAGAACAGGTGGCAGTAACTAACTTCATTGTGCCCCCAGGGATTTGACACGCCCGATGTCCCCGTACCCGTACATTCCCTGCCCGATCCAAACAACTCTTAGTACTCACTTGTTGACAATGCTGTAATGCTTGCAAAACGCTTGGAGACTGCGCAACGATAGGCAATTCAAAAAGGGAAATGCCGTGCTGTCCAAAAAGATCCTGATAACAACGGCCTAGTATGTTCATCCCCAGCACCCCAGGAATATCTTTGCACATACCGCCTGGAGGGTCTCGGACCACCAACACGCCACATCCCGAAACTACCCTATCGCAAAGTTTAACATCGAGCTCCAGGTAACCAACATATGGGATCGTAAGCCCATTAGCTGCCCTAAGCTGTAACCATTGACAAGATCTAAGGCGATCTTGACCCCAAGGTTCGAAATGCTGCAAAAAGCAACTTTCTGTAATTGTGGATACCATGGAACCGGTATCCACTAAACACGGTACTGATACTCCTCCCATACAAACAACCAGGTGTGGACAAGATGACATTAGATGAGACAATGAGCGGGGAATAGATAAATTACTTGAGCCAATTACTTCCCCAACCGGGTTGTGACTCGGGACTAGTTTCCCGAAAATTGTGAATTACGAGACGGCCCATTTCCAGTCGTATTGGCGCCCGTTGACGGTGACATAGAATGCGGGGAAAGTCATTCCCCATCACAGTCCCTTGCAAAATGTCCGGGTCGTTGACAACGTCTACAGATCACCGGGCCGGAACGAGGAGATCGACCATGTACATAAGGAGTCTGAAAACGGGCGAAACTTTGGGTAAGCTGATCTAGCTGCCGCTGTTGTTGTTTCAATAAGTCCCGCAATTCACCCAGCTCTGACTGCTGTGGGGATCTCTCAGCCCCCGAAGTAGGCCCACCCCGCACACCATACTGAACACCGTAAGCTAATGGCATAGAATGACTACGCCCCCTCGCTCCGCCAGGCATTCCTTCCCGTTCCCACCTAATTGCCTCACCTCTAATTTCGAGCAATGTAGCGGTAGGTTGACGACGCACCAGTTGTTTAAGTTCCCGCCGCAATGAACTATCAGTAACATATTCTACAAACTGGTCTCGCAGCAAAATCTCAGCATTAGAGATGACATTAGGAGAGCAACTTTTGACCCTCACCAGAAGGCCCATCAAAGCAAGGGAAAACTCTAACAGAGTTTCCCCCTCCAGCTGCCTTCTGGAGAAAAAGGCTTCCTGTAAAGCTACATAAGACTGAGAGCAGCCATATAGTTAACGCAAGGCTGCTATAATTTTATCAGGGTCACAACGCTCAATCTCCGGCCGAGAACGAACTTCCTCACGGGCTTCCCCCTCTAGATGGTCAAACAGGAAGAATGCTTGATCTGCACCACAAATGGCGTACCCTCATACAGGCCTGTGCCTCCTCAACCCACTCCTCAATACCCATGCCGGATTTACCGTTAAATTTTGGACATCTACGGTCTCGGGGTACAAAAACAAACCTTTCGGGTGCAGAGGCACCAGTAACAGATACACGAGGGATCACTGGTGGTAGGGTAGCAGCACTAGTAGCAGCTGCATCCGGGTCAGGCAGCTCAACTGCCACCTGATCCTGCTGCAACCTCACATTATCAGCTCTCAACTGAGCCACCAGTTCCCTCAATTCCTGCAATTCAGCCTCCATCTTATCAAAAGGGATAAAACGAACTTACCAAAGACGAGTGATATCTCACAGGAATATTACAAAGGAGGATTACCCACCCACAGAAACACTGCTGCCCTGTTCAACGCAAAAATCACAATACAACTGAGAAAAAAAACAAATGAACCAAAAACAAACATCAAAATGTACCCATGTCTCTGCCAAAATATTGAGATGAAACCCTGCCGACTGCGCCACGAATGTGGCAACCCGCAGGTGGGTTTTATTGATAATTATGCACAACTACGCCACTCTGGGAATTCCACCCAGAGAAAATAGTGTCACCAAAGGACACGCAAGTTTGTTCATCAAATAAACGCTCAGAGGCATGGGTAACAATACAAAAATAATTCACTTTATTAAATCACAATCACTTTAAAACAATCATTAAAACACATCGACCCTCAGCCAAAGCATAGCTCGTAAGTGTTTGGCTCTAAGGAGGTCACAGGGACACCAGATAACTGGGGCTTACCGGCAGGGTCAGGCTATCAGAGGGTTCATCTACCTATTGCAGAGAAATCATTCCTTTTCACCAGTCCACGCAACACACACACACGCACACCACTTTCCACGGATGGACACAACAAAAATACAAAAGAAACGGGCAAGGCGTACTTGCCTTCAAATTACAATAAATAAATCCAACAAAAACAAATTCAAACAACACGGATGAAATAGCAGCATCAATGTTTACGCTTGCTTCCTCGATGCGAGCCGCCATTGTTGTCTGAATCAAAACAGTCTCACGGTCGCTTCTCCACTACGTCACATCTATGAATTTCGCTCCGCCTAGCTTCACTCATCCATCTGGAACCGATCCATTGAAATGGCGTTTCAGAAGGCTGGGCCTTATCAAAAATCCTTGCATATGATTGGATAAGCCACTTGTCTGTCATCTTTATCGACGTGCTATTTCAACCACTCACACCGAAGCCAACCCGTGACGCTGATGAGAGCGATGGGGTGCTGCACTAGTCCCATTTCCTTAACTACCAGAGGAGCCATTTGGTAGATCAAGCTCTTGCCAAATCCGGTCGGGAGAAGGGCGAAAACATCGTTTCCACCAACAAAAGCCTTAAGAGCCGTTCTCTGATGTTCTTTTAATGAAACAATATTAGGTAGATTGGACAACACGGATGAAATAGCAGCATCAATGTTTACGCTTGCTTCCTCGATGCGAGCCGCCATTGTTGTCTGAATCAAAACAGTCTCACGGTCGCTTCTCCACTACGTCACATCTATGAAACTCCCGCCCTGCGTCCTGATTGGCTAAACCATAAAGTTGGTTGGAGAAATCACTCTCAATGGAAGAGGTTCCAGATGGATGTGAGTGAAGCTAGGCGGAGCGAAATTCATCTGGCTAGGGCCAGGTTAATAATAATGACCCACGTATTAAAAAATAGTCGGGTTTAAACCGGGCTCGGGCTCATAATTACAGTTAATGTGTCGGGCAGGGCCGGACCGGGCTCGTACACAGCGGGGTCGGGTAGGGTCTTGCTTGATTTTTTTTGGCCCGATCTAAGCTCTACCTCGGGTAAGTTATGCTAACACTTACAGGCATGAATCAGCCGTTTGTCCTTGGGGAACTTGTGGAGCCTCTCCCCCGTTTTTGATGTATTCGTACATCCCGCACAAACACAATAGTTAACCATTTTTGCTAGCTAGGTCTCCAATATAACGTAACTCCAGGCCTGGAGCATAGACAGTAAAAGCTTGGAGTACCTTTTATGACGTCACGCCCAGCCTAGTGGAAGGGAGGGGGCGTGCTTAAAACCACTGTAAAACGCACCAACTTTTCATATTATATTCAGCATTTTGATATAAAAAACTTAAAAAAACAATGGTGGGCGGTTCTTATCTTTATGTTTAGTAAGCACATTGCATTATCTTCGTGAACATTTTTACCTGCAATTTACACTTTAAGTATTACTTATTTATCTATTATAGAAATAGTTTGTTGTAATTTATACCAAATACAAAGTACTAATACCAAAGATCGACACAAGCTGACAAGATATACGGTACATACCGGTAAGTTATATAAAGAGGCACAGAATATTCCTAATGAATTTCTCATGGTTTATGACACAAAGAGGAATCAGTTCTCCTATTTAGATGTTGAGATGTTGACCATGTTTGTTTGAAAGAATCAATATTATGTGCAAATGCAGTTAATTGCTCCAAGTTTGAGTGTACTAATAATAATTTGAGCCAATGATTTATTGAGAGCTCTGTTCCCTTTCGAGGGAACTCGCGATGCGTCATCGACGCTTTGGGAACGCCCCCAGCGTGAATGCGTCTGAGCATCAATGTCAACTAGTCCAATGGAAAGAATGAGCGTCACGGGCGGGTGACGTCATGACCAGGAAGGCATAAGAGCACATCCGGTGAAACGCGGCATTAGCTTCTGTGTCTCAGCAAGCGATCTGTGTCATTTTGTCTCTGTCTATTTACTGTTGTCTGTTGCGGAAAAGGATGGAAACTAAACAAGTGTACAAACAGTGTGCTTCTCCCTGCCCGCGTTATTTAACGGGTGGGGACACACACGAGCTTTGTGTCATTTGTTTGGGAGTGGAGCATGCGGTCTCAGCCTTCGAGGGGGCTGAGTGCCAGCATTGTGAGATGCTACCGCTTCGCATGCTCCGCTCTCGCCTGTCACTCTTTGATAAAGAGAGTGGGCAGGCTCGCGATCCGCAGGGATCAGGACCCGCGTCTGCTGAGGCAGCGCGGAGAATGCATTCCTGGGGATCGCAAAAGGATCTTTCGGAGGGGTTGGAGACGGGTCCGAGGGCTCTTTCTCCTTCCTTACCCGAAAGATCCAGCGCTCTCCCCCCGGTGTCGGAAGCACGCTCTGCGGTTTCTTCCGCCCGGGGAGAGAGCCCTCCATTACTTCATTGCTCTTCCTCCGAGGAGGTCGATGCTATGAGTTTGGAGAGTGAAAGCACACACATGGGGGAAAGAGATTCACAATTTATTTCCCCAGCATATGATGAGCTGGTGGATGTTATGTCGCGGGCTGTAGATAAATTAAAGATTGAATGGCCATCTGATAATAGGGGCGCTCGTCCTAAGAGTAAATTAGATGAGCGCTTTTTATCTTCTACTGCTTCATCTCCACCACGAGGGCTTCCATTTTTTCCTGATCTTCACAATGAGTTTTCTAAATCATGGAATAAGCCATACTCATCACGTCTTTTCAGCCCTCAAGTTAATATTTATTCAAGAATTAGAGGGCTGAAAGAGTATGGTTATGAGGCGATGCCCCAGGCGGAACAGAATTTAGCCAGCTATCTTTCCCCTGGTCCCGCATCGTCTCTGAAAGCCTCGGCTTTGCCCACTAGACCGCTCAAAGCCACGTCGGTGTTAGTGGGCAAAGCTTATACGGCAGCAGGTCAAGCTGGAGCATGTCTGCATACTATGGCAGTGCTTCAGGCTTATCAAGCTGACCTGCTGGGGGATCTGGATAATAGTGAGGGAGTTAGTCATGACGATATTCGAGAACTTCGTCGGGCTACCGATCTTTCTCTCAGGGCTACTAAAGAGACCGCCAGAGCAATTGGGCGGTCTATGGCAGCTTTGGTAGCTACTGAGAGACATTTATTGTTGAATCTTTCGGAGATTAAAGAAAAAGATTGTGCTTTTTTGTTAGATGCTCCGCTTGAACTTTCTGGTCTCTTTGGTGACGCAGTCCATACGGTCGTCGAGAGATTTCAGGAATCAAAAAAGCAAGGGGACGCTTTCAAAAAGTTTATCCCTCGCCGTGTCCAGCCCCCTGGGGCTGCTGGGCGTGAGCAGCCCCAGCCATCTAGCTCATCATATCGTGTGCATCAGAAAGAGAGTGTTGCGTCTCGTGCACCTCCACGTGGAAACTGGAGACAGACGCAACCCTCTCAGCCGAAGTCTTCTAAGTCGAAGCCGGATCTGAGGACCGTTCTTCAGGCGAAGAAGACTTCGGCTCAAAAAAAAAAAAAAAGGTCCTGATGTTCATGCATCAGGCCTGTGAGGACAGCCCCGACCGAAATAGAGCGGTGTACACCTCATTATACGGTGCCCGTTCCATTTCGGGGTCCTCACGAGCCCGTTCTGCCAACCCTGCCACCCTCGGTGCTTCAGGGCGCAGCGGTCTCCAGCGAGTCGCTGATGCTATGCTGCGGCACAGCATCGGTTTCTCGCCCTCTGAGGGGGGCTTTAGAGCGGCCAGTTCAGGTAGTTCCTGCCATTATGTTTCAGGCTCCGGAATTGGCTGTCTCGATAACACCAGAGACCAGCCTCGAGAGGCTGGTTCCCTTAGTAAATTTTCTGGCAGCGTGGAAGCTTCTGCCGAATATTTCTCATTGGGTCCTGCAGATTGTAGAGAAAGGATACAGAATCCAGTTTGGTTCTCGTCCTCCTCGTTACAACGGGGTGCTGCCCACAGTGGTGCATCCCGAGCAGGCTCTGGTAATGGAGCAAGAGGTAAAGGCCCTGTTAGCAAAGGAAGCTATAGAACAGGTGTACTCACCCGACAGAGAGTCGGGTTTTTACAGCCGTTATTTCATTGTTCCAAAAAAGGATGGGGGGTTGCGTCCCATTTTAGATCTTCGTCTGTTGAATCGTTCAGTACAGAAACTCAAGTTCAAGATGCTGACACTCAAACAGATCGTGACTCAAATCAGATCCGAGGACTGGTTTGTCACGATAGATCTGAAGGACGCTTACTTCCATATCTCCATCCTCCCTCAGCACAGGAAGTTCCTAAGGTTTTCTTTCGGGGGCAAAGAATACCAATATCGGGTTCTTCCTTTCGGTCTAGCTTTATCACCCCGCACGTTCACGAAATGCGTGGATGCAGCTCTAGCCCCTCTCAGGCTTCAGGGCATACGTATTCTGAACTACATCGACGACTGGCTGATTCTGGCGGAATCAGAGCAGTTGGCGGTTCGGCACCGAGGTGTCGTTCTCGCTCATATGCAGATGTTGGGGTTGAGGCTCAATGCCAAGAAGAGTGTTCTTTCTCCAGTACAGAGAACCACTTTCCTTGGTGTGGTATGGGATTCAGTGACGATGCGGGCCACTCTATCGCCCGTTCGTGTAGCTGCTATCCTGACAGCCACCAAAGAGCTAAAGCTAGGCCAGTCACGCACTGTGAAACAGTTCGAGAGACTGTTGGGTCTCTTGGCGGCAGCGTCCAACGTGATACCTTTTGGCCTGCTGTACATGAGACCTTTACAGTGGTGGCTAAGGACCAGAGGGTTCTCCCCGAGGGGAAACCCACTTCGTATGATCAAGGTCACGCGGCGGTGCCTTCGTGCCTTAATATATGGAGGAAACATTGGTTCTTAACCCAGGGTCCGGTATTGGGAGCTCTTTGCCATCATGTTACGATCTCGACAGATGCTTCCCTTACCGGCTGGGGAGCGGTAATGGAAGGCCGCTCGGTTCAGGGTCTGTGGAAAAGTCATCATCTTTCGTGGCACATCAATTGCCTGGAGATGATGGCTGTCTTCAATGCGTTGAGACAGTTTCTCCCAGACCTGAGGGGCCATCATGTGCTTGTACGAACAGACAACACATCAGTGGTCTCTTATCTGAACCGTCAGGGGGGTCTGCGGTCGCGTCCGCTTTGCAAACTGGCGCACCAGATCCTCCTGTGGTCTCTGGGGAAGGTACTCTCCCTGAGGGCAGTGTATATTCCTGGGGACCAGAATATGGGGGCAGACATCCTGTCGAGGCAGGAGCTGAGGCCAGGGGACTGGAGACTCCACCCCGAGGCGGTGGAGAAAATTTGGGAGTTTTACGGCCAAGCAGAGGTGGATCTGTTTGCGTCTCAGCATACGACGCACTGTCCACTTTGGTTCTCCCTTACTCACCCAGCCCCCCTGGGGCTGGATGCTATGGTGCAGACGTGGCCGAGGCTACGTCTGTACGCATTTCCCCCTGTTGCTCTGCTCCCAGGAGTTCTGGAACGAGTCCGCCAGTACGGAATAAGCCTACTGCTTGTAGCACCACGCTGGCCGAGTCGGATCTGGTTTGCGGATCTGATCCATCTCTTAGACGGTCCTCCCTTGGAGATCCCGATCAGGAGAGACCTTCTGTCTCAGGCCGGGGGCACAATATTTCACCCTCGACCAGAGATTTGGAACCTGTGGGTTTGGCCTCTGAGGGGGCCCAACTCATAGAGAGTGGTCTCTCAGCTGAGGCTGCTGAGACCATCCTAAGCTCCAGAGCTCCAGCTACTAGGAAACTTTATGCGCTTAAATGGAGAGTTTTTTCTGTATGGTGTCACCGACGTCAGTGGGATCCAGTTAACTGTTCTGTGAACACAGTACTCGAGTTCCTGCAGGAGCGCTTTACGCCAGGTCTATGTCCTTCCACGCTCAAGGTCTACGTGGCGGCCATTGCGGCTTACCACGCCCTGGTGGGGGGTACATCGTTGGGTCGAGACCCCCTGATTACACGTTTCCTTCGTGGCACATTGAGGCTGAGGCCTGCAACTCGCACTAAGGTGCCAGCTTGGGATCTTGCTATAGTACTAGAAGGCCTGTCTAGGGCTCCGTTCGAGCCCTTAGATTCGGTTTCAGAGAAATTTCTTACCCTCAAGACTATCTTTCTGCTAGCTATTTCTTCGCTTAAGAGAGTTGGAGACCTTCAGGCCCTTTCGGTTTCCCCCACCTGCCTTGAGTTTGCACCGGGGATGGTCAAGGCATTCTTATATCCGAAACAGGGGTACGTCCCTAAGGTGCCGACCTTGATTCCGAGGCCTATTGTGCTGCAGGCTTTCTGTCCTCCTCCTTTTACATCTGCGGACCAGGAAAGGCTGAACCTCTTGTGTCCAGTGCGAACACTGGATACTTATGTTCATCGGACATCTTCAATGAGGAAGTCCGACCAGTTATTTATTTGCTTTGGATTTGCTCACATTCGTCAGGTTTTACAGTTTGGACCTGGATGCTGCCCCAGGTTCTCAGGTGCTTAGTGCTTAGTTCCAACAGACTGACACTCAGGTACTTGGAATTCTGGCGTTTTGGGTATTCTCGTTCCCAAAGCGTCGATGACGCATCGCGAGTTCCCTCGAAAGGGAACGTCTCAGGTTACTACTGTAACCATAGTTCCCTGAGAAAGGGAACGAGACGATGCGTCACCCTGCCATACTTCCTGCATCCCTGTGATCGGCTTGCTTCGACTTTTTGAAGCTAATGCCGCGTTTCACCGGATGTGCTCTTATGCCTTCCTGGTCATGACGTCACCCGCCCGTGACGCTCATTCTTTCCATTGGACTAGTTGACATTGATGCTCAGACGCATTCACGCTGGGGGCGTTCCCAAAGCGTCGATGACGCATCGTCTCGTTCCCTTTCTCAGGGAACTATGGTTACAGTAGTAACCTGAGACGTTCTGTCTTTCCAATTAAGTAGAATATGTTTCTTTGCTATTGTAACGGTGGCTTTACCAAACCAGTATGGGTTTTCAATAAGGCTAGGATTGGTTTAAAATCATTCGGGCGCCAGACAAGTTCAACTTGTCAAGAAAACAAAATATATATGCTGGATAGCTCCAACCACTGTTACATACAAAAAAAATAATAATAAACTGATACCCACAATTCAATTTTCACAGAGTTTGTATTATTTTTTTGTTCACATGTCAAAACAAAAGAAACAATTTCAAGTTCATATTCAAATATTCCCACAAAGAGAAATCATGAGAGTTATTGGATCACAAGTGTCCATAAGTTCGCTATTTGTTTGAACTCAGTCTTTCATGTTCCACTTCATCAACAAAGAAAATGCAATAAACAAAACAAAGAAAATAAATAATAAACAAATACATATACGTATTTGGTGTATGCGCGTGCGTGTACGGAGCGTGTATGTGTGTGTGCGGGTGTATAATGACCACGTGAAGCAGTCTGTGCAATGGCCGAGAATCCCTTGGCCGGGAGAAGAGCTTTGAGTTTGTTTGGTGAGGTTAAAAAGTTCGGAGGAGAGTTCGAAGGCTTTGACGTGAGGTTTAAAAGTGATGGCAACAAGATCAGTACCTGAAGCAGGCGAATCAAACTGGATAGTGTTGCTCCAGTCCAGGCAACGCAACGAACCAGGAAGAGCGGTATTTCTCCGTCACTTTGGCAATCGCACCCAGCAGCACACACACAGAATCTCCAGCAGACAATAGCAGCAACTTTCTTCAGGTAACTTGGGTCCCACTTCAATCTCCTACACGTGTGTTTCCTTTTTTTCGTTCTCTCACTTCCGTTTCTTTCTTTTTCTCTTTCTCACTTCCGTTTCTAGCTTTCTTTTATCCTCCATTTCCCCATTGGTTTCCGCCCATAAGGAAATGTGGAAAAGCTGATATGGATCGTTTTTCTCCATATCGCCACACTCTCCCTCCCTGGAAAAAACAACCCATGGTTGTGGCAATGTGCATAATTTAAAATCCAACAAACTCCTCTTCATCAGAAGATTCATTGAAAAGTTGACTGAGTTTTTTCGTCTCTTGATAGTCTAGCTCTTCAGCTGTGGGAAAACATGGCTTTAGGTTGCACACATTGACGATGCGAACATCTTCGCCAGTGGACTCTAGTGCTACTCGGAAGTTCAAAGGACCGACCTGTTTGATGATACGGTAAGGCCCTTTCCACTTCTGAGCCAGTTTCGCCGTAAAGTGACGTTGAGCACTAGATTGGGGAAATGTTCTCATCCACACACGATCCTTTTCCTTGTGTGTGACATCTCGCCTGTTTTTATTGTAGTTTCGCAACTGTCTCTTTTGTGCTTTTTTACAGCATTCCATGGCTTTGGACTGAAGCTCAGCTAGGTGGTGGATTGTGTCGTAAGATGTGCAGTCTGGAGTTAGATTCCTACCATGTAATAACTTGTCCATGGGACTCTGCAGTTTTCTCCCCAAATGAAGTTCCGCAGGGGTCATCCCAATCGTTTCCTGGACAGCTGAATTAATAGCGAAACGGAGTTCCGGTAAGTATTGGTCCCATTTTCTGTGATTGTGATCCACTTAGGCAGAAATCATACATTTGAGCGTACGATTAACCCTTTCTGTCATATTTGTTTGTGGATGGTATGATGTTGTCAGCTTAGGTTTGATACTCCACTTTTGACAGAGTTCTCTGAACAGTGATGACACAAATTGTGTACCTCTATCCGACAGAATGAAGTCCGGCACCCCCCAACGGGTTAGAATTTCCTTCCGAAGGAGTAAGGCAACAGTCTGAGCGTTAGCGTTGCGCATGGGGAAACATTCCACCCAGCGGGAGTAATAGTCTACAAAGACCAAGAGGTACTCATTTTGCTGAGTGCTACGTGGCATTGGCCCCATAATGTCCACTCCAAGCATCTCGTTGGGACGGGTGGTGGTGATTTGTTGAAGTTTTCCAACAGGTTTCTGATTTTCTCCCTTAAGGGTCTGACATTTAACACACTTCTTAACATGGTGTTTTATGTCAGTCCACATTCCAGGCCAGAATGCAACATCATGGATACGCTTGTAGGTCTTATAAATACCTACATGACCGCTCCAGGGATTAGAGTGGTAATGGTGTAGAATAGACGACACAAGGCTGTGAGGAATGTACACTCTGTAATGAACTTGATTGTTTGGCAGGTGAGTTTTGTGATAGAGTTTATCCTCCACTATCTCATATTGATCCTTTAGAGGAGAATCATTTTCTGCAAGTGCTTGAAGTGTGTTGGTGATGACAGGGTCTTTGTGCTGTTCCTCCCAGATTGTGGCTGGAGACATCGGAAGCTCAGCATCCTCCTGTTGGCTAATGTACAGGTTACAACTGGTGTGAATCCGTGACAGAGCATCAGGTGCCATATTCAGTTTCCCTTTCCGATATTCAATAATAAAATCAAACCTCTGAAGTCGCAAGGCCCATCGGATGAGGCGACTCGTGGTTTTTGTGGAAGACATTACCCACTGTAGTGCAGAGTGGTCCGTGATGACAGTGAACAGTTTGTGCTCTAGATAGTGCTGCCATTTCTCTAAGGCCCAAATTACAGCCAAACACTCTTTTTCGGTGGTTGAGTAATTGGTCTCCGCTTTGTTCAGGGTTCTGCTGGCATAAGCAATAACTTGTTCCAGTCCTTTTTCCTTGCGCTGGGTCAGCACAGCACCCAAACCAGTGTCACTGGCGTCTGTATACACAGTAAAAGGAAGTTGAAGGTCCGGATGGCCAAGAATTGGAGGAGAGGTAAGACAGCATTTTAAATATTCAAAGGCTTGCTGACATTGTGGTGACCAGATAAAAGAATGTCCTTTCTTTTTCAGTGCATTTATGGGTTCAGCGATACTGGAGAAGTTTGGTACAAACCGGTGGTACCACCCGGCTAACCCCAGGAAACGCTGGACTTCCTTGATGTTGGTGGGCACAGGGTATTCCCGTATAGCCTCCACTTTACTTGGGTCTGCAGCTATGCCTTGAACGTTGACGACATGTCCTAGAAAGGTTATTTCCTGAAGGCAGAACGTGCTTTTCTTTAAATTAATGGTTAGGCCCGCTGTTTGCAACTTGTAAAGGACAACCTGGAGGTCAAGGAAGTGCTGCTCTACAGATGTTGAGTAAATAATTATGTCATCGATGTAAACTAAACAAATGTCTCCACGCAATTCTCCTAGAACACTCTCCATCAGCCTTTGGAAGGTTGCTGGGGCATTTTTTAATCCGAACGGCATAACATTAAACTGGAACAGTCCTGATTGAGTTGTGAAAGCAGTCTTTGGTTTACTGTCCTGATCCATGTTTACCTGCCAGTAGCCACTGTTAAGGTCGATGGTGGAAAAGATGGCCGCTCCAGATAATGACTCCAAGATCTCAGTGATGTTGGGTAAAGGGTAGGCATCATTCTCTGTAATGGCATTAACTTTTCTGTAGTCTACACAAAACCTAAGACTTCCATCTTTTTTAGGGACCAAGACGACAGGTGAGGCCCATCCCGAGTGTGACGGTTCTACGATGCCGGCAGTCAACATCTCTTCCAGCTGCTCTTTTATGACAGCTTGTTTGGCAGGTGTTGTGCGGTACGGTCTTTGTTTTATAGGTACTTGGTTGGTAGTGTATATGTGATGCTGCATAACTTCAGTACGTCCTGGACGCATGGTACAAACTTGAGGGTTTGACTCGAGGATCTGCCGTAGCTGTTGCTTGCCTTCCGGAGGTAAGTGGGCGTCATGTACAGCAGTGTCAATCAATGTATCTTCATCTTGGTAGGCTGGTGGTTGAACTGTGTTAAGTTGAGGAGGAGGAACAGAAGTTAATAGTGAGAGGCTGTTAGGATTTACCATCTTTCCCCTTAGATGTTGGGAGCTGATAACTGGTACACTGGCATTTGTTGGCTGGAAAGGATAATCCTCTTTAGGATTGGACTGAAATGAATACTTTTGATCTGCCACATTGATCTGCAGCCCACTGAAGAAGATAAAGTCCAGTCCTAATACGACTGCAAAGGCCAGGGCTTTGGCTGATAGAACCACAGCAGGTATGGTAAATACTTTTTGATGTAGGGTGATTGGCACGTCTATCCAACCTAAAGGAATTTCTGCTTCCCCATTGGCTAGGTAGAGCGGACCCTGGGTCCATGGATGGAGTCTTTGTGAAGTGAGCTCCTCCTTCCAGAGATTCTCATGTAGAAGTGTGTAGCTAGCCCCAGTATCAACAATAGCCTTTCCTTTCCAGGTACCAATACAGAGTGGTATCACTAATTGTTGTGGAACAACAGTAAGAGGTGGTCTCTTACCAGTTGTTGGTGACTTGTGGGGAAAGGTGGAAGACACAGAGCGATTTCCAGGTGGATAAGTACCTTTGGAGGCTGGAAATGTTGTCCGCTTGCTACTGGAGGAAGGGTGTTGGTTGGTGGACTGAGGTGACTGGGACTGAGAGGTGACAAAGTGAGGACAACTGCCGGGTGAGTGATGTCCTTTGCATCGCCAACATTGCACTACAGGCTTCTCTGCCGGGCGGTTGGAAATAGGTCTTTGATGCATAGATAGGGGTTGTTTAGAACTCACATGTTTTTCATATTGCAGTTGTTGTTCATAGTCTTTTTCAAGCTGTTGGCCTAATTTCACGAGTTCATCGACTGTGTTAACCCGACTCCGTATCTGGCTTGCAAGGTAAGGGTTTATATTTTTTAATATCATTTTCACCAATTCTCTGTCCGTCAAGGTGGGTTTCCACCTCTTGCAGAGGGCTCTGTAGGTGAATGCAAAGTCTCTAATACTCTCTCTTTCTTCCTGTGTTCTTGTCCTTACTCTTTCAGCCAGCTCGTCTTCATAATCCTCTGATAGGAAAGCAGAGAGAAAAATGGATCTAAACTCCTCCCACGTGGTTATAGAGGATCGTGCAACTTCCCACCAGTCCCGGGCAGTACCGTAGAGGACAGTACGGAAAGTGGCCAGGATGTCAGCATCAGCAAGAGGATGTAACGCCAAAAAATCCTGACATCGAGTTATATAGAGCAAGGGGTCTAAGTCATCTGACTGTCTCCCAAAGGTAGGAAAAGTAATTTTTAGATGATCACTTTTTACAGCAGGAGCAGTGAGAAGAATAGGAGGGGTCACTGGGGATGCAGTTGAATCTGAAGTGGTCAGAAGCACTGGGGCTGCAACTGGTGCTGTAGGTGTAACTGGACTGGTCAGCGGTAAGGGTAAGTAATCTCTGGTCTTCAAATCAGTCATTTGTTTCTCTTGTCTCTCAAACCTTTCCTCGAGTTCAGTTTGTAAGCTATGTACAGCTGCACACAGTGTGTTAGTGGTTTGGGTGCACTGGGTGAGCTCTGTAGACAACTGGTCATGATTTATTTGATGGGTTACCAGATAGGATTTGATGTCTTGCTGAATCTCCATTTGAAGTTGGTCAATCATGAACCTCACTTCAGACACATAAGTGGTCTTAGCTTGGTTAAGTTCATCAGAAAACACATCCTTAAATGACTTAGTGAGTTGCTCAGCCTCTTTCTTCACATGTTGCTTGCAGTCAGAAATGTGAGTAAGCACTTCCTGTTGGTTGTACTTCAATTTATCAGCGAGGTTAGAGATCAGACTCTCGTGATGTACAGACATGGTTTTCAGTTCTTTAGCGAGTTCACCTATGGATCGCTCATGGGTTTGTATATGCTGTGTCAACGTGTCCCAATGTCCCGCTGTGCCACTGAAGAGAGAGTTGAAGGCGCAGGTGACGTACATATCTGCATGAAGTCGCCATTCGGTTCCTGTTGCCATGTGAAGGGTTGATCAGGAGTACTGCCAGCAAGTGATGAAGTTACAAACCGCACTTGGGTTCCTGGGAAGTCAGTGGTGCTGGCTTGCGTGGGAGTGAAGTGGAGAGGAGCATGAAGGAGTCCATGCGAAGAAAGTGGAGGACGGAATGCTGGAGGCCAGACTGGGGTAGCAACGTCTGGTGCCGGTGGTTCCATCTCCACAAAAGTGGATGGGGAGAGAGGGGGAGTGGCCGCCATCTTTATTTGTCAGTGTATGTATAGTCAGTGGAAAAAAATAAATAAATGCAAGTTAAATAAAAAAACAATGTACAAATGTTTGGAAAAAAAAAACCTACAACAGAATACACTTATAGCTTAGTGTGAATAAAGAATACGCTGTCTGTCTGTCACACCAATTCACACTAGTGTTCACTTATCTCACCAAATCAATTAGGTTTCAAAACAAAAAATGATTTCCCACAGTTTAGAAAAGTATTTTCTCACAAAACCCTCTTTTTTTTTTTTTTTTTTTTTTTTAAACAGTTCCCGTTATATGTATATAGTATATGCGGAAAAAAAAATTCACAAACAAAAGTGACAATAACCAACCTTTAAGTATTCCTCTTACGCAAATTCAAAGTTAAAGTTTTTTTTTTTTCTTTTCTTTTTTTTATATATATATATCTGAGGTTCAGTCTCACAGTTTCAAGTGTCCCTGTTTGGGCGCCACTTATGTAACGGTGGCTTTACCAAACCAGTATGGGTTTTCAATAAGGCTAGGTTTGGTTTAAAATCATTCGGGCGCCAGACAAGTTCAACTTGTCAAGAAAACAAAATATATATGCTGGATAGCTCCAACCACTGTTACATACAAAAAAAAAAAAAATAAACTGATACCCACAATTCAATTTTCACAGAGTTTGTATTATTTTTTTGTTCACATGTCAAAACAAAAGAAACAATTTCAAGTTCATATTCAAATATTCCCACAAAGAGAAATCATGAGAGTTATTGGATCACAAGTGTCCATAAGTTCGCTATTTGTTTGAACTCAGTCTTTCATGTTCCACTTCATCAACAAAGAAAATGCAATAAACAAAACAAAGAAAATAAATAATAAACAAATACATATACGTATTTGGTGTATGCGCGTGCGTGTACGGAGCGTGTATGTGTGTGTGCGGGTGTATAAGGACCACGTGCAGCAGTCTGTGCAATGGCCGAGAATCCCTTGGCCGGGAGAAGAGCTTTGAGTTTGTTTGGTGAGGTTAAAAAGTTCGGAGGAGAGTTCGAAGGCTTTGACGTGAGGTTTAAAAGTGATGGCAACAAGATCAGTACCTGAAGCAGGCGAATCAAACTGGATAGTGTTGCTCCAGTCCAGGCAACGCAACGAACCAGGAAGAGCGGTATTTCTCCGTCACTTTGGCAATCGCACCCAGCAGCACACACACAGAATCTCCAGCAGACAATAGCAGCAACTTTCTTCAAGTAACTTGGGTCCCACTTCAATCTCCTACACGTGTGTTTCCTTTTTTTCGTTCTCTCACTTCCGTTTCTTTCTTTTTCTCTTTCTCACTTCCGTTTCTAGCTTTCTTTTATCCTCCATTTCCCCATTGGTTTCCGCCCATAAGGAAATGTGGAAAAGCTGATATGGATCGTTTTTCTCCATATCGCCACACTATGGACAGTGATCTTAATAAAAAATGGTTTGAGATGTTTTGAAATCTGTAATACAGACGTGTCTCCCAGTAAAGCTATTATGGGACAAACTGGGATGCTGAGCCCAAGGATGTCTGAAATCCTGCTCATGACCTCCGACCAGAATAACTGAACAGGTGGACACTGCCAGAATGCATGAAAATAATCATCAGTGGAGGTATGGACAGCATGAACAGTTGTTATTTTTAATATATCCCATATGTTGCACTTTGTATGTTGTGATGTGTGTCCTATGGATAACCTTATATTGAATCATTTGGATTTTGGTATTACAGGACATAGAATAAATATTATTGCAGACTTCTGGCTGCAGTTGATATTTTGATCTGTACCTATGTCATTAGCCCATTGTCGAATTGGAGCGACTATATATTTTTTTGCAGATATTAAGAATGTATAAATTTGTGATAGTATTTTATTTGGTTTTAAAGATTTAATAGTTTGGTATATGGGGGAATTGAAAAAAAAATTAAGTACCAGAACCTATTGACTTTTGTAGGACTTTTTTTTAACTGTATATATTGAAAGTAAGTTTGATACGCTAACTTGTATTTTGACCGATAAAGGTCAAAGGTCATGAACAGGCCCTCCTTGTATAAGTGGCCTAGGCTGGTTACTCCTCTTTGACAACAGGTGGAAAAATTAAATGTTTTATTATTAATTAGAAAGTCTACAGGTAAGTCTGTAGCTTGGGTTATTCCATATTGGTGTGATGGCTGGTGGTTCCAAGTTGCAAAGTAGTTGATCGCGAACCTTCATGGTGGTATTAATAGTTCCCTTTCGAAGGGAACTCAACAATACGTCATCGACGCTATGGGGAACGCCTCAGGCGTGACAGGTGTCTGAAATCACTATCAAATCACGTCAATCACATTGACCGGCGACAGCCCGTGAATCATTAGCGTGAATGATTAACGTGCGACCTGGAAGTATATAAGGGCGCCTTGCAAACATGACAAATCATCTCATCGTCTTCAGGGACTGTTTGTATGAAACGCTATTCAAGCTTACGTCAGAAAAAGGTAAGAGATGAAACGCACAGCAAAGGCGGAGTGTTTTCGTAAGTGTGCACAGCAAAGGCGGAGTGTTTTCGTAAGTGTGCCGACCCGTCGGTTTCTCCCCGGCCATACACCACCAGCTCGGGTGAGCCTTCCATTCCTTCCTGATCTTCACTTGGAGATCGAGAAGGCATGGAAGAACCCATACTCTGCCCGTATTCACCAACATCAGCGGGCTAGTTTCGCTGATGTTGAGGGGATCGGAGAGTATGGGTATGTGTCAATGCCGCCCATTGACGAGACGTTCGCGAACTATCTCGTATCTGGGCGGGCAGCGACACTGAGAGCTCCAACCCTGCCATCCAAGCCGCTGAAAACACTATGGCGGTGTTGCAGGCATACCAGGCCGACCTGCTGGGGGATCTCGACCAGGGGGCAGGGATGTCCCCTGAGGTGGTGGCTGAGCTGCGGCCGGTCGATGGCGGCGATGGTGGCCACGGAGAGGCATCTGTGGTTAAATCTAGCCGGCATCGGGGAGAAAGAAAAGGCCTTTCTCCTCGATTCGCCGGTTTCGCCTTCCGAACTCTTTGGCACCTCCGTCGAGGCGGTGGTGGAGAAGTTCAGGGAGGCGAAGGCGCGCTCAGCAGCATTTAAGACCTGTATACCGCTGAGATCCGCGTCCGCACCCGGGTAGGCGGGAGAGCCTGGCCCTTCACGGTCTGAGGACCGTAGGCAGGGCCACCGAGCCAGTGTCGCCTCTCGTGCGCCCCCTCCCTCGAGGAGCAGGTCGCAGAGGAGGCGTGACTCCCGCAACAGAGGAGATTTGAGGGAGGTTATCCAGCACAAACGCACACTGCGTCGGTAATGGATAACCTCCTCGGAGGGTCTCGAAATCTGCCCTCTCTCCTCTGACCCCCAGGCGTTCATTACATCAGGCCTGGGGATGGGCCTATGATGAGAACTATGTTCTGATGGCCCACCTAGGCTTGGTTAGTGGAAACGCCCCTTTCAGGCATGTAAAGTGGGGATCCCAGGTTAGTAAGAACTATCTGGCGAGTCTTCACTTCGCACGCCGCAGGTGAGCTGCTGGTCTTTATAAAGAGTTTTTTTTGTGATAAAAAATAATATGTTTTCTCTTTACAGACCTTGTTCCCTGTATAGAGTTATGGGGTCATGTAACAGGCAAGATAAAGAATAAGGTAAGAGAACTTATTGGATTATTAGGGCCCTGAAGTTCCCCGTTAAGTGGCCAGAACGATAACTATGTTAGCCTTCGGGCTTTTTTAGCCACCTCAGGGTAGAATAGTTGGTCCCTCTATAGGATGTTTTACTTAGAGGGTGACTGACGCTAGAGCTTCAGATAGATCTTATGTCCGGCCAATGGACCGTTTTTGACTTTTCTGAGTATTTTCGCCCCTTGAGCTCTGTTGAGTTTTCATTAGGTTGAGCGTTTCTGCAGCCCTTTGTATGGAATAATACAGACTATATTCTTTAGTAGGCTGTGGCTCCTCCGAGCCCTCAGATAGATCTATGCTTACAGGCTGGCCCTCACCAGGGCCGCCTCTGTAGCTGGCCTAGGCTGTGCCAGGGATATTAGAGGCGTTCTGCTAAAATTAGCATTTTTTCTTCTGACCCTTCAGCCTCCTCCCATGGGAGTCGTTAGGCCAAGGCCCGCCCCCTTCTCTGCATTCTGGGGTGACTAGAGTAATGCAGCGTGGTGCAGAGGATGGTTTATAAGGACATGGTAGGCCTCAGTTAGGCCTCCGTGGTATATAAGTCCTTTGAGCAGGGTTAGGCCATCTTTCGCTTCACGAAGAAGACTGAGTCTCCTGCCCGACCCTGCCGTGCAGAACTAGCCTACGGATTTAGGCCGCCAGTATGGGCATCACTTACCTCGCTGAGCTACTGCTCGAGTGCTGGGTTGTAGGTGGTTGGCTTTCATTCAAGCCCCACTCCCCTAGGTTGGGCACAGATACATTTCTGTCACCCCTAGAGCCGCTGGCAGGCCCGCCCCCTGGTAACCTCAGGGTGAGGTGTGAGTATTCCCCTGTGATTCAGGGTAGGTCTGAGTACTTCACTCCTAGTTATGTTTATCCTACCTCGCACCACTATGGCTCGGGTCGAGTATGAAGTAAGCCTCCACTTCTTCTTTGGTCGAAGTACGCTCCCCTGTAGCCAGAGCATTGCCCTGAGCTGACGCCCATGCATAGATGGTAGGCCCCTGACTAACTGGGGCCTCCATTGAGGCAGAGTGGCGTATGTTGTACTATGGTTTTAAGGGTGCTAAGCTCTCTTGCTGAGTACACTGCCGTGGGCAATGTGATTAGGCACCAGGATGCTCTAGGCGCTGTGTAAACAGCTTACCTGCCAACGAAGGCTGCGCCATCAGGTAGTGGGCCTCAGCAGGCCTCCTTGTATGGGCAGCCCCCAATAGGGCGCTGTAGGCCACTTCTCGAGAGAAATGGTTGGCCTTGGTGGTTCGGGCAGTTGGCTCACCGGTGGGTAGTAGGCCTTAAACAGGCCTCCTCGGAGGTGAGTCCCAACATTGTGGGACATACTTTATAGCCGCTACAGGTAGCTAGCCGTACTAGACCTCCTGTGGGTGGGCCCAATAGTTACGTTGGTGTAGTATGGTTCCCAACAGTGTTCCTTTGTAGCAGAATTGACTTGCTATCAGCTTATCAGGCAGCTGCTGAAGGCGAGCTTGCGCCCTGGCTCGACTAAAGTGTTCATTCTCTGCTACTGGTTCCCTCTCGGAACCTCTTTCCTGCCTACAGCCTGGTTTTGCCTACCAGGGGGACCATATGCTCCCCTCATTGAGGGTCACTGTGAGCACGCGGACTCCTGGGTCTGGTCAGACGGTCGTAGGCCTCTCGCGAGGCCTCCCAGTTAGATCAGTCCTTAGGCCTTCACAGGCCTCCTCAGTGTTTTGAAACACAGACACTGGGTTGATCCGTGGATCGAGTAGAGAAACTCCCCTCGCTAGCAAGGGTTGGAAAGCACTATGCTGAGTCATACTCTCCGGGATATCCCGTCTCTGAGATCCGGGCCGAGTGGTTCACTGCCAGCTTCGCAGTCCCTCGGGTTGGATGCCTTACCTAAGGCAAGTGTCCAGAGGCTCTGTCTTCGGACAGACAGGAAGTGGCCAGACTAGTGTCTATGCTCTGACGCCAGGTCAGGCCGTCCTGGTGGCATTTCGGGGTGAGTACGTTCCCCTGAATAGTGATTGGCTGGGGTTCCTTCGGGTTCCTTACCAACATTCCCTTGAAGGGACCCCTTCTAATTGAAGTTGTGGTCCTAGGCCTTTGAGCAGGCCCAGGTAGGCCTTTCATTTAACTATGTTTATGGAGGTTTTCCTCTGAGGCTTATAGCTTGGGCTATGACCGTAGGGAATGATGTCACTGACAGCCCAGTGTGACCTGAGGGTGAGTGGTTCTAGCATTTCATTTGAATTTGCTGGTTTGGACAGTTGTCACTGCCTGAGGGCATGCACTCCCCTCAGCATGGCGGAGTGGGTATTTCGTTCCCCATAGCGTCGATGACGTATTGTTGAGTTCCCTTCGAAAGGGAACGTCTCAGGTTACGACTGTAACCTTTGTTCCCTGAGAACAGGGAACGAGACAATACGTCTCCCTGCCATGCCTCGGGGCCCGCCTGCCGTACAGTCCCTTCAGACGATAAGGTGATTTGTCATGTTTGCAAGGCGCCCTTATATACTTCCAGGTCGCACGTTAATCATTCACGCTAATGATTCACGGGCTGTCGCCGGTCAATGTGATTGACGTGATTTGATAGTGATTTCAGACACCTGTCACGCCTGAGGCGTTCCCCATAGCGTCGATGACGTATTGTCTCGTTCCCTGTTCTCAGGGAACAAAGGTTACAGTCCTAACCTGAGACGTTTTGTTGTTTTTATAACCAGGGAGAGTTTTTATAGATTTATCTATTAATGGTAAAATATTTATCTCTAATGATAGTATCAGATCATTTTCTATATTTAACCATTGTGCATCAATTAAAAAAAGTTACACATAGGTCCATAGTGGAAAAAAAATGTCCGTGTCAAAAACTGTCATAAAAATTTGAAGCTTAGGAGCACAGACGTAAGTTTGGTCTCATTTTAAAGAAGACCCTTGGCAGATTATTGCTGAAGTAAAAGATAAATAAAAAGTAAAACCAAAAAATAGTTAAATAGGTTTAAGTTTATGAAAATGATTTATGAACATTATTTTATATAAAATATATATTTTATGAAACATGTTGAACTCTACTCTAAACTGATAGAAATTCAAAGCCATAAATCTAAACAAGTTGTGTTCCAAATTTGAGGATGATAACTCAAAAAATGAGCCTTCGGTAAGATTTTGTTTGGGCGCAGTAACAGATTTCCCCCTTTAGATGTCAGAACTCCACCAAAACTCCACTGGTGCACACAGTGGTTTTATTTGTTATAGTTTTTCTCTCTCAAATATTTCAAGCAAACACTGCACACATTTTTTGACACACTCAGACATCCATACCAACACACAAACAAATTTATCGCTGCATAATTTATCCAATTGGCTCTATAATATTCCGAAGCAAAAAACAGGAATAAAGTGAGTATTTGCTTTTTAGGCCAAGCCTGAAAAAATCTGGTAAAAAATAGTAAAAATTTTAATTTGTAAGCTGAACAGAATGAAAGCCTCTTAACAAAGATTGCATCATTTTATAGTTAAATGGCCCTGGTATTAAAAATTGCCGTTTTAATGGGTTTCAATGCGGACCTTTTTGTCCAAAAGGCGCTGAGAGGAACTATTTTGTGTGCCTATTGCAAAATAGATTTTTTAAAGGAAATGGGGGTTAAATAGTCGAATTCCAATAAAAATACACACCTGTGCCAAATTTTATGCCGTTAGCATTAACACAGGCAAAGTGATCCAAAAAAACAACTGAAAAAGACAAAAATGTCCATAAGGATGCACAAGAGGTGTTGCTGCTGGAAGAGGTGTTAGTGAGGCCAGCAGGGGGTGCTCACCCTGTGGTCTGTGTGGGTCCTAACGCCCCAGTATAGTAATGGGGACACTATACTGTCAAAGAGCACCGTCCTTCGGATGAGACGTTAAACCGATGCCCTGACTCTCTGTGGTCACAAAAAATCCCAGGATGTCTTTCGAAAGAGTAGGGGTGTAATCCCGGCATCCTGGCCAAATTTGCCCAGTGGCCTCTGTCCATCATGGCCTCCTAATCATCCCCATATATATATACCAATTGGCTTCATCACTATGTCTCCTCTCCACCAGTAATCTGGTGTGTGGTGGGCGTTCTGGCGCAATATGGCTGCCGTCGCATCATCCAGGTGGATGCTGCACATTGGTGGTGGTTGAGGAGATCCCCCCTTCTATGTAAAGCGCTTTGAGTGCCAAGAAAAGCGCTATATAAATGTAATGAATTATTATTATTATTATTATTACAAGGGTTAACCATGGGAGATTTGAGTTATGTATCCAGTGGTAGATGTAAATTAACTGTTGAGAGATAAAGTAGAGGTAGAAGTTGGGTGCTCCAAGTCCTTCAAACTTGTTTGGCCTTTGAAGAGTGGATAATTTTATACAGGCTTTTTTCTTCTTACAATAAAACTTTGATATTGTACTATTCAAAGAGGAGAACCAGCCAGGAGGTGGATTGACAGGGATCATGGAGAAGATAATTGATTTTTTGGAGTATATTCATTTTTACAGATACATATTTTACATATACAGTATGGCCGATTAGAGATATGGGCAAATTGTTCCATCTCTCCAAGCTATTTTGTATGTCTTGTAGTAAGAGGTTGAGCTTAAACAAATCTTTAAAATTAGGTGAAATATGAATTCCAAGGTATTTTATTGTTTTGGCTATACGTTTGAATGGGTAAATCTGTAGCTCAGCATTCCAAATCAATTATTAGATTATGAGCTGACAGAAGTGATGAAGATGTGTTTTGTGATATATAAAAAAATATCGTCCATATCGTCCGCATACAAACTTATTTTATGATGGTGATGTTTTGATTGAATTCCAGATATGTTGTGTGATTGTCGTATTGCAGCTGCTAAGGGTTAAATGAAGAGTGCAAATAGTAGCAGTGATAGTGGGCACCCTTGTTGGGTACCTCTTTTTAAGTGAAACTGAAACTGAGTGTTTTAATCCAGTTGATGACATATTTAAAATGAAAGTGACTGAGTGTAGTGAAGAGAAAGGACCATTCTCCCCTATATCAAAGACCTTTTCCGCATCTAAAGATACAATTATAAATGGTGGTATTATGTCATGTCTAAAGTTAGCCATTCTTCCCCACTAGATGGCGCTGTTTGCTATAGTTTCAGTTAAACTACCATTGAGAAAACTTTATTTGTTATGCTTCAATAGTGACAATCACGCAAACCTCAGTAGCCATTTTCCAGTTCTGCGCAGCAGAGAAATCGCGTGCTGTTTACTCCGGATTCCAGTGTTGTTGTGTAAAGCCCCAGAGAAGCTTTGCTTGTAAGTTTATTTCATATAATTGTAATGTTATATTCTTTGTGTCTGTATCTTATTAAGATGGGTATATTAGACGCACGTTAGCGGTTCCACGTGCTTTGTACGGACATTTCAAAAGATCGCCATGTGATCTTATAACAATTACTGTGATTTAACGATGTTAATGTAAATATTGTGTAAGTAGTAATTGTATTTTGGTTATTTATATTTAAATAAGCATTTTTTGTATTTCTTTTCAGTTTCACAAAATAATGTAACATTGAGAGAAACAACATGATTGCACTCAAGTAAAGAAGATAATTGACATCCTCTGAGTGGTCATTGAAGCCTCTTCATCACGTTATATAGTGTTTAACTATCTGTATATGCATGCCCAACGCACACGCATGCAGAGGACAGAATAGGTGGTTCTCTTATGAGAGTATCTCTCGTACTGCGTAATATCTTACGCTACGGGGAAAACCTCTTTTCCACGAGATATTGAAGCCAAAAATTATCCTTAATTTTGAATTAATGTAAAACGCTGTGCGGCAGCATGCAGACATAGGCAAGACGGCTTGCGCGCCTATTGGCTGCCCTGCGGCAACAGCAGCAGCCTATCGAGAGAGGCCCTACGTCCTTTCGTCACGTCCCGCCAGAATAGGCGTGGCCTTGGCCTATAAATACGCTCGACAGGCTGATACAAACTGATTTTCATCTCTTCAGCAACAGGAGTGAGAAGCCGCGCCGTCTGACTGTAAGCCTTATGCGGGACGAGCCTTTGAGCCTGAAGCCGCTGGCCTTCACCTCGCCGCCTTCAACCGCCGTACCTGCTACGCTTTCCGGCGTCAATATCCTTTTACTCTGCTGAGAGTGTGTGTTCGCCGTCGCGACTAGGGTTGGGAATCGTAAGAAATTTTTCGGTTCCGGTTCCGATTCCGGTTCCGCCAAACGATTCCGGTTCCGGTTCCGGTTCCCATTCAATAAAAATTATTAAAACAACTAATACAAATAGTAGTACGGGTAAAATACACAATCCTTTTTGTGTTTTATTTCTGATACTTGTCAAATGAGTTTAACAGACTGGCAATGTCAACAAATGCAACATATTATTTAGCAATAATCTTTTCTGAAGGAAAATAAAAAATTTTGCATTCTCAAGGATAATTTGGGACCTCTCCTATATCTTATTATATCTCCAGCAGTGGAATACCCTCTCAGAAGGGGTAGAATATGCTTGAACACACATGTAAGATCCAGACAGGTGAAACATAATATTTTTTAAATCGGTTTGAATGATTGATTCATAAAAACTTCACTTGTTTCTTTACTGGATTAAAGTGCTCTAGCAGTTAGTAAACAGAAATGCATGCGTCTTGCGGAAGAACATTGTAGCCGGAGCTACTTCTCTATGTTTATGTCTATGACGCGGGTGAGTCACGCAGGCACTGGGCTACTCCGCAGCAGTGCCGAACCGACCAGTGTAAAGTAGTCCGAGTCTAAACGCTTATTACAGCCTTACTGTAGTGATTCAGGATAAGACAAAAACACGTTTTGAAAAAAGGCATTCATGATGTAATCGCTCATTATATACATTTTGTAAATTCTGAAGCGAATTATCGTTATTTGAAGCGACTTTCAAAAGGTGATTAACTGTTTTGGTTGCTACAGTAGACATCAGTGTTTATTCTCGAACTATAAACTTTTATCTCAGTACTTCTGTGATCATTTAAATATTTTTAACACAGATATATCGATACTGTGTTGTTGAAAAGACTGAAAGTAAAGCTAGCTGTTTCATGTAGAACTGCTCTCTCTGGGTCAGCGACAGCGCAAACAGATTTGAATGTCCCGGTGTGAAGTTTTTGTCATTTAGGAATAAGATCGCGTGGGTGTTTGAATCGAGATCGTTTAAAGATTAATGGTGCAGCTCTACTGTCTTTATTTTCTCTCTCTGTGTTGATATCTGACGCAAAAAATTTTTTTAACTTGTTATACGAATAGCGCAAGGGACTGTGCATTCATTACAATTTTAATATTCGTGTGGTGAGACGTCGCTATTAAAGGATAAGCTCCCAGCACTTCGTCCACACATCGCATCAGAACCGTTTTCGGAACCGAAACTCAGGAATTTCGCACGGTTCCGGTATTTTTGAAAAAACACTACCGGTTCTGCATAAGAACCGGTTCTCGGTTCCCAACCCTAGTCGCGACTCACACTCTCTCTCTTTATCTAAAAGAGCAGCGTCTTTTTAAAGATGCTTCGTTACTGTGGCTCGTGCCGAGCCGCACTCAGCGACGGGGACCTCCATTTCATCTGCGCTTCCCGCCTGGGTAAGGATCATGCAGCTCTCGCGCTCGCTGAGCGAGCTATTGCCATGGTGACTCTGAGGACTCGCCTGGCATTTTTTCTCCGAGTCTGCACTCCCGCCCGCTGTAGTGCCGCGTCGTAAAGCGCCGTACTCAGCGGGTCCCCGAGCCTTCTCCAGCCCGTGAAAGCTCGCCGGTTCGCCCGCCAGCTTCACCAGCTTCAATCGAGTCGCTCAATGACGGACAACGGCCGCCGCACGCCGCCGCCTCCGCCATTATGACGAGGAGATAGCTGCATCTGTAGAAAAGGCCAGCTGCTCTATCCTGGCGTCGGACAGTGAGGATTGGGCGAGCTCTGTGGACCTCCCCCTTCTGCCCGCGAGTCGTCTGGGAAACGGGCCAGCATCAAAACCGCGGCTAGCTTTCTTTACGTTATAAGAAAGCTACCCCGCCCCCGCCCCCCGTGGGCGTGCGTCACCAGCGAAATGAGGAAAGAGTGTGTTTTAGTCCCGCCGAGGCCGGACCAATCTCCATTTCTCAAACATTTCTCAGCTCCTCTTAGTTTGAGCGGCTGAAAATGTCAATATTGCAGCAATGAGCCTGTTGTATAACACGCACGCCTGCAAACAAACGCCGACACACACAAAACTGTGATGACGCTCTCTTTTCTGCTCGAGCTAATTTAAGCTTTTGTTGTTTCCCCCTGTGGCTCAGTGGTGAAACCCAAAGCCGTCGCACGGGAGACCCGTGTTCGATCCCAGCTCTCACAGCAGATAAAATTTAGTCTCGCCGCGGCCAGACTTACACCGAAACTTTTCGCTCGTTCAGTTCCAAGAAAATGCGCCTGTTCCAGTTTATTTTGCAGTAAACAAGCCGGTACCTTGGCCCGCTTGCCTGCACACAAATGCCGTTTCCACGGCGACCCAGAAAAATCATATAAGCAGTGTATTTTCTGGTATTCCGGCCACAGCCGATGGTGTTATGAGTGTAATAAAAATGCCCACAGCCCAGTGTTCATTTCTACACACAAACACAGCCCGCCACAGTGCAGGGCTCGCACAAATGAGATCGACTCATGTCAATTGTGCATTAAATGTAGTGAATGTGCCCACAACCCATTGCCCACAAACACTACACACTGCATGTGCCACGTTTCTGTAAAACGAAACCAACACACATACAGTCAGCTAAGGCCCACGGTGTTTAAGTCTAGCCGTGGCCAGACTCCACCGAAACTTCTCGCTCGTTCAGTTCCAAACAATGTGACTGTTCCAGTGTATTTTGCAGTAAACAAGCCGGTACCACATCCCGCTTGCCTGCACACAAACGCCATTTTTACGGCGACCCAGATAAATCCCAAAAAGAGTGTATTTTCTGGTATTCCGGCCACGGCCGATGGTGTTATGAGTGTTGTAAGAATGCCCACGTCTCAGTGCCCATTCCCACACACAGACACAGCCCGCCACAGTTCAGGGCTAGCACGAATAAAATCGACTCATGTTGATTGTGCAAAAAATATAGTGAATGTGCCCACGACACAGTGCCCACAAACACTACTCGATGCATGTCCCACTGTTTCTGTACAAACGAAACCAACACACATTCAGTCAGCGCAAGCCGACGGTGTTCTCAGTGCAGTGAGTGTGCCCGCTGTCCCGCGCCCACATTCCCTCACAGACACGCTCAACCCCACGGGGTTTGTCCCGCTCGCTCTCTCTCCACAATCTGTCATAGAGAAATTGACCGCGACCAGGCTGCCCACCATGATCGGCGCGCCCCCCGCCTCGCACACTGTAAACACAGTGTTTATGTCTCAGCACACCGAAGCTCTGCGGCCGCCGCTATGACGCGGCCAGAGCCCGGTTTTTATTCTGCCTCTAGCTATTCACGCAGATGCGTGGGCAAAGCTTCCCGGGGTATCAGAATGGGTGTTGAAAACTATAAAAAGAGGCTATTCGCTACAGTTCGCTCGACGTCCCCGCCGTTACACGGCGCGAGTCGAAAATACGGTAAACAACGAAGTATCTCATCTACTTCGAGCCGAAATAGCGAAACTACTGAGCAAAGGGGCCATAGAACCTTTATCTCAGGCTCAGAGCGAAGGGGGGCTATACAGCAGATATTTTCTGGTACCGAAAAAAGACGGGGGTCTCAGACCCATTCTAGATCTACGACAGCTTAACAGAGCGCTTGTGAAGCGCCAGTTCAGAATGCTGACAACCAGGAAAATCCTCGCGCAAGTTCGCCAGGGAGACTGGTTTATGTCAATAGATCTGAAAGACGCCTATTTCCAAATACAAATAGCGTCACATCACAGGCAATTCTTGAGATTCGCCATCGAGGGCCAGGCATATCAATACACAGTCCTGCCATTCGGCCTGTCCCTAGCACCCCGTACATTTACGAAGTGCATAGACGCGGCTCTTGCACCCCTGAGACTTCAGGGCATGCGAGTCTTAAACTACTTGGACGATTGGCTGATTCTAGCTCGATCACACTCAGAGCTCATAGAACACAGAACCACATTACTCAAGCATATCGAGAATCTGGGTCTCACAGTCAATTGGGCGAAGAGTTCGCTGTTTCCCAGCCAGAAAATTTCTTTTCTGGGACCAGTGCTGGACTCGCTGTCTATGACAGCACGTCCGTCGCCGGAGCGCGGACTGGACATTCAGCGCGCCGAGAAATCCTTCCTTCCGCTCTATAGTCCCGCTCAAAAGGTTTCAGAAAATGCTGGGCCTCATGGCCTCAGCATCTTCGGTACTTCAGCTGGGCCTGCTTCGCATGCGCCCACTGCAGTTATGGCTGAAAGCGCGAGTTCCACCCCGGGCATGGGCCTCTGGTCTGTTTCGCCTCAAGGTCGACATGGATTGCGTTTCGGCTCTGGAACCTTGGAAAATAGCCGACTGGTATCAGTCAGGCGTGAGTCTGGGGACTCCCTCGAGTGTGAAGGTGGTGTCCACGGACGCCTCCACCTCGGGGTGGGGAGCGCTGCTCGAGGGCAGACCGTTCTTTGGCCAGTGGTCAGAACGGGAGAAGGTTCTACACATAAACTGTCTAAAACTGTTGGCAGTCGACAACGGGCTACGGCGCTTTTGTCCCCAGTTAAAAGGCCACCACGTCTTGGTCCGGTCGGACAACATGTCAGTGGTGGCATACATAAATCGCCAGGGCGGCGTCAGGTCCCGAAACCTTCACAGGCTGACGGAACGCCTCCTGGTCTGGGCTCAGCACAACCTGCTTTCACTGAAAGCAGCGCATGTGCCTGGTCGCCTGAATCTGGGACCAGACAGTCTGTCCAGAAACAATGTCCCAGCAGGGGAATGGTCGCTGCACCCGCAGACGATCCAACTGCTGTGGGAGACATTCGGCAGAGCGCAAGTGGACCTGTTCGCGTCTCAAGAGAACGCTCACTGTCCGAGCTTTTTCTCCAAGAGCAGGGATGCGCTGGCCCACGTATGGCCCCGCTGCCCCCTCTATGCTTTTCCCCCCGCCTCGCTCCTGCCTCAAGTGCTGGAACGAATCAGGGAAAACGGATGCCCAGTGCTGCTCGTGGCTCCGCTCTGGACGAACCAGATTTGGTTCCCAGTCCTAATGCGGCTGACCAGCACTCCCCCATGGCCTATACCGGTGAGGAGAGACCTCCTCTCTCAAGCAAAGGGCTCGGTTTGGCATCCTCGCCCGGAATTATGGTCCCTACATGCATGGGCCATCAACGGGTACCCGCTAACCTCCCGGAGGGAGTGTTAAACACGATCACGCAGGCTAGAGCCCCGTCTACTAGACGGCTCTATTCCTCGAAATGGTCAGTGTTCTCTGCCTGGTGTCAAGCTCAGGGCTTTTCACCCGTAGACTGCGGGGTCACGGAAGTGCTCTCCTTCCTTCAGGAGCTGTTGGATAAGGGCAGAACAACATCCACGCTCAAAGTATACGTGGCGGCCATATTGGCGTTTGCAAAACTGACGTCTGGCCAGTCACTGGGGAAAAAACGACCTGGTCGTGCGGTTCCTCAGGGGAGCTCGGATGCTGAATCCTCCCAGACCCCCCTCAGTCTCTGTGTGGGACCTTTCTACGGTTTTGGAAGCCATGAAAGGTGCCCCATTCGAGCCAATCCATTTGTCAGACATGAAACATCTGTCTTTCAAAACGGTGTTTCTTATGGCTCTCGCTTCAGTGAAGCGCATAGGGGACTTACAAGCGCTCTCAGTAAGCGCGTCATGTATGGAGTTTGGGCCTAATGACTCAAAAGTCATACTCAAACCAAGGCACGGGTACGTGCCCAAATCCCTCAACACACCGTTCAGGGCCCAGGTTATTTCCCTGTGCGCCCTCCCAGTTCATGATGAGGAGGAGGATACGAGTCTCCTTTGCCCTGTCAGGGCACTGAGAGCTTATGTATCCCGCTCGTCTGTCTTCAAGACAGACCGAGCAGCTCTTTGTTTTGTTCGGCGGATGCTCCAAGGGACTGGCCGCGTCAAAACAGAGCCTATCCAGATGGATAGTCGATGCCATAGCGCTGGCTTACACTTCTAAGGGCCTGCAGTGTCCTTTGGGTGTCAGAGCGCACTCCACGAGAGGCATGGCCTCGTCGTGGGCGTGGTCTAGCGGGATTTCCTTGCAAGATATCTGTATGGCGGCAGGCTGGGCCTCGCCGTCTACATTTATAAAGTTTTATAACCTAGAGGTTCCCGCCTTACTGGCCAAGCTGCTGTCGGTCTAGAATTCAGTACTATCTGCCCCGCTGCGCCGGCGCAGAATGCTGAGTTTTGCTTGTGCATCGCTCACTGATCGATAGAACAGCTCCATGGGTGTTGAATAACCCGTACTTATACCCAGTTCATACCCGTACTTATACCCAGGGTCTAGCTAGCCTCCGTTTTGTTTGACAATAGTTCGAACGTCAACAAGAAGTGACGTCACCCAGGATCGCTTAGAGAACCTTTAATTCAAAGTTAAGGATAATTTTTGGCTTCAATATCTCGTGGAAAAGAGGTTTTCCCCGTAGCGTAAGATATTACGCAGTACTCGTTCCCTCTCTAGAGAGAACCGAGGTTACGTTAGTAACCGAGTACATTTTATTGTGTTAGATGAATTATTATAGATATCAACTATATTTTTAAACCTTCTAGTATTTTCTGAGGAGTGCCTCCCTTTTAATGAAGCCTGTCTGATCAGGGTGTATCAGGGTTGACATCACAGATTCCAGTCTACCTGCGAATGCTTTGCTAATGATTTTTAAATCTACATTAATTAATGATATTGGTCGGTAGTTAGAACATTGGGTGTGGTCCTTGTTGGATTTTGGAATGAGAGAAATGTAAGCAGTATTCATATGTTGCGATATCAATCCTGTTTTATAAATTTCACAAATAGCTTTAAAGAATATGGGTGAAAGCAGTGGTCAAAATTTTCTGTAGAACTCTACTGGGAAACCATCTGGAC
The DNA here is from genome assembly GCF_029890125.1 of Rhinichthys klamathensis goyatoka. Lineage (NCBI taxonomy): Eukaryota > Metazoa > Chordata > Actinopteri > Cypriniformes > Leuciscidae > Rhinichthys > Rhinichthys klamathensis. Next base: position 3,981,605 of record NW_026606559.1, read on the forward strand.
CAGGTGATGTATTATTTGGTTGGCGATGAAGTGCTTTTGTGATTTCCTGAATAGATAAGGGTTTTTAATTGTTCTGATTGTATTGGTGATACCTGAGGCAAGGAGACTAGCCTGGCTCCGCCCTCCTACGCACTTCCGCTCATTTAATTTTCCTTCAGTACTACGTCTGGGACTGCTGTATATTCTTAGGTTTCCAGAATTTTTTGTAGGACCAATCAGCGAACAGAGAACGATGACGTTGATGTAGTGCGTTAGTTTGAATTGAAGTTCAGTAATGGCAGCGGAGAAAGACGTGAGAAAAGCTATTCGGTCCGTTGTTGCATAACTGCCGAATATACAGAAGTTAAAGACAGAAACGGATAAGTAATGCAACATTAATTTGGTCAAAGTAACGCTAGCTGGCTTTAACTGAGGGTGGAGGTCGGAGACTCCTCCTAGTTAGGCTACGTTTTCAAACAAACTAACAGCTACTGTTGATAAAAATCACATGGATGCTTATCTGAGGCAATGTAACGTTAACTAAAGACAAAACAGCATAACAGAGACTTACAGATATGCTGTCTGCACACGCAAGATCTCTCGCTCGCTGCCGTGTGCGCGCGCGCGGCTTTGGAGCACAATATCTGTCTCGCATGCACGCTCGCTCTAGATTACGGGATATTTTAACTAATTTGTGGTATGACTAGTCGATCACGACTGGCTCAACAGGTAGATCTATAGATAAACTCATCTTTCAGGCATTTGACTGACCGGGTTGACACTTCAGCGTGAGAAATCGGGGGTGTCGCATGAGAATTGGGTCAATTGCGTGAGAGATCACTGTCCTTAGTGTCAAATATACATTTAGAATTTACAATTGTTCCTTGAACTCTGAAATTCGATTAACACAATCTGCAGCTCTCGTTGACAGACATCTTATTCTAAATATAATCCCATAGACAGAAAAAGAAAGCATAATCCTCTGATCATTCGGACTTGTTTCGGTTTCGGACATACGTCACGACCACACGTTAGCGATTGGCTATGGCAGATCCTGAGTGACTCTGGGCAGATCCAATAGTTTTGAACTTTAACAGAGAACCCGCCTACAAGGAAGTAAACGTTTCTCAATGGAGAGAGGCCAGACTCTCTGTACAAATGAAATGCAAGAGAGTCTGGTAGAACCAGGCTACAAGGAGACACCCCTCAGAAAAGATTCTACTTCTTCAAATGATCTTCAAACTTCTTAATTTTGGTCCGTAGAGTAGAGATTTGAGATTATAACCTAAATAAATTATTTATTTCAGATGAATTTTGCCTGAATGATCCCTTAAAGATGTAATGATTGATTTATCAGTTTGCTTCCTTAAATGGTTGGCCAAGTATTTACCAGTTTTTTCTCCAAATTGGAATTGCTGTTGTCTAAGTTTGAGAATTATTTGCTCAGTTTTTTTTGTTTAATATCTTATTTAATTCTTCTTTAGTTCTGAGGAGTTCCTTAAAACATTTGTCTGTATGCCCCTGAGAGGCCAGAAGATCCAGCAGTCTCTTCACCTCTTCTTGTAAGAATATTTCTCTTGCTGTCAGCTTTTTATTTTTATATGACCAATATGAAAAAATTTTACCTCTCATAACAGATTTAGCTGTTTCCCATTATAAAAATAATATATATATATATATATATGTATATTTGCATACATACATTCTGATGGAATATTTAGTAATTTATAACTTGAATTTATGCAACCATGTTATGTGGACTACTTTTCAGATGATGGGAAATGGGTGTGGCAATGGGGAATTTGGTCAAACTTTGACCATTCTTTGATACACAGTCGAGAACAGTGGATGACTTTTAGAGTTTCATATTTGCCCTGGTTAGCCACAGCTAACCATATACTGTGCTCTTAAGTTGCCATCAAGGAACAGATGTTTATCCCCAACATTTGAAATATATCAGGTCCAGGAGGCTGAGGCAAAGTAATACCCAAGTGATTCCACTGATGTGTGACTTTAACATACAAAAAAAAAAAATCTTTCAAAAGTCAAGAAACCCTTGAAGAATGTTTTTTTTTTTTATTCATGGTGATGTGTGAACTAGGATGGTGGAATACCATTTGAAGTCCATTTCGCAGTCCACTTACAGTCGAATGGAACACACTTTCTGTTTAGTTCATGGAGTTCTCTCCTAATGAGCCAATGATCTGAGTCAGATGTGTTAGATAGAGAGATGTACAGAATGTAGAAACTGATTTTTTACATCTCTCTATTTAACACATCTGAGTCAGATGTGTTAGATAGAGAGATGTACAGAATGTAGAAACTGATTGTTTACCACAGTTTAAAACTACTGCACTACACCACACTGAATCACACTAATCTCCCACGTAGGAGAGGATGTTCTCACGACCTTGCGCAGCATTCCCTAAAAGTCGTCTATAGGTGGCGAAAATCCTGAACCTTTACAGACCATTAGGGGTGTTCCTAAAACGTTCTCTTTTGGTTATGAAAGTGTTGCAGTTCAAGGTTCCTTATATGACTTTAGGGGGACTATTGTGGATGCAGGGGCGTGTGGTTGTACGATGATGCCCCTGTCCGAAGAGACTCTTGCAGGCTATCTCTTCTCTGGAGCTCATCGTCACTTAAAGAGTCAGCACTCCCCACCAAGCCGTGCATAATAAGCGGTGAAGGCTCCGTGCTGGACGGGACCAGTGGTGAAGGCTCCGTGCTGGACGGGACCAGCGGTGAAGGCTCCGTGAAGGCTCCGTGCTGGACGGGACCAGCGGTGAAGGCTCCGTGCTGGACGGGACCAGCGGTGAAGGCTCTGCCATCTTGGGAAGGCATTTTGGTCAGGCCTGTGCTGCTCTGCACACACTTCAACAGATAACCTGTGCTCAGGGAGTATAGGGAACAGTGAACACTGCGTAGCAACCCTGTCAATCGGAATGCATCCAGAGTTCGTCAGATAAGAAAGACATACAAAATGAGCAGAGTGGTGGGTCATCAGGAGTGGAATTAGTTTACTGCATTTGTGACATTGCGGATCTAAGCCAGGGGTCTGTAGAACCTGGATCTTTGCTCATGACAAGCGAGCCGGTAACGTCAACCACATCATGAATTGTGATGCAGCCAAATAAACATATCAAATAATATTTTAAAGCTCTTAAAAAAACTATAATATTAAAGCAATATCACAAGAGCACTGTGTTATGGCCAGTACTGTGGAAGGTTACTTTTAAAAGTAATGCATTACGATATTGCGTTAGGGCCTACTAATTGCATTTCTTAGCTACTTTTTTTGGAAAGTAATGTGTTACGTTACTTTGCGTTACCTTTTCTAATCTGGACGGGGCTTGCTTATTTGTTTTTTAATTTAAAAAAAATCTATTTTTGGCAAATGTAAAGTCCCTTTCACACCAAAACTGAAATAAGCATCAGGCTGAAGGAAATGCAAATTCATGCCTGTACAGTAGAGGGCGCAGTTAAAACAAACCTTTCAGCTGTGCTGCCATTCTGGATTGCAGAAGAAAAGAAAAAAATATTGTTGTCTATGCACTAACACACTGTCTCGCATAGTGGCTGTTTATTCTAAGTATTATATTAAATCTAATGTTATTGAATCATCGTCTTCATCTTCAGTGGAACTAAGCGTTACAAAATATAATATACATAGACAAATAAAACATGATGTTTCTAATAAATTATTTACTTATTATTTTTATAAATTATATACTTGTATATTTATTTGACTATTGCAGCTCTACTCTACTATAACTATAATACATTTTATAAAACGGATAGTTCCTGTCCTTGATTCTGATTGGTTGAGCCACATTGGTCGAAGCCGTTGTAAATTGCTCAACAAACATACACCGCATTGCATTAGTGTCACGGTGTTGTCACAGCGTGGTGCAGGCAGAAGAAGACGAAAAGGAAAGAGCTCCAATGCAATTACTTTTTCTTACAAAGAAACTTCAGGCAGGTACAGACAGGCAGGATAACACACGCTAAACACGAGTAACTACAGACAAAGGACTGACTGAACTGAAGGAACTAAATACAAACACTGATGAACTGAAACAGGTGACACAGATGATAATAATAAACAATAATTTGTTACATTTATATAGCGCTTTTTCTGGGACCTCAAAGCGCTATACATATGGAAGGGGGGAATCTCCTCAACCACCACCAATGTGCAGCATCCACCTGGATGATGCGACGGCAGCCATATTGCGCCAGAACGCCCACCACACACCAGCTTACTGGTGGAGAGGAGACAGAGTGATGAAGCCAATTAGTATATAGGGATGATTAGGAGACCATGATGGACAGAGGCCAATGGGGAAATTTGGCCAGGATGCCGGGGTAACACCCCTACTCTTTTTCGAAGGACTGGGATTTTTAATGACCACGGAGAGTCAAGACCTCGGTTTAACGTCTCATCCGAAGGACGGTGCTCTGACAGTATAGTGTCCCCGTCACTACACTGGGGCGTTAGGACCCACACAGACCACAGGGTGAGCGCCCGCTGCTGGCCCCACTAACACCTCTTCCAGCATCAACCTGGTTTTCTCAGGAGGTCTCCCATCCAGGTACTAACCAGGCTCAACCCTGCTTAGCTTCAGTGGGCAACCAGTCTTGGGCTACAGGGTGATATGGCTGCTGGACAAGACACAGGTGACAACGATGATGACAGGCAGGTGCGAAAACATGAGGGATGCTGGGAAGTGTAGTGAAGAGGCGGAGACAAGACAGACTGTGACATTACTCTCCTCTCCCGGTAGGCGTGACCTCACGCCGTGGAACAACCGGGGGTGGGCGCCCTGAAGGCTGATCAGGGCCAGGCCTCACAGGAGCAGGAAGCCTCCAGGGCGGGGCCGGCTGTGCAGGCGGCCAGGGCGGAGCTGGCAGATCAGGGGACCAGGGCGGAGCAGGCTGACAGGGCGGAGCAGGATGAGCAGGCGGCCAGGGCACAGCAGGGTGAGCAGGCGGCCAGGGTGGAGCAGGATGCCAGGGCGGAGCAGGATGAGCAGGTGGCCATAGCGGAGACGCCCCTTCGGGTGGCCATGGCGGAGACGCCCCTTCGGTTGACCATGGCGGAGAGAACCCTTCAGGTGGACGTGGCGGAGAGAACCCTTCGGGCGACCTATAGAACAGTCTCTGTTCACGTCCCGTCGTTTGTCCCTGATTATTTAAGCCCGTCGTTTGTCCCTGATTATTTAAGCCCTGTATTTCAGCCTTGTCTTTGTGAGTTCTTGTATGTCTTACAGTTCGCTGTAGCACGTTAACATTGATGTTGGTTGTTCCTGTTCTCGTATCCTGGTCCCGAGTCCTGTATCCAGTCTAATTTGTATAGTTTGTGGTCTGTTAAATAAAGTGTGTGCTGCATTTGGATCCTGCCTCATCTCTGCTTCAGCCGCACCTCGTTACAGAAGAACTCACCTCCGTTCTCTGACTTTTTGAAAAGCCACACAAGATCATTTAACTGGGCTGATTACTAGTTGTAGTACATGTGTATTTGATAGTAAGTTTATGATAAATCATGAGCTGAAATTGTTAAATAGTTAACAGTGAATTAATTATGATGTGCCCCCTCAAGTAAAGTCATGACACAGTCATGCATTAACAAGCCATTAATTTATGTTAGTGTATGGTTAGTTAATCATGAGTTAGTAATGATGTGCCCCCTCAAGTAAAGTCATGACATAATGATGCATTAACAAGCCATTAGTTGATGTTAGTGTGTGGTTAGTTAATGATGAATTAATTATGATGTGCCTCCTCTAGTTAAGTCATGACACGATGCACTTACAAATCATTAACTGAAATATATGAATACACATATACAGTACAATAAGAGTGCCATCCTTATTCCTTTAAACCCATGGTACAAAAAAATAATGTGTATTTTATGTTATGTGTAGTTATTTTATTTATTTATTAATTAATTAATTTATTAATTAAACATATATGGACTTCATAGAAAGCCCAAACGTCTCGGGTTACGACTGTAACCCTCGTTCCCTGAGAAGGGAACGAGACGCTGCGTCGAGAATCGACACATTGGGGAATGCCTTCGGCATGAAGCGTCTGAAGTCAACTATTCAATCTTGATTGGCGTGGCCCAATCACGTCACTCGTGACGTCAAATGTGACGGCGATGCGGAAGCTATAAAAGGACGCCGGATCATAACAGCGTCAGCTTCTGATTGGTCGAAGCAAGTCGTTCTCAGGAGCGCGAAAAGTGTGGCCGAGGGACGCAGGGTCTCGTTCCCTTCTCAGGGAACGAGGGTTACAGTCGTAACCCGAGACGTTCCCTTTCAAAGGAACTCGCGCTGCGTCGAGAATCGACACATTGGGGAACAAAATGCCCACTGCGCCACACTGAGAGAATACGCCCTGGTGTGAAGCATCTGGCACACTCACGGACGATAGGAATGAGAAGGCAGATCCAACCTAGATTGTCATAAGATTTGGTGTAAGAAGGGGAGGTCTGGAGCCGGTGGCTCAACGGACCCCATGGATGGGAACCCCAGACAGTAAAGAAATATTAGATGAGAGGTGAAGGCAAGAGCGCACCTCGTACATCAGTAATGAGAGGTTTCCGTCGATAACCAACTGTCTAATTGAAAAAAGGGGGATAGCTCCTAGCCCTTGATACATATCTAGATAGATCTAACTCCTACCAGCCCGAGGCCTAACATAGGGGGGCCTCCAAGGCGACGACCTTGACCATCCGACACATGCGATGGAGGATGGATTACCTGAAGAATCATGATACTGCCTACAGGCACCTCAGTGTCAAGGCAGAAATAAAGTAGAGTGGCTGCCGTGTCACCACGTAAAAGGGGGCAGCACCACCATTCTTCCAGGGAGCAGGACGAGCAGGAAGCAGACTCAAATAAATTCTTATATGATGAATACCCGGAGAATCATGTTATTGCCTACAGGCACCTCAGTGTCGAGGCAGAAATAAGATAGAGTGGCTCCCACGCCCTCGATTAAGAGGGGGCAACGCCACCGCTCTTCCAGGGAGTAGGGCGAACAGGAAGCAGACTCAAGATTCTTATATATATATACACTCACCGGCCACTTTATTAGGTACACCTGTCCAACTGCTCGTTAACACTTAATTTCTAAGCAGCCAATCACATGGCGGAAACTCAGTGCATTTAGGCATGTAGACATGGTCAAGACAATCTCCTGCAGTTCAAACCGAGCATCAGTATGGGGAAGAAAGTTGATTTGAGTGACTTTGAACGTGGCATGATTGTTGGTGCCAGAAGGGCTGGTCTGAGTATTTCAGAAACTGCTAATCTACTGGGATTTTCACGCACAACCATCTCTAGGGTTTACAGAGAATGGTCCGAAAAAGAAAAAACATCCAGTGAGCGGCAGTTCTGTGGGCGGAAATGCCTTGTTGATGCCAGAGGTCAGAGGAGAATGGCCAGACTGGTTCGAGCTGATAGAAGGGCAACAGTGACTGAAATAACCACTCGTTACAACCGAGGTATGCAGCAAAGCATTTGTGAAGCCACAACACGCACAACCTTGAGGCGGATGGGCTACAACAGCAGAAGACTCCACCGGGTACCACTCATCTCCACTACAAATAGGAAAAAGAGGCTACAATTTGCAAGAGCTCACCAAAATTGAACAGTTGAAGACTGGAAAAATGTTGCCTGGTCTGATGAGTCTCGATTTCTGTTGAGACATTCAGATGTTAGAGTCAGAATTTGGCGTAAACAGAATGAGAACATGGAACCATCATGCCTTGTTACCACTGTGCAGGCTGGTGGTGGTGGTGTAATGGTGTGGGGGATGTTTTCCTGGCACACTTTAGGGCCCTTAGTGCCAATTGGGCATCGTTTAAATGCCACGGCCTACCTGAGCATTGTTTCTGACCATGTCCATCCCTTTATGGCCACCATGTACCCATCCTCTGATGGCTACTTCCACCATGTCACAAAGCTCTAATCATTTCAAATTGGTTTCTTGAACATGACAATGAGTTCACTGTACTAAAATGGCCTCCACAGTCACCAGATCTCAACCCAATAGAGCATCTTTGGGATGTGGTGGAACGGGAGATTCGCATCATGGATGTGCAGCCGACAAATCTGAGGCAGAATTGAGGCAGTTCTGAAGGCAAAAGGGGGTCCAACCCGTTACTAGCATGGGGTACCTAATAAAGTGGCCGGTGAGTGTATATTCTCATATAACTCATCCACAGGACATGACGGGTGCCAGGGATAACCCGTCAGCCTGATGCCAATAGGCTAGATGACAGGATTCATCCTCCAATCTACAGGAACATGGAGTTTTTTAGTGGGAATGTCCCTACAAGCTCACCCTTAGAAGCTTGCGGAGGGCACTAAGGCCGCCACAGAGGCCCTAAGCATGAACGGGAGGTCCCGTTAGAGAACAGGATGGAACGCCAGTACTGAAGCCAGTGGGCAGTATTTAACTGGGTTCAATGCCGTACCTAACCTCTTAAAAATATTTAGTTCCTAGTAGAGTTGGGTTCTAGAATGGATGACCTAACCACCTCGATGGAAAGGGCAACCTATTTATGGGTTGGTCCTCCTCAGGGGCCAGACCCATAGTCTCCATAACTCCGGCCGTGGATAAAATATTGTACCACCGGCCTGGGAAAGAAGATCTCTCCTAATAGGGACTCGCCAGGGAGGACTCTCCAGGAGACTTATAAGGTCCGAGAACCAAATTCGGGCCGGCCAGTACAGAGCTACAAGGAGTAAACTCACGCCGTACCTCCTGACCTTTTCCAGAACCCCAGGGAGCAGAGCAGGGGCGCAACTACCCCATGTCAGAGGGGTATGCAGCAACAATTTTTGCGCCCCCCCCCCCCCCTTCAAAAAAAAAAAATAAAAAAAAAATAAGTGCGCCATGTAATAAGTGAGTAGGAACGAGTGAGAGCTAACAGATAAAAGTGCAAAATTGTCATTTATTAATACAATTAAACTATAGCTACTCCACCGTGATGAACCCCCCTAAAAAAAACTATAAGCTCAATTGGAACAGCAATACCAGTGTTTCTCACAGGATTTTAGGTAAAACTGTGGTAGGTGGACCTCTGTTTCTCTAGGGGGGTTCGGGGGCATGCCCCCCCGTAAGAAAATTTTGTGTTCTTTAATGTTAAATTCAGCAGTCTGGTGCACTTTGAGAGTTCAAAATTAAAAGCTCGAACCCATATTCAGGGTGCAAATTAAACAAAGAAAAATTCTAACTTCTTTTAGTTAGTGTCTGTCTACATTACACTATAATAATAGTTATAATATTAATCCCATGATAGTAATAGCCTTATATTGTAAAACAAATGCACTGAAAAATAAAGGAAACTTTCATAATTAGTTTTGTACTAATTTCTATACTTGAAAGATATAAGCACATGATGACATGTTTCATGGGCCGGTGTGTCAGAAAAAAAACTAATGCTGACTTTTTTTGACCAATGCATTACACCGGCACTAACCCAGCGCCGCCAATTAACCCTCTGGGGTCCAAGGTGTTTTTGGGGTCCTTGAGATGTTTTGACATACTCTGACATTTGTGCTTTTTTCAGTTGCTTATAAACATATTACTGGCAAAGGTGTAATTACACTATATTTAGCACACACAGGGCTACCATAATGTGTTATCAACATGTATGTACATTTTTGTATTTTTGAGAGAATATTGTTTATGCGTGGTTATTGAAAAAACTAAAACTTAAAGTTTCTGAAATAAGGCCACAAAACACATACTAAATATCTGTCCACAAGACTTTTGACTAATGGATGTTGTCGCCTAGAGTTTTTTCTTCAAAATGATCTGAAAATCATCCTGCCTTATCATTCACATAAAACAATAGATTGGTTTAAATTTAAAAATGACACTTTTTGTTTGGAAAGGCAATATGCGCAGGGGTGTGTCCTGCTGTGATTCACACCTGAGAAGACAATGGGCCCGCATAATGAGCGCATAATGGGGCTGCATACTAATGACCCTTTCATTCAGGTGTGTCACTGAGCCACAAGAATGCAATGACAATATATATATATATATATATATATATGCCTATATAATACAAAATTGGTTCACAGTTCCAATTATTTATTTATTTTTCAAATTGTGCTTGCAAATTGTATAATATCAAATGTAAAAATTTCTAGTAATTGTGCAGTTAATTATCATACTGTTTTTACAGAAAGTTTGGGAATGTATCCCAAATGTGTCACTAATAAAACACAATACAAATAATTTAAAGAGGAGGCTTATATTGAGCTTTTAAGATTTACCTAAGATTTATTTATATGTAGCCTACATATATTTTTGCTATTTTAATAAAAAGGTTACAATTACAACAACAATTAAAATTTTAACTATATTTCAAATGTAATCTTTCTTTGTATTATATACTAAAGTATACATTTTATCATACATATTTCACAGTTGTGGATTAATTAGTTTGAATATAGCTTACAATCGAACAAACACTATAATAACATCTTAGCAAACAAGCTTATTTGATGTGGCAGTATTTTACAGTAAAAACGACATCTTGTCTTTCATATGTAACATATCGTTTTTATGATTAGGACATATAAATGTTAATTTGCAGTTTAATACGTTGCTTATACAAAAATATTTTATTTCAACATATTTCAGTCGATTTTTACTCATCTCAGTATTGGAATATAGTTAGGTAAAAGCTGTTCATTCATTCACACACAAAAACGCGATTCAAACAGTCTTTTTGTTTACAGACTATTCCATATCGCGATTAGCACAAAGCACTTGAAAATAAAGAATGTACCTATTTCCTCGGCTGGATCCGTTGCTCCTCCAAATGAAACTACCTGTAGGCTACTTCTGAGGTTATTTTTTCAGGATTATTATTAAGATAGTACTATTATTCCTCACAGCGTCGTAAATATGAGTCTCTTTCTGTGGGTTATCCAGCTGATGTGGGCGTGGATCGCCTCAGAGCATTTGTGTTTGAATAGAGCGCGCGCTCCGTGGGCGTGGTCAAATTAACTTTAATGAGCTGAGACGAGAACGACTATCATCTCTCTCTTTTCGTACAGATTACATAAAATGGGAAAAACATTTTTTTATATAAATTACTTCATTTAAAAGAAGATAATTCAGGCTTCATGCCTGTGTGCCTGTATACCTGTTTGACTGAGTATTTGCAGAGTTACAGATGATTTTTCGGACGCGTTTCAGAATGGACTTCACTGACAGAGAGAACGCAGAACGCGTATCATGTTTATTTTTCTTTATTAGGCGAAAAGCACAACACTTTGTTTTTATTATGAGGTTCCACAAAAAAAAATACAAACTTAACAGGATCGAATGATGTACAACACTTATATGTAAGATCAAAATCAACAGAGTAATTTGAGTCTCTTTTGCACTGATAAGGAAAAAAGTGACCTGGTATCGCCGGCGAGACCGCCGACCCCAGAGAGTTAAGCAAAACAAAACAAAACAAAACAAAACAAAAAAACAATGGGCCGCCGATGTACGAGTTTTATGGGCCATTAAGACAAAAAAAAGAAAGAAAAAAGTATGAGATGTATCGGCCAAAAAAGCACGTCGGCCCACCGGGAATCTCCCGGTAGTCCTGATGGCACAGAGATATAGATAGCCTACATGCCTGGATGTCACACTTTAAATCCTACCTGTTGACTTTCAGCATGCACTTATTTCTTATTTAGCTGCTGTCGCATCAGTTGACATGCCATCTCATTTTCCCGCTTTCTTTTTCTATTTTTAGCCCCACAGCATTTTGTTTTATCCATCTTTTTCGACGACAACTCACTACTCGTACCTGCTCGCTCCGCGCTCACGGCGCCCCCGCCCGCTCGCGATATCACCCCGCCCCCCTTCTCCATGAGGGTGCCTACTCTAGCCTGTTAGTCCTCTAAAATTTTATATAACATTGAAGAAATGCAGAAATGATTTAAAAAACGCACAACAGCAGCTACATATAGAAAATACAATATATATATATATATTTTTTTTTAAATTAAATTTTAATTAAAAAAAATTTTGTACCATCGCTTTGGCGCCCCCCATGGTGCTGCGCCCCTATGCGCCGCATATAGCGCATACCCACTTTTTGCGCCACTGGAGCAGAGCGATCGGGGAAAAAGCGTACAGACGTGACCTCGGCCACATCTGTACCATGGCATCCAGGCCCAAAGGAGCTGGATGTGAGAGAGAGTACCAGAGTGGGCAATGAGTGTTCTTATGAGAGGCGAACAGGTCAACCTCCACTCGGCCAAACTCTCTCCATATAAGCTCAACTACTTCAGGGTGGAGCCGCCATCCTGCCTCGACAGGATATCTGCTCCCACATTATCAACCCCAGGAATATAAATAGATCTAACAGAGAGAAATTTATCCTGGGACCATAGAATAATCTGATGCACCAGTCTAGAAAGAGGGCGTGATTTCAGGCCTCCTTGGCGGTTGATATAAGAGACCACCGACATATTGTCAGTCCTAATGAGAACATGATGGCCTCTGAGGTCTACAAGGAAGTGCCTCAGGGCAAAGAACACGGCCAACATCTCCAAGCGATTAATATGCCATGAGAGATGATGGTCCTTCCAAGTACCTCGGGTGTAACGGTCGTCCATAACCGCACCCCAGCCCGTGCGGGACGCATCTGTAGTCAAAGTTTTTCTCTGACATGGTGCTCCCGAAGCTGGGCCTTGAGACAGGAACCATGGTTTCTTCCACATGACAAGAGCAAGAAGGCATCTGCGCGTAACTCTGATCATGCGAAAGGGGTCCCCAGTGGAGAAACCCCATGGTCCTGAGCCACCACTGTAAGGCCCTCATGTGGAGCAGACCAAAAGGAATTATGATGGAAGCTGCAGCCATGAGGCCCAAAAACTCTTTGGAAGTGTTTGACAGTGATGGCCTGGCCTAACCTAATATTCTAATATAAATACTCTTTATTGTGGTTAAAATAGTATTTATACGAACAGGAGACAATTGTGCCCGCATCGTGACTGAGGCCCACTCTACTCCCAGGAACGTAGTCCTCTGAAGAGGAGTTAAGGAACTTTTCTTCACATTGAGTGTCAACCCCAAGCACCTCAGATGACGCAAAACAACATCTCGATGTTGAATCGCCAGTTCTTCTGACTGAGCCAGTATGAGCCAGTCATCTATATGATTAAGAATACAGATCCCCTGAAGTCTCAATGGAGCAAGGGCAGCATCCATACCATTTAGTAAAGGTGCGAGGAGATAAGGCTAGGCCGAAAGGAAGAACCGTATATTGATAAGCTTTTCCCCCCAAAAGCGAATCTCGGAAACTTCCTGTGATGGGGTTAGAAGGGAACGAGGAGTTAAGGAGCTTGTGGATCTATCACGACGGACCAGTCCTCGGAGCTGGTTTGACTGACATTCGGTATCTTGAATCTAAACCCCCACGGAGGTTGATCCAGTACCCTGAGATCCAAAACCAGGCCTAACTCCCCCTCCCTTCACAGGAACTATGAAGTGCCGGCTGTAGAACCCAGGCTCCCGTAACCAAAGAAGAGCCCACGTTGAGGTCTCCTGTGTTAAGAGGGACTAGACTTCCTGTTCCAAGAACCGACCCTGCTCGGGGCTGGCCAACATGTGAACCACCCCAAGTAGATAATATTTTTTATATTAGCTCCACTATAAGCAGGACCCCCTAGGCTGTATTTTGAAGACCCCTCGGGGTGTCTAGAAATTCCATTATGGGGACCAGTCCCTCGAGACTGGCCTCGGCTATAAATTTCCAAACGGCTTCGGTGACCTGAAGCAGCTAACTGGCAGGAACTAACCGAAATATGCTCTCTACAGACCTCTTGAGAGGCGGCGAACTCGACAGGGCCGCAACGTCTCCGGGCGGACACTGCGATTTGTGTTCGCTGGAAGCCGATGTGTCCTGAGGCGCCATCGGCGGCGGGAAGAAAACATCGATTTCCTAAGGGCTGCATAAGGGGGCGAGACTCTTGGACTCACCCTCCTGGGGGAACGCCCATAAGGGTCCGCGTGTTACGACAAGACCTCTTGGTCAGGGCCATCTTAACCCGAGAGACAGTCCTCAGACCTGTCTTCAGTATGGAGGGCTTTGTGCGAGAATGTTTCCTCTGGCCCCAAGCCTTATATGGGGGGGCACGAGAGGCAACCTTCTCAAAAAATATGAGGAGCTGGCGGCTGTCCCATGAGGCTGCCCCCTGGCAGCAACCCCATGAGACCTGGACTGACAACTGGGGATATCTGATTGTCGCTCTGCCTCCTGAAGCCTCTCGACAACGGTTCTTGCCGCGTCGCCAAAGAGGCCAGAAGGCGAAAGGGGGGCATCGAGAAGGAAGGCCCTGTCCTTCTCCCGGATCCCCAAGCGATTTAGCCATAAATGTCTCTCTGAGACGACTAGTGCTGCCATAGAATGGCCAATGGCACGGGCCGTCTCTTTAATAATACGGAGAGATAAGTCAGCCACTCTACGAAATTCACTAATACCGTCGAATGAGACCTCCCAGTTATCATCCACCTCTTTGAGGAGGTCAGCCTGGTATGCCTGTAATAACCCCATCGTGTGTAGGCATGCACCGGCTTGACCCACCGCCATATACGCTTTCCCTAACAAATTCGATGTACGAGATTTGGAGGGAAGTGTCTGAGCTATCAGGGGTGACGGAATGTCGGGGAGAAAATGTTTTGCAAAATATTCCTCTACCCGAGGCATCACCTCCTAACCATTCTTATTAGATTCCCTAATAGATGTAAATATATACATGGGGGAACATGTATACCTCAGTATGGAGATCAGTGAAAAAGGGAAGGCTCTGACACGAAGATTGTGACTGGGTCTGCAGGAAGCGCTCTTTTATTTTATTTTTCTTAGTAGCTTCCTGCTTATTAAATGGCCATTCAACATTTAATTTAGCCACTGCCCTGGTTACAACCTCCAGCAACTCCTCTTTTTTTTTTTTTTTTTCATAACGGGAATATGGCGAACCTGTGTTGAGAATATCTTACTCCTCCGAGCCAGATAAATCAAACACCAGGTCTTTAACAGGGTCGGAAGAAGCCGCAGCGCGAGCTTCCGAACCGTGCGCGAGACCAGTGGAGCTGGTAAATAAACACTGAGAAAGGGTCGCAACCGTCTCAGTATTATATGCCAGCCCCACGTGCGAATCCCATGCATACAAGCGGCGCGCTGCCTCGACAACCGTGAGACCTGATGCACTGGAAACACGAGCCTGATCTATTTGATTGAACAGGCTCAAACGCGAGCGGAGCTCTTTCATATAAAAAAACAGTTTGCACAGACAGCACCCTCGAGTGCTGCCTGTGCATGCTCCGCTCCCAGACAAACTACACAGAGTGAGTGTGCATCACCCTCGCTTAAATAACGCAGACAAGGGGACGCACACTGACTGAATAGTTTCTCCTTATTGTTTGCCATGATACATATATATATTCAGAGTGACAGACAACACCAAATAAGACAAACAGGTTGACACAGAACGCTTGCTTGAAGATAAAGATTTTATCAAAGAATTTGCTGACTTTCTATCAGAATTAGTATTGGCTGCAGATAAAGTACTAATTGTTGGTGATTTTAATATACATGTAGATAATGAAAAAGATGCATTGGGATTAGCATTTAAAGATATTGTAAACTCAATTGGAGTTAGACAACACGTGTCGGGACCTACTCATTGTCGTAATCATACTCTAGATCTAATACTATCACATGGAATAGATATTGATGCCGTTGAAATTCTGCAGCAGAGCGATGACATCTCAGATCATTATCTAGTCTCATGTAAATTACATTTAGCCAAGGCTGCAAAGCCGACTCCGTGTTATAAATACGTTAGACCTATAACTTCTGCCACTAAAGATTGCTTTATCAATAATCTTCCTAATCAGTTTTAGCATCCCAGATAGCTTAGAAGAACTCGATATTGCAACAGAAACTTTTAACTCTCTCTTTTCCAGCACTTTAGACGCAGTTGCTCCATTGCGCTTAAAGAAGATTAAAGAAAATAGTCCAACTCCGTGGTACAACGAGCACACCCAGGCCCTTAAGAGAGCAGCCAGAAAAATGGAGCGTAACTGGAAGAAAACTAAAGTAGAGGTATTTCGGATTTCATGGAAAGAGAGCTCGATTGCTTACAGAGAGGCTTTAAAAGCTGCTAGATCTGCTTATTTTTCAACCCTATTAGAAGAAAATAAACATAATCCTAGGTATTTATTTGAAACAGTAGCTAAACTAACGAAAAAGAAAGCTTCAAGCTCAGAAGTGTCCAAGCAACACAGCAGTAATGACTTTATGAACTTCTTCACTTATAAGATCGATAATATTAGGGACAAAATTATAACTATGCAACCGTCTACCACAGTATCACATCAGACAGTGCATTGTAGTCTCCATGAGGAAAAATTTGATTCATTTGTTGCCATAGGAGGGGACGAATTTTCTAAACTTGTTAAATCATCTAAATCGACAACATGTATGTTAGACCCTATACCGACTAAGCTACTGAAAGAGATGCTTCCAGATGTCATAGATCCTCTTCTTACTATCATTAATTCGTCTTTGTCTCTAGGATACGTACCAAAAACCTTTAAGCTGGCTATGATAAAACCGCTTGTTAAAAAACCGCAACTTGATCATACAAAATTAGTCAATTACAGGCCGATCTCGAATCTGCCTTTGCTATCAAAGATATTAGAAAAAGCAGTATCCTCACAACTGTGTTCCTTTCTAGAAAGAAATGATATCTGCGAGGATTTTCAGTCAGGATTCAGACCGTAGCATAGTACCGAGACAGCTCTCATCAGAGTCACAAATGATTTGCTCTTATCATCCGATCGTGGTTGTATCTCTCTATTAGTGTTACTTGATCTTAGTGCTGCATTTGATACTATTGACCACAACATTTTTTTAAATAGACTCGAAAATTATGTTGGCATTAGTGGAGTTGCACTAGCATGGTTTAAATCATACTTATCTGACTGTTATCAGTTTGTAGCAATAAATGAAGATATGTCTTTTCGATCACAAGTTCAGTATGGCGTACCACAAGGCTCAGTACTAGGACCGTTGCTGTTCACTCTGTACATGCTACCCTTAGGAGATATCATTAGGGAACATGGAATTAGTTTTCACTGTTATGCTGATGATACTCAGCTCTATATTTCTTCACGCCCCAACGAAACTTACCAATTCACAAAATTAACGGAATGCATAGCCGATATAAAAAATTGGATGACTAGTAATTTCCTACTACTAAATTCTGAAAAAACAGAGATTCTAATTATTGGACAAAAAACTTCCACACGTAATAACCTAGAATACTGTCTAACACTTGATGGCTGCTCTGTTAAGTCTTCGTCGTCGGTTAGGAACCTGGGTGTGCTCTTTGATACCAATCTCTCATTTGAAAGTCACGTGTCTAGTATCTGTAAAACCGCATTTCCCTTTCAAGGGAACTTCGAGCTGCGTCAAACGCTGTGGGAACGCCCCTGCGTTGTGCGTCATGAAGCACGTATGGAATCAGCCCAATGGAGAGACGGAACGTCATAGGCGGGTGACGTCATCGACCAGGAAACTATAAAGCACCCCAAAAACACAAGCGCATCAGCTTCTGTGCCTTCAGTCGCGCTATATGTGAATCTGTCTGAGTGTAAACACTGTGTCTGTCTTTAGTATTTGCTAGGCAGGAGTTATCACATTTACACCACACAAACAATTTTGACTATGGCGAGCGAACGGCATTTAAGAAGTGTGTTCCTCCCTGCTCGCGCTATCTAACGGGCAGGGATACACACGTTCTTTGTGTTGTTTGTTTGGGAGTGCAGCATGCCGAGTCAGCTCTCGAGGGGGCTGGCTGCGAGCATTGCGAGCGTCTGCCTTTATGGACGCTCCGCTCCCGCCGGGCGCTCTTTGAGGAGAGTGCTCGGTGCGCGCTCCCCACGGTTCGAGTCCCGCTTCTGCCGAGGCTGAGCGGCGACGCTTATCGTGGGGATCGCAAATGGATCTTTCAGCAGGGTTAGAGACGGGCTCTGCCTTATCTCCACCTTTACCTGTTAGATCCAGTGTCTCAGCCCGGTTTGGAAGCACGCTCTGCAGGTTCTTCCACCCGGGCTGAGGCACCAGTACTGCAACTTTCTAACGTTAGTTATAAAGACTAGGAGATAAAAATAGCAGTATTGACGAGGGAGATGTGGAGGACTCGCCACCTAACACTCCCGAAAGCGAAGAGCTCATGGAGGTTCTTACTCGAGCTGTATCAAAACTAAGCATTGAGTGGCCAGTGGCTAGGCAGGAGTCTGTTATTAAATCTAAGTTAGATGAAAGATTTCTCCCTTCCCGTGTGCAACCTCCATGCCGGTGCTTGCCGTTTTTTCATGATCTCCATACTGAGGTGTCGCGATTATGGAAGAAGCAGGCTTCTGATATAATTTTAGCCCCCAATCATTCACATATTCAGATTTAGCGGGGGCTAGGTTTTTGAAAAGAAAAGACGGCGCTTTGCCGCGGGTAGAAGAGACGCTTGCGAGCTATCTCTCTTCCGAGGCTGCATTGTCATTTAAAGCATCGGCATTACCTTCCAAGCCATTATGAAATATTTCGGCTTTGTAAAGTGTCTTTGGCGGCAGGTCAGGCTGCGTCGTGTCTGCATACAATGTCTATATTGCAGGCATACCAGGCTGATTTGCTAAAGGACGTGAGCGTGAGTGAGGAGGCAGTACTGACGTGGTTCGAGAACTGCGTCAGGCTGCCGATTTGTGGTAAAATGATTTTTTTCCAACATGAAACAGAAAGAGAAAGCTTTCTTTTAGATGATCCTCTCTCCCCTGCGGGGTTATTCAGTGACTTAGTTAATACTGTCATTGATAATTTCAGGAAGAAAAGAAGCAGGCAGCAGCTTTTAAAAGGTTTCTTTCATTAAAAGTTCACGTCCACGGGGCTGCTGGGCGGGAGCAGCCCCGGCCGTCCACGAGCTCATCGCATAGGCGCAGCAAAGCAGAGTATCGCGTCTCGCGCTCCCCCTGCTGGACAGTGGGACCAGACGCGGCACTCTCAGGCAAAGCTTTTTGAAAAATAAATATAATATAATATATATATATATATATATATATATATATATATATATATAAAAAAGCAATAGAACTGTTTTGAGGACAGTTATATTGGCTATGCTGAGGGCGGTCCCCACCGAGAAAGGAGAAAGGTGTTCACCTCTCGACACGGCTTCATGCCGGGGCGCAGACGGTCCCGGCGAGCGCTTTCCCGAGGGACACTCGCCGCCTCTGACACTGAGGGTGGTCCCCATCGAGGGAGAAAGGTGTTCACCTCTTTTTACGGTGCCCATTCTTCCTCGGTGCCCTCAGGGGCCCGTTCTGCCAACCCCGCCTTCATGCCGGGGCGTAGACGGTCCCAGCGAGTGCTTTCCCGAGGGACGCTCGCTCCCTCTGAGGAGGGTCTCAGAGCGGTCAAACCAGTTGTTCCCTGCCGGTGCGCCGTTACAGGGCGCTGTGTTTGCTGCTCAAATTACACCAGAGACCAGTCTCGAGAGACTGGTACCCTTAGTAGAATTTGTTTGGCAGAGTGGAAAAGCCTTCCAAGAATATCTCAGTGGGTCCTGCAGACAGTAGTAAGAGGTTGCGATCCAATTTAGGTGTCGTCCACCGAAACTCAGAGGGGTTCTGCCCATAGTGTGGGCCCCGAGCAGGCTCTGGTAATGGAACAAGAGGTGAAAACGCTCCTTCAAAAGGGGGCTATAGAACGGGTTCCTCCTCCCAGTTTGGAGCTAGGTTGTTACAGCCGATATTTCATCGTTCCAAAGTAGGATGGGGGGTTGCGTCCAATTTTAGATTTGCGCCTATAAAATCGCTCGGTAGGGAAGCTCAATTCAAGATGCTCACTATCAAGCAGGTCGTGTCACAAATCAGGTCCGAGGGCTGGTTTGTCACGATAGATCTAAAGGACGCTTACTTCCACATTTCCATACTTCCACAACACAGGAAGTTCCTGAGGTTTGCCTTTGGGGGCGAGGCATTCCAATATAGGGTTCTTCCGTTCGGTCTAGCTATATCCCCGTGCTTTACGGAGCAGATGGCGGTTCGACATCGAGATGTCGTCCTCGCGCATATCAGGAAGTTGGGGTTGAGGCTGAACGCGAAGAAAAGTGTTTATCTCCTTCCCTGGAGACCACTTTTCTGGGCGTTGTTTTGGATTAGGTCACCCGCATCGCTTCGATTCTTCAGCCTTGAAACAGTAAAGCTAGGCCAGCTACTCACTGTAAATCAGTTTCAGAAACTGTTGGGTTTGATGGCAGCAGTGTCCAACGTTATACCTTGGCCTGTTGTACATGAGACCACTGCGGTGGTGGTTTAGGACCAAGGGATTCTCCCCGAGGGGAAATCCACTCTGCACGATCAAAGTCACGTGGCGCTGCCTTCGTGCTCTGGTCTTGTGGAAAGAAACTTGGTTCCTATCCAAAGATCCTGTGCTGGGGGCTCTTTGTCGTCGCGTAAAGCTAACGACGGATGCTTCCCTCACAGGGTGGGGGGCAGTCATGAGTGGTCGTCCAGCCCAAGGTCTGTGGCAGGACCATCATCTATCATGGCATATAAATTGTCTGGAGATGTTGGCAGTGTTTCAGGCTCTGAAACACTTCCTAGCAGACCTGAGAGGTCATCATGTGCTAGTTCAGTCAGACAACACGTCGGTGGTCACTTATATAAATCGTCAGGGGGGGCCTGCGGTCTCGCCGGCTTTACAAGTTGGCCCGTCAGGTCCTCCTGTGGTCCCTAGGGAAGTTACTATCACTGAGAGCAACGTATCTTCCTGGGTATTTGAATGTGGTAGCAGACTCTCTGTCGAGGCAGGGGCCGAGGCCGGGGGAATGGAGACTCCACCCCCGAGGTGGTGGAGCTCCTTTGGTTGAGTTTCGGTCGCGCCGAGGCGGACCTATTCGCTTCCAGGGAGATATCGCACTGTCATCTGTGGTTCTCCATCAGTCATCCAGCCCCTCTGGGGTTGGACGCTATGGTGCACCCATGGCCGAGGTCACGTCTGTACGCTTTTCCCCCGATTTCTCTGCTACCAGGAGTTCTGGAGAGGGTTCGCCGGGACGGGGTCAGCCTACTATTAGTAGCCCCGTTCTGGCCGGCCCGAGTATGGTTTGCGGACCTGGTTTCTCTCCTGGACGGCTCTCCTTTGGAGCTCCCGGTCAGGAGGGATCTACTCTCTCAGGCGGGCGGCATGATATTTCACCCCCGCCCAGAGTTATGGAAACTGTGGGCTTGGCCTCTGAGGGGGCCCAGCTCTTAGATTCCGGTCTCTCAATCGAGGTTGTTGAGACCATCCTTCACTCCAGAGCTCCATCCACGAGGAAGCTATATGCCTTTGAAGTGAAAACTTTTCACTTCTTGGTATGGAGAACACCTGTAGGACCCAGTTAACTGCCCAGTGGGTGCAGTGCTGGAATTCCTGCAGGAGCGTTTCTCCACAGGGTTATCCCCCTCCACACTAAAGGTGTATGTGGCGGCACTGGCTGCTTACCACGTCCCTTTCAGTGGAGTTTCTCTTGGGAGACACCCGCTTATAACTCGTTTCCTTCGTGGCACTTTGAGGCTGAGGCCAGCAGTTCATGCCTGGAATTTTCGCCTGGTATGGTTAAGGCTTTTCTATACCCTAGGCCAGGTTATGTTCCTAAGGTCCCTACTAATGTTGTTAGACCTACAGTTCTGCAGGCTTTCTGTCCTCCTCCATTTCTGTAGTCAGACCAGGAGAAACTTAATTTGCTCTGCCCAGTGAGGGCGTTAGACGCTTATGTCCACAGAGCTGCCCTGTGGAGGAAATCAGAACATTTATTTGTATGTTTCGGGCCACCCAGGAAAGGGTGTCCTGCGTCTAAATAGAGAATGAGCAAATGGGTGGTCGAGGCTATCTCACTTGCTTATGAGTCGGCTGGTCAGCCTTCACCTTTGGCTGTACGAGCCCGCTCTACTAGGAGTATGGCTGCATCCAAAGCTTTATTGTCAGGAGTTTCCCTGAGTGAGGTTTGTGATGCGACTGGATGGTCTTCACCGTGCAGGTGCTCTCGTCCGCTGTGCGCTAGATCTCACATGACGGTCACTTGCTCCTATGGCGACGTGGGTATTCGCGTTCCCACAGCGTTTGACGCAGCTCGAAGTTCCCTTGAAAAGGGAACGTCTCAGTTACGTATGTAACCCTAGTTCCCTGATAGGGAATGAGACGCTGCGTCGTTCTGCCATACTCCCGGCATTCCCGTTAAGCGCTCCTTCAGGCCTATCAGAAGCTGATGCGCTTGTGTTTTTGGGGTGCTTTATAGTTCTCTTACGAGAGATACTCTCGTACTGCGTAGTAAAACTACGCTTTGGGGAAAATCCTTTTCCACGAGAATACTGAAGCCTAAAATTATCCTTAATTTTGTATAGATGTAAAACGCGTTGCCGCAGCATACAGACCTAGGCGAGACAGCTCGCGCGCCGATTGGCTGCTGTGCTGGCAACTGCTTAAGCCTATCGAGCGAGACCATGAGTGACGTCACACCCAATGGGGGCGCTTCGCGCCCTTCTGCGTCACGTCCCGCCGAAACGGGCGTGGCTTGGGGCTATAAATTGCGCTCGCATGCTTAACTCTGTGATTTTTAATCCTTCAGCGAAGTCTCCAACATCGCTGGATCCGAGGAGAAGCCGCGCCGTCGACAGAAGCAACTCAGCGGGACGAGTCAGAAGCTGCTGGCCACGCCGCCTTCACCGCCTTCCCAGCTGCGCTATCCGGCGCCTATATCCTTTCTCTATCTCTGTGTGTGTGCTCGCCGGCGCGATCACACACCCCATCTTCTAAAAGAGCAAACGTCTTTTTAAAGATGGTTTCCTGTGGCTCGTGCGGAGCCTCACTCATCGACGGGGACCGCCATCTTCTCTGCGTTTCCTGTCTGGGTGAACAACACGCTACTCTTGCGCTCGCGGACGGCGGCTGCCCTCACTGCGAGCTGTTGCCTTTAGCGACTCTGCGGACTCGCTTGGCATCACTGCAAGAGCCTGTGTTCACCGCTGTTGTACCGCGCCGTAAAAAGCGCCGTGCTCAGCGGAACCCGGAACCCTCCCCCAGCCGCCATAGCTCGCCGGTGCGCCCGCGAGCTGCGTCACCGGCTTCATCCCTGTCCATCTCCGCCGGACAACGGCCGCAGCCTGCCGCCGTTTCTGTCGCCGACGAGGATGAGGTCGACGCGATGCTGAGGGAAGGCGATTCCTGCTCTCTCCTGGCGTCGGGCAGCGAGGATTGGGCGAGCTCTGTGGACCTCGCTCCTCCTCAGCTCATCTACGGGAAAGAGAGCGAGCATCGAGGCGGAACTGATTCGCGTGCTCACTCTGGCCACGGCGAGCCTTGGCCTCGAGTGGGTGTCGTCCGAACAGCCCCCCCCCCAACCGACTGGACGGTTACTTCCTGCCCGGGGAGCGCTCATCTCCTGCTTCAAAGCCAGCGCCGTTTCTTCCTCGACCAGGACACGGTCCTCTGTTTCCCTGGCGTTCTCCGCTGTCGACGACGCTAAAAACAGAGGATACCTTTCCCTGCCGCCGGTCGAAGAGCCTATAGCAGCGCACTTATGCCCGCCCTCCGCTGGACGGCGTGCTAAGATGGCGCTGCCCTCTAAGGCTTGCCGCATGACGTCATCCCTGCTCCACCGCGCTTTCGCCGCTAATGGACAGGCTGCGTGCGTCAGCGTTGCACACGATGGCCACGCTACAGATCTTCCAGGCCGATCTCCTCCGCAAGCTGGACGAGAGAGGGGCTGACGCGATCTGTGTGGCGGACTTAAGGAGCGCTACGGACCTCGCTCTCCGCGCTTCAAAGTCTGCAGCACAGGCCATCGGACGGAGCATGGCGGCGCTCACTGTGTCTGAGAGGCACCTCTGGCTCACGCTTTCAGACATGCCGGACGCGGAGCGCACCGCCTTCCTCGACGCGCTGCTTTCCCCTGCGGGCCTCTTCGGTACCTCGGTCAAACACAGGCTATGAGGCACTTCCTCCCGAAGCGCTCCAACTCTGCAGCAGGCCGTGCGAAACCGTCTGCTCAGAGCTCGCAGCCTAAGCCTCCGCCCAGCGCCTCTTCTCAACGCCGCCAGAACCAGAGCTCGTGACCGCGCTCTCGATCTTCCAGCCGCCGCCCCGCGACGCGTGGCCCGCGGCCGAAGATCGCGTTGAAACCCGAGGCCCCGAAGTCATCCTAGCACTCCTAGGAAAACGACGGTGTTCAGGCGCGCCGATTGGCTGCTGTGCTGGCAACTGCTTAAGCCTATCGAGCGAGACCATGAGTGACGTCACACCCAATGGGGGCGCTTCGCGCCCTTCTGCGTCACGTCCCGCCGAAACGGGCGTGGCTTGGGGCTATAAATTGCGCTCGCAGGCTTAACTCTGTGATTTTTAACAGTGAAGTACAACAGAGTGCACGCACGACATGATACGCAGTACTCGTTCCTCTCTCTAGAGAGAACCGAGGTTACGTTAGTAACCGAGTACGTTCTCTTACGAGAGATACTCTCGTACTGCGTAGTAAAACTACGCTTTGGGGAACTCGATGTAAAACGTTGTGCGTGCTGGGATCCGACACCATAGACCCAAGGCGACCAGCCGGGGTTCATACAGTGCATAATCACCAAGGGACTCACAGGGAATCCTGGAAGAAGAGGGTTTAGCCACTATCTTCCGAAAAAAGGCGGCTTAAGCGGCCCTGCTATTATAATAGCCATATATAACAAGACTGAACTTCAGTCTAGCCCCTTTTGGCCTAATTAGACCGATAGTAACCTGGCTTGAAGAGCAGGAACCTCTAGGTTATAAAACCTTATAAATGGAGACGGGGAGGCCCAGCCTGCCGCCATACAGATATCTTGCAAGGCAATCCCACTTGACCAGGCCCACGATGAAGCCATGCTTCTCGTGGAATGTGCTCTGACACCCAACGGGCATTGCACGCCCTTGGTAGTGTATGCTAGAGCTATTGCGTCCACTATCCATCTGGATAGGCTCTGCTTCGAAGCGGCTAGTCCCTTAGAACGCCCGCTAAACGAAACAAAAAGTTGCTCCGTCTGTCTGAAAACAGACGAGCGCGACACATATGCTCTCAATGCCCTGACCGGGCAGAGATAACTTTCGTCCACGTTTTCCCCAGCAACCGGTAGGGCAGACAGGGAAATGACCTGTGCCCTAAACGGAGTATTAAGGGATTTTGGAACATAACCATGCTTAGGTTTGAGTATGACCCTCGAGTCGTTAGGCCCAAACTCTAAACACGCAGCGCTCACGGAAAGCGCGTGTAAGTCCCCAATGCGCTTCACTGAAACGAGAGCCAGAAGAAACACCGTCTTGAACGACAGGTGTTTTAAACCAATCTCCTGTACAGGCTCGAATGGATGACCTTTCATGGCTTCCAGAACCATAGAAAGGTCCCATATGGGAACTGTGGGAGGTCTGGGAGGATTCAGCCTCCTAGCTCCTCTAAGGAACCGGATGACTAAATCGTTCCTTCCTATAAACTGACCAGGCGTCTTTTCGGAAAAAGCCGCTATGGCCGCTACATATACTTTGAGCGTGGAAGGGGACCTGCCCTTATCCAGCAGCTCTTGTAGGAAGGAGAGAACCTCTGCCACTCCGCAATCCGGGGGTGACACACCACGAGCTGTGCACCAACCAGAAAATACCGACCACTTAGAGGCATAGAGACGTCGCGTAGACGGAGCTCTGGCCTGCGTGATCGTGTTTAACACTCCCTGAGGGAGGTCAGCGGATACCCGTTGATGGCCCACACGTGAAGGGACCATAGTTCCGGGTGGGGATGCCAAAT
Source organism: Rhinichthys klamathensis goyatoka (assembly GCF_029890125.1). Lineage (NCBI taxonomy): Eukaryota > Metazoa > Chordata > Actinopteri > Cypriniformes > Leuciscidae > Rhinichthys > Rhinichthys klamathensis. The sequence goes on from NW_026606559.1 coordinate 4,007,482, forward strand.
CGAGCCATTGGCTTGAGAAAGGAGATCCCTTCTCAGAGGCACTGGCCACGGGGCGGTGCTCGCTAACTGCATCACAGCTGGGAACCATGGTTGGTTCGTCCAGAGCGGCGCTATAAGCAGCACTGAGCATCCTTCCTCCCTGATCCGCTCCACCACCTGGGCTAGGAGGGAGACAGGGGGGAAAGCATAGAGAGGACGACGAGGCCACGAATGGGTCAGGGCGTCCTTGTTTTTCGAGAAAAATTCTGGACAGTGAGCGTTCTCCTGAGACGCAAACAGGTCTACATCCGCTCTGCCGAATCTCCTCCACAGTAGTTGTACCGTCTGTGGGTGTAGAGACCATTCCCCTGTCGGAACGTAGTTCCTGGACAGTCTGTCTGGTCCTACATTCAGGCGACCCGGCACGTGTGCTGCTTTCAGCGAGCGCAGGTTGCTGCGCGCCCAAATCAGAAGGCGCCTGGTCAGCCTGTATAGCATCAGGGACCTGAGGCCGCCCTGGCGATTTATGTAGGATACCACTGATATGTTGTCCGAACGTATCAAAACATGGCATCCCGCTATCAGGGGGCGAAAACGCATGAGCGCTTTGCAGACCGCTAACATTTCGAGGCAGTTTATGTGGAGGAGCTTCTCTCGCTCTGACCATAGGCCGAAAAGCGGTCTGCCCTCGAGCAGCGCTCCCCATCCTGCATTGTATGCGTCCGTAGACACCACCCTCAGTCTCGAAAAAGTCCCCAGGCTTACACCTGAATGGTACCAGTCTTTCGACCCCCAAGGGTTCAAAGCTGTGATGCACGCTTGATCGACCTTGAGGCGAAGATGACCGGTTGCCCACGCCCTGTGAGGCACTCTCTCTTTGAGCCAGAACTGCAGTGGGCGCATGCGCAGCAGGCCCAGCTGGAGGACTGAAGATGCTGAGGCCATTAGACCCAGCATCCTTTGAAAACTCCTGAGAGGGACTATAGCACCGCAGCGGAAGGAGCTGACTGTGCGCTGAACATCCAGTGTGCGCTGAGGTGACAGTCGCGCTGTCATTGACAGCGAGTCCATTTCTATCCCCAGAAACAAAATGGTTTGACTGGGCACTAGCGAACTCTTTTCCCAGTTCACTGTTAAACCGAGACTGTCGAGGTGGTTCAGTAACATGGCCTTGTGCTCCATGATCTCTGAGTGAGATTGGGCTAGAATGAGCCAGTCGTCCAAATAGTTCAACACTCGAACGCCCCTGAGTTTGAGGTGTGTGAGCGCTGCGTCCATGCACTTTGTAAATGTACGGGGTGCTAGGGACAAGCCGAACGGCAGGACTGTGTACTGATAAGCCTGACCCTCGAAGGCGAATCTCAAAAATCGCCTGTGACGTGACGCAATCTGTATCTGAAAATACGCGTCCTTCAGATCTATTGACACAAACCAGTCCCCTTGGCGAACATGCGCGAGGATTTTTCTGGTTGTGAGCATCTTGAACTGGCGCTTGATAAGCACTTTGTTGAGTTGCCGCAGATCTAGTATGGGTCTGAGACCCCCGTCTTTTTTGGGTACTAGGAAGTATCTGCTGTAAAAACCCCCTTCGCTCTGAGCTTGAGATAAGGGTTCTATAGCCCCTTTGCTCAGCAGTTTCTGAATTTCGGCTCGAAGTAGGTGTGCTACATTCGAGCCCACTGTGGTTTCGACGCGCGCCGCATGGCGGCGAGGGCGTCGGCGAAACTGCAGCGAATAGCCTTCTTTTATGATGTTTAGCACCCATTTCGAGACTCCGGGGAGCTTCGCCCATGCAACAGCACGGGTTGATAGGGGCTGAAGCGCGCTCTGATCGGCTTTCGATACAGCGGCTTCGGTGAGCTGTGACGTAAGCGCCGTGCTCAAAACATCTGAGGCGGGGGCCGCGCTGACGACAGCGGGCAGAATGTCCGCGCTCAATCCCTCTACAGTGGTTAACTGGGAGGGAGAGGGCTGGACGAGTTCCACAGGAATTGTGATGCTTGTGTGTGGGTGTGGGCGCGGGGGAGCGCACCGGCGAGCTATGGCGGCTGGGGGAGGGTTCCGGGTTCCGCTGAGCACGGCGCTTTTTACGGCGCGGTACAACAGCGGTGAACACAGGCTCTTGCAGTGATGCCAAGCGAGTCCGCAGAGTCGCTAAAGGCAACAGCTCGCAGTGAGGGCAGCCGCCGTCCGCGAGCGCAAGAGTAGCGTGTTGTTCACCCAGACAGGAAACGCAGAGAAGATGGCGGTCCCCGTCGATGAGTGAGGCTCCGCACGAGCCACAGGAAACCATCTTTAAAAAGACGTTTGCTCTTTTAGAAGATGGGGTGTGTGATCGCGCCGGCGAGCACACACACAGAGATAGAGAAAGGATATAGGCGCCGGATAGCGCAGCTGGGAAGGCGGTGAAGGCGGCGTGGCCAGCAGCTTCTGACTCGTCCCGCTGAGTTGCTTCTGTCGACGGCGCGGCTTCTCCTCGGATCCAGCGATGTTGGAGACTTCGCTGAAGGATTAAAAATCACAGAGTTAAGCATGCGAGCGCAATTTATAGCCCCAAGCCACGCCCGTTTCGGCGGGACGTGACGCAGAAGGGCGCGAAGCGCCCCCATTGGGTGTGACGTCACTCATGGTCTCGCTCGATAGGCTTAAGCAGTTGCCAGCACAGCAGCCAATCGGCGCGCGAGCTGTCTCGCCTAGGTCTGTATGCTGCGGCAACGCGTTTTACATCTATACAAAATTAAGGATAATTTTAGGCTTCAGTATTCTCGTGGAAAAGGATTTTCCTCAAAGCGTAGTTTTACTACGCAGTACTCGTTCCTCTCTCTTGAGAGAACCGAGGTTACGTTAGTAACCGAGTACGTTTCCTGGTCGATGACGTCACCCGCCTATGACGTTCCGTCTCTCCATTGGGCTGATTTCATACGTGCTTCATGACGCACAACGCAGGGGCGTTCCCACAGCGTTTGACGCAGCGTCTCGTTCCCTATCAGGGAACTAGGGTTACATACGTAACCGAGACGTTTTCCATCTTAAAAACATATCTAAATTACGCCATATGCTCTCATTAACAAATGCAGAACAATTAGTTCATGCGTTCATGACATCAAGGCTTGATTATTGTAATGCTCTACTGGGTGGTTGCCCTGCACGCTTAATAAATAAACTACAGCTAGTTCAAAACGTAGCAGCTCGAGTTCTTACCAGAACCAGGAAATATGACCATATTAGCCCGGTTCTGTCAACACTGCATTGGCTGCCTATTAAACATCGTATAAATTTTAAAATATTGTTGATTACTTACAAAGCACTAAATGGTTTAGCTCCGCAGTACTTGAGTGAGCTTTTAAAGCATTATAGTCCTTCACGTCTATTGCGATCTCAAAATTCCGGCCAGTTGATAATACCTAGAATATCAAAATCGACTGCTGGCGGTAGATCCTTTTCCTATTTAGCACCAAAACTTTGGAACAGTCTTCCTACAATTGTCCGGGAAGCAGACACACTCTGTCAGTTCAAAGCTAGACCAAAAACACATCTCTTTGACCTAGCATACACAAAATACATTATAGACTTCGATAATTCAATGTTAGGCTGCATAGATTAGGTCAGCCGGAACTGGGAACACTTCCCTTAAATCCAGATGTACTCGTTACATCATAAGAAGAATGGCATCTACGCTAACTTTAGTGTCTTTGTTTATCCCGAGGTTTTCCTGCAGCCTGCCGGATCCAGGCCGTATCCAGATCTGACGAAGGAGATTCGCCTGGACCCAATGACAATGCAGTGCTGAAGTGTCAACTATCCTCTCCCTATGGAGGATCCCTTTCCCACTCTACAGATAAAGCGTTGTTGAAAATCCAGTTCGCGTACCCCGAAGTGATAAAATAAAATTCTGTATCAAATTTATAGGCAAGACAAGTAGTTTGTTTAGGCATGGTTTGTAGGGAAATTACAAACCTGCGCACACATATTCAAACGAATATAAAGAATACATTTTTAATGCGCATGTGAACGCCATCAGGTTACAGGTTCGCGTTTAACCCCCTGGGGTCGGCTATCGCGCCGGCGCGATTGTCTCGCTTTTTTTCTTATCAGTGCAAAAGAGACTCAAAATACTCGGTTGATTTTGATCTTACATATAAGTGTGATACATCATTAGATCCTGTTAAGTTTCTTTTTTTTTTGTGGATACTCACAATAAAAACAAAGTGTTGTGCTTTTCACCAAATAAAGATAAACAAACATGATGCGAGTTCTGCGTTCTCTCTGTCAGTGAAGTCCATTCTGAAACGTCTCCTAAGATTAACTGTAACTCCGCGATTACTTGTCACACAGGCACGAGAGATTTTTCTTTATGAAGCTTGAATTCTCTTCTTTTAAATGAAGTAATTTATATAAAAAACAAATATTCTCAGTTTATGCAATCTGTATGAAAAGAGAGTGCTGTCAGTATTTTTTTTCCCAGCTCATTACACTTCATTACGCGTTAATCTGACACGCTCACGGAGGACGCGCGCTATTCAAACGCAAATGTCGAGGCAAGCCATGACAATGCCCACATCAGCCGTTCCACCGCGGCGGTAAAATGTGTGGTGTATTTGCTGCCTTTTACCGCTAAGAGGCGCTACAATCATAGACTCTGAAAAGTGTTCGTTTATTCCGGTTTATTCTCTCTAATGCGTAATCTGCTACCGCACCGCGGCTGATTCAGAGCGATTGAAAGCTGGTAGCAGATGAATTCAACAAGTGAAACGTAGTTAAAATAATTCAGAATCACAATACTGAAATTAGGCTACTGAAATGTAATTGAATAAATAATGAAAACATTTCAACATAAAACATTGCAATAAAAACATTTAGGCTACATCAATGAGGCTTTACAACTTTAACAGCGTACAGACGGTATAGCTCAGTGATCAACGCAACAACACGAGCTTCGAGGAACTTCAATCGAGCCGAGATCGAATCTCAATGTAGCATACATGTTGTTAACCGATGTTGTCCTACAGCGTTTATATTTTACCACCTTGATGCTCAAATAAGTAACTGTTTATAACTGTTTACTTATTTAAAGTCAAGAGTTTTGTTTAATTATCATTACAACATAAATTTGCTACATTCCTGTAGAACCGCAGCCGCTGCACAAACGACAAAAACTGATGAAGGAAGATTGTCAGCCGATTGCATCAGAAAATGAAAATGAAGAAGCTCGTCTTTAGTCTGCTAAATTATTGTGTAATGTAAAAGAACACTAAAATTACTTAAGTTTGAAACCAAGTTCGAACATTTCAAGGTTTAAATAAAGTGTCGGGACAGTTTTTTTAAATTTAAAACAGGGTTGCATCTGGTTTAGAGTTTATTTCTTTTGCGATGCAAAATAAGAAACACTAGGCTAATCTTATTCTTGCGACATTTTAAATTTGTATTGCCAAAGAAATTACAGATAAATTAAACAATTAAAACAGTACAAAACGAAAATTGTCCAAAGAAACATAATTAAATTAAAAACATGCGTTTCTCTTTGCCTCTCTCGCGCTGGATCTCTTTTTAAGTTTATTTAGTCTCCCTCGCTGCGCGCGCCAGGTCTCTCTCGAAATTAAACATTTCAGGGTAAAAACACATCATACAGCTGATAATACTGTATATGTCGCTGCGTGTCAGCCATACAAATCACGAAAAAATTATTTAGCCTTTAATTGTTGCTTCAAAGACACAGCATGCCTTGTTGAATTCACCTTACAATAACTTCAATTGAAATTTTGTGTGAAAAAAAGTTTAAATAGGCTACAATAAATAAACTACAATATTTATAATTTAATAACATATGGGGCCTACATTTAGACACAGATATATCCTTACAATAATTTTGCCTGCTCATCAGGCTGGCTATCCGACACTCTCCATATGAAAGAGGAACATTAACACCTTTGTCCAGCAACTGTCCCTCCAACCCCCCACAGGCTATCGGAGTCTGAGGCTGACTTAACACAAAGAGAAGTCGCAATTCACACTTAAATCGCTATTCTAGACAGTGTTGATAATGAAGGAATTAAATGATTTAAGTTACATGTAGCCTAGTGATATTTCTGTCATAAAAGTTTATTACTAAATATTTCATTATTTCAATAATTGATGAAATAAAACTGGTTTGGGCCAGCTTTTTCCAAGCAAAACTAAATATAATCTGAAAAAACGCATGTTAATTTGTTGTCATGAACAAAATGTTCAACTCAATATTAAAGTCTACAGGGATCTTTGGATCCTTACAACCAGGCATGCAATTTGTGAATTAAGTTTTTATTTTTTGTATTATTCAAATAAATATCGAAACACGGTGCTTCGTGGTAATGCTGCTAAATTAAATAACATTTATAGAATAATTATGAACTTAAATGAAACAATATCGCAACATTTCGACAAATACATTATTTGATCTGTTTTTACATTTTAATTCAGGGCGATTTAGCCTACATTTAATTAGAGCGAGATTTTCACCCTTGTCTTGACATTTTCTCATTGGGAAGCGCTTACATTACATGTTTGAGTAGATCCTCTGTACCTCTCGTTTTCATATGGATTAGCCTACATAATCAGATAACATTTATTAGCCTAAATATTTAGACATTTAAAGGCTTTAGACATAGCCGATTTCTTATCGTGACTGAGCTGAAGTGGCTTTCGGTTCATTTTTGTGACGCGCAGTTCCCGGAGACAGAGACGACAGATAGGCCTACTGTTTTTGTCGTTAGCCTAATATGAATACAAGTTTACAGTTTTGAACGATGTAAGCTACTCTACTCTTATCTGTATGACCAACAAATTACGGAGTCGCCTATTAAGTTATTTTAGCTGTAATAATGAGAAAAATAAATGAATCTAAATGAACGCGCCGCCGTGTTTGTCGAACACTAACTCACCATGCCAGAATAAAACCCGACTTTAGAAAAATGCATAGGGCCACTCGGCGTGGTGTGCCAAAACACTTAATTATAAACTTCAATATTTCATTCAAAATAATCTCAACACGCTTTGTGAAATTTTGAAAAGCTGTGCATGCATTAGGGCCACTGGAACTAATGAACAACTGAAACGCTGGTTTTGATTTTATTGTTTGTCGTTTAAACGTGCCTGTTGCATATCTCTATTTTGTATATTTGATATTGGTGAAGTAGCCTATAGCATTGATTAGCTGTGGAGGGAGGGGTGTGGGGATTAAAATAATTCAGCAGAAGCAGGGATGTTTAGACGAGAAGGAAATCCCAGTCCCCCCTGGCAAATCACACTTTACTTAAAACCATGTTTTTAAAGACTCTAGGTTGTAGGGAACAGACCTCTCTGCCATGCGCGCGCATGGTTTGGAGCACAATATCTGTCTCGCATGCACGCTCGCTCTAGATAGATTACGGGATATTTTAACTAATTTGCGGTATAACTAGTCGATCACGAGTGGCTCAACAGGTAGATCTATAGATAAACTATATCTTTTAGGAATTTGACCGACCGGGTTGACACTTCAGCGTGAGAAATCGGGGGTGTGGCGTGAGAGCGTGAGATTTGGGTCAATTGCGTGAGTCTCACGCTCAATGCGTGAGAGTTGGCAGCCCTGAAAAAAAATATATATAGTATATATATATATATATATATATAGGCTATATATAATTTATTTTTTACAGAACTGCTTTTGAAATTACGATTGGTAGCCTATTATTATACAGATGCAAAGTCGTTCTGTTGGATACTATTTTGTTCCTAAGTGTAAAATGGAAATGCATGATAATTGTATTTTATAAATATAGGCAAAAAAACTGTATGGTGTAACAGAGTTTTAGAGCTAGACAAATCTAAATAAATATAAAACTTACAACAGACCATTTTGTGCGGGATTTGAACCCGTGTCATCTTGATGATGAACCATAAGTTCTACCGCTCGGCTATGAATTTTCTCACTGAAAAATACCCAAACGTCTGTTTCTGACATGAGCGAGAAAACGTTTTGTCTTTAGCCTGTGAGTGTAGGCCTATACTTTAGCCTTTTACAGTTTTAAAAGATTATAACTTATCTGTATGACCAACAATTACGGAGTAGGCTATAAATGTTTGTTGTAGGCTTATTTGGAAATTACCATAACTTGTAGTATTTCATCCTTAGGCTACAGACATTAGCCCCACTTACGTTTTGCTAAATGTCCCTTTGCGCCACCTGGCGGTCATTTCGCGAACGACTTTGAAATGCGACTGGTTTATTTTTACCGCGGTGGATGGCTAAAAATGGTATGTGGATGGCTAAAAGGTGTGACTAAAAATGTGCTTTTGGCTTTCATTTATATTTTGATTGTTTGTATATATATATATATATATATATATATATATATATATACACTACCGTTCAAAAGTTTGGGGTCGGTACGATTTTAAATACTTTTAAAAGAATTCTCTTCTGCTAAGCATGGCTGCGCTTATTTGATTAAAAATACAACAAAAATCAGTTATAGTGTTAAATATTATTCCAGTGTAAATCAGCTGTTTTCTGTGTGAATATATAGTAAAGTGTAATTTATTCCTGTGATCAAAGCTGAATTTTCAGCATCACCAGTGTCAGTGTCTTCAGTGTCAAATGATCCTTCACAAATCAGTATAATATGAGGATTTGATGCTCAAGAAACATTTATTATTATTATCAATGTTGAAACAGTTGTTGGTCTGTCAGTTGTACAGTTTTTTTTTTTTTTTAGGATTCTTTGATGAATAGGAAGTTCAAAAGACTTTTGTAACATTATAAATGTCTTTACTGTCACTTTCGATCAAATTAATTATTCCTTGATAAATAAAAGTATTGATTTCTTTCCTCCAAAAAATAAAAATAAAATTCTCACTGACCCCAAACTTTTGAACGGTAGTGTATATGTGTGTGTGTGTGTGTGTGTGTGTGTAAATATTTATTTATTTATATATATATATTGTCCTTGCATTCTTTCTTGTGTGACACCCCTGAATGAAAGGCTCATTAGTATGCAGTCTGCTCAGGTGAGAACTGCCTAATTATTCATGAGGGGGTTGGGCCATTCCGCCCATCCGCATATTGCCTTTGCAAACAAAAAAATGTTTTTCACAATTTAAAACAATCTATTGTTTTATGTGAATGATTAGGCAGAATGATTTTCAGATCAATTTGAAGCAAAAACTCTAGGCGACAACATCCACTAGTCAAAAGTCTTGTGGACAGATATTTAGTATGTTATTTGTGGCCTTATATTAGAAACTTTATTTTTTAGTTTTTTCAATAACCACGCATAAACAATATTCTCTCAAAAATACAAACATGTACATACATGTTGCTCACATATTATGGTAGCCCTGTGTGTGCTATATAGAGTGTACTTTCACCAGTGCCATTAATATGTTTATAAGCAACTGAAAAAAGCAGAAATGTCAGAGCATGCCAAAACATCTCAAGGACCCCGAAAACACCTCAGACCCCAGAGGGTTAAAGTCTGTTTAGAGAGAACGCCGTCGTCTTAGTGGCCCCTAATGTAATAACAAATGATAATTTTGCTGGAAGTGAATCAATCAAAACCAACTTTAGCCGGAAATAACATTATTCAAAATCGCTATAAAGCCAAAACAATCTCTGTTACCGTAAATTGTATGTTTATCTCTGTAAAGCTGCTTTGAAACAATCTCCATTGTTAAAAGCGCTATATAAATGAAGATGACTTGACTTGACTTGACTTGACTTGACTTGACTTGACCAGAAGCTGACGCTGTTATGATCCGGCGTCCTTTTATAGCTTCCGCATCGCCATCACATGCGACGTCACAAGTGACGTGATTAGGCTACGCCAATCAAGATTGAGTTGACTTCAGACGCTTCATGCCGAAGGCATTCCCCAATGGGTCGATTCTCGACGCAGCGCGAGTTCCCCCGAAAGGGAACATACCTGTAAAGACACACATAAGGCACCTTTACATGTAAAATAGGGCATAAGTTATAATCTAATGCTAATCGAAGTGTGGCGAAGCGGTATAGGATTTTAATAAATAATTTAGCTTATGGTGATAATTGTCGACTACGCCACCCTGAATAAATCAGGGAATATCAAAATAACCCAGCAGTTTGCACTAGGTCACACAGGTTCGTGTGTGCCAGGAAGGTCAGAGACACAAGTACAAATAATTTATAAATGGTCTTTATTGTCATACAAAAATAGTTAAAAATATTATTTTCTTTTTTAAAAAGGGCGCACAGTGCTACATATACAAAATGACAAGTCACAAGCAAGGTAATACAAAGGGCAGTATATAATGGCAACACCAGCACAGTCCTCTACCCACGAGGGTAAGAGGAACTGCAAGAAGGAAATCTAAAATTTAATTCACAGATCAGACAAACACAAAATAAGAATTTATACCAAACCACCAGGCTGAGTCTACCGGCGGAAGGACCACTTAATGGCTTTTCCAAAAGCACAATCCTACCCACACACACACACGTCACCGTGCACTTGGATCACACACAGGCACTCCAAAGAGTGTCACTCACTGCAACACCACCACCATGCAAGAGAAGGTCCTTCCGCCTGGCCACCTCAGTTCCTGGGAAAACAACAACAAATAAATAACCAAAGAAAATATCACAACAAAAAGTGAACAACGAAAGCAAAATCTAAACAAAATACACAGCACACACTGGTTATCGTACAGATAACCGTCAGGTTCTAACTTTGCGATCACTCTAAAAGGAAAAAGGAGGAAGAAGACGATACGAATCACTGTTGACGTGTTTGCCGGCCCACGGCGCGATCACAGCGATGCAGAGGACAGCACAAACACCATTCAAGATGGACTCAGGTTCATACGGAGCGCAATCACTGCCGAAACGAGAGAGGGAGATTGTGCTGGAGACCAGAAACCGGTCCCGAGGACGAGAGAGAAGACCCACGCTTCACGAACGCCTTAAAGGAAGCGAGATGTTACTAGTGATCTTTCCACTACAATTTTCCAGCGAACTTACATAACGCTTACCGCAAGAGGACATCACTTCACATATAATGCCCACAGGCTACTGTTTACAGCGATCATCAAAACTGCAGATTAGCTGCGGTACAGGAAGCAACACATTAATAGTAACCTAGCGACCCACGATACCGCACGCCATCATAACCCACCACTCAATACAAATACAGTTCTACCAGAAAGACTCGGGAGAATAAATACTGTAACAATAAATACATTTATTGATAGCCCAGCAAGCAATAAAGTTCTTTGGCGTAGGCCCCGTCCATAGCTCGCAATCCGAGGGTCCGGACTCTGCATTTCCTGCCTGAAGACGAAGGCAGGGTCGCAGCCGACCCCCTGTGAGGTATAGGAAGGGACCATCCTGGTGGTGGTGGGGAGGATGGAGGGGAAGGGACCATCCTGGTGGTGGTGGGGAGGATGGAGGTGAATGACTGCGTCAGCATCTGCGAACTCAAACATGTGTAAGTACTGGTCTTTTATACCGCAAGTATTAGACACGATTGGATAGATGAGAAGGTAATAAGTGACGTAGCAATTGAGTCTTCCTGGCAGAACTTAACGCTAAAGCTTCCATTTCTACCAGAAAGACTCGGGAGAATAAATACTGTAACAATAAAGACATTTATTGATAGCCCAGCAAGCAATAAAGTTATTTGGCGTAGGCCCCGTCCATAGCTCGCAATCCGAGGGTCTGGACTCTGCATTTCCTGCCTGAAGACGAAGGCAGGGGCGCAGCCGACCCCCAAAAATAGGTGGAAGATAATTCCACCAGGACGGAGCCCAGCCCCAAAGAACGGTAAAGAAAAGTATACCCACCAGTCGTGTATCCTGTAGAGCCTAAAATAGAAAGAAAAGGGAGTTAATAATGGGCATGAACATGAAATGTGGAAAGCCTCGTAGCCAATAACTAATTAGTAAGAGACGACTTCATAGTGAGCCTGAAAGGTACTATGAGAAGACGTGAATAATGCATTTATGCATTTATGTTCTGCTGCTGTATGTACATTGGCATTTATCCATGCTGACGCTTTCATCCAGAGCGACTTATGTTTTGAGACGCACTTACGTCTGATCGAAACCAGTTTCCCTGTGAATGAGTTGGAGGGAAGCAGCAAGTGTTGTGGAATAGTGACTTAACTGAGAATGAGGCTAACTTAGGACATAGGGACAGGTCATTGGAACAAAAGCTGTTATAGGACCACAGAGAAAACAGACTGCAGAGAAAACAGACGGCCGTAACAGACCGCACAGAGACAAGGCCTCGATGGACCACGCAGAGCCAGGCCACCTTGGCCACACAGAGACACGGCCGCGATGGACCACACAGAACAGCCACATAGGGCCAGGCCTCATGGACCACACAGAGACAAGGCCGCGATGGACCACACAAAACAGAGCCACATTGGGCCAGGCCTCATTGGACCACACAGACAATACCACATTGGGCCAGGCCTCATTGGACCACACAGAGCAGGCCACCTAGGGCCATACACAGAGCAGGCCTCCTTAGACCGCAAACTGGCCACATTGGACCACACGGCCATGATAGACCATAGAGACAAGGCCGCCCGGCCACATGGCCTTGCTAGACCACAGAGACAAGGCCGCAATGAGCCACAACGGCCTCTAATGCCGCACATAGAACAAGGTAGACTGGACAAGGCCGCAAGGCCACACAAAACCAGGCCGCAAGGACCACAAGGCCATTTTTTAGCGAGGCAACAATGCCTCAAGGCCGCTTGGCCACACAGACAACGGCCACTTGGCCACATTGAACCGCGCCACTAAGGGCCACAGACCACTGGCCATTTTTTACATACAGGACAAGGCAACTTGTGCCACAAGGCCACTATAGACCACACAGAACAAGCCACACAGACAACGGCCACTAGGCCACATTGAACCGCGCCACTAAGGGCCACAGACCACTGGCCATTTGTGCCACAAGGCCTCTAGACCCACACAGAGACAAGGCCCGCTGGGCCACAAGGCTGCTAAAGCCATACAGAGACAGAACCACTCATAGACAAGGCCTTAGGCCACATATAACCAATGCCATAACTGGCCACAAGACCACGGGACAAGGCCACATTAGGCTACACGGTCACAGTAGACCACACTGAACATAGAATGAGGCCGCAAGGGCCGCGATATAGTAAGCCCACACTGAGACGAGGTCACACAGGGACAACGGCCACTAGGCCACACAGAACCAAGGCCATAAGGGCCACAAGACCATGTAGCACACATATGACAAGGCAACATTATCCCACAAGGCCTTGAGACCCGCACAGAGACAAGGCCCGCTGGGCCACAAGGCTGCTAATGCCACACGGATACAAGGCCAAGGAGACACAGCCACTAGGCCACACAGAACCATGCCATAACTGGCCACAAGACCACGGGACAAGGCCACATTAGGCTACTAGGTCACAGTAGACCACACTGAACATGTATATCATGCACTTGCATGATTTTTATTTTTATTTTATTTTTAAGACCATAAAGACCACATGGGACAAGACCACAACGGCTACTACTGCCACATAGAGACAAGGCCACATTAAGACAAGGCCACCAGGCCACATATAGACGATGACTCATTGACCATTTGTAAATGCAAGCAGAATTTAAGACCAATTGTGAGAATGGATTATCATGGCACCACCACCAGTAGTTGCAAAGGTTATTTACCTGAACCGTTTTAGTGAAGAGCTTGCTGAGCTTCGAGGATGATTTTGAATCGGGTCTTATATAGACTCTAATGCAGAGGAAGACCATCTGCCCAGGATCTTAATAGCTGAAGTAGAAATGCCATGATCAGCTGCTGTAGTGGCTGTCCCGATCCTGAAGGAATAACCAGTATACTGGGAGGGAGATAGACTGCAGCTTTTGAGGACAGAAACTGATGAGTCCTGAACTAGGCTTAGAGAGAAGTGCTCCGTTAGTTAGGATAAATGGAGGGGAATTTAAAGAAATTAATCATAGATGGGAAGGGACAGAATTTATTACTAATTAATAAATTGATAATGTGAAACAGAGCCTTGAGAGTCATTCTTAGAGTTCTTAAGAAAGAGAGTAAAGAAATTAGGTGAGAAACGGAAATCAGAAAAAGACCATGGGGAAATCGGAGTATTTAGCTCCTGGAGTGAATCCCCTGGATGCATGAGCCATGACGCTGTAGCCTGTAACAGACAGCTACAATCTGAATACCAATAGAAAAGAGACCATTGCGGACAGGAAGTAATAAAAAGGGGGTTGGATGGATTTTGCTTTTCTAACTTACTTAGTGTGAAATGTTGCCGTATAAGCATAACCAACATCTTCAAGGTTACAACACTCAAAGTTCAAGCAATGGGAGAAATTCATTTAAGAATTGCATTTTAAAGACTACAACAGCGCTGAGAGGAGCTAACGAAATTCCTCCTGGGTTAGTGCATCACAACCTAAATTTACATGAATCCTGCCCACGGGACATGATTTAAAGAAAATCGAGACAGAATAAGCTAATTAGTGACTAGAGATAGCTACGATGGCATAATTCATCAACGACCATCCGGAATGTTGTCTATATGTTGACACTTCTTGAGTCTCTCCATCTTGAATGATCCCGGTTGAACAAAGCGAAAAGTTTAAAATTGTTGGTGAGAGGTAATCGAAGCTGCAAAACGAGCTGTTGAAACTCCGACCCCTGTGCCGGGAGTAGCAGCCCTGCCACATCCAAAGGGATAGACAAAACGATATGCTTAATCACCTTCGAAATGACCGTTCCAACATGCTATTCAAAATTATCTGTGGGCATTCCGAGCCAAACCCCACATACACACCGGAGACCCACCAGATATCCTGCGAAAAGGGCACAATTATACACATTTTTATCTTTGTGATACAATGTGATTGGCAGGCGTTTATCGGAGGTTTACTACAGGTCTTGGCTATGCCTTAAGTAGCAAACAAAGAGAAGGTATGGTGAACAGACTTGGATAATTAGTATTAAAATACTTGCGTGAATTTGAATGCCTGCGAGCAAACTATGAATGGAAGAAATATTAAATTACGTTTTCGTAATTGTAGACGAGGAAGGAACAATCGGCCGTGATCAGGATGTGAAAACAGGAATCTGAAAAGAAAAGCAAAACATTACTAATTTAACATAAACTCTGTTAGAGGAGGGCAGGGTGATGGATCCGGGTTGCTGAACGGCAAAAGCCGTCTGAAAGCCTGTAACAAAGAGTGAAAGCGCGTAGCTATGGCTTTGCATTGGCAGGAATAAGCACAACCTTAATTATGAAATTGAAGACGATTGATAGCCAAATTAACGTCTCAGGAATGGCATGATCACCTAACAATAAGATCTTGTGACAACCATGCTTTGTTAGCACAACGATATAATATATTTTACGACCACGTAAAATCCCTAAGGACGCTAACGACCGCTATAGGATGATTTTGTGAAGAGTGGACAAAACGAACCTTGAGTAAGCTTAGAAGATTCATCTAGCCTTTACTGATCTAGATATCCGAATCTGAGATTGGACATGCACCCTTTGTCTAGTGTGTGTTTTTTTTTGTTGTTTTTTTTTATTCTTAAACCGGCTAAATCTGACTTCTTAATACGGTACTTACCTGAAGTAAGGTGACGGCGTCCTGTCAAGAAGCTACTATCATTACCTAAATGATACTTGATCTGTTGTCTTTTGAGCGTAGAATCCTTTTCTCAGATGCGCAGCATAGGCCTGACATGGCTCCCAAGTTGCTCTTTGCAGAAATAGCCCCATTCATCGCTGGCCACAACAACAGTTGAGACTCTTGAATAGAAAGATACATGAACATGTAAATCATACAGTTGAGCAAAGACAATGCCACTCGAGTCTCCTTCACTGATTAGTTCTGTTGATTGGTTTTACTTGATAAAACTAATATGACTGTTAGTTCTACTGAGTTAACAGTTTTTGCTAAGGATATGTGGCCTTTGACAGGAGCATCCTTAGTCTGCATTTTTCTGTACATTAATGTGGAAATACCCATCACATAAAATATTTCTATCACACATATCAGTGGATTAAGTAGTCACCAGGAAAGGTTGAATATTACAGCGATTGTACACATTTCCAATATTGTAGATCTAATTTTCATTAAGGGACTTATATGAATTTAAAGGAGGCCATCTGTTGAAAATAGTTGTTTGTGAAATTACAACACTTATGTAAATATGTAATTAACTTGCCATTGTAGAGATATCCACTACAGTATGCATAACAGCCAAATGAACAACTTGCTCTCTTTAGCTCAGGTTTATTTATTCATTCATTTATTTATTTTTAAATCAGTTACTCAGTTGTTAGTGGGTATTTGCAAACTGCCCACGAGAGCGTGGTATCGACAACGCTGATATTATTAGATTAGTACTGTGGAATATCGGTGACGCGAAACTTGCTTACACTTGCTATGAACATTTCCCCTTTAAAGGCGAGCTAACCGGCCCCGTTGCATTCTGCAGAACAGTAGTAATTATGAACACGTACGCCACGTCACCGTGGACTCCAATTTGAACTCTGCCGCTGGTGTAGGAAGCAACGGAGAAATACTTACCTGGATGAAGTTTAATCATGAAAGACGGGACATATTGTAACGATCCACACACGGGGAAACAAGGGTAAGTTCCAAAAGCAGTAGTTTTATTAGGGATAATCCAAAATCGTAAACCAGTCCAAAGCAAGGGTCAAAATCCAAAAGGCAATCCAACATGAACAGGAACAAAACAAGAAGCAAGGAAACTGGATGACAGAAGTAGCGTGATACATACAAGGACTCCGTGACACGTACTGAAATAGACAGGGTTATATACACAGGGAATCGACCATGATAATGGGGAATATGCTGAGTGCAATGATCAGTGATAAGGAACAGCTGAGTGCAATGATGAGACAAAGGATCGTGGGAAATGTAGTTCATAAGTGAAGGACACCGTGGGAAAGGAGGACATCTAGTGGACATCAGGGGAACACAAACCCAACACTGTGACATAACCCCCCCTCTACGGAGCGGCTACCAGACGCTCCACGACAACAACAACAAAAAAAACACAGAAAACACAACACAATACAAGAGGTTCAGGAGGGAGGTGGAACGGTGGAGGATCAGGGGGAGGGAAGGTGGGCCAGGTCCATGAAGGGAGACAGGAACAAGGGGTGAGGGTTTAACCGGGGACCAGGGCAAAACAAAAAGTCTACCGGCATCCAGGGGGAAACACAAAGTCCATCGGGCGGCCAGGGCGAAACACAAAGTTCATCGAGCGGCCAGGGTGAAACGCAAAGTTCATCGGGAGGCCAGGGCGAGACGCAAAGTCCATCGGGCGGCCAGGGCGAAGAAGACCCCTCGGGCGGCCAGGGCGGTGAAGACCCCTCGGGCGGCCAGGGCGGTGAAGACCCCTCGGGCGGCCAGGGCGGTGAAGACCCCTCGGGCGGCCAGGGCGGAGAAGACCCCTCGGGCGGCCAGGGCGGCGAAGACCCCTCGGGCGGCCAGGGCGGCGAAGACCCCTCGGGCGGCCAGGGCGGCGAAGACCCCTCGGGCGGCCAAGGCGGCGATGCCCTCTCAGGACCAGACACCGGCTCGGGACCAAACACCGGCTCCGGCTCAGGAACAGACACCGGCTCCGGCTCAGGAACAGACACCGGCTCGGGACCAAACACCGGCTCCGGCTCAGGAACAGACACCGGCTCCGGTTCAGGAACAGACACCGGCTTCGGCTCCGGCTCCGGCTCTGGAACAGGCATTGGCTCCGTCTCCGGCTCTGGAACAGGCATTGGCTCTGCCTCCGGCTCTGGAACAGGCATTGGCTCTGCCTCCGGCTCTGGAACAGGCATTGGCTCTGCCTCCGGCTCTGGAACAGGCATTGGCTCTGCCTCCGGCTCTGGAACAGGCACTGGCTCTGCCTCCGGCTCTGGAACGGGCACTGGCTCTGCCTCCGGCTCTGGAACGGGCACTGGCTCTGCCTCCGGCTCTGGAACGGGCACTGGCTCTGCCTCCGGCTCTGGAGCAGCAGCCACCGGCTCAGAAACTGCCACTAGAACAGAAATGATCACAAAGACAAACATAAACACAGACACAAACACTGGATCTGGACCGGACACTGGCTCCAGCTCTGGAACAGCAGACACTAGCTCCGGCTCTGGAACAGCAGACACTGGCTCCGGCTCTGGAACAGCAGACACTGGCTCCGGCTCTGGAACAGCAGACACTGGCTCCGGCTCTGGAACAGCAGACACTGGCTCTGGCTCTGGAACAGGCGACACTGGCTCCGGCTCTGCAACAGGCGAGACAGGCACGTCCAGGATTCGAGCTAAACGCTCCAAATAGTCACTTAGTATGCCCCCGATTGAGAGAATGGGTATATCCAGATCCGTTTCTGACTGGTCAGACGGGACGTAAACAGTCTCTGGCTGGGCAGACGGAACGTGAACAGTCACTGGCTGGGCAGACGAAATGTGAACCGTCTCTGGCTGGGCAGACGTGACGTGAACAGTCTCTGGCTGGGCAGACGTCACGTGAACAGTCTCTGGCTGGGCAGACGTGACGTGAACGGTCTCTGGCTGGGAAGACGTGACGTGAACGGTCTCTGGCTGGGCAGACGTGACGTGAACAGTGTCTGGCTGGGCAGACGTGACGTGAACAGTATCTGGCTGAGCAGACGTGATGTGAACAGCCTCTGGCTGGGCATACGTGACGTGAAGCGCGGGCTCGGTGTGGCTGACGTGAACAGTCTCTGGTACGGTCTCCGGGCACTTGAGGAGGCTGGAGGTCTTACCCCTCCTCCGCCGTCTCTGACGGCGATGTGCTGATTCCGTGCTGGATGAGATCAACGGCGGATGGAGTTCTGGACTGGACATCACCAGCCCAGGGTCGAGGAGTGATCGAAGCGGAGAGTGGTTCCGGGATTCACCTCTGGCACCTCCTCTCCTGCGACCTCCGCGGGTCCCCGAAAACCTGGCCAGACGAGTTCCCTCGAATGATTCCCTTCTCTCGAAGGAAGGGGTCTCGGGTAACTTTCTCGCCGCGGTCTCCTCCGTGATATGAGCCCACAGAGCGAAACATTCGAAAATGTTCATACGCGGTGGCACTTCTCCAGATTGCGACCTCTCCCCTACGGTGGCTGGGGAAGAGGACCAGAACCCCCTACTGCTGGAACTATTCATGACGGAGTCCTTCTGTAACGATCCACACACGGGGAAACAAGGGTAAGTTCCAAAAGCAGTAGTTTTATTAGGGATAATCCAAAATCGTAAACCAGTCCAAAGCAAGGGTCAAAATCCAAAAGGCAATCCAACAGGAACAAAACAAGAAGCAAGGAAACTGGATGACAGAAGTAGCGTGATACATACAAGGACTCCGTGACACGTACTGAAATAGACAGGGTTATATACACAGGGAATCGACCATGATAATGGGGAATAGGCTGAGTGCAATGATCAGTGATAAGGAACAGCTGAGTGCAATGATGAGACAAAGGATCGTGGGAAATGTAGTTCATAAGTGAAGGACACCGTGGGAAAGGAGGACATCTAGTGGACATCAGGGGAACACAAACCCAACACTGTGACACATATTAAGAGTGGCTGATGGAAGCGCCTACCAAAACTTGAAAAACCGACTTGAAAGCCTTGGAAGTGGAGCTTGAACTTGAACCAGCGAGAGAAGATCGCCTCTCGTGACTTGCAGAGTTGTTGATTCATGACGGTGGATCGGTGATCTGCGGGATAATGCACCCGTGCAGACAGCGAGGTTCTTTTGCTGGACAAGTTGTTGAGGATGACATAGTTCTCTTCCTGCCGGATTATCCTGGCTGAGATGACGCTGTTGAGGCTTTTGATGACGTGAAATGGAAACTGATTGGTTACCCGGGGTGTTTTAGGCCTAGAGGAGCAGAACTTCTCATGAGAGGCCTTGGCTGATCAAAAACTCTCCGAAGACCACTGTGCTACGGGGAGATGCGGCACTGAACGCAGGAACCTCGACGTGTAGCAGGAGATACGGTGGGACATATCCATCGTCGGAACTCAATAATAGTAAACAATATGCGTGTCCTGAAACATGTTGGCTGGCGACTGAACGAGAGCATGAATGAAAGCGTCAGCATCTGCGAACTCAAACATGTGTAAGTACTGGTCTTTTATACCGCAAGTATTAGACACGATTGGATAGATGAGAAGGTAATAAGTGACGTAGCAATTGAGTCTTCCTGGCAGAACTTAACGCTAAAGCTTCCATTTCACATACCTGAAGGGTGAGCAGACACTCACTCTGAGCTGAAGTGCACCGTCGGAAAGTACTAATGGACGCGCTACAATTTAAAGAAATGCAACACATCAGTAGTGTTCCTAACACATGATTTAAACCACCCGGTACCAGCACATACCTGATGCGCTAGTGGATGACGCAACAAAGAGGCACAAGACGTGACGCGGCTCAGGATACAGCCAACCAGCATTAAATAGCCCATACTCTTTCCTGATAGGACACCACAACTGTCAATCACTTAACTGATTCTGTCACAGAAGCATGTACACTTAAACAAAAAAAAATACATTTAACTACTGTACATAACCTCCTGAAAACTCCCAAATACAACATACATGCAAACAGGTCTTTAATTATTAATTCTGTTTACCAAAGCAGTCAACATTTATGAGATTAAAATGCCAGCATTATCATAGGAACACAACTAACGTGAGTTAGCACAGAGTGCGCCATTAATGAGTGTCCAACCAGAAACAAACCCTACATACTGTAGTTCCGGGAAGAAAAGTAGCTATTACTAAACATAGGCCTAAATGAACTATAAAAATCAGAAAACGGTTTAGATCTAATTAAATTTATTAGTGGTAGTTATAAGTCCATTTTCCACCTTTATTTAGACGGATGTAAATAATGGCTAAATAATCATGTGCCATCCCAATTATTTGTCACAAAGCTGCAGATGGCAGATTATGATATTACAGTTTAAATGATGGCAGTATTAAATCATATGTTTAATCCAAATTTAGATTACTTCTTATTTATTCTTACAGAGCCTGATTGATTTAGTTTACCCCTAAACATTAATTAATGCATTAACTATCAAACATGTACTAACATGTGTAAGGCTGCTGTTATTTATGCATTAATCATTATGACTTCTGTTGTAGTTAAGGATCGCTCTTCATTGGTCCATGATTAGTTCATATCTTTACTAATCATGAGTTCATGTTGAAGTAACTATTAATTCAGGTATTAGTACATGATTATTCATGCCCTGTTATTGTAAAGTGTTACCAAATTTTGGTTTGGTTAACTGTGTATATATGTGTTACCAATAGTAATAATAATTAAAGCTGCTAGCAGCATTTAGCGGTGTTCAAGCAGTTAAGGCCTTTAAGGCCGTTAAGCACAAAAACATCAAAAGACATTAAGTTTTATGTAGCAAGCATTTAAACATTGACATCATAGATGGAATAGACCATGTTTTAGCATGATTTACCATGATATACCAAATTTAGTGTGATTTTTCATGATCTACAATGTTCCAGTATGATTTACCATGAATCTAGCATGATTTACCACAGTTTACCATGATTTCCCATGTTATAGGATGATTTACCATGATATACCACATTCTAGAATGATTTACCAGGATTGTAGCATGATTTACCATGATTCATCACATTGCTAGCATGATTTGCCATGATCCACCATGTAATAGTAGTTTTTACTATGATTTACCATGTTTCTATCGTGATTTACCATGATTTACCACATTGCTGCATTGATGTGAAGGGCCAATAAAAATGAAGTGATAAACTCTGACAAAAAATGATTGTGTTATAATAGTTAACATGGAAAAACTGGTTTGCTTTAGTGCTTTGATTTACTGTTGAAAATCAAGTGTGTCAAAATGAGAGTGAGCCAATAAGTGGTCTTCTACTGCCCTCTGCTGGCCATTCTACTCATTAATAAAGTGTTTTCACAGGTGCTTTTGCACTCATATGTAGACATTTGATCACACACACACACACACACACACACACACACACACACACACACACACACACACACACAAGTCATTATATAAATATATTTTAATGGTCTATAAGCATTTAATGTCTTTGCAAGCTATTAATCAGATTATTCAGCATTTATTCAGAAACCTAGGACTACACACACACATTCTGTTGTAGATACAGATATTTGAACTATGTGATGGAAAAAAGAAATGTTTACTGCAATTGTCCTTCAGGATTCATATTTCTCAATGTACTACAATAGTCAGTTTACCATGGTTTGTCTTAGTTTACCTTGATGTTACCTTGTTGTGACCGAATGTTACACAATAATTTATCATGATATACCACATTCTAGAATGATTCAGCAGGATTGTAGCATGATTTACTATGATTTACCACGTTGTTAGCAATTATGTGAAGCTTCAGAACAGTAAAGTGAATTGAAAGACAAAATATGATTGTGTTATTATAGTAATTGTCACATAAGGTTATTTTTTAGTGTCTGAATATATGAATGCAAAAGCACATGTGAAAAGACTATTAATAAGTATAATGTCCAGCAGAGGGTAGTAGAAGACCACTTATTGCTATAGTACCACTTTTATTTTGAACTACTTGGTTTAATCAGTATCAGGGTTTCCGCGGGGTCATAAAAAGTCATAAAACGTCTTAAATTTAATAATAAGAATTTTAGGCCATAAAAACGTCCGGTTTTTCCATACAAGGTCATAAATTACATTTAGCCACGTCTTAAATTGATATGCTCATTCATTATCGCGATATAATGTTTTCTCTATAAAACGATATCGAGAGTTCGACAAATGTTAGATCATGTTTATGCGCCAAAAGCGGAACGAAACTCATTTGAACCGCGCGCGCCTCACGGAGCGTTTATCCGCTCGGCTCAAAGTCCAAACGGCAGCGCAGCGCGATCAAGCTCACTAGAGCAGACGCGTTCTTTTACTGTCTATGGTTAACTTTGATCAGTCTCGATCACGAGATCCAGTGAGAAGCACTTGAATTCAGCGAAGAACACAAATGTCTCAGTGATTTAAACCAGTTTAAAGGCAGATGAAACAGCGCTGACGAACAGGAGAAACACTGTGCGCAACTATACAGTCAGAAAGCTTTTCCATCTACACATTTACATCCTTTACCATGGTTTTACTGTAACGTTAGCCTAGTAATATTAACTGCACCATGAAATGTGGGATACATATTGAATTGTATTATATTATTAATGTAGACAATGTATTAAAGGACTAATGGAATATAATTACAGTATTTATGTATTTAGGCTATAGCCTACTGTTTTTCATACATTTCATAAAGATACGTGCCATCAAAGTCAGGCAACACAAACCTGTTTCAAGACTTGAAACAATATCCCCCATTAGCACATGCAGAAACTAAGAAATTAATTTTGAAATAAGGATATTATTTTTGTTAAGGAAAAAATACAAATGTTTGAATGTTCTACCTCAGATTTGTGAAATGTTCACCTGTTTGGCAAGTGTTTGTCATGATATGTTTTGACAATAAAGAGTAGTTTAAAACCACAATTAACGCTCTGGTTTCTAAAAACTTTCAGTTAGGAACAAAAATCTGCCGTCAAAGTTCAAAGAAATAAAGAATTAACATTTATCGTCATAATTATCGATATTGACTGATATTATCGTGATAAGTGTTGTGTTGTTCCTGTGTTATTGATACTTAGGAAAAGGGAGCCTTCAGTTTGTTACTCTTAAGAAAATGGAACCTTTAAATAATTAAACTTATTACTTTTAATGAAAGTCAATAAAAAAAGACTTTTGAAAGGAAGTTATTTTTCGTAATTCGAGTAGGTCATAAATTTAAATAATATTGGTCATAAAAAGGTCTTAAAAGGTCTTAAATTTGACTGACTAAACCCTGCAGAAACCCTGAGTATTGTGCACTAAAGCAAACCAGTCTTTCAATGTGAATACCATTATGCATGCTTACACACACACACAAACACACACACACACACAATTGTGGGTTATGATATTGTGTAAATCTCTTTTTGTGGTCCTTAAGCATTTCAGATATTTATTTGTGATGTAAAAATATTAAACTTTCTAATAAATCATTATTTAATATTATATTATAAGCATTTGTTTGTTAGCCATTGCTGAAAACTGGTTAAAAAAGATTAAAAATATCTAATGCTGTTGCTCCCTCTAGTGGACAACAGCGGTTTTACAGCCTACATAAACGGTTGAAATGAATGACAGGAAATTCGTTTTTTTTTTTACTTATATCTCGGGAACGAGAAAGTGAAAAAATCTGAAACTCAGAACTTAGATAGGGTTAGAGGAGCCCTCTTGAACAAGACCATCCCCGTGTTGCTGAGTGATTGCTGTCGGGAGTAATGTCCGTTTAAATGCATATCTTTGTGGGCTTATATCTCGGGAATGCCCAGGCCAAATCACACCAAACTCAAATCGAAGCTAGATGAGGACGAGCCCTTTCCAACAAGCTCTTCCACAAGGATCTAGATGGTGTGGATCAAGAGTTACAGCCGTTTCAAGTTGGGGTTCTCACAGATTAGCGATCCGCGGGGGGGGGGGCGCTCCCGAGCCCCGCGACGAAAGATTTGGATCAAGATCCCCGAGAGGACCTTACCATCAAAATTTGAGCGGGCAGAGACTTTCCGTTTTCGAGTTATGAGTGAATTCGTGCTTGGGGGGGCGTGGCCCAATGTTTTACTTTCGTTTTGAGGCTTCCTGTGACAATTAATTATAGAGGCAAATTTTGTCTGATTTGTCTGAAATTTTTCAATGCCGTACAGAGTGATATTACACATGTTCTTGACCTTTTTTAAAGAAGATCTGAGCATTCATTTAAGAGATCAGCATTTACAGCCAATACAGGCAATTTGCCATAGGAAATGTATGGTTTTAAAGCTTTTTGACAGTTATAGCGCCAACTATGGTCCGATCTCCATGAAACTTTGCATGCTTCTTCACCATGTTATGACACATATGCTCACCAATTTTTGTTTAGTTCTGAGTTTTTATTTATGATTTATAGGCTTTTGTGTGTATTTGACACGCCCCTTTTCTAAATGACCCTGTTATAGCCATACGAAAAATGCAAAAGTTCAACTTTTTTTCAATGATTATTGATCTAGAGAGTCCAGAGAATTGTCCTAGACTGGTCTGG
Organism: Rhinichthys klamathensis goyatoka; assembly: GCF_029890125.1. NCBI lineage: Eukaryota > Metazoa > Chordata > Actinopteri > Cypriniformes > Leuciscidae > Rhinichthys > Rhinichthys klamathensis. Next base: position 4,032,702 of record NW_026606559.1, read on the forward strand.
TTCCAATCGGGCAAAAATCCAGGGACTAGTTCGCAAAAGTAGGTTTTTAACATATTCGTGAATATTTAATGAACGATTTGATTGACAGCAATGGTTCTAGAGGGAAAGTTGTTCATCCTGAGGAGATCTATCAAATGATATGCATATTTTCGGGATGTGTGCAACACCACGTGATTACAGAGCCGTAAAACTCGTTAGCGCCAACTAGTGGCCAATTTCTTTCAAAACTCTTACAGACCTCTTGGGCCATGAGTCAAACATGTCCGTCGAGTTTCGTTCCGATTGGCCTCCGTTAACCTCGTGTAATAGGTGCTCAAATTCATTGGCCGATGGCGGCCATGTTTTTTGAGTTACGGCAATTTCCTCATACACATACATGGCACCTTGGACCAAGACACTGCATACCAATTTTTAAGTCAATTGGACTAACGGTCAGGTGGTCATAGCCCGATTTAGGTTTTTTGTGTGTTATAGCGCCACCTAGTGTTAGGTCGACGCGATTTTTTTACTGTGACCTCAGATTGAACTCATACACATGTGTTCCAAGATTGGTGAAGATATCTCATTTACTTCTCGAGTTATAGCCATATTAGTAAAATAGGCTCCTCCCACAACGATCATTTTACTCCCCCTAGCGACCGTGAATCGAAAATTCAACTTTTTTTCAATGATTATTGATATTCAGACTCCAGAGAACATGTATGCATTTGTCTGGTTTTGATCGGGCGAAAAACCAGGGACTAGTTCGCAAAAGTAGGTTTTTGACAAAATTCAAAATGGCGGAAAAATTTGCATACCGGAAATGAAATCGGAGATATACGTTTTGTTCTTCAGGCCTCCAGCTTTCCAATGATATAAGACACTTGAGTCTACGACATACGGTTTAGGAGTTATGAGCAGTTTCGCGCAATTGATTGCTGTAGCGCCACCTATAGGCCAATCGGGGTCATACTTTCTGAGGCTCTCCTCGATTTTTGTACTACCATCTGACAAAGTTTCAGAGCTCCAGCACTTACGGTTTGTTCTGCACGATGCGTTTTACGGCAGAAGAATAATAATAATAATAATAATTAAAGCTGCAAGCAGCATTTTAGCGGTGTTCAAGCAGTTAAGGCCTTTCAGGCCGTTAAGCACAAAAGCATCAAAATACATTAAGTTTTATGTAGCAAGCATGATTTACCATGATATACTACATTTCAGTGTGATTTTTCATGATTTACCATGTTCCAGTATGATTTACCATGAATCTAACATGATTTTCCATAGTTTACCTTGATATACCATGTTATATGATGATTTACCATGATATAGCACATTCTAGAATAATTTACCAGGATTCTAGCATGATTTACCTTTTTTACTATGATTTACCATGTTTCTGGCGTTATTTATCATTATTTACCACGTTGACAGCAATTATATGAAGCATAAGAACAATTGAAGTGATAAACTCTGACAAAATATGAATGTGTTATAATAGTAATTGTTATATAAGTGATTTTATAGTGTCTATATACAAAAAAAGACTATTAATAAGAAGAGTGGCCAGCAGAGGGCAGTAGAAGACCACTTATTGGCTCACTTTCATTTTCAACTACTTTTTTTCTCCAGTATTCTCCACTGAAGCAAACCATTTTTTTCATGTTAACTCCATAATGCATGCTTACACACACACACACACACACACACACACACACACACACACACACACACACACACACACACACACACACACACACACACACATTTTAGGGATATGTTATTGTGAAAATCTGTTTTAATGGTATATGAGCATTTCACATATTTCTTTGCAATGTAATAATATAAAACTAAATAAAGAAAATGCTTTGAGCATTTGTTTGTTAGCCAATGCTGAAAGCTGATAAAAAAAGATTAAAAATATCTAATGCTGCTGCTCCATCTAGTGGACAACAGTGCTATTACAGCCTACTTATACAATAGGCCATGTTTTTCATATCATTTAATCTACACACGCTCATTCTGATGTAGATAGAGACATTTGGAACTTCAGGAGCCAATGTGACTCAATTGTCACTTCAATAGACGATTTTTGACTAAATGTTATTGTAAATGTTAAAATAGTGAATTTATAAAGTCTAAATATTACTTATAGTTGAGTAGTGTGACAAAATGACTTTTTTAAACAGCAGGGGGCAGTAAAATACCACTTATTGGCTGTTAGCCTTTTTTAAAGCAGTTATAGCTGTTCTTGACCTTTTTTTAAGAAGCTATGAGCATTTATTGAAAAGATATTGCCTTTCGGTCAAGGTTACATTTTGAATTGACCCTATTATAGTCATACAAATGAAGAAGTTATACATTTTTCTATAATTATTGTTTTAGAGAGTACAGAGCACTAGATGAATTTTGACAAAATGTGATTGTAAATGTTAAAATGATTTAATAAAGTCTAAATATCAATTATATATAAAAATATTAGAGAGTAGTATGATGAAATGACAGCAGGGGGCAGTAAAATACCACTTATTGGCTGTTATAGCCATCCAAGCTGTTATAGCTGTTATAGCCATCCGATTTACACTCTATTATAGCCATCCAAATGAAGTAATTATACCTTTTCTGATAATTATTGATCTAGAGAGTCCAGATAATTGTAATGCACTGGTTTTAAACATTAAGATATGAAAATTATACGATCATAGATGGAAAAGACCATTTACAGCCAATACAGGCAATTTACCATAGGAAATACATGGTTTTAAAGCTTTTCAACAGTTATAGCGCCACCTATTGTCCGATCTCCATGAAACTTTGCATGCTACTTCACCATGGTATGACATATATGCTCATCAATTTTTGTGAAGTTCTGAGTTTTTATTTATGATTTATAGGCTTTTTAGTGTGTTTTGACACACCCCTTTTATAAATGACCCTGTTATAGCGAAGCAAAGGGCAAAGTTCAACTTTTTTTCGATAATTATTGATCTAGAGAGTCCAGAGAATTGTCCTAGACTGGCCTGGTTCTGATCGGGCGAAAAACCAGGGACTAGTTCGCAAAAGTAGGTTTTTAACATATTCGTGAATATTTAATGAACGGTTTGATTGACAGCAATGGTTCTAGAGGCAAAGTTGTTCAGCATGAGGAGATCTATCAAATAATATGCATATTGTGGGGATGTATGCAACACCACGTGATTACAGAGCCGTAAAACTCGTTAGCGCCAACTAGTGGCCGATTTCTTTCAAAACTCTTACAGACCTCTTGGGCCATGAGTCGAACATGCCCATAGAGTTTCGTTCCGATTGGTCTCCGTTAACCTCGTCTCACAGGTGCTCAAACTTCATTGGCCGATGGCGGCCATGTTTTTTGAGATACGCCAATATCCTTTTACACATACATGCCACCTTGGACCAAGACACTGCATACCAATTTTCAAGTCAATCGGACTAACGGTCAGGTGGCCACACCCCCTTTTATGTTTTTTTAATGTTATAGCGCCACCTAGTGTTAGATCGACGCGGTTTTTTTACTGTGACCTCAGATTTAACTCATATATATGTGGACCAAGTTTGGTGAAGATATCTCATTTACTTCTTGAGTTATAGCCATTTTAGTAAAATAGGCTCCTCCCACAACGTTCATTTTGCGCCCCCTAGCAACCGGAAATCGAAATTTCAACTTTTTTTGGATAATTATTGATATTCAGACTCCAGAGAACATTTCTGCACTGGTTTGGTTCCGATCGGGCGAAAAACCAGGGACTAGTTCGCAAAAGTAGTTTTTTGACAAAATTCAAAATGGCGGAAAATCTATCATGGCGGAAATGAAATCGGAGATATACGTTTTTTTCGTCAGGTGACCAGCTTTCCACTGATATAAGACACTTGAGTCTACGACTTACGGTCTAGGAGTTATGAGCAGTTTCGCGCAATTGGTTGCTGTAGCGCCACCTATGGGCCAATCGGGCTCATACTCTCTCAACCTCTCCTCGATTTCTGTGCTACCTTAATCCCAAATATCAAGTCTCTAGCTCTTACGGTTTGGTCTGCACGATGCGTTTTACGGCAGAATAATAATAATAATAATAATAATAATAATTAAAGCTGCAAGCAGCATTTAGCGGTGTTCAAGCAGTTAAGGCCTTTTATGGCCGTTAAGCACAAAAGCATCAAAAGACATTAAGGTTTATGTAGCAAGCATTTAACCACTGAGATCATAGATAGAATAGACCATGTTTAAGCATGATTTACCATGATATACCACATTTCAGTGTGATTTTTCATTATTTACAATGTTCCAGTATGATTTACCATGAATCTAGCATGATTTACCATAGTTTACCATGATATACCAAGTTCTAGTATGATTCACCATGATTTATCCTGTTCTAGCATGATTTACCACAATTGAACATATTCTAGTATGATTTAATATGATTCTAGCATGATTTACCATGTTATAGGATGATTTACCATGATATACCCAGGGCCGTTTGAAGGAATTTGGGGGCCCCAAGCAAAATGGACATGGAGGCCCCCCCCCCCCCCCCCCACACCACACACACACACACACTTTATATGAATAAAAAAGGTTTACAGTGCAAATACTGCTGTTGCATACTGTGCATAAAAAAAAATTACAGTGACATAAGCTATGAAAAAATCATGTTCCTCTGCCTTTTTCAGGTTAAATAATGTTTATAGATGGGTAAGGTTACAAATTATTTATTAAGTAAAAAGACTGTTTGCTAACAGTTAAATGACAATTAACTAAATATTAAATAACTAACAATTTACCATCTATTAATGATTGTTATTATAAAGTGTTACAGAAAACTTAAAGATATGTTAGCATTTCCATATTTTGATATTAGAAGGGAAGGGATGCTGCTTTCACTACCAATGCTTAAAAACATCTCCAAGCTAATGTTTGATGCACGGAATTTATTGTGTGGTTTTCCTAACCCCCATTGGTAAATAGATTATCACGGTGGAATAGTTATGCTATGCCACTTTCATCAAAACCTATTAGCTATATCAATGTCAAGTCATTAAATACGATAAACAGTGATTCTGGAACTCCTTAAACCGTTAAAAAACATATTACAGTATGTAACGTTAACCATATTCCGTCCGTTCGAAAAAAAAATTGCACTAACTGTTCGTTACAAGCAGCATTTGCCGTCAGGCAGGTACTAACATAAACATATTTTTGCTAGCCTAATGTTACCTGCTGCAAAATTACACCATTTGTACAAGACAAGTAGAGCTATTTTTATGCAGTGTAATTTATTACTTTACCACTATCTGGTATTTTTCTTAACCTTCTCTTCTTTCTTTTCTGGCTTCCTGAAGCATAATTCCGCTTCATGATAACTCCCGAGGAGGTTTGTATTTTGCCGGCAGCAGAGATCGTGTGGTTGGCTGGCTGCTGCCAGCGACTACTGAGAGGGGCCCCCTTGAGGGGGATTCCGATAACAGTGTCATTGCACTTTACTGCATTGACTATCAAAGGGGCGCTCACAGTTTGTCGTTGCATTTTATTCTTAAACAGTCGTTGTCTTGGGGCCCCAGTCCAGCTCGGGGCCCCAAGCAATCAGGGGCGCCGCTAAGGGGGGAAAAGTTAGGACGATTCTAAGGGCCCACACACTTTTAGGGGCCCCAGAAATCGATTTTATTAATTGAACGGGTGCAGCAGTACCTATTTTTTCATGGGGCCCAAAATCCCTGGCCGCACCCCTGCAAGCAATTGCTTGGTTTGCCTGTCCTGTTCCGACGGGCCTGGATATACCACATTCTAGAATGATTTACCGCAGGATTGTAGCATGATTTCCCATGATACACCATGTAATAGTATTGTTTACAATGATTTACCATGTTTCTATCGTGATTTACCATGATGCACCATATTGCTAGCATTAATGTGAAGTGTCAATAAAAATGAAGTGATAAACTTTGACAAAATATGATTGTGTTATTGTGTAATATTAAGGGGGTATTTTTTGTATTTAAAGCTAAATAAATCCAGGCACATACTCATATGAGACGCACACGCGCACACACAAACTCTCCACGCACATACTCATACGAGACGCGAGCACACACACTCAAACTCGCGCACATACTCAATGAGAGTATGACGGCGCCTCATAACCAGAGGTGTAGTGGTAAAAAAAGAGGTGGGTAAACTATAAATTCTGGTGGACCACGACGTGGTCACCCGGTAAGGTGGGCCACTGCCTACCTGATGACATTGCTAACATTGCTCGACATTAAGCCTTTTCACTTGTCCTTCGGACAAGTAAATCTGTCATTCACTTGTCTGAGTAAAAAAATTGCTCGTCCGGATTTTTTTTTTTTGGTGTATGTGTTAATTTATTCTGAAACAATATTCTCATTTATTCTGATTATTCTCATCAGTGTTCAATCAGCTTTGATATTTAAATCGGCATATTGTAATATCTGCACCTTTAAAGGGTGTCCCCTCCCCCTATATTATTAAATGTATGCTTCATCTTTCATTTTAAATTCATACATTTGGTCAATAAATTCAATTATTTAGAATAATAAGACACTATAGGGCTGTTACCCTAGGGGCTGATCAAATTTAATAATTTACACAGAAAAATTACAATTGTGTAAAATAATGTTATGAAATTGATTTAAATTTACATATAAGAAACATACTACTTTTAAACATAACACTAAACCGCCAGTAGGTGGCGGCAGGCGACCGTCTTAATGAGTGAGTCATTGATTCATTCATTCAAACAAACAAACAAACAAACGATTCGTTCAAACGGCTGATTCATTCAAGAATGAGACAGATGTTTATGAATGGGTCATTGAATCTTTGACTCAATCGATTCGTTCAAAATGCTGAATCATTCAGTAATGAAAACAGGTTGAGTGTTACTGTGAGATGCGCCGTGGTTCTGCTGTGATTTTTGTTTGGAACTATTTTCGCTGCTGAAACAGAACAAAAACAGCCAATATTGCATCTAAAATGTAAGTGACTTAATTTTAACTGTTTATTGAACTGTTGTAGGAAATGTCACATTTTCAATCATGATGGTGTTCAGGAAAAATAATTGAGGTTGCTTAACATATGTTAAAAATATAAAAACTCCACATTTAGATTTTTATAGGCAGTATGTTGTTAACTGGTTAACTGAGTGTGTGTGTGTGTGCGCTCATTTGTGTAGATTTCTCCTCGAGAGGCTGCCCGAGCGTCAACAGCGCAACCTTACCGTCCGTCAGTAAAAGTCAACAACACTGACAGTAATGCAGCGCAATATGAAAGAGTTAGTCTTAGTTTTAACAACCTATGAAACTAATAATGAACAATATGAAACTAAAACGACATAAGCTTAATTTAAAATGTCTTAGGAACTACGGGCTATTTAGAGGTGGGTAAACGCTATTTAGAGGTGGATAAACGCTATTTAGAGGTGGTTAAACACACTTTGGGGGTGGGTAAACGCTATTTCCGAATATTGGGAGGTGCGTAAACGGCGTTTACGTGCGTTTAGCCTCCACTACATCCCTGCTCATAACAATATGGTCACTTGCTGCATCACGTGTAAAATTTCCATTTCGCCTCCAATATGCAGAAACATTTGGACACACATCATGAACAGACTTTAGTCCCATTAAACTTAAACTGGAATGTCACTGTTTCTGTCACTGCGACTTCACGAACAGGTGAACGCACACACACACACACACATCACTTTTGAAGTAAAATTGAGGACGCAGTGCATGTAATGCATCGAGATATCGAATTGAACTGAATCGATAACATGATAATCGTAATCGAACCGAACCGTGAGACCAGTGTAGGTTCACACCCCTAATACTCTGTGCTGTGTCAGCGAGTTAATAATAATTAACAAACAAAATAAGTTATAAGTTCAATAAGTTAATACAAACAAACAAATTTGTACTAATTCCCTCACCCAATGAGAATCGATAAGGAATCGAATCGATAAGCAATATCGATAATGGAATCGGAATCGTTAAATTCTTATCAATTCCCATCCCTAATCAAGTGTCAAAATGAAAGTGAGCCAATAAGTGGTCTTCTACTGCCCTCTGCTGGTCACTCTACTTATTAATAAAGTGTTTTCACAAGTGCTTTGCACACACACACACACACACACACACACGGGATATGTTATTGTGAAAATCTCTTTTAATGGTGTATAAGCATGCATTTCACATATTTCTTTGTGATGTAATAATATAAAACTATATGCTTTAAGCATTTGTTTGTTAGCCAATGCTGAAAGCTGATAAAAAAGATTAAAAATGTCGGTAACACTTTACAATAAGGTTAATTTATTAATCATTGGTTAATGTATTAATTAACATGAACTAACCATGAGCAATACATTTGTTACCTTTTTTGATCATCTTTGTTAACGTCAGTTAATACAAATCCAGCTGTTCATTGTTAGTTCATGTTAGTTCACAGTGCATTAACTAATGTTAACAAGATTTTAATAAAGTATTTGTAAATGTTGAAATTAACATTAACAAAATCGTTCCCGAGCCCCGCGACGACAGATTTGGATCAAGAACCCCGAGAGAACCTTACCATCACAATTTGAGCGTGCAGCGACTTTCTGTTTTCGAGTTATGAGTGAATTTGTACTTGGGGGGCGTGGCCCAACGTTATACTTTCGTTTTCAGCCTTCCTGTGACACAATTGTAAATAGTAATAAATAAAATAAATAAATGCAGTCCATAATACTCCAATAGATGAATTTGGACAAAATGTGATTGTAAATGTTAAAATAATGATTTAATAAAGTCTAAATTTCAATTATATATACCAATATTAGGAAGTAGTATGATGAAATGACAGCAGGGGGCAGTAAAATACCACTTATTGGCTGTTATAGCCATCCAAAATGTTTTAGCCATCCAATTTACACTATTATAGCCATTCAAATGAAGAAAGTATACCTTTTCTGATAATTATTGATCTAGAGAGTCCAGATAATTGTACTGCACTGGTTTTAAACAGTAAGATATGAGAATTTTACGATCATAGATGGAAAAGACCATTTACAGCCAATACAGGCAGTTTACCATAGGAAATGCATGGTTTTAAAGCTTTTCAACAGTTATAGCGCCACCTATTGTCCGATCTCCATGAAACTTTGCATGCTTCTTCACCATGGTATGACACATATGCTCATCAATTTTTGTCAAGTTCTGAGTTTTTATTTATGATTTATAGGCTTTTGAGTGTATTTTGACACGCCCCTTTTATAAATGACCCTATTATAGCCATACGAAAAATGCAAAAGTTCAACTTTTTTTCGATAATTATTGATCTAAAGAGTCCAGAGAATTGACCTAGACTGGTCTGGTTCCGATTGGGCGAAAAACCAGGGACTAGTTCGCAAAAGTAGGTTTTTAACATATTCATGAATATTTAATGAACGATTTGATTGACAGCAATGGTTCTAGAAGCAAAGTTGTTTAGCATGAGGAGATCTATCAAATGATATGCATATTGTGGGGATGTGTGCAACACCACGTGATTACAGAGCCGTAAAACTCGTTAGCGCCAACTAGTGGCCGATTTCTTTCAAAACTCTTACAGACCTCTTGGGCCATGAGTTGAACATGCCCATTGAGTTTCGTTCCGATCGGCCTTCGTTAACCTCGTCTAATAGTTGCTCAAATTCATTGGCCAATGGCGGCCATGTTTTTTGAGTTACGCCAATTTCCTCATACACATACATGGGGCCTTGGACCAAGACACTGCATACCAATTTTCAAGTCAATCGGACTAACGGTCAGGTGGTCATAGCCCTTTTATGTTTTTTTTTATGTTATAGCGCCACCTAGTGTTCGATCGTCGCGATATTTTTACTGTGACCTCAAACTGTCCTCATACACATGTCTCTTGAGTTTGGTGAAAATATCTCATTTACTTTTCGAATTATAGCCATTTTAGTAAAATAGGCTCCTCCCACAACGATCATTTTACTCCCCCTAGCGACCGGAAATCGAAAATTCAACTTTTTTTCAATAACGATTGATAATGTTTTAGCATGATTTACCATGATTTACATGATTTACCATGATATACCAAATTTAGCATGATTTACCATGATATACCAAATTTAGTGTGATTTTTCATGATCTACCATGTTCCAGTATGATTTACCATGAATCTAGCATGATTTACCACAGTTTACCATGATTTCCCATGTTATAGGATGATTTACCATGATATACCACATTCTAGAATGATTTACCAGGATTGTAGCATGATTTACCATGATTCATCACATTGCTAGCATTATTTGCCATGATCCACCATGTAATAGTATTTTTTTCTATGATTTACCATGTTTCTATCGTGATTTACCATGATTTACCACATTGCTGCATTGATGTGAAGGGCCAATAAAAATGAAGTGATAAACTCTGACAAAAAATGATTGTGTTATAATAGTTAACATGGAAAAACTGGTTTGCTTTAGTGCTTTGATTTACTGTTGAAAATCAAGTGTGTCAAAATGAGAGTGAGACAATAAGTGGTCTTCTACTGCCCTCTGCTGGCCATTCTACTTATTAATAAAGTGTTTTCACAGGTGCTTTTACACTCATATGTAGACATTTGATCACACACACACACACACACATACACACAAAGTCATTATATAAATATATTTTAATGGTCTATAAGCATTTAATGTCTTTGCAAGCTATTAATCAGATTATTCAGCATTTATTCAGAAACCTAGGACTACACACACACATTCTGTTGTAGATACAGATATTTTAACTATGTGATGGAAAAAAGATATGTTTACTGCAATTGTCCTTCAGGATTCATATTTCTCAATGTACTACAATAGTCAGTTTACCATGGTTTGTCTTAGTTTACCTTGATGTTACCTTGTTGTGACCGAATGTTACACAATAATTTATCATGATATACCACATTCTAGAATGATTCAGCAGGATTGTAGCATGATTTACTATGATTTACCACGTTGTTAGCAATTATGTGAAGCTTCAGAACAGTAAAGTGAATTGAAAGACAAAATATGATTGTGTTATTATAGTAATTGTCACATAAGGTTATTTTTTAGTGTCTGAATATATGAATGCAAAAGCACATGTGAAAAGACTATTAATAAGTATAATGTCCAGCAGAGGGTAGTAGAATACCACTTATTGCTATAGTACCACTTTTATTTTGAACTACTTGGTTTAATCAATATTGTGCACTAAAGCAAACCAGTCTTTCAATGTGAATTCCATTGTGCATGCTTACACACACACACACACACACACACACACACACACAATTTTGGGTTATGATATTGTGAAAATCTCTTTTTGTGGTCCTTAAGCATTTCAGATATTTATTTGTGATGTAAAAATATTCAACTTTCTAATAAATCATTATTTAATATTATATTATTTATTATAAATATTATTTCCAACATAATAAATATCTTTAAGCATTTGTTTGTTAGCCATTGCTGAAAACTGGTTAAAAAGATTAAAAACGTCTAATGCTGTTGCTCCCTCTAGTGGACAACAGCGGTTTTACAGCCTACATAAACGGTTGAAATGAATGACGGGAAATTCGTTTTTTTTTTTTTGCTTATATCTCGGGAACGAGAAAGTGAAAAAATCTGAAACTCAGAACTTAGATAGTGTTAGAGGAGCTCTGTTGATCAAGACCATTCCGGTGTTGCTGGGTGATTGGGGGCGGGAGTAATGTCCGTTTAAATGCATATCTTTGTGGGCTTATATCTCGGGAATGCCCAGGCCAAATCGCACCAAACTCGAATCGGAGCTAGATGTGGAAGGGCCCTTTCCAACAAGCTCTTCCACAAGGATCTAGATGGTCTGGATCAAGAGTTACAGCCGTTTCAAGTTGGGGTTTTCACAGATTAGCGATCCTCCTTGGGGGGGGGGCGCTCCTGAGCCCCGCGACGATAGATTTGGATCAAGATCCCCGAGAGGACCTTACCATCAAAATTTGAGCGCGCAGAGACTTTCCGTTTTCGAGTTATGAGTGAATTTGTACTTGGGGGGCGTGGCCCAATGTTTTACTTTCGTTTTGAGGCTTCCTGTGACAATTAATTATAGAGGCAAATTTTGTCTGATTTGTCTGAAATTTTTCAATGCCGTACAGAGTGATATTACACATGTTCTTGACCGTTTTTAAAGAAGATCTGAGCATTCATTTAAGAGATCAGCATTTACAGCCAATACAGGCAATTTACCATAGGAAATGTATGGTTTTAAAGCTTTTTGACAGTTTCAGCGCCAACTATGGTCCGATCTCCATGAAACTTTGCATGCTTCTTCACCATGTTATGACACATATGCTCACCAATTTTTGTTTAGTACTGAGTTTTTATTTATGATTTATAGGCTTTTGTGTGTATTTGACACGCCCCTTTTCTAAATGACCCTGTTATAGCCATACGAAAAATGCAAAAGTTCAACTTTTTTTCAATGATTATTGATCTAGAGAGTCCAGAGAATTGTCCTAGACTGGTCTGGTTCCGATCGGGCGAAAATCCAGGGACTAGTTCGCAAAAGTAGGTTTTTAACATATTCGTGAATATTTAATGAACGATTTGATTGACAGCAATGGTTCTAGAGGCAAAGTTGTTTAACCTGAGGAGATGTATCAAATGATATGCATATTTTGGGGATGTGTGCAACACCACGTGATTACAGAGCCGTAAAACTCGTTAGCGCCAACTAGTGGCCAATTTCTTTCAAAACTCTTACAGACCTCTTTGGCCATGAGTCGAACATGCCCATCGAGTTTCGTTCCGATTGGCCTCCGTTAACCTCGTCTAATAGGTGCTCAAATTCATTGGCCGATGGCGGCCATGTTTTTTGAGTTACGCCAGTTTCCTCATACACATACATGGCACCTTGGACCAAGACACTGCATACCAATTTTCAAGTCAATCGGACTAACGGTCAGGTTGTCATAGCCCCATTTAGGTTTTTTGTGTGTTATAGCGCCACCTAGTGTTAGGTCGACGCGATTTTTTTACTGTGACCTCAAATTGAACTCATACACATGTGTTCCAAGTTTGGTGAAGATATCTCATTTCTTTCTCGAGTTATAGCCATTTTAGTAAAATAGGCTCCTCCCACAACGATCATTTTACTCCCCCTAGCAACCGTGAATCGAAAATTCAACTTTTTTTCAATGATTATTGATATTCAGACTCCAGAGAACATGTATGCATTTGTCTGGTTTTGATCGGGCGAAAAACCAGGGACTAGTTCGCAAAAGTAGGTTTTTGACAAAATTCAAAATGGCGGAAAAATTTGCATACCGGAAATGAAATCGGAGATATACGTTTTGTTCTTCAGGCCTCCAGCTTTCCAATGATATAAGACACTTGAGTCTACGACATACGGTTTAGGAGTTATGAGCAGTTTCGCGCAATTGATTGCTGTAGCGCCACCTATAGGCCAATCGGGGTCATACTTTCTGAGGCTCTCCTCGATTTTTGTACTACCATCTGACAAAGTTTCAGAGCTCCAGCACTTACGGTTTGTTCTGCACGATGCGTTTTACGGCAGAAGAATAATAATAATAATAATAATAATAATAATAAAAATCAGTACAAATACAATAGGTTTTCAGCACTTCGTGCTTGAACACCTAATAAAAATCAGTACAAAAACAATAGGTTTTCAGCACTTCGTGCTTGAACACCTAATAATAATAATAATTAAAGCTGCTAGCAGCATTTAGCGGTGTTCAAGCAGTTAAGGCCTTTAAGGCCGTTAAGCACAAAAGCATCAAAAGACAATAAGTTTTATGTAGCAAGCATTTAACTATTGACATCATAGATGGAATAGACCATGTTTTAGCATGATTTACCATGATATACCACATTTCAGTGTGATTGTTAATGATTTACTATGTTACAGTGTGATTTACCATAGTTTACTATGATATACCGAGTTCTAGTATGATTCACCATGGTTTACCCTGTTCTTGCATGATTTACCACAATTGAACACATTCTAGTAGCCTATGATGTAATATGATTCTAGCAGCACACATACACACACACACAAATAAAGACAAATGTTGTTGTTGTGGTTTTCAATGCTATTGGGATGTGTCATTATGAAAATATACTTTAATGGTCTATAAGCATTTCACATAATGTGTTTGTAAACTATTAATCAGATTATTTTGCATTTATTCAGAAACCTAGGACTACACACACACATTCTGTTGTAGATACAGTTATTTGAACTATGTGATGGAAAAAAGAAATGTTTACTGCAATTGTTACAATTAATAATAGAGGCAAATTTTGTCCGATTTGTCTGAAATTTTTCAATGCTGTTCAGAGTGATATTAGACATGTTCTTGACCTTTTTTAAAGAAGATCTGAGCATTCATTTAAGAGATCAGCATTTACAGTCAATACAGGCAATTTAACATAGGAAATATATGGTTTTAAAGCTTTTTGACAGTTATAGCACCAACTATGGTCCGATCTCCATGAAACTTTGCATGCTTCTTCACCAAGTTATTACACATATGCTCACCAATTTTTGTGAAGTTCTGAGTTTTTATTTATGATTTATAGGCGTTTGAGTGTATTTTGACACGCCCCCTTTTCTTAATGACCCTGTTACAGTGAACCAAAGGGCAAAGTTCAACATTTTTTTGATTATTATTGATCTAGAGAGTCCAGAGAATTGTCCTAGATTGGTTTGGTTCCGATCGGGCGAAAAACCAGGGACTAGTTTGCGAAAGTAGGTTTTGGACAAAATTGGACATAGCAGAAATTTTTCTGGCCTAAATCGATTTTGGAGATATACATTTTGACCGCCTTGACCCAAGAATCACAGTGGTGTAAAAAGCTTGATTCTAAGTCAAACGGTATAGGAGTTATGAGCAATTTAGTACTTTTGGGTACTGTAACGCCACCTATGGGCCAATCGGGGTCATACTCTGATAGGTTCTCCCCAAACTGAGGCCCTACCACCTGGCCTGGTTTTAAGTCTCTAGGCCTTACGGTTTGGGCTGCACGATGCGTTTTAGGGTTGTTGTTTTTTTTCAAATAGCAATTACAATAGGTTTTCAGCACTTCGAGCTTGAACACCTAATAACAGGCGACCTTTTTGACAGTTATAGCGCCACCTATGGTCCGATCTCCATGAAACTTTGCATGCTTCTTCACCATGTTATGACACATGTGCTCATCAATTTTTGTGAAGTTCTGAGTTTCTATTTATGATTTATAGGCTTTTAAGTGTATTTTGACACGCCCCCTTTTCTTAATGACCCTGCTACAGTGAACCAAAGGGCAAAGTTCAACATTTTTTCGATAATTATTGATCTAGAGAGTCCAGAGAATTGTCCTAGACTGGTCTGGTTCCGATCGGGCGAAAAACCAGGGACTAGTTTGCGAAAGTAGGTTTTTAACATATTTGTGAATATTTAATGAATGATTTGATTGACAGCAATGGATTTAGAGGCAAAGTTGTTCAACATGAGGAGATCTATCAAATGATATGCATATTATGGGAAACACCACGTGATGTGTGCAACACCACGTGATTACAGAGCCATAAAACTCGTTAGCGCCAACTAGTGGCCGATTTCTTTCAAAACTCTTACAGACCTCTTGGGCCATGAGTCGAACATGCCCATTGAGTTTCGTTCCGATCAGCCTTCGTTAACCTCGTCTCATAGGTGCTCAAACTTCATTGGCCGATGGCGGCCATGTTTTTTGAGATACGCCAATGTCCTCATACACGTACATGGGGCCTTGGACCAAGACACTGCATACCAATTTTCAAGTCAATCGGACTAACGGTCACGTGGTCATAGCCCTATTTATGTTTTTTTAATGTTATAGCGCCACCTAGCGGTAGATTGACGCGGTTTTTTTACTGTGACCCCAAACTGTCCTCATACACATGTGTGTCAAGTTTGGTGAAGATATCTCATTTACTTCTGGAGTTATAGCCATTTTAGTAAAATAGGCTCCTCCCACAACGTTTATTTTGCGCCCCCTAGCGACCAGAAATCGAAATTTCGACTTTTTTTCGATAATTATTGATATTCAGACTCCAAAGAACATGTATGCACTGGTTTGGTTCCGATCGGGCGAAAAACCAGGGACTAGTTCGCAAAAGTAGTTTTTTGACAAAATTCAAAATGGCGGAAAAATTTGCATACCGCAAATGAAATCGGAGATATACGTTTTTTAAGTTAGAAGTCCAGCTTTCCAATGATATAAGACACTTGAGTCTACGACATACGGTCTAGGAGTTATGATCACTTTCGCGCTTTTGTTGCTATAGCGCCACCTATGGGCCAATCGGGCTCATACTCTCTCAACCTCTCCTCGATTTCTGTGCTACCTTAATCCCAAATATCAAGTCTCTAGCTCTTACGGTTTGGGCTGTACGATGCGTTTTAGCGGAGAATAATAATAATAAAAATCAGTACAAATACAATAGGTTTTCAGCACTTCGTGCTTGAACACCTAATAATAAAAATCAGTACAAATACAATAGGTTTTCAGCACTTCGTGCTTGAACACCTAATTACATTGTAGCATTCTCATCTAATGCACTTTCCTTCCCACACACAGCCGCATATTAAACATGCAGTGTCTCGTTCCCCTTCTCAGGGAACTGGGGTTACATATGTAACCTAGATGTTACCTTTTAAAGTGGAACTCTATGCTGCATCATCAGTTGACACTATGGGAATGCCAATACCCACTGTGCCATACTGAATAAATGCCTGTCCACTGTGCTATGAACTCCCCAGCGAGCTAAGCCTTAGCTGTCACTCACTCACCCAGGGAAACACCAGCAAAGTGCTTCTAGGAAGTCTGGTGAGAGAGTGAATGGAGTGCCTAAGCAGCCTTCACATCCTCCTCCTCTCTATCACCGACCATCAATGAACGGGGTGTCAGGAAGATGTGTTAACATTGTTCCATCTCTATGTCTACACTACCACCTCCAGAACGCAAGCTGGAAGGGCGACAGAAGAGGAAATGGGAAGCCAGTGGCGGTAACAATCTTCTCTTCTGTACTGCCCATTCACATGTTACCACATGGGGAAGGATACTAATGCCACCTCTGCCATCACGAAGGGGGCGCCAGATAGGTGATGCCCACTTTTCCTAATCCATAATCTGCCCCTTCCCCCTAAAAGAAGTGCGCCTATGATGCTATAATTCCCATGCATCCATATGAATGTGATTCCATAGGATGTATTGTGTATCTTCCTAGTACTCTGAGTACCAGAGAAGGCGACAGATGAAGAAGTGGGATGAAAGCAGCAGTATTGCCCACTTTCTTCACCTACACCAGCCTATCATTTTTATGTGAATACAGTGGAAGCATATTGCTATTATCCCTGTATTCTCTGTATTGGAGAAGGTGGCTGATGAGTAAATGGGATGTGAGTGGAGTTATTGCCCACTCTCCTCTTCACTTCCCACCTTTTACAGAGGGAACGCATAGCTACCACCTCTGACCTGCCAGTACTACATCATACGAGGATAGAAAAAAGGAGCATATCACTACTACTTCCATCCTTTTAGTACTGGAGAGGGCAACAGATGAGGAAGTGGGATGCGAATGGAGGTATTGCCCACTATATATCAGCCCATTTAGTTACAGAGGAAGCACATAGGCATGGGGAGGAGGCATGGGGAGTTCACTTCCATGCCTCCAGTACTGGAATGGCGATAGATGAAACAGTGAGACGCGAGCAGCACTTTTGCCCGCCTGTTAAATCTATATCAGCCTATTACTTATGACTACAGAAGCAGCACATCGCTACAACCTTCATATTTGCTTGACCGGAAGGGGGAAACAGCCGAGAGCGTGGGACCCAATCGGAGGTCTTGCACACTCTCTACTGAAACACCTATATTAACCCAGCGGATGTGTCTACCTGTACCAAGCGAAATGGTGGGACGCACGTGGCGGTCAGGACAGGCTCTAGCCCTTTGGTTGCCCTAGGCGAGATTGAGTTTTGCGCCCCCCCCCCCCCCCCCCTTAAAAATACTTACAAATGATAAGTATTTATTAAACTAAACAAAAATGCTCTTATAGTCACTCCGAAACTTCAACAAGCAAATTATGACTTGAAGGATCAATTGTAATAAATTGTTCATACAAATGCTACAAAGAACGTTCACTGATATTTCTATCATCCTACATAGTTGCATTGAACAAATACATTTTGTCTGACCATGTAACTTGTAGTATATAAATTACAATTACTACCACCACTACTATTATTACTATTACATCTATTAGTCTGCTACAAGTCTAAGGGGGTTCCGGGGGTATGCCCCCCGTAAGAAAATTTTGTGCATTTTAATGTTAAATTCTTCAATCTGGTGCACTTCGAGAGTTCAAAATTTAAAGCTCCAACCCATATTCAGTGTCCAAATTGAACAAAGAAAAATTCAAACCTCTTTTAGTTACAGTGTCTGTCTACATTACACTACTACATAATAATAGTTATAATATTATTTCCATGACAGTAATAGCCATAGGCTATATTGTAAAACAAATGCACTGAAAAATAAAGGAAACTTTCATAATTAGTTTTGTTACTTGGAAGTAACCCAGCGCCGCCAATTAAACAAAACAAAACTAAACGAATGGGCTGATGTACGAGTTTTATGGGCCACTAAGACAAAAAATAATATTAATAATAAAAGTATGAGATGTATCGGCCCAAAAAGCACGTCGGCCCACCAGGAATCTCCCGGTAGTCCCGATGGCCAGCATGCCTGTGCACAATACTAAGTAAATTTATTTCGTTTGACACCTTAATGGCTGAGATGAGAAGACTTACATCTATACTGGGCTTTCTTTTTATCTTGTTGCTTTCTCCGTTTTCGTCCCTGTGCACCAGAGGGTTTCGATCAACGCGCCAGCAGCTGAGCACTTGCCTAACGTAACATTACGCAACCCCCCCCCCGTTAGGAAATGATCGACATTAATCATCAATTCAATCTAATAATCAGGTTGACAAGTAATTAAACATGTGGCTGAGGGGGCGCCTTAGGATGATCATGTTTAATAAACATGTTTTTGTTTCGCTTGTCATTCTAATTCTGTGATTAATGGGAAGTAGGCCAAGGACGACACTAGAGTGCGCCATGCCCCCAACACATTTGTCGCCCTAGGCAATCGCCTAGTTCGCCTATAGCAATCGCCGGCCCTGGTGGCGGTATTGGCACCATCTTCACTATTTTGTTAAGAAATAACAGGGAGCCTAACTGGGAAGGCACCTGATGAGAGAAAGTGGGTGCAACAGCGATTATGCCCACTCACACCATCAGTTCTGCCACGAAGGGGGCCTGTGCTAACACCCCGCACTTCCAGTAATAATAAGTACGACAGATAAGGAAATGAGACGTGTGTGGCGGAGCTGCTTACTCTGTAATCACCCCAACAGGGAGGAGATTGACACGATCTTCGTACCTTGACTCAGAGAGATAAATAGAACAAGCGTGGGATGCGAGTTGCGGTATTGCCCAATCTGTTCCTCTGTTTCTCCAAATATTATAAATAGGGACATGTATCAAAATCTTTACTACACCCACTTCCCTCCTGAACTGTGTGCAAGCGACTGAAGAAAGAGTGCCCAGCTCGCTTCTTCCAGCGCTGCACAGCTGTGTGCGCAATTCGCAACACAACAGTTAAACAGTTACACCCAGAGTATGGGTGGTGGAGGGATGCTGAAAAACTGTCGAGGAATGTAGGTGAGTCGATTGTGTGTCTATATATAGGCCTCCTCTCATGCTAATTGGATAGAAGTGTTGATTGCTGATGACATGTTGATTGGATAGATTATTTGAACGTGTTCATTCTGAACTTTGTTAATGAAACATCATATTGTATAAATACAATGTTAATATCCTCTTAGGGAAGGATGACGGGGAAACAGTGGCTGAACAGTGGCTTGTTAGTGGCTGAACAAGCCCAAAAGCCCTACACATCGCTCACTGATGATTTTCTTAGTGATTCCCTGCATCAGGAAAATTAACATTCCCTGAGTAATTCACTGCGAGAGCTGGATATGAATGCTTGGTTTAGAAAACAAAGATTTCACACGGGGAGAGTGCAATTGCCGTCTGTCAAGTTCAACCTTACAGATGCATAAGGGAACAAAAGCCTATGAAGCTTTCACTACTTTCACCCATCAATGTGTGAGATCAGCCCTCAACCAAGTCTATGATGCTGGGGTGATGAACCCAAGCATTGACAGTACACACATCCTAGCTAAGAGAGCAATACACTTTCTCTCTTCTGCCAAAGGTGTCTTATATTTAACACTAACACAGATTTGATGATGCAGGTGGAAAAACATGGGCAGACAATGGTTTACCCCCCCATGATGTCAATACCTTTCTGTTGAGATTTAGGGAGAAACGGAAGGTTCGCGGGAGGTGAATGCCTATGACCCGGCAGGAAACGCACATCCAGTCTGCCTGGAGTAGGTTCCTGCTTTTCCACCAACCAGTTTAGATTAAGTCTGGCAGAAACTCATACACAGGTGCTGGGGAGGAGGCGGTCTCACTAGACACATCTGCCTCAACTCCCGTCACATCTTGTTCCTTGAAATAACTTTGCATGCGCTTTGCCGCCCTGGAGTACGACGAGTGGTCACAGTGACCACAGCCAGCCCCATCGAAGGCTGACCGATTCCTAAACAAATGACACACAAATCATGTGTATCATTTGGTTTAATAAATATGTCGCATGGAAGGACACATCTCCTAAATCTGCTTGTCATTTCTTTTTTTACTTCTAACACAGATAGAGATCACACGCGCACACACAAACATGGTCCCGGATTGGAATCTCACTTAAGATGGCGGAATATCCTGAGAAGTCCACTTTTCAATCCATTTACGGTCGAACGTGCCATTTGTCCTCGGAAGAGGGAAATTGCTCATTCCTAGTAGGAACTTTTTACTGGAATGCCCCCTCAAGTCAGAGCTGTGACTGAGTAAGCGCAACAGCCCTAACTTCAGAATCTAATATGTTTGCTCAGCAGATCAACTGAGCACACAGTACTATCTAACCTCTGTTTGTGGCCATGATACTTCAGCATTATCTGGGCAAACTACAGCTTTTCATTGTGTTTGGATTATGAAAGAGCAAGCACAACAAAGGTGTGTGACATCTTCCGAGGTAAATGGAACACAGCATTAGTTCATGTAGTTCT
This sequence comes from Rhinichthys klamathensis goyatoka, assembly GCF_029890125.1. Taxonomy (NCBI): domain Eukaryota; kingdom Metazoa; phylum Chordata; class Actinopteri; order Cypriniformes; family Leuciscidae; genus Rhinichthys; species Rhinichthys klamathensis. Next base: position 4,053,946 of record NW_026606559.1, read on the forward strand.
CTCCTAATGAGCTGATGATCTGAATTAGGTATGTTAGATAAGAGAGATGTACAAAATGTACAATGTGATGGGTTGCCAGTTCACATATCTTCATTTTTCTTCATCTCATGACAAATAATGTTGACATTTCCATAGAAACTTTTAGTGCCATGTCTAATTTTATTTCAGTCATAACAAGTACTATAATTATGTTTCAATAAAATTTTCAAAGGTAATCTAAGTTTGTAAAATGATAGTCATGTACCCACTTGCTTCATGAATTAGTAAAATTTTCCGGTTCCTTTTTTGGCCTGATCTAGCAAACCTAAGATATGATTCAGTCTAGGAGAGGCAATGTGATAATTTGACACTTGCTGTGATTTTAGATCCTAAATGAAGTACCTACCAGTCTAGATTCGCAGTCAGTGGTGATGGTGACCAAGTGATTTCTAGACCAAGTGTGTACCTTGTTTAGGATTCATGTATCTTAATTCTTAGTGAAGAATTAAGATTTTTCCAAGTTTCTACCTTTCCTAGTTTGAGCTCAGATAAAGATGTGTTCTTGGTTATACTCTTTTTTAAGTTCTGTGGTTCCTATAAGCAAAGATTCTGAAAGATCTGTCTCCTGAAACTAACAAGGTATTGGTTAGTGGTCTGATATTCATTGTTAACATAATTATTTGCATTATGGTTTGCTTAGTCATATCCTAAATCAGTAACACAGACATGAATGGTAGTAGTTATGGTGCAGACTTCAGCCAGTTTCCTGATTGAATGCATGAATCCTTTAATGTAATGCTGTGTACCAGATAACTTGGAATTCCAGACAACTTCGCATTTTTACCACCTCCTACTTGGAAATAACATCTGGAACACCGCTCAAAGTCAGACATGCAACTTTTGAACTAGGGGCAGATCGATCAAGCCTGACCTCAGTGAGACACTTCATTTGATGTCACTTGCAAGATGGCGACAAGTCCTGCTCCCAACGAGCATTGCGTGGAGCTACCTTATGTCAAACGTAAAAACAAATTTTGACATTACACATTATGTTTACATAATGATAATTTCCTTTTGCTTTTTGTCATCTGTTTTCAAAGCAAATTGCAGCATTTTGTAATGTTTTCTGTTTTGCCATTATTGACACAAAAACACGAAATGCACTTGTGTGGTCAGAAGTGGGAGATTTCAAGTTCCGACCTTGTCTCGAACTTGTATGTCCAAGCATCTTGCTGACCAACTCAACTTGCTGGCCATTAAAAAAACTTAACACAGCATCATGTCTAAGGTAAAATCAACCTTTTTATCTAGCTCCCTGTAAATTCAGTTTATAGTTTCAATTAATCTCAAAGCAAATATTTAGCTAAGACCTTGAAGCTTACCCTTGGATTGTTTCCAGGTTATTCATTCTCATTGCTATGCCTGGAGAGGGACAGGTTCTCCTCCAGACGTCTTAGGCCTTCTTAGATGGCTGTAGAACCTTAACTCTGCCCAAAGCCCTTCATGTGGTTGGCTCTAACTTCTAAGAAAGATGAACTGGCCCATAATGTGGCCACAGAGTGACCGTCAGTGCACCACTACTGCGGTTGGGGAGATCTCACTGCGAGTGACTCAGGAAAGAAGAGTTTTAAGGAAATGCTTTTGACAGCCCCTTAAACAAATACAGTAGGGCAAAAACATTCACTGATATTTTTTTCTCCCTTGTGAAATTGGATCTCTTTTTGAATGAGAGACTTATTTCCATTCTGCACCTATCAATTTCTAGTGAAGGATTAAACAGTTTTCTCTGTTCTTCTTCCAGCTACAAAACCTCGCCAGACAAATATAGTTCTCAATGCCCTTTTACTGGCAATGAATTCATTTTATTTAGCCTTTCGTGTCTGGGATGTTAGTGTAGTCAAATCATCTGCTCGTCTAAGCCTTTGAGGTGAGTGTTGTCTTTACTTCCCTTAATTTGTGTAAAATTAGTTAGTGTTTGTATATCATTCATATCAAACTAATAAATGACAATTCCACTAAACGAGCCAGTTGCACCAGCAGTGCATAAAAATTAGAACTTGGCCTACCAGCATACTGTAAATGGGCACTAAGGGGGCCTTCACACTGGGCAAGTTTTCTGCAGAGCGAGTGGGATTGTTCTCGGCATTCCCCGCAGCATAGATCACTTAACTCTACTGAACCCTAGTGCATTTTCATTCATCTTGCTTCCTCACAAATCTTGGATGAGTTGAATCAGTTGTGTTTGATTAGAGAGAAATCTAAAATGTGCAGTGCTGGGGGTCCTGCAGTGCTGGGGGTCCTCCAGGACCGGGGTTGGGAACCACTGCCCTAAGACCTTAATCACTTCTTAGAGCGAACTAAAGTTTTCCCCAAAAGCCTAAGCATACCTTTAGACTGGTACAAAAAAAATCATAGTAAATAATGTTAACATTAGTTAACTACTTTAGTTAACATTAACTAACAATAAGAAATACTTCTAAAGCATTTATTGATCTTAGTTAATGTTAATTTCAACATTTAATAATACATTACTAAAATCAATTTTTTTGTGTTATACAAGTTTTTTTTTTTTTTACTTGTTTACAGAATAAAATAACAAGACAATAATATCTTAATATTTTTAATGGACCTGAGCTAACATGAACTAACAATTAACAGTTGTCTTTTAAACTAACATTAACAGAGATTAAAACTGTAACAAATGTATTGCTTATAGTTAGTTAATGCATTAACTAATGTTAACTAATGAGACTTTATTGTAAAGTGTTACCACAACTCTTTTTTTATTATGATTTTTTTTATTCCATTTTATAGGTCTATAGGTATGCTTAGGCTGTAGAGGAAAACTAAAAAATGACTAAAATGAAAATGACTAAACATTCAAAACTATACAATTAACAATGTGTCCATCCATCCATCTTCTTCCGCATTATCCGGGGCTGGGTCGCGGGGGCAGCAGTCTAAGCAGAGATGCCCTCTCCCTAGACACTTCCTCCAGCTCTTCCGGGGGGACACCGAGGCGTTCCCAGGCCAGCCGAGAGACATAGTCCCTCCAGCGTGTCCTAGGTCTTCCACGGGGTCTCCTCCCAGTGGGACACGCCCAGTGGTGGACGAAGTACACATACCATGTACTTGAGTAAAAGTAAAGATACTCAAGATAAAATATTACTCAAGTAAAAGTAGAAGTGCTGCCTTTAAACATTCACTTGAGTAAAAGTACAAAAGTATTTGCCTTCAAATGTACTTAAGTATCCAAGTACTTAGATTTTTTTTATGGCTATAATATCCTATTATAATTTGTCACAAGACTCTTGCTTAACTCAGTCTAAGTGAAGACTAATGTCACTCTTCCCATAAGGTATAAAACTGTTCCCATAAGGTATAAAACATTTACAGTATTTACTGTATATATTTTTCTCCAGCGCCTATATGGTCATAATTATTAACATCTTAATGTTATGATACATTCACATAAACCTGCACAATGCCATTAAATATATATATATATATACACACACATAGGCCCTATACACACATATACACACACACATAGCCTACACACACACACGCGCGCGTGCAAACACACACTCACACACACATATATATATATATATATATATATATTCTATATTCTATGTTATGGGAGCAGCCAATTTCCCTCCAAAATTAAACAAAAAAACGTATTAATGCAGTGTTTCTGCTAGGCTACTCCCTAGAAAAAAAAAAAAGCTATTATATGCAAGTAATTTTAGTGGCAACGTAAGCAATGTACATTATGCGTCAATACTTACCGATAATTGCTGCAATAATAGCTGCTGCTCTCTGTCCCGCTTAAAATCATTGTCAACGCGATTTGTTTTGGAACTATTGAGAGCTACACGAATAACGTGTCCGCGCGGCGGCGAGATCACTGTCACAACCATCTATGTTTGCAACTCTCATATTTAACGGCTCTGGTTCGCGCTTAGCAGATACCGCCAAGGCAAGTTCAAAACAAAGCGCACACGCTGTACTGTGATTGGTGGCTCGTTTGACCAGTTACGTTTTTATCCACTCATAAATAAAAAGGAACGACTGATTTTGAAAATGTAGTAGAGTAAAAAGTAAGATATTTGACCCCTCTCGATGTGGAGGAGCAGCGGCTCTACTTCTCACCCTATCTCTAAGGGATCGCCCAGCCACCCTGCGGAGAAAGCTCATTTCGGCCGACTGTATCCAGGATTGACCGCCTTGCGGCTCAGCTCTTTCTTCACCACGACAGACCGGTATATCGACCGCATTACTGTCAATCTCCCGTTCCATCCTTCCCTCACTCATGAACAAAACCCCAAGATACTTAAACTCCTCCACTTGAGGCAGGAACTCTCCACCTACCTGAAGTGGGCAAGCCACCCTTTTCCGACTGACTGAGGACCATCGGAAAAGGGTGGCTTGCCCACTTCAGGTTGGTGAAGAGTTCCTGCCTCAAGTGGAGGAGTTTAAGTATGACTAAACATACAAAACTATACATTTAAACTATACAATTAAAAAGAAAAAACACCACTTTTTATTAATGCAATTAAAGTTTTAAAACTACAGGTTATCAAATTTCACAAGATCAATACAAACTTAGTTGTGTGGGGTGGGTATAAGTCACAATCGTGTTTCATTGTGGTATATAAAGCTGCCTGAAGTGACTCGCTACGAAGATGAGGGTTTGTCAATATAAACTTCCCTACAGTGGCCGAGAGAGCTCAACGCGCTGCAACTTAAGAAAACACATGCAAATAGAAAAAACAACCGCAAATTAAGAAAACATGTTCATCAGTTTTACAACACACGTGTGCTCCAAATACTCACAACACAACCAAATACAGAAACGCGCTGCAAAAGTTCACAACACAAACAAATACAGAAACGCACTGCAAACGTTCACAACACAACCAAATACGGAAACGCGCTGCAAATAGCACAGAACACAACGGAATGTTTTCAGGGGACCCCAATAAGTGACGAACCCGACTGTGTACAGCCGATGTACGATCAATGGCTGTCCGAATTCACTCACTCGTTTTCATTCACTCCTTCAAGTGAACTGTATGTGGACTAACATAGGGATTAATGAATGAGGGTTTAGGGGGCGATTTCGGATTCAGACAATGTAATTTCCTTGTTATTTTCACCTGGGATGTTGCCATGACAACGCAGCAGCTTAATAGCTGTTCTTAGGACAGAAATGTCTTATTATTGCTGTTAACATAACTGTTGCAAATAAATACATTATATACAAAAAAGTTTTTATAATATGCTTTATCTATCTGTGTGTGAGTGTCTCAACTTTAAAAAATGCTGTCTCATCTTTGGACCCTACATTACCAAACATTTCTTACCTATGAAACTTATTTAAACATAATATTACAAAATGTGTACAATGTTACTGATGTAGGCTATAGATTATAATTTATAGCCTACATCAGTAACATTGTACACATTTTTATTATATTAGGCTACCCTCATGTTCTTTTTCTCTATCTTTTTTCTCTTTTATTTTTAGTTGCTTCGGGACAAAAATGTCCCGAAGCGTTTTTAAAAAAAATGTTAAAAATTGTAGCTTCATCGGAATGGTCCGAAACTTGGTGACTTTTTTGGTACTTGGTATATGAACACGCAAAAAAATTGGGGACAGGATTTGAAAAGTCTAAGTGGTCGTAAAAAAAATAGTCACACTCAGGACCTTCGGGTCAAAAATGACCCCCATAGGAAATTGGCAAAAATTTGGAAATACAGAGTTTTTTTGTGCATACAATCTACAAAACAGCCAGGATGCAGAAAAAAAGCACACAACAGTGAAGGGGTGAATCTCTTAAAACAATGGGTGACAAAATGTTTTCCATTTGTTCTCTTTATAATGCAATGTTCAGGTTTGACTGTATTATAAAGTAAATCTGCCACTTCAAATTACTGTCTTGGTGCGCTGGAAAATAGTCAAGGATTCAGATGCGAGTGAAAAAGTATTTATTAGTCAAAAGAGAAGACAAGAGACTCAATTTGACAGGCAGCATCCACAAGGATCGCACAGTGAACGAATAGTTGACAGTTCTCAGACAAACTCAGAGTGGAAATGGCAGATAATCCTCAGGCAGACTCAAGGTTGAAGTGGCAGATAATCCTCAGGCAGACTCGGAACACACTCGGGCAGACTCGGTAACGCAGGGACTCAGTGGGCGGAATGCAGATCTGCGTGGAGAAGAAGATCCTCGGGAAAGCGTCGAAGAAGCAGGACTGGAACAGGAGACAAGGCTCAAACCCAGGAGAACCTCCACAACCATCTGACAGAGACAAGACGAGTGAGCAAACAATATATAGGACATCCTCATTCAGAACAGCTGGCGCTAATCGGCTCATCAGTGGAAACGAGCCAGCTGATGAGCCGCGCCCATTCACTCAACACGCACACACATAGCGAGAGAGAGTCCATGAATCCATGAGTCATGAATCCATGAACCGTGACAGTACCCCCCTCCTAGGAACGCCGCCTGGCGTTCCCAGACACCCTTACCTGTCGATTGTAATCATCGATAAGGGAGTGATCCAGAATGTCCCTGGCAGGAACCCAATTCTCTCCTCCGGACCGTAACCTTCCCAGTCCACCAAGTACTGGAATCCGCGTCCCCTCCGTCTCGAGTCCAGGATACGGTTAACCGAATAAGTAGGCTCCCCATCTACGAGTCGCGGCAGGGGGGGGGGGGAACCGGAGCAGGCGGATTAAGATGCGATCGAAAAACGGGTTTAATTTTGGAGACATGAAATGCGGGATGAATTCTCTTGTACGCTAGAGGCAGGTTGAGGCTGACTGTCACCGGACTAATAATCTTGGTGATAGTGAACGGGCCAATGAATTTAGGAGCTAACTTATTAGAGACGGAACGGAGAGGAATGTTCTTAGTAGAAAGCCACACCTTTTGACCAGCGACGTATACGGGTGGCCTCGACGAACGCGTGAGCGGAGGGGACCGCGACTTCGGATTCCAGACTGGGAAAAATTGGTGGCTGGTAACCTAAACTACATTCAAACGGAGATAGGCCCGTGGATGACACTGGTAATGCATTGTGGGCGTACTCCACCATAGAGATATGCTGGCTCCAAGAGGAAGGATTCCTGGCAGCCAAACAACGCAACACTCTCTCCAAATCCTGGTTGGCTCTCTCGGTCTGGCCATTGCTCTGGGGGTGAAACCCTGAGGACAGACTAACGGTCGCTCCCAGTGATTTACAAAACTCTCGCCAAAATGTGGACACAAATTGGGGTCCTCTGTCGGAAACCACGTCAATCGGGAGGCCATGTAAGCGAAAGACGTGATCTACAACGATCACCGCTGTCTCCTTGGCTGAGGGTAATTTGGGCAAGGGAATAAAATGAGCCGCCTTCGAGAATCGGTCCACCACGGTCAAAACTACCGTGTACCCTTGAGAGGGTGGGAGGGCGGTGATAAAATCTAGCGCAATGTGGGACCAGGGTCTCGAAGGGACAGGCAGCGGTTGGAGTAACCCATCTGGGGGTCGATTGGAAGTCTTACCAGTGGCACATACAGAGCAAGCCAAAACAAAACTGTGAATGTCGCGTGCCATAAGTGGCCACCAGAATCGTTGCTTGACCATAAAACTGGTGCGATTAACTCCTGGATGGCAAGCTACGTTGGAACAATGCCCCCACTGAATGACGTCTGACCGTAATCCCTCCGGCACAAATAAACGATTCGGTGGACAACCGTAGGCGTTACCCCTTCTAAGGCCGTCTTGACCTTCGATTCGACCTCCCATGTGAGTGTGGAGACAAATAGGGTCTCGGGTAAAATGCACTCGGGAGTAGACGGGCGTTCGGAACGGTCAAAAATACGCGATAAAGAATCGGGTTTGGTGTTCTTGGAACCCGGGCGGTACGAGAGGGAAAAATCAAAACGTCCGAAAAAAAGTGCCCACCGAGCCTGCCTGGAGTTCAGTCTTTTGGCGGTTCTGATATATTCCAGGTCCTTGTGATCGGTCCAGACGATAAAAGGTACCCCCGACCCTTCTAACCAATGACGCCATTCTTCCAACGCTAACTTCACTGCCAACAACTCTCTGTTACCAATGTCATAGTTGCGTTCGGCAGGCGATAAACGACGAGACAAAAACACGCAGGGATGCATCTTGTCGTCCGTGAGAGAACGCTGGGAAAGAACTGCCCCTACCCCCGCCTCTGATGCATCGACCTCCACCACAAACTGACGTGAAGAATCAGGGGCTATCAAGATGGGAGCTGAAACAAAGCAGCCTTTCAGTTTGGCAAACACAGCCTCAGCTGTGTCTGACCACCTAAACGCAGTTCGGGGGGAGGTCAAGGCAGTCAGCGGCGCGGCTAGTTGGCTGAAATTGCGAATGAAACACCGGTAGAAGTTGGCGAACCCCAGAAACCTCTGTAGGGCCTTACGGGAATCTGGACTTGGCCACTCCACCACAGCCTTAACCTTCTCAGGATCCATGCGTACTCCCTCAGACGAAATGATGTACCCTAGGAAAGGAACAGACTGTGCATGAAAAGCGCATTTCTCCGCCTTGACAAAAAGCCCATTCTCTAGCAACCTCTGAAGCACTCGTCTGACGTGTTGAACGTGTTCCTGGAGAGACGAAGAAAAAATCAATATGTCATCCAGGTAAACATATGAACTGATCTACCATGTCTCTCAACACATCATTGACGAGTGCCTGGAAGACCGCTGGGGAGTTGGAAAGCCCGAACAGCATAACCAAATATTCAAAGTGCCCCCTGGGGGTGTTAAACGCGGTCTTCCACTCATCCCCCTTCCTGATGCGAACCAAATGATATGCATTACGTAAATCCAATTTTGTGAAGATAGACGCTCCCTGCAACCTCTCGAAAGCTGAAGACATCAACGGCAAAGGATAAGTATTCTTAACCGTGATGTTGTTCAACCCCCGGTAATCAATACAAGGTCGCAGAGAACCATCCTTCTTCCCCACAAAAAAGAATCCCGCCCCCGCTGGAGAAGAGGAAGGGCGGATGAACCTGGTAGCTAGAGAATCAGAAATATATTTCTCCATAGCCTCCCTTTCTGGAGCAGAAAGTGAATATAACTTGCCCTTAGGCGGAGACGTACCTGGCAGTAAATCTATGGCACAGTCATAGGGACGATGAGGAGGAAGAGAAGCAGCCCGAGACTTACTGAACACCTCCTTCAGGTCGCGGTACTCCGGTGGCACGTTAGACAGATTCACTGACTCCTCCTGCAACACAGAACGAGAAACAGACGGAACGGCAGACAAAAGACATGAGGCATAACAATCATTACTCCAAACAGAAACAGAGTTTTGGCCCCACTCTATCCTAGGTCCGTGCTTCACCAGCCACGGGTGACCCAGGACAATAGGAGCATGGGGTGACTGAGTGAGGTAGAGTGAAGTCCTTTCAGTGTGGTTTCCCGAGGTAATAAGTGTAATAAGTCCGGTGGAGTGAGTGATACCCGGGAGTTCTTGCCCATTGAGTGCGTTGATGGTGAATGTGTTCTCTAACGCAGTGATGGGGAGGTGAAGTTTGCGTGCCAGTGAGAAGTCCATAAGGTTTCCTTCTGCTCCCGAATCCACCAACGCTTGACAGCTGAAGGAGTGTTCCGCCCACTGGAGTCTAACCGGGAGGAGAGTGGCTCTCGAGGGTCCGATCATGGAGAGCCCGCCCGACAGTAGCCGCCGTCCTACCGCCGGGCTTGGCCTTTTAAAGGACAGGTGTTGATGAAATGGCCGGCCTCCCCGCAGTAAAGACATAGACCCCTCGAGCGGCGGTGTTCTCTCTCCTCCCGGGAAAGCCGAGCTCGACCTACCTGCATGGGCTCAGGATCGTTAAGGGGGCTGACCGCGTTCATACTCCGGGCACTGGAACTCATGGTGAAATCGGCCGTAGGCATCCAGTACGGTCGGCTCTCTCTCTGTTGAAGACAAGCATCGACTCGTAATGCTAGCTCGATCAGTCCATCCAGTGTCTTGGGCAGCTCCAGGGTATAAATCTCCCTCTGAACGCGGTCAGCCAGCCCATGCAGGAACATGTCCCACTGCGCCTCCTCGTTCCATTTGCACTCGGCCGCCAATGTCCGGAACACTATGGAATAGTCAGAGACTGACTGTTGGTCCTGGCGAAGGTCGGCGAGTTGGCGGGCCGCCTCGCGTCCAGCGACGGCGCGGTCGAACACTCGTGTCATCTCTAGCTCGAGTGCCTGGAACGAGGAGCAGCACTGATGTTTGTTCTGCCACACCGCTGTTCCCCACTGAGCCGCGCGCCCAGAAAGTAGTGTCATCACCAGGGCTACCTTCGACTCCTCAGAAGCAAATGTCATCGGTTGAAGCGAGAAATAAATAGAGCACTTGGTTAGGAACGTTCTGCAAAGATTGGGCTCGCCCGAATACCTCTCAAGTGCTGGGATGCGCGGTTCTGGTGCGAGGGCACGCGGCTCTGGTTGATGGAAAATCCCTTGGGGAACAGGCGGGGGCGGTGCTGGCGCAGTGGGAGCTCTCAGGTGTTGGAATTGAGAGGTGAGCTCGGACACCTGCGTTACCAAAGCCTGTATCGCCCGTCCCGAAGCTCCGATCTCCTCGTCCTGGCGATCCATCCGGGCGTGGTTTCCGGCGAACATCTGCTCAAATCCGGGATCACTCGCTGAATCCATGAGAAGATGGTCAGATGGTTCTGTCATGGTGCGCTGGAAAATAGTCAAGGATTCAGATGCGAGTGAAAAAGTATTTATTAGTCAAAAGAGAAGACAAGAGACTCAATTTGACAGGCAGCATCCACAAGGATCGCACAGTGAACGAATAGTTGACAGTTCTCAGACAAACTCAGAGTGGAAATGGCAGATAATCCTCAGGCAGACTCGGAACACACTCGGGCAGACTCGGTAACGCAGGGACTCAGTGGGCGGAATGCAGATCTGCGTGGAGAAGAAGATCCTCGGGAAAGCGTCGAAGAAGCAGGACTGGAACAGGAGACAAGGCTCAAACCCAGGAGAACCTCCACAACCATCTGACAGAGACAAGACGAGTGAGCAAACAATATATAGGACATCCTCATTCAGAACAGCTGGCGCTAATCGGCTCATCAGTGGAAATGAGCCAGCTGATGAGCCGCGCCCATTCACTCAACACGCACACACATAGCGAGAGAGAGTCCATGAATCCATGAACCGTGACAATTACCATTTAAACCAACCAAAACATTTTTTTTTTTTTTTTTTAAATGACAAAAATAGTCTTTGAGAATCTGTTATTATATATTCAAATCAACAACCTGAAAAAAATTAAACAATATGTGAAAAAATCACTAAAGTGTTTCTACCATAGGTTTCTACAGAGAGCTGTAAATCCACTAGTGGTAAAAATGTGCTATTGCGTGATAAAAATGCTCCAGATGGCTCCGATCTCATTTCAAAAATTGCTTTCATGAGGCCTAGACTTGACTCTAAAATGAAATACAGCTTTAATAAAAAATTTTTTTTAATTATATATATATATAAATTTTCTATTATATTCAATGGGAAAAAATGGGTCTTAATTATTGCATAAATATTAATTATAAATCATAAAATTATCTCAAAACACCAAAAAAGAAAAGAAAAAATATTATTGAACAAAAATATATTTCATTGATTTTACTCAAATAAAATGTATCTTAATCATTTTTGACCCGAAGGTCCTGAGTGTGAGTCTAAAATGAAGTACCTCAGCGCGTATGAACGTAATGTTTGAGGAGAGTGTGCAGCTGTCAGTCACCGTGCCGGTGTGGATACTGTCATTCAGAATCACAGATTATTCTTTTTGGAAGTATGTTACCAACATAATAATTTTCACAGAAAAAGGTCATCTGAACAAGTAACATCCACTTTTGTTCTGGTTCTGACATTCCAGTAAATCGCGCTGATTAAATCTAACAATCGCTTATCATATCACGCAAAACCGTGCAAATTATACTTTGTTCTCAAATTGTTAATGTTAACAACGTCAACGCGTGACTACATGTAATGCCCTTCAGATATGTATCCTTGTTTTCGCATGGGTCCGGTTGCAGTCTCTTGTTTTCTGTAGCCACTCCGAAGTCCGAACGAAGTCTTTTGCATTTTACTCCAGGTGAATCTCCAGTTGTCACTGGTGATTGTCGGAACCTTTCTGGATCCGCCATCAAATTGATACGTTTAATTATATCAAGTGCTGTGAGAAAAGGCTATAAATCTCCACCTCCAACATCCTCACACGCAACATAGCCTACTAGCCGAGACTCCTTCTTTATGTGTACAGATATGACATGCTCGAATTTCCCGCGGAAATCCACCAGTACCACTGGAATTAAAAATTATTACATTATTACAAGTTTACCGTTTTGAATCGAGCTAAGGCAAGCAGATAGTTTTGAACACTGGCTGGTTATGTATTTTCTCAAATATGTATTTTGGATCATTTTTAACCCAAAAAAAGCTACGGACTGCAGCTTTAATTAACTTAGTTTGTTTAATTTGTATTAGTTAATAAGAAATAACTCTCTCAGAATACACTTTCCATTTGCATGATGCATAGCATGCATGTTTCTTATTTTACAAATGTATGTTGTTTTTTTAAGGGAGGGACAGATTAATGACCTGGGGCAGACAGATGAACAGAGAAAAACAAATAGATGGATATATTGTGAATTGTTCTTAATAATGGTCTTGTTTACTGCACATTGAGTTCAATAACATGAGTTTTAGTGTTTTTCAATAAAAGCATCACACTTCATATAAATATTTTAATTCGCATTTTAATATTTGTAATTGGTTAAAATACAAGGATTGTTTAAATACCATTTTTCTACATACTGCAAATAGATAGATAGATAGATAGATAGATAGATAGATAGATAGATAGATAGATAGATAGATAGATAGATAGATAGATAGATAGATAGATAGATATTCTCATTTAAGGAAAAATCCGATACAATCCTTCTAAGACAATGACAGCATTGTTTACTGTCAAGGTGATGGATTGATCCTCTGAATAACTTGCAAAACTATTTCTGCAAGGAGAAAGTTTCAATCTTTTTGAAGATAGTATGGCGCTTTCATTTTTTGGCAAATAAATGACTGGACTTATTATGCGCTACATGGTAGAATTATATATGTCAGATATCAAACACTGTCTTGATTAATTTTCCATTAATCAAGACAGTGTTTGATATGGATGAAAACAAATCCATATGAAAATAATTATTTTAAAAGACAGCTAGATAAATCTGGTAAATCTGTGCTGATCCGTGCCAGAAGTTTTTTTGTCATGTTTTGATGGAGATATACTCCATGGAAAATGCTTACAAAGATCATTTTGTGCTATAAAACAGTTAAAATGCCAGAAGTCCATTTGGAAACACCATCAGTTTTGATTCATCAGTATCTCTGTTTGTTGAGAGGTGCTGGATTCTGAAAGAAAGATGGATAATAATATCCCAAAGATGTGTTAATATAGCTATAGTACTACAGTGTATGGGAGTGCCATGGACAATAAACAGGAAGGAGGGAAGCCAACCCAAATTGTGGTGATTCAACATTTCCTCTGGCAGGAGATTAGAATAAAATTCATGACTTTTCATGACGTCTGGATATGCAAGAAATGGTGACCTTCATGAAGTGATTTCTTTCTGAAGGCATTGCTTACTGAGGGGGTGAGAGGTGTTACAGAGGAAGGCAGTATATGAGGCTTATTTTGGTAGGTCTCCACCTGTAGATGGGTCTCTACAGAGAGAGCATTGCTTGACCACATTCTCGTTTTGGATTGCAAACACCAGGCACAAAACATACATTCATGTAGACACCCATGAAATGGAATTTAAAAAAAAGACAGAAAACAAGAACTTCCCTTCATTTGTTTACTTTCTTCAACCATGAGTTTTTACTCTTGGCAGTGAACTGTCTAACACATAAATGAATGCAATGATGTTTGTTTGAAATGCATAGTGGTGAATTCTGGGCAAGCATGGTCTGAAAGCTATTTTGTTTTAAGATAGGTGCCATGGATTGTAAGCTGCGCTATCACATTTCAGTTTAAAGGAACTGATATGGGAATAAATCTTTAGATCAGAGGCAGCTGCATTGCCACTTCACTGCCCACTCAGTCAATGACTTACAAGACAGCGTTTTTGCATGAAGGAATTTCCTTAAATAAATAAAAAAGCTTTCAGACAGACTTCCAAGCCATCTTGACATCACATCGATCTCATGATCTAAAACCAATTCAAGTCAAAGACGAGACCAGAACAGGGTTAAAGGAACACTCCGACTTTTTGGGACTTTAGCCTATTCACCTTATCCCCCAGAGTTAGATAAGTCCATACATACCTTTTTCATCTCCATGCGTGCTATAAGTCTGTTTGACGCCCCCACCGCTAGCCTAGCTTAGCACAAAGACTGGATGTACATGGTTGCAGCTAGCATACTAATCCAAATAAGTGACAAAATAACGCAAACATTTTTCTATTTACATGTTGTGATTTGTATAGTCACAGAGTGTACAAAAAACAAAGTCACATGAGACACAGACATATTTTAACCGTATAAATACTGGGAACTATATTCTCTGAAGGCGAAGCACTGCTACTTGGGCGGAGTGATAACCGCAGCACCTGAGACGCGCTCTCTGCTCTCTCACCACGGCACGTCTCAGGTGCTGCGGTTATCACTCCGCCCAAGTAGCAGTGCTTCGCCTTCAGAGAATATAGTTCCCAGTATTTATACGGTTAAAATATGTCTGTGTCTCATGTGACTTTGTTTTTTGTACACTCTGTGACTATACAAATCACAACATGTAAATAGGAAAATGTTTGCGCTATTTTGTCACTTATTTGGATTAGTATGCTAGCTGCAACCATTTGACCGTATGTATGGACTTATGTAACTCTGGGGGATAAGGTGAATAGGCTAAAGTCCCAAAAAGTCGGAGTGTTCCTTTAAGCCTGAGTCTGAACAACTCACACTTTGTAAATATGCTTTCCTTTAGAGTGAATGAAGCCTGGTTTCCGAGTAAACCACAACACTGAGTATTTGACCTCCCTCGATGCCCTCAGGGGATATTTCTGCCAACCCTGCATCCTCTGATGTTTCGAGACACAGAAATTACTGGAGGTTTATCTGCCTCAACTTCACTCAGCAATCTTTTACTCCAGCCTTGGTCAGTCGGTCCTTGCTAGTGTTTTTTTTTTTTTTTTTTTTATTTAACTTTTGTTTAACCAGGTAAAATCAGATTGAGAACAAATTCTCATTTACAACTGCGACCTGGCCAAGACAAAGCGAAACAGTGCGACGAAAACAACAACACAGAGATACACATAGAAATAAATAAACATACAATCAATAAACCAAATCCATATACAAAAGCAAAATATAGCACAAAATACAATTAATTGTACAAATAAACATACAATCAATAAACCAATCCATATACAAAAGCACAATATAGTACAAAATAAAAAATAATAAAAAAACTATAAACAAGTGCAGTGATCAATAAACAGCTTTAACAGCTGATGCTTAAAATTAGTAAGGGAAATAGGAACCTCTAGTTTAAAAGATTTTTGCAATTAATTCCAGTCATAGGCAGCAGAGACCTGGAAGGAATAGCGACCAAAAGAAGTATAAGCTTTGGGGACAGCCAGTAAAATATACCTGCTAGAGCGCATACTACGGGTGGATGTTGCTATGGTTACCAGAGAGCTGAGATAGGGCGGGGATATGCCTAATAAGGACTTATAGATGACTTGGAGCCAGTGGATTCGGCGGCGAGTATATAGTGAGGGCCAGCCAATAAGAGAATAAAGATTACAGTGATGAGCAGTGTATGGAGCTTTGGTAACAAAACGTGTCAAGTCAATTAAAGTCACCTTTATTTATAATGCACTTTTTACAATGCAGATTGTTTCAAAGCAGCTTTGCATTTGCTTAGCAATGATAACAAGAAAATAATGAAACAAAGTTTGTTTCGGCTGTACAGCAGATCTGAAAGAAAATAGTGTCATAGTCCAGTTTAAGTAAGTTCTACCAGAAAGACTCGGGAGATAAATTGAAAAGCTGTATACATTTATTGACAGCTCAGCAAGCATAAATTTATGAGTTCTTTGGCGTAGGCCCCGTCCTTAGCGAGCAAAGCGAGGTTAGCCGAATCTGCATGTCCCGCCTGAGATGAAGGCGGGGGCGCAGCCGACCCCCTGGAGGTAAGGAAGGGACCATCCTGGTGGTGGTGATGGGGAGGATGGAGGGGAAGGTACCGTCTTGGTGGTGGTTGGGGAGGATGGAGGTGAATGGCAGTGTCAGCATCTGCGAACTCAGACAAGTGTAAGTACCAATCTTATATACTGTGACTGTTAACACCTGATTGGAAAGGGATGAAGTAATACATGGCGCGCTGATTGAGTCTTCCTGACAGAACTTAAGCTAAAGCTTCCATTTCTACCAGAAAGACTCGGGAGATAAATTGAAAAGCTGTATACATTTATTGACAGCTCAGCAAGCATAAATTTATGAGTTCTTTGGCGTAGGCCCCGTCCTTAGCGAGCAAAGCGAGGTTAGCCGAATCTGCATGTCCCGCCTGAGATGTAGGCGGGGGCGCAGCCGACCCCCAAAGAGAAGTGGAAGAATAATTCCACAAGGACGGAGCCCACCCCCAAAGAACTGTAAATAAATATACCCACCAGTCATGGGTCCTGCGGTTCCTGAAACGAGAAAGAAGAATAGAGATAAGATAAATATTTATTTACGAAATTATTTATTTATATATTTATATTTATTTATATAGAACCAGGCCCAATGGACCATCATGCTAGACCTCATAAACACGAGGTCAGCTTGACCACAGGCCATTATAGACCGCATAAACACAAGGTCAGCTTGACCACAGGCCATGATAGGCCACATAAACACAAGGTCAGCCTGACCACAGGCCATGATAGGCCACATAAACACAAGGTCAGCCTGACCACAGGCCATGATAGGCCACATAAACACAAGGTCAGCTTGACCACAGGCCATGATAGACCACATAAACACGAGGTCAGCTTGACCGCAGGCCATGATAGACCACATAAACACAAGGTCAGCTTGACCACAGGCCGTGATAGACCACATAAACGCAGGGTCAGCTTGACCACAGGCCATGATAGACCACATAAACACAAGGTCAGCTTGACCACAGGCCGTGATAGACCACATAAACACAAGGTCAGCTTGACCACAGGCCGTGATAGACCACATAAACGCAGGGTCAGCTTGACCGCAGGCCATGATAGACCACATAAACACAAGGTCAGCTTGACCACAGGCCATGATAGACCACATAAACACAAGGTCAGCTTGACCACAGGCCATGATAGACCACAAACACGAGGTCAGCTTGACCGCAGGCCCTGATAGCCACATATAGAAAAAGGCCATGGTAGGCCACACGGCCATGAGAGACCACATAGACGAGGCCGCTTAGGAGCCACACCGGCCGCTAATGCCACATGAAGACAAACCTATAATACAGAGCTGCTAAGCCACACAGAAGGTCGCGATGGACCACGGACCCAGGATGGCCACATGTAGGACAGGCTTCAATATGCAACACATAACGAGCTAATCATAGACACGGCCATAGAGCCACATAAAACCAAGACCCTTAGAGGTCACTAGGCCACGATGGACCTTAGAGGACAAGGCCACGATAGGCCACACGGCCATGGGAGACCACAGAGACGAGACCGCTTAGGAGCCACACCGGCTGCTAAGCCACACAGAAGGTCGCGATGGACCGCGGATGGCCACATGTAGGACAGGCTTCAATATGCCACACATAACGAGCTAATCATAGACACGGCCACAGAGCCACATAAAACCAAGACCCCTAGAGGTCACAAGGCCACGATGGACCTTAGAGGACAAGGCCACGATAGGCCACACGGCCATGGGAGACCACAGAGACGAGACCGCTTAGGAGCCACACCGACCGCTAATGCCACATGAAAGACAATATTCACGAAACAAGGCCACTAGACCAGATGGACCAGGCCGCGATGGACCGTAAGAACAAAGCTTTGATAGCCTGCACAGACCACGGCTAAACTAGTGGCCGAGGAGGATCACATAAAGACAGAAGACGAGCGGAGACACCGCGGGACAAAACACAAACACAGAGACGAGTACAGAGGGGCTTTATCAGATTGAACTGCGCTCAAGTGGATAACGTAGTACCACCACCAGTAGTTGCGAGAGGATTTACCTGGATTATTAATGGAGAGCTTGCTGGCTTCAATGATAATTTTTGAATTCTTATGTAGGATTCAAAAGCTGAGGAAGACCATCTTCCCATTATTTTGATAGCTGATGTAGACACTCCTCGTTCGGCTGCTGTGGTGGCTGCCCCAATCCGGAACGAATGACCGGTATAAAGGGAGGGGGGTAAACAGCAGCTTTTTGAGGGCAGAAACTGATGAGTCCTGAACTGGCTTAGAGAGAAGTGCTACGTTAGTTAGGATAAATGGAGGGGAATTTAAAGAAATTAATCATAGATGAGAAGGGACAGAATTTATAACTAATTAATAAATTGATAAGTGAAACAGAGCCTTGAGAGTCATTCTTAGAGTTCTTAAGAAAGGGAGTAAAGAAATTAGGTGAGAAACGCAAACAGAAAAGACCATGGGGAAATCGGAGTATTTAGCTCCTGGAGTGAATCCCCTGGATGCATGAGCCATGACGCTGTAACAGACAGCTACAACTGAATACCAATAGAAAAGAGACCATTGCGGACAGGAAGTAATAGAAGGAAGTTGGATGGATTTTGCTTTTCTAACTTACTTAGTGTGAAATTTTGCCGTATAAGCATAACCAACATCTTTCAAGGTTACAACACTCGAAGTTCAAGCAATGGGAGAAATTCATTTAAGAATTGCTTTTTAAAGACTACAACAGCGCTGAGAGGAGCTAACGAAATTCCTCCTGGGTTAGTGCATCACAACCTAAATTTACATGAATCCTGCCCACGGGACATGATTTAAAGAAAATCGAGACAGAATAAGCTAATTAGTGAGTGACTAGAGATAGCTACATAATTCATCAACGACCATCCGGAATGTTGTCTATATGTTGACACTTCTTGAGTCTCTCCATCTTGAATGATCCTGGTTGAACAAAGCGAAAAGTTTAAAATTGTTGGTGAGAGGTAATCGAGGCTGCAAAACGAGCTGTTGAAACTGCGACCCCTGTACCGGGAATAGCAGCCCTGCCACATCCAAAGGGATAGACAAACGATATGCTTAATCACCTTCGAATGACCATTCCAACATGCTATTCAAAATTGTCTGTGGGGCATTCCGAGCCAAACCCCGCATACACACCGGAGACCCACCACATATCCTGCGAAAAGGGGCACAATTATACACATTTTTATCTTTGTGATACAATGAGATTGGCAGGCGTTTATCGGAGGTTTACTACAGGTCTTGGCTATGCCTTAAGTAGCAAACAAAGAGAAGGTATGGTGAACAGACTTGGATAATTAGTATTAAAATACTTGCGTGAATTTGAATGCCTGCGAGCAAACTATGAATGGAAGAAATATTAAATTACGATTTCGTAATTGTAGACGAGGAAGGAACAATCGGCCGTGATCAGGATGTGAAAACAGGAATCTGAAAAGAAAAGCAAAACATTACTAATTTAACAAACTCTGTTAGAGGAGGGCAGGGTGATGGATCAGGGTTGCTGAATGGCAAAAGCCGTCTGAAAGCCTGTAACAAAGAATGAAAGTGCGTAGCTATGCCTTTGCATTGGTAGGAATAAGCACAACCTTAATTATGAAATTGAAGACGACTGATAGCCGAATTAACGTCTCAGGAATGGCATGATCGCCTAACAATAAGATCTGCCTTGATGACAACCATGCTTTGTTAGCACAACGATATAATATATTTTGCGACCACGTCAAATCCCTAAGGACGCTAACGACCGCTATAGGATGATTTTGGGAAGAGCGGACGAAACGAACCTTGAGTAAGCTTAAAAGATTAATCTAGCCTTTACTGATCTAGATATCCGAATCTGAGATTGGACATGCACCCTTGTCAAGTGTGTTTTTTTTTTTTTTTTGGGAATTCTTAAACCGACTAAATCCGACTTCTTACTACGGTACTTACCTGAAGTAAGGTGACGGCGTCCTGTCAAGAAGCTACTATCATTACCTAAATGATACTTGATCTGTTTTCTTTGAGCGTAGAATCCTTTTCTCAGATGCGGAGCATATGCCTGACATATGGCTCCCGAGTTGCTCTTTGCAGAAATAGCCCCATTCATCGCTGACCACAACAAGAGTTGAGACTCTTTAATAGAAAGATACATGAACATGTAAATCATACAGTTGAGCAAAGACAATGCCACTTGAGTCTCCTTCACTGATTAGTTCTGTTGATTGGTTTGAGTTGATAAAACTAATATGACTGTTAGTTCTACTGAGTTAACAGTTTTTGCTAAGGATGTGTGGCATTTGACAGGAGCATCCTTAGTCTGCATTTTTCTGTACATTAATGTGGAAATACCCATCACATAAAATATTTCTATCACGCATATCAGTGGATTAAGTAGTCACCAGGAAAGGTTGAATATTACAGCGATTGTACACATTTCCAATATTGTAGATCAGCTCTGGATAAGCTCGTCCGTCCCCCCGGCAACTCACTCCAGCGCACAGCCTCCATGGCTCTCTCTACACTGCTGAAGAAGCGCGGATGATCTGAATACACAGACAAGCTGGAGTTCAGCGATCTTCATTTGAGATTTTCTACTTAAATTAAAGTGTCATTCAGTCGATGTTCTGTCACGAGCCACTTGCGCTGTTTCTGCGACTAACTCTGTGATCAAAATGCAGGCTGATATCCAGCAGAGTTTTTAATGTCGATCATATTATACGAGCAAAATTGTAATGTTTACAGAATCCACACGATTTCAAATGTGACATTGATTTTATACAACAGTTAAAAAAAACAAAAGGGTAACATTATGTAATGTACTACATTTAAAACAGTATTGTCAGAAGGCTTCTGCAAAATATATCTTGTTGGGTCCTGTAGAGAGTCGAAAAGAGCTACACCATTTAGTTCAGGTCTCGCCCACCCCTGTTCAGTGGGGTCCTACCCAGAGTGGTCAGCCCCGAGCAGGCTCTGGTCATGGAGCAGGAAGTAAAGGCCGGGTTCTACAACCCATACTTTATTGTTACAAAATACTTTTGTATGTGTCCACTTACAATTAAAACAAAACATTCTTTCTGCCTCTCGGTCTCTGTGAACTTTTTTTCTGGAGCATGTCTCTGAACTGAAACAAAACTAAGTGAATACTTGTCACACAGACATGAGCAATATATCTTTATAAACATTTAAGTGTCTACTTTTAAATGATCTAATTCAAAACGAAAAAAAATATTCTCTGTTAATGTAATCTGTATAAAAAGAGAGAGATGTCAGTCGTTCTCTTGTCAGCTCATTGTCCGCTAATCTGAACACGTCTACGGAGAGCGCGCGGTATTGAAACGCAAATGATTGACCCATGCAAACCTGTCAATGCCCACATCAACTCGATAAAACGCATCAAGTTTAATCAGTTTCATGTACTTTACGTCGTCTTGCGATGCTGTGAGGAATAATCCCAGAATAATTTACCTCAGAAGAAGTGCTGGTTTCAGTTTCATTTCAAGTAAACTTTCAGTTTAAGTTCTTTATTCTAATCGCGATATGGAATAGTGTCTGTAAACCGCAAAAAGACAGGATTCATTTAAATATAAATCCTGCATGTTATGCGTGTCTCTGTGTGAATGAATGGCACAGATGCGCGCTTTTGTTTACTACACGCACTTACATTAGTAAACATGCTATTTTTACATGAACGTACACATTGACTAGTTTGGCTTTTCCCAAACTAAATTGCTATACTGAGATGAGTGAAATCGACTGAAATATGTTGAAATAAACTGTCTTTGTATAAGCAACATTTTAAACTGCAAATTAACATTATATGCCCTATATTAATATAACTTAAAAACGATATGTTATAGACGTAATATGAATGTTTAGACAAGATTTCCTTTACCTTGTTTGGATAGATTATGAAGTGTTTACTGTAAAATAGACTACTGCCACATCAATGATTTTGTTCACAAATTTCTGCTCATATGTTAAATATATATATATATATATATATATATATATATATAAGTTACAAATTTTGCTTACGTACTTTATATTAACATTATATTAATGGTAATACAATAGTGACAAAATAGTAACAAAAGTGAACACAAAATCCTTTAAATTACAAAATTTTAGTACAGTTATGGAAACCAAATCATTTTAGCAGTATTTTAGTATGTGAGTTAAAATTCTGTAGTGTGATGTGACCGCTACCAAAACATTACTGTCACTACCAAAAATGTGCAGTCACGACTGAAACATGGGATGTTTTGTCAAAAATAAAGTATACTGAATAATCAACTAAGATGTTCTTATAGTGTTTGGTTCAATGTATGCCTTTTACAAAGAAAGATTGGATTCAAAATACAACAAATCTCATAAATTTCACTTGAAATATTGTTCAAATTGTTATTGTTGTTGATTTACCCGTGTTTTTTATATATATATATATATATAAAATAGCAACAAAAAAAAAATTACAAGGTAGATGTAAACAAAATCTTAATAGGTCAATATAAGCCTTCTCATTAAATTATGTATTATTGTGTTTCGTTAGTGTCAAATTTGGGGAGAGAAAAAATATTCCAAAACTTTCTGAAAATAAAGTATGAGAATTAACTGCACAATTACAAGAGTGTGTACAAGTCAAGTCAAGTCATCTTCATTTATATAGCGCTTTTAACAATGGAGATTGTTTCAAAGCAGCTTTACAGAGATAAACATACAATTTGTGGTAACAGTGTCACGGTTCGCAGGTTAACTTGCTCATTCTGTGTGTCACTGCTCTGATCTGATTGCCCATGAGCGTCAGCTGTGCTGACGAGCAATCAGATCAGTCACAGGTGTACCTCGTTTGTGAGTCCTATATGTAGTGTTGTGTTTGTCATGTTCAGTGTCAGATCGTTGTTTCCCTGGTCCTGTTCGGGTCTCATGTTTGTTTGCAGTCTCGTTCTCAGTTCCTGTTCTCACGGATCTCTGCCAGCCTGTTTGGACTGATTCAGTGGATTATCTGGTTCGTGTTGTTCTCACTCTGCTTCAGTGGATTATCTGGTTCGTGTCGTTCTCACTCTGCTTCAGTGGATTATCTGGTTCGTGTCAGTCTTACTGGTTTCCTGGACCACGCTTCACCCACTGCAGTCACCTACGCTGCCAAGGCTCTGTTGTCTGACCAAGGACTTCACCAACCTTCCTGTTTTGCTGTTCACTCAGTTAACTAATAAATACTTTTACTTGCATTTGGATCCTGTGATTCTTACCCTGACATAACGATCTGACCCCGTTATGGATTCAGCAAGTATGGCCGAGTTACGAGAGATTCTGAACAAGAACAACGCACGTTTTGATCGACAGGACGAACAAATCACAGCAAGCGGTCGTGCTGTTCAGACCTTGGTGGCGCAGATGTCAGAACTCTCCTCCCAGTTACAACAGAGTCGAGTCTGCCCACGGGACCACTGCGCCTAATCCACCACCCGCTGTTCCACCCCCGGCCCAGCCTTCCAACAGTCCGGAGCCTCGTCTACCTCCTCCTGCTGCCTATTCGGGTGAGCCACAACTGTGTCGTGCATTCTTGACTAAATGCTCACTGTTTTTTGCTCTCCAGCCGTCATCGTTCCCCACCGATCCAAAGTAGCCTTTGTAGTCACACTACTTTCTGGACGAGCGGCGCTATGGGGAACCGCTGTATGGGAGCAAGGGCATCAGTGCTTGACGTCCTTCCAGTCCTTCGGCGCAGAACTCAGGAAGGTGTTTGATCGCGCAGTCTCAGGGTGGGAGGCGGCCAGGTTCTTGGCAGACCTTCGGCAGGATCACAGGTCAGTGGCGGACTATGCCATCGAGTTCCGGACACTGGCCGCGGAGTGCAAGTGGAACAGCGAGGCGCAGTGGGACATCTTTCTGCATGGGTTGGCCGATCACATCCAGGGTGAGATCTACACTCTGGACCTACCTGCATCCCTAGATGGCCTGATCGATTTAGCCATTCGAGTGGACTCAAGACTGCAGCGTCGAGATCTGATAATGCAGAGGAGTTTGATTCCAGACGTACAGAACTATCCTGTTACACCTTCCTGTGATGCGGTCGGCCCTACATGCGACCCGGAACCCATGCAGGTGGGCAGAGCTCGGCTCTCCCGGGAGGAGAAGGAGCGGAGGAGAGCCCAGGGGCTGTGTTTATACTGCGGGACTGGGGGACATTTTGCCACGAAGTGCACGGTAAAAGCCAAGGCCCGTCAGTAGCGAGGAGGTTACTGACGGGTGGCATTACTTTTGAGGAAACCTCCCGTGAATCGACGCTCCTCCCGGTCAGACTGCAGTGGGCCACCTCTCATCATATCTGTGACGCGCTCGTGGACTCTGGAGCAGAGGGGAGCTTCATGGACCGAGATCTGGCACAGCACCTGGGTATTCCCATCATTCCCATCACTCATCCCATATCGGTTAAAGCACTAAGTGGTCAACTCCTGTCACGCACTCTACCGGACCGGTGAGTTTGATTACTTCTGGCAACCATGTTGAGGAGATCCATTTTCTCCTCATTGACTCTGCTTTTGCACCTGTGGTGTTAGGGCACCCCTGGCTTACCCTCCATAACCCTCACATTAACTGGCGGCAGAGCTCTATCATGTCTTGGAGTGAGAATTGTCATGCGTCTTGTTTGGTGTCTGCGTGTTCTTCTGTGTTTTGTTCTGTGTTGCAGGATGAGCAGGTGGACCTGTCTAACGTGCCCGAGGAATATCTCGACCTGAAGGAGGTGTTCAGTAAGTCTCGGGCTGCTTCTCTTCCTCCTCATCGTCCCTATGACTGTGCGATAGACTTATTGCCAGGTACGTCTCCGCCTAAGGGCAGATTATACTCTCTTTCCGTTCCCGAGAGGGAGGCCATGGAGAAATATATTTCTGATTCTCTGGCAGCCAAGTTCATCCGCCCTTCCTCTTCGCCCGCAGGGGCGGGATTCTTCTTTGTGGGTAAGAAGGACGGTTCCTTGCGTCCTTGTATTGACTATCGAGGGCTGAACGACATCACGGTAAAGAATACTTATCCTTTGCCGTTGATGTCTTCAGCCTTTGTGAATAAGGAGGCGCCCTGCAGTCTCTCAAAGTTGGATCTTCGTAACGCCTATCATTTGGTCCGCATCAGGAAGGGGGATGAGTGGAAAACCGCTTTTAACACCCCCAGGGGGCACTTTGAATATTTGGTTATGCCGTTCGGGCTTTCCAACTCCCCCGCGGTTTTTCAGGCACTCGTCAACGACGTGTTGAGAGACATGGTCGATCAGTTCATATGTCTACCTGGATGACATATTGATTTTTTCTTCGTCTCTCCAGGAACACGTTCAACACGTCAGACGAGTGCTTCAGAGGCTGTTGGAGAATGGGCTTTATGTCAAGGCGGAGAAATGCGTTTTTAATGCACAGTCTGTCCCCTTTCTAGGATACATCGTGTCGTCTGAGGGGATGCGTATGGATCCCGACAAGATTCAGGCAGTGGTAAATTGGCCAACCCCGGACTCCCGCAAGGCCCTGCAGAGGTTTCTGGGCTTTGCCAATTTTTACCGACGTTTTATTCGCAACTATAGCCAACTAGCCGCACCTCTGACCGCCTTGACCTCCACCATGACGACGTTCAGGTGGTCTAGTGCAGCCGAGTCTGCATTTTCCAAACTTAAGGACTGCTTTGTTTCAGCCCCCATTCTGGTTGCCCCTGATTCTTCTCGTCAGTTTGTGGTGGAGGTCGACGCGTCAGAGGTGGGGGTAGGCGCGGTTCTCTCCCAACGCTCTCCCACAGATGACAAGGTTCATCCGTGCGTGTATTTTTCTCATCGCTTGTCTCCTGCCGAACGTAACTATGACATTGATAATAGAGAATTGTTGGCAGTCAAGTTAGCCTTGGAGGAGTGGCGTCATTGGTTGGAGGGCTCGGGGGTACCCTTTATCGTTTGGATCATAAGAACCTCGAGTACATCAGGTCCGCCAAACGTCTTAACTCTAGGCACAGAATCCGTCCTCTTGGAGTCAGCACATCTCATGGGTTGAGTACGCACATAACTCATTACCAGTGTCGTCCACGGGCCTGTCTCCGTTTGAGTGTAGTTTAGGGTACCAGCCACCAATCTTTCCTAGTCTGGAATCCGAAGTTGCGGTTCCCTCCGCTCACGAATTCGTCCAGAGGTGCAGACACAGCTGGAGAACGGCCAGGGAGACTCTTCTCCGGGTGGGTTTGCGCACCAAGGCCCAGGCCGATCGCCACAGGTCGAAGCCTCCCGTCTACGTCGCTGGTCAAAAAGTGTGGCTTTCATCTACTGATATTCCTCTCCGCTCCGCTAGTAGGAAAATTGCTCCTAAATTTATTGGCCTGTTTACCATCACCAAGATCCTTAGTCCGGTGACGGTCCGCCTCAAATTTCCTCCGGCGTACCGGAGAATTCATCCCGTTTTCCATGTTTCAAAGATCAAGCCCTTTTTTCGTTCTCCTAGTAATCCGCCAGTGAATCGTAGATGGGGAACCAGTTTATTCGGTTAACCGTATTCTGGACGCTAGGCGGAGGGGACGCGGATTCCAGTACTTGGTGGACTGGGAGGGTTACGGTCCGGAGGAGAGGAGTTGGGTTCCTGCCCGAGACATATTGGATCATTCCCTTATCGATGCTTACAATCGCCAGGTAGGTCCCCCTGGGAGCGTCAGGTGACGCTCCTAGGGGGTGGGGTAATGTCACGGTTCGCAGGTTCACTTGCTCATTCTGTGTGCAGATCAGTCACAGGTGAGTCCTATATGTTGTGTTTGTCATGTTCAGTGTCAGATCGTTGTTTCCCTGGTCCTGTTCGGGTCTCATGTTTGTTTGCAGTCTCGTTCTCAGTTCCTGTTCTCACGGATCCCTGCATCTCTCTGCCAGCCTGTTTGGACTGATTCAGTGGATTATCTGGTTCGTGTTGTTCTCACTCTGCTTCAGTGGATTATCTGGTTCGTGTCGTTCTCACTCTGCTTCAGTGGATTATCTGGTTCGTGTCAGTCTTACTGGTTTCCTGGACCACGCTTCACCCACTGCAGTCACCTACGCTGCCAAGGCTCTGTTGTCTGACCAAGGACTTCACCAACCTTCCTGTTTTGCTGTTCACTCAGTTAACTAATAAATACTTTTACTTGCATTTGGATCCTGTGATTCTTACCCTGACAAACAGAGATTGTTTTGGCTTTATAGCGATTTTTGAATAATGTTATTTCCAGCTAAAGTTAGTTTTGATTGATTCACTTCCAGCAAAATTATCATTTGTTATTACATTAGGGGCCACTAAGACGACGGCGTTCTCTCTAAACAGACTTTAAACGCGAACCTGTGACCTGATGGCGTTCACATGCGCATTAAAAATGGATTCTGTAGTTATATTCGTTTGAATATATGTGCGCAGGTTTGTAATTTCCCTACAAACCATGTCTAAACAAACTACTTGTCTTGCCTATACATTTGATAAAGAATTTTGTTTTATTTTATCACTTCGGGGTACGCCAACCGGATTTTCAACAACGTTTTATCTGTAGAGTGGGAAAGGGATCCTCCATAGGGAGAGGATAGTTGACACTTCAGCATTGCATTGTCATCGGGTCCAGGCGAATCTCCTTCGTCAGATCTGGATACGGCCTGGATCCAGCCGGCTGCGGGAAAACCTCTGGATAAACAAAGACACTAAAGTTAGCGTAGATGCCGTTCTTCTTATGATGTAACAAGTACATCAGGATTTAAGGGAAGTGTTCCCAGTTCCGGCTGACCTAATCTATGCAGCCTAACATTGAATTATAGAAGTCTATAATGTATTATGTGTATGCTAGGTCAAAGAGATGTGTTTTTAGTCTAGCTTTGAACTGACAGAGTGTGTCTGCTTCCCGGACAGTGGTAGGAAGACTGTTCCAAAGTTTTGGTGCTAAATAAAAGGATCTACCGCCAGCAGTCAATTTTGATATTCTAGGTATTATCAACTGGCCGGAATTTTGAGATCGCAATAGACATGAAGGTCTATAATGCTTTAAAAGCTCGCTCAAGTACTGCGGAGCTAAACCATTTAGTGCTTTGTAAGTAATCAACAATATTTTAAAATTTATACGATGTTTAATAGGGAGCCAATGCAGTGTTGACAGAACCGGGCTAATATGGTCATATTTCCTGGTTCTGGTAAGAACTCGAGCTGCTGCGTTTTGAACTAGCTGTAGTTTGTTTATTAAGCGTGCAGGGCAACCACCCAGTAGAGCATTACAATAATCTAATCTTGATGTCATGAACGCATGAACTAATTGTTCTGCATTTGTTAATGAGAGCATATGGCGTAATTTAGATATGTTTTTAAGATGGAAAAATGCAGTTTTACAGATACTAGACACGTGACTTTCAAATGAAAGATTGGTATCAAAGAGCACACCCAGGTTCCTAACCGACGACGAAGACTTAACAGAGCAGCCATCAAGCGTTAGACAGTATTCTAGGTTATTACATGTGGAAGTTTTTTGTCCAATAATTAGAATCTCTGTTTTTTCAGAATTTAGTAGTAGGAAATTACCAGTCATCCAATTTTTTATATCAGCTATGCATTCCGTTAATTTTGTGAATTGGTAAGTTTCGTTAGGTTTTGAAGAAATATACAGCTGAGTATCATCGGCATAACAGTGAAAACTAATTCCATGTTCCCTAATGATATCTCCTAATGGTAGCATGTACAGAGTGAACAGCAACGGTCCTAGTACTGAGCCTTGTGGTACGCCATACTGAACTTGTGATCGATAAGACATATCTTCATTTATTGCAACAAACTGATAGCGGTCAGATAAGTATGATTTAAACCATGCTAATGCAATTCCACTAATGCCAACATAATTTTCAAGTCTATTTAAAAGAATGTTGTGGTCAATAGTATCAAATGCAGCACTAAGATCAAGTAACACTAATAGAGAGATACAACCGCGATCGTATGATAAGAGCAAATCATTTGTGACTCTGATGAGAGCTGTCTCGGTACTATGGTACGGTCTGAATCCTGACTGAAAATCCTTGCAGATATAATTTCTTTCTAAAAAGGAACACAGTTGTGAGGATACTGCTTTTTCTAATATCTTTGATAGAAAAGGCAGATTCGAGATCGGCCTGTAATTAACTAATTTTGTATGATCAAGTTGCGGTTTTTTAACAAGTGGTTTTATCATAGCCAGCTTAAAGGTTTTTGGTACATATCAAAAAGACAAAGACGAATTAATGATAGTAAGAAGAGTATCTATGACATCTGGAAGCATCTCTTTCAGTAGCTTAGTCGGTATAGGGTCTAACATACAAGTTGTCAATTTAGATGAATTAACGAGTTTAGAAAATTCTTCCTCTCCTATGGCAACAAATGAATAAATTTTTTCCTCAGGGAGACTACAATGCACTGCCTGATGCGATACTGTGGTAGACGGTTGCATAGTTATAATTTTGTCCCTGATATTATCGATCTTATAAGTGAAGAAGTTCATAAAGTCATTACTGCTGTGTTGCTTGGACACTTCTGGGGTTGAAGCTTTATTTTTCATTAGTTTAGCCACTGTTTCAAATAAATACCTAGGATTATGTTTATTTTCTTCTAATAGGGTTGAAAAATAAGCAGATCTAGCAGCTTTTAAGGCCTCTCTGTAAGCAATCGAGCTCTCTTTCCATGAAATCCGAAATACCTCTAGTTTAGTTTTCTTCCAGTTGCGCTCCATTTTTCTGGCTGCTCTCTTAAGGGCCTGGGTGTGCTCGTTGTACCACGGCGTTGGACTATTTTCTTTAATCTTCTTTAAGCGCAACGGAGCAACTGCGTCTAAAGTGCTGGAAAAGAGAGAGTTAAAAGTTTCTGTTGCAATATCGAGTTCTTCTAAGCTATCTGGGATGCTGAGATGATGAAACTGATTAGGAAGATTATTGATAAAGCAATCTTTAGTGGCAGAAGTGATAGGTCTAACGTATTTATAACACGGAGTCGGCTTTGCAGCCTTGGCTAAATGTAATTTACATGAGACTAGATAATGATCTGAGATGTCATCGCTCTGCTGCAGAATTTTAACGGCATCAACATCTATTCCATGTGATAATATTAGATCTAGAGTATGATTACAACAATGAGTAGGTCCCGACACGTGTTGTCTAACTCCAATTGAGTTTACAATGTCTTTAAATGCCAATCCCAATTCATCTTTTTTATTATCTACATGTATATTAAAATCACCAACAATTAGTACTTTATCTGCAGCCAATACTAATTCTGATAGAAAGTCCGCAAATTCTTTGATAAAATCTTTATGGTGCCCTGGTGGCCTGTATATAGTAGCCAGCATAATTCTCACATGTGATTTATCGTTTACACTATATATTAGATTAGATTTCTTAGTGGTTTTGAAAATATTACTATAAATTACAGCAACACCTCCCCCTTTGCCTTTCAGATGAGGTTCATGTTTATAACTGTAATCTTGTGGGGTTGACTCATTTAAAGTAATATAATCGTTTGGTTTTAACCAGATTTCTGTCAAACACAGCACATCTAGATTATAATCTGAAATCATATCATTAACTATAAGTGATTTTGGAGTAAGGGATCGAATATTCAGCAACCCAAGCTTTATCATTTGCTCATC
This sequence comes from Rhinichthys klamathensis goyatoka, assembly GCF_029890125.1. Lineage (NCBI taxonomy): Eukaryota > Metazoa > Chordata > Actinopteri > Cypriniformes > Leuciscidae > Rhinichthys > Rhinichthys klamathensis. Next base: position 4,084,805 of record NW_026606559.1, read on the forward strand.
TGTATTATATCTGTTTTTTATTTGTTGAACATCAATTAAATTTTTAACCTTTTTTGGATTTCCAAATTCGGGGAACAGACACAGTCTCTATATGATGATATCTAGGTGAAAGAGGCTCTATGTGATGGGATTTATCTGACCTTGGTGACGTGAGGCCGCTAGCAGATGGTCGGTTTAGCCAGTCTGTCTGCTTCCTGACCTGAGCCCCAGATTGTCATGTTTTAGCTCTAAGACTATGAGCCAAATTACTAGAGAGAAGAGCAGCACCAGCCCAGGAGGGATGAATACCATCTCTTTTTAACAGGTCAGGCTTGCCCCAAAAACTTTTCCAATTGTCTATGAATTCTACATTATTACGCAGACACCACTCGGACAACCAACCATTAAGCGAACACAATCTACTAACCATCTCATCACTCCTTCGAACAGGAAGGGGGCCAGAGCAAATTACAGTGCCTGACATCGTACTTGCGAGTTCACACACCTCTTTAATATTAATTTTGGTGATCTCCGACTGGCGGAGTCGAACATCATTAGTGCCGACATGAATAATGATCTTAGAGAATTTACGATTAGCATTACCCAGCACTTTTAAATTTGCTTTGATGTCAGGCGCTCTGGCTCCCGGCAAACATGTAACTATGGTGGCTGGTGTCTCTATTTTCACGTTCCGTGTGATCGAATCACCAATTACCAGGAAACAATCAACAGAATTCTCAGTGGGTGTTTCACTGAGTGGGGCAAACCGATTTGTTATGGTAATCGGAACGGAAGAGTGTTTTTTTGATCCGTGACTAGAGCGGCGATCCCTAACTGTCACCCATCTGCCCTGCTGCACGGGCTCTACTTCAGCCGGAACCGAATCATGTAAAGAGTTCACTATGCTAGGCGCATCCAAAACACTATCTAAAGATCTAGCATTCTTACCATCCTCAATTAAAGTTTGGATGCGTGTCTCTAGTTCTGAAATCTTCTCCGTCAGCCTGACTGTCTCCTTGCATTTATCACATATAAATCCTATATTGCCATCGGAGAAGGCTATACTAAACATATGACACGTGACACAGGTGACAATAACAGGACAAGAAGACATTACTCACCGTGTTTGTTGACTGATTCTTACTTACCTGGACTTTATGAACTCAAAGGTGCGGGCGCGCAAGAGAAAATAAATAAATAAATGAGCGCACGGGTGGCACGTTAGCGAGTTACTAGCGTGCTGTGTTAACAATAACGGAAGCTAGAGATGTAAGGTTAATCTGAGATGTTGGGTAAGCTGTATTTAGTAGTATAAACAACTAGAAATGATAGTAAATGATGGTTCAAAGCATAAAGAAATACGAGGCTCAGGTGGAGCTTACAACCTCGAAGCAAACAAACACACAGCAGGCAGCGAGGCAGACAGGAGCAATCGATCAGCCAAGAAAATCAAGGATTGTCCAAGTACATCCAAGTACATTGGATGTTATACAATTTGCATGCATACTGTCACGGGAGGTGTATGCAGAGGAGGACGAGAAGTCGAATTTCCAATAACAATAAACTTTACTTATAATAATAAACTCAAAGGGTACAACAGGCAGAAGATAAACACTCTGGTAATAACAACTCGTAACAGACACCTTACATAAACGAGAACCGACCAAGACTAACTGAACAGAAGGAAACTAAATACAGATACCAATGAACAATAATGAGGTGAGGACAGGTGACACGGATGATGATGACAAAGAACAGGTTGGTGATTGAGGGAGTGAGTTCAGGTGTGGAGACAAGAAGGATTCTGGGAAGTGTAGTGAAGACGAAGACAGAATGGTGCAGACGACGACTGTGACACATACAAAATTTGTGGAAATTTTTTTTCAAGATGTATCCAGCCTATTTGAACAGGATTTGTTTCAAGGTATGACTGTGTACTCAAAATGTGCCTTTGACCTTTATTTATATTTTGGATTATATTGTTAACTATATTCTAAATAAACTACAAAACAATATATATACCGTATAAATTTATTTTGTCCTCACATTCTTTCTTGTAGTTCCCTCTCACATGCCTGACTGACAGGCTCATTACACGGCTCATTATACAGGTCATTGTCTTCTCAGGTGTGAATCACAGCATTATCCAGGATTATTCACTCCTCCACACATATTGCCTTTCTAAACAAAAAGTGTCTTACAAAATTTAAATCAATATATTGTTTTATGTGAACTGGTGAGTAGGCAGGATGATTTTCACATCATTTTGAAGCAAACACTCTAGGCTACAACATCCATTTGTCAAAGGTCTTGTGGACACATATTTAGTATGTGTTTTGTGGCCTTATTTCTGAGACTTACATTTATTTAATTTTTTTCAATAACCATGCATAAACGTTATTCTCTCAAAAATACAAAAATGTACATACTTGTTGCTCACATATTATGGTAGCCTTGTTTGTGCTGAATAGAGTGTAATGACACTTTTGCCATTAATATGTTTATAAGCAACTGAAAAAAGCACAAATGTGGGCATGTCAAAATATTTCAAGGGCCCCAAAAACAGATTGTACCCCTAAGGGTTAACAAAGTTCGGGAAGAGCACGTTCAAATCGTCATCAGCAATTACCACGTCTTTCCTATCAACTCGTCTATCCTGTCGACCTACTTTCGTCGACAGTTTTCAGCATCTGGCCCCGCCCTACGTTCCCAACATGTCCGAAATTGAGCTCTTCCCATCCAAAATCTTCTGTCCTTGAGGAATCTTCGCCACAATCCTCTGGCCTAAGGAGCGAATATCCTCCCCCTAGCACCGCCGCTGATACATGCATTCAGATCGCATGCAAAGTCACACACAGAATCATTAAGATCTTATTGTCAACGCTGTCCTGCAATTTATCAACAAATCAATTAGAAACTGAAAGTTATATAGCATATATGTGTTTCTGTTTTGAAGGTTTACCCACAGCTTCACTATTGGTAAAGACACGCCGCACAGACTGGTAGGACAAATTCATTCACACTAATGCATTCAAATAAATTTAAAGTCCCTGTAAAGACAATTCTAATAAAAAATTCTAAACACATTATAAATGTTAGAAATGTATTGCTAAAACATATTACAAAGACTGTGAACTGTGAAGTACTGAATTGTGGAGTTAGACCGTTAAACAGTTTTTCACCATTGCTATTTTCCGGATTTTTTGGGCGGGGCTAAAACGGGGCTCGATGACGCACTGGAGCCCCTGAGCTCGTGGACACACCCCCTACTTGATGACGCACTGAGGCCACTGAGGCTGGCTCCTTCCCTAACAATAGAGCACATTCGCATCAGTTTGGCGCTCAATCGCGAGTTACTGTCAGCACTATTAGTACAGCCTACAGTTTGCTCGCTAGCTATGCCTTCGACACGGAAATGCGTAGGCTACTACCTGGATGCGATCATGTACAAAACAGATCGATGTCTTTATTTTAATTTCCTAAAAACGATCACATCACATCCACACATCAAGGTGGATTCATTTTGTGAAGAGCCAATCTTGATGGAAAGCTGAGGATCACCACCAACACCCGCCTCTGTAGTGATCATTTTACACGGGATAGTTTTATAAACTTTCGTCGGAGACAACTGGGATTCACTGATAATCCGCTGTTACTGGTGAATGGGGCCGAACCGACTATCTCCTGCCTCGGCCTTCATCCTCCCGTCGCGAAAGCAGTATCATCACCTAATATCAGAGTCGGCAGCTTTCCCACGAGTGGGCGTGGTTTCAGCGCAGCCAGCAGACACGCCCCCAGCGTTTGAGAGCAGAGAATAATGCTCATTTTTTCAAGATTTTTATAGCTTATTTTATGTACTTGCCGGCTTTTTTATCATTCAAATTTGGCTGGGTGGCTAATAACACATTTTTCTGTGGTGTGACAAACTCAGAACACATACTTAATTTTGACTTTACAGGGACTTTAATCTTACCGTTCCACTTCATCTGTATCTGATTTTGAACAAACAGAAATCGGCAAGTAATGTACCCATAAAGTACCCATAGACGTATAACTGATGAAAATAAACTATGTTGAGGCTGGGTTCCTACACAGTTTGGAAAAGTATGGAATTTGTATTTGAGTAATTGTTTAGTGATCCTTTAGTGATTGTTGAACACAATTGAATTAATTCAAGGCACACATTTTATTATGCAAAGCTCTTTGTCTTTTACCATAAGGGAGTCTCTTTTGAACTTCACTGAATGTGTGCCACTCAAACTAGCAACAGATAAAGGAACAAACGATCATCTAAATCAGACTGTAGGGAACACTTTACAATAAGGTTCATTAGTTAACTACCTTAGTTAACATGAACTAAGAATGAACAATACTTAATCTTAGGTAATATTAATTTCAACATTCACTAATACATTATTAAAATCAAATGTTGTATTTGTTAACATTAGTTAATGCTCTGTGAACTAACATGAACAAATATTGAACAGCTGTATTTTTATTAACTAACATTAGCAAAGATTAACTAATATAGTTACAAATCTATTGCTCATTTTAATACATTAACTAATGTTAACTAATGAACCTTATTGTAAAGTGTTAACAACTGACTTTGCTGTTTGATGATCATCCAACATCAAACAATGAATACATTATCAAACTGAAATGTCAGAGGTGATTTTTTTTTTCTTCTTTTTCCTTGGCCTTGGCCTACAGCTCTAGCTGCGGACCCTAGTATGAGCCTGCCTCCATTAGCGGCGCAGGCCCAGATGGCCTATTTTCCACCCCAGACACTTTTCCAGCCATTTGTGTCTAATTTGCAGGTATGTATAGAATCGCCAATAACTAGGGCACTTTCAACAGGTTTCTCAGTGGGTGCGCCACTAAGTGGGGAGAACCTGTTTAATGTTTTGAACGGAATGAAACAGCTGTGTTTTGTCACGATGTATGATGTAGGATTTTGGAGTAGCGTAAGCTTTGACGTTATTTTAGTTTATAAAGTTTTAAATATGGATATTTTCTTCACAAACACATTGCTCCCCCGCCCGCCATCTCCCTTTGTTTATGATGGATGGATGCACTTTTTGGGGGCCTCAAAGTCAGGACCGCCATTCACTACCATTATAAAGCTTGGAAGAGCCAGAATAATTTTTTATATAAATCCAATTGTATTCATCTGAAAGAAGAAAGCCATATACACCTAGGCTTGAGGTTGAACTATCCCTTTAAGCTTACAGTTGGGAATTGATCTCAGTAAGTCTATTTTTCACCGCTCCCCAGCACAGAAATGTACTGATGGCAGCCAACTTTCAGTTAAAGTTCCTGTTCTTTTATTTATGGAATCAGTTATGGAAATCAATTGAGTTTTGAGGTACTCAATGTTATCAGTAAACTCATTCAATAGAGGAAGATCTCTATATCAATCTACAGTGTATGTAAATTAACTGGCTTTTTGGACTCACAGCTGCTCATGGTAAATCTGTTTACTTGTGTCAAATTTGCAAAATGGGGATACTTTAGGAATTAGTCAGAGTGCTGACAACTGAAAAAGCTCTGACAAGAGTTTTGCATGTGAATGGCAGAACACAGTTGAACATTATTTACCCCACCACAAGTAACACATATATTAGTCATTCAATATATGCTATTCTCCAAAAAGAGGTGTAGGTTAAAGGAGAACTCCGGCGCAAAATGAACCTTTGGTCTAATAAAACATTGGTACCTAGTCAACTGTTCTCTGAGATTTGTTTTCATGATAATCGAATGTAAAGAGTTTTATCTCTAAAAACTGTTTAGCGTATAACGCTAGTAATGGGGGCATATAATAAGTAAAAAGAAATCGCTAGTTTATACCACTAACAAGGCTCAAAATAGCCCCACACGAACACAGTAACATAATGAGGGTCCCTACATGCAAAACGAAGCATTGAGAACTTTGTAAGTGTACAGACCGTTTAATAAGAAGATAAAGATAAAGACAGTCCACTTCGTGTATACAGACAGGAGCCATCTTTGGAAAACAGTCTCGACTAATCAAACCACGAACGCCATTCATACAGTTCAGAAGTTCACTGAAATTCATACAGTTCAGCTCACTTAGCACGTCGTTCGTGGTTTGATTAGTCGAGACTGTTTTCCAAAGATGGCTCCTGTCTGTATACACGAAGTGGACTGTCTTTATCTTTATCTTCTTATTAAACGGTCTGTACACTTACAAATTTCTCAATGCTTCGTTTTGCATGTAGGGACCCTCATTATGTTACTGTGTTCGTGTGGGGCTATTTTGAGCCTTGTTAGTGTTATTAACTAGCGATTTCTTTTTACTTATTAAATGCCCCCATTACTAGCGTTATATGCTAAACAGTTTTTAGAGATAAAACTCTTTACATTCGATTATCATGAAAACAAATCTCAGAGAACGGTTGACTAGGTACCAATGTTTTATTAGACCAAAGGTTCATTTTGCGCCGGAGTTCTGCTTTAATGTTCCAGAATGATTTTTTGGTGAAAATGTCACCGGGGTGACAAAGGCAGGCGGAACCTTTTAATCACGGCCGGGTTTCCGAGGGGAGGGATTTCCGGTGTGGGACCCGGAAGACTCCAGTTCCGGAAAACTCCGAGCAGAGACGGAGGATGATTAGTTGATACAAAACAGGTGCGGGAGAGAATGATTGCGATCGCGATTGGGACGCGTTGTCAGTTGGGAAGGATAAAAGGACATTTCATCTTCAACAAAGGGAAGGAAGGAGAGAGGAATAGCGGCGGGAGATATTCGGGTGAATCTGGAGATGTGGAGATGCGGGGAGGAGAACTGTGGTGGATAAGAGATAAGTGCTGTTGATGTTTGGATTGAGAAATGAGAAATCTGGTGGAGGACGTGATGAGAGGATAAGTGCTGTTGATGTTTGGACTGTGATATGAGAAATCTGTTTGGAGGATGTGATGAGGCTGCATGAAGTGTAATTTTGTCTTTTTGGAGGAAGTTAAATGTCCCACGCTCCATTGGAAGAAGTCCAAGAGATTGTGAGAGGTGCAGTGGACCAGACCCCCTGTCTCCGCCCTAGTTTGTGAGTGACGAGACTTTGCAGTGTTGTTCATTAATGTAAACACGTGTGCAGATTTGTGCGAGTTGCAGTTGAGCACGAGTGGAAGTGTAATGCAGTGACATTGGGGAAGCGGTCCTGGCTGTGGAGACATCGTCCGCGACTCATTGGATGGAGACCATTGGAAGAAGTCATCTAGTGGTGAAATTCTCCTTTTCTCCTCTTTAATCGTTACGGGGCATTGTGAAGTGTTAGTTTGCTGTGGAATCCTCATCTCCTCTCTGTCTGAGCCCTGTGAATAGAGACAGCTTTGCTGTGGAATCCTCATCTTCTCTCTGTCTGAGCCCTGTGAATGGAGCTAGCTTTGCTGTGGAATCCTCATCTTCTCTCTCTGTCTGCCGGAGCCTTGTGAGTAGAACCAGCTTCGCTGTTGAATCCTCATCTTCTCTGTCTGAGCCCTGTGAATGGAACTAGCTTTGCTGTGGAAACCTCATCTTCTCTCTGTCTGAGCCCTGTGAATGGAACTAGCTTTGCTGTGGAAACCTCATCTTCTCTCTGTCCGAGCCCTGTGAATGGAGCTAGCTTTGCTGTGGAATCCTCATCTTCTCTCTCTGTCTGCCGGAGCCTTGTGAGTAGAACCAGCTTCGCTGTTGAATCCTCATCTTCTCTCTGTCTGAGCCCTGTGAATGGAACTAGCTTTGCTGTGGAAACCTCATCTTCTCTCTGTCTGAGCCCTGTGAATGGAACTAGCTTTGCTGTGGAAACCTCATCTTCTCTCTGTCTGAGCCCTGTGAATGGAGCTAGCTTTGCTGTGGAATCCTCATCTTCTCTCTCTGTCTGCCGGAGCCTTGTGAGTAGAACCAGCTTCGCTGTTGAATCCTCATCTTCTCTCTGTCTGAGCCCTGTGAATGGAACTAGCTTTGCTGTGGAAACCTCATCTTCTCTCTGTTTGCCTGAGCCCTGTGAATAGAGCCAGCTTCGCTGTAGAAACTTCATCCTCTCTCTCTCCGCCTGAGCCCTGTGCATAGAGCCAACTTTGCTGTTGAACCTTCATCTTCCCTCTGTCTGCCCGGGCCTTGTGAAGAGAGCCAGCCTTGCTGTCAAATCCTTATTCCTTTCCATCCATCTGGATCCTGTGAGTAAAGTCGTTATACTATTGCACGCCCACCTGTGTCCGCTGTCCGCCGGTGCCCTGGGAAGCGAGCCAGCTCTGTTGCTGATTCCGTACTCCTCTCCGTCCATCCGAATCCTGTGAAGAGAGAAACAGTTCTGCTGTGAATCCGAGAGAAACAGTTCCGCTGATAACTCTTACCGGTTCTCTGCCTGCCTGTGCCCTGAGAAGAGAGCCAGCTCTGTTGCTGATTCCGTACTCCTCTCCGTCCATCCGAATCCTGTGAAGAGAGAGACAGTTCTGCTGTGAATCCGAGCGAAACAGTTCTGCTGATAATTCTTACCTGTCCTCTTCCTGTCTGAGCCCCGAGAAGGGAGCCAGCTCTGTTGCTGATTCCGTATTCCTCTTCGTCATCCAAATCCTGTGAAGAGAGAGACAGGCCTGCGTTGAATGTGAGAGAAACAGTTCCGCTGATAATTCTTACCTGTTCTCTGCCTGTCTGAGCCCCGAGAAGAGAGCCAGTTCTGTGGCTGATTCCGTACTCTTCCCCGTCCATCCGAATCCTGGGAAGAGAGAGACAGTTCTGCTGTGAATTCCGAGAGAAACAGTTCCGCTGATAATTCTTACCTGTTCTCTGCCTGTCTGAGCCCCGAGAAGAGGGCCAGTTCTGTGGCTGATTCCGTACTCCTCTTCGTCATCCGAATCCTGTAACAAGAGAGACAGTTCTGCTGTGAATCCGAGAGGAACAGTTCCGCTGATAATTCTTACCTGTTCCTTGCCTGCCCGAGTCCTGAGAAGGACCAGTTATACGGCTGAAACCTCACCTTCCTCCAGTTGGCTTGAGGTTGTTTTTACTTAATTTATTCAATAAAGATTCTGTGTTTTTCTACATTACTTTGCCTCTGTGTCCTCTGTGGTGTTGGCTCCTCGCGGTGGTACGTGAGTCGGGGGCTGGGACGGCCGGTCATCTGGCGTCCACTCCTCCCCCGACCCGGTGACAAAAACAAACTTATTAACTGTAGATGGGCAGAAATTATGCTGTAGTATATAGACCACACACCACCTCAACACATGTAACAGTTTATGTCATAAATGTGCCATTAGTTAAAGTCATTGAACGGTTGAACAGTTTAGTTATAATCTTTTGGGGCTGTTTTACAGAAATTTCTTGTTTTAGTAATGTTCTATATCCTAAGTGAAATTGCCATGGTTACTGAACAGATAGGATATGATTATGAGTTAGGATGTTTCTGCAATACAGCCCCTGGTCCCTTGTTTGTTTTACTGACCTTTTACTGTAGTTTGTGTGGTCAGTAGTATAAAACCGAAAATACAGTAGCCTTCAATGATTCCAAAGCATTGTCATTTTATGAGTGTTTCGGTAAGGGCTTTGAAATGGTTTGTTGACTGGCCACATGGAAGCACTGATGGTTGACCTCTTAACACCCACATCATGTCTGGGTATATATTGGTGAAGAATTCCACAATGCTTCACCACAGGTCGGGCAGCCGATCCACGCGTCACTGATGGCGTTGAGAGCTACGTCTGTCTTATGCCGAGTTCAGACTGCACGATTTTAGCCCCGATTTTGGCTCGCCGACAGGTTTTGAGAAATCGCCGACAAATGCCCGAAATCACAGGCAAATCGGTGCTCGTTCACGCGAGTGACAATCACGCAGTGTGAATGAGCAAAGACGTGATCTGAGAGAATCACAGACGAGTCGCCGACGCCCGTGAGATATTTGGCATGCTAAATATCTGGACCTGTCGGCGATTCAAAATCCTGCTGTGTGAAAAGTGTTATGACTGAAAACTACATCGGCGATGACCGACAGCCAATGAGAGAGCAAGATACAGGACAGCAGGATGTTCGGGGAGGAGTTATAGACCAGAATATCAGTATTTTAATAGATAGCCCTTTACAATTATATCAAACAGAAACAAAGCACAAACATTTGCATGACCAGCAGCAACAGCAGGACATTTGCTAAATTATTTATTTACCCCCAACTCTCTTTGCACAGTCCTTGCTCCCCTCGTCTTCCCAACCATTTCCTCCTGCATAAACTGTTTATTTTTCTCATTTTCGCTACAAATCAGCGCACATACAATTTGGATCGCAATCTTCTTGTAGGCTATCATTTTTAATAACAAATTAAGTGTCGCGCGAGAACTCCGGTCTCACGCACGCGTGATCTTCCATTATTTCCCTATCACTTCTCGTGTTTGTTTGGTTGTGAAACGTAGTTTGCGGACCAGGCAGAAGTTGTCGGCGATTCTTTCTTTTGTAAAGTCATGCAGTGTGAAACCTCCTGTCGCCGATCCATCGTGCAGTGTGAACACAGCAGCAACTGAATGTTACCCCAGATAGTCATGCAGTGTGAAAACAACAGTGACCCGATTATTTTGAAAATCGTGCAGTCTGAACTCGGCATTAGACAACCTACATGCTGTGGTGTGTCTTCTCCCACAACCTTACGAGGTGTGGTCTATATTGGTCCAACTGTTGAAGTAATGAACCACCCACTTACGTCCGTTAAAAAAAAAAAAAGTTCTTAGGGTCTTTTGTGAACTTATAGCATAAAGCAGTCTCTGTCGAAAGCACAATGATAACTGTTTTCTGGAAATGGTGTTCAGATAATACAATAAGTTAAATAATTCGAACTCAGAATGATTCTCTAATCTTGAGGAAGACATTGTGGTTCTAAAAACAGTTTAAAATATTTCAAGACTGATTTAAAAAAAAAGTAAAATATTTGACTTTTGATTGAAAACATTTTAGGAAACAACTGAACACTGAAAAAATGAACTCATAAAATATCAGGGTAAAATTCAAAACCTGAGTTCGGTTGAAGGCGTAACCTGGAAAGGGGATGTGCCAGTGAAGACATCATGGGTGTGCTATCTGTGGGTAGAATCTCTCAGGAAACACTCTGGTGTGGTTACATGACCACACAAAATTTCAACATACTTTGTAGCTATGTCATAAAATAAGAACTGTTAAAGTACTTTACATGCAGCTGGTGTCTCTGTTGTCCTTTGTGACCTAAATGTCGCTTGGCAGGACTCTTTAATCTCTGAGCTGACTATCGAGGGTGTAAAGACCACAGTGAAAGAGGATCTTGGCAATACTCTAAAAGAATAAAAAGAGCCTATAATTGAAAAGTGCTTGTCAACATAAATTTGCAACTGGTTTATTTATTTTACTCAGTCAAGCCACCAAAGCAGTCTACTGTTAAAGGTCCCGGTTTAAAAGATTTTAAAGAATCAAAGATATTTATAAATAAGTAGTTTAGGATTTAAAAAAAAAAACCTGCCCTCCCATGAATTATAAAACAATGCTTCTTAATTCCGATTACAACACTCCTTCCTTAAGAATATGTGATAAAAAATGTTGTCAAAGAGTCTGCTTTATTGTGAATACAGTCACAGCTAAAGGGTTTACAAAAAAAACAGTATATTCATTATATAGCATAGCCTCTCTTACTGTTACAATGGGAAACACAGAGGCAGAGGATGAACTCAAGTATGGGGTTTTATTGGCAGGTGATGTCATAAACGAACAGTGCAGATGAATGAAAACAGTGTGAAAACAAACAATGAGTAAATAAAACTTAACTGAATTGTCTAGGGGGAAACAAATCTTGAGGCACATGAAAACTGATGAAGCAAAAATAAAACAGGAGAACAATAGTCAAAAAAATCAATCTTAGGGTAAATTTACACAACAACAATGTACTAAATATGAAAAAGAAAGTTTTGCGTACGAATGACAATGTTGTCAAAACAATCCCCGTTCACGATCCACAAAAATGACTAAAAACACTGTATTATGCATGCCAGGCCAGAAACACTACATGATAGACTGAACACGTAATACGCATGCACATGACGTAACCGTTTTCACAAATCAGATGAAACAGATGATTATGGTATAATTTTCAAAAACTCTTTAAAACATGTTTTCAAAAGTTTGTTTTCAGGCTTTTCATCTACATGTTAAAAACGTCTACATCTACATGTTTTTATTCCCTGAATAGAGTCCATAACCAAAGCCACTGGAAGGCAAGCCTGCAACCTTTATCCAAAAAAGTGTAACAGCTAAAGCTAATGTTCCGGCTTTGGCGGTACGCAGGGAAGGAGACAAGAGTCAAGAGTTCTCTTACGAGAGTATCTCTCGTACTGCGTAATATCTTACGCTATGGGGAAAACCTCTTTTCCTCGAGATATTGAAGCCAAAAATTATCCTTAATTTTGAATCAATGTAAAACGCGTTGCGACAGCATGCAGACATAGGCAAGACGGCTCGCGTGCCTATTGGCTGACCTGTGGCAACAGCAGCAGCCTATCGAGAGAAGCCCTGCGTGACGTGATACCCAATGGGGGTGCTTCGCGCCCATTTACGTCACGTCCCGCCAGAATAATCGTGGCCTTGGCCCATAGCTCGACAGGCTGATACAAACTGATTTTCATCTCTTCAGCGAAGCACTACTGCAACACTGGATCCAGAGTGAGAAGCCGCGCCGTCTGAGAAAAAGCCTTCTGCGGGACGAGCCTTCAAGCCTGAAGCCGCTGGCCTTCACCTCGCCGCCTTCAGCCGCCGTTCCTGCTACGCTTTCCGGTGTACTATATATCCTTTACTCTGCTCTGTGTGTGTGTGTTCGCCTCGCGACTCACACGTCTATACATCTAAAAGAGCCGCGTCTTTTTAAAGATGCCATCCTCCTGTGGCTCGTGCGAGCCCCACTCAGCGACGGGGACCGCCATGTGAAAATATGCATTTCCTGCCTGGGAGAGGATCATGCAGCTCTCGCGCTCGCCGATGGCGGCTGCCCTCACTGCCAGCTATTGCCTATGGTGACTCTGAGGACTCGCCTGGCATTCTTCTCCGAGACTGCACTTCCACCCGCTACAGTGCCGTGCCGTAAAAGCGCCGTACTCAGCGGGTCCCCGAGCCTTCTCCAGCCCGTGAAAGCTCGCCGGTTCGCCCGCCAGCTTCACCAGCTTCACTCGAGTCGCTCACTGACGGATAACGGCTGCCGCACGCCGCCGCTTCCACCATTAATGACGACGAGATAGCTGCATCTGTAGAGAAGGCCAGCTGCTCTATCCTGGTGTCGGACAGTGAGGATTGGGCGAGCTCTGTGGACCTCTCCCCCCCCTTCTGTCCGCGAGTCGTCAGGGAAACGGGCCAGCATCAAGACCGCGCGGCTAGCTTTCTTTACATTATAAGAAAGCTACCCCGCCCCCGCCCCCCGTGGGCGTGCGTCACCGGGAAAATGAGGAAAGAGTGTGTTTTTAGTCCCGCCGAGGCCGGACTCCATTTCTCAAACATTTCTCAGCTCCTCTTAGTTTGAGCGGCTGAAAATGTCAACATTGCAGCAATGAGCCTGTTGTATAACACGCACACCTGCAAACAAACGCCGAACTGTGATGACACTCTCTTATTTGCTCGAGCTAATGTCGTTCCCCCCCTGTGGCTCAGTGGCGGAACCCATAGCCTATGCGCGAGAGACCCGTGTTCGATCCCGGCTCTCGCAGCAGATAAAAATTTAGTCCAGACTTCCACCGAAACTTTTCGCTCGTTCAGTTCCAGAAAATGCGACTGCTCCAGTGTATTTAGCAGTAAACAAGCCGGTACCACGGCCCGCTTGCCTGCTCACAAATGCCGTTTCCACGGCGACCCAGAAAAATCATATAAGCATTGTATTTTCTGGTATTCCGGCCACAGCCGATGGTGTTATGAGTGTAATAAAATGCCCACAGCCCAGTGTTCATTTCTACACACAAACACAGCCCGCCACGATACAGGGCTCGCACAAATGAAAACGACGCATGTCAATTGTGCATTAAATGTAGTGAATGTGCCCACAACCCAGTGCCCAAAAACACTACACACTGCATGTACCACGGTTTCTGTAAAACGAAACTAACACAAGTCTTCCTAGCCTCCTAGGAAAACGACGGTGTTTCAGTCTCGCCGCGGCCAGACTTCCACCGAAACTTTTTGCTCATTCAGTTCCAGAAAATGCGACTGTTCCAGTGTATTTTGCAGTAAGCAAGCCGGTACCACGGCCCGCTTGCCTGCACACAAATGCCGTTTCCACGGTGACCCAGATAAATCACATAAGCAGTGTATTTTCTGGTATTCCGGCCACAGCCGATGGTGTTATGAGTGTAATAAAAATGCCCACAACCCAGTGCTCATTTCTACACACAAACACAGCCCGCAAAAATGCAGGGCTCGCACAAACAAAATCGCCTCATGTCGATTGTGCACTAAATGTGGTGAATGTGCCCACGTCTCAGTGCCCACAAACACTACACACCACATGTCCCACGGTTTCTGTAAAAACGAAACCAACACACATTCAGTCGGCACAAGCCGACGGTGTTCTCAGTGCAGTGAGTGTGCCCGCTGTCCTGCGCCCACATTCCCTCACAGACATGCTCAACCCCACGGGGAGCGACTCTCTTCACAATCTGTCATAGAGAAACCGAGCACGACCAGGCTGCCCGCCGTGATCGGCGCGCCCCCCGCCTCGCACACTGTAAACACAGTGTTTATGTCTCAGCACACCGAAGCTCTGCGGCCGCCGCTATGCCGCGGCCAGAGCCCGGTTTTCATTCTACCTCTAGCTATTCACGCAGATGCGTGGGCAAAGCTTCCCGGGGTATCAGAATGGGTGTTGAACACTATAAAAAGAGGCTATTCGCTACAGTTCGCTCGACGTCCCCGCCGTTACACGGCGCGAGTCGAAACCACAGTAGACAACGAAGTATCTCATCTACTTCGAGCCGAAATAGCGAAACTACTGAGCAAAGGGGCCATAGAGCCTTTATCTCAGGCTCAGAGCGAAGGGGGGCTATACAGCAGGTATTTTCTGGTACCGAAAAAAGACAGGGGTCTCAGACCCATTCTAGATCTACGACAGCTGAACAGAGTGCTTGTGAAGCGCCAGTTCAGAATGCTGACAACCAGGAAAATCCTCGCGCAAGTTCGCCAGGAAGACTGGTTTATGTCAATAGATCTGAAGGACGCCTATTTCCAATACAAATAGCGTCACGTCACAGGCGATTCTTGAGATTCGCCTTCGAGGGCCAGGCATATCAATACACAGTCCTACCGTTCGGCCTGAAGCACCCCGTACATTTACGAAGTGCATGGACGCGGCTCTCGCACCCCTGAGACTTCAGGGCATGCGAGTTTTGAACTACTTGGACGATTGGCTGATTCTAGCTCGATCACAATCAGAGCTCATAGAACACAGAACCACATTACTCGAGCATCTCGAGAATCTGGGTCTCACAGTCAATTGGGCGAAGAGTTCGCTGTTTCCCAGCCAGAAAATTTCTTTTCTGGGAACAGTGCTGGACTCGCTATCTATGATAGCACGTCTGTCGCCGGAGTGCGGATTGGACATTCAGCGTGCCGCAAGATCCTTCCGCCGCGGCACTATAGTCCCGCTCAAAAGGTTTCAGAAAATGCTGGGCCTCATGGCCTCAGCATCTTCGGTACTTCAGCTGGGCCTGCTTCGCATGCGCCCACTGCAGTTATGGCTGAAAGTGCGAGTTCCACCCCGGGCGTGGACCTCTTGTCTGTTTCGCCTCAGGGTCGACATGAAATGCGTTGCGGCTCTGGAACCTTGGAAAATAGCCGTACCAGTCAGGCGTGAGTCTGGGGACTCCCTCGAGTGTGATGGTGGTGTCCACGGACGCCTCCACCTCGGGATGGGGAGCGCTGCTCGAGGGCAGACCGTTCTTTGGCCAGTGGTCAGAACGGGAGAAGCTTCTACACATAAACTGTCTGGAAATGTTGGCAGTCGACAACGCGCTACGGCGCTTTTGTCCCCAGATAAAAGGCCACCACATCTTGGTCCGAACGGACAACATGTCAGTGGTGGCATACATAAATCGCCAGGGCGGCGTCAGGTCCCGAAACCTTTACAGGCTGACGGAACGCCTCCTGGTCTGGGCTCAGCACAACCTGCTTTCACTGAAAGCAGCGCATGTGCCTGGTCACCTGAATCTGGGACCAGACAGACTGTCCAGGGACAATGTCCCAGCAGGGGAATGGTCGCTGCACCCGCAGACGATCCAACTGCTGTGGGAGACATTCGGCAGAGCGCAGGTGGACCTGTTCGCGTCCCAAGAAAACGCTCACTGTCCGAACTTTTTCTCCAAGAGCAGGGATGCGCTGGCCCACGTATGGCCCCGCTGCCCCCTCTATGCTTTTCCCCCCGTTTCGCTCCTGCCTCAAGTGTTGGAACGAATCAGGGAAAACGGATGCCCAGTGCTGCTCGTGGCTCCGCTCTGGACGAACCAGATCTGGTTCTGGTTCCGGCTGACCAGCACTGCCCCGTGGCCTATACCGGTGAGGAGTATATCAATATCCTCTCTCAGGCAAAGGGCTCGATTTGGCATCCTCGCCCGGATTTATGGTCCCTACATGCGTGGGCCATCAACGGGTACCCGCTAACCTCCCGGAGGGAGTGTTAAACACGATCTCGCAGGCCAGAGCCCCGTCTACTAGACAGCTCTATTCCTCGAGATGGTCGGTGTTCTCTGCCTGGTGTCAAGCTCAAGGCTTTTCACCCGTAGACTGCGGGGTTACGGAAGTACTCTCCTTCCTTCAGGAGCTGCTGGATAAGGGCAGGACCCCTTCCACGCTCAAAGTGTACGTGGCGGCCATAGCGGCGTTTGCAAAACCGACGTCTGGCCAGTCACTGGGGAAAAACGACCTGGTCGTGCGATTCCTCAGGGGAGCTCGGAGGCTGAATCCTCCCAGACCCCCTTCAGTCCCTGTGTGGGACCTTTCTACGGTTTTGGAAGCCATGAAAGGTGCCCCATTCGAGCCAATCCATTTGTCAGACATCTGTCTTTCAAAACGGTGTTTCTTATGGCTCTCGCTTCAGTGAAGCGCATAGGGGACTTACAAGCGCTTTCAGTAAGCACGTCATGTATGGAGTTTGGGCCTAATGACTCAAAAGTCATACTCAAACCAAGGCACGGGTACGTCCCCAAATCCCTCAACACACCGTTCAGGGCCCAGGTTATTTCCCTGTGCGCCCTCCCGGTTCATGATGAGGAGGAGGATGCGAGCCTCCTCTGCCCTGTCAGGGCACTGAGAGCTTACGTGTCCCGCTCGTCTGTCTTCAGACAGACCGAGCAGCTCTTTGTTTTGTTTGGCGGACGCTCCAGGGGACTGGCCGCATCAAAACCGAGCCTATCCAGATGGATAGTCGATGCCAGAGCGCTGGCTTACACTTCTAAGGGCCTGTAGTGTCCTTTGGGTGTCAGAGCACACTCCACGAGAGGCGTGGCCTCGGCGTGGGCATGGTCGAGCGGGATTTCCTTACAAGATATCTGTATGGCGGCAGGCTGGGCCTCGCCGTCTACATTTATAAGGTTCTATAACCTAGAGTTTCCCGCCTTACAGGCCAAGCTGCTGTCGGTCTAGAATTCAGTACTATCTGCCCCGCTGCGCCGGCGCAGAATGCTGAGTTTTGCTTGTGTATCGTTCACTGATCGATAAAACAGCTCCATGGGTGTTGAATAACCCGTACTGTCACCCAGTTCAGGCTGAACACATTCACCTTGTCTGCATGAAATATTGCTAACATAACTAGCTCCTGTAGGATGCTATTTCATGGGGAATGATGCTTGCAGCCTCTCTTCTCCGACTCTCTGTGAGTCTATGGTGATTATGCACTATATGAGCTACTGCCCTTGGGACTTTGGTGTTGGATCCCAGTACGCACGGCGTGTTGCATTGTGTTCCCCATAGCGTAAGATATTACGCAGTACGAGAGATACTCTCGTAAGAGAACGTACTCGGTTACTAACGTAACCTCGGTTCTCTCTAGAGAGGGAACGAGTACTGCGTATCTTGCCGTGCATACAACAGCTCTGGTTCGCTTCAGCGATGAAAACCAGTTTGTATCAGCCTGTCGAGCTATATTTATAGGCCAAGGCCACGCCTATTCTGGCTGGACATGATGTAAATGGACGCGAAGCACCCCCATTGGGTATCACGTCACGCAGGGCCTCTCTCGATAGGCTGCTGCTGTTGCCACAGGTCAGCCAATAGGCACGCGAGCCGCCTTGCCTATGTCTGGATGCTGTCGCAATGCGTTTTACATTGATTCAAAATTAAGGATAATTTTTGGCTTCAATATCTCGAGGAAAAGAGGTTTTCCCCATAGCGTAAGATATTACGCAGTACTCGTTCCCTCTCTAGAGAGAACCGAGGTTACGTTAGTAACCGAGTAAGTTTTTTTAAATGGATATCAATGAAGGAGAGGCTTCACTAAACTGAATAAACAGCTTTTGTGAGGAAATAGCTTATTTAATGAATTGACAGTCTGTTTACTAATCTTTAACATGTTTTATACCAAACAATCTTTTAGTTGGGAACTGGATGTAGATTGTACCTTGATAAAAACTTCATTTTTTTAAGAGAAGGCAGAGTAGGGTGTCACATAACGTGATGTATATAAACTCGTACGATGAGGAATACTTCGAGGAGACAAGCTTTAATAACAAATAATCAGGAAACAGGCTTAACTCAGGAGAAATACATATATACATTGACGCTATCATTAACAAGAACCGACAAACACTAAGGGAGAACTGAAGGCTTATAAGCATGAACAAACAAAGGGAACTAATAAGTTGAATAACAAGACTCAGGTGAATTAAATTACTAATTTAACAGATTGAGGAAAACTAGGTCACAGGACAGAACCAAAAACACAATGAAGGGGGGAACATAGAACATACATGTTACAGCATACCTGTCAACACTCCCGTTTTTCCCGGGTTTCTCCCGTTTTTTAGCCCTATCTCCCGGACCCCTCCCGGTTTGTTATTTCTCCCGGGACACTCCCGTAATTTGCATGGCCCAAACTCCTTTTTGAATAATCGGACCAATATGTCGCCAGATCTTGTATTAAATGCATTATATTCACACAATTAGGGGTGTAACGGAACATGTGATCGTATTGAACCGTTTCGGTACGAGGCTTCCGGTTCGGTACGCATACAAACCGAACGATTCCTTGGACCATTTTTCCTGCCGACAAAATCCGCGACGGCGCGACCACCACAACGTTGCGCAACATCAAATGGCAAGCGTAATGAAAGCGGAACGAAACTGCGCTACTCATTATATTGTGCTTCACGGACCGTTTATCAGTTCGGACCAGCAACATCTGTGCAGCGCGAGCCGATCTTGATCAAGCGACACTGTTACTACACAGCGCTAAGAGATCCAGTGAAGAAAACATTTGAATTCGCCACTGAAGTAATAACATCGCTGCGAGATCTAGTGAGAAGCATTCAAATTTCTCCATTATTAACCGTAGATCTCTATTAGATCAAACAGCTCTGACGTGGAAACCAGGAGAAACATTGTGACGTGAATGATCTAGTTAGCTGCTATAGGCTTTAAGTCCACAGATCAGCAACATTCATGGATTTACTGTAGTAACACTAACTGTAAGCATGGAAGTTTGGCTGGAATAGTGAAATGCTTTCAAGTACTTCACACATCTTTTTCCAGCACTTCAAAACTCAAATATTATCTAAATATTATATAAATATAGGCCTATATTTAAATGTTATTTTTAATGTGATCAAAACAAATAATGTTTTGTTTTTAAAAACAAAACATTATTTGTTTTTTTTATAACGGAGGATAAACAGAGGACAGAGGCGGAGCCGGTGGGACAGAAGACGAAGGCGGAGCCGGGGGGAGGGCAGAGCCGGGGGGAGCCGAAAGTGCAGGAGCTACGATGTTTTCACCAAGGTGGAGCCGGAGGGACGAGGGAACCCGGTGAAGCCATATGGCCGATGGTTTCTGGTGGAGCCGAGGGAGGGAGGAGCTAGGGCGGAACCGATATGTTGACAGGTGGCCTGAGGACACTAAGCAGATCCTTGCTGCTTGTTGGAAATGCAGTGGGGCTGAAGGACACCAGTGAAGGTGGGAATGAGGAACAGGAGGGAGGTTGGGCGTGCAAACTGGAGATACAGGGGGCACTGGAGATTCAGGGGTGTTAGGTATCACCTCTCCAAAACCAGTCAATAAGGTCCTCCTCAAACAAATCCTTTAAATCATCAAAATGTCCTCCAGAGACCAAATCAGACTCACACACAGCGGCAGGAGTGTGGGTGGGACTATCCTCCGAACCCTTGAGTTCCATTAATACTCCCTCAATGACATATGGCGTTGCCGGCTCACGCACCTGGTGATACACTGTTAGGGGCGCAGTTTATCAACACCCACTCGACGAACTCGGCGAATGATATGATCCTCAATGACCCACACCAGGCAGGCGAGCCTTTGTGCGCGACATAGTGTAACATATGGAGAAGTCACTCTGCACCTCTGCAGGACTGTGAGCCAAATCTTCGACAGAATTTCGTCGGAGGTAAAATTTGATCGCATTAATCGGCTGTCGGTGAACATATCAAACTTACGATCAAAGACTTCAGATTTTAGCCAAGGATCTGAGGATTCTTTTAGGATTTGCAAAATTTGTCTCAGACTGCAAAATCGTGGTCAAAATCGCACAGTGTGCACCCGGCTTAAGTTCAGCAAAATCATCTGCTAAAGTCTATTGCAGATATAGATAACTATGCGTCTAACTACGGTTGCAGATGGACAGTCAACTTGCTCTCGAATGTTCACGGACTGGTGTTTTGACCGTTCCAATATGGCGGATGGCTTACGTATAGGGGCCCATTAAAAACAGCCACTAATGAGGCATCTATGTATATATATGGATTCAGCTGCTGGCGCCATCTTCTGGCGAAACGTGGGAATTCATTCGACTTACGATTTTCACAGTGCATCAAATGTACAATGGTCGGTTGTACACTTGTTATTCCGGTGCATTGAGGGAATGAGTGCACTCGATAACATCCACTATGGTTCGGACACCATTACAAATGGCTGTCCCCTCAAATAGTGCCCTATTTAAGGGTATAGGGGGCAATTTCGGACACAGCCGGGACATAATCCGAAACTAAACAGAGCAGGAAAACATGAACTAAAGGAAACAGAACAGAATAACAAATAAGAGTCCATAACCATGACATATAGTATAGCATAAATATAGTATATTTATAGATTAATATTAACTATAGATTAATAAATAAAAATTGTCCATTGTTAGTTCTTGGGACCTAATGCATTAACTAATGTGAACAAATTTAACTGAAAAGTGTTATCAAAATGTTCCCTTTTTTTGCTTAAAGCAACACCAAGTAACTTTTCCTCTGCGGTCGCCCTACAGGTTGGAAGCCGAATTGACCATTACTGCTGTCGTAAATAAATTAGCCTACCGCATCCTACTGTTGCACGCGCACGAACATGCGCTGTTTATCCATCACCGGCTTTGGAATCATACCCCAGCTACCCGGCTGTTAGGTATCTTACATGTAGTTGTAGTCTACTGTCGAGTACGCTCCACCTATCGGCAATTGTAACGCTTGCCGTAAAGCAAGTCAAATTTGTAGTTTTCTTATGTCTCACTCGGACTACTGATACGCGACCCGATCTGGCAATATTACATAGCGTGGATATATCCGATAAAGGACCGCAAAGCGGTGGCATAAGTGCATTTCACCATGTCACGACTTGATGAACCACTGAAACGATTTTGAAAACATTATTTTAAGGTAAAAAATATATCTTCTTCCGAGATGAAACTAAATTTGTTTTGATCTTTACAAAAAATCCTTTCACAAGGCATTCAAATTAAGAAAAAATAAGGATCATGGAGCTTGGACAGAGCTGGCTAGCTGGATGCGCTATAAGTCATGCCTTTATTATTTTTCCCTTTCAAAAGCTACACTCAAGGCTGCGCTTGATTTAAGCGCTATGGGAACTATTTTGTGCGTGACCAGCTGTGAATATATGTGTGCAACACGTCAATGGAATTGACTTTGAGCTTTTATAGCCTCAGTGACGTCATTGGAATGCGCGCACGTCAGAGGCTATAATTAGATGTGCCACAGATGCATGTGCAGGTATTTTGTCTTCAGACCATACTGTGATGTGTGTGTGCTTCTCTCAAAAACTCTCTGTTTCCTCTGATATGAGTTGGTTTTTGCTAGGCAGTGCCCAGAAAAATCTCTCTCTTTTTCCTCTACACTCTGTCTGACAAGTGAAAGAAAAAGAAACAAAAAGAAAATGAGGGATTTACAAAACAAACCGTGTGTGCCTCCGTGTTCACTTCCTATGGCTGAATCAGACACACACCAATGCTATGGAAGGCCTCAAGGTAGTCACGATGAGGATGCAAGATTCTTTTTAAAGAAGTGATAGCGAGCCAGTCCCCAGTCTTTACGAGGGGGAGCGCAACTCGCCACACTCTGCTTTTGAGCCCCCCTTTTGTTCTTCTTATTTTCTTTTCTTTTTTAAGCAGATCAGCCTGGTATGCCTGCAACACTGCCATAGTGTGCAGAGCAGCACCAGCCTGACCCCCACCAGCGTGGATGTTATTATACACGGCTTGGTGAGGAGTGCTGACTCCTTAAGTGACGATGAGCCCCAGAGAAGAGACAGTCCATGAGCGTCTCTTTGGACTGGCGCATCGGACTGGCGCAACCACACGCCCCTGCACCCACAATAGTATAATAAGTTGACGTCGAGGGCACACGCCTTGTTGGCTGAACAGAGTTTGGTTCTCGGAAATAATATCTCTCCTCGACGGCTCGCACTGGGCGATACCGAACAGGAGGACCTTCAGTCTCAAACGCAGGGGACAATATCCCCAGCCTGAGTTGGGGAAACTTCATGCTTGGCCCCGGAAGGGTACCAACTGAGGGACACTGGGTTTTCAGCTTATATCATAGAGACCATTCTCAGTGCTAGGGCTCCCTCCACTAGAGGAAGTTATGCCAATAAATGGGGTGTCTTTGAAAGGTGGTGCACTGCACGTAATGCAGATCCAGTTAACTGCCAGATTGCTTCAGTTCTGGACTTCCTGCAGAAAAAATTATCAGCAGGCATATGCCCCGCCACTCACAGGGTTTATGTGGCTGCTTTATCGGCTTACCACGCCTTGATTAAGGGGGGGGGGGCACTTGAGAAACATCCTCTGCTCGCCCGCTTCGTTCGTGGAGCCAGGCGGCTGAGGCCTCCCGTTAAAACCAAGATCCCTTCATGGGACTTAGCTATAGTCATGGAGGGTCTGGTTGAGACCCCGTTGGAACTTCTAGGGTTAGCGTCTGATAAACTTCTGATTTTTAAGATAGTTTTCTTATGGTTATTACTTCTTTAAAAAGAATCTTGCATTGTTATCCTGGCTACCTTGAGGCCTTCTGCCCTCCGCCGTTCACAACGCCGGATCAAGTGAGACTCAGTCCGTGCTCTTCAGCCCTATGTCCACCGCACTAGCCAGTGGCGTAAGTCAGAGCAACTATTTGTTTGTCATGGTGGCCGTAACAGAGGCGGCCGCCACAAAACAGACAATGTCACATTGGGTGAATCCCTCACCCAATATGAAATTGTCTGTTTTGTGGCGGCCGCCTCTATTGCCCTTGCCTATGAGATGCACGGTCAAGCTTCGCCAGTAGGCATCTGGGTTCAATCTACTAGGGGGGGCCACTTCTTCCCAAGCTTGGCGGGGGGTGCCGCCCTGTAGCATGTTTGTGATGCGGCAGGCTGGTCCTCTCCGCACACATTCATAAGATTTATAGTTTGGATGTTCATGCCACTCCAGGCTCTCACGTCCATGAGTCGACATCACAAGCTCATGTCTGAGACCTTCTTTGCGTTCTTGTGAGCACACACTACACAACCGTAAGGGGTCCAGACACCCACAGTGCGGTGGCGTGGGTATTCACGTTCCCATAACGCTTAAATCAAGTGCAGCATTGAGTGTAGCTTTTGAAAGGGAACGTCTCAGGTTACTTGACTGTAACCCTGTTCCCTCAAAAAGTAGTAACGAGATGCTGCGCTTTATTGCCGCACTGGGGATGTCCCATGACTGCTCTTCAGACAAAATTATACCTGCCGATGCATCTGTGGCACATCTAATTATAGCCTCTGACGTGCGCATCAATGACGTCACTGTCCGAGGCTATAAAAGCTCAAAGTCAATTCCATTGACGTGTTGCACACATATATTCACAGCTGGTCACGCACAAAAGCGTTCCCATAGCGCTTAAATCAAGCACATCATCTCGTTCCCGCTTTTTCAGGCAACAGGGTTACAGTCAAGTAACCCGAGACGTTTTTCCTGTTTGCTATTTCAAAGTCCTGTTACCGAAGTGTTGTGAACAACGACACAGAAGGTAAATGTAGATACAATGGGCATATGTCTCTTTCCAAATAAAATATATGTGTCTTTAAGTGTCTCTTTATGGAAGTCTTATTATATGTATGCTACTATATTAAAATAGACAAAAATATATTTGTCTTATTATATTGGGCTTCTCCTTCTCACTTTTAAATCTCTGCACGGCTTGGCTCCCCCCTATCTCTGTAACCTGCTCCACCCCTACACCCCGACTCACACTTTACGATCCTCTGACTCTAGCCTTCTCGTCGTCCCTCGGCATCGCCTTGCTTCAATGGGGGGCAGATCATTCAGTGTTGTTGCACCCAAAATGTGGAACTCTCTCTCCCTGATCACTCTGTTCTGTTAATACTATTTCTGAATTCAAATCCATGCTCAAAACTTACTTATTTTCTGAATGTCATAATTCTTAAGTTGGCCTGCATTTTTTTATATCTGAATGTATTCTGCTGGGTGCCGCCCCATCTACCCAATTTCTCATTTTCAGTACTTACACTCTCATCTACCTACTGTTGTTTTGTCTGCTGTCTTTGTCCATTGCCTTTATTGTTGCTTGTTTATTGTAAAGCGTCCTTGAGCCCTGGAAAGGCTCTATATAAATTAAACGTATTATTATTATTATTAAAGTGTCTCTTTATGAAAGTATTATTATATGTATGCTACTATATTAAAATAGACAAAATAAAGTGTCTCTTCTGCAATTGGACATACATTCAGTCATGTCTGCAACTTGACAAATATATTGTCAATATCATTAGGATTACATTTTAAATAAAAAAATTAATGGTCTATAAGTATTTTGGAGATCACAGTTTTTGCTAACTTATTATATTGGGCTTTATTAAAATTTATTAAACTATAATGAATTAATATGCTTTTTTTCTTTTTCTTTTTACTAAAAGTAAATTTATTGAACAATTTTCACAATCTTTAAACTTAGATCTTCAACGGATTTGCTCTCCTGTGGCTCCCTCTAGTGGATAACATTAGTATTATGGCCTTCATCTCTGAATCGCATTGATACAAATGGCTGATACTTTTTTTTTAATGATTACTTTATTACTGATAATATACCCATAACTCAAATTCACTGATTCGTGGTAGGCTACATTATTTCATGCTTTAACAGTTGAATTTTCCACTTCAATTTTAAGCTAAGCAGTAATGATACATTATTATATCACTTGTTAAATAGTTATTTGTAAATTACATTCAGTCTTGTATTACTAACAGTGTGATTCAGTTTGTTTGCGCGCAAACCAGCCGCCACTGCTCCTTATTAATAAATAACTTTAGAGTAAGAAAAAATCCAGACATTACAAACAGCAATTTTCATTCTGGTTGTATCTTTCCGGAACATAAAGGAGTTACTGGCATAAATAGCCTGAAATATCCCATCGTAGTTTGATCCATGCCCTTCACCACATTTCCCGAATAATCTAAAAATACGCAGTTTTTTCATACTGGCTTCATCAAAAGTGTACTTTCCGCAGGTAAAAATGATTCAAGCCAGAGAAACAGCCAGATGACGGACTGCAGTGCCACAAAGTGGGTGGGTACATTATGACCTTATCCCAAACTATAAGTGTGGAAACGATCTTGTCCGTGCGGACTTCTGCGAGACTTATGAGTGTGCTGAATATGCCTCCACTGACAGCAGTGAAATTACAGATGGTGAGTATGATGATACTCAGTGCCTGCGACACTTCAGTAAACCTTCTGCTTAGTTTGTGTTTTTTTTTTCTCAATACATGATGCTGTTGCTGTTTTACATAATATGAAACGATTATAAATTATGTTGAAAGCTATTAAATCGCGTTGTGGTTGATGCTTAACTAACGGACATTTTATGTTCTGTCAAGCAGCGCAGGTGAATGAACCTGCCAATCAATTGGTCTTTTCGCGCGAAATCTACAAAAACGTTCGCATTTGGTGAATCATATCGGCTTGTTTGTAGTCGAATCTTTTTTTTTTTTTTTTTGATGCCCCAGAATGCTGTCTATTTTGGCTACCTACTTGGTTTTGATACATTTATGTTG
The DNA here is from genome assembly GCF_029890125.1 of Rhinichthys klamathensis goyatoka. Lineage (NCBI taxonomy): Eukaryota > Metazoa > Chordata > Actinopteri > Cypriniformes > Leuciscidae > Rhinichthys > Rhinichthys klamathensis. Next base: position 4,111,285 of record NW_026606559.1, read on the forward strand.
CTTTATTTACGCAGAATGCTTGGCTTCTCGTGTGCCAAATACATTGTGTATTGGAGTGTCCCTGAAGTAGGCTATTTGCATCAAGAACCCTGTAATGTGGCATCATATTTATTCTTTTAGTATTTTTTTTCCTAAAGGTGTTATAAAATAGTTGAAAATATTTCTGATAATATACATCTTACAGTAATTTGGAGTGTAATTAGTTAGGCCTACATATATTATTATTAGAGTATTATTATAATAGTATGTAATAATAATTATAACAGTATGTTATAATAATGTGGATATACAGTATTTATACTGTAATGGCATAATATTATAATAGTGGTTTTTGGATTTTTTTATTCATGAACTGTTAGTGGAGACAGGAAACGATGGAGACTGTGGTTATGAGTGAATATTACCCTACCCCTAAACATAAATCCTACTCATACCCTTAAAGCAAACGATAATCATTATAGGCACAAATATAAATCCCCTGATAGATTTGCAAAGCATCAGGTACACAATGAGTACACTGATCATATGCTTTCCATTTTAATGTTGGTGCACCTGATACAATGTTTGATCTGTATGGTTTCACTGTCCTTCACATTGTACTTTGTATTTTTGTACAGTTGTAGAGGTGTGCTTTGCATGTGTAGCTCTGGTTCTGAAACATTATTTGCATGAATGCATGTTTTGGAGATTATCAAACATCATTGGACTTTCCATGTCCCTTTTTTTACGAAGACGTTTTTTATGAGGCCATGTCGAATAATGAGGTACTAGAATAATGGTGGTTGAGCTGGGCTTTAGTATGGAAACTGTGAAGTTGTTATCAAGGAGAGGTTATCAGTTATCATGAAAGAGTCTGAACTTCCCTAAATGGTGTCTCTCTGTTCGGCTGTTGCTATTACCTTGAGGAGGTATAAAACTTGTTTTCACAGTTCATCTGTACAACAGGAGAGGCCATGATACATTAAATAAGTTATGAATATGATAACAGAATATAGTGTAGCTTATTCATAACTAGTAGTTCTAATCAAGCTGAAGGCCATTTTTAATGCTTGCTAGTGCGCGTCGATATATTTCTCAATGAACACAGCCAGCACCCTCAGGAGCTAACTGTGCATGCCTCGCAACCAAACAGTATCACACACCGATCGCTTGTCACCTCCCAAAGTTTTAACACGGGCAGGAAGACACATGCCTTCAGCTATGCTTATACTAACATTTCAAGTTCTTATGGGACAAACAACACCAAATAGGACAGACTGTTTGACACAGAGCCCTGGCTGAAGAGCTGACATTACTGTCTTGCTGGCTTCCCTTTGTAGCTTCCACGTTACGCCGTCACACATCACAAGGTGACACAGTTGCACACGTGCTTCAGACACAGTCCCGCTGAAAGCGTTCCCCAAAGTGTCATCATATGACGCAGCACGGGTTCCCTCGAAAGGGAAACGTTATGCTTGAGCATTCTGTCTTTTTAGGGTCGCATCTTGCGACACCCATGTCATGTTTTTGATTCGTTTACATGTCTTTGGTCCTTGTTGAGTTCATTTTTCATTTGAACAGCACCAGTGTTTTTTGGAAGCTGACCCCATCATTTCAGCTGTCTTGGTCTGCTTGTTTGGTGTCCACCAGGGTTCAGATGGTAGCTTTGACATTTATTCAAATGAAATGCACTAACAGAGAAATCGCACCAGGATTCATTTTAATCTAACGAAACATGCCAAGTGTGAACAACACACCCTAAAGGTGCAGTAAGCTGTTTCTGAAAAAACGCTGTTGAAAGTGTAATTGACCGAGCACCACAACAAACTTGTAGCCAATCAGCAGTAGGGGCCTATACACTCATGATGGGGTAGGAGAGAGAGTGAGAAAGAGGGAGGTTTGAAGAAAGACTGTTAAAAGAGATGGCTAAGAGACATTACAAAAGAGAAAAAAAATAGAGGAGTATCACTGTAAAAAGAAGGGTAATGATCAGGCAAGAGCTTTAGGACCCACGTTAATATTAGAAAAGCTTTCCAGCGCTGGAGAGACCTAAGCGGTAAGGCCTGAAAAAGGACGCCACGGTTGCTTTGTTCCTGCTTCATAAGTGAGTAACTGTGGCGAGCAGGACGAGGCCGAGTGACGTGAGAGCGGCGCGAGGCCGGTGGCGTGAGTGGTAATGAGCGACACCTGTGAGACGCACCGGTCTCGCATCTCTCACGGAGGAGCGGAGGCATAAAGGAGGAGCGACGACGGTGAAGATCGAGAGAGGAACAGGCCTTATTTTATGTTGTGTTTTGTTTCTGTGGCCAGCAGTCGTCCGTGAGGGGCTGCTGGTTTTACTTTCATTTTGTATTTGTTTATTTATTAAAATCATTGAACGTTCGCCGGTTCCCGCCTCCTTCTTCCCATAACAACGAACCCCGTTACATTGGTGCCGAAAACCCGGGAGGAAGGAGGGACACGCTGTCGGAGAGCCCTCGCTGCTGAGGGGGATCGCGGTGCTGAGGAGGTCGGGTAGCACGAGGGAGCCATGGCCGCCGATTGTTGCCCGAGGCGATGGTGCTGGAGCGATGTAATAGCAGGTGGGACAGGGACCTCGCTGCCGTGCTCCTGGGTCGAGGAGGGGTGCCTGCTGTCCGAGAGGGAGCGGAGGAGTCGCTCCCGTTCGCCGTGGGCCGGAGCCTGTTGCCGTCGGCCTTGATGGGGGCGGAGCAGGGAACGGAGGACTCGCTGCCGGCTGCCCTCGACCGGAGGAGCCATCGCCGTCCGCCAGGAGGCGGAGGAGTGTCGAACCTTTCCCCAACGGATGTCCAGTACCATCGCATGGCACCGCGAGTGAGTCTCTCAGCTGGCTGAGGACCGAGCGGCAGTGTGTCCGGGAACCGGACCATGATTTTTTTTTTTTCTCCTCTCTCCCCTCTCTCGTATCTGTCGCTCCTCATGCTTCCGTCTCCTGTTCTCTCGCCTCGTCTATCCATACCCCCAGGTGCCGCGGCCACCGTGATCGGTTCCCCCGGAGGGGGGGGAGTAGAGCGCAGTCTCGTGGGTACCCCCCGGCCTGCGAGGGGCGATGGGGGTATGTGGCGAGCAGGACGAGGCCGAGTGACGTGAGAGCGGCGCGAGGCCGGTGGCGTGAGTGGTAATGAGCGACACCTGTGAGACGCACCGGTCTCGCATCTCTCACGGAGGAGCGGAGGCATAAAGGAGGAGCGACGACAGTGAAGATAGAGAGAGGAACAGGCCTTATTTTATTTTGTGTTTTGTTTCTGTGGCCAGCAGTCGTCCGTGAGGGGCTGCTGGTTTTACTTTCATTTTGTATTTGTTTATTTATTAAAATCATTGAACGTTCGCCGGTTCCCGCCTCCTTCCCATAACAACGAACCCCGTTACAGTAACATTGGTTTTGAATGTGTGCTTCTTGCAACTAACAACGAATTCTTCCTTTTACTCATGTATCGTATGTTCATTTTTGGTTCTTTCTTGTTGTTCGTTCGTCATCGCTTTATTTTTCGCGAAGCTTTATTTTGCTTGTTTGGGTTGATTTCAAATATCAATCAAAAATAAATCACGCCACTGATATGACATATATAGAGAGGGAGAGGAGTATCTTTTATTACAGAAGATAATATTAGTGAAGAGATTAAAGGTGCTATATGTACTTTTAAGCGGCCTCTATCAGTGATGTTTCAGATTGCAACCAATTTTTACAAGAGCGCTCGTGCTCTTGCGCGTGCTCGAACACAAAAGCGAGCACTCATGGTACACGGCCACGCTGAGACTTTTTCAACACACCGGGGAAAGCATCACACAACATGCCGGAAACTCGTGTAAACTCCCACTGCAACGTTACAATAATAGGCTACTTTTATCAGCTTGACGTTGAACTAATGCTCCATTCTCTTACCATGATAACGTTACATTTGTGGTGTTATCTAGTATAAGGCATTTCACTAACTATTCGTGTATCTTTCACAATCAGCAATGTCAACATAGGTGAATGTATAATATGATAACGAAAACGGTTATAATATGATAACGAAACAATTTCAGTGTAACAGTAAGATCGTAGGAAGTAACATTACTGTACTGAACGTGTCTGGAAATGTGTATTATAAACAATATGATAGTAGTGGGATGAGTGACGTTAGACAGTAGATCTAGTACATAAAATAAAAGTTACATCCTAAAGCACGTACTTTTTGTTATCCTGGAACAGTCTTTTGTATTCATTTCATGTCTCATATATGTTGTAGTTTACCTTGCTATTTCATTACAGTTTACCATTATTTCAGCATATCTGAAAACTTGTAATTTATCACAATAAAAATAGCGGAGGTCTCTCCATAATTCAAACGCTCTGCCGATGTTGATCCGTGTTTTTCACACACTTTCTAATCTATTAGCTATGTAAGTGCAAAATTGAATGGGGACATTTAATATTCAACAATATTATTGATCTTCCTTACTTCAGGTGGACGATGATGCAATTTTCTTCTAGAAACAAACTTGTTGTATTATTTTCAGGTTATCACTGTGAAGCTGCTTTGATACAATCTGTATTGTAAAAAGCGATATATACATAAAGGTGACTTGACTTGACTGAATGGTCTTCCATCTTTGTTAGTCTGTCTTATTAGCCATCTTGTATCATACTTGAATCTTTTTGGATTCAAATCTTAATTTCAGTGTCCTGTTTTAGGCTTCCACTCTTAGAACAATGAGATTTCTCTGAGAGCCTTATGTCTGCCTGAGATAAATGTAGCTTACCTTGAAATTAAGCATTTGAATTCAGCACTGACTGAAGGTCACTGGTTTCTTTGTGAGTTTCCTTTAGATCATTTGAACGGTGTAATTACAACTTTCAAAGACTCCATGGTAGTATGTAATTTGGGTTAGAGTACTGTACACATCTTCGTCAAATGGCAACCTTGCTTAGAGCGCCAAAAGGCTAAAAGTTCACAACGTTTTCCACAGTTTCACTCTAATTCTGCAGCATTCACTATGCTAAAAAAATTGTTTAAGGACTTAATGATTTCCTCACTGAGATCCACCACCTGCTGTGTAGAACACAATTTATGGGTAGCTTGGCATCCTTTATCTCCTTCCCACCTCCCATACGGAAATCTAATATATGTACATATGTCCCTATATCCGAGCAGTGTTGTCATATATGTATATTATAATAAGGCAATATATTGTTATCACATATATATACATCCTCAGGATATATGAATATATAAGTTTATACCATGTATGAAATTCCAGTAGAATTATTATAAATACATATATTAGAATTGCAAGGCCATAAATGTGAACAATATATGGTAAATGGACTGCATTTATATAGCGCTTTCACAGACCCAATGGCCACCAAAGCGCTTTACAATTTTTTCTCAGATTCACCCATTCATACACCGACGGCAGTGTCAGCCATACAAGGCACCATCCAGCTCGTCGGGAGCAGCTGGGGTTAGGTGTCTTGCTCATGGACACCTTGACACTTGGTCAGGTGGAACCGGGGATTGAACCACCAACCTTCCGGTTTGTAGACAACCTACATGAACCACTGAGCCACTGCCGCCCCTAAAAATATATATTTATATATGCAAATTTATTCACAGAACATATATGCAAACATTCGGTATGCTTATATATGATTTTTTATAGGTTTATACCATACATCAAATACCCATAGTAAAATTAGTAGGCCTATATGTACATATATTAAAAAATTTTATATGATCAAATTTTATATGGTACTCTATGTTAAGACCATATATGTGAAACAATATAGGTCTCATTTATATATGTAAGTTTATTTAAAGGCACACTGTGGAATTTTTGGCCACTAGGGTGCGCTCGACCTGTAATTTTCACGTCTAGTGCCCCTAGAGGCCACAAGCGCCGCAGCATTGTCGCAAAAGTCAACAAACAGTCAACCTCCCGTGTCTTTATGTGAGTGCAGACGGCATTTGATTTGTATGTTGGAGAAAGTTAATCGATTCACTACTGACCAAAATAATAATATAAATATAAGATTAATAATATAAATCCTATAAAGAAAACAAATTGAATAAAAGTAGCATATGCAGAAAACAATGTCTGATCAGGTAAGTCGCATTGACAAGGGTTGCCCAATCCTGCTCCTGCCGATCGTCTGTCCTGCACAGTTCATCTCCAACCCTAATCAAACACACCTGATGCAAACAATTAACGTCTTCAGGATCTCTTTGCAATGGGTTGGAGATGAAATCGAGTAGTCAGGAAATCGTTTAACAAAACTGATATAACTCACTACATATTTCCGTTATTTGTAGTCTTCAGTTTGTTTTTCCTTTTACACAAATACAAACATATATGAGCTGAAAGGGAAAAAAAACATTTACATTTACATTTGTATACGGCAGTATGTTGTGACTTATATCAGTTTTGTTACACGAATTCGCAGTAAATATTACATTATATATACACTTTTATGCCGATGTTTATTTTAAACTCTCCCTTTTTCTTTTTTTGGTCTCCTCTGACAAAATCTTCGCTTTCTTCGCTTTCTTCCGAGTAGCTGTTGATTCAGCCATGACGACAACATACAGACGCCGGCAATCAAACGCGAGTTGAGCTCTCACGTTAGAATTTGAGGAAGTTGGGGTGGTGGGGGAAGTGACGTATGCCGTAAAGCGGTCGAATTTTGTAGTTCTTTTTGTGCTCGGGTTCCTACCCGAAACCCGAAGTTACATAGTGCTAGTAAAAGCGATACAGACACCTTCAGGCTTCGGCAGACGTGTCATTCAACCTATTGTAAGTCGATGTACCATCTCAATGGGTTTTGGTAATATATTATAAAGGTTGAAAAGTTCCACAGTGTGCCTTTAAGCAACAAATATGCAAACATTCAGTATGCTTATATAGAGATTTTAGATTTTGTTTTTCATTTAGTTTTCAATTGGATCGCATGGGTGATGGCAAAAGCCAAATACTCCAAATGTGTGACCCTAGAATCATCTCCACCTTTTGCCCCTCCAGAGACAGCCCTACCATGATCTTACTAATAGGCCTACTACAGCAGTTAAACTCTGGATTCTGTGCAAGAACTACGGTAAATGTTATTAGGGCAATTACAAGGGATAATTTAACAATAGAGCTTTAAAGCCTAGATCATATGGATTAAGGATGAAGCTTTTTCTCTTCAAATATGTTTTATGACCTTTGTAATAGTTATAATGAATTGTAATTGAAGTAAAATAATTTGGTAACACTTTACTTGAAGGGGTGTGCATAAGACTGACATGACTCCTTCATAATCATGACATGACACATGTCATGAATATGAAGGAGGTTTCATGCATGTTTATGACAACTGTCATTAAGTGTCATTCTCTCAATTATGACATTTTTAATGCAAATATGACATTGTTTGAGATGTCTTTGTTATGACAACTTGACATAAACCAATACATCAAAACCTGTCAGTGTCTTGGTAATGACAACTTGACATAAACCAATACATCATATATTGTCATAAATATGTTATAAACATGATATAGCAGATTAATTATCAAACTTAAGAAACCACTTTTCTTTATGGGTTAACATTACATTAAACTGTCATGTGGTTGGTTTTGACATTGGCTGTCATGAGGCCATTATAACTGTGTCATGAATATTTTTCTTGACCTCAACTACAGTGGTACAAATTTAATTTGTCATTAAAATGTTATAATGGCCTCATTACAGCCAATGTCAAACCCAACCACCTGACAGTTTAATGTAATGTTAACCCGTAAAGCTAAGTGGTTTCTTAAAGGTTCTCTAAGCGATCCTGGGTGACGTCACTTCTTGTTGACGTTCGAACTATTGTCAAACAAAACGGAGGCTAGCTAGACCCTCCCTCCTCCTCATCCGCACACTAACCCCCCAAACCACACCCCCAAACCCTTCTTGTCAGTCATTGGCTGGAACAGTTTGTTATGTTTCGTGGAGCGGGTCGCCGCAGTTTGTTTTTGTTGCTGTTTGTGGAGCCTGGGCTGTCTACAGAGATCGCGTTTCTTTACAGTGTGTTCAGGGGACAGGCAGCCAGCGGGTAGTGAGGAGATGTTTGCTGTATGTGACAAAAAATGTTTTGGCCTAAAAAACGCGTGACATCGCTTAGAATTAGGTGTTAACAAATGTTATTGTTGTTAAAAGGGATAGTTCACCCCAATAAAAGCATTTACTCAGACTATATAATTCCACACCTGTATGACTTTTTGTCTGTGGAAGATCATTTAAGATATGTCTGTTTTTTTTATTTTTCTCCATATAGAAGTCAAGGTTAACCAAAATGGTTTGGTTACCAACATTCTTCAAAATACATTCCTCAAAAAAAGGAATTTCATTATTTGTTTATGTCCTATTTTATTTATTCATTTATTTATTCCATTTATTTATTATTAAACGTCTGTGGCCGCACTTTTGGGCCGCATGCGCTGGATTTGTTGGTTTCGAGTTTCGCTTGGGCAGAACGCTTTGTTTATGTGTGTGTTGTTGTATTTTGTGTAGCATGCAGCTCCTGTTTATCATTGGCTGTGAACTTTTATGTTGTGTTCTGTGTAGCATGCAGATCATGTTCATCATCGGCGCTTTCATGATGTAGCACATGGCACCTGTTTATCATCAACTGGGTGCTTTCATGTGGTGTTGTGGACACTCAGTCAGTGAGAGCTCTTATTGGCTGCGTGTTCATCTGCTGAGCTGTCTATTGTCTTAACCCCGCCATTCTTGTTACCTGATTGTTGGTTCATTTGTCTCACCTGCTCTCCCTCGTTACACCCCTAATTTCCTTCCCTATTTATTCTCCTTGTTTTTTCAGTCCTGTTTTTTGTTGTGCATGTTTTCCCTGTAGGTGTTGCAGTGTACTGTTTTTTTACTGTCATGCTGTGACTTGCTTAGTGGTGGGCAGATCGAGGCTTCGTGGAACACTAAAACAGTTTGAAGCAAATGTGCCGTATTGTGTCGAGGCTTTGAAATAATCTGACACCTCTCTCCACGGTGACCCCTAGTGGTCAGAACAGAGTAAATGCAACAAAAACCCAGGCCAAACATGCATAAAAACACCATTTGCAATTTTATTTTAAGTAAAATCTTTCAAATGCTATTATCTAATCATCTAAATAGCAAGTGTCTATATGTTCTTTTATTAATTGTCAGGGTTTATTTTGTTTGTTTTATGGCTCAGCTAAACAGGCCAATATGTGACTATTAACTACCATTATTCATTTTAATGATACTAATGTCTAATTAAAACATCTACAAATGTACAAAACTGATCAGAGATCAGGTATAACCCACAGACACTTGTTCATAGGTTCTCAGTGACTCCTCATGTTAATGGGTTGACAGAGATCATCGCCCCCAGCGGTGAACCATTGAAATTTCGAAGTGTTTCAAAACAATTATAACGTAATGAGGCCTCGTTTACTGAAATCACTTGACTCTGGCAGGTTGACATATGTATGTATTTATTAATACATATACAGTGTATCAATAATTATTTATGAGACATATATGTCAAAATATGGATTATATAATATATCCCATATAAATATATATATGTTTATGTAAATATATGTAATCGTTCCAATTTCTAGTAGGTTATATATGTTTTTACTTTATATGAGCATATATTACATATATTGATATTTCATATTTGTGCATATATTACATTTCCGTATGGTCTCTCTCTCTCTCTCTCTCTCTCTCTCTCTCTCTCTCTCTCTCTCTCTCATGGCAGCAGTGTGAAGGTGAAATCCGCAAAATAACTTAGAAAACACTTCACATTCATACCAAAATGCAATCTCTAAACTGTATTTCCTATTTGTTTCCTTAGCTGTTTGCCATGTCTTTTGCATGGGCCTACCAAGAAATACCCAAGTACCAGCACCGAGACCCTCTGACCTCTAAGGTGCTGCTTTGTGAGCAGTGTCCACCTGGCATGGCCGTGGGACGCCACTGCAGGATGGAGGAACCCACCATTTGTGTCCCCTGCCCAGAAAAACACTTTGCGGAACAGTGGCATTGGGGAGACAGCTGTCAACATTGTACATCTGTTTGCAAAGAAAGGCAGATTGTACAAAGGGAATGTAACAGCACTCATGACAGGCTCTGTGAGTGTATACCTGGGTATCACCTGGTCGTAGAATTTTGTGTCCATCACACAGCTTGCTTACCTGGCTCTGGAGTCGCTGTACAGGGTACGTACACTCATTCTTTGTCAACAGTGTGCTAGAACAATATTTATGAATTCAAGACCATCGATGTTTGAACCAGTGTGTCTAAACGAGTAATTTAGCAATTTCACAGACTTGCCAGATGTAAGTTATGTATCAAGTTTCAAACATCTCATTCACCAAAATATTATGAAGAAGAAATGCTACACAACTTGCAAGGACTCCAACATTTCTGGCCTCTAGAAAAGCTTATTCAGCAAGGAGCCACTTTTATTTTAAATTAGCCAAGTGTGTCATTGCTTTTAAATGCCATTTTAAATATAATTATTGGGGAGCCTCAGTGGTTTTCAGTAAAACTCCACACTCAGCCAGTCAACTGACGCTGAATTAAACCCATAATGCATCCATATTCTTTATTTTACCATTTTTAATCCAGTATTCAGTATTCTTTGTTTCAAACCGGTTTCAAGGTTAAGAAAGCACATTCATTAGAAAGAAGTATACATTAGCAGTCGGCCAGTACCTCACTTAAGCTTTCTTGGCAGCTGGTGGAACATTTGGCAGCGTGCATGTGCTGTCAGGGTGCTATTTAATCATGCTGTTTGTTGTATCAGTGAGAAATTCACAGTGGCTGAATTCCAGCAGAGTAAGTGGAAGTAATCACTTCCCTGTTAGCAATGGAGAGTGTGAGTGACAGAGGTGTTCATTAAACAGAATAACACTGCTGGTTGTTTTCACATTGGCCACCCCACCCAGACTCCAGACTGAGTCTAATGAGGATGATCTGTTCATTCTCAGAATTTGTGTTCAATACCAGATGTTTTAATTTTGTCATTTATTTTTGTCTCTTTTTAATTAGGTCAAACATTATCCCTCAGTGTTCCGTTGTGAATTACTGAATTCCCAGCCCACATGCATCACTTTCTAAAACCTTAAATTAAAGAATATATTATGAATACTTGGTTTCTGTAACCAGTGAAGATGGCAAGATTTTGGCTCTGATTTATCTCCAAATATGGGTGATTCCATCATTAGCGTTTTTCATGGAAAATAATATAATTAATATTAAGGAAAAAAATTATTTTCCTTAAGCTTATCTCTTAGTTTGTTACAAATGTATATATTCATATATTTTTGTTTTCAATGTCTTTTAAATAAAAAGTATTGAACGAATTTTCTTCTTTTTTTTTTATGAAAAAAATATTAGTTGAGCAGTTCTACATTCACCATAAGATGGTGACAGAGGTCCTTAAACACTTGACTTTTTTTTGGAACATTTGTGATGTCCTCTTCTGGCTTATAGGCTATATGAGTTTTTTTTGATGAGCATACCCTTTACACCAAGTGTTACACTTGAGTACATAAATCAATTTGTGCTATGACAACAATGCAATCCCAAATTATGCAGCTTAATGGAGAGATTCGTTTTATTATTTTTATAACCGATCAAACATATTGGAATTTTTGCCTGGTGGATAAGACAATAAAATTACACACTCAAGACTTATCCAGAAGCCATAATATTATAGAGACTTGGATTGTTTTGACTTAGCCCTGTAAGCAACCTCCCACAACGCCCTAGTAACACCCTAGCAACAACACAAAATGCTAAAAGAAAAAAGAACATAAATGTGATCTTACTCAATAGTTCTGATGTAGATGGATTCTAAATAGAGGCATAATAGATGCCCAAACCGTTTTTTTGCCCCTAGACTACACGTTTTATGTTGAACCTATTAGATTGAGCAATATCACACATTATTGCTACTCTGAAAAAAAGTACAAATTAAAGTACAAATTATTGTACATTTGGCTTATTGTCACGTTTTTAATTTCTAATAAATAGTGTGAAATTAATGTTTTAAAGTTCTATGCACAGTTAAAGAATGAGACCCAAAAGTAAAAATCTAGTTCCTCAAAATTCCTTAGTTCCTTATTCACATAATTAAACTCCACTAATAGTTTCAGGGTGTTTTTTTTTCTTCATCTTAGTCATTTATAGATCTGACTCATTTTTGACCTATACATGTGAGTAGCTGGTTTCTTTTAGTCATGTGTGACGTGAATGACATTTGTCCAAGTGATGAATCCTAAACAATTCTTCATAAAACTCTCACTTCCTATACACCAGAGTACATGGGTGTTTAGCTTGAATAAAATGAGATTCCTTTCTCATCTTTTCACAGTGGGTATATCCATATGATTATACATTCTTAATATAAAGAATGTTGGAGAAAATGTGTGAGTTTTATCATTGAAAAAGCTTTAGTCATGTTTAAAATAGTAACAGTCCCGTATGCCATACTATAATACATATATATAATCACTATAATTACTTTCAATATAATATAATATAATAACAAAGTAGCACAAAATAGAATTTCAACAATGTAGTGGGCAGGATTGTTGATATAGTATGAATAAATATTCAGATGAATGCCATGAATGTGCCTGCTTTGCATAGAAGTAGACCTGGTTTTTGCTATTCAAAGTATTCTGTATTCTAAAATTACATATTGCAATTGTGCATTGAGAGTGTATGTACATGTCCTGCAGGCACACCAGAGAGGAACACAGTGTGTGAGAAGTGTCCCCAGGGTTATTTTTCCAGCACATCTTCATCCACTGAGCCGTGTATGCCCCACAGGGATTGCACTCAACTGGGCCTGAAGACTGTCAGACTTGGCACAACCACCCAGGACACACTGTGTGAATCCGAGAATAAAGAGTTCACCTTTGACTGCTCCCATCAGCACACAGAATGTCACACTGGTAAGTTTCATTAAACAATTCCAGCCCTTGTTTTATCATTGAAAAAGTTGTTTGCTTTGAAGATCTTTTGTGCCAATTTTGGTAAATAATGGACACATTTTTGAAGGAATAGCTGTGCTGATTCCTGGTGCATCCCTTGGAACTGCCCTTGCTGTGCCCAGTGATAGTGTATTGCCATGACCCCCTATGTACTGCTTACTGATTTCCGTTGGACCAGGGGAAGGGGTGTACAATCGTCAGTCCAGGGGGTAGGGGCTGACTGTTATATGAAACTGCGTTGATAGGGTTGCCATAGAAATGCATAATTCCGAGTCTGAGGATGCAAACAGATCCATAGAACGTCACAGGTTCTCATCTCATAATTACGATAATAAGCTCATTGTTTTGGTTCAGGAGAAAGAGTAAAAGGTGGCTGCTGTTTGTTTGCAGTGTTCGGTGACTCTAGCAATGTGTCTACAACTCTGCATAGCCTGATGGAACACGCTGATGACATGTGATGTCTGCGCAAGCAGGGTGTGCGGAGGTATGCAAACTCATAGGTTGTCAGGCAGGTAGGACATCCTATCATAGCATTTCGGACCAAATGCAATGATTGGACAAACATTTTTTGGTCCTAAGACTTCCATAGAAGATATATATATATATATATCTTCTATCTTCTTATATATATACAAACAAATAACACTTTAAATATTGATTGCTATTTGGATGTAAAGAGACTTTCAACCTCTGTAATAAAAATAAAAAACATGAAAATTTTTATGAAAACATTGCCTACCCTAGCTTTAAAAAAACAAAACAGCAAACACAATATAAACAAGCAACATGATTTTTTTTAGAGACTGAACTCTAAATATATAATGAATAACTCGATGTTCAGCTTCAACTATTGAGTCCAGGCTTTTGAAAACATCCGAAACACATGCTTGGAGAAAATATCACTCCTGATGGTAGTCAGAAAGATATGACAAAGGGTGTCAGTTTCTCTAAATCAGGCTTCTTGGTAATGTCACTACATGTGAGAGATTGTCACCATGCTCACATGGTACATCATTCTGATTAGAAGAGACAAAATGCCCACCTCACCAGCTTATTGGTGGAGAGGAGACAGAGTGATGAAGACAATCAGTGTATATGTGGATGTGGTGTTACATGATATTCCCTTAGAAAGAGGCAGAGCTGCTATGTCCATGTATTGTTCCCACAATGCTGAGCAATTTTATCGTTAATGCATCAATCGTTCAACAGAATGGTATGCGTGTGACATTCAATTCGAGGGGGAGGGCAGTTTGGAACAAGTATTATTACTGATGAGATTGTCTTTGGTGTCTATTTTCAGTGTGAATGGATTTATGTAGATGTAAAGGTGAAAATGTTTGCAACTCCGCACAATTGCGAGTGCTTCACGATCTGTTTGACAGAATCGTCTTTCAACATCAGTGAGAGCTCTACTAGCATAAGCAATGATGGACATCTGTGGTTCTGAAAGAGAATTGCACTCAGACCTACAGGGCTGGCATCGACTGTGAGCTCAGTGTCTTTTCTAGAATCAAAGTATGCCATCACTGTGCTGCGATTGCTGCGATATGTATGAGACCCATTTCTTTGAGTTGCTGGAATAGTGCAGTCAGGTTTAGTGTTGTCACGGTTCTGGAATTTCTAAATTCAATGATACCTTGAAAAATACCGATATTCAAAATAATTTTTTGATACCACTGAGAAAACTGTCATATATACTGCCATATTGTCAGGATTCCACCAGATTCACTCACTCCTCCCACTCGTTCACTGTCTCCCGACTTCTAATCATCATCACCTGCACCTCATCAGTTCACCTCCCTTTATATTCGACTCCTCTTCACACACTCATTGTCTGGTCTCGTCTCTACATGACCCACAGACTCTCATGCTACTTACCTGAGCTCCATCCGCCGATCACCATCAAGTTTCACACAGAAGTCCAGTCTTCAGTCTTCAGTCATCAGTCCATTCCCAGAGACTCTCCTTCAGCACCTGTAACAGAGACTGTGTTTATTCCTTCAGCTAAGTTCCATTCTGATTACCATATGTTGCATACTCACCATATCTCCGTCTGGTTCTGCAATCCTGTAAATAAACTCTATTTTACTTACCACCTGTCTGACTCCTGTTCCATCCGTGACAGAAGACCAGACCAACGAAATGCAGAATCCAGCGGAGCCTGTGGAGAATCCACCTCGCAATCCCTTTGCGGAACTAGTTCAGGCTGTTCGCCAGTCCTTACTTCCTTCTCCACCGGCTAATCCACCCACCGTTCCCGAAGATCTCCTTCACTCTGCGCGCCACCATTCACTTCCGCAAACATCCACTGCTTCATCAGCTGCCTCTGCGAGTCCCATGGCCCGACCAGCGACATTCAACGGAGAGGCGGAGGATTGCAGTGGTTTTTTGCTTCAGGTATCACTATATTTTCAAATGCAAGCACATCAATTCTCTAATGATTCAGCCCGAGTGGCGTTTATTATCTCCCTGCTGTCCGCCAGAGCTCTCCAGTGGGCCCAATCTCTCTGGAAATCGGATTCTCCTGCGGTTAAATCCCTTTCAAGCTTCATTCAGCATTTCAAGGAAGTGTTTGGTCAGACAGTTTCTGATCTCACCGTTCACGATCAACTCTACAACTTTTGTCAAGGAAAGTCTTCTGCGAGTACATATGCCCTTCATTTTCGCACGCTGGCGGCTTCTAGCGGCTGGAATGAAACAGCTTTAATGACAGCTTTTCGACATGGTCTCAATCCTAACATCTGTCAGCTGGTGGTTGTATATGAGGATTCCTTGGGAATCGAAAGTCTCATTCAGAAAACTATTCGAGTATCTCAACGCGGTTCAAAATCCACCTTGAACCGCACAACTGTTCATTTGTTAACCTCCCATGTATGTGTCTCAGCACAAGCCCTCCTCGACTGGGCAACTATTGACTGGCAGGGAACTTCATTTCCACTCAACTCCTACAAAAATTGAACGTCCGTAAACGCCGAAGTCACCAAGATCTCAGAGTTCAAACCATCCAGGGTAGACCGCTGGGCCAAGGTCGAATTCGACATCTCACCCCCACACTGACGCTCCGCAAGGGCTGCCTGCACTCGGAGGACATCTTTTTCATGGTGCTGGAGGAGTCCATTGCTGAGCTCATCCTGGGACGCCCTTGGATGGTCCAACACCAACCCACCATCGACTGGAAATCCGGGGAGGTCCTTCGCTGGGGAGAAGACTTCGGTTAAGAAGATCCAGAAAACCCCCTCTTCTTCATCTTCTGTGGGAAGATCCGAGTTTTCCGTTTGCTCCACATCCATTGAGAGTCCGGAAGTCCACCACCAGGTGAGATTCCTGCTGAGTACAGGGCGTTCCAGGACATGTTCAGCAAGCAGTTGGGGACCAAACTACTACCTCACCGGCCATGGCACTGCGCTATCGACCTGCTACCTGGAGCCACTCTGTCTAAAGGCCGCGTTTATCCTCTGTCCATCCCAGAGCAGAAGGCCATGGAGTAGTATGTGGAGGAAGCTCTTCAACAGGAGTTAATTCGACCATCTACGTTCCCTGCCGCTTCCAGCTTCTTTTTTGTGGCTAAGGACGGAGGCTTGAGGACATGCATTGATTATCGTCATCTCAACTCTCAAACTGTGAAGTTTAGTTATCCCCTTCCTCTGGTCCCAGCAGCACTGGAGCAGCTGCGTGGAGCCCGCATCTTTTCTAAGTTCGATCTACGCAGTGCGTACAAATTGATTCGTATTCGACGGGGTGATCAATGGAAGACGGCATTCGTCACGCCCTCAGGCCACTATGAGTATCGAGTCATGCCCTTCGGATTGTCCAACGCTCCAGCAGTCTTCCAGGGTTACATGAATGAGGTCTTCCGGGAATATCTCAACAGATTTGTGGTTGTCTATATCGACGATATTCTCATCTACTCCTCATCTCTCTCCGAGCATAAGCACCACGTCACACTAGTTTTGGAGAAACTGAGAGCTCATAAACTGTACCTGAAACTGGAAAAATGTGAGTTTCACACCACCACTGTGCAATTTCTGGGCTACATCATAGACCAACAGGGAGTCCAGATGGACCAGAGGAAGGTGGAAATTATCCGGAACTGGCCCCAGCCCTCTACTGTAAAGGATCTTCAACGATTCCTCGGGTTCGCCAATTTCTATAGAAGATTCATCAACTACAGTCACATCAGTTCTCCTCTGACCTCATCTCTAAAAGGCCGGCCCAAGTCTCTGTCCTTTCAACAACTAAAAGAAGCCTTCCTGACTGCTCCCATCTTGGTCCATCCTAACCCAGATATACCGTTTGTTGTTGAGGTGGATGCATCCTCAACAGGAGTTGGAGCGGTTCTCTCCCAGCGGCAGGGTGATCCTCCCAAACTCCATCCATGCGCCTTCTACTATAAGAAGCTGTCCCCGGCGGAGCGGAACTATGATATCGGGAATCGGGAGCTGCTCGCCATCAAGCTCGCTTTAGAAGAATGGCTGGAGGGAGCTAATCACCAGTTTGAGGTTATAACCGATCATCACAACCTGGAATACCTCAGAGAAACGAAAAGGCTAAATCTCCGTCAGGTTCGATGGGCTCTCTTCTTTACCCGCTTCGATTTTATCGTGTCATACCGACCTGGTAGCAAGAATTGTAAAGTGGATGCTCTCTCCCGTCTTCATCATTCTTCAACCGAAGATGCTCTACCTGAACCTATTCTCCCTCCAGCCATGATCGTCAGCCCGATCATCTGGGACATCGACGAGCAGATTTCCCAGGAGAACCTTCATCATCCCGCTCCGCCGGGAGGTCCAGAGGGGCGCGTCTTCGTACCTCTCCATCTTCGTGGACTCCGCTCATACCGTTCCGGGCTTTGGACATCCAGGTAGCAAGCGTACCCTCTCACTCCTCAGTAGCCGGTACTGGTGGCCGTCCATCTCACAGGATGTTTCCAGGTACGTCAGGGGATGCTCAGTCTGCGCCATTACCAACACCCCCAGAAGACTCCCGGAGGGTGAGCTTGTGCCACAACGACCGTGGTCCCACATTGTAATTGATTTCATGACAGACCTTCCCAGATCCAGTAACCACACTTGTGTCCTCGTCGTTGTGGATCGCTTTTCGAAGGCTTGCAAGCTGATCCCATTGCCTGGACTTCCAACCGTGTTTGAGGCCGCAGAGGCCCTCTTCAATCATGTCTTTCGAAACTTCAGCATCCCCGAGGACATAGTGTCGGACAGAGGTCCACAGTTCATTTCAAGGGTTTGGCAGGCGTTCTTCAGACTCCTCTGGGTTACTGTCAGCCTATCTTCTGGATACCACCCTCAGACAAATGGCCAGACTGAGCGGAAGATCCAGGAGATCGGACGCTATCTCAGGACCTATTGCCACCAGTACCAGGACAGCTGGAGCCGGTTCCTTCCCTGGGCAGAGTACGCCCAGAATTCCCTTCGGCAGTCCACCACTTGGCTCACCCCCTTTCAGTGTGTCCTAGGGTATCAACCTCCACTCTTCTCTTGGTCAGGTGAGCCCTCAGAGGTTCCAGCTGTCGACTACTGGTTCCATCAGATCGAGAGGGTATGGGACTCGGCTCACGTGCAACTCCAACAGGCAGTGCCACAAGAACCAAGCAGATCGTCGTCGTGCTGAACCTCCTCAGTACCAGCCTGGACAAAAGGTGTGGCTTTCGACCAGGGACATTTGCCTCCGCCTGCCCTGCCGTAAGCTGAGTCCTCGATACATTGGTCCTTTCACTGTGCAGAAGCAGCTGAACGAAGTCACATACAGGCTAAATCTTCCTACAGGATTTCACCATCTTTCCATGTTTCACTGTTGAAGCCCTTCATTGAACCTGTCACTTCTCCTCCCACAGAAACCGTCCCTGGTGACATACCTCCTCCTCCGGTTCCAGTCGAACAAGAACCCATCTATCGCGTCCGCACCATCATGGACTCACGCTGACGAGGTCCTCGTCTGGAATACCTGGTCGACTGGGAGGATTATGGTCCAGAGGAACGGTCGTGGGTTCCTCCAACACATTCTCATCCTTTGGCGTCATATAGGTGACGCCATATGACATTTCGTCAAAATCTTACGCACATGGCATCTTTTAGCGTCAATATAACACGCACTGTTTTGGGTAGGTTTAGGTCTGGGGTAGGGTACGGTTATGACGCCTTGGGATCTGCGTCTCATATTGACGCTAAAGGATGCCATGTGCGTCGGATTTAGACGAGCGTCACCTGTATGACGGCTTGGGTTCTGTGTCTCATATTGACGCTAAAGGATGCCATGTGCGTAAGATTTCGACGAAATGTCACAAGCGTCACATGTATGACGCCTTGGGATGAGAACGGGCTGGTTCCTCGCGATGACATCCTGGATCCAGCTCTCCTCACTCAGTTTCACGCCGACCATCCTGATCGCCCTGCTCCCAGGGGTCGTGGTAGACCTCGTCGCCGTCTTCGTCCCTCTTCTCAGGCGTCAAGAGCCGCCTCGGAGGAGGGGGGTACTGTCAGGATTCCACCAGATTCACTCACTCCTCCCACTCGTTCCCGAGTTCTAATCATCATCACCTGCACCTCATCAGTTCACCTCCCTTTATATTCGACTCCTCTTCACACACTCATTGTCTCATCTCTACATGACCCACAGACTCTCATGCTACTTACCTGCTACTTACCATCTGCTTGCATACTCACCATATCTCCGTCTGGTTCTGCAATCCTGTAAATAAACTCTATTTTACTTACCACCTGTCTGACTCCTGTTCCATCCGTGACACATATAGTTATTTTTATTATTATCATAATTTTTTTATAATTTGGGTAATTTTGTTGCAATAGCTTTCACACAGCACAGGGAGGCTTTTTTGAAACTCTGAACTCAATTTACAAAAAAGACAAGTGAACAGTTGGTAATAAAATAAGAACAAATAAATAAATACAATATAATGAAATGAACTTGGCTTTGTATTTTTCAGGTGGGTCTAATAGTATTACTACAGAAATTAATTAAAGTAATCAAATGTAAAATATAGGGCTGTTTTCGACTAAGGATTTTCATAGTCGAATCTGATTCGTTAGATTTTGCCGTAGTCGACTGATAGTCGAACCTTTTTTTTTTTTTTTTTTTTTTTTAGATAGCAGCTAGACGTTCGGTTGAATAACTGTTCGCCTGTTATAGGACAACTCGCTCTACGTTTATTTAAAATGAACAGCAAGACAACTAGAAGTGAATGTGCTTTCCATTAAATGAATCCTTAACAAAAAAAAAAAAAAACGTTGCAATGAACGTGCTTTGTTTTAAATAAATCACACACAGTAAATAAAACCTTAACAAAAAAACTTTGCAATGAACTTTGCAATTTAGACGCACAAACTGCGAGCCGGTGCGGTGAGACGTAGCCTACATGCTCGGGCAGATTTGGCTTGAAGTCGTTCATCCTCGGACGCGGCGTTGCGCGCGCTGTTACAAAAAAAGCTGTGCACACAGCCAAGCGAAATGGGGTCTTGCCGGTCTTGCGCACCCAACGCGTCATTTTTTGCCGTGCGCACCTTCGCGCTCGTGCGGACGCGTCGAGTATAAACAAGGCTTTACTCCGTGTCAGCGCGCGCTCTGATCGGTAAAGGTGCACAGACCTCTCCCGAATCATCTCCAGCACTCAGCCTTCGACGCACCACTAACTCCGCCTCCGCTTCCCTCGTAAGATGATATTAGTATTTAAACATTCTCTATGATAAAAAATGTGTGTAAAAAATATTTGAATAGCACGGTTTTGCCGGTTATAGAGTTCTAATGACGGTGTTCAACTATAACCGTCGGTCTCTCGGTTATATAATAACCGTCACACCCCTATTGGTTACATAACACTTCCCTACTATTCGACTATGAGGTTCACAGTCGAATCAGACCTCTCCGAATCGAATCGTCGAATCCTCGACTATTAGAAGTCAGCCCTAGTAAAATAACACTGGATAGTCTTCATTGTAAAAATTAAATACAGTTTAATGCTTACAATTAGTTACAAAAGTTATTCAGTCAAGAGCAGTGAGTGATTTTCTTGTTCTTTGATTAACATGATAACAGTATATTAGGCTGCTGTCACTTTAAGAGCTGCACAGATTTTTCATTCTCAATGCTGACAGCAGACCTCATTCCTGTGTTTACCTGAATACTCACCAAGACAGGCATTTTGATAATATGTTGTGTGTATTTGACCGTTTAAGTGCAATAAGCCATGAAAAAGAACTCCAGAGAACAGTTTGCGAGGCAGCTTTATGTGTGCTCCACTTATATAGATCAGTGGTGCACTTTTGGTATGAGAGTAAAACCTGGGGTTTCTAAAGGTGCTCTAAGCGATGTCGGGTGACGTCACTTCTTGTTGAAGTATTGTCAAACAAAACGGAGGCTAGCTAGACCCTCCCTCCACCTCATCCACGCACTAACCCCCCAAATACTTCTTGTCGGTTATTGGCTGTAACAGTTTGTTATGTTTCGTGGTGCGGGTTAGCCCAGTTTGTTTTTTTTGACGTTTGTGGAGCCTGGGGTGTCTGCAGAGGCCGCGTTTTTTTACAGTGTGTTCAGGGGACAGGCAGCTAGCGGATAGTGAGGAGATGTTTGCTGTATGTGAAAAAAAATGTTTGGCCTAAAAAACGCTTGACATCGCTTAGAGCACTTTTAAGGATATTATTCAAAAAAGGATATTAAGTTAAAAGAATGTCCCCCGTGTTTTTCAAGAAAATGCTTGGAGACACATTGAAAAAACAACATTTGCTGTTGTTTCTTTTATCCAGTCTACGCAGTATTTAAATCTTGTAAATAGTTAGTGAATGTCTTTATTTGTAGACCCTTTAAACATAAATGTAAATGTACATACATAATTGCAATCTTTTTTGTTTAGGTAACAAAACAATTATTATTGTAACTTGTAATATTACATTAGAAAATGTTACCTTTTAAATAAGGTATTCCCCTAAAAATTACAGCCATAAGACATGGGTGGAGTACAGTTTAAAGATGTGAATAGTCAAAGCTGCTCTCAACATGTTATTTATTAAAACATTAGAATCTATAGGCTAAAAGAGTACAGAGTAGCTGCAATACTGATATGGTTTGGTATCTGTTTCTATTTTGTTTCTGCAAAACCTTGTAATTTAGTTTGTGCTGTTATCAGGCTTCCATGTCCATAACATTCCCACACCTCTCTTTCATGACCTTCCAGAAATTACTCTATGTGAGGAAGCAATATTTCAGTTCCTTGCATCACCTCCTTTGGCCTCTTTCCCTGTGGAGCGTCTTTCTGAGAGCCTTCCAGGACGCAAAGTGGACTGGAAGAGTGTTGAAAGGCTGAAGAAAAGCTGCAGTCCTCAGCAGCAGGCATTACATCTGCTCCGTCTTTGGAGAGAACAAAATAAGGACCAAGATAAACTCCTCAGCATCATCCAAGGTCAGTTTGTTTTATATAGCAGAGACTTGGAGATTAAAAAAACAGAACTGAATTTAGCAAATATAGAGCCTTTCAATGTTAGACCATAAGTGGTCACCAGCATCGTTAGCATGGATACAAGTGGGAAAGTACAAGCATTAGCAATCCTAAAGGCTATTTTTTTGTCTTATGTTGTGGTAATATGGTTTACAGGTAATCCTAGTTCAAGAGATTTAAGTCATTGACACCCATGAAACTTCAGTCGATAAAAGGTCAAACAATTACTGTAAATGTAAATCTCCTTCAAACTACTAATCAACACTAATCATGTTTTGAGTTCAAATCCTAGCATTGAATATAAAATAGAATGTCTTCCGGAAAGTTTTGGATTCTTAATAAAAAGGAAAAAACACCAGATTTTTACTATCAATATTAGATCTTTGAATCTGTAAATGTTTTGATCTTTCAGCAGTGTAATTACAAAGGGATATTACCCAGTTATTGAGTACAATGAATGAATGAATGATTTCACACTTTTACATATTATGGGAAAACTACAAAAATGTACAAAATGTTTAGGGGAAGGTGGTTAGTTATATTTAGGTTAATACTTTATTTAAAATGTATATTGTCTAATGTAATGTTACAATAATAATTGTTTTGTTACCTAAACAAAAAAGATTCTACATTAAAACATTCAATTTTTGTCTAGATGAAGAGCTTTTATTGCACCTCCAACAATATTTTTTGACACACATTTGCATTTTGAAATTTTTTGAATGGACTTCATGTACAGACGTATGGAAAATAATACATATCCCTAGTTTAATAGAATTATATTTTTTTTAAAGAAAATTTGTAAGAAAGAGAAGTATTATTCAAGTTCAAGAACTTTAACAAAAATGCTTGATAAATTTATAGTACAGTCGTTTGATGTATGTAGATGAGAACTTGATGTTGTTTGTCCAGTTGCAATGCCTTAAGCTTTGTTGAAATGAATATCACATAATTTTTCTAATGCAAGGTGAACAATTTGTTTCAAGTTTTGTACTTCATCTACCAGCATTATATCAGTTACATACCTCTCTGATGTATTTTTTGAACTTCATTGCAAGGTACTTTAGGTTCATAGTACTAACATAATCCACCCATTTTCTTCTAGATGTAAACCACTGTGAGAGGAAGGTATCTCGCTGTGCCAGTGTAAAAAACCTCACTCTGGAAGACCTGTTGCTCTTGATGGACAGTTTACCTGGTGAGAAAGTGAGCGACAAGGATGTACGGGCTCTGGTTCACTCCTGTCCCTCACAACGTTACATTATACAGCTCCTCCACTTGTGGAAGATTCAGAATGGAGGTCAGGACCTGGCCAAGGCTTTATCTCACAGTCTTCGCAAACTACGTTCGAAAGGCGCCCGCCGTCCCCTTCTAAAAATTCTAAAGAGGATCAGTCGGATTATTAGCGTGTCATCCATACACCGTATGTATGAGAAGATGATTATCAACATGATCCAGGACAACACATGTTTCAAAACTAAACTGTACAATGACTAATTATACTGTATCGAAGGACAATACAAATAGAGTTATTTAAATGAAAAGAAATTGTACATAAATTTGGACAGGTGTGGGCTAAAAGGGGACAGAGTTGGGTTACTGATATGTTGTTAAGATGCTTTTTTTTTTCTTGTGGCCTGTTATTATTTTTTTATATTGGACTGAAACTTTGAGTTTTATTGCAAAATTGAAATATAAGCCAAGTGCTGGAGGAAAATCACCAAGGTTATTGCTTGACCTGCTAGGTCTCTGAAACGGAATGCTTTATTAAAGTTGTAAATAATGGAAATTGGTTATGAATGTATAATACAATAGAGAGCAGTTAAAAAAACATATTTATCAATGTCAGAAAACTGGACTCTAAAAATTATATACATAATTTGTTTGTAATTTATGGATAAGTGTGACTGTTTTGATATTGATGTTTACTACCACATATTCTCATAATCACAGTGATCTGATAAAAAAAAAAAAGCTTTTAGGCTCCTAAATATTATATAAATATGGCCACCTTAACCTTGTCTTTACTGATTGTGATGTATCTTTACATGATCTACTGTACATGTAAAGATAATAAGGGTAGATTTAATTTAGAACAATAGGAAATTAGCCTATTATTTATTTACCTTTAAAAATCTGTTTTTTTAATTATCAGATTTTTTTTTTGTTCTAATAAGATAAGTCAGCTCACACTAAAATTGTTAAATATGTTTTTCAGTCTAAAATGGCCCCAATTGTAATACAAGGGTTAACAGAAGTATCAGGTCTGCCAGGATGTTATAAAACACTTCTATTTACTGAGTCAACCCGATCTCATGGCAATTTCATACGTATTTTACGAGGTGGCTTATTCGTACGAATTCATACGACCTCATCCGTACAAATTCGTACGAATATTTGCTAAATCGTACATATTTTACGAGTTGCCCAATTCGTATGACCTACCCCTGACCCGCCCCTAAACCTATCCTTCATTTGGGCTTTAGACAAATCGTATGAATTCGTACGAGTGAGGTTGAAAGAATTCGTACGAATTAGCCACCTCGTAAAATACGTATGAAATTGCCATGAGATCCCACCTCAAGTGGGGCCAGATTGTCAGAGGCCTTGTGGATGCTGAAGACCCTTAGCCCACAGAGGGACCACTAGGGCCTAAGTCCCCTAATTACTATTTAGTCTATCTATTGTTAGCCTACTGAAACTTGTAAATGGTCTGGCATTTAATGTATTATAAGACTTTATCACTTGGGGACGTGGGGGTCTCGAGAGACAAGTGACCAGGGACCTTGCAAGACCATGTCCTGACACTGAAAACTTGTAATCATGACAAGCTTGTAAACTCTTTAATACTATTTGTGCTGAATCCAGTAGTCAAGGAAGCTATTAATGTAATCTTAATTGTAATTTAAGCTCTCCAACACCCTAGGATGTACTGTTTGATGGCCATTTCTCACTAGAACATGATAATACATAACATACCTTTTTTACTATCAGTGTAAATTTGCTTATTGTTTTTTCTATTAAATTAATTTTTTGTATTAATCACTCTTTGTATTGTATGTTGTTTGACTAAGTATTCACTCACGTTGCTTCTGCTCATATGGTATTCATTGAAAATATGCAGATATCATACAGAACAATATCTAAATATGGTAGGAAGAAGTTAGAGTGACCACTGGAACAAGGGGAATCCAACAGACATCTCTGTATAAACACCATTAGTGGAGGACATGACTGAGAATTATATGACATACATGAGAGAAAGAGCATGACATACAGTATAAAATTGGTCGTTTTGTTTTACAGGTCTTACTTTCCAAAACAAAGATAGGAGGTACATTGTTGGGGAGAATTCAGAAGTTCTCCTTTTAGATGACTGATGAGTTATGGATTAAACATTTTCACGTCTGATATTTACAATGGTCTCAACATAGCAATTATTTCCCATGAAAATACCAAAAAGTTTGAACATCTCTCTCCTCTTAGATCGTGCCTCCTGCCTTTGAATCCTATAAAGTTTGTCAAGTTGTATTTAACGTACCACTGATTTAAATTATGTGCTTGTGAAAATTTGGTAACATCACTTCTGTTCTGAATACCGTAATTATTCTTATATTTCACATTCACATATTCACATTTTGACGCTTTTATCCAAAGCGACTTACAATTGCTATATATGTCAGAGGTCGCACGCCTCTGGAGCAACTAGGGGTTAAGTGTCTTGCTCAGGGACACATTGGTGTCTCACAGTGGATTCGAACCCAGGTCTCTCACACCAAAGGCATGTGTCTTATCCACTGTGCCCACCCACCATTTCCTTTTCAGTTTGTCATTCCTCCCTTTTCCTCAAATACCAATTACATAACAGACTTCTTCCTAATGCACCAATGGACTGATTCCAACTTTAGATGGAAGTATGATACTGAAAATTATGGTAGTGTGTAATTGCATGATAGCTTTTTGAACCTATTTTCAATAGCAGACCTATCAGGTATGTGTCACTGCATGGTTGCAGCAGGGTAGAATAAAACAAAGGATTTAATCGCAGCAGTTCATTTATTTTCCAAAACTCTAAACCATAACAAACTTAGAATAAACACAACCAACATCATGATGAGAATGGACAATGAACTAACCAAAACACAGGGCTTAAATACACAAAGAAACTACAGGGTTCTCACTCTTTTTCAGCAATCATTTTCCAGGACATACAGCGGGAATAAAAGACAAGGATTACGCCCTAAAGTAATATATTGCTCTCTAAGTCTTTAAAAGGCATACAGTTTACTGCCATGACTTAACTATAAAATCAGTTTTTAATATGAACTCTTAATCAATCATACATTATGACTATGGAAGCTGGTTTATGCCACAGAATAAAAAATAAAAAAGGTAATTGCGACTTATTATTTCGCTATTCTGACTTTTTTTCTTACAATTGTGAGTTTACATAATTGTGATACAGATACTGTATGGGGCCCAATTTTAACGATCTGAGTGCATGGTATAAAGCTCACGGCGCAAGTGCACTTAGGGTGTCTGAATCCACTCTTGCTAATTTAATGAAGGGAAAAATGGTTGACGCTCCCGGCGCATTGTCTAATAGGGTCGTCCCTTCTCTTAATTATTAGTGGGTGTGTTTTGGGCGTAACTTCAGAGTCTCATCTCCCATTCCCTTTAAAAGCCAGTTGCGCTCGTGACATGGTGGATTTGCTATTTACATGACGGAATTTGCTAGCAGAAAGACTGAACGCTTCTCCAGAGAGGAATCCTTTTATTTTTAATATTTAAAAATGTTTGTGTGCTGCTGCCCTGTGTGTGATATAAGCACAGAGTGTGCGCGTTGTGGACCCGCCTATAGGCGCACATTACTAACATTATAAATAATAAATGTTAAAATGCCCCTTAAATAATAAAAAAAAATACTGTGCCATTGTAACAATGAGGCAAGGGCGAAGCGGAGAGAAAATCCACATGCAAGCACTACTTTAATAAAACAAACAGGTAGGGATGGCTGACGCGAAACAGACGTTCCGAAGCTTTGCGAGATCCCGAAGCGCAGATGATTCGAAACACTGATCCGAAGCGTGATTCAAAACACCCACATCACGTGACTACGGCTAAATGAAGCTTCTGAGTGTTTCAACAATAGACAGTATAAGAAGTGGACAGAGCCATCTCATTGGAACTCAGTTGAGACAGTTGAAGCCCATTTTTAGCGATTTTTGAGCACTTCCGTTCCTGACGCGCAGACTCAAACCGACTCAAACTAAGCTTGATGACGTGAGCAACCTGTCTGACAGACGTTAATCTTCTAGTAGCTGTGCGTGAAAATTGCCAACGTTAATCTTGCAGAGACGGGGAACTTGAGCAAAGAGTTCTTTGGCGTGAGTGAGCAGGAGTAAGTATTCCGTTGCTTTTATGGACTCATTATCTATGGGCTTTTCCCTTGACGGGACGTCCCCCCGATTGCCTGCGAGCTTCTCCTCCTGTCTGTACGGTAATTTCTGTACAGCGCGACAGAGAGTCGAGTGGTTATGACGCAATCGTTAGCCTATTTTTACAAAATCTGTTTCTACGGGGCCATAATGTAACATAGAAGGTAATGGAGCCCTTTATACATTGTCGTGTTTCTTTAGAAATAAATAATGGACAAATGGAGTCTTTAAACGCCTCAGATGTAAAGTTATTCGCTGTCAAAGTGACGCCAAAATGAATGGGAGTCAATGGAAATGCTAAGGCAAGTGAAGTTCTGCTACAACATGGCGGCACCCGGCCGGCTTCAACTTCCGGTCGATGGATTACCCCCTTGGTTTCAACAGGTGGCATGGTCCGCCGAGTCAGGGTTTGATTGATAGGTCGGTCGGGAACAGATCACACAATCACACATTATAAAAGTGAAGTCAACGTATTTTCACATCGTGGGTTTTTGTGAGCGGAATTTGGTTTTGAGATAGCAGATTTTTGGTGATATAGTGACATTTATAGTGCGATTTGTTTAGTTATATTTAGGCTTCCATTTAAATGTAGGCTACACATTGACTGAGAGACAGATAGAGTATAGTGACACATTAATAGATGCATAGATAGAAATATATATAGACAGATAGATTAATAGATAGATACATAGATTAATAGATAGATAGATAGATAGATAGATAGATAGATAGATAGATAGATAGATAGATAGATAGATAGATAGATAGATAGATAGATAGATAGATAGATAGATAGATAGATAGATAGATAGATAGATAGATAGATAGATAAAAATGGAGGCTCCACAGAAGAGATGCCATACATATGTGGTGTGGGAGCATTTCCATTTAGAAACCCCAAATAAAGTGAGATGTGTGTATTGTGATGGGCAGCTAGCCTACTGCAACAATACATCATCCATGATGCGCTATTTGAGAAGCACTCATCCTGCCATTCTGCAGGGTGCAGAGGATCCCCCCTAGGCCTGCTACTGACACTGCTGGGCCATCTAAGCAATGTATGCATTGTTTGAAATATAGGCTAATTATAATTGAAATATAATAACAAACTGTTGGGACACGGTGAATGTGATTTCACCAAGTACCACATGTTCCTGGATCAACATCTTTGTTGATCCTGGGTCAACTTTCCAATCAACCAATCAGATTTGAGGGACAAGTTTACAGTTTATGTCAAGTTTAGGCTTAGTGAAGTACTTCAACATCAGTGTTATTAACCTTTCATTACCCTCTGATTTTAGGGAAAAGTTATGGGTAGGGTTAGGTTTAGGGGTAGGGATTGGGTAAGGACTACATTTTGGGACAGGAATGTTGATCCAGGATCAACAAAATATGTTGATCCAGGACCATGTCTTACTTGGCAAAATCTCGGGGACCGTTGGGACACTGTTTAGAAAGTCCATAGGCCAAACCCTACCTAACGTCCCAATCACAACTGCCAATCAAGTTAAAAACAGCTTTACTGTGAATATAATATATGTTGTCAATATAACATATTTTGTGAATATACATTTACATATGTCTACATATCTACATATGAGTACCCAATCTACAGCCAAGATATAATTTTGTTTTTTCTAATTGTAGTAGTTCTACAATCCACTTTATCTTTCTCTGCACACTGAGCATAGATATTCATGACATAACTTTGTTTAGGAAGGTTTCC
The DNA here is from genome assembly GCF_029890125.1 of Rhinichthys klamathensis goyatoka. Lineage (NCBI taxonomy): Eukaryota > Metazoa > Chordata > Actinopteri > Cypriniformes > Leuciscidae > Rhinichthys > Rhinichthys klamathensis. The sequence goes on from NW_026606559.1 coordinate 4,140,904, forward strand.
AAATAATGAACCAGTAGGCTACTTTCACAGTAGGCTACTATTTTTCCAATATATTTGTGCCGTCAGTTTAGGATTTGTTACTAATTACTGTTTTCATTTTCATTCAGAGCCACAAATGTCAACATCAGGCCCATCTTCATCATCAACACCAGTTGAAACACATTACAGTTTATGGGAACATTTTCATAATCGTATCCGTGAAACCCAGATGATACACAATGCTACAGCTGATGCCACAGTAGAAGTGAAAAAATACATCAATGATGCGTTTTTGCCCAGAACTCATGATCCCCTAGCTTACTGGAAAGAGAGAGCAGTAATCTTTCCTCATTTGTATGTCCTTGCTAAAAAATATCTTTGCATGCCAGCAACAAGTGTCCCTTGTGAGAGCATTTTTTCAAAGGCTGGAGAAATTATCTGAAAAAATAAAGAAGTAGGCTGAGTCTTTCGACAGCAGAGAAATTAATATTTTTGAATAAAAATCTATAAGAAAGTGAGACATTGTGGCTTGATTTCTTTTATTAATATTCATTTTTCATGAACAAAATAACATTATGCAATGTGAAGAGCCTACAGGTTACAAGCTTCACATATTAGAAAAATACAATAATATAAAATAAAATGTTTGAATGGCTCATTGTAAAGGTTGTTTCAGATCAACACCTGCAAGTGACCACTAGGTGTCGCCGTGGAGACGGGTGTCGGATTGATTCGAAGCCTCGAAACAATATGGCACATTTGCTTCAACTGTTTCATTGCTTCACGAAGCCTCGATCTGCCCACCACTACAAACAGGTAATCCAGGGCAAACAACGGAACACGGAACTAGGAATAGGAAACAGTTACAACGACCGACAACCAACAACTGAAGCACAGAGGTTTAAATACACAGGCAAACAAGCTAAACATAACAAGGGGGCGGGGCTAATTAGAAACACCTGGAGAGACTAATAAACATAACGGGGAACTGCTAACATGGGACAAGACAGGGAAACACAGATGTGAATCATGACAGCCATTGACTTTAGACCAGGTTTTTGTTGGTCAATGACTAACAATAATGCGCCTGAACAGACTCGTTCTCAGACCAGCAGCCCATGGGCGCACAAAAGGGCACAAATGCTTTGCTATTTAAACAACTATTCATGCAGGACGTGAAAATGAAAACTGCGTTGGGCTGAAGCTAGCAAAAAACACTTGCGTCGCATTGCGCCGGGTGTATGATAATAAAGTAAAGACATAAAGTCAAAATTGTGAGTTATATAGTCTGAATTGTGAGATATACCTCACAATTCTGAGAAAAAAAATATTTTTTCCCTCAGAATTGGACTTTATAACCAGTGTTCGAACTATACCATGTCCTTTGGGGGAGCCCACTTGTTTGTTTGGGGGGGTGTTCGTGCACTTGTGCGTGCCTTACCTTACCTTAACACAGAATGGATTTCAAGGACTTCTCGCAGATCAATGGCCTCCAACGTTTATATTTGTTCTACAAATCTTTGAGTTAACGCACTAAACATGATTGGAATTGGCACTGCAGCGCCACCACACCTTGATGCTCATGACAAGAATAGCATGTATAGTTATCTTTATTGAAGTGAATTAGGTGTAAATCGCCGTCATGCATGATTGAATGAATGATATTTTTGCTATTTTACACATAATAATCCACGATCACATTACACAAAACTGAAATTGCACGTCGAAATAAAACATTGTCAATATTTTTTGAGACCCCAAAATTTCCCGAATCACGTTTTCAGGGGAGCTCCCCCTAGATCCCCCGTAGTTCGCACCCAGTTTATAACTCGCAATTGCGAGTTTATATCTCCAATTCCAAGAAAAGTAGTAAGAATTGCAAGATAATAAACTTGCAATTGCAAGAAAAAAAGTGGTAACACTTTAGATTACAGCCCGGATAGTACTGCGTAATTAAGACGAATTTACAGTGTAACTTTTGGTAATTATAGTGTACCTATAAAGTACTTACATGTAAGTACTAACATAAGGGTACAATATGTAAAGTTTGGGGAATAAAAGGGTAACAACCAGGAGAACGTCTCGGTTACTATTGTAACCCTCGTTCCCTGAATGAGAGTGACAACGTAACGTGACAACGTAATTGGGATCACTTCAGGGAGCCCTATCAACTTCGAGTATCTACAGAACGAGCCAATGAGACGGCTGTGCAGCGATGGTCACCAACCGTGGCGATGGGACGTTACGTCTCCCGTTTCCTCCTTCAGGGAACGAGGGTTACAATAGTAACCGAGACGTTCCCTTTCAGTCGCTCACGTTCGACGTAACGTCGACGTGACAACGTAATTGGGATCCCATGGAAAACGCCACGGTTGCTGCCACATCCAGCACCCTATGCAGGACTCTCAGACCCCCAACTGGCTGGGGCGGAAGGCCTGCGTAGAGGGAGTTCGGACTGCTGTTCCGTTATAACCCACACAGTGGAACTCTTGGATAACACTGGGAAAGTGTGCCTTCCCAGGGGAGAGGGACGCTGCAGAAGCCACATCCTGCCCGAAGGGAGGTGACATGTGGAGAATACACATATGGACTGGCCGGTTAGGGGCAGTGCAACATATGGAATGTCACTGGGGTGGCTCCAGCCTGAGAAGGGGGAGGCTACACCGGACAGTGAAGGCAGAGCGGACTCTGCCAAGGGAAAGACACATGCTCACCGCGGGGAGCTGGTCATGGAAGAATACGCATATGGGATCGCCGCAGGGATCACCACATATGGAACCCAGCCTAGCACAAGTTACACAGCATACGAGCACTAGGCCTGGCATCAGACGCTCCGCAACGTCTGACTGCCGAAGGGGTGCGGAGGAACTCTACAGGGTTCGCCTAAGTGGGGAACTCGACTGGAGCAGAAAAGCGCACGTATCCGCTCCATGTGGAGGGGAGTGGCGCAGCAAGCCGACACTAGAGCGGAAACTTGCACTGGTTGAAGCGAGCACACAGGAAGAAACCGGCTCAACACGTAGGCTATAAAACCTAGCGAACGTGTTAGGTATCGCCCAGCCCGCAGCTCTACAGATGTCTGTCAGCGAGGCGCCATGTGCCAGCGCACAAGAAGAAGCGACGCTCCTAGTGGAGTGGGCTCTCAACCCGGGCGGGCAAAGCACGCCTTGGGCTTCGTAAGCCAAGGCGATGGCATCCACTATCCAGTGGGCCATCCTATGCTGAGGCTTTGCGTTCTGTCCACGTACAGGTGCAGAGCACGGCCGGGACAGAGAAAAGCCAGGGCTGGGTCTGCCTCCTCCGAAGGCAGCGCTTGCAGGTTCACCACCTGGTCCCGGAAGGGAGTGGTAGGAACCTTGGGCACGTATCCAGGCCGGGGTCTCAGGATCACGTGAGAGTTAGCCGGGCCGAGTTCTAGGCACGATTCGTCGACCGAAAATGCATGCAGGTCCCCTACCCTCTTGATGGAGGCCAATGCAACCAGGAGTACTGTTTTACCAGACAGAATTTTTAACTCAGCTGATTGCAAAGGCTCGAAGGGTGGTCTCTGAAGAGCCGAAAGGACCAGAGACAAATCCCAAGAGGGTATAGAGGGTGGGCGGGGAGGATTTAGTCTCCTCGCCCCCCTCAAGAATCTGACGATCAGGTCGTGCTTTCCCAATGACTTACCTTCAACTGCATCGTGATGTGCGGCGATAGCGGCAACATACACTTTAAGGGTGAAGGGAGACAGCCTTCGTTCCACTTTCGTGAAGACACGGGGCGATAGGGCTTTGTACTGATATGCCCGTCCCTCGAACGCAAAGCGAAGAAACGGTCTGTGTCGAGGGAGAATCGAGACATGAAAGTACGCGTCCTTCAGGTCGATCGCTGCAAACCAATCTTGGGGACGGATGCACTTGAAAATGCGTTTCTGCATAAGCATCTTGAACGGCAGCCTGTGAAGGGACGGGTTCAGGACATGCAGGTCCAAGATTGGTCGTAACCCACCGGCTTTCTTGGGTACAATGAAGTACGGGCTGTAGAAGCCGGTCTTCATATCGGCTGGAGGGACCGGCTCGATCGCGTCCTTCGCCAGTATGACAGCGATCTCCGCCCTGAGCACAGGGGCACTGTCCGCCAGAACACGAATGCCCCTGTAAGCTGGGGGGCGCCGGGCGAACTGAATCGCATAGCCGAGTCTGACAGTACGGATGAGCCAGCGAGACAGCCTGGGAAGCTCTAGACAGGCTCCCAGACACCGTGCAAGCGGGACCAGCGGCACTACAGACGTACCCGGGGTGGGGCAGCGCGGCGGAATGCAGGGACCTGACTCGGACGGCATAGCGGCCCGGAGTGGGGTCTGAGTGTGTGGTGCAACAGAATGAGTGTGCGGAGGCGTCAGTGCGTCTGGGACACAGCCACTGCTGCTCGCTGGCGATGAAAGAGGGGCTTGAGGGTGACAAGGCATAGCGTCGTCGACCGCCAAGCGCGCCCTCTTGGGACCCAGAGGTTTCAGAAATTGCTCTTTTATTGAAAATAAAATCACATTTTCAATAAAAGAGCAATTATTCTCGCCCAGTCGAGAGAGCAGTTGTGCGAACACAGGGACATGGTGCTCAGTCACCTCAGCCACCTAGGGCTTTGGGTCAACTGGGTAAAGAGCAAACTCACCCCCGGGTAGAGGATCTCTTTTCTCGGTATGGAGTTGGACTCGATCAACCTGACAGCACGCCTCACCGAGGCCCGCGTCCAGTCAGTGTTGAACTGCGTGAGCATGCTCAGACGCAGACCAGCGGCACCACTGAAACAGATTGCGGCACCACTTTTCAGATGCTCCTGGGGCATATGGCATCTGCAGCCGCGGTTACGCCGCTCGGATTGCTTCATATGAGGCGGAACACAAAGAAAAGGAAACAAAAGATTCTCCCCCCGGGCCCTCCACTGGGGGAAGGAGCGGTGCGTTCACCATCTCCTGAAGAGCAACTTGATCCACCTCTGGGTCCCCGTCTCAGGGTCGTTTGCACCTTCGCTTGCCTCCTGGTTTGGCAGCGGCCTGGATGGGCGTGGTCGACTTCCTGCGGATTGCTCCACGCTGAGGCCTGGATGGTGGCTGCTGCTGGGGCTTCGCGGGAGCGGAGGACGCCGCAGGAGGTCGACCTCAGCGATGAGCGGATGGAGGGGCTGTGGCCGGCGGACGGGTGGGAGCAGCATCGGCCCGCCGGGGCAGGATGTGTCGGATGGCCTCCGTCTGCTTCTGGGCGGTCGAGAACTGCTGGGCAAAGCTCTTGACCGCGTCGCCGAATAACCCAACCTGGGACAGAGGGGCATCCAGGAACCGATACTTATCGGTGTCCCTCATATCGGCTAGGTTGAGCCAGAGGTGGCGCTCCTGGACCACCAAGGTGGACATAGCCTGACCCACGGAACGTGGAGTTTCCTTCGTCGCCCGGAGAGCGAGGTCAGTTGCCACCCTCGTTCATGTCCATGAGCGCCTGGGCCTGGTGGACCTGCAGGAGCGCCATGGCATGAAGGGTGAAAGCAGCCTGTCCACAGGCCTTATAAGCCTTCGCCGAGAGACCGGACGAAAACTTACAGGCCTTGGACGGGAGGCGTGGATTACCCCGTCAAGAGGAAGCGGACGCTGGACACAGCTGCATCGCAACGGCACGCTCCACTGGCGGGATATCCACATACCCCTTAGCTGCTCCGCCGTCGAGGGTGGTGAGGAGGGAGGAGCCACCAGGACGGCTTCTGGCACTATACGGTGCCGTCCACGTCCTAGTGAGCTCCTCATGCACTTCTGGAAAGAATGGTACCGGGGCGGGGTGCTGAGAACCAGCACAGCCCGCCCCGAGAAACTAATCGTCCATCCGGGAAGGTTCGGGACGCGGTGGAGGGTTCCACGCAAGACCTTCTCGGCGGCCCGGGATAGCATAGCTGGAACCATTCTGGGTCGAACTCTAGCAACACTACACTCCCCGAAGTTGGCAACGCAGCCGAATCGTCATCTCCAGAGGCCTGAAGCTCCCCCTCCGATGCTGCGATAGACATCTGGTCATCAGGTGGAGCCCCAAAGGACACGGCTGGCCGTCCATGAGAAGAGCCAGCGCGTTCCTTTGGAGGCTCCAACGGCGGCAGCGCTTGTGAGGCGTGAGGGACCCACGGAGATTACCTGGACGGGGAAGCCCTCACGGTAATCCTCAGATCACCCTGGTCATGCACTGAAATAGGTCTATTCTGAGGATGCGAATAGACACTAGATCGGGGCATAGGCGAGGGGACTGCACCTCCCTTGAGGTAAGCGAGTCTAGATCTCAGCGCTGCCATAGTCATATTCCCGCAATGGAAACATGAACTATTCACAAAAGCTGCCTCAGCGTGCTGAATGCCCAAACACGAGAGGCAACTAATGTGGCCGTCTGCTGGCGCCAGGGAATGACCGCATTCCAGAAACGCACAAGCGGAATGACATCCTGAAAAGGACGCAGGGTCACACTTGTGTTGCTCTTTTAATGAATAATAAAAAACAGAAAAAATAAAAAAAACTCTTCAGTGCTGAAGCACCCAGGGATAGCCGCGGTGTAATCGGGGTACACACTCAAAGAGGATCGCCCACCGAGACCGACACACACACACACACACACAAGCAATGCTGTGAAAACAACAGTTGTGAGCTGTAAATGCTCGTGGCCACCGCTGATCGCGCCGTCACACCAGCACTGGGACAGAGTTCTTCCTCTGTCTTCAGAAAGTCTTCATTAGCAGCAGTCTGCAGATAACTCAGTCAAAACGAAAGCTCGGCTCCGAAGTGAAAGACAGTGTGTGCGTGCGCCCTCTTCCTGTTTATACCCGCGCTGCGGGGTGGGGCGCGTGACGCGTTTCACGCACGCCAACGTTCATTGGCTCGTTCTGTAGATACTCGAAGTTGATAGGGCTCCCTGAAGTGATCCCAATTACGTCGTCATGTCGACGTTACGTCGAACATGAGCGACTGAAAGGGAACTAAAAAAGGATTTATACTGTAAGTATTATATAACTAAGGGGTACTTATTCTACTATTATGATATAACAATTGTAGAGTTATGTGTATGTCCCCTTAAGGTCAGCCCCGCCTTCTATGATGGGTAACGGAGAGCAAGGTGGGAGAGCGGGCAGTTCAATAAACTAAGAGTATGGAGCAAGACGGTCTTTTGTGTTTTTGTCCATCTAAAACTACATGGTATCAGAAGTGGGATAAATATGGCCCAGGGGCTCCGTTGTATCGATCCGTTGGTCTTTGATGACAACATTGCCGATAACTGGAGAAAGTTTGAAAAGGAATGGCGCATCTACTGCTATGCAGGCCTGTCTGATAAATCAAAGAAAGTTCAAGCCTACACATTGCTAAACCTTGCGGTCCAGAAGCGGTTGACAAGTCTGAAACATTTGTGTATAATGACGGGAAAGACCATGAGGATCCAGAGGTACTTCTAACGAAATTCTCTGAATTGTGCTTACCCGCAAAAAACGTCATCATGGATAGACACGCGTTTAATACCGCTGTTCAACACCCAGGCGAATCTGTGCAAGCATACGTTTCCAATTTGAAAATACTGGCAAAGAAATGTGAATTCCGTATAGTGTGCGGTATAGAAAATGACACTGTTCGCAAACAGTTGCTCCGTGAAAAAAAACTCACCCTGGACTTGGCTGTTAGCATATGTTTGCTGCATGAACAATCTGAGAGAAGTCTGAAAGAGCTGAGAAAAGACACAGAGGTATGTGCTCTGCAAAAAACACGTTGCTCAAACTGTAATGGCCAACATTCTTCAGAAAAAAAACAAATGTTATGCATACAACAAACGCTGCAACAACTGTGGTAAACTAAACCACTTTGCGAGATGCTGCAGGTCAGCACCAACACAGCAACTAGGAACTAAAACGTTCTATCAGCCTAGAACCCAGCAAAGGGATAGAATACATGAGCTGGATGCGCAACCTGATGACAATATGCAGGACACTTTTTTCTGTGACCCTGTTGAGCTCACTAATCAGAAGGGTGAGATCTTCACAACTCTGAAATTAAAAAATGGAAATGGTCAACTGAAAGTAAAGGTTGATACAGGCGCCAAGTGTAATGTGATATCAAAACGAATGCTGAAAGGTTTGAATCACACCATCCCTACCAACATAGCAGAGAAAGTCAATCTGGTGGCTTATGGAGGGGAGACAATCGACACTGAGGGAACAACAGTGTTGCAGTGTGTCCGTGGGGAATTTAAATTTCATGTAGTGGATCGTAATGTAAAACCCCTACGGGATAGCATCGCTATGGGACTCATCCAATTGGGACCTGATGTACACATGCTCCATCATGAGGCACCGGAGGTACGTGAATACAGTGATCTTTTTGATTGTGATGTCATTGGCAGTCTGCCAGTTGTATATCATATGAGACTGGATAACACAGTGACCCCTGTAGTCTGTGCACCCCGTAAAATACCAATAGCCATGAAAGAAAAAGTAAAAGCAGAACTGAATCACATGACTGAGCTGGGTGTGATAACACCCGTAACTGAGGCAACGGAGTGGATATCAGCCATGGTTGCAGCCAAAAAAAAAGATGGGTCTGTAAGGATTTGCATAGACCCAGTTCATCTTAACAAAGCCCTCCTCAGACCACGGCACCCACTAAAAACAATTGAACAGATAATTGCAGATATGCCTGGTGCTAAAGTGTTTACCATTCTGGATGCTAAATGTGGGTTCTGGCAAATCCCCCTTGATGAAGCTTCATCCAAATTAACCACATTTATGTCCCCGTTTGGCTGTTACAGGTTCTTGAGGATGCCATATGGAATCTCAACAGGCAGTGAGCTCTTTCAAAGATCAATGGAGCAATTGTTTGCTGGAGAGCCGTGTGAAATTGTAGTTGACGACATTCTCATCTGGGGATGAGGAACATGATGATCGTTTGCGACAGGTACTGAACAAAATTCGTGCCATTAACCCTCTGGGGTCTGAGGTGTTTTTGGGGCCCTTGAGATGTTTTGACATGCCCTAACATTTGTTCTTATTTCAGTTACTTACAACATACCATTGGCCAACATATAATTATGCTGTATTCAGCACAAACTCTGCTACAATAATATGTGAGCAAAATGGATGTACATGTTTGCATTTTATAGAAAATAAATATTATGCGTGGTTAGTACGTTTTGGGGAAAAAAAATTCACCGCAATAAGGCCATTTAACAAATACTGAATAGTTGTCCACAAGACTTTTGAATTACTATTCTTGTAGGCTAGAATTTTTACTACAAAATGATGTGAAAATCATCCTGAACACACTTTCACAAACAACAATATATCAATTTAAATGTTGCAAGTTAGTTTTGGGGTCAGCACTGCTGTATGCGTGGGAGTGTTAATGGCTATGAATATTAATGAGATTCACACCAGGGTAGACAAAAGACACTCCCCCAATGGCTAATGCCCCATCAAGGTGCCGTGAAGGCAGCCTGAACAAAGAATGATGAACTAAGAATGATTCACTGATGAATAAAAAGAACAGCATTTATTCAAAATAGATATATGTCCTAACAATGTAAAGACATAAAGTCATTACTATCACTTAACACATCACAAGAAAAAAAAGACCAAACTTGTATTATAAAAAAGAAAAAAGCGTGAGCATGCTGATAACACAATCAAATAAACTAAAATCAATCACTAATTGCCATGGATAAAAATATTTTTTTTGTAATTTCACACAAGAATAGGTAGCCTACTTTTACATTATGACGATGTAAACACAATTAGGCTAAATTTCATCTGTAAAATATTACGTCTGTGCACTTACTCAGTATGATTCTCGATCGCACTGAGAACTGAACGACACCTGCGTGTCCCTCTGAGGTGCTGGCGAAGGAGAACGTGATGCAGCCACATTCCTAAGAAAAAAAAAAAAAAACTGTTAGCATACATTATCCAAAGTAAACTGATGGACAATTAATGGGTATGGATGCACAATGTATGTATATATCTGGGCCATGGGACGGAGAAATATCTGTTGATGGCCCATATAGCCCGCACACATTTAGTGATACACTCAATGAACGGATCGTTCGCGAACGACACATCACTACATTTCAAACATTTACACCTGTATTCAGTTATTTACGCATGATATAGTGTCATAGGCTAACCAAAACTGAACATTTAATTATATAAAAAATATTGTATTTAGAGCTCTTTTACCGGAGCCTGAAATGGAAGCTTTAGCGTTAAGTTCTGCCAGGAAGACTCAATTGCTACGTCACTTATTACCTTCTCATCTATCCAATCGTGTCTAATACTTGCGGTATAAAAGACCAGTACTTACACATGTTTGAGTTCGCAGATGCTGACGCTTTCATTCATGCTCTCGTTCAGTCGCCTTCATTCATGCTCTCGTTCAGTCGCCAGCCAACATGTTTCAGGACACGCATATTGTTTTACTATTATTGAGTTCAGACGATGGATATGTCCCGCCGTATCTCCTGCTACACTTCGAGGTTCCCGCGTTTAGTATGGTTTAGTGCCGCATCTCCCCGTATGCACAGTGGTCTTCGGAGAGTTTTTGATCAGCCAAGGTCTCTCATGAGAAGTTCTGCTCTCTAGGCCTAAAACACCCTGGGTAACCAGTTTTCATTTTCACGTCATCAAAAGCCTCAACAGCGTCAGCTCAGCCAGGATATTCCGGCAGGAAGAGAACTATGTCATCCTCAACAACTTGTCCAGCAAAATCACCGATCCACCGACATGAATCATCAACTCTGCAAGCCACGAGAGGCGATCTTCTCTCGCTGGTTCAAGTTCAAGCTCCACCTCCAAGGTTTTCAAGTCGGTTTTTCAGTTTTGGTTGGCGCTTCCACCAGCCACTGTTAATATATGTCCCCTCTATCATGATTAAACTTCATCCAGGTAAGTATTTCTCCGTTGCTTCCTACACCAGCGGCAGAATTCAAATTGGAGTCCACGGTGACGTGGCGTACGTGTTCATAATTACTACTGATCTGTACTACGACTGATGGGGCCGGATAGCTCGCCTTAAAGGGGAAATGTTCATAGCAAGTGTAAACAAGTTTCGCGTCACCGATATTCCACAGTACAGTGATCTAATAATATCAGCGTTGTCGATACCACGCTCTCGCGGGCAGTTTGCAAATACCCACAAACAACTGAGTAACTGGTTTAAAAATAAATAAATAAACCTGAGCTAAAGAGAGCAAGTTGTTTATTGGCTGTTATGCATTCTGTAGTGGATATCTCTACAATGGCAGTTAATTACATATTTACATAAGTGTTGTAATTTCACAAACAACTATTTTTAACATTTAGGCTACTTTAAAATCATATTATAAGTCCCTTAATGAAATTAGATCTACAATATTGGAAATGTGTACAATTGCTGTAATATTCAACCTTTCCTGGTGACTACTTAATCCACTGATATGTGTGATAGAAATATTTTATGTGATGGGTATTTCCACATTAATGTACAGAAAAATGCAGACTAAGGATGCTCCTGTCAAAGGCCACATATCCTTAGCAAAAACTGTTAACTCAGTAGAACTAACAGTCATATTAGTTTTATCAAGTCAACCAATCAAACAGAACTAATCAGTGAAGGAGCCTCGAGTGGCATTGTCTTTGCTCAACTGTATGATTTACATGTTCATGTATCTTTCTATTCAAGAGTCTCAACGTTTGTTGTGGCCAGCGATGAATGGGGCTATTTCTGCAAAGAACAACTTGGGAGCCATGTCAGGCATATGCTGCACATCTGAGAAAAGGATTCTACGCTCAAAAGACAACAGATCAAGTATCATTTAGGTAATGATAGTAGCTTCTTGACAGGACGCCGTCACCTTACTTCAGGTAAGTACCGTATTAAGAAGTCAGATTTAGCCGGTTTAAGAATTTCAAAAAAAAAAAAAAAAAAAAAAACACTAGACAAAGGGTGCACGTCCAATCTTAGATTCGGATATCTAGATCAGTAAAGGCTAGATGAATCTTCTAAGCTTACTCAAGGTTCGTTTCGTCCACTCTTCACAAAATCATCCTATAACGGTCGTTAGCGTCCTTAGGGATTTGACGTGATCGCAAAATATATTATATCTTTGTGCTTACAAAGCATGGTTGTCATCAAGGCAGATCTTATTGTTAGGCGATCATGCCATTCCTGAGACGTTAATTTGGCTATCAATCGTCTTCAATTTCATAATTAATCATTGCTTATTCCTGCCAATGCAAAGCATAAGCTACGTGCTTTCATTCTTTGTTACAGGCTTTCAAACGGCTTTTGCCGTTCAGCAACCCGGATCCATCACCCTGCCCTCTTCTAACAGAGTTTGTTAAATTAGTAATGTTTTGCTTTTCTTTTCAGATTCCTGTTTTCACATCCTGATCACGGCCGATTGTTCCTTCCTCGTCTACAATTACGAAATCGTAATTTAATATTTCTTCCATTCATAGTTTGCTCGCAGGCATTTAAATTCACGCAAGTATTTTAATACTAATTATCCAAGTTTGTTTATCATACCTTCTCTTTGTCTGCTACTTAAGACATAGCCAAGACCTGTACTAAACCTCCGATAAACGCCTGCCAATCACATTGTATCACAAAGATAAAAATGTGTATAATTGTGCCCTTTTCGCAGGTTATGTGTTCAAGTTCGTTTATTTATATAGCACATTTAAACAGCCGCTTAGACAGACCAAAGTGCTTTACAGAACCAGAACACACAAATAAGAAAAGTAAAAACAGCAAAATATGTGATGGGTCTCCGGTGTGTATGTGGGGTTTGCCTCGGAATGCCCACAGATAATTTTGAATAGCATGTTGGAATGGTCATTTCGAAAGTGATTAAGCATATCGTTTTGTCTATCCCTTTGGATGTGGCAGGGCTGCTACTCCCGGCACAGGGGTCGGAGTTTCAACAGCTCGTTTTGCAGCTTCGATTACCTCTCACCAACAATTATAAACTTTTCTCTTTGCTCAACCGGGATCATTCAAGATGGAGAGACTTAAGAAGTGTCTACATATAGAGAACATTCCGGATGGTCGTTGATGAATTATGTAGCTCATCGTAGCTATCTCTAGTCACTAATTAGCTTATTCTGTCTCGATTTTCTTTAAATCATGTCCCGTGGGCAGGATTCATGTAAATTTAGGTTGTGCTGCACTAACCCAGGAGGAATTTCGTTAGCTCCTCTCACCGCTGTTGTAGTTTTTAAAAAGCAATTTTTAAATGAATTTCTCCCATTGCTTGAACTTGAGTGTTGTAACCTTGAAGATGTTGGTTATGCTTATACGGCAACATTTCACACTAAGTAAGTTAGAAAAGCAAAATCCATCCAACCCCCTTTTATTACTTTCTGTCCGTAATGGTCTCTTTTCTATTGGTATTCAGATTGTAGCCGTCTGTTACAGCGTCATGCATGGCTCATGCATCCAGGGGATTCACTCCAGGAGCTAAATGCTCCGATTTCCCCATGGTCTCTTCTAATTTGCGTTTCTCACCTAATTTCTTTACTCTCTTTCTTAAGAACTCTAAGAATGACTCTCAAGGCTCTGTTTCACTTATCAATTTATTAATTAGTTATAAATTCTGTCCCTTCTCATCTATGATTAATTTCTTTAAGTTCCCCTTCATTTATCCTAACTAACGGAGCACTTCTCTCTGAGGCCTAGTTCAGGACTCATCAGTTCTGTCCTCAAAAGCTGCAGTCTATCTCCCTCCCAGTATACTGGTTATTCCTTCAGGATCGAGGCAGCCACTACAGCAGCTGATCATGGCATTTCTACTTCAGCTATTAAGGTGGTCTTCCTCTGCATTAGAGTCTATATAAGACCTGATTCAAAATCATCCTCGAAGCTCAGCAAGCTCTTCACTAAAACGGTTCAGGTAAATAACCTTTGCAACTACTGGTGGTGGTGCCATGATAATCCATTCTCACAATTGGTCTTAAATTCTGCTTGCAATTACAAATGGTCAATGAGTCATCGTCTATATGTGGCCTAGTGGCCTTGTCTTAATGTGGCCTTGTCTCTATGTGGCAGTAGTAGCCGTTGTGGTCTTGTCCCATGTGGTCTTTATGGTCTTAAAAAAAAAAAAAAAAAAAAATCATGCAAGTGCATGATATACATGTTCAGTGTGGTCTACTGTGACCGTGTAGCCTAATGTGGCCTTGTCCCGTGGTCTTGTGGCCAGTTATGGCATGGTTCTGTGTGGCCTAGTGGCTGTGTCTCGTTGGCCTTGTATCCGTGTGGCATTAGCAGCCTTGTGGCCCAGCGGGCCTTGTCTCTGTGCGGGTCTCAAGGCCTTGTGGCATAATGTTGCCTTGTCCTATGTGTGGCCTACATGGTCTTGTGGCCTTTATGGCCTCGGTTCTGTGTGGCCTAGTGGCCGTTGTCCCTGTGTGACCTCGTCTCAGTGTGGGCTTACGATATCGCGGCCCTTGCGGCCTCATTCTATGTTCAGTGTGGTCTACTGTGACCGTGTAGCCTAATGTGGCCTTGTCCCGTGGTCTTGTGGCCAGTTATGGCATTGGTTCTATGTGGCCTAAGGCCTTGTCGATGAGTGGTTCTGTCTCTGTATGGCTTTAGCAGCCTTGTGGCCCAGCGGGCCTTGTCTCTGTGTGGGTCTAGAGGCCTTGTGGCACAAAGTTGCCTTGTCCTGTATGTAAAAAATGGCCAGTGGTCTGTGGCCCTTAGTGGCGCGGTTCAATGTGGCCTAGTGGCCGTTGTCTGTGTGGCTTGCTCTGTGTGGTCTATAGTGGCCTTGTGGCACAAGTTGCCTTGTCCTGTATGTAAAAAATGGCCAGTGGTCTGTGGCCTTTAGTGGCGCGGTTCAATGTGGCCAAGCGGCCGTTGTCTGTGTGGCCAAGCGGCCTTGAGGCATTGTTGCCTCGCTAAAAAATGGCCATGTGGTCTTGTGGTCCTTGCGGCCTGGTTTTGTGTGGCCTTGCGGCCTTGTCCAGTCTACCTCGTTCTATGTGCGGCATTAGAGGCCGTTGTGGCTCATTGCGGCCTTGTCTCTGTGGTCTAGCAAGGCCATGTGGCCGGGCGGCCTTGTGTCTGTGGTCTATCATGGCCGTGTGGTCCAATGTGGCCAGTTTGCGGTCTAAGGAGGCCTGCTCTGTGTACGGCCCTAGGCGGCCTGCTCTGTGTGGTCCAATGAGGCCCGGCCCAATGTGGCTTTGTCTGTGTGGTCCATCGCGGCCTTGTCTCTGTGTGGTCCAATGAGGCCTGGCCAATGTGTCTGTTTTTTGTGGTCCATCGAGGCCTTGTCTCTGTGTGGTCCAATGAGGCCTGGCCCAATGTGGCATTGTCTGTGTGGTCCATCGTGGCCTCGTCTCTGTGTGGTCCAATGAGGCCTGGCCCAATGTGGCTCTGTTCTGTGTGGTCCATCGCGGCCTTGTCTCTGCGTGGCCCAAGGTGGCCTGGCCCAATGTGGCTCTGTTCTGTGTGGTCCATCGCGGCCTTGTCTCTGCGTGGCCCAAGGTGGCCTGGCCCAATGTGGCTCTGTTCTGTATGGTCCATCGAGGCCTTGTCTCCGTGCGGTCTGTTACGGCCTCGTCCCATGTGGCCGGTTCTGTATGGCCAAGGTGGCCTTTTCTCTGTGGTTCTATAACAGCTTGTGTCCCATGACCTGTCCCCATGTCCTAAGTTAGCCTCATCTCAGTTAGTCACTATTCCACAACACTTGCTTCCCTCCAATTCATTCACAGGGAAACTGGTTTCGATCAGACGTAAGTGCGTCTCAAAACATAAGTCGCTCTGGATGAAAGCGTCAGCATGGATAAATGCTAATGTACATACAGCAGCAGAACATAATTGCATAAATGCTTTATTCACGTCTTCTCATAGTACCTTTCAGGCTCACTATGAAGTCGTCTCTCACTAATTAGTTAATGGCTACGAGGCTTTCCACATTTCATGTTCATGCCCATTATTAACTCCCTTTTCTTTCTATTTTAGGCTCTAAAGGATACACGACTGGTGGGTATACTTTTCTTTACCGTTTTTGGGGGTGGGCTCCGTCCTGGTGGAATTATCTTCCACCTATTTTTGGGGGTCGGCTGCGCCCCTGCCTTCGTCTTCAGGCAGGAAATGCAGAGTCCGGACCCTCGGATTGCGAGCTATGGATGGGGCCTACGCCAAAGAACTTTATTGCTTGCTGGGCTATCAATAAATGTATTTATTGTTACAGTATTTATTCTCCCGAGTCTTTCTGGTAGAAATGGAAGCTTTAGCGTTAAGTTCTGCCAGGAAGACTCAATTGCTACGTCACTTATTACCTTCTCATCTATCCAATCGTGTCTAATACTTGCGGTATAAAAGACCAGTACTTACACATGTTTGAGTTCGCAGATGCTGACGCTTTCATTCACCTCCATCCTCCCCACCACCACCAGGATCCCTTCCCCTCCATCCTCCCCACCACCACCAGGATGGTCCCTTCCTATACCTCACAGGGGGTCGGCTGCGCCCCTGCCTTCGTCTTCAGGCAGGAAATGCAGAGTCCGGACCCTCGGATTGCGAGCTATGGATGGGGCCTACGCCAAAGAACTTTATTGCTTGCTGGGCTATCAATAAATGTATTTATTGTTACAGTATTTATTCTCCCGAGTCTTTCTGGTAGAAATATATTTCTCGTTATATAACCGAAGCAGTTATTCGCAAACAAAACGCATAAGGCACTATTTTAGCATAAGTAGTGTCATAGGCTAACCAAAACTCAACATTTATATATAAAAAATATATTGTATTTAGACAGTATCACATATTTTACCGGAGGCTGAAATATATTTCACTAAATCAATAGGCTATATAACCTAAACATGCAGTTATTTGCAAACAAAATACATAACGCATAAGGCAGTATTTTAGCATGATAATCAGTGTCATAAGCTAATCAAAACTATATATATTTAATATACAAATATGTTTAGAGAGTAATATCACATTTAAAAAGTTTACACGAGCGTATACACGAATGTTAGGGATATTGTGAGGCAATCTTTTCTGTAAGATGTCAAAAGCTAGGCAAAATATAGTCTGAAAATTAATTTGAGCTCTATACGATCAGAAAAGGAATTATAAAACACTAAACAACTTACTCCGAACTTGTATCCTCGGCGGGATCAATTCGTTCTACAAAATGCAGCCGTTCGTTGTCCGAGTTATAATTGTGACGAAGAGGCTGAGGCGGTCGGATCCATGTGCAGTAATTTATTGATACAGGTAAGCCAACAAAGGAAAGCAGTCATAAAACTCAGAAGCCCGTGGCAAGGGCAGAAGCAAACTCAAACACAGCACACTGGTAAGGGCAATCCAAGAAACGTACGTCAAAACAGGCAAAGGTCAGGGGCTGGCAGCATAGGTTCAAAAACGAGTTCAGAGTCCAAGTCCAAATATCAGAGAAATACGAGAAAACGAGCTAGAGACAGCGTGTAGGTAAAACAAGACTTCACAAATGAACAATGAATAGAGGAGACCAGATAAAGGGGACCTAAGGGTACACAGGTGATACTGATGCAATGATGGGGTGGTTAATCAGGAGATAATGAGCAGGGAAGGATGAAGGGAAATGAAGTCCTAATACGCAGGAGAGAGGGATCTGGTGAAACCAGGAGGAGGCGTCGTTGAGCGTTCTGTGACAGAGCCTCCCCCCCCTGCGAGCGGCTCCGGAAGCGAGGACCTGGTTGACGGCGGGGTCTACCACGGAGTCTTGGAGCAGGGCGATCAGGATGGTCCCGGTGAAAAGCAGCAGTTAATGTGGGGTCCAGGATATCCTGAGACCTGACCCAGGAGCATTCCTCGGGACCGTACCCCTCCCAGTCGATAAGGTATTGTAACACCCCGCCGTGACGTCTGGAGTTCAGGACCTCTCGCACCCGGAAAGCCTCCGCACCGTCCACCTCAATGGGGGGAGTCTGCACAGGAGTGACCTCCTCCTGGCTCCTCTCTCTCCTGGGGGCGACAGCGGGCCTGAAAAGGGACACATGAAATGTAGGTGAGATCTTGTAATGAGCAGGAAGAGCCAAACGAAAAGAAACTGGTGTTATCTGACGAAGAATCTTAAATGGTCCGACGAAACGAGGAGACAGTTTCCTGCTCGGGAGCTTGAGACGGAGATCTCGCGCAGAAAGCCACACCCACTGGCCGGGTCGATACCTGGGACCCCCACGCCTCCTCCGATCTGCCTGATGCCGATAACGGCGGACGGCGCGCTGCAAGTGAGTGTGAGCAGCATCCCAGGTGGCCTCGCTGCGCCGGAGCCATGCGCGGACCTCTGATGCTGGGAGGTCGGACGGCTCCCCGGCCCACGGGAAGAGGGGAGGCTGGAAACCTAAAACACATTTAAAAGGAGTTAGACCAGTGGCAGGCTTTAACAGGGAATTCTGGGCATACTCCGCCCAGGCCAGAAAGCGACTCCAGTCCTGCTGATTCTGGTGGCAGTACGTTCTCAGAAATCGAATCAAATCTTGGTTTAAACGTTCAACCTGCCCATTAGCCTGAGGATGGTAACCAGACGTTAGACTGACATTGATATTGAGCTTGGAACACAACTCTCTCCAGACACGGGAGGTAAACTGGGGACCGCGGTCAGTGACAATGTCCTCGGACAAACCAAAGAGACGAAACACCTGGTTGAACAGAGCCTCAGCAGTTTGTAAGGCCGTGGGCAGGCCGGTCAGGGGTATGAAACGGCAGGACTTAGAGAAACGGTCTACCATGGAGAGGATAGTAGTAAACCCCTGTGAGGGAGGCAGATCCGTAACAAAATCCACTGCGATGTGCGACCAGGGGCGTTGTGGTACTGGCAGGGGTTGTAACAGTCCAGCGGGCTTGAGATGGGAGGATTTAACAGTGTTACAAACAGAGCATTGATGAACAAACTTTATGACATCAGACTGGAGTGACACCCACCAAAAGCGATTGGTGACTAGCTGTATAGTAGCCGCGATACCTGGATGACCCGCGCTGGGGGTGCAGTGAACCCACTGAAGCACACGGTGGCGGAGCCCTGGAGGAACGAAGAGACGGCCAGCGGGACATTCAGGTGGAGCGGGATGACTACTTAGAGACGCAGTGATTTCAGAGATGATGTCCCATTGGACCGGAGCCACGATTAGAGTAGTGGGAACAATAGATTCAGGTTTAGATTTCTCACAAGGACCGTCAAACTGGCGGGACAAGGCGTCAGCTTTGCCGTTCTGGGAGCCCGGCCTGTAGGTGATCTTAAAATCGAATCTTGAAAAGAACAGGGACCAGCGAGCCTGGCGAGCATTCAAACGTTTAGCTGACCTGATGTACTCAAGATTCCTGTGATCAGTGAGCACTGTGAAAGGCTGACGAGCTCCCTCCAGCCAGTGCCTCCACTCCTCAAAGGCGGTCTTCATGGCCAAAAGTTCGCGATCCCCCACGTCGTAATTGCGCTCAGCAGAATTAAGCTTGCGAGAGAAGAAGGCACATGGAAACATTTTCGCCGGATCTTCATACCGCTGAGACAGGATAGCCCCCACTCCTGTGTTCGATGCATCCACTTCAATGATGAACTCCCTCTCAGGATCCGGGTGACGGAGAATAGGCGCGGAAGTGAATCTTTCCTTGAGCTGAGCAAAGGCCGCAGTACAATCCGCTGTCCACTTAAAATATTTACCCCCCCCTCGAAGCAGAGATGTGAGAGGGGCTGCAATCACACTGAAATTGCGGATGAATCTGCGGTAAAAGTTAGCAAAGCCCAAAAAGCGCTGCAGCTCCTTAACTGAAGAAGGTTGGGACCAATTCACCACGGCTCTGACCTTGCTGTCATCCATCAGGACTCCGTCTGCACTGATGATATAGCCCAGAAAGGAGATACGTGTTTGGTGAAACTCGCACTTGGAGAGCTTAGCATAGAGCTGGTTATCGATCAGGCGCTTGAGGACCGCACGGACATCCTGGACATGCTCTTCAAGGGAATCAGAATAAATCAAAATATCATCAATGTAGACGATAACTCTCTGATGTAACATATCCCGGAAAATGTCATTTACAAAAGCTTGAAAAACGGAAGGACTGTTTGAAAGGCCGAACGTCATTACCCGATATTCGTAGTGCCCTGATGTACTAGAAAACGCCGTCTTCCACTCGTCACCACTCCGTATGCGAATCAAGTTGTATGCGTTCCTTAAGTCCAGCTTGGTAAAGTAGTGGGCCATACGGAGCATCTCCAGGGCTGCTGGGACCAACGGGAGAGGATAGCGGTATTTGACTGTCACTTCATTAAGACCACGATAGTCAATGCATGGCCGAAGACCCCCATCTTTCTTCTTAACGAAAAAGAATCCAGCGGAGGCCGGAGATGTAGAGGTAGTGATAAAACCTTTAGCCAGCTGTTCGTCAATGTACGCCCTCATGGCCTCTGTTTCAGGTTGTGAAAGCGGGTAAACTCTTCCGCGTGGAGGTACGGCCCCAGGCAAAAGCTCAATGGCACAGTCGCCAGCACGGTGAGCGGGAAGATGAGAAGCTTCAGTTTCGCTGAAGGCCAGGGGTAGATCGTGGTACTCGGAGGGAATTTCCAGAAAATCCACTCCCTTGAGTGCAGCGCTGTGGAGCTCAGTACCTTGGACAGCAGTCGTGCAGTTGAACTGACAGAATTCGGACCACCTGGATATTTTCCCGTCAGACCAGGAAATTTGGGGGTTATGTTTCTCTAGCCAAGGAAGCCCCAAGATTATAGGATGCATGGGTGAGTGAATCGTGAAGAATTGGATAGTTTCTGAATGCTGTGTCCCGAAGCTGAGCGTGAGGGGTTGCGTGGTGTATTGCACCTCTCCAGACCCCAGGGGGCGTCCATCCAGCGCCTCCACGGTCACACCAGACTCACATGTGAGGAGAGAAACACGATGAGTTTTGGCAAATGCAAGATCGATAAAATTTCCAGCAGCTCCAGAATCGATCAAGGCTCTTATGTTTAAAGTTTGACCGTTAAATTTCAAAGAACTGTCCACAGAGAATAATTTAGAAGAGTGATTGAAACTCACCGCAGCAGAATTCTTGAGCGCCGGATTAACCGGACAGGTGGCCCTCAGATGTCCCGCCTCTCCGCAATACATGCAGAGATGATTACGGCGTCTCCTCTCCCGTTCCGCTGTAGTGAGGCGTGTGTAACCAATCTGCATGGGCTCCGACTCCGCGCTGGGGAAGGCACACTCGAGGAAACTGGATCTGATAGGTGTGCGTCGGGCACGAATAAGGTTGTCGAGGCGGATGGCGAGCTCCATAATTTGGTTCAAAGATTTACCGTCGTCACGGCACGCCAGCTCTCCCTGGAGGTCCGGGTTGAGTCCCTTGCGATACAGGAGCTTTAAAGGTTCCTCCTCCCATCCAGCTTGGGCTGCAAGGGTCCGAAACGAGAGTGTGTAGTCCGCTGCGGTTGAATTCCCCTGGCGTAACGTGAGCAGTAATTCTCCCGGATCCTTTCCTCCCGCAGAATGTGCAAACACCTCTCTAAATTGGGTTAGAAACTCATTATAAGAGGAGAAAGAGAGCTGACCTCCATACCAGAGTGCAGTAGCCCACTCCAAAGCCCGGCCGGTGAGTAGAGAGCACATAAAGGAAACGCGGCTCTCATCAGTGGGGAATGACTGTGTCTGCTGGTCAAAATACAAGCTGCACTGCAACAAAAATCCCTTACAGGTAGAGGGTGAGCCATCAAATTTCTTGGGAAGGGATAATTTGGGGTGGTTGGAATTGTTACTCACGGCAGGTGGAACGGGAGCAGATGCAGCTGGACTCGGAGCTTGATTATCAGCCGCGCTCGGCGGGGATAGCGCTCGGACTGATCTCACGAGCTCCTCGGTGAGATTTGTCAATTTCACCAACTTTTGCTGATGGGCGGCCAGTACACTCGCTTGAGTGGATACCTCGGAGGCCAATCGAAGGAAATCTGCTGGATCCTGTGGTGGTGAAGTCTTCTGTGACGAAGAGGCTGAGGCGGTCGGATCCATGTGCAGTAATTTATTGATACAGGTAAGCCAACAAAGGAAAGCAGTCATAAAACTCAGAAGCCCGTGGCAAGGGCAGCAGCAAACTCAAACACAGCACACTGGTAAGGGCAATCCAAGAAACGTACGTCAAAACAGGCAAAGGTCAGGGGCTGGCAGCATAGGTTCAAAAACGAGTTCAGAGTCCAAGTCCAAATATCAGAGAAATACGAGAAAACGAGCTAGAGACAGCGTGTAGGTAAAACAAGACTTCACAAATGAACAATGAATAGAGCAGACCAGATAAAGGGGACCTAAGGGTACACAGGTGATACTGATGCAATGATGGGGTGGTTAATCAGGAGATAATGAGCAGGGAAGGATGAAGGGAAATGAAGTCCTAATGCGCAGGAGAGAGGGATCTGGTGAAACCAGGAGGAGGCGTCGTTGAGCGTTCTGTGACAATAATCTTCCTCTGAGGAAAAGTGAATTCTTTCTCGCTGTCCAGAATCATCTGAAGGGTCAGGGTAGCGTGCCATCCTCAAAACGCGATGAACTATCAGTCTGATGAAGAAACTTCGTGTTTTTATGCCATTGATCACTGGGCGTGTGCTATGCATAACGTTAGATCACCTATTTACCATGTGAAAAGCGCTGGGGGCGTGGCGGCCTCGGCTCATTAAAGATAATGAACTGAGAACGAAAAAACTGTACCTCTCCTTGGATTACATAAACTGGAAATATTTCTTTTTTAAATAAATTACTTCATTTAAAAGAAGAGAATACAAGCTTTAAAAAGACACATGTCTCGTATCTCTGTGACAAGTATTGACTTAGTTACAGTTCATTTTTCGGACGCGTTTCAGAATGGACTTCACTGACAGAGAGAACGCAGAACGCGCATCATGTTTATTTTTCTTTATTTGGCGAAAAGCACAACACTTTGTTTTTATTGAGAGGTTCCACAAAAAAATACAAACTTAACAGGATCGAGTGATGTATAACACTTATATGTAAGATCAAAATCTACAGAGTAATTTGAGTCTCTTTTGCACTGATAAGGAAAAAAGTGAGCTGGTATCGCCGGCGCGACCGCCGACCCCAGAGGGTTAACATGAAACTCAACCCGGACAAATGCAGATTCAGAGTCGATTCTGTCCAGTATGTGGGTCACCTGCTGACTGCTGAGGGTGTCAAACCTGACCCTGAAAAAACTAAAGCGGTATGTGACATGCCAACACCTCAGGAAAAACAAGCTCTGCAGCAGTTACTGGGCATGACAAATTACTTCCAAATTCATTCCCCAGTACAGTGATATCACTGGTCCTTTAAAACAGTTGCTTCATCAGGATTCGGAGTGGTGCTGGCATGAGACTCATGACAAGGCTTTTGCGAGACTGAAACAGGCTTTGACAAACCCCCCAGTGTTGCAATATTTTGACACGTCCGTACCAGTAGTTCTCTCTGCAGATGCCTCCCAACATGGCCTTGGTGCAGTATGCTTACAGCGAGGGCGGCCTGTGGCATTTGCATCAAGGGCCCTCACGCCCACTGAGTCTCGTTACGCTCAAATTGAAAAAGAAATGCTGGCACTTGTCTTTGCAACAAAAAAATTCCATGACTTTATCTATGGCCGCCCTGTCACTGTAGAAACTGATCATCAGCCCTTAATAACCATATTAAAGGGATACTCCACTTTTTTTGGAAATAGGCTCATTTTACAACTCCCCCAGAGTTAAACTGTTGAGTTTTACCGTTTTTGAATCCATTCAGCCGATCTCCGGTTCTGGCGGTACCACTTTTAGCATAGCTTAGCATACATCATTGAAGTGGACAAGACCATTAGCATTTCTCATAAAAAAATGACCAAAGTGTTTCGATATTTTTCCTATTTAAAACTTGACTCTTCTGTAGTTACATCGTGCACTAAGACCGACGGAAAATGTAAAGTTGCGATTTTCGAGGCTGATATGGCTAGGAACTATACTCTCATTCCTGCGTAATAATCAAGAAACTTTACTGCCGTACCATGAGTGCAGCAGGCGTAATGATATGACGCAGCGCCTGAAAATAGTCCCCAGCTGCGTCATATCATTACGCCTGCTGCTAAGCTATGCTAAAAGTGGTACCGCCAGAACCGGAGATCGGCTGAATGGATTCAAAAACGGTAAAACTCAACAGTTTAACTCTGGGGGAGTTGTAAAATGAGCCTATTTCCAAAAAAAGTGGAGTATCCCTTTGAAGAAGCCACTCCACACTGCCTCACCCCGCCTACAGGGTATGATGATGAAACTGCATCGTTATCACCTGGATGTCATTTTCAAACGTGGTAAGGAGCTGTTTGTGGCTGATGCTTTGTCCCGGGCCCACCTCTCCACATCTGACCCACAACTCACTGATGACCTACTGGAGGTCATGACCGTCCAGGTACTGTCTTCCCGTCGGGTTGATGAACTCAGGGCTGCTGTGCAAAAAGATGTCACATGCCAACAGCTTTCTGACATGATTAGTAACGGCTGGCCAGCCACCTCAAAATAACTTCCATATTCCTTGCGTCCCTTCTTTTCAATGAGAGATGAGCTGACCATTCAGGATGGCCT
The DNA here is from genome assembly GCF_029890125.1 of Rhinichthys klamathensis goyatoka. Lineage (NCBI taxonomy): Eukaryota > Metazoa > Chordata > Actinopteri > Cypriniformes > Leuciscidae > Rhinichthys > Rhinichthys klamathensis. Next base: position 4,165,467 of record NW_026606559.1, read on the forward strand.
GCTGCTTCGTGGGGAGAGATTGATTATCCCACCTGCACTGCAGACATTTTATGTAAGCCAGTTACATCAGGGCCATCCTGGTACTACAGCAACAAAGTGCAGGGCTAAAGAACTTATGTATTGGCCATCGATGTACACTGATATTGACGCTGAACTCTCTCGTTGCGCACCTTGCAATGCTCTCAAACCTCATCAGACAAAAGAACCTCTGCAGCTCCATGAAATCCCGGATCTTCCCTGGTCTTTCACGGCTGCTGACCTGTTTGATTGGCATGGAAAAACACATCTAGTCCTTGTGGATTCATTCTCGGGCTGGTTTGAGCTGGATTATCTTCCTGACATGAGAAGCATCACGGTTATCGCAAAGCTGAAAAGACATTTTGCAGTACATGGTGTCCCTCACACTTTAATGACTGATAATGCTACTCAGTTTGTGTGCAAAGAATTTGAAGATTTTTCACGCACATGGGAGCATATTCGCAGCAGCCCTCACTATCCCCAATCCAATGGACTGGCTGAGCGTGCGGTTAGATCTGCCAAGCATCTTCTGGAAAAATGCTATCGCGATCATAAAATAAAAATACATACACACAATCTAATATCACTGACTCAGAAACCTTTATTTGAAAAACAACTTATTACAGTTGGTCTGAAGAGATAGTCTTCAGTTTAAAAAGTTTAAAATATTGTAATTTTTCTTACACTTATCGTTTCCCTTCAGAAGACATTGATCTATCGATTGGGGTCGTATGGATTACTAGAGTTATTGCAGTGTGTGCTGTTTGATGCTCCACCTTTTTCCAAAACTCACATGAGGCTTGCATTATAAGTGTTCTGAATTAAGTTGTTTTTCAAATAAAGGTTTCCGAGTCAATGATATAATGATATAAGATTGTGTATTTATGTTTATTGTACTTACCCTGTAACTACATGAAACGAGGGTAACAAGCACCACTAATGAAACAAGAGTATCTTTCCCCAATATTTAAGCAAAAGTTGCAATAGTTTTAGTTGTCAGTGCACTTTTGTTAAAAGATTACTGTATAAATGCATAGATATGTACCCTATAATTAAAAAAAAAAAGCCTATACACAATATGTATTGGTACACCATTATTACAAAAAGGCACGCATTGTATGTTCTTGCTAAATTGCTCCCAAATGTAAGATTGTTGTATCATAATAGTAGAATAAGTTCCACTTAGTTATATAATACTTACAGTATAAATAATTTTTTAATTCTCATGGTTGTTACCCCTTTATTTCCCAAACTTTACATATTGTTCCCTTATACTTACATGTAAGTACTTTATAGGTACACTATTACTGAAAGTTACACTGTAAAATCGCTTTAATTACGCAGTACTTTCCGGGCTGTAATCTAAAGCGTTACCAAAAAAGTCAATAAGAAAAAGTATATCACGCAATTCTGACTTTATCTCGCTATTTCACGAAAGTTAAGAATTGTGAGATAAACAATTTATGGCCCAAGGTAATTGCAACTTTTTATGTTACCAGTGTCAATATTATAGCTAAATATATTGGAACTATTTTAATGTTTTGTTTAACTATTTGAAAATAAAAATATTAGTCAAAGACAAAGTCGATTAACAACACAGAAACCCATAACACATAATAGAACATGTGGCAGGTCTATTAGTCTGCACCTTCGAACCTATTTCAGGGATTGCGTTCTCTAGCCACCAGGCACTGTTGTGCGGATGGGCGGCCGTAGCGCTTTAAGAGTTTTTCTGTTAGAACGGTGTCGTGTTAGCGGCCCCTAACTAATGATCTTCGCAACAGAAGTGAATCAATCAAAACTAAATTTAGCTGGACAATAACTTTATCCTAATGCTGTTGTAAAGCCTAAACAATCTGTTAAGGTGATTTCTATTATAACTGTAAAGCTGCTTTGAAACAATCCATACTGTTAAAAGCACTTTATAAATGGTGACTTGACTTTACACTTGATGCACACATCTATTTTGACATCAGAATTTTTTGCCCCATCCAATGCTGGTTTTCACCATGTCAATCAATATAATTTTGGATTCAATCCCACATTTAAAGTTAGTCATTCCCAAAACTTTGCAGCGTGTATAGTTCAAATTGCAAATGGGTTATATACAGATAGCAAACAAAGAGTGTTCCCTTTTTAATAACTGCAGCTGTCAATCATTTCAGAGCAAGCTCACAGAGTTCTGCACTGTTGTGAAAATTCCTGTTATAATCAATGAAGCTGGCTACAGTGCACAGTGAATCTCTTATTGACCTTATATTGCATCAAAATTATTAGTTAGCAAGGTACTGAATTAGGTAGCTGCTTACCAGTTAACATTTGGTGCATACATTTGAGCAGTTAATAGCATTAGCTAACTGCTGCAAGCGGAAACACAAAACTAAACATCATCTTTTAAAATACTACTCTCACGTCAACTCAGCATTCCAGAACATTGTACTTTCTGCAACTAACGGTAATTGTGTTTGGCCAGTGATAAACTCTATGTTCTCGGCTAAAGAAAAACCAAAGAACTTTAAAATATATATATATTTCAGGACAACAACAAGCTTTTTCCAGGTTTTCAAGGTTTTTCAGGACAAGTGGGAACCCTGAACTAATTAACAAAATTAACATCAGGTGCAAATCATTATCAAATCAATGAAACACCATAGAAACAAGATGAAACACGGGAGACCTAACTGAAACACGTATCAAACCCACCCAAAAACACAAACTGGCACAGATTACCTATTACAGTATGAGCCACTTTTCTTTTTTTCTTTTTTTAGGTGAACTGCTGTTTCTTTTTTTGTAAGACTTTTTGTAAATTTCAGAAGTTGAAGTTGAACAAAAGTTTAGTTAATTCATGAGCGTTAATGTTTACTGTGGATGTCACCGAAGATTAGAGATTCAGAAGGTTTTTTTTATGCTCATATGGTAATAATCACATGTTATGACTGACATTACTTCCAGTTTCACTGATAGTTTCCCTTCACCAGGGAAATTACCTTTAACGTATCAAAGAGCTGTGCACGTATTTGCATCTACAGTACATCAGATAATAAAATAGACAGTGTAAAATAGAACATGTGAAACCTGATCATAGATCACGACTATAGGCAATAAAGTAACCTATTCTTTTTTCCTGTAATAGCTCTGTCAAAGAGGCAAAAAATAGGCATCCTTTTCGCTTTAATAAAACTGCCAAAAAATGCAATGATTCATAAAGTAATATTAATTAATGGATAAGCGAATGTGTTACTGATAGCAACATGGTAATTGTAATTTTAATTGCATTGACTAATGTTAAATTGTTATATGGTTGTCTACACTCTCATAACCTATTAGGGGGTGGGGGTGTAATGAACTAACCCAAACTTGTCAGCAGTCCCGCCTCTGTGTGGGTGGGTAAAGATACATTTAAAGTGATGAAAGCCCTTTGTTCTTCCTATCATGTCAGGACGAGACAATAAAATGGGTCATAATTATGTAAGTACAGTAGGGCAATTCTAATGAATGAATTTAATTTGTAATTATTTTGTGTTATAAATGTAATTGCACATTAACTATTATTATTAATTATATAGTGAACGTTTATAAAATATTTGATTGCACTTTATTTTACAGTATGTGCACTTACAGTGTACTTACACTTTACGTACAAAGTACTGAGTAATATATGGTAACTACTTGGACTTTATATGGGATGGGGTTGGATTAGTATCTAGTTATTAGAGTAAGTACATACTGTACATTTAGAACAGACTGTAAAATAAAGTGCTTTCAAGAATGATACATTTTAATAGAAAAATAACAAAATGATACAGTAAAAACTTGGTTATGTTAATTACATAGTTATATAATCATTCATGTAATTATACTGTAAAATATATTAAAATAACGGTTTATGAATTACCTAGTATATGAAAATAGTATTTAACAAAGAAGTGTTGAACATATACATTTACAATAAAATATTGATAAAATTCAATTTTTAAAGTTAGTGTTTCTTCGTTTTTTAGTGTTTTATGTAGCATTTTGTTTACTATAGGTTTAAAGAATAATTTTAGTGCTGTGTGTGTGTGTGTGTGTGTGTGTGTGTGTGTGTGTGTGTGTGTGTGTGTGTGTGTGTGTGTGTGTGTGTGTGTGTGTGTGTGTGTGTGTGTGTGTGTGTGTGTGTGTGTGTGTGTGTGTGTGTGTGTGTGTGTGTGTGTGTGTGTGTGTGAAAAAAAAATCTTTTTTCTTGGTATGTTAACATATACAGTTTACAGTTAATCTACAAAACGACACTGTACTTTTATGATATAGTTGCATCAACCACAAAATAACAATAACTAAAAATACACTGTTACATACTGTAGATACAGTAATGTAAAATGACAAGTTATTTTTTCCATTTCAATGTTCTAGAAATATTGCAATGTTGAACATCACTTAGCTCTAGTGCTGATGCTACTATTACATATGGATGCATCGACAGTAGATGTCCCTACTTACCAGCACAAAGACCCGCTCACAGGGCAGATACTCGCATGCACACGCTGCCCCGCTGGAACCCACATGAGTGCGCACTGCACTGCAACTGAAGACACCGTCTGTTCGTCCTGTCCAAAGGACCATTTCACACAGTTCTGGAACTACTTGCCGAAATGCCTGTATTGCAGCACCTTCTGTGTAGAGAATCAATACATTAAGAAAGAATGCACTCCTACTAACAACAGAGTTTGTCAATGTAAAGAAGGCTATTTCTGGCAAGCTGACTTCTGCATCAAGCACACGGAGTGTCCATCTGGATACGGCGTCCGGCAGAATGGTATTTTACATGTTTCTGGGGTGTTTTGTTTTTCTGTGCTTCTTGTTCATAAATTAAGTTTGTGAAACATTTTTAAATGTATCCATAGGTACCTCACACAGTGATACAAAATGTGAGAAGTGTGCACGAGAAATGTTTTCCGCAGTCACATCCTCGACATCGCCGTGCGTAGAACACACCAATTGCACATCAATGGATCTTAAAGTGGTACTGAGAGGAACCGGCAAGCATGACAATTTATGCTCGACATGCAAGAATCTTCAGAATGACGGTAAATTCACTAAACTTTAGTCACGTCAAGTCAGATTTATTGTCCTCTGGCCAAATAAACATCAGGCACAGTGTGATTTATTCCAGGCTGCATCACAAATCAGATTGTAGATTAGCATTAAAAATGTTTCTTCCAACTCCTTCTGCTAGAAAATACATTGACATTTGGTGGGAACATGGTTGGTCATCGATGGACCAATGTTCTGATCCCAAGCCATACGTCCCTATAATTTTCTTTTCTTTTAGATTAAAACAATTTAGAATATTTTGCCATACAATGAGAGTTCATGGTGACCACTGGTCTGTCAAGCTCAAAAAGAAAAAAAGTTAGTGTAAGGTACTGATTGACTGTCACGCATGGCTGGCTAAAGCTATGGGGGATGCATGTATAAAGGTAGACGAAGATGAAGATGAAGGTAAACAGGTAATATTTAATAAATCCAACAGGTAATCCAATTCGAACAGAGAATACAACACATCCAAAACTGACGACACCGGACACCAGAGGTAGGGCACTCGAGTCTGACTCGAGTCGCAAATTTAAGGAATTGAGACTTGCTCGACTAAATGAAGAAAATGACTTTGACTTGACTTGACTTGACTTGACTTGACTTGACTTGACTTGACTTTGACTTGAGATCCAATGACTCGAGAATTACTTTATAACAACTAAAGTAATTAAATTAGTTTTTATATAAATTATAGCATCATCAATTGATAAACAAAATGTAAGCTACGGAACCCCCGACACCAGTGATCAGATGGGGAAAAATGCCACCAGAATTAATAAAGGCACCCAAAATTCAAGATATGGGGGCAAAAATGTTTTTTTTTATATTTATAACATATTATGATGAAAGCCATTTTTCCAGAATATTAGCACGTTTGCAAATGTGATATTGATTTTATACAACAGTAAAAATAAATATTGTGATAAGTGACATTTTAGACATAATATTGTCAATATTTTTTTTGCTCTATTCTCCAGCGACAATAGTTCCAAACAAGCAACAGCAAAAGACGTCTCTGCGGCACCCAACACACACAGTGTTTCGTCACTAAACGAATCCGTGGTTTTGAACGAATTGGTTCAGTGATTCAGTGACCCAGTAGTCTCTTCCTTCATTCCAGAATAAATCTACCGTTTTGAACGAATCAGTTAAATGCTTCCGTGACTCATTCATTAAGACAGTAGCTGTGTCCCAATTCAAGTCAAGTCATGTCACATTTATTTATATGGCGCTTTTTACAATACAGATTGTTTCAAAGCAGCTTTACAGATATAACAGGAAATTGCAACAAAATTCAGAGGCTGCATCCTTCGAAGGCCGCGGACCATGCCTTCGGAGTGCACGAAGGTCTAACCCATACCTGCCAAGTATCCCGTTTTGGCCGGGAAAGTCCCGTATTTTACCCTTCTTTCCCGCCGTCCTCCCGTATTAGGACTTTCCCGTAAATCTCCCGTATTTTAACCTGCGTTATTGAAAAATAATAATACCCCGGGCGGAGTAAAAAAAACAAAAAACATTCCCAATATGAGCTCTGTCACTAGCCTCGCGATAACTACAGGTACTGTAGGTGGCAGTTGTCGCGAGGTTAGTGTGTGAGGTCAGATGATGAGTGACAACGCGGGGGAAACAAAAAACAAACAAAAACAGAGACGGATGATGGACGCTATGACAGAGCAAGGCACTGCCAAAAAAACAAAACCCTCATGTACTAAATACCGCGATCAATGGGATAGCGAATTTACTTTTCTGAAGAGGAGCAGGGTGGGGGACAGTCACGCGTTTTGTAAGTTTTGTAACTGCGACTTTAGCATCTCACACGGGGAAGGAATGATGTATGTCAGCACGAGAAAGGGTGTTTTAGCATGGTACGAAAGATTGTTACAGAGAATAGGATGACGTTAGACAACAGAACTGTTTGCTCTACTCTCATGTAAAATTAACCACTCTGGCCCAGCCCACAAATACACTCCTTCCAAAACAGTTAATACAAAGTATGCAACAAATTTGTTCAATAACTCACTAAAAGAGTGAAGAAAAGTTATGTGAAATGAAAAGAAAAACTGCAAATGAAAAGAAAAACTGTAAAAGAAAAGCAATATGAAGTTAAAATAATGTGTGGAATGAAAATAAAATGTAAATGTGAAGACAAGCAATGTTAAATGAACAGAATATATGCAAATAAGCCTTTAAATAAATGCTCTTAATATATACCCTATATATACCATACATACATATACTGTATATATATATATATATATATATATATATATATGTGTGTGTGTGTGTGTGTGTGTGTGTGTGTTTTCATTTAGGCTATAACACTGTCTTAAAATGTAAGGGATACTGGAGCTTGGTTGGGGTGGTGGGACTGCTCGCGGTGGGCGCCGGAAAATTTCCCTTATTTTCAAATCCAAAACTTGACAGGTATGCTAACTGAGGGCAGAGTTGCCAGGTCTGCACAACAAAACCCACCCAATTGCTAATCAAAAGAAGTGGAATCACAACCAAAACTAACCCAAATGTGGGGGGCGGGGTATCACTAAAGTAAAGACAACTTCAACCTTTCAACCTGTTGCTTGTTTGGAACTATTGTCGTTGGAGAATAGAGCAAAAAAATATTGACAATATTATGTCTAGAATTTCACTTATCACAATATTTATTTTTACTGTTCGTGCAATCGTGCTAATATTCTGGAAATATGGCTTAATATCATAAGTTATAAATAACATATATATGACTATACAATTAACAACCCACAGCAACAGTGTACAAGTATCCAGATTTTAAAAAGAGAAATAGAGGCAGAAAAATTGGCTTTTATTTTTATTTGAGTTTTTATTGGATTTTGACATGCTTCAACACTGACGACAAGACCATAACCAGGTAAAATATGTATGGTTAAACTGTGTAATGTCACTTTTATATCATTAGCAAATGATTAGTTAACCTAGTTTGTTTCTTATGTTAAATGTACTGTAACTGTGACCATATAAATTGAGTGGTCTGCTCCTTGCTCCAGAAAATAAAAAATTAAATAGGCCTATTTTAATTTTAACAAAAGTTTTGCCTTCAGCCTTCGAAGGGTGCAGCCACAATTGGGACGCAGGTAGTGATGGTTCAGTGATTCACTTGCTTCGTTCCAGAATGAATCAGCTGTTTGAACAAATCAGTTAAATGAATGCTTCTATGACTCATTCAAGACAATGAACTGGCAGTTTTAATTCAAAATTAAATGTATAATTTATTACCCCCACCCGTTTATTTTTTTCTATATTCAAAATTCTATATTTAAATCATTAATCTCATAATGTTATTAATGCTGTTGTAACTCCAGTGTAAATGCATGGATTATGTATACATTAACATGGTTAGAAAAAAATGGCCCTGGAAATCAATTTAAGAGTCAAATATTGGCCCTTAATGGGAAAGTTAGTTTCTGTAACTTCCCTGTAGGTGATATTCCATAAAAAAAAATATGCAAGCAAAGTTAAACATATGACATTTACTACTATAAAACCAACATAATTAATGCATCACACTTGTGAATTTACCTTCAACTGTTTTATCTTTAGCATTTTTTAATTGTAGCATAATATAATTGTTATTATAATAATTCCAATAATTCCATTTAATAATTATAAATTCATACTATAATAAATTATATAACTATGTATTACGGTATAAATGTATACTTAAGAAAGTTCGTAATTTCTGAGAGAAAAATAAATAAGGTCAAGGCCAATATAAACTAATTTCCCTTTCGAACGGTCACTTCGTATTGCGTAGCTATACGCAGTGGGGAAACTCCTTTTCCTCGATTTACTGAAGCCTATATGTAAAACGCATTTGCAGCTGCACAGCTAGCACACTGAGCGTCTGACACGCTCATAGGCTGTGCTGCAGCAACTGCACATCCAATGGCGCGGGCGACTCTGACGCGCGACCAATGAGCTAGCCCAAAGTCAGAGCCCGCCGAGGGGGCGTGGCCCAGCCCATATAGACCCCCGAATTCGCCATTATAGCAGATTTTACTCCTTCAGCGACAGTACACATGTCCCTGAGCTTTTTACTGTGTATTCGCCGTCGAACAAGCCTTTCAGCCTGAGCGAGCTTCTCTTCAGCAGACTTCGCCTGCACGTCGATTGTCTCCTGACGCCGTCTCACCTGTGGCTATCCGGCGACATCCTATATCCTTTGCATTATATTGTGTTCTTTTCAGTATGCCTCGTTCATCCTGCGCCACGTGCGGAGGCCGTCTGCACGAGGCAGACCAGCACACGAGCTGCATTTCCTGCCTGGGTGTCGACCACGCAGAGAATGCTCTCTCTGCTGGCGGATGTGCGGCCTGCGACAGCATGCCTATCTCCGTGCTGCGCAATCGGCTAGCTCCCTCTCGGGACGGCGATGCCGCTTCAACCACGCTTTCCATTCCGAGGAAGAAGAAGCGTCGCAGCCAACGGCAACCGGAGGGTATGGAGATTTGTGAACGCACGCCGGCCGCGTCCCCGCGTGCTTCACTTTCTCCGACTCAAACGCCATCACCGGTCCTGTTCGCAGGAGACCAGCGCCCCCCAACCCCCCCCATCCCCCCCCCCCCCCACACGTGGTGGGCCTCGTCTCCTTCGGCGGATCTCTCGAGCGCGACGACAGCCTATCCATCGCCGCTTCTGAGGACGAGTGGCCGGGCTCTCTCGACCCCGTCACCGCTTCTCAATCGGTGGCCAGTGGATTAGCGACCAGGACGAACTCCGACGCCGAAATGCTTCGGATCCTGACGAAGGCCGTCGCGGACCTCGAGCTCGAGTGGGCCTCGCCCGAGGAGCCGCCTCGTAGTCGGCTGGATGGATGGGATCTGGAGGGGCGCCAGCAGGCCCCGCGTCACAAACCGGCGCCATTTTTCCCCGAGGTCCACGAGGAGCTAACCAAGGCCTGGCGCGCTCCATACTCAGCACGTGTGGGATCTGCAGTTTCCGCGACGCTCTCCTCCGTGGATGGCGCAGCGGAAAAGGGTTATGAGTCTTTACCGCCCCTTGAAGAGGCCGTGGCAGCTCATCTTTGCCCGAACACTGCAGCTAGCTGGCGAGCTAGAGCCGCTCATCCCAACAAACCCTGCCGTAACACCTCAGCCCTTGCTGGACGCGCGTACTCCGCCTCCGGTCAGGCTGCATCGGCCCTGCACACGATGGCCGTGTTGCAGGTCTACCAGGCCAAACTCCTCCGGTCCATGGACGAGGCTGGTCCGGACCCGGAGACCTTTCGGGACCTGAGGAGTGCTACAGACTTAGCGCTGCGTGCTACTAAGGCTACAGCACAGGCCATCGGAAGAAACATGGCGAGCTTGGTCGTGCTCGAGCGCCATCTTTGGTTTAACCTCACCGAGATCAAGGAGGCCGACAGAACGAGGTTTCTCGACGCCCCGGTGTCCAGCTCCGTTCTCTTCGGCCCGGCGGTGAAGGGATTCTCGGAAAGGTACACAGAGGCACAGAAAGCGTCCCAGGCCATGCGACACTTCTTGCCGAAACGTTCGAGCTCCGCGACCAGCAAGCCCAAGCCGCCGCCTTCGCCTCATCCAGCCAAGCCGGTGAAACAGGCCTCTCAGCCCCGCCCTGCGGCTGATAGCCAACGCCAGTCAAGGCCCGCGAAGCGCTACCCGCTCCCCAGGCGTCAAGGCCCTCGACCCAGCGCCGTGGCCGACCAGGTGCCTCCGAAGTCGTCCTAGCACGGAGGGGAAAGAGAGAGGGCTCGTGTCTCGCGCTAGCCGGACCACCCTCGAAAAAAACAGCAAAACTTCCCACAGCTCCCTGTTCAGTTCAGGCGGCTGGGGATTTTATTATTGTAAACAGGCCCGCAGCAGTGAGCGCGTCTTTGCAAACAAACGCCGTTTTCACGGCGACCCAAATAAAGCACAAAAAGAGCATGTTTCACAATCACAACACACGGGTTCACGGTCCCCCTTCACTAGGCGGCCCCCGCCCTGTTGTAACACTGACTTCCCCCCGGGCAAAAGCCTATATAGTCAGTCAAACACTCAGTATGTGCACAAATCACATTATAAGGGTATCAGGTCCCCCTATGTTAGGCGGTCCCCCCCATTCAGTGTGTCACGCCCTAGCCACACGGGTGATGGCCTGGCAAGCCATCCCTGGTGTGTCGAGTTGGGTCATAAACACTATAAAGCGAGGCTACTCGCTCCAATTCGCTCGCAGACCCCCGAAATTCCAGGCGGTTATCGAGACATCGGTGAGAAGCGCCGTGGGTCACGTGCTTCGCACCGGAGTTCAGGAATTATTACCAAAAGGAGCGATAGAGTCAGTCCCTCCCGCGCTAATGTATTCGGGGTTTTACAGCCGCTATTTTCTAATTCCAAAGAAAGACGGCGGGCTCAGACCCATACTAGATCTGAGGCGTTTGAACAGGGCTCTCATGAGACGGCCTTTCAGAATGTTAACACTCAAACAAATTCTCGCGCAAGTTCGCCCGGGGGATTGGTTTGTTTCAATGGATCTGAAAGATGCATACTTTCATATTCAGATCGACCCTCGTCACAGGCCATTCTTGAGATTCGCCTTCGAGGGGAGGGCATATCAATACACCGTTCTGCCGTTCGGTCTGTCTCTGGCACCCCGTACATTCACGAAATGTATGGATGCAGCGCTCTCCCCGCTGAAAAGCCAGGGAGTGCGTGTGCTGAATTATCTCGACGACTGGCTGGTGCTAGCGCAGTCGAGAGACAAACTAATAGTTCACAGGGATTTGATTCTCGGCCATTTAAAATGCCTGGGTCTCACAATCAATGTTGCCAAAAAGGAACTGAACCCCAGCCAGACTGTGGTCTTTCTGGGCACGGTTTTAGACTCGGTGACAATGAAAGCGCGGCTCACTCAAGAGCGCGCGCTCTCTGTGCAGACACTGGCAGCCGCATTCAGGGCGCGCGAGCGCGCGCCTCTGAAGAGGTTTCAGAAACTGCTTGGTCTAATGGCAGCCGCATCATCAGTACCCCACATGGGATTACTGCGCATGCGCCCGCTGCAGCACTGGCTGAAACGCCGTGTGCCAACCCATGCATGGCAGTCAGGCAGCCTGCGCATTATGGTGAATCACGGGTGTTTAAGAACACTGATTCCCTGGCGGGCTCAGGACTGGTACCGCAAGGGGGTGACCATGGGGATAGTTTCCAGGAGGAAGGTGGTTTTTACAGACGCATCCAACATGGGTTGGGGAGCGCTGCACGAGGGCAAGCCTGCCTCCGGCCTCTGGTCGAGCACGGAGCAGAGCTTACATATCAACTGTCTGGAAATGAAAGCAGTTGGTTTGGCCCTGGAAGCTTTTCTGTCAAACCTCAGGGGTCACCACGTCCTGGTCCGTACAGACAACGTGTCTGTGGTGGCCTACATAAATCGCCAGGGCGGCATCAGGTCAGGCAACCTGTATGCTATGGCGAGGGACCTCCTCATGTGGGCACAGGCCAATCTGAGCTCTCTGAGAGCAGTGCATGTCCCGGGCGTCCAGAATGTGGGCGCGGATATGCTCTCAAGGGGCAACACTCCTTCAGGGTTCAGTGTTGACACTCCTTCAACACTCCTTCAGGTTCAGGGACCGTCAGAGTGGTCCCTGAACCCTCAGACGGTCAGTCTAATATGGGAGATGTTCGGCGAGGCTGAAGTCGGCGAGGCCGAAGTCGACCTTTTCGCCTCGAGAGCCAACACCCACTGCAGGGTGTTCTTCTCGAAAAACAGGGACGCGCTGGCTCATCTCTGGCCCAGGCGCCCCCTTTACGCTTTTCCCCCCGTCTCGATGATCCCACAAGTTATCGAGCGGGTCAGGGAGAGCGGATGCCCAGTCCTTCTGGTGGCTCCTCTCTGGAAATCCAGACCATGGTTTCCGGAACTGGTTCAGTTGTCAGACACGACCCCCTGGCCTGTTCCGATGAGGAAGGATCTCCTCACACAGGCCAACGGAACGATATGGCATCCCCGACCCGATTTATGGGCCCTCCATGTGTGGCCCCTAAACGGGTACCCGGGGACCTTCCTGACAGGGTCTTAAGCACTATCTCTGAAGCAAGGGCCCCGTCTACTCGGCGCCTTTATGCTTTAAAGTGGTCGGGTTTTTCCAGCTGGTGCTCGAGAAATCGTATTGACCCAGAGTCATGTGAGGTTTCGGTGGTGCTCTCCTTCCTGCAGGAGCTACTGGACGCGGGCCGCACCCCGTCCATGCTCAAAGTGAGCCATCACAGCGCATCATGCTCTGGTGGCTGGCCAATCACTAGGAAGGAATGACCTGGTGGTAAAGTTTCTGAAAGGTGCTAGGAGGATTAACCCCTCCAGGCCCCCTTCGGTGCCGCCTTGGGACCTCTCCACGGTCCTTAGGGCCCTGAGGGGACCACCTTTTGAGCCGCTCCAGTCGGTTGATCTAAAACCACTTTCGCTAAAGACTGCTCTCCTGTTGGCATTGGCATCTATCAAGCGAGTGGGAGATCTGCAGGCCCTCTCTGTGAGTCCTGCATGTTTGGAGTTTGGATCGGATGACTCCAGAGTCATTCTCAAACCCAGGCATGGTTACGTACCCAAGGTGCTCTCAACGCCGTTTAGAGCACAAGTTATTACGCTGTTAGCCCTTCCCCCTTCTGCCGAGGATGGGGAGGTTAATCTTCTCTGCCCTGTCAGGGCGTTGAGAATCTATCTGGAGCGTTCTGCGTCTTTTAGACAATCAGAACAGCTGTTTGTCTGCTTTGGTGGCCGATCTAAGGGTGATCCAGTCACTAAGCAAAGACTGTCTAGATGGATAGTGGATGCCATTTCTTTGGCCTACACCTCAGTGGGTCAGGTTTGCCCCATAGGTGTCAAGGCCCATTCGACCAGAGGTATGGCCTCATCGTGGGCTTGGTCATCTGGTTTTCCCATTCAAGATATTTGTGATGCGGCCGGCTGGTCCTCGCCTTCCACATTTATGAAGTTCTATAATATGGAGGTACCTTCCCTGCAGGCGATGGTGCTTTCGGTATGATTGAGACCTGACAGTGGCTGGTCTTGTCCACAAAAATTACTGTGCATAATCACATACATATTTATATAAACCCGCTTCGGCCGGTAATAAAGTTATACTAATAATCCCGACGGTGTCTGGTTTTGTTAGTATATTCTGTTAGTTGTTACTGACTTTATATATATTATTCAGACCCGACTGTGTCTGGTCTGTTATATACACTACCGTTCAAAAGTTTGGGGTCAGTGAGAATTTTATTTTTATTTTTTGGAGGAAAGAAATCAATACTTTTATTTATCAAGGAATAATTAATTTGATCGAAAGTGACAGTAAAGACATTTATAATGTTACAAAAGTCTTTTGAACTTCCTATTCATCAAAGAATCCAAAAAAAAAAAAAAAAACTGTACAACTGACAGACCAACAACTGTTTCAACATTGATAATAATAATAAATGTTTCTTGAGCATCAAATCCTCATATTATACTGATTTGTGAAGGATCATTTGACACTGAAGACACTGACACTGGTGATGCTGAAAATTCAGCTTTGATCACAGGAATAAATTACACTTTACTATATATTCACACAGAAAACAGCTGATTTACACTGGAATAATATTTAATACTATAACTGATTTTTGTTGTATTTTTAATCAAATAAGCGCAGCCATGGTTAGCAGAAGAGAATTCTTAAGTATTTAAAATCGTACCGACCCCAAACTTTTGAACGGTAGTGTATATACGTATATGCATATGTTATTGGGTTCTGGCTTGTTCTGTTAGCTCAGGGGTCCTGAGTTGCAGTGCAACCAGTTACTCAGGGTGCGGCGTTTTGCATGGCGTCCCCACTGCGTATAGCTACGCAATACGAAGTGACCGTTCGAAAGGGAACTACTCGGTTACTATCGTAACCTCAGTTCCCTGAGAGAGGGAACGAGTATTGCGTAGCCGGCTGCACTATAGTAACTGGTGAAGTTGTCGCTTCAGTCATATAAACCTGCTATAATGGCGAATTCGGGGGTCTATATAGGCTGGGCCACGCCCCCTCGGCGGGCTCTGACGTTGGGCTAGCTCATTGGTCGCGCGTCAGAGTCGCCCGCGCCATTGGATGTGCAGTTGCTGCAGCACAGCCTATGAGCGTGTCAGACGCTCAGTGTGCTAGCTGTGCAGCTGCAAATGCGTTTTACATATAGGCTTCAGTAAATCGAGGAAAAGGAGTTTCCCCACTGCGTATAGCTACGCAATACTCGTTCCCTCTCTCAGGGAACTGAGGTTACGATAGTAACCGAGTAGTTTATTTCTGTTTTTGGAACTTGAACACGTGTGACTTTCTCCCATCTCTGCACTGAACTTCTTCTTCTTCTTCTTCTTCTTCTTCTTGTTTATTGGCGGTTGGCAAACCAGCTTTTAGGTGCATTACCGCCACCAACTGAACTGGAGTGTGGAACCGCAATGCGGAAGGACTACTCTTACTAAAAATAATAATAATAAATTTTTATTTTTAATTAAAAGATTCCTTAGTTAGTTACTTATATTCTCAAATATAATTTTGATGCTTTTATATATATATTGCAACACCTCATCTTTCATGCCTTGTTTTCTTGCCAACAGATTTTTAATGACATAGCCTTGGATTCCTTTTTCCTGCCATTTTATAAGCAACACTCGTCTTTCATTGTCATACAATGTACAATATAATATTACATGTTCAACTGTCTCTTCTAAATTGACTGCACAACCCATTATGATGCTTTTTTATTTTATATAGATTCCCATTAAGTCCAGTATGACCTATACGTAATCTTGTTATAATCAATTCTTCTTCTTCTTAGTGTTGTTGTGAATCCTCTTCCTATACCAACATTTTCTTGAGTACTGTAAAAATGTCTTCCCTTTTTTCTCTATCCCACATTTTCTCCCATATATATAATTTGTAGCTTTACTAATAATTGCCTTGGTTTCAGATTTGCTCATGAGAATTGTGATTTCAACATTATTGCATTTTAATTTAGTTATTTGCTAGTTTATCCAATATTTCATTTCGTTTTATTCCTACATGAGCAGGAATCCAAAGTAAGTTAATGTTAATTCCTTGATTATACAATACGTACACAATATATCACATATTAGATCCTGTCTATACAGTAAGAATGACCATATTTCAGGCTTTTTAGAGCTGCTAAAGAGTCAGAGCATAAGACTACCTTGTCTAGCCTTGTTTCTTCCACAAACTGTAGAGCCCGATATATTGCTACAAGCTCAGCTGTAAACACCATTAAATTATCTGAAATTCTCTTTTTAATAGCAACCTGGTATTTTGGAACATATACTGCAGTTCCTACTTTTCCAGATTCTGGATCTTTTGATCCATCTGTAAAAAATATCTAAGAAGTTACTATATTTTTGTTTTATGTATTGGTTCACTAAATGTTCAACTGTTGTGTACTTATTTTCTTTAATTAGTTCTTGTACGTGTGTCAAGTCACAGGTCAAGTCACTTTCATTTATATAGCGCTTTTAACAATATGGCTTTTTTCAAAGCAGCTTTACAGTGATAATAGGAAATGACAGTAACGGAGATTGTTTTGGCTTTACAGCAGCTCTAGAATGAAGTTATTGTCCAGCTAAGTTAGTTTTGATTGATAGATTCACTTCCGTTGCACAGATCATCATTAGTTATTAACTTAGGGTCTAACACGACACCGTTCTAACAGGAAACCCTTAACGCGCTCTGGCCGGTCATTCACAAAACAGTCCCTGGTGTCTCGAGAACGCACTCTCTGAAATAGGTTCCAAGGTGCAAAAGATTATCAGTTATCTCTGCGCAAACCTCAAAAACACAGACCCGCGAAAAATGCAGACGTCGTGCACATGCGCATCACGTGTTCAGTCCATAGGTATGCGCACTTGAATATATATGTGCGCAGGCGTGTAGTCCTTCTTTACAAACCAACCCTCAACAAACTACTTGAACGGAGGTCTTACGGGCTTGGGACGACATGAGGGTGAGTCATTAATGACATAATTTTCATTTTTGGTTGAACTAACCCTTTAATCCTTTCTTACATCTGATTCCAAGCAGAGCACTGAATCCATACCTTGCTGAAATCCACTTTATATGGTGAGAACAGGTTTCTGCTTTCAATAAAATATATTAATCTTTTAGTCACCATTTTTCCATAATTTTACAAATAATTGATGTTAGTGCTATAGGTCTATAGCTAGTGACTTCTGATTGATCCTTTCCAGGTTTTTTAATAGGAATAACAATTGAATGTTTCCAGCTAGAAGGGAGCATACCTGTTATCCTGTTACTTTATTGTATGTTTCAGTATAAATTGAGCGTCAGCGTCAGTTCTGGCAGGCAAGGTAGTCAAGATGCTGCTAACGCTATTGGCCGTCAATACGGTCTCATCAGCGATCTGCTCAGCTGAGCTGCATCTGCGCATCTGCTGTTCATCTCCCCTCGCTGCTAATGACTACGCTCAAATCAGGGCGCCCTATTTAAGCAGATTCAGTTCGCTCCTAACTGCTCGCTGCTCGCTCTCTGCAATCGTTGCTCGCTCTCTGCAACCCACCTGGCGTTATTTCCCTGTCAAATGTGGAGAGCACATTATTGTAGCGCGAAAGTACATTAATATAATGCGCGAGCGTGAATCTCTCTGCTCGCGCGCGGAATATGATGTGCCGAGCGTGAATCTCTCTGCTCGTGCGCGGAATATGATGTGCCGAGCGCGAATCTCTCTGCGCACGCGCGGAATATAATGTGCCGAACGCGAATCTCTCTGCTCGCGCGCAGGAACTGGGTGCGCGCTCTCAGATACACTTCTCTTGTAAGAATTCTTTCTCTGGGCTCGCTCAGAGAATATGCCTGCACTTAAAACGTGTTCAGTGCAATCGCGAATCTCTCCTCTTCCCCAGCTAACAATTTTAGGTTATAAGAACGTTTTCATAACGTTCCCATTAAGTTATAAAAACGTTATTTCTGAATGTTCTAGGGAATTTCAAAACGTCCAGTTTTTTAGTATTAACGTTATTTCTTGGTTATAAGAACGTTCAATTCTCCCGTTATATAATAAATATGTATTAACGTTATTTCGTGTGTTATATATGTGTGTTCTTGACTTAATGGACCTGACAGAACTTGACTAGCCTTTTCAGAAAGGTGTTCTATCATGCTGTAGCATATCTCATCTTCCCCTGGGGATGTTTCAATACCTCTTTTAAGTTCAAATAAAGAGAATAGAACATCCATGGAACTTTCAATTCCATTCCATTTCAACATCAGGGTTTTCTCTTTTAACTATCTCCCTAGATCTCTTTTCCTCTTCTGATAGATTCTCATTACTATGGATCTTAATAAATGCTTTGGGTAACATTTCAGATTTATTGCTGTCAGATTTAGCATTTTTTTTCCTTCATATTTTAACACAGGTATATCTTTGTTTTTCCTAATTCCTCCCATTTTCCTTATCATATCCCAGATGTCTGATATCTGTTTCCCATCCTATTGAGTTAATAAAATCCTTCCAATATGTTCTCTTTGCTACTCTTATAGATCTTCGCACTGTTGCTTGAGCTTTTCTGTAACAAACAAGATCACAGAAAGCAAATGTTAATTTAACTTTTCTAAATGCATTATTCCTTTCTTCTATTGCATCTCCACATTCATTATTGGAACTGCTTTCCTTTTCTTTGTTTCTTTGATTTCAGTACCATCCCTATTATCTCCATTGCTGAATTATGTATAGCACTACAAATTATGGAGTTATACTCTCAACTTCAACATGTAGTTAACTTAATTGAATTAATCTATTATTACATTCTATTTTAAATTTCTTCCAATCTACATTCCTTAGTTTCCATTTAGGTATATAATCTTTATCTGATATCTGTACCTCTATTCCAATATTACATTATATAGGGTAACGGTCACTGCCAATAGTTGACTCCTTTAAAACTTTAGATTCAGCCATATCTTTAGAAACTAAAGTGAGATCCAACACTGATTCTTGGCCATGTACTATATCTAACCCTGTACCATTACCATCATTAAGGTAAATCAATCCTTCTTCATTTAACATTTCCCCAACTATACTTCCTCATAAAGTATAATATGCGTTAAAATTACCACACCAAATTACCATATTATTATTAGATCTCCCTATATCTTCAAGTATCTCTTTAGTAAGTCTATTACAAGAATTATAAAAATGTATCACTGTAATACTCCTATTATTGTTTTATAAAAGTAACCACTCCACCTCCATTACTTTCGTACACTTGTATATCCATTTAATATAAAATCAAGATGTTGTTTTAACCATGTTTCTTGTATGCATATAACCTTAGGTTTATTATCTATTTCATCAATAAACTTTTTAAACTCTTGTCCATTTGAAATAAGGCTTCTAGCATTCCACTGTAATATATTCAATCCTGTCATATAGTTTTCCCATTTGACATTTGTGAGCCTGCAGGTCCTGCTCTAAGTGCTTCATTAATTGCTTCTAGCGTGATATCTTTCAGAATTTTTCTGCTGCCCTGATTATATTCTTTATTCTTTCTGTTCTACTAGATATTTGAGCTGAGCAATTAATTACTTCTGCTAAGAATGTCAGGAACTGATTTTTGTTCACTATTAGAGATTCATTTGTCACCCTACAATGACTCTTCTAACGCTCCGGCTCGCCCACTGTACTTTGATGGCCATGCTGAATGGGAGCAGATGTACTCTTGACTCTCTTGATTGCCTCTGCATATGAGATCCCTTCTGTCACTTTACTGTTCTGAATCCTTGCTGCTTTTTTCTTTACAGCACATCCCCCATATGCTCTCCACCACAGATACAGCATTTTTTGCTTTGTTCCTTCTCCACACTTTCCATACTGATGCTCTTCACCACATTTCCCACAGCGTTGCTTAGCATGACACACAGCCACCACATGTCCATACCTTTGACAATTGAAACATCTCAAGGGAGGTGGAATATTACTGGGTAGATCATAAGCCCTAGCATTACTCTAGATGGCAATTTAATCTCCTGAAAATTAATCAAGACCAATAGTCTGTCCTTTGTCACTTAATTTCTCACATATTGCCATCTCTTAACCTTTATTACCTTTGCTCCAGTAATGTTGTTCTTAATCACTTTTTCTGACATGTCAGTCGGAACACCATATATCACTCCCTTAACCCACCTTCTCTCTTCCCATTTTACACATTTCACTGAATTACCTGCCAATGATTTTAGTTTCAGTGCCTTGTCACACTGTCACTACAAAAGAGTAGTATATTTACATCACGTAGCATTTTAGCATGATCAATATTTTCTATTTTTGCTTTCAACGCTTCCGTTAATTTCAGTGGATTACGAGATCCTTTTGATTCAAATTTCACAATTACCTTGTATTCTTCCTTCCTTGTTTGAGTGTGCTGATTCTTGTCATCACTATCCGTCATGCACCTTCCTTCATTTAGTTTTTTACTTTTACCTTTCCTACTGGCTTACTTCCATCCAACACTATTCAAATTTCCATCTGCACCTTCATCCATGTCATCCATTTCTTGTTCACTTCCTGACTCACCATCACTTCCCATCATTCCTGTTCTAGTCACAGTTCAGTGTTGCCGTACCACCTTTCCCTCGCTAGACGGACACTGAACTGAACATACTGTATATACAGGTGATAATGAGTGAACAGCTGAACAGCTGAATTAGTGTCCGTGACAACAAATGAGTGACGAAGGCAGACGATGATGAAACACAGAGTCCAAACAAAAGTGATTGTGACATTGACTCACCATTCAGTAAATTTTGACTGATATTCCTGCCTTCCCCCAAAGCTCTATTTTCGCCTGTATGTGTGTCCAGAATTGTTTTAGTTTTTTTAATTGTGTGCCATGCTTCATTACTAAACCCAAAAACAAAACAGAAATGGTTAATGCTGACAGGGTTTCTGGGCCCCCTGAACAGTTTTTTTGCCTTTTGACCCTGTTAATTGCGTTCCGGAAGTAGAACTGGAATTTGGTTTGTGTTCCACAAAAAAAAAAAAAAAAAAAAAAAACAGAAAATGGATTTGGAATGACACAATGTTTTCTAAATAATTACATATTTTTATTATTTTATTCTTATTTTTACATTTTATGTTTGAGCTAACTGAAACATAATTGCTGTTTTAAATAGCTTTTTATATAGTAAAGCAAAAAGTCAGAACATGAAGATAAATTGTTTGTTTGTTTGTTTGTTTGTTTGTTTGTTTGTTTGTTTGTTTGTTTGTTTGTTTCACTGTTTTTGCTCATTTCCTGTCTAGGTGGTTTATCTATACTAAAACATTTCCTGCCAGACTTCTTCGCCAATGAAAGAAATCGCCAATCCAAACTCTACAGATTTGTGAGAGATCATCTTGGCCAGAACCTGCAAGGGAAACATTCTCTGTTTTCCAAAAAATCACTCTTACTTCATTGCATTTCAGAGTGGATTAGAGGTGCTACTATAGACCAGCTGAGAAAATTGCCAATGCAACTCAGAGAAAGTAACATTCACAACACTGCAGACAAACTCTCAAAAATGTTCAAAGAGTTAGATGCCTCAAATTGTGATTGTAAAGTTGCAACACTGTAAATCAGCTTGTTATGATTTTTTGGGGATTCCCTCCTAAAGCCAGTAAACAGGTTTGTTTTGTTTTTTTAATGTGCATTTTTTGCTTTTAACTGTGCTATTTTTTGTCTCTTGACATGATGAACAAGCATGAGATTATGTTTGGGGCTGAAAGAAGCATTCATCCCTTTTGAAAAGTAAATGAACCACCAGTTTGAATGTTTAAAGTAACTTGCAGTACTCTTTCTCTCCGAGTTGTGCTCTTTCATCTTTACAACAACACACAACAAAGCACCTGTCAGTGTGAATGTTTCTGAGGAAATTTTAGCCCAATAATTTACTCAATTAAAGAAAATGTGTTCCCCTCTTAAAAATTATAAGATTTGTGTTTTTTTGCTACCACTGAATGAATTGCGAAGAAAATTATTTTATATTAAGACCTTCCTTTTCATGAAATCATACAATCTCAAACCTGTACTGGCTGGTAAAATGAAAATTGGTTTTTCAGGTTTTTTGGCTGAACACAAAATACAATCTTTTGAAGAATGTTGGTAACCAGTTGATGGGCCCCATTGACTTCCATAGTATGTTTTTTCCTACTATGGAAGTCAATGAGGTACATCAACTGTCTGGTTATATTCTTAAAAATATCTTCCTTTGTGTTCAGCAGAAGAAAGAAGTTTATGCAGGCTTGAAACAACTTGAGGGTGAGTAAATGATGACCGAATTTTTGAAGTGAACTATTCCTTTAATAGTGAAGACGGAGACAGCATATGGGTGGCACAGTTTGAAATTTGAATGGTACGTATATCTAACATAGGATACAAGGCTTCGTTTCCACATAAATATCTGTTCACACTATCTAAAAAAATTCACCATAAATAATTCCAGTTCTGTAGCAGATGTTACAGAGCAAAATAGTGTTAAATAGTGAAAGTGAATTAATTTTCTAGAGGCTCAGGGTACCACATTTAAAGGGACACATAGCAAAAATTTCAAATAACGTCATAGGAGACCCAGATCCTCCTCTCTTCTCCTCCTTGGTGGTAGGGGGAAGGATACAAATCCCCGTACTGCTGGATCTATGCATGGTGGATTCCTTCTGTCACATAATGCACACAAGAAAAGGTAAGATCCAAGCGCAGTTTATTAGGGTAATCCGTACTCATAATCCAGCCAGGCAAAAGGTAGGGATGGCTGACGCGAAACAGACGTTCCGAAGCTTTGCGAGATCCCGAAGCGCAGATGATTCGAAACACTGATCCGAAGCGTGATTCAAAACACCCACGTCACGTGACTACGGCTAAATGAAGCTTCTGAGTGTTTCAACAGGTGGCATGGTCCGCCGAGTCAGGGTTTGATTGATAGGTCGGTCGGGAACAGATCACACAATCACACAGTATAAAAGTGAAGTCAATGCATTTTCACATCGTGGGTTTTTGTGAGCGGAATTTGGTTTTGAGATAGCAGATTTTTGGTGATATAGTGACATTTATAGTGCGATTTGTTTAGTTATATTTAGGCTTCCATTTAAATGTAGGCTACACATTGACTGAGAGACAGATAGAGTATATTAATAGATGCATAGATAGAAATATATATAGACAGATAGATTAATAGAGAGATACATACATTAAATGAAGTTCCTAAACGTAAATTAGGGAGGAGCGAGCCCATCCAATCTTTCAATCAACAAACAGAGTATATAAGCAGCCGCTTACCTCTCCCTAGTATCAGCTGTTCCAGTATCCCTCCACCTCCCCAAACTCCACCTTCATCTTAGGTACCTTGCCCTTTAATTAACAGGTCCTACATTTAGCCACTGGGGGGTATATCAGAGCTCGAGTTGAAGCTGCTTCATCGAGCCCCTCTCCAGCGGACAGCAAGCCAAATAAGTTTAACCTAATATCTTAAAGATTTTATGGGCAAACGAACTCGTTAATTGATAGATAGATAGATAGATAGATAGATAGATAGATAGATAGATAGATAGATAGATAGATAGATAGATAGATAGATAGATAGATAGATAGATAGATAGATAAAAATGGAGGCTCCACAGAAGAGATGCCGTACATATGTGGTGTGGGAGCATTTCCATTTAGAAACCCCAAATAAAGTGAGATGTGTGTATTGTGATGGGCAGCTAGCCTACAGCAACAATACATCATCCATGATGCGCTATTTGAGAAGCACTCATCCTGCCATTCTGCAGGGTGCAGAGGATAGCATCCCCCCTAGGCCTGCTACTGACACTGCTGGGCCATCTAAGCAAGGTATGCATTGTTTGAAATATAGGCTAATTATAATTGAAATATAATAACAAACTGTTGGGACACTGTTTAGAAAGTCCATAGGCCAAGCCCTACCTAACGTCCCAATCACAACTGCCAATCAAGTTAAAAACAGCTTTACTGTGAATATAATATATGTTGTCAATATAATATATTTTTTGAATATACATTTTATAGGTCTACATATGAGAACCCAATCTACAGCCAAGATATAATTTTGTGTAGTTGTGTAGTTTGTGTAGTAATTGTAGTAGTTCTACAATCCACTTTATCTTTCTCTGCACACTGAGCATACATATTCATAACATAACTTTGTTTAGGAAGGTTTCCAAATAATGAACCAGTAGGCTACTTTCACAGTAGGCTACTAGTTTTCCAATATATTTGTGCCATCAGTTTAGGATTTGTTACTAATTACTGTTTTCATTTTCATTCAGAGCCACAAATGTCAACATCAGGCCCATCATCATCATCAACACCAGTTGAAACACATTACAGTTTATGGGAACATTTTCATAATCGTATCCGTGAAACCCAGATGATACACAATGCTACAGCTGATGCCACAGTAGAAGTGAAAAAAATACCTCAACGATGCGTTTTTGCCCAGAACTCATGATCCCCTAACTTACTGGAAAGAGAGAGCAGTAATCGTTCCTCATTTGTATGTCCTTGCTAAAAAATATCTTTGCATGCCAGCAACAAGTGTCCCTTGTGAGAGCATTTTTTCAAAGGCTAGAGAAATTATCTGTAAAAAAAAAAAGTAGGCTGAGTCTTTCGACAGCAGAGAAATTAATATTTTTGAATAAAAATCTATAAGAAAGTGAGACATTGTGGCTTGATTTCTTTTATTAATATTCATTTTTCATGAACAAAATAACATTATGCAATGTGAAGAGCCTACAGGTTACAAGCTTCACATATTAGAAAAATACAATAATAAAAAAACAACACATTTTTTAATGGCTCATTGTAAAGGTTGTTTCAGATCAACACCTGCAAGTGACCACTAGGTGTCGCCGTGGAGACGGGTGTCGGATTGATTCGAAGCCTCGAAACAATATGGCACATTTGCTTCAACTGTTTCATTGCTTCACAAAGCCTCGATCTGCCCACCACTAGCAAAAGGTCAAAATCCATAAAGGACTGTCCAAAAACAAGAAACAATCAGGAGCGGAACAGAGAAGTGCAACAAGACAATAAACAAGGAATCCACAATGAACACAGAAACAGACAGGGTATAAATAGCCAGGTGCAAACGATGTCAGTGGGAACAGCTGTGTGCAATGATCAGATGGTGAGTACAGACAAAGGATTATGGGAATTGCGGTTCATGATGAGTTGGTGACGATAAGAGAGATAGACCTCTAGTGGACATCCAGGGAACCCCAACCAGACACTGTGACACTTTGTACAGGTATAGTTTGAAAGGGGTGTTTGTTCCTGGAATGTTTTTCACCTCTGAACCATCTGGGTACAGCAATACATAGGGGCCCTCTTCCATATCCTGATTAAAAATCTCTTACTTTCTTTTCAGCTGCAATTAAAAGTTGCTCAGATGACCAATTAGGTTGAACATCAAGAGGCATGGTCTTCCCTCTGATAGGCTTTAGAACACCACCATGTCTCCACATAACTCCAACATAAATCTACACATGAAAAGAATGAAAAAAAAAGTTAAGTGTCACAAACTGAAATTTTAAATTAGCTTTAACTTGGGGCATGTGACTATTTTATCAAATATTTATAAAAACTATTTTGTCAATGAAAATAAAACTGATAGAACTCGACAAGGTTTGGCTAAAAAGGGGAACTTAACTGGAGCAAGAATTGCGCACGTATCCAGTCCATAGGAGGGGAATGGCGCAGCAAGCCGACACAACGAACCGGGCTTACAGTGAAACTGGCTTCATGTGAAGGGAGCCCACGGGAAGCAACGGTTCGACTAAGGTGTCGCCCAGCCCTCAACTCTAGAATATCTGTCAGCGAAGCACTCTGTGTCAACGCCTAAGCGGGAGCACACACTCATTTAAGAGGAGCTCACAACCTAAGTGGACATGTGCATCTCGGGAATTTCACCAAGATGAAGGCAGCCACTTTCAGTGGGCTAACCACGCTTGGAAACAGCCTTCCCTCTCTGCTGATTTCCTTAACAGATAAGAGCTGGTCTGAGGTCCTAAGGCTTGCGTTCTGTGCACGTAAAACCGCAATGAAGCGGACGGAGAGAGAAAGCCAGGGCTGGGTCTGCCTCCTCCAGGCAGCGCTTGCAGGCTCACCACCTGGTCCCAGTTTAAGGGAGAGGTGGGAACCTTGGGCACATATCCAGGCCGGGGTCTCAGCTTGTGAGAGATAGCTGGCCCGAATTCCAGGCACAAGTCGTTGACCGAAAGCGAGCAAGTCCCTACCCTCTAGTAGAGACCATGCGAGCAGGAGAACTGTTTAAAAACTGAATTTTTAACTCACTGCCTGCAGTGGCTCAGGGGCGGTCTCTGCATTGCAGTAGCACCAGAGATAGGCCCAAGAGGATAAAGAGGAGCGCAGGATGACCCTTGCTCCCTCAGGAACATCAGGACGTGCTTCCTATACTTCTGCATATGATGTTTGTATCATATTGAGGGTGAAGGAACAGCCTACTCCAACCCAACTTGCAGGAAAGAGAGCACTGAATGACCGAACGCTCTCAGGATCTCCTCACGGAGAGAGAAGACTCATTCAACGAATAGGTTCCACTTCTAACTAGCGAAGCAAAACTGCCTTATCTTAAGGGGGTGCTTGCAGAAGTGATGGTCACTACCACATATCCTTGTGGTAGCCACCTGAACCTCCCCGTCCAGTTCTTTGAACGCGGGTGCCATCATGCCCCGTCCCTGAAATGTATTCAGGGGAAGTCAGGAAGGCTGTCGAGGGAACTAGATCTTGTTGGGCCAATAAGGGGCAACTATCAAGACCTGTTCCACTCCTGACTTAGCACAGTAGGTGCAAGCGACATGCACGCACAAGACAGAAGCACTGCTCAATACTAGATGTGATAATTCACTGAGCTTCAGGAGCATTTCTGCTTAACACCTGAGTGTGATGAACATCACTGAACTTGAGCAGCGCCAAGCGACAATGAATCGCATAGCCGCTTTCTTAGAAGGCTCACTGGGGAACGCATTTCTGCGGGGCCCCAGGGTCGGCTGAGAGCCAGTGTCTATCCAAGGGATGTCCGCTCAGACAGAAACACAACTGGCAGAGGGACGAGTCCGGAGGGGCAACAGGTGTAACTGTGCGGCCCCAAAGTGGTCCCTGCCCAGCTGGATCGCCAGGGGATGGAGTCTCCACTCTCCTTGGCCATAGCTGTCATGAGGCTCTTTGGCGGCACGATTGAGCAGGCCGTAAGATTTGTATAGTGGAATGAAGCGACCTCAGAAGCTTCTGACTCCAAGGAGGAGGTGACGGGTGAGTTGTGACATGCGAGGGAAGCTTAGCGCAATGGTCGCGATGTTGTCTTTTCAGACCAGTACCAGCTCGCTGAGCAGCGGTGGCTCAAAGCGAGGTGAACTGCCAACTCGAGGTAACGAATACCAATGCAGTCGGAGGTCACCCAGGCCTCCGTTAAAGCATGCCCTTTGTACATGGCCCCTCAGTTGGTGTTAGTGGACCTGAAGGTCTGAACACGGGCTGAGAGTTTGGCGGCAGGCCGGGGTGATCTTTTATCACACAGGGCGTCCCGCTCTGCCACGGTCACCTCGGGACTCGATCATAAAACTAGTGCTGAAGCGGTCTTCATATGGAGGAAGCCAAGCGGCTGCGGCTGCCATATGCTCCAGGAGCCTCTGAAATTTTTAATGGACCCTTTCTCACTTCTAGCACTAGCCTAACACACTCTTCTTGAAGAGACGTGTTGGACCGAGTCCTTCTCCTGAACTGAAAAAGAGATACTCAGCCCATGGGCGAGATTACTCTCTCCCAGTTGACCTGAAGACCCAACTGGCTATGGAGCACTCGAAGGGTAGGACTTGAACTGATACTTCGTACTCTCAACACCAGAACACAGAATGGTCTGTGGAGCGGAAGGATAGAGATCTGAAGTACTGTCTTTCAGGTCGAACGTTGCAGGCCAACCTTGGGGAGCATTTGAAAATGCATTTCTGTGTAGTAATTGAACGGAGGCTTTTGAAAAAGGGCCCGTTTCAATTGACACAGATCCAAGATGGCCATAACCCACCACATATCTAGGGTACAATGAAATACGGGATATAAATATTTTTTATAGAAACCGGTCTTCATATCGGCTGGAGGAGAGGCTACATCACGTCCTTCACCAGTAGGACAGGAGCAGCGCTCAACACGTAGGTGTAATAAATATCACTAATCTTAGGAGCATCTCAGCTCAACACCTAGGTATGATGAATATCACTGAGCCAGGGCGAAGCCAAGCGAAATGAATCGCAAGCCGAGTCTGCTGGTAGTTTCGGGGCCAGCTGGAGCGGCAGGAAGCATCTTCAGGCTTACACACACCGTGCCAGGGAACCACAGACGTACCCGAGATGGGGCAGCGAGGTGGAGGACAGGGACCCGGCTCGGAAGGCCCGGAGGCGGCCCGAAGCAGAGTCTGAGTGTGGTGTACGACACTTACCTGTCTCCACGAGACGGCCAGGGATGCGTGAGAAGGCGGATGACCGGGTCCTCGAACCGCACCCAGCTGCCATGCTGGCGAACAAGAGGGGGCTGAGGGGTGCAAGGCTTACAGGGTCGCACACCGCCAGACTCGCCCTCCTGGGACCCAGGAACAGAGGAATTTGCCCTTTCTTTGGAGTGTGGGTACCGCTTGCTCCGCTTCTTTTTGGAGCAGCGGAGGAACAGACACACACACAAACAAAGACTCCACCCGGTCCTCACCCGGGGGGAGAGAGTGGATCGGTGACCAACTCCCAGAGCATCCTCCTCCATCCCTGAGCGGCCCACTCCTGAATGCTTTCGCTGTGGCTTGCCACCTGGCTTGTCGCGACAGACCGCTCCACTGGAGGGATAACCTCGCAACCCTTCACCGCTCCTCCATCAAGGGTAGTGAGGGGGGAAAGCTATTCAGGCAGTTTCTGGCAAAGAAAGGTGCCATCCACAACCTGGTAAGCTCTCCATGCACTTCGGGAAAGAAAGGCACTGGGGTGGCGAGCTGAGAACCAGCGCGGCCCGCCCCGAGATACCAATCCTCCAACCGAGACTGAACGGGACACGGTGGAGGGTTCCACTCGAGCCCGGCAGCCTCGGCGGCCCGTTTCAGCATAGCTGAAATTTCTGGATCTGGCTCGGGCAATGTTAAACTCCCAGAGGAGATAACAAAGCCGAGTCGTCATCTCCAGAGGCCAGCTCACCCTCCGATGCTGCTATCGACATCTTATCCTCTTGGGGAACCCCAATTGAAACCCCTGATCGGTCCATTACAGAGGGACCAGCACGTTCAACAGGAATTCCATCGGCTGTGGTGTGATGGAGGAGTGAGGAGCCCACAGGGAATGGTTACTGGGTGAGACCTCCATCACTATCCTCCGTTCACTAGGGGTGGCACGGTACATGAAAAAACATCCGAACCGTTCGGTTCGCTTGTCTCGGTTCGGAGCGTGTGTGCGTCTCACAGTTCGATGCATGCGCAATGTAGCCTCGTGCCCGTATGTGACCTCAGACGTGTGTTTCCTTTTCGCGCAAAATAAGACGTGTGTGGGCATACATATACGAGGCTTGTTCGACTTGAACCGGTGCTGCACAGAGCGATCGGTGAATGACATCAAAGTACCGCGAGCGCGACGGCTCCGTATGCTTTTCATTCACTCTCGCGGTACTTTGATGTCATTCACACGCTCACGGTACTTTGATGTCATTCACCGATCACTCTGTGCAGCACCGGTTCAAGTCAAACACGCCAGTAAAAGTGGAGTATGGAGTGTCAGGTCACGTCACGCGGAGAAGTGGCAAGTGGGAGAGATAAGGAAGGCTAACCGGAGTTGGAGGATGCGCCAGCGTCGTATAAGTCCCGTGTGTGGGAACATTTTGGATTTCATGTTATGATATTTAAATATATAGCAGCTACAGTGGCACTTTAAGTTTAGATAAGAACTCAGTCATATGTTTCCAAATACTGCACTTTAATTTCAAGTGAAAAAAGTGGATCCTCACTCTCAGGGAATAGAAGCATTGTTGATACTGTTTTTGTGTTGAGGTTGAACTTATGTTGCACTTTATGATTATGGCCTTTTCTATTGCTATAGCCTAATTATAGGCAATTATGTTTAATGTATTTTGACTTCTTTAAAAGACAGAGTTTTAAGAGTTCCTCTCTTTTTCTTTTAAAAGATAAAAATTTTGTAAGAGCTACACTTAAGTTGGTAGTTTGATAAATGCAAGTTAATTTCAATCTTTGTGTGCTAAAAATGCACATAAGTTCCTGTAGAGATAGTGATACACATTCTACTTTTTTTGCCAAATAAACGAAAAGCATGTCATCAATGTCTTCTCTCTTGCTGTATCAAAATCTCACCTAGCTTTCCTCGGAGATGGTCCCAATAATGTGCTTAAAGTCAAGTCAAATTCAGTTTGTGCATGATTGCATGATATAACATTTTTGTTAATACTGTATCGTAAATTGTGGATAATTAAGCTATATAAGATTAAAAGAAAAAATAACAATCAAGAACCGTACAGAACCGAAAACCGTGACCCTAAAACCGTAATACAAACCGAACCGTGGGTTTTGTGAACCGTGCCACCCCTACCGTTCACCCATCCCACACGGTACCCGGGGGTGGGGCATGGTAATGGGAATTCGCGCTTCGCAGACGAAGGCGAGTCTCGATCTCAACACCACGACAGTCATATTCCCGTAATGGGAACATGAACCGCCCACAAAAGCTGCTTCAGCGTGCTGTAAGCCCAAACACATGATGCAACAATTGTGACCATCAGAGAGGAAAAGGGAACAACCGCATCCAGAAACGCAAAGGTGGAAAGACATCTTTTTCTTTTTTCTTTTTTCTTTTTTTTTTTAAAAAGACGCAAACGCACCCGTGTTGCTCTTTCAGGAAATAGGACCCATCACCAGTGCCGGAGCACACAGGGGAATGACCGCGGCAACACTGAACAGAGATCAGCAGATCACCCTCCTACATTATTGACATTGAATCATTTTTCTTGCCGCTAAAAACAAACATTTTGGAGGGAAATTACTAAATATAAATGGAATCAGTGGATAAAGTGTTTAATATGTGAACAATGAACGAGGAACAACGCCTGCTTTTTGCCATTGCGGCTAAAGACCAAACGCCGGTCTGCCTGGGTTCACGGAACCATTCGGGCTCGGAGTCAGCATGGTGAGTACCACCGGCTGGTGCAGGAACTGCGGCTGGATGAAGTCCGGTTCCAGCAGTACTTCAGGCTGGACAGGACCCAGTTTGATGTGCTGCTGCGGAGAGTTGGCCCCTTGATTGCAAAGGAGAACACAAACTACCGCCGAGCCATTTCACCCAGTGAACGGCTGGCAATTTGTTTACGGTGAGTAATCTATTTATTAAGCTTTAAGTAACTAAGTTTAATTGTAACACCTACATGAAACCCTATATTATATATATGTGTGTGTATGTATTATATTATATAATATTCATTATATCCGGATTAATACCCTTTAAATCATACCAGGTTCGGTAGATGCATATATATATATACATATATATATATATATATATATATATATATATATATATATAGTAGCGTCTGGACCAATCAGAGACACACAAATTATTCATTATAATGAATAATCCAACAAACTCACTCTACCAACAAAGTTCTATGAAACTTCCCCCACAAATGAAGTCAACACTGGCAGAACCCATTGTCCTGTTACATGAAACCTTAAAGGATTAGTTCACTTTTAAAAAAACTTTTGTTGATAATTTACTCACCCCCATGTCATCCAAGATGTCCATGTCTTTCTTTCTTCAGTCGAAAAGAAATTAAGGTTTTTGATGAAAACATTCCAGGATTTTTCTCCATATAATGCATTTTGCTGGGCACCAAACGGTTCAAGGTCCAAAAGACAGTTTCAGTGCAAACTGCAAACTGTTCAAAGGGCTTTAAACGATTCCAGACGATGAATAATGGTCTTATCAAGCGAAACGATCGGTCATTTCAAAAATAAATAACAAAGTTTAAGTTTAATAATGTCAAATGCTCGCCTTAGAGGTTAATATAACGCCATACAGTGTTAGAAATATTGGTGCTGATTTGTTCATAATTAAAATGAAAATGTTCATTTTGGTTTTAAAATCGTACATATTCTGTCATTTTTTTTGTGTGTTTTAGGAAGAAACAAACCAATCTTAGTGATTTTGTGTGCAACAAGAAGATACTCACCCCGCAGCAATGTGCACCATTGACAGACAATGTTTTAAACATGCTAGTGAAGGACATGAGACCGCTCTCGATGGTGGAAGGAGCAGGCTTCCAACAAATGTTAAAGTCATTCAATCCAGGTTACACTATCCCCTCTAGAACGCATTTTACGAGGTTGTTGGTCAAGAAATACAATGCCACAGTGGATCAAGTGAAATCAACTATCTCAGCAAAGTGGCTCTGACTGCAGACATTTGGACTAGTGTAGCCACTGAAGCATACTTGGGAATCACATGCCACTACATTGGAATCGACTGGCAAATGGAGTCAATTTGCCTCTCTACTATGCCGTTGGAGGAGAGACATACACCTAAATATATTACACAATATACACAAAATATTGCAGGGTGGCTGGAAGAAATATTGGACAAATTTGAAATTCTTCCTGATAAAATATCTGCTATTGTGCACGACAATGGGGCCAACATTGTGGCTGCTGCAAGGTATGGATTTTGAAACACCAGGTGCACAAGCGTTCCTTCACACAGCTGTAGAACAGCTTGAACAACGATGGAAGAATGAAACCACTTTCTGTGACACATCACATAACACTGTAATCCTTAGTTCTTCCCTGGATCCAAGGTTTCGTAAACTAAAGTTTCGTTCTTCTGAGGACAGCTTCAAAGTTCAAGTCAAAGTCCAAATGAAGGCAGTTGAAATGGAGCAGCTGCCACCCCCCTGTGTCCAGCACCACACAGCACCTGACAGTACACCACCTGCTCCTGAAAAGGTCTCCTTAATTGATTCTCTTCTGGATTCCGACACCAGCAGTGAGGAAGAAGCCAAGGAAGGAGAAGCTGAGGAGCTCAGTAGGAAAGTCAGGCAGGAGGTCCTCACGTACTTTGGTGAGAAGTCCATTTCCAAGGGGGGAAATCCGTTAGAGTGGTGGAAGTTGAATGAGGTGAAATATCCCTTTTTGTCAAGATTAGCAAAGTCCTACCTCTGTATACCAAGCACTTCCACACCAGCAAGAGCGGCTGTTTTCTGCGGCAGGAAACATAGCCTCTAAAAAGAGAGCAAGCCTAAGCCCTGAACATTTGGACATGTTGACCTTTTTGCACTGCAATGCAAAGTTTTTTCTCAAATAATGAGTGAATAGTGTTCTGCATCATTTCCCACAGGTAGTCGAATTCCTGTCAATTCAGGCATAAGCTGTTTTGTTTAACATTTTATCGCTTTATTAAATTTTTTACTGTATATACATTTTTACATTTTTAAAGTATATAAATTTTCTTTTTATATACATTTTGCACTGTTATAAGGACCACTACATATTTAAATCTGATGAAAATTACTTTTTATTTGTGCAGATTCTGCAGTACAATGTTGTTTGCAAATGTTTAGTCGTAAAAGCTGATAACATTGCTGTTTAAAGCTTTACAAACATGTTCTGTGATCAGTTTGTCATTTACCAGTTCATAATTCAGTCTTGCAGCCTAATTATGACTGAATGAGAGAGGTAAATGTTTAAATGTATTTGAAATGCACTTTTTTTTTAAGTATTCACTGCTCTTTTTCACACAGCAGGTTTTTTGTGTGTGTCCAATTTTTTTCTGGACAACCTTCTGATGAATTTACTTTAAATTTTACTTTAAAATGTGAGTTCCATTCAGGTTTCATGCCATTGGCACTTTATTCGAAGGATTGTTTACAATTTCACAGCATAAGCTATAAAGCTGTTTCGCAGGTATAAGTTGTGTGTTTACAGGAAGAAAATAATAAAATGCAATTTACTGCAATTTTATTCTGTTTTATTCTTATTCTTCGTGAACATATTTTCTGAAAGATTCTTTAATAAGCTTTGTTTGGGATGTTAAACTACTTTAGGAGCCCTAAGGACTGCCATGGTGAAAACATTATTTGAAATCTCCTTGTGAAATTTGCTAGAGTACAGTGTTTTGATTGCAGAAGAGTTCGACAAAGGATTACTAACACATAATAAAACACAACTCCAGGTATGTTTTTGATGAGGATATGACAATGCAAAATGGTTAAAATCTCTAAAAAGTCTATGTTGAATGATAAAGAACCTTTGTTAATAATTTACTTGGGAAAAAATGGGAAAAACTAAAATATAAGTACAATCGTAAAAATAATCGATCGATTATCAAAATAATCGTTAGTTGCAGCCCTTATATACATATATATATATGCATCTACCGAACCTGGTATGATTTAAAGGGTATTATACATCACATTTAATCCGGATATAATGAATATTGTGTCATACATAGAATTACCTGCCATGTGCGTGTTTTTACAGCTCAACATCTTTATCGTATACATAGCCTATATCATTAAACATTTTTCTTTCTAGAGCTGTTTCTTATATGTTGAATTCAGTCTTTTTTTTAATAACTGAACACTTTAAATGAGTCCACCCCACAAGATTACAGTTTTAACCTCTTACAATCCTTGCCATTTTTGGGGATTTCCGCCTGGATTTGGCCTACCCAAATTAAAAAGCTTCCCATTGCCACATACTTTGGCCTAAATACACAGTTTTGGTGTCATTTTACAGTAAACCCTTTGCACTTTCATAAAACAGTGCTAAAAGTGATAAACATTTAAGTATATGTTGTCTGAGCTTTAATAAACACACAAAAAAAGAGGCGCTTTTTTATTTTTTTATTTTAAATTCATTTTTGAAAGTGTATAACTCAGGCCCTGTGGGCTCTAGCTACCTGCAGACAAGTATGGCTATTTCCTCTAGATGACAGCAAACACTGGAAAAAAGAATTTTTTCTCTATAATAAAAAATGAAAAAGATATTCAAATAAATCTGAAGGGAGGAATATTACCTTTTTTTTAATGTAATTTCCACCTACCCAAATCTAAACTCTGCTCATAGCCATACACAGTGGTCCAGTTGCAATATTCCAGTGTAATTTGACAGAAAACCCTTTGAAATTATATAAAACAGTGCTGAATGTGATAAATATAGTATATGTTGTCTGTGCTATAGTAAACAAAAAGAAAAAAATAGGCGCTTTATGATTTTGATCATTTTATTCTTTCAGAAGATACAAGACTTATCATTTGACACATTATTTGCCTAAAATCTGTGGTCTATTACAATCTAGAACAGGATCCTCATCCTCCAGATTTATATCATTCATTATATGAGCATCAGTTTTGACACCTGTGTTGTGCATCACCTCAACATCACCGGCCAGCCTCCTGGAGATGTGATGCCAGCTGTGCCAACACTGTGCCAACAGTGCCACATCTTCAATCTCCAATAGAACCTAAAACAAAGAAATCACTTTTTATACATAGTTTCTGCACTGTAATAATATCCATTTCACAATATCAAAATGTAGATTTACTGAAATAACCATTTTATTCAACTTATGTAAAGTTGGACTATTGCGCAACTATTGCGCAATCATACTTTCGTTTCAATATCCAAAACGTTTGACAATTATTTTCAAATAGTAGTTTATCAGATTGGTTGCTGTGCTTTCACATTTCAAACTAACAATACCTTTATCAAAAAATGTATATAAACATTGTAAATGCTGAAAAAAACAAAGTTATACAGTACGTACCCAAACAGTCTTGCATGGCCACTCCAAATTTCTCCAAATTTGGAAACCGGTTGCACTTACAAAGATCGCTTTTATCAATGCTTTTATCTTGCTATATGCAATTATAGAAATCAAAACAGTTCACAAACTATAAAAACACACGCAAACTTGCAGATATATTAGTAAATAAAGATCTCGCCGGTAACCCGGAAGTGATCAGGTCTCTCCAAGGGAGCAGCGCGTCAGCATGGCGTCAGTGGGATTGCCTGGGGATTCCCCTCATTCAGACAGTTCCGGCTCCGGCGAAAGGTCCGTCTCCTTTCTGACGCGAGTTCCGGTTAGATATATATAGTATTTGGATGTGCCTTTGCAGTTGCACAAGTAGACTCGCGCGCGTCAACGGATGACTTGAAGATCCTGTGTCTTGCGCGCTCAGAGCGTGGCTGCACTCAGTTCGTTCGAAAAGGGTTTTCTCACCAACGAAAGCTCACAGAAACGTGAAAATGGTCTCATTTGAAAGATAACATCCTAAGCTAAAAGGTGATATAGATTATGTGGCTGTTTGCGGCTGACTGAAGCCGACATCGGAGCAGGAATGTGATACTTGTATCTGTCTTTTCTGTTTTATTGTATTTCACTGCGCGATTCTTTTGAGGATATTTCGATCTATGATTGTCTCACAATGTAATAACCTACATCGACAAATTCCTTAGAATGAGAGCTTTCTTGTTATATATGATTTGACTGTTTTGTGAAATATATGAAAAATAAATATTTGTAGAAAGATTTCTTCGCAATCATAAAGCGGATTTTTTTGCCTGGGACCAATGCATATTTAAGCTAATATTTCATTTTATATGTATCATAAAAACGAAAGTGATGGTATTCTTTGTAAAGTTTAGATTCTAAGCTTTCAAATGATACCATGAATGATACCATGGTACGGAGCCCGGGAAGTCACCTGTGGGGGAAAAAAAAACAATCCGAGGCGACGGTTTTGCAATCCGTCCCCTCAG
This sequence comes from Rhinichthys klamathensis goyatoka, assembly GCF_029890125.1. NCBI lineage: Eukaryota > Metazoa > Chordata > Actinopteri > Cypriniformes > Leuciscidae > Rhinichthys > Rhinichthys klamathensis. Next base: position 4,202,413 of record NW_026606559.1, read on the forward strand.
TTTATAAACTGTACTCACGAATTCTTAAACTGTTCCCTCGGTTTAACAATTCGTGCCCACGGATTAATAAACCGTACCCACGAGTTCCTAATCCGTGCTCTCAGATTTGTAAACCGTGCCCTCAGTTTTTGCAATCTGTACCCACAAATTCATAAACCGTGCCCACGCTTTCGCAATCCGTACTCGCGGGTTTGTAATCCGTACTCACGGGTTTGTAATCCGTACTCACGGGTTTGTGGCTCGTCCCCCAGAGTGTGCCGCGTGATTCAACCAGGCCTCCTGTTTAGATGCGGGATGCATTGCATTGTTTTTAAACCCCTTTTTTTTAAATGGATAATTTCTTGCATTTTCTAAAAAAAAACTACATTTAGGCTACTTTTATCTTTAAAGTCCATTTTTTAGAGGAAAAAGCTCAGTAGGCCTATAGTAAGCGAAAATAATAATAATAATAATAATAATAATAACACAGTTCAAAAACTGTAAAAGATTTGGTTATAAGTTATACATTATTTTATGTTAGGCTAAACATATTACTGTCTTCGGTGAACTCATTCATAGTAATAAACGCAAATAATAATTAGCTATCAAAATCCATTTAGGCTACATAGGCCTATTTAGAAGACGCTTTTATCCAAAAAAAAAAAAAAAAAAAAAAAAAAAAAAAAAAAGCAATTCGTCAAATGTCAGTCTTAGACAATACTAATGGGCTAAGATTATAACAAACAAACACAGGTTTTTAACGCATATCCAAGTGTTTGTGTGGAGCGCGCACTGAGCCGCGGCCGCAAACGCTTGCATATGATGTTCCTATCAACAGTGGAACAACTTAAAATAATCTAGCATTTCTGGTCATACAGAAAAAATTCATAATACATTATTTGCAACTACTTTTATTTGTGTAAACTCACAATAACAAGAAAACGTTGTGTATTTGTAAAATAAAATAATCAGGCGCGCTTTCATGATCTCCGGAGCGCGTCTCATAAATGAACTGAAACAAAAGCCTATATAAAGCTTGAAATGTCCACTTTTAAACGAACAAATTCGAATCGAAAGCAAATACCGTCTGATTATACAATCCGAAAGCTGCATTTCTCTAAAGGTGCATCCTTTACAGCGGAGATGGAGATATGTTTAGCCCGTCACTAGAAAACTGTTCATTTAAACAATAAAAATCCATCGTTATTTTTCAGAAACATTTATTATGATTAGCCTATAAATCACCTATAAATCATCTCTCTTTATGGTTCCAAAGACATGTTCTTCTCATTTAGCACTGCGGGCAAAATATAGTTTAGAAAGTAAAATCTATTTTTTTTTTCATATTAATTTGCGAAAATTTTAAATGTTTAATAAAGGCAAAAAGTCAATGGTATTTATTTTTTGTGCACAAACACTTGGATATGCGTCAAAATCTTGTGTTTATTTGTGATAATCTCAGCCCTGTATTATTGTCTAACCTGTATTATGACTGACATTTGACGAATTGCTTTGTTTCTTTTTTTGATAAAAGCGTCTTATATCTAAATAGGTAGCCTAAATGTAATAATAATAGCCTAATTATTATTATTAGGCCTATTATTTGCGTTTATAACTTTAAATGAGTTCACTTAAGACAGGAATATGTTAATCATAAAACAATTTATGAATGTTTTATTTTTATAGGCCTATAACTTTGTGTTTGTGTTATATATATATATATATATACACTCACCGGCCACTTTATTAGGTACCCCATGCTAGTAACGGGTTGGACCCCCTTTTGCCTTCAGAACTGCCTCAATTCTTCGTGGCATAGATTCAACAAGGTGCTGGAAGCATTCCTCAGGGAGTTTGGTCCATATTGACATGATGGCATCACACAGTTGCCGCAGATTTGTCGGCTGCACATCCATGATGCGAATCTCCCGTTCCACCACATCCCAAAGATGCTCTATTGGGTTGAGATCTGGTGACTGTGGAGGCCATTTTAGTACAGTGAACTCATTGTCATGTTCAAGAAACTAATTTGAAATGATTAGAGCTTTGTGACATGGTGGAAGTAGCCATCAGAGGATGGGTACATGGTGGCCATAAAGGGATGGACATGGTCAGAAACAATGCTCAGGTAGGCCGTGGCATTTAAACGATGCCCAATTGGCACTAAGGGGCCTAAAGTGTGCCAGGAAAACATCCCCCACACCATTACACCACCACCACCAGCCTGCACAGTGGTAACAAGGCATGATGGTTCCATGTTCTCATTCTGTTTACGCCAAATTCTGACTCTAACATCTGAATGTCTCAACAGAAATCGAGACTCATCAGACCAGGCAACATTTTTCCAGTCTTCAACTGTTCAATTTTGGTGAGCTCTTGCAAATTGTAGCCTCTTTTTCCTATTTGTAGTGGAGATGAGTGGTACCCGGTGGAGTCTTCTGCTGTTGTAGCCCATCCGCCTCAAGGTTGTGCGTGTTGTGGCTTCACAAATGCTTTGCTGCATACCTCGGTTGTAACGAGTGGTTATTTCAGTCACTGTTGCCCTTCTATCAGCTCGAACCAGTCTGGCCATTCTCCTCTGACCTCTGGCATCAACAAGGCATTTCCGCCCACAGAACTGCCGCTCACTGGATGTTTTTTCTTTTTCGGACCATTCTCTGTAAACCCTAGAGATGGTTGTGCGTGAAAATCCCAGTAGATTAGCAGTTTCTGAAATACTCAGACCAGCCCTTCTGGCACCAACAATCATGCCACGTTCAAAGTCACTCAAATCAACTTTCTTCCCCATACTGATGCTTGGTTTGAACTGCAGGAGATTGTCTTGACCATGTCTACATGCCTAAATGCACTGAGTTGCCGCCATGTGATTGGCTGCTTAGAAATTAAGTGTTAACGAGCAGTTGGACAGGTGTACCTAATAAAGTGGCCGGTGAGTGTATATATATATATATATATAAAAAAAATTTTTGTATGTGAAGTCCTTTTAAAAACGCATCCCGCATCTAAACAGGAGGCCTGGTTGAATCACGCGGCACACTCTGGGGGACGAGCCACAAACCCGTGAGTACGGATTACAAACCCGTGAGTAGGCTACGGATTGCGAAAGCGTGGGCACGGTTTATGAATTTGTGGGTACAGATTGCAAAAACTGAAGGCACGGTTTACAAATCTGAGAGCACGGATTGGGAACTCGAGGGTACGGTTTATTAATCCGTGGGCACGAATTGTTAAACCGAGGGAACAGTTTAAGAATTCGTGAGTACAGTTTATAAACTGAGGGGACGGATTGCTTTTTTTTCCCCCACAGGTGACTTCCCGGGCTCCGTACCATGGCTTATCGGAAAGTCTATAAAAAGAACGTACGAACATCACAACGAAGTTTTTTTATCCCGGATACGGGATGGTGGAGTTAATGTGGTTAAACATGAACCTCGTCTGAAAGGCAAAGGGGGAGGTGTTGCTGTAATTTATAGTAATATTTTCAAAACCACTAAGAAATCTAGTTTTAAATATACTTCTTTTGAAGTGTTGGTGCTTAATGTAAAAATATATAGTGTAAACGATAAATCACATTTGAGAATTATGCTGGCTACTGTATACAGGCCACCAGGGCACCATAAAGATTTTATCAAAGAATTTGCGGACTTTCTATCAGAATTAGTATTGGCTGCAGATAAAGTACTAATTGTTGGTGATTTTAATGTACATGTAGATAATGAAAAAGATGCATTGGGATTGGCATTTAAAGACATCGTAAACTCAATTGGAGTTAAACAACACGTGTCAGGACCTACTTGTCACGCGGTGACAATTTCATCTTTTGTCTCCGTGCAAGGCGGAACTAATGTTCGCCGCGATTGCCTCCCGCCGGACTCATAACAATGGAACACCGGGTTAGTTCCGGGTTAGCGGAAAAATCCCGCGAATGGGGTAATTAATCGGGATCGCCGACAGCTGCGCGGAAAAGGAGTGAAGCTCCGCGATTGGGACACGTTGCCCTTAGGGGAGGATAAGAGGAGAGAGTACAGACTGGAGAGTGGTGTTGTTTTTGGGGGCTGTGATCTCGGAGGAAGCGTGAACATTGGAGCAGAGGAAGTGGGGGCCAACAAACAGGCGTGGCACCGTGAGTTCGGGAGAAAGAGCACAACGACGCAACTGGAACGTGGGAATCACGGGACGACAAGATCGCTTATGAGAGACTGTGAGTAGTTCAAAACAATCTCTATCCTCCTCTTGTATCTACGGGACTCCTTGATGCGAATGCCAGGTCAGAAAATGGGCGACGGCCCTCTATGTGTGTATTTCCCACTGAGTGCTGAGATGAAGTGATGATGAAGTGACGAGATGCACTGTTTGGATGTGTGAAGTGTGAACTTAAACCCGCTGGATGTCCATTGTTTACCTGAGCTTTCTGTCACGTCCTAAATACTTAAGAGGAGGCTAACACTGTTGTACTTTACAGATGTTGAGTGTATTTTCTGACAGCCTATTGAGAAGAGGATTACGTGCCGTATACTCACCTGTCTGCTTTGCAGTGAAGCTCCCCAGCCGTAAGTTCTCTGTCTGCCACCTGTGGAGAAGAGGAGTACGTGCTTGAACACTCACCTGGCTGCTTGGCAGCGAAGCTCCCCAGCCGTAAGTTCTCTGTCTGTCATCTATGAAGAAGAGGATTACGTGCCGTATACTCACCTGTCCGCTTTGCAGCGAAGCTCCCCAGCCGTAAGTTATCTGTCTGTCATCTAGGAAGAAGAGGATTACGTGCCGTATACTCACCTGTCTGCTTTGCAGCGAAGCTCCCCAGCCGTAAGTTCTCTGTCCTCTGTCTGTCATCTACGAAGAAGAGGGTTACGTGCCGTATACTCACCTGTCTGCTTTGCAGTGAAGCTCCCCAGCCGTAAGTTCTCTGTCTGCCACCTGTGGAGAAGAGGAGTACGTGCTTGAACACTCACCTGGCTGCTTGGCAGCGAAGCTCCCCAGCCGTAAGTGGTCTGTCTGTCATCTATGAAGAAGAGGATTACGTGCCGTATACTCACCTGGCTGCTTGGCAGTGAAGCTCCCCAGCCGTAAGTTCTCTGCCTGTCACCTGTGGAGAAGAGTACGTGCCTGAACGCTCACCTGGCTGCTTGGCAGCGAAACTCCATGGCCTGAAGCTCCCCAGCCGTAAATTCTCTGTCTGTCATCTATGAAGAAGAGGATTACGTGCCGTATACTCACCTGTCTGCTTTGCAGCGAAGCTCCCCAGCCGTAAGTTCTCTGTCTGCCACCTGTGGAGAAGAGGAGTACGTGCTTGAACACTCACCTGGCTGCTTGGCAGCGAAGCTCCCCAGCCATAAGTTCTCTGTCTGACACCGTGAAGAGGAGGATTACGTTACCAGTACACTCACCTGTCTGCTTGGCAGCAAAGCTTCTCAGTCGTGAGTTCTGTCTGCCATCTGTGGAAGAAGAGGTGGACATACCCGAAACGCACATCAGGATTGTCCTTGGACGGAACGATCCTGCGCAGAAGACTCTACCTCTAAATCTTTTATCTCATTTTATATTAAATAAATTAATATTCACTTAAAGTCTTGTTGTCTGTCCTCCTTGCCTGGCCTCTGTCCGACTCCCCAAGGGTGGTACTGGTTCTGAGGGGTGGTGTAGCCCGTCTAGCCGCCCCGACCTGTGACATACTCATTGTCGTAATCATACTCTAGATCTAATACTATCACATGGAATAGATGTTGATGCCGTTGAAATTCTGCAGCAGAGCGATGACATCTCAGATCATTATCTAGTCTCATGTAAATTACATTTAGCCAAGGCTGCAAAGCCGACTCCGTGTTATAAATATGTTAGACCTATTACTTCTGCCACTAAAGATTGCTTTATCAATAATCTTCCTAATCAGTTTCATCTCAGCATCCCAGATAGCTTAGAAGAACTTGATATTGCAACAGAAACTTTTGACTCTCTCTTTTCCAGCACTTTAGACGCAGTTGCTCCATTGCGCTTAAAGAATATTAAAGAAAATAGTCCAACACCGTGGTACAACGAGCACACTCAGGCCCTTAAGAGAGCAGCCAGAAAAATGGAGTGTAGCTGGAAGAAAACTAAACTAGAGGTATTTCGGATTTCATGGAAAGAGAGCTCGATTGCTTAGAGAGGCCTTAAATGCTGCTAGATCTGCTTATTTTTCAACCCTATTAGAAGAAAATAAACAATCCTAGGTATTTATTTGAAACAGTGGCTAAACTAACGAAAAAGAAAGCTTCAAGCCCAGAAGTGTCCAAGCAACTCAGCAGTAATGACTTTATGAACTTCTTTACTTATAAGATCGATAATATCAGGGACAAAATTATAACTATGCAACCGTCTACCAGTATCGCATCAGGCAGTGCATTGTATCCCTGAGGAAAAATTTGATTAATTTGTTGCCATAGGAGAGGAAGAATTTTCTAAACTCGTTAATTTATCTAAATCGACAACTTGTATGTTAGACCCTATACCGACTAAGCTACTGAAAGAGATGCTTCCAGATGTCATAGATCCTCTTCTTACTATCATTAATTCGTCTTTGTCTCTAGGATATGTACCAAAAACCTTTAAGCTGGCTATGATAAAACCGCTTGTTAAAAAAACGCAACTTGATCATACAAAATTTGTCAATTACAAGCCGATCTCGAATCTGCCTTTTCTATCAAAGATATTAGAAAAAGCAGTATCCTCACAACTGTGTTCCTTTCTTGAAAGAAATGATATCTGCGAGGATTTTCAGTCAGGATTCAGACCATATCATAGTACCGAGACAGCTCTCGTTAGAGTTACAAATGATTTGCTCTTATCATCCGATCGCGGTTGTATCTCTCTTAGTGTTACTTGATCTTAGTGCTGCATTTGATACTATTGACCACAACATTCTTTTAAATAGACTCGAAAATTATGTTGGCATTAGTGGAATTGCATTAGCATGGTTTAAATCAAACTTATCTGACCGTTATCAGTTTGTAGCAATAAATGAAGAGATGTCTTATCGATCACAAGTTCAGTATGGCGGACCACAAGGCTCAGTACTAGGACCGTTGCTGTTCACTCTGTACATGCTACCATTAGGAGATATCATTAGGAAACATGGAATTAGTTTTCACTGTTATGCCGATGATACTCAGCTGTATATTTCTTCAAAACCTAACGAAACTTACTAATTCACAAAACTAACGGAATGCATAGCTGATATAACTAGTAATTGGATGACTAGTAATTTCCTACTACTAAATTCTGAAAAAACAGAGATTCTAATTATTGGACAAAAAACTTCCACACGTAATAACCTAGAATACTGTCTAACACTTGATGGCTGCTCTGTCAAGTCTTCGTCGTCGGTTAGGAACCTGGGTGTGCTCTTCGATACCAATCTTTCATTTGAAAGTCACGTGTCTAGTATCTGTAAAACTGCATTTTTCCATCTTAAAAACATATCTAAATTACGCCATATGCTCTCATTAACAAATGCAGAACAATTAGTTCATGCGTTCATGACATCAAGACTAGATTATTGTAATGCTCTACTGGGTGGTTGCCCTGCACGCTTAATAAACAAACTACAGCAAGTTCAAAACGCAGCAGCTCGAGTTCTTACCAGAACCAGGAAATATGACCATATTAGCCCGGTTCTGTCAACACTGCATTGGCTCTCTATTAAACATTATATAAATTTTAAAATATTGTTGATTACTTACAAAGCACTAAATGGTTTAGCTCCGCAGTACTTGAGCGAGCTTTTAAAGCATTATAGTCCTTCACGTCTATTGCGATCTCAAAATTCCGGCCAGTTGATAATACCTACAATATCAAAATCGACTGCAGGCGGTAGATCCTTTTCGTATTTAGCACCAAAACTTTGGAACAGTCTTCCTATCATTGTCCGGGAAGCAGACACACTCTGTCAGTTCAAAGCTAGACTAAAAACACATCTCTTTGACCTAGCATACACATAATACATTATAGACTTCTATAATTCAATGTTAGGCTGCATAGATTAGGTCAGCCGGAACTGGGAACACTTCCCTTAAATCCAGATGTACTCGTTACATCATAAGAAGAATGGCATCTACGCTAATTTTAGTGTCTTTGTTTATCCCGAGGTTCTCCCGCAGCCTGCCGGATCCAGGCCGTATCCAGATCTGACGAAGGAGCTTCGCCTGGACCCGATGACAATGCAGTGCTGAAGTGTCAACTATCCTCTCCCTATGGAGGATCCCTTTCCCACTCTAAAGATAAAGCGTTTTTGAAAATCCGGTTCGCGTACCCCGAAGTGATAAAATAAAACAAAATTCTTTATCTAATGTATAGGCAAGACAAGTAGTTTGTTTAGGCATGGTTTGTAGGGAAATTACAAACCTGCGCACATATATTCAAACGAATATAACTATAGAATCAATTCTCAATGCGCATGTGAACGCCAACAGGTTCGCGTTTAAAGTCTGTTTAGAGAGAACGCCGTCGTCTTAGTGGCCCCTAATTTGATAACAAATGATAATTTTGCTGGAAGTGAATCAATCAAAACTAACTTTAGCTGGAAATAACATTATTCAAAAATCGCTATAAAGCCAAAATAATCTCTGTTACCATAAATTGTATGTTTATCTCTGTAAAGCTGCTTTGAAACAATCTACATTGTTAAAAGCGCTATATAAATGAAGATGACTTGACTTGACTTGAAATGTTATACATATGAATTTCTTCTTTGACAATTGCATATTTCACATTTTTACAGATTCCTTGTAACAGGGGACTCTTACCGCAGTATTGCCTTCAGCTACCAGGTTGGACACAGCACTGTGGCTGGTATTGTGGCAGAAGTGGCAATGGCCATTTGGGACACCCTGGTGGAGGAGTATATGCCTGTTCCCACCACAGAAGATTGGTGAGAAATTGCAGCAGAGTTCTACCATCGCTGGAATTTTCCAAACTGTGTAGGATCTATTGATGGGAAGCATGTAGTGATCCAGGCTCCCAACAACTCTGGGTCACTATTCTACAACAACAAAGGGACATACTCTATTGTGGCTGTTGTAGATGCCAAATACTGCTTCCACATCATAGATATTGGCAGTTATAGAAAGACCAGTGATGGTGGGACTCTGGCTAATAGTCCTTTTGGTAATACTCTTCGCCGTGTCACCCTTGGCTTACCTGAGGACACGCTGCTGCCAGGAGCAGAGCACCTGGGGTCCCAACCTTACGTCTTTGTGGCAGATGAAGCCTTCCCTCTCCGTAGAGAACTCATGAGACCCTTCCCAGGTACCACCCTTCCTAGTAGACACAGGGTGTTTAACTACAGGCTTTCGCGGGCAAGACTAACTGTGGAGAATGTGTTTGGTATACTCGCAGCACAGTGGCGAATGTACCGGCGCGTTATTGGCGTCAGTCCTTCCAATGCAGAAACCTATGTAAAGGCCACCTGTGTTCTACACAACTTCCTGCGGAGGACAACGAGGAAGGTTTCCCATGTTGGTGACAGAGAAGCCTCTGCACTGCACAACATCAGCCAAGTAGGGAGCAACAATGCTGCACAGGAAGCAAGGCGTGTGAGGGAGACACTAGTGAACTACTTCAATGCTGAGGGTGCAGTTCCTTGGCAGCCACAGGCATGAAGGTTTCAGAACAAACCAAAGGCTCTTTTAAGAGCCACCCACATTTGAATAAAAGAGCCATTTTTTTCATGTGTCATTTCTTATGCAAACACATCTCCCCCAAATGCATAAAGTGCAGATATTAAAGCTTGACCTATAGTCAATGCAGTATTGTAAACACTCTCTAATAGGCTATAAACTGTAATATGTACTATATTGTTTTATATAGCAAATCATGAGGGTAAATTATTCTCATTTTAAATATAAATAATTATATTTTTTCAGCAAATGAAAAAAAAAAAAAAAAAAAAATTTTTTGTAATCTCCGTCTATGCAAGTTACGGCGAGCTGCACGAATGCGTTGGATTTGCCATGTTTGGATGCAGATGTATATTCGCAAAGCCATGAGCATCAATACTAGTAACCGCCATTGTTGATGGGTTGTTCGAGATGCATCGGAGAGTTTGGAGAGCATACTTGTGCTTTTGGATCGCTTTTGCAGTGCTTTGTCAGGCGGCGATCGGTCTGCGAGCAGCTGATGCATCTCGAACAAGCCTGATGTGTTTGTGTTTGGCGCTACCGCGCTAGCGTTGCTGGGCAACATGAGATGTATACAGTGACGTAAGATCTGGCTCTGTGGTGGCTCTCTGGCCTGTGGAAAGGCAAACCGGTTCTTAGAAAGCTTGTCAGTCGAACCAACTCCGAACTGGCAATAGCTCTGGCTCTAAACTAGCACCCGGTTCTTGCTGGTGGAAAAGGGGTATTAATAGACCAACTCCTCCCCTTCAGGATGACATATAGTTGGTTTCCTGTTCGCGACCCCTCCTACTAGGCATTTCCAGGAACCGGTAAGACAAAGAGACATGCACATTAATATTAAAACATTGTTTGTTCCATTTTGATAACAGTCACCATGGAATGTGCACCTTTCATGTGACTGCCACTAGAATAAAACAAACACAGAATAAAGATCTCACAAAACGGTTTAGTGTGGTTCTTTAAGTTTGGCACATGTGTGCCTCATCATATTTTCTCCCCTTCACCCCCTCTGGATGGTCTAAATTAGGCAAACGGGATAAAAAGTCAGCGATAAGGTTTTTCTTACCTGGACAGTGGTCAATTGAAAAGACATAAGGCTGCAGAGTCAGACACCAGCGCAGTATCCTTGAGTTACTGTTCTGCGTGGTTTGCATCCATTTCAGTGCACGATGATCAGTTCTTAATGTGATTTCACGCCCAAGCAAGTAGTACTGCAGGGAGTCCACAGCCCACTTAACCCTCTGGGGTCTGAGGTGTTTTGGGGGCCCTTGAGATGTTTTGACATGCCCTGACATTTGTGCTTATTTCAGCTACTTAAAACATACCATTTGCCAACACATAAATTTGCTGTATTCAGCACAAACTCTGCTACAATAATATGTGAGCAAAATGGATGTACATGTTTGCATTTTATAGAAAAAAAATATTATGCGTGGTTAGTACGTTTTGGGGGAAAAAATGTCACCGCAATAAGGCCATTTAACACATACTGAATAGTTGTCCACAAGACTTTTGAGTTACTATTCTTGTAGGCTAGAATTTTTACTTCAAAATGAAGTGAAAATCATTCTGACCACTCTTTCACAAACAACAATATAATGATTTAAATTTCTTACGTCAGTTTTTGGTCAGCACTGCTGTATGCGTGGGAGTGTGAATGGCCATGAATATTAATGTGATTTATACCTGGGTGGGAAGACTAAAGACACTCCCCCAATGGTCCATCAAGGTGCTGTGAGGCAGCCTGAACTAAGAATGATTCACTGATGAATAAAAAGTTAAAAAGAACAGCATTTATTCAAAATAGAAATCTTTCCTAAGAACGTAAAGACTTAAAGTCATTACTATCACTTAACACATCCTTTAAAAAAAAAAACATAAAAAGACCAAACTTGTTTTTTTTTATATATATATAAAAGTGGACTGCCTGTTGCTTGCCTGCTTCTTTGCCTTGGCTCTCTTCGGAACTGGTGGATGGACGTGTTCATTGTCACATCTGTTATAAAAAAGAAAAAAGCATGAGCATGCTGATAACACAATCAAATAAACTGTATTATTTTCATTATCAATCACTAATTGCCATGGATATATATATTTTTTTGTAATTTCACACAAGAATAGGTAGCCTACATTATGACGATGTAAACACAATTAGGCTAAATTTCACCTGTAAAATATTACGTCTGTGCACTTACTCAGTATGATTCTCGATCGCACTGAGAACTGAACGAGTGTCCCTCTGCGAGGTGCTGGCGAAGGAGAGCATGATGCAAACACATTCCTAAAAAAAAAAACTGTTAGCATACATTATCCAAAGTAAACTGATGGACAATTAATGGGTATGGATGCACAATGTATGTATATATCTGTTGATGGGCCATGGGACGGAGAAATATCTGTTGATGGCCCATATAGACCGCACGCATTTAGTGATAGGACTACACGCAATGAACGGATCGTTCGCGAACGACACATCACTACATTTCAAACATTTACACCTGTATTCAGTTATTTACGCATGATATAGTGTCATAGGCTAACCAAAACTGAACATTTAATTATATAAAAAATATATTGTATTTAGACCTCTTTTACCGGAGCCTGAAATACATTTCTCGTTATATAACCTAAGCAGTTATTCGCAAACAAAATAGGCTACATTACGCATAAGGCACTATTTTAGCATAAGTAGTGTCATAGGCTAACCAAAACTCAACATTTTTATATAAAAAATATATTGTATTTAGACAGTAGCCTATCACATATTTTACCGGAGGCTGAAATATATTTCACTAAATCAATAAAAATACATAACGCATAAGGCAGTATTTTAGCATGATAATCAGTGTCATAAGCTAATCAAAACTATATATTTAATATACAAATATGTTTAGAGAGTAATATCACATTTAAAAAGTTTACACGAGCGAATGTTAGGGATATTGTGAGGCAATCTTTTCTGTAAGATGTCAAAAGCTAGGCAAAATATAGTCTGAAAATTAATTTGAGCTCTATACGATCAGAAAAGAAATTATAAAACACTAAACAACTTACTCCGAACTTGTAGGCCTATCCTCGGCGCGGGATCAATTCGTTCTTCAAAATGCAGCCGTTCCTCGTCCGAGTTATAGGCTAATCTTCCTCTGAGGAAAAGTGAATTCTTCCTCGCTGTCCGGGCCTCTTTGTCGGAGTACCGTGCCATCCTCAAAACGCAATGAATCTATCAGTGAAGAAACTTCGTGTTTTTATGCCATTGATCGCTGGGCGTGTGCTATGCATAACGTTAGATCACCTATTTACCATGTGAAAAGCGCTAGGGGCGTGGCGGCCTCGGCTCATTAAAAATAATGAAGGGAGAACGAAAAAACTGTACCTCTCCTTGGTTTCAAACGGATTACATAAACTGGAAATATTTATTTATTTAATAAATTACTTCATTTAAAAGAAGAGAATACAAGCTTTAAAAAGACACATCTCTCGTGTCTCTGTGGCAAGTATTGACTTAGTTACAGTTCATTTTTCGGACGCCTTTCAGAATGAACTTCACTGACAGAGAGAACGCAGAACGCGCATCATGTTTATTTTTCTTTATTTGGCGAAAAGCACAACACTTTGTTTTTATTGTGAGGTTCCACAAAAAAAATACAAACTTAACAGGATCGAATGATGTATAACACTTATATGTAAGATCAAAATCAACAGAGTAATTTGAGTCTCTTTTGCACTGATAAGGAAAAAAGTGAGCTGGTATCGCCGGCGATACCGCCAACCCCAGAGGGTTAATGGCAAGACCTTCCTTCTCAATGGTTGAGTATTTCCGCTCTCTTTCAAAGAGTTTTCTGCTCAGAAATAGCACTGGTCTCTCATCATGAGCCTCTCCTTGGACTAGTACTGCTCCCAAGCCCACCTGTACAATAAATCTCTTAGAGAAATTAGGACTCTGCAAGACTGGTTCATGACATAGCGAGGTCCGTCCAACAAAATTTAGCCGGACTCTTCTTGGTCAGATCAGTCAGAGGTGTAGCCAGTGATGCAAAATGGGGAATAAACCTGCGGTACCAGCCAATTAACCCCAGAAAAGACCTCACCTGTTTTTTTAGTTTGGGGGCGAGTAATGTTTTGGATAGCCTGAAGCTCTGTCCATGTCCCAGTAAATAGCCCAAATACTTCACCTCCGTCTGAGCCCATGAACATTTGGTGGTGTTAATCGTGAGCCCAGCTCCCTGAAGCCTCTTCAGTATATCTGCAAGATGCCGTAAATGTTCTTGCCAAGACCAACTGTTTACCACCACCTCATCAAGGTATGCGGCTGCATACTGCTCACATCCCGCAAGTACCCGATCCATCAATCTTTGTAAAGTGGCCGGTGCTCCATGTAACCCAAAGGGCATAACCGTATATTGATATAACCCTGTGGGAGATCGAAAGGCAATATAGGGCTTGCAAGACGGATCAAGGGGCACTTGCCAATATCCTTTACACAGATCTAATGTAGTCATAAAGGATGCTTTACCCAGTCTCTTGATCAACTCGTCAATACGAGGCATTGGATAAGAATCAAAACATGATACACTGTTTAGTTTTCTGAAGTCAGTGCATAACCGGATTCCTCTATCCTTTTTAGGGACAAGTAGTATGGGACTTGACCACTCACTGTTGATGGTTCTATAATCCCCATTTCCAACATGGCCTCACTCTTTAACCGTTCTACCATCTTCTGCGGGACTTCATAGGGGTTTTGTCGAACAGGAGTAGTGTCTTTCAAGATGATCTTGTGTGTGAGGATCTCTGTACGGCCCGGTCTTTCCTGGAAAAGAGAGGGAAAAGTTTGAAGTACCTCGGTTAGTTGTTGTTGTTGAGGGTTATTCAAACTTTTGTAATCACAAATTTGTAATTAAATAGTACCGTTTATATTACTAGTGTTTTGCAGAACACTGTAAGTTATTAGAAGACATACACACTGTACTGTAATAGGTAGATCATATTGCATGCAGTTTAGTCAAAACTTTGCCCACTTTGCCCAAACTTTGACACGTTTTCCCATGCATAATTTTTTTTTAAATGTGTCTCTGTATGTACACAGAGACATATTCGTAAAGTACAGGGAAATTGCTAACTGCTAAAATCAACTTCTCCTCCATCTTGACACGACACTGGAGTACAGCAGACGGATCACGTGCACTCCACTGACTTCATTCCTATTGGTTGTCGCTCTCATTTGTATAAAGTTGAAATTTCTCAACTTTTGTCGCATGTCTCGCGTCGCTTGACACGCCGACATTCTGTCACCAACGGTCACTGTCGCTCGTGTCGCCAGAAGTCGCCAGCTCTCCATGGAAATTAATGGGATCATGTCGCTTTTTCGCTGGCGGTGTGAACGGGGCTTTACTCACATTTGAAAACACCCGTGTCGCTGATCTCCGCGATGTTTGATAATGACGTATCCTCTCCTGTGGCCTCCTCTGGGCAGAAGCAGTAAGCCATCCGGGAAGTTCTCGCCTACTCTTTTATGAGTACTGAGGTTTCGGACATACTACTCCTTTCACGTACTCTTTTCTCCTACTATACAGGTCCTTCTCAAAAAATTAGCATATTGTGATAAAGTTCATTATTTTCCATAATGTAATGATAAAAATTAAACTTTCATATATTTTAGATTCATTGCACACCAACTGAAATATTTCAGGTCTTTTATTGTTTTAATACTGATGATTTTGGCATACAGCTCATGAAAACCCAAAATTCTACCAGTCTACTAATACTCTACTAACACTCTAATGAAAGTTAGTAGGCATGTAGGTGCAACGCTACTTATAGTCAACAGAATGTGTTAAAGGGACCATCAAAATAAAGTGAAACCGTGAATTCTACTACATAATAGCATACTGTACATACATACACTCACCTAAAGGATTATTAGGAACACCTGTTCAATTTCTCATTAATGCAATTATCTAATCAACCAATCACATGGCAGTTGCTTCAATGCATTTAGGGGTGTGGTCCTGGCCAAGACAATCTCCTGAACTCCAAACTGAATGTCAGAATTTGAAAGAAAGGTGATTTAAGCAATTTTGAGCGTGGCATGGTTGTTGGTGCCAGACGGGCCGGTCTGAGTATTTCACAATCTGCTCAGTTACTGGGATTTTCACGCACAACCATTTCTAGGGTTTACAAAGAATGGTGTGAAAAGGGAAAAACATCCAGTATGCGGCAGTCCTGTGGGTGAAAATACCTTGTTGATGCTAGAGGTCAGAGGAGAATGGGCCGACTGATTGAAGCTGATAGAAGAGCAACTTTGACTGAAATAACCACTCGTTACAACCGAGGTATGCAGCAAAGCATTTGTGAAGCCACAACACGCACAACCTTGAGGCGGATGGGCTACAACAGCAGAAGACCCCACCGGGTACCACTCATCTCCACTACAAATAGGAAAAAGAGGCTACAATTTGCAAGAGCTCACCAAAATTGGACAGTTGAAGACTGGAAAAATGTTGCCTGGTCTGATGAGTCTCGATTTCTGTTGAGACATTCAGATGGTAGAGTCAGAATTTGGCGTAAACAGAATGAGAACATGGATCCATCATGCCTTGTTACCACTGTGCAGGCTGGTGGTGGTGGTGTAATGGTGTGGGGGATGTTTTCTTGGCACACTTTAGGCCCCTTAGTGCCAATTGGGCATCGCTTAAATGCCACGGCCTACCTGAGCATTGTTTCTGACTATGTCCATCCCTTTATGGCCACCATGTACCCATCCTCTGATGGCTACTTCCAGCAGGATAATGCACCATGTCACAAAGCTCGAATCATTTCAAATTGGTTTCTTGAACATGACAATGAGTTCACTGTACTAAAATGGCCCCCACAGTCACCAGATCTCAACCCAATAGAGTATCTTTGGGATGTGGTGGAACGGGAGCTTCGTGCCCTGGATGTGCATCCCACAAATCTCCATCAACTGCAAGATGCTATCCTATCAATATGGGCCAACATTTCTAAAGAATGCTTTCAGCACCTTGTTGAATCAATGCCATGTAGAATTAAGGCAGTTCTGAAGGCCAAAGGGGGTCAAACACAGTATTAGTATGGTGTTCCTAATAATCCTTTAGGTGAGTGTATGTAACGAATTAGTTTAAAATATACTGTATGTTTATATTTATATATATAATTAATTTTAACGAATTATAATTAATTATAAATATTTCAATGTTTTAGAATTGACTTTAGCAGAAACAATAGTACAATTATTTAATCAGTTCATCCAATGAACAGAAAGCATAATCAATTATTAATTCTAGGAAATATAGTATGTTCCTGGCCAAGAAAGAATAACCTTTTCCAGCTAAAGTAAATCAAGTACTAGCAGGGTAATAGCATAGGTACCTAGATCAATATGTTTAAGTGACTTTGATATTTTTGTGAGTGGCAAACAACACAGAGACAATAACATGTGAATATAATGGTTTAATAAACGAAACTACTGTAGGGTACACACACAACTAAACTAAGCAAAGATTGTATACAGAATCAAGAAAGTAAAGAAAAGTGAAGAAAGAGAGAGAGAAGAAAAGAGAATGGCAAGATTACAATCAGATAACCACAACCTACGAGAAACATCAGAGAATCAGGGTCACCTTAAAGGGGCACAATAACTAACGCATCTAAAGGCTCCAAACGGGTACTTGCATTGGTTTTGGTTGCTGAACAAGTCCAGATGCAGAGTATTCTTGAGATTCTTGATGATTCAGGAGTGCGCTGAAGCGTTCGTTTGGGTTCTTGGGGTGGTCCACGTTGAATCCAAAGAAGTTAACTTGAAGATGAAGTTGCCGGAAGAAGACAGGAAAATGTTGTCTCAAAGAGGTTGCGCGAAGTTCTGACCTAATCAGATACCTTTAAGGGTCCTCTCAGTTCACACCCATGTGGTGAGGTGACCAAAAGATGACCTGGAGAAAGTCTTTGTTCCATCTTATCTACATTTGCATGTTCATGGTGGCATGGAGAATTTGTGCAGTCTTTACACAAAAGTATGGTACAAATATCCAGATGCAATTTATCATAACATTGTACAACATTGCTTATAAAATCAAAAGAGGATTCTTTTGATACCAAGAAAGAGGGGATTTAGAGACATTAAAGCAGTGATACATACATCATCTTTGGATATCAACATTGGAAGTTACTCTAACATAACTAAAGAATCATAACTAGTCATAACTAATAAAACATAGGAGCATGCATAAAACACAGGAGAAATACTATAAACATGTGGGAAAGTTTGTGTGTATGAATGGAGTAAATGTCCTTGTGTATTGGAAGTTTAACTCTATAGTCTGACCAAATGGCTAGTGCCGTTGGTCTCCTGTGCTGTCTTTGAGGGTTGCAGACACAGTCTCTTGGTGAGATTGTTCAGGGGAGCAGAGGTGATAACGGCCTTTGAAGAGACCTGGTTTTAGGGCCGATCACAACAGGGGAGAGGGAAGGTTTTCTAATGACTAGGGCATTTGATTAAGGCCATTCGTTACACATATATCACTCACTCAGATGTCTATTTTAGGTTGTCATGTGCTCATCTGCAATACTGATCGAAGATTTTCCTGTTAGATGTAAGCGAGATGTATATGGTTTAGAATGTGTGTAAATCCACTTTGGAAACGTACCTTTGCTTACTGGTGTTTTTACAGCAAAATCACAATTATACTATATTATCTAGCATCTTTACACTACTAAATTCAACAGTTTACTCTACAGTAGTTCAACAAATGCGATTTTAACACAAGGAACTGTGTTACACATTCGAAAACACCCGCTGTTCTCCTCCATGTTCGATTATGACATATCCTCTCCCGTGGCCTCCTGGGAAGGCTGCCTGGGATAGAAAAGTGCCTTTGCCCACGAAGTCACTTTAATGGCTTCGTGGGCAAAGCCGAGGCTTTCAGAGAAGATGCTGGACCGGGTGACAGAAAGCTCGCGAGCGTCTGTTCAGCCCGGGGCGTCGACTCATAACCATACTCATTCTTACACCCTTATACCTGAATAAATATGCACTTGAGGACTGAATACTCGGGATGAGTATGGTTTATTACAAGATCTGGACAGCTCACTGTGCAGATCAGGGAAAAAAGGAAGGCCTCGTGGTGGAAGTGAAATATTTGAAGGAAGAAAACGCTCGTCTAGTTTGCTTTTAGGACGAGCGTCTCTTTTCTCGGCTGGCCAATCGATATTTAATTTTTCTACAGCGCGAGTAATCACTTCCACCAGCTCCTCATATGCTGGGGAAATAGGTGGCGAATCTTTTTCCCCCATGTGTGTGCTTACACAACTCCTCAGAGCTAGAGCACTGAAGCATCGGGCTCTCTCCCCGGGCAGAAGAAACCGCAGCGCGGGCTTCCGACACCGGAGGGAGAGCACAGGATCCTCCAGATAAAGAAGGAGATAAGGTCCGGGGACCCGTCTCCAACCCCTCTGAAAGATCCTTTTGCGATCCCCAGGAATGCATTCTCCGTGCTGCCTCGGCAGCAGCGGGTCCTGCACCCTGAGGATCGCGAGCCTGGCCACTTTCCTCGAAAAGCGCCAGGCGAGAGGCCCCCTCAAAGGATGACACCGCATGCTCCACTCCCAAACAAACTACACAAAGCTCGTGTGTGTCCCCACCCATTAAATAACGCGGGCAGGGAGAAGCACAGAGTTTGTAAAGTTGTTTCGCCATAACTCTTTCCAAATATATCGAACAGACAACAATAAATAGACAGAGACAGAGTGACACAGATCGCTTGCTGAGGCAACAGAAGCTAATGCCGGTTTGCACCGGATGTGCTTTTATCTCTTCCTGGTCATGACGTCACCCGCCCGTGACACTCATTCTTTCCATTGGACTAGTTGACATAGATGCTTCAGACGCATTCACGCCGGGGGCGTTCCCAAAGCGTCGTTGGCGCATCGCGAGTTCCCTCGAAAGGGAACTTATTCGTTTCATATTTATGTTTAATAATATAATGTTTTTTTTTTTATTTAATCTATGTTGATTATATGAAAAGGGAACTGCATGAGATGAATAAGATAGGATCATAAGATGCCCAATATCGGAAAACATCTGGAATGGGTCAGACATGATTTTGACCACTTAATTACGTTTTGTTTTGTAGAAAGCCTTTCTTTAAAGTGAATTTCGTTTTGTATAAATTGTATCTTCATTTTAATCAATGTTTCATCAACGAATTGCCTGGATTAATAAATAAGAAGCAACTATAGTAGACAATATAATCAGGGCACGGAGGCGCCGGCGCGTGAACTGGAGCGCATCTCAAATGAACCGAAACTCAGCGTATAAGATACTTGCCTTAAAGAACTGAGAAGTATATATATAGAAAGCTTGAAATGTTTACTTTTAAACAAAACAATTAAAAACGACAAGAAATGGGCTGCTCACTGCTTATGTAGGCTAATTCTTATGAAGTGTGTATTTCTCTCTATAGGTGCGTTCACTACTGCGAAGATGCGAGTCAGCATCAGCATTCTATATTAAAATCAAATAATTGAATATTCTAAAATCATGACTCATCCCTGCACAAACCAGCAGTTTGGTGATGCCGTCTGAGCCTCATGTCATAATTTTTAATTAGTCACGCGGTAATACCGTATACCGCGGTAAACTAGGGAGGAGGTTTGACGGTATCAAAATTTGGATACCGCCCAACTCTACGGTCAGCATGTTCTTGCACGGTATTGCACATATTGCATGTTTAACACGGTCAAAAACTGTGTGCTTACCCACTATCAATACACACCAGCAGGGTTCTACGCTAAGGTTTTTCCCAAGGAGCACATGTGCTCCTAAATGAAAAAATGTAGGAGCACACAAAGAAATTTTGGAGCGCAGTGGAAAAATTTCAAGTAACAGAGTTTAACAAACTATTTATTATATATATATATATACACTACGTGTGTGCTCCTTCTTTTTGTGTTCAACTATGGTGTGAAACCGTCGATTTGATGCAGAAGTATAAATCACACTTTATGATCTCAGGAGGAGGCTAGGAGCACATTGGCACACCTGTGCAGTGGAAATCTGCATCTTTCCACTGCAGAGGCTCTTTCCACAACATGGAGGAGAAACTAGTTTAAATGAGTGAATTAGTATTTACTATTATTAGTATCTACTGTAGATTTCGTCGACTAAAACTAAAACTAAAACAATTCAGATGACTAAAATATAATGGGTTTAGTTCAATTGTCATGCATTAATTTAGAATTTCTCTAAAATTTCCAAACCCATATACTCCCGGAGAAAACATCTATTAACCTGTTAATATGAATGATTTTAAAGTTTGAACATGCAATACAGATACAGATTTAACTACTGTGACTTAAAACATATCTTAAAATTAAATAAAACCACTTTTCCGTAGAAGTAGATTAGTCTTCTTTCAATGAATGATATATGCATTCTTTATAACTACTTGCATACATCATTTTTTAGTCTTTCAAGCAGCAGACATATTTATTTGTATGAATTAAATATAATGAATCCTTATTAAAGCTATTAACGAGCAGTGAATGCTTTTCTCTTTTTCTTTTGTTGCTTGATCAATATTAAGGACACAGACTGCATTTAGGTTTATTACCCACTGTCACTTTAAGACAGCAGATCCTGTCCAATGACATGCGGATCCAATTGCACTGATGCACATCCAATACACTCAAAACTGTTTAAGACATAACCAACATAGTTTACGTGAATACTCTTCAAAACGGACATTTCGACATAATGTTGTGTATTTGTCCATTCAGACACGAAAGAGAGCTCAATTCAGTACTCGCGTGGTGTAACGTTAAAGGTGTCTATGTGCATGGCTGCACGCTTCGAGTCGGGTTTCTGCGCACAGAAAACCGAACCAAATAGAGCTTTTTTTGCGTCGTCACTCTTATTCAGATCTATATGTCTGCTCTACTCATTCTCCCAGACGTTTACATTTTTTTACGTTTTATGAGACATGCATAAAAAGACATGCATCCGGAGCCACCGGATGGAGGTTGTGGACCTGAGGCTTGACTTCACAGCTAGGCATTACAGGACGTGTTGAAGGGCTGCAAACTTCCAGCAGCGGCGGGGCTGGAGGACTGGCTGAGAACGGCGGTGACAGAGGCAGATGGAGACTTGAGGAGATCGATGGTAGAATATTGTCCATAATGCTGTCTAAAAACAGAGATGAGGATTCCGAACAAACAGATAAATCAGAGTCCAAACAGTCCAAAGTGCTGTCTAGAAACAGTGATGAAGGTCAAGAAATTAAGTGGGATAGGGTGGGAGATGATATCTCCATACAGAAGTCCATCAGCCAGTCCTCAGTCTCAAATTCCACGAAAATACCCTTGGCCACAGATGTCGCGGGTTCACACCCCTGGGCAGAATCACTGGGCCATATTGCACCATTTAGTGCAATATTATAATTATATATGTAGCGCCCCTAGTGCTAACCAGAATAGGGCAACTAACATCTACCTAGGTCCGGGATGTGGTTTGCCTTGAGTGACTCACAAAAGAGTTAGTATTGAGTTGAACAGTTGACAGTTTTATTGCCTCAGGGAACACAACAATAAACACAGAACTGTGATGTACCAAAAATGAAAATAAAATAAAATAAAAATAGAGCTCTTTCAATAGTAAAAGAAAAGAAAATGTCCATGTGAGCTGACACTTCAGCTCAATGCTCCTTTAAGTTGAGGAGTATGAAATTGAGTTCAGAGTTCAGTTCCTGGTCCTTTTGTGTGTGTGTATAAAGTCTACTACTACCCGGGTAGAGTTAATAGCGTAAATATATTCTTATTTGTATCCTGTCTGAACGAAGCTAGTCCGACGTCCTCAGTGGCTGGTCCCACCGTTGGCCACACCATTCTCACAACCATCCACTGTCACTCTGGGCTGGGCTCGCCATCTTTGATTCATCTATTTCTCTCGTGGTAGTCAATATAACAAAAAAAAAAAAACCTACACAAGCAGTGTAAAGTAGTAAGTTATTCTGTTCTATTTCTCCATTTCCAACATGAAATTTCATTAACTTATTTATTCCACTTAGTGCATCTTACAGCGTAAGATGGCTAAAGATATACTTTGCTTACAGTAAAATGAATTACCACATGTAATGGCAACTGGTATTTTAGCACTAAATAGATATCATAACTTCTACATATCAACAATTTGTACTTAACCCTCTGGGGTCGGCAATCACGCCGGCGTGATCTGCTCGCTTTTTTTCTTATCAGTGCAAAAGAGACTCAAAATACTCAGTTGATTTTGATCTTACATTTAAGTGTTATACATCATTAGATCCTGTTAAGTTTCGATTTTTTTTGTGGATACTCACAATAAAAACAAAGTGTTGTGCTTTTCACCAAATAAAGAAAAACAAACATGATGCGAGTTCTGCGTTCTCTCTGTCAGTGAAGTCCATTCTGAAACGCGTCCTAAGATTAACTGTAACTCCGCGATTACTTGTCACACAGGCACGAGAGATTTTTCTTTATAAAGCTTGAATTCTCTTCTTTTAAATGATATAATTTATATAAAAAACAAATATTCTCAGTTTATGCAATCTGTATGAAAAGAGAGTGCTGTCAGTATTTTTTTTCCCAGCTCATTACACTTCATTACGCGTTAATCTGACACGCCCACTGAGGACGCGCGCTATTCAAACGCAAATGTCGAGGCAAGCCATGACAATGCCCACATCAGCCGTTCCACCGCGGCGGTAAAATGTGTGGTGTATTTGCTGCCTTTTACCGCTAAGAGGCGCTACAATCATAGACTCTGAAAAGTGTTCGTTTATTCCGGTTTATTCTCTCTAATGCGTAATCTGCTGCCGCACCGCGCTGATTCAGAGCGATTGAAAGCTGGTAGCAGATGAATTCAACAAGTGAAACGTAGTTAAAATAATTCATAATCACAATACTGGAATTAGGCTACTGAAATGTAATTGAATAAATAATGAAAACAGCTTTAACAGCGTACAGACGGTATAGCTCAGTGATCAACGCAACAACGCGAGTTTCGAGGAGCTTCAATCGACCCGAGATCGAATCTCAATGTAGCATAGGCCTACATGTTGTTAACCGATGTTGTCCTACAGCGTTTATATTTTACCACCTTGATGCTTAAATAGGTAACTGTTTATAACTGTTTACTTATTTAAAGTCAAGAGTTTTGTTTAATTATCATTACAACATAAATTTGCTACATTCCTGTAGAACCGCAGCCGCTGCACAAACGACAAAAACTGAAGGAAGATTGTCAGCCGATTGCATCAGAAAATGAAAAAGAAGAAGCTCGTCTTTAGTCTGCTAAATTATTGTGTAATGTAAAAGAACACAAAAATTACTTAAGTTTGAAACCAAGTTCGAACATTTCAAGGTTTAAATAAAGTGTCGGGACAGTTTTTTTAAATTTAAAACAGGGTTGCATCGGGTTTAGAGTTTATTTCTTTTGCGATGCAAAATAAGAAACACTAGGCTAATCTTATTCTTGCGACATTTTAAATTTGTATTGCCAAAGAAATTACAGCTAAATTAAACAATTAAAACAGTACAAAACGAAAATTGTCCAAAGAAACATATTTAAATTAAAAACATGCGTTTTTCTTTGCCTCTCTCGCGCTGGATCTCTTTTTAACAAGTTTATTTAGTCTCCCTCGCTCTGATAATACTAGTGTATATGTCGCTGCGTGTCAGCCATACAAATCACGAAAAAATTATTTAGCCTTTAATTGTTGCTTCAAAGACACAGCATGCCTTGTTGAATTCACCGTACAATAACTTCAATTGAAATTTTGTGTGAAAAAAAAAACTTTAAATAGGCTACAATAAATAAACTACAATATTTATAATTTAATAAAATATGGGGCCTACATTTGGACACAGATTTATCCTTACAATAATTTTGCCTGCTCATCAGGCTGGCTATCCGACACTCTCCATATGAAAGAGGAACATTAACACCTTTGTCCAGCAACTGTCCCTCCAACCCCCCACAGGCTATCGGAGTCTGAGGCTGACTTAACACAAAGAGAAGTCGCAATTCACACTTAAATCGCTATTCTAGACAGTGTTGATAATGAAGGAATTAAATGGAATTACATGTAGCCTAGTGATATTTCTGTCATAAAAGTTTATTACTAAATATTTCATTATTTCAATAATTGATTAAATAAAACTGGTTTGGGGCAGCTTTTTCCAAGCAAAACTAAATATAATCTGAAAAAACGCTTGTTAATTTGTTGTCATGAACAAAATGTTCAACTCAATATTAAAGTCTACAGGGATCTTTGGATCCTTACAACCAGGCATGCAATTTGTGAATTAAGTTTTTATTTTATTTTGTATTATTCAAATAAATATCGAAACACGGTGCTTCGTGGTAATGCTGCTAAATTAAATAACATTTATAGAACAATTATGAACTTAAATGAAACAATATCGCAACATTTCGACAAATACATTATTTGATCTGTTTTTACATTTTAATTCAGGGCGATTTAGCCTACATTTAATTAGAGCGAGATTTTCACCCTTGTCTTGTCATTTTCTCATTGGGAAGCGCATACATTACATGTTTGAGTAGATCCTCTGTACCTCTCGTTTTCATATGGATTAGCCTATAATCAGATAACATTTATTAGCCTAAATATTTAGACATTTAAAGGCTTTAGACATAGCCGATTTCTTTTCGTGACTGAGCTGAAGTGGCTTTCGGTTCATTTTTGTGACGCGCAGTTCCCGGAGACAGAGACGACAGATATAGCCTACTGTTTTTGTCGTTAGCCTAATATGAATACAAGTTTACAGTTTTGAACGATGTAAGCTACTCTACTCTTATCTGTATGACCAAAAAATTACGGAGTCGCCTACTAAGTTATTTTAGCTGTAATAATGAGAAAAATAAATTAATCTAAATGAACGCGCCGCCGCGTTTGTCGAACACTAACTCACCATGCCAGAATAAAACCCGACTTTAGAAAAATGCATAGGGCCACTCGGCGTGGTGTGCCAAAACACTTAATTATAAACTTCAATATTTCATTCAAAATAATCTCAACACGCTTTGTGAAATTTGAAAAGCCGTGCATGCATTAAGGCCACTGGAACTAATGAACAACTGAAACGCTGGTTTTGATTTTATTGTTTGTCGTTTAAACGTGCCTGTTGCATATCTCTATTTTATATATTTGATATTGGTGAAGTAGCCTATAGCATTGATTAGCTGTGGAGGGAGGGGTGTGGGGATTAAAATAATTCAGCAGAAGCAGGGATGTTTAGACCAGAAGGAAATCACAATCCCCCCTGGCAAATCACACTTTACTTAAAACCATGTTTTTAAAAACTCTAGGTTGTAGGGAACAGACCTCTCTGCCATGCGCGTGCACGGTTTGGAGCACAATATCTGTCTCGCATGCACGCTCGCTCTAGATAGATTACGGGATATTTTAACTAATTTGCGGTATAATAACTAGTCGATCACGAGTGGCTCAACAGGTAGATCTATAGATAAACTATATCTTTCAGGAATTTGACCGACCGGGTTGACACTTCAGCGTGAGAAATCGGGGGTGTGGCGTGAGAGCCTGGAATAAAAAAAATAATATATATATAGCCTATATATATAGGCTATATATAATTTATTTTTTTACAGAACTGCTTTTGAAATTACGATTGGTAGCCTATTATTATACAGATGCAAAGTCGTTCTGTTGGATACTATTTTGTTCCTTAGTGTAAAATGGAAATGCATGATAATTGTATTTTATAAATATAAGCAAAAAAAAAAAACTGTATGGTGTAACAGAGTTTTAGAGCTAGACAAATCTCTCTGCAATAATAAATATAAAATTTACAGCAGACTATGTTTGTGCGGGATTTGAACCCATGTCATCTTGATGAAGAACCGTAAGTTCTACCGCTCGGCTATGAATTTTCTCACTGAGAAATACCCAAACGTTTCTTTCTCACATGAGCGAGAAAACGTTTTGTCTTTAGCCTGTGAGAGTGTAGGCCTACTTTAGCCTTTTAAAGTTTTAAAAGATTATATCTTATCTGTATGACCAACAATTTGTTGTAGGCTTATTTGGAAATTACCATAACTTGTTGTATTTCATCCTTAGGCTACTGTTAATAGACATTAGCCCCACTTACGTTTTGCTAAATGTCCCTTTGCGCCACCTGGCGGTCATTTCGCGAACGACTTTGCAATGCGACTGGTTTATTTTTACTGCGGTGGATGGCTAAAAACGGTATGTGGATGGCTAAAAGGTGTGACTATAAATGTGGCTTTTGGCTTTCATATATATTTTGATTGTTTGTATATATATATATATATATATATATATGTGTGTGTGTGTGTGTGTGTGTATAAACATTTATTTATTTATATACACTACCGTTCAAAAGTTTGGGGTCGGTACGATTTTAAATACTTTTAAAAGAATTCTCTTCTGCTAACCATGGCTGCGCTTATTTGATTAAAAATACAACAAAAATCAGTTATAGTTTTAAATATTATCTCCAGTGTAAATCAGCTGTTTTCTGTGTGAATATATAGTAAAGTGTAATTTATTCCTGTGATCAAAGCTGAATTTTCAGCATCACCAGTGTCAGGGTCTTCAGTGTCAAATGATCCTTCACAAATCAGTATAATATGAGGATTTGATGCTCAAGAAACATTTATTATTATTATCAATGTTGAAACAGTTGTTGGTCTGTCAGTTGTACAGTTTTTTTTTTTTTTTAGGATTCTTTGATGAATAGGAAGTTCAAAAGACTTTTGTAACATTATAAATGTCTTTACTGTCACTTTCGATCAAATTAATTATTCCTTGATAAATAAAAGTATTGATTTCTTTCCTCCAAAAAATAAAAATAAAATTCTCACTGACCCCAAACTTTTGAACGGTAGTGTATATATATTGTCCTTGCATTCTTTCTTGTGTGACACCCCTGAATGAAAGGCTCATTAGTATGCAGACTGCTCAGGTGAGAACTGCCTAATTATTCATGAGGGGGTTGGGCCGTTCCGCCCATCCGCATATTGCCTTTGCAAACAAAAAAATGTTTTTCACAATTTAAAACAATCTATTGTTTTATGTGAATGAATAGGCAGAATGATTTTCAGATCAATTTGAAGCAAAAACTCTAGGCGATAACATCCACTAGTCAAAAGTCTTGTGGACAAATATTTAGTATGTTATTTGTGGCCTTATATTAGAAACTTTATTTTTTAGTTTTTTCAATAACCACGCATAAACAATATTCTCTCAAAAATACAAACATGTACATACATGTTGCTCACATATTATGGTAGCCCTGTGTGTGCCATATAGAGTGTAATTTCACCTGTGCCATTAATATGTTTATAAACAACTGAAAAAAGCACAAATGTCAGAGCATGCCAAAACATCTCAAGGACCCCGAAAACACCTCAGACCCCAGAGGGTTAACATTGACAAATTAATTATTTATCCTCACATTTATATGTAACATCCATTTTCCTTAGCTGCTTTTTAAGGGAACACACTTCTTAATATTAACACTTTTTTTAGCATGAATTGAATTAAGTTATCAGTGCTAACACATTTAACATGTACATTGTAATAACTCAAATCGACCACTGTTGGCTACAGATCATTACTGTGTCATTAGTATTTAACTCCATTAACTGGATGTTTTAATACCAACAAAAATGAATGTATTGCACTTTAGCTTCAAACACTCCTACCAAGCTAATCCTCCTTAATACAATACAATGAACCACTTCAACCAAAATAACTATTAACTTGGCGCTTAGCAATTAACGTTTAGCGATTAGCTAGCAATCTTTTGAGAGCAAATACAATGATGCAATATGCACCAAAGTACACTGAAACATTAGACAACAGTCTTATAACCCTGATTGGTTTTTATGTTAAGTATCTGAACTGTACAGTGTGTTTTTCTGCTCACTGTGATTAACAACAGGCTAGCAAAACATGTTCCAACTCACCAGAGTTTCAATCAGCAACAACCCGACAGAGCTCGCTCCTCTCGTGCTCACAGTTGATGCTCTTAACGAAGGAGCTTATCAGTGTAAATACGTGGATATAATCAAAGTTTCACACTATTATGTTGTGTTTCATACCAGCAATTGTTCACAGCTTACACACGGTTTCAGGACGTTTCAGGAAGAAATCTACAAGGACGTGAGGACTGCACGTAGCACTCTCTACCGATCCAGATTGTGAAAGCTCTCCCAGTATCACTTGTAGCTATGATTAAGCAGGATATAATATATTCAAAAGTCACGCCTACCTTAAGACAACTTTACATTAATGGTTTTAATTTTCTGAATTACAAATGTAACAACAAGTTTATAAGGAATTGTTTACTTAACTGCCAAACAAGTTATCTCAAAATAGATTATATTCTCAAAGACTTTGAAAAGGAGATAATAAAAAAGATTCGATGTAAATACTTAAAATTCCCAGTCCCGCCAAAGATGAAAGAAATGCAATTTAAAATTATAAATAGGATTTATCCAACTAAAGTTTTCGTAATGATCACAATGATTTTGGCATTAACAATGTAATTTTGTTAAGTAAACATTTCATTCATAAATGTCGTTTTTACAAGACAATTCCTAACATTACTCATTGGGGAAATGAGCTGAAACTTTTTTATAACTCTTTGTTATTGATTAATAACAAGAATGCTGAGAAACTGGCTTCTTTTGTAAACAATCTTATTGAATAATTGCCCTTTTGTTTTATTTTCTTTTGAATATGTAAATGCCATTTTTGCCATAACATGCTCCATGTTCTTCTGTTCTTTTAAGTTTTTTTCTTTTTCTTTTTCTTTTTCTTCTTTTTCTAGGATGTGCACTGTAAGTTCGTAGTTAGATTTGACATTGTTCCTGATTTGTTTGTATTTGCTTTGTTAATTAATAAAAAAATAAATAAATAAAAAATACCGATCCTGATACAGTCTGTTTATAACGTCCATAGTTATATTAACGTTAATAGTGTGTCTGGTGGGACAACATGGAACTACACCTCTAAACAACATATATCGTTTTAGTAGCCCTATGTTTCATATGGGTTACATATATATTTATTATAACATAAATGTGACAGTGTTGGCAAATAAGCTGCATCTTTTAGATGTATTTACAACGCTGATTCATGAATAAACGCTGATTCATTCAGTTATAAAAATCAAGAGGCTGTAGATTAAATAAATGGCTCTTTCATTAACAAAGTGACTTGCCGCCATCTACTGGCGATATTTTATAATCCAAGTATCGTTTAATTTTGTCATTCGTTTCATATTTCTGTATTTAAAATGTTATAAGACATTAATCTCAATACATTATGCAATTGAAATTGCTGTGTAAATGCATTTACCGCCCTCTGAGCAGCCTTAAACTGTGTAAATATATCTAGAAAAAAACTTGATGCAGATGCAGCTTCTTTGCCAACTCTGCATTGCAAAGATGGATTGATACTAATTTAATTGGTAGTGTCAAATAATTCTAAATTTAAGAATTTAACATTAAAGATGACATTTATTAGGCTAGAAAAAATCCTAGCTAAAAATTCCACTGAAAATCAATTTGAGAGGGCAAATATTTCCCCTTATGGTAAATTTTATTTCTAACAGTGCTAGATGCCAATAACTACAAAAAATACTCTTCATCTCTGGCTTTAGTTCAAAGTATACACTTGAATCGATACTGGTCTGCGCTACACATCAATGTAGCCTAATGCATTCGCTCTGCGCTGTCCAGCCCTCCACCATGTATAGTTTTTATGGCAAGCCGTTTTAACATTTAATCATTTAAACCTCCTAGTCTCTATTTTCACGCTACTAGTACTTATTTTTTAGATACTAGTATCTATTCCATTAAGTACTAGTACTTATTCATTAGATACTAGTGCCTTTTCTTTAGATACTTTTTGCTTATTTCATTTCAAATTGGAAATTAAATGGACGGA
The DNA here is from genome assembly GCF_029890125.1 of Rhinichthys klamathensis goyatoka. Taxonomy (NCBI): domain Eukaryota; kingdom Metazoa; phylum Chordata; class Actinopteri; order Cypriniformes; family Leuciscidae; genus Rhinichthys; species Rhinichthys klamathensis. Next base: position 4,233,053 of record NW_026606559.1, read on the forward strand.
AGATACCCTGACGCCCCTGACTCCCCCTGACCCTGAATTCTTGTTTTTCGTTTCGTGGAAAAAATTAAAATACGAAAAAGGAACTGTTTTCTAATTTTTCTACTTTCAATCTTAAATCCAAAACCGACTGAACGAATGATACACAGATTTACACGGACCATACACGGATCCGAGCTGGTTTTCATTTCTCGTTATTCCATTACGAACAGGAAATTAAATGATCAAAAATTACACGGACCTAAACGGAAATAAACTAATGAAACTGTTGTGTACTGTCCACATAGATTTAGATATTTACAAAGAATGAACACTAGGGGGAGATATTGGACTAGATATGGGTAGACACATGTTTGGTCTTGATTAAAGAATTAAATATTGTGTGAATTCCTTGGAATGAGTTAGATCTTGCATCCAATGCAAGATCCAATCATATGTTATGTGATATCTCTTCAATAACAGAATAATTATTGTATGCAATGCACAATGCGTTATCGCCTCATTGCACAGCGGGAAAAAATATCACTTGCATGCAATTCAATGAAACAAAGCATATTTTGGGTGTTAGTCTTATAATAATACAATGGAACAGGTTAGGTCTTGTATACAATGAAACAGTGAATTTAAATATGTTATTTTTCAATGAACAACGTAACCAAATAGGTTTTGTATACAGTGCAATGAAACAGAACATATCACATATATAATGTGTCATTCTTAAATGCAAAACGGAACAAGTTAGTTCTTATATGCAGTGCAATAATTGTATGCATTGTAATGTTGCAATGTAACAATACATATGTTATGTATATAAATATGTTATGTTAAATATATATAAAGCACAAAAGTGTTCCAAAGTGCTATTCAAAACACAACAGAATGAGGATAGTTCTATGCTATGCAACCACACATGTTATGTGTTATCTTTTAGGTGCACAACGGAAAAATTTAGATCTTGCATAGCTTATATGTTATTCTTTGGTGCATAACGGATTAAGTTACTTTGTTTATGCAATGTAATGCACATATGCAACATTTCAACGCACAATAGAATTAGTCAAATATTGTATGTATTGCAATGCAACAGCGCACATGTTGGGTTATCTCTTCAATGCACAACGGAGTAAGGTTGTCTTGTAAACAACTTAATGAAACAGAATCTATCTAATGGGTTATTATTATTAAATGCAAAACGGTTTAGTTAGTTAGTAAGTTAATTATTGTATGCAATGCAATGAAATTCACCATAACATCTTTTATTCTTCACTTCACAACGGAATTATGTTAGTTATTGTGTGCAATGCAATGCAACAAAAACAAATATGTTATGTGTTATCTTGCAATGCAATGCAACAACACGTTTTGTAAGATCTGTTTTCATGCACAACTTTACTGCAAAGTTAGTGCTTTTATGCAATGCAATGAAACAGAGTGGTCAGAGTGTCATGTGTCTTTCTTCAACGCACAAGTCAATAAGTCTTGTATGCAATGCAACAAAAATGCACATGCGTTATTGCTTCAATGCACACGAATAATTATCTCTCTTGCATGCAACGCAATGAACTAGAGTATATTTTGTGTTAGTCTTAAATGCACACAGTTATATATGCAATGCAATGCAATAACAAATGTTACGTCTTATCTCTTCATTGCGAATCGCACACGTTATGAATCTATCTTTACATAATGCACAGCGAAATAAGTTAGTTCCTGTATGCAATGCAACGAAATAGAGTATATATCATGTGTACAAATGCACAAGTTAGTTTGTTAGTCTTAAATGCACAACGAAATAAGTTAGTTCTACCAGAAAGACTCGGGAGAATAAATACTGTAACAATAAATACATTTATTGATAGCCCAGCAAGCAATAAAGTTCTTTGGCGTAGGCCCCGTCCATAGCTCGCAATCCGAGGGTCCGTACTCTGCATTTCCTGCCTGAAGACGAAGGCAGGGGCGCAGCCGACCCCCTGTGAGGTATAGGAAGGGGCCATCCTGGTGGTGGTGGGGAGGATGGAGGATGGAGGGGAAGGGACCATCCTGGTGGTCAAGTCAAGTCAAGTCACATTTATTTATATAGCGCTTTTCACAATACAGATTGCATCAAAGCAGCTTCACAGTGATAACATGAAAGTAGTACAACACAGTTCAATAATATTGTTAAATATTAAATATCCCCAACTAAGCAAGCCAAAAGCAAGGCGACAGTGGCAAGGAACCAAAACTCCATCAGATTGGATGGAGAAAAAAACCTTGGGAGAACCCAGGCTAGTCAGGGGCCAGTTCTCCTCTGGCTAACAATCATAGGGTTTCAAAGAAGCTTTACAGTAAGTGCATATCAGAAAGTACCTGGAAAAAATACATTTAGTTAATCATGTAATATTAAGGGGATAACATATCGCCGGCGTTGAGTCGTCTCTTCGCAGGCGTTGAGTCGTCTCTTCACAGGCGTTGGTCTTCTCATCACAGGCGTTGGGGCATCCGAAATCCCCGTGAGAGGCAGGATACAAAACTGGAGCCTACGAACGCCATTTTTCTCGGGACAAGCGTCCCGAGATAACAGCAGAAAGGCAGATGGGAAATAATTAGCATAGCTGATGTTCATAATGATTTCCATTACACGGGAGTAGGTGTTAGAAAACCATAATCTCACAACTCTCCGCAACCCAAACTCTCCGCAACCCAACCGCAACCATACGGACCGACCCGTTTGTCTATAAGGCTGTCGAGCCCCACTGGTGCGTTAAGCAGTTTCAGTGGCAAACGGTTCCGTATGGCATAGCAGAGGACTAAAAGGTAAGCATTATGTGAATGCTTGATTAAAGAGACACGTCTTTAGTCTAGTTTTAAAGTGTGTCAGCGAGTCAGAGCATCGGACCGTATCGGGAAGGCTATTCCAGAGTTTTGGAGCTAAATGCGAGAATGCCCTCCCTCCTTTCGTGGACTTCGATATCCTAGGAATGACCAGAAGCCTTGAATTTAGTGATCTTAGAGAACGCGGTGGATTGTAGGGCGAAAGAAGGTCCGTTAAGTACATAGGAGCTAAACCATTTAGGGCTTTATAGGTCAGTAGTAGTACTTTGTAATTGATACGGAACTTAATAGGTAACCAGTGCAGAGATGATAGAATTGGTGTTATATGATCATATTTTCTTGATCTAGTAAGAACTCTAGCGGCTGCATTTTGCACTAACTGTAGCTTGTTTATTGAGGATGCAGGACAACCAGCTAATAAAGCATTACAGTAATCTAGTCTCGAGGTCATGAATGCATGAACTAACTTTTCTGCATCAGAAACAGATAGCATGTTACGTAATTTAGCAATGTTTCTAAGGTGGAAAAAGGCTGTTCTTGTAACAGATGAAATATGATTTTCGAAAGACAAGTTGCGGTCTAGTATAACACCCAGGTCTTTTACTGTAGTGGAAAAAGTAACAGGACATCCTTCTATATTAAAGTCGTATTGTAAGAGGTTTTGTGTGTAGTTTTTTGGACCAATAAGTAATACCTCCGTTTTATCTGAATTTAATAGCAGGAAATTACGCGTCATCCAGCATTTTATATCTTTGAGACATTCTGTCAATTTAGATGAGGTAATGTTTTCATCTGGTCGTGATGAAATATATAATTGAGTGTCGTCAGCATAACAGTGGAAATTAATTCCATGTTTTCTTATAATATTACCAAGTGGCAGCATATATATTGAGAATAGCAGAGGGCCTAGCACCGATCCTTGCGGTACTCCGTAGTCTACTGACGTTAACTTTGATTTTCCCCCGTGTAAAGAGACAAAATGATAACGGTCAGATAAGTACGATCTAAACCAGCTTAATGCCTGTCCCTGAACACCAGTGTAGTTTTGTAGTCGATCCAAGAGTATTTTATGATCTATAGTGTCGAACGCGGCGCTAAGATCGAGTAGAACTAGTATTGAGATACAGCCTTGATCCGAAGCTAAGAGTAGATCATTTGTAATTTTAACTAGCGCAGTTTCTGTACTATGATGCGGTCTGAATCCTGACTGGAATTTTTCATAGATATCATTTTCTTGCAAAAAAGAGCACAGTTGAGCGGATACAACTTTTTCTAGTATTTTGGACATAAATGGAAGATTTGAAATGGGTCTGTAATTTGCTAGGTTATTTGGATCTAGTTGCGGTTTCTTAATGAGAGGTTTTATTACTGCCAACTTGAATATTCTTGGAACATGACCTAAGAATAAAGACGAGTTAATAATATTGAGAAGAGGCTCTTCCACTACAGGTAACACTTCTTTCAGTAGTTTAGTGGGTATTGGATCTAATGAGCATGTTGTTGGTTTAGATGCAATAATAAGTTTATTTAGCTCTTCCTGTCCTATCGTTGCAAAGCGGTGTAGTTGTTCTAGAGGGGCCATAATTGAGGCTGAATCATAAGAGACCATAGAGGATTGTACATTTATAATTGTGTTTCGAATGCTTTCTATTTTCTCATTGAAATAATTCATAAAATCATTACTACTAAACTGTAGCGGTATATTTTGCTCTGGTGATGTCTGTTTATTTGTTAGTCTAGCCACGGTGTTAAATAAGAACCTTGGATTATTTTGGTTATTTTCTATTAGTTTGCGGAGGTGCTCAGCCCTGGCTGTTTTTAGAGCCTTTTTATAACGTGACATACTGTCTTTCCACGCGATTCTAAAGACCTCTAAATTAGTTTGTTTCCATTTACGCTCTAGGTTACGAGTTTCTCTCTTGATATCATGCGTAACACTGTTGTACCAGGGTGCTTTAGTTTTCTCTTTAACCTTTTTTAATCTAATTGGTGCAACAATATCTAATGTACTAGTGAAAATGGTGCTCAAACTGCTAGTCATTTCCTCTAGTTCATCTGTTTGTTTGGGTTCACTGAGCAGCTGAGATAGATCAGGTAAGCTATTTGAGAATCTATCTATAGTGGTTGGAAGGATTGTTCTGCCTGGTCTATAACGTGGCGCAACATGACATATTTCAGCAGTACGTATTATGCACGTTACCATGTAATGATCAGTGACATCATCACTTTGCGGTATAATATCTATATCAGTTGGATTGGTTCCATATGATATAATTAAATCTAGTGTATGATTTAGACGATGAGTGGGACCACGGACGTTTTGCTTGACCCCAAAGGAGTTTAATAAATCTGTAAACGCAGCCCCTAACGCATCATTTTTATTGTCTACGTGTATGTTAAAATCTCCAACAATTATTGCTTTATCGACATTGACCAATAGATCCGAGAGAAAGTCTGCAAACTCTTTTAGAAATTCAGCAAATGGCCCTGGAGGTCTATATACAGTAGCCAAGGCTAGAGATAATATGGATTTCTTTCTTACATCTAAGAGCGTAACATTTAGCATAAGTACTTCAAACGAATTAAATCTGTGACCTGTTTTCTGAGAAACATTAAGAATATCTTTATAGATTGTTGCAACACCGCCGCCACGACCAGTCAGACGGGGCTCATGCTTATAACAGTATCTTGGCGGAGTAGACTCATTTAGACCGAAATACTCATTTGGTTTAAGCCAGGTTTCAGTAAGGCAAAGTATATCGAAATTATTATCTGTGACCATTTCATTTACAATAACCGCTTTAGGTGTGAGCGATCTAATGTTTAGAAGACCTAGCTTTAGAAATTCTTTTTGTTCACTGATATTTAGATTTTCTGGTTTAATTACAATAAGATTTTTGCTAGATCCTGCACTAGATTTATTGTTTGGCTTCACTAAACGAGGAATAGACACAGTTTCTATATAATGTTCTTCACTACGTATATCAATTAAGTTTGGACAGCAAAGACTGTGATTTGGATTTTGACTTATTAGTCATCTGGTGCGTAACGTCTTGGAGATATTATCCGACAGATGGTGGTGGGGAGGATGGAGGTGCATGAAAGCGTCAGCATCTGCGAACTCAGACATGTGTAAGTACTGGTCTTTTATACCACAAGTCTTAGACACGATTGGATAGATGAGAAGGTAATAAGTGACGTAGCAATTGAGTCTTCCTGGCAGAACTTAACGCTAGAGCTTCCATTTCTCTAGTTAGTTAGTTGTATGCAATGCAATACAACTACAATAAGTTAGTTGTATGCAATGCAATGCTATAAGTGTTAGGTGTTTTCCTTCAATGCACAATGAAACGTGTATAGCTAGCTTAAATGTTATTCTTCAATGAGAGCGGGTTACGATAGTTCCTGCAATGCAATGAATGCAACAAAACATGTATGTGTTATCTCTTAAATGCACGTCAGTTAAAGTCTTGTATTCAATGCAATGTAGCCGCGCATTTTCATGTGTTCTTCTTTAGTGCACAAGTCAGTTAAAGTCTTGTATGCAATTCACTGCAACAGCACATATGTGTTCAACAGCACATTTGTGTTACTCTTCAATGCACATTCGAATTAGTTATTCTATACTTAATTGCATTGCATGCTAACTAACTCATTACGTTGTGCGTTGAAGAGATAATACAGATGCATTGCGTTTCTCCCCCACCCCGCTTCACCACAACATCGAAGAGATATAACCCAACATGTGTGCGGTTGTATTGTAAACAATGTTGCATTGCACACACGATGTACCGTACTCTATGTATGCAATACTATATAAGCTATGCACTTGTTTTATTGCATTAAGAACAAATCTATTCCGTTGTGCGTTGAAGAGGTAGCACATATTGCGATGTTGCATTGCATGCAAGATCTAACTTAATTTTAGAGATAACCAAAACCTGTGTTGTTTGCGTTGTTACGTTGTGCATTGATAATACAGATGCATTGCATAGTTTCTCTCCCACACTGCTTAACCAGAGCTCAATGCCACACATGCAAGGACTAACTCATTACATTGTGCATCGAAGATATAACCCAACATGTGGACGGTTGCATTGTAAAGCGTGCAATAACTAAATTATGTTGCATGGCATTGCATACACGATGCACTGTACTCTATGTATGGAAGAATACTATATAAGCTATGCACTTGTTTTAGAAGATGTAACTCATTCCGTTGTGCATTGAAGTGTGCTGTTGTATATGTGAATATGTTGCTTTTGAATGTATGCTTTACATTGCATACAAGATCTAACTAATTCCGTTCTGCACTAAAAAGATGACATAACTTGTGCTTTTGCAGTGCATTATACCTGACTTATTGACGTGTGCAGTCAAGAATAAACGTTTAGAATAAAACATTACATGTGTGCTGTTGTATTACATTACCTGCATGATCTATCTTGTGATATGCTCTGTTTCGTTGCAACGCATATACGTAACCTATTCTATTGTGCATTGAAGAATGCACGTGTTGCGTAAAAAAACGAACTTATTGACCTCTGCACTAACAGCAACACATTAGATATGTCCTGTTTTGTTTGCATTACATACATTAACTTAATCCCCTATGCATTGAAGCGATACAAATACAAATACAAATACAAATGCCGTTGTTTTAATGCACTGTATACAAGAACTAACTTATTCCGTTGTCCAAGTCTTCATTCTTCATTCTTCATGTTGCTTTTGCTTTTGCACTTATTTGCTTTTGCATACTAATGCATAAACAAAAGTTGTTCTCATTTCGTTGTGCATTGAAGAGATACATTGCACACAAGAACTAACTTATTCCGTTGTGCAATAAAGAGAAACAACAAGTGTTGTTGCCTTGCACTGCATACGAGAACTAACTCATTTCATTGTGCATTGGGCTTTTGCATTGCATTGCATGCACAATCTAAGTTAATTCGTTGTGCATTGAAAAATAACGTGTAAACTATGCAGTTTCATTACATTGCCTAAAGGCGATAACATTCCTTTGTGAATTGGAGATAATAAATCATATATGCACTCTACTGGATACAAGACCTGAATTATTGACATGTGCATTGAAGTGATATGCTCTCAAGAACTGACTTATTACGTTGTGCATTGAAAGGATAACACAAAACATATGTATTGTTGCATTGCATGCAAGATCTATTTTGTGCATTTAAGAATAAGATATTTCTTGCATACAAGAACTAACTTATTCCGTTGTGCATTGAAAAATTGCATGTGTACATTGTATGTACATTGCATTGTATGTATTGCATACAAAAACTAACTTGTTCCTTTGTGCATTGGATTCATTGAATGCATTAAGTGTCCGTGTTGCATAAAAAAACTTGCATAAAAGACCTGTGCACTGTGACGCTAAAGAGCTGATTTGAGCTGATTTGTGTCACTGTTAAAATAAAAACGGCGAAACTGAGAAGGCGAATTTAAGTTAGGTGACGAAGAGCGGCGGAGAATGCCGAGTGAATGCGGAAGAGCGGCGGAGGATGCCGAGTGAACGCGGAAGAAAGTGAAACTCACATGCAGATGCATGCACGCAGAACTAGAGTGCAAAGAAAGTGAAAGACGCATTTGTTTCAGTGCATTAACTACGCAAATTCAATGCATGAGTAATTTCTGCATGAAGATGACGCATGCTAAAAAGTTAAAAGGCTGAGGAGATCGAGCAACGCGTAAGACGGGAAACGCATCAGCAATCGGTCATCTCAGGGACACTGATGGTATGACAATATCTCTCTTTAATTGCGTGAAGGACTGATTATCACTTAAATCCGTGTTATTTGACTATTATAATGTACAATATAGAGGAGAACAGTGAATTATGTCATGCTTTGGTTGTTATTAAAGTGCATGGTGCACAGTTCTCATGTGTTCATAGAAAATGCAACTTTGTGTGTTCAGAAAAATGCAACAGTGACAGATACCCCGTTTGTCTAACTAGTTTGTGTAATTGATAATATTGTGTATTGAATAAGGAAAGAAAGAAAGCTTAAATATGTGAACGAACAAATATTAGGACAGTTGTATGTGTTAAAATCTTTATTTTCATTGTATTTGTTCACATTTGAAAGTATAATCAGAAGTAATAATGTATCCTTGTCTTTTCTTTGTTTTTCGTTGTTTTCTTCTTCTCTTTAAGGTTATCAACTTTAATAAATCCTTCTGAAAAGTGATTTGGAGTTGTTCCCTGTGTCCCCTGTGGTTGGCTGATGCTCTTTTCGAGTTAGGAGCAAATACTGATGCACAAAATTCCCAGATAACTCGACAGTTGATAACCAAATGTAGCAGCGAGGACGAAGTGATCAACGGCTCAGAAAAGTCCAGAAAAAACAGTGCTGCTGACGCAAAGGAGTTAAGTGAATAACATCCAAACCAACATGGCTGAGGAAGCTTTAGGAAAAACAGTCGATCAGCTGAAAAAGGAGAGAACCTCTGCAAAGAGCAGTTTCACCAGGCAAGCTAACTTCATCTGTAGAGAAGCGCACAGACTGTTGGAATCCGAGCTCAAAGAGGAATTTAAAAAGTTCTCTTCTGAAGCAAGGAAAGTCTTTGAAACAAATGATGACTACAAAGCTGGATTGCTGGCAGAGATTGAAGCTAATGGAGAAGATGGTGCAGAGGTATTACTTTCAGCACAGCAGGAAGCTGACTTTAAGAAAACTCTGGAAGACTGTGACACAAGGTTTGAAGAAGTTAATCAGGTAGTGCAAGATAATCTCTGGAAAAGATACGGACAAAACGAAGTGTTAGCTGCTGTCTCCGCAGCAGAGAAATCCTGTGAACGCACAGTCACCATACCTGTCGACAGCGCCACCTACGAAAGTTATGAAGTGCAACTAGAGCTCGTGATGAAACTGGTGAAGGAGGCAACTGGAGCTTTGTTAAGTTGGGAAAGATGGACGCCAGCGTCTGAAAGAGGGGATCTAGAAAGTCGTGCACGGAAGCTGAAAGAGGTTAGCAACGAACTTGAAGCAAGAAAGGTTGAATTTGCATGGGCTCGAAGGGCTGCTGAGGATGCGCGAGCTTCAGAAACCAAGTTGAGGAAGAACCTGGATGTGACGGCATCCGCAGCACATGTCATCCCAGTAGTAAGAATCAAACCTACAAGCTTACCCAAGTTTAGTGGTAATAAGAGGGATTTCTACAGCTGGAAAAGGGACTGGGAAAATCTCCAGAGGCAAGGCGAGCCAACCGGGTCAGCTGAGGTTAAAAAGATCCAGCTCGTGGACAGCATGGATGAGAAGATTGCCAAAGAGCTCAGATTGTCATCTTACAACACTGCTGTTGACATATTCAGAGTGTTAGAAAACCGTTATGGAAATAAAATCGCAATTGCCATGGAAATTGTTGAGGAGTTAGAGAGGATCCCTGCTGTGAGAGGAAATCAACCAAGAAGGGTTATAGAATTAATCCAAAAGGTGGAAAAAGCACTGGCGGATCTCACAGATCTCGGAAATATTGGCGCAATGAAAAACCCGCTTGTAATAAAGTCGATTGAGAGCAAGTTGCCGGAGTTTGTGAAAAGAGACTGGCTGGTCTACATGACAGATCCTGCAAATGGCATCACACCAGAGAATCATTTCGATGCACTGTTAAAGTTCCTAAAGAGAGAAGAAGAAATTCTTGAAAGACTTGAGCAGCTCAAGATCTCAGAGAGAGCAGAAAAACCAGAAAGGAAATCTGAGAGGAACTTCGCTTTTACCAGAACGACAAAGAAAGTTACTACAGAAAGCGGGTGCATCGTGTGTGGAGCTGAAAAACATAGAGACAAGATTTTCTTCTGCAGAAAGTTCAAGGAACTAAAACTAGCAGAGAAGAGGTCTATCATGAAAAAGCTGGGAGCATGTAAAAAGTGTTTGGGATGTCATGAGGAAGACGATAAGTGCAGCGATAGCTACCTTTGCAGGAACAAATATTGTTAAAGAGGAGCCTCGTCAGACCACCATTACTTCCTTTGTCCAAAAGAACTCAAGAATGTGAGTGAAGGAAGGGCTGTCTTGAAAGATAGTAAGAAAGGAAGCAGACTGACAGATGAGCAGGAGGAATTCTTGGCTGAGCTCTCTCCAGACTTAGCGGAAAGGTGCAAAAAGGCATTCACCAACAAGGTTAAGATGATAAACTGCTCTGGGACAGACCAGATGGGATTGTTGGATGCGAGTGGGCTGAAAGAGCTTCCTGTTATCATGATGCTGATGGAGGTAATCACAAATGCTGGACAGAAAATTGGCACTTTGATAGACCTGGCCTCAGATACAAATTACATTACCCATGAAGCTGCTGACAGACTCAAGCTGAGAGGTGAGAAAATTACCCTGGTGGTTCATGGTGTTGGCAAGATGGCCATTAAAGTGAGCACAAAAAGATACCTCCTCAGGATTCGAGTTAAAACTTCCAGGGGGACGGAGAAGGCTCACCAGTTGATCTGCTATGGATTGGAGGAAATTGCCAAAGTTCACGGAAGGGTAACTCCAGAGCAACTTAGGAAATTCTTTCCAGAGGTGAATTCTGAAGAATTGGAAAGACCAGAGAAAATTGAACTTCTTATCAGCCATCGAGAGGGGAGACTCGCACCACAAAGATTGAAAATCGTGGGAGATCTCGTCCTGTGGGACAGCCCGTTGGGGAAGACGGTGGCTGGAGCACACCCAGAGTTGTTGGAGATGGTGGATATGGCAGCGTATGAGTCTAATACGCATTTTGCTCGGTCCATGAGGACAGCTGCAGTTAGGTATGAGGAAATCTTTGAGAAGGCTGAAGCTCCTTGTATTACCAAGATGATCAAAAAGGGACAAAATCACGTCGCTGAAACAAAAAGCTCACTGGCAAGTAATCAGGAGTTTCTTGAGTGGTGGAGATGGGACAGCATTGGTGCAGCCTGCGAGCCAAAATGTGGAGGCTGTCGCTGTGGCAAATGTCAACCTGGAGGGAAGGAGATGACCCTGGTGGAAGAAAAAGAACTTGAGATCATAAGAGAGGGTCTCACCTATGTTGAAGAGGATTCCCACAGTAGGTCCCCACACTGGGATACAAAGTATCCATGGATGCAGGACCCAGCCATCCTTCCATACAACAGAAGTGGAGTGGAAAGTGTTTTCCTAAGAACTGAGAAACAACTCAAGAGGGTGCCAGAGTGGCAGAGCATTTATGCAGCTCAAGTCCATGACATGGTGGAAAGAAGGGCGGCAACAAAGCTCACCAAGGAAGTGATTGATAGTTGGAATGGTCCAATTTGGTATGTGAGTCACTTGGTGGCGCCAAACCCCCACTCAACTACTACTTCGGTGCGGCTCGTCTGGAATAGTAGCCAAAAATTCAAAGGACTGAGCATGAATGATCTTCTGCTAAAGGGACCGGATGTACTCAACCCTATCAGGGCTGTCTTGCTTAGATTCAGGAAGGGAGTTTTTGCCGCTCTTGGGGACATTAAAAAGATGTATAACTCTGTGTGGCTGGAAGAGCGTGAAGTACACCTTCACAGGTTCCTTTGGAGAGATACTCAAGAAGAAGAAATAGGCGAGTACGCTATCACAAGAGTTAACATCGGAGATCGCCCTGCTGGATGCATTGCACAGTTAGCTATGCGTGAGACGGCAAGACTAGCAAAGTTTGCTCATTTAAGAGAGGAGCGCAGAGTCCTTGAGGAGGACAGTTATGTGGATGATATCCTTACATCCCACAATGACCAGGAGGTACTGAACGAGATAATAAGTGGACTTGAAGAGATTCTGACAGCTGGCGGATTTGCACTCAAGCCATGGGTTTGGTCAGGGCAAAGTGGGAGGCAAGGGACTGTTGCGAAAAATCAAGGTCAAGTAATCATCCTCCCAAACCAGATGAAGGAGGAAGACAGCAAGGCTTTAGGCACTTGGTAGAGGAGGACAAACTCTACATAATGACTTCCATTAACTTCTCAAAAAGAAAGCAAAAGATGAGAATGGGTCAGAACCTCCTTAAGGAAGAAGTGAAAGAGAAAACGCCTAACCCTTTGACCAGGAGACATCTGCTAAGCCAAGTTGCTGCGCTCTATGAGCCAATTGGTCTTGTCACACCTGCCAAGCAAAAGGGTGCAATTCTTGTCAGGAAGGCGTTCCAAGAGGCAGGAAAAGGGAGCTTAACCCGGCAAACATGGGACCAACCACTGTCTGAAAATCTCAGGAATGAAGCCGTTAAACTTTTTGAGGAATATGTGCAGCTTGGTCAAGTTAAGTTTTGCAGAAGTCTCACACCAGTTGGTTGGAAAGGAAAACCATGGGGGATCACATTTTCAGACGGTAGCGACAAAACCTATGGGGCTGTGTTGTACCTAAGGTGGGAAACGAACCAAGGGATAGATGTCAGATTAGTTGAATCCATGGCCAAGTTAGCACCGTTGGACCAGAAGGGAGATGCTGTAAAGGCCGAGATATGTGGTGCCGTTTTCGCTGTGCGTCTCAGAAAGTACTTTGAGAAGCATGGACGGATGGAAGTTGAGCGTTGGTTCCACCTAGTAGACAGTCAAACCGTATTGGGGGCCATTCAACATGATAGTTACGGGTACCAGACGTTCTTCGCAAATAGAGTTGGAGAAATCCAAAAGGCTGGGCCAGTCAATGACTGGTGGTGGATTCCAGGTGACTTCAATATTGCAGATATCATCACAAGGGGTGGCACTCCCGAGGATCTTGATGACGATTCTGTATGGCAGAAGGGACCACAATTCCTTAGGTGTCCTGTAGAACAGTGGCCAAAGAAATCTGCTCCCGAAGTTGCTGCTGATGCCAGGGACAGAGTTAACAAACTTCAAAGGAAGACATCCTCAGCAGTTCTGACAAGAGCGCAAACAAAAAAGGACCTGAGAGAAACAGAAAAAGGAAGTTTCAAAGTGCCAAGCCTTGAAAGGAGCAATTCAACCTACATTACTTCTGACCAAAGCACCTGCAAGAAGGCAGGAGAATCAAACCTTGCGGAAAACATACCTAGAGGAACACCCGGTGACCTAGTTGTCAAAAAACTAGTGGATGTGGAAAAGTTTAGTAATTTAACCAAACTAGTCAGAGTCATCTGCTGGGTATGGCGTGGTATAAGGAAATGGTTGGGAACTCGAAGTCAGAACCCAAAGGATGGAAAATGGGAAGTGCCAACGAAGAATGAAACCAGAAAGGCTGTGCTTACTGCAAAAGAACAAGAGGATGCGCTAAAAGGGCTCTTTCTGGCAGCCCAAGAGGGTGTGACTTTTCCTGACACTACACTTAAATGACTTAATAGATAAGTTGCAGAAATCCGAGCTGGTGGGAGAGGCTGCCAAACATGGTACTGAATGGTCCTGGAAAATACATCCTGCAAACTCTCCTCATAGGAACGGGGCTGCAGAGGCTGCTGTTCGCATAGTAAAGCGAGCCCTTCATAACTTGGGAGGCAATTGTATCTTCACATGGGGTGAGTTCCAAACCTTCCTCTACATGGCAGCCAATCTGGCGAATGAGAGACCTATAGATGCGAGAACCCAGAGCAGAGAGGATGGCATAGAGTATGTCACTCCCAACTCTCTCTTGTTAGGAAGGTCAGGTCCAAAGGGAGACCCAGGTGACTTTGATTTCGTAGGTTATCCCTACAAAAGATTACAGATCATTCAGGGAGAAGTTAACAAATTTTGGAAGAAATGGAGTCAGTTAGCAGGCCCAAATTTGTTCGTGAGAAGCAAGTGGCACACGAAGGAACGGAATGTTGCTGTGGGAGACGTGGTCTGGTTGGCTGACCAAAACGCATTAAGAAGTCAGTACAAGTTGGCCAGAGTAGTCAAAGTCAATCCTGATCACAAAGGTGTTGTCAGAGACGTGGATGTCAGAGTTTTTACAAACTACCCAGTCTCAAGAATCAAACCTAACATAGTGAAAGTCACAGACAATGGAAAAAGAGTCACCAAAGGTTGGACTAACAAAATTCCTGCAACCATCCTCCATAGAGATGTTAGACGGTTAGTCGTCTTGATTCCTGCAGAAGAACAGCCAGACAAACAAGCAGAGAAGAATGAAAGTGTGACCTACTTGGGTTCAAGAACCAGTAGTTCAAGTGGGAGGTGTGACGCTAAAGAGCTGATTTGAGCTGATTTGTGTCACTGTTAAAATAAAAACGGCGAAACTGAGAAGGCGAATTTAAGTTAGGTGACGAAGAGCGGCGGAGAATGCCGAGTGAATGCGGAAGAGCGGCGGAGGATGCCGAGTGAACGCGGAAGAAAGTGAAACTCACATGCAGATGCATGCACGCAGAACTAGGGCCCTATTTTAACGATCTGAAACGCAAGTGTCAAAGCGCAAAGCGCAAGTAACTTTGTGGGCGGATCCCGGCGCTGTTGCTATTTTCCCGGCGGGATAAATGCCTCTTGCGCCTGGCGCAAATCTAAAAGGGGTTGGTCTGAAGTAGCTTCATTATTCATAGGTGTGGTTTGGGCGTAACGTGAAATAAACCAATCAGAGCGTCATCTCACATTCCCTTTAAGAGCAGGCGCGCTTGTTCTAAAGCGGATTCCTATTATAACGGCGGATTTGCCAGGCGCGCGCCAGGAGCGGTTCACAGCTGAGGAGAGCAACGTTCTCGTCAGGGCCGTAAAACACAGAGAAGTGACATTGGGGATGGAGAAACCCACCCAAATTAACTTCTGTTAAACAGGCGTATGATAATTTGGGTAAATGTGTAAGCTACATGTATGCTTTTATAATAAATTGTCTATCTATCTTATCTATCTTATCTATCTTATCTATCGTAATAATGTATGATTTGCAAAAATGAAAACTGCTGCTTAGATGAGAGAATCAAAGTGTATGCGCGTTGTGCACATGCTACATTGATTATGGTCAAGCATGCGCCCTTAAAATAGCATAATGAACAACGCGCAACGCACCACTGACTTTAGACTAGTTTTTTTCTGGTCAGTGGCGCATTTGTTTTATAGAACAGCAAAATAGTATGAGGGAAAGTTTGCGCCGGACCACGCCTCCTCTTTGCGCTGAACCGCCCCGGGGAGCGCAAGTGTATTTCTTAGTTAACCGACGTGTGTCTGTGGAGGGAAAAGCCCGCTTTGCGCGGGTGCAAAATAGGAATGATACATGCGTCAGTGTACAAAGTCATTTGCGCCGAGTGCAAGATAGGGCCCCTAGAGTGCAAAGAAAGTGAAAGACGCATTTGTTTCAGTGCATTAACTACGCAAATTCAATGCATGAGTAATTTCTGCATGAAGATGACGCATGCTAAAAAGTTAAAAGGCTGAGGAGATCGAGCAACGCGTAAGACGGGAAACGCATCAGCAATCGGTCATCTCAGGGACACTGATGGTATGACAATATCTCTCTTTAATTGCGTGAAGGACTGATTATCACTTAAATCCGTGTTATTTGACTATTATAATGTACAATATAGAGGAGAACAGTGAATTATGTCATGCTTTGGTTGTTATTAAAGTGCATGGTGCACAGTTCTCGTGTGTTCATAGAAAATGCAACTTTGTGTGTTCAGAAAAATGCAACAGTGACAGATACCCCGTTTGTCTAACTAGTTTGTGTAATTGATAATATTGAAAGGAAAGAAAGAAAGCTTAAATATGTGAATGAACAAATATTAGGACAGTTGTATGTGTTAAAATCTTTATTTTCATTGTATTTGTTCACATTTGAAAGTATAATCAGAAGTAATAATGTATCCTTGTCTTTTCTTTGTTTTTCGTTGTTTTCTTCTTCTCTTTAAGGTTATCAACCTTAATAAATCCTTCTGAAAAGTGATTTGGAGTTGTTCCCTGTGTCCCCTGTGGTTGGCTGATGCTCTTTTCGAGTTAGGAGCAAATACTGATGCACAAAATTCCCAGATAACTCGACATGCACTAAACAATGACATAATGATATGCTGTTTCGTTGCTTTGCATACAATAACTAACTAATTCCGTTGTGCACTGAAGCGATAAAACAAAATAAATGTTGCATTGCATGCAAGATCCTACTTAAACCGTTGTGCATTCAAAAATACCATATAAAAGTGTTGCCTACAACTGAATCATTCCGTTGTGTATGCAAGAGACATCACATGCGTGCTTTGTATTGCAATGCACAGAGAATGCATAAAACGACTATTTCCGTTGTCCAAGTCTTTATCCTTCCGTTGTGCATTCTTCACGCATGTTGAGTTACTTGCTTTTGCATACCCAACGCATCAAAAACTAGCTCCTTTAGTTGTGCATTTAAGAGATATTATATGTGCTGTTGCATTACATTCCATACAAGATCTAACTGTGCATTGAAGAGATAACAGAATACTTTTTCATTGCAGAGCCAAGAGACAACACATTCTTCAATGCTAAATCTTAGATCGCTTGTGCAATGTAATGCAACTCCTATGGTAACTCCATATCTCTTCGTTGCACACACAGATTTTTGCAATGCAATGCAACAGCACAAATTTTATCTCATCAAAGAACAACGCAATGAGTTAGTTCTGGTATGCAATGCAATGCAACAGTGCATAGCTTATATGTTATTCTTCACTGCAAGTTTGTGCGATGCAATGCAACAGCAATTATGTTATCTCTTCGTTGCACAACCGAATGAGTCAGTTCTGGTATGCATTGAAACACACCAAGCACATAGCTGATATGTTATTCTTCAATGCACATCGTTAGATTGTTTGTGCAAGAGCACTCATGTTATCTCTTTAAAGCACAAATGAATGAGTTAGTTCTGTCATGTGGTGAAATGCAACATGTGCTTTGCTTATATGCTGCTTAACGCTAATTCTTAGATCGCGTGTGCAATGCAATGCAACTCTTATGTTATCTCTTCGTTGCACAACAGGTATGAGGTAGTTATTTCTAAGCATTGTAATGCAAGAGCTACTGCGATCATTCCCCTTCAATGCAAGTTCGTTGTAGTGCGAACTAACTTATTTCACATTTGCAATGCGAAAGAACATTTGTTGTGGTTTTCATTGCATAGAGGAATTTTTTTTTGCAATGCAATGCAATGTAAAAGCATACATTTTATCTCATCAAAGCACAACGCAATGAGTTAGTTCTGGTATGCAATGCAATGCAACAAGTGCATAGCTTAAATGTGCAATGTTAGATCGTTTGTGCAATGCAATGCAACATCACTTAGATTATCTCTTTAATGTACAAAGGAATGAGTTAGTTCTGGCATGTGTTGAAATGCAACAAGTGCTTTGCTTATATGTTATTCTTCAACACTAATTCTTAGATCGCCTTTGCAATGCAATGCTACTCCTATGTTATCTCTACATTGCAGAAGAGGTATGAGGTAATTTTATGCATTGTAGTGCAAGAGCTAATGCGATAATTTCCCTTCAATGCAAAAATGAATGTTTTTTATAGTTTGCATTGCAAAAACATTGTTGTTTTCATTGCATAGAGAAATAATTTAGATTTTTTTTGCAATGCAATGCAACGGCACACATTTTATCTCCTCAAAGCACAACGCAATGAGTTAGTTCTGATATGCAACGCAACAAGTGCATAGCTTATATGTTATTCTTCAATGTGCAATATTAGATCGTTTTGTGCAATGCAACATTCACATATGTTATCGCTTCGTTGCACAAACTGAATAGGTTTTTTATTGTATTTATTGTAATGGAACAACTATTTCAATGATTTCCATTTAATACACAAAAGTTATTTGCACATATGTTATGTTTTCATTGTATAGGGTAAATTATTAGCTTATATGTTATTCTTCAATGTGCAATGTTGTTGTTGTAATATGTTATGTGTTTTCATAGCATAGAGTAATAATTTTGATTTTTTTGCAATGCAATGAAACAACACAAATGTTATCTCCTCAAAGCACAACGCAATGAGTCAGTCTCTTCGTTGCACAACCAAATGAGTCAGTCCTGGAATACAATGATATACAATGATACTTATGTGATATTCTTCAATGCACAATGTTTGATCCAGCGGAATGAGTTGTACATTGTAAAGCAACAGCTAATGCAATGATTTTCCTTCAATACTCAATTGAATAGATTGTAGAATGCAAAGCAATGAACATATGTTGTGTTTTCTTTGCACAGATTAAGTTAGATCTTTAATTCAATCAAATGCAAAAGCACTAAGTTATCACTTAAATGCTTATTGGAAGGAGTTAGTTCTGGTATCCATTGTAATGCATATGTTCTCGTGAAGAACATATGTTCTTATCTCTTCAATACAGAATGGAATCAATTAGTTGTTGAATGCAATGCAATGCAATGAAAGTCCTCGATTATGTACTTTCTATACATTCACAGAATTTTATACTGATGATATATCGGCCAGACAGCAGTCAAAATTTGAACTACTAAACATATTTCTGGCCAAAGAGTACTCAAAACTTGAACTTTCTATACATACTTGTTGACTCCTTCTTTATGCGTCAGGCATAAAGAAGTCCATATTTGACCTACTGAACATATTACTGCCCAAAGATTAACACTGTACATTCAGATTGATTTCTTCTTAGCTTATATCAGCCAGATGGCAGTCAAAATTTCAACTACTAAACATATTTCTGGCAAAAGAGTACTCAAAACATGAACATATATAAGTCTATATCTGACCTATTGAACTTAATTCTGGTCAGAGGG
This sequence comes from Rhinichthys klamathensis goyatoka, assembly GCF_029890125.1. Classification (NCBI taxonomy): domain Eukaryota; kingdom Metazoa; phylum Chordata; class Actinopteri; order Cypriniformes; family Leuciscidae; genus Rhinichthys; species Rhinichthys klamathensis. The sequence goes on from NW_026606559.1 coordinate 4,252,508, forward strand.
TCCTCAAATGGTTTTAAACTATATAAACTTAGAGACTCATTCCGATGTTAAAACCTACTAAACATATTTCTGACCAAAGAGTCATTAAACATTAACACTATACATTGAGACTGAATTCTTCTGATGTTATATCAGCCTGACAAAAGTCCATACTGACCTACTGAAAAAAAAATTGTCCAAAGAGTACTCGAAACTTGAACTTTCTAGACATACTCATAGACTTCTTCTGATGCTTCATATAGAAGTCCATATCTGACCTATTGAACTTAATTCTTTATGGTCCATATAGAAGTCCATATCTGACCTATTGAACTTAATTCTGGTCAAAGGGTCCTCAAATGGTTTTAAACTAATATAAACTTAGAGACTCATTCTGATGTTAAATCAGCAATACAGAGGTTCCTTTTTGAACCACTGAACATACTTTTGGCCAAAGAGTCTTTGAACATTAGGTTTCTATATATATTGACTCCTTTTGATGTTGCATTAGCCATACAGAAGTTCATATTTGACCCAAGGAACATATTTCTGGCAAAATAGTCCTCAATCTTGAACTATTTTTTTGTAACATTTTTGCATTTTTGATCTAATGAACATACTTTTGGCCAAAGAGTCTTTGAACATTAGCTTTCTAAAGGAGTCAATATGTATTGACTCCTTTTGATGTTATATCAGTCTGACAAAAGTCCACATTTGACCTACTGAACATATTTCTGGCAAAAGATTACTTAAAGATTAACTTACTATACATTCAGATTGATTTGCTCTGATGTTATATCAACCAGACGGAAGTCAAAATTTTAACTACTAAACATATTTCTGGCAAAAGAGTACTTGAAACTTTAACTTTAACTCCTAACGAAACTTTAACTCCTACTGATGCAACCATACAGAAGTTCATATTTGACCCAAGGAACATATTTCTGGTAGCCTGGGAAAACCCAGACAACTTCCGGCAAATTTAGTTTTGCTCTGAAAGAGCTCATTCAAGCCCAATTCCAATCCGTCGAAATCGAGGCACCAATCAGAAACGTTGGGGCGGGCTTTACACGATGACGACAGCGCTGGGATTTTGAAGCAGATTTTGTAGCCTACATTACAAAGATGGATGCCGCCGTCGAACATCACTCGTTCGAATCTGCTATCGCGTCTGTTTTAAGCAATTTGAACGTTTCCTTTTTGTTAAAAACCGAGCAAAGAACAACACTCGGAGATGTTTCTCCGCCGCTCTGCATACGTCATCTCCTTCATCGCTCTGATTGGTTTCAGGTCTATCCGCGACGTCCGTTGGTGACGCCCCTCTGGAAATGTTTTGTCTATGACGCAGGCTATATTTCTGGCAAAATAGTCCTCAATCTTGAACTTTCTATACATACTCATAGACTCCTTCTGATGCTTCATAGGCCATTTAGAAGTCTATATCTGACCTATTGAACTTATAATATTAGATTATTGACTCATTTTGATGTTACATTAGCCATTCAAAAGTCCACATTTGACCTATTGTCACGGTTGGTAAATCCTATGTCTGCTTCTTGTCTCATGTGTCTGTTGTTGTGTGTGTGCGCTGATTAGATGGGCGTGGCCACTCATCAGCGTTCATCAGCCATCCCCTCATTACCCCATCACCAGCTGCAGCTTATCTGATCATGTGTATTTATACTCATCACCTTCTCATCTTCCTTGTCAGATTGTTGTATGTGGTTTCCCCGGTGTGTCTGTGTTCCAGTCGTGTTCGAGTCTCTACCCATCCTGTTCCGGTTCTTGTTTCTGTGGATTATCTGGATATCATTCATCATTGGACTCTCATCACTGCACCACTGTTTCTGCACTATCTTCATCTGACCATCGGAGTCCCTGCGCCACTTACCTGTTTTCTGTGTTGGACTTCCTATCTGTGATTACTTTAATAAAGAGTTTAATCTGCACTTGCTTCCGTTAAATCTATCATGACAGAACGATCTGACCAACAAAGCATGGAAGCAGCGGGAGACTCTTCAACCTCATTGGAGGCATTCGTGAGTAACAGCATTCAGAGAATGGACACTCAAGAAAAGAATCTCAATGATACGGCTCGTGCTGTTCAGGCTTTAGTGGCGCAGGTGTCCGGGCTCACCCAACAGATTCAACAGCTTCGTGTTTCCACTGCGCCACCCGCACCGCCGATTCCACCAGCGGACCCATCCCCGTCAGAACCTCGTCTACCGGTCCCTGAATCATACTCAGGTGAACCCAACTACTGTCGTGCGTTCTTAACCAGAAATGATATGCATTTCTCTCTCCAACCCAGAACTTTTCAAGAGGAACAGACCAAGGTCGTGTTTGTGCTGACACTCCTGACGGGGAAAGCGGCGCTATGGGGAACGGCGGTGTGGGAAAATCAAGACGAATGCTGTTCCTCGTTCCAGAGGCTCTCCGACGAGATGCGACGGGTCTTTGATCGGGCCGCGACGGGAAGAGAAGCTGCCAGGGTGCTGGCTTTTCATGCACAGTCTGTTCCTTTTCTAGGTCACATCATCTCGGTTGAGGGAATGCGCATGGATCCTGACAAGGTTAAGGCTGTGGTGAATTAGCCAAGTCCAGATTCCCGTAAGGCCCTACTGAGGTTTCTGGGGTTCGCCAATTTTTACCGACGTTTTATTCGCAATTTCAGCCGACTAGCCGCGCCTCTGACCGCCTTGACCTCCCCCAGAACGACATTCAGGTGGTCAGACGCAGCAGAAGCTGCGTTTGCCAAACTGAAGGGTTGCTTCGTTTCAGCCCCCATCCTGATAACCCCTGATCCATCACGTCAGTTCGTGGTGGAGGTCGATGCGTCAGAGGTGGGGGTAGGTGCAGTGTTATCCCAGCGCTCTCCTTCAGACGACAAGATGCACCCTTGCGCGTTTTTTTTCGCATCGTTTATCCCCTGCCGAAAGCAATTATGACATTGGCAACAGAGAGTTGTTGGCGGTCAAGCTAGCATTGGAGGAGTGGCGCCACTGGTTAGAAGGGTCTGGGGTACCTTTTATCGTCTGGACCGACCACAAGAATCTGGAATACATTCGTACTGCTAAAAGACTTAATTCCAGGCAGGCTCGGTGGGCTCTTTTTTTCGGACGTTTTGACTTTACTCTCTCGTACCGCCCAGGTTCCAAGAACATCAAACCCGATTCTTTATCGCGCATTTTTGACTGCTCCGATCGCCCGTCTACTCCCGAGTGCATTTTACCAGAGAATCTATTCTTCTCTACACCCACATGGGAGGTCGAAATCGAAGGCCTTAGAAGGGGTAACGCCTCCGACTCGTTGCCCACCGAACCGTTTGTTTGTGCCGGAGAGTTTACGGTCCAGCGTCATTCAGTGGGGACACTGTTCCGATGTGGCTTGTCATCCAGGAGTCAATCGTACTATGTTTTTGGTTAAGCAACGATTCTGGTGGCCTCTCATGGCTCGTGACGTTCGCAGTTTTGTATTGGCTTGCTCAGTTTGTGCCACGGGTAAGACTTCCAATCAACCTCCAGATGGGTTACTCCAACCGCTACCGGTGCCTTCGAGACCCTGGTCCCATATCGCGCTAGATTTTATCACCGCCCTCCCACCCTCCTAGGGTCACACGGTAGTTTTGACCGTGGTGGACCGGTTCTCGAAGGCAGCCCATTTCATTCCCTTGCCCAAATTACCTTCAGCCAAGGAGACAGCGTTGATTGTCGTTGACCACGTCTTTCGGCTTCATGGCCTCCCAACAGACGTGGTTTCTGACAGAGGACCCCAATTTGTGTCCAAATTTTGGCGAGAGTTTTGTAAACTTCTGGGGGCGACTGTCAGTCTGTCCTCTGGGTTCCATCCCCAGAGTAATGGTCAAACTGAGCGAGCCAACCAAGATTTGGAGAGAACGTTGCGATGTTTAGTGTCCAAGAATCCTTCCTCCTGGAGTCAGCAACTGTCTATGGTGGAGTACGCCCACAACACGTTGCCAGTGTCATCCACGGCCCTATCACCATTTGAGTGTAGTGTAGGTTACCAGCCACCAATTTTTCCTAGTCTGGAATCCGAAGTCGTGGTCCCCTCCGCCCATGCCTTTGTCCAGAGGTGTCACCGCACTTGGACTAGAGCCCGTGAGACTCTACTCCAAGTGGGGGCGCGCACCAAGGCCAAAGCCGATCGCCACCGGCGGAGGCCTCCCGTATACGTCGTCGGTTCTAAAGTGTGGCTTTCTACCAAGGACATTCCTCTCCGCTCCGTTTCTAATAAGCTCGCACCTAAATTTATTGGCCCGTTCTCAGTCACCAAAATCATTAGTCTGGTGACAGTCCGCCTTAATCTTCCTCCAGTGTACAGGAGGATTCATCCCGTCTTTCACGTATCCAAAATTAAACCCGTATTTTTTGCTCGTATTAATCCGCCTGTCCCGGTTCGCCCCCCCGCCCCCCCCGCCGCGTCTCGTAGACGGGGAACCTACTTATTCGGTCAATCGTGTTCTGGACTCGAGATGGAGGGGGCGCGGATTCCAGTACTTGGTGGACTGGGAAGGTTACGGTCCGGAGGAGAGAAGTTGGGTACCGGCTAGAGACATCCTGATCACTCCCTTATCGATGATTACAATCGGCAGGTAAGGGAGTCTGGGAACGCCAGGAGGCGTTCCTAGGGAAGGGGGTACTGTCACGGTTGGTAAATCCTATGTCTGCTTCTTGTCTCGTGTGTCTGTTGTTGTTGTGTGTGCGCTGATTAGATGGGCGTGGCCGCTCATCAGCGTTCATCAGCCATCCCCTCATTACCCCATCACCAGCTGCAGCTTATCTGATCATGTGTATTTATACTCATCACCTTCTCATCTTCCTTGTCAGATCGTTGTATGTGGTTTCCCCGGTGTGTCTGTGTTCCAGTCGTGTTCGAGTCTCTACCCATCCTGTTCCGGTTCTTGTTTCTGTGGATTATCTGGATATCATTCATCATTGGACTCTCATCACTGCACCACTGTTTCTGCACTATCTTCATCTGACCATCGGAGTCCCTGCGCCACTTACCTGTTTTCTGTGTTGGACTTCCTATCTGTGATTACTTTAATAAAGAGTTTAATCTGCACTTGCTTCCGTCAAATCTATCATGACACCTATTGAACAGTTTTCTGGCAAAAGAGTCCTTAAAGAAAGATTAACACTATACCTTCAGATTGATTTCTTCAGATGTTATATCAGCCTGACAAAAGTCCGTATTTGACCAACTGAAAGAGATTTGGCCAAAGAGTTCTCGAAACTTGAACTTTCTATACATTCTCGTTGACTCCTGATGTTAAATCAGCAATAGAGAGGTTCCTTTTTGAACCACTGAACATACTTTTGGCCAAAGAGTCTTTGAACATTAACTTTCTATACATATTAACTCCTTTTGATGTTACATTATCCATACAAAAGTCCACATTTGACCTACTGAACATATTTATGGCCAAAGATTCCTTAAAGATTAACTTACTATACATTCAGATTGATATCTTCCAATGTTACATCAGCCAGACGGCAAAATTTGAACTACTAAACATATTTCTGGCCAAAGAGTACTCGAAACTTGAACTTTCTATACATACTGACTCCTTTTGATGTTACATTAGCTATAGGAAAGTCCACATATGACCTACTGAACATATTTCTGGCCAAAGATTCCTTAAAGATTAACTTACTATACATTCAGATTGATTTGTTCTGATGTTATATCAGCCAGACGGCAGTCAAAATTTGAACTACTAAACATATTTCTAGACAAAGAGTACTCGAAACTTGAATAATCTATACGTTAACTCTTCTGATGTTACGTCAGCAATACAGAAGTTCATATTTGACCTACTGAACGTATTTCCGGCCAAAGAATCCTCGATTATTAACTTTCTATACATAGTCATAGACTTCTTCTGGTCCTTCATAAGCCATAAAGAAGTCCATATATAAGTCCATATCTGACCTATTGAACTTAATTCTGGTCAAAGGGTCCTCAAATGGTTTTTAAATGATTTAAACTTAGAGACTCATTCTGATGTTAAATCAACCATTCAGAAGTTCATATTTGACCTACTGAACCTTTTTCTGGCCAAAGAGCACTCGAAACTTGAACTTTATATACATACTTGTTGACTCCTGATGTTACGTCAGCCATACAGAAGTTCATATTTGACCCAAGGAACATATTTCTGGCCAAAGAATCCTAGATCTTGAACTTTCTATACATACTCATAGACTTCTTCTGATGCTTCATAAGCCATATAGAAGTCCACATAGAAGTCCATATCTGACCTATTGAACTTAATTCTGGTCAAAGGGTCCTCAAATGGTTTTAAACTATATAAACTTCGAGACTCACTCTGATGTTAAAACCTACTGAACATATTTCTGAGCAAACAGTCATTAAACATTAACACTATACATTGAGATTGAATTCTTCTGATGTTATATCAGCCTGACAAAAGTCCATATTTGACCTATTGAAAAATTATTTGTCCAAAGAGTACTCGAAACTTGAACTTTCTATGCATTACTCGTTGACTCTTGATGTTAAATCAGCGATACAGAGGTTCCTTTTTGATATAATGAACATACTTTTAGCCCAAGAGTCTTTGAACATTAGCTTTCCTTACTCCTTTTGATTTTACATTATCCATAAAAAAGTCCACATTTGACCTACTGAACATATTTCTGGCAAAAGATTCTAGAAATAATTCAGCAATACAGAGGTTCCTTTTTGAAATGCTGAACATACTTTTGGCCAAAGAGTCTTTGAACATTAGGTTTTATATTCATTTTGACTCCTTTTGATGCTGCAATAGCCATACAAAAGTCCACATTTGACCTACTGAACATGTTTCTGACCAAAGAGTACTCGAAACTTGAACTTTCTATACGTTGACTCCTACTGATGTTATGTCAGCCATACATAAGTTCATATATGACCCAAGGGTCATATTTCTGGCAAAATAGTCCTCAATCTTGAACTTTCTATACATACTCATAGACGCCTTATTGCTTCATAAGCCATTTAGAAGTCCATATCTGACCTATTGAACTTATTTCTGGTCAAAGGGTCCTTAAAAGGTTTTAAACTATGTAAACTTATAGACTCCTTCTGATGTTAAATCAGCAATACGGTTCCTTTTTGAACCACTGAACAAACTTTTGGCCAATTAGTCTTTGAATTTTAGCTTTCTATACATATTGACTCCTTTTAATGTTACAATAGCCATAGGAAAGTCCACATCTGACCTACTGAACATATTTTTGTCATGATTCTGCCTTAGTGTCCTTGATTTTCCCTAGTCGTGAGGCAGGATCATGACAGAATCATGTTTTGTGTACAAGCGCATGGCCAATTGTTTGGGCCATGTGCTTGTGTTGTCTCGTTATTTAACTCCGCCCCCTTGTTACCCTCGTCTTGTCATTATTGTCTAGTCAGTTTCACCTGTCCTCGTCATTAGTGTTCCTTATTTAATCCCCTTGTGTTTGCTGTCCTGTGTCGGTTCATTGTATGATGTAGTGACATACGTTGTGTGCATCTAGCTGTAAGTAACTTGTTGGAAGTCTTGTTTAAGAGAAATGTTTGTTCCTGTCTTAGTTGTTAGTTTATTGTCTGAGTCTTAGTCTAGTCTGTCCTGTCTTGTTTTGCTCCTTCGTGGGTTTTATTTTCTGGTTTTGTCATCAATAAACCCCTGTTTGTATTATTTGCTGCCTGCGATTGGGTTTATCCTTCAGCCACATAACAATTTCTGGCCAGAGATTTCCTTAAAGATTAACTTACTATACATTCAGATTGATTTCTACCAATGTTATATCAGCCAGACGTCAGTCAAAATTTGAACTACTACACATTTCTGGCCAAAGAGTACTCAACTTGAACTTTCTATACATACATGTTGACTCTTTCTGATGTTAAATCAGCAATACAGAGGTTCCTGTTTGAACAACTGAACATACTTTTGGTCAAAAGAGTCTTTGAATATTAGCTTTCTATACACATTGACTCCTTTTGATGTTACATTAGCCAAACGAAAGTCCATACCTGACCTACTGAACATATTTCTGGCAAGAGATTCCTTAAAGATTAACTTACTATGCATTCAGATTGATATCTTCCAATGTTACATCAGCCAGACGGCAAAATTTGAACTACTAAACATATTTCTGGCCAAAGAGTACTCGAAACTCGAACTTTCTATACATACTGACTCCTTTTGATGTTACATTAGCTATAGGAAAGTCCACATTTGACCTACTGAACATAATTCTAGCCAAAGAGTACTCGAAACTTGAATAATCTATACGTTGACTCCTTCTGATGTTACGTCAGCAATACAGCAGTTCATATTTGACCTACTGAACATATTTCTGGCCAAAGAATCCTTGATTTTTAACTTTCTATACATATTCATAGACTTCTTCTGGTGCTTCATAAACCACATAGAAGTCCATATAGATGTCCATATCTGACCTATTGAACTTAATTCTGGTCAAAGGGTCCTCAAATGGTTTTAAACTATATAAACTTACAGACTCATTCTGATGTTAAAACCTACTGAACATATTTCTGACCAAAGAGTCATTAAACAGTAACACTATAAATTGAGATTGAATGTTTCTGATGTTATATCAGCCTGACAAAAGTCCATATTTGACCTACTGAAAAAAAATGTGTCCAAAGAACGAAACTTGAACTTTCTATATATCACTCTGTGACTCCTCCTGATGTTAAATCAGCCATACAGAGGTTCCTTTTTGATCTAATGAACATACTTTTAGCCCAAGAGTCTTTGAACATTAGCTTTCCTTACATATTGACTCCTTTTGATTTTACATTAAAAGAGGTTCCTTTTTGATCTAATGAACTTACTTTTAGCCCAAGAGTCTTTGAACATTAGCTTTCCTTACATATTGACTTCTTTTGATTTTACATTATCCATACAAAAGTCCTCATTTGACCAACTGAACATATTCTGGCCAGAGACTCCTTAAAGATTAACTTACTATACATTCAAATTGATTTCTTCCAATGTTATATTAGCCAGAAGTCAGTCAAAATTTGAACTACTACACATATTTCTGGCCAAAGAGTACTCGAAACTTGAACTTTCTATACATACTTGTTGACTCTTTCTGATGTTAAATCAGCAATACAGAGGTTCCTGTATGAACAACTGAACATACTTTTGGCTAAAGAGTCTTTGAACATTATATTTCTATACATATTGACTCCTTTTGATCTTATATCAGCCTGACAAAAGTCCACATTTGACCTACTGAACATATTTCTGGCCAAAGATTCCTTAAAGATTAACTTACTATACATTCAGATTGATTTGTTCTGATGTTATATCAGCCAGACGGCAGTCAACTACTAAACATATTTCTAGACAAAGAGTACTCGAAGCTTGAATAATCTATACGTTGACTCCTTCTGATGTTACGTCAGCAATACAGAAGTTCATATTTGACCTACTGAACATATTTCTGGCCAAAGAATCCTCGATTTTTAACTTTCTATACATAGTCATAGACTTCTTCTGGTGCTTCATAAGCCATAGAAGTCCATACAGAAGTCCATATCTGACCTATTGAACTTAATTCTGGTCAAAGGGTCCTCAAATGGTTTTTAAACGATTTAAACTTAGAGACTCATTCTGATGTTAAATCAGCCATTCAGAAGTTCATATTTGACCTACTGAACCTTTTTCTGGCCAAAGAATCCTCGATTTTTAACTTTCAATACATAGTCATAGACTTCTTCTGGTGCTTCATAAGCCATATAGAAGTCCATATAGAAGTCCATATTGAACTTAACTTCTGAACTTAACTTCCATATTGAACCTATTGAACTTAATTCTGGTCAAAGAGTCCTCAAATGTTTTTTTTTAACGATTTAAACTTAGGGACTCATTCTGATGTTAAATCAGCCATTCAGAAGTTCATATTTGACCTACTGAACCTTTTTCTGTCCAAAGAGCACTCGAAACTTGAACATTATATTTAGCTTGCTGACTCCTTCTGATGTTAAATCGGCCATACATAAATCCATATTTGACCTACTGAACATATTTCTGACCAAAGAGTCCTTGAAGATTAACACTATACACTGAGATTGAATTCTTCTGATGTTATATCAGCCTGACAAAAGTCAATTTTTGACCTGCTGAAAAATGAAAAAAAATTTGGCCAAAGAATACTCGAAACTTGAACTTTCTATACATACTCCTTGACTCCTTCTGATGTTAAATCAGCAATAAAGAATTTCAAATTTGACCTACTGAACATATTACTGCCCAAAGAGTCCTTAAAGATTAACACTATACATTCTAATTTATTTCTCATGAAGCATCAGAAAGAGTATGTATAGAAGTTCAAGATCAAGGATCTTTTGGCCAGAAATATGTTCCTTGGGTCAAATATGAACTTCTGTATGGGTGACATAACATCAGGAGTCAACAAGTATGTGTAGAAAGTTCATGTTTCGAGTACTGTTTGGCCAGAAATATGTTTAGTAGTTCAAATTTTGACTGCCATCAAAACTGGCTGGCATTGACTGGCTGATATAACATCAGAAAAAAAATCAATCTGAATGTATAGTGTTAATCATTAAGGATTCTTTGGCCTTTCATATGTTCAGTAGGTCAAATATGGAATTCTGTATGGCTGATTTGACATCATTAGAAATCTCTAAGTTTATATAGTTTAAAACCATTTGAACACCCTTGTCCGGAAATAAGTTCAATATGTCAGATATGGACTTATATATGGCTTATGAAGCATCAGAAAGATTCTTTAAAGATTCCTTAAAGGAGTGCCGTCTGGCTGATACAACATCAGAAGAAATCAATCTGAAAGTATATAGTAAGTTCATCTTTATGGAATCTTTGGCCAGAAATAGGTTCAGTAGGTCAAACGTGGACTTTTGTATGGATAATACGACATCAAAAGGAGTCAATATGTATGGACATTTAATTATAGTAAGTTCATCTTTATGGAATATTTGGCCAGAAATATGTTCAGTAGGTCAAACGTGGACTTTTGTATGGATAATATAACATCAAAAGGAGTCAATATGTATGGAAATTTAATGTTTGAAAGACTCAAAAGTAGGCCAAAAGTATGTTCAGTAGTTCAAAATGGAACCTCTGTATGGCTGATTTAACATCAGAAGGAGTCTATAAGTTGATATAGTTTAAAAACTTTTATGGGCTTCTAAATGGCTTTTATGAAGCATCAGATGGAGTCTATGAGTGTGTATAGAAAGTTCTAGATCGAGGATTCTTTGGCAAGAAATATGTTCCTTGGGTCAAAAACGAACTTCTGCCTAACGTGACATCTGAAGGAGTCAACAAGTTTGTATTGAAAGTTCAAGTTTCGAATACTCTTCGGCCAGAAATATGTTCATTCGTTTCAAAATTTGACTGCCATCTGGCTGATATGACTTTAGAAAAAATCAATCTGAATATATAGTGTTAATCTTTAAGGAATCTTTGGCCAGAAACATTTTCTGTAGGTTAAATGTGGACTTTTGTATGGCTAATGTATCATCAAAAGGGGTCAATATGTATAAAAAATTAATGTTCAAAGACTTTTTGTCTAAAAGTTTGTTCAGTAGTTCAAAAATGGCTGATTTAACATCAGAAGGAGTCTATATGTTGATATAGTTTAAAAACTTTTGAGGACCCTTTGACCAGAAATAAGTTCAAATGGTCAGATATGGGCTTCTAAATCTATGAATGTGTATAGAAAGTTCTATCGAGGATTCCATGGCAAGATATATGTTCCTTGGGTCAAAAATGAACTTCTGTATTAATTTGTATTCAAAAAGGAACATCTGTATGGCTGATTTAACATCAGAAGGTGTCAACGAGTATGTATAGAAAGTTCAAGTTTCTAGTTCTCTTTGGCCAGAAATATGTTTTAGTAGTTCAAAGTTTGACTGCCGTCTGGCTGATATGACATCAGAATAATTCAATCTGAATGTATAGTAAGTTCATCTTTAATGCATCTTTGGCCAGAAATTTGTTCAGTAGGTCAGATGTGGACTTTTGTATGGAGAACGTAACATCAAAAGGAGTCAATATGTATGGCCATTTAAAGTTCAAAGACTCTTTGCCCAAAAGTATGTTCAGTAGTTCAAAAAAGGAACCTCTGTATGGCTGATTTAACATCAACAAGTTCAAGAGGTTAGATATGGTCAAAAATGAACTTCTGTATGCCTAATGTGACATCTGAAGGAGTCAACAAGTTTGTATTGAAAGTTCAAGTTTCGAATACTCTTCGGCCCGAAATATGTTTCATTAGTTTCAAAATTTGACTGCCGTCTGGCTGATATGTCATCAGAAGAAATCAATCTGAATATATAGTATTAATCTTTAAAGAATCTTTGGCCAGAAACATTTTCAGTAGGTTAAATGTGGACTTTTGTATGGCTAATGTATCATCAAAAGGGGTCAATATGTATAAAAAAATAATGTTCAAAGACTCTTTGGCCAAAAGTTTGTTCAGTAGTTCAAAAAGGAACATCTGTATGGCTGATTTAACATCAGAAGGAGTCTATGAATATGTATATAAAAGTATATATAGTACATATATACTTACATATATGTATATAAAAGATCGGGGATTCTTTAGCCAGAAATATGTTCCTTGGGTCAAATATGAACTTCTGTATGTCTGACGTGACATCAGAAGGAGTTAACAAATTTGTATAGAAAGTTCAAGTTTCGAGTACTTTTTGACCAGTAATATGTTCAGTTGGTCAAATGTGGACTTTTGTATGGATAATGTAACATCAAAAGGAGTCAATATGTATGGAAATACAACAAGTTTGTATAGAAAGTTCAAGTTTCGAGTACTCTTTGGCCAGAAATTTGTTTCAGTAGTTAAAATGTTGACTCCCGTCTGGCTGATATGACATAGGAAGAAATAAATCTGAATCTATAGTAAGTTAATATTTAAGGAATCTTTTGCCAGAAATTTGTTCAGTAGGTCAGATGTGGACTTTTGTGTGGATTATGTAACATCAAAAGGAGTCAATATGTATGGCAATTTAATGTTCAAAGACTCTTTGCCCAAAAGTATGTTCAGTAGTTCAAAAAGGAACCTCTGTGTGGCTGATTAAACATCAGAAGGAGTCTCTAAGTTTATATAGTTTAAAACCATTTGACCACCCTTTGTCCGGTAATAAGTTCAATAGGTCAGATATGGACTTCTATGGCTTATGGAGCATCAGAAGGAGTCTATGAGTATGTGTATAAAAGTTCTAGATTGGGGATTCTTTAGCCAAAAATATGTTCCTTGGGTCAAATATGAACTTCTGTATGTCTGACGTGACATCAGAAGGAGTTAACAAGTTTGTAAGTTCAAGTTTCAAATACTTTTTGGCCGTTAATATGTTCTGTTGGTCAGATGTGGACTTTTGTATGGACAATCTAACATCAAAAGGAGTCAATATGTATGGCAATTTAATGTTCAAAGACTCTTTGCCCAAAAGTATGTTCAGTAGTTCAAAAAGGAACCTCTGTGTGGCTGATTCAACATCAGAAGGAGTCTCTAAGTTGATATAGTTTAAAACCATTTGACCACCCTTTGTCCGGTAATAAGTTCAATAGGTCAGATATGGACTTCTATGTGGCTTATGAAGCATCAGAAGGAGTCTATAAGCATGTATAGAAAGTTTCAAATCGAGGATTCTTTGGCCAGAAATATGTTCCTTGGGTCAAATATGAATTTCTGTATGCTTAACGTGACATCAGAAGGAGTCAACAAGCTTGTATAGAAAGTTCAAGTTTCTATTACTCTTTGGCCAGAAATATGTTTTAGTAGTTCAAATAAGTAACCTCTGTATTGGCTGATTTAACATCAGAAGGAGTCTCTAAGTTTATATAGTTTAAAACCATTTGAGGATCTTTTGTCCGGAAATAAGTTCAAAAGTTCTGATATGGGCTTCTAAATGGCTTTTGAAGCATTAATCTATGAGTATGTATAGAAAGTTCTAGATCGAGGATTCTCTGGCAAGAAATATGTTCCTTGGGTCAAATATGAACTTCTGTATGGCTGAGGTAATATCGGAAGGAGACAACAAGAATGTATAGAAATTTCAAGTTTCAAATACTCTTCGACAAGAAATATGTTTAGTAGTTCAAATTTTGACTGGTGTCTGGCTGAAGTAACATCAGAAAAAATAAATCTGAATGTATATTAAGTTAATCTTTAAGGAATCTTTGGCCAGAAATATGTTTAGTATAGGTCAAAAATGCACTTTTGTATGGCTAATGTATCATCAAAAGTCAATTATCCTCGGCAATTTAATGTTAAAAAACTCTTTGGCAGTTTTTCATGTTCAGTAGTTCAAAAAGGAACCTCTATATGGCTGATTCAACATCAGAAGGAGTCTATAAATGTATATAGTTTAAAAACTTTTGAGGACCCTTTGACCAGAAATAAGTTCAATAGGTCAGATATGGACTTCTCTATTGTTTATGAAGCATCAGAAAGAGTCTACATATGATTATGTATAAGAAAGTTCAAGATCGAGGGTTCTTTGGCCAGAAATATGTTCTTTGGGTCAAATATTGGCTGATTTAACATTAAAAGGAGTCTTTAAGTTTATTATAGTAAAAACATTTTGAGGACTCTTTTTCAAGTAATATGTTCAGTTGGTCAAATATGGACTATAGTCTTCCTTATATAATATTACGACAAGTCAGTGTGTATATATAGTGGAGTTAATGTTCATTGACTCTGGTTAGAAATATAATCACTAGGTCAAAAATGGACTTTTGGATTTCACATCAAAAGGAGTCAATATGTATATAAAGTTAATGTTCAAGTACTCTTTTGCCAAAAATTTATTCAGAGGGTGACATATTGACAGCTGTTTAGCTGATGTTTTCATGAGAAGTCTATGAGGACCCTTTGGCCAACAAAATTATCAATATGTCAAATATGGACAATTTTCTGGCTGATTTAACATCACAAGACGTCAATTTGTATGTATAGTAACATAATGTTCATGGACTCTTGTATGGTTGAAGTGACATCAAAGGGAGTCTACGAGAATGTATAGAAATCATTGCTTTAGCCGTTGCTTTACACTGCACACAATAAGTAACCCATTCCATTCTGCAATGACGAGAAGATTAACATATCTGCTGTGCACACAAGATCAAACATTGTGCATTGAAGAATAACAAATAAGCTGTGTACAAGAAATAATTCATGTGGAAATAATTCATGTGGAATCCGATGTGGAATTCTTCATTGGACATCGTCAGATCGTTTATGCAATGCAGTGCAAGAGCACTCATGTTATCTCTTTCATGCACAAAGGAATGAGTTAGTACTTATGTTATATCTTCGTTGCACAACCGAGTGAGTCAGTTCTGGTATGCATTAAAACACACCAAGCACATTGCTAATATGTTATGCACATCGTTATGCAATGCAGTGCAAGAGCACTCATGTTATCTCTTTAATGCGCAAAGAGATGAGTTGGTACTTATGTTATATCTTCGTTGCACAACCGAATGAGTCAGTTCTGGTATGCTTTTAAATGCACTAAGCACATAGCTTATATGATTTTCTTCAATGCACAATGTTAGATCGTTTGTACAATGCAATGCAACATCACTTATATTATCTCTTCTTTGCACAACTGAATGAGTCAGTTCCGGTATGCATTTAAATGCACTAAGCACATAGCGAATATAATATTCTTCAATGCACAATGTTAGATCGTTTGTGCAATTCAATGCAACAGCACTTATATTATCTCTTCGTTGCACGCAACCGAATGAGTCAGTTCTGGTATGCATTAAAACACACCAAGCACATAGCTAATGTGTTATGCACATCGTTAGATCGTTTGTGCAATGCAGTGCAAGAGCACTCATGTTATCTCTTTAATGCACAAAGGAAGGAGTTAGTACTCATGTCTTCGTTGCACAACCGAATGAGTCAGTTCTGGTATGCATTAAAACACACCATGCACATAGCTAATATGTTATGCCTACACAGTGCAAGAGCACTCATGTTATCCCTTTCATGCACAAAGGAATGAGTCATGTTATCTCTTTGTTGCACAACCGAATGAGTCAGTTCTATGCATTTAAATGCACTAAGCACATAGCGAATTTAATATTCTTCAATGCACAATGTTAGATCGTTTGTGCAATTCAATGCAACAGCACTTATATTATCTCTTCGTTGCACAACCGAATGAGTCAGTTCTGGTATGCATTAAAACACACCGAGCACATAAGCTAATATGTTATGCACATCGTAAGATCGTTTGTGCAATGCAGTGCAAGAGCACTCATGTTATCCCTTTAATGCACAAAGGAATGAGTCATGTTATCTCTTTGTTGCACAACCGAATGAGTCAGTTCTATGCATTTAAATGCACTAAGCACATAGCGAATATAATATTCTTCGATGCACAATGTTAGATCGTTTGTGCAATTCAATGCAACAGCACTTATATTATCTCTTCGTTGCACAACCGAATGAGTCAGTTCTGGTATGCATTAAAACACACATAGCTAATGTGTTATGCACATCGTTAGATCGTTTGTGCAATGCAGTGCAAGAGCACTCATGTTATCTCTTTAATGCACAAAGGAATGAGTCATGTTATCTCTTCGTTGCACAACCGAATGAGTCAGTTCTATGCATTTAAATGCACTAAGCACATAGCGAATATAATGTTCTTCAATGCACAATGTTAGATCGTTTGTGCAATTCAATGCAAAAGCACTTATATTATCTCTTCGTTGCACAACCGAATGAGTCAGTTCTGGTATGCATTAAAACACACATAGCTAATGTGTTATGCACATCGTTAGATCGTTTGTGCAATGCAGTGCAAGAGCACTCATGTTATCTCTTTAATGCACAAAGGAATGAGTCATGTTATCTCTTCGTTGCACAACCGAATGAGTCAGTTCTATGCATTTAAATGCACTAAGCACATAGCGAATATAATATTCTTCGATGCACAATGTTAGATCGTTTGTGCAATTCAATGCAACAGCACTTATATTATCTCTTCGTTGCACAACCGAATGAGTCAGTTCTGGTATGCATTAAAACACACCGAGCATATAGCTAATATGTTATGCACATCGTAAGATCGTTTGTGCAATGCAGTGCAAGAGCACTCATGTTATCTCTTTAATGCACAAAGGAATGAGTCATGTTTCCTCTTCGTTGCACAACCGAATGAGTCAGTTCTATGCATTTAAATGCACTAAGCACATAGCGAATATAATATTCTTCGATGCACAATGTTAGATCGTTTGTGCAATTCAATGCAACAGCACTTATATTATCTCTTCGTTGCACAACCGAATGAGTCAGTTCTGGTATGCATTAAAACACACCGAGCATATAGCTAATATGTTATGCACATCGTAAGATCGTTTGGGCAATGCAGTGCAAGAGCACTCATGTTATCTCTTTAATGCACAAAGGAATGAGTCATGTTATCTCTTCGTTGTACAACCGAATGAGTCAGTTCTATGCATTTAAATGCACTAAGCACATAGCGAATATAATATTCTTCAATGCACAATGTTAGATCGTTTGTGCAATTCAATGCAACAGCACTTATATTATCTCTTCGTTGCACAACCGAATGAGTCAGTTCTGGTATGCATTAAAACACACATAGCTAATTTGTTATGCACATCGTTAGATCGTATGTGCACTGCAGTGCAAGAGCACTCATGTTATCCCTTTAATGCACAAAGGAATGAGTCATGTTATCTCTTCGTTGCACAACCGAATGAGTCAGTTCTATGCATTTAAATGCACTAAGCACATAGCGAATATAATATTCTTCAATGCACAATGTTAGATCGTTTGTGCAATTCAATGCAACAGCACTTATATTATCTCTTCGTTGCACAACCGAATAAGTCAGTTCTATGCATTTAAATGCACTAGGCACATAGCGAATATAATATTCTTCAATGCACAATGTTAGATCGTTTGTGCAATTCAATGCAACAGCACTTATATTATCTCTTCGTTGCACAACCGAATGAGTCAGTTCTGGTATGCATTAAATCACACATAGCTAATGTGTTATGCACATCGTTAGATCGTATGTGCACTGCAGTGCAAGAGCAGTCATGTTATCCCTTTAATGCACAAAGGAATGCGTCGTGTTATCTCTTCGTTGCACAACCGAATGAGTCAGTTCTATGCATTTAAATGCACTAAGCACATAGCGAATATAATATTCTTCAATGCACAATGTTAGATCGTTTGTGCAATTCAATGCAACAGCACTTATATTATCTCTTCGTTGCACAACCGAATGAGTCAGTTCTGGTATGCATTAAAACACACCAAGCACATAGCTAAATAAGTTATGCACATCGTTAGATCGTTTGTGCAATGCAGTGCAAGAGCACTCATGTTATCTCTTTGTTGCACAACCGAATGAGTCAGTTCTGGTATGCATTTAAATGCACTAAGCACATAGCGAATATAATGTTCTTCAATGCACAATGTTAGATCGTTTGTGCAATTCAATGCAACAGCACTTATATTATCTCTTCGTTGCACAACCGAATGAGTCAGTTCTGGTATGCATTAAAACACACATAGCTAATGTGTTATGCACATCGTTAGATCGTTTGTGCAATGCAGTGCAAGAGCACTCATGTTATCTCTTTAATGCACAAAGGAATGAGTCATGTTATCTCTTCGTTGCACAACCGAATGAGTCAGTTCTATGCATTTAAATGCACTAAGCACATAGCGAATATAATATTCTTCGATGCACAATGTTAGATCGTTTGTGCAATTCAATGCAACAGCACTTATATTATCTCTTCGTTGCACAACCGAATGAGTCAGTTCTGGTATGCATTAAAACACACCGAGCATATAGCTAATATGTTATGCACATCGTAAGATCGTTTGTGCAATGCAGTGCAAGAGCACTCATGTTATCTCTTTAATGCACAAAGGAATGAGTCATGTTATCTCTTCGTTGCACAACCGAATGAGTCAGTTCTATGCATTCAAATGCACTAAGCACATAGCGAATATAATATTCTTCAATGCACAATGTTAGATCGTTTGTGCAATTCAATGCAACAGCACTTATATTATCTCTTCGTTGCACAACCGAATGAGTCAGTTCTGGTATGCATTAAAACACACATAGCTAATGTGTTATGCACATCGTTAGATCGTATGTGCACTGCAGTGCAAGAGCACTCATGTTATCCCTTTAATGCACAAAGGAATGAGTCATGTTATCTCTTCGTTGCACAACCGAATGAGTCAGTTCTATGCATTTAAATGCACTAAGCACATAGCGAATATAATATTCTTCAATGCACAATGTTAGATCGTTTGTGCAATTCAATGCAACAGCACTTATATTCTCTCTTCGTTGCACAACCGAATAAGTCAGTTCTGGTATGCATTAAAACACACATAGCTAATGTGTTATGCAAATCGTTAGATCGTGTGTGCACTGCAGTGCAAGAGCACTCATGTTATCCCTTTAATGCACAAAGGAATGAGTCATGTTATCTCTTCGTTGCACAACCGAATGAGTCAGTTCTATGCATTTAAATGCACTAAGCACATAGCGAATATAATATTCTTCAATGCACAATGTTAGATCGTTTGTGCAATTCAATGCAACAGCACTTATATTATCTCTTCGTTGCACAACCGAATGAGTCAGTTCTGGTATGCATTAAAACACACCATGCACATAGCTTAATATGTTATGCACATCGTTAGATCGTATGTGCACTGCAGTGCAAGAGCACTCATGTTATCCCTTTAATGCACAAAGGAATGAGTCATGTTATCTCTTCGTTGCACAACCGAATGAGTCAGTTCTATGCATTTAAATGCACTAAGCACATAGCGAATATAATATTCTTCGATGCACAATGTTAGATCGTTTGTGCAATTCAATGCAACAGCACTTATATTATCTCTTCGTTGCACAACCGAATGAGTCAGTTCTGGTATGCATTAAAAAACACATAGCTAATGTGTTATGCACATCGTTAGATCGTATGTGCACTGCAGTGCAAGAGCACTCATGTTATCCCTTTAATGCACAAAGGAATGAGTCATGTTATCTCTTCGTTGCACAACCGAATGAGTCAGTTCTATGCATTTAAATGCACTAAGCACATAGCGAATATAATATTCTTCAATGCACAATGTTAGATCGTTTGTGCAATTCAATGCAACAGCACTTATATTATCTCTTCGTTGCACAACCGAATGAGTCAGTTCTGGTATGCATTAAAACACACCAAGCACATAGCTAAATAAGTTATGCACGTTAGATCGTTTGTGCAATGCAGTGCAAGAGCACTCATGTTATCTCTTTGTTGCACAACCGAATGAGTCAGTTCTGGTATGCATTTAAATGCACTCAGCACATAGCTTATATGATATTCTTCAATGCATATCGTTAGATCGTTTGTGCAATGCAACGCAATAGCACTCTTTAATGCACAAGAGGTATGAAGTAGTTAATGCGACAGCTAATGCGATAATTTCCCTTCAATGCAAGTTTATTGTATATACTTAATTCAATGCATTGCAATGCGAAAGAATATATGTTGTGGTTTTCATTGAATAGAGGAATTTTTTTTTTTTTGCAATGCAATGCAAAAAAAAATGCAAGCCACAAATTTTGTCTCCTCAAATTACAACGCAATGAGTTAGTTCTGGTATGCAAGGCAATGCAAGAGTGCATAGCTTATATGTTATTCTTCAATGCGCAATGTTAGATTGTTTGACCAATGCAATGAACAGCACTTATGTTATCTCTTCGTCATGTTGAGCTAGGAATGAGTCATGTTATATCTCTTCGTTGCACAACCGAATGAGTCAGTTCTATGCATTTAAATGCACTAAGCACATAGCAAATATAATATTCTTCGATGCACAATGTTAGATCGTTTGTGCAATTCAATGCAACAGCACTTATATTATCTCTTCGTTGCACAACCGAATGAGTCAGTTCTGGTATACATTGAAACACACCAAGCACATAGCTAATATGTTATTCTTCAATGCACATCGTTAGACTGTTTGTGCAATGCAGTGCAAGAGCACTCATGTTATATCTTTAATGCACAAATGAATGTTTGTTTTGGCATGTATTGAAATGCAACATGTGTTTTGCTTAAATGCTGCTTAACACTAATTCTTTAATTAACGCTATGTTATCTCTTCGTTGCACAATGAGGTCATTTTATGCATTGTAGTGCAAGAGCTAATGCAATAATTTCCCTTCAATGCAGAAATGAATGTTTGTTGTAGTATGCATTGCAATCCGAAAGAACATATGTTGTGGTTTTCATTGCATAGAGAAATAATTTAGATTTTTTTTTTGCAATGCAATGCAACGGCACACGTTATCTCCTCAAAGCACAACGCAATGAGTTAGTTCTGGTATGCAATGCAACAAGTGCATAGCTTATATGTTATTCTTCAATGTGCAATATTAGATCGTTTTGTGCAATGCAAGCAACAGCACATATGTTATCGCTTCGTTGCACAAAATGAATGGGTTTGTTATTGTATTTATTGTAATGGAATTTAGATTTTTTTTTTGCAATGCAATGCAACAACACAAATGTTATCCTCAAAGCACAACGCAATGAGTTAGCTCTGGTATGCAATGCAATGTAACAAGCTCATGTTATTTATATTATATATATTATTTTTCAATGCACAAAGTAAGATCGTTTCTGCAATGCAATGCAACAGCACAGTTTATCTTTTCGTTGCAAAACCGAATAAGTCAGTTCTTGGTATGCATTGAAATGCACCAAGCACATAGCTTATATGTTATTCTTCAATGCACATCGTTAGATCGTTTGTGCAATGCAGTGCAAGAGCACTCATGTTATCTCTTTAATGCACAAATTAATTAGTTAGTTTTGGCATGTATTGAAATGCAACGTGTTTTGCTTAATATGCTGCTTAACGCTAATTCTTAGATAGCTTGTGCAATGCAATTTTTGCAGTTTTCATTGCATATGGTAAATGATTAGCTTATATGTTATTCTTCAATGTGCAATGTTAGATCATTTGTGCAATGCAATGCAATGCAACAGCACTTATGTTATCTCTTCGTTGCACAACCAAATGAGTCAGTCCTGGAATACAATGATATACAATGATACTTATATGATATTCTTCAAGGCAAAATGTTTGATCCAGCGGAATGAGTAGTACATTGCAATTTTAAAGCAAAAACTAATGCAATGATTTTCCTTCAATACTCAATTGAATGTGTTGTGTTTTCTTTGCACAGAGGATAAGTTAGATCTTTTATTCAAGCAAATGCAAAAGCACTATGTTATCACTTAAATGCTTATTGAAAGGAGTTACCGGTAGTTCTGGTATACATTGTAATGCATATGTTCTCATAAATTCAATACAAAATGGAATCAATTAGTTGTTGTATTGAACTTTTCAATGCAATGAAAGTCCTCGATTATGTACTTTCTATACATTTACAGAATCTTATTCTGATTATATATCAGCCAGAGAGCCAGACGACAGTCAAAATTTGAACTGGCAGTACTCAAAATTTGAATAATCTATACGTTGACTCCTTCTGATGTTAGGTCAGCAATACAGCAGTTCACATTTGACCTACTGAACATATAAAGAATCCTCGATTTTTAACTTTCTATACATAGTCATAGACTTCTTCTGGGGCTTCATAAGCCATATAGAAGTCCATATCTGACCTTTTGAACTTAATTCTGGTCAAAGGGTCCTCAAAGGGTTTTAAACTATGTAAACTTAGAGACTCATTCTGATGTTAAAACCTACTGAACATTTTTCTGACCAAAGAGTCATTAAACATTAACACTCATTGAGATTGAATTCTTTTGATGTTATATCAGCTTGACAAAAGTCCATATTTTACCTATTGAAAAATAATTTGTCCAAAGAGTACTCGAAACTTGAACTTTCTATGCATGACTCCTTCTGATGTTAAATCAGCCATACAGAGGTTCCTTTTTGATAAAATTAACATACTTTTAGCCCAAGAGTCTTTGAACATTAGCTGACCTTCTGAACATATTTCTGACAAAAGATTCCTTTAAGATTAACTTACTATACATTCAGATTGATTTGTTCTGATATCAACCAGACGGCAGTTAAATTTGAACTACTAAACTTAAACTTGAACTTTCTATACGTTGACTCTTCTGATGTTACGTCAGCAATACAGAAATCCATATCTGACCTATTGAACTTATTTGTGGTAAAAGGGTCCTCAAAGGTTTTAAATTATATAATCTTATAGACTCCTTCTGATGTTAAATCAGCAATACAGAGGTTCCTTTTTGAACTACTGAACATACTTTTGGACAAAGAGTCAGTTTGAACATTAGGTTTCTATACATAATGACTCCTTTTGATGTTGCATTAGCCATACAAAAGTCCACATCTGACCTACTGAACATATTTCTGGCCAGAGACTTCTTAAAGATTAACTTACTATACATTCAAATTGATTTCTTCCAATGTTATATCAGCCAGACGTCAGTCAAAATTTGAACTACTACACATATTTCTGGCCAAAGAGTACTCGAAACTTGAACTTTCCATACATACTTGTTGACTCTTTCTGATGTTAAATCAGCAATACAGAGGTTCCTGTTTGAACAACTGAACATACTTTTGGCCAAGGAGTCTTTGAACATTAGCTTTCCATACATATTGACTCCTTTTGATGTTATATCAGCCTGACAAAAGTCCACATTTGACCTACTGAACATATGTCTGGCCAAAGATTCCTTAAAGATTAACTTACTATAGACTCAGATTGATTTGTTTCTGATGTTATATCAGCCAGACGGCAGTCAAAATTTGTACTACTAAACATATTTCTAGCCAAAGAGTGCTCGAAACTTGAATAATCTATACGTTGACTCCTTCTGATGTTACGTCAGCAATACAGCAGTTCATATTTGACCTACTGAACATATTTCTGGCCAAAGAATCCTTGTTTTTTAACTTTCTATACATAGTCATTGACTTCTTCTGGTGCTTCAAAAACCACATAGAAGTCCATATAGAAGTCCATATCTGACCTATTGAACTTAATTCTGGTCAAAGGGTCCTCAAATGGTTTTAAACTATATAAACTTACAGACTGATGTTAAAACCTACTGAACATATTTCTGACCAAAGAGTCATTAAACAGTAACACTATAAATTGAGATTGAATGTTTCTGATGTTATATCAGCCTGACAAAAGTCCATATTTGACCTACTGAAAAAAAATGTGTCCAAAGAACGAAACTTGAACTTTCTATATATCACTCGTTGACTCCTTCTGATGTTAAATCAGCCATACAGAGGTTCCTTTTTGATCTAATGAACATACTTTTAGCCCAAGAGTCTTTGAACATTAGCTTTCCTTACATATTGACTCCTTTTGATTTTACATTATCCATACAAAAGTCCACATTTGACCAACTGAACATATTCTGGCCAGAGACTCCTTAAAGATTAACTTACTATACATTCAAATTGATTTCTTCCAATGTTATAAAATTTGAACTACTACACATATTTCTGGCCAAAGAGTACTCGAAACTTGAACTTTCTATACATACTTGTTGACTCTTTCTGATGTTAAATCAGCAATACAGAGGTTCCTGTTTGAACAACTGAACATACTTTTGGCTAAAGTAATACATATTGACTCCTTTTGATGTTATATCAGCCTGACAAAAGTCCACATTTGACCTACTGGCCAAAGATTCCTTAAAGATTAACTTACTATACATTCAGATTGATTTGTTCTGATGTTATATCAGCCAGACGGCAGTCAACTACTAAACATATTTCTAGGCAAAGAGTACTCGAAGCTTGAATAATCTATACGTTGACTCCTTCTGATGTTACGTCAGCAATACAGAAGTTCATATTTGACCTATTGAACTTAATTCTGGTCAAAGGGTCCTCAAATGTTTTTTAAACGATTTAAACTTAGAGACTCATTCTGATGTTAAATCAGCCATTCAGAAGTTCATATTTGACCTACTGAACCTTTTTCTGGCCAAAGAGCACTCGAAACTTGAACTTTATATACATACTTGCTGACTCCTTCTGATGTTACGTCAGAAATACAGAAGTTCATATTTGACCTACTGAACATATTTCTGGCCAAAGAATCCTCGATTTTTAACTTTCAATACATAGTCATAGACTTCTTCTGGTGCTTCATAAGCCATATAGAAGTCCATATAGAAGTCCATATTGAACTTAACTTCTGAACTTAACTTCCATAATGAACCTATTGAACTTAATTCTGGTCAAAGAGTCCTCAAATGGTTTTTAAACGATTTAAACTTAGGGACTCATTCTGATGTTCTGGTCAATGGGTCAAAAATCAGCCATTCAGAAGTTCATATTTGACCTCGAAATATGACCATATTTGAAATCAGCCATACATAAATCCATATTTGACCTACTGAACATATTTCTGACCAAAGAGTCCTTGAAGATTAACACTATACACTGAGATTGAATTCTTCTGATGTTATATCAGCCTGACAAAAGTCCATTTTTGACCTGCTGAAATTTTTTTTTGCCAAAGAGTACTCGAAACTTGAACTTTCTATACATACTCCGTGACTCCTTCTGATGTTAAATCAGCAATAAAGAATTTCATTTTTGACCTACTGAACATATTACTGCCCAAAGAGTCCTTAAAGAATAACACTATACATTCTAATTTATTTCTCATGAAGCATCAGAAAGAGTATGTATAGAAGTTCAAGATCAAGGATCTTTTGGCCAGAAATATGTTCCTTGTGAAGATTCAAAATTTCATCTTTTAATATTATTTCATTATTAAATATTATGTATCTGTATTATTATTCTTTATTAATATTCATAATCAGTTGTATTATCTTAAGGAGTTTCAAAAGCATGAGTTGAACGCATGAGGGAAACTATAGATAGCATGGAAGCATGAGATGATCATATGTCAGACAGGGGGAAGCTATATTTTGCTATGGGGTGTGTACAATGTAACATGTTCGACTGATGTAAGTGTATCACAGATGTAAACAACAAGGATAGTTCTTAATATGGAAGTGAATTGTGACATGTTAAACATAACGTATACGTATGACATACGTTCTAATTTTAAGAAGCTCAGAGCAACATGTTTTGTTACCTTACAAGGAAGCTGTAAGACTCTCTGTGATGTATAAAAACTCAATCTTACTGTACTACCTCAGAGAAACACGGAAACGCATTGACCTGGCATGAATACAACATCTTGAAGTTTCTCTCCTGACATATAAGAATAAAAATCTTTCTTGGCAAGATAACTGGTGTCCGGTCCCGTAAATCAAATAATAACGGGGAAACAAAAGAGGCTTTAATTCCAAGTCTACATTTGGCGTCACGAAGAACAGGATTGCATCTTCAGGCATTTGTCTCAATCATTCAAGGTAAGACTTTTTCTATTCTAAAAATAATTCTAAGTCTGCCTGATGATTGGACATTGACTGAAACTGCTTAAAAGAACTGTGTTATTTAAAGTACCAGTTGTGTTGCCAATGAATATATGTGTCAGAAAAAAAAGAAAAAATTAAATAATTATAATTTGATGTGGCTTATTTGAGTTGCTCTGGTCAGTAAACCTCTGAATATTGAATGATGCTGGGGAAGTCTTTTTCATTTTTTAAAAAACTTTAGAAAGTGGATCAGTTTTAGAAAAAAGACCATCTTAGTCAAATTTTGGAAAAAGCTGTAAGGCGATTTAGCAATTAGCTTGTAAGGTGGTTGGAATATTGGGAAACTGCGATAAAGGGCAGATTTATCTCTAAAATATATCCAATACACGAAGAATCGTTTCAGAAGAAGACGAGGATAGTTTGACAAGCAGTGATTTATAGCGGTTTACAGTGGCGGGTCTGTGCTTGAAGTTAGTACAGTGCAGTATTAAAAAAAATACAATAAACCCTAAAACGTAAATACGCAGAGGATTGAACCCTTAGAAGAAGGGTATCAATGGAATAGAAGCTAAAATTGCATGCATTCTGATTTTGACAAGAAAGCTGTTCAGTGTTTGGAGGAAAAGACTGATCTGAGAGCAACTTTAAAATACATATATATATATATAAATTGATCTGAGTTAAGACAAACAAAAAAAAGGAAAACAGAAATTATTAGAGTTGTTTTTTTTCCTTTTCTTTTTCCAACCCCTTCTTTGTTCTTTGAGAAATTAGAACAGGTGGAGGGAGAAAAGCAGAGTGAGGGAAGCAGAGAGCCCCTCCCTTTGGAATTCACTCCCCACACACACTCACTCACAAAAATAGCCCTGCTGTTTGAGCACACAGACACAGAGTGACAAATAATTTTCAATGGCAGAAAGTGGATTTAACAGCAGAACAATATCTGCTTGGTACTTAGAAAGAAAACAGAAAAAGCAAGCTAAGTTTTTGAAAAAAGGACTGGACATTAACACATCTATGGATGTGCAGTTAAGCTGGCTTGAGTCCCAAAAGGACTCTATCAAGTCAAAAGTATTTCCAATCCTCGCTGCACATTGGATTTTGAAACAAGGTGGAATTTGTTGCGGTATCAATGGGTGTCCAGTCCCACTTGTTGAAGCAATGAAGCCTCAAATTGAAGCATATAACAAATTGAACAAAATTATGTCTATTAAATGTTCAGATGGAGAAAATACAACCAATGATGATTCATTTGATCCAGATTGGACAAATATAATAACTGAAGCTGAAAAGAAATATTCACAAGCACCAGTGAAATCTGCAACAACTGTAACGCCTCCTCCTTACAACCCAATTTATCCAATTTTGCCTGAACAATATACAAATTCATCTAAACCTCTGACACAGCCTCAAGCTTCGAGATCAAATGGAGGTCCAGTTGACAAAATGTATATTGCATCTGTACAAGCAGCTCCGGTAATAACAAGATCTAAAACAGTTCAGCCAAACAGAGACATGCTGCGATGTACACCAGCTCGGAATTATGATTCTGACTGGGGTGATGAGACAAGAGATGACGACATGATCACAATTGACAAGATCGGTCCTGAATTTTCTTCACCTGTAATTAAAAGGGAAGGATCTGAAATGATGACAGAAGAGAGACCATTCACACCAGGAGAACGTCAAGCCATTCTCACAGCCTTGCCTCCTCTGAAGAGACAAGATCCAAACACAGAGTTTTGGCGAGAATTAGACTCATTGATTGAAGCACATCAAATGTCATTAAGAGACATACACACCATTGTGAAAGCTAAAATCCCAAGAGACAGATGGGAACGCTTGCCAGCTTCGATAACAACCGCCCAATGGATAGATTTGTGGGTTGATAGCCAGGGACGACCCCTGGGTCTTTGGCAAGCATTAAATGTGTTCCGAAAAGAAATCCAGGAAATCTTGGGCAGTGGTAAAATTCCTTTCACATTAGTGACATTGATTAAGCAAAAGGATGATGAATCTCCAGATGAATATGCTCTACGTAAGTGGAATGCTTATGAGAGATGGGCTCTCTGTGCCAAGAAACAACCTGACAGAGATGATGTACAGTTCACTGACACACTTGTGGATGGACTTAGCGCAAAATACCAACAAGCCTTATCACTTGGAGTCAACCCAGGTGAGACATTTGACCAAATTATGCAATGGGCTGGCCGCTTAGAGATGGCTATGAGATCAAATAAAGAAGAAGGAAACAAGCCATATCGAAGAGGAGTGGCAACAGCTCAATACAACAAGGACACAAAGAATAGGGTGATTTTCTGCAGCAACTGTGGAAAGCGTGGACACTCCAACATAGATTGTTGGGCTAAAGGAGGTGGAGCAGAAGGTCAAGGTCCATCATTTAGACAGGTCAGTGCAAAAAACCATAATGAAACCCCTCAAGGGAAGACGTGGACTGAAGCACAAGTCCGTCAGCTCATTGAGGGAATTATGCCTCCGCAATAGGAATCAGCGGCCCCCTGTATTAGTAAGAAAAGAGACAATCGCCTTTTTGTCAATGCATTAATAGGGGGCCACCCATGTGACATCCTTGTTGACACAGGAGCAGCCATTTCAATAACAGATCTGAATCTACCTACAACAGATGAAACTATGGAAGTTGAAGGAGTTGGAGGAGGTATCACAAAATTTCGCAAAAGTATTCAAGTTCCACTGCAAATACATGAAGATGAAGTCTTATGGACATCTTTCTGGGTTGGGCCGAATTCACAAGGAAGCCTTATTGGCATGGACATTCTTCCATTGTTGAACATGATCATGTTCACTGACAGTCGTCAAATCGCTACAACTGCTGGGATAATACCACACGAAGATCGCACATGTAATCAAAGGTCTGTTGGTACAGCAAAACCAATTATCAGAAACTGGAAAAAAGACGGTGTGTGGGGTCTTCTGTGCAGTCTATATCCGGATGTTTGGGCTAAACACAAATTGGATTGTGGCAAAGCCAACATTGATCCCATTGTTATTGAGGGACCGATACATGCCCCTCATAAACAATACCCCATCCGACCTGAAGCAAGACGAGCCGTGGAGGAGATAGTGGCAGACTTGGAAGCTGAAGGAATCATCAGACAAACTTCATCTACCACTAATAGTCCTGTCTGGCCTGTCAAGAAATCTGATAACTCATGGCGATTAACCATTGATTACACAAGACTTAACAGTGTAACACCAAAACCGCATCCTATTGTGGCCAATCCTGCCACCATTCTGAATGATATTCCAGGAGATGCTAAAATTTTTACGGTACTGGATGTACTGTCGGCTTTCTGGTCTATACCTATAGACAAAAGATCTCAAGAGAAATTAGCCTTTACAGTGGGCGCAAAACAGTATGTTTGGAACAGACTCCCACAAGGTCTTAATCTTTCTCCTGTTGTATTTCATAGAGCTTTGGACCAGTTCTTAACGGAGCAAAAAGCTGAAATTGAGAAATCAGGAAGTGTTTGCCTCCAATATGTTGATGACTTGTTAATTGCAAGCCCAGATGAAAACAGCCATGTATTTGCTCTGAATGTTGTCCTACAAGCCCTTAGGAAAGGGGGATTCAAAGTTAACCCCGACAAAGCACAGCTGGCCAAATCCAAGGTTATCTATTTGGGCCAAGAAATATCTGTGGAGGGAAGGAGAATGACAACAGAGTGTGTAGAGGCATTACGACAACTTCCAAAACCTCTAACAGTTACAGGAATGCGGAAGGTGATGGGACTTTTCAACTATTGTCGTCAGTATATACCTGATTTTGCTAGCATCACCAGCCCCCTCATCGACCTGTACAAGGGAGGAAAGCCTGGAGTGGAACAGATAAACTGGACACCGGAAGCTGAGGAAGCGTTTACTTCTATGAAAGAAAAACTGACTTCAGCCCCAGCTTTGGGACTTCCTGACGGATGGTTGCATTTTCATTTGTGGACCAGGGTAGGAGATGAGACGTATTCAGCAGTACTGTGTCAAAAACCAGGTGATCGATACAGACCAGTTGGATACTTTTCCACAAAGATTCCTGTCACTATGATTGGGCAACCACGATGTATACAAGCCCTCGATGGTGCCACATGGGCAGTGGATGCTGTTGAGAATCTGATAGGAGCACAAACTATCATATTGCACACTCCACACAGTATAGTGACACTGTTGAATAACACGAACATCAAAACCATAACTGATGCAAAAAGAGCAAAATGGGAAGCAACTTTGTTGAACAAGGATTTAAGAGTGGAAATCATCAGGGACACGTCTCTTAATCCTGCAACAATGATGCTGGAACCACATGAGGGAATACCACATGAGTGTGAAAAACAAGTAGAAGAAGATAGTCTTGGTCCAGTTAATCCAATCCCTCTTGAAAACCCAGACAAAGAGTTATGGGTTGATGGATCCAGTTATTATGTTGATGGAAAGCGACATACTGGATGGGCTGTAGTGAAAGGAGATGGAACTGTTGTAAAGAAAGGAGCCCTTTCTGGGAAATTTTCAGCACAAGTAGCTGAACTTATAGCACTTACAGAAGCCTTTGAACTATCAGAAGGAGATCGAGTCAACATCTATACAGATAGTCGTTATGCTTTTGGCGTGGTCCATGACTACCTTGCTCTGTGGAAAAGACGTGGACTTATCACTAGCAGTGGGAGCGAAATACAACATGCTTCCATAATTCGTCGTTTGATTACAGCATGTTACTTACCCCGAGAAGCAGCCGTGATCAAAGTAAAATCACATCAATCTGACAAGTCCAAAGAAAGTCAAGGAAACACGGCAGCAGATGCAGCAGCTAGAGAAGCAGCTCTACTTCCTCTTACTCCTGTTACCTTGGTAAAGGAAAACAGCAAGGATAATCCTGAGCTCCATCTTCTGTCATATCAACTGGAGACAGATGAAGAGAAAGAACAATGGATAAAAGCGGGAGCGAAAGAGGATGATCAAGGTATCTGGAGAATTCCAACAGGACAAGTGGTGATGCCTATCGGAACAAGAAGAGAACTAATGCAGCTGTATCATGGAAAGGTACATGCTGGAGCAAAAGCAATGAAATCTCAAATCAGTGAGACTTGGTGGTGGCCAAGAATGATGAGAGACATTGATGATTATTGTAGGAGATGCTTGATATGCCTCAAAGCAAATGTGGGAAAATCTGTAAAGGTGCGAATGTCACATGCACCCAGACCAACAGGTCCATGGACACACCTCCAAATTGATTTCACAGGACCTTTATCACCCAGTGGAGGGTATCAATACATACTTGTAATCATGGACAGATTTACTAGATGGGTGGAAGCATTCCCTACAAAAACTTGTACTGCTGAAGCTGCAGCACGAGTAATGGTGGAAGAAGTTTTTCCTCGCTGGGGTCTTCCATATGAACTTGATTCTGACAATGGAACTCATTTCACTGGAAAACTGATGAAGGAAGCAATGAAATTGATGGGGATTAAACAAAAATTCCATATTCCGTACCATCCGGAAGCATCAGGGATGGTAGAGAGGATGAACAGATCGTTGAAAACATCTTTGACCAAAGCCATTCTGCAAACTGGCCAAGGTTGGCATAAGTTATTACCTGCTATTCTGTGGAACTTGAGAGCAACTCCAAACCGAGTTACAGGACTAACCCCTTTTGAACTAATGACTGGAAGAGCAATGGTTCTACCTCCTGATGCTCCGCCACCTGCGGGAACAGGAGGAGACTCTACTTTGTTTCAAGAAAAGTTACGACGCTATCTCGCAATGCTGGACAAAGCTACTAAAGACAATAATAAGAAAGTGCGAGAAGCTCAACAGCAATGGGATGAAAAACACACCACTACTGACATTCCACACATTCCCGAGTTAGGCAGTTTTGTTATGATCAAACGAATTGCTAGGAAAGGTTTAGAGCCTAGATGGGAAGGACCATATGAGATACTCCTAACTACTGATACAAGTGTTTGTCTCAAAGGGAAGGGTGTAGGAACAGATAGATGGTATCATTGGTCACAAGTTAAACCTTGCTTAGTGAATGAACAAGATGATAATGATGGCTTATGGCCTGAGATTGAGCAATGTTCATCCATTAGTTTTACAGATTGGGAACAAAGAAGTGATGTTAATTATATCTCTGCTTCCATTTCAGGAATCAATTCCATTGACAGTGATTAGAGATGGTTGCAAGTTATTCCAAGTCCTTATATGTGTTACTAGAAGGAAAAGTACCAAACCTGTCAAATTGATTATTTCTAACCAAATGGATAGAACTAAGAATGGGACATACAGCGTGAAATAAGAGATTTTACACATTCTACACTACCTCACAAACAATGAACATCCGTTTACTGATTTTCAACCCCAAGGGATAGGATCCTTTAACATCAACGTTTATTTTAATTTCTTGTTTTGGTTCGGAACTGGAGGATTTAATTAATTAACGAGTTAATTAATTAATGAGTTCAGGCACGGACAGAAGACTTATTAGTTTTTCTTTTCTTAGATGATTGGGGTTCATTTTAAATACATACACATAGATATTAAAATACACACAGTATACGGGCACATGACATGGGTTGGGGTTTTGTTCTTTGTTTTGTTTTGTTCTTCTTTTCTTTTCTTTTGCCTTTCCTGTTTCCATTCTTCTGTTCTTTCTGTCTATTTTCTTGGTCTGCTATTTCTTCTCCTCACTATCACTTCTATAGGTTGGCCACCTGGGAATGATGGTGTGGAACTGACGGCCGTAGTTCCAGTGGAGGGAAATGAAGATTCAAAATTTCATCTTTTAATATTATTTTATTATTAAATATTATGTATCTGTATTATTATTCTTTATTAATATTCATAATCAGTTGTATTATCTTATGGAGTTTCAAAAGCATGAATTGAACGCATGAGGGAAACTATAGATAGCATGGAAGCATGAGATGATCCAACCCAGTCTCACGGCAATTCGTGATATGGTCACGTAATTTAATCTATTGATTCGTGACACGGGCACGTTTATTTCGTTATTTTCGTGACATCCGCACGTTTTTTTAAACTAATGTATTTCAATGGGAAACATCTTTCGTGATCACAGCACGATTCTTTCTGCCTGTCAGGCTGCAGGAGAGATGCTGTTTAATCAACATTTATTCACGAGATCTTATCATGGTTTATGTATTTCTTTTAATGTTATTGTTTCGATCTTATTGCCAGGGAAGCTGGATTGCTTTGCTGTTTATTGATATTTTTAAAATTATATTTTATCAGTAGGAAATCGCGCTGAAGCAGGCTCATTCCGAACACATCGCGATATTTGGCATTAGTTCCGATTAGTTCACGTGTGCCGGATGTTGGTAAGTAGTCGTAAATACGCTGTCCTAATAATGTTTGATATAGGCTAATGTATTTTCTGTTTGTCGATATTAATCAGATTAGATCACGTTCAGTCACTGCATTATATCTGTCATCTCCACGGAGGCTTTGCGTTTCATTGCTTTCTAATTCAAAACAGGGTGATTAAACACTGTCTGTCACGTGACGTTATAGGCCTAGAACTTCAATCAGTTAATCATCATATCAGGTTTAAAGTAGTACATAATAGTACATATCATTTGTATAAATATAAATATACATAATTTGTAGTAGAAGCACAGTATAAACAACACTTACCATGCTTTTACCATAGTAACATTAGTTTTACTGTGATACAGTAGGCTACTTATTGTAAATGCACAGTAACCACAACACTTACCATGCTTTTAATGCTTAATAATGTAACATCCTATATTTGTAAGTTAAATCAGTACTTTTTCCTTGAAATAATCCTATATATTATAAATAATGATATTTTCTTTTCTCTTTCTTCAGCTGAAAAGACCAAAAGGGCCTTTCGGACTCAGTCAGCTCATTATTGTTTGAGGACAAGTAAACCGAGGAGACGGACAGCTGCAAAGGCAAATATTCGCAATGGTAAGTGTTGGTTTTAACCCTAAATCAAACATTTTATAAAAGCATTTGTTGTTTCTTAAACCTTTTCTTACAAAACCCATAGGCTTAGCCCAATCAGTATGAATAGTCTCAAAGTCTTAATAATTCACAAGATTTAACAAGTTGTCAAATTCGTACGATACTCGTACATATTTGTATAGTATACTCGTACAAAAACCTGCAGCTTTTACTTCTTGTGCTGTCATTGGCCACTTCCTATTCCTGTACATTTATGGCGATATTTGTAATTCAGTTGCGCCCCTTCTGGAAAATTAGTCGGATGTCCCACACACTGTCAGAAAGTTTATATTAATTGCATTGTATTCATTAAAACTATTACAAATTGGTCCCTGTCTGTTCATTTTCCAATGATACATGATTTCTCTTCACACCTCATGACCTTCCTCTGTTTGCAAGAGTGGAAAAGCTCATTTGACTTGTCACATGACATCATATATTCGATTATTTTGTCATAATCAGATCAGTTACACTGCTGATAACTGTCCCGTTTGCATGTAAATCATGTTATTTTTAAAAGAGTTCATAAGATTATTGCTTGCTATTAAAGACATACTTTTATTCATAGAAATCCCCACATATCAGTACATTTATTACATAAAAATGCTTTTACCATTTAATTATGCAACTCTCTTTAAAGAAAAAAATCCTACAGTTATATATAAACTGACTACTTGCTTGTAATGTATTAATTACATTCCTTTCTGTTTTGCAGGATTACTTAGTCCTTTTTTTAAAGCTCTACAATATCAAACTCAGCAGCGCTTTTAAGAGCCAACCCTCACAAGAGCCACTAGTGAGTCACAGTGAATCATGCCGTGATCAGCCCTTCCCAGGTACAGTTTCTAGAAGATTTCAATCAGTATTTACTCATCAAATGTTCTCTCCTGAATCGTATGGTAGATTAACTTATTCTTAATTTATGTTTCAAGAACAATAGTAATTGCACATAGAGTAAGTAGACTTTCTTGTTTTACAGCAGAGAAGGAAGACCTGTCCTTATATCGTGACAAGCTAATCGAATAAGTCCTTTGTTTCGGG
Organism: Rhinichthys klamathensis goyatoka; assembly: GCF_029890125.1. Taxonomy (NCBI): domain Eukaryota; kingdom Metazoa; phylum Chordata; class Actinopteri; order Cypriniformes; family Leuciscidae; genus Rhinichthys; species Rhinichthys klamathensis. The sequence continues at coordinate 4,288,050 of NW_026606559.1, forward strand.
TGAAGAAGGAACATCTGGTGCCCAAAGAAGAGAGAAAAGGTGCGCAAGTCCATTGGTATGTCTTGTATTGAAACATTGCTGTAATATGTAGTACATAATTTGATGTTGACAATTTTACATTGTACAGGTTATCACTTGGTTTTTGACCAAGTGAAGCTCTTGAAACAAGTTGACAGAAGACTATGTTGTTTTGAAAGAAATCAAGCATCACTTGCAAAGGCTCAAAAGAGACCATGCCTTTCTAAAAGATCTTTTAAAATAGGTTGCTGTTGATATGGGTAAAACTGTTTTTGTTCAGTACTTAGCTTATATTATGTGCTGATATATATATATATATATATATATATATATATATATATATATATATATATATATATATTTATTTATTAGGGCTGGGAAAAAATTAATCGTGATTAATCGCATCCAAAATAAAAGTTTTGTTTACATAATATATGTGTGTGTAGTGTGTTATTTTGTATATATAAATACACACACATGCATGTATATATTTAAGAAATATTTGCATGTATATACTGTATATATATTTATACATCATTTATATTATATATAAATATACATATTTTTTATATTAATAACACATTTTTCTTAAATATATACATGCATGTGTGTGTATTTATAGATACAAAATAATTATACACACTACACACACATATTTTATGTAAACAAAACTTTTATTTTGGATGCGATTAATCACGATTAATTTTTTCCCAGCCCTAATATATATATATATATATAATACTGCAATGTGTATATTATATAATGTACTGACTGCTGCGTCGTAAATTTAAATAAGGAACAGGCAACTCTGGCCCTCTTGCATTCTCCTTTTTGAGGTGGAGAGTTTATCTCCAATCCTAATTGAGTACACCTGAACATTTTTAACCAAAGTCTTCAGGTTTACTTGTAGACAATAGGCAAGTGGGTTAAAGGTTGGAGCTAAATCTGCAGGACAGTGGACGCTGAGGGCCAGAGTAGCCCATCACTGCTGTAAATAACACAGAAAATAAGCTGACCTGACTGTCCATTAAACAACTTCATTTGAATTGTTTGTTTTACTTTCAGACCAGGACTGGAGAACGCCTGACAATGGGATGTTGAGACTTCTTCCTCTGGTTGAGAAAGATCTACACCACATCAGTGATCACATCTTCTGTTCACCTGTTGTACTGTAGGGTACAACTGAACAAACTGTTTAGATGAGGAAGAAGAACATGAACACGATAGAGACATGTACAGGGAAGAGCAAGAAACCAGTTTAGCTGTGATAATGAATCATTATTTTCCAACACAATATCAAATCTGTTTTCTGTATCATATGTGACTGGATAGGATTCTCTGACACTCATTTGTGTGGCTTCAGCAGCTGTGAATGGATTAATATGATGTTAATGTATTTTTGAAGACACATTTTTATTTATCTTGAATCTTATTTGTCCTTATGCTACTTTATCAACTTTATGCTGTGTCCTCCAATAAAGTGTTGTTTAATAAAGTATCGTGAATATTGTGTATTTAAAGTGGTGTTTGGTAAAGTAAATAGAATTTTATTTGAGAAATTTTAATTTCTTATTTCTTTAGTTTAGTTAATTATTTAAAAACAACTACATATCATTAATTACCTTGATTCTTTTACTTAGGACATACAAATTTAGATCTTGTTAATGATATTTGGGACAACAATGCAACAAAAGTTGCACATACTTGCATGTATGCCAGTTTTCAGTGAAATAAAGGGAAGGTATGTGAATAACAAGAGGATGCAGTGTGCTATTTTGCTATAAACACTTCAAGTATAATTGAAGATGATCCATGTTGATCATTCTAGTACATGTACTACTGCATTTAAAATGAAAGCGTATACATTACTAATGTCAGGCATATAAGAAACAATCAGAGGGGGTGAAAAGGAAATGTTGGCACTGTTTTTTTTGTTGTTTTACTAAATGGTGCATTATCTTTGTGTAATAGTAATAGTGTGTGTAGATCTGTGTAGATTGTACTGCCCTTCCACCCCCAGGGGCCCAGCAACGGCCCCCAGAAGAGCAAAAGAATGCACATTTCAAATGGCTGTAACTCAAAGTCCGGCTCGTGTATCAAAGAGAAAATTGGCAGGATAACTGCTTATGCTATGTTTACTAAATAATGTTGGGCACAGTTTTCAGACATATATGTTAAAAGGTTATTTTTAAAGTGCTCACAGTAAAATATCAAATTGCAGCCTGTCCCTCATATATGTCATAAAGGTTTGCACAATGAACAAATTTAGATGTCCAGTTGTCCATTAAAGATATTATTTATTTAACATTTATTGTTTCATTATGAAACGTTTTAAACTACATTACCCACATTTCTCTGTCATTCTATCAATGGAACAGGAAACATGGTGCTGTAGTTCATTGAAATGTGCAGACATGCTTAGGGTTAGGGTTGTGATCTCGGTAAAGGAGTAATTTCTCACAAAATAGAGGCACTTTATAGTTAACTTAATGCATAACTAACGTAATAATAACACCAAAACATACTTTGTAACATGAAGCGCCGTTTTATATGGGTCAAACGATAGTCCAATCACAGCGAGTTCTGCGATAAAGTCACAGCCAATAACAACCCAGCTGAACAGATGCGTCACACTTACTTGCCCATTTATGGTAAATGATGACAGATCTCTTCCGGTTCCGGGATAGATAACTTAAATATTGAATATTTGGGCTTTTAAACATTTATTCCTTCTAATTAAATTATAAAACTTATATTTAAAAACAAAAGACTTCTTTGTATGGTTACCATCCAAAAACGATTCACATGATCAATGACACAAATTTGCTTATTTGATTAGAGACTAATGCATAAATACTTTTGAAAGAGAAACTTTTTTCTAAGCAATGGCCTACAGCAGGGGTAGTTTCTCAGTGTTTTAATTAAAGATAATTACATGTAGGCTACTAAAGTGCTTATATGGTTTACAGTGTATGTATAGTATATCAAAGGTATATCAATTATATTCAAATAAATTTAACAAAAGTACAATGAATGCACACAATTTTGAAAGCATATTCCAATATTTAATGTCAAACTGTTTAAAGACAAATGTAACAAACTCACAGAATAATGTCCAGTAGTCAAGTGTGTAATTTCTGTAATACTCTTTCAGCACCAAAAATAGTTCCAAAAATATTGATTGTTTTCAAAAGGTTTTCCTGAACACTCTCACTATCTTCAATTGTTCGGACAAACACCTGCTATACACTTGCAGAAATATACATTTGTCTATTGCATCATGTCACTGCATGCATGACTAATGGATGGCAATGAATATATCCTTTAGCAAAACACCTGATGAGCACTGACACTTTTTTGATAAAGGCATTAGGCAGACATCAAGTACAATTTATGGAGCTGAAAAGAGAAAACAAAATGCTTTAACAATATGGAAAAAGATAAATCATTATTTTCAATATTGGTTCTGCATTTATCAGAGAGATCCTGAGGAGGAGTGGGACTTCACATGCAGACTTTCAGAAACTGTGAAAGAGCAAAGGGTGCACCTCGCTGGACACATCCTACACATGCCCGAACAACACCACCCAAAGACAGTGATGAAGTGGACACCACCAGGAGGATGCAGGAGACAGGGAAGACCAAGGAAGACACGGAGACAGATGTTTCACGAAGACCTGAAGAATGTCAGTGTCCCATGGGAAGATGTGGAGAACTCGGCCACGTATCGAATACGTTGGAGGACACTTGTTGCCCAATGTGGCCAGGACTTGATGATGATGTTGTGAGTTTATCCATAACTTTGGGATATTTTCTGTAAAGAGAGCTGCATAATTAAATGGTAAAAGCATTTTTATGTAATACATTTACTGATATGTGGGCATTCCTATGAATAAAAGTATGTCTTTAATAGCAAGCAATAATCATATGAAACCTTTTAAAAATAACATGATTTACATGCAAACGGGACAGTTATCAGCAGTGTAACTGATCTGATTATGACAAAATAATCGAATATATGATGTCATGTGACAAGTCAAATGAGCTTTTCCACTCTTGCAAACAGAGGAAGGTCATGAGGTGTGAAGAGAAATCATGTATCATTGGAACATGAACAGACAGGGACCAATTTGTAATAATTTTAATGAATACAATGCAATTAATATAAACTTTCTGACAGTGTGTGGGACATCCGACTAATTTTCCAGAAGGGGCGCAACTGAATTACAAATATCGCCATAAATGTACAGGAATAGGAAGTGGCCAATGACAGCACAAGAAGTAAAAGCTGCAGGTTTTTGTACGAGTATACTATACAAATATGTACGAGTATCGTACGAATTTGACAACTTGTTAAATCTTGTGAATTATTAAGACTTTGAGACTATTCATACTGATTGGGCTAAGCCTATGGGTTTTGTAAGAAAAGGTTTAAGAAACAACAAATGCTTTTATAAAATGTTTGATTTAGGGTTAAAACCAACACTTACCATTGCGAATATTTGCCTTTGCAGCTGTCCGTCTCCTCGGTTTACTTGTCCTCAAACAATAATGAGCTGACTGAGTCCGAAAGGCCCTTTTGGTCTTTTCAGCTGAAGAAAGAGAAAAGAAAATATCATTATTTATAATATATAGGATTATTTCAAGGAAAAAGTACTGATTTAACTTACAAATATAGGATGTTACATTATTAAGCATTAAAAGCATGGTAAGTGTTGTGGTTACTGTGCATTTACAATAAGTAGCCTACTGTATCACAGTAAAACTAATGTTACTATGGTAAAAGCATGGTAAGTGTTGTTTTTACAACACTTACCACACTTACAACACTTACCACACTTACACACTTACACATTACAACACTTACTTAAAACCTTCTTAAACCTTCTACTACAAATTATGTATATTTATATTTATACAAATGATATGTACTATTATGTACTACTTTAAACCTGATATGATGATTAACTGATTGAAGTTCTAGGCCTATAACGTCACGTGACAGACAGTGTTTAATCACCCTGTTTTGAATTAGAAAGCAATGAAACGCAAATGCCTCCGTGGAGATGACAGATATAATGCAGTGACTGAACGTGATCTAATCTGATTAATATCGACAAACAGAAAATACATTAGCCTATATCAAACATTATTAGGACAGCGTATTTACGACTACTTACCAACATCCGGCACACGTGAACTAATCGGAACTAATGCCAAATATCGCGATGTGTTCGGAATGAGCCTGCTTCAGCGCGATTTCCTACTGATAAAATATAATTTTAAAAATATCAATAAACAGCAAAGCAATCCAGCTTCCCTGGCAATAAGATCGAAACAATAACATTAAAAGAAATACATAAACCATGATAAGATCTCGTGAATAAATGTTGATTAAACAGCATCTCTCCTGCAGCCTGACAGGCAGAAAGAATCGTGCTGTGATCACGAAAGATGTTTCCCATTGAAATACATTAGTTTAAAAAAACGTGCGGATGTCACGAAAATAACGAAATAAACGTGCCCGTGTCACGAATCAATAGATTAAATTACGTGACCATATCACGAATTGCCGTGAGACTGGGTTGCAACTCCTTCTGATGTTACGTCAGAAATACAGAAGTTCATATTTGACCTACTGAACATATTTCTGGCCAAAGAATCCTCGATTTTTAACTTTCAATACATAGTCATAGACTTCTTCTGGTGCTTCATAAGCCATATAGAAGTCCATATAGAAGTCCATATTGAACTTAACTTCTGAACTTAACTTCCATATTGAACCTATTGAACTTAATTCTGGTCAAAGAGTCCTCAAATGGTTTTTAAACGATTTAAACTTAGGGACTCATTCTGATGTTAAATCAGCCATTCAGAATTTCATATTTGACCTCGAAATATGACCATATTTGAAATCAGCCATACATAAATCCATATTTGACCTACTGAACATATTTCTGACCAAAGAGTCCTTGAAGATTAACACTATACACTGAGATTGAATTCTTCTGATGTTATATCAGCCTGACAAAAGTCCATTTTTGACCTGCTGAAATTTTTTTTTGCCAAAGAGTACTCGAAACTTGAACTTTCTATACATACTCCGTGACTCCTTCTGATGTTAAATCAGCAATAAAGAATTTCAAATTTGACCTACTGAACATATTACTGCCCAAAGAGTCCTTAAAGATTAACACTATACATTCTAATTTATTTCTCATGAAGCATCAGAAAGAGTATGTATAGAAGTTCAAGATCAAGGATCTTTTGGCCAGAAATATGTTCCTTGTGAAGATTCAAAATTTCATCTTTTAATATTATTTCATTATTAAATATTATGTATCTGTATTATTATTCTTTATTAATATTCATAATCAGTTGTATTATCTTATGGAGTTTCAAAAGCATGAGTTGAACGCATGAGGGAAACTATAGATAGCATGGAAGCATGAGATGATCATATGTCAGACAGGGGGAAGCTATATTTTGCTATGGGGTGTGTACAATGTAACATGTTCGACTGATGTAAGTGTATCACAGATGTAAACAACAAGGATAGTTCTTAATATGGAAGTGAATTGTGACATGTTAAACATAACGTATACGTATGACATACGTTCTAATTTTAAGAAGCTCAGAGCAACATGTTTTGTTACCTTACAAGGAAGCTGTACTGTACTGTACTACCTCAGAGAAACACGGAAACGCATTGACCTGGCATGAATACAACATCTTGAAGTTTCTCTCCTGACATATAAGAATAAAAATCTTTCTTGGCAAGATAACTGGTGTCCGGTCCCGTAAATCAAATAATAACGGGGAAACAAAAGAGGCTTTAATTCCAAGTCTACATTTGGCGTCACGAAGAACAGGATTGCATCTTCAGGCATTTGTCTCAATCATTCAAGGTAAGACTTTTTCTATTCTAAAAATAATTCTAAGTCTGCCTGATGATTGGACATTGACTGAAACTGCTTAAAAGAACTGTGTTATTTAAAGTACCAGTTGTGTTGCCAATGAATATATGTGTCAGAAAAAAAAGAAAAAATTAAATAATTATAATTTGATGTGGTTTATTTGAGTTGCTCTGGTCAGTAAACCTCTGAATATTGAATGATGCTGGGGAAGTCTTTTTCATTTTTTAAAAAACTTTAGAAAACTTTTAGAAAAAAGACCATCTTAGTCAAATTTTGGAAAAAGCTGTAAGGCGATTTAGCAATTAGCTTGTAAGGTGGTTGGAATATTGGGAAACTGCGATAAAGGGCAGATTTATCTCTAAAATATATCCAATACACGAAGAATCGTTTCAGAAGAAGACGAGGATAGTTTGACAAGCAGTGATTTATAGCGGTTTACAGTGGCGGGTCTGTGCTTGAAGTTAGTACAGTGCAGTATTAAAAAAAATACAATAAACCCTAAAACGTAAATACGCAGAGGATTGAACCCTTAGAAGAAGGGTATCAATGGAATAGAAGCTAAAATTGCATGCATTCTGATTTTGACAAGAAAGCTGTTCAGTGTTTGGAGGAAAAGACTGATCTGAGAGCAACTTTAAAATACATATATATATATATATATATAAATTGATCTGAGTTAAGACAAACAAAAAAAAGGAAAACAGAAATTATTAGTTGTTTTTTTTCCTTTTCTTTTTCCAACCCCTTCTTTGTTCTTTGAGAAATTAGAACAGGTGGAGGGAGAAAAGCAGAGTGAGGGAAGCAGAGAGCCCCTCCCTTTGGAATTCACTCCCCACACACACTCACTCACAAAAATAGCCCTGCTGTTTGAGCACACAGACACAGAGTGACAAATAATTTTCAATGGCAGAAAGTGGATTTAACAGCAGAACAATATCTGCTTGGTACTTAGAAAGAAAACAGAAAAAGCAAGCTAAGTTTTTGAAAAAAGGACTGGACATTAACACATCTATGGATGTGCAGTTAAGCTGGCTTGAGTCCCAAAAGGACTCTATCAAGTCAAAAGTATTTCCAATCCTCGCTGCACATTGGATTTTGAAACAAGGTGGAATTTGTTGCGGTATCAATGGGTGTCCAGTCCCACTTGTTGAAGCAATGAAGCCTCAAATTGAAGCATATAACAAATTGAACAAAATTATGTCTATTAGATGGAGGTTCAGATGGAGAAAATACAACCAATGATGATTCATTTGATCCAGATTGGACAAATATAATAACTGAAGCTGAAAAGAAATATTCACAAGCACCAGTGAAATCTGCAACAACTGTAACGATAACTGCAACAAATAACCCAATTTATCCAATTTTGCCTGAACAATATACAAATTCATCTAAACCAGATGGAGGTCCAGTTGACAAAATGTATATTGCATCTGTACAAGCAGCTCCGGTAATAACAAGATCTAAAACAGTTCAGCCAAACAGAGACATGCTGCGATGTACACCAGCTCGGAATTATGATTCTGACTGGGGTGATGAGACAAGAGATGACGACATGATCACAATTGACAAGATCGGTCCTGAATTTTCTTCACCTGTAATTAAAAGGGAAGGATCTGAAATGATGACAGAAGAGAGACCATTCACACCAGGAGAACGTCAAGCCATTCTCACAGCCTTGCCTCCTCTGAAGAGACAAGATCCAAACACAGAGTTTTGGCGAGAATTAGACTCATTGATTGAAGCACATCAAATGTCATTAAGAGACATACACACCATTGTGAAAGCTAAAATCCCAAGAGACAGATGGGAACGCTTGCCAGCTTCGATAACAACCGCCCAATGGATAGATTTGTGGGTTGATAGCCAGGGACGACCCCTGGGTCTTTGGCAAGCATTAAATGTGTTCCGAAAAGAAATCCAGGAAATCTTGGGCAGTGGTAAAATTCCTTTCACATTAGTGACATTGATTAAGCAAAAGGATGATGAATCTCCAGATGAATATGCTCTACGTAAGTGGAATGCTTATGAGAGATGGGCTCTCTGTGCCAAGAAACAACCTGACAGAGATGATGTACAGTTCACTGACACACTTGTGGATGGACTTAGCGCAAAATACCAACAAGCCTTATCACTTGGAGTCAACCCAGGTGAGACATTTGACCAAATTATGCAATGGGCTGGCCGCTTAGAGATGGCTATGAGATCAAATAAAGAAGAAGGAAACAAGCCATATCGAAGAGGAGTGGCAACAGCTCAATACAACAAGGACACAAAGAATAGGGTAATTTTCTGCAGCAACTGTGGAAAGCGTGGACACTCCAACATAGATTGTTGGGCTAAAGGAGGTGGAGCAGAAGGTCAAGGTCCATCATTTAGACAGGTCAGTGCAAAAAACCATAATGAAACCCCTCAAGGGAAGACGTGGACTGAAGCACAAGTCCGTCAGCTCATTGAGGGAATTATGCGTCCGCAATAGGAATCAGCGGCCCCCTGTATTAGTAAGAAAAGAGACAATCGCCTTTTTGTCAATGCATTAATAGGGGGCCACCCATGTGACATCCTTGTTGACACAGGAGCAGCCATTTCAATAACAGATCTGAATCTACCTACAACAGATGGAACTATGGAAGTTGAAGGAGTTGGAGGAGGTATCACAAAATTTCGCAAAAGTATTCAAGTTCCACTGCAAATACATGAAGATGAAGTCTTATGGACATCTTTCTGGGTTGGGCCGAATTCACAAGGAAGCCTTATTGGCATGGACATTCTTCCATTGTTGAACATGATCATATTCACTGACAGTCGTCAAATCGCTACAACTGCTGGGATAATACCACACGAAGATCGCACATGTAATCTAAGGTCTGTTGGTACAGCAAAACCAATTATCAGAAACTGGAAAAAAGACGGTGTGTGGGGTCTTCTGTGCAGTCTATATCCGGATGTTTGGGCTAAACACAAATTGGATTGTGGCAAAGCCAACATTGATCCCATTGTTATTGAGGGACCGATACATGCCCCTCATAAACAATACCCCATCCGACCTGAAGCAAGACGAGCCGTGGAGGAGATAGTGGCAGACTTGGAAGCTGAAGGAATCATCATCAGACAAACTTCATCTACCACTAATAGTCCTGTCTGGCCTGTCAAGAAATCTGATAACTCATGGCGATTAACCATTGATTACACAAGACTTAACAGTGTAACACCAAAACCGCATCCTATTTTGGCCAATCCTGCCACCATTCTGAATGATATTCCAGGAGATGCTAAAATTTTTACGGTACTGGATGTACTGTCGGCTTTCTGGTATATACCTATAGACAAAAGATCTCAAGAGAAATTAGCCTTTACAGTGGGCGCAAAACAGTATGTTTGGAACAGACTCCCACAAGGTCTTAATCTTTCTCCTGTTGTATTTCATAGAGCTTTGGACCAGTTCTTAACGGAGCAAAAAGCTGAAATTGAGAAATCAGGAAGTGTTTGCCTCCAATATGTTGATGACGTTAATTGCAAGCCCAGATGAAAACAGCCATGTATTTGCTCTGAATGTTGTCCTACAAGCCCTTAGGAAAGGGGGATTCAAAGTTAACCCCGACAAAGCACAGCTGGCCAAATCCAAGGTTATCTATTTGGGCCAAGAAATATCTGTGGAGGGAAGGAGAATGACAACAGAGGGTGTAGAGGCATTACGACAACTTCCAAAACCTCTAACAGTTACAGGAATGCGGAAGGTGATGGGACTTTTCAACTATTGTCGTCAGTATATACCTGATTTTGCTAGCATCACCAGCCTCGACCTGTACAAGGGAGGAAAGCCTGGAGTGGAACAGATAAACTGGACACCGGAAGCTGAGGAAGCGTTTACTTCTATGAAAGAAAAACTGACTTCAGCCCCAGCTTTGGGACTTCCTGACGGACGGTTGCATTTTCATTTGTGGACCAGGGTAGGAGATGAGACGTATTCAGCAGTACTGTGTCAAAAACCAGGTGATCGATACAGACCAGTTGGATACTTTTCCACAAAGATTCCTGTCACTATGATTGGGCAACCACGATGTATACAAGCCCTCGATGGTGCCACATGGGCAGTGGATGCTGTTGAGAATCTGATAGGAGCACAAACTATCATATTGCACACTCCACACAGTATAGTGACACTGTTGAATAACACGAACATCAAAACCATAACTGATGCAAAAAGAGCAAAATGGGAAGCAACTTTGTTGAACAAGGATTTAAGAGTGGAAATCATCAGGGACACGTCTCTTAATCCTGCAACAATGATGCTGGAACCACATGAGGGAATACCACATGAGTGTGAAAAACAAGTAGAAGAAGATAGTCTTGGTCCAGTTAATCCAATCCCTCTTGAAAACCCAGACAAAGAGTTATGGGTTGATGGATCCAGTTATTATGTTGATGGAAAGCGACATACTGGATGGGCTGTAGTGAAAGGAGATGGAACTGTTGTAAAGAAAGGAGCCCTTTCTGGGAAATTTTCAGCACAAGTAGCTGAACTTATAGCACTTACAGAAGCCTTTGAACTATCAGAAGGAGATCGAGTCAACATCTATACAGATAGTCGTTATGCTTTTGGCGTGGTCCATGACTACCTTGCTCTGTGGAAAAGACGTGGACTTATCACTAGCAGTGGGAGCGAAATACAACATGCTTCCATAATTCGTCGTTTGATTACAGCATTTTACTTACCCCGAGAAGCAGCCGTGATCAAAGTAAAATCACATCAATCTGACAAGTCCAAAGAAAGTCAAGGAAACACGGCAGCAGATGCAGCAGCTAGAGAAGCAGCTCTACTTCCTCTTACTCCTGTTACCTTGGTAAAGGAAAACAGCAAGGATAATCCTGTGCTCCATCTTCTGTCATATCAACTGGAGACAGATGAAGAGAAAGAACAATGGATAAAAGCGGGAGCGAAAGAGGATGATCAAGGTATCTGGAGAATTCCAACAGGACAAGTGGTGATGCCTATCGGAACAAGAAGAGAACTAATGCAGCTGTATCATGGAAAGGTACATGCTGGAGCAAAAGCAATGAAATCTCAAATCAGTGAGACTTGGTGGTGGCCAAGAATGATGAGAGACATTGATGATTATTGTAGGAGATGCTTGATATGCCTCAAAGCAAATGTGGGAAAATCTGTAAAGGTGCGAATGTCACATGCACCCAGACCAACAGGTCCATGGACACACCTCCAAATTGATTTCACAGGACCTTTATCACCCAGTGGAGGGTATCAATACATACTTGTAATCATGGACAGATTTACTAGATGGGTGGAAGCATTCCCTACAAAAACTTGTACTGCTGAAGCTGCAGCACGAGTAATGGTGGAAGAAGTTTTTCCTCGCTGGGGTCTTCCATATGAACTTGATTCTGACAATGGAACTCATTTCACTGGAAAATTGATGAAGGAAGCAATGAAATTGATGGGGATTAAACAAAAATTCCATATTCCGTACCATCCAGATCGTTGAAAACATCAACAGATCGTTGAAAACATCTTTGACCAAAGCCATTCTGCAAACTGGCCAAGGTTGGCATAAGTTATTACCTGCTATTCTGTGGAACTTGAGAGCAACTCCAAACCGAGTTACAGGACTAACCCCTTTTGAACTAATGACTGGAAGAGCAATGGTTCTACCTCCTGATGCTCCGCCACCTGCGGGAACAGGAGGAGACTCTACTTTGTTTCAAGAAAAGTTACGACGCTATCTCGCAATGCTGGACAAAGCTACTAAAGACAATAATAAGAAAGTGCGAGAAGCTCAACAGCAATGGGATGAAAAACACACCACTACTGACATTCCACACATTCCCGAGTTAGGCAGTTTTGTTATGATCAAACGAATTGCTAGGAAAGAGCCTAGATGGGAAGGACCATATGAGATACTCCTAACTACTGATACAAGTGTTTGTCTCAAAGGGAAGGGTGTAGGAACAGATAGATGGTATCATTGGTCACAAGTTAAACCTTGCTTAGTGAATGAACAAGATGATAATGATGGCTTATGGCCTGAGATTGAGCAATGTTCATCCATTAGTTTTACAGATTGGGAACAAAGAAGTGATGTTAATTATATCTCTGCTTCCATTTCAGGAATCAATTCCATTGACAGTGATTAGAGATGGTTGCAAGTTATTCCAAGTCCTTATATGTGTTACTAGAAGGAAAAGTACCAAACCTGTCAAATTGATTATTTCTAACCAAATGGATAGAACTAAGAATGGGACATACAGCGTGAAATAAGAGATTTTACACATTCTACACTACCTCACAAACAATGAACATCCGTTTACTGATTTTCAACCCCAAGGGATAGGATCCTTTAACATCAACGTTTATTTTAATTTCTTGTTTTGGTTCGGAACTGGAGGATTTAATTAATTAACGAGTTAATTAATTAATGAGTTCAGGCACGGACAGAAGACTTATTAGTTTTTCTTTTCTTAGATGATTGGGGTTCATTTTAAATACATACACATAGATATTAAAATACACACAGTATACGGGCACATAACATGGGTTGGGGTTTTGTTCTTTGTTTTGTTTTGTTCTTCTTTTCTTTTCTTTTGCCTTTCCTGTTTCCATTCTTCTGTTCTTTCTGTCTATTTTCTTGGTCTGCTATTTCTTCTCCTCACTATCACTTCTATAGGTTGGCCACCTGGGAATGATGGTGTGGAACTGACGGCCGTAGTTCCAGTGGAGGGAAATGAAGATTCAAAATTTCATCTTTTAATATTATTTTATTATTAAATATTATGTATCTGTATTATTATTCTTTATTAATATTCATAATCAGTTGTATTATCTTATGGAGTTTCAAAAGCATGAATTGAACGCATGAGGGAAACTATAGATAGCATGGAAGCATGAGATGATCATATGTCAGACAGGGGGAAGCTATATTTTGCTATGGGGTGTGTACAATGTAACATGTTCGACTGATGTAAGTGTATCACAGATGTAAACAACAAGGATAGTTCTTAATATGGAAGTGAATTGTGACATGTTAAACATAACGTATACGTATGACATACGTTCTAATTTTAAGAAGCTCAGAGCAACATGTTTTGTTACCTTACAAGGAAGCTGTAAGACTCTCTGTGATGTATAAAAACTCAATCTTACTGTACTACCTCAGAGAAACACGGAAACGCATTGACCTGGCATGAATACAACATCTTGAAGTTTCTCTCCTGACATATAAGAATAAAAATCTTTCTTGGCAAGATAACTGGTGTCCGGTCCCGTAAATCAAATAATAACGGGGAAACAAAAGAGGCTTTAATTCCAAGTCTACACTTGGGTCAAATATGAACTTCTGTATGGGTGACGTAACATCAGGAGTCAACAAGTATGTGTAGAAAGTTCATGTTTCGAGTACTGTTTGGCCAGAAATATGTTTAGTAGTTCAAATTTTGACTGCCATCAAAACTGACTGGCATTGACTGGCTGATATAACATCAGAAAAAAAATCAATCTGAATGTATAGTGTTAATCATTAAGGATTCTTTGGCCAGTCATATGTTCAGTAGGTCAAATATGGAATTCTGTATGGCTGATTTGACATCAGAAGAAGTCTCTAAGTTTATATAGTTTAAAACCATTTGAATACCCTTGTCCGGAAATAAGTTCAATATGTCAGATATGGACTTATATATGGCTTATGAAGCATCAGAAAGATTCTTTAAAGATTCCTTAAAGGAGTGCCGTCTGGCTGATACAACATCAGAAGAAATCAATCTGAATAGTAAGTTCATCTTTATGGAATCTTTGGCCAGAAATAGGTTCAGTAGGTCAAACGTGGACTTTTGTATGGATAATATGACATCAAAAGGAGTCAATATGTATGGACATTTAATTATAGTAAGTTCATCTTTATGGAATCTTTGGCCAGAAATATGTTCAGTAGGTCAAACGTGGACTTTTGTATGGATAATATGACATCAAAAGGAGTCAATATGTATGGACATTTAATTATAGTAAGTTCATCTTTATGGAATCTTTGGCCAGAAATATGTTCAGTAGGTCAAACGTGGACTTTTGTATGGATAATATAACATCAAAAGGAGTCAATATGTATGGAAATGTAATGTTTGAAAGACTCAAAAGTAGGCCAAAAGTATGTTCAGTAGTTCAAAATGGAACCTCTGTATGGCTGATTTAACATCAGAAGGAGTCTATAAGTTGATATAGTTTAAAAACTTTTATGGGCTTCTAAATGGCTTTTATGAAGCATCAGATGGAGTCTATGAGTGTGTATAGAAAGTTCTAGATCGAGGATTCTTTGGCAAGAAATATGTTCCTTGGGTCAAAAACGAACTTCTGCCTAACGTGACATCTGAAGGAGTCAACAAGTTTATATTGAAAGTTCAAGTTTCGAATACTCTTCGGCCAGAAATATGTTCATTAGTTTCAAAATTTGACTGCCGTCTGGCTGATATGACTTTAGAAGAAATCAATCTGAATATATAGTGTTAATCTTTAAGGAATCTTTGGCCAGAAACATTTTCTGTAGGTTAAATGTGGACTTTTGTATGGCTAATGTATCATCAAAAGGGGTCAATATGTATAAAAAATTAATGTTCAAAGACTTTTTGTCTAAAAGTTTGTTCAGTAGTTCAAAAATGGCTGATTTAACATCAGAAGGAGTCTATACGTTGATATAGTTTAAAAACTTTTGAGGACCCTTTGACCAGAAATAAGTTCAAATGGTCAGATATGGGCTTCTAAATCTAAGAATGTGTATAGAAAGTTCTATCGAGGATTCCTTGGCAAGGAATATGTTCCTTGGGTCAAAAATGAACTTCTGTATTAATTTGTATTCAAAAAGGAACATCTGTATGGCTCAATTATGTTCGGCAATTTAATGTTAAAAAACTCTTTGGCCAAAAGTATGTTCAGTAGTTCTCTGTATGGCTGATTCAACATCAGAAGGTGTCAACGAGTATGTATAGAAAGTTCAAGTTTCTAGTTCTCTTTGGCCAGAAATATGTTTTAGTAGTTCAAATTTTGACTGCCGTCTGGCTGATATAACATCAGAATAATTCAATCTGAATGTATAGTAAGTTCATCTTTAATGAATCTTTGGCCAGAAATTTGTTCAGTAGGTCAGATGTGGACGTTTGTATGGATAATGTAACATCAAAAGGAGTCAATATGTATGGCCATTTAAAGTTCAAAGACTCTTTGCCCAAAACTTTGCCCAAAAGTATGTTCAGTAGTTCAAAAAAGGAACCTCTGTATGGCTGATTTAACATCAACAAGTTCAAGAGGTCAGATATGGTCAAAAATGAACTTCTGTATGGCTAATGTGACATCTGAAGGAGTCAACAAGTTTGTATTGAAAGTTCAAGTTTCGAATACTCTTCGGCCCAAAATATGTTTCATTAGTTTCAAAATTTGACTGCCGTCTGGCTGATATGTCATCAGAAGAAATCAATCTGAATGTATAGTATTCTTTGTCTATAAGTTGAACATATTCTTTGGCCAGAAACATTTTCAGTAGGTTAAATGTGGACTTTTGTATGGCTAATGTATCATCAAAAAGGGTCAATATGTATAAAAAAATTATGTTCAAAGACTCTTTGGCCAAAAGTATGTTCAGTAGTTCAAAAAGGAACATCTGTATGGCTGATTTAACATCAGAAGGAGTCTATAAGTTAATATAGTTTAAAAACTTTTGAGGACCCTTTGTCCGGTAATAAGTTCAAAAGGTCAGATATGGACTTCTAAATGGCTTATGAAGGAGTCTATGAGTATGTATAGAAAGTTCAAGATTGAGGACACTTTGGCCAGAAATATGTTCCTTGGGTCAAATATGAACTTCTGTATGCCTAACGTGACATCAGAAGGAGTCAACAAGTTTGTATAAAAAGTTCAAGTTTCGAGTACCCCTTGGCCAGAAATTTCTCTCAGTAGTTAAAATTTTGACTCCCGTCTGGCTGATATGACATAGGAAGAAATAAATCTGAATCTATAGTAAGTTCATATTTAAGGAATCTTTTGCCAGAAATTTGTTCAGTAGGTCAGATGTGGACTTTTGTGTGGATTATGTAACATCAAAAGTCAGTATGTATGGCAATTTAATGTTAAAAGACTCTTTGCCCAAAAGTATGTTCATTAGTTCAAAAAGGAACCTCTGAGTGGCTGATTAAACATCACAAGGAGTCTCTAAGTTTATATAGTTTAAAACCATTTGACCACCCTTTGTCCGGTAATAAGTTCAATAGGTCAGATATGGACTTCTATATGGCTTATGGAGCATCAGAAGGAGTCCATGCGTATGTATATAAAAGTTCTAGATTGGGGATTCTTTAGCCAAAAATATGAACTTCTGTATGTCTGACGTGACATCAGAAGGAGTTAACAAGTTTGTATAGAAAGTTCAAGTTTCAAATACTTTTTGGCCAGTAATATGTTCTGTTGGTCAGATGTGGACTTTTGTATGGACAATCTAACATCAAAAGGAGTCAATATGTATGGGATTTAATGTTCAAAGACTCTTTGGCCAAAAGTATGTTCAGTAGTTCAAAAAGGAACCTCTTCATGGCTGATTTAACATCAGAAGGAGTCTCTAAGTTGATATAGTTTAAAACCATTTGACCACCCTTTGTCCGGTAATAAGTTCAATAGGTCAGATATGGACTTCTATGTGGCTTATGAAACATCAGAAGGAGTCTATAAGCATGTATAGAAAGTTTCAAATCGAGGATTCTTTGGCCAGAAATATGTTCCTTGGGTCAAATATGAATTTCTGTATGCTTAACGTGACATCAGAAGGAGTCAACAAGCTTGTATAGTAAAAAAAAAGTTTCTATTACTCTTTGGCCAGAAATATGTTTTAGTAGTTCAAATAAGTAACCTCTGTATTGGCTGATTTAACATCAGAAGGAGTCTCTAAGTTTATATAGTTTAAAACCATTTGAATCCTCAAATGCCATTTTGTCCGGAAATAAGTTCAAAAGTTCTGATATGGGCTTGTAAATGGCTTTTGAAGCATTTATCTATGAGTATGTATAGAAAGTTCTAGATCGAGGATTCTCTGGCAAGAAATATGTTCCTTGGGTCAAAAATGAACTTCTGTATGGCTGACGTAATATCGGAATGAGACAACAAGAATGCATCAAGTTACGAATACTCATTGGCCAGAAATATATTTAGTAGTTCAAATTTTGACTGCCGTCTGGCTGATATAACATCAAAAGGAATCAATCTTAATGTATAGTGTTAAACTTTAAGGACTCTTTGGGCAGTAATATGTTCAGTAGCTCAAATTTGGAATTCTGTATGGCTGACTTAACATCAGAAAGAGTCTCTAAATGTATATAATTTAAACGATTTGAGGACCCTTTGACCAGAAATAAGTTCAATCGGTCAGATATGGACTAAATGGCTTATGAATAATCAGAAGGAGTCTATAAGAATATATAGAAAGTTCAAGATTGAGGACACTGGCCAAAAATATGTTCTTTGGGTCAAATATGAACTTTTTTATGTCTTTAGGAGTCAACAAGTTTGTATAGAAAGTTCAAGTTTCTCTTTGGCCAGAAATATGTTTTAGTAGTTCAAATTTTGACTGCCGTCTGGCTGATAATACATCAGAGGAAATCAATCTGAACGTATAGTAAGTTCATGTTTAAGGAATCTTTTGCCAGAAATTTGTTCAGTCGGTCAGATGTGGACTTTTGTATGGATTATGTAACATCAAAAGGAGTCAAAATGTATAGAAAGTTAATGTTCAAAGACTCTATGGCCAAAAGTGTGTTCAGTAGTTCAAAAAGGAACCTCTGTATTCCTGATTTAACATCAGAAGGAGTCTATAAGTTTACATAGTTTAAAACCTTTTGAGGACCCTTTGCTCAAAAATAAGTTCAAAAGGTCAGACTTCTAAATGGCTAATGAAGAATCAGGAGTCTATGAGTAAGTTAAAGATTAAGGCCTCTTTAGCCAGAAATAGGTTCCTTGGGTCAAAAATGAACTTCTGTATGGCTGAGGTAATATCGGAAGGAGACAACAAGAATGTATAGAAATTTCAAGTTTCAAATACTCTTCGACAAGAAATATTTAGTAGTTCAAATTTTGACTGCCGTCTGGCTGAAGTAACATCAGAAAAAATAAATCTGAATGTATATTAAGTTAATCTTTAAGGAATCTTTGGCCAGAAATATGTTTAGTAGGTCAAAAATGCACTTTTTTTTATGGCTAATGTATCATCAAAAGTCAATTATGTTCGGCAATTTAATGTTAAAAAACTCTTTGGCCAAAAGTATGTTCAGTAGTTCTCTGTATGGCTGATTCAACATCAGAAGGAGTCTATAAATGTATATAGTTTAAAAACTTTTGAGGACCCTTTGACCAGAAATAAGTTCAATAGGTCAGATATGGACTTCTCTATTGTTTATGAAGCATCAGAAAGAGTCTACATATGAGCATGTATAAGAAAGTTCAAGATCGAGGGTTCTTTGGCCAGAAATATGTTCTTTGGGTCAAATATTGGCTGATTTAACATTAAAAGGAGTCTTTAAGTTTATTATAGTTAAAAACATTTTGAGGACTCTTTTTCAAGTAATATGTTCAGTAGGTCAAATATGGACTATAGTCTTCCTTATATAATATTACGACAAGTCAGTGTGTATATATAGTGGAGTTAATGTTCATTGACTCTGGTTAGAAATATAATCACTAGGTCAAAAATGGACTTTTGGATTTCACATCAAAAGGAGTCAATATGTATAGAAAGTTAATGTTCAAGTACTCTTTTGCCAAAAATGTATTCAGAGGGTGACATATTGACAGCTGTTTAGCTGATGTTTTCATGAGAAGAAGTCTATGAGGACCCTTTGGCCAACAAAATTATCAATATGTCAAATATGGACTTCTGGCTGATTTAACATCACAAGACGTCAATTTGTATGTATAGTAACATAATGTTCATGGACTCTTGATGGTTGAAGTTGTCACTTCAGGAACAGGAATGAGTCAAAGGGAGTCTACGAGAATGTATAGAAATCATTGCTTTAGCCGTTGCTTTACACTGCACACAATAGGTCACCCATTCCATTCTGCAACGACGAGATTAACATATCTGCTGTGCACACAAGATCAAACATTGTGCATTGAAGAATAACATATAAGCTGTGTACAAGAAATAATTCATTCCGATGTGGAATTCTTCATTGGACATCGTCAGATCGTTTGTGCGATGCAGTGCAACAGCACTCATGTTATCTCTTTAATGCACAGAGTTCTGGCATGCTTTGAAATGCAACATGTGCTTCGCAACATGTGCTTGAAGAATAACATATAAATGTTATTCTTCAACGCTAATTCTTGGATCGCCTTTGCAATGCAATACAACTCCTATGTTATCTCTTCGTTGAACAAGAGTTATGAGGTAGTTATTCTGCGCATTGTTAATGCAAGAGCTAATGCAATAATTTACCTTCAATGCAAAAAAGAACATGTATTGTGGTTTTCTTTGCATAGAGAAATAATTTAGATTTTATGCAATGTACTGAAACAGCACAAATTATATCTCCTCAAAGCACCAATGAGTTAGTTCTGGTATGCAATGCACTGCAACAAGTGCATAGCTTATATGTTATTCTTCAATGCGCAATGTTAGATCGTTTGTGTAATGCAATGCACATATGTTATCGCTTCCTTACACAAACTGAATGGGTTTGTTATTGTGTTCATTGCAATGGAATAGGTTTTTCAATGATTTCCATTTAATACACAAATGTTAGTCGTGTAAAGCGAAAGCACATATGTTATGTGTTTTCATTGCATAGAGTAGTTAATTTAGATTTTTTTGCAATGCAATGCAAAAACTCAAATATCATCTCAAAGCACAACGCAACAAGCGCGTTATATAAATTCAATGATAAATGTATTTGATATATGTTATATATATCAAATAGATTCAATGCAATGCAGCAGCACTTAGGTTATCTCTTCTTCTACAATGCACAACGAGTTAGTTCTGGCACGCATTGAAATGCAACATGTGTGCTACATTATATGTTATTTTTCAACGCTAAATCTTAGATCCCTTGTGCAATGTAATGCAACTCCTATGTTAACTCCTATGTTATTCTATGCATTGTAATGCAAGGGCTAATGCGATCATTTCCCTTCAATGCAAGTTTGTTGTAGTATGCATTGCAATGCGAAAGAACATATGTTGTGATTTTCATTGCATAGAGGAATATTTTTTGCATGCAACAATTCAACAGCACAAATTTAATTTTCAATGCAACAGCACAAATTTAATTTTCTCAAAGTACAACGTTCTGGTATGCAATGCAATGCAACAGTCTTATATGTTATTCTTCAATGCACAATGTTAGATCGTTTGTGCAAAGCAATGCAACAGCACTTATATTATCTCTTCGTTGCACAACTGAATGAGTCATTTCTGGTATGCATTAAAACACACCAAGCACATTGCTATGTTATATATGTTATGCTATGTATATATAATATGTTATGCACATCGTTATGCAATGCAGTGCAAGAGCACTCATGTTATCTCTTTAATGCACAAAGGAATGAGTTAGTACTTCTGTTATATCTTCGTTGCACAACCGAATGAGTCAGTTCTGGTATGCATTTAAATGCACTAAGCACATAGCTTACATGATATTCTTCAATGCACAATGTTAGATTGTTTGTGCAATGCAATGCAACCGCCCTTATGTTATCTCTTCGTTGCACCAACCGAATGAGTCAGTTCTGGTATGCATTAAAACACACCAAGAACATAGCTAATATGTTATGCACATCGTTAGATCGGTTGTGCAATGCAGTGCAAGAGCACTCATGTTATCTCTTTCATGCACAAAGGAATGAGTTAGTACTTATGTTATATCTTCGTTGCACAACCGAATGAGTCAGTTCTGGTATGCATTTAAATGCACTAAGCACATAGCTTACATGATATTCTTCAATGCACAATGTTAGATTGTTGTGCAATGCAATGCAACCGCACTTATGTTATCTCTTCGTTGCACAACCGAATGAGTCAGTTCTGGTATGCATTAAAACACACCAAGAACATAGCTAATATGTTATGCACATCGTTAGATCGTTAGTGCAATGCAGTGCAAGAGCAATCATGTTATCTCTTTCTTGCACAAAGGAATGAGTTAGTACTTATGTTATATCTTCGTTGCACAACCGAACGAGTCAGTTCTGGTATGCATTAAAACACACCAAGCACATTGCTAATATGTTATGCACATCGTTATGCAATGCAGTGCAAGAGCACTCATGTTATCTCTTTAATGCACAAAGAAATGAGTTGGTACTTATGTTATATCTTCGTTGCACAACCGAATGAGTCAGTTCTGGTATGCTTTTAAATGCACTAAGCACATAGCTTATATGATTTTCTTCAATGCACAATGTTAGATCGTTTGTACAAAGCAATGCAACATCACTTATATTATCTCTTCTTTGCACAACTGCATGAGTCAGTTCCGGTATGCATTTAAATGCACTAAGCACATAGCGAATATAATATTCTTCAATGCACAATGTTAGATCGTTTGTGCAATTCAATGCAACAGCACTTATATTATATCTTCGTTGCACAACCAAATGAGTCAGTTCTGGTATGCATTAAAACACACCATGCACATAGCTTAATATGTTATGCACATCGTTAGATCGTATGTGCACTGCAGTGCAAGAGCACTCATGTTATCCCTTTAATGCACAAAGGAATGAGTCATGTTATCTCTTCGTTGCACAACCGAATGAGTCAGTTCTATGCATTTAAATGCACTAAGCACATAGCGAATATAATATTCTTCGATGCACAATGTTAGATCGTTTGTGCAATTCAATGCAACAGCACTTATATTATCTCTTCGTTGCACAACCGAATGAGTCAGTTCTGGTATGCATTAAAACACACATAGCTAATGTGTTATGCACATCGTTAGATCGTTTGTGCAATGCAGTGCAAGAGCACTCATGTTATCTCTTTAATGCACAAAGGAAGAAGTTAGTACTCATGTCTTCGTTGCACAACCGAATGAGTCAGTTCTGGTATGCATTAAAACACACATAGCTAATGTGTTATGCACATCGTTAGATCGTATGTGCACTGCAGTGCAAGAGCACTCATGTTATCTCTTTAATGCACAAAGGAATGAGTCATGTTATCTCTTCGTTGCACAACCGAATGAGTCAGTTCTGGTATGCATTAAAACACACCGAGCACATAGCTAATATGTTATGCACATCGTAAGATCGTTTGTGCAATGCAGTGCAAGAGCACTCATGTTATCTCTTTAATGCACAAAGGAATGAGTCATGTTATCTCTTCGTTGCACAACCGAATGAGTCAGTTCTATGCATTTAAATGCAATAAGCACATAGCGAATATAATATTCTTCAATGCACAATGTTAGATCGTTTGTGCAATTCAATGCAACAGCACTTATATTATCTCTTCGTTGCACAACCGAATGAGTCAGTTCTATGCATTTAAATGCACTAAGCACATAGCGAATATAATATTCTTCAATGCACAATGTTAGATCGTTTGTGCAATTCAATGTAACAGCACTTATATTATCTCTTCGTTGCACAACCGAATGAGTCAGTTCTGGTATGCATTAAAACACACCAAGCACATAGCTAATAAGTTATGCACATCGTTACATCGTTTGTGCAATGCAGTGCAAGAGCACTCATGTTATCTCTTTGTTGCACAACCGAATGAGTCAGTTCTTGTATGCATTTAAATGCACTCAGCACATAGCTTATATGACATTCTTCAATGCATATCGTTAGATCGTTTGTGCAATGCAACGCAATAGCACTCTTTAATGCACAAGAGGTATGAGGTAGTTAATGCAACAGCTAATGCGATAATTTCCCTTCAATGCAAGTTTGTTGTATATACTTAATTCAATGCATTGCAATGCGAAAGAATATATGTTGTGGTTTTCATTGAATAGAGGAATTTTTTTTTTGCAATGCAATGCAAAAAAAATGCAATCCACAAATTTTGTCTCCTCAAATTACAACGCAATGAGTTAGTTCTGGTATGCAAGGCAATGCAAGAGTGCATAGCTTAAATGTTATTCTTCAATGCGCAATGTTAGATCGTTTGACCAATGCAATGAACAGCACTTATGTTATCTCTTCGTTGCACAACCGAATGAGTCAGTTCTGGTATACATTGAAACACACCAAGCACATAGCTAATATGTTATTCTTCAATGCACATCGTTAGACTGTTTTTGCAATGCAGTGCAAGAGCACTCATGTTATATCTTTAATGCACAAATGAATGTTTGTTTTGGCATGTATTGAAATGCAACATGTGTTTTGCTTAAATGCTGCTTAACACTAATTCTTTAATTAACGCTATGTTATCTCTTCGTTGCACAAGAGGTATGAGGTCATTTTATGCATTGTAGTGCAAGAGCTAATGCAATAATTTCCCTTCAATGCAGAAATGAATGTTTGTTGTAGTATGCATTGCAATCCGAAAGAACATATGTTGTGGTTTTCATTGCATAGAGAAATAATTTAGATTTTTTTTTTGCAATGCAATGCAACGGCACACGTTATCTCCTCAAAGCTCAACGCAATGAGTTAGTTCTGGTATGCAATGCAACAAGTGCATAGCTTATATGTTATTCTTCAATGTGCAATATTAGATCGTTTTGTGCAATGCAAGCAACAGCACATATGTTATCGCTTCGTTGCACAAAATGAATGGGTTTGTTATTGTATTTATTGTAATGGAATTTAGATTTTTTTTTTGCAATGCAATGCAACAACACAAATGTTATCCTCAAAGCACAACGCAATGAGTTAGCTCTGGTATGCAATGCAATGTAACAAGCTCATGTTATTTATATTATATATATTATTTTTCAATGCACAAAGTAAGATCGTTTCTGCAATGCAATGCAACAGCACAGTTTATCTTTTCGTTGCAAAACCGAATAAGTCAGTTCTTGGTATGCATTGAAATGCACCAAGCACATAGCTTATATGTTATTCTTCAATGCACATCGTTAGATCGTTTGTGCAATGCAGTGCAAGAGCACTCATGTTATCTCTTTAATGCACAAATTAATTAGTTAGTTTTGGCATGTATTGAAATGCAACGTGTTTTGCTTAATATGCTGCTTAACGCTAATTCTTAGATAGCTTGTGCAATGCAATTTTTGCAGTTTTCATTGCATATGGTAAATGATTAGCTTATATGTTATTCTTCAATGTGCAATGTTAGATCATTTGTGCAATGCAATGCAATGCAACAGCACTTATGTTATCTCTTCGTTGCACAACCAAATGAGTCAGTCCTGGAATACAATGATATACAATGATACTTATATGATATTCTTCAAGGCAAAATGTTTGATCCAGCGGAATGAGTAGTACATTGCAATTTTAAAGCAAAAACTAATGCAATGATTTTCCTTCAATACTCAATTGAATGTGTTGTGTTTTCTTTGCACAGAGGATAAGTTAGATCTTTTATTCAAGCAAATGCAAAAGCACTATGTTATCACTTAAATGCTTATTGAAAGGAGTTACCGGTAGTTCTGGTATACATTGTAATGCATATGTTCTCATAAATTCAATACAAAATGAAATCAATTAGTTGTTGTATTGAACTTTTCAATGCAATGAAAGTCCTCGATTATGTACTTTCTATACATTTACAGAATCTTATTCTGATGATATATCAGCCAGAGAGCCAGACGGCAGTCAAAATTTGAACTGGCAGTACTCAAAATTTGAATAATCTATACGTTGACTCCTTCTGATGTTAGGTCAGCAATACAGCAGTTCACATTTGACCTACTGAACATATAAAGAATCCTCGATTTTTAACTTTCTATACATAGTCATAGACTTCTTCTGGGGCTTCATAAGCCATATAGAAGTCCATATCTGACCTTTTGAACTTAATTCTGGTCAAAGGGTCCTCAAAGGGTTTTAAACTATGTAAACTTAGAGACTCATTCTGATGTTAAAACCTACTGAACATTTTTCTGACCAAAGAGTCATTAAACATTAACACTCATTGAGATTGAATTCTTTTGATGTTATATCAGCTTGACAAAAGTCCATATTTTACCTATTGAAAAATAATTTGTCCAAAGAGTACTCGAAACTTGAACTTTCTATGCATGACTCCTTCTGATGTTAAATCAGCCATACAGAGGTTCCTTTTTGATAAAATGAACATACTTTTAGCCCAAGAGTCTTTGAACATTAGCTGACCTTCTGAACATATTTCTGACAAAAGATTCCTTTAAGATTAACTTACTATACATTCAGATTGATTTGTTCTGATATCAACCAGACGGCAGTTAAATTTGAACTACTAAACTTAAACTTGAACTTTCTATACGTTGACTCTTCTGATGTTACGTCAGCAATACAGAAATCCATATCTGACCTATTGAACTTATTTGTGGTAAAAGGGTCCTCAAAGGTTTTAAATTATATAATCTTATAGACTCCTTCTGATGTTAAATCAGCAATACAGAGGTTCCTGTTTGAACAACTGAACATACTTTTGGCCAAGGAGTCTTTGAACATTAGCTTTCCATACATATTGACTCCTTTTGATGTTATATCAGCCTGACAAAAGTCCACATTTGACCTACTGAACATATGTCTGGCCAAAGATTCCTTAAAGATTAACTTACTATAGACTCAGATTGATTTGTTCTGATGTTATATCAGCCAGACGGCAGTCAAAATTTGTACTACTAAACATATTTCTAGCCAAAGAGTACTCGAAACTTGAATAATCTATACGTTGACTCCTTCTGATGTTACGTCAGCAATACAGCAGTTCATATTTGACCTACTGAACATATTTCTGGCCAAAGAATCCTTGATTTTTAACTTTCTATACATAGTCATTGACTTCTTCTGGTGCTTCAAAAACCACATAGAAGTCCATATAGAAGTCCATATCTGACCTATTGAACTTAATTCTGGTCAAAGGGTCCTCAAATGGTTTTAAACTATATAAACTTACAGACTGATGTTAAAACGTACTGAACATATTTCTGACCAAAGAGTCATTAAACAGTAACACTATAAATTGAGATTGAATGTTTCTGATGTTATATCAGCCTGACAAAAGTCCATATTTGACCTACTGAAAAAAAATGTGTCCAAAGAACGAAACTTGAACTTTCTATATATCACTCGTTGACTCCTTCTGATGTTAAATCAGCCATACAGAGGTTCCTTTTTGATCTAATGAACATACTTTTAGCCCAAGAGTCTTTGAACATTAGCTTTCCTTACATATTGACTCCTTTTGATTTTACATTATCCATACAAAAGTCCACATTTGACCAACTGAACATATTCTGGCCAGAGACTCCTTAAAGATTAACTTACTATACATTCAAATTGATTTCTTCCAATGTTATATTAGCCTGACGTCAGTCAAAATTTGAACTACTACACATATTTCTGGCCAAAGAGTACTCGAAACTTGAACTTTCTATACATACTTGTTGACTCTTTCTGATGTTAAATCAGCAATACAGAGGTTCCTGTTTGAACAACTGAACATACTTTTGGCTAAAGTAATACATATTGACTCCTTTTGATGTTATATCAGCCTGACAAAAGTCCACATTTGACCTACTGGCCAAAGATTCCTTAAAGATTAACTTACTATACATTCAGATTGATTTGTTCTGATGTTATATCAGCCAGACGGCAGTCAACTACTAAACATATTTCTAGACAAAGAGTACTCGAAGCTTGAATAATCTATACGTTGACTCCTTCTGATGTTACGTCAGCAATACAGAAGTTCATATTTGACCTATTGAACTTAATTCTGGTCAAAGGGTCCTTAAATGTTTTTTAAACGATTTAAACTTAGAGACTCATTCTGATGTTAAATCAGCCATTCAGAAGTTCATATTTGACCTACTGAACCTTTTTCTGGCCAAAGAGCACTCGAAACTTGAACTTTATATACATACTTGCTGACTCCTTCCAACCCAGTCTCACGGCAATTCGTGATATGGTCACGTAATTTAATCTATTGATTCGTGACACGGGCACGTTTATTTCGTTATTTTCGTGACATCCGCACGTTTTTTTAAACTAATGTATTTCAATGGGAAACATCTTTCGTGATCACAGCACGATTCTTTCTGCCTGTCAGGCTGCAGGAGAGATGCTGTTTAATCAACATTTATTCACGAGATCTTATCATGGTTTATGTATTTCTTTTAATGTTATTGTTTCGATCTTATTGCCAGGGAAGCTGGATTGCTTTGCTGTTTATTGATATTTTTAAAATTATATTTTATCAGTAGGAAATCGCGCTGAAGCAGGCTCATTCCGAACACATCGCGATATTTGGCATTAGTTCCGATTAGTTCACGTGTGCCGGATGTTGGTAAGTAGTCGTAAATACGCTGTCCTAATAATGTTTGATATAGGCTAATGTATTTTCTGTTTGTCGATATTAATCAGATTAGATCACGTTCAGTCACTGCATTATATCTGTCATCTCCACGGAGGCTTTGCGTTTCATTGCTTTCTAATTCAAAACAGGGTGATTAAACACTGTCTGTCACGTGACGTTATAGGCCTAGAACTTCAATCAGTTAATCATCATATCAGGTTTAAAGTAGTACATAATAGTACATATCATTTGTATAAATATAAATATACATAATTTGTAGTAGAAGCACAGTATAAACAACACTTACCATGCTTTTACCATAGTAACATTAGTTTTACTGTGATACAGTAGGCTACTTATTGTAAATGCACAGTAACCACAACACTTACCATGCTTTTAATGCTTAATAATGTAACATCCTATATTTGTAAGTTAAATCAGTACTTTTTCCTTGAAATAATCCTATATATTATAAATAATGATATTTTCTTTTCTCTTTCTTCAGCTGAAAAGACCAAAAGGGCCTTTCGGACTCAGTCAGCTCATTATTGTTTGAGGACAAGTAAACCGAGGAGACGGACAGCTGCAAAGGCAAATATTCGCAATGGTAAGTGTTGGTTTTAACCCTAAATCAAACATTTTATAAAAGCATTTGTTGTTTCTTAAACCTTTTCTTACAAAACCCATAGGCTTAGCCCAATCAGTATGAATAGTCTCAAAGTCTTAATAATTCACAAGATTTAACAAGTTGTCAAATTCGTACGATACTCGTACATATTTGTATAGTATACTCGTACAAAAACCTGCAGCTTTTACTTCTTGTGCTGTCATTGGCCACTTCCTATTCCTGTACATTTATGGCGATATTTGTAATTCAGTTGCGCCCCTTCTGGAAAATTAGTCGGATGTCCCACACACTGTCAGAAAGTTTATATTAATTGCATTGTATTCATTAAAACTATTACAAATTGGTCCCTGTCTGTTCATTTTCCAATGATACATGATTTCTCTTCACACCTCATGACCTTCCTCTGTTTGCAAGAGTGGAAAAGCTCATTTGACTTGTCACATGACATCATATATTCGATTATTTTGTCATAATCAGATCAGTTACACTGCTGATAACTGTCCCGTTTGCATGTAAATCATGTTATTTTTAAAAGAGTTCATAAGATTATTGCTTGCTATTAAAGACATACTTTTATTCATAGAAATCCCCACATATCAGTACATTTATTACATAAAAATGCTTTTACCATTTAATTATGCAACTCTCTTTAAAGAAAAAAATCCTACAGTTATATATAAACTGACTACTTGCTTGTAATGTATTAATTACATTCCTTTCTGTTTTGCAGGATTACTTAGTCCTTTTTTTAAAGCTCTACAATATCAAACTCAGCAGCGCTTTTAAGAGCCAACCCTCACAAGAGCCACTAGTGAGTCACAGTGAATCATGCCGTGATCAGCCCTTCCCAGGTACAGTTTCTAGAAGATTTCAATCAGTATTTACTCATCAAATGTTCTCTCCTGAATCGTATGGTAGATTAACTTATTCTTAATTTATGTTTCAAGAACAATAGTAATTGCACATAGAGTAAGTAGACTTTCTTGTTTTACAGCAGAGAAGGAAGACCTGTCCTTATATCGTGACAAGCTAATCGAATAAGTCCTTTGTTTCGGGTGAAGAAGGAACATCTGGTGCCCAAAGAAGAGAGAAAAGGTGCGCAAGTCCATTGGTATGTCTTGTATTGAAACATTGCTGTAATATGTAGTACATAATTTGA
Organism: Rhinichthys klamathensis goyatoka; assembly: GCF_029890125.1. NCBI lineage: Eukaryota > Metazoa > Chordata > Actinopteri > Cypriniformes > Leuciscidae > Rhinichthys > Rhinichthys klamathensis. Next base: position 4,318,236 of record NW_026606559.1, read on the forward strand.
TGTTGACAATTTTACATTGTACAGGTTATCACTTGGTTTTTGACCAAGTGAAGCTCTTGAAACAAGTTGACAGAAGACTATGTTGTTTTGAAAGAAATCAAGCATCACTTGCAAAGGCTCAAAAGAGACCATGCCTTTCTAAAAGATCTTTTAAAATAGGTTGCTGTTGATATGGGTAAAACTGTTTTTGTTCAGTACTTAGCTTATATTATGTGCTGATATATATATATATATATATATATATATATATATATATATATATATATATATATATATTTATTTATTAGGGCTGGGAAAAAATTAATCGTGATTAATCGCATCCAAAATAAAAGTTTTGTTTACATAATATATGTGTGTGTAGTGTGTTATTTTGTATATATAAATACACACACATGCATGTATATATTTAAGAAATATTTGCATGTATATACTGTATATATATTTATACATCATTTATATTATATATAAATATACATATTTTTTATATTAATAACACATTTTTCTTAAATATATACATGCATGTGTGTGTATTTATAGATACAAAATAATTATACACACTACACACACATATTTTATGTAAACAAAACTTTTATTTTGGATGCGATTAATCACGATTAATTTTTTCCCAGCCCTAATATATATATATATATATAATACTGCAATGTGTATATTATATAATGTACTGACTGCTGCGTCGTAAATTTAAATAAGGAACAGGCAACTCTGGCCCTCTTGCATTCTCCTTTTTGAGGTGGAGAGTTTATCTCCAATCCTAATTGAGTACACCTGAACATTTTTAACCAAAGTCTTCAGGTTTACTTGTAGACAATAGGCAAGTGGGTTAAAGGTTGGAGCTAAATCTGCAGGACAGTGGACGCTGAGGGCCAGAGTAGCCCATCACTGCTGTAAATAACACAGAAAATAAGCTGACCTGACTGTCCATTAAACAACTTCATTTGAATTGTTTGTTTTACTTTCAGACCAGGACTGGAGAACGCCTGACAATGGGATGTTGAGACTTCTTCCTCTGGTTGAGAAAGATCTACACCACATCAGTGATCACATCTTCTGTTCACCTGTTGTACTGTAGGGTACAACTGAACAAACTGTTTAGATGAGGAAGAAGAACATGAACACGATAGAGACATGTACAGGGAAGAGCAAGAAACCAGTTTAGCTGTGATAATGAATCATTATTTTCCAACACAATATCAAATCTGTTTTCTGTATCATATGTGACTGGATAGGATTCTCTGACACTCATTTGTGTGGCTTCAGCAGCTGTGAATGGATTAATATGATGTTAATGTATTTTTGAAGACACATTTTTATTTATCTTGAATCTTATTTGTCCTTATGCTACTTTATCAACTTTATGCTGTGTCCTCCAATAAAGTGTTGTTTAATAAAGTATCGTGAATATTGTGTATTTAAAGTGGTGTTTGGTAAAGTAAATAGAATTTTATTTGAGAAATTTTAATTTCTTATTTCTTTAGTTTAGTTAATTATTTAAAAACAACTACATATCATTAATTACCTTGATTCTTTTACTTAGGACATACAAATTTAGATCTTGTTAATGATATTTGGGACAACAATGCAACAAAAGTTGCACATACTTGCATGTATGCCAGTTTTCAGTGAAATAAAGGGAAGGTATGTGAATAACAAGAGGATGCAGTGTGCTATTTTGCTATAAACACTTCAAGTATAATTGAAGATGATCCATGTTGATCATTCTAGTACATGTACTACTGCATTTAAAATGAAAGCGTATACATTACTAATGTCAGGCATATAAGAAACAATCAGAGGGGGTGAAAAGGAAATGTTGGCACTGTTTTTTTTGTTGTTTTACTAAATGGTGCATTATCTTTGTGTAATAGTAATAGTGTGTGTAGATCTGTGTAGATTGTACTGCCCTTCCACCCCCAGGGGCCCAGCAACGGCCCCCAGAAGAGCAAAAGAATGCACATTTCAAATGGCTGTAACTCAAAGTCCGGCTCGTGTATCAAAGAGAAAATTGGCAGGATAACTGCTTATGCTATGTTTACTAAATAATGTTGGGCACAGTTTTCAGACATATATGTTAAAAGGTTATTTTTAAAGTGCTCACAGTAAAATATCAAATTGCAGCCTGTCCCTCATATATGTCATAAAGGTTTGCACAATGAACAAATTTAGATGTCCAGTTGTCCATTAAAGATATTATTTATTTAACATTTATTGTTTCATTATGAAACGTTTTAAACTACATTACCCACATTTCTCTGTCATTCTATCAATGGAACAGGAAACATGGTGCTGTAGTTCATTGAAATGTGCAGACATGCTTAGGGTTAGGGTTGTGATCTCGGTAAAGGAGTAATTTCTCACAAAATAGAGGCACTTTATAGTTAACTTAATGCATAACTAACGTAATAATAACACCAAAACATACTTTGTAACATGAAGCGCCGTTTTATATGGGTCAAACGATAGTCCAATCACAGCGAGTTCTGCGATAAAGTCACAGCCAATAACAACCCAGCTGAACAGATGCGTCACACTTACTTGCCCATTTATGGTAAATGATGACAGATCTCTTCCGGTTCCGGGATAGATAACTTAAATATTGAATATTTGGGCTTTTAAACATTTATTCCTTCTAATTAAATTATAAAACTTATATTTAAAAACAAAAGACTTCTTTGTATGGTTACCATCCAAAAACGATTCACATGATCAATGACACAAATTTGCTTATTTGATTAGAGACTAATGCATAAATACTTTTGAAAGAGAAACTTTTTTCTAAGCAATGGCCTACAGCAGGGGTAGTTTCTCAGTGTTTTAATTAAAGATAATTACATGTAGGCTACTAAAGTGCTTATATGGTTTACAGTGTATGTATAGTATATCAAAGGTATATCAATTATATTCAAATAAATTTAACAAAAGTACAATGAATGCACACAATTTTGAAAGCATATTCCAATATTTAATGTCAAACTGTTTAAAGACAAATGTAACAAACTCACAGAATAATGTCCAGTAGTCAAGTGTGTAATTTCTGTAATACTCTTTCAGCACCAAAAATAGTTCCAAAAATATTGATTGTTTTCAAAAGGTTTTCCTGAACACTCTCACTATCTTCAATTGTTCGGACAAACACCTGCTATACACTTGCAGAAATATACATTTGTCTATTGCATCATGTCACTGCATGCATGACTAATGGATGGCAATGAATATATCCTTTAGCAAAACACCTGATGAGCACTGACACTTTTTTGATAAAGGCATTAGGCAGACATCAAGTACAATTTATGGAGCTGAAAAGAGAAAACAAAATGCTTTAACAATATGGAAAAAGATAAATCATTATTTTCAATATTGGTTCTGCATTTATCAGAGAGATCCTGAGGAGGAGTGGGACTTCACATGCAGACTTTCAGAAACTGTGAAAGAGCAAAGGGTGCACCTCGCTGGACACATCCTACACATGCCCGAACAACACCACCCAAAGACAGTGATGAAGTGGACACCACCAGGAGGATGCAGGAGACAGGGAAGACCAAGGAAGACACGGAGACAGATGTTTCACGAAGACCTGAAGAATGTCAGTGTCCCATGGGAAGATGTGGAGAACTCGGCCACGTATCGAATACGTTGGAGGACACTTGTTGCCCAATGTGGCCAGGACTTGATGATGATGTTGTGAGTTTATCCATAACTTTGGGATATTTTCTGTAAAGAGAGCTGCATAATTAAATGGTAAAAGCATTTTTATGTAATACATTTACTGATATGTGGGCATTCCTATGAATAAAAGTATGTCTTTAATAGCAAGCAATAATCATATGAAACCTTTTAAAAATAACATGATTTACATGCAAACGGGACAGTTATCAGCAGTGTAACTGATCTGATTATGACAAAATAATCGAATATATGATGTCATGTGACAAGTCAAATGAGCTTTTCCACTCTTGCAAACAGAGGAAGGTCATGAGGTGTGAAGAGAAATCATGTATCATTGGAACATGAACAGACAGGGACCAATTTGTAATAATTTTAATGAATACAATGCAATTAATATAAACTTTCTGACAGTGTGTGGGACATCCGACTAATTTTCCAGAAGGGGCGCAACTGAATTACAAATATCGCCATAAATGTACAGGAATAGGAAGTGGCCAATGACAGCACAAGAAGTAAAAGCTGCAGGTTTTTGTACGAGTATACTATACAAATATGTACGAGTATCGTACGAATTTGACAACTTGTTAAATCTTGTGAATTATTAAGACTTTGAGACTATTCATACTGATTGGGCTAAGCCTATGGGTTTTGTAAGAAAAGGTTTAAGAAACAACAAATGCTTTTATAAAATGTTTGATTTAGGGTTAAAACCAACACTTACCATTGCGAATATTTGCCTTTGCAGCTGTCCGTCTCCTCGGTTTACTTGTCCTCAAACAATAATGAGCTGACTGAGTCCGAAAGGCCCTTTTGGTCTTTTCAGCTGAAGAAAGAGAAAAGAAAATATCATTATTTATAATATATAGGATTATTTCAAGGAAAAAGTACTGATTTAACTTACAAATATAGGATGTTACATTATTAAGCATTAAAAGCATGGTAAGTGTTGTGGTTACTGTGCATTTACAATAAGTAGCCTACTGTATCACAGTAAAACTAATGTTACTATGGTAAAAGCATGGTAAGTGTTGTTTTTACAACACTTACCACACTTACAACACTTACCACACTTACACACTTACACATTACAACACTTACTTAAAACCTTCTTAAACCTTCTACTACAAATTATGTATATTTATATTTATACAAATGATATGTACTATTATGTACTACTTTAAACCTGATATGATGATTAACTGATTGAAGTTCTAGGCCTATAACGTCACGTGACAGACAGTGTTTAATCACCCTGTTTTGAATTAGAAAGCAATGAAACGCAAATGCCTCCGTGGAGATGACAGATATAATGCAGTGACTGAACGTGATCTAATCTGATTAATATCGACAAACAGAAAATACATTAGCCTATATCAAACATTATTAGGACAGCGTATTTACGACTACTTACCAACATCCGGCACACGTGAACTAATCGGAACTAATGCCAAATATCGCGATGTGTTCGGAATGAGCCTGCTTCAGCGCGATTTCCTACTGATAAAATATAATTTTAAAAATATCAATAAACAGCAAAGCAATCCAGCTTCCCTGGCAATAAGATCGAAACAATAACATTAAAAGAAATACATAAACCATGATAAGATCTCGTGAATAAATGTTGATTAAACAGCATCTCTCCTGCAGCCTGACAGGCAGAAAGAATCGTGCTGTGATCACGAAAGATGTTTCCCATTGAAATACATTAGTTTAAAAAAACGTGCGGATGTCACGAAAATAACGAAATAAACGTGCCCGTGTCACGAATCAATAGATTAAATTACGTGACCATATCACGAATTGCCGTGAGACTGGGTTGCAACTCCTTCTGATGTTACGTCAGAAATACAGAAGTTCATATTTGACCTACTGAACATATTTCTGGCCAAAGAATCCTCGATTTTTAACTTTCAATACATAGTCATAGACTTCTTCTGGTGCTTCATAAGCCATATAGAAGTCCATATAGAAGTCCATATTGAACTTAACTTCTGAACTTAACTTCCATATTGAACCTATTGAACTTAATTCTGGTCAAAGAGTCCTCAAATGGTTTTTAAACGATTTAAACTTAGGGACTCATTCTGATGTTAAATCAGCCATTCAGAATTTCATATTTGACCTCGAAATATGACCATATTTGAAATCAGCCATACATAAATCCATATTTGACCTACTGAACATATTTCTGACCAAAGAGTCCTTGAAGATTAACACTATACACTGAGATTGAATTCTTCTGATGTTATATCAGCCTGACAAAAGTCCATTTTTGACCTGCTGAAATTTTTTTTTGCCAAAGAGTACTCGAAACTTGAACTTTCTATACATACTCCGTGACTCCTTCTGATGTTAAATCAGCAATAAAGAATTTCAAATTTGACCTACTGAACATATTACTGCCCAAAGAGTCCTTAAAGATTAACACTATACATTCTAATTTATTTCTCATGAAGCATCAGAAAGAGTATGTATAGAAGTTCAAGATCAAGGATCTTTTGGCCAGAAATATGTTCCTTGTGAAGATTCAAAATTTCATCTTTTAATATTATTTCATTATTAAATATTATGTATCTGTATTATTATTCTTTATTAATATTCATAATCAGTTGTATTATCTTATGGAGTTTCAAAAGCATGAGTTGAACGCATGAGGGAAACTATAGATAGCATGGAAGCATGAGATGATCATATGTCAGACAGGGGGAAGCTATATTTTGCTATGGGGTGTGTACAATGTAACATGTTCGACTGATGTAAGTGTATCACAGATGTAAACAACAAGGATAGTTCTTAATATGGAAGTGAATTGTGACATGTTAAACATAACGTATACGTATGACATACGTTCTAATTTTAAGAAGCTCAGAGCAACATGTTTTGTTACCTTACAAGGAAGCTGTACTGTACTGTACTACCTCAGAGAAACACGGAAACGCATTGACCTGGCATGAATACAACATCTTGAAGTTTCTCTCCTGACATATAAGAATAAAAATCTTTCTTGGCAAGATAACTGGTGTCCGGTCCCGTAAATCAAATAATAACGGGGAAACAAAAGAGGCTTTAATTCCAAGTCTACATTTGGCGTCACGAAGAACAGGATTGCATCTTCAGGCATTTGTCTCAATCATTCAAGGTAAGACTTTTTCTATTCTAAAAATAATTCTAAGTCTGCCTGATGATTGGACATTGACTGAAACTGCTTAAAAGAACTGTGTTATTTAAAGTACCAGTTGTGTTGCCAATGAATATATGTGTCAGAAAAAAAAGAAAAAATTAAATAATTATAATTTGATGTGGTTTATTTGAGTTGCTCTGGTCAGTAAACCTCTGAATATTGAATGATGCTGGGGAAGTCTTTTTCATTTTTTAAAAAACTTTAGAAAACTTTTAGAAAAAAGACCATCTTAGTCAAATTTTGGAAAAAGCTGTAAGGCGATTTAGCAATTAGCTTGTAAGGTGGTTGGAATATTGGGAAACTGCGATAAAGGGCAGATTTATCTCTAAAATATATCCAATACACGAAGAATCGTTTCAGAAGAAGACGAGGATAGTTTGACAAGCAGTGATTTATAGCGGTTTACAGTGGCGGGTCTGTGCTTGAAGTTAGTACAGTGCAGTATTAAAAAAAATACAATAAACCCTAAAACGTAAATACGCAGAGGATTGAACCCTTAGAAGAAGGGTATCAATGGAATAGAAGCTAAAATTGCATGCATTCTGATTTTGACAAGAAAGCTGTTCAGTGTTTGGAGGAAAAGACTGATCTGAGAGCAACTTTAAAATACATATATATATATATATATATAAATTGATCTGAGTTAAGACAAACAAAAAAAAGGAAAACAGAAATTATTAGTTGTTTTTTTTCCTTTTCTTTTTCCAACCCCTTCTTTGTTCTTTGAGAAATTAGAACAGGTGGAGGGAGAAAAGCAGAGTGAGGGAAGCAGAGAGCCCCTCCCTTTGGAATTCACTCCCCACACACACTCACTCACAAAAATAGCCCTGCTGTTTGAGCACACAGACACAGAGTGACAAATAATTTTCAATGGCAGAAAGTGGATTTAACAGCAGAACAATATCTGCTTGGTACTTAGAAAGAAAACAGAAAAAGCAAGCTAAGTTTTTGAAAAAAGGACTGGACATTAACACATCTATGGATGTGCAGTTAAGCTGGCTTGAGTCCCAAAAGGACTCTATCAAGTCAAAAGTATTTCCAATCCTCGCTGCACATTGGATTTTGAAACAAGGTGGAATTTGTTGCGGTATCAATGGGTGTCCAGTCCCACTTGTTGAAGCAATGAAGCCTCAAATTGAAGCATATAACAAATTGAACAAAATTATGTCTATTAGATGGAGGTTCAGATGGAGAAAATACAACCAATGATGATTCATTTGATCCAGATTGGACAAATATAATAACTGAAGCTGAAAAGAAATATTCACAAGCACCAGTGAAATCTGCAACAACTGTAACGATAACTGCAACAAATAACCCAATTTATCCAATTTTGCCTGAACAATATACAAATTCATCTAAACCAGATGGAGGTCCAGTTGACAAAATGTATATTGCATCTGTACAAGCAGCTCCGGTAATAACAAGATCTAAAACAGTTCAGCCAAACAGAGACATGCTGCGATGTACACCAGCTCGGAATTATGATTCTGACTGGGGTGATGAGACAAGAGATGACGACATGATCACAATTGACAAGATCGGTCCTGAATTTTCTTCACCTGTAATTAAAAGGGAAGGATCTGAAATGATGACAGAAGAGAGACCATTCACACCAGGAGAACGTCAAGCCATTCTCACAGCCTTGCCTCCTCTGAAGAGACAAGATCCAAACACAGAGTTTTGGCGAGAATTAGACTCATTGATTGAAGCACATCAAATGTCATTAAGAGACATACACACCATTGTGAAAGCTAAAATCCCAAGAGACAGATGGGAACGCTTGCCAGCTTCGATAACAACCGCCCAATGGATAGATTTGTGGGTTGATAGCCAGGGACGACCCCTGGGTCTTTGGCAAGCATTAAATGTGTTCCGAAAAGAAATCCAGGAAATCTTGGGCAGTGGTAAAATTCCTTTCACATTAGTGACATTGATTAAGCAAAAGGATGATGAATCTCCAGATGAATATGCTCTACGTAAGTGGAATGCTTATGAGAGATGGGCTCTCTGTGCCAAGAAACAACCTGACAGAGATGATGTACAGTTCACTGACACACTTGTGGATGGACTTAGCGCAAAATACCAACAAGCCTTATCACTTGGAGTCAACCCAGGTGAGACATTTGACCAAATTATGCAATGGGCTGGCCGCTTAGAGATGGCTATGAGATCAAATAAAGAAGAAGGAAACAAGCCATATCGAAGAGGAGTGGCAACAGCTCAATACAACAAGGACACAAAGAATAGGGTAATTTTCTGCAGCAACTGTGGAAAGCGTGGACACTCCAACATAGATTGTTGGGCTAAAGGAGGTGGAGCAGAAGGTCAAGGTCCATCATTTAGACAGGTCAGTGCAAAAAACCATAATGAAACCCCTCAAGGGAAGACGTGGACTGAAGCACAAGTCCGTCAGCTCATTGAGGGAATTATGCGTCCGCAATAGGAATCAGCGGCCCCCTGTATTAGTAAGAAAAGAGACAATCGCCTTTTTGTCAATGCATTAATAGGGGGCCACCCATGTGACATCCTTGTTGACACAGGAGCAGCCATTTCAATAACAGATCTGAATCTACCTACAACAGATGGAACTATGGAAGTTGAAGGAGTTGGAGGAGGTATCACAAAATTTCGCAAAAGTATTCAAGTTCCACTGCAAATACATGAAGATGAAGTCTTATGGACATCTTTCTGGGTTGGGCCGAATTCACAAGGAAGCCTTATTGGCATGGACATTCTTCCATTGTTGAACATGATCATATTCACTGACAGTCGTCAAATCGCTACAACTGCTGGGATAATACCACACGAAGATCGCACATGTAATCTAAGGTCTGTTGGTACAGCAAAACCAATTATCAGAAACTGGAAAAAAGACGGTGTGTGGGGTCTTCTGTGCAGTCTATATCCGGATGTTTGGGCTAAACACAAATTGGATTGTGGCAAAGCCAACATTGATCCCATTGTTATTGAGGGACCGATACATGCCCCTCATAAACAATACCCCATCCGACCTGAAGCAAGACGAGCCGTGGAGGAGATAGTGGCAGACTTGGAAGCTGAAGGAATCATCATCAGACAAACTTCATCTACCACTAATAGTCCTGTCTGGCCTGTCAAGAAATCTGATAACTCATGGCGATTAACCATTGATTACACAAGACTTAACAGTGTAACACCAAAACCGCATCCTATTTTGGCCAATCCTGCCACCATTCTGAATGATATTCCAGGAGATGCTAAAATTTTTACGGTACTGGATGTACTGTCGGCTTTCTGGTATATACCTATAGACAAAAGATCTCAAGAGAAATTAGCCTTTACAGTGGGCGCAAAACAGTATGTTTGGAACAGACTCCCACAAGGTCTTAATCTTTCTCCTGTTGTATTTCATAGAGCTTTGGACCAGTTCTTAACGGAGCAAAAAGCTGAAATTGAGAAATCAGGAAGTGTTTGCCTCCAATATGTTGATGACGTTAATTGCAAGCCCAGATGAAAACAGCCATGTATTTGCTCTGAATGTTGTCCTACAAGCCCTTAGGAAAGGGGGATTCAAAGTTAACCCCGACAAAGCACAGCTGGCCAAATCCAAGGTTATCTATTTGGGCCAAGAAATATCTGTGGAGGGAAGGAGAATGACAACAGAGGGTGTAGAGGCATTACGACAACTTCCAAAACCTCTAACAGTTACAGGAATGCGGAAGGTGATGGGACTTTTCAACTATTGTCGTCAGTATATACCTGATTTTGCTAGCATCACCAGCCTCGACCTGTACAAGGGAGGAAAGCCTGGAGTGGAACAGATAAACTGGACACCGGAAGCTGAGGAAGCGTTTACTTCTATGAAAGAAAAACTGACTTCAGCCCCAGCTTTGGGACTTCCTGACGGACGGTTGCATTTTCATTTGTGGACCAGGGTAGGAGATGAGACGTATTCAGCAGTACTGTGTCAAAAACCAGGTGATCGATACAGACCAGTTGGATACTTTTCCACAAAGATTCCTGTCACTATGATTGGGCAACCACGATGTATACAAGCCCTCGATGGTGCCACATGGGCAGTGGATGCTGTTGAGAATCTGATAGGAGCACAAACTATCATATTGCACACTCCACACAGTATAGTGACACTGTTGAATAACACGAACATCAAAACCATAACTGATGCAAAAAGAGCAAAATGGGAAGCAACTTTGTTGAACAAGGATTTAAGAGTGGAAATCATCAGGGACACGTCTCTTAATCCTGCAACAATGATGCTGGAACCACATGAGGGAATACCACATGAGTGTGAAAAACAAGTAGAAGAAGATAGTCTTGGTCCAGTTAATCCAATCCCTCTTGAAAACCCAGACAAAGAGTTATGGGTTGATGGATCCAGTTATTATGTTGATGGAAAGCGACATACTGGATGGGCTGTAGTGAAAGGAGATGGAACTGTTGTAAAGAAAGGAGCCCTTTCTGGGAAATTTTCAGCACAAGTAGCTGAACTTATAGCACTTACAGAAGCCTTTGAACTATCAGAAGGAGATCGAGTCAACATCTATACAGATAGTCGTTATGCTTTTGGCGTGGTCCATGACTACCTTGCTCTGTGGAAAAGACGTGGACTTATCACTAGCAGTGGGAGCGAAATACAACATGCTTCCATAATTCGTCGTTTGATTACAGCATTTTACTTACCCCGAGAAGCAGCCGTGATCAAAGTAAAATCACATCAATCTGACAAGTCCAAAGAAAGTCAAGGAAACACGGCAGCAGATGCAGCAGCTAGAGAAGCAGCTCTACTTCCTCTTACTCCTGTTACCTTGGTAAAGGAAAACAGCAAGGATAATCCTGTGCTCCATCTTCTGTCATATCAACTGGAGACAGATGAAGAGAAAGAACAATGGATAAAAGCGGGAGCGAAAGAGGATGATCAAGGTATCTGGAGAATTCCAACAGGACAAGTGGTGATGCCTATCGGAACAAGAAGAGAACTAATGCAGCTGTATCATGGAAAGGTACATGCTGGAGCAAAAGCAATGAAATCTCAAATCAGTGAGACTTGGTGGTGGCCAAGAATGATGAGAGACATTGATGATTATTGTAGGAGATGCTTGATATGCCTCAAAGCAAATGTGGGAAAATCTGTAAAGGTGCGAATGTCACATGCACCCAGACCAACAGGTCCATGGACACACCTCCAAATTGATTTCACAGGACCTTTATCACCCAGTGGAGGGTATCAATACATACTTGTAATCATGGACAGATTTACTAGATGGGTGGAAGCATTCCCTACAAAAACTTGTACTGCTGAAGCTGCAGCACGAGTAATGGTGGAAGAAGTTTTTCCTCGCTGGGGTCTTCCATATGAACTTGATTCTGACAATGGAACTCATTTCACTGGAAAATTGATGAAGGAAGCAATGAAATTGATGGGGATTAAACAAAAATTCCATATTCCGTACCATCCAGATCGTTGAAAACATCAACAGATCGTTGAAAACATCTTTGACCAAAGCCATTCTGCAAACTGGCCAAGGTTGGCATAAGTTATTACCTGCTATTCTGTGGAACTTGAGAGCAACTCCAAACCGAGTTACAGGACTAACCCCTTTTGAACTAATGACTGGAAGAGCAATGGTTCTACCTCCTGATGCTCCGCCACCTGCGGGAACAGGAGGAGACTCTACTTTGTTTCAAGAAAAGTTACGACGCTATCTCGCAATGCTGGACAAAGCTACTAAAGACAATAATAAGAAAGTGCGAGAAGCTCAACAGCAATGGGATGAAAAACACACCACTACTGACATTCCACACATTCCCGAGTTAGGCAGTTTTGTTATGATCAAACGAATTGCTAGGAAAGAGCCTAGATGGGAAGGACCATATGAGATACTCCTAACTACTGATACAAGTGTTTGTCTCAAAGGGAAGGGTGTAGGAACAGATAGATGGTATCATTGGTCACAAGTTAAACCTTGCTTAGTGAATGAACAAGATGATAATGATGGCTTATGGCCTGAGATTGAGCAATGTTCATCCATTAGTTTTACAGATTGGGAACAAAGAAGTGATGTTAATTATATCTCTGCTTCCATTTCAGGAATCAATTCCATTGACAGTGATTAGAGATGGTTGCAAGTTATTCCAAGTCCTTATATGTGTTACTAGAAGGAAAAGTACCAAACCTGTCAAATTGATTATTTCTAACCAAATGGATAGAACTAAGAATGGGACATACAGCGTGAAATAAGAGATTTTACACATTCTACACTACCTCACAAACAATGAACATCCGTTTACTGATTTTCAACCCCAAGGGATAGGATCCTTTAACATCAACGTTTATTTTAATTTCTTGTTTTGGTTCGGAACTGGAGGATTTAATTAATTAACGAGTTAATTAATTAATGAGTTCAGGCACGGACAGAAGACTTATTAGTTTTTCTTTTCTTAGATGATTGGGGTTCATTTTAAATACATACACATAGATATTAAAATACACACAGTATACGGGCACATAACATGGGTTGGGGTTTTGTTCTTTGTTTTGTTTTGTTCTTCTTTTCTTTTCTTTTGCCTTTCCTGTTTCCATTCTTCTGTTCTTTCTGTCTATTTTCTTGGTCTGCTATTTCTTCTCCTCACTATCACTTCTATAGGTTGGCCACCTGGGAATGATGGTGTGGAACTGACGGCCGTAGTTCCAGTGGAGGGAAATGAAGATTCAAAATTTCATCTTTTAATATTATTTTATTATTAAATATTATGTATCTGTATTATTATTCTTTATTAATATTCATAATCAGTTGTATTATCTTATGGAGTTTCAAAAGCATGAATTGAACGCATGAGGGAAACTATAGATAGCATGGAAGCATGAGATGATCATATGTCAGACAGGGGGAAGCTATATTTTGCTATGGGGTGTGTACAATGTAACATGTTCGACTGATGTAAGTGTATCACAGATGTAAACAACAAGGATAGTTCTTAATATGGAAGTGAATTGTGACATGTTAAACATAACGTATACGTATGACATACGTTCTAATTTTAAGAAGCTCAGAGCAACATGTTTTGTTACCTTACAAGGAAGCTGTAAGACTCTCTGTGATGTATAAAAACTCAATCTTACTGTACTACCTCAGAGAAACACGGAAACGCATTGACCTGGCATGAATACAACATCTTGAAGTTTCTCTCCTGACATATAAGAATAAAAATCTTTCTTGGCAAGATAACTGGTGTCCGGTCCCGTAAATCAAATAATAACGGGGAAACAAAAGAGGCTTTAATTCCAAGTCTACACTTGGGTCAAATATGAACTTCTGTATGGGTGACGTAACATCAGGAGTCAACAAGTATGTGTAGAAAGTTCATGTTTCGAGTACTGTTTGGCCAGAAATATGTTTAGTAGTTCAAATTTTGACTGCCATCAAAACTGACTGGCATTGACTGGCTGATATAACATCAGAAAAAAAATCAATCTGAATGTATAGTGTTAATCATTAAGGATTCTTTGGCCAGTCATATGTTCAGTAGGTCAAATATGGAATTCTGTATGGCTGATTTGACATCAGAAGAAGTCTCTAAGTTTATATAGTTTAAAACCATTTGAATACCCTTGTCCGGAAATAAGTTCAATATGTCAGATATGGACTTATATATGGCTTATGAAGCATCAGAAAGATTCTTTAAAGATTCCTTAAAGGAGTGCCGTCTGGCTGATACAACATCAGAAGAAATCAATCTGAATAGTAAGTTCATCTTTATGGAATCTTTGGCCAGAAATAGGTTCAGTAGGTCAAACGTGGACTTTTGTATGGATAATATGACATCAAAAGGAGTCAATATGTATGGACATTTAATTATAGTAAGTTCATCTTTATGGAATCTTTGGCCAGAAATATGTTCAGTAGGTCAAACGTGGACTTTTGTATGGATAATATGACATCAAAAGGAGTCAATATGTATGGACATTTAATTATAGTAAGTTCATCTTTATGGAATCTTTGGCCAGAAATATGTTCAGTAGGTCAAACGTGGACTTTTGTATGGATAATATAACATCAAAAGGAGTCAATATGTATGGAAATGTAATGTTTGAAAGACTCAAAAGTAGGCCAAAAGTATGTTCAGTAGTTCAAAATGGAACCTCTGTATGGCTGATTTAACATCAGAAGGAGTCTATAAGTTGATATAGTTTAAAAACTTTTATGGGCTTCTAAATGGCTTTTATGAAGCATCAGATGGAGTCTATGAGTGTGTATAGAAAGTTCTAGATCGAGGATTCTTTGGCAAGAAATATGTTCCTTGGGTCAAAAACGAACTTCTGCCTAACGTGACATCTGAAGGAGTCAACAAGTTTATATTGAAAGTTCAAGTTTCGAATACTCTTCGGCCAGAAATATGTTCATTAGTTTCAAAATTTGACTGCCGTCTGGCTGATATGACTTTAGAAGAAATCAATCTGAATATATAGTGTTAATCTTTAAGGAATCTTTGGCCAGAAACATTTTCTGTAGGTTAAATGTGGACTTTTGTATGGCTAATGTATCATCAAAAGGGGTCAATATGTATAAAAAATTAATGTTCAAAGACTTTTTGTCTAAAAGTTTGTTCAGTAGTTCAAAAATGGCTGATTTAACATCAGAAGGAGTCTATACGTTGATATAGTTTAAAAACTTTTGAGGACCCTTTGACCAGAAATAAGTTCAAATGGTCAGATATGGGCTTCTAAATCTAAGAATGTGTATAGAAAGTTCTATCGAGGATTCCTTGGCAAGGAATATGTTCCTTGGGTCAAAAATGAACTTCTGTATTAATTTGTATTCAAAAAGGAACATCTGTATGGCTCAATTATGTTCGGCAATTTAATGTTAAAAAACTCTTTGGCCAAAAGTATGTTCAGTAGTTCTCTGTATGGCTGATTCAACATCAGAAGGTGTCAACGAGTATGTATAGAAAGTTCAAGTTTCTAGTTCTCTTTGGCCAGAAATATGTTTTAGTAGTTCAAATTTTGACTGCCGTCTGGCTGATATAACATCAGAATAATTCAATCTGAATGTATAGTAAGTTCATCTTTAATGAATCTTTGGCCAGAAATTTGTTCAGTAGGTCAGATGTGGACGTTTGTATGGATAATGTAACATCAAAAGGAGTCAATATGTATGGCCATTTAAAGTTCAAAGACTCTTTGCCCAAAACTTTGCCCAAAAGTATGTTCAGTAGTTCAAAAAAGGAACCTCTGTATGGCTGATTTAACATCAACAAGTTCAAGAGGTCAGATATGGTCAAAAATGAACTTCTGTATGGCTAATGTGACATCTGAAGGAGTCAACAAGTTTGTATTGAAAGTTCAAGTTTCGAATACTCTTCGGCCCAAAATATGTTTCATTAGTTTCAAAATTTGACTGCCGTCTGGCTGATATGTCATCAGAAGAAATCAATCTGAATGTATAGTATTCTTTGTCTATAAGTTGAACATATTCTTTGGCCAGAAACATTTTCAGTAGGTTAAATGTGGACTTTTGTATGGCTAATGTATCATCAAAAAGGGTCAATATGTATAAAAAAATTATGTTCAAAGACTCTTTGGCCAAAAGTATGTTCAGTAGTTCAAAAAGGAACATCTGTATGGCTGATTTAACATCAGAAGGAGTCTATAAGTTAATATA
This sequence comes from Rhinichthys klamathensis goyatoka, assembly GCF_029890125.1. NCBI lineage: Eukaryota > Metazoa > Chordata > Actinopteri > Cypriniformes > Leuciscidae > Rhinichthys > Rhinichthys klamathensis. The sequence goes on from NW_026606559.1 coordinate 4,334,766, forward strand.
GTTTAAAAACTTTTGAGGACCCTTTGTCCGGTAATAAGTTCAAAAGGTCAGATATGGACTTCTAAATGGCTTATGAAGGAGTCTATGAGTATGTATAGAAAGTTCAAGATTGAGGACACTTTGGCCAGAAATATGTTCCTTGGGTCAAATATGAACTTCTGTATGCCTAACGTGACATCAGAAGGAGTCAACAAGTTTGTATAAAAAGTTCAAGTTTCGAGTACCCCTTGGCCAGAAATTTCTCTCAGTAGTTAAAATTTTGACTCCCGTCTGGCTGATATGACATAGGAAGAAATAAATCTGAATCTATAGTAAGTTCATATTTAAGGAATCTTTTGCCAGAAATTTGTTCAGTAGGTCAGATGTGGACTTTTGTGTGGATTATGTAACATCAAAAGTCAGTATGTATGGCAATTTAATGTTAAAAGACTCTTTGCCCAAAAGTATGTTCATTAGTTCAAAAAGGAACCTCTGAGTGGCTGATTAAACATCACAAGGAGTCTCTAAGTTTATATAGTTTAAAACCATTTGACCACCCTTTGTCCGGTAATAAGTTCAATAGGTCAGATATGGACTTCTATATGGCTTATGGAGCATCAGAAGGAGTCCATGCGTATGTATATAAAAGTTCTAGATTGGGGATTCTTTAGCCAAAAATATGAACTTCTGTATGTCTGACGTGACATCAGAAGGAGTTAACAAGTTTGTATAGAAAGTTCAAGTTTCAAATACTTTTTGGCCAGTAATATGTTCTGTTGGTCAGATGTGGACTTTTGTATGGACAATCTAACATCAAAAGGAGTCAATATGTATGGGATTTAATGTTCAAAGACTCTTTGGCCAAAAGTATGTTCAGTAGTTCAAAAAGGAACCTCTTCATGGCTGATTTAACATCAGAAGGAGTCTCTAAGTTGATATAGTTTAAAACCATTTGACCACCCTTTGTCCGGTAATAAGTTCAATAGGTCAGATATGGACTTCTATGTGGCTTATGAAACATCAGAAGGAGTCTATAAGCATGTATAGAAAGTTTCAAATCGAGGATTCTTTGGCCAGAAATATGTTCCTTGGGTCAAATATGAATTTCTGTATGCTTAACGTGACATCAGAAGGAGTCAACAAGCTTGTATAGTAAAAAAAAAGTTTCTATTACTCTTTGGCCAGAAATATGTTTTAGTAGTTCAAATAAGTAACCTCTGTATTGGCTGATTTAACATCAGAAGGAGTCTCTAAGTTTATATAGTTTAAAACCATTTGAATCCTCAAATGCCATTTTGTCCGGAAATAAGTTCAAAAGTTCTGATATGGGCTTGTAAATGGCTTTTGAAGCATTTATCTATGAGTATGTATAGAAAGTTCTAGATCGAGGATTCTCTGGCAAGAAATATGTTCCTTGGGTCAAAAATGAACTTCTGTATGGCTGACGTAATATCGGAATGAGACAACAAGAATGCATCAAGTTACGAATACTCATTGGCCAGAAATATATTTAGTAGTTCAAATTTTGACTGCCGTCTGGCTGATATAACATCAAAAGGAATCAATCTTAATGTATAGTGTTAAACTTTAAGGACTCTTTGGGCAGTAATATGTTCAGTAGCTCAAATTTGGAATTCTGTATGGCTGACTTAACATCAGAAAGAGTCTCTAAATGTATATAATTTAAACGATTTGAGGACCCTTTGACCAGAAATAAGTTCAATCGGTCAGATATGGACTAAATGGCTTATGAATAATCAGAAGGAGTCTATAAGAATATATAGAAAGTTCAAGATTGAGGACACTGGCCAAAAATATGTTCTTTGGGTCAAATATGAACTTTTTTATGTCTTTAGGAGTCAACAAGTTTGTATAGAAAGTTCAAGTTTCTCTTTGGCCAGAAATATGTTTTAGTAGTTCAAATTTTGACTGCCGTCTGGCTGATAATACATCAGAGGAAATCAATCTGAACGTATAGTAAGTTCATGTTTAAGGAATCTTTTGCCAGAAATTTGTTCAGTCGGTCAGATGTGGACTTTTGTATGGATTATGTAACATCAAAAGGAGTCAAAATGTATAGAAAGTTAATGTTCAAAGACTCTATGGCCAAAAGTGTGTTCAGTAGTTCAAAAAGGAACCTCTGTATTCCTGATTTAACATCAGAAGGAGTCTATAAGTTTACATAGTTTAAAACCTTTTGAGGACCCTTTGCTCAAAAATAAGTTCAAAAGGTCAGACTTCTAAATGGCTAATGAAGAATCAGGAGTCTATGAGTAAGTTAAAGATTAAGGCCTCTTTAGCCAGAAATAGGTTCCTTGGGTCAAAAATGAACTTCTGTATGGCTGAGGTAATATCGGAAGGAGACAACAAGAATGTATAGAAATTTCAAGTTTCAAATACTCTTCGACAAGAAATATTTAGTAGTTCAAATTTTGACTGCCGTCTGGCTGAAGTAACATCAGAAAAAATAAATCTGAATGTATATTAAGTTAATCTTTAAGGAATCTTTGGCCAGAAATATGTTTAGTAGGTCAAAAATGCACTTTTTTTTATGGCTAATGTATCATCAAAAGTCAATTATGTTCGGCAATTTAATGTTAAAAAACTCTTTGGCCAAAAGTATGTTCAGTAGTTCTCTGTATGGCTGATTCAACATCAGAAGGAGTCTATAAATGTATATAGTTTAAAAACTTTTGAGGACCCTTTGACCAGAAATAAGTTCAATAGGTCAGATATGGACTTCTCTATTGTTTATGAAGCATCAGAAAGAGTCTACATATGAGCATGTATAAGAAAGTTCAAGATCGAGGGTTCTTTGGCCAGAAATATGTTCTTTGGGTCAAATATTGGCTGATTTAACATTAAAAGGAGTCTTTAAGTTTATTATAGTTAAAAACATTTTGAGGACTCTTTTTCAAGTAATATGTTCAGTAGGTCAAATATGGACTATAGTCTTCCTTATATAATATTACGACAAGTCAGTGTGTATATATAGTGGAGTTAATGTTCATTGACTCTGGTTAGAAATATAATCACTAGGTCAAAAATGGACTTTTGGATTTCACATCAAAAGGAGTCAATATGTATAGAAAGTTAATGTTCAAGTACTCTTTTGCCAAAAATGTATTCAGAGGGTGACATATTGACAGCTGTTTAGCTGATGTTTTCATGAGAAGAAGTCTATGAGGACCCTTTGGCCAACAAAATTATCAATATGTCAAATATGGACTTCTGGCTGATTTAACATCACAAGACGTCAATTTGTATGTATAGTAACATAATGTTCATGGACTCTTGATGGTTGAAGTTGTCACTTCAGGAACAGGAATGAGTCAAAGGGAGTCTACGAGAATGTATAGAAATCATTGCTTTAGCCGTTGCTTTACACTGCACACAATAGGTCACCCATTCCATTCTGCAACGACGAGATTAACATATCTGCTGTGCACACAAGATCAAACATTGTGCATTGAAGAATAACATATAAGCTGTGTACAAGAAATAATTCATTCCGATGTGGAATTCTTCATTGGACATCGTCAGATCGTTTGTGCGATGCAGTGCAACAGCACTCATGTTATCTCTTTAATGCACAGAGTTCTGGCATGCTTTGAAATGCAACATGTGCTTCGCAACATGTGCTTGAAGAATAACATATAAATGTTATTCTTCAACGCTAATTCTTGGATCGCCTTTGCAATGCAATACAACTCCTATGTTATCTCTTCGTTGAACAAGAGTTATGAGGTAGTTATTCTGCGCATTGTTAATGCAAGAGCTAATGCAATAATTTACCTTCAATGCAAAAAAGAACATGTATTGTGGTTTTCTTTGCATAGAGAAATAATTTAGATTTTATGCAATGTACTGAAACAGCACAAATTATATCTCCTCAAAGCACCAATGAGTTAGTTCTGGTATGCAATGCACTGCAACAAGTGCATAGCTTATATGTTATTCTTCAATGCGCAATGTTAGATCGTTTGTGTAATGCAATGCACATATGTTATCGCTTCCTTACACAAACTGAATGGGTTTGTTATTGTGTTCATTGCAATGGAATAGGTTTTTCAATGATTTCCATTTAATACACAAATGTTAGTCGTGTAAAGCGAAAGCACATATGTTATGTGTTTTCATTGCATAGAGTAGTTAATTTAGATTTTTTTGCAATGCAATGCAAAAACTCAAATATCATCTCAAAGCACAACGCAACAAGCGCGTTATATAAATTCAATGATAAATGTATTTGATATATGTTATATATATCAAATAGATTCAATGCAATGCAGCAGCACTTAGGTTATCTCTTCTTCTACAATGCACAACGAGTTAGTTCTGGCACGCATTGAAATGCAACATGTGTGCTACATTATATGTTATTTTTCAACGCTAAATCTTAGATCCCTTGTGCAATGTAATGCAACTCCTATGTTAACTCCTATGTTATTCTATGCATTGTAATGCAAGGGCTAATGCGATCATTTCCCTTCAATGCAAGTTTGTTGTAGTATGCATTGCAATGCGAAAGAACATATGTTGTGATTTTCATTGCATAGAGGAATATTTTTTGCATGCAACAATTCAACAGCACAAATTTAATTTTCAATGCAACAGCACAAATTTAATTTTCTCAAAGTACAACGTTCTGGTATGCAATGCAATGCAACAGTCTTATATGTTATTCTTCAATGCACAATGTTAGATCGTTTGTGCAAAGCAATGCAACAGCACTTATATTATCTCTTCGTTGCACAACTGAATGAGTCATTTCTGGTATGCATTAAAACACACCAAGCACATTGCTATGTTATATATGTTATGCTATGTATATATAATATGTTATGCACATCGTTATGCAATGCAGTGCAAGAGCACTCATGTTATCTCTTTAATGCACAAAGGAATGAGTTAGTACTTCTGTTATATCTTCGTTGCACAACCGAATGAGTCAGTTCTGGTATGCATTTAAATGCACTAAGCACATAGCTTACATGATATTCTTCAATGCACAATGTTAGATTGTTTGTGCAATGCAATGCAACCGCCCTTATGTTATCTCTTCGTTGCACCAACCGAATGAGTCAGTTCTGGTATGCATTAAAACACACCAAGAACATAGCTAATATGTTATGCACATCGTTAGATCGGTTGTGCAATGCAGTGCAAGAGCACTCATGTTATCTCTTTCATGCACAAAGGAATGAGTTAGTACTTATGTTATATCTTCGTTGCACAACCGAATGAGTCAGTTCTGGTATGCATTTAAATGCACTAAGCACATAGCTTACATGATATTCTTCAATGCACAATGTTAGATTGTTGTGCAATGCAATGCAACCGCACTTATGTTATCTCTTCGTTGCACAACCGAATGAGTCAGTTCTGGTATGCATTAAAACACACCAAGAACATAGCTAATATGTTATGCACATCGTTAGATCGTTAGTGCAATGCAGTGCAAGAGCAATCATGTTATCTCTTTCTTGCACAAAGGAATGAGTTAGTACTTATGTTATATCTTCGTTGCACAACCGAACGAGTCAGTTCTGGTATGCATTAAAACACACCAAGCACATTGCTAATATGTTATGCACATCGTTATGCAATGCAGTGCAAGAGCACTCATGTTATCTCTTTAATGCACAAAGAAATGAGTTGGTACTTATGTTATATCTTCGTTGCACAACCGAATGAGTCAGTTCTGGTATGCTTTTAAATGCACTAAGCACATAGCTTATATGATTTTCTTCAATGCACAATGTTAGATCGTTTGTACAAAGCAATGCAACATCACTTATATTATCTCTTCTTTGCACAACTGCATGAGTCAGTTCCGGTATGCATTTAAATGCACTAAGCACATAGCGAATATAATATTCTTCAATGCACAATGTTAGATCGTTTGTGCAATTCAATGCAACAGCACTTATATTATATCTTCGTTGCACAACCAAATGAGTCAGTTCTGGTATGCATTAAAACACACCATGCACATAGCTTAATATGTTATGCACATCGTTAGATCGTATGTGCACTGCAGTGCAAGAGCACTCATGTTATCCCTTTAATGCACAAAGGAATGAGTCATGTTATCTCTTCGTTGCACAACCGAATGAGTCAGTTCTATGCATTTAAATGCACTAAGCACATAGCGAATATAATATTCTTCGATGCACAATGTTAGATCGTTTGTGCAATTCAATGCAACAGCACTTATATTATCTCTTCGTTGCACAACCGAATGAGTCAGTTCTGGTATGCATTAAAACACACATAGCTAATGTGTTATGCACATCGTTAGATCGTTTGTGCAATGCAGTGCAAGAGCACTCATGTTATCTCTTTAATGCACAAAGGAAGAAGTTAGTACTCATGTCTTCGTTGCACAACCGAATGAGTCAGTTCTGGTATGCATTAAAACACACATAGCTAATGTGTTATGCACATCGTTAGATCGTATGTGCACTGCAGTGCAAGAGCACTCATGTTATCTCTTTAATGCACAAAGGAATGAGTCATGTTATCTCTTCGTTGCACAACCGAATGAGTCAGTTCTGGTATGCATTAAAACACACCGAGCACATAGCTAATATGTTATGCACATCGTAAGATCGTTTGTGCAATGCAGTGCAAGAGCACTCATGTTATCTCTTTAATGCACAAAGGAATGAGTCATGTTATCTCTTCGTTGCACAACCGAATGAGTCAGTTCTATGCATTTAAATGCAATAAGCACATAGCGAATATAATATTCTTCAATGCACAATGTTAGATCGTTTGTGCAATTCAATGCAACAGCACTTATATTATCTCTTCGTTGCACAACCGAATGAGTCAGTTCTATGCATTTAAATGCACTAAGCACATAGCGAATATAATATTCTTCAATGCACAATGTTAGATCGTTTGTGCAATTCAATGTAACAGCACTTATATTATCTCTTCGTTGCACAACCGAATGAGTCAGTTCTGGTATGCATTAAAACACACCAAGCACATAGCTAATAAGTTATGCACATCGTTACATCGTTTGTGCAATGCAGTGCAAGAGCACTCATGTTATCTCTTTGTTGCACAACCGAATGAGTCAGTTCTTGTATGCATTTAAATGCACTCAGCACATAGCTTATATGACATTCTTCAATGCATATCGTTAGATCGTTTGTGCAATGCAACGCAATAGCACTCTTTAATGCACAAGAGGTATGAGGTAGTTAATGCAACAGCTAATGCGATAATTTCCCTTCAATGCAAGTTTGTTGTATATACTTAATTCAATGCATTGCAATGCGAAAGAATATATGTTGTGGTTTTCATTGAATAGAGGAATTTTTTTTTTGCAATGCAATGCAAAAAAAATGCAATCCACAAATTTTGTCTCCTCAAATTACAACGCAATGAGTTAGTTCTGGTATGCAAGGCAATGCAAGAGTGCATAGCTTAAATGTTATTCTTCAATGCGCAATGTTAGATCGTTTGACCAATGCAATGAACAGCACTTATGTTATCTCTTCGTTGCACAACCGAATGAGTCAGTTCTGGTATACATTGAAACACACCAAGCACATAGCTAATATGTTATTCTTCAATGCACATCGTTAGACTGTTTTTGCAATGCAGTGCAAGAGCACTCATGTTATATCTTTAATGCACAAATGAATGTTTGTTTTGGCATGTATTGAAATGCAACATGTGTTTTGCTTAAATGCTGCTTAACACTAATTCTTTAATTAACGCTATGTTATCTCTTCGTTGCACAAGAGGTATGAGGTCATTTTATGCATTGTAGTGCAAGAGCTAATGCAATAATTTCCCTTCAATGCAGAAATGAATGTTTGTTGTAGTATGCATTGCAATCCGAAAGAACATATGTTGTGGTTTTCATTGCATAGAGAAATAATTTAGATTTTTTTTTTGCAATGCAATGCAACGGCACACGTTATCTCCTCAAAGCTCAACGCAATGAGTTAGTTCTGGTATGCAATGCAACAAGTGCATAGCTTATATGTTATTCTTCAATGTGCAATATTAGATCGTTTTGTGCAATGCAAGCAACAGCACATATGTTATCGCTTCGTTGCACAAAATGAATGGGTTTGTTATTGTATTTATTGTAATGGAATTTAGATTTTTTTTTTGCAATGCAATGCAACAACACAAATGTTATCCTCAAAGCACAACGCAATGAGTTAGCTCTGGTATGCAATGCAATGTAACAAGCTCATGTTATTTATATTATATATATTATTTTTCAATGCACAAAGTAAGATCGTTTCTGCAATGCAATGCAACAGCACAGTTTATCTTTTCGTTGCAAAACCGAATAAGTCAGTTCTTGGTATGCATTGAAATGCACCAAGCACATAGCTTATATGTTATTCTTCAATGCACATCGTTAGATCGTTTGTGCAATGCAGTGCAAGAGCACTCATGTTATCTCTTTAATGCACAAATTAATTAGTTAGTTTTGGCATGTATTGAAATGCAACGTGTTTTGCTTAATATGCTGCTTAACGCTAATTCTTAGATAGCTTGTGCAATGCAATTTTTGCAGTTTTCATTGCATATGGTAAATGATTAGCTTATATGTTATTCTTCAATGTGCAATGTTAGATCATTTGTGCAATGCAATGCAATGCAACAGCACTTATGTTATCTCTTCGTTGCACAACCAAATGAGTCAGTCCTGGAATACAATGATATACAATGATACTTATATGATATTCTTCAAGGCAAAATGTTTGATCCAGCGGAATGAGTAGTACATTGCAATTTTAAAGCAAAAACTAATGCAATGATTTTCCTTCAATACTCAATTGAATGTGTTGTGTTTTCTTTGCACAGAGGATAAGTTAGATCTTTTATTCAAGCAAATGCAAAAGCACTATGTTATCACTTAAATGCTTATTGAAAGGAGTTACCGGTAGTTCTGGTATACATTGTAATGCATATGTTCTCATAAATTCAATACAAAATGAAATCAATTAGTTGTTGTATTGAACTTTTCAATGCAATGAAAGTCCTCGATTATGTACTTTCTATACATTTACAGAATCTTATTCTGATGATATATCAGCCAGAGAGCCAGACGGCAGTCAAAATTTGAACTGGCAGTACTCAAAATTTGAATAATCTATACGTTGACTCCTTCTGATGTTAGGTCAGCAATACAGCAGTTCACATTTGACCTACTGAACATATAAAGAATCCTCGATTTTTAACTTTCTATACATAGTCATAGACTTCTTCTGGGGCTTCATAAGCCATATAGAAGTCCATATCTGACCTTTTGAACTTAATTCTGGTCAAAGGGTCCTCAAAGGGTTTTAAACTATGTAAACTTAGAGACTCATTCTGATGTTAAAACCTACTGAACATTTTTCTGACCAAAGAGTCATTAAACATTAACACTCATTGAGATTGAATTCTTTTGATGTTATATCAGCTTGACAAAAGTCCATATTTTACCTATTGAAAAATAATTTGTCCAAAGAGTACTCGAAACTTGAACTTTCTATGCATGACTCCTTCTGATGTTAAATCAGCCATACAGAGGTTCCTTTTTGATAAAATTAACATACTTTTAGCCCAAGAGTCTTTGAACATTAGCTGACCTTCTGAACATATTTCTGACAAAAGATTCCTTTAAGATTAACTTACTATACATTCAGATTGATTTGTTCTGATATCAACCAGACGGCAGTTAAATTTGAACTACTAAACTTAAACTTGAACTTTCTATACGTTGACTCTTCTGATGTTACGTCAGCAATACAGAAATCCATATCTGACCTATTGAACTTATTTGTGGTAAAAGGGTCCTCAAAGGTTTTAAATTATATAATCTTATAGACTCCTTCTGATGTTAAATCAGCAATACAGAGGTTCCTGTTTGAACAACTGAACATACTTTTGGCCAAGGAGTCTTTGAACATTAGCTTTCCATACATATTGACTCCTTTTGATGTTATATCAGCCTGACAAAAGTCCACATTTGACCTACTGAACATATGTCTGGCCAAAGATTCCTTAAAGATTAACTTACTATAGACTCAGATTGATTTGTTCTGATGTTATATCAGCCAGACGGCAGTCAAAATTTGTACTACTAAACATATTTCTAGCCAAAGAGTACTCGAAACTTGAATAATCTATACGTTGACTCCTTCTGATGTTACGTCAGCAATACAGCAGTTCATATTTGACCTACTGAACATATTTCTGGCCAAAGAATCCTTGATTTTTAACTTTCTATACATAGTCATTGACTTCTTCTGGTGCTTCAAAAACCACATAGAAGTCCATATAGAAGTCCATATCTGACCTATTGAACTTAATTCTGGTCAAAGGGTCCTCAAATGGTTTTAAACTATATAAACTTACAGACTGATGTTAAAACGTACTGAACATATTTCTGACCAAAGAGTCATTAAACAGTAACACTATAAATTGAGATTGAATGTTTCTGATGTTATATCAGCCTGACAAAAGTCCATATTTGACCTACTGAAAAAAAATGTGTCCAAAGAACGAAACTTGAACTTTCTATATATCACTCGTTGACTCCTTCTGATGTTAAATCAGCCATACAGAGGTTCCTTTTTGATCTAATGAACATACTTTTAGCCCAAGAGTCTTTGAACATTAGCTTTCCTTACATATTGACTCCTTTTGATTTTACATTATCCATACAAAAGTCCACATTTGACCAACTGAACATATTCTGGCCAGAGACTCCTTAAAGATTAACTTACTATACATTCAAATTGATTTCTTCCAATGTTATATTAGCCTGACGTCAGTCAAAATTTGAACTACTACACATATTTCTGGCCAAAGAGTACTCGAAACTTGAACTTTCTATACATACTTGTTGACTCTTTCTGATGTTAAATCAGCAATACAGAGGTTCCTGTTTGAACAACTGAACATACTTTTGGCTAAAGTAATACATATTGACTCCTTTTGATGTTATATCAGCCTGACAAAAGTCCACATTTGACCTACTGGCCAAAGATTCCTTAAAGATTAACTTACTATACATTCAGATTGATTTGTTCTGATGTTATATCAGCCAGACGGCAGTCAACTACTAAACATATTTCTAGACAAAGAGTACTCGAAGCTTGAATAATCTATACGTTGACTCCTTCTGATGTTACGTCAGCAATACAGAAGTTCATATTTGACCTATTGAACTTAATTCTGGTCAAAGGGTCCTTAAATGTTTTTTAAACGATTTAAACTTAGAGACTCATTCTGATGTTAAATCAGCCATTCAGAAGTTCATATTTGACCTACTGAACCTTTTTCTGGCCAAAGAGCACTCGAAACTTGAACTTTATATACATACTTGCTGACTCCTTCTGATGTTACGTCAGAAATACAGAAGTTCATATTTGACCTACTGAACATATTTCTGGCCAAAGAATCCTCGATTTTTAACTTTCAATACATAGTCATAGACTTCTTCTGGTGCTTCATAAGCCATATAGAAGTCCATATAGAAGTCCATATTGAACTTAACTTCTGAACTTAACTTCCATATTGAACCTATTGAACTTAATTCTGGTCAAAGAGTCCTCAAATGGTTTTTAAACGATTTAAACTTAGGGACTCATTCTGATGTTAAATCAGCCATTCAGAATTTCATATTTGACCTCGAAATATGACCATATTTGAAATCAGCCATACATAAATCCATATTTGACCTACTGAACATATTTCTGACCAAAGAGTCCTTGAAGATTAACACTATACACTGAGATTGAATTCTTCTGATGTTATATCAGCCTGACAAAAGTCCATTTTTGACCTGCTGAAATTTTTTTTTGCCAAAGAGTACTCGAAACTTGAACTTTCTATACATACTCCGTGACTCCTTCTGATGTTAAATCAGCAATAAAGAATTTCAAATTTGACCTACTGAACATATTACTGCCCAAAGAGTCCTTAAAGATTAACACTATACATTCTAATTTATTTCTCATGAAGCATCAGAAAGAGTATGTATAGAAGTTCAAGATCAAGGATCTTTTGGCCAGAAATATGTTCCTTGTGAAGATTCAAAATTTCATCTTTTAATATTATTTCATTATTAAATATTATGTATCTGTATTATTATTCTTTATTAATATTCATAATCAGTTGTATTATCTTATGGAGTTTCAAAAGCATGAGTTGAACGCATGAGGGAAACTATAGATAGCATGGAAGCATGAGATGATCATATGTCAGACAGGGGGAAGCTATATTTTGCTATGGGGTGTGTACAATGTAACATGTTCGACTGATGTAAGTGTATCACAGATGTAAACAACAAGGATAGTTCTTAATATGGAAGTGAATTGTGACATGTTAAACATAACGTATACGTATGACATACGTTCTAATTTTAAGAAGCTCAGAGCAACATGTTTTGTTACCTTACAAGGAAGCTGTACTGTACTGTACTACCTCAGAGAAACACGGAAACGCATTGACCTGGCATGAATACAACATCTTGAAGTTTCTCTCCTGACATATAAGAATAAAAATCTTTCTTGGCAAGATAACTGGTGTCCGGTCCCGTAAATCAAATAATAACGGGGAAACAAAAGAGGCTTTAATTCCAAGTCTACATTTGGCGTCACGAAGAACAGGATTGCATCTTCAGGCATTTGTCTCAATCATTCAAGGTAAGACTTTTTCTATTCTAAAAATAATTCTAAGTCTGCCTGATGATTGGACATTGACTGAAACTGCTTAAAAGAACTGTGTTATTTAAAGTACCAGTTGTGTTGCCAATGAATATATGTGTCAGAAAAAAAAGAAAAAATTAAATAATTATAATTTGATGTGGTTTATTTGAGTTGCTCTGGTCAGTAAACCTCTGAATATTGAATGATGCTGGGGAAGTCTTTTTCATTTTTTAAAAAACTTTAGAAAACTTTTAGAAAAAAGACCATCTTAGTCAAATTTTGGAAAAAGCTGTAAGGCGATTTAGCAATTAGCTTGTAAGGTGGTTGGAATATTGGGAAACTGCGATAAAGGGCAGATTTATCTCTAAAATATATCCAATACACGAAGAATCGTTTCAGAAGAAGACGAGGATAGTTTGACAAGCAGTGATTTATAGCGGTTTACAGTGGCGGGTCTGTGCTTGAAGTTAGTACAGTGCAGTATTAAAAAAAATACAATAAACCCTAAAACGTAAATACGCAGAGGATTGAACCCTTAGAAGAAGGGTATCAATGGAATAGAAGCTAAAATTGCATGCATTCTGATTTTGACAAGAAAGCTGTTCAGTGTTTGGAGGAAAAGACTGATCTGAGAGCAACTTTAAAATACATATATATATATATATATATAAATTGATCTGAGTTAAGACAAACAAAAAAAAGGAAAACAGAAATTATTAGTTGTTTTTTTTCCTTTTCTTTTTCCAACCCCTTCTTTGTTCTTTGAGAAATTAGAACAGGTGGAGGGAGAAAAGCAGAGTGAGGGAAGCAGAGAGCCCCTCCCTTTGGAATTCACTCCCCACACACACTCACTCACAAAAATAGCCCTGCTGTTTGAGCACACAGACACAGAGTGACAAATAATTTTCAATGGCAGAAAGTGGATTTAACAGCAGAACAATATCTGCTTGGTACTTAGAAAGAAAACAGAAAAAGCAAGCTAAGTTTTTGAAAAAAGGACTGGACATTAACACATCTATGGATGTGCAGTTAAGCTGGCTTGAGTCCCAAAAGGACTCTATCAAGTCAAAAGTATTTCCAATCCTCGCTGCACATTGGATTTTGAAACAAGGTGGAATTTGTTGCGGTATCAATGGGTGTCCAGTCCCACTTGTTGAAGCAATGAAGCCTCAAATTGAAGCATATAACAAATTGAACAAAATTATGTCTATTAGATGGAGGTTCAGATGGAGAAAATACAACCAATGATGATTCATTTGATCCAGATTGGACAAATATAATAACTGAAGCTGAAAAGAAATATTCACAAGCACCAGTGAAATCTGCAACAACTGTAACGATAACTGCAACAAATAACCCAATTTATCCAATTTTGCCTGAACAATATACAAATTCATCTAAACCAGATGGAGGTCCAGTTGACAAAATGTATATTGCATCTGTACAAGCAGCTCCGGTAATAACAAGATCTAAAACAGTTCAGCCAAACAGAGACATGCTGCGATGTACACCAGCTCGGAATTATGATTCTGACTGGGGTGATGAGACAAGAGATGACGACATGATCACAATTGACAAGATCGGTCCTGAATTTTCTTCACCTGTAATTAAAAGGGAAGGATCTGAAATGATGACAGAAGAGAGACCATTCACACCAGGAGAACGTCAAGCCATTCTCACAGCCTTGCCTCCTCTGAAGAGACAAGATCCAAACACAGAGTTTTGGCGAGAATTAGACTCATTGATTGAAGCACATCAAATGTCATTAAGAGACATACACACCATTGTGAAAGCTAAAATCCCAAGAGACAGATGGGAACGCTTGCCAGCTTCGATAACAACCGCCCAATGGATAGATTTGTGGGTTGATAGCCAGGGACGACCCCTGGGTCTTTGGCAAGCATTAAATGTGTTCCGAAAAGAAATCCAGGAAATCTTGGGCAGTGGTAAAATTCCTTTCACATTAGTGACATTGATTAAGCAAAAGGATGATGAATCTCCAGATGAATATGCTCTACGTAAGTGGAATGCTTATGAGAGATGGGCTCTCTGTGCCAAGAAACAACCTGACAGAGATGATGTACAGTTCACTGACACACTTGTGGATGGACTTAGCGCAAAATACCAACAAGCCTTATCACTTGGAGTCAACCCAGGTGAGACATTTGACCAAATTATGCAATGGGCTGGCCGCTTAGAGATGGCTATGAGATCAAATAAAGAAGAAGGAAACAAGCCATATCGAAGAGGAGTGGCAACAGCTCAATACAACAAGGACACAAAGAATAGGGTAATTTTCTGCAGCAACTGTGGAAAGCGTGGACACTCCAACATAGATTGTTGGGCTAAAGGAGGTGGAGCAGAAGGTCAAGGTCCATCATTTAGACAGGTCAGTGCAAAAAACCATAATGAAACCCCTCAAGGGAAGACGTGGACTGAAGCACAAGTCCGTCAGCTCATTGAGGGAATTATGCGTCCGCAATAGGAATCAGCGGCCCCCTGTATTAGTAAGAAAAGAGACAATCGCCTTTTTGTCAATGCATTAATAGGGGGCCACCCATGTGACATCCTTGTTGACACAGGAGCAGCCATTTCAATAACAGATCTGAATCTACCTACAACAGATGGAACTATGGAAGTTGAAGGAGTTGGAGGAGGTATCACAAAATTTCGCAAAAGTATTCAAGTTCCACTGCAAATACATGAAGATGAAGTCTTATGGACATCTTTCTGGGTTGGGCCGAATTCACAAGGAAGCCTTATTGGCATGGACATTCTTCCATTGTTGAACATGATCATATTCACTGACAGTCGTCAAATCGCTACAACTGCTGGGATAATACCACACGAAGATCGCACATGTAATCTAAGGTCTGTTGGTACAGCAAAACCAATTATCAGAAACTGGAAAAAAGACGGTGTGTGGGGTCTTCTGTGCAGTCTATATCCGGATGTTTGGGCTAAACACAAATTGGATTGTGGCAAAGCCAACATTGATCCCATTGTTATTGAGGGACCGATACATGCCCCTCATAAACAATACCCCATCCGACCTGAAGCAAGACGAGCCGTGGAGGAGATAGTGGCAGACTTGGAAGCTGAAGGAATCATCATCAGACAAACTTCATCTACCACTAATAGTCCTGTCTGGCCTGTCAAGAAATCTGATAACTCATGGCGATTAACCATTGATTACACAAGACTTAACAGTGTAACACCAAAACCGCATCCTATTTTGGCCAATCCTGCCACCATTCTGAATGATATTCCAGGAGATGCTAAAATTTTTACGGTACTGGATGTACTGTCGGCTTTCTGGTATATACCTATAGACAAAAGATCTCAAGAGAAATTAGCCTTTACAGTGGGCGCAAAACAGTATGTTTGGAACAGACTCCCACAAGGTCTTAATCTTTCTCCTGTTGTATTTCATAGAGCTTTGGACCAGTTCTTAACGGAGCAAAAAGCTGAAATTGAGAAATCAGGAAGTGTTTGCCTCCAATATGTTGATGACGTTAATTGCAAGCCCAGATGAAAACAGCCATGTATTTGCTCTGAATGTTGTCCTACAAGCCCTTAGGAAAGGGGGATTCAAAGTTAACCCCGACAAAGCACAGCTGGCCAAATCCAAGGTTATCTATTTGGGCCAAGAAATATCTGTGGAGGGAAGGAGAATGACAACAGAGGGTGTAGAGGCATTACGACAACTTCCAAAACCTCTAACAGTTACAGGAATGCGGAAGGTGATGGGACTTTTCAACTATTGTCGTCAGTATATACCTGATTTTGCTAGCATCACCAGCCTCGACCTGTACAAGGGAGGAAAGCCTGGAGTGGAACAGATAAACTGGACACCGGAAGCTGAGGAAGCGTTTACTTCTATGAAAGAAAAACTGACTTCAGCCCCAGCTTTGGGACTTCCTGACGGACGGTTGCATTTTCATTTGTGGACCAGGGTAGGAGATGAGACGTATTCAGCAGTACTGTGTCAAAAACCAGGTGATCGATACAGACCAGTTGGATACTTTTCCACAAAGATTCCTGTCACTATGATTGGGCAACCACGATGTATACAAGCCCTCGATGGTGCCACATGGGCAGTGGATGCTGTTGAGAATCTGATAGGAGCACAAACTATCATATTGCACACTCCACACAGTATAGTGACACTGTTGAATAACACGAACATCAAAACCATAACTGATGCAAAAAGAGCAAAATGGGAAGCAACTTTGTTGAACAAGGATTTAAGAGTGGAAATCATCAGGGACACGTCTCTTAATCCTGCAACAATGATGCTGGAACCACATGAGGGAATACCACATGAGTGTGAAAAACAAGTAGAAGAAGATAGTCTTGGTCCAGTTAATCCAATCCCTCTTGAAAACCCAGACAAAGAGTTATGGGTTGATGGATCCAGTTATTATGTTGATGGAAAGCGACATACTGGATGGGCTGTAGTGAAAGGAGATGGAACTGTTGTAAAGAAAGGAGCCCTTTCTGGGAAATTTTCAGCACAAGTAGCTGAACTTATAGCACTTACAGAAGCCTTTGAACTATCAGAAGGAGATCGAGTCAACATCTATACAGATAGTCGTTATGCTTTTGGCGTGGTCCATGACTACCTTGCTCTGTGGAAAAGACGTGGACTTATCACTAGCAGTGGGAGCGAAATACAACATGCTTCCATAATTCGTCGTTTGATTACAGCATTTTACTTACCCCGAGAAGCAGCCGTGATCAAAGTAAAATCACATCAATCTGACAAGTCCAAAGAAAGTCAAGGAAACACGGCAGCAGATGCAGCAGCTAGAGAAGCAGCTCTACTTCCTCTTACTCCTGTTACCTTGGTAAAGGAAAACAGCAAGGATAATCCTGTGCTCCATCTTCTGTCATATCAACTGGAGACAGATGAAGAGAAAGAACAATGGATAAAAGCGGGAGCGAAAGAGGATGATCAAGGTATCTGGAGAATTCCAACAGGACAAGTGGTGATGCCTATCGGAACAAGAAGAGAACTAATGCAGCTGTATCATGGAAAGGTACATGCTGGAGCAAAAGCAATGAAATCTCAAATCAGTGAGACTTGGTGGTGGCCAAGAATGATGAGAGACATTGATGATTATTGTAGGAGATGCTTGATATGCCTCAAAGCAAATGTGGGAAAATCTGTAAAGGTGCGAATGTCACATGCACCCAGACCAACAGGTCCATGGACACACCTCCAAATTGATTTCACAGGACCTTTATCACCCAGTGGAGGGTATCAATACATACTTGTAATCATGGACAGATTTACTAGATGGGTGGAAGCATTCCCTACAAAAACTTGTACTGCTGAAGCTGCAGCACGAGTAATGGTGGAAGAAGTTTTTCCTCGCTGGGGTCTTCCATATGAACTTGATTCTGACAATGGAACTCATTTCACTGGAAAATTGATGAAGGAAGCAATGAAATTGATGGGGATTAAACAAAAATTCCATATTCCGTACCATCCAGATCGTTGAAAACATCAACAGATCGTTGAAAACATCTTTGACCAAAGCCATTCTGCAAACTGGCCAAGGTTGGCATAAGTTATTACCTGCTATTCTGTGGAACTTGAGAGCAACTCCAAACCGAGTTACAGGACTAACCCCTTTTGAACTAATGACTGGAAGAGCAATGGTTCTACCTCCTGATGCTCCGCCACCTGCGGGAACAGGAGGAGACTCTACTTTGTTTCAAGAAAAGTTACGACGCTATCTCGCAATGCTGGACAAAGCTACTAAAGACAATAATAAGAAAGTGCGAGAAGCTCAACAGCAATGGGATGAAAAACACACCACTACTGACATTCCACACATTCCCGAGTTAGGCAGTTTTGTTATGATCAAACGAATTGCTAGGAAAGAGCCTAGATGGGAAGGACCATATGAGATACTCCTAACTACTGATACAAGTGTTTGTCTCAAAGGGAAGGGTGTAGGAACAGATAGATGGTATCATTGGTCACAAGTTAAACCTTGCTTAGTGAATGAACAAGATGATAATGATGGCTTATGGCCTGAGATTGAGCAATGTTCATCCATTAGTTTTACAGATTGGGAACAAAGAAGTGATGTTAATTATATCTCTGCTTCCATTTCAGGAATCAATTCCATTGACAGTGATTAGAGATGGTTGCAAGTTATTCCAAGTCCTTATATGTGTTACTAGAAGGAAAAGTACCAAACCTGTCAAATTGATTATTTCTAACCAAATGGATAGAACTAAGAATGGGACATACAGCGTGAAATAAGAGATTTTACACATTCTACACTACCTCACAAACAATGAACATCCGTTTACTGATTTTCAACCCCAAGGGATAGGATCCTTTAACATCAACGTTTATTTTAATTTCTTGTTTTGGTTCGGAACTGGAGGATTTAATTAATTAACGAGTTAATTAATTAATGAGTTCAGGCACGGACAGAAGACTTATTAGTTTTTCTTTTCTTAGATGATTGGGGTTCATTTTAAATACATACACATAGATATTAAAATACACACAGTATACGGGGACATAACATGGGTTGGGGTTTTGTTCTTTGTTTTGTTTTGTTCTTCTTTTCTTTTCTTTTGCCTTTCCTGTTTCCATTCTTCTGTTCTTTCTGTCTATTTTCTTGGTCTGCTATTTCTTCTCCTCACTATCACTTCTATAGGTTGGCCACCTGGGAATGATGGTGTGGAACTGACGGCCGTAGTTCCAGTGGAGGGAAATGAAGATTCAAAATTTCATCTTTTAATATTATTTTATTATTAAATATTATGTATCTGTATTATTATTCTTTATTAATATTCATAATCAGTTGTATTATCTTATGGAGTTTCAAAAGCATGAATTGAACGCATGAGGGAAACTATAGATAGCATGGAAGCATGAGATGATCATATGTCAGACAGGGGGAAGCTATATTTTGCTATGGGGTGTGTACAATGTAACATGTTCGACTGATGTAAGTGTATCACAGATGTAAACAACAAGGATAGTTCTTAATATGGAAGTGAATTGTGACATGTTAAACATAACGTATACGTATGACATACGTTCTAATTTTAAGAAGCTCAGAGCAACATGTTTTGTTACCTTACAAGGAAGCTGTAAGACTCTCTGTGATGTATAAAAACTCAATCTTACTGTACTACCTCAGAGAAACACGGAAACGCATTGACCTGGCATGAATACAACATCTTGAAGTTTCTCTCCTGACATATAAGAATAAAAATCTTTCTTGGCAAGATAACTGGTGTCCGGTCCCGTAAATCAAATAATAACGGGGAAACAAAAGAGGCTTTAATTCCAAGTCTACACTTGGGTCAAATATGAACTTCTGTATGGGTGACGTAACATCAGGAGTCAACAAGTATGTGTAGAAAGTTCATGTTTCGAGTACTGTTTGGCCAGAAATATGTTTAGTAGTTCAAATTTTGACTGCCATCAAAACTGACTGGCATTGACTGGCTGATATAACATCAGAAAAAAAATCAATCTGAATGTATAGTGTTAATCATTAAGGATTCTTTGGCCAGTCATATGTTCAGTAGGTCAAATATGGAATTCTGTATGGCTGATTTGACATCAGAAGAAGTCTCTAAGTTTATATAGTTTAAAACCATTTGAATACCCTTGTCCGGAAATAAGTTCAATATGTCAGATATGGACTTATATATGGCTTATGAAGCATCAGAAAGATTCTTTAAAGATTCCTTAAAGGAGTGCCGTCTGGCTGATACAACATCAGAAGAAATCAATCTGAATAGTAAGTTCATCTTTATGGAATCTTTGGCCAGAAATAGGTTCAGTAGGTCAAACGTGGACTTTTGTATGGATAATATGACATCAAAAGGAGTCAATATGTATGGACATTTAATTATAGTAAGTTCATCTTTATGGAATCTTTGGCCATAAATATGTTCAGTAGGTCAAACGTGGACTTTTGTATGGATAATATAACATCAAAAGGAGTCAATATGTATGGAAATGTAATGTTTGAAAGACTCAAAAGTAGGCCAAAAGTATGTTCAGTAGGTCAAAATGGAACCTCTGTATGGCTGATTTAACATCAGAAGGAGTCTATAAGTTGATATAGTTTAAAAACTTTTGAGGACCAGAAATAAGTTTAAAAGGTCAGATATGGGCTTCTAAATGGCTTTTATGAAGCATCAGATGGAGTCTATGAGTGTGTATAGAAAGTTCTAGATCGAGGATTCTTTGGCAAGAAATATGTTCCTTGGGTCAAAAATGAACTTCTGCCTAACGTGACATCTGAAGGAGTCAACAAGTTTATATTGAAAGTTCAAGTTTCGAATACTCTTCGGCCAGAAATATGTTCATTAGTTTCAAAATTTGACTGCCGTCTGGCTGATATGACTTTAGAAGAAATCAATCTGAATATATAGTGTTAATCTTTAAGGAATCTTTGGCCAGAAACATTTTCTGTAGGTTAAATGTGGACTTTTGTATGGCTAATGTATCATCAAAAGGGGTCAATATGTATAAAAAATTAATGTTCAAAGACTTTTTGTCTAAAAGTTTGTTCAGTAGTTCAAAAATGGCTGATTTAACATCAGAAGGAGTCTATACGTTGATATAGTTTAAAAACTTTTGAGGACCCTTTGACCAGAAATAAGTTCAAATGGTCAGATATGGGCTTCTAAATCTAAGAATGTGTATAGAAAGTTCTATCGAGGATTCCTTGGCAAGGAATATGTTCCTTGGGTCAAAAATGAACTTCTGTATTAATTTGTATTCAAAAAGGAACATCTGTATGGCTCAATTATGTTCGGCAATTTAATGTTAAAAAACTCTTTGGCCAAAAGTATGTTCAGTAGTTCTCTGTATGGCTGATTCAACATCAGAAGGTGTCAACGAGTATGTATAGAAAGTTCAAGTTTCTAGTTCTCTTTGGCCAGAAATATGTTTTAGTAGTTCAAATTTTGACTGCCGTCTGGCTGATATAACATCAGAATAATTCAATCTGAATCTTTAATGAATCTGAAAGATCATTTTTGACCATATCTGACCTCTTGAACTTGTTGATGTTAAATCAGCCATACAGAGGTTCCTTTTTTGAACTACTGAACATACTTTTGGGCAAAGTTTTGGGCAAAGAGTCTTTGAACTTTAAATGGCCATACATATTGACTCCTTTTGATGTTACATTATCCATACAAACGTCCACATCTGACCTACTGAACAAATTTCTGGCCAAAGATTCATTAAAGATGATGGCCAGAAATTTGTTCAGTAGGTCAGATGTGGACGTTTGTATGGATAATGTAACATCAAAAGGAGTCAATATGTATGGCCATTTAAAGTTCAAAGACTCTTTGCCCAAAACTTTGCCCAAAAGTATGTTCAGTAGTTCAAAAAAGGAACCTCTGTATGGCTGATTTAACATCAACAAGTTCAAGAGGTCAGATATGGTCAAAAATGAACTTCTGTATGGCTAATGTGACATCTGAAGGAGTCAACAAGTTTGTATTGAAAGTTCAAGTTTCGAATACTCTTCGGCCCAAAATATGTTTCATTAGTTTCAAAATTTGACTGCCGTCTGGCTGATATGTCATCAGAAGAAATCAATCTGAATGTATAGTATTCTTTGTCTATAAGTTGAACATATTCTTTGGCCAGAAACATTTTCAGTAGGTTAAATGTGGACTTTTGTATGGCTAATGTATCATCAAAAAGGGTCAATATGTATAAAAAAATTATGTTCAAAGACTCTTTGGCCAAAAGTATGTTCAGTAGTTCAAAAAGGAACATCTGTATGGCTGATTTAACATCAGAAGGAGTCTATAAGTTAATATAGTTTAAAAACTTTTGAGGACCCTTTGTCCGGTAATAAGTTCAAAAGGTCAGATATGGACTTCTAAATGGCTTATGAAGGAGTCTATGAGTATGTATAGAAAGTTCAAGATTGAGGACACTTTGGCCAGAAATATGTTCCTTGGGTCAAATATGAACTTCTGTATGCCTAACGTGACATCAGAAGGAGTCAACAAGTTTGTATAAAAAGTTCAAGTTTCGAGTACCCCTTGGCCAGAAATTTCTCTCAGAAATCAATCTGAATAGTAAGTTCATCTTTATGGAATCTTTTGCCAGAAATTTGTTCAGTAGGTCAGATGTGGACTTTTGTGTGGATTATGTAACATCAAAAGTCAGTATGTATGGCAATTTAATGTTAAAAGACTCTTTGCCCAAAAGTATGTTCAGTAGTTCAAAAAGGAACATCTGTATGGCTGATTTAACATCAGAAGGAGTCTATAAGTTAATATAGTTTAAAAACTTTTGAGGACCCTTTGTCCGGTAATAAGTTCAATAGGTCAGATATGGACTTCTATATGGCTTATGGAGCATCAGAAGGAGTCCATGCGTATGTATATAAAAGTTCTAGATTGGGGATTCTTTAGCCAAAAATATGAACTTCTGTATGTCTGACGTGACATCAGAAGGAGTTAACAAGTTTGTATAGAAAGTTCAAGTTTCAAATACTTTTTGGCCAGTAATATGTATGGACAATCTAACATCAAAAGGAGTCAATATGTATGGGATTTAATGTTCAAAGACTCTTTGGCCAAAAGTATGTTCAGTAGTTCAAAAAGGAACCTCTTCATGGCTGATTTAACATCAGAAGGAGTCTCTAAGTTGATATAGTTTAAAACCATTTGACCACCCTTTGTCCGGTAATAAGTTCAATAGGTCAGATATGGACTTCTATGTGGCTTATGAAACATCAGAAGGAGTCTATAAGCATGTATAGAAAGTTTCAAATCGAGGATTCTTTGGCCAGAAATATGTTCCTTGGGTCAAATATGAATTTCTGTATGCTTAACGTGACATCAGAAGGAGTCAACAAGCTTGTATAGTAAAAAAAAAGTTTCTATTACTCTTTGGCCAGAAATATGTTTTAGTAGTTCAAATAAGTAACCTCTGTATTGGCTGATTTAACATCAGAAGGAGTCTCTAAGTTTATATAGTTTAAAACCATTTGAATCCTCAAATGCCATTTTGTCCGGAAATAAGTTCAAAAGTTCTGATATGGGCTTGTAAATGGCTTTTGAAGCATTTATCTATGAGTATGTATAGAAAGTTCTAGATCGAGGATTCTCTGGCAAGAAATATGTTCCTTGGGTCAAAAATGAACTTCTGTATGGCTGACGTAATATCGGAATGAGACAACAAGAATGCATCAAGTTACGAATACTCATTGGCCAGAAATATATTTAGTAGTTCAAATTTTGACTGCCGTCTGGCTGATATAACATCAAAAGGAATCAATCTTAATGTATAGTGTTAAACTTTAAGGACTCTTTGGGCAGTAATATGTTCAGTAGCTCAAATTTGGAATTCTGTATGGCTGACTTAACATCAGAAAGAGTCTCTAAATGTATATAATTTAAACGATTTGAGGACCCTTTGACCAGAAATAAGTTCAATCGGTCAGATATGGACTAAATGGCTTATGAATAATCAGAAGGAGTCTATAAGAATATATAGAAAGTTCAAGATTGAGGACACTGGCCAAAAATATGTTCTTTGGGTCAAATATGAACTTTTTTATGTCTTTAGGAGTCAACAAGTTTGTATAGAAAGTTCAAGTTTCTCTTTGGCCAGAAATATGTTTTAGTAGTTCAAATTTTGACTGCCGTCTGGCTGATAATACATCAGAGGAAATCAATCTGAACGTATAGTAAGTTCATGTTTAAGGAATCTTTTGCCAGAAATTTGTTCAGTCGGTCAGATGTGGACTTTTGTATGGATTATGTAACATCAAAAGGAGTCAAAATGTATAGAAAGTTAATGTTCAAAGACTCTATGGCCAAAAGTGTGTTCAGTAGTTCAAAAAGGAACCTCTGTATTCCTGATTTAACATCAGAAGGAGTCTATAAGTTTACATAGTTTAAAACCTTTTGAGGACCCTTTGCTCAAAAATAAGTTCAAAAGGTCAGACTTCTAAATGGCTAATGAAGAATCAGGAGTCTATGAGTAAGTTAAAGATTAAGGCCTCTTTAGCCAGAAATAGGTTCCTTGGGTCAAAAATGAACTTCTGTATGGCTGAGGTAATATCGGAAGGAGACAACAAGAATGTATAGAAATTTCAAGTTTCAAATACTCTTCGACAAGAAATATTTAGTAGTTCAAATTTTGACTGCCGTCTGGCTGAAGTAACATCAGAAAAAATAAATCTGAATGTATATTAAGTTAATCTTTAAGGAATCTTTGGCCAGAAATATGTTTAGTAGGTCAAAAATGCACTTTTTTTTATGGCTAATGTATCATCAAAAGTCAATTATGTTCGGCAATTTAATGTTAAAAAACTCTTTGGCCAAAAGTATGTTCAGTAGTTCTCTGTATGGCTGATTCAACATCAGAAGGAGTCTATAAATGTATATAGTTTAAAAACTTTTGAGGACCCTTTGACCAGAAATAAGTTCAATAGGTCAGATATGGACTTCTCTATTGTTTATGAAGCATCAGAAAGAGTCTACATATGAGCATGTATAAGAAAGTTCAAGATCGAGGGTTCTTTGGCCAGAAATATGTTCTTTGGGTCAAATATTGGCTGATTTAACATTAAAAGGAGTCTTTAAGTTTATTATAGTTAAAAACATTTTGAGGACTCTTTTTCAAGTAATATGTTCAGTAGGTCAAATATGGACTATAGTCTTCCTTATATAATATTACGACAAGTCAGTGTGTATATATAGTGGAGTTAATGTTCATTGACTCTGGTTAGAAATATAATCACTAGGTCAAAAATGGACTTTTGGATTTCACATCAAAAGGAGTCAATATGTATAGAAAGTTAATGTTCAAGTACTCTTTTGCCAAAAATGTATTCAGAGGGTGACATATTGACAGCTGTTTAGCTGATGTTTTCATGAGAAGAAGTCTATGAGGACCCTTTGGCCAACAAAATTATCAATATGTCAAATATGGACTTCT
Organism: Rhinichthys klamathensis goyatoka; assembly: GCF_029890125.1. Lineage (NCBI taxonomy): Eukaryota > Metazoa > Chordata > Actinopteri > Cypriniformes > Leuciscidae > Rhinichthys > Rhinichthys klamathensis. The sequence continues at coordinate 4,360,401 of NW_026606559.1, forward strand.
GGCTGATTTAACATCACAAGACGTCAATTTGTATGTATAGTAACATAATGTTCATGGACTCTTGATGGTTGAAGTTGTCACTTCAGGAACAGGAATGAGTCAAAGGGAGTCTACGAGAATGTATAGAAATCATTGCTTTAGCCGTTGCTTTACACTGCACACAATAGGTCACCCATTCCATTCTGCAACGACGAGATTAACATATCTGCTGTGCACACAAGATCAAACATTGTGCATTGAAGAATAACATATAAGCTGTGTACAAGAAATAATTCATTCCGATGTGGAATTCTTCATTGGACATCGTCAGATCGTTTGTGCGATGCAGTGCAACAGCACTCATGTTATCTCTTTAATGCACAGAGTTCTGGCATGCTTTGAAATGCAACATGTGCTTCGCAACATGTGCTTGAAGAATAACATATAAATGTTATTCTTCAACGCTAATTCTTGGATCGCCTTTGCAATGCAATACAACTCCTATGTTATCTCTTCGTTGAACAAGAGTTATGAGGTAGTTATTCTGCGCATTGTTAATGCAAGAGCTAATGCAATAATTTACCTTCAATGCAAAAAAGAACATGTATTGTGGTTTTCTTTGCATAGAGAAATAATTTAGATTTTATGCAATGTACTGAAACAGCACAAATTATATCTCCTCAAAGCACCAATGAGTTAGTTCTGGTATGCAATGCACTGCAACAAGTGCATAGCTTATATGTTATTCTTCAATGCGCAATGTTAGATCGTTTGTGTAATGCAATGCACATATGTTATCGCTTCCTTACACAAACTGAATGGGTTTGTTATTGTGTTCATTGCAATGGAATAGGTTTTTCAATGATTTCCATTTAATACACAAATGTTAGTCGTGTAAAGCGAAAGCACATATGTTATGTGTTTTCATTGCATAGAGTAGTTAATTTAGATTTTTTTGCAATGCAATGCAAAAACTCAAATATCATCTCAAAGCACAACGCAACAAGCGCGTTATATAAATTCAATGATAAATGTATTTGATATATGTTATATATATCAAATAGATTCAATGCAATGCAGCAGCACTTAGGTTATCTCTTCTTCTACAATGCACAACGAGTTAGTTCTGGCACGCATTGAAATGCAACATGTGTGCTACATTATATGTTATTTTTCAACGCTAAATCTTAGATCCCTTGTGCAATGTAATGCAACTCCTATGTTAACTCCTATGTTATTCTATGCATTGTAATGCAAGGGCTAATGCGATCATTTCCCTTCAATGCAAGTTTGTTGTAGTATGCATTGCAATGCGAAAGAACATATGTTGTGATTTTCATTGCATAGAGGAATATTTTTTGCATGCAACAATTCAACAGCACAAATTTAATTTTCAATGCAACAGCACAAATTTAATTTTCTCAAAGTACAACGTTCTGGTATGCAATGCAATGCAACAGTCTTATATGTTATTCTTCAATGCACAATGTTAGATCGTTTGTGCAAAGCAATGCAACAGCACTTATATTATCTCTTCGTTGCACAACTGAATGAGTCATTTCTGGTATGCATTAAAACACACCAAGCACATTGCTATGTTATATATGTTATGCTATGTATATATAATATGTTATGCACATCGTTATGCAATGCAGTGCAAGAGCACTCATGTTATCTCTTTAATGCACAAAGGAATGAGTTAGTACTTCTGTTATATCTTCGTTGCACAACCGAATGAGTCAGTTCTGGTATGCATTTAAATGCACTAAGCACATAGCTTACATGATATTCTTCAATGCACAATGTTAGATTGTTTGTGCAATGCAATGCAACCGCCCTTATGTTATCTCTTCGTTGCACCAACCGAATGAGTCAGTTCTGGTATGCATTAAAACACACCAAGAACATAGCTAATATGTTATGCACATCGTTAGATCGGTTGTGCAATGCAGTGCAAGAGCACTCATGTTATCTCTTTCATGCACAAAGGAATGAGTTAGTACTTATGTTATATCTTCGTTGCACAACCGAATGAGTCAGTTCTGGTATGCATTTAAATGCACTAAGCACATAGCTTACATGATATTCTTCAATGCACAATGTTAGATTGTTGTGCAATGCAATGCAACCGCACTTATGTTATCTCTTCGTTGCACAACCGAATGAGTCAGTTCTGGTATGCATTAAAACACACCAAGAACATAGCTAATATGTTATGCACATCGTTAGATCGTTAGTGCAATGCAGTGCAAGAGCAATCATGTTATCTCTTTCATGCACAAAGGAATGAGTTAGTACTTATGTTATATCTTCGTTGCACAACCGAACGAGTCAGTTCTGGTATGCATTAAAACACACCAAGCACATTGCTAATATGTTATGCACATCGTTATGCAATGCAGTGCAAGAGCACTCATGTTATCTCTTTAATGCACAAAGAAATGAGTTGGTACTTATGTTATATCTTCGTTGCACAACCGAATGAGTCAGTTCTGGTATGCTTTTAAATGCACTAAGCACATAGCTTATATGATTTTCTTCAATGCACAATGTTAGATCGTTTGTACAAAGCAATGCAACATCACTTATATTATCTCTTCTTTGCACAACTGCATGAGTCAGTTCCGGTATGCATTTAAATGCACTAAGCACATAGCGAATATAATATTCTTCAATGCACAATGTTAGATCGTTTGTGCAATTCAATGCAACAGCACTTATATTATATCTTCGTTGCACAACCAAATGAGTCAGTTCTGGTATGCATTAAAACACACCATGCACATAGCTTAATATGTTATGCACATCGTTAGATCGTATGTGCACTGCAGTGCAAGAGCACTCATGTTATCCCTTTAATGCACAAAGGAATGAGTCATGTTATCTCTTCGTTGCACAACCGAATGAGTCAGTTCTATGCATTTAAATGCACTAAGCACATAGCGAATATAATATTCTTCGATGCACAATGTTAGATCGTTTGTGCAATTCAATGCAACAGCACTTATATTATCTCTTCGTTGCACAACCGAATGAGTCAGTTCTGGTATGCATTAAAACACACATAGCTAATGTGTTATGCACATCGTTAGATCGTTTGTGCAATGCAGTGCAAGAGCACTCATGTTATCTCTTTAATGCACAAAGGAAGAAGTTAGTACTCATGTCTTCGTTGCACAACCGAATGAGTCAGTTCTGGTATGCATTAAAACACACATAGCTAATGTGTTATGCACATCGTTAGATCGTATGTGCACTGCAGTGCAAGAGCACTCATGTTATCTCTTTAATGCACAAAGGAATGAGTCATGTTATCTCTTCGTTGCACAACCGAATGAGTCAGTTCTATGCATTTAAATGCACTAAGCACATAGCGAATATAATATTCTTCGATGCACAATGTTAGATCGTTTGTGCAATTCAATGCAACAGCACTTATATTATCTCTTCGTTGCACAACCGAATGAGTCAGTTCTGGTATGCATTAAAACACACCGAGCACATAGCTAATATGTTATGCACATCGTAAGATCGTTTGTGCAATGCAGTGCAAGAGCACTCATGTTATCTCTTTAATGCACAAAGGAATGAGTCATGTTATCTCTTCGTTGCACAACCGAATGAGTCAGTTCTATGCATTTAAATGCAATAAGCACATAGCGAATATAATATTCTTCAATGCACAATGTTAGATCGTTTGTGCAATTCAATGCAACAGCACTTATATTATCTCTTCGTTGCACAACCGAATGAGTCAGTTCTATGCATTTAAATGCACTAAGCACATAGTGAATATAATATTCTTCAATGCACAATGTTAGATCGTTTGTGCAATTCAATGTAACAGCACTTATATTATCTCTTCGTTGCACAACCGAATGAGTCAGTTCTGGTATGCATTAAAACACACCAAGCACATAGCTAATAAGTTATGCACATCGTTACATCGTTTGTGCAATGCAGTGCAAGAGCACTCATGTTATCTCTTTGTTGCACAACCGAATGAGTCAGTTCTTGTATGCATTTAAATGCACTCAGCACATAGCTTATATGACATTCTTCAATGCATATCGTTAGATCGTTTGTGCAATGCAACGCAATAGCACTCTTTAATGCACAAGAGGTATGAGGTAGTTAATGCAACAGCTAATGCGATAATTTCCCTTCAATGCAAGTTTGTTGTATATACTTAATTCAATGCATTGCAATGCGAAAGAATATATGTTGTGGTTTTCATTGAATAGAGGAATTTTTTTTTGCAATGCAATGCAAAAAAAATGCAATCCACAAATTTTGTCTCCTCAAATTACAACGCAATGAGTTAGTTCTGGTATGCAAGGCAATGCAAGAGTGCATAGCTTAAATGTTATTCTTCAATGCGCAATGTTAGATCGTTTGACCAATGCAATGAACAGCACTTATGTTATCTCTTCGTTGCACAACCGAATGAGTCAGTTCTGGTATACATTGAAACACACCAAGCACATAGCTAATATGTTATTCTTCAATGCACATCGTTAGACTGTTTTTGCAATGCAGTGCAAGAGCACTCATGTTATATCTTTAATGCACAAATGAATGTTTGTTTTGGCATGTATTGAAATGCAACATGTGTTTTGCTTAAATGCTGCTTAACACTAATTCTTTAATTAACGCTATGTTATCTCTTCGTTGCACAAGAGGTATGAGGTCATTTTATGCATTGTAGTGCAAGAGCTAATGCAATAATTTCCCTTCAATGCAGAAATGAATGTTTGTTGTAGTATGCATTGCAATCCGAAAGAACATATGTTGTGGTTTTCATTGCATAGAGAAATAATTTAGATTTTTTTTTTGCAATGCAATGCAACGGCACACGTTATCTCCTCAAAGCTCAACGCAATGAGTTAGTTCTGGTATGCAATGCAACAAGTGCATAGCTTATATGTTATTCTTCAATGTGCAATATTAGATCGTTTTGTGCAATGCAAGCAACAGCACATATGTTATCGCTTCGTTGCACAAAATGAATGGGTTTGTTATTGTATTTATTGTAATGGAATTTAGATTTTTTTTTTGCAATGCAATGCAACAACACAAATGTTATCCTCAAAGCACAACGCAATGAGTTAGCTCTGGTATGCAATGCAATGTAACAAGCTCATGTTATTTATATTATATATATTATTTTTCAATGCACAAAGTAAGATCGTTTCTGCAATGCAATGCAACAGCACAGTTTATCTTTTCGTTGCAAAACCGAATAAGTCAGTTCTTGGTATGCATTGAAATGCACCAAGCACATAGCTTATATGTTATTCTTCAATGCACATCGTTAGATCGTTTGTGCAATGCAGTGCAAGAGCACTCATGTTATCTCTTTAATGCACAAATTAATTAGTTAGTTTTGGCATGTATTGAAATGCAACGTGTTTTGCTTAATATGCTGCTTAACGCTAATTCTTAGATAGCTTGTGCAATGCAATTTTTGCAGTTTTCATTGCATATGGTAAATGATTAGCTTATATGTTATTCTTCAATGTGCAATGTTAGATCATTTGTGCAATGCAATGCAATGCAACAGCACTTATGTTATCTCTTCGTTGCACAACCAAATGAGTCAGTCCTGGAATACAATGATATACAATGATACTTATATGATATTCTTCAAGGCAAAATGTTTGATCCAGCGGAATGAGTAGTACATTGCAATTTTAAAGCAAAAACTAATGCAATGATTTTCCTTCAATACTCAATTGAATGTGTTGTGTTTTCTTTGCACAGAGGATAAGTTAGATCTTTTATTCAAGCAAATGCAAAAGCACTATGTTATCACTTAAATGCTTATTGAAAGGAGTTACCGGTAGTTCTGGTATACATTGTAATGCATATGTTCTCATAAATTCAATACAAAATGAAATCAATTAGTTGTTGTATTGAACTTTTCAATGCAATGAAAGTCCTCGATTATGTACTTTCTATACATTTACAGAATCTTATTCTGATGATATATCAGCCAGAGAGCCAGACGGCAGTCAAAATTTGAACTGGCAGTACTCAAAATTTGAATAATCTATACGTTGACTCCTTCTGATGTTAGGTCAGCAATACAGCAGTTCACATTTGACCTACTGAACATATAAAGAATCCTCGATTTTTAACTTTCTATACATAGTCATAGACTTCTTCTGGGGCTTCATAAGCCATATAGAAGTCCATATCTGACCTTTTGAACTTAATTCTGGTCAAAGGGTCCTCAAAGGGTTTTAAACTATGTAAACTTAGAGACTCATTCTGATGTTAAAACCTACTGAACATTTTTCTGACCAAAGAGTCATTAAACATTAACACTCATTGAGATTGAATTCTTTTGATGTTATATCAGCTTGACAAAAGTCCATATTTTACCTATTGAAAAATAATTTGTCCAAAGAGTACTCGAAACTTGAACTTTCTATGCATGACTCCTTCTGATGTTAAATCAGCCATACAGAGGTTCCTTTTTGATAAAATTAACATACTTTTAGCCCAAGAGTCTTTGAACATTAGCTGACCTTCTGAACATATTTCTGACAAAAGATTCCTTTAAGATTAACTTACTATACATTCAGATTGATTTGTTCTGATATCAACCAGACGGCAGTTAAATTTGAACTACTAAACTTAAACTTGAACTTTCTATACGTTGACTCTTCTGATGTTACGTCAGCAATACAGAAATCCATATCTGACCTATTGAACTTATTTGTGGTAAAAGGGTCCTCAAAGGTTTTAAATTATATAATCTTATAGACTCCTTCTGATGTTAAATCAGCAATACAGAGGTTCCTTTTTGAACTACTGAACATACTTTTGGACAAAGAGTCAGTTTGAACATTAGGTTTCTATACATAATGACTCCTTTTGATGTTGCATTAGCCATACAAAAGTCCACATCTGACCTACTGAACATATTTCTGGCCAGAGACTTCTTAAAGATTAACTTACTATACATTCAAATTGATTTCTTCCAATGTTATATCAGCCAGACGTCAGTCAAAATTTGAACTACTACACATATTTCTGGCCAAAGAGTACTCGAAACTTGAACTTTCCATACATACTTGTTGACTCTTTCTGATGTTAAATCAGCAATACAGAGGTTCCTGTTTGAACAACTGAACATACTTTTGGCCAAGGAGTCTTTGAACATTAGCTTTCCATACATATTGACTCCTTTTGATGTTATATCAGCCTGACAAAAGTCCACATTTGACCTACTGAACATATGTCTGGCCAAAGATTCCTTAAAGATTAACTTACTATAGACTCAGATTGATTTGTTCTGATGTTATATCAGCCAGACGGCAGTCAAAATTTGTACTACTAAACATATTTCTAGCCAAAGAGTACTCGAAACTTGAATAATCTATACGTTGACTCCTTCTGATGTTACGTCAGCAATACAGCAGTTCATATTTGACCTACTGAACATATTTCTGGCCAAAGAATCCTTGATTTTTAACTTTCTATACATAGTCATTGACTTCTTCTGGTGCTTCAAAAACCACATAGAAGTCCATATAGAAGTCCATATCTGACCTATTGAACTTAATTCTGGTCAAAGGGTCCTCAAATGGTTTTAAACTATATAAACTTACAGACTGATGTTAAAACGTACTGAACATATTTCTGACCAAAGAGTCATTAAACAGTAACACTATAAATTGAGATTGAATGTTTCTGATGTTATATCAGCCTGACAAAAGTCCATATTTGACCTACTGAAAAAAAATGTGTCCAAAGAACGAAACTTGAACTTTCTATATATCACTCGTTGACTCCTTCTGATGTTAAATCAGCCATACAGAGGTTCCTTTTTGATCTAATGAACATACTTTTAGCCCAAGAGTCTTTGAACATTAGCTTTCCTTACATATTGACTCCTTTTGATTTTACATTATCCATACAAAAGTCCACATTTGACCAACTGAACATATTCTGGCCAGAGACTCCTTAAAGATTAACTTACTATACATTCAAATTGATTTCTTCCAATGTTATATTAGCCTGACGTCAGTCAAAATTTGAACTACTACACATATTTCTGGCCAAAGAGTACTCGAAACTTGAACTTTCTATACATACTTGTTGACTCTTTCTGATGTTAAATCAGCAATACAGAGGTTCCTGTTTGAACAACTGAACATACTTTTGGCTAAAGTAATACATATTGACTCCTTTTGATGTTATATCAGCCTGACAAAAGTCCACATTTGACCTACTGGCCAAAGATTCCTTAAAGATTAACTTACTATACATTCAGATTGATTTGTTCTGATGTTATATCAGCCAGACGGCAGTCAACTACTAAACATATTTCTAGACAAAGAGTACTCGAAGCTTGAATAATCTATACGTTGACTCCTTCTGATGTTACGTCAGCAATACAGAAGTTCATATTTGACCTATTGAACTTAATTCTGGTCAAAGGGTCCTTAAATGTTTTTTAAACGATTTAAACTTAGAGACTCATTCTGATGTTAAATCAGCCATTCAGAAGTTCATATTTGACCTACTGAACCTTTTTCTGGCCAAAGAGCACTCGAAACTTGAACTTTATATACATACTTGCTGACTCCTTCTGATGTTACGTCAGAAATACAGAAGTTCATATTTGACCTACTGAACATATTTCTGGCCAAAGAATCCTCGATTTTTAACTTTCAATACATAGTCATAGACTTCTTCTGGTGCTTCATAAGCCATATAGAAGTCCATATAGAAGTCCATATTGAACTTAACTTCTGAACTTAACTTCCATATTGAACCTATTGAACTTAATTCTGGTCAAAGAGTCCTCAAATGGTTTTTAAACGATTTAAACTTAGGGACTCATTCTGATGTTAAATCAGCCATTCAGAAGTTCATATTTGACCTCGAAATATGACCATATTTGAAATCAGCCATACATAAATCCATATTTGACCTACTGAACATATTTCTGACCAAAGAGTCCTTGAAGATTAACACTATACACTGAGATTGAATTCTTCTGATGTTATATCAGCCTGACAAAAGTCCATTTTTGACCTGCTGAAATTTTTTTTTGCCAAAGAGTACTCGAAACTTGAACTTTCTATACATACTCCGTGACTCCTTCTGATGTTAAATCAGCAATAAAGAATTTCAAATTTGACCTACTGAACATATTACTGCCCAAAGAGTCCTTAAAGATTAACACTATACATTCTAATTTATTTCTCATGAAGCATCAGAAAGAGTATGTATAGAAGTTCAAGATCAAGGATCTTTTGGCCAGAAATATGTTCCTTGTGAAGATTCAAAATTTCATCTTTTAATATTATTTCATTATTAAATATTATGTATCTGTATTATTATTCTTTATTAATATTCATAATCAGTTGTATTATCTTATGGAGTTTCAAAAGCATGAGTTGAACGCATGAGGGAAACTATAGATAGCATGGAAGCATGAGATGATCATATGTCAGACAGGGGGAAGCTATATTTTGCTATGGGGTGTGTACAATGTAACATGTTCGACTGATGTAAGTGTATCACAGATGTAAACAACAAGGATAGTTCTTAATATGGAAGTGAATTGTGACATGTTAAACATAACGTATACGTATGACATACGTTCTAATTTTAAGAAGCTCAGAGCAACATGTTTTGTTACCTTACAAGGAAGCTGTACTGTACTGTACTACCTCAGAGAAACACGGAAACGCATTGACCTGGCATGAATACAACATCTTGAAGTTTCTCTCCTGACATATAAGAATAAAAATCTTTCTTGGCAAGATAACTGGTGTCCGGTCCCGTAAATCAAATAATAACGGGGAAACAAAAGAGGCTTTAATTCCAAGTCTACATTTGGCGTCACGAAGAACAGGATTGCATCTTCAGGCATTTGTCTCAATCATTCAAGGTAAGACTTTTTCTATTCTAAAAATAATTCTAAGTCTGCCTGATGATTGGACATTGACTGAAACTGCTTAAAAGAACTGTGTTATTTAAAGTACCAGTTGTGTTGCCAATGAATATATGTGTCAGAAAAAAAAGAAAAAATTAAATAATTATAATTTGATGTGGTTTATTTGAGTTGCTCTGGTCAGTAAACCTCTGAATATTGAATGATGCTGGGGAAGTCTTTTTCATTTTTTAAAAAACTTTAGAAAACTTTTAGAAAAAAGACCATCTTAGTCAAATTTTGGAAAAAGCTGTAAGGCGATTTAGCAATTAGCTTGTAAGGTGGTTGGAATATTGGGAAACTGCGATAAAGGGCAGATTTATCTCTAAAATATATCCAATACACGAAGAATCGTTTCAGAAGAAGACGAGGATAGTTTGACAAGCAGTGATTTATAGCGGTTTACAGTGGCGGGTCTGTGCTTGAAGTTAGTACAGTGCAGTATTAAAAAAAATACAATAAACCCTAAAACGTAAATACGCAGAGGATTGAACCCTTAGAAGAAGGGTATCAATGGAATAGAAGCTAAAATTGTATGCATTCTGATTTTGACAAGAAAGCTGTTCAGTGTTTGGAGGAAAAGACTGATCTGAGAGCAACTTTAAAATACATATATATATATATATATATATATAAATTGATCTGAGTTAAGACAAACAAAAAAAAGGAAAACAGAAATTATTAGTTGTTTTTTTTCCTTTTCTTTTTCCAACCCCTTCTTTGTTCTTTGAGAAATTAGAACAGGTGGAGGGAGAAAAGCAGAGTGAGGGAAGCAGAGAGCCCCTCCCTTTGGAATTCACTCCCCACACACACTCACTCACAAAAATAGCCCTGCTGTTTGAGCACACAGACACAGAGTGACAAATAATTTTCAATGGCAGAAAGTGGATTTAACAGCAGAACAATATCTGCTTGGTACTTAGAAAGAAAACAGAAAAAGCAAGCTAAGTTTTTGAAAAATGGACTGGACATTAACACATCTATGGATGTGCAGTTAAGCTGGCTTGAGTCCCAAAAGGACTCTATCAAGTCAAAAGTATTTCCAATCCTCGCTGCACATTGGATTTTGAAACAAGGTGGAATTTGTTGCGGTATCAATGGGTGTCCAGTCCCACTTGTTGAAGCAATGAAGCCTCAAATTGAAGCATATAACAAATTGAACAAAATTATGTCTATTAGATGGAGGTTCAGATGGAGAAAATACAACCAATGATGATTCATTTGATCCAGATTGGACAAATATAATAACTGAAGCTGAAAAGAAATATTCACAAGCACCAGTGAAATCTGCAACAACTGTAACGATAACTGCAACAAATAACCCAATTTATCCAATTTTGCCTGAACAATATACAAATTCATCTAAACCAGATGGAGGTCCAGTTGACAAAATGTATATTGCATCTGTACAAGCAGCTCCGGTAATAACAAGATCTAAAACAGTTCAGCCAAACAGAGACATGCTGCGATGTACACCAGCTCGGAATTATGATTCTGACTGGGGTGATGAGACAAGAGATGACGACATGATCACAATTGACAAGATCGGTCCTGAATTTTCTTCACCTGTAATTAAAAGGGAAGGATCTGAAATGATGACAGAAGAGAGACCATTCACACCAGGAGAACGTCAAGCCATTCTCACAGCCTTGCCTCCTCTGAAGAGACAAGATCCAAACACAGAGTTTTGGCGAGAATTAGACTCATTGATTGAAGCACATCAAATGTCATTAAGAGACATACACACCATTGTGAAAGCTAAAATCCCAAGAGACAGATGGGAACGCTTGCCAGCTTCGATAACAACCGCCCAATGGATAGATTTGTGGGTTGATAGCCAGGGACGACCCCTGGGTCTTTGGCAAGCATTAAATGTGTTCCGAAAAGAAATCCAGGAAATCTTGGGCAGTGGTAAAATTCCTTTCACATTAGTGACATTGATTAAGCAAAAGGATGATGAATCTCCAGATGAATATGCTCTACGTAAGTGGAATGCTTATGAGAGATGGGCTCTCTGTGCCAAGAAACAACCTGACAGAGATGATGTACAGTTCACTGACACACTTGTGGATGGACTTAGCGCAAAATACCAACAAGCCTTATCACTTGGAGTCAACCCAGGTGAGACATTTGACCAAATTATGCAATGGGCTGGCCGCTTAGAGATGGCTATGAGATCAAATAAAGAAGAAGGAAACAAGCCATATCGAAGAGGAGTGGCAACAGCTCAATACAACAAGGACACAAAGAATAGGGTAATTTTCTGCAGCAACTGTGGAAAGCGTGGACACTCCAACATAGATTGTTGGGCTAAAGGAGGTGGAGCAGAAGGTCAAGGTCCATCATTTAGACAGGTCAGTGCAAAAAACCATAATGAAACCCCTCAAGGGAAGACGTGGACTGAAGCACAAGTCCGTCAGCTCATTGAGGGAATTATGCGTCCGCAATAGGAATCAGCGGCCCCCTGTATTAGTAAGAAAAGAGACAATCGCCTTTTTGTCAATGCATTAATAGGGGGCCACCCATGTGACATCCTTGTTGACACAGGAGCAGCCATTTCAATAACAGATCTGAATCTACCTACAACAGATGGAACTATGGAAGTTGAAGGAGTTGGAGGAGGTATCACAAAATTTCGCAAAAGTATTCAAGTTCCACTGCAAATACATGAAGATGAAGTCTTATGGACATCTTTCTGGGTTGGGCCGAATTCACAAGGAAGCCTTATTGGCATGGACATTCTTCCATTGTTGAACATGATCATATTCACTGACAGTCGTCAAATCGCTACAACTGCTGGGATAATACCACACGAAGATCGCACATGTAATCTAAGGTCTGTTGGTACAGCAAAACCAATTATCAGAAACTGGAAAAAAGACGGTGTGTGGGGTCTTCTGTGCAGTCTATATCCGGATGTTTGGGCTAAACACAAATTGGATTGTGGCAAAGCCAACATTGATCCCATTGTTATTGAGGGACCGATACATGCCCCTCATAAACAATACCCCATCCGACCTGAAGCAAGACGAGCCGTGGAGGAGATAGTGGCAGACTTGGAAGCTGAAGGAATCATCATCAGACAAACTTCATCTACCACTAATAGTCCTGTCTGGCCTGTCAAGAAATCTGATAACTCATGGCGATTAACCATTGATTACACAAGACTTAACAGTGTAACACCAAAACCGCATCCTATTTTGGCCAATCCTGCCACCATTCTGAATGATATTCCAGGAGATGCTAAAATTTTTACGGTACTGGATGTACTGTCGGCTTTCTGGTATATACCTATAGACAAAAGATCTCAAGAGAAATTAGCCTTTACAGTGGGCGCAAAACAGTATGTTTGGAACAGACTCCCACAAGGTCTTAATCTTTCTCCTGTTGTATTTCATAGAGCTTTGGACCAGTTCTTAACGGAGCAAAAAGCTGAAATTGAGAAATCAGGAAGTGTTTGCCTCCAATATGTTGATGACGTTAATTGCAAGCCCAGATGAAAACAGCCATGTATTTGCTCTGAATGTTGTCCTACAAGCCCTTAGGAAAGGGGGATTCAAAGTTAACCCCGACAAAGCACAGCTGGCCAAATCCAAGGTTATCTATTTGGGCCAAGAAATATCTGTGGAGGGAAGGAGAATGACAACAGAGGGTGTAGAGGCATTACGACAACTTCCAAAACCTCTAACAGTTACAGGAATGCGGAAGGTGATGGGACTTTTCAACTATTGTCGTCAGTATATACCTGATTTTGCTAGCATCACCAGCCTCGATCTGTACAAGGGAGGAAAGCCTGGAGTGGAACAGATAAACTGGACACCGGAAGCTGAGGAAGCGTTTACTTCTATGAAAGAAAAACTGACTTCAGCCCCAGCTTTGGGACTTCCTGACGGACGGTTGCATTTTCATTTGTGGACCAGGGTAGGAGATGAGACGTATTCAGCAGTACTGTGTCAAAAACCAGGTGATCGATACAGACCAGTTGGATACTTTTCCACAAAGATTCCTGTCACTATGATTGGGCAACCACGATGTATACAAGCCCTCGATGGTGCCACATGGGCAGTGGATGCTGTTGAGAATCTGATAGGAGCACAAACTATCATATTGCACACTCCACACAGTATAGTGACACTGTTGAATAACACGAACATCAAAACCATAACTGATGCAAAAAGAGCAAAATGGGAAGCAACTTTGTTGAACAAGGATTTAAGAGTGGAAATCATCAGGGACACGTCTCTTAATCCTGCAACAATGATGCTGGAACCACATGAGGGAATACCACATGAGTGTGAAAAACAAGTAGAAGAAGATAGTCTTGGTCCAGTTAATCCAATCCCTCTTGAAAACCCAGACAAAGAGTTATGGGTTGATGGATCCAGTTATTATGTTGATGGAAAGCGACATACTGGATGGGCTGTAGTGAAAGGAGATGGAACTGTTGTAAAGAAAGGAGCCCTTTCTGGGAAATTTTCAGCACAAGTAGCTGAACTTATAGCACTTACAGAAGCCTTTGAACTATCAGAAGGAGATCGAGTCAACATCTATACAGATAGTCGTTATGCTTTTGGCGTGGTCCATGACTACCTTGCTCTGTGGAAAAGACGTGGACTTATCACTAGCAGTGGGAGCGAAATACAACATGCTTCCATAATTCGTCGTTTGATTACAGCATTTTACTTACCCCGAGAAGCAGCCGTGATCAAAGTAAAATCACATCAATCTGACAAGTCCAAAGAAAGTCAAGGAAACACGGCAGCAGATGCAGCAGCTAGAGAAGCAGCTCTACTTCCTCTTACTCCTGTTACCTTGGTAAAGGAAAACAGCAAGGATAATCCTGTGCTCCATCTTCTGTCATATCAACTGGAGACAGATGAAGAGAAAGAACAATGGATAAAAGCGGGAGCGAAAGAGGATGATCAAGGTATCTGGAGAATTCCAACAGGACAAGTGGTGATGCCTATCGGAACAAGAAGAGAACTAATGCAGCTGTATCATGGAAAGGTACATGCTGGAGCAAAAGCAATGAAATCTCAAATCAGTGAGACTTGGTGGTGGCCAAGAATGATGAGAGACATTGATGATTATTGTAGGAGATGCTTGATATGCCTCAAAGCAAATGTGGGAAAATCTGTAAAGGTGCGAATGTCACATGCACCCAGACCAACAGGTCCATGGACACACCTCCAAATTGATTTCACAGGACCTTTATCACCCAGTGGAGGGTATCAATACATACTTGTAATCATGGACAGATTTACTAGATGGGTGGAAGCATTCCCTACAAAAACTTGTACTGCTGAAGCTGCAGCACGAGTAATGGTGGAAGAAGTTTTTCCTCGCTGGGGTCTTCCATATGAACTTGATTCTGACAATGGAACTCATTTCACTGGAAAATTGATGAAGGAAGCAATGAAATTGATGGGGATTAAACAAAAATTCCATATTCCGTACCATCCAGATCGTTGAAAACATCAACAGATCGTTGAAAACATCTTTGACCAAAGCCATTCTGCAAACTGGCCAAGGTTGGCATAAGTTATTACCTGCTATTCTGTGGAACTTGAGAGCAACTCCAAACCGAGTTACAGGACTAACCCCTTTTGAACTAATGACTGGAAGAGCAATGGTTCTACCTCCTGATGCTCCGCCACCTGCGGGAACAGGAGGAGACTCTACTTTGTTTCAAGAAAAGTTACGACGCTATCTCGCAATGCTGGACAAAGCTACTAAAGACAATAATAAGAAAGTGCGAGAAGCTCAACAGCAATGGGATGAAAAACACACCACTACTGACATTCCACACATTCCCGAGTTAGGCAGTTTTGTTATGATCAAACGAATTGCTAGGAAAGAGCCTAGATGGGAAGGACCATATGAGATACTCCTAACTACTGATACAAGTGTTTGTCTCAAAGGGAAGGGTGTAGGAACAGATAGATGGTATCATTGGTCACAAGTTAAACCTTGCTTAGTGAATGAACAAGATGATAATGATGGCTTATGGCCTGAGATTGAGCAATGTTCATCCATTAGTTTTACAGATTGGGAACAAAGAAGTGATGTTAATTATATCTCTGCTTCCATTTCAGGAATCAATTCCATTGACAGTGATTAGAGATGGTTGCAAGTTATTCCAAGTCCTTATATGTGTTACTAGAAGGAAAAGTACCAAACCTGTCAAATTGATTATTTCTAACCAAATGGATAGAACTAAGAATGGGACATACAGCGTGAAATAAGAGATTTTACACATTCTACACTACCTCACAAACAATGAACATCCGTTTACTGATTTTCAACCCCAAGGGATAGGATCCTTTAACATCAACGTTTATTTTAATTTCTTGTTTTGGTTCGGAACTGGAGGATTTAATTAATTAACGAGTTAATTAATTAATGAGTTCAGGCACGGACAGAAGACTTATTAGTTTTTCTTTTCTTAGATGATTGGGGTTCATTTTAAATACATACACATAGATATTAAAATACACACAGTATACGGGCACATAACATGGGTTGGGGTTTTGTTCTTTGTTTTGTTTTGTTCTTCTTTTCTTTTCTTTTGCCTTTCCTGTTTCCATTCTTCTGTTCTTTCTGTCTATTTTCTTGGTCTGCTATTTCTTCTCCTCACTATCACTTCTATAGGTTGGCCACCTGGGAATGATGGTGTGGAACTGACGGCCGTAGTTCCAGTGGAGGGAAATGAAGATTCAAAATTTCATCTTTTAATATTATTTTATTATTAAATATTATGTATCTGTATTATTATTCTTTATTAATATTCATAATCAGTTGTATTATCTTATGGAGTTTCAAAAGCATGAATTGAACGCATGAGGGAAACTATAGATAGCATGGAAGCATGAGATGATCATATGTCAGACAGGGGGAAGCTATATTTTGCTATGGGGTGTGTACAATGTAACATGTTCGACTGATGTAAGTGTATCACAGATAGTTCAACAAGGATAGTTCTTAATATGGAAGTGAATTGTGACATGTTAAACATAAAGTATACGTATGACATACGTTCTAATTTTAAGAAGCTCAGAGCAACATGTTTTGTTACCTTACAAGGAAGCTGTAAGACTCTCTGTGATGTATAAAAACTCAATCTTACTGTACTACCTCAGAGAAACACGGAAACGCATTGACCTGGCATGAATACAACATCTTGAAGTTTCTCTCCTGACATATAAGAATAAAAATCTTTCTTGGCAAGATAACTGGTGTCCGGTCCCGTAAATCAAATAATAACGGGGAAACAAAAGAGGCTTTAATTCCAAGTCTACACTTGGGTCAAATATGAACTTCTGTATGGGTGACGTAACATCAGGAGTCAACAAGTATGTGTAGAAAGTTCATGTTTCGAGTACTGTTTGGCCAGAAATATGTTTAGTAGTTCAAATTTTGACTGCCATCAAAACTGACTGGCATTGACTGGCTGATATAACATCAGAAAAAAAATCAATCTGAATGTATAGTGTTAATCATTAAGGATTCTTTGGCCAGTCATATGTTCAGTAGGTCAAATATGGAATTCTGTATGGCTGATTTGACATCAGAAGAAGTCTCTAAGTTTATATAGTTTAAAACCATTTGAATACCCTTGTCCGGAAATAAGTTCAATATGTCAGATATGGACTTATATATGGCTTATGAAGCATCAGAAAGATTCTTTAAAGATTCCTTAAAGGAGTGCCGTCTGGCTGATACAACATCAGAAGAAATCAATCTGAATAGTAAGTTCATCTTTATGGAATCTTTGGCCAGAAATAGGTTCAGTAGGTCAAACGTGGACTTTTGTATGGATAATATGACATCAAAAGGAGTCAATATGTATGGACATTTAATTATAGTAAGTTCATCTTTATGGAATCTTTGGCCAGAAATATGTTCAGTAGGTCAAACGTGGACTTTTGTATGGATAATATAACATCAAAAGGAGTCAATATGTATGGAAATGTAATGTTTGAAAGACTCAAAAGTAGGCCAAAAGTATGTTCAGTAGGTCAAAATGGAACCTCTGTATGGCTAATTTAACATCAGAAGGAGTCTATAAGTTGATATAGTTTAAAAACTTTTGAGGACCAGAAATAAGTTTAAAAGGTCAGATATGGGCTTCTAAATGGCTTTTATGAAGCATCAGATGGAGTCTATGAGTGTGTATAGAAAGTTCTAGATCGAGGATTCTTTGGCAAGAAATATGTTCCTTGGGTCAAAAATGAACTTCTGCCTAACGTGACATCTGAAGGAGTCAACAAGTTTATATTGAAAGTTCAAGTTTCGAATACTCTTCGGCCAGAAATATGTTCATTAGTTTCAAAATTTGACTGCCGTCTGGCTGATATGACTTTAGAAGAAATCAATCTGAATATATAGTGTTAATCTTTAAGGAATCTTTGGCCAGAAACATTTTCTGTAGGTTAAATGTGGACTTTTGTATGGCTAATGTATCATCAAAAGGGGTCAATATGTATAAAAAATTAATGTTCAAAGACTTTTTGTCTAAAAGTTTGTTCAGTAGTTCAAAAATGGCTGATTTAACATCAGAAGGAGTCTATACGTTGATATAGTTTAAAAACTTTTGAGGACCCTTTGACCAGAAATAAGTTCAAATGGTCAGATATGGGCTTCTAAATCTAAGAATGTGTATAGAAAGTTCTATCGAGGATTCCTTGGCAAGGAATATGTTCCTTGGGTCAAAAATGAACTTCTGTATTAATTTGTATTCAAAAAGGAACATCTGTATGGCTCAATTATGTTCGGCAATTTAATGTTAAAAAACTCTTTGGCCAAAAGTATGTTCAGTAGTTCTCTGTATGGCTGATTCAACATCAGAAGGTGTCAACGAGTATGTATAGAAAGTTCAAGTTTCTAGTTCTCTTTGGCCAGAAATATGTTTTAGTAGTTCAAATTTTGACTGCCGTCTGGCTGATATAACATCAGAATAATTCAATCTGAATGTATAGTAACTTCATCTTTAATGAATCTTTGGCCAGAAATTTGTTCAGTAGGTCAGATGTGGACGTTTGTATGGATAATGTAACATCAAAAGGAGTCAATATGTATGGCCATTTAAAGTTCAAAGACTCTTTGCCCAAAACTTTGCCCAAAAGTATGTTCAGTAGTTCAAAAAAGGAACCTCTGTATGGCTGATTTAACATCAACAAGTTCAAGAGGTCAGATATGGTCAAAAATGAACTTCTGTATGGCTAATGTGACATCTGAAGGAGTCAACAAGTTTGTATTGAAAGTTCAAGTTTCAAATACTCTTCGGCCCAAAATATGTTTCATTAGTTTCAAAATTTGACTGCCGTCTGGCTGATATGTCATCAGAAGAAATCAATCTGAATGTATAGTATTCTTTGTCTATAAGTTGAACATATTCTTTGGCCAGAAACATTTTCAGTAGGTTAAATGTGGACTTTTGTATGGCTAATGTATCATCAAAAAGGGTCAATATGTATAAAAAAATTATGTTCAAAGACTCTTTGGCCAAAAGTATGTTCAGTAGTTCAAAAAGGAACATCTGTATGGCTGATTTAACATCAGAAGGAGTCTATAAGTTAATATAGTTTAAAAACTTTTGAGGACCCTTTGTCCGGTAATAAGTTCAAAAGGTCAGATATGGACTTCTAAATGGCTTATGAAGGAGTCTATGAGTATGTATAGAAAGTTCAAGATTGAGGACACTTTGGCCAGAAATATGTTCCTTGGGTCAAATATGAACTTCTGTATGCCTAACGTGACATCAGAAGGAGTCAACAAGTTTGTATAGAAAGTTCAAGTTTCGAGTACCCCTTGGCCAGAAATTTCTCTCAGTAGTTAAAATTTTGACTCCCGTCTGGCTGATATGACATAGGAAGAAATAAATCTGAATCTATAGTAAGTTCATATTTAAGGAATCTTTTGCCAGAAATTTGTTCAGTAGGTCAGATGTGGACTTTTGTGTGGATTATGTAACATCAAAAGTCAGTATGTATGGCAATTTAATGTTAAAAGACTCTTTGCCCAAAAGTATGTTCATTAGTTCAAAAAGGAACCTCTGAGTGGCTGATTAAACATCACAAGGAGTCTCTAAGTTTATATAGTTTAAAACCATTTGACCACCCTTTGTCCGGTAATAAGTTCAATAGGTCAGATATGGACTTCTATATGGCTTATGGAGCATCAGAAGGAGTCCATGCGTATGTATATAAAAGTTCTAGATTGGGGATTCTTTAGCCAAAAATATGAACTTCTGTATGTCTGACGTGACATCAGAAGGAGTTAACAAGTTTGTATAGAAAGTTCAAGTTTCAAATACTTTTTGGCCAGTAATATGTTCTGTTGGTCAGATGTGGACTTTTGTATGGACAATCTAACATCAAAAGGAGTCAATATGTATGGAATTTAATGTTCAAAGACTCTTTGGCCAAAAGTGGTTCAGTAGTTCAAAAAGGAACCTCTTCATGGCTGATTTAACATCAGAAGGAGTCTCTAAGTTGATATAGTTTAAAACCATTTGACCACCCTTTGTCCGGTAATAAGTTCAATAGGTCAGATATGGACTTCTATGTGGCTTATGAAACATCAGAAGGAGTCTATAAGCATGTATAGAAAGTTTCAAATCGAGGATTCTTTGGCCAGAAATATGTTCCTTGGGTCAAATATGAATTTCTGTATGCTTAACGTGACATCAGAAGGAGTCAACAAGCTTGTATAGTAAAAAAAAAGTTTCTATTACTCTTTGGCCAGAAATATGTTTTAGTAGTTCAAATAAGTAACCTCTGTATTGGCTGATTTAACATCAGAAGGAGTCTCTAAGTTTATATAGTTTAAAACCATTTGAATCCTCAAATGCCATTTTGTCCGGAAATAAGTTCAAAAGTTCTGATATGGGCTTGTAAATGGCTTTTGAAGCATTTATCTATGAGTATGTATAGAAAGTTCTAGATCGAGGATTCTCTGGCAAGAAATATGTTCCTTGGGTCAAAAATGAACTTCTGTATGGCTGACGTAATATCGGAATGAGACAACAAGAATGCATCAAGTTACGAATACTCATTGGCCAGAAATATATTTAGTAGTTCAAATTTTGACTGCCGTCTGGCTGATATAACATCAAAAGGAATCAATCTTAATGTATAGTGTTAAACTTTAAGGACTCTTTGGGCAGTAATATGTTCAGTAGCTCAAATTTGGAATTCTGTATGGCTGACTTAACATCAGAAAGAGTCTCTAAATGTATATAATTTAAACGATTTGAGGACCCTTTGACCAGAAATAAGTTCAATCGGTCAGATATGGACTAAATGGCTTATGAATAATCAGAAGGAGTCTATAAGAATATATAGAAAGTTCAAGATTGAGGACACTGGCCAAAAATATGTTCTTTGGGTCAAATATGAACTTTTTTATGTCTTTAGGAGTCAACAAGTTTGTATAGAAAGTTCAAGTTTCTCTTTGGCCAGAAATATGTTTTAGTAGTTCAAATTTTGACTGCCGTCTGGCTGATAATACATCAGAGGAAATCAATCTGAACGTATAGTAAGTTCATGTTTAAGGAATCTTTTGCCAGAAATTTGTTCAGTCGGTCAGATGTGGACTTTTGTATGGATTATGTAACATCAAAAGGAGTCAAAATGTATAGAAAGTTAATGTTCAAAGACTCTATGGCCAAAAGTGTGTTCAGTAGTTCAAAAAGGAACCTCTGTATTCCTGATTTAACATCAGAAGGAGTCTATAAGTTTACATAGTTTAAAACCTTTTGAGGACCCTTTGCTCAAAAATAAGTTCAAAAGGTCAGACTTCTAAATGGCTAATGAAGAATCAGGAGTCTATGAGTAAGTATAGAATGTTAAAGCTTAAGGCCTCTTTAGCCAGAAATAGGTTCCTTGGGTCAAAAATGAACTTCTGTATGGCTGAGGTAATATCGGAAGGAGACAACAAGAATGTATAGAAATTTCAAGTTTCAAATACTCTTCGACAAGAAATGTTTAGTAGTTCAAATTTTGACTGCCGTCTGGCTGAAGTAACATCAGAAAAAATAAATCTGAATGTATATTAAGTTAATCTTTAAGGAATCTTTGGCCAGAAATATGTTTAGTAGGTCAAAAATGCACTTTTTTTTATGGCTAATGTATCATCAAAAGTCAATTATGTTCGGCAATTTAATGTTAAAAAACTCTTTGGCCAAAAGTATGTTCAGTAGTTCTCTGTATGGCTGATTCAACATCAGAAGGAGTCTATAAATGTATATAGTTTAAAAACTTTTGAGGACCCTTTGACCAGAAATAAGTTCAATAGGTCAGATATGGACTTCTCTATTGTTTATGAAGCATCAGAAAGAGTCTACATATGAGCATGTATAAGAAAGTTCAAGATCGAGGGTTCTTTGGCCAGAAATATGTTCTTTGGGTCAAATATTGGCTGATTTAACATTAAAAGGAGTCTTTAAGTTTATTATAGTAAAAAACATTTTGAGGACTCTTTTTCAAGTAATATGTTCAGTAGGTCAAATATGGACTATAGTCTTCCTTATATAATATTACGACAAGTCAGTGTGTATATATAGTGGAGTTAATGTTCATTGACTCTGGTTAGAAATATAATCACTAGGTCAAAAATGGACTTTTGGATTTCACATCAAAAGGAGTCAATATGTATAGAAAGTTAATGTTCAAGTACTCTGCCAAAAATGTATTCAGAGGGTGACATATTGACAGCTGTTTAGCTGATGTTTTCATGAGAAGAAGTCTATGAGGACCCTTTGGCCAACAAAATTATCAATATGTCAAATATGGACTTCTGGCTGATTTAACATCACAAAACGTCAATTTGTATGTATAGTAACATAATGTTCATGGACTCTTGATGGTTGAAGTTGTCACTTCAGGAACAGGAATGAGTCAAAGGGAGTCTACGAGAATGTATAGAAATCATTGCTTTAGCCGTTGCTTTACACTGCACACAATAGGTAACCCATTCCATTCTGCAACGACGAGATTAACATATCTGCTGTGCACACAAGATCAAACATTGTGCATTGAAGAATAACATATAAGCTGTGTACAAGAAATAATTCATTCCGATGTGGAATTCTTCATTGGACATCGTCAGATCGTTTGTGCGATGCAGTGCAACAGCACTCATGTTATCTCTTTAATGCACAGAGTTCTGGCATGCTTTGAAATGCAACATGTGCTTCGCAACATGTGCTTGAAGAATAACATATAAATGTTATTCTTCAACGCTAATTCTTGGATCGCCTTTGCAATGCAATACAACTCCTATGTTATCTCTTCGTTGAACAAGAGTTATGAGGTAGTTATTCTGCGCATTGTTAATGCAAGAGCTAATGCAATAATTTCCCTTCAATGCAAAAAAGAACATGTATTGTGGTTTTCTTTGCATAGAGAAATAATTTAGATTTTATGCAATGTACTGAAACAGCACAAATTATATCTCCTCAAAGCACCAATGAGTTAGTTCTGGTATGCAATGCACTGCAACAAGTGCATAGCTTATATGTTATTCTTCAATGCGCAATGTTAGATCGTTTGTGTAATGCAATGCACATATGTTATCGCTTCCTTACACAAACTGAATGGGTTTGTTATTGTGTTCATTGCAATGGAATAGGTTTTTCAATGATTTCCATTTAATACACAAATGTTAGTCGTGTAAAGCGAAAGCACATATGTTATGTGTTTTCATTGCATAGAGTAGTTAATTTAGATTTTTTTGCAATGCAATGCAAAAACTCAAATATCATCTCAAAGCACAACGCAACAAGCGCGTTATATAAATTCAATGATAAATGTATTTGATATATGTTGTATATATATCAAATAGATTCAATGCAATGCAGCAGCACTTAGGTTATCTCTTCTTCTACAATGCACAACGAGTTAGTTCTGGCACGCATTGAAATGCAACATGTGTGCTACATTATATGTTATTTTTCAACGCTAAATCTTAGATCCCTTGTGCAATGTAATGCAACTCCTATGTTAACTCCTATGTTATTCTATGCATTGTAATGCAAGGGCTAATGCGATCATTTCCCTTCAATGCAAGTTTGTTGTAGTATGCATTGCAATGCGAAAGAACATATGTTGTGATTTTCATTGCATAGAGGAATATTTTTTGCATGCAACAATTCAACAGCACAAATTTAATTTTCAATGCAACAGCACAAATTTAATTTTCTCAAAGTACAACGTTCTGGTATGCAATGCAATGCAACAGTCTTATATGTTATTCTTCAATGCACAATGTTAGATCGTTTGTGCAAAGCAATGCAACAGCACTTATATTATCTCTTCGTTGCACAACTGAATGAGTCATTTCTGGTATGCATTAAAACACACCAAGCACATTGCTATGTTATATATGTTATGCTATGTATATATAATATGTTATGCACATCGTTATGCAATGCAGTGCAAGAGCACTCATGTTATCTCTTTAATGCACAAAGGAATGAGTTAGTACTTCTGTTATATCTTCGTTGCACAACCGAATGAGTCAGTTCTGGTATGCATTTAAATGCACTAAGCACATAGCTTACATGATATTCTTCAATGCACAATGTTAGATTGTTTGTGCAATGCAATGCAACCGCCCTTATGTTATCTCTTCGTTGCACCAACCGAATGAGTCAGTTCTGGTATGCATTAAAACACACCAAGAACATAGCTAATATGTTATGCACATCGTTAGATCGGTTGTGCAATGCAGTGCAAGAGCACTCATGTTATCTCTTTCATGCACAAAGGAATGAGTTAGTACTTATGTTATATCTTCGTTGCACAACCGAATGAGTCAGTTCTGGTATGCATTTAAATGCACTAAGCACATAGCTTACATGATATTCTTCAATGCACAATGTTAGATTGTTGTGCAATGCAATGCAACCGCACTTATGTTATCTCTTCGTTGCACAACCGAATGAGTCAGTTCTGGTATGCATTAAAACACACCAAGAACATAGCTAATATGTTATGCACATCGTTAGATCGTTAGTGCAATGCAGTGCAAGAGCAATCATGTTATCTCTTTCATGCACAAAGGAATGAGTTAGTACTTATGTTATATCTTCGTTGCACAACCGAACGAGTCAGTTCTGGTATGCATTAAAACACACCAAGCACATTGCTAATATGTTATGCACATCGTTATGCAATGCAGTGCAAGAGCACTCATGTTATCTCTTTAATGCACAAAGAAATGAGTTGGTACTTATGTTATATCTTCGTTGCACAACCGAATGAGTCAGTTCTGGTATGCTTTTAAATGCACTAAGCACATAGCTTATATGATTTTCTTCAATGCACAATGTTAGATCGTTTGTACAAAGCAATGCAACATCACTTATATTATCTCTTCTTTGCACAACTGAATGAGTCAGTTCCGGTATGCATTTAAATGCACTAAGCACATAGCGAATATAATACTCTTCAATGCACAATGTTAGATCGTTTGTGCAATTCAATGCAACAGCACTTATATTATATCTTCGTTGCACAACCAAATGAGTCAGTTCTGGTATATGCATTAAAACACACCATGCACATAGCTTAATATGTTATGCACATCGTTAGATCGTATGTACACTGCAGTGCAAGAGCACTCATGTTATCCCTTTAATGCACAAAGGAATGAGTCATGTTATCTCTTCGTTGCACAACCGAATGAGTCAGTTCTATGCATTTAAATGCACTAAGCACATAGCGAATATAATATTCTTCGATGCACAATGTTAGATCGTTTGTGCAATTCAATGCAACAGCACTTATATTATCTCTTCGTTGCACAACCGAATGAGTCAGTTCTGGTATGCATTAAAACACACATAGCTAATGTGTTATGCACATCGTTAGATCGTATGTGCACTGCAGTGCAAGAGCACTCATGTTATCTCTTTAATGCACAAAGGAATGAGTCATGTTATCTCTTCGTTGCACAACCGAATGAGTCAGTTCTATGCATTTAAATGCACTAAGCACATAGCGAATATAATATTCTTCGATGCACAATGTTAGATCGTTTGTGCAATTCAATGCAACAGCACTTATATTATCTCTTCGTTGCACAACCGAATGAGTCAGTTCTGGTATGCATTAAAACACACCGAGCACATAGCTAATATGTTATGCACATCGTAAGATCGTTTGTGCAATGCAGTGCAAGAGCACTCATGTTATCTCTTTAATGCACAAAGGAATGAGTCATGTTATCTCTTCGTTGCACAACCGAATGAGTCAGTTCTATGCATTTAAATGCAATAAGCACATAGCGAATATAATATTCTTCAATGCACAATGTTAGATCGTTTGTGCAATTCAATGCAACAGCACTTATATTATCTCTTCGTTGCACAACCGAATGAGTCAGTTCTATGCATTTAAATGCACTAAGCACATAGCGAATATAATATTCTTCAATGCACAATGTTAGATCGTTTGTGCAATTCAATGTAACAGCACTTATATTATCTCTTCGTTGCACAACCGAATGAGTCAGTTCTGGTATGCATTAAAACACACCAAGCACATAGCTAATAAGTTATGCACATCGTTACATCGTTTGTGCAATGCAGTGCAAGAGCACTCATGTTATCTCTTTGTTGCACAACCGAATGAGTCAGTTCTTGTATGCATTTAAATGCACTCAGCACATAGCTTATATGACATTCTTCAATGCATATCGTTAGATCGTTTGTGCAATGCAACGCAATAGCACTCTTTAATGCACAAGAGGTATGAGGTAGTTAATGCAACAGCTAATGTGATAATTTCCCTTCAATGCAAGTTTGTTGTATATACTTAATTCAATGCATTGCAATGCGAAAGAATATATGTTGTGGTTTTCATTGAATAGAGGAATTTTTTTTTTTGCAATGCAATGCAAAAAAAATGCAATCCACAAATTTTGTCTCCTCAAATTACAACGCAATGAGTTAGTTCTGGTATGCAAGGCAATGCAAGAGTGCATAGCTTATATGTTATTCTTCAATGCGCAATGTTAGATCGTTTGACCAATGCAATGAACAGCACTTATGTTATCTCTTCGTTGCACAACCGAATGAGTCAGTTCTGGTATACATTGAAACACACCAAGCACATAGCTAATATGTTATTCTTCAATGCACATCGTTAGACTGTTTTTGCAATGCAGTGCAAGAGCACTCATGTTATATCTTTAATGCACAAATGAATGTTTGTTTTGGCATGTATTGAAATGCAACATGTGTTTTGCTTAAATGCTGCTTAACACTAATTCTTTAATTAACGCTATGTTATCTCTTCGTTGCACAAGAGGTATGAGGTCATTTTATGCATTGTAGTGCAAGAGCTAATGCAATAATTTCCCTTCAATGCAGAAATGAATGTTTGTTGTAGTATGCATTGCAATCCGAAAGAACATATGTTGTGGTTTTCATTGCATAGAGAAATAATTTAGATTTTTTTTTTGCAATGCAATGCAACGGCACACGTTATCTCCTCAAAGCACAACGCAATGAGTTAGTTCTGGTATGCAATGCAACAAGTGCATAGCTTATATGTTATTCTTCAATGTGCAATATTAGATCGTTTTGTGCAATGCAAGCAACAGCACATATGTTATCGCTTCGTTGCACAAAATGAATGGGTTTGTTATTGTATTTATTGTAATGGAATTTAGATTTTTTTTTTGCAATGCAATGCAACAACACAAATGTTATCCTCAAAGCACAACGCAATGAGTTAGCTCTGGTATGCAATGCAATGTAACAAGCTCATGTTATTTATATTATATATATTATTTTTCAATGCACAAAGTAAGATCGTTTCTGCAATGCAATGCAACAGCACAGTTTATCTTTTCGTTGCAAAACCGAATAAGTCAGTTCTTGGTATGCATTGAAATGCACCAAGCACATAGCTTATATGTTATTCTTCAATGCACATCGTTAGATCGTTTGTGCAATGCAGTGCAAGAGCACTCATGTTATCTCTTTAATGCACAAATTAATTAGTTAGTTTTGGCATGTATTGAAATGCAACGTGTTTTGCTTAATATGCTGCTTAACGCTAATTCTTAGATAGCTTGTGCAATGCAATTTTTGCAGTTTTCATTGCATATGGTAAATGATTAGCTTATATGTTATTCTTCAATGTGCAATGTTAGATCATTTGTGCAATGCAATGCAATGCAACAGCACTTATGTTATCTCTTCGTTGCACAACCAAATGAGTCAGTCCTGGAATACAATGATATACAATGATACTTATATGATATTCTTCAAGGCAAAATGTTTGATCCAGCGGAATGAGTAGTACATTGCAATTTTAAAGCAAAAACTAATGCAATGATTTTCCTTCAATACTCAATTGAATGTGTTGTGTTTTCTTTGCACAGAGGATAAGTTAGATCTTTTATTCAAGCAAATGCAAAAGCACTATGTTATCACTTAAATGCTTATTGAAAGGAGTTACCGGTAGTTCTGGTATACATTGTAATGCATATGTTCTCATAAATTCAATACAAAATGGAATCAATTAGTTGTTGTATTGAACTTTTCAATGCAAAGAAAGTCCTCGATTATGTACTTTCTATACATTTACAGAATCTTATTCTGATGATATACGTTGCCAGAGAGCCAGACGACAGTCAAAATTTGAACTGGCAGTACTCAAAATTTGAATAATCTATACGTTGACTCCTTCTGATGTTAGGTCAGCAATACAGCAGTTCACATTTGACCTACTGAACATATAAAGAATCCTCGATTTTTAACTTTCTATACATAGTCATAGACTTCTTCTGGGGCTTCATAAGCCATATAGAAGTCCATATCTGACCTTTTGAACTTAATTCTGGTCAAAGGGTCCTCAAAGGGTTTTAAACTATGTAAACTTAGAGACTCATTCTGATGTTAAAACCTACTGAACATTTTTCTGACCAAAGAGTCATTAAACATTAACACTCATTGAGATTGAATTCTTTTGATGTTATATCAGCTTGACAAAAGTCCATATTTTACCTATTGAAAAATAATTTGTCCAAAGAGTACTCGAAACTTGAACTTTCTATGCATGACTCCTTCTGATGTTAAATCAGCCATACAGAGGTTCCTTTTTGATAAAATTAACATACTTTTAGCCCAAGAGTCTTTGAACATTAGCTGACCTTCTGAACATATTTCTGACAAAAGATTCCTTTAAGATTAACTTACTATACATTCAGATTGATTTGTTCTGATATCAACCAGACGGCAGTTAAATTTGAACTACTAAACTTAAACTTGAACTTTCTATACGTTGACTCTTCTGATGTTACGTCAGCAATACAGAAATCCATATCTGACCTATTGAACTTATTTGTGGTAAAAGGGTCCTCAAAGGTTTTAAATTATATAATCTTATAGACTCCTTCTGATGTTAAATCAGCAATACAGAGGTTCCTTTTTGAACTACTGAACATACTTTTGGACAAAGAGTCAGTTTGAACATTAGGTTTCTATACATAATGACTCCTTTTGATGTTGCATTAGCCATACAAAAGTCCACATCTGACCTACTGAACATATTTCTGGCCAGAGACTTCTTAAAGATTAACTTACTATACATTCAAATTGATTTCTTCCAATGTTATATCAGCCAGACGTCAGTCAAAATTTGAACTACTACACATATTTCTGGCCAAAGAGTACTCGAAACTTGAACTTTCCATACATACTTGTTGACTCTTTCTGATGTTAAATCAGCAATACAGAGGTTCCTGTTTGAACAACTGAACATACTTTTGGCCAAGGAGTCTTTGAACATTAGCTTTCCATACATATTGACTCCTTTTGATGTTATATCAGCCTGACAAAAGTCCACATTTGACCTACTGAACATATGTCTGGCCAAAGATTCCTTAAAGATTAACTTACTATAGACTCAGATTGATTTGTTTCTGATGTTATATCAGCCAGACGGCAGTCAAAATTTGTACTACTAAACATATTTCTAGCCAAAGAGTGCTCGAAACTTGAATAATCTATACGTTGACTCCTTCTGATGTTACGTCAGCAATACAGCAGTTCATATTTGACCTACTGAACATATTTCTGGCCAAAGAATCCTTGATTTTTAACTTTCTATACATAGTCATTGACTTCTTCTGGTGCTTCAAAAACCACATAGAAGTCCATATAGAAGTCCATATCTGACCTATTGAACTTAATTCTGGTCAAAGGGTCCTCAAATGGTTTTAAACTATATAAACTTACAGACTGATGTTAAAACCTACTGAACATATTTCTGACCAAAGAGTCATTAAACAGTAACACTATAAATTGAGATTGAATGTTTCTGATGTTATATCAGCCTGACAAAAGTCCATATTTGACCTACTGAAAAAAAATGTGTCCAAAGAACGAAACTTGAACTTTCTATATATCACTCGTTGACTCCTTCTGATGTTAAATCAGCCATACAGAGGTTCCTTTTTGATCTAATGAACATACTTTTAGCCCAAGAGTCTTTGAACATTAGCTTTCCTTACATATTGACTCCTTTTGATTTTACATTATCCATACAAAAGTCCACATTTGACCAACTGAACATATTCTGGCCAGAGACTCCTTAAAGATTAACTTACTATACATTCAAATTGATTTCTTCCAATGTTATATTAGCCAGACGTCAGTCAAAATTTGAACTACTACACATATTTCTGGCCAAAGAGTACTCGAAACTTGAACTTTCTATACATACTTGTTGACTCTTTCTGATGTTAAATCAGCAATACAGAGGTTCCTGTTTGAACAACTGAACATACTTTTGGCTAAAGTAATACATATTGACTCCTTTTGATGTTATATCAGCCTGACAAAAGTCCACATTTGACCTACTGGCCAAAGATTCCTTAAAGATTAACTTACTATACATTCAGATTGATTTGTTCTGATGTTATATCAGCCAGACGGCAGTCAACTACTAAACATATTTCTAGACAAAGAGTACTCGAAGCTTGAATAATCTATACGTTGACTCCTTCTGATGTTACGTCAGCAATACAGAAGTTCATATTTGACCTATTGAACTTAATTCTGGTCAAAGGGTCCTCAAATGTTTTTTAAACGATTTAAACTTAGAGACTCATTCTGATGTTAAATCAGCCATTCAGAAGTTCATATTTGACCTACTGAACCTTTTTCTGGCCAAAGAGCACTCGAAACTTGAACTTTATATACATACTTGCTGACTCCTTCTGATGTTACGTCAGAAATACAGAAGTTCATATTTGACCTACTGAACATATTTCTGGCCAAAGAATCCTCGATTTTTAACTTTCAATACATAGTCATAGACTTCTTCTGGTGCTTCATAAGCCATATAGAAGTCCATATAGAAGTCCATATTGAACTTAACTTCTGAACTTAACTTCCATATTGAACCTATTGAACTTAATTCTGGTCAAAGAGTCCTCAAATGGTTTTTAAACGATTTAAACTTAGGGACTCATTCTGATGTTAAATCAGCCATTCAGAAGTTCATATTTGACCTCGAAATATGACCATATTTGAAATCAGCCATACATAAATCCATATTTGACCTACTGAACATATTTCTGACCAAAGAGTCCTTGAAGATTAACACTATACACTGAGATTAAATTCTTCTGATGTTATATCAGCCTGACAAAAGTCCATTTTTGACCTGCTGAAATTTTTTTTTGCCAAAGAGTACTCGAAACTTGAACTTTCTATACATACTCCGTGACTCCTTCTGATGTTAAATCAGCAATAAAGAATTTCATTTTTGACCTACTGAACATATTACTGCCCAAAGAGTCCTTAAAGATTAACACTATACATTCTAATTTATTTCTCATGAAGCATCAGAAAGAGTATGTATAGAAGTTCAAGATCAAGGATCTTTTGGCCAGAAATATGTTCCTTGTGAAGATTCAAAATTTCATCTTTTAATATTATTTCATTATTAAATATTATGTATCTGTATTATTATTCTTTATTAATATTCATAATCAGTTGTATTATCTTATGGAGTTTCAAAAGCATGAGTTGAACGCATGAGGGAAACTATAGATAGCATGGAAGCATGAGATGATCATATGTCAGACAGGGGGAAGCTATATTTTGCTATGGGGTGTGTACAATGTAACATGTTCGACTGATGTAAGTGTATCACAGATGTAAACAACAAGGATAGTTCTTAATATGGAAGTGAATTGTGACATGTTAAACATAACGTATACGTATGACATACGTTCTAATTTTAAGAAGCTCAGAGCAACATGTTTTGTTACCTTACAAGGAAGCTGTAAGACTCTCTGTGATGTATAAAAACTCAATCTTACTGTACTACCTCAGAGAAACACGGAAACGCATTGACCTGGCATGAATACAACATCTTGAAGTTTCTCTCCTGACATATAAGAATAAAAATCTTTCTTGGCAAGATAACTGGTGATTTTCATTGCATAGAGGAATATTTTTTGCATGCAACAATTCAACAGCACAAATTTAATTTTCAATGCAACAGCACAAATTTAATTTTCTCAAAGTACAACGTTCTGGTATGCAATGCAATGCAACAGTCTTATATGTTATTCTTCAATGCACAATGTTAGATCGTTTGTGCAAAGCAATGCAACAGCACTTATATTATCTCTTCGTTGCACAACTGAATGAGTCATTTCTGGTATGCATTAAAACACACCAAGCACATTGCTATGTTATATATGTTATGCTATGTATATATAATATGTTATGCACATCGTTATGCAATGCAGTGCAAGAGCACTCATGTTATCTCTTTAATGCACAAAGGAATGAGTTAGTACTTCTGTTATATCTTCGTTGCACAACCGAATGAGTCAGTTCTGGTATGCATTTAAATGCACTAAGCACATAGCTTACATGATATTCTTCAATGCACAATGTTAGATTGTTTGTGCAATGCAATGCAACCGCCCTTATGTTATCTCTTCGTTGCACCAACCGAATGAGTCAGTTCTGGTATGCATTAAAACACACCAAGAACATAGCTAATATGTTATGCACATCGTTAGATAGGTTGTGCAATGCAGTGCAAGAGCACTCATGTTATCTCTTTCATGCACAAAGGAATGAGTTAGTACTTATGTTATATCTTCGTTGCACAACCGAATGAGTCAGTTCTGGTATGCATTTAAATGCACTAAGCACATAGCTTACATGATATTCTTCAATGCACAATGTTAGATTGTTGTGCAATGCAATGCAACCGCACTTATGTTATCTCTTCGTTGCACAACCGAATGAGTCAGTTCTGGTATGCATTAAAACACACCAAGAACATAGCTAATATGTTATGCACATCGTTAGATCGTTAGTGCAATGCAGTGCAAGAGCAATCATGTTATCTCTTTCATGCACAAAGGAATGAGTTAGTACTTATGTTATATCTTCGTTGCACAACCGAACGAGTCAGTTCTGGTATGCATTAAAACACACCAAGCACATTGCTAATATGTTATGCACATCGTTATGCAATGCAGTGCAAGAGCACTCATGTTATCTCTTTAATGCACAAAGAAATGAGTTGGTACTTATGTTATATCTTCGTTGCACAACCGAATGAGTCAGTTCTGGTATGCTTTTAAATGCACTAAGCACATAGCTTATATGATTTTCTTCAATGCACAATGTTAGATCGTTTGTACAAAGCAATGCAACATCACTTATATTATCTCTTCTTTGCACAACTGAATGAGTCAGTTCCGGTATGCATTTAAATGCACTAAGCACATAGCGAATATAATACTCTTCAATGCACAATGTTAGATCGTTTGTGCAATTCAATGCAACAGCACTTATATTATATCTTCGTTGCACAACCAAATGAGTCAGTTCTGGTATATGCATTAAAACACACCATGCACATAGCTTAATATGTTATGCACATCGTTAGATCGTATGTACACTGCAGTGCAAGAGCACTCATGTTATCCCTTTAATGCACAAAGGAATGAGTCATGTTATCTCTTCGTTGCACAACCGAATGAGTCAGTTCTATGCATTTAAATGCACTAAGCACATAGCGAATATAATATTCTTCGATGCACAATGTTAGATCGTTTGTGCAATTCAATGCAACAGCACTTATATTATCTCTTCGTTGCACAACCGAATGAGTCAGTTCTGGTATGCATTAAAACACACATAGCTAATGTGTTATGCACATCGTTAGATCGTATGTGCACTGCAGTGCAAGAGCACTCATGTTATCTCTTTAATGCACAAAGGAATGAGTCATGTTATCTCTTCGTTGCACAACCGAATGAGTCAGTTCTATGCATTTAAATGCACTAAGCACATAGCGAATATAATATTCTTCGATGCACAATGTTAGATCGTTTGTGCAATTCAATGCAACAGCACTTATATTATCTCTTCGTTGCACAACCGAATGAGTCAGTTCTGGTATGCATTAAAACACACCGAGCACATAGCTAATATGTTATGCACATCGTAAGATCGTTTGTGCAATGCAGTGCAAGAGCACTCATGTTATCTCTTTAATGCACAAAGGAATGAGTCATGTTATCTCTTCGTTGCACAACCGAATGAGTCAGTTCTATGCATTTAAATGCAATAAGCACATAGCGAATATAATATTCTTCAATGCACAATGTTAGATCGTTTGTGCAATTCAATGCAACAGCACTTATATTATCTCTTCGTTGCACAACCGAATGAGTCAGTTCTATGCATTTAAATGCACTAAGCACATAGCGAATATAATATTCTTCAATGCACAATGTTAGATCGTTTGTGCAATTCAATGTAACAGCACTTATATTATCTCTTCGTTGCACAACCGAATGAGTCAGTTCTGGTATGCATTAAAACACACCAAGCACATAGCTAATAAGTTATGCACATCGTTACATCGTTTGTGCAATGCAGTGCAAGAGCACTCATGTTATCTCTTTGTTGCACAACCGAATGAGTCAGTTCTTGTATGCATTTAAATGCACTCAGCACATAGCTTATATGACATTCTTCAATGCATATCGTTAGATCGTTTGTGCAATGCAACGCAATAGCACTCTTTAATGCACAAGAGGTATGAGGTAGTTAATGCAACAGCTAATGTGATAATTTCCCTTCAATGCAAGTTTGTTGTATATACTTAATTCAATGCATTGCAATGCGAAAGAATATATGTTGTGGTTTTCATTGAATAGAGGAATTTTTTTTTTTGCAATGCAATGCAAAAAAAATGCAATCCACAAATTTTGTCTCCTCAAATTACAACGCAATGAGTTAGTTCTGGTATGCAAGGCAATGCAAGAGTGCATAGCTTATATGTTATTCTTCAATGCGCAATGTTAGATCGTTTGACCAATGCAATGAACAGCACTTATGTTATCTCTTCGTTGCACAACCGAATGAGTCAGTTCTGGTATACATTGAAACACACCAAGCACATAGCTAATATGTTATTCTTCAATGCACATCGTTAGACTGTTTTTGCAATGCAGTGCAAGAGCACTCATGTTATATCTTTAATGCACAAATGAATGTTTGTTTTGGCATGTATTGAAATGCAACATGTGTTTTGCTTAAATGCTGCTTAACACTAATTCTTTAATTAACGCTATGTTATCTCTTCGTTGCACAAGAGGTATGAGGTCATTTTATGCATTGTAGTGCAAGAGCTAATGCAATAATTTCCCTTCAATGCAGAAATGAATGTTTGTTGTAGTATGCATTGCAATCCGAAAGAACATATGTTGTGGTTTTCATTGCATAGAGAAATAATTTAGATTTTTTTTTTGCAATGCAATGCAACGGCACACGTTATCTCCTCAAAGCACAACGCAATGAGTTAGTTCTGGTATGCAATGCAACAAGTGCATAGCTTATATGTTATTCTTCAATGTGCAATATTAGATCGTTTTGTGCAATGCAAGCAACAGCACATATGTTATCGCTTCGTTGCACAAAATGAATGGGTTTGTTATTGTATTTATTGTAATGGAATTTAGATTTTTTTTTTGCAATGCAATGCAACAACACAAATGTTATCCTCAAAGCACAACGCAATGAGTTAGCTCTGGTATGCAATGCAATGTAACAAGCTCATGTTATTTATATTATATATATTATTTTTCAATGCACAAAGTAAGATCGTTTCTGCAATGCAATGCAACAGCACAGTTTATCTTTTCGTTGCAAAACCGAATAAGTCAGTTCTTGGTATGCATTGAAATGCACCAAGCACATAGCTTATATGTTATTCTTCAATGCACATCGTTAGATCGTTTGTGCAATGCAGTGCAAGAGCACTCATGTTATCTCTTTAATGCACAAATTAATTAGTTAGTTTTGGCATGTATTGAAATGCAACGTGTTTTGCTTAATATGCTGCTTAACGCTAATTCTTAGATAGCTTGTGCAATGCAATTTTTGCAGTTTTCATTGCATATGGTAAATGATTAGCTTATATGTTATTCTTCAATGTGCAATGTTAGATCATTTGTGCAATGCAATGCAATGCAACAGCACTTATGTTATCTCTTCGTTGCACAACCAAATGAGTCAGTCCTGGAATACAATGATATACAATGATACTTATATGATATTCTTCAAGGCAAAATGTTTGATCCAGCGGAATGAGTAGTACATTGCAATTTTAAAGCAAAAACTAATGCAATGATTTTCCTTCAATACTCAATTGAATGTGTTGTGTTTTCTTTGCACAGAGGATAAGTTAGATCTTTTATTCAAGCAAATGCAAAAGCACTATGTTATCACTTAAATGCTTATTGAAAGGAGTTACCGGTAGTTCTGGTATACATTGTAATGCATATGTTCTCATAAATTCAATACAAAATGGAATCAATTAGTTGTTGTATTGAACTTTTCAATGCAAAGAAAGTCCTCGATTATGTACTTTCTATACATTTACAGAATCTTATTCTGATGATATACGTTGCCAGAGAGCCAGACGACAGTCAAAATTTGAACTGGCAGTACTCAAAATTTGAATAATCTATACGTTGACTCCTTCTGATGTTAGGTCAGCAATACAGCAGTTCACATTTGACCTACTGAACATATAAAGAATCCTCGATTTTTAACTTTCTATACATAGTCATAGACTTCTTCTGGGGCTTCATAAGCCATATAGAAGTCCATATCTGACCTTTTGAACTTAATTCTGGTCAAAGGGTCCTCAAAGGGTTTTAAACTATGTAAACTTAGAGACTCATTCTGATGTTAAAACCTACTGAACATTTTTCTGACCAAAGAGTCATTAAACATTAACACTCATTGAGATTGAATTCTTTTGATGTTATATCAGCTTGACAAAAGTCCATATTTTACCTATTGAAAAATAATTTGTCCAAAGAGTACTCGAAACTTGAACTTTCTATGCATGACTCCTTCTGATGTTAAATCAGCCATACAGAGGTTCCTTTTTGATAAAATTAACATACTTTTAGCCCAAGAGTCTTTGAACATTAGCTGACCTTCTGAACATATTTCTGACAAAAGATTCCTTTAAGATTAACTTACTATACATTCAGATTGATTTGTTCTGATATCAACCAGACGGCAGTTAAATTTGAACTACTAAACTTAAACTTGAACTTTCTATACGTTGACTCTTCTGATGTTACGTCAGCAATACAGAAATCCATATCTGACCTATTGAACTTATTTGTGGTAAAAGGGTCCTCAAAGGTTTTAAATTATATAATCTTATAGACTCCTTCTGATGTTAAATCAGCAATACAGAGGTTCCTTTTTGAACTACTGAACATACTTTTGGACAAAGAGTCAGTTTGAACATTAGGTTTCTATACATAATGACTCCTTTTGATGTTGCATTAGCCATACAAAAGTCCACATCTGACCTACTGAACATATTTCTGGCCAGAGACTTCTTAAAGATTAACTTACTATACATTCAAATTGATTTCTTCCAATGTTATATCAGCCAGACGTCAGTCAAAATTTGAACTACTACACATATTTCTGGCCAAAGAGTACTCGAAACTTGAACTTTCCATACATACTTGTTGACTCTTTCTGATGTTAAATCAGCAATACAGAGGTTCCTGTTTGAACAACTGAACATACTTTTGGCCAAGGAGTCTTTGAACATTAGCTTTCCATACATATTGACTCCTTTTGATGTTATATCAGCCTGACAAAAGTCCACATTTGACCTACTGAACATATGTCTGGCCAAAGATTCCTTAAAGATTAACTTACTATAGACTCAGATTGATTTGTTTCTGATGTTATATCAGCCAGACGGCAGTCAAAATTTGTACTACTAAACATATTTCTAGCCAAAGAGTGCTCGAAACTTGAATAATCTATACGTTGACTCCTTCTGATGTTACGTCAGCAATACAGCAGTTCATATTTGACCTACTGAACATATTTCTGGCCAAAGAATCCTTGATTTTTAACTTTCTATACATAGTCATTGACTTCTTCTGGTGCTTCAAAAACCACATAGAAGTCCATATAGAAGTCCATATCTGACCTATTGAACTTAATTCTGGTCAAAGGGTCCTCAAATGGTTTTAAACTATATAAACTTACAGACTGATGTTAAAACCTACTGAACATATTTCTGACCAAAGAGTCATTAAACAGTAACACTATAAATTGAGATTGAATGTTTCTGATGTTATATCAGCCTGACAAAAGTCCATATTTGACCTACTGAAAAAAAATGTGTCCAAAGAACGAAACTTGAACTTTCTATATATCACTCGTTGACTCCTTCTGATGTTAAATCAGCCATACAGAGGTTCCTTTTTGATCTAATGAACATACTTTTAGCCCAAGAGTCTTTGAACATTAGCTTTCCTTACATATTGACTCCTTTTGATTTTACATTATCCATACAAAAGTCCACATTTGACCAACTGAACATATTCTGGCCAGAGACTCCTTAAAGATTAACTTACTATACATTCAAATTGATTTCTTCCAATGTTATATTAGCCAGACGTCAGTCAAAATTTGAACTACTACACATATTTCTGGCCAAAGAGTACTCGAAACTTGAACTTTCTATACATACTTGTTGACTCTTTCTGATGTTAAATCAGCAATACAGAGGTTCCTGTTTGAACAACTGAACATACTTTTGGCTAAAGTAATACATATTGACTCCTTTTGATGTTATATCAGCCTGACAAAAGTCCACATTTGACCTACTGGCCAAAGATTCCTTAAAGATTAACTTACTATACATTCAGATTGATTTGTTCTGATGTTATATCAGCCAGACGGCAGTCAACTACTAAACATATTTCTAGACAAAGAGTACTCGAAGCTTGAATAATCTATACGTTGACTCCTTCTGATGTTACGTCAGCAATACAGAAGTTCATATTTGACCTATTGAACTTAATTCTGGTCAAAGGGTCCTCAAATGTTTTTTAAACGATTTAAACTTAGAGACTCATTCTGATGTTAAATCAGCCATTCAGAAGTTCATATTTGACCTACTGAACCTTTTTCTGGCCAAAGAGCACTCGAAACTTGAACTTTATATACATACTTGCTGACTCCTTCTGATGTTACGTCAGAAATACAGAAGTTCATATTTGACCTACTGAACATATTTCTGGCCAAAGAATCCTCGATTTTTAACTTTCAATACATAGTCATAGACTTCTTCTGGTGCTTCATAAGCCATATAGAAGTCCATATAGAAGTCCATATTGAACTTAACTTCTGAACTTAACTTCCATATTGAACCTATTGAACTTAATTCTGGTCAAAGAGTCCTCAAATGGTTTTTAAACGATTTAAACTTAGGGACTCATTCTGATGTTAAATCAGCCATTCAGAAGTTCATATTTGACCTCGAAATATGACCATATTTGAAATCAGCCATACATAAATCCATATTTGACCTACTGAACATATTTCTGACCAAAAAGTCCTTGAAGATTAACACTATACACTGAGATTAAATTCTTCTGATGTTATATCAGCCTGACAAAAGTCCATTTTTGACCTGCTGAAATTTTTTTTTGCCAAAGAGTACTCGAAACTTGAACTTTCTATACATACTCCGTGACTCCTTCTGATGTTAAATCAGCAATAAAGAATTTCATTTTTGACCTACTGAACATATTACTGCCCAAAGAGTCCTTAAAGATTAACACTATACATTCTAATTTATTTCTCATGAAGCATCAGAAAGAGTATGTATAGAAGTTCAAGATCAAGGATCTTTTGGCCAGAAATATGTTCCTTGTGAAGATTCAAAATTTCATCTTTTAATATTATTTCATTATTAAATATTATGTATCTGTATTATTATTCTTTATTAATATTCATAATCAGTTGTATTATCTTATGGAGTTTCAAAAGCATGAGTTGAACGCATGAGGGAAACTATAGATAGCATGGAAGCATGAGATGATCATATGTCAGACAGGGGGAAGCTATATTTTGCTATGGGGTGTGTACAATGTAACATGTTCGACTGATGTAAGTGTATCACAGATGTAAACAACAAGGATAGTTCTTAATATGGAAGTGAATTGTGACATGTTAAACATAACGTATACGTATGACATACGTTCTAATTTTAAGAAGCTCAGAGCAACATGTTTTGTTACCTTACAAGGAAGCTGTAAGACTCTCTGTGATGTATAAAAACTCAATCTTACTGTACTACCTCAGAGAAACACGGAAACGCATTGACCTGGCATGAATACAACATCTTGAAGTTTCTCTCCTGACATATAAGAATAAAAATCTTTCTTGGCAAGATAACTGGTGTCCGGTCCCGTAAATCAAATAATAACGGGGAAACAAAAGAGGCTTTAATTCCAAGTCTACATTTGGCGTCACGAAGAACAGGATTGCATCTTCAGGCATTTGTCTCAATCATTCAAGGTAAGACTTTTTCTATTCTAAAAATAATTCTAAGTCTGCCTGATGATTGGACATTGACTGAAACTGCTTAAAAGAACTGTGTTATTTAAAGTACCAGTTGTGTTGCCAATGAATATATGTGTCAGAAAAAAAAGAAAAAATTAAATAATTATAATTTGATGTGGCTTATTTGAGTTGCTCTGGTCAGTAAACCTCTGAATATTGAATGATGCTGGGGAAGTCTTTTTCATTTTTTAAAAAACTTTAGAAAGTGGATCTTTTTTAGAAAAAAGACCATCTTAGTCAAATTTTGGAAAAAGCTGTAAGGCGATTTAGCAATTAGCTTGTAAGGTGGTTGGAATATTGGGAAACTGCGATAAAGGGCAGATTTATCTCTAAAATATATCCAATACACGAAGAATCGTTTCAGAAGAAGACGAGGATAGTTTGACAAGCAGTGATTTATAGCGGTTTACAGTGGCGGGTCTGTGCTTGAAGTTAGTACAGTGCAGTATTAAAAAAAATACAATAAACCCTAAAACGTAAATACGCAGAGGATTGAACCCTTAGAAGAAGGGTATCAATGGAATAGAAGCTAAAATTGCATGCATTCTGATTTTGACAAGAAAGCTGTTCAGTGTTTGGAGGAAAAGACTGATCTGAGAGCAACTTTAAAATACATATATATATATATAAATTGATCAAAAATTAAGACAAACAAAAAAAAGGAAAACAGAAATTATTAGAGTTGTTTTTTTTCCTTTTCTTTTTCCAACCCCTTCTTTGTTCTTTGAGAAATTAGAACAGGTGGAGGGAGAAAAGCAGAGTGAGGGAAGCAGAGAGCCCCTCCCTTTGGAATTCACTCCCCACACACACTCACTCACAAAAATAGCCCTGCTGTTTGAGCACACAGACACAGAGTGACAAATAATTTTCAATGGCAGAAAGTGGATTTAACAGCAGAACAATATCTGCTTGGTACTTAGAAAGAAAACAGAAAAAGCAAGCTAAGTTTTTGAAAAAAGGACTGGACATTAACACATCTATGGATGTGCAGTTAAGCTGGCTTGAGTCCCAAAAGGACTCTATCAAGTCAAAAGTATTTCCAATCCTCGCTGCACATTGGATTTTGAAACAAGGTGGAATTTGTTGCGGTATCAATGGGTGTCCAGTCCCACTTGTTGAAGCAATGAAGCCTCAAATTGAAGCATATAACAAATTGAACAAAATTATGTCTATTAAATGTTCAGATGGAGAAAATACAACCAATGATGATTCATTTGATCCAGATTGGACAAATATAATAACTGAAGCTGAAAAGAAATATTCACAAGCACCAGTGAAATCTGCAACAACTGTAACGCCTCCTCCTTACAACCCAATTTATCCAATTTTGCCTGAACAATATAC
Source organism: Rhinichthys klamathensis goyatoka (assembly GCF_029890125.1). Lineage (NCBI taxonomy): Eukaryota > Metazoa > Chordata > Actinopteri > Cypriniformes > Leuciscidae > Rhinichthys > Rhinichthys klamathensis. The sequence continues at coordinate 4,402,646 of NW_026606559.1, forward strand.
AAATTCATCTAAACCTCTGACACAGCCTCAAGCTTCGAGATCAAATGGAGGTCCAGTTGACAAAATGTATATTGCATCTGTACAAGCAGCTCCGGTAATAACAAGATCTAAAACAGTTCAGCCAAACAGAGACATGCTGCGATGTACACCAGCTCGGAATTATGATTCTGACTGGGGTGATGAGACAAGAGATGACGACATGATCACAATTGACAAGATCGGTCCTGAATTTTCTTCACCTGTAATTAAAAGGGAAGGATCTGAAATGATGACAGAAGAGAGACCATTCACACCAGGAGAACGTCAAGCCATTCTCACAGCCTTGCCTCCTCTGAAGAGACAAGATCCAAACACAGAGTTTTGGCGAGAATTAGACTCATTGATTGAAGCACATCAAATGTCATTAAGAGACATACACACCATTGTGAAAGCTAAAATCCCAAGAGACAGATGGGAACGCTTGCCAGCTTCGATAACAACCGCCCAATGGATAGATTTGTGGGTTGATAGCCAGGGACGACCCCTGGGTCTTTGGCAAGCATTAAATGTGTTCCGAAAAGAAATCCAGGAAATCTTGGGCAGTGGTAAAATTCCTTTCACATTAGTGACATTGATTAAGCAAAAGGATGATGAATCTCCAGATGAATATGCTCTACGTAAGTGGAATGCTTATGAGAGATGGGCTCTCTGTGCCAAGAAACAACCTGACAGAGATGATGTACAGTTCACTGACACACTTGTGGATGGACTTAGCGCAAAATACCAACAAGCCTTATCACTTGGAGTCAACCCAGGTGAGACATTTGACCAAATTATGCAATGGGCTGGCCGCTTAGAGATGGCTATGAGATCAAATAAAGAAGAAGGAAACAAGCCATATCGAAGAGGAGTGGCAACAGCTCAATACAACAAGGACACAAAGAATAGGGTGATTTTCTGCAGCAACTGTGGAAAGCGTGGACACTCCAACATAGATTGTTGGGCTAAAGGAGGTGGAGCAGAAGGTCAAGGTCCATCATTTAGACAGGTCAGTGCAAAAAACCATAATGAAACCCCTCAAGGGAAGACGTGGACTGAAGCACAAGTCCGTCAGCTCATTGAGGGAATTATGCCTCCGCAATAGGAATCAGCGGCCCCCTGTATTAGTAAGAAAAGAGACAATCGCCTTTTTGTCAATGCATTAATAGGGGGCCACCCATGTGACATCCTTGTTGACACAGGAGCAGCCATTTCAATAACAGATCTGAATCTACCTACAACAGATGAAACTATGGAAGTTGAAGGAGTTGGAGGAGGTATCACAAAATTTCGCAAAAGTATTCAAGTTCCACTGCAAATACATGAAGATGAAGTCTTATGGACATCTTTCTGGGTTGGGCCGAATTCACAAGGAAGCCTTATTGGCATGGACATTCTTCCATTGTTGAACATGATCATGTTCACTGACAGTCGTCAAATCGCTACAACTGCTGGGATAATACCACACGAAGATCGCACATGTAATCAAAGGTCTGTTGGTACAGCAAAACCAATTATCAGAAACTGGAAAAAAGACGGTGTGTGGGGTCTTCTGTGCAGTCTATATCCGGATGTTTGGGCTAAACACAAATTGGATTGTGGCAAAGCCAACATTGATCCCATTGTTATTGAGGGACCGATACATGCCCCTCATAAACAATACCCCATCCGACCTGAAGCAAGACGAGCCGTGGAGGAGATAGTGGCAGACTTGGAAGCTGAAGGAATCATCAGACAAACTTCATCTACCACTAATAGTCCTGTCTGGCCTGTCAAGAAATCTGATAACTCATGGCGATTAACCATTGATTACACAAGACTTAACAGTGCAACACCAAAACCGCATCCTATTGTGGCCAATCCTGCCACCATTCTGAATGATATTCCAGGAGATGCTAAAATTTTTACGGTACTGGATGTACTGTCGGCTTTCTGGTCTATACCTATAGACAAAAGATCTCAAGAGAAATTAGCCTTTACAGTGGGCGCAAAACAGTATGTTTGGAACAGACTCCCACAAGGTCTTAATCTTTCTCCTGTTGTATTTCATAGAGCTTTGGACCAGTTCTTAACGGAGCAAAAAGCTGAAATTGAGAAATCAGGAAGTGTTTGCCTCCAATATGTTGATGACTTGTTAATTGCAAGCCCAGATGAAAACAGCCATGTATTTGCTCTGAATGTTGTCCTACAAGCCCTTAGGAAAGGGGGATTCAAAGTTAACCCCGACAAAGCACAGCTGGCCAAATCCAAGGTTATCTATTTGGGCCAAGAAATATCTGTGGAGGGAAGGAGAATGACAACAGAGCGTGTAGAGGCATTACGACAACTTCCAAAACCTCTAACAGTTACAGGAATGCGGAAGGTGATGGGACTTTTCAACTATTGTCGTCAGTATATACCTGATTTTGCTAGCATCACCAGCCCCCTCATCGACCTGTACAAGGGAGGAAAGCCTGGAGTGGAACAGATAAACTGGACACCGGAAGCTGAGGAAGCGTTTACTTCTATGAAAGAAAAACTGACTTCAGCCCCAGCTTTGGGACTTCCTGACGGATGGTTGCATTTTCATTTGTGGACCAGGGTAGGAGATGAGACGTATTCAGCAGTACTGTGTCAAAAACCAGGTGATCGATACAGACCAGTTGGATACTTTTCCACAAAGATTCCTGTCACTATGATTGGGCAACCACGATGTATACAAGCCCTCGATGGTGCCACATGGGCAGTGGATGCTGTTGAGAATCTGATAGGAGCACAAACTATCATATTGCACACTCCACACAGTATAGTGACACTGTTGAATAACACGAACATCAAAACCATAACTGATGCAAAAAGAGCAAAATGGGAAGCAACTTTGTTGAACAAGGATTTAAGAGTGGAAATCATCAGGGACACGTCTCTTAATCCTGCAACAATGATGCTGGAACCACATGAGGGAATACCACATGAGTGTGAAAAACAAGTAGAAGAAGATAGTCTTGGTCCAGTTAATCCAATCCCTCTTGAAAACCCAGACAAAGAGTTATGGGTTGATGGATCCAGTTATTATGTTGATGGAAAGCGACATACTGGATGGGCTGTAGTGAAAGGAGATGGAACTGTTGTAAAGAAAGGAGCCCTTTCTGGGAAATTTTCAGCACAAGTAGCTGAACTTATAGCACTTACAGAAGCCTTTGAACTATCAGAAGGAGATCGAGTCAACATCTATACAGATAGTCGTTATGCTTTTGGCGTGGTCCATGACTACCTTGCTCTGTGGAAAAGACGTGGACTTATCACTAGCAGTGGGAGCGAAATACAACATGCTTCCATAATTCGTCGTTTGATTACAGCATGTTACTTACCCCGAGAAGCAGCCGTGATCAAAGTAAAATCACATCAATCTGACAAGTCCAAAGAAAGTCAAGGAAACACGGCAGCAGATGCAGCAGCTAGAGAAGCAGCTCTACTTCCTCTTACTCCTGTTACCTTGGTAAAGGAAAACAGCAAGGATAATCCTGAGCTCCATCTTCTGTCATATCAACTGGAGACAGATGAAGAGAAAGAACAATGGATAAAAGCGGGAGCGAAAGAGGATGATCAAGGTATCTGGAGAATTCCAACAGGACAAGTGGTGATGCCTATCGGAACAAGAAGAGAACTAATGCAGCTGTATCATGGAAAGGTACATGCTGGAGCAAAAGCAATGAAATCTCAAATCAGTGAGACTTGGTGGTGGCCAAGAATGATGAGAGACATTGATGATTATTGTAGGAGATGCTTGATATGCCTCAAAGCAAATGTGGGAAAATCTGTAAAGGTGCGAATGTCACATGCACCCAGACCAACAGGTCCATGGACACACCTCCAAATTGATTTCACAGGACCTTTATCACCCAGTGGAGGGTATCAATACATACTTGTAATCATGGACAGATTTACTAGATGGGTGGAAGCATTCCCTACAAAAACTTGTACTGCTGAAGCTGCAGCACGAGTAATGGTGGAAGAAGTTTTTCCTCGCTGGGGTCTTCCATATGAACTTGATTCTGACAATGGAACTCATTTCACTGGAAAATTGATGAAGGAAGCAATGAAATTGATGGGGATTAAACAAAAATTCCATATTCCGTACCATCCGGAAGCATCAGGGATGGTAGAGAGGATGAACAGATCGTTGAAAACATCTTTGACCAAAGCCATTCTGCAAACTGGCCAAGGTTGGCATAAGTTATTACCTGCTATTCTGTGGAACTTGAGAGCAACTCCAAACCGAGTTACAGGACTAACCCCTTTTGAACTAATGACTGGAAGAGCAATGGTTCTACCTCCTGATGCTCCGCCACCTGCGGGAACAGGAGGAGACTCTACTTTGTTTCAAGAAAAGTTACGACGCTATCTCGCAATGCTGGACAAAGCTACTAAAGACAATAATAAGAAAGTGCGAGAAGCTCAACAGCAATGGGATGAAAAACACACCACTACTGACATTCCACACATTCCCGAGTTAGGCAGTTTTGTTATGATCAAACGAATTGCTAGGAAAGAGCCTAGATGGGAAGGACCATATGAGATACTCCTAACTACTGATACAAGTGTTTGTCTCAAAGGGAATTCCATTGACAGTGATTAGAGATGGTTGCAAGTTATTCCAAGTCCTTATATGTGTTACTAGAAGGAAAAGTACCAAACCTGTCAAATTGGAAAACCAAATGGATAGAACTAAGAATGGGACATACAGCGTGAAATAAGAGATTTTACACATTCTACACTACCTCACAAACAATGAACATCCGTTTACTGATTTTCAACCCCAAGGGATAGGATCCTTTAACATCAACGTTTATTTTAATTTCTTGTTTTGGTTCGGAACTGGAGGATTTAATTAATTAACGAGTTAATTAATTAATGAGTTCAGGCACGGACAGAAGACTTATTAGTTTTTCTTTTCTTAGATGATTGGGGTTCATTTTAAATACATACACATAGATATTAAAATACACACAGTATACGGGGACATAACATGGGTTGGGGTTTTGTTCTTTGTTTTGTTTTGTTTTGTTCTTCTTTTCTTTTCTTTTCTTTTTCCTTTCCTGTTTCCATTCTTCTGTTCTTTCTGTCTATTTTCTTGGTCTGCTATTTCTTCTCCTCACTATCACTTCTATAGGTTGGCCACCTGGGAATGATGGTGTGGAACTGACGGCCGTAGTTCCAGTGGAGGGAAATGAAGATTCAAAATTTCATCTTTTAATATTATTTCATTATTAAATATTATGTATCTGTATTATTATTCTTTATTAATATTCATAATCAGTTGTATTATCTTATGGAGTTTCAAAAGCATGAATTGAACGCATGAGGGAAACTATAGATAGCATGGAAGCATGAGATGATCATATGTCAGACAGGGGGAAGCTATATTTTGCTATGGGGTGTGTACAATGTAACATGTTCGACTGATGTAAGTGTATCACAGATGTAAACAACAAGGATAGTTCTTAATATGGAAGTGAATTGTGACATGTTAAACATAACGTATACGTATGACATACGTTCTAATTTTAAGAAGCTCAGAGCAACATGTTTTGTTACCTTACAAGGAAGCTGTAAGACTCTCTGTGATGTATAAAAACTCAATCTTACTGTACTACCTCAGAGAAACACGGAAACGCATTGACCTGGCATGAATACAACATCTTGAAGTTTCTCTCCTGACATATAAGAATAAAAATCTTTCTTGGCAAGATAACTGGTGTCCGGTCCCGTAAATCAAATAATAACGGGGAAACAAAAGAGGCTTTAATTCCAAGTCTACACTTGGGTCAAATATGAACTTCTGTATGGGTGACGTAACATCAGGAGTCAACAAGTATGTGTAGAAAGTTCATGTTTCGAGTACTGTTTGGCCAGAAATATGTTTAGTAGTTCAAATTTTGACTGCCATCAAAACTGACTGGCATTGACTGGCTGATATAACATCAGAAAAAAAATCAATCTGAATGTATAGTGTTAATCATTAAGGATTCTTTGGCCAGTCATATGTTCAGTAGGTCAAATATGGAATTCTGTATGGCTGATTTGACATCAGAAGAAGTCTCTAAGTTTATATAGTTTAAAAACGTCCACATCTGACCTACTGAACAAATTTCTGGCCAAAGATTCATTAAAGATGATGGCCAGAAATTTGTTCAGTAGGTCAGATGTGGACGTTTGTATGGATAATGTAACATCAAAAGGAGTCAATATGTATGGCCATTTAAAGTTCAAAGACTCTTTGCCCAAAACTTTGCCCAAAAGTATGTTCAGTAGTTCAAAAAAGGAACCTCTGTATGGCTGATTTAACATCAACAAGTTCAAGAGGTCAGATATGGTCAAAAATGAACTTCTGTATGGCTAATGTGACATCTGAAGGAGTCAACAAGTTTGTATTGAAAGTTCAAGTTTCGAATACTCTTCGGCCCAAAATATGTTTCATTAGTTTCAAAATTTGACTGCCGTCTGGCTGATATGTCATCAGAAGAAATCAATCTGAATGTATAGTATTCTTTGTCTATAAGTTGAACATATTCTTTGGCCAGAAACCTTTTCAGTAGGTTAAATGTGGACTTTTGTATGGCTAATGTATCATCAAAAAGGGTCAATATGTATAAAAAAATTATGTTCAAAGACTAAAAAGGAACATCTGTATGGCTGATTTAACATCAGAAGGAGTCTATAAGTTAATATAGTTTAAAAACTTTTGAGGACCCTTTGTCCGGTAATAAGTTCAAAAGGTCAGATATGGACTTCTAAATGGCTTATGAAGGAGTCTATGAGTATGTATAGAAAGTTTTCTGAAGTAACATCAGAAAAAATAAATCTGAATGTATATTAAGTTAATCTTTAAGGAATCTTTGGCCAGAAATATGTTTAGTAGGTCAAAAATGCACTTTTTTTTATGGCTAATGTATCATCAAAAGTCAATTATGTTCGGCAATTTAATGTTAAAAAACTCTTTGGCCAAAAGTATGTTCAGTAGTTCTCTGTATGGCTGATTCAACATCAGAAGGAGTCTATAAATGTATATAGTTTAAAAACTTTTGAGGACCCTTTGACCAGAAATAAGTTCAATAGGTCAGATATGGACTTCTCTATTGTTTATGAAGCATCAGAAAGAGTCTACATATGAGCATGTATAAGAAAGTTCAAGATCGAGGGTTCTTTGGCCAGAAATATGTTCTTTGGGTCAAATATTGGCTGATTTAACATTAAAAGGAGTCTTTAAGTTTATTATAGTAAAAAACATTTTGAGGACTCTTTTTCAAGTAATATGTTCAGTAGGTCAAATATGGACTATAGTCTTCCTTATATAATATTACGACAAGTCAGTGTGTATATATAGTGGAGTTAATGTTCATTGACTCTGGTTAGAAATATAATCACTAGGTCAAAAATGGACTTTTGGATTTCACATCAAAAGGAGTCAATATGTATAGAAAGTTAATGTTCAAGTACTCTGCCAAAAATGTATTCAGAGGGTGACATATTGACAGCTGTTTAGCTGATGTTTTCATGAGAAGAAGTCTATGAGGACCCTTTGGCCAACAAAATTATCAATATGTCAAATATGGACTTCTGGCTGATTTAACATCACAAAACGTCAATTTGTATGTATAGTAACATAATGTTCATGGACTCTTGATGGTTGAAGTTGTCACTTCAGGAACAGGAATGAGTCAAAGGGAGTCTACGAGAATGTATAGAAATCATTGCTTTAGCCGTTGCTTTACACTGCACACAATAGGTAACCCATTCCATTCTGCAACGACGAGATTAACATATCTGCTGTGCACACAAGATCAAACATTGTGCATTGAAGAATAACATATAAGCTGTGTACAAGAAATAATTCATTCCGATGTGGAATTCTTCATTGGACATCGTCAGATCGTTTGTGCGATGCAGTGCAACAGCACTCATGTTATCTCTTTAATGCACAGAGTTCTGGCATGCTTTGAAATGCAACATGTGCTTCGCAACATGTGCTTGAAGAATAACATATAAATGTTATTCTTCAACGCTAATTCTTGGATCGCCTTTGCAATGCAATACAACTCCTATGTTATCTCTTCGTTGAACAAGAGTTATGAGGTAGTTATTCTGCGCATTGTTAATGCAAGAGCTAATGCAATAATTTCCCTTCAATGCAAAAAAGAACATGTATTGTGGTTTTCTTTGCATAGAGAAATAATTTAGATTTTATGCAATGTACTGAAACAGCACAAATTATATCTCCTCAAAGCACCAATGAGTTAGTTCTGGTATGCAATGCACTGCAACAAGTGCATAGCTTATATGTTATTCTTCAATGCGCAATGTTAGATCGTTTGTGTAATGCAATGCACATATGTTATCGCTTCCTTACACAAACTGAATGGGTTTGTTATTGTGTTCATTGCAATGGAATAGGTTTTTCAATGATTTCCATTTAATACACAAATGTTAGTCGTGTAAAGCGAAAGCACATATGTTATGTGTTTTCATTGCATAGAGTAGTTAATTTAGATTTTTTTGCAATGCAATGCAAAAACTCAAATATCATCTCAAAGCACAACGCAACAAGCGCGTTATATAAATTCAATGATAAATGTATTTGATATATGTTGTATATATATCAAATAGATTCAATGCAATGCAGCAGCACTTAGGTTATCTCTTCTTCTACAATGCACAACGAGTTAGTTCTGGCACGCATTGAAATGCAACATGTGTGCTACATTATATGTTATTTTTCAACGCTAAATCTTAGATCCCTTGTGCAATGTAATGCAACTCCTATGTTAACTCCTATGTTATTCTATGCATTGTAATGCAAGGGCTAATGCGATCATTTCCCTTCAATGCAAGTTTGTTGTAGTATGCATTGCAATGCGAAAGAACATATGTTGTGATTTTCATTGCATAGAGGAATATTTTTTGCATGCAACAATTCAACAGCACAAATTTAATTTTCAATGCAACAGCACAAATTTAATTTTCTCAAAGTACAACGTTCTGGTATGCAATGCAATGCAACAGTCTTATATGTTATTCTTCAATGCACAATGTTAGATCGTTTGTGCAAAGCAATGCAACAGCACTTATATTATCTCTTCGTTGCACAACTGAATGAGTCATTTCTGGTATGCATTAAAACACACCAAGCACATTGCTATGTTATATATGTTATGCTATGTATATATAATATGTTATGCACATCGTTATGCAATGCAGTGCAAGAGCACTCATGTTATCTCTTTAATGCACAAAGGAATGAGTTAGTACTTCTGTTATATCTTCGTTGCACAACCGAATGAGTCAGTTCTGGTATGCATTTAAATGCACTAAGCACATAGCTTACATGATATTCTTCAATGCACAATGTTAGATTGTTTGTGCAATGCAATGCAACCGCCCTTATGTTATCGCTTCGTTGCACCAACCGAATGAGTCAGTTCTGGTATGCATTAAAACACACCAAGAACATAGCTAATATGTTATGCACATCGTTAGATCGGTTGAGCAATGCAGTGCAAGAGCACTCATGTTATCTCTTTCATGCACAAAGGAATGAGTTAGTACTTATGTTATATCTTCGTTGCACAACCGAATGAGTCAGTTCTGGTATGCATTTAAATGCACTAAGCACATAGCTTACATGATATTCTTCAATGCACAATGTTAGATTGTTGTGCAATGCAATGCAACCGCACTTATGTTATCTCTTCGTTGCACAACCGAATGAGTCAGTTCTGGTATGCATTAAAACACACCAAGAACATAGCTAATATGTTATGCACATCGTTAGATCGTTAGTGCAATGCAGTGCAAGAGCAATCATGTTATCTCTTTCATGCACAAAGGAATGAGTTAGTACTTATGTTATATCTTCGTTGCACAACCGAACGAGTCAGTTCTGGTATGCATTAAAACACACCAAGCACATTGCTAATATGTTATGCACATCGTTATGCAATGCAGTGCAAGAGCACTCATGTTATCTCTTTCATGCACAAAGGAATGAGTTAGTACTTATGTTATATCTTCGTTGCACAACCGAATGAGTCAGTTCTGGTATGCATTTAAATGCACTAAGCACATAGCTTACATGATATTCTTCAATGCACAATGTTAGATTGTTGTGCAATGCAATGCAACCGCACTTATGTTATCTCTTCGTTGCACAACCGAATGAGTCAGTTCTGGTATGCATTAAAACACACCAAGAACATAGCTAATATGTTATGCACATCGTTAGATCGTTAGTGCAATGCAGTGCAAGAGCAATCATGTTATCTCTTTCATGCACAAAGGAATGAGTTAGTACTTATGTTATATCTTCGTTGCACAACCGAACGAGTCAGTTCTGGTATGCATTAAAACACACCAAGCACATTGCTAATATGTTATGCACATCGTTATGCAATGCAGTGCAAGAGCACTCATGTTATCTCTTTAATGCACAAAGAAATGAGTTGGTACTTATGTTATATCTTCGTTGCACAACCGAATGAGTCAGTTCTGGTATGCTTTTAAATGCACTAAGCACATAGCTTATATGATTTTCTTCAATGCACAATGTTAGATCGTTTGTACAAAGCAATGCAACATCACTTATATTATCTCTTCTTTGCACAACTGAATGAGTCAGTTCCGGTATGCATTTAAATGCACTAAGCACATAGCGAATATAATACTCTTCAATGCACAATGTTAGATCGTTTGTGCAATTCAATGCAACAGCACTTATATTATATCTTCGTTGCACAACCAAATGAGTCAGTTCTGGTATATGCATTAAAACACACCATGCACATAGCTTAATATGTTATGCACATCGTTAGATCGTATGTACACTGCAGTGCAAGAGCACTCATGTTATCCCTTTAATGCACAAAGGAATGAGTCATGTTATCTCTTCGTTGCACAACCGAATGAGTCAGTTCTATGCATTTAAATGCACTAAGCACATAGCGAATATAATATTCTTCGATGCACAATGTTAGATCGTTTGTGCAATTCAATGCAACAGCACTTATATTATCTCTTCGTTGCACAACCGAATGAGTCAGTTCTGGTATGCATTAAAACACACATAGCTAATGTGTTATGCACATCGTTAGATCGTTTGTGCAATGCAGTGCAAGAGCACTCATGTTATCTCTTTAATGCACAAAGGAAGAAGTTAGTACTCATGTCTTCGTTGCACAACCGAATGAGTCAGTTCTGGTATGCATTAAAACACACATAGCTAATGTGTTATGCACATCGTTAGATCGTATGTGCACTGCAGTGCAAGAGCACTCATGTTATCTCTTTAATGCACAAAGGAATGAGTCATGTTATCTCTTCGTTGCACAACCGAATGAGTCAGTTCTATGCATTTAAATGCACTAAGCACATAGCGAATATAATATTCTTCGATGCACAATGTTAGATCGTTTGTGCAATTCAATGCAACAGCACTTATATTATCTCTTCGTTGCACAACCGAATGAGTCAGTTCTGGTATGCATTAAAACACACCGAGCACATAGCTAATATGTTATGCACATCGTAAGATCGTTTGTGCAATGCAGTGCAAGAGCACTCATGTTATCTCTTTAATGCACAAAGGAATGAGTCATGTTATCTCTTCGTTGCACAACCGAATGAGTCAGTTCTATGCATTTAAATGCAATAAGCACATAGCGAATATAATATTCTTCAATGCACAATGTTAGATCGTTTGTGCAATTCAATGCAACAGCACTTATATTATCTCTTCGTTGCACAACCGAATGAGTCAGTTCTATGCATTTAAATGCACTAAGCACATAGCGAATATAATATTCTTCAATGCACAATGTTAGATCGTTTGTGCAATTCAATGTAACAGCACTTATATTATCTCTTCGTTGCACAACCGAATGAGTCAGTTCTGGTATGCATTAAAACACACCAAGCACATAGCTAATAAGTTATGCACATCGTTACATCGTTTGTGCAATGCAGTGCAAGAGCACTCATGTTATCTCTTTGTTGCACAACCGAATGAGTCAGTTCTTGTATGCATTTAAATGCACTCAGCACATAGCTTATATGACATTCTTCAATGCATATCGTTAGATCGTTTGTGCAATGCAACGCAATAGCACTCTTTAATGCACAAGAGGTATGAGGTAGTTAATGCAACAGCTAATGTGATAATTTCCCTTCAATGCAAGTTTGTTGTATATACTTAATTCAATGCATTGCAATGCGAAAGAATATATGTTGTGGTTTTCATTGAATAGAGGAATTTTTTTTTTTGCAATGCAATGCAAAAAAAATGCAATCCACAAATTTTGTCTCCTCAAATTACAACGCAATGAGTTAGTTCTGGTATGCAAGGCAATGCAAGAGTGCATAGCTTATATGTTATTCTTCAATGCGCAATGTTAGATCGTTTGACCAATGCAATGAACAGCACTTATGTTATCTCTTCGTTGCACAACCGAATGAGTCAGTTCTGGTATACATTGAAACACACCAAGCACATAGCTAATATGTTATTCTTCAATGCACATCGTTAGACTGTTTTTGCAATGCAGTGCAAGAGCACTCATGTTATATCTTTAATGCACAAATGAATGTTTGTTTTGGCATGTATTGAAATGCAACATGTGTTTTGCTTAAATGCTGCTTAACACTAATTCTTTAATTAACGCTATGTTATCTCTTCGTTGCACAAGAGGTATGAGGTCATTTTATGCATTGTAGTGCAAGAGCTAATGCAATAATTTCCCTTCAATGCAGAAATGAATGTTTGTTGTAGTATGCATTGCAATCCGAAAGAACATATGTTGTGGTTTTCATTGCATAGAGAAATAATTTAGATTTTTTTTTTGCAATGCAATGCAACGGCACACGTTATCTCCTCAAAGCACAACGCAATGAGTTAGTTCTGGTATGCAATGCAACAAGTGCATAGCTTATATGTTATTCTTCAATGTGCAATATTAGATCGTTTTGTGCAATGCAAGCAACAGCACATATGTTATCGCTTCGTTGCACAAAATGAATGGGTTTGTTATTGTATTTATTGTAATGGAATTTAGATTTTTTTTTTGCAATGCAATGCAACAACACAAATGTTATCCTCAAAGCACAACGCAATGAGTTAGCTCTGGTATGCAATGCAATGTAACAAGCTCATGTTATTTATATTATATATATTATTTTTCAATGCACAAAGTAAGATCGTTTCTGCAATGCAATGCAACAGCACAGTTTATCTTTTCGTTGCAAAACCGAATAAGTCAGTTCTTGGTATGCATTGAAATGCACCAAGCACATAGCTTATATGTTATTCTTCAATGCACATCGTTAGATCGTTTGTGCAATGCAGTGCAAGAGCACTCATGTTATCTCTTTAATGCACAAATTAATTAGTTAGTTTTGGCATGTATTGAAATGCAACGTGTTTTGCTTAATATGCTGCTTAACGCTAATTCTTAGATAGCTTGTGCAATGCAATTTTTGCAGTTTTCATTGCATATGGTAAATGATTAGCTTATATGTTATTCTTCAATGTGCAATGTTAGATCATTTGTGCAATGCAATGCAATGCAACAGCACTTATGTTATCTCTTCGTTGCACAACCAAATGAGTCAGTCCTGGAATACAATGATATACAATGATACTTATATGATATTCTTCAAGGCAAAATGTTTGATCCAGCGGAATGAGTAGTACATTGCAATTTTAAAGCAAAAACTAATGCAATGATTTTCCTTCAATACTCAATTGAATGTGTTGTGTTTTCTTTGCACAGAGGATAAGTTAGATCTTTTATTCAAGCAAATGCAAAAGCACTATGTTATCACTTAAATGCTTATTGAAAGGAGTTACCGGTAGTTCTGGTATACATTGTAATGCATATGTTCTCATAAATTCAATACAAAATGGAATCAATTAGTTGTTGTATTGAACTTTTCAATGCAAAGAAAGTCCTCGATTATGTACTTTCTATACATTTACAGAATCTTATTCTGATGATATACGTTGCCAGAGAGCCAGACGACAGTCAAAATTTGAACTGGCAGTACTCAAAATTTGAATAATCTATACGTTGACTCCTTCTGATGTTAGGTCAGCAATACAGCAGTTCACATTTGACCTACTGAACATATAAAGAATCCTCGATTTTTAACTTTCTATACATAGTCATAGACTTCTTCTGGGGCTTCATAAGCCATATAGAAGTCCATATCTGACCTTTTGAACTTAATTCTGGTCAAAGGGTCCTCAAAGGGTTTTAAACTATGTAAACTTAGAGACTCATTCTGATGTTAAAACCTACTGAACATTTTTCTGACCAAAGAGTCATTAAACATTAACACTCATTGAGATTGAATTCTTTTGATGTTATATCAGCTTGACAAAAGTCCATATTTTACCTATTGAAAAATAATTTGTCCAAAGAGTACTCGAAACTTGAACTTTCTATGCATGACTCCTTCTGATGTTAAATCAGCCATACAGAGGTTCCTTTTTGATAAAATTAACATACTTTTAGCCCAAGAGTCTTTGAACATTAGCTGACCTTCTGAACATATTTCTGACAAAAGATTCCTTTAAGATTAACTTACTATACATTCAGATTGATTTGTTCTGATATCAACCAGACGGCAGTTAAATTTGAACTACTAAACTTAAACTTGAACTTTCTATACGTTGACTCTTCTGATGTTACGTCAGCAATACAGAAATCCATATCTGACCTATTGAACTTATTTGTGGTAAAAGGGTCCTCAAAGGTTTTAAATTATATAATCTTATAGACTCCTTCTGATGTTAAATCAGCAATACAGAGGTTCCTTTTTGAACTACTGAACATACTTTTGGACAAAGAGTCAGTTTGAACATTAGGTTTCTATACATAATGACTCCTTTTGATGTTGCATTAGCCATACAAAAGTCCACATCTGACCTACTGAACATATTTCTGGCCAGAGACTTCTTAAAGATTAACTTACTATACATTCAAATTGATTTCTTCCAATGTTATATCAGCCAGACGTCAGTCAAAATTTGAACTACTACACATATTTCTGGCCAAAGAGTACTCGAAACTTGAACTTTCCATACATACTTGTTGACTCTTTCTGATGTTAAATCAGCAATACAGAGGTTCCTGTTTGAACAACTGAACATACTTTTGGCCAAGGAGTCTTTGAACATTAGCTTTCCATACATATTGACTCCTTTTGATGTTATATCAGCCTGACAAAAGTCCACATTTGACCTACTGAACATATGTCTGGCCAAAGATTCCTTAAAGATTAACTTACTATAGACTCAGATTGATTTGTTTCTGATGTTATATCAGCCAGACGGCAGTCAAAATTTGTACTACTAAACATATTTCTAGCCAAAGAGTGCTCGAAACTTGAATAATCTATACGTTGACTCCTTCTGATGTTACGTCAGCAATACAGCAGTTCATATTTGACCTACTGAACATATTTCTGGCCAAAGAATCCTTGATTTTTAACTTTCTATACATAGTCATTGACTTCTTCTGGTGCTTCAAAAACCACATAGAAGTCCATATAGAAGTCCATATCTGACCTATTGAACTTAATTCTGGTCAAAGGGTCCTCAAATGGTTTTAAACTATATAAACTTACAGACTGATGTTAAAACCTACTGAACATATTTCTGACCAAAGAGTCATTAAACAGTAACACTATAAATTGAGATTGAATGTTTCTGATGTTATATCAGCCTGACAAAAGTCCATATTTGACCTACTGAAAAAAAATGTGTCCAAAGAACGAAACTTGAACTTTCTATATATCACTCGTTGACTCCTTCTGATGTTAAATCAGCCATACAGAGGTTCCTTTTTGATCTAATGAACATACTTTTAGCCCAAGAGTCTTTGAACATTAGCTTTCCTTACATATTGACTCCTTTTGATTTTACATTATCCATACAAAAGTCCACATTTGACCAACTGAACATATTCTGGCCAGAGACTCCTTAAAGATTAACTTACTATACATTCAAATTGATTTCTTCCAATGTTATATTAGCCAGACGTCAGTCAAAATTTGAACTACTACACATATTTCTGGCCAAAGAGTACTCGAAACTTGAACTTTCTATACATACTTGTTGACTCTTTCTGATGTTAAATCAGCAATACAGAGGTTCCTGTTTGAACAACTGAACATACTTTTGGCTAAAGTAATACATATTGACTCCTTTTGATGTTATATCAGCCTGACAAAAGTCCACATTTGACCTACTGGCCAAAGATTCCTTAAAGATTAACTTACTATACATTCAGATTGATTTGTTCTGATGTTATATCAGCCAGACGGCAGTCAACTACTAAACATATTTCTAGACAAAGAGTACTCGAAGCTTGAATAATCTATACGTTGACTCCTTCTGATGTTACGTCAGCAATACAGAAGTTCATATTTGACCTATTGAACTTAATTCTGGTCAAAGGGTCCTCAAATGTTTTTTAAACGATTTAAACTTAGAGACTCATTCTGATGTTAAATCAGCCATTCAGAAGTTCATATTTGACCTACTGAACCTTTTTCTGGCCAAAGAGCACTCGAAACTTGAACTTTATATACATACTTGCTGACTCCTTCTGATGTTACGTCAGAAATACAGAAGTTCATATTTGACCTACTGAACATATTTCTGGCCAAAGAATCCTCGATTTTTAACTTTCAATACATAGTCATAGACTTCTTCTGGTGCTTCATAAGCCATATAGAAGTCCATATAGAAGTCCATATTGAACTTAACTTCTGAACTTAACTTCCATATTGAACCTATTGAACTTAATTCTGGTCAAAGAGTCCTCAAATGGTTTTTAAACGATTTAAACTTAGGGACTCATTCTGATGTTAAATCAGCCATTCAGAAGTTCATATTTGACCTCGAAATATGACCATATTTGAAATCAGCCATACATAAATCCATATTTGACCTACTGAACATATTTCTGACCAAAGAGTCCTTGAAGATTAACACTATACACTGAGATTAAATTCTTCTGATGTTATATCAGCCTGACAAAAGTCCATTTTTGACCTGCTGAAATTTTTTTTTGCCAAAGAGTACTCGAAACTTGAACTTTCTATACATACTCCGTGACTCCTTCTGATGTTAAATCAGCAATAAAGAATTTCATTTTTGACCTACTGAACATATTACTGCCCAAAGAGTCCTTAAAGATTAACACTATACATTCTAATTTATTTCTCATGAAGCATCAGAAAGAGTATGTATAGAAGTTCAAGATCAAGGATCTTTTGGCCAGAAATATGTTCCTTGTGAAGATTCAAAATTTCATCTTTTAATATTATTTCATTATTAAATATTATGTATCTGTATTATTATTCTTTATTAATATTCATAATCAGTTGTATTATCTTATGGAGTTTCAAAAGCATGAGTTGAACGCATGAGGGAAACTATAGATAGCATGGAAGCATGAGATGATCATATGTCAGACAGGGGGAAGCTATATTTTGCTATGGGGTGTGTACAATGTAACATGTTCGACTGATGTAAGTGTATCACAGATGTAAACAACAAGGATAGTTCTTAATATGGAAGTGAATTGTGACATGTTAAACATAACGTATACGTATGACATACGTTCTAATTTTAAGAAGCTCAGAGCAACATGTTTTGTTACCTTACAAGGAAGCTGTAAGACTCTCTGTGATGTATAAAAACTCAATCTTACTGTACTACCTCAGAGAAACACGGAAACGCATTGACCTGGCATGAATACAACATCTTGAAGTTTCTCTCCTGACATATAAGAATAAAAATCTTTCTTGGCAAGATAACTGGTGTCCGGTCCCGTAAATCAAATAATAACGGGGAAACAAAAGAGGCTTTAATTCCAAGTCTACATTTGGCGTCACGAAGAACAGGATTGCATCTTCAGGCATTTGTCTCAATCATTCAAGGTAAGACTTTTTCTATTCTAAAAATAATTCTAAGTCTGCCTGATGATTGGACATTGACTGAAACTGCTTAAAAGAACTGTGTTATTTAAAGTACCAGTTGTGTTGCCAATGAATATATGTGTCAGAAAAAAAAGAAAAAATTAAATAATTATAATTTGATGTGGCTTATTTGAGTTGCTCTGGTCAGTAAACCTCTGAATATTGAATGATGCTGGGGAAGTCTTTTTCATTTTTTAAAAAACTTTAGAAAGTGGATCTTTTTTAGAAAAAAGACCATCTTAGTCAAATTTTGGAAAAAGCTGTAAGGCGATTTAGCAATTAGCTTGTAAGGTGGTTGGAATATTGGGAAACTGCGATAAAGGGCAGATTTATCTCTTAAATATATCCAATACACGAAGAATCGTTTCAGAAGAAGACGAGGATAGTTTGACAAGCAGTGATTTATAGCGGTTTACAGTGGCGGGTCTGTGCTTGAAGTTAGTACAGTGCAGTATTAAAAAAAATACAATAAACCCTAAAACGTAAATACGCAGAGGATTGAACCCTTAGAAGAAGGGTATCAATGGAATAGAAGCTAAAATTGCATGCATTCTGATTTTGACAAGAAAGCTGTTCAGTGTTTGGAGGAAAAGACTGATCTGAGAGCAACTTTAAAATACATATATATATATATAAATTGATCTGAGTTAAGACAAACAAAAAAAAGGAAAACAGAAATTATTAGAGTTGTTTTTTTTCCTTTTCTTTTTCCAACCCCTTCTTTGTTCTTTGAGAAATTAGAACAGGTGGAGGGAGAAAAGCAGAGTGAGGGAAGCAGAGAGCCCCTCCCTTTGGAATTCACTCCCCACACACACTCACTCACAAAAATAGCCCTGCTGTTTGAGCACACAGACACAGAGTGACAAATAATTTTCAATGGCAGAAAGTGGATTTAACAGCAGAACAATATCTGCTTGGTACTTAGAAAGAAAACAGAAAAAGCAAGCTAAGTTTTTGAAAAAAGGACTGGACATTAACACATCTATGGATGTGCAGTTAAGCTGGCTTGAGTCCCAAAAGGACTCTATCAAGTCAAAAGTATTTCCAATCCTCGCTGCACATTGGATTTTGAAACAAGGTGGAATTTGTTGCGGTATCAATGGGTGTCCAGTCCCACTTGTTGAAGCAATGAAGCCTCAAATTGAAGCATATAACAAATTGAACAAAATTATGTCTATTAAATGTTCAGATGGAGAAAATACAACCAATGATGATTCATTTGATCCAGATTGGACAAATATAATAACTGAAGCTGAAAAGAAATATTCACAAGCACCAGTGAAATCTGCAACAACTGTAACGCCTCCTCCTTACAACCCAATTTATCCAATTTTGCCTGAACAATATACAAATTCATCTAAACCTCTGACACAGCCTCAAGCTTCGAGATCAAATGGAGGTCCAGTTGACAAAATGTATATTGCATCTGTACAAGCAGCTCCGGTAATAACAAGATCTAAAACAGTTCAGCCAAACAGAGACATGCTGCGATGTACACCAGCTCGGAATTATGATTCTGACTGGGGTGATGAGACAAGAGATGACGACATGATCACAATTGACAAGATCGGTCCTGAATTTTCTTCACCTGTAATTAAAAGGGAAGGATCTGAAATGATGACAGAAGAGAGACCATTCACACCAGGAGAACGTCAAGCCATTCTCACAGCCTTGCCTCCTCTGAAGAGACAAGATCCAAACACAGAGTTTTGGCGAGAATTAGACTCATTGATTGAAGCACATCAAATGTCATTAAGAGACATACACACCATTGTGAAAGCTAAAATCCCAAGAGACAGATGGGAACGCTTGCCAGCTTCGATAACAACCGCCCAATGGATAGATTTGTGGGTTGATAGCCAGGGACGACCCCTGGGTCTTTGGCAAGCATTAAATGTGTTCCGAAAAGAAATCCAGGAAATCTTGGGCAGTGGTAAAATTCCTTTCACATTAGTGACATTGATTAAGCAAAAGGATGATGAATCTCCAGATGAATATGCTCTACGTAAGTGGAATGCTTATGAGAGATGGGCTCTCTGTGCCAAGAAACAACCTGACAGAGATGATGTACAGTTCACTGACACACTTGTGGATGGACTTAGCGCAAAATACCAACAAGCCTTATCACTTGGAGTCAACCCAGGTGAGACATTTGACCAAATTATGCAATGGGCTGGCCGCTTAGAGATGGCTATGAGATCAAATAAAGAAGAAGGAAACAAGCCATATCGAAGAGGAGTGGCAACAGCTCAATACAACAAGGACACAAAGAATAGGGTGATTTTCTGCAGCAACTGTGGAAAGCGTGGACACTCCAACATAGATTGTTGGGCTAAAGGAGGTGGAGCAGAAGGTCAAGGTCCATCATTTAGACAGGTCAGTGCAAAAAACCATAATGAAACCCCTCAAGGGAAGACGTGGACTGAAGCACAAGTCCGTCAGCTCATTGAGGGAATTATGCCTCCGCAATAGGAATCAGCGGCCCCCTGTATTAGTAAGAAAAGAGACAATCGCCTTTTTGTCAATGCATTAATAGGGGGCCACCCATGTGACATCCTTGTTGACACAGGAGCAGCCATTTCAATAACAGATCTGAATCTACCTACAACAGATGAAACTATGGAAGTTGAAGGAGTTGGAGGAGGTATCACAAAATTTCGCAAAAGTATTCAAGTTCCACTGCAAATACATGAAGATGAAGTCTTATGGACATCTTTCTGGGTTGGGCCGAATTCACAAGGAAGCCTTATTGGCATGGACATTCTTCCATTGTTGAACATGATCATGTTCACTGACAGTCGTCAAATCGCTACAACTGCTGGGATAATACCACACGAAGATCGCACATGTAATCAAAGGTCTGTTGGTACAGCAAAACCAATTATCAGAAACTGGAAAAAAGACGGTGTGTGGGGTCTTCTGTGCAGTCTATATCCGGATGTTTGGGCTAAACACAAATTGGATTGTGGCAAAGCCAACATTGATCCCATTGTTATTGAGGGACCGATACATGCCCCTCATAAACAATACCCCATCCGACCTGAAGCAAGACGAGCCGTGGAGGAGATAGTGGCAGACTTGGAAGCTGAAGGAATCATCAGACAAACTTCATCTACCACTAATAGTCCTGTCTGGCCTGTCAAGAAATCTGATAACTCATGGCGATTAACCATTGATTACACAAGACTTAACAGTGCAACACCAAAACCGCATCCTATTGTGGCCAATCCTGCCACCATTCTGAATGATATTCCAGGAGATGCTAAAATTTTTACGGTACTGGATGTACTGTCGGCTTTCTGGTCTATACCTATAGACAAAAGATCTCAAGAGAAATTAGCCTTTACAGTGGGCGCAAAACAGTATGTTTGGAACAGACTCCCACAAGGTCTTAATCTTTCTCCTGTTGTATTTCATAGAGCTTTGGACCAGTTCTTAACGGAGCAAAAAGCTGAAATTGAGAAATCAGGAAGTGTTTGCCTCCAATATGTTGATGACTTGTTAATTGCAAGCCCAGATGAAAACAGCCATGTATTTGCTCTGAATGTTGTCCTACAAGCCCTTAGGAAAGGGGGATTCAAAGTTAACCCCGACAAAGCACAGCTGGCCAAATCCAAGGTTATCTATTTGGGCCAAGAAATATCTGTGGAGGGAAGGAGAATGACAACAGAGCGTGTAGAGGCATTACGACAACTTCCAAAACCTCTAACAGTTACAGGAATGCGGAAGGTGATGGGACTTTTCAACTATTGTCGTCAGTATATACCTGATTTTGCTAGCATCACCAGCCCCCTCATCGACCTGTACAAGGGAGGAAAGCCTGGAGTGGAACAGATAAACTGGACACCGGAAGCTGAGGAAGCGTTTACTTCTATGAAAGAAAAACTGACTTCAGCCCCAGCTTTGGGACTTCCTGACGGATGGTTGCATTTTCATTTGTGGACCAGGGTAGGAGATGAGACGTATTCAGCAGTACTGTGTCAAAAACCAGGTGATCGATACAGACCAGTTGGATACTTTTCCACAAAGATTCCTGTCACTATGATTGGGCAACCACGATGTATACAAGCCCTCGATGGTGCCACATGGGCAGTGGATGCTGTTGAGAATCTGATAGGAGCACAAACTATCATATTGCACACTCCACACAGTATAGTGACACTGTTGAATAACACGAACATCAAAACCATAACTGATGCAAAAAGAGCAAAATGGGAAGCAACTTTGTTGAACAAGGATTTAAGAGTGGAAATCATCAGGGACACGTCTCTTAATCCTGCAACAATGATGCTGGAACCACATGAGGGAATACCACATGAGTGTGAAAAACAAGTAGAAGAAGATAGTCTTGGTCCAGTTAATCCAATCCCTCTTGAAAACCCAGACAAAGAGTTATGGGTTGATGGATCCAGTTATTATGTTGATGGAAAGCGACATACTGGATGGGCTGTAGTGAAAGGAGATGGAACTGTTGTAAAGAAAGGAGCCCTTTCTGGGAAATTTTCAGCACAAGTAGCTGAACTTATAGCACTTACAGAAGCCTTTGAACTATCAGAAGGAGATCGAGTCAACATCTATACAGATAGTCGTTATGCTTTTGGCGTGGTCCATGACTACCTTGCTCTGTGGAAAAGACGTGGACTTATCACTAGCAGTGGGAGCGAAATACAACATGCTTCCATAATTCGTCGTTTGATTACAGCATGTTACTTACCCCGAGAAGCAGCCGTGATCAAAGTAAAATCACATCAATCTGACAAGTCCAAAGAAAGTCAAGGAAACACGGCAGCAGATGCAGCAGCTAGAGAAGCAGCTCTACTTCCTCTTACTCCTGTTACCTTGGTAAAGGAAAACAGCAAGGATAATCCTGAGCTCCATCTTCTGTCATATCAACTGGAGACAGATGAAGAGAAAGAACAATGGATAAAAGCGGGAGCGAAAGAGGATGATCAAGGTATCTGGAGAATTCCAACAGGACAAGTGGTGATGCCTATCGGAACAAGAAGAGAACTAATGCAGCTGTATCATGGAAAGGTACATGCTGGAGCAAAAGCAATGAAATCTCAAATCAGTGAGACTTGGTGGTGGCCAAGAATGATGAGAGACATTGATGATTATTGTAGGAGATGCTTGATATGCCTCAAAGCAAATGTGGGAAAATCTGTAAAGGTGCGAATGTCACATGCACCCAGACCAACAGGTCCATGGACACACCTCCAAATTGATTTCACAGGACCTTTATCACCCAGTGGAGGGTATCAATACATACTTGTAATCATGGACAGATTTACTAGATGGGTGGAAGCATTCCCTACAAAAACTTGTACTGCTGAAGCTGCACCACGAGTAATGGTGGAAGAAGTTTTTCCTCGCTGGGGTCTTCCATATGAACTTGATTCTGACAATGGAACTCATTTCACTGGAAAATTGATGAAGGAAGCAATGAAATTGATGGGGATTAAACAAAAATTCCATATTCCGTACCATCCGGAAGCATCAGGGATGGTAGAGAGGATGAACAGATCGTTGAAAACATCTTTGACCAAAGCCATTCTGCAAACTGGCCAAGGTTGGCATAAGTTATTACCTGCTATTCTGTGGAACTTGAGAGCAACTCCAAACCGAGTTACAGGACTAACCCCTTTTGAACTAATGACTGGAAGAGCAATGGTTCTACCTCCTGATGCTCCGCCACCTGCGGGAACAGGAGGAGACTCTACTTTGTTTCAAGAAAAGTTACGACGCTATCTCGCAATGCTGGACAAAGCTACTAAAGACAATAATAAGAAAGTGCGAGAAGCTCAACAGCAATGGGATGAAAAACACACCACTACTGACATTCCACACATTCCCGAGTTAGGCAGTTTTGTTATGATCAAACGAATTGCTAGGAAAGAGCCTAGATGGGAAGGACCATATGAGATACTCCTAACTACTGATACAAGTGTTTGTCTCAAAGGGAAGGGTGTAGGAACAGATAGATGGTATCATTGGTCACAAGTTAAACCTTGCTTAGTGAATGAACAAGATGATAATGATGGCTTATGGCCTGAGATTGAGCAATGTTCATCCATTAGTTTTACAGATTGGGAACAAAGAAGTGATGTTAATTATATCTCTGCTTCCATTTCAGGAATCAATTCCATTGACAGTGATTAGAGATGGTTGCAAGTTATTCCAAGTCCTTATATGTGTTACTAGAAGGAAAAGTACCAAACCTGTCAAATTGATTATTTCTAACCAAATGGATAGAACTAAGAATGGGACATACAGCGTGAAATAAGAGATTTTACACATTCTACACTACCTCACAAACAATGAACATCCGTTTACTGATTTTCAACCCCAAGGGATAGGATCCTTTAACATCAACGTTTATTTTAATTTCTTGTTTTGGTTCGGAACTGGAGGATTTAATTAATTAACGAGTTAATTAATTAATGAGTTCAGGCACGGACAGAAGACTTATTAGTTTTTCTTTTCTTAGATGATTGGGGTTCATTTTAAATACATACACATAGATATTAAAATACACACAGTATACGGGGACATAACATGGGTTGGGGTTTTGTTCTTTGTTTTGTTTTGTTCTTCTTTTCTTTTCTTTTTCCTTTCCTGTTTCCATTCTTCTGTTCTTTCTGTCTATTTTCTTGGTCTGCTATTTCTTCTCCTCACTATCACTTCTATAGGTTGGCCACCTGGGAATGATGGTGTGGAACTGACGGCCGTAGTTCCAGTGGAGGGAAATGAAGATTCAAAATTTCATCTTTTAATATTATTTCATTATTAAATATTATGTATCTGTATTATTATTCTTTATTAATATTCATAATCAGTTGTATTATCTTATGGAGTTTCAAAAGCATGAATTGAACGCATGAGGGAAACTATAGATAGCATGGAAGCATGAGATGATCATATGTCAGACAGGGGGAAGCTATATTTTGCTATGGGGTGTGTACAATGTAACATGTTCGACTGATGTAAGTGTATCACAGATGTAAACAACAAGGATAGTTCTTAATATGGAAGTGAATTGTGACATGTTAAACATAACGTATACGTATGACATACGTTCTAATTTTAAGAAGCTCAGAGCAACATGTTTTGTTACCTTACAAGGAAGCTGTAAGACTCTCTGTGATGTATAAAAACTCAATCTTACTGTACTACCTCAGAGAAACACGGAAACGCATTGACCTGGCATGAATACAACATCTTGAAGTTTCTCTCCTGACATATAAGAAT
The DNA here is from genome assembly GCF_029890125.1 of Rhinichthys klamathensis goyatoka. Classification (NCBI taxonomy): domain Eukaryota; kingdom Metazoa; phylum Chordata; class Actinopteri; order Cypriniformes; family Leuciscidae; genus Rhinichthys; species Rhinichthys klamathensis. The sequence continues at coordinate 4,427,927 of NW_026606559.1, forward strand.
AAAAATCTTTCTTGGCAAGATAACTGGTGTCCGGTCCCGTAAATCAAATAATAACGGGGAAACAAAAGAGGCTTTAATTCCAAGTCTACACTTGGGTCAAATATGAACTTCTGTATGGGTGACGTAACATCAGGAGTCAACAAGTATGTGTAGAAAGTTCATGTTTCGAGTACTGTTTGGCCAGAAATATGTTTAGTAGTTCAAATTTTGACTGCCATCAAAACTGACTGGCATTGACTGGCTGATATAACATCAGAAAAAAAATCAATCTGAATGTATAGTGTTAATCATTAAGGATTCTTTGGCCAGTCATATGTTCAGTAGGTCAAATATGGAATTCTGTATGGCTGATTTGACATCAGAAGAAGTCTCTAAGTTTATATAGTTTAAAACCATTTGAATACCCTTGTCCGGAAATAAGTTCAATATGTCAGATATGGACTTATATATGGCTTATGAAGCATCAGAAAGATTCTTTAAAGATTCCTTAAAGGAGTGCCGTCTGGCTGATACAACATCAGAAGAAATCAATCTGAATAGTAAGTTCATCTTTATGGAATCTTTGGCCAGAAATAGGTTCAGTAGGTCAAACGTGGACTTTTGTATGGATAATATGACATCAAAAGGAGTCAATATGTATGGACATTTAATTATAGTAAGTTCATCTTTATGGAATCTTTGGCCAGAAATATGTTCAGTAGGTCAAACGTGGACTTTTGTATGGATAATATGACATCAAAAGGAGTCAATATGTATGGACATTTAATTATAGTAAGTTCATCTTTATGGAATCTTTGGCCAGAAATATGTTCAGTAGGTCAAACGTGGACTTTTGTATGGATAATATAACATCAAAAGGAGTCAATATGTATGGAAATGTAATGTTTGAAAGACTCAAAAGTAGGCCAAAAGTATGTTCAGTAGGTCAAAATGGAACCTCTGTATGGCTGATTTAACATCAGAAGGAGTCTATAAGTTGATATAGTTTAAAAACTTTTGAGGACCAGAAATAAGTTTAAAAGGTCAGATATGGGCTTCTAAATGGCTTTTATGAAGCATCAGATGGAGTCTATGAGTGTGTATAGAAAGTTCTAGATCGAGGATTCTTTGGCAAGAAATATGTTCCTTGGGTCAAAAATGAACTTCTGCCTAACGTGACATCTGAAGGAGTCAACAAGTTTATATTGAAAGTTCAAGTTTCGAATACTCTTCGGCCAGAAATATGTTCATTAGTTTCAAAATTTGACTGCCGTCTGGCTGATATGACTTTAGAAGAAATCAATCTGAATATATAGTGTTAATCTTTAAGGAATCTTTGGCCAGAAACATTTTCTGTAGGTTAAATGTGGACTTTTGTATGGCTAATGTATCATCAAAAGGGGTCAATATGTATAAAAAATTAATGTTCAAAGACTTTTTGTCTAAAAGTTTGTTCAGTAGTTCAAAAATGGCTGATTTAACATCAGAAGGAGTCTATACGTTGATATAGTTTAAAAACTTTTGAGGACCCTTTGACCAGAAATAAGTTCAAATGGTCAGATATGGGCTTCTAAATCTAAGAATGTGTATAGAAAGTTCTATCGAGGATTCCTTGGCAAGGAATATGTTCCTTGGGTCAAAAATGAACTTCTGTATTAATTTGTATTCAAAAAGGAACATCTGTATGGCTCAATTATGTTCGGCAATTTAATGTTAAAAAACTCTTTGGCCAAAAGTATGTTCAGTAGTTCTCTGTATGGCTGATTCAACATCAGAAGGTGTCAACGAGTATGTATAGAAAGTTCAAGTTTCTAGTTCTCTTTGGCCAGAAATATGTTTTAGTAGTTCAAATTTTGACTGCCGTCTGGCTGATATAACATCAGAATAATTCAATCTGAATGTATAGTAAGTTCATCTTTAATGAATCTTTGGCCAGAAATTTGTTCAGTAGGTCAGATGTGGACGTTTGTATGGATAATGTAACATCAAAAGGAGTCAATATGTATGGCCATTTAAAGTTCAAAGACTCTTTGCCCAAAACTTTGCCCAAAAGTATGTTCAGTAGTTCAAAAAAGGAACCTCTGTATGGCTGATTTAACATCAACAAGTTCAAGAGGTCAGATATGGTCAAAAATGAACTTCTGTATGGCTAATGTGACATCTGAAGGAGTCAACAAGTTTGTATTGAAAGTTCAAGTTTCGAATACTCTTCGGCCCAAAATATGTTTCATTAGTTTCAAAATTTGACTGCCGTCTGGCTGATATGTCATCAGAAGAAATCAATCTGAATGTATAGTATTCTTTGTCTATAAGTTGAACATATTCTTTGGCCAGAAACATTTTCAGTAGGTTAAATGTGGACTTTTGTATGGCTAATGTATCATCAAAAAGGGTCAATATGTATAAAAAAATTATGTTCAAAGACTCTTTGGCCAAAAGTATGTTCAGTAGTTCAAAAAGGAACATCTGTATGGCTGATTTAACATCAGAAGGAGTCTATAAGTTAATATAGTTTAAAAACTTTTGAGGACCCTTTGTCCGGTAATAAGTTCAAAAGGTCAGATATGGACTTCTAAATGGCTTATGAAGGAGTCTATGAGTATGTATAGAAAGTTCAAGATTGAGGACACTTTGGCCAGAAATATGTTCCTTGGGTCAAATATGAACTTCTGTATGCCTAACGTGACATCAGAAGGAGTCAACAAGTTTGTATAGAAAGTTCAAGTTTCGAGTACCCCTTGGCCAGAAATTTCTCTCAGTAGTTAAAATTTTGACTCCCGTCTGGCTGATATGACATAGGAAGAAATAAATCTGAATCTATAGTAAGTTCATATTTAAGGAATCTTTTGCCAGAAATTTGTTCAGTAGGTCAGATGTGGACTTTTGTGTGGATTATGTAACATCAAAAGTCAGTATGTATGGCAATTTAATGTTAAAAGACTCTTTGCCCAAAAGTATGTTCATTAGTTCAAAAAGGAACCTCTGAGTGGCTGATTAAACATCACAAGGAGTCTCTAAGTTTATATAGTTTAAAACCATTTGACCACCCTTTGTCCGGTAATAAGTTCAATAGGTCAGATATGGACTTCTATATGGCTTATGGAGCATCAGAAGGAGTCCATGAGTATGTATATAAAAGTTCTAGATTGGGGATTCTTTAGCCAAAAATATGAACTTCTGTATGTCTGACGTGACATCAGAAGGAGTTAACAAGTTTGTATAGAAAGTTCAAGTTTCAAATACTTTTTGGCCAGTAATATGTTCTGTTGGTCAGATGTGGACTTTTGTATGGACAATCTAACATCAAAAGGAGTCAATATGTATGGAATTTAATGTTCAAAGACTCTTTGGCCAAAAGTATGTTCAGTAGTTCAAAAAGGAACCTCTTCATGGCTGATTTAACATCAGAAGGAGTCTCTAAGTTGATATAGTTTAAAACCATTTGACCACCCTTTGTCCGGTAATAAGTTCAATAGGTCAGATATGGACTTCTATGTGGCTTATGAAACATCAGAAGGAGTCTATAAGCATGTATAGAAAGTTTCAAATCGAGGACACTTTGGCCAGAAATATGTTCCTTGGGTCAAATATGAACTTCTGTATGCCTAACGTGACATCAGAAGGAGTCAACAAGTTTGTATAGAAAGTTCAAGTTTCGAGTACCCCTTGGCCAGAAATTTCTCTCAGTAGTTAAAATTTTGACTCCCGTCTGGCTGATATGACATAGGAAGAAATAAATCTGAATCTATAGTAAGTTCATATTTAAGGAATCTTTTGCCAGAAATTTGTTCAGTAGGTCAGATGTGGACTTTTGTGTGGATTATGTAACATCAAAAGTCAGTATGTATGGCAATTTAATGTTAAAAGACTCTTTGCCCAAAAGTATGTTCATTAGTTCAAAAAGGAACCTCTGAGTGGCTGATTAAACATCACAAGGAGTCTCTAAGTTTATATAGTTTAAAACCATTTGACCACCCTTTGTCCGGTAATAAGTTCAATAGGTCAGATATGGACTTCTATATGGCTTATGGAGCATCAGAAGGAGTCCATGAGTATGTATATAAAAGTTCTAGATTGGGGATTCTTTAGCCAAAAATATGAACTTCTGTATGTCTGACGTGACATCAGAAGGAGTTAACAAGTTTGTATAGAAAGTTCAAGTTTCAAATACTTTTTGGCCAGTAATATGTTCTGTTGGTCAGATGTGGACTTTTGTATGGACAATCTAACATCAAAAGGAGTCAATATGTATGGAATTTAATGTTCAAAGACTCTTTGGCCAAAAGTATGTTCAGTAGTTCAAAAAGGAACCTCTTCATGGCTGATTTAACATCAGAAGGAGTCTCTAAGTTGATATAGTTTAAAACCATTTGACCACCCTTTGTCCGGTAATAAGTTCAATAGGTCAGATATGGACTTCTATGTGGCTTATGAAACATCAGAAGGAGTCTATAAGCATGTATAGAAAGTTTCAAATCGAGGATTCTTTGGCCAGAAATATGTTCCTTGGGTCAAATATGAATTTCTGTATGCTTAACGTGACATCAGAAGGAGTCAACAAGCTTGTATAGTAAAAAAAAAGTTTCTATTACTCTTTGGCCAGAAATATGTTTTAGTAGTTCAAATAAGTAACCTCTGTATTGGCTGATTTAACATCAGAAGGAGTCTCTAAGTTTATATAGTTTAAAACCATTTGAATCCTCAAATGCCATTTTGTCCGGAAATAAGTTCAAAAGTTCTGATATGGGCTTGTAAATGGCTTTTGAAGCATTAATCTATGAGTATGTATAGAAAGTTCTAGATCGAGGATTCTCTGGCAAGAAATATGTTCCTTGGGTCAAAAATGAACTTCTGTATGGCTGACGTAATATCGGAATGAGACAACAAGAATGCATCAAGTTACGAATACTCATTGGCCAGAAATATATTTAGTAGTTCAAATTTTGACTGCCGTCTGGCTGATATAACATCAAAAGGAATCAATCTTAATGTATAGTGTTAAACTTTAAGGACTCTTTGGGCAGTAATATGTTCAGTAGCTCAAATTTGGAATTCTGTATGGCTGACTTAACATCAGAAAGAGTCTCTAAATGTATATAATTTAAACGATTTGAGGACCCTTTGACCAGAAATAAGTTCAATCGGTCAGATATGGACTAAATGGCTTATGAATAATCAGAAGGAGTCTATAAGAATATATAGAAAGTTCAAGATTGAGGACACTGGCCAAAAATATGTTCTTTGGGTCAAATATGAATTTCTGTATGCTTAACGTGACATCAGAAGGAGTCAAATATGAACTTTTTTATGTCTTTAGGAGTCAACAAGTTTGTATAGAAAGTTCAAGTTTCTCTTTGGCCAGAAATATGTTTTAGTAGTTCAAATTTTGACTGCCGTCTGGCTGATAATACATCAGAGGAAATCAATCTGAACGTATAGTAAGTTCATGTTTAAGGAATCTTTTGCCAGAAATTTGTTCAGTCGGTCAGATGTGGACTTTTGTATGGATTATGTAACATCAAAAGGAGTCAAAATGTATAGAAAGTTAATGTTCAAAGACTCTATGGCCAAAAGTGTGTTCAGTAGTTCAAAAAGGAACCTCTGTATTCCTGATTTAACATCAGAAGGAGTCTATAAGTTTACATAGTTTAAAACCTTTTGAGGACCCTTTGCTCAAAAATAAGTTCAAAAAGACTTCTAAATGGCTAATGAAGAATCAGGAGTCTATGAGTAAGTATAGAATGTTAAAGATTAAGGCCTCTTTAGCCAGAAATAGGTTCCTTGGGTCAAAAATGAACTTCTGTATGGCTGAGGTAATATCGGAAGGAGACAACAAGAATGTATAGAAATTTCAAGTTTCAAATACTCTTCGACAAGAAATGTTTAGTAGTTCAAATTTTGACTGCCGTCTGGCTGAAGTAACATCAGAAAAAATAAATCTGAATGTATATTAAGTTAATCTTTAAGGAATCTTTGGCCAGAAATATGTTTAGTAGGTCAAAAATGCACTTTTTTTTATGGCTAATGTATCATCAAAAGTCAATTATGTTCGGCAATTTAATGTTAAAAAACTCTTTGGCCAAAAGTATGTTCAGTAGTTCTCTGTATGGCTGATTCAACATCAGAAGGAGTCTATAAATGTATATAGTTTAAAAACTTTTGAGGACCCTTTGACCAGAAATAAGTTCAATAGGTCAGATATGGACTTCTCTATTGTTTATGAAGCATCAGAAAGAGTCTACATATGAGCATGTATAAGAAAGTTCAAGATCGAGGGTTCTTTGGCCAGAAATATGTTCTTTGTGTCAAATATTGGCTGATTTAACATTAAAAGGAGTCTTTAAGTTTATTATAGTAAAAAACATTTTGAGGACTCTTTTTCAAGTAATATGTTCAGTAGGTCAAATATGGACTATAGTCTTCCTTATATAATATTACGACAAGTCAGTGTGTATATATAGTGGAGTTAATGTTCATTGACTTTGGTTAGAAATATAATCACTAGATCAAAAATGGACTTTTGGATTTCACATCACTCTTTTGCCAAAAATGTATTCAGAGGGTGACATATTGACAGCTGTTTAGCTGATGTTTTCATGAGAAGAAGTCTATGAGGACCCTTTGGCCAACAAAATTATCAATATGTCAAATATGCACTTCTGGCTGATTTAACATCACAAGACGTCAATTTGTATGTATAGTAACATAATGTTCATGGACTCTTGATGGTTGAAGTTGTCACTTCAGGAACAGGAATGAGTCAAAGGGAGTCTACGAGAATGTATAGAAATCATTGCTTTAGCCGTTGCTTTACACTGCACACAATAGGTAACCCATTCCATTCTGCAACGACGAGATTAACATATCTGCTGTGCACACAAGATCAAACATTGTGCATTGAAGAATAACATATAAGCTGTGTACAAGAAATAATTCATTCCGATGTGGAATTCTTCATTGGACATCGTCAGATCGTTTGTGCGATGCAGTGCAACAGCACTCATGTTATCTCTTTAATGCACAGAGTTCTGGCATGCTTTGAAATGCAACATGTGCTTCGCAACATGTGCTTGAAGAATAACATATAAATGTTATTCTTCAACGCTAATTCTTGGATCGCCTTTGCAATGCAATACAACTCCTATGTTATCTCTTCGTTGAACAAGAGTTATGAGGTAGTTATTCTGCGCATTGTTAATGCAAGAGCTAATGCAATAATTTACCTTCAATGCAAAAAAGAACATGTATTGTGGTTTTCTTTGCATAGAGAAATAATTTAGATTTTATGCAATGTACTGAAACAGCACAAATTATATCTCCTCAAAGGACCAATGAGTTAGTTCTGGTATGCAATGCACTGCAACAAGTGCATAGCTTATATGTTATTCTTCAATGCGCAATGTTAGATCGTTTGTGTAATGCAATGCACATATGTTATCGCTTCCTTACACAAACTGAATGGGTTTGTTATTGTGTTCATTGCAATGGAATAGGTTTTTCAATGATTTCCATTTAATACACAAATGTTAGTCGTGTAAAGCGAAAGCACATATGTTATGTGTTTTCATTGCATAGAGTAGTTAATTTAGATTTTTTTGCAATGCAATGCAAAAACTCAAATATCATCTCAAAGCACAACGCAACAAGCGCGTTATATAAATTCAATGATAAATTTATTTGATATATGTTATATATATCAAATAGATTCAATGCAATGCAGCAGCACTTAGGTTATCTCTTCTTCTACAATGCACAACGAGTTAGTTCTGGCACGCATTGAAATGCAACATGTGTGCTACATTATATGTTATTTTTCAACGCTAAATCTTAGATCCCTTGTGCAATGTAATGCAACTCCTATGTTAACTCCTATGTTATTCTATGCATTGTAATGCAAGGGCTAATGCGATCATTTCCCTTCAATGCAAGTTTGTTGTAGTATGCATTGCAATGCGAAAGAACATATGTTGTGATTTTCATTGCATAGAGGAATATTTTTTGCATGCAACAATTCAACAGCACAAATTTAATTTTCAATGCAACAGCACAAATTTAATTTTCTCAAAGTACAACGTTCTGGTATGCAATGCAATGCAACAGTCTTATATGTTATTCTTCAATGCACAATGTTAGATCGTTTGTGCAAAGCAATGCAACAGCACTTATATTATCTCTTCGTTGCACAACTGAATGAGTCATTTCTGGTATGCATTAAAACACACCAAGCACATTGCTATGTTATATATGTTATGCTATGTATATATAATATGGTATGCACATCGTTATGCAATGCAGTGCAAGAGCACTCATGTTATCTCTTTAATGCACAAAGGAATGAGTTAGTACTTCTGTTATATCTTCGTTGCACAACCGAATGAGTCAGTTCTGGTATGCATTTAAATGCACTAAGCACATAGCTTACATGATATTCTTCAATGCACAATGTTAGATTGTTTGTGCAATGCAATGCAACCGCCCTTATGTTATCTCTTCGTTGCACCAACCGAATGAGTCAGTTCTGGTATGCATTAAAACACACCAAGAACATAGCTAATATGTTATGCACATCGTTAGATCGGTTGTGCAATGCAGTGCAAGAGCACTCATGTTATCTCTTTCATGCACAAAGGAATGAGTTAGTACTTATGTTATATCTTCGTTGCACAACCGAATGAGTCAGTTCTGGTATGCATTTAAATGCACTAAGCACATAGCTTACATGATATTCTTCAATGCACAATGTTAGATTGTTGTGCAATGCAATCGCACTTATGTTATCTCTTCGTTGCACAACCGAATGAGTCAGTTCTGGTATGCATTAAAACACACCAAGAACATAGCTAATATGTTATGCACATCGTTAGATCGTTAGTGCAATGCAGTGCAAGAGCAATCATGTTATCTCTTTCATGCACAAAGGAATGAGTTAGTACTTATGTTATATCTTCGTTGCACAACCGAACGAGTCAGTTCTGGTATGCATTAAAACACACCAAGCACATTGCTAATATGTTATGCACATCGTTATGCAATGCAGTGCAAGAGCACTCATGTTATCTCTTTAATGCACAAAGAAATGAGTTGGTACTTATGTTATATCTTCGTTGCACAACCGAATGAGTCAGTTCTGGTATGCTTTTAAATGCACTAAGCACATAGCTTATATGATTTTCTTCAATGCACAATGTTAGATCGTTTGTACAAAGCAATGCAACATCACTTATATTATCTCTTCTTTGCACAACTGAATGAGTCAGTTCCGGTATGCATTTAAATGCACTAAGCACATAGCGAATATAATACTCTTCAATGCACAATGTTAGATCGTTTGTGCAATTCAATGCAACAGCACTTATATTATATCTTCGTTGCACAACCAAATGAGTCAGTTCTGGTATGCATTAAAACACACCATGCACAAAGCTTAATATGTTATGCACATCGTTAGATCGTATGTGCACTGCAGTGCAAGAGCACTCATGTTATCCCTTTAATGCACAAAGGAATGAGTCATGTTATCTCTTCGTTGCACAACCGAATGAGTCAGTTCTATGCATTTAAATGCACTAAGCACATAGCGAATATAATATTCTTCGATGCACAATGTTAGATCGTTTGTGCAATTCAATGCAACAGCACTTATATTATCTCTTCGTTGCACAACCGAATGAGTCAGTTCTGGTATGCATTAAAACACACATAGCTAATGTGTTATGCACATCGTTAGATCGTTTGTGCAATGCAGTGCAAGAGCACTCATGTTATCTCTTTAATGCACAAAGGAAGAAGTTAGTACTCATGTCTTCGTTGCACAACCGAATGAGTCAGTTCTGGTATGCATTAAAACACACATAGCTAATGTGTTATGCACATCGTTAGATCGTATGTGCACTGCAGTGCAAGAGCACTCATGTTATCTCTTTAATGCACAAAGGAATGAGTCATGTTATCTCTTCGTTGCACAACCGAATGAGTCAGTTCTATGCATTTAAATGCACTAAGCACATAGCGAATATAATATTCTTCGATGCACAATGTTAGATCGTTTGTGCAATTCAATGCAACAGCACTTATATTATCTCTTCGTTGCACAACCGAATGAGTCAGTTCTGGTATGCATTAAAACACACCGAGCACATAGCTAATATGTTATGCACATCGTAAGATCGTTTGTGCAATGCAGTGCAAGAGCACTCATGTTATCTCTTTAATGCACAAAGGAATGAGTCATGTTATCTCTTCGTTGCACAACCGAATGAGTCAGTTCTATGCATTTAAATGCAATAAGCACATAGCGAATATAATATTCTTCAATGCACAATGTTAGATCGTTTGTGCAATTCAATGCAACAGCACTTATATTATCTCTTCGTTGCACAACCGAATGAGTCAGTTCTATGCATTTAAATGCACTAAGCACATAGCGAATATAATATTCTTCAATGCACAATGTTAGATCGTTTGTGCAATTCAATGTAACAGCACTTATATTATCTCTTCGTTGCACAACCGAATGAGTCAGTTCTGGTATGCATTAAAACACACCAAGCACATAGCTAATAAGTTATGCACATCGTTACATCGTTTGTGCAATGCAGTGCAAGAGCACTCATGTTATCTCTTTGTTGCACAACCGAATGAGTCAGTTCTTGTATGCATTTAAATGCACTCAGCACATAGCTTATATGACATTCTTCAATGCATATCGTTAGACTCTTTAATGCACAAGAGGTATGAGGTAGTTAATGCAACAGCTAATGCGATAATTTCCCTTCAATGCAAGTTTGTTGTATATACTTAATTCAATGCATTGCAATGCGAAAGAATATATGTTGTGGTTTTCATTGAATAGAGGAATTTTTTTTTTGCAATGCAATGCAAAAAAAATGCAATCCACAAATTTTGTCTCCTCAAATTACAACGCAATGAGTTAGTTCTGGTATGCAAGGCAATGCAAGAGTGCATAGCTTATATGTTATTCTTCAATGCGCAATGTTAGATCGTTTGACCAATGCAATGAACAGCACTTATGTTATCTCTTCGTTGCACAACCGAATGAGTCAGTTCTGGTATACATTGAAACACACCAAGCACATAGCTAATATGTTATTCTTCAATGCACATCGTTAGACTGTTTTTGCAATGCAGTGCAAGAGCACTCATGTTATATCTTTAATGCACAAATGAATGTTTGTTTTGGCATGTATTGAAATGCAACATGTGTTTTGCTTAAATGCTGCTTAACACTAATTCTTTAATTAACGCTATGTTATCTCTTCGTTGCACAAGAGGTATGAGGTCATTTTATGCATTGTAGTGCAAGAGCTAATGCAATAATTTCCCTTCAATGCAGAAATGAATGTTTGTTGTAGTATGCATTGCAATCCGAAAGAACATATGTTGTGGTTTTCATTGCATAGAGAAATAATTTAGATTTTTTTTTTGCAATGCAATGCAACGGCACACGTTATCTCCTCAAAGCACAACGCAATGAGTTAGTTCTGGTATGCAATGCAACAAGTGCATAGCTTATATGTTATTCTTCAATGTGCAATATTAGATCGTTTTGTGCAATGCAAGCAACAGCACATATGTTATCGCTTCGTTGCACAAAATGAATGGGTTTGTTATTGTATTTATTGTAATGGAATTTAGATTTTTTTTTTGCAATGCAATGCAACAACACAAATGTTATCCTCAAAGCACAACGCAATGAGTTAGCTCTGGTATGCAATGCAATGTAACAAGCTCATGTTATTTATATTATATATATTATTTTTCAATGCACAAAGTAAGATCGTTTCTGCAATGCAATGCAACAGCACAGTTTATCTTTTCGTTGCAAAACCGAATAAGTCAGTTCTTGGTATGCATTGAAATGCACCAAGCACATAGCTTATATGTTATTCTTCAATGCACATCGTTAGATCGTTTGTGCAATGCAGTGCAAGAGCACTCATGTTATCTCTTTAATGCACAAATTAATTAGTTAGTTTTGGCATGTATTGAAATGCAACGTGTTTTGCTTAATATGCTGCTTAACGCTAATTCTTAGATAGCTTGTGCAATGCAATTTTTGCAGTTTTCATTGCATATGGTAAATGATTAGCTTATATGTTATTCTTCAATGTGCAATGTTAGATCATTTGTGCAATGCAATGCAATGCAACAGCACTTATGTTATCTCTTCGTTGCACAACCAAATGAGTCAGTCCTGGAATACAATGATATACAATGATACTTATATGATATTCTTCAAGGCAAAATGTTTGATCCAGCGGAATGAGTAGTACATTGCAATTTTAAAGCAAAAACTAATGCAATGATTTTCCTTCAATACTCAATTGAATGTGTTGTGTTTTCTTTGCACAGAGGATAAGTTAGATCTTTTATTCAAGCAAATGCAAAAGCACTATGTTATCACTTAAATGCTTATTGAAAGGAGTTACCGGTAGTTCTGGTATACATTGTAATGCATATGTTCTCATAAATTCAATACAAAATGGAATCAATTAGTTGTTGTATTGAACTTTTCAATGCAATGAAAGTCCTCGATTATGTACTTTCTATACATTTACAGAATCTTATTCTGATGATATATCAGCCAGAGAGCCAGACGACAGTCAAAATTTGAACTGGCAGTACTCAAAATTTGAATAATCTATACGTTGACTCCTTCTGATGTTAGGTCAGCAATACAGCAGTTCACATTTGACCTACTGAACATATAAAGAATCCTCGATTTTTAACTTTCTATACATAGTCATAGACTTCTTCTGGGGCTTCATAAGCCATATAGAAGTCCATATCTGACCTTTTGAACTTAATTCTGGTCAAAGGGTCCTCAAAGGGTTTTAAACTATGTAAACTTAGAGACTCATTCTGATGTTAAAACCTACTGAACATTTTTCTGACCAAAGAGTCATTAAACATTAACACTCATTGAGATTGAATTCTTTTGATGTTATATCAGCTTGACAAAAGTCCATATTTTACCTATTGAAAAATAATTTGTCCAAAGAGTACTCGAAACTTGAACTTTCTATGCATGACTCCTTCTGATGTTAAATCAGCCATACAGAGGTTCCTTTTTGATAAAATTAACATACTTTTAGCCCAAGAGTCTTTGAACATTAGCTGACCTTCTGAACATATTTCTGACAAAAGATTCCTTTAAGATTAACTTACTATACATTCAGATTGATTTGTTCTGATATCAACCAGACGGCAGTTAAATTTGAACTACTAAACTTAAACTTGAACTTTCTATACGTTGACTCTTCTGATGTTACGTCAGCAATACAGAAATCCATATCTGACCTATTGAACTTATTTGTGGTAAAAGGGTCCTCAAAGGTTTTAAATTATATAATCTTATAGACTCCTTCTGATGTTAAATCAGCAATACAGAGGTTCCTTTTTGAACTACTGAACATACTTTTGGACAAAGAGTCAGTTTGAACATTAGGTTTCTATACATAATGACTCCTTTTGATGTTGCATTAGCCATACAAAAGTCCACATCTGACCTACTGAACATATTTCTGGCCAGAGACTTCTTAAAGATTAACTTACTATACATTCAAATTGATTTCTTCCAATGTTATATCAGCCAGACGTCAGTCAAAATTTGAACTACTACACATATTTCTGGCCAAAGAGTACTCGAAACTTGAACTTTCCATACATACTTGTTGACTCTTTCTGATGTTAAATCAGCAATACAGAGGTTCCTGTTTGAACAACTGAACATACTTTTGGCCAAGGAGTCTTTGAACATTAGCTTTCCATACATATTGACTCCTTTTGATGTTATATCAGCCTGACAAAAGTCCACATTTGACCTACTGAACATATGTCTGGCCAAAGATTCCTTAAAGATTAACTTACTATAGACTCAGATTGATTTGTTTCTGATGTTATATCAGCCAGACGGCAGTCAAAATTTGTACTACTAAACATATTTCTAGCCAAAGAGTGCTCGAAACTTGAATAATCTATACGTTGACTCCTTCTGATGTTACGTCAGCAATACAGCAGTTCATATTTGACCTACTGAACATATTTCTGGCCAAAGAATCCTTGATTTTTAACTTTCTATACATAGTCATTGACTTCTTCTGGTGCTTCAAAAACCACATAGAAGTCCATATAGAAGTCCATATCTGACCTATTGAACTTAATTCTGGTCAAAGGGTCCTCAAATGGTTTTAAACTATATAAACTTACAGACTGATGTTAAAACCTACTGAACATATTTCTGACCAAAGAGTCATTAAACAGTAACACTATAAATTGAGATTGAATGTTTCTGATGTTATATCAGCCTGACAAAAGTCCATATTTGACCTACTGAAAAAAAATGTGTCCAAAGAACGAAACTTGAACTTTCTATATATCACTCGTTGACTCCTTCTGATGTTAAATCAGCCATACAGAGGTTCCTTTTTGATCTAATGAACATACTTTTAGCCCAAGAGTCTTTGAACATTAGCTTTCCTTACATATTGACTCCTTTTGATTTTACATTATCCATACAAAAGTCCACATTTGACCAACTGAACATATTCTGGCCAGAGACTCCTTAAAGATTAACTTACTATACATTCAAATTGATTTCTTCCAATGTTATATTAGCCAGACGTCAGTCAAAATTTGAACTACTACACATATTTCTGGCCAAAGAGTACTCGAAACTTGAACTTTCTATACATACTTGTTGACTCTTTCTGATGTTAAATCAGCAATACAGAGGTTCCTGTTTGAACAACTGAACATACTTTTGGCTAAAGTAATACATATTGACTCCTTTTGATGTTATATCAGCCTGACAAAAGTCCACATTTGACCTACTGGCCAAAGATTCCTTAAAGATTAACTTACTATACATTCAGATTGATTTGTTCTGATGTTATATCAGCCAGACGGCAGTCAACTACTAAACATATTTCTAGGCAAAGAGTACTCGAAGCTTGAATAATCTATACGTTGACTCCTTCTGATGTTACGTCAGCAATACAGAAGTTCATATTTGACCTATTGAACTTAATTCTGGTCAAAGGGTCCTCAAATGTTTTTTAAACGATTTAAACTTAGAGACTCATTCTGATGTTAAATCAGCCATTCAGAAGTTCATATTTGACCTACTGAACCTTTTTCTGGCCAAAGAGCACTCGAAACTTGAACTTTATATACATACTTGCTGACTCCTTCTGATGTTACGTCAGAAATACAGAAGTTCATATTTGACCTACTGAACATATTTCTGGCCAAAGAATCCTCGATTTTTAACTTTCAATACATAGTCATAGACTTCTTCTGGTGCTTCATAAGCCATATAGAAGTCCATATAGAAGTCCATATTGAACTTAACTTCTGAACTTAACTTCCATAATGAACCTATTGAACTTAATTCTGGTCAAAGAGTCCTCAAATGGTTTTTAAACGATTTAAACTTAGGGACTCATTCTGATGTTCTGGTCAATGGGTCAAAAATCAGCCATTCAGAAGTTCATATTTGACCTCGAAATATGACCATATTTGAAATCAGCCATACATAAATCCATATTTGACCTACTGAACATATTTCTGACCAAAGAGTCCTTGAAGATTAACACTATACACTGAGATTGAATTCTTCTGATGTTATATCAGCCTGACAAAAGTCCATTTTTGACCTGCTGAAATTTTTTTTTGCCAAAGAGTACTCGAAACTTGAACTTTCTATACATACTCCGTGACTCCTTCTGATGTTAAATCAGCAATAAAGAATTTCATTTTTGACCTACTGAACATATTACTGCCCAAAGAGTCCTTAAAGAATAACACTATACATTCTAATTTATTTCTCATGAAGCATCAGAAAGAGTATGTATAGAAGTTCAAGATCAAGGATCTTTTGGCCAGAAATATGTTCCTTGTGAAGATTCAAAATTTCATCTTTTAATATTATTTCATTATTAAATATTATGTATCTGTATTATTATTCTTTATTAATATTCATAATCAGTTGTATTATCTTATGGAGTTTCAAAAGCATGAGTTGAACGCATGAGGGAAACTATAGATAGCATGGAAGCATGAGATGATCATATGTCAGACAGGGGGAAGCTATATTTTGCTATGGGGTGTGTACAATGTAACATGTTCGACTGATGTAAGTGTATCACAGATGTAAACAACAAGGATAGTTCTTAATATGGAAGTGAATTGTGACATGTTAAACATAACGTATACGTATGACATACGTTCTAATTTTAAGAAGCTCAGAGCAACATGTTTTGTTACCTTACAAGGAAGCTGTAAGACTCTCTGTGATGTATAAAAACTCAATCTTACTGTACTACCTCAGAGAAACACGGAAACGCATTGACCTGGCATGAATACAACATCTTGAAGTTTCTCTCCTGACATATAAGAATAAAAATCTTTCTTGGCAAGATAACTGGTGTCCGGTCCCGTAAATCAAATAATAACGGGGAAACAAAAGAGGCTTTAATTCCAAGTCTACATTTGGCGTCACGAAGAACAGGATTGCATCTTCAGGCATTTGTCTCAATCATTCAAGGTAAGACTTTTTCTATTCTAAAAATAATTCTAAGTCTGCCTGATGATTGGACATTGACTGAAACTGCTTAAAAGAACTGTGTTATTTAAAGTACCAGTTGTGTTGCCAATGAATATATGTGTCAGAAAAAAAAGAAAAAATTAAATAATTATAATTTGATGTGGCTTATTTGAGTTGCTCTGGTCAGTAAACCTCTGAATATTGAATGATGCTGGGGAAGTCTTTTTCATTTTTTAAAAAACTTTAGAAAGTGGATCAGTTTTAGAAAAAAGACCATCTTAGTCAAATTTTGGAAAAAGCTGTAAGGCGATTTAGCAATTAGCTTGTAAGGTGGTTGGAATATTGGGAAACTGCGATAAAGGGCAGATTTATCTCTAAAATATATCCAATACACGAAGAATCGTTTCAGAAGAAGACGAGGATAGTTTGACAAGCAGTGATTTATAGCGGTTTACAGTGGCGGGTCTGTGCTTGAAGTTAGTACAGTGCAGTATTAAAAAAAATACAATAAACCCTAAAACGTAAATACGCAGAGGATTGAACCCTTAGAAGAAGGGTATCAATGGAATAGAAGCTAAAATTGCATGCATTCTGATTTTGACAAGAAAGCTGTTCAGTGTTTGGAGGAAAAGACTGATCTGAGAGCAACTTTAAAATACATATATATATATATAAATTGATCTGAGTTAAGACAAACAAAAAAAAGGAAAACAGAAATTATTAGAGTTGTTTTTTTTCCTTTTCTTTTTCCAACCCCTTCTTTGTTCTTTGAGAAATTAGAACAGGTGGAGGGAGAAAAGCAGAGTGAGGGAAGCAGAGAGCCCCTCCCTTTGGAATTCACTCCCCACACACACTCACTCACAAAAATAGCCCTGCTGTTTGAGCACACAGACACAGAGTGACAAATAATTTTCAATGGCAGAAAGTGGATTTAACAGCAGAACAATATCTGCTTGGTACTTAGAAAGAAAACAGAAAAAGCAAGCTAAGTTTTTGAAAAAAGGACTGGACATTAACACATCTATGGATGTGCAGTTAAGCTGGCTTGAGTCCCAAAAGGACTCTATCAAGTCAAAAGTATTTCCAATCCTCGCTGCACATTGGATTTTGAAACAAGGTGGAATTTGTTGCGGTATCAATGGGTGTCCAGTCCCACTTGTTGAAGCAATGAAGCCTCAAATTGAAGCATATAACAAATTGAACAAAATTATGTCTATTAAATGTTCAGATGGAGAAAATACAACCAATGATGATTCATTTGATCCAGATTGGACAAATATAATAACTGAAGCTGAAAAGAAATATTCACAAGCACCAGTGAAATCTGCAACAACTGTAACGCCTCCTCCTTACAACCCAATTTATCCAATTTTGCCTGAACAATATACAAATTCATCTAAACCTCTGACACAGCCTCAAGCTTCGAGATCAAATGGAGGTCCAGTTGACAAAATGTATATTGCATCTGTACAAGCAGCTCCGGTAATAACAAGATCTAAAACAGTTCAGCCAAACAGAGACATGCTGCGATGTACACCAGCTCGGAATTATGATTCTGACTGGGGTGATGAGACAAGAGATGACGACATGATCACAATTGACAAGATCGGTCCTGAATTTTCTTCACCTGTAATTAAAAGGGAAGGATCTGAAATGATGACAGAAGAGAGACCATTCACACCAGGAGAACGTCAAGCCATTCTCACAGCCTTGCCTCCTCTGAAGAGACAAGATCCAAACACAGAGTTTTGGCGAGAATTAGACTCATTGATTGAAGCACATCAAATGTCATTAAGAGACATACACACCATTGTGAAAGCTAAAATCCCAAGAGACAGATGGGAACGCTTGCCAGCTTCGATAACAACCGCCCAATGGATAGATTTGTGGGTTGATAGCCAGGGACGACCCCTGGGTCTTTGGCAAGCATTAAATGTGTTCCGAAAAGAAATCCAGGAAATCTTGGGCAGTGGTAAAATTCCTTTCACATTAGTGACATTGATTAAGCAAAAGGATGATGAATCTCCAGATGAATATGCTCTACGTAAGTGGAATGCTTATGAGAGATGGGCTCTCTGTGCCAAGAAACAACCTGACAGAGATGATGTACAGTTCACTGACACACTTGTGGATGGACTTAGCGCAAAATACCAACAAGCCTTATCACTTGGAGTCAACCCAGGTGAGACATTTGACCAAATTATGCAATGGGCTGGCCGCTTAGAGATGGCTATGAGATCAAATAAAGAAGAAGGAAACAAGCCATATCGAAGAGGAGTGGCAACAGCTCAATACAACAAGGACACAAAGAATAGGGTGATTTTCTGCAGCAACTGTGGAAAGCGTGGACACTCCAACATAGATTGTTGGGCTAAAGGAGGTGGAGCAGAAGGTCAAGGTCCATCATTTAGACAGGTCAGTGCAAAAAACCATAATGAAACCCCTCAAGGGAAGACGTGGACTGAAGCACAAGTCCGTCAGCTCATTGAGGGAATTATGCCTCCGCAATAGGAATCAGCGGCCCCCTGTATTAGTAAGAAAAGAGACAATCGCCTTTTTGTCAATGCATTAATAGGGGGCCACCCATGTGACATCCTTGTTGACACAGGAGCAGCCATTTCAATAACAGATCTGAATCTACCTACAACAGATGAAACTATGGAAGTTGAAGGAGTTGGAGGAGGTATCACAAAATTTCGCAAAAGTATTCAAGTTCCACTGCAAATACATGAAGATGAAGTCTTATGGACATCTTTCTGGGTTGGGCCGAATTCACAAGGAAGCCTTATTGGCATGGACATTCTTCCATTGTTGAACATGATCATGTTCACTGACAGTCGTCAAATCGCTACAACTGCTGGGATAATACCACACGAAGATCGCACATGTAATCAAAGGTCTGTTGGTACAGCAAAACCAATTATCAGAAACTGGAAAAAAGACGGTGTGTGGGGTCTTCTGTGCAGTCTATATCCGGATGTTTGGGCTAAACACAAATTGGATTGTGGCAAAGCCAACATTGATCCCATTGTTATTGAGGGACCGATACATGCCCCTCATAAACAATACCCCATCCGACCTGAAGCAAGACGAGCCGTGGAGGAGATAGTGGCAGACTTGGAAGCTGAAGGAATCATCAGACAAACTTCATCTACCACTAATAGTCCTGTCTGGCCTGTCAAGAAATCTGATAACTCATGGCGATTAACCATTGATTACACAAGACTTAACAGTGCAACACCAAAACCGCATCCTATTGTGGCCAATCCTGCCACCATTCTGAATGATATTCCAGGAGATGCTAAAATTTTTACGGTACTGGATGTACTGTCGGCTTTCTGGTCTATACCTATAGACAAAAGATCTCAAGAGAAATTAGCCTTTACAGTGGGCGCAAAACAGTATGTTTGGAACAGACTCCCACAAGGTCTTAATCTTTCTCCTGTTGTATTTCATAGAGCTTTGGACCAGTTCTTAACGGAGCAAAAAGCTGAAATTGAGAAATCAGGAAGTGTTTGCCTCCAATATGTTGATGACTTGTTAATTGCAAGCCCAGATGAAAACAGCCATGTATTTGCTCTGAATGTTGTCCTACAAGCCCTTAGGAAAGGGGGATTCAAAGTTAACCCCGACAAAGCACAGCTGGCCAAATCCAAGGTTATCTATTTGGGCCAAGAAATATCTGTGGAGGGAAGGAGAATGACAACAGAGCGTGTAGAGGCATTACGACAACTTCCAAAACCTCTAACAGTTACAGGAATGCGGAAGGTGATGGGACTTTTCAACTATTGTCGTCAGTATATACCTGATTTTGCTAGCATCACCAGCCCCCTCATCGACCTGTACAAGGGAGGAAAGCCTGGAGTGGAACAGATAAACTGGACACCGGAAGCTGAGGAAGCGTTTACTTCTATGAAAGAAAAACTGACTTCAGCCCCAGCTTTGGGACTTCCTGACGGATGGTTGCATTTTCATTTGTGGACCAGGGTAGGAGATGAGACGTATTCAGCAGTACTGTGTCAAAAACCAGGTGATCGATACAGACCAGTTGGATACTTTTCCACAAAGATTCCTGTCACTATGATTGGGCAACCACGATGTATACAAGCCCTCGATGGTGCCACATGGGCAGTGGATGCTGTTGAGAATCTGATAGGAGCACAAACTATCATATTGCACACTCCACACAGTATAGTGACACTGTTGAATAACACGAACATCAAAACCATAACTGATGCAAAAATAGCAAAATGGGAAGCAACTTTGTTGAACAAGGATTTAAGAGTGGAAATCATCAGGGACACGTCTCTTAATCCTGCAACAATGATGCTGGAACCACATGAGGGAATACCACATGAGTGTGAAAAACAAGTAGAAGAAGATAGTCTTGGTCCAGTTAATCCAATCCCTCTTGAAAACCCAGACAAAGAGTTATGGGTTGATGGATCCAGTTATTATGTTGATGGAAAGCGACATACTGGATGGGCTGTAGTGAAAGGAGATGGAACTGTTGTAAAGAAAGGAGCCCTTTCTGGGAAATTTTCAGCACAAGTAGCTGAACTTATAGCACTTACAGAAGCCTTTGAACTATCAGAAGGAGATCGAGTCAACATCTATACAGATAGTCGTTATGCTTTTGGCGTGGTCCATGACTACCTTGCTCTGTGGAAAAGACGTGGACTTATCACTAGCAGTGGGAGCGAAATACAACATGCTTCCATAATTCGTCGTTTGATTACAGCATGTTACTTACCCCGAGAAGCAGCCGTGATCAAAGTAAAATCACATCAATCTGACAAGTCCAAAGAAAGTCAAGGAAACACGGCAGCAGATGCAGCAGCTAGAGAAGCAGCTCTACTTCCTCTTACTCCTGTTACCTTGGTAAAGGAAAACAGCAAGGATAATCCTGAGCTCCATCTTCTGTCATATCAACTGGAGACAGATGAAGAGAAAGAACAATGGATAAAAGCGGGAGCGAAAGAGGATGATCAAGGTATCTGGAGAATTCCAACAGGACAAGTGGTGATGCCTATCGGAACAAGAAGAGAACTAATGCAGCTGTATCATGGAAAGGTACATGCTGGAGCAAAAGCAATGAAATCTCAAATCAGTGAGACTTGGTGGTGGCCAAGAATGATGAGAGACATTGATGATTATTGTAGGAGATGCTTGATATGCCTCAAAGCAAATGTGGGAAAATCTGTAAAGGTGCGAATGTCACATGCACCCAGACCAACAGGTCCATGGACACACCTCCAAATTGATTTCACAGGACCTTTATCACCCAGTGGAGGGTATCAATACATACTTGTAATCATGGACAGATTTACTAGATGGGTGGAAGCATTCCCTACAAAAACTTGTACTGCTGAAGCTGCAGCACGAGTAATGGTGGAAGAAGTTTTTCCTCGCTGGGGTCTTCCATATGAACTTGATTCTGACAATGGAACTCATTTCACTGGAAAATTGATGAAGGAAGCAATGAAATTGATGGGGATTAAACAAAAATTCCATATTCCGTACCATCCGGAAGCATCAGGGATGGTAGAGAGGATGAACAGATCGTTGAAAACATCTTTGACCAAAGCCATTCTGCAAACTGGCCAAGGTTGGCATAAGTTATTACCTGCTATTCTGTGGAACTTGAGAGCAACTCCAAACCGAGTTACAGGACTAACCCCTTTTGAACTAATGACTGGAAGAGCAATGGTTCTACCTCCTGATGCTCCGCCACCTGCGGGAACAGGAGGAGACTCTACTTTGTTTCAAGAAAAGTTACGACGCTATCTCGCAATGCTGGACAAAGCTACTAAAGACAATAATAAGAAAGTGCGAGAAGCTCAACAGCAATGGGATGAAAAACACACCACTACTGACATTCCACACATTCCCGAGTTAGGCAGTTTTGTTATGATCAAACGAATTGCTAGGAAAGGTTTAGAGCCTAGATGGGAAGGACCATATGAGATACTCCTAACTACTGATACAAGTGTTTGTCTCAAAGGGAAGGGTGTAGGAACAGATAGATGGTATCATTGGTCACAAGTTAAACCTTGCTTAGTGAATGAACAAGATGATAATGATGGCTTATGGCCTGAGATTGAGCAATGTTCATCCATTAGTTTTACAGATTGGGAACAAAGAAGTGATGTTAATTATATCTCTGCTTCCATTTCAGGAATCAATTCCATTGACAGTGATTAGAGATGGTTGCAAGTTATTCCAAGTCCTTATATGTGTTACTAGAAGGAAAAGTACCAAACCTGTCAAATTGGAAAACCAAATGGATAGAACTAAGAATGGGACATACAGCGTGAAATAAGAGATTTTACACATTCTACACTACCTCACAAACAATGAACATCCGTTTACTGATTTTCAACCCCAAGGGATAGGATCCTTTAACATCAACGTTTATTTTAATTTCTTGTTTTGGTTCGGAACTGGAGGATTTAATTAATTAACGAGTTAATTAATTAATGAGTTCAGGCACGGACAGAAGACTTATTAGTTTTTCTTTTCTTAGATGATTGGGGTTCATTTTAAATACATACACATAGATATTAAAATACACACAGTATACGGGGACATAACATGGGTTGGGGTTTTGTTCTTTGTTTTGTTTTGTTTTGTTCTTCTTTTCTTTTCTTTTTCCTTTCCTGTTTCCATTCTTCTGTTCTTTCTGTCTATTTTCTTGGTCTGCTATTTCTTCTCCTCACTATCACTTCTATAGGTTGGCCACCTGGGAATGATGGTGTGGAACTGACGGCCGTAGTTCCAGTGGAGGGAAATGAAGATTCAAAATTTCATCTTTTAGTATTATTTCATTATTAAATATTATGTATCTGTATTATTATTCTTTATTAATATTCATAATCAGTTGTATTATCTTATGGAGTTTCAAAAGCATGAATTGAACGCATGAGGGAAACTATAGATAGCATGGAAGCATGAGATGATCATATGTCAGACAGGGGGAAGCTATATTTTGCTATGGGGTGTGTACAATGTAACATGTTCGACTGATGTAAGTGTATCACAGATGTAAACAACAAGGATAGTTCTTAATATGGAAGTGAATTGTGACATGTTAAACATAACGTATACGTATGACATACGTTCTAATTTTAAGAAGCTCAGAGCAACATGTTTTGTTACCTTACAAGGAAGCTGTAAGACTCTCTGTGATGTATAAAAACTCAATCTTACTGTACTACCTCAGAGAAACACGGAAACGCATTGACCTGGCATGAATACAACATCTTGAAGTTTCTCTCCTGACATATAAGAATAAAAATCTTTCTTGGCAAGATAACTGGTGTCCGGTCCCGTAAATCAAATAATAACGGGGAAACAAAAGAGGCTTTAATTCCAAGTCTACACTTGGGTCAAATATGAACTTCTGTATGGGTGACGTAACATCAGGAGTCAACAAGTATGTGTAGAAAGTTCATGTTTCGAGTACTGTTTGGCCAGAAATATGTTTAGTAGTTCAAATTTTGACTGCCATCAAAACTGACTGGCATTGACTGGCTGATATAACATCAGAAAAAAAATCAATCTGAATGTATAGTGTTAATCATTAAGGATTCTTTGGCCAGTCATATGTTCAGTAGGTCAAATATGGAATTCTGTATGGCTGATTTGACATCAGAAGAAGTCTCTAAGTTTATATAGTTTAAAACCATTTGAATACCCTTGTCCGGAAATAAGTTCAATATGTCAGATATGGACTTATATATGGCTTATGAAGCATCAGAAAGATTCTTTAAAGATTCCTTAAAGGAGTGCCGTCTGGCTGATACAACATCAGAAGAAATCAATCTGAATAGTAAGTTCATCTTTATGGAATCTTTGGCCAGAAATAGGTTCAGTAGGTCAAACGTGGACTTTTGTATGGATAATATGACATCAAAAGGAGTCAATATGTATGGACATTTAATTATAGTAAGTTCATCTTTATGGAATCTTTGGCCAGAAATATGTTCAGTAGGTCAAACGTGGACTTTTGTATGGATAATATAACATCAAAAGGAGTCAATATGTATGGAAATGTAATGTTTGAAAGACTCAAAAGTAGGCCAAAAGTATGTTCAGTAGTTCAAAATGGAACCTCTGTATGGCTGATTTAACATCAGAAGGAGTCTATAAGTTGATATAGTTTAAAAACTTTTGAGGACCAGAAATAAGTTTAAAAGGTCAGATATGGGCTTCTAAATGGCTTTTATGAAGCATCAGATGGAGTCTATGAGTGTGTATAGAAAGTTCTAGATCGAGGATTCTTTGGCAAGAAATATGTTCCTTGGGTCAAAAATGAACTTCTGCCTAACGTGACATCTGAAGGAGTCAACAAGTTTATATTGAAAGTTCAAGTTTCGAATACTCTTCGGCCAGAAATATGTTCATTAGTTTCAAAATTTGACTGCCGTCTGGCTGATATGACTTTAGAAGAAATCAATCTGAATATATAGTGTTAATCTTTAAGGAATCTTTGGCCAGAAACATTTTCTGTAGGTTAAATGTGGACTTTTGTATGGCTAATGTATCATCAAAAGGGGTCAATATGTATAAAAAATTTATGTTCAAAGACTTTTTGTCTAAAAGTTTGTTCAGTAGTTCAAAAATGGCTGATTTAACATCAGAAGGAGTCTATACGTTGATATAGTTTAAAAACTTTTGAGGACCCTTTGACCAGAAATAAGTTCAAATGGTCAGATATGGGCTTCTAAATCTAAGAATGTGTATAGAAAGTTCTATCGAGGATTCCTTGGCAAGGAATATGTTCCTTGGGTCAAAAATGAACTTCTGTATTAATTTGTATTCAAAAAGGAACATCTGTATGGCTCAATTATGTTCGGCAATTTAATGTTAAAAAACTCTTTGGCCAAAAGTATGTTCAGTAGTTCTCTGTATGGCTGATTCAACATCAGAAGGTGTCAACGAGTATGTATAGAAAGTTCAAGTTTCTAGTTCTCTTTGGCCAGAAATATGTTTTAGTAGTTCAAATTTTGACTGCCGTCTGGCTGATATAACATCAGAATAATTCAATCTGAATCTTTAATGAATCTGAAAGATCATTTTTGACCATATCTGACCTCTTGAACTTGTTGATGTTAAATCAGCCATACAGAGGTTCCTTTTTTGAACTACTGAACATACTTTTGGGCAAAGTTTTGGGCAAAGAGTCTTTGAACTTTAAATGGCCATACATATTGACTCCTTTTGATGTTACATTATCCATACAAACGTCCACATCTGACCTACTGAACAAATTTCTGGCCAAAGATTCATTAAAGATGATGGCCAGAAATTTGTTCAGTAGGTCAGATGTGGACGTTTGTATGGATAATGTAACATCAAAAGGAGTCAATATGTATGGCCATTTAAAGTTCAAAGACTCTTTGCCCAAAACTTTGCCCAAAAGTATGTTCAGTAGTTCAAAAAAGGAACCTCTGTATGGCTGATTTAACATCAACAAGTTCAAGAGGTCAGATATGGTCAAAAATGAACTTCTGTATGGCTAATGTGACATCTGAAGGAGTCAACAAGTTTGTATTGAAAGTTCAAGTTTCGAATACTCTTCGGCCCAAAATATGTTTCATTAGTTTCAAAATTTGACTGCCGTCTGGCTGATATGTCATCAGAAGAAATCAATCTGAATGTATAGTATTCTTTGTCTATAAGTTGAACATATTCTTTGGCCAGAAACATTTTCAGTAGGTTAAATGTGGACTTTTGTATGGCTAATGTATCATCAAAAAGGGTCAATATGTATAAAAAAATTATGTTCAAAGACTCTTTGGCCAAAAGTATGTTCAGTAGTTCAAAAAGGAACATCTGTATGGCTGATTTAACATCAGAAGGAGTCTATAAGTTAATATAGTTTAAAAACTTTTGAGGACCCTTTGTCCGGTAATAAGTTCAAAAGGTCAGATATGGACTTCTAAATGGCTTATGAAGGAGTCTATGAGTATGTATAGAAAGTTCAAGATTGAGGACACTTTGGCCAGAAATATGTTCCTTGGGTCAAATATGAACTTCTGTATGCCTAACGTGACATCAGAAGGAGTCAACAAGTTTGTATAAAAAGTTCAAGTTTCGAGTACCCCTTGGCCAGAAATTTCTCTCAGAAATCAATCTGAATAGTAAGTTCATCTTTATGGAATCTTTTGCCAGAAATTTGTTCAGTAGGTCAGATGTGGACTTTTGTGTGGATTATGTAACATCAAAAGTCAGTATGTATGGCAATTTAATGTTAAAAGACTCTTTGCCCAAAAGTATGTTCAGTAGTTCAAAAAGGAACATCTGTATGGCTGATTTAACATCAGAAGGAGTCTATAAGTTAATATAGTTTAAAAACTTTTGAGGACCCTTTGTCCGGTAATAAGTTCAATAGGTCAGATATGGACTTCTATATGGCTTATGGAGCATCAGAAGGAGTCCATGCGTATGTATATAAAAGTTCTAGATTGGGGATTCTTTAGCCAAAAATATGAACTTCTGTATGTCTGACGTGACATCAGAAGGAGTTAACAAGTTTGTATAGAAAGTTCAAGTTTCAAATACTTTTTGGCCAGTAATATGTATGGACAATCTAACATCAAAAGGAGTCAATATGTATGGGATTTAATGTTCAAAGACTCTTTGGCCAAAAGTATGTTCAGTAGTTCAAAAAGGAACCTCTTCATGGCTGATTTAACATCAGAAGGAGTCTCTAAGTTGATATAGTTTAAAACCATTTGACCACCCTTTGTCCGGTAATAAGTTCAATAGGTCAGATATGGACTTCTATGTGGCTTATGAAACATCAGAAGGAGTCTATAAGCATGTATAGAAAGTTTCAAATCGAGGATTCTTTGGCCAGAAATATGTTCCTTGGGTCAAATATGAATTTCTGTATGCTTAACGTGACATCAGAAGGAGTCAACAAGCTTGTATAGTAAAAAAAAAGTTTCTATTACTCTTTGGCCAGAAATATGTTTTAGTAGTTCAAATAAGTAACCTCTGTATTGGCTGATTTAACATCAGAAGGAGTCTCTAAGTTTATATAGTTTAAAACCATTTGAATCCTCAAATGCCATTTTGTCCGGAAATAAGTTCAAAAGTTCTGATATGGGCTTGTAAATGGCTTTTGAAGCATTTATCTATGAGTATGTATAGAAAGTTCTAGATCGAGGATTCTCTGGCAAGAAATATGTTCCTTGGGTCAAAAATGAACTTCTGTATGGCTGACGTAATATCGGAATGAGACAACAAGAATGCATCAAGTTACGAATACTCATTGGCCAGAAATATATTTAGTAGTTCAAATTTTGACTGCCGTCTGGCTGATATAACATCAAAAGGAATCAATCTTAATGTATAGTGTTAAACTTTAAGGACTCTTTGGGCAGTAATATGTTCAGTAGCTCAAATTTGGAATTCTGTATGGCTGACTTAACATCAGAAAGAGTCTCTAAATGTATATAATTTAAACGATTTGAGGACCCTTTGACCAGAAATAAGTTCAATCGGTCAGATATGGACTAAATGGCTTATGAATAATCAGAAGGAGTCTATAAGAATATATAGAAAGTTCAAGATTGAGGACACTGGCCAAAAATATGTTCTTTGGGTCAAATATGAACTTTTTTATGTCTTTAGGAGTCAACAAGTTTGTATAGAAAGTTCAAGTTTCTCTTTGGCCAGAAATATGTTTTAGTAGTTCAAATTTTGACTGCCGTCTGGCTGATAATACATCAGAGGAAATCAATCTGAACGTATAGTAAGTTCATGTTTAAGGAATCTTTTGCCAGAAATTTGTTCAGTCGGTCAGATGTGGACTTTTGTATGGATTATGTAACATCAAAAGGAGTCAAAATGTATAGAAAGTTAATGTTCAAAGACTCTATGGCCAAAAGTGTGTTCAGTAGTTCAAAAAGGAACCTCTGTATTCCTGATTTAACATCAGAAGGAGTCTATAAGTTTACATAGTTTAAAACCTTTTGAGGACCCTTTGCTCAAAAATAAGTTCAAAAGGTCAGACTTCTAAATGGCTAATGAAGAATCAGGAGTCTATGAGTAAGTTAAAGATTAAGGCCTCTTTAGCCAGAAATAGGTTCCTTGGGTCAAAAATGAACTTCTGTATGGCTGAGGTAATATCGGAAGGAGACAACAAGAATGTATAGAAATTTCAAGTTTCAAATACTCTTCGACAAGAAATATTTAGTAGTTCAAATTTTGACTGCCGTCTGGCTGAAGTAACATCAGAAAAAATAAATCTGAATGTATATTAAGTTAATCTTTAAGGAATCTTTGGCCAGAAATATGTTTAGTAGGTCAAAAATGCACTTTTTTTTATGGCTAATGTATCATCAAAAGTCAATTATGTTCGGCAATTTAATGTTAAAAAACTCTTTGGCCAAAAGTATGTTCAGTAGTTCTCTGTATGGCTGATTCAACATCAGAAGGAGTCTATAAATGTATATAGTTTAAAAACTTTTGAGGACCCTTTGACCAGAAATAAGTTCAATAGGTCAGATATGGACTTCTCTATTGTTTATGAAGCATCAGAAAGAGTCTACATATGAGCATGTATAAGAAAGTTCAAGATCGAGGGTTCTTTGGCCAGAAATATGTTCTTTGGGTCAAATATTGGCTGATTTAACATTAAAAGGAGTCTTTAAGTTTATTATAGTTAAAAACATTTTGAGGACTCTTTTTCAAGTAATATGTTCAGTAGGTCAAATATGGACTATAGTCTTCCTTATATAATATTACGACAAGTCAGTGTGTATATATAGTGGAGTTAATGTTCATTGACTCTGGTTAGAAATATAATCACTAGGTCAAAAATGGACTTTTGGATTTCACATCAAAAGGAGTCAATATGTATAGAAAGTTAATGTTCAAGTACTCTTTTGCCAAAAATGTATTCAGAGGGTGACATATTGACAGCTGTTTAGCTGATGTTTTCATGAGAAGAAGTCTATGAGGACCCTTTGGCCAACAAAATTATCAATATGTCAAATATGGACTTCTGGCTGATTTAACATCACAAGACGTCAATTTGTATGTATAGTAACATAATGTTCATGGACTCTTGATGGTTGAAGTTGTCACTTCAGGAACAGGAATGAGTCAAAGGGAGTCTACGAGAATGTATAGAAATCATTGCTTTAGCCGTTGCTTTACACTGCACACAATAGGTCACCCATTCCATTCTGCAACGACGAGATTAACATATCTGCTGTGCACACAAGATCAAACATTGTGCATTGAAGAATAACATATAAGCTGTGTACAAGAAATAATTCATTCCGATGTGGAATTCTTCATTGGACATCGTCAGATCGTTTGTGCGATGCAGTGCAACAGCACTCATGTTATCTCTTTAATGCACAGAGTTCTGGCATGCTTTGAAATGCAACATGTGCTTCGCAACATGTGCTTGAAGAATAACATATAAATGTTATTCTTCAACGCTAATTCTTGGATCGCCTTTGCAATGCAATACAACTCCTATGTTATCTCTTCGTTGAACAAGAGTTATGAGGTAGTTATTCTGCGCATTGTTAATGCAAGAGCTAATGCAATAATTTACCTTCAATGCAAAAAAGAACATGTATTGTGGTTTTCTTTGCATAGAGAAATAATTTAGATTTTATGCAATGTACTGAAACAGCACAAATTATATCTCCTCAAAGCACCAATGAGTTAGTTCTGGTATGCAATGCACTGCAACAAGTGCATAGCTTATATGTTATTCTTCAATGCGCAATGTTAGATCGTTTGTGTAATGCAATGCACATATGTTATCGCTTCCTTACACAAACTGAATGGGTTTGTTATTGTGTTCATTGCAATGGAATAGGTTTTTCAATGATTTCCATTTAATACACAAATGTTAGTCGTGTAAAGCGAAAGCACATATGTTATGTGTTTTCATTGCATAGAGTAGTTAATTTAGATTTTTTTGCAATGCAATGCAAAAACTCAAATATCATCTCAAAGCACAACGCAACAAGCGCGTTATATAAATTCAATGATAAATGTATTTGATATATGTTATATATATCAAATAGATTCAATGCAATGCAGCAGCACTTAGGTTATCTCTTCTTCTACAATGCACAACGAGTTAGTTCTGGCACGCATTGAAATGCAACATGTGTGCTACATTATATGTTATTTTTCAACGCTAAATCTTAGATCCCTTGTGCAATGTAATGCAACTCCTATGTTAACTCCTATGTTATTCTATGCATTGTAATGCAAGGGCTAATGCGATCATTTCCCTTCAATGCAAGTTTGTTGTAGTATGCATTGCAATGCGAAAGAACATATGTTGTGATTTTCATTGCATAGAGGAATATTTTTTGCATGCAACAATTCAACAGCACAAATTTAATTTTCAATGCAACAGCACAAATTTAATTTTCTCAAAGTACAACGTTCTGGTATGCAATGCAATGCAACAGTCTTATATGTTATTCTTCAATGCACAATGTTAGATCGTTTGTGCAAAGCAATGCAACAGCACTTATATTATCTCTTCGTTGCACAACTGAATGAGTCATTTCTGGTATGCATTAAAACACACCAAGCACATTGCTATGTTATATATGTTATGCTATGTATATATAATATGTTATGCACATCGTTATGCAATGCAGTGCAAGAGCACTCATGTTATCTCTTTAATGCACAAAGGAATGAGTTAGTACTTCTGTTATATCTTCGTTGCACAACCGAATGAGTCAGTTCTGGTATGCATTTAAATGCACTAAGCACATAGCTTACATGATATTCTTCAATGCACAATGTTAGATTGTTTGTGCAATGCAATGCAACCGCCCTTATGTTATCTCTTCGTTGCACCAACCGAATGAGTCAGTTCTGGTATGCATTAAAACACACCAAGAACATAGCTAATATGTTATGCACATCGTTAGATCGGTTGTGCAATGCAGTGCAAGAGCACTCATGTTATCTCTTTCATGCACAAAGGAATGAGTTAGTACTTATGTTATATCTTCGTTGCACAACCGAATGAGTCAGTTCTGGTATGCATTTAAATGCACTAAGCACATAGCTTACATGATATTCTTCAATGCACAATGTTAGATTGTTGTGCAATGCAATGCAACCGCACTTATGTTATCTCTTCGTTGCACAACCGAATGAGTCAGTTCTGGTATGCATTAAAACACACCAAGAACATAGCTAATATGTTATGCACATCGTTAGATCGTTAGTGCAATGCAGTGCAAGAGCAATCATGTTATCTCTTTCTTGCACAAAGGAATGAGTTAGTACTTATGTTATATCTTCGTTGCACAACCGAACGAGTCAGTTCTGGTATGCATTAAAACACACCAAGCACATTGCTAATATGTTATGCACATCGTTATGCAATGCAGTGCAAGAGCACTCATGTTATCTCTTTAATGCACAAAGAAATGAGTTGGTACTTATGTTATATCTTCGTTGCACAACCGAATGAGTCAGTTCTGGTATGCTTTTAAATGCACTAAGCACATAGCTTATATGATTTTCTTCAATGCACAATGTTAGATCGTTTGTACAAAGCAATGCAACATCACTTATATTATCTCTTCTTTGCACAACTGCATGAGTCAGTTCCGGTATGCATTTAAATGCACTAAGCACATAGCGAATATAATATTCTTCAATGCACAATGTTAGATCGTTTGTGCAATTCAATGCAACAGCACTTATATTATATCTTCGTTGCACAACCAAATGAGTCAGTTCTGGTATGCATTAAAACACACCATGCACATAGCTTAATATGTTATGCACATCGTTAGATCGTATGTGCACTGCAGTGCAAGAGCACTCATGTTATCCCTTTAATGCACAAAGGAATGAGTCATGTTATCTCTTCGTTGCACAACCGAATGAGTCAGTTCTATGCATTTAAATGCACTAAGCACATAGCGAATATAATATTCTTCGATGCACAATGTTAGATCGTTTGTGCAATTCAATGCAACAGCACTTATATTATCTCTTCGTTGCACAACCGAATGAGTCAGTTCTGGTATGCATTAAAACACACATAGCTAATGTGTTATGCACATCGTTAGATCGTTTGTGCAATGCAGTGCAAGAGCACTCATGTTATCTCTTTAATGCACAAAGGAAGAAGTTAGTACTCATGTCTTCGTTGCACAACCGAATGAGTCAGTTCTGGTATGCATTAAAACACACATAGCTAATGTGTTCTGCACATCGTTAGATCGTATGTGCACTGCAGTGCAAGAGCACTCATGTTATCTCTTTAATGCACAAAGGAATGAGTCATGTTATCTCTTCGTTGCACAACCGAATGAGTCAGTTCTGGTATGCATTAAAACACACCGAGCACATAGCTAATATGTTATGCACATCGTAAGATCGTTTGTGCAATGCAGTGCAAGAGCACTCATGTTATCTCTTTAATGCACAAAGGAATGAGTCATGTTATCTCTTCGTTGCACAACCGAATGAGTCAGTTCTATGCATTTAAATGCAATAAGCACATAGCGAATATAATATTCTTCAATGCACAATGTTAGATCGTTTGTGCAATTCAATGCAACAGCACTTATATTATCTCTTCGTTGCACAACCGAATGAGTCAGTTCTATGCATTTAAATGCACTAAGCACATAGCGAATATAATATTCTTCAATGCACAATGTTAGATCGTTTGTGCAATTCAATGTAACAGCACTTATATTATCTCTTCGTTGCACAACCGAATGAGTCAGTTCTGGTATGCATTAAAACACACCAAGCACATAGCTAATAAGTTATGCACATCGTTACATCGTTTGTGCAATGCAGTGCAAGAGCACTCATGTTATCTCTTTGTTGCACAACCGAATGAGTCAGTTCTTGTATGCATTTAAATGCACTCAGCACATAGCTTATATGACATTCTTCAATGCATATCGTTAGATCGTTTGTGCAATGCAACGCAATAGCACTCTTTAATGCACAAGAGGTATGAGGTAGTTAATGCAACAGCTAATGCGATAATTTCCCTTCAATGCAAGTTTGTTGTATATACTTAATTCAATGCATTGCAATGCGAAAGAATATATGTTGTGGTTTTCATTGAATAGAGGAATTTTTTTTTTGCAATGCAATGCAAAAAAAATGCAATCCACAAATTTTGTCTCCTCAAATTACAACGCAATGAGTTAGTTCTGGTATGCAAGGCAATGCAAGAGTGCATAGCTTAAATGTTATTCTTCAATGCGCAATGTTAGATCGTTTGACCAATGCAATGAACAGCACTTATGTTATCTCTTCGTTGCACAACCGAATGAGTCAGTTCTGGTATACATTGAAACACACCAAGCACATAGCTAATATGTTATTCTTCAATGCACATCGTTAGACTGTTTTTGCAATGCAGTGCAAGAGCACTCATGTTATATCTTTAATGCACAAATGAATGTTTGTTTTGGCATGTATTGAAATGCAACATGTGTTTTGCTTAAATGCTGCTTAACACTAATTCTTTAATTAACGCTATGTTATCTCTTCGTTGCACAAGAGGTATGAGGTCATTTTATGCATTGTAGTGCAAGAGCTAATGCAATAATTTCCCTTCAATGCAGAAATGAATGTTTGTTGTAGTATGCATTGCAATCCGAAAGAACATATGTTGTGGTTTTCATTGCATAGAGAAATAATTTAGATTTTTTTTTTGCAATGCAATGCAACGGCACACGTTATCTCCTCAAAGCTCAACGCAATGAGTTAGTTCTGGTATGCAATGCAACAAGTGCATAGCTTATATGTTATTCTTCAATGTGCAATATTAGATCGTTTTGTGCAATGCAAGCAACAGCACATATGTTATCGCTTCGTTGCACAAAATGAATGGGTTTGTTATTGTATTTATTGTAATGGAATTTAGATTTTTTTTTTGCAATGCAATGCAACAACACAAATGTTATCCTCAAAGCACAACGCAATGAGTTAGCTCTGGTATGCAATGCAATGTAACAAGCTCATGTTATTTATATTATATATATTATTTTTCAATGCACAAAGTAAGATCGTTTCTGCAATGCAATGCAACAGCACAGTTTATCTTTTCGTTGCAAAACCGAATAAGTCAGTTCTTGGTATGCATTGAAATGCACCAAGCACATAGCTTATATGTTATTCTTCAATGCACATCGTTAGATCGTTTGTGCAATGCAGTGCAAGAGCACTCATGTTATCTCTTTAATGCACAAATTAATTAGTTAGTTTTGGCATGTATTGAAATGCAACGTGTTTTGCTTAATATGCTGCTTAACGCTAATTCTTAGATAGCTTGTGCAATGCAATTTTTGCAGTTTTCATTGCATATGGTAAATGATTAGCTTATATGTTATTCTTCAATGTGCAATGTTAGATCATTTGTGCAATGCAATGCAATGCAACAGCACTTATGTTATCTCTTCGTTGCACAACCAAATGAGTCAGTCCTGGAATACAATGATATACAATGATACTTATATGATATTCTTCAAGGCAAAATGTTTGATCCAGCGGAATGAGTAGTACATTGCAATTTTAAAGCAAAAACTAATGCAATGATTTTCCTTCAATACTCAATTGAATGTGTTGTGTTTTCTTTGCACAGAGGATAAGTTAGATCTTTTATTCAAGCAAATGCAAAAGCACTATGTTATCACTTAAATGCTTATTGAAAGGAGTTACCGGTAGTTCTGGTATACATTGTAATGCATATGTTCTC
The DNA here is from genome assembly GCF_029890125.1 of Rhinichthys klamathensis goyatoka. Classification (NCBI taxonomy): domain Eukaryota; kingdom Metazoa; phylum Chordata; class Actinopteri; order Cypriniformes; family Leuciscidae; genus Rhinichthys; species Rhinichthys klamathensis. The sequence goes on from NW_026606559.1 coordinate 4,463,221, forward strand.
ATAAATTCAATACAAAATGAAATCAATTAGTTGTTGTATTGAACTTTTCAATGCAATGAAAGTCCTCGATTATGTACTTTCTATACATTTACAGAATCTTATTCTGATGATATATCAGCCAGAGAGCCAGACGGCAGTCAAAATTTGAACTGGCAGTACTCAAAATTTGAATAATCTATACGTTGACTCCTTCTGATGTTAGGTCAGCAATACAGCAGTTCACATTTGACCTACTGAACATATAAAGAATCCTCGATTTTTAACTTTCTATACATAGTCATAGACTTCTTCTGGGGCTTCATAAGCCATATAGAAGTCCATATCTGACCTTTTGAACTTAATTCTGGTCAAAGGGTCCTCAAAGGGTTTTAAACTATGTAAACTTAGAGACTCATTCTGATGTTAAAACCTACTGAACATTTTTCTGACCAAAGAGTCATTAAACATTAACACTCATTGAGATTGAATTCTTTTGATGTTATATCAGCTTGACAAAAGTCCATATTTTACCTATTGAAAAATAATTTGTCCAAAGAGTACTCGAAACTTGAACTTTCTATGCATGACTCCTTCTGATGTTAAATCAGCCATACAGAGGTTCCTTTTTGATAAAATTAACATACTTTTAGCCCAAGAGTCTTTGAACATTAGCTGACCTTCTGAACATATTTCTGACAAAAGATTCCTTTAAGATTAACTTACTATACATTCAGATTGATTTGTTCTGATATCAACCAGACGGCAGTTAAATTTGAACTACTAAACTTAAACTTGAACTTTCTATACGTTGACTCTTCTGATGTTACGTCAGCAATACAGAAATCCATATCTGACCTATTGAACTTATTTGTGGTAAAAGGGTCCTCAAAGGTTTTAAATTATATAATCTTATAGACTCCTTCTGATGTTAAATCAGCAATACAGAGGTTCCTTTTTGAACTACTGAACATACTTTTGGACAAAGAGTCAGTTTGAACATTAGGTTTCTATACATAATGACTCCTTTTGATGTTGCATTAGCCATACAAAAGTCCACATCTGACCTACTGAACATATTTCTGGCCAGAGACTTCTTAAAGATTAACTTACTATACATTCAAATTGATTTCTTCCAATGTTATATCAGCCAGACGTCAGTCAAAATTTGAACTACTACACATATTTCTGGCCAAAGAGTACTCGAAACTTGAACTTTCCATACATACTTGTTGACTCTTTCTGATGTTAAATCAGCAATACAGAGGTTCCTGTTTGAACAACTGAACATACTTTTGGCCAAGGAGTCTTTGAACATTAGCTTTCCATACATATTGACTCCTTTTGATGTTATATCAGCCTGACAAAAGTCCACATTTGACCTACTGAACATATGTCTGGCCAAAGATTCCTTAAAGATTAACTTACTATAGACTCAGATTGATTTGTTCTGATGTTATATCAGCCAGACGGCAGTCAAAATTTGTACTACTAAACATATTTCTAGCCAAAGAGTACTCGAAACTTGAATAATCTATACGTTGACTCCTTCTGATGTTACGTCAGCAATACAGCAGTTCATATTTGACCTACTGAACATATTTCTGGCCAAAGAATCCTTGATTTTTAACTTTCTATACATAGTCATTGACTTCTTCTGGTGCTTCAAAAACCACATAGAAGTCCATATAGAAGTCCATATCTGACCTATTGAACTTAATTCTGGTCAAAGGGTCCTCAAATGGTTTTAAACTATATAAACTTACAGACTGATGTTAAAACGTACTGAACATATTTCTGACCAAAGAGTCATTAAACAGTAACACTATAAATTGAGATTGAATGTTTCTGATGTTATATCAGCCTGACAAAAGTCCATATTTGACCTACTGAAAAAAAATGTGTCCAAAGAACGAAACTTGAACTTTCTATATATCACTCGTTGACTCCTTCTGATGTTAAATCAGCCATACAGAGGTTCCTTTTTGATCTAATGAACATACTTTTAGCCCAAGAGTCTTTGAACATTAGCTTTCCTTACATATTGACTCCTTTTGATTTTACATTATCCATACAAAAGTCCACATTTGACCAACTGAACATATTCTGGCCAGAGACTCCTTAAAGATTAACTTACTATACATTCAAATTGATTTCTTCCAATGTTATATTAGCCTGACGTCAGTCAAAATTTGAACTACTACACATATTTCTGGCCAAAGAGTACTCGAAACTTGAACTTTCTATACATACTTGTTGACTCTTTCTGATGTTAAATCAGCAATACAGAGGTTCCTGTTTGAACAACTGAACATACTTTTGGCTAAAGTAATACATATTGACTCCTTTTGATGTTATATCAGCCTGACAAAAGTCCACATTTGACCTACTGGCCAAAGATTCCTTAAAGATTAACTTACTATACATTCAGATTGATTTGTTCTGATGTTATATCAGCCAGACGGCAGTCAACTACTAAACATATTTCTAGACAAAGAGTACTCGAAGCTTGAATAATCTATACGTTGACTCCTTCTGATGTTACGTCAGCAATACAGAAGTTCATATTTGACCTATTGAACTTAATTCTGGTCAAAGGGTCCTTAAATGTTTTTTAAACGATTTAAACTTAGAGACTCATTCTGATGTTAAATCAGCCATTCAGAAGTTCATATTTGACCTACTGAACCTTTTTCTGGCCAAAGAGCACTCGAAACTTGAACTTTATATACATACTTGCTGACTCCTTCTGATGTTACGTCAGAAATACAGAAGTTCATATTTGACCTACTGAACATATTTCTGGCCAAAGAATCCTCGATTTTTAACTTTCAATACATAGTCATAGACTTCTTCTGGTGCTTCATAAGCCATATAGAAGTCCATATAGAAGTCCATATTGAACTTAACTTCTGAACTTAACTTCCATATTGAACCTATTGAACTTAATTCTGGTCAAAGAGTCCTCAAATGGTTTTTAAACGATTTAAACTTAGGGACTCATTCTGATGTTAAATCAGCCATTCAGAATTTCATATTTGACCTCGAAATATGACCATATTTGAAATCAGCCATACATAAATCCATATTTGACCTACTGAACATATTTCTGACCAAAGAGTCCTTGAAGATTAACACTATACACTGAGATTGAATTCTTCTGATGTTATATCAGCCTGACAAAAGTCCATTTTTGACCTGCTGAAATTTTTTTTTGCCAAAGAGTACTCGAAACTTGAACTTTCTATACATACTCCGTGACTCCTTCTGATGTTAAATCAGCAATAAAGAATTTCAAATTTGACCTACTGAACATATTACTGCCCAAAGAGTCCTTAAAGATTAACACTATACATTCTAATTTATTTCTCATGAAGCATCAGAAAGAGTATGTATAGAAGTTCAAGATCAAGGATCTTTTGGCCAGAAATATGTTCCTTGTGAAGATTCAAAATTTCATCTTTTAATATTATTTCATTATTAAATATTATGTATCTGTATTATTATTCTTTATTAATATTCATAATCAGTTGTATTATCTTATGGAGTTTCAAAAGCATGAGTTGAACGCATGAGGGAAACTATAGATAGCATGGAAGCATGAGATGATCATATGTCAGACAGGGGGAAGCTATATTTTGCTATGGGGTGTGTACAATGTAACATGTTCGACTGATGTAAGTGTATCACAGATGTAAACAACAAGGATAGTTCTTAATATGGAAGTGAATTGTGACATGTTAAACATAACGTATACGTATGACATACGTTCTAATTTTAAGAAGCTCAGAGCAACATGTTTTGTTACCTTACAAGGAAGCTGTACTGTACTGTACTACCTCAGAGAAACACGGAAACGCATTGACCTGGCATGAATACAACATCTTGAAGTTTCTCTCCTGACATATAAGAATAAAAATCTTTCTTGGCAAGATAACTGGTGTCCGGTCCCGTAAATCAAATAATAACGGGGAAACAAAAGAGGCTTTAATTCCAAGTCTACATTTGGCGTCACGAAGAACAGGATTGCATCTTCAGGCATTTGTCTCAATCATTCAAGGTAAGACTTTTTCTATTCTAAAAATAATTCTAAGTCTGCCTGATGATTGGACATTGACTGAAACTGCTTAAAAGAACTGTGTTATTTAAAGTACCAGTTGTGTTGCCAATGAATATATGTGTCAGAAAAAAAAGAAAAAATTAAATAATTATAATTTGATGTGGTTTATTTGAGTTGCTCTGGTCAGTAAACCTCTGAATATTGAATGATGCTGGGGAAGTCTTTTTCATTTTTTAAAAAACTTTAGAAAACTTTTAGAAAAAAGACCATCTTAGTCAAATTTTGGAAAAAGCTGTAAGGCGATTTAGCAATTAGCTTGTAAGGTGGTTGGAATATTGGGAAACTGCGATAAAGGGCAGATTTATCTCTAAAATATATCCAATACACGAAGAATCGTTTCAGAAGAAGACGAGGATAGTTTGACAAGCAGTGATTTATAGCGGTTTACAGTGGCGGGTCTGTGCTTGAAGTTAGTACAGTGCAGTATTAAAAAAAATACAATAAACCCTAAAACGTAAATACGCAGAGGATTGAACCCTTAGAAGAAGGGTATCAATGGAATAGAAGCTAAAATTGCATGCATTCTGATTTTGACAAGAAAGCTGTTCAGTGTTTGGAGGAAAAGACTGATCTGAGAGCAACTTTAAAATACATATATATATATATATATATAAATTGATCTGAGTTAAGACAAACAAAAAAAAGGAAAACAGAAATTATTAGTTGTTTTTTTTCCTTTTCTTTTTCCAACCCCTTCTTTGTTCTTTGAGAAATTAGAACAGGTGGAGGGAGAAAAGCAGAGTGAGGGAAGCAGAGAGCCCCTCCCTTTGGAATTCACTCCCCACACACACTCACTCACAAAAATAGCCCTGCTGTTTGAGCACACAGACACAGAGTGACAAATAATTTTCAATGGCAGAAAGTGGATTTAACAGCAGAACAATATCTGCTTGGTACTTAGAAAGAAAACAGAAAAAGCAAGCTAAGTTTTTGAAAAAAGGACTGGACATTAACACATCTATGGATGTGCAGTTAAGCTGGCTTGAGTCCCAAAAGGACTCTATCAAGTCAAAAGTATTTCCAATCCTCGCTGCACATTGGATTTTGAAACAAGGTGGAATTTGTTGCGGTATCAATGGGTGTCCAGTCCCACTTGTTGAAGCAATGAAGCCTCAAATTGAAGCATATAACAAATTGAACAAAATTATGTCTATTAGATGGAGGTTCAGATGGAGAAAATACAACCAATGATGATTCATTTGATCCAGATTGGACAAATATAATAACTGAAGCTGAAAAGAAATATTCACAAGCACCAGTGAAATCTGCAACAACTGTAACGATAACTGCAACAAATAACCCAATTTATCCAATTTTGCCTGAACAATATACAAATTCATCTAAACCAGATGGAGGTCCAGTTGACAAAATGTATATTGCATCTGTACAAGCAGCTCCGGTAATAACAAGATCTAAAACAGTTCAGCCAAACAGAGACATGCTGCGATGTACACCAGCTCGGAATTATGATTCTGACTGGGGTGATGAGACAAGAGATGACGACATGATCACAATTGACAAGATCGGTCCTGAATTTTCTTCACCTGTAATTAAAAGGGAAGGATCTGAAATGATGACAGAAGAGAGACCATTCACACCAGGAGAACGTCAAGCCATTCTCACAGCCTTGCCTCCTCTGAAGAGACAAGATCCAAACACAGAGTTTTGGCGAGAATTAGACTCATTGATTGAAGCACATCAAATGTCATTAAGAGACATACACACCATTGTGAAAGCTAAAATCCCAAGAGACAGATGGGAACGCTTGCCAGCTTCGATAACAACCGCCCAATGGATAGATTTGTGGGTTGATAGCCAGGGACGACCCCTGGGTCTTTGGCAAGCATTAAATGTGTTCCGAAAAGAAATCCAGGAAATCTTGGGCAGTGGTAAAATTCCTTTCACATTAGTGACATTGATTAAGCAAAAGGATGATGAATCTCCAGATGAATATGCTCTACGTAAGTGGAATGCTTATGAGAGATGGGCTCTCTGTGCCAAGAAACAACCTGACAGAGATGATGTACAGTTCACTGACACACTTGTGGATGGACTTAGCGCAAAATACCAACAAGCCTTATCACTTGGAGTCAACCCAGGTGAGACATTTGACCAAATTATGCAATGGGCTGGCCGCTTAGAGATGGCTATGAGATCAAATAAAGAAGAAGGAAACAAGCCATATCGAAGAGGAGTGGCAACAGCTCAATACAACAAGGACACAAAGAATAGGGTAATTTTCTGCAGCAACTGTGGAAAGCGTGGACACTCCAACATAGATTGTTGGGCTAAAGGAGGTGGAGCAGAAGGTCAAGGTCCATCATTTAGACAGGTCAGTGCAAAAAACCATAATGAAACCCCTCAAGGGAAGACGTGGACTGAAGCACAAGTCCGTCAGCTCATTGAGGGAATTATGCGTCCGCAATAGGAATCAGCGGCCCCCTGTATTAGTAAGAAAAGAGACAATCGCCTTTTTGTCAATGCATTAATAGGGGGCCACCCATGTGACATCCTTGTTGACACAGGAGCAGCCATTTCAATAACAGATCTGAATCTACCTACAACAGATGGAACTATGGAAGTTGAAGGAGTTGGAGGAGGTATCACAAAATTTCGCAAAAGTATTCAAGTTCCACTGCAAATACATGAAGATGAAGTCTTATGGACATCTTTCTGGGTTGGGCCGAATTCACAAGGAAGCCTTATTGGCATGGACATTCTTCCATTGTTGAACATGATCATATTCACTGACAGTCGTCAAATCGCTACAACTGCTGGGATAATACCACACGAAGATCGCACATGTAATCTAAGGTCTGTTGGTACAGCAAAACCAATTATCAGAAACTGGAAAAAAGACGGTGTGTGGGGTCTTCTGTGCAGTCTATATCCGGATGTTTGGGCTAAACACAAATTGGATTGTGGCAAAGCCAACATTGATCCCATTGTTATTGAGGGACCGATACATGCCCCTCATAAACAATACCCCATCCGACCTGAAGCAAGACGAGCCGTGGAGGAGATAGTGGCAGACTTGGAAGCTGAAGGAATCATCATCAGACAAACTTCATCTACCACTAATAGTCCTGTCTGGCCTGTCAAGAAATCTGATAACTCATGGCGATTAACCATTGATTACACAAGACTTAACAGTGTAACACCAAAACCGCATCCTATTTTGGCCAATCCTGCCACCATTCTGAATGATATTCCAGGAGATGCTAAAATTTTTACGGTACTGGATGTACTGTCGGCTTTCTGGTATATACCTATAGACAAAAGATCTCAAGAGAAATTAGCCTTTACAGTGGGCGCAAAACAGTATGTTTGGAACAGACTCCCACAAGGTCTTAATCTTTCTCCTGTTGTATTTCATAGAGCTTTGGACCAGTTCTTAACGGAGCAAAAAGCTGAAATTGAGAAATCAGGAAGTGTTTGCCTCCAATATGTTGATGACGTTAATTGCAAGCCCAGATGAAAACAGCCATGTATTTGCTCTGAATGTTGTCCTACAAGCCCTTAGGAAAGGGGGATTCAAAGTTAACCCCGACAAAGCACAGCTGGCCAAATCCAAGGTTATCTATTTGGGCCAAGAAATATCTGTGGAGGGAAGGAGAATGACAACAGAGGGTGTAGAGGCATTACGACAACTTCCAAAACCTCTAACAGTTACAGGAATGCGGAAGGTGATGGGACTTTTCAACTATTGTCGTCAGTATATACCTGATTTTGCTAGCATCACCAGCCTCGACCTGTACAAGGGAGGAAAGCCTGGAGTGGAACAGATAAACTGGACACCGGAAGCTGAGGAAGCGTTTACTTCTATGAAAGAAAAACTGACTTCAGCCCCAGCTTTGGGACTTCCTGACGGACGGTTGCATTTTCATTTGTGGACCAGGGTAGGAGATGAGACGTATTCAGCAGTACTGTGTCAAAAACCAGGTGATCGATACAGACCAGTTGGATACTTTTCCACAAAGATTCCTGTCACTATGATTGGGCAACCACGATGTATACAAGCCCTCGATGGTGCCACATGGGCAGTGGATGCTGTTGAGAATCTGATAGGAGCACAAACTATCATATTGCACACTCCACACAGTATAGTGACACTGTTGAATAACACGAACATCAAAACCATAACTGATGCAAAAAGAGCAAAATGGGAAGCAACTTTGTTGAACAAGGATTTAAGAGTGGAAATCATCAGGGACACGTCTCTTAATCCTGCAACAATGATGCTGGAACCACATGAGGGAATACCACATGAGTGTGAAAAACAAGTAGAAGAAGATAGTCTTGGTCCAGTTAATCCAATCCCTCTTGAAAACCCAGACAAAGAGTTATGGGTTGATGGATCCAGTTATTATGTTGATGGAAAGCGACATACTGGATGGGCTGTAGTGAAAGGAGATGGAACTGTTGTAAAGAAAGGAGCCCTTTCTGGGAAATTTTCAGCACAAGTAGCTGAACTTATAGCACTTACAGAAGCCTTTGAACTATCAGAAGGAGATCGAGTCAACATCTATACAGATAGTCGTTATGCTTTTGGCGTGGTCCATGACTACCTTGCTCTGTGGAAAAGACGTGGACTTATCACTAGCAGTGGGAGCGAAATACAACATGCTTCCATAATTCGTCGTTTGATTACAGCATTTTACTTACCCCGAGAAGCAGCCGTGATCAAAGTAAAATCACATCAATCTGACAAGTCCAAAGAAAGTCAAGGAAACACGGCAGCAGATGCAGCAGCTAGAGAAGCAGCTCTACTTCCTCTTACTCCTGTTACCTTGGTAAAGGAAAACAGCAAGGATAATCCTGTGCTCCATCTTCTGTCATATCAACTGGAGACAGATGAAGAGAAAGAACAATGGATAAAAGCGGGAGCGAAAGAGGATGATCAAGGTATCTGGAGAATTCCAACAGGACAAGTGGTGATGCCTATCGGAACAAGAAGAGAACTAATGCAGCTGTATCATGGAAAGGTACATGCTGGAGCAAAAGCAATGAAATCTCAAATCAGTGAGACTTGGTGGTGGCCAAGAATGATGAGAGACATTGATGATTATTGTAGGAGATGCTTGATATGCCTCAAAGCAAATGTGGGAAAATCTGTAAAGGTGCGAATGTCACATGCACCCAGACCAACAGGTCCATGGACACACCTCCAAATTGATTTCACAGGACCTTTATCACCCAGTGGAGGGTATCAATACATACTTGTAATCATGGACAGATTTACTAGATGGGTGGAAGCATTCCCTACAAAAACTTGTACTGCTGAAGCTGCAGCACGAGTAATGGTGGAAGAAGTTTTTCCTCGCTGGGGTCTTCCATATGAACTTGATTCTGACAATGGAACTCATTTCACTGGAAAATTGATGAAGGAAGCAATGAAATTGATGGGGATTAAACAAAAATTCCATATTCCGTACCATCCAGATCGTTGAAAACATCAACAGATCGTTGAAAACATCTTTGACCAAAGCCATTCTGCAAACTGGCCAAGGTTGGCATAAGTTATTACCTGCTATTCTGTGGAACTTGAGAGCAACTCCAAACCGAGTTACAGGACTAACCCCTTTTGAACTAATGACTGGAAGAGCAATGGTTCTACCTCCTGATGCTCCGCCACCTGCGGGAACAGGAGGAGACTCTACTTTGTTTCAAGAAAAGTTACGACGCTATCTCGCAATGCTGGACAAAGCTACTAAAGACAATAATAAGAAAGTGCGAGAAGCTCAACAGCAATGGGATGAAAAACACACCACTACTGACATTCCACACATTCCCGAGTTAGGCAGTTTTGTTATGATCAAACGAATTGCTAGGAAAGAGCCTAGATGGGAAGGACCATATGAGATACTCCTAACTACTGATACAAGTGTTTGTCTCAAAGGGAAGGGTGTAGGAACAGATAGATGGTATCATTGGTCACAAGTTAAACCTTGCTTAGTGAATGAACAAGATGATAATGATGGCTTATGGCCTGAGATTGAGCAATGTTCATCCATTAGTTTTACAGATTGGGAACAAAGAAGTGATGTTAATTATATCTCTGCTTCCATTTCAGGAATCAATTCCATTGACAGTGATTAGAGATGGTTGCAAGTTATTCCAAGTCCTTATATGTGTTACTAGAAGGAAAAGTACCAAACCTGTCAAATTGATTATTTCTAACCAAATGGATAGAACTAAGAATGGGACATACAGCGTGAAATAAGAGATTTTACACATTCTACACTACCTCACAAACAATGAACATCCGTTTACTGATTTTCAACCCCAAGGGATAGGATCCTTTAACATCAACGTTTATTTTAATTTCTTGTTTTGGTTCGGAACTGGAGGATTTAATTAATTAACGAGTTAATTAATTAATGAGTTCAGGCACGGACAGAAGACTTATTAGTTTTTCTTTTCTTAGATGATTGGGGTTCATTTTAAATACATACACATAGATATTAAAATACACACAGTATACGGGCACATAACATGGGTTGGGGTTTTGTTCTTTGTTTTGTTTTGTTCTTCTTTTCTTTTCTTTTGCCTTTCCTGTTTCCATTCTTCTGTTCTTTCTGTCTATTTTCTTGGTCTGCTATTTCTTCTCCTCACTATCACTTCTATAGGTTGGCCACCTGGGAATGATGGTGTGGAACTGACGGCCGTAGTTCCAGTGGAGGGAAATGAAGATTCAAAATTTCATCTTTTAATATTATTTCATTATTAAATATTATGTATCTGTATTATTATTCTTTATTAATATTCATAATCAGTTGTATTATCTTATGGAGTTTCAAAAGCATGAATTGAACGCATGAGGGAAACTATAGATAGCATGGAAGCATGAGATGATCATATGTCAGACAGGGGGAAGCTATATTTTGCTATGGGGTGTGTACAATGTAACATGTTCGACTGATGTAAGTGTATCACAGATGTAAACAACAAGGATAGTTCTTAATATGGAAGTGAATTGTGACATGTTAAACATAACGTATACGTATGACATACGTTCTAATTTTAAGAAGCTCAGAGCAACATGTTTTGTTACCTTACAAGGAAGCTGTAAGACTCTCTGTGATGTATAAAAACTCAATCTTACTGTACTACCTCAGAGAAACACGGAAACGCATTGACCTGGCATGAATACAACATCTTGAAGTTTCTCTCCTGACATATAAGAATAAAAATCTTTCTTGGCAAGATAACTGGTGTCCGGTCCCGTAAATCAAATAATAACGGGGAAACAAAAGAGGCTTTAATTCCAAGTCTACACTTGGGTCAAATATGAACTTCTGTATGGGTGACGTAACATCAGGAGTCAACAAGTATGTGTAGAAAGTTCATGTTTCGAGTACTGTTTGGCCAGAAATATGTTTAGTAGTTCAAATTTTGACTGCCATCAAAACTGACTGGCATTGACTGGCTGATATAACATCAGAAAAAAAATCAATCTGAATGTATAGTGTTAATCATTAAGGATTCTTTGGCCAGTCATATGTTCAGTAGGTCAAATATGGAATTCTGTATGGCTGATTTGACATCAGAAGAAGTCTCTAAGTTTATATAGTTTAAAACCATTTGAATACCCTTGTCCGGAAATAAGTTCAATATGTCAGATATGGACTTATATATGGCTTATGAAGCATCAGAAAGATTCTTTAAAGATTCCTTAAAGGAGTGCCGTCTGGCTGATACAACATCAGAAGAAATCAATCTGAATAGTAAGTTCATCTTTATGGAATCTTTGGCCAGAAATAGGTTCAGTAGGTCAAACGTGGACTTTTGTATGGATAATATGACATCAAAAGGAGTCAATATGTATGGACATTTAATTATAGTAAGTTCATCTTTATGGAATCTTTGGCCAGAAATATGTTCAGTAGGTCAAACGTGGACTTTTGTATGGATAATATAACATCAAAAGGAGTCAATATGTATGGAAATGTAATGTTTGAAAGACTCAAAAGTAGGCCAAAAGTATGTTCAGTAGTTCAAAATGGAACCTCTGTATGGCTGATTTAACATCAGAAGGAGTCTATAAGTTGATATAGTTTAAAAACTTTTGAGGACCAGAAATAAGTTTAAAAGGTTAGATATGGGCTTCTAAATGGCTTTTATGAAGCATCAGATGGAGTCTATGAGTGTGTATAGAAAGTTCTAGATCGAGGATTCTTTGGCAAGAAATATGTTCCTTGGGTCAAAAATGAACTTCTGCCTAACGTGACATCTGAAGGAGTCAACAAGTTTATATTGAAAGTTCAAGTTTCGAATACTCTTCGGCCAGAAATATGTTCATTAGTTTCAAAATTTGACTGCCGTCTGGCTGATATGACTTTAGAAGAAATCAATCTGAATATATAGTGTTAATCTTTAAGGAATCTTTGGCCAGAAACATTTTCTGTAGGTTAAATGTGGACTTTTGTATGGCTAATGTATCATCAAAAGGGGTCAATATGTATAAAAAATTAATGTTCAAAGACTTTTTGTCTAAAAGTTTGTTCAGTAGTTCAAAAATGGCTGATTTAACATCAGAAGGAGTCTATACGTTGATATAGTTTAAAAACTTTTGAGGACCCTTTGACCAGAAATAAGTTCAAATGGTCAGATATGGGCTTCTAAATCTAAGAATGTGTATAGAAAGTTCTATCGAGGATTCCTTGGCAAGGAATATGTTCCTTGGGTCAAAAATGAACTTCTGTATTAATTTGTATTCAAAAAGGAACATCTGTATGGCTCAATTATGTTCGGCAATTTAATGTTAAAAAACTCTTTGGCCAAAAGTATGTTCAGTAGTTCTCTGTATGGCTGATTCAACATCAGAAGGTGTCAACGAGTATGTATAGAAAGTTCAAGTTTCTAGTTCTCTTTGGCCAGAAATATGTTTTAGTAGTTCAAATTTTGACTGCCGTCTGGCTGATATAACATCAGAATAATTCAATCTGAATCTTTAATGAATCTGAAAGATCATTTTTGACCATATCTGACCTCTTGAACTTGTTGATGTTAAATCAGCCATACAGAGGTTCCTTTTTTGAACTACTGAACATACTTTTGGGCAAAGTTTTGGGCAAAGAGTCTTTGAACTTTAAATGGCCATACATATTGACTCCTTTTGATGTTACATTATCCATACAAACGTCCACATCTGACCTACTGAACAAATTTCTGGCCAAAGATTCATTAAAGATGATGGCCAGAAATTTGTTCAGTAGGTCAGATGTGGACGTTTGTATGGATAATGTAACATCAAAAGGAGTCAATATGTATGGCCATTTAAAGTTCAAAGACTCTTTGCCCAAAACTTTGCCCAAAAGTATGTTCAGTAGTTCAAAAAAGGAACCTCTGTATGGCTGATTTAACATCAACAAGTTCAAGAGGTCAGATATGGTCAAAAATGAACTTCTGTATGGCTAATGTGACATCTGAAGGAGTCAACAAGTTTGTATTGAAAGTTCAAGTTTCGAATACTCTTCGGCCCAAAATATGTTTCATTAGTTTCAAAATTTGACTGCCGTCTGGCTGATATGTCATCAGAAGAAATCAATCTGAATGTATAGTATTCTTTGTCTATAAGTTGAACATATTCTTTGGCCAGAAACATTTTCAGTAGGTTAAATGTGGACTTTTGTATGGCTAATGTATCATCAAAAAGGGTCAATATGTATAAAAAAATTATGTTCAAAGACTCTTTGGCCAAAAGTATGTTCAGTAGTTCAAAAAGGAACATCTGTATGGCTGATTTAACATCAGAAGGAGTCTATAAGTTAATATAGTTTAAAAACTTTTGAGGACCCTTTGTCCGGTAATAAGTTCAAAAGGTCAGATATGGACTTCTAAATGGCTTATGAAGGAGTCTATGAGTATGTATAGAAAGTTCAAGATTGAGGACACTTTGGCCAGAAATATGTTCCTTGGGTCAAATATGAACTTCTGTATGCCTAACGTGACATCAGAAGGAGTCAACAAGTTTGTATAAAAAGTTCAAGTTTCGAGTACCCCTTGGCCAGAAATTTCTCTCAGAAATCAATCTGAATAGTAAGTTCATCTTTATGGAATCTTTTGCCAGAAATTTGTTCAGTAGGTCAGATGTGGACTTTTGTGTGGATTATGTAACATCAAAAGTCAGTATGTATGGCAATTTAATGTTAAAAGACTCTTTGCCCAAAAGTATGTTCAGTAGTTCAAAAAGGAACATCTGTATGGCTGATTTAACATCAGAAGGAGTCTATAAGTTAATATAGTTTAAAAACTTTTGAGGACCCTTTGTCCGGTAATAAGTTCAATAGGTCAGATATGGACTTCTATATGGCTTATGGAGCATCAGAAGGAGTCCATGCGTATGTATATAAAAGTTCTAGATTGGGGATTCTTTAGCCAAAAATATGAACTTCTGTATGTCTGACGTGACATCAGAAGGAGTTAACAAGTTTGTATAGAAAGTTCAAGTTTCAAATACTTTTTGGCCAGTAATATGTATGGACAATCTAACATCAAAAGGAGTCAATATGTATGGGATTTAATGTTCAAAGACTCTTTGGCCAAAAGTATGTTCAGTAGTTCAAAAAGGAACCTCTTCATGGCTGATTTAACATCAGAAGGAGTCTCTAAGTTGATATAGTTTAAAACCATTTGACCACCCTTTGTCCGGTAATAAGTTCAATAGGTCAGATATGGACTTCTATGTGGCTTATGAAACATCAGAAGGAGTCTATAAGCATGTATAGAAAGTTTCAAATCGAGGATTCTTTGGCCAGAAATATGTTCCTTGGGTCAAATATGAATTTCTGTATGCTTAACGTGACATCAGAAGGAGTCAACAAGCTTGTATAGTAAAAAAAAAGTTTCTATTACTCTTTGGCCAGAAATATGTTTTAGTAGTTCAAATAAGTAACCTCTGTATTGGCTGATTTAACATCAGAAGGAGTCTCTAAGTTTATATAGTTTAAAACCATTTGAATCCTCAAATGCCATTTTGTCCGGAAATAAGTTCAAAAGTTCTGATATGGGCTTGTAAATGGCTTTTGAAGCATTTATCTATGAGTATGTATAGAAAGTTCTAGATCGAGGATTCTCTGGCAAGAAATATGTTCCTTGGGTCAAAAATGAACTTCTGTATGGCTGACGTAATATCGGAATGAGACAACAAGAATGCATCAAGTTACGAATACTCATTGGCCAGAAATATATTTAGTAGTTCAAATTTTGACTGCCGTCTGGCTGATATAACATCAAAAGGAATCAATCTTAATGTATAGTGTTAAACTTTAAGGACTCTTTGGGCAGTAATATGTTCAGTAGCTCAAATTTGGAATTCTGTATGGCTGACTTAACATCAGAAAGAGTCTCTAAATGTATATAATTTAAACGATTTGAGGACCCTTTGACCAGAAATAAGTTCAATCGGTCAGATATGGACTAAATGGCTTATGAATAATCAGAAGGAGTCTATAAGAATATATAGAAAGTTCAAGATTGAGGACACTGGCCAAAAATATGTTCTTTGGGTCAAATATGAACTTTTTTATAACTTTAGGAGTCAACAAGTTTGTATAGAAAGTTCAAGTTTCTCTTTGGCCAGAAATATGTTTTAGTAGTTCAAATTTTGACTGCCGTCTGGCTGATAATACATCAGAGGAAATCAATCTGAACGTATAGTAAGTTCATGTTTAAGGAATCTTTTGCCAGAAATTTGTTCAGTCGGTCAGATGTGGACTTTTGTATGGATTATGTAACATCAAAAGGAGTCAAAATGTATAGAAAGTTAATGTTCAAAGACTCTATGGCCAAAAGTGTGTTCAGTAGTTCAAAAAGGAACCTCTGTATTCCTGATTTAACATCAGAAGGAGTCTATAAGTTTACATAGTTTAAAACCTTTTGAGGACCCTTTGCTCAAAAATAAGTTCAAAAGGTCAGACTTCTAAATGGCTAATGAAGAATCAGGAGTCTATGAGTAAGTTAAAGATTAAGGCCTCTTTAGCCAGAAATAGGTTCCTTGGGTCAAAAATGAACTTCTGTATGGCTGAGGTAATATCGGAAGGAGACAACAAGAATGTATAGAAATTTCAAGTTTCAAATACTCTTCGACAAGAAATATTTAGTAGTTCAAATTTTGACTGCCGTCTGGCTGAAGTAACATCAGAAAAAATAAATCTGAATGTATATTAAGTTAATCTTTAAGGAATCTTTGGCCAGAAATATGTTTAGTAGGTCAAAAATGCACTTTTTTTTATGGCTAATGTATCATCAAAAGTCAATTATGTTCGGCAATTTAATGTTAAAAAACTCTTTGGCCAAAAGTATGTTCAGTAGTTCTCTGTATGGCTGATTCAACATCAGAAGGAGTCTATAAATGTATATAGTTTAAAAACTTTTGAGGACCCTTTGACCAGAAATAAGTTCAATAGGTCAGATATGGACTTCTCTATTGTTTATGAAGCATCAGAAAGAGTCTACATATGAGCATGTATAAGAAAGTTCAAGATCGAGGGTTCTTTGGCCAGAAATATGTTCTTTGGGTCAAATATTGGCTGATTTAACATTAAAAGGAGTCTTTAAGTTTATTATAGTTAAAAACATTTTGAGGACTCTTTTTCAAGTAATATGTTCAGTAGGTCAAATATGGACTATAGTCTTCCTTATATAATATTACGACAAGTCAGTGTGTATATATAGTGGAGTTAATGTTCATTGACTCTGGTTAGAAATATAATCACTAGGTCAAAAATGGACTTTTGGATTTCACATCAAAAGGAGTCAATATGTATAGAAAGTTAATGTTCAAGTACTCTTTTGCCAAAAATGTATTCAGAGGGTGACATATTGACAGCTGTTTAGCTGATGTTTTCATGAGAAGAAGTCTATGAGGACCCTTTGGCCAACAAAATTATCAATATGTCAAATATGGACTTCTGGCTGATTTAACATCACAAGACGTCAATTTGTATGTATAGTAACATAATGTTCATGGACTCTTGATGGTTGAAGTTGTCACTTCAGGAACAGGAATGAGTCAAAGGGAGTCTACGAGAATGTATAGAAATCATTGCTTTAGCCGTTGCTTTACACTGCACACAATAGGTCACCCATTCCATTCTGCAACGACGAGATTAACATATCTGCTGTGCACACAAGATCAAACATTGTGCATTGAAGAATAACATATAAGCTGTGTACAAGAAATAATTCATTCCGATGTGGAATTCTTCATTGGACATCGTCAGATCGTTTGTGCGATGCAGTGCAACAGCACTCATGTTATCTCTTTAATGCACAGAGTTCTGGCATGCTTTGAAATGCAACATGTGCTTCGCAACATGTGCTTGAAGAATAACATATAAATGTTATTCTTCAACGCTAATTCTTGGATCGCCTTTGCAATGCAATACAACTCCTATGTTATCTCTTCGTTGAACAAGAGTTATGAGGTAGTTATTCTGCGCATTGTTAATGCAAGAGCTAATGCAATAATTTACCTTCAATGCAAAAAAGAACATGTATTGTGGTTTTCTTTGCATAGAGAAATAATTTAGATTTTATGCAATGTACTGAAACAGCACAAATTATATCTCCTCAAAGCACCAATGAGTTAGTTCTGGTATGCAATGCACTGCAACAAGTGCATAGCTTATATGTTATTCTTCAATGCGCAATGTTAGATCGTTTGTGTAATGCAATGCACATATGTTATCGCTTCCTTACACAAACTGAATGGGTTTGTTATTGTGTTCATTGCAATGGAATAGGTTTTTCAATGATTTCCATTTAATACACAAATGTTAGTCGTGTAAAGCGAAAGCACATATGTTATGTGTTTTCATTGCATAGAGTAGTTAATTTAGATTTTTTTGCAATGCAATGCAAAAACTCAAATATCATCTCAAAGCACAACGCAACAAGCGCGTTATATAAATTCAATGATAAATGTATTTGATATATGTTATATATATCAAATAGATTCAATGCAATGCAGCAGCACTTAGGTTATCTCTTCTTCTACAATGCACAACGAGTTAGTTCTGGCACGCATTGAAATGCAACATGTGTGCTACATTATATGTTATTTTTCAACGCTAAATCTTAGATCCCTTGTGCAATGTAATGCAACTCCTATGTTAACTCCTATGTTATTCTATGCATTGTAATGCAAGGGCTAATGCGATCATTTCCCTTCAATGCAAGTTTGTTGTAGTATGCATTGCAATGCGAAAGAACATATGTTGTGATTTTCATTGCATAGAGGAATATTTTTTGCATGCAACAATTCAACAGCACAAATTTAATTTTCAATGCAACAGCACAAATTTAATTTTCTCAAAGTACAACGTTCTGGTATGCAATGCAATGCAACAGTCTTATATGTTATTCTTCAATGCACAATGTTAGATCGTTTGTGCAAAGCAATGCAACAGCACTTATATTATCTCTTCGTTGCACAACTGAATGAGTCATTTCTGGTATGCATTAAAACACACCAAGCACATTGCTATGTTATATATGTTATGCTATGTATATATAATATGTTATGCACATCGTTATGCAATGCAGTGCAAGAGCACTCATGTTATCTCTTTAATGCACAAAGGAATGAGTTAGTACTTCTGTTATATCTTCGTTGCACAACCGAATGAGTCAGTTCTGGTATGCATTTAAATGCACTAAGCACATAGCTTACATGATATTCTTCAATGCACAATGTTAGATTGTTTGTGCAATGCAATGCAACCGCCCTTATGTTATCTCTTCGTTGCACCAACCGAATGAGTCAGTTCTGGTATGCATTAAAACACACCAAGAACATAGCTAATATGTTATGCACATCGTTAGATCGGTTGTGCAATGCAGTGCAAGAGCACTCATGTTATCTCTTTCATGCACAAAGGAATGAGTTAGTACTTATGTTATATCTTCGTTGCACAACCGAATGAGTCAGTTCTGGTATGCATTTAAATGCACTAAGCACATAGCTTACATGATATTCTTCAATGCACAATGTTAGATTGTTGTGCAATGCAATGCAACCGCACTTATGTTATCTCTTCGTTGCACAACCGAATGAGTCAGTTCTGGTATGCATTAAAACACACCAAGAACATAGCTAATATGTTATGCACATCGTTAGATCGTTAGTGCAATGCAGTGCAAGAGCAATCATGTTATCTCTTTCATGCACAAAGGAATGAGTTAGTACTTATGTTATATCTTCGTTGCACAACCGAACGAGTCAGTTCTGGTATGCATTAAAACACACCAAGCACATTGCTAATATGTTATGCACATCGTTATGCAATGCAGTGCAAGAGCACTCATGTTATCTCTTTAATGCACAAAGAAATGAGTTGGTACTTATGTTATATCTTCGTTGCACAACCGAATGAGTCAGTTCTGGTATGCTTTTAAATGCACTAAGCACATAGCTTATATGATTTTCTTCAATGCACAATGTTAGATCGTTTGTACAAAGCAATGCAACATCACTTATATTATCTCTTCTTTGCACAACTGCATGAGTCAGTTCCGGTATGCATTTAAATGCACTAAGCACATAGCGAATATAATATTCTTCAATGCACAATGTTAGATCGTTTGTGCAATTCAATGCAACAGCACTTATATTATATCTTCGTTGCACAACCAAATGAGTCAGTTCTGGTATGCATTAAAACACACCATGCACATAGCTTAATATGTTATGCACATCGTTAGATCGTATGTGCACTGCAGTGCAAGAGCACTCATGTTATCCCTTTAATGCACAAAGGAATGAGTCATGTTATCTCTTCGTTGCACAACCGAATGAGTCAGTTCTATGCATTTAAATGCACTAAGCACATAGCGAATATAATATTCTTCGATGCACAATGTTAGATCGTTTGTGCAATTAACAGCACTTATATTATCTCTTCGTTGCACAACCGAATGAGTCAGTTCTGGTATGCATTAAAACACACATAGCTAATGTGTTATGCACATCGTTAGATCGTTTGTGCAATGCAGTGCAAGAGCACTCATGTTATCTCTTTAATGCACAAAGGAAGAAGTTAGTACTCATGTCTTCGTTGCACAACCGAATGAGTCAGTTCTGGTATGCATTAAAACACACATAGCTAATGTGTTATGCACATCGTTAGATCGTATGTGCACTGCAGTGCAAGAGCACTCATGTTATCTCTTTAATGCACAAAGGAATGAGTCATGTTATCTCTTCGTTGCACAACCGAATGAGTCAGTTCTATGCATTTAAATGCACTAAGCACATAGCGAATATAATATTCTTCGATGCACAATGTTAGATCGTTTGTGCAATTCAATGCAACAGCACTTATATTATCTCTTCGTTGCACAACCGAATGAGTCAGTTCTGGTATGCATTAAAACACACCGAGCACATAGCTAATATGTTATGCACATCGTAAGATCGTTTGTGCAATGCAGTGCAAGAGCACTCATGTTATCTCTTTAATGCACAAAGGAATGAGTCATGTTATCTCTTCGTTGCACAACCGAATGAGTCAGTTCTATGCATTTAAATGCAATAAGCACATAGCGAATATAATATTCTTCAATGCACAATGTTAGATCGTTTGTGCAATTCAATGCAACAGCACTTATATTATCTCTTCGTTGCACAACCGAATGAGTCAGTTCTATGCATTTAAATGCACTAAGCACATAGCGAATATAATATTCTTCAATGCACAATGTTAGATCGTTTGTGCAATTCAATGTAACAGCACTTATATTATCTCTTCGTTGCACAACCGAATGAGTCAGTTCTGGTATGCATTAAAACACACCAAGCACATAGCTAATAAGTTATGCACATCGTTACATCGTTTGTGCAATGCAGTGCAAGAGCACTCATGTTATCTCTTTGTTGCACAACCGAATGAGTCAGTTCTTGTATGCATTTAAATGCACTCAGCACATAGCTTATATGACATTCTTCAATGCATATCGTTAGATCGTTTGTGCAATGCAACGCAATAGCACTCTTTAATGCACAAGAGGTATGAGGTAGTTAATGCAACAGCTAATGCGATAATTTCCCTTCAATGCAAGTTTGTTGTATATACTTAATTCAATGCATTGCAATGCGAAAGAATATATGTTGTGGTTTTCATTGAATAGAGGAATTTTTTTTTGCAATGCAATGCAAAAAAAATGCAATCCACAAATTTTGTCTCCTCAAATTACAACGCAATGAGTTAGTTCTGGTATGCAAGGCAATGCAAGAGTGCATAGCTTAAATGTTATTCTTCAATGCGCAATGTTAGATCGTTTGACCAATGCAATGAACAGCACTTATGTTATCTCTTCGTTGCACAACCGAATGAGTCAGTTCTGGTATACATTGAAACACACCAAGCACATAGCTAATATGTTATTCTTCAATGCACATCGTTAGACTGTTTTTGCAATGCAGTGCAAGAGCACTCATGTTATATCTTTAATGCACAAATGAATGTTTGTTTTGGCATGTATTGAAATGCAACATGTGTTTTGCTTAAATGCTGCTTAACACTAATTCTTTAATTAACGCTATGTTATCTCTTCGTTGCACAAGAGGTATGAGGTCATTTTATGCATTGTAGTGCAAGAGCTAATGCAATAATTTCCCTTCAATGCAGAAATGAATGTTTGTTGTAGTATGCATTGCAATCCGAAAGAACATATGTTGTGGTTTTCATTGCATAGAGAAATAATTTAGATTTTTTTTTTGCAATGCAATGCAACGGCACACGTTATCTCCTCAAAGCTCAACGCAATGAGTTAGTTCTGGTATGCAATGCAACAAGTGCATAGCTTATATGTTATTCTTCAATGTGCAATATTAGATCGTTTTGTGCAATGCAAGCAACAGCACATATGTTATCGCTTCGTTGCACAAAATGAATGGGTTTGTTATTGTATTTATTGTAATGGAATTTAGATTTTTTTTTTGCAATGCAATGCAACAACACAAATGTTATCCTCAAAGCACAACGCAATGAGTTAGCTCTGGTATGCAATGCAATGTAACAAGCTCATGTTATTTATATTATATATATTATTTTTCAATGCACAAAGTAAGATCGTTTCTGCAATGCAATGCAACAGCACAGTTTATCTTTTCGTTGCAAAACCGAATAAGTCAGTTCTTGGTATGCATTGAAATGCACCAAGCACATAGCTTATATGTTATTCTTCAATGCACATCGTTAGATCGTTTGTGCAATGCAGTGCAAGAGCACTCATGTTATCTCTTTAATGCACAAATTAATTAGTTAGTTTTGGCATGTATTGAAATGCAACGTGTTTTGCTTAATATGCTGCTTAACGCTAATTCTTAGATAGCTTGTGCAATGCAATTTTTGCAGTTTTCATTGCATATGGTAAATGATTAGCTTATATGTTATTCTTCAATGTGCAATGTTAGATCATTTGTGCAATGCAATGCAATGCAACAGCACTTATGTTATCTCTTCGTTGCACAACCAAATGAGTCAGTCCTGGAATACAATGATATACAATGATACTTATATGATATTCTTCAAGGCAAAATGTTTGATCCAGCGGAATGAGTAGTACATTGCAATTTTAAAGCAAAAACTAATGCAATGATTTTCCTTCAATACTCAATTGAATGTGTTGTGTTTTCTTTGCACAGAGGATAAGTTAGATCTTTTATTCAAGCAAATGCAAAAGCACTATGTTATCACTTAAATGCTTATTGAAAGGAGTTACCGGTAGTTCTGGTATACATTGTAATGCATATGTTCTCATAAATTCAATACAAAATGAAATCAATTAGTTGTTGTATTGAACTTTTCAATGCAATGAAAGTCCTCGATTATGTACTTTCTATACATTTACAGAATCTTATTCTGATGATATATCAGCCAGAGAGCCAGACGGCAGTCAAAATTTGAACTGGCAGTACTCAAAATTTGAATAATCTATACGTTGACTCCTTCTGATGTTAGGTCAGCAATACAGCAGTTCACATTTGACCTACTGAACATATAAAGAATCCTCGATTTTTAACTTTCTATACATAGTCATAGACTTCTTCTGGGGCTTCATAAGCCATATAGAAGTCCATATCTGACCTTTTGAACTTAATTCTGGTCAAAGGGTCCTCAAAGGGTTTTAAACTATGTAAACTTAGAGACTCATTCTGATGTTAAAACCTACTGAACATTTTTCTGACCAAAGAGTCATTAAACATTAACACTCATTGAGATTGAATTCTTTTGATGTTATATCAGCTTGACAAAAGTCCATATTTTACCTATTGAAAAATAATTTGTCCAAAGAGTACTCGAAACTTGAACTTTCTATGCATGACTCCTTCTGATGTTAAATCAGCCATACAGAGGTTCCTTTTTGATAAAATTAACATACTTTTAGCCCAAGAGTCTTTGAACATTAGCTGACCTTCTGAACATATTTCTGACAAAAGATTCCTTTAAGATTAACTTACTATACATTCAGATTGATTTGTTCTGATATCAACCAGACGGCAGTTAAATTTGAACTACTAAACTTAAACTTGAACTTTCTATACGTTGACTCTTCTGATGTTACGTCAGCAATACAGAAATCCATATCTGACCTATTGAACTTATTTGTGGTAAAAGGGTCCTCAAAGGTTTTAAATTATATAATCTTATAGACTCCTTCTGATGTTAAATCAGCAATACAGAGGTTCCTTTTTGAACTACTGAACATACTTTTGGACAAAGAGTCAGTTTGAACATTAGGTTTCTATACATAATGACTCCTTTTGATGTTGCATTAGCCATACAAAAGTCCACATCTGACCTACTGAACATATTTCTGGCCAGAGACTTCTTAAAGATTAACTTACTATACATTCAAATTGATTTCTTCCAATGTTATATCAGCCAGACGTCAGTCAAAATTTGAACTACTACACATATTTCTGGCCAAAGAGTACTCGAAACTTGAACTTTCCATACATACTTGTTGACTCTTTCTGATGTTAAATCAGCAATACAGAGGTTCCTGTTTGAACAACTGAACATACTTTTGGCCAAGGAGTCTTTTAACATTAGCTTTCCATACATATTGACTCCTTTTGATGTTATATCAGCCTGACAAAAGTCCACATTTGACCTACTGAACATATGTCTGGCCAAAGATTCCTTAAAGATTAACTTACTATAGACTCAGATTGATTTGTTCTGATGTTATATCAGCCAGACGGCAGTCAAAATTTGTACTACTAAACATATTTCTAGCCAAAGAGTACTCGAAACTTGAATAATCTATACGTTGACTCCTTCTGATGTTACGTCAGCAATACAGCAGTTCATATTTGACCTACTGAACATATTTCTGGCCAAAGAATCCTTGATTTTTAACTTTCTATACATAGTCATTGACTTCTTCTGGTGCTTCAAAAACCACATAGAAGTCCATATAGAAGTCCATATCTGACCTATTGAACTTAATTCTGGTCAAAGGGTCCTCAAATGGTTTTAAACTATATAAACTTACAGACTGATGTTAAAACGTACTGAACATATTTCTGACCAAAGAGTCATTAAACAGTAACACTATAAATTGAGATTGAATGTTTCTGATGTTATATCAGCCTGACAAAAGTCCATATTTGACCTACTGAAAAAAAATGTGTCCAAAGAACGAAACTTGAACTTTCTATATATCACTCGTTGACTCCTTCTGATGTTAAATCAGCCATACAGAGGTTCCTTTTTGATCTAATGAACATACTTTTAGCCCAAGAGTCTTTGAACATTAGCTTTCCTTACATATTGACTCCTTTTGATTTTACATTATCCATACAAAAGTCCACATTTGACCAACTGAACATATTCTGGCCAGAGACTCCTTAAAGATTAACTTACTATACATTCAAATTGATTTCTTCCAATGTTATATTAGCCTGACGTCAGTCAAAATTTGAACTACTACACATATTTCTGGCCAAAGAGTACTCGAAACTTGAACTTTCTATACATACTTGTTGACTCTTTCTGATGTTAAATCAGCAATACAGAGGTTCCTGTTTGAACAACTGAACATACTTTTGGCTAAAGTAATACATATTGACTCCTTTTGATGTTATATCAGCCTGACAAAAGTCCACATTTGACCTACTGGCCAAAGATTCCTTAAAGATTAACTTACTATACATTCAGATTGATTTGTTCTGATGTTATATCAGCCAGACGGCAGTCAACTACTAAACATATTTCTAGACAAAGAGTACTCGAAGCTTGAATAATCTATACGTTGACTCCTTCTGATGTTACGTCAGCAATACAGAAGTTCATATTTGACCTATTGAACTTAATTCTGGTCAAAGGGTCCTTAAATGTTTTTTAAACGATTTAAACTTAGAGACTCATTCTGATGTTAAATCAGCCATTCAGAAGTTCATATTTGACCTACTGAACCTTTTTCTGGCCAAAGAGCACTCGAAACTTGAACTTTATATACATACTTGCTGACTCCTTCTGATGTTACGTCAGAAATACAGAAGTTCATATTTGACCTACTGAACATATTTCTGGCCAAAGAATCCTCGATTTTTAACTTTCAATACATAGTCATAGACTTCTTCTGGTGCTTCATAAGCCATATAGAAGTCCATATAGAAGTCCATATTGAACTTAACTTCTGAACTTAACTTCCATATTGAACCTATTGAACTTAATTCTGGTCAAAGAGTCCTCAAATGGTTTTTAAACGATTTAAACTTAGGGACTCATTCTGATGTTAAATCAGCCATTCAGAATTTCATATTTGACCTCGAAATATGACCATATTTGAAATCAGCCATACATAAATCCATATTTGACCTACTGAACATATTTCTGACCAAAGAGTCCTTGAAGATTAACACTATACACTGAGATTGAATTCTTCTGATGTTATATCAGCCTGACAAAAGTCCATTTTTGACCTGCTGAAATTTTTTTTTGCCAAAGAGTACTCGAAACTTGAACTTTCTATACATACTCCGTGACTCCTTCTGATGTTAAATCAGCAATAAAGAATTTCAAATTTGACCTACTGAACATATTACTGCCCAAAGAGTCCTTAAAGATTAACACTATACATTCTAATTTATTTCTCATGAAGCATCAGAAAGAGTATGTATAGAAGTTCAAGATCAAGGATCTTTTGGCCAGAAATATGTTCCTTGTGAAGATTCAAAATTTCATCTTTTAATATTATTTCATTATTAAATATTATGTATCTGTATTATTATTCTTTATTAATATTCATAATCAGTTGTATTATCTTATGGAGTTTCAAAAGCATGAGTTGAACGCATGAGGGAAACTATAGATAGCATGTAAGCATGAGATGATCATATGTCAGACAGGGGGAAGCTATATTTTGCTATGGGGTGTGTACAATGTAACATGTTCGACTGATGTAAGTGTATCACAGATGTAAACAACAAGGATAGTTCTTAATATGGAAGTGAATTGTGACATGTTAAACATAACGTATACGTATGACATACGTTCTAATTTTAAGAAGCTCAGAGCAACATGTTTTGTTACCTTACAAGGAAGCTGTACTGTACTGTACTACCTCAGAGAAACACGGAAACGCATTGACCTGGCATGAATACAACATCTTGAAGTTTCTCTCCTGACATATAAGAATAAAAATCTTTCTTGGCAAGATAACTGGTGTCCGGTCCCGTAAATCAAATAATAACGGGGAAACAAAAGAGGCTTTAATTCCAAGTCTACATTTGGCGTCACGAAGAACAGGATTGCATCTTCAGGCATTTGTCTCAATCATTCAAGGTAAGACTTTTTCTATTCTAAAAATAATTCTAAGTCTGCCTGATGATTGGACATTGACTGAAACTGCTTAAAAGAACTGTGTTATTTAAAGTACCAGTTGTGTTGCCAATGAATATATGTGTCAGAAAAAAAAGAAAAAATTAAATAATTATAATTTGATGTGGTTTATTTGAGTTGCTCTGGTCAGTAAACCTCTGAATATTGAATGATGCTGGGGAAGTCTTTTTCATTTTTTAAAAAACTTTAGAAAACTTTTAGAAAAAAGACCATCTTAGTCAAATTTTGGAAAAAGCTGTAAGGCGATTTAGCAATTAGCTTGTAAGGTGGTTGGAATATTGGGAAACTGCGATAAAGGGCAGATTTATCTCTAAAATATATCCAATACACGAAGAATCGTTTCAGAAGAAGACGAGGATAGTTTGACAAGCAGTGATTTATAGCGGTTTACAGTGGCGGGTCTGTGCTTGAAGTTAGTACAGTGCAGTATTAAAAAAAATACAATAAACCCTAAAACGTAAATACGCAGAGGATTGAACCCTTAGAAGAAGGGTATCAATGGAATAGAAGCTAAAATTGCATGCATTCTGATTTTGACAAGAAAGCTGTTCAGTGTTTGGAGGAAAAGACTGATCTGAGAGCAACTTTAAAATACATATATATATATATATATATATATAAATTGATCTGAGTTAAGACAAACAAAAAAAAGGAAAACAGAAATTATTAGTTGTTTTTTTTCCTTTTCTTTTTCCAACCCCTTCTTTGTTCTTTGAGAAATTAGAACAGGTGGAGGGAGAAAAGCAGAGTGAGGGAAGCAGAGAGCCCCTCCCTTTGGAATTCACTCCCCACACACACTCACTCACAAAAATAGCCCTGCTGTTTGAGCACACAGACACAGAGTGACAAATAATTTTCAATGGCAGAAAGTGGATTTAACAGCAGAACAATATCTGCTTGGTACTTAGAAAGAAAACAGAAAAAGCAAGCTAAGTTTTTGAAAAAAGGACTGGACATTAACACATCTATGGATGTGCAGTTAAGCTGGCTTGAGTCCCAAAAGGACTCTATCAAGTCAAAAGTATTTCCAATCCTCGCTGCACATTGGATTTTGAAACAAGGTGGAATTTGTTGCGGTATCAATGGGTGTCCAGTCCCACTTGTTGAAGCAATGAAGCCTCAAATTGAAGCATATAACAAATTGAACAAAATTATGTCTATTAGATGGAGGTTCAGATGGAGAAAATACAACCAATGATGATTCATTTGATCCAGATTGGACAAATATAATAACTGAAGCTGAAAAGAAATATTCACAAGCACCAGTGAAATCTGCAACAACTGTAACGATAACTGCAACAAATAACCCAATTTATCCAATTTTGCCTGAACAATATACAAATTCATCTAAACCAGATGGAGGTCCAGTTGACAAAATGTATATTGCATCTGTACAAGCAGCTCCGGTAATAACAAGATCTAAAACAGTTCAGCCAAACAGAGACATGCTGCGATGTACACCAGCTCGGAATTATGATTCTGACTGGGGTGATGAGACAAGAGATGACGACATGATCACAATTGACAAGATCGGTCCTGAATTTTCTTCACCTGTAATTAAAAGGGAAGGATCTGAAATGATGACAGAAGAGAGACCATTCACACCAGGAGAACGTCAAGCCATTCTCACAGCCTTGCCTCCTCTGAAGAGACAAGATCCAAACACAGAGTTTTGGCGAGAATTAGACTCATTGATTGAAGCACATCAAATGTCATTAAGAGACATACACACCATTGTGAAAGCTAAAATCCCAAGAGACAGATGGGAACGCTTGCCAGCTTCGATAACAACCGCCCAATGGATAGATTTGTGGGTTGATAGCCAGGGACGACCCCTGGGTCTTTGGCAAGCATTAAATGTGTTCCGAAAAGAAATCCAGGAAATCTTGGGCAGTGGTAAAATTCCTTTCACATTAGTGACATTGATTAAGCAAAAGGATGATGAATCTCCAGATGAATATGCTCTACGTAAGTGGAATGCTTATGAGAGATGGGCTCTCTGTGCCAAGAAACAACCTGACAGAGATGATGTACAGTTCACTGACACACTTGTGGATGGACTTAGCGCAAAATACCAACAAGCCTTATCACTTGGAGTCAACCCAGGTGAGACATTTGACCAAATTATGCAATGGGCTGGCCGCTTAGAGATGGCTATGAGATCAAATAAAGAAGAAGGAAACAAGCCATATCGAAGAGGAGTGGCAACAGCTCAATACAACAAGGACACAAAGAATAGGGTAATTTTCTGCAGCAACTGTGGAAAGCGTGGACACTCCAACATAGATTGTTGGGCTAAAGGAGGTGGAGCAGAAGGTCAAGGTCCATCATTTAGACAGGTCAGTGCAAAAAACCATAATGAAACCCCTCAAGGGAAGACGTGTTTTGAAGCACAAGTCCGTCAGCTCATTGAGGCAATTATGCGTCCGCAATAGGAATCAGCGGCCCCCTGTATTAGTAAGAAAAGAGACAATCGCCTTTTTGTCAATGCATTAATAGGGGGCCACCCATGTGACATCCTTGTTGACACAGGAGCAGCCATTTCAATAACAGATCTGAATCTACCTACAACAGATGGAACTATGGAAGTTGAAGGAGTTGGAGGAGGTATCACAAAATTTCGCAAAAGTATTCAAGTTCCACTGCAAATACATGAAGATGAAGTCTTATGGACATCTTTCTGGGTTGGGCCGAATTCACAAGGAAGCCTTATTGGCATGGACATTCTTCCATTGTTGAACATGATCATATTCACTGACAGTCGTCAAATCGCTACAACTGCTGGGATAATACCACACGAAGATCGCACATGTAATCTAAGGTCTGTTGGTACAGCAAAACCAATTATCAGAAACTGGAAAAAAGACGGTGTGTGGGGTCTTCTGTGCAGTCTATATCCGGATGTTTGGGCTAAACACAAATTGGATTGTGGCAAAGCCAACATTGATCCCATTGTTATTGAGGGACCGATACATGCCCCTCATAAACAATACCCCATCCGACCTGAAGCAAGACGAGCCGTGGAGGAGATAGTGGCAGACTTGGAAGCTGAAGGAATCATCATCAGACAAACTTCATCTACCACTAATAGTCCTGTCTGGCCTGTCAAGAAATCTGATAACTCATGGCGATTAACCATTGATTACACAAGACTTAACAGTGTAACACCAAAACCGCATCCTATTTTGGCCAATCCTGCCACCATTCTGAATGATATTCCAGGAGATGCTAAAATTTTTACGGTACTGGATGTACTGTCGGCTTTCTGGTATATACCTATAGACAAAAGATCTCAAGAGAAATTAGCCTTTACAGTGGGCGCAAAACAGTATGTTTGGAACAGACTCCCACAAGGTCTTAATCTTTCTCCTGTTGTATTTCATAGAGCTTTGGACCAGTTCTTAACGGAGCAAAAAGCTGAAATTGAGAAATCAGGAAGTGTTTGCCTCCAATATGTTGATGACGTTAATTGCAAGCCCAGATGAAAACAGCCATGTATTTGCTCTGAATGTTGTCCTACAAGCCCTTAGGAAAGGGGGATTCAAAGTTAACCCCGACAAAGCACAGCTGGCCAAATCCAAGGTTATCTATTTGGGCCAAGAAATATCTGTGGAGGGAAGGAGAATGACAACAGAGGGTGTAGAGGCATTACGACAACTTCCAAAACCTCTAACAGTTACAGGAATGCGGAAGGTGATGGGACTTTTCAACTATTGTCGTCAGTATATACCTGATTTTGCTAGCATCACCAGCCTCGACCTGTACAAGGGAGGAAAGCCTGGAGTGGAACAGATAAACTGGACACCGGAAGCTGAGGAAGCGTTTACTTCTATGAAAGAAAAACTGACTTCAGCCCCAGCTTTGGGACTTCCTGACGGACGGTTGCATTTTCATTTGTGGACCAGGGTAGGAGATGAGACGTATTCAGCAGTACTGTGTCAAAAACCAGGTGATCGATACAGACCAGTTGGATACTTTTCCACAAAGATTCCTGTCACTATGATTGGGCAACCACGATGTATACAAGCCCTCGATGGTGCCACATGGGCAGTGGATGCTGTTGAGAATCTGATAGGAGCACAAACTATCATATTGCACACTCCACACAGTATAGTGACACTGTTGAATAACACGAACATCAAAACCATAACTGATGCAAAAAGAGCAAAATGGGAAGCAACTTTGTTGAACAAGGATTTAAGAGTGGAAATCATCAGGGACACGTCTCTTAATCCTGCAACAATGATGCTGGAACCACATGAGGGAATACCACATGAGTGTGAAAAACAAGTAGAAGAAGATAGTCTTGGTCCAGTTAATCCAATCCCTCTTGAAAACCCAGACAAAGAGTTATGGGTTGATGGATCCAGTTATTATGTTGATGGAAAGCGACATACTGGATGGGCTGTAGTGAAAGGAGATGGAACTGTTGTAAAGAAAGGAGCCCTTTCTGGGAAATTTTCAGCACAAGTAGCTGAACTTATAGCACTTACAGAAGCCTTTGAACTATCAGAAGGAGATCGAGTCAACATCTATACAGATAGTCGTTATGCTTTTGGCGTGGTCCATGACTACCTTGCTCTGTGGAAAAGACGTGGACTTATCACTAGCAGTGGGAGCGAAATACAACATGCTTCCATAATTCGTCGTTTGATTACAGCATTTTACTTACCCCGAGAAGCAGCCGTGATCAAAGTAAAATCACATCAATCTGACAAGTCCAAAGAAAGTCAAGGAAACACGGCAGCAGATGCAGCAGCTAGAGAAGCAGCTCTACTTCCTCTTACTCCTGTTACCTTGGTAAAGGAAAACAGCAAGGATAATCCTGTGCTCCATCTTCTGTCATATCAACTGGAGACAGATGAAGAGAAAGAACAATGGATAAAAGCGGGAGCGAAAGAGGATGATCAAGGTATCTGGAGAATTCCAACAGGACAAGTGGTGATGCCTATCGGAACAAGAAGAGAACTAATGCAGCTGTATCATGGAAAGGTACATGCTGGAGCAAAAGCAATGAAATCTCAAATCAGTGAGACTTGGTGGTGGCCAAGAATGATGAGAGACATTGATGATTATTGTAGGAGATGCTTGATATGCCTCAAAGCAAATGTGGGAAAATCTGTAAAGGTGCGAATGTCACATGCACCCAGACCAACAGGTCCATGGACACACCTCCAAATTGATTTCACAGGACCTTTATCACCCAGTGGAGGGTATCAATACATACTTGTAATCATGGACAGATTTACTAGATGGGTGGAAGCATTCCCTACAAAAACTTGTACTGCTGAAGCTGCAGCACGAGTAATGGTGGAAGAAGTTTTTCCTCGCTGGGGTCTTCCATATGAACTTGATTCTGACAATGGAACTCATTTCACTGGAAAATTGATGAAGGAAGCAATGAAATTGATGGGGATTAAACAAAAATTCCATATTCCGTACCATCCAGATCGTTGAAAACATCAACAGATCGTTGAAAACATCTTTGACCAAAGCCATTCTGCAAACTGGCCAAGGTTGGCATAAGTTATTACCTGCTATTCTGTGGAACTTGAGAGCAACTCCAAACCGAGTTACAGGACTAACCCCTTTTGAACTAATGACTGGAAGAGCAATGGTTCTACCTCCTGATGCTCCGCCACCTGCGGGAACAGGAGGAGACTCTACTTTGTTTCAAGAAAAGTTACGACGCTATCTCGCAATGCTGGACAAAGCTACTAAAGACAATAATAAGAAAGTGCGAGAAGCTCAACAGCAATGGGATGAAAAACACACCACTACTGACATTCCACACATTCCCGAGTTAGGCAGTTTTGTTATGATCAAACGAATTGCTAGGAAAGAGCCTAGATGGGAAGGACCATATGAGATACTCCTAACTACTGATACAAGTGTTTGTCTCAAAGGGAAGGGTGTAGGAACAGATAGATGGTATCATTGGTCACAAGTTAAACCTTGCTTAGTGAATGAACAAGATGATAATGATGGCTTATGGCCTGAGATTGAGCAATGTTCATCCATTAGTTTTACAGATTGGGAACAAAGAAGTGATGTTAATTATATCTCTGCTTCCATTTCAGGAATCAATTCCATTGACAGTGATTAGAGATGGTTGCAAGTTATTCCAAGTCCTTATATGTGTTACTAGAAGGAAAAGTACCAAACCTGTCAAATTGATTATTTCTAACCAAATGGATAGAACTAAGAATGGGACATACAGCGTGAAATAAGAGATTTTACACATTCTACACTACCTCACAAACAATGAACATCCGTTTACTGATTTTCAACCCCAAGGGATAGGATCCTTTAACATCAACGTTTATTTTAATTTCTTGTTTTGGTTCGGAACTGGAGGATTTAATTAATTAACGAGTTAATTAATTAATGAGTTCAGGCACGGACAGAAGACTTATTAGTTTTTCTTTTCTTAGATGATTGGGGTTCATTTTAAATACATACACATAGATATTAAAATACACACAGTATACGGGCACATAACATGGGTTGGGGTTTTGTTCTTTGTTTTGTTTTGTTCTTCTTTTCTTTTCTTTTGCCTTTCCTGTTTCCATTCTTCTGTTCTTTCTGTCTATTTTCTTGGTCTGCTATTTCTTCTCCTCACTATCACTTCTATAGGTTGGCCACCTGGGAATGATGGTGTGGAACTGACGGCCGTAGTTCCAGTGGAGGGAAATGAAGATTCAAAATTTCATCTTTTAATATTATTTTATTATTAAATATTATGTATCTGTATTATTATTCTTTATTAATATTCATAATCAGTTGTATTATCTTATGGAGTTTCAAAAGCATGAATTGAACGCATGAGGGAAACTATAGATAGCATGGAAGCATGAGATGATCATATGTCAGACAGGGGGAAGCTATATTTTGCTATGGGGTGTGTACAATGTAACATGTTCGACTGATGTAAGTGTATCACAGATGTAAACAACAAGGATAGTTCTTAATATGGAAGTGAATTGTGACATGTTAAACATAACGTATACGTATGACATACGTTCTAATTTTAAGAAGCTCAGAGCAACATGTTTTGTTACCTTACAAGGAAGCTGTAAGACTCTCTGTGATGTATAAAAACTCAATCTTACTGTACTACCTCAGAGAAACACGGAAACGCATTGACCTGGCATGAATACAACATCTTGAAGTTTCTCTCCTGACATATAAGAATAAAAATCTTTCTTGGCAAGATAACTGGTGTCCGGTCCCGTAAATCAAATAATAACGGGGAAACAAAAGAGGCTTTAATTCCAAGTCTACACTTGGGTCAAATATGAACTTCTGTATGGGTGACGTAACATCAGGAGTCAACAAGTATGTGTAGAAAGTTCATGTTTCGAGTACTGTTTGGCCAGAAATATGTTTAGTAGTTCAAATTTTGACTGCCATCAAAACTGACTGGCATTGACTGGCTGATATAACATCAGAAAAAAAATCAATCTGAATGTATAGTGTTAATCATTAAGGATTCTTTGGCCAGTCATATGTTCAGTAGGTCAAATATGGAATTCTGTATGGCTGATTTGACATCAGAAGAAGTCTCTAAGTTTATATAGTTTAAAACCATTTGAATACCCTTGTCCGGAAATAAGTTCAATATGTCAGATATGGACTTATATATGGCTTATGAAGCATCAGAAAGATTCTTTAAAGATTCCTTAAAGGAGTGCCGTCTGGCTGATACAACATCAGAAGAAATCAATCTGAATAGTAAGTTCATCTTTATGGAATCTTTGGCCAGAAATAGGTTCAGTAGGTCAAACGTGGACTTTTGTATGGATAATATGACATCAAAAGGAGTCAATATGTATGGACATTTAATTATAGTAAGTTCATCTTTATGGAATCTTTGGCCAGAAATATGTTCAGTAGGTCAAACGTGGACTTTTGTATGGATAATATGACATCAAAAGGAGTCAATATGTATGGACATTTAATTATAGTAAGTTCATCTTTATGGAATCTTTGGCCAGAAATATGTTCAGTAGGTCAAACGTGGACTTTTGTATGGATAATATAACATCAAAAGGAGTCAATATGTATGGAAATGTAATGTTTGAAAGACTCAAAAGTAGGCCAAAAGTATGTTCAGTAGGTCAAAATGGAACCTCTGTATGGCTGATTTAACATCAGAAGGAGTCTATAAGTTGATATAGTTTAAAAACTTTTGAGGACCAGAAATAAGTTTAAAAGGTCAGATATGGGCTTCTAAATGGCTTTTATGAAGCATCAGATGGAGTCTATGAGTGTGTATAGAAAGTTCTAGATCGAGGATTCTTTGGCAAGAAATATGTTCCTTGGGTCAAAAATGAACTTCTGCCTAACGTGACATCTGAAGGAGTCAACAAGTTTATATTGAAAGTTCAAGTTTCGAATACTCTTCGGCCAGAAATATGTTCATTAGTTTCAAAATTTGACTGCCGTCTGGCTGATATGACTTTAGAAGAAATCAATCTGAATATATAGTGTTAATCTTTAAGGAATCTTTGGCCAGAAACATTTTCTGTAGGTTAAATGTGGACTTTTGTATGGCTAATGTATCATCAAAAGGGGTCAATATGTATAAAAAATTAATGTTCAAAGACTTTTTGTCTAAAAGTTTGTTCAGTAGTTCAAAAATGGCTGATTTAACATCAGAAGGAGTCTATACGTTGATATAGTTTAAAAACTTTTGAGGACCCTTTGACCAGAAATAAGTTCAAATGGTCAGATATGGGCTTCTAAATCTAAGAATGTGTATAGAAAGTTCTATCGAGGATTCCTTGGCAAGGAATATGTTCCTTGGGTCAAAAATGAACTTCTGTATTAATTTGTATTCAAAAAGGAACATCTGTATGGCTCAATTATGTTCGGCAATTTAATGTTAAAAAACTCTTTGGCCAAAAGTATGTTCAGTAGTTCTCTGTATGGCTGATTCAACATCAGAAGGTGTCAACGCGTATGTATAGAAAGTTCAAGTTTCTAGTTCTCTTTGGCCAGAAATATGTTTTAGTAGTTCAAATTTTGACTGCCGTCTGGCTGATATAACATCAGAATAATTCAATCTGAATCTTTAATGAATCTGAAAGATCATTTTTGACCATATCTGACCTCTTGAACTTGTTGATGTTAAATCAGCCATACAGAGGTTCCTTTTTTGAACTACTGAACATACTTTTGGGCAAAGTTTTGGGCAAAGAGTCTTTGAACTTTAAATGGCCATACATATTGACTCCTTTTGATGTTACATTATCCATACAAACGTCCACATCTGACCTACTGAACAAATTTCTGGCCAAAGATTCATTAAAGATGATGGCCAGAAATTTGTTCAGTAGGTCAGATGTGGACGTTTGTATGGATAATGTAACATCAAAAGGAGTCAATATGTATGGCCATTTAAAGTTCAAAGACTCTTTGCCCAAAACTTTGCCCAAAAGTATGTTCAGTAGTTCAAAAAAGGAACCTCTGTATGGCTGATTTAACATCAACAAGTTCAAGAGGTCAGATATGGTCAAAAATGAACTTCTGTATGGCTAATGTGACATCTGAAGGAGTCAACAAGTTTGTATTGAAAGTTCAAGTTTCGAATACTCTTCGGCCCAAAATATGTTTCATTAGTTTCAAAATTTGACTGCCGTCTGGCTGATATGTCATCAGAAGAAATCAATCTGAATGTATAGTATTCTTTGTCTATAAGTTGAACATATTCTTTGGCCAGAAACATTTTCAGTAGGTTAAATGTGGACTTTTGTATGGCTAATGTATCATCAAAAAGGGTCAATATGTATAAAAAAATTATGTTCAAAGACTCTTTGGCCAAAAGTATGTTCAGTAGTTCAAAAAGGAACATCTGTATGGCTGATTTAACATCAGAAGGAGTCTATAAGTTAATATAGTTTAAAAACTTTTGAGGACCCTTTGTCCGGTAATAAGTTCAAAAGGTCAGATATGGACTTCTAAATGGCTTATGAAGGAGTCTATGAGTATGTATAGAAAGTTCAAGATTGAGGACACTTTGGCCAGAAATATGTTCCTTGGGTCAAATATGAACTTCTGTATGCCTAACGTGACATCAGAAGGAGTCAACAAGTTTGTATAAAAAGTTCAAGTTTCGAGTACCCCTTGGCCAGAAATTTCTCTCAGAAATCAATCTGAATAGTAAGTTCATCTTTATGGAATCTTTTGCCAGAAATTTGTTCAGTAGGTCAGATGTGGACTTTTGTGTGGATTATGTAACATCAAAAGTCAGTATGTATGGCAATTTAATGTTAAAAGACTCTTTGCCCAAAAGTATGTTCAGTAGTTCAAAAAGGAACATCTGTATGGCTGATTTAACATCAGAAGGAGTCTATAAGTTAATATAGTTTAAAAACTTTTGAGGACCCTTTGTCCGGTAATAAGTTCAATAGGTCAGATATGGACTTCTATATGGCTTATGGAGCATCAGAAGGAGTCCATGCGTATGTATATAAAAGTTCTAGATTGGGGATTCTTTAGCCAAAAATATGAACTTCTGTATGTCTGACGTGACATCAGAAGGAGTTAACAAGTTTGTATAGAAAGTTCAAGTTTCAAATACTTTTTGGCCAGTAATATGTATGGACAATCTAACATCAAAAGGAGTCAATATGTATGGGATTTAATGTTCAAAGACTCTTTGGCCAAAAGTATGTTCAGTAGTTCAAAAAGGAACCTCTTCATGGCTGATTTAACATCAGAAGGAGTCTCTAAGTTGATATAGTTTAAAACCATTTGACCACCCTTTGTCCGGTAATAAGTTCAATAGGTCAGATATGGACTTCTATGTGGCTTATGAAACATCAGAAGGAGTCTATAAGCATGTATAGAAAGTTTCAAATCGAGGATTCTTTGGCCAGAAATATGTTCCTTGGGTCAAATATGAATTTCTGTATGCTTAACGTGACATCAGAAGGAGTCAACAAGCTTGTATAGTAAAAAAAAAGTTTCTATTACTCTTTGGCCAGAAATATGTTTTAGTAGTTCAAATAAGTAACCTCTGTATTGGCTGATTTAACATCAGAAGGAGTCTCTAAGTTTATATAGTTTAAAACCATTTGAATCCTCAAATGCCATTTTGTCCGGAAATAAGTTCAAAAGTTCTGATATGGGCTTGTAAATGGCTTTTGAAGCATTTATCTATGAGTATGTATAGAAAGTTCTAGATCGAGGATTCTCTGGCAAGAAATATGTTCCTTGGGTCAAAAATGAACTTCTGTATGGCTGACGTAATATCGGAATGAGACAACAAGAATGCATCAAGTTACGAATACTCATTGGCCAGAAATATATTTAGTAGTTCAAATTTTGACTGCCGTCTGGCTGATATAACATCAAAAGGAATCAATCTTAATGTATAGTGTTAAACTTTAAGGACTCTTTGGGCAGTAATATGTTCAGTAGCTCAAATTTGGAATTCTGTATGGCTGACTTAACATCAGAAAGAGTCTCTAAATGTATATAATTTAAACGATTTGAGGACCCTTTGACCAGAAATAAGTTCAATCGGTCAGATATGGACTAAATGGCTTATGAATAATCAGAAGGAGTCTATAAGAATATATAGAAAGTTCAAGATTGAGGACACTGGCCAAAAATATGTTCTTTGGGTCAAATATGAACTTTTTTATGTCTTTAGGAGTCAACAAGTTTGTATAGAAAGTTCAAGTTTCTCTTTGGCCAGAAATATGTTTTAGTAGTTCAAATTTTGACTGCCGTCTGGCTGATAATACATCAGAGGAAATCAATCTGAACGTATAGTAAGTTCATGTTTAAGGAATCTTTTGCCAGAAATTTGTTCAGTCGGTCAGATGTGGACTTTTGTATGGATTATGTAACATCAAAAGGAGTCAAAATGTATAGAAAGTTAATGTTCAAAGACTCTATGGCCAAAAGTGTGTTCAGTAGTTCAAAAAGGAACCTCTGTATTCCTGATTTAACATCAGAAGGAGTCTATAAGTTTACATAGTTTAAAACCTTTTGAGGACCCTTTGCTCAAAAATAAGTTCAAAAGGTCAGACTTCTAAATGGCTAATGAAGAATCAGGAGTCTATGAGTAAGTTAAAGATTAAGGCCTCTTTAGCCAGAAATAGGTTCCTTGGGTCAAAAATGAACTTCTGTATGGCTGAGGTAATATCGGAAGGAGACAACAAGAATGTATAGAAATTTCAAGTTTCAAATACTCTTCGACAAGAAATATTTAGTAGTTCAAATTTTGACTGCCGTCTGGCTGAAGTAACATCAGAAAAAATAAATCTGAATGTATATTAAGTTAATCTTTAAGGAATCTTTGGCCAGAAATATGTTTAGTAGGTCAAAAATGCACTTTTTTTTATGGCTAATGTATCATCAAAAGTCAATTATGTTCGGCAATTTAATGTTAAAAAACTCTTTGGCCAAAAGTATGTTCAGTAGTTCTCTGTATGGCTGATTCAACATCAGAAGGAGTCTATAAATGTATATAGTTTAAAAACTTTTGAGGACCCTTTGACCAGAAATAAGTTCAATAGGTCAGATATGGACTTCTCTATTGTTTATGAAGCATCAGAAAGAGTCTACATATGAGCATGTATAAGAAAGTTCAAGATCGAGGGTTCTTTGGCCAGAAATATGTTCTTTGGGTCAAATATTGGCTGATTTAACATTAAAAGGAGTCTTTAAGTTTATTA
Organism: Rhinichthys klamathensis goyatoka; assembly: GCF_029890125.1. Classification (NCBI taxonomy): domain Eukaryota; kingdom Metazoa; phylum Chordata; class Actinopteri; order Cypriniformes; family Leuciscidae; genus Rhinichthys; species Rhinichthys klamathensis. Next base: position 4,502,868 of record NW_026606559.1, read on the forward strand.
TAGTTAAAAACATTTTGAGGACTCTTTTTCAAGTAATATGTTCAGTAGGTCAAATATGGACTATAGTCTTCCTTATATAATATTACGACAAGTCAGTGTGTATATATAGTGGAGTTAATGTTCATTGACTCTGGTTAGAAATATAATCACTAGGTCAAAAATGGACTTTTGGATTTCACATCAAAAGGAGTCAATATGTATAGAAAGTTAATGTTCAAGTACTCTTTTGCCAAAAATGTATTCAGAGGGTGACATATTGACAGCTGTTTAGCTGATGTTTTCATGAGAAGAAGTCTATGAGGACCCTTTGGCCAACAAAATTATCAATATGTCAAATATGGACTTCTGGCTGATTTAACATCACAAGACGTCAATTTGTATGTATAGTAACATAATGTTCATGGACTCTTGATGGTTGAAGTTGTCACTTCAGGAACAGGAATGAGTCAAAGGGAGTCTACGAGAATGTATAGAAATCATTGCTTTAGCCGTTGCTTTACACTGCACACAATAGGTCACCCATTCCATTCTGCAACGACGAGATTAACATATCTGCTGTGCACACAAGATCAAACATTGTGCATTGAAGAATAACATATAAGCTGTGTACAAGAAATAATTCATTCCGATGTGGAATTCTTCATTGGACATCGTCAGATCGTTTGTGCGATGCAGTGCAACAGCACTCATGTTATCTCTTTAATGCACAGAGTTCTGGCATGCTTTGAAATGCAACATGTGCTTCGCAACATGTGCTTGAAGAATAACATATAAATGTTATTCTTCAACGCTAATTCTTGGATCGCCTTTGCAATGCAATACAACTCCTATGTTATCTCTTCGTTGAACAAGAGTTATGAGGTAGTTATTCTGCGCATTGTTAATGCAAGAGCTAATGCAATAATTTACCTTCAATGCAAAAAAGAACATGTATTGTGGTTTTCTTTGCATAGAGAAATAATTTAGATTTTATGCAATGTACTGAAACAGCACAAATTATATCTCCTCAAAGCACCAATGAGTTAGTTCTGGTATGCAATGCACTGCAACAAGTGCATAGCTTATATGTTATTCTTCAATGCGCAATGTTAGATCGTTTGTGTAATGCAATGCACATATGTTATCGCTTCCTTACACAAACTGAATGGGTTTGTTATTGTGTTCATTGCAATGGAATAGGTTTTTCAATGATTTCCATTTAATACACAAATGTTAGTCGTGTAAAGCGAAAGCACATATGTTATGTGTTTTCATTGCATAGAGTAGTTAATTTAGATTTTTTTGCAATGCAATGCAAAAACTCAAATATCATCTCAAAGCACAACGCAACAAGCGCGTTATATAAATTCAATGATAAATGTATTTGATATATGTTATATATATCAAATAGATTCAATGCAATGCAGCAGCACTTAGGTTATCTCTTCTTCTACAATGCACAACGAGTTAGTTCTGGCACGCATTGAAATGCAACATGTGTGCTACATTATATGTTATTTTTCAACGCTAAATCTTAGATCCCTTGTGCAATGTAATGCAACTCCTATGTTAACTCCTATGTTATTCTATGCATTGTAATGCAAGGGCTAATGCGATCATTTCCCTTCAATGCAAGTTTGTTGTAGTATGCATTGCAATGCGAAAGAACATATGTTGTGATTTTCATTGCATAGAGGAATATTTTTTGCATGCAACAATTCAACAGCACAAATTTAATTTTCAATGCAACAGCACAAATTTAATTTTCTCAAAGTACAACGTTCTGGTATGCAATGCAATGCAACAGTCTTATATGTTATTCTTCAATGCACAATGTTAGATCGTTTGTGCAAAGCAATGCAACAGCACTTATATTATCTCTTCGTTGCACAACTGAATGAGTCATTTCTGGTATGCATTAAAACACACCAAGCACATTGCTATGTTATATATGTTATGCTATGTATATATAATATGTTATGCACATCGTTATGCAATGCAGTGCAAGAGCACTCATGTTATCTCTTTAATGCACAAAGGAATGAGTTAGTACTTCTGTTATATCTTCGTTGCACAACCGAATGAGTCAGTTCTGGTATGCATTTAAATGCACTAAGCACATAGCTTACATGATATTCTTCAATGCACAATGTTAGATTGTTTGTGCAATGCAATGCAACCGCCCTTATGTTATCTCTTCGTTGCACCAACCGAATGAGTCAGTTCTGGTATGCATTAAAACACACCAAGAACATAGCTAATATGTTATGCACATCGTTAGATCGGTTGTGCAATGCAGTGCAAGAGCACTCATGTTATCTCTTTCATGCACAAAGGAATGAGTTAGTACTTATGTTATATCTTCGTTGCACAACCGAATGAGTCAGTTCTGGTATGCATTTAAATGCACTAAGCACATAGCTTACATGATATTCTTCAATGCACAATGTTAGATTGTTGTGCAATGCAATGCAACCGCACTTATGTTATCTCTTCGTTGCACAACCGAATGAGTCAGTTCTGGTATGCATTAAAACACACCAAGAACATAGCTAATATGTTATGCACATCGTTAGATCGTTAGTGCAATGCAGTGCAAGAGCAATCATGTTATCTCTTTCATGCACAAAGGAATGAGTTAGTACTTATGTTATATCTTCGTTGCACAACCGAACGAGTCAGTTCTGGTATGCATTAAAACACACCAAGCACATTGCTAATATGTTATGCACATCGTTATGCAATGCAGTGCAAGAGCACTCATGTTATCTCTTTAATGCACAAAGAAATGAGTTGGTACTTATGTTATATCTTCGTTGCACAACCGAATGAGTCAGTTCTGGTATGCTTTTAAATGCACTAAGCACATAGCTTATATGATTTTCTTCAATGCACAATGTTAGATCGTTTGTACAAAGCAATGCAACATCACTTATATTATCTCTTCTTTGCACAACTGCATGAGTCAGTTCCGGTATGCATTTAAATGCACTAAGCACATAGCGAATATAATATTCTTCAATGCACAATGTTAGATCGTTTGTGCAATTCAATGCAACAGCACTTATATTATATCTTCGTTGCACAACCAAATGAGTCAGTTCTGGTATGCATTAAAACACACCATGCACATAGCTTAATATGTTATGCACATCGTTAGATCGTATGTGCACTGCAGTGCAAGAGCACTCATGTTATCCCTTTAATGCACAAAGGAATGAGTCATGTTATCTCTTCGTTGCACAACCGAATGAGTCAGTTCTATGCATTTAAATGCACTAAGCACATAGCGAATATAATATTCTTCGATGCACAATGTTAGATCGTTTGTGCAATTCAATGCAACAGCACTTATATTATCTCTTCGTTGCACAACCGAATGAGTCAGTTCTGGTATGCATTAAAACACACATAGCTAATGTGTTATGCACATCGTTAGATCGTTTGTGCAATGCAGTGCAAGAGCACTCATGTTATCTCTTTAATGCACAAAGGAAGAAGTTAGTACTCATGTCTTCGTTGCACAACCGAATGAGTCAGTTCTGGTATGCATTAAAACACACATAGCTAATGTGTTATGCACATCGTTAGATCGTATGTGCACTGCAGTGCAAGAGCACTCATGTTATCTCTTTAATGCACAAAGGAATGAGTCATGTTATCTCTTCGTTGCACAACCGAATGAGTCAGTTCTATGCATTTAAATGCACTAAGCACATAGCGAATATAATATTCTTCGATGCACAATGTTAGATCGTTTGTGCAATTCAATGCAACAGCACTTATATTATCTCTTCGTTGCACAACCGAATGAGTCAGTTCTGGTATGCATTAAAACACACCGAGCACATAGCTAATATGTTATGCACATCGTAAGATCGTTTGTGCAATGCAGTGCAAGAGCACTCATGTTATCTCTTTAATGCACAAAGGAATGAGTCATGTTATCTCTTCGTTGCACAACCGAATGAGTCAGTTCTATGCATTTAAATGCAATAAGCACATAGCGAATATAATATTCTTCAATGCACAATGTTAGATCGTTTGTGCAATTCAATGCAACAGCACTTATATTATCTCTTCGTTGCACAACCGAATGAGTCAGTTCTATGCATTTAAATGCACTAAGCACATAGCGAATATAATATTCTTCAATGCACAATGTTAGATCGTTTGTGCAATTCAATGTAACAGCACTTATATTATCTCTTCGTTGCACAACCGAATGAGTCAGTTCTGGTATGCATTAAAACACACCAAGCACATAGCTAATAAGTTATGCACATCGTTACATCGTTTGTGCAATGCAGTGCAAGAGCACTCATGTTATCTCTTTGTTGCACAACCGAATGAGTCAGTTCTTGTATGCATTTAAATGCACTCAGCACATAGCTTATATGACATTCTTCAATGCATATCGTTAGATCGTTTGTGCAATGCAACGCAATAGCACTCTTTAATGCACAAGAGGTATGAGGTAGTTAATGCAACAGCTAATGCGATAATTTCCCTTCAATGCAAGTTTGTTGTATATACTTAATTCAATGCATTGCAATGCGAAAGAATATATGTTGTGGTTTTCATTGAATAGAGGAATTTTTTTTTGCAATGCAATGCAAAAAAAATGCAATCCACAAATTTTGTCTCCTCAAATTACAACGCAATGAGTTAGTTCTGGTATGCAAGGCAATGCAAGAGTGCATAGCTTAAATGTTATTCTTCAATGCGCAATGTTAGATCGTTTGACCAATGCAATGAACAGCACTTATGTTATCTCTTCGTTGCACAACCGAATGAGTCAGTTCTGGTATACATTGAAACACACCAAGCACATAGCTAATATGTTATTCTTCAATGCACATCGTTAGACTGTTTTTGCAATGCAGTGCAAGAGCACTCATGTTATATCTTTAATGCACAAATGAATGTTTGTTTTGGCATGTATTGAAATGCAACATGTGTTTTGCTTAAATGCTGCTTAACACTAATTCTTTAATTAACGCTATGTTATCTCTTCGTTGCACAAGAGGTATGAGGTCATTTTATGCATTGTAGTGCAAGAGCTAATGCAATAATTTCCCTTCAATGCAGAAATGAATGTTTGTTGTAGTATGCATTGCAATCCGAAAGAACATATGTTGTGGTTTTCATTGCATAGAGAAATAATTTAGATTTTTTTTTTGCAATGCAATGCAACGGCACACGTTATCTCCTCAAAGCTCAACGCAATGAGTTAGTTCTGGTATGCAATGCAACAAGTGCATAGCTTATATGTTATTCTTCAATGTGCAATATTAGATCGTTTTGTGCAATGCAAGCAACAGCACATATGTTATCGCTTCGTTGCACAAAATGAATGGGTTTGTTATTGTATTTATTGTAATGGAATTTAGATTTTTTTTTTGCAATGCAATGCAACAACACAAATGTTATCCTCAAAGCACAACGCAATGAGTTAGCTCTGGTATGCAATGCAATGTAACAAGCTCATGTTATTTATATTATATATATTATTTTTCAATGCACAAAGTAAGATCGTTTCTGCAATGCAATGCAACAGCACAGTTTATCTTTTCGTTGCAAAACCGAATAAGTCAGTTCTTGGTATGCATTGAAATGCACCAAGCACATAGCTTATATGTTATTCTTCAATGCACATCGTTAGATCGTTTGTGCAATGCAGTGCAAGAGCACTCATGTTATCTCTTTAATGCACAAATTAATTAGTTAGTTTTGGCATGTATTGAAATGCAACGTGTTTTGCTTAATATGCTGCTTAACGCTAATTCTTAGATAGCTTGTGCAATGCAATTTTTGCAGTTTTCATTGCATATGGTAAATGATTAGCTTATATGTTATTCTTCAATGTGCAATGTTAGATCATTTGTGCAATGCAATGCAATGCAACAGCACTTATGTTATCTCTTCGTTGCACAACCAAATGAGTCAGTCCTGGAATACAATGATATACAATGATACTTATATGATATTCTTCAAGGCAAAATGTTTGATCCAGCGGAATGAGTAGTACATTGCAATTTTAAAGCAAAAACTAATGCAATGATTTTCCTTCAATACTCAATTGAATGTGTTGTGTTTTCTTTGCACAGAGGATAAGTTAGATCTTTTATTCAAGCAAATGCAAAAGCACTATGTTATCACTTAAATGCTTATTGAAAGGAGTTACCGGTAGTTCTGGTATACATTGTAATGCATATGTTCTCATAAATTCAATACAAAATGAAATCAATTAGTTGTTGTATTGAACTTTTCAATGCAATGAAAGTCCTCGATTATGTACTTTCTATACATTTACAGAATCTTATTCTGATGATATATCAGCCAGAGAGCCAGACGGCAGTCAAAATTTGAACTGGCAGTACTCAAAATTTGAATAATCTATACGTTGACTCCTTCTGATGTTAGGTCAGCAATACAGCAGTTCACATTTGACCTACTGAACATATAAAGAATCCTCGATTTTTAACTTTCTATACATAGTCATAGACTTCTTCTGGGGCTTCATAAGCCATATAGAAGTCCATATCTGACCTTTTGAACTTAATTCTGGTCAAAGGGTCCTCAAAGGGTTTTAAACTATGTAAACTTAGAGACTCATTCTGATGTTAAAACCTACTGAACATTTTTCTGACCAAAGAGTCATTAAACATTAACACTCATTGAGATTGAATTCTTTTGATGTTATATCAGCTTGACAAAAGTCCATATTTTACCTATTGAAAAATAATTTGTCCAAAGAGTACTCGAAACTTGAACTTTCTATGCATGACTCCTTCTGATGTTAAATCAGCCATACAGAGGTTCCTTTTTGATAAAATTAACATACTTTTAGCCCAAGAGTCTTTGAACATTAGCTGACCTTCTGAACATATTTCTGACAAAAGATTCCTTTAAGATTAACTTACTATACATTCAGATTGATTTGTTCTGATATCAACCAGACGGCAGTTAAATTTGAACTACTAAACTTAAACTTGAACTTTCTATACGTTGACTCTTCTGATGTTACGTCAGCAATACAGAAATCCATATCTGACCTATTGAACTTATTTGTGGTAAAAGGGTCCTCAAAGGTTTTAAATTATATAATCTTATAGACTCCTTCTGATGTTAAATCAGCAATACAGAGGTTCCTTTTTGAACTACTGAACATACTTTTGGACAAAGAGTCAGTTTGAACATTAGGTTTCTATACATAATGACTCCTTTTGATGTTGCATTAGCCATACAAAAGTCCACATCTGACCTACTGAACATATTTCTGGCCAGAGACTTCTTAAAGATTAACTTACTATACATTCAAATTGATTTCTTCCAATGTTATATCAGCCAGACGTCAGTCAAAATTTGAACTACTACACATATTTCTGGCCAAAGAGTACTCGAAACTTGAACTTTCCATACATACTTGTTGACTCTTTCTGATGTTAAATCAGCAATACAGAGGTTCCTGTTTGAACAACTGAACATACTTTTGGCCAAGGAGTCTTTGAACATTAGCTTTCCATACATATTGACTCCTTTTGATGTTATATCAGCCTGACAAAAGTCCACATTTGACCTACTGAACATATGTCTGGCCAAAGATTCCTTAAAGATTAACTTACTATAGACTCAGATTGATTTGTTCTGATGTTATATCAGCCAGACGGCAGTCAAAATTTGTACTACTAAACATATTTCTAGCCAAAGAGTACTCGAAACTTGAATAATCTATACGTTGACTCCTTCTGATGTTACGTCAGCAATACAGCAGTTCATATTTGACCTACTGAACATATTTCTGGCCAAAGAATCCTTGATTTTTAACTTTCTATACATAGTCATTGACTTCTTCTGGTGCTTCAAAAACCACATAGAAGTCCATATAGAAGTCCATATCTGACCTATTGAACTTAATTCTGGTCAAAGGGTCCTCAAATGGTTTTAAACTATATAAACTTACAGACTGATGTTAAAACGTACTGAACATATTTCTGACCAAAGAGTCATTAAACAGTAACACTATAAATTGAGATTGAATGTTTCTGATGTTATATCAGCCTGACAAAAGTCCATATTTGACCTACTGAAAAAAAATGTGTCCAAAGAACGAAACTTGAACTTTCTATATATCACTCGTTGACTCCTTCTGATGTTAAATCAGCCATACAGAGGTTCCTTTTTGATCTAATGAACATACTTTTAGCCCAAGAGTCTTTGAACATTAGCTTTCCTTACATATTGACTCCTTTTGATTTTACATTATCCATACAAAAGTCCACATTTGACCAACTGAACATATTCTGGCCAGAGACTCCTTAAAGATTAACTTACTATACATTCAAATTGATTTCTTCCAATGTTATATTAGCCTGACGTCAGTCAAAATTTGAACTACTACACATATTTCTGGCCAAAGAGTACTCGAAACTTGAACTTTCTATACATACTTGTTGACTCTTTCTGATGTTAAATCAGCAATACAGAGGTTCCTGTTTGAACAACTGAACATACTTTTGGCTAAAGTAATACATATTGACTCCTTTTGATGTTATATCAGCCTGACAAAAGTCCACATTTGACCTACTGGCCAAAGATTCCTTAAAGATTAACTTACTATACATTCAGATTGATTTGTTCTGATGTTATATCAGCCAGACGGCAGTCAACTACTAAACATATTTCTAGACAAAGAGTACTCGAAGCTTGAATAATCTATACGTTGACTCCTTCTGATGTTACGTCAGCAATACAGAAGTTCATATTTGACCTATTGAACTTAATTCTGGTCAAAGGGTCCTTAAATGTTTTTTAAACGATTTAAACTTAGAGACTCATTCTGATGTTAAATCAGCCATTCAGAAGTTCATATTTGACCTACTGAACCTTTTTCTGGCCAAAGAGCACTCGAAACTTGAACTTTATATACATACTTGCTGACTCCTTCTGATGTTACGTCAGAAATACAGAAGTTCATATTTGACCTACTGAACATATTTCTGGCCAAAGAATCCTCGATTTTTAACTTTCAATACATAGTCATAGACTTCTTCTGGTGCTTCATAAGCCATATAGAAGTCCATATAGAAGTCCATATTGAACTTAACTTCTGAACTTAACTTCCATATTGAACCTATTGAACTTAATTCTGGTCAAAGAGTCCTCAAATGGTTTTTAAACGATTTAAACTTAGGGACTCATTCTGATGTTAAATCAGCCATTCAGAATTTCATATTTGACCTCGAAATATGACCATATTTGAAATCAGCCATACATAAATCCATATTTGACCTACTGAACATATTTCTGACCAAAGAGTCCTTGAAGATTAACACTATACACTGAGATTGAATTCTTCTGATGTTATATCAGCCTGACAAAAGTCCATTTTTGACCTGCTGAAATTTTTTTTTGCCAAAGAGTACTCGAAACTTGAACTTTCTATACATACTCCGTGACTCCTTCTGATGTTAAATCAGCAATAAAGAATTTCAAATTTGACCTACTGAACATATTACTGCCCAAAGAGTCCTTAAAGATTAACACTATACATTCTAATTTATTTCTCATGAAGCATCAGAAAGAGTATGTATAGAAGTTCAAGATCAAGGATCTTTTGGCCAGAAATATGTTCCTTGTGAAGATTCAAAATTTCATCTTTTAATATTATTTCATTATTAAATATTATGTATCTGTATTATTATTCTTTATTAATATTCATAATCAGTTGTATTATCTTATGGAGTTTCAAAAGCATGAGTTGAACGCATGAGGGAAACTATAGATAGCATGGAAGCATGAGATGATCATATGTCAGACAGGGGGAAGCTATATTTTGCTATGGGGTGTGTACAATGTAACATGTTCGACTGATGTAAGTGTATCACAGATGTAAACAACAAGGATAGTTCTTAATATGGAAGTGAATTGTGACATGTTAAACATAACGTATACGTATGACATACGTTCTAATTTTAAGAAGCTCAGAGCAACATGTTTTGTTACCTTACAAGGAAGCTGTACTGTACTGTACTACCTCAGAGAAACACGGAAACGCATTGACCTGGCATGAATACAACATCTTGAAGTTTCTCTCCTGACATATAAGAATAAAAATCTTTCTTGGCAAGATAACTGGTGTCCGGTCCCGTAAATCAAATAATAACGGGGAAACAAAAGAGGCTTTAATTCCAAGTCTACATTTGGCGTCACGAAGAACAGGATTGCATCTTCAGGCATTTGTCTCAATCATTCAAGGTAAGACTTTTTCTATTCTAAAAATAATTCTAAGTCTGCCTGATGATTGGACATTGACTGAAACTGCTTAAAAGAACTGTGTTATTTAAAGTACCAGTTGTGTTGCCAATGAATATATGTGTCAGAAAAAAAAGAAAAAATTAAATAATTATAATTTGATGTGGTTTATTTGAGTTGCTCTGGTCAGTAAACCTCTGAATATTGAATGATGCTGGGGAAGTCTTTTTCATTTTTTAAAAAACTTTAGAAAACTTTTAGAAAAAAGACCATCTTAGTCAAATTTTGGAAAAAGCTGTAAGGCGATTTAGCAATTAGCTTGTAAGGTGGTTGGAATATTGGGAAACTGCGATAAAGGGCAGATTTATCTCTAAAATATATCCAATACACGAAGAATCGTTTCAGAAGAAGACGAGGATAGTTTGACAAGCAGTGATTTATAGCGGTTTACAGTGGCGGGTCTGTGCTTGAAGTTAGTACAGTGCAGTATTAAAAAAAATACAATAAACCCTAAAACGTAAATACGCAGAGGATTGAACCCTTAGAAGAAGGGTATCAATGGAATAGAAGCTAAAATTGCATGCATTCTGATTTTGACAAGAAAGCTGTTCAGTGTTTGGAGGAAAAGACTGATCTGAGAGCAACTTTAAAATACATATATATATATATATATATAAATTGATCTGAGTTAAGACAAACAAAAAAAAGGAAAACAGAAATTATTAGTTGTTTTTTTTCCTTTTCTTTTTCCAACCCCTTCTTTGTTCTTTGAGAAATTAGAACAGGTGGAGGGAGAAAAGTAGAGTGAGGGAAGCAGAGAGCCCCTCCCTTTGGAATTCACTCCCCACACACACTCACTCACAAAAATAGCCCTGCTGTTTGAGCACACAGACACAGAGTGACAAATAATTTTCAATGGCAGAAAGTGGATTTAACAGCAGAACAATATCTGCTTGGTACTTAGAAAGAAAACAGAAAAAGCAAGCTAAGTTTTTGAAAAAAGGACTGGACATTAACACATCTATGGATGTGCAGTTAAGCTGGCTTGAGTCCCAAAAGGACTCTATCAAGTCAAAAGTATTTCCAATCCTCGCTGCACATTGGATTTTGAAACAAGGTGGAATTTGTTGCGGTATCAATGGGTGTCCAGTCCCACTTGTTGAAGCAATGAAGCCTCAAATTGAAGCATATAACAAATTGAACAAAATTATGTCTATTAGATGGAGGTTCAGATGGAGAAAATACAACCAATGATGATTCATTTGATCCAGATTGGACAAATATAATAACTGAAGCTGAAAAGAAATATTCACAAGCACCAGTGAAATCTGCAACAACTGTAACGATAACTGCAACAAATAACCCAATTTATCCAATTTTGCCTGAACAATATACAAATTCATCTAAACCAGATGGAGGTCCAGTTGACAAAATGTATATTGCATCTGTACAAGCAGCTCCGGTAATAACAAGATCTAAAACAGTTCAGCCAAACAGAGACATGCTGCGATGTACACCAGCTCGGAATTATGATTCTGACTGGGGTGATGAGACAAGAGATGACGACATGATCACAATTGACAAGATCGGTCCTGAATTTTCTTCACCTGTAATTAAAAGGGAAGGATCTGAAATGATGACAGAAGAGAGACCATTCACACCAGGAGAACGTCAAGCCATTCTCACAGCCTTGCCTCCTCTGAAGAGACAAGATCCAAACACAGAGTTTTGGCGAGAATTAGACTCATTGATTGAAGCACATCAAATGTCATTAAGAGACATACACACCATTGTGAAAGCTAAAATCCCAAGAGACAGATGGGAACGCTTGCCAGCTTCGATAACAACCGCCCAATGGATAGATTTGTGGGTTGATAGCCAGGGACGACCCCTGGGTCTTTGGCAAGCATTAAATGTGTTCCGAAAAGAAATCCAGGAAATCTTGGGCAGTGGTAAAATTCCTTTCACATTAGTGACATTGATTAAGCAAAAGGATGATGAATCTCCAGATGAATATGCTCTACGTAAGTGGAATGCTTATGAGAGATGGGCTCTCTGTGCCAAGAAACAACCTGACAGAGATGATGTACAGTTCACTGACACACTTGTGGATGGACTTAGCGCAAAATACCAACAAGCCTTATCACTTGGAGTCAACCCAGGTGAGACATTTGACCAAATTATGCAATGGGCTGGCCGCTTAGAGATGGCTATGAGATCAAATAAAGAAGAAGGAAACAAGCCATATCGAAGAGGAGTGGCAACAGCTCAATACAACAAGGACACAAAGAATAGGGTAATTTTCTGCAGCAACTGTGGAAAGCGTGGACACTCCAACATAGATTGTTGGGCTAAAGGAGGTGGAGCAGAAGGTCAAGGTCCATCATTTAGACAGGTCAGTGCAAAAAACCATAATGAAACCCCTCAAGGGAAGACGTGGACTGAAGCACAAGTCCGTCAGCTCATTGAGGGAATTATGCGTCCGCAATAGGAATCAGCGGCCCCCTGTATTAGTAAGAAAAGAGACAATCGCCTTTTTGTCAATGCATTAATAGGGGGCCACCCATGTGACATCCTTGTTGACACAGGAGCAGCCATTTCAATAACAGATCTGAATCTACCTACAACAGATGGAACTATGGAAGTTGAAGGAGTTGGAGGAGGTATCACAAAATTTCGCAAAAGTATTCAAGTTCCACTGCAAATACATGAAGATGAAGTCTTATGGACATCTTTCTGGGTTGGGCCGAATTCACAAGGAAGCCTTATTGGCATGGACATTCTTCCATTGTTGAACATGATCATATTCACTGACAGTCGTCAAATCGCTACAACTGCTGGGATAATACCACACGAAGATCGCACATGTAATCTAAGGTCTGTTGGTACAGCAAAACCAATTATCAGAAACTGGAAAAAAGACGGTGTGTGGGGTCTTCTGTGCAGTCTATATCCGGATGTTTGGGCTAAACACAAATTGGATTGTGGCAAAGCCAACATTGATCCCATTGTTATTGAGGGACCGATACATGCCCCTCATAAACAATACCCCATCCGACCTGAAGCAAGACGAGCCGTGGAGGAGATAGTGGCAGACTTGGAAGCTGAAGGAATCATCATCAGACAAACTTCATCTACCACTAATAGTCCTGTCTGGCCTGTCAAGAAATCTGATAACTCATGGCGATTAACCATTGATTACACAAGACTTAACAGTGTAACACCAAAACCGCATCCTATTTTGGCCAATCCTGCCACCATTCTGAATGATATTCCAGGAGATGCTAAAATTTTTACGGTACTGGATGTACTGTCGGCTTTCTGGTATATACCTATAGACAAAAGATCTCAAGAGAAATTAGCCTTTACAGTGGGCGCAAAACAGTATGTTTGGAACAGACTCCCACAAGGTCTTAATCTTTCTCCTGTTGTATTTCATAGAGCTTTGGACCAGTTCTTAACGGAGCAAAAAGCTGAAATTGAGAAATCAGGAAGTGTTTGCCTCCAATATGTTGATGACGTTAATTGCAAGCCCAGATGAAAACAGCCATGTATTTGCTCTGAATGTTGTCCTACAAGCCCTTAGGAAAGGGGGATTCAAAGTTAACCCCGACAAAGCACAGCTGGCCAAATCCAAGGTTATCTATTTGGGCCAAGAAATATCTGTGGAGGGAAGGAGAATGACAACAGAGGGTGTAGAGGCATTACGACAACTTCCAAAACCTCTAACAGTTACAGGAATGCGGAAGGTGATGGGACTTTTCAACTATTGTCGTCAGTATATACCTGATTTTGCTAGCATCACCAGCCTCGACCTGTACAAGGGAGGAAAGCCTGGAGTGGAACAGATAAACTGGACACCGGAAGCTGAGGAAGCGTTTACTTCTATGAAAGAAAAACTGACTTCAGCCCCAGCTTTGGGACTTCCTGACGGACGGTTGCATTTTCATTTGTGGACCAGGGTAGGAGATGAGACGTATTCAGCAGTACTGTGTCAAAAACCAGGTGATCGATACAGACCAGTTGGATACTTTTCCACAAAGATTCCTGTCACTATGATTGGGCAACCACGATGTATACAAGCCCTCGATGGTGCCACATGGGCAGTGGATGCTGTTGAGAATCTGATAGGAGCACAAACTATCATATTGCACACTCCACACAGTATAGTGACACTGTTGAATAACACGAACATCAAAACCATAACTGATGCAAAAAGAGCAAAATGGGAAGCAACTTTGTTGAACAAGGATTTAAGAGTGGAAATCATCAGGGACACGTCTCTTAATCCTGCAACAATGATGCTGGAACCACATGAGGGAATACCACATGAGTGTGAAAAACAAGTAGAAGAAGATAGTCTTGGTCCAGTTAATCCAATCCCTCTTGAAAACCCAGACAAAGAGTTATGGGTTGATGGATCCAGTTATTATGTTGATGGAAAGCGACATACTGGATGGGCTGTAGTGAAAGGAGATGGAACTGTTGTAAAGAAAGGAGCCCTTTCTGGGAAATTTTCAGCACAAGTAGCTGAACTTATAGCACTTACAGAAGCCTTTGAACTATCAGAAGGAGATCGAGTCAACATCTATACAGATAGTCGTTATGCTTTTGGCGTGGTCCATGACTACCTTGCTCTGTGGAAAAGACGTGGACTTATCACTAGCAGTGGGAGCGAAATACAACATGCTTCCATAATTCGTCGTTTGATTACAGCATTTTACTTACCCCGAGAAGCAGCCGTGATCAAAGTAAAATCACATCAATCTGACAAGTCCAAAGAAAGTCAAGGAAACACGGCAGCAGATGCAGCAGCTAGAGAAGCAGCTCTACTTCCTCTTACTCCTGTTACCTTGGTAAAGGAAAACAGCAAGGATAATCCTGTGCTCCATCTTCTGTCATATCAACTGGAGACAGATGAAGAGAAAGAACAATGGATAAAAGCGGGAGCGAAAGAGGATGATCAAGGTATCTGGAGAATTCCAACAGGACAAGTGGTGATGCCTATCGGAACAAGAAGAGAACTAATGCAGCTGTATCATGGAAAGGTACATGCTGGAGCAAAAGCAATGAAATCTCAAATCAGTGAGACTTGGTGGTGGCCAAGAATGATGAGAGACATTGATGATTATTGTAGGAGATGCTTGATATGCCTCAAAGCAAATGTGGGAAAATCTGTAAAGGTGCGAATGTCACATGCACCCAGACCAACAGGTCCATGGACACACCTCCAAATTGATTTCACAGGACCTTTATCACCCAGTGGAGGGTATCAATACATACTTGTAATCATGGACAGATTTACTAGATGGGTGGAAGCATTCCCTACAAAAACTTGTACTGCTGAAGCTGCAGCACGAGTAATGGTGGAAGAAGTTTTTCCTCGCTGGGGTCTTCCATATGAACTTGATTCTGACAATGGAACTCATTTCACTGGAAAATTGATGAAGGAAGCAATGAAATTGATGGGGATTAAACAAAAATTCCATATTCCGTACCATCCAGATCGTTGAAAACATCAACAGATCGTTGAAAACATCTTTGACCAAAGCCATTCTGCAAACTGGCCAAGGTTGGCATAAGTTATTACCTGCTATTCTGTGGAACTTGAGAGCAACTCCAAACCGAGTTACAGGACTAACCCCTTTTGAACTAATGACTGGAAGAGCAATGGTTCTACCTCCTGATGCTCCGCCACCTGCGGGAACAGGAGGAGACTCTACTTTGTTTCAAGAAAAGTTACGACGCTATCTCGCAATGCTGGACAAAGCTACTAAAGACAATAATAAGAAAGTGCGAGAAGCTCAACAGCAATGGGATGAAAAACACACCACTACTGACATTCCACACATTCCCGAGTTAGGCAGTTTTGTTATGATCAAACGAATTGCTAGGAAAGAGCCTAGATGGGAAGGACCATATGAGATACTCCTAACTACTGATACAAGTGTTTGTCTCAAAGGGAAGGGTGTAGGAACAGATAGATGGTATCATTGGTCACAAGTTAAACCTTGCTTAGTGAATGAACAAGATGATAATGATGGCTTATGGCCTGAGATTGAGCAATGTTCATCCATTAGTTTTACAGATTGGGAACAAAGAAGTGATGTTAATTATATCTCTGCTTCCATTTCAGGAATCAATTCCATTGACAGTGATTAGAGATGGTTGCAAGTTATTCCAAGTCCTTATATGTGTTACTAGAAGGAAAAGTACCAAACCTGTCAAATTGATTATTTCTAACCAAATGGATAGAACTAAGAATGGGACATACAGCGTGAAATAAGAGATTTTACACATTCTACACTACCTCACAAACAATGAACATCCGTTTACTGATTTTCAACCCCAAGGGATAGGATCCTTTAACATCAACGTTTATTTTAATTTCTTGTTTTGGTTCGGAACTGGAGGATTTAATTAATTAACGAGTTAATTAATTAATGAGTTCAGGCACGGACAGAAGACTTATTAGTTTTTCTTTTCTTAGATGATTGGGGTTCATTTTAAATACATACACATAGATATTAAAATACACACAGTATACGGGCACATAACATGGGTTGGGGTTTTGTTCTTTGTTTTGTTTTGTTCTTCTTTTCTTTTCTTTTGCCTTTCCTGTTTCCATTCTTCTGTTCTTTCTGTCTATTTTCTTGGTCTGCTATTTCTTCTCCTCACTATCACTTCTATAGGTTGGCCACCTGGGAATGATGGTGTGGAACTGACGGCCGTAGTTCCAGTGGAGGGAAATGAAGATTCAAAATTTCATCTTTTAATATTATTTTATTATTAAATATTATGTATCTGTATTATTATTCTTTATTAATATTCATAATCAGTTGTATTATCTTATGGAGTTTCAAAAGCATGAATTGAACGCATGAGGGAAACTATAGATAGCATGGAAGCATGAGATGATCATATGTCAGACAGGGGGAAGCTATATTTTGCTATGGGGTGTGTACAATGTAACATGTTCGACTGATGTAAGTGTATCACAGATGTAAACAACAAGGATAGTTCTTAATATGGAAGTGAATTGTGACATGTTAAACATAACGTATACGTATGACATACGTTCTAATTTTAAGAAGCTCAGAGCAACATGTTTTGTTACCTTACAAGGAAGCTGTAAGACTCTCTGTGATGTATAAAAACTCAATCTTACTGTACTACCTCAGAGAAACACGGAAACGCATTGACCTGGCATGAATACAACATCTTGAAGTTTCTCTCCTGACATATAAGAATAAAAATCTTTCTTGGCAAGATAACTGGTGTCCGGTCCCGTAAATCAAATAATAACGGGGAAACAAAAGAGGCTTTAATTCCAAGTCTACACTTGGGTCAAATATGAACTTCTGTATGGGTGACGTAACATCAGGAGTCAACAAGTATGTGTAGAAAGTTCATGTTTCGAGTACTGTTTGGCCAGAAATATGTTTAGTAGTTCAAATTTTGACTGCCATCAAAACTGACTGGCATTGACTGGCTGATATAACATCAGAAAAAAAATCAATCTGAATGTATAGTGTTAATCATTAAGGATTCTTTGGCCAGTCATATGTTCAGTAGGTCAAATATGGAATTCTGTATGGCTGATTTGACATCAGAAGAAGTCTCTAAGTTTATATAGTTTAAAACCATTTGAATACCCTTGTCCGGAAATAAGTTCAATATGTCAGATATGGACTTATATATGGCTTATGAAGCATCAGAAAGATTCTTTAAAGATTCCTTAAAGGAGTGCCGTCTGGCTGATACAACATCAGAAGAAATCAATCTGAATAGTAAGTTCATCTTTATGGAATCTTTGGCCAGAAATAGGTTCAGTAGGTCAAACGTGGACTTTTGTATGGATAATATGACATCAAAAGGAGTCAATATGTATGGACATTTAATTATAGTAAGTTCATCTTTATGGAATCTTTGGCCAGAAATATGTTCAGTAGGTCAAACGTGGACTTTTGTATGGATAATATGACATCAAAAGGAGTCAATATGTATGGACATTTAATTATAGTAAGTTCATCTTTATGGAATCTTTGGCCAGAAATATGTTCAGTAGGTCAAACGTGGACTTTTGTATGGATAATATAACATCAAAAGGAGTCAATATGTATGGAAATGTAATGTTTGAAAGACTCAAAAGTAGGCCAAAAGTATGTTCAGTAGGTCAAAATGGAACCTCTGTATGGCTGATTTAACATCAGAAGGAGTCTATAAGTTGATATAGTTTAAAAACTTTTGAGGACCAGAAATAAGTTTAAAAGGTCAGATATGGGCTTCTAAATGGCTTTTATGAAGCATCAGATGGAGTCTATGAGTGTGTATAGAAAGTTCTAGATCGAGGATTCTTTGGCAAGAAATATGTTCCTTGGGTCAAAAATGAACTTCTGCCTAACGTGACATCTGAAGGAGTCAACAAGTTTATATTGAAAGTTCAAGTTTCGAATACTCTTCGGCCAGAAATATGTTCATTAGTTTCAAAATTTGACTGCCGTCTGGCTGATATGACTTTAGAAGAAATCAATCTGAATATATAGTGTTAATCTTTAAGGAATCTTTGGCCAGAAACATTTTCTGTAGGTTAAATGTGGACTTTTGTATGGCTAATGTATCATCAAAAGGGGTCAATATGTATAAAAAATTAATGTTCAAAGACTTTTTGTCTAAAAGTTTGTTCAGTAGTTCAAAAATGGCTGATTTAACATCAGAAGGAGTCTATACGTTGATATAGTTTAAAAACTTTTGAGGACCCTTTGACCAGAAATAAGTTCAAATGGTCAGATATGGGCTTCTAAATCTAAGAATGTGTATAGAAAGTTCTATCGAGGATTCCTTGGCAAGGAATATGTTCCTTGGGTCAAAAATGAACTTCTGTATTAATTTGTATTCAAAAAGGAACATCTGTATGGCTCAATTATGTTCGGCAATTTAATGTTAAAAAACTCTTTGGCCAAAAGTATGTTCAGTAGTTCTCTGTATGGCTGATTCAACATCAGAAGGTGTCAACGAGTATGTATAGAAAGTTCAAGTTTCTAGTTCCCTTTCGAGGGAACTCGCGATGCGTCACTTGACGCCTTGGGAACGCCCCCAGCGTGAATGCGTCTGAGCATCAATGTCAACTAGTCCAATGGAAAGAATGAGCGTCACGGGCGGGTGACGTCATGACCAGGAAGGGATAAAGGCTCACCCGGTGAAACGCGGCATTAGCTTCTGCGTCTCAGCAAGCGATCTGTGTTACTCTGTCTCTGTCTATTTATTGTTGTCTGTTACGATATTATTGGGAAGAGTTATGGCGAAACAACTTTACAAACTCTGTGCTTCTCCCTGCCCGCGTTATTTAACGGGTGGGGACACACACGAGCTTTGTGTAGTTTGTTTGGGAGTGGAGCATGCGGTATCAGCCTCCGAGGGGGCTGATTGCAACATTGTGAGAAGCTTTCGCTTCGCATGCTCCACTCCCGCCTGTCACTTTTCGAGGAAAGTGGCCAGGCTCGCGATCCTCGGGGTGCAGGACACGCGTCTGCCGAGGCAGCGCGGAGAATGCATTCCTGTGGATCGCGAATAGGATCTCGTTACGGGGTTGGAGACGGGTCCGCGGATCTTATCTCCTCCCTTTCCACGAGTGATCCAGTGCTCTCTCTCCGGTCTCGGAAGCCCGCGCTGCGGTCTCTTCCGCCCGGGGAGAGAAATCAATGCTTCAGTGCTCTACCTCCGAGGAGGTAGATGTGCTGGGCATTGAAAGTGTACACAATCATGGGGGAAGTGGATTTGCCATCTCTTCCCCAGCGTATGAGAATTATATATAGCCTATATATATATATATATATATATGATAGTTTACATATTATATATGAAATAAAGTGTATATGTATAAAGTATGTATATAAAAAATATATATATATAATGATAAGCTGGTGGAGGTGTTTACTAAGGCTGTAGATAAATTAAATATTTAATGGCCAGCAGAAATAAGGGGGCACTCGTCCTTAAAATAAATTGAACGAGTTTCCTTCC
Organism: Rhinichthys klamathensis goyatoka; assembly: GCF_029890125.1. Classification (NCBI taxonomy): domain Eukaryota; kingdom Metazoa; phylum Chordata; class Actinopteri; order Cypriniformes; family Leuciscidae; genus Rhinichthys; species Rhinichthys klamathensis. Next base: position 4,523,127 of record NW_026606559.1, read on the forward strand.
CTCTATTTTTCCACCTCCATCACGGGGCCTTCCATTTTTCCCGATCTGCACAGCGAGCTGTCTAGATCATGGAAAAAGCCTTACTCATTTTTTAGCCCCACATTCACGTATATTCAGATATTTGGGGGTTAAGAGAGTATGGCTATGGGACAATACCCCGGGTAGTACAGACACTTGCGAGCTATGTCTCCCGGTTCAGTATCGTCCCTGAAGGCGTCGGCTTCTCTCACTAAACCATTAAAGAAAACTATTTTTTTTTTTTTTTCTAGTGGGAAAAGCATATATGGCAGTGGGTCTAGCACGAGCCTGCTTGCACACTATAGCAGTGCTGCAAGCATATCAGGCTGACCTGCTGTGGTATTTGGACAGAAGTGAGGGAGTTTGGCCCGATGGGGTTTGAGAACTCCGTCGGGCCTCAGATTTATCTCTCAGGGATGGCAGCCAAATAAATGTGGTCACTGAGAGACACCTCTGGCTCAATTTGATGGGAATCATGGAGAAAGATACAAGATAATCTCTCCCTCGCTATGTCCAACCCACTGGGGCTGCTGGGCGTGAGCAGCTCCAGCCGGCTAGTTTCTCATACACAACACAGCAGCCAAAGCCTTCAAAGCAGAAGCCGGATCCGAGGACCGTTCTTCATGCTGAGAAGGCTGCGGCTCAAAAGAAAAGGTCTGGCGCCACGGCGTCAGACCGGTGAGGGCAGCCCCAACCGGGGTGGAATGGTGTACACCTCATTATACGGTGCCCTTTCCATCTCTGTGCCCTCAGGGGACCGTTCTGCCAACCCCGCCACCCTTGGTGCTTCGGGGCGCAGCGTTCTCCAGCGAGCTTCTGGCGCAGCGTCAACTCGACGTTGCGTCGGACTCGCGCCCTCTGAGGGGGGTTCGAAAACAGTCAGTTCGGGTGGTTCCTGCCAGTATGTTTCAGGTCCCCGAACTGGCTGTCTTTATTACACCAGAGGCCAGCCTCGAGGGGCTGGTTCCCTTGGTAGATTTTCTGGCAGCGTGGAAGCTTCTGCCAAATATATCTCTATGGGTAATGGTAATCTCTCTGGTAATGGAGCAAGGGGTAAAGGCCCTGTTAGCAAAGAAAGCTATAGAGCAGGTGTACTCACCCGACATTGCGTCGGGTCTTTACAGTCGTTATCTCATTGTTCCAAAAAAGGATGGAGAGCAGCGTCACATTCTAGATCTTCGTCTGTTGGAGTGTTTGGTGCTGGAACTCAAGTCCAAGATGCTGACACTCAAACAGATCGTGACTCAAATCAGATCCGAGGACTGGTTTGTCACGATAGATCTAAAAGACGTATACTTCCATATCTCCATCCTCCCTCAGCACAGGAGGTTCCTGAGGTTTTCTTTGGGGCAAAGAACACCAGTATCAGGCACTTCCTTTCGGTCTAGCTCTATCACCCCGCACGTTCACGAAGTGTATAGACGCAGCTCTGGCCCCGCCAGGCTGCAGTGTATACGCATTCTGAATTGCATAGATGACTGGCTGATTCTAGCGGAATCAGAACAGTTAGCGGTTCGGCACCGAGGTGTCGTTCTCGCTCATATGCAGATGTTGGGGTTGAGGCTCAATGCCAAGAAGAGTGTTCTTTCTCCAGTACAGAGAACCACTTTCCTTGGTGTGGTATGGGATTCAGTGACGATGCGGGCCAATCTATTGCCCGTTCGTGTAGCTGCTATCCTGACAGCCACCATAGAGCTAAAGCTAGGCCAGTCACGCACTGTAAAACAGTTCGAGAGACTGTTGGGTCTTGTGGCAGTAGCGTCCAACGGGATACCTTTTGGCCTGCTGTACATGAGACCTTTGCAGTGGTGGCGCAGGACCAGAGGGTTCTCCCCGAGGGGAAACCCACTTCGTATGATCAAGATCACGCGGCCGTGCCTTCGTGCCTTGGTTATATGGAGGAAACACTGGTTCTTAACCCAGGGTTCGGTGTTGGGAGCTCTTTGCCATCGAGTTGCTATCTCGACAGATGCTTCCCTCACCGGCTGGGGAGCGGTATTGGAAGGCCGCTCAGCTCAGGGCTTGGGAGGAGTCATCATCTCGCTTGGCACATGAATTGCCTAGAGATGATGGTCGTCTTCAATGCGTTGAGACATCTCCTCCCAGACCTGAGGGGCCATCATGTGTTGTTCTGAAACAGTGACTGTTAGGCCTCAGGGCAGCAGCGTTCAATGTGATACCCTTTGACCTGCTGTACGTGAGACCTTTACAGTGGTGGCTCAGGACCAGAGGGTTCTCCCTGAGGGGAAACCCACTCCGTACGATCAAGATCACGCGGCAGTATCCCCGCGCCTTGGTTATGTGGAGGAAACTCTGGTTCTTGACCCACAGACAACACGGTGGTGGCCTATTATTTTGGTCCCTCAGGAAATTACGCTGTCTGAGGGCAGTGTATATTCCAGGGGGGCCAGAATATTGGAGCAGACACCCTGTCGAGGCAGGGGCTGAGGCCAGGGGACTCCACCCCGAGGCGGTGGAGCAAATATGGGAGTTTTATGGCCAGGCAGAAGTGGATTTGTTCTCGTCTCAGCATACGACGCACTGTCCACTTTGGTTATCCCTCACTCAACCAGTCCCCACGGGGCTGGTTGCTATGGTGCAGACGTGGCTGAGGCTACGTCTGTACGCATTTCCCCCTGTTGCTCTGCTCCCAGGAGTTCTGGAGTGATTCCGCCAGGATGGAATAAGCCTATTTAGTAGCACCACCCTGGCCGAGCTGAATTTGGTTTGCGGACCTAATTTTTCTCCTCGACGGACCTCCCTTGGAGGTCCCGATCAGGAGAGACCTTCCGTCTCAGGCAGGGGATGCAATATTGCACCCCCGGCAGGGGATTTGGAAACTGTGGGTTTGGCCTCTGAGGGGGCCCAACTCATAGAGAGTGGTCTCTCAACCGAGGTTGTTGAGACCATTCTAAGCTCCAGTGCTCCCGCTACGAGGAAACTATATTCACTATTTCGAGAGTTTTTCACTTCTTGGTGTTAGCAGCGTCAGTGGGATCCGGTTAACTGTTCAGTAAACACAGTATTCGAGTTTCTGCAAGAACGCTTTGTATCAGGTCTATGTCCTTCTACGCTTAAGGTATACGTGGCGGCCATTGCGGCTTTCCACGCCCTGGTGGGTAGTACATTTTTGGGTCGAGACCCCCTGATCACTAGTTTCCTTCGTGGCACTTTGAGGCTGAGGCCTGCAACTTGCACTAGGGTGCTGGCTTGGGACCTTGCAATAGTTCTAGAAGGCCTATCTGGGGCTCCCTTCGAGCCCTTAGATTTGGTCTCAGAGAAGTTCCTTTCTTTTAAGACTATTTTCTGCTAGCTATTTCGTCCCTATTAGAGTCAGACCTTCAGGCCCTTTCGGTCCCCACCTGCCTTGAGTGCACCGGGGATGACCAAGGCATTCTTACCCGAAACATGGATATGTTCCAAAGGTGCCTACCATTATTCCGAGGCCTATTGTGCTGCAGGTTTCTGTCCTCCTTTTACATCTGCGGACCAGGAAAGGCTGAACCTCTTGTGTCCAGTGCGAGCACTGGATACTTATGTTCATCGGACATCTTCAATGAGGAAGTCCGACCAGTTATTTATTTGCTTTGGATCACCTAAGAAGGGTCTTCCTGCTTCTAAACAGACGGTTAGTAAGTGGATAGTCGAGGCTATTTCACTTGCATACGAGTACTCTGACCATCCGTGTCCCTTGGTGGTCAGAGCTCACTCAACGAGGGGTATGGCGGCCTCTAAAGCCTTGTTATTTGGGGTTTCTCTCCAAGACGTTTGTGATGCGGCAGGCTGGTCTTCACCGCTCACATTCGTCAGGTTTTACAGTTTGGACCTGGATGCTGCCCCAGGTTCTCAGGTGCTTAGTTCCAACAGACTGACACTCAGGTACTTGGAATTCTGGCGTTTTGGGTATTCTCGTTCCCAAGGCGTCAAGTGACGCATCGCGAGTTCCCTCGAAAGGGAACGTCTCAGGTTACTACTGTAACCATAGTTCCCTGAGAAAGGGAACGAGACGATGCGTCACCCTGCCATACTTCCTGCTTCCCTGTGATCGGCTTGCTTCGACTTTTTGAAGCTAATGCCGCGTTTCACCGGGTGAGCCTTTATCCCTTCCTGGTCATGACGTCACCCGCCCGTGACGCTCATTCTTTCCATTGGACTAGTTGACATTGATGCTCAGACGCATTCACGCTGGGGGCGTTCCCAAGGCGTCAAGTGACGCATCGTCTCGTTCCCTTTCTCAGGGAACTATGGTTACAGTAGTAACCTGAGACGTTCTCTTTGGCCAGAAATATGTTTTAGTAGTTCAAATTTTGACTGCCGTCTGGCTGATATAACATCAGAATAATTCAATCTGAATGTATAGTAAGTTCATCTTTAATGAATCTTTGGCCAGAAATTTGTTCAGTAGGTCAGATGTGGACGTTTGTATGGATAATGTAACATCAAAAGGAGTCAATATGTATGGCCATTTAAAGTTCAAAGACTCTTTGCCCAAAACTTTGCCCAAAAGTATGTTCAGTAGTTCAAAAAAGGAACCTCTGTATGGCTGATTTAACATCAACAAGTTCAAGAGGTCAGATATGGTCAAAAATGAACTTCTGTATGGCTAATGTGACATCTGAAGGAGTCAACAAGTTTGTATTGAAAGTTCAAGTTTCAAATACTCTTCGGCCCAAAATATGTTTCATTAGTTTCAAAATTTGACTGCCGTCTGGCTGATATGTCATCAGAAGAAATCAATCTGAATGTATAGTATTCTTTGTCTATAAGTTGAACATATTCTTTGGCCAGAAACATTTTCAGTAGGTTAAATGTGGACTTTTGTATGGCTAATGTATCATCAAAAAGGGTCAATATGTATAAAAAAATTATGTTCAAAGACTCTTTGGCCAAAAGTATGTTCAGTAGTTCAAAAAGGAACATCTGTATGGCTGATTTAACATCAGAAGGAGTCTATAAGTTAATATAGTTTAAAAACTTTTGAGGACCCTTTGTCCGGTAATAAGTTCAAAAGGTCAGATATGGACTTCTAAATGGCTTATGAAGGAGTCTATGAGTATGTATAGAAAGTTCAAGATTGAGGACACTTTGGCCAGAAATATGTTCCTTGGGTCAAATATGAACTTCTGTATGCCTAACGTGACATCAGAAGGAGTCAACAAGTTTGTATAGAAAGTTCAAGTTTCGAGTACCCCTTGGCCAGAAATTTCTCTCAGTAGTTAAAATTTTGACTCCCGTCTGGCTGATATGACATAGGAAGAAATAAATCTGAATCTATAGTAAGTTCATATTTAAGGAATCTTTTGCCAGAAATTTGTTCAGTAGGTCAGATGTGGACTTTTGTGTGGATTATGTAACATCAAAAGTCAGTATGTATGGCAATTTAATGTTAAAAGACTCTTTGCCCAAAAGTATGTTCATTAGTTCAAAAAGGAACCTCTGAGTGGCTGATTAAACATCACAAGGAGTCTCTAAGTTTATATAGTTTAAAACCATTTGACCACCCTTTGTCCGGTAATAAGTTCAATAGGTCAGATATGGACTTCTATATGGCTTATGGAGCATCAGAAGGAGTCCATGCGTATGTATATAAAAGTTCTAGATTGGGGATTCTTTAGCCAAAAATATGAACTTCTGTATGTCTGACGTGACATCAGAAGGAGTTAACAAGTTTGTATAGAAAGTTCAAGTTTCAAATACTTTTTGGCCAGTAATATGTTCTGTTGGTCAGATGTGGACTTTTGTATGGACAATCTAACATCAAAAGGAGTCAATATGTATGGAATTTAATGTTCAAAGACTCTTTGGCCAAAAGTATGTTCAGTAGTTCAAAAAGGAACCTCTTCATGGCTGATTTAACATCAGAAGGAGTCTCTAAGTTGATATAGTTTAAAACCATTTGACCACCCTTTGTCCGGTAATAAGTTCAATAGGTCAGATATGGACTTCTATGTGGCTTATGAAACATCAGAAGGAGTCTATAAGCATGTATAGAAAGTTTCAAATCGAGGATTCTTTGGCCAGAAATATGTTCCTTGGGTCAAATATGAATTTCTGTATGCTTAACGTGACATCAGAAGGAGTCAACAAGCTTGTATAGTAAAAAAAAAGTTTCTATTACTCTTTGGCCAGAAATATGTTTTAGTAGTTCAAATAAGTAACCTCTGTATTGGCTGATTTAACATCAGAAGGAGTCTCTAAGTTTATATAGTTTAAAACCATTTGAATCCTCAAATGCCATTTTGTCCGGAAATAAGTTCAAAAGTTCTGATATGGGCTTGTAAATGGCTTTTGAAGCATTTATCTATGAGTATGTATAGAAAGTTCTAGATCGAGGATTCTCTGGCAAGAAATATGTTCCTTGGGTCAAAAATGAACTTCTGTATGGCTGACGTAATATCGGAATGAGACAACAAGAATGCATCAAGTTACGAATACTCATTGGCCAGAAATATATTTAGTAGTTCAAATTTTGACTGCCGTCTGGCTGATATAACATCAAAAGGAATCAATCTTAATGTATAGTGTTAAACTTTAAGGACTCTTTGGGCAGTAATATGTTCAGTAGCTCAAATTTGGAATTCTGTATGGCTGACTTAACATCAGAAAGAGTCTCTAAATGTATATAATTTAAACGATTTGAGGACCCTTTGACCAGAAATAAGTTCAATCGGTCAGATATGGACTAAATGGCTTATGAATAATCAGAAGGAGTCTATAAGAATATATAGAAAGTTCAAGATTGAGGACACTGGCCAAAAATATGTTCTTTGGGTCAAATATGAACTTTTTTATGTCTTTAGGAGTCAACAAGTTTGTATAGAAAGTTCAAGTTTCTCTTTGGCCAGAAATATGTTTTAGTAGTTCAAATTTTGACTGCCGTCTGGCTGATAATACATCAGAGGAAATCAATCTGAACGTATAGTAAGTTCATGTTTAAGGAATCTTTTGCCAGAAATTTGTTCAGTCGGTCAGATGTGGACTTTTGTATGGATTATGTAACATCAAAAGGAGTCAAAATGTATAGAAAGTTAATGTTCAAAGACTCTATGGCCAAAAGTGTGTTCAGTAGTTCAAAAAGGAACCTCTGTATTCCTGATTTAACATCAGAAGGAGTCTATAAGTTTACATAGTTTAAAACCTTTTGAGGACCCTTTGCTCAAAAATAAGTTCAAAAGGTCAGACTTCTAAATGGCTAATGAAGAATCAGGAGTCTATGAGTAAGTATAGAATGTTAAAGCTTAAGGCCTCTTTAGCCAGAAATAGGTTCCTTGGGTCAAAAATGAACTTCTGTATGGCTGAGGTAATATCGGAAGGAGACAACAAGAATGTATAGAAATTTCAAGTTTCAAATACTCTTCGACAAGAAATGTTTAGTAGTTCAAATTTTGACTGCCGTCTGGCTGAAGTAACATCAGAAAAAATAAATCTGAATGTATATTAAGTTAATCTTTAAGGAATCTTTGGCCAGAAATATGTTTAGTAGGTCAAAAATGCACTTTTTTTTATGGCTAATGTATCATCAAAAGTCAATTATGTTCGGCAATTTAATGTTAAAAAACTCTTTGGCCAAAAGTATGTTCAGTAGTTCTCTGTATGGCTGATTCAACATCAGAAGGAGTCTATAAATGTATATAGTTTAAAAACTTTTGAGGACCCTTTGACCAGAAATAAGTTCAATAGGTCAGATATGGACTTCTCTATTGTTTATGAAGCATCAGAAAGAGTCTACATATGAGCATGTATAAGAAAGTTCAAGATCGAGGGTTCTTTGGCCAGAAATATGTTCTTTGGGTCAAATATTGGCTGATTTAACATTAAAAGGAGTCTTTAAGTTTATTATAGTAAAAAACATTTTGAGGACTCTTTTTCAAGTAATATGTTCAGTAGGTCAAATATGGACTATAGTCTTCCTTATATAATATTACGACAAGTCAGTGTGTATATATAGTGGAGTTAATGTTCATTGACTCTGGTTAGAAATATAATCACTAGGTCAAAAATGGACTTTTGGATTTCACATCAAAAGGAGTCAATATGTATAGAAAGTTAATGTTCAAGTACTCTGCCAAAAATGTATTCAGAGGGTGACATATTGACAGCTGTTTAGCTGATGTTTTCATGAGAAGAAGTCTATGAGGACCCTTTGGCCAACAAAATTATCAATATGTCAAATATGGACTTCTGGCTGATTTAACATCACAAAACGTCAATTTGTATGTATAGTAACATAATGTTCATGGACTCTTGATGGTTGAAGTTGTCACTTCAGGAACAGGAATGAGTCAAAGGGAGTCTACGAGAATGTATAGAAATCATTGCTTTAGCCGTTGCTTTACACTGCACACAATAGGTAACCCATTCCATTCTGCAACGACGAGATTAACATATCTGCTGTGCACACAAGATCAAACATTGTGCATTGAAGAATAACATATAAGCTGTGTACAAGAAATAATTCATTCCGATGTGGAATTCTTCATTGGACATCGTCAGATCGTTTGTGCGATGCAGTGCAACAGCACTCATGTTATCTCTTTAATGCACAGAGTTCTGGCATGCTTTGAAATGCAACATGTGCTTCGCAACATGTGCTTGAAGAATAACATATAAATGTTATTCTTCAACGCTAATTCTTGGATCGCCTTTGCAATGCAATACAACTCCTATGTTATCTCTTCGTTGAACAAGAGTTATGAGGTAGTTATTCTGCGCATTGTTAATGCAAGAGCTAATGCAATAATTTCCCTTCAATGCAAAAAAGAACATGTATTGTGGTTTTCTTTGCATAGAGAAATAATTTAGATTTTATGCAATGTACTGAAACAGCACAAATTATATCTCCTCAAAGCACCAATGAGTTAGTTCTGGTATGCAATGCACTGCAACAAGTGCATAGCTTATATGTTATTCTTCAATGCGCAATGTTAGATCGTTTGTGTAATGCAATGCACATATGTTATCGCTTCCTTACACAAACTGAATGGGTTTGTTATTGTGTTCATTGCAATGGAATAGGTTTTTCAATGATTTCCATTTAATACACAAATGTTAGTCGTGTAAAGCGAAAGCACATATGTTATGTGTTTTCATTGCATAGAGTAGTTAATTTAGATTTTTTTGCAATGCAATGCAAAAACTCAAATATCATCTCAAAGCACAACGCAACAAGCGCGTTATATAAATTCAATGATAAATGTATTTGATATATGTTGTATATATATCAAATAGATTCAATGCAATGCAGCAGCACTTAGGTTATCTCTTCTTCTACAATGCACAACGAGTTAGTTCTGGCACGCATTGAAATGCAACATGTGTGCTACATTATATGTTATTTTTCAACGCTAAATCTTAGATCCCTTGTGCAATGTAATGCAACTCCTATGTTAACTCCTATGTTATTCTATGCATTGTAATGCAAGGGCTAATGCGATCATTTCCCTTCAATGCAAGTTTGTTGTAGTATGCATTGCAATGCGAAAGAACATATGTTGTGATTTTCATTGCATAGAGGAATATTTTTTGCATGCAACAATTCAACAGCACAAATTTAATTTTCAATGCAACAGCACAAATTTAATTTTCTCAAAGTACAACGTTCTGGTATGCAATGCAATGCAACAGTCTTATATGTTATTCTTCAATGCACAATGTTAGATCGTTTGTGCAAAGCAATGCAACAGCACTTATATTATCTCTTCGTTGCACAACTGAATGAGTCATTTCTGGTATGCATTAAAACACACCAAGCACATTGCTATGTTATATATGTTATGCTATGTATATATAATATGTTATGCACATCGTTATGCAATGCAGTGCAAGAGCACTCATGTTATCTCTTTAATGCACAAAGGAATGAGTTAGTACTTCTGTTATATCTTCGTTGCACAACCGAATGAGTCAGTTCTGGTATGCATTTAAATGCACTAAGCACATAGCTTACATGATATTCTTCAATGCACAATGTTAGATTGTTTGTGCAATGCAATGCAACCGCCCTTATGTTATCGCTTCGTTGCACCAACCGAATGAGTCAGTTCTGGTATGCATTAAAACACACCAAGAACATAGCTAATATGTTATGCACATCGTTAGATCGGTTGTGCAATGCAGTGCAAGAGCACTCATGTTATCTCTTTCATGCACAAAGGAATGAGTTAGTACTTATGTTATATCTTCGTTGCACAACCGAATGAGTCAGTTCTGGTATGCATTTAAATGCACTAAGCACATAGCTTACATGATATTCTTCAATGCACAATGTTAGATTGTTGTGCAATGCAATGCAACCGCACTTATGTTATCTCTTCGTTGCACAACCGAATGAGTCAGTTCTGGTATGCATTAAAACACACCAAGAACATAGCTAATATGTTATGCACATCGTTAGATCGTTAGTGCAATGCAGTGCAAGAGCAATCATGTTATCTCTTTCATGCACAAAGGAATGAGTTAGTACTTATGTTATATCTTCGTTGCACAACCGAACGAGTCAGTTCTGGTATGCATTAAAACACACCAAGCACATTGCTAATATGTTATGCACATCGTTATGCAATGCAGTGCAAGAGCACTCATGTTATCTCTTTAATGCACAAAGAAATGAGTTGGTACTTATGTTATATCTTCGTTGCACAACCGAATGAGTCAGTTCTGGTATGCTTTTAAATGCACTAAGCACATAGCTTATATGATTTTCTTCAATGCACAATGTTAGATCGTTTGTACAAAGCAATGCAACATCACTTATATTATCTCTTCTTTGCACAACTGAATGAGTCAGTTCCGGTATGCATTTAAATGCACTAAGCACATAGCGAATATAATACTCTTCAATGCACAATGTTAGATCGTTTGTGCAATTCAATGCAACAGCACTTATATTATATCTTCGTTGCACAACCAAATGAGTCAGTTCTGGTATATGCATTAAAACACACCATGCACATAGCTTAATATGTTATGCACATCGTTAGATCGTATGTACACTGCAGTGCAAGAGCACTCATGTTATCCCTTTAATGCACAAAGGAATGAGTCATGTTATCTCTTCGTTGCACAACCGAATGAGTCAGTTCTATGCATTTAAATGCACTAAGCACATAGCGAATATAATATTCTTCGATGCACAATGTTAGATCGTTTGTGCAATTCAATGCAACAGCACTTATATTATCTCTTCGTTGCACAACCGAATGAGTCAGTTCTGGTATGCATTAAAACACACATAGCTAATGTGTTATGCACATCGTTAGATCGTTTGTGCAATGCAGTGCAAGAGCACTCATGTTATCTCTTTAATGCACAAAGGAAGAAGTTAGTACTCATGTCTTCGTTGCACAACCGAATGAGTCAGTTCTGGTATGCATTAAAACACACATAGCTAATGTGTTATGCACATCGTTAGATCGTATGTGCACTGCAGTGCAAGAGCACTCATGTTATCTCTTTAATGCACAAAGGAATGAGTCATGTTATCTCTTCGTTGCACAACCGAATGAGTCAGTTCTATGCATTTAAATGCACTAAGCACATAGCGAATATAATATTCTTCGATGCACAATGTTAGATCGTTTGTGCAATTCAATGCAACAGCACTTATATTATCTCTTCGTTGCACAACCGAATGAGTCAGTTCTGGTATGCATTAAAACACACCGAGCACATAGCTAATATGTTATGCACATCGTAAGATCGTTTGTGCAATGCAGTGCAAGAGCACTCATGTTATCTCTTTAATGCACAAAGGAATGAGTCATGTTATCTCTTCGTTGCACAACCGAATGAGTCAGTTCTATGCATTTAAATGCAATAAGCACATAGCGAATATAATATTCTTCAATGCACAATGTTAGATCGTTTGTGCAATTCAATGCAACAGCACTTATATTATCTCTTCGTTGCACAACCGAATGAGTCAGTTCTATGCATTTAAATGCACTAAGCACATAGCGAATATAATATTCTTCAATGCACAATGTTAGATCGTTTGTGCAATTCAATGTAACAGCACTTATATTATCTCTTCGTTGCACAACCGAATGAGTCAGTTCTGGTATGCATTAAAACACACCAAGCACATAGCTAATAAGTTATGCACATCGTTACATCGTTTGTGCAATGCAGTGCAAGAGCACTCATGTTATCTCTTTGTTGCACAACCGAATGAGTCAGTTCTTGTATGCATTTAAATGCACTCAGCACATAGCTTATATGACATTCTTCAATGCATATCGTTAGATCGTTTGTGCAATGCAACGCAATAGCACTCTTTAATGCACAAGAGGTATGAGGTAGTTAATGCAACAGCTAATGTGATAATTTCCCTTCAATGCAAGTTTGTTGTATATACTTAATTCAATGCATTGCAATGCGAAAGAATATATGTTGTGGTTTTCATTGAATAGAGGAATTTTTTTTTTTGCAATGCAATGCAAAAAAAATGCAATCCACAAATTTTGTCTCCTCAAATTACAACGCAATGAGTTAGTTCTGGTATGCAAGGCAATGCAAGAGTGCATAGCTTATATGTTATTCTTCAATGCGCAATGTTAGATCGTTTGACCAATGCAATGAACAGCACTTATGTTATCTCTTCGTTGCACAACCGAATGAGTCAGTTCTGGTATACATTGAAACACACCAAGCACATAGCTAATATGTTATTCTTCAATGCACATCGTTAGACTGTTTTTGCAATGCAGTGCAAGAGCACTCATGTTATATCTTTAATGCACAAATGAATGTTTGTTTTGGCATGTATTGAAATGCAACATGTGTTTTGCTTAAATGCTGCTTAACACTAATTCTTTAATTAACGCTATGTTATCTCTTCGTTGCACAAGAGGTATGAGGTCATTTTATGCATTGTAGTGCAAGAGCTAATGCAATAATTTCCCTTCAATGCAGAAATGAATGTTTGTTGTAGTATGCATTGCAATCCGAAAGAACATATGTTGTGGTTTTCATTGCATAGAGAAATAATTTAGATTTTTTTTTTGCAATGCAATGCAACGGCACACGTTATCTCCTCAAAGCACAACGCAATGAGTTAGTTCTGGTATGCAATGCAACAAGTGCATAGCTTATATGTTATTCTTCAATGTGCAATATTAGATCGTTTTGTGCAATGCAAGCAACAGCACATATGTTATCGCTTCGTTGCACAAAATGAATGGGTTTGTTATTGTATTTATTGTAATGGAATTTAGATTTTTTTTTTGCAATGCAATGCAACAACACAAATGTTATCCTCAAAGCACAACGCAATGAGTTAGCTCTGGTATGCAATGCAATGTAACAAGCTCATGTTATTTATATTATATATATTATTTTTCAATGCACAAAGTAAGATCGTTTCTGCAATGCAATGCAACAGCACAGTTTATCTTTTCGTTGCAAAACCGAATAAGTCAGTTCTTGGTATGCATTGAAATGCACCAAGCACATAGCTTATATGTTATTCTTCAATGCACATCGTTAGATCGTTTGTGCAATGCAGTGCAAGAGCACTCATGTTATCTCTTTAATGCACAAATTAATTAGTTAGTTTTGGCATGTATTGAAATGCAACGTGTTTTGCTTAATATGCTGCTTAACGCTAATTCTTAGATAGCTTGTGCAATGCAATTTTTGCAGTTTTCATTGCATATGGTAAATGATTAGCTTATATGTTATTCTTCAATGTGCAATGTTAGATCATTTGTGCAATGCAATGCAATGCAACAGCACTTATGTTATCTCTTCGTTGCACAACCAAATGAGTCAGTCCTGGAATACAATGATATACAATGATACTTATATGATATTCTTCAAGGCAAAATGTTTGATCCAGCGGAATGAGTAGTACATTGCAATTTTAAAGCAAAAACTAATGCAATGATTTTCCTTCAATACTCAATTGAATGTGTTGTGTTTTCTTTGCACAGAGGATAAGTTAGATCTTTTATTCAAGCAAATGCAAAAGCACTATGTTATCACTTAAATGCTTATTGAAAGGAGTTACCGGTAGTTCTGGTATACATTGTAATGCATATGTTCTCATAAATTCAATACAAAATGGAATCAATTAGTTGTTGTATTGAACTTTTCAATGCAAAGAAAGTCCTCGATTATGTACTTTCTATACATTTACAGAATCTTATTCTGATGATATATCAGCCAGAGAGCCAGACGACAGTCAAAATTTGAACTGGCAGTACTCAAAATTTGAATAATCTATACGTTGACTCCTTCTGATGTTAGGTCAGCAATACAGCAGTTCACATTTGACCTACTGAACATATAAAGAATCCTCGATTTTTAACTTTCTATACATAGTCATAGACTTCTTCTGGGGCTTCATAAGCCATATAGAAGTCCATATCTGACCTTTTGAACTTAATTCTGGTCAAAGGGTCCTCAAAGGGTTTTAAACTATGTAAACTTAGAGACTCATTCTGATGTTAAAACCTACTGAACATTTTTCTGACCAAAGAGTCATTAAACATTAACACTCATTGAGATTGAATTCTTTTGATGTTATATCAGCTTGACAAAAGTCCATATTTTACCTATTGAAAAATAATTTGTCCAAAGAGTACTCGAAACTTGAACTTTCTATGCATGACTCCTTCTGATGTTAAATCAGCCATACAGAGGTTCCTTTTTGATAAAATTAACATACTTTTAGCCCAAGAGTCTTTGAACATTAGCTGACCTTCTGAACATATTTCTGACAAAAGATTCCTTTAAGATTAACTTACTATACATTCAGATTGATTTGTTCTGATATCAACCAGACGGCAGTTAAATTTGAACTACTAAACTTAAACTTGAACTTTCTATACGTTGACTCTTCTGATGTTACGTCAGCAATACAGAAATCCATATCTGACCTATTGAACTTATTTGTGGTAAAAGGGTCCTCAAAGGTTTTAAATTATATAATCTTATAGACTCCTTCTGATGTTAAATCAGCAATACAGAGGTTCCTTTTTGAACTACTGAACATACTTTTGGACAAAGAGTCAGTTTGAACATTAGGTTTCTATACATAATGACTCCTTTTGATGTTGCATTAGCCATACAAAAGTCCACATCTGACCTACTGAACATATTTCTGGCCAGAGACTTCTTAAAGATTAACTTACTATACATTCAAATTGATTTCTTCCAATGTTATATCAGCCAGACGTCAGTCAAAATTTGAACTACTACACATATTTCTGGCCAAAGAGTACTCGAAACTTGAACTTTCCATACATACTTGTTGACTCTTTCTGATGTTAAATCAGCAATACAGAGGTTCCTGTTTGAACAACTGAACATACTTTTGGCCAAGGAGTCTTTGAACATTAGCTTTCCATACATATTGACTCCTTTTGATGTTATATCAGCCTGACAAAAGTCCACATTTGACCTACTGAACATATGTCTGGCCAAAGATTCCTTAAAGATTAACTTACTATAGACTCAGATTGATTTGTTTCTGATGTTATATCAGCCAGACGGCAGTCAAAATTTGTACTACTAAACATATTTCTAGCCAAAGAGTGCTCGAAACTTGAATAATCTATACGTTGACTCCTTCTGATGTTACGTCAGCAATACAGCAGTTCATATTTGACCTACTGAACATATTTCTGGCCAAAGAATCCTTGATTTTTAACTTTCTATACATAGTCATTGACTTCTTCTGGTGCTTCAAAAACCACATAGAAGTCCATATAGAAGTCCATATCTGACCTATTGAACTTAATTCTGGTCAAAGGGTCCTCAAATGGTTTTAAACTATATAAACTTACAGACTGATGTTAAAACCTACTGAACATATTTCTGACCAAAGAGTCATTAAACAGTAACACTATAAATTGAGATTGAATGTTTCTGATGTTATATCAGCCTGACAAAAGTCCATATTTGACCTACTGAAAAAAAATGTGTCCAAAGAACGAAACTTGAACTTTCTATATATCACTCGTTGACTCCTTCTGATGTTAAATCAGCCATACAGAGGTTCCTTTTTGATCTAATGAACATACTTTTAGCCCAAGAGTCTTTGAACATTAGCTTTCCTTACATATTGACTCCTTTTGATTTTACATTATCCATACAAAAGTCCACATTTGACCAACTGAACATATTCTGGCCAGAGACTCCTTAAAGATTAACTTACTATACATTCAAATTGATTTCTTCCAATGTTATATTAGCCAGACGTCAGTCAAAATTTGAACTACTACACATATTTCTGGCCAAAGAGTACTCGAAACTTGAACTTTCTATACATACTTGTTGACTCTTTCTGATGTTAAATCAGCAATACAGAGGTTCCTGTTTGAACAACTGAACATACTTTTGGCTAAAGTAATACATATTGACTCCTTTTGATGTTATATCAGCCTGACAAAAGTCCACATTTGACCTACTGGCCAAAGATTCCTTAAAGATTAACTTACTATACATTCAGATTGATTTGTTCTGATGTTATATCAGCCAGACGGCAGTCAACTACTAAACATATTTCTAGACAAAGAGTACTCGAAGCTTGAATAATCTATACGTTGACTCCTTCTGATGTTACGTCAGCAATACAGAAGTTCATATTTGACCTATTGAACTTAATTCTGGTCAAAGGGTCCTCAAATGTTTTTTAAACGATTTAAACTTAGAGACTCATTCTGATGTTAAATCAGCCATTCAGAAGTTCATATTTGACCTACTGAACCTTTTTCTGGCCAAAGAGCACTCGAAACTTGAACTTTATATACATACTTGCTGACTCCTTCTGATGTTACGTCAGAAATACAGAAGTTCATATTTGACCTACTGAACATATTTCTGGCCAAAGAATCCTCGATTTTTAACTTTCAATACATAGTCATAGACTTCTTCTGGTGCTTCATAAGCCATATAGAAGTCCATATAGAAGTCCATATTGAACTTAACTTCTGAACTTAACTTCCATATTGAACCTATTGAACTTAATTCTGGTCAAAGAGTCCTCAAATGGTTTTTAAACGATTTAAACTTAGGGACTCATTCTGATGTTAAATCAGCCATTCAGAAGTTCATATTTGACCTCGAAATATGACCATATTTGAAATCAGCCATACATAAATCCATATTTGACCTACTGAACATATTTCTGACCAAAGAGTCCTTGAAGATTAACACTATACACTGAGATTAAATTCTTCTGATGTTATATCAGCCTGACAAAAGTCCATTTTTGACCTGCTGAAATTTTTTTTTGCCAAAGAGTACTCGAAACTTGAACTTTCTATACATACTCCGTGACTCCTTCTGATGTTAAATCAGCAATAAAGAATTTCATTTTTGACCTACTGAACATATTACTGCCCAAAGAGTCCTTAAAGATTAACACTATACATTCTAATTTATTTCTCATGAAGCATCAGAAAGAGTATGTATAGAAGTTCAAGATCAAGGATCTTTTGGCCAGAAATATGTTCCTTGTGAAGATTCAAAATTTCATCTTTTAATATTATTTCATTATTAAATATTATGTATCTGTATTATTATTCTTTATTAATATTCATAATCAGTTGTATTATCTTATGGAGTTTCAAAAGCATGAGTTGAACGCATGAGGGAAACTATAGATAGCATGGAAGCATGAGATGATCATATGTCAGACAGGGGGAAGCTATATTTTGCTATGGGGTGTGTACAATGTAACATGTTCGACTGATGTAAGTGTATCACAGATGTAAACAACAAGGATAGTTCTTAATATGGAAGTGAATTGTGACATGTTAAACATAACGTATACGTATGACATACGTTCTAATTTTAAGAAGCTCAGAGCAACATGTTTTGTTACCTTACAAGGAAGCTGTAAGACTCTCTGTGATGTATAAAAACTCAATCTTACTGTACTACCTCAGAGAAACACGGAAACGCATTGACCTGGCATGAATACAACATCTTGAAGTTTCTCTCCTGACATATAAGAATAAAAATCTTTCTTGGCAAGATAACTGGTGTCCGGTCCCGTAAATCAAATAATAACGGGGAAACAAAAGAGGCTTTAATTCCAAGTCTACATTTGGCGTCACGAAGAACAGGATTGCATCTTCAGGCATTTGTCTCAATCATTCAAGGTAAGACTTTTTCTATTCTAAAAATAATTCTAAGTCTGCCTGATGATTGGACATTGACTGAAACTGCTTAAAAGAACTGTGTTATTTAAAGTACCAGTTGTGTTGCCAATGAATATATGTGTCAGAAAAAAAAGAAAAAATTAAATAATTATAATTTGATGTGGCTTATTTGAGTTGCTCTGGTCAGTAAACCTCTGAATATTGAATGATGCTGGGGAAGTCTTTTTCATTTTTTAAAAAACTTTAGAAAGTGGATCTTTTTTAGAAAAAAGACCATCTTAGTCAAATTTTGGAAAAAGCTGTAAGGCGATTTAGCAATTAGCTTGTAAGGTGGTTGGAATATTGGGAAACTGCGATAAAGGGCAGATTTATCTCTAAAATATATCCAATACACGAAGAATCGTTTCAGAAGAAGACGAGGATAGTTTGACAAGCAGTGATTTATAGCGGTTTACAGTGGCGGGTCTGTGCTTGAAGTTAGTACAGTGCAGTATTAAAAAAAATACAATAAACCCTAAAACGTAAATACGCAGAGGATTGAACCCTTAGAAGAAGGGTATCAATGGAATAGAAGCTAAAATTGCATGCATTCTGATTTTGACAAGAAAGCTGTTCAGTGTTTGGAGGAAAAGACTGATCTGAGAGCAACTTTAAAATACATATATATATATATAAATTGATCTGAGTTAAGACAAACAAAAAAAAGGAAAACAGAAATTATTAGAGTTGTTTTTTTTCCTTTTCTTTTTCCAACCCCTTCTTTGTTCTTTGAGAAATTAGAACAGGTGGAGGGAGAAAAGCAGAGTGAGGGAAGCAGAGAGCCCCTCCCTTTGGAATTCACTCCCCACACACACTCACTCACAAAAATAGCCCTGCTGTTTGAGCACACAGACACAGAGTGACAAATAATTTTCAATGGCAGAAAGTGGATTTAACAGCAGAACAATATCTGCTTGGTACTTAGAAAGAAAACAGAAAAAGCAAGCTAAGTTTTTGAAAAAAGGACTGGACATTAACACATCTATGGATGTGCAGTTAAGCTGGCTTGAGTCCCAAAAGGACTCTATCAAGTCAAAAGTATTTCCAATCCTCGCTGCACATTGGATTTTGAAACAAGGTGGAATTTGTTGCGGTATCAATGGGTGTCCAGTCCCACTTGTTGAAGCAATGAAGCCTCAAATTGAAGCATATAACAAATTGAACAAAATTATGTCTATTAAATGTTCAGATGGAGAAAATACAACCAATGATGATTCATTTGATCCAGATTGGACAAATATAATAACTGAAGCTGAAAAGAAATATTCACAAGCACCAGTGAAATCTGCAACAACTGTAACGCCTCCTCCTTACAACCCAATTTATCCAATTTTGCCTGAACAATATACAAATTCATCTAAACCTCTGACACAGCCTCAAGCTTCGAGATCAAATGGAGGTCCAGTTGACAAAATGTATATTGCATCTGTACAAGCAGCTCCGGTAATAACAAGATCTAAAACAGTTCAGCCAAACAGAGACATGCTGCGATGTACACCAGCTCGGAATTATGATTCTGACTGGGGTGATGAGACAAGAGATGACGACATGATCACAATTGACAAGATCGGTCCTGAATTTTCTTCACCTGTAATTAAAAGGGAAGGATCTGAAATGATGACAGAAGAGAGACCATTCACACCAGGAGAACGTCAAGCCATTCTCACAGCCTTGCCTCCTCTGAAGAGACAAGATCCAAACACAGAGTTTTGGCGAGAATTAGACTCATTGATTGAAGCACATCAAATGTCATTAAGAGACATACACACCATTGTGAAAGCTAAAATCCCAAGAGACAGATGGGAACGCTTGCCAGCTTCGATAACAACCGCCCAATGGATAGATTTGTGGGTTGATAGCCAGGGACGACCCCTGGGTCTTTGGCAAGCATTAAATGTGTTCCGAAAAGAAATCCAGGAAATCTTGGGCAGTGGTAAAATTCCTTTCACATTAGTGACATTGATTAAGCAAAAGGATGATGAATCTCCAGATGAATATGCTCTACGTAAGTGGAATGCTTATGAGAGATGGGCTCTCTGTGCCAAGAAACAACCTGACAGAGATGATGTACAGTTCACTGACACACTTGTGGATGGACTTAGCGCAAAATACCAACAAGCCTTATCACTTGGAGTCAACCCAGGTGAGACATTTGACCAAATTATGCAATGGGCTGGCCGCTTAGAGATGGCTATGAGATCAAATAAAGAAGAAGGAAACAAGCCATATCGAAGAGGAGTGGCAACAGCTCAATACAACAAGGACACAAAGAATAGGGTGATTTTCTGCAGCAACTGTGGAAAGCGTGGACACTCCAACATAGATTGTTGGGCTAAAGGAGGTGGAGCAGAAGGTCAAGGTCCATCATTTAGACAGGTCAGTGCAAAAAACCATAATGAAACCCCTCAAGGGAAGACGTGGACTGAAGCACAAGTCCGTCAGCTCATTGAGGGAATTATGCCTCCGCAATAGGAATCAGCGGCCCCCTGTATTAGTAAGAAAAGAGACAATCGCCTTTTTGTCAATGCATTAATAGGGGGCCACCCATGTGACATCCTTGTTGACACAGGAGCAGCCATTTCAATAACAGATCTGAATCTACCTACAACAGATGAAACTATGGAAGTTGAAGGAGTTGGAGGAGGTATCACAAAATTTCGCAAAAGTATTCAAGTTCCACTGCAAATACATGAAGATGAAGTCTTATGGACATCTTTCTGGGTTGGGCCGAATTCACAAGGAAGCCTTATTGGCATGGACATTCTTCCATTGTTGAACATGATCATGTTCACTGACAGTCGTCAAATCGCTACAACTGCTGGGATAATACCACACGAAGATCGCACATGTAATCAAAGGTCTGTTGGTACAGCAAAACCAATTATCAGAAACTGGAAAAAAGACGGTGTGTGGGGTCTTCTGTGCAGTCTATATCCGGATGTTTGGGCTAAACACAAATTGGATTGTGGCAAAGCCAACATTGATCCCATTGTTATTGAGGGACCGATACATGCCCCTCATAAACAATACCCCATCCGACCTGAAGCAAGACGAGCCGTGGAGGAGATAGTGGCAGACTTGGAAGCTGAAGGAATCATCAGACAAACTTCATCTACCACTAATAGTCCTGTCTGGCCTGTCAAGAAATCTGATAACTCATGGCGATTAACCATTGATTACACAAGACTTAACAGTGCAACACCAAAACCGCATCCTATTGTGGCCAATCCTGCCACCATTCTGAATGATATTCCAGGAGATGCTAAAATTTTTACGGTACTGGATGTACTGTCGGCTTTCTGGTCTATACCTATAGACAAAAGATCTCAAGAGAAATTAGCCTTTACAGTGGGCGCAAAACAGTATGTTTGGAACAGACTCCCACAAGGTCTTAATCTTTCTCCTGTTGTATTTCATAGAGCTTTGGACCAGTTCTTAACGGAGCAAAAAGCTGAAATTGAGAAATCAGGAAGTGTTTGCCTCCAATATGTTGATGACTTGTTAATTGCAAGCCCAGATGAAAACAGCCATGTATTTGCTCTGAATGTTGTCCTACAAGCCCTTAGGAAAGGGGGATTCAAAGTTAACCCCGACAAAGCACAGCTGGCCAAATCCAAGGTTATCTATTTGGGCCAAGAAATATCTGTGGAGGGAAGGAGAATGACAACAGAGCGTGTAGAGGCATTACGACAACTTCCAAAACCTCTAACAGTTACAGGAATGCGGAAGGTGATGGGACTTTTCAACTATTGTCGTCAGTATATACCTGATTTTGCTAGCATCACCAGCCCCCTCATCGACCTGTACAAGGGAGGAAAGCCTGGAGTGGAACAGATAAACTGGACACCGGAAGCTGAGGAAGCGTTTACTTCTATGAAAGAAAAACTGACTTCAGCCCCAGCTTTGGGACTTCCTGACGGATGGTTGCATTTTCATTTGTGGACCAGGGTAGGAGATGAGACGTATTCAGCAGTACTGTGTCAAAAACCAGGTGATCGATACAGACCAGTTGGATACTTTTCCACAAAGATTCCTGTCACTATGATTGGGCAACCACGATGTATACAAGCCCTCGATGGTGCCACATGGGCAGTGGATGCTGTTGAGAATCTGATAGGAGCACAAACTATCATATTGCACACTCCACACAGTATAGTGACACTGTTGAATAACACGAACATCAAAACCATAACTGATGCAAAAAGAGCAAAATGGGAAGCAACTTTGTTGAACAAGGATTTAAGAGTGGAAATCATCAGGGACACGTCTCTTAATCCTGCAACAATGATGCTGGAACCACATGAGGGAATACCACATGAGTGTGAAAAACAAGTAGAAGAAGATAGTCTTGGTCCAGTTAATCCAATCCCTCTTGAAAACCCAGACAAAGAGTTATGGGTTGATGGATCCAGTTATTATGTTGATGGAAAGCGACATACTGGATGGGCTGTAGTGAAAGGAGATGGAACTGTTGTAAAGAAAGGAGCCCTTTCTGGGAAATTTTCAGCACAAGTAGCTGAACTTATAGCACTTACAGAAGCCTTTGAACTATCAGAAGGAGATCGAGTCAACATCTATACAGATAGTCGTTATGCTTTTGGCGTGGTCCATGACTACCTTGCTCTGTGGAAAAGACGTGGACTTATCACTAGCAGTGGGAGCGAAATACAACATGCTTCCATAATTCGTCGTTTGATTACAGCATGTTACTTACCCCGAGAAGCAGCCGTGATCAAAGTAAAATCACATCAATCTGACAAGTCCAAAGAAAGTCAAGGAAACACGGCAGCAGATGCAGCAGCTAGAGAAGCAGCTCTACTTCCTCTTACTCCTGTTACCTTGGTAAAGGAAAACAGCAAGGATAATCCTGAGCTCCATCTTCTGTCATATCAACTGGAGACAGATGAAGAGAAAGAACAATGGATAAAAGCGGGAGCGAAAGAGGATGATCAAGGTATCTGGAGAATTCCAACAGGACAAGTGGTGATGCCTATCGGAACAAGAAGAGAACTAATGCAGCTGTATCATGGAAAGGTACATGCTGGAGCAAAAGCAATGAAATCTCAAATCAGTGAGACTTGGTGGTGGCCAAGAATGATGAGAGACATTGATGATTATTGTAGGAGATGCTTGATATGCCTCAAAGCAAATGTGGGAAAATCTGTAAAGGTGCGAATGTCACATGCACCCAGACCAACAGGTCCATGGACACACCTCCAAATTGATTTCACAGGACCTTTATCACCCAGTGGAGGGTATCAATACATACTTGTAATCATGGACAGATTTACTAGATGGGTGGAAGCATTCCCTACAAAAACTTGTACTGCTGAAGCTGCACCACGAGTAATGGTGGAAGAAGTTTTTCCTCGCTGGGGTCTTCCATATGAACTTGATTCTGACAATGGAACTCATTTCACTGGAAAATTGATGAAGGAAGCAATGAAATTGATGGGGATTAAACAAAAATTCCATATTCCGTACCATCCGGAAGCATCAGGGATGGTAGAGAGGATGAACAGATCGTTGAAAACATCTTTGACCAAAGCCATTCTGCAAACTGGCCAAGGTTGGCATAAGTTATTACCTGCTATTCTGTGGAACTTGAGAGCAACTCCAAACCGAGTTACAGGACTAACCCCTTTTGAACTAATGACTGGAAGAGCAATGGTTCTACCTCCTGATGCTCCGCCACCTGCGGGAACAGGAGGAGACTCTACTTTGTTTCAAGAAAAGTTACGACGCTATCTCGCAATGCTGGACAAAGCTACTAAAGACAATAATAAGAAAGTGCGAGAAGCTCAACAGCAATGGGATGAAAAACACACCACTACTGACATTCCACACATTCCCGAGTTAGGCAGTTTTGTTATGATCAAACGAATTGCTAGGAAAGGTTTAGAGCCTAGATGGGAAGGACCATATGAGATACTCCTAACTACTGATACAAGTGTTTGTCTCAAAGGGAAGGGTGTAGGAACAGATAGATGGTATCATTGGTCACAAGTTAAACCTTGCTTAGTGAATGAACAAGATGATAATGATGGCTTATGGCCTGAGATTGAGCAATGTTCATCCATTAGTTTTACAGATTGGGAACAAAGAAGTGATGTTAATTATATCTCTGCTTCCATTTCAGGAATCAATTCCATTGACAGTGATTAGAGATGGTTGCAAGTTATTCCAAGTCCTTATATGTGTTACTAGAAGGAAAAGTACCAAACCTGTCAAATTGATTATTTCTAACCAAATGGATAGAACTAAGAATGGGACATACAGCGTGAAATAAGAGATTTTACACATTCTACACTACCTCACAAACAATGAACATCCGTTTACTGATTTTCAACCCCAAGGGATAGGATCCTTTAACATCAACGTTTATTTTAATTTCTTGTTTTGGTTCGGAACTGGAGGATTTAATTAATTAACGAGTTAATTAATTATTGAGTTCAGGCACGGACAGAAGACTTATTAGTTTTTCTTTTCTTAGATGATTGGGGTTCATTTTAAATACATACACATAGATATTAAAATTCACACAGTATACGGGGACATAACATGGGTTGGGGTTTTGTTCTTTGTTTTGTTTTGTTCTTCTTTTCTTTTCTTTTTCCTTTCCTGTTTCCATTCTTCTGTTCTTTCTGTCTATTTTCTTGGTCTGCTATTTCTTCTCCTCACTATCACTTCTATAGGTTGGCCACCTGGGAATGATGGTGTGGAACTGACGGCCGTAGTTCCAGTGGAGGGAAATGAAGATTCAAAATTTCATCTTTTAATATTATTTCATTATTAAATATTATGTATCTGTATTATTATTCTTTATTAATATTCATAATCAGTTGTATTATCTTATGGAGTTTCAAAAGCATGAATTGAACGCATGAGGGAAACTATAGATAGCATGGAAGCATGAGATGATCATATGTCAGACAGGGGGAAGCTATATTTTGCTATGGGGTGTGTACAATGTAACATGTTCGACTGATGTAAGTGTATCACAGATGTAAACAACAAGGATAGTTCTTAATATGGAAGTGAATTGTGACATGTTAAACATAACGTATACGTATGACATACGTTCTAATTTTAAGAAGCTCAGAGCAACATGTTTTGTTACCTTACAAGGAAGCTGTAAGACTCTCTGTGATGTATAAAAACTCAATCTTACTGTACTACCTCAGAGAAACACGGAAACGCATTGACCTGGCATGAATACAACATCTTGAAGTTTCTCTCCTGACATATAAGAATAAAAATCTTTCTTGGCAAGATAACTGGTGTCCGGTCCCGTAAATCAAATAATAACGGGGAAACAAAAGAGGCTTTAATTCCAAGTCTACACTTGGGTCAAATATGAACTTCTGTATGGGTGACGTAACATCAGGAGTCAACAAGTATGTGTAGAAAGTTCATGTTTCGAGTACTGTTTGGCCAGAAATATGTTTAGTAGTTCAAATTTTGACTGCCATCAAAACTGACTGGCATTGACTGGCTGATATAACATCAGAAAAAAAATCAATCTGAATGTATAGTGTTAATCATTAAGGATTCTTTGGCCAGTCATATGTTCAGTAGGTCAAATATGGAATTCTGTATGGCTGATTTGACATCAGAAGAAGTCTCTAAGTTTATATAGTTTAAAACCATTTGAATACCCTTGTCCGGAAATAAGTTCAATATGTCAGATATGGACTTATATATGGCTTATGAAGCATCAGAAAGATTCTTTAAAGATTCCTTAAAGGAGTGCCGTCTGGCTGATACAACATCAGAAGAAATCAATCTGAATAGTAAGTTCATCTTTATGGAATCTTTGGCCAGAAATAGGTTCAGTAGGTCAAACGTGGACTTTTGTATGGATAATATGACATCAAAAGGAGTCAATATGTATGGACATTTAATTATAGTAAGTTCATCTTTATGGAATCTTTGGCCAGAAATATGTTCAGTAGGTCAAACGTGGACTTTTGTATGGATAATATAACATCAAAAGGAGTCAATATGTATGGAAATGTAATGTTTGAAAGACTCAAAAGTAGGCCAAAAGTATGTTCAGTAGTTCAAAATGGAACCTCTGTATGGCTGATTTAACATCAGAAGGAGTCTATAAGTTGATATAGTTTAAAAACTTTTGAGGACCAGAAATAAGTTTAAAAGGTCAGATATGGGCTTCTAAATGGCTTTTATGAAGCATCAGATGAGTGTGTATAGAAAGTTCTAGATCGAGGATTCTTTGGCAAGAAATATGTTCCTTGGGTCAAAAATGAACTTCTGCCTAACGTGACATCTGAAGGAGTCAACAAGTTTATATTGAAAGTTCAAGTTTCGAATACTCTTCGGCCAGAAATATGTTCATTAGTTTCAAAATTTGACTGCCGTCTGGCTGATATGACTTTAGAAGAAATCAATCTGAATATATAGTGTTAATCTTTAAGGAATCTTTGGCCAGAAACATTTTCTGTAGGTTAAATGTGGACTTTTGTATGGCTAATGTATCATCAAAAGGGGTCAATATGTATAAAAAATTAATGTTCAAAGACTTTTTGTCTAAAAGTTTGTTCAGTAGTTCAAAAATGGCTGATTTAACATCAGAAGGAGTCTATACGTTGATATAGTTTAAAAACTTTTGAGGACCCTTTGACCAGAAATAAGTTCAAATGGTCAGATATGGGCTTCTAAATCTAAGAATGTGTATAGAAAGTTCTATCGAGGATTCCTTGGCAAGGAATATGTTCCTTGGGTCAAAAATGAACTTCTGTATTAATTTGTATTCAAAAAGGAACATCTGTATGGCTCAATTATGTTCGGCAATTTAATGTTAAAAAACTCTTTGGCCAAAAGTATGTTCAGTAGTTCTCTGTATGGCTGATTCAACATCAGAAGGTGTCAACGAGTATGTATAGAAAGTTCAAGTTTCTAGTTCTCTTTGGCCAGAAATATGTTTTAGTAGTTCAAATTTTGACTGCCGTCTGGCTGATATAACATCAGAATAAATCAATCTGAATGTATAGTAAGTTCATCTTTAATGAATCTTTGGCCAGAAATTTGTTCAGTAGGTCAGATGTGGACGTTTGTATGGATAATGTAACATCAAAAGGAGTCAATATGTATGGCCATTTAAAGTTCAAAGACTCTTTGCCCAAAACTTTGCCCAAAAGTATGTTCAGTAGTTCAAAAAAGGAACCTCTGTATGGCTGATTTAACATCAACAAGTTCAAGAGGTCAGATATGGTCAAAAATGAACTTCTGTATGGCTAATGTGACATCTGAAGGAGTCAACAAGTTTGTATTGAAAGTTCAAGTTTCGAATACTCTTCGGCCCAAAATATGTTTCATTAGTTTCAAAATTTGACTGCCGTCTGGCTGATATGTCATCAGAAGAAATCAATCTGAATGTATAGTATTCTTTGTCTATAAGTTGAACATATTCTTTGGCCAGAAACATTTTCAGTAGGTTAAATGTGGACTTTTGTATGGCTAATGTATCATCAAAAAGGGTCAATATGTATAAAAAAATTATGTTCAAAGACTCTTTGGCCAAAAGTATGTTCAGTAGTTCAAAAAGGAACATCTGTATGGCTGATTTAACATCAGAAGGAGTCTATAAGTTAATATAGTTTAAAAACTTTTGAGCCTGACCCTTTGTCCGGTAATAAGTTCAAAAGGTCAGATATGGACTTCTAAATGGCTTATGAAGGAGTCTATGAGTATGTATAGAAAGTTCAAGATTGAGGACACTTTGGCCAGAAATATGTTCCTTGGGTCAAATATGAACTTCTGTATGCCTAACGTGACATCAGAAGGAGTCAACAAGTTTGTATAGAAAGTTCAAGTTTCGAGTACCCCTTGGCCAGAAATTTCTCTCAGTAGTTAAAATTTTGACTCCCGTCTGGCTGATATGACATAGGAAGAAATAAATCTGAATCTATAGTAAGTTCATATTTAAGGAATCTTTTGCCAGAAATTTGTTCAGTAGGTCAGATGTGGACTTTTGTGTGGATTATGTAACATCAAAAGTCAGTATGTATGGCAATTTAATGTTAAAAGACTCTTTGCCCAAAAGTATGTTCATTAGTTCAAAAAGGAACCTCTGAGTGGCTGATTAAACATCACAAGGAGTCTCTAAGTTTATATAGTTTAAAACCATTTGACCACCCTTTGTCCGGTAATAAGTTCAATAGGTCAGATATGGACTTCTATATGGCTTATGGAGCATCAGAAGGAGTCCATGAGTATGTATATAAAAGTTCTAGATTGGGGATTCTTTAGCCAAAAATATGAACTTCTGTATGTCTGACGTGACATCAGAAGGAGTTAACAAGTTTGTATAGAAAGTTCAAGTTTCAAATACTTTTTGGCCAGTAATATGTTCTGTTGGTCAGATGTGGACTTTTGTATGGACAATCTAACATCAAAAGGAGTCAATATGTATGGAATTTAATGTTCAAAGACTCTTTGGCCAAAAGTATGTTCAGTAGTTCAAAAAGGAACCTCTTCATGGCTGATTTAACATCAGAAGGAGTCTCTAAGTTGATATAGTTTAAAACCATTTGACCACCCTTTGTCCGGTAATAAGTTCAATAGGTCAGATATGGACTTCTATGTGGCTTATGAAACATCAGAAGGAGTCTATAAGCATGTATAGAAAGTTTCAAATCGAGGACACTTTGGCCAGAAATATGTTCCTTGGGTCAAATATGAACTTCTGTATGCCTAACGTGACATCAGAAGGAGTCAACAAGTTTGTATAGAAAGTTCAAGTTTCGAGTACCCCTTGGCCAGAAATTTCTCTCAGTAGTTAAAATTTTGACTCCCGTCTGGCTGATATGACATAGGAAGAAATAAATCTGAATCTATAGTAAGTTCATATTTAAGGAATCTTTTGCCAGAAATTTGTTCAGTAGGTCAGATGTGGACTTTTGTGTGGATTATGTAACATCAAAAGTCAGTATGTATGGCAATTTAATGTTAAAAGACTCTTTGCCCAAAAGTATGTTCATTAGTTCAAAAAGGAACCTCTGAGTGGCTGATTAAACATCACAAGGAGTCTCTAAGTTTATATAGTTTAAAACCATTTGACCACCCTTTGTCCGGTAATAAGTTCAATAGGTCAGATATGGACTTCTATATGGCTTATGGAGCATCAGAAGGAGTCCATGAGTATGTATATAAAAGTTCTAGATTGGGGATTCTTTAGCCAAAAATATGAACTTCTGTATGTCTGACGTGACATCAGAAGGAGTTAACAAGTTTGTATAGAAAGTTCAAGTTTCAAATACTTTTTGGCCAGTAATATGTTCTGTTGGTCAGATGTGGACTTTTGTATGGACAATCTAACATCAAAAGGAGTCAATATGTATGGAATTTAATGTTCAAAGACTCTTTGGCCAAAAGTATGTTCAGTAGTTCAAAAAGGAACCTCTTCATGGCTGATTTAACATCAGAAGGAGTCTCTAAGTTGATATAGTTTAAAACCATTTGACCACCCTTTGTCCGGTAATAAGTTCAATAGGTCAGATATGGACTTCTATGTGGCTTATGAAACATCAGAAGGAGTCTATAAGCATGTATAGAAAGTTTCAAATCGAGGATTCTTTGGCCAGAAATATGTTCCTTGGGTCAAATATGAATTTCTGTATGCTTAACGTGACATCAGAAGGAGTCAACAAGCTTGTATAGTAAAAAAAAAGTTTCTATTACTCTTTGGCCAGAAATATGTTTTAGTAGTTCAAATAAGTAACCTCTGTATTGGCTGATTTAACATCAGAAGGAGTCTCTAAGTTTATATAGTTTAAAACCATTTGAATCCTCAAATGCCATTTTGTCCGGAAATAAGTTCAAAAGTTCTGATATGGGCTTGTAAATGGCTTTTGAAGCATTAATCTATGAGTATGTATAGAAAGTTCTAGATCGAGGATTCTCTGGCAAGAAATATGTTCCTTGGGTCAAAAATGAACTTCTGTATGGCTGACGTAATATCGGAATGAGACAACAAGAATGCATCAAGTTACGAATACTCATTGGCCAGAAATATATTTAGTAGTTCAAATTTTGACTGCCGTCTGGCTGATATAACATCAAAAGGAATCAATCTTAATGTATAGTGTTAAACTTTAAGGACTCTTTGGGCAGTAATATGTTCAGTAGCTCAAATTTGGAATTCTGTATGGCTGACTTAACATCAGAAAGAGTCTCTAAATGTATATAATTTAAACGATTTGAGGACCCTTTGACCAGAAATAAGTTCAATCGGTCAGATATGGACTAAATGGCTTATGAATAATCAGAAGGAGTCTATAAGAATATATAGAAAGTTCAAGATTGAGGACACTGGCCAAAAATATGTTCTTTGGGTCAAATATGAACTTTTTTATGTCTTTAGGAGTCAACAAGTTTGTATAGAAAGTTCAAGTTTCTCTTTGGCCAGAAATATGTTTTAGTAGTTCAAATTTTGACTGCCGTCTGGCTGATAATACATCAGAGGAAATCAATCTGAACGTATAGTAAGTTCATGTTTAAGGAATCTTTTGCCAGAAATTTGTTCAGTCGGTCAGATGTGGACTTTTGTATGGATTATGTAACATCAAAAGGAGTCAAAATGTATAGAAAGTTAATGTTCAAAGACTCTATGGCCAAAAGTGTGTTCAGTAGTTCAAAAAGGAACCTCTGTATTCCTGATTTAACATCAGAAGGAGTCTATAAGTTTACATAGTTTAAAACCTTTTGAGGACCCTTTGCTCAAAAATAAGTTCAAAAAGACTTCTAAATGGCTAATGAAGAATCAGGAGTCTATGAGTAAGTATAGAATGTTAAAGATTAAGGCCTCTTTAGCCAGAAATAGGTTCCTTGGGTCAAAAATGAACTTCTGTATGGCTGAGGTAATATCGGAAGGAGACAACAAGAATGTATAGAAATTTCAAGTTTCAAATACTCTTCGACAAGAAATGTTTAGTAGTTCAAATTTTGACTGCCGTCTGGCTGAAGTAACATCAGAAAAAATAAATCTGAATGTATATTAAGTTAATCTTTAAGGAATCTTTGGCCAGAAATATGTTTAGTAGGTCAAAAATGCACTTTTTTTTATGGCTAATGTATCATCAAAAGTCAATTATGTTCGGCAATTTAATGTTAAAAAACTCTTTGGCCAAAAGTATGTTCAGTAGTTCTCTGTATGGCTGATTCAACATCAGAAGGAGTCTATAAATGTATATAGTTTAAAAACTTTTGAGGACCCTTTGACCAGAAATAAGTTCAATAGGTCAGATATGGACTTCTCTATTGTTTATGAAGCATCAGAAAGAGTCTACATATGAGCATGTATAAGAAAGTTCAAGATCGAGGGTTCTTTGGCCAGAAATATGTTCTTTGTGTCAAATATTGGCTGATTTAACATTAAAAGGAGTCTTTAAGTTTATTATAGTAAAAAACATTTTGAGGACTCTTTTTCAAGTAATATGTTCAGTAGGTCAAATATGGACTATAGTCTTCCTTATATAATATTACGACAAGTCAGTGTGTATATATAGTGGAGTTAATGTTCATTGACTTTGGTTAGAAATATAATCACTAGATCAAAAATGGACTTTTGGATTTCACATCACTCTTTTGCCAAAAATGTATTCAGAGGGTGACATATTGACAGCTGTTTAGCTGATGTTTTCATGAGAAGAAGTCTATGAGGACCCTTTGGCCAACAAAATTATCAATATGTCAAATATGCACTTCTGGCTGATTTAACATCACAAGACGTCAATTTGTATGTATAGTAACATAATGTTCATGGACTCTTGATGGTTGAAGTTGTCACTTCAGGAACAGGAATGAGTCAAAGGGAGTCTACGAGAATGTATAGAAATCATTGCTTTAGCCGTTGCTTTACACTGCACACAATAGGTAACCCATTCCATTCTGCAACGACGAGATTAACATATCTGCTGTGCACACAAGATCAAACATTGTGCATTGAAGAATAACATATAAGCTGTGTACAAGAAATAATTCATTCCGATGTGGAATTCTTCATTGGACATCGTCAGATCGTTTGTGCGATGCAGTGCAACAGCACTCATGTTATCTCTTTAATGCACAGAGTTCTGGCATGCTTTGAAATGCAACATGTGCTTC
This sequence comes from Rhinichthys klamathensis goyatoka, assembly GCF_029890125.1. Taxonomy (NCBI): domain Eukaryota; kingdom Metazoa; phylum Chordata; class Actinopteri; order Cypriniformes; family Leuciscidae; genus Rhinichthys; species Rhinichthys klamathensis. Next base: position 4,555,421 of record NW_026606559.1, read on the forward strand.
GCAACATGTGCTTGAAGAATAACATATAAATGTTATTCTTCAACGCTAATTCTTGGATCGCCTTTGCAATGCAATACAACTCCTATGTTATCTCTTCGTTGAACAAGAGTTATGAGGTAGTTATTCTGCGCATTGTTAATGCAAGAGCTAATGCAATAATTTACCTTCAATGCAAAAAAGAACATGTATTGTGGTTTTCTTTGCATAGAGAAATAATTTAGATTTTATGCAATGTACTGAAACAGCACAAATTATATCTCCTCAAAGGACCAATGAGTTAGTTCTGGTATGCAATGCACTGCAACAAGTGCATAGCTTATATGTTATTCTTCAATGCGCAATGTTAGATCGTTTGTGTAATGCAATGCACATATGTTATCGCTTCCTTACACAAACTGAATGGGTTTGTTATTGTGTTCATTGCAATGGAATAGGTTTTTCAATGATTTCCATTTAATACACAAATGTTAGTCGTGTAAAGCGAAAGCACATATGTTATGTGTTTTCATTGCATAGAGTAGTTAATTTAGATTTTTTTGCAATGCAATGCAAAAACTCAAATATCATCTCAAAGCACAACGCAACAAGCGCGTTATATAAATTCAATGATAAATTTATTTGATATATGTTATATATATCAAATAGATTCAATGCAATGCAGCAGCACTTAGGTTATCTCTTCTTCTACAATGCACAACGAGTTAGTTCTGGCACGCATTGAAATGCAACATGTGTGCTACATTATATGTTATTTTTCAACGCTAAATCTTAGATCCCTTGTGCAATGTAATGCAACTCCTATGTTAACTCCTATGTTATTCTATGCATTGTAATGCAAGGGCTAATGCGATCATTTCCCTTCAATGCAAGTTTGTTGTAGTATGCATTGCAATGCGAAAGAACATATGTTGTGATTTTCATTGCATAGAGGAATATTTTTTGCATGCAACAATTCAACAGCACAAATTTAATTTTCAATGCAACAGCACAAATTTAATTTTCTCAAAGTACAACGTTCTGGTATGCAATGCAATGCAACAGTCTTATATGTTATTCTTCAATGCACAATGTTAGATCGTTTGTGCAAAGCAATGCAACAGCACTTATATTATCTCTTCGTTGCACAACTGAATGAGTCATTTCTGGTATGCATTAAAACACACCAAGCACATTGCTATGTTATATATGTTATGCTATGTATATATAATATGGTATGCACATCGTTATGCAATGCAGTGCAAGAGCACTCATGTTATCTCTTTAATGCACAAAGGAATGAGTTAGTACTTATGTTATATCTTCGTTGCACAACCGAATGAGTCAGTTCTGGTATGCATTTAAATGCACTAAGCACATAGCTTACATGATATTCTTCAATGCACAATGTTAGATTGTTTGTGCAATGCAATGCAACCGCCCTTATGTTATCTCTTCGTTGCACCAACCGAATGAGTCAGTTCTGGTATGCATTAAAACACACCAAGAACATAGCTAATATGTTATGCACATCGTTAGATCGGTTGTGCAATGCAGTGCAAGAGCACTCATGTTATCTCTTTCATGCACAAAGGAATGAGTTAGTACTTATGTTATATCTTCGTTGCACAACCGAATGAGTCAGTTCTGGTATGCATTTAAATGCACTAAGCACATAGCTTACATGATATTCTTCAATGCACAATGTTAGATTGTTGTGCAATGCAATCGCACTTATGTTATCTCTTCGTTGCACAACCGAATGAGTCAGTTCTGGTATGCATTAAAACACACCAAGAACATAGCTAATATGTTATGCACATCGTTAGATCGTTAGTGCAATGCAGTGCAAGAGCAATCATGTTATCTCTTTCATGCACAAAGGAATGAGTTAGTACTTATGTTATATCTTCGTTGCACAACCGAACGAGTCAGTTCTGGTATGCATTAAAACACACCAAGCACATTGCTAATATGTTATGCACATCGTTATGCAATGCAGTGCAAGAGCACTCATGTTATCTCTTTAATGCACAAAGAAATGAGTTGGTACTTATGTTATATCTTCGTTGCACAACCGAATGAGTCAGTTCTGGTATGCTTTTAAATGCACTAAGCACATAGCTTATATGATTTTCTTCAATGCACAATGTTAGATCGTTTGTACAAAGCAATGCAACATCACTTATATTATCTCTTCTTTGCACAACTGAATGAGTCAGTTCCGGTATGCATTTAAATGCACTAAGCACATAGCGAATATAATACTCTTCAATGCACAATGTTAGATCGTTTGTGCAATTCAATGCAACAGCACTTATATTATATCTTCGTTGCACAACCAAATGAGTCAGTTCTGGTATGCATTAAAACACACCATGCACAAAGCTTAATATGTTATGCACATCGTTAGATCGTATGTGCACTGCAGTGCAAGAGCACTCATGTTATCCCTTTAATGCACAAAGGAATGAGTCATGTTATCTCTTCGTTGCACAACCGAATGAGTCAGTTCTATGCATTTAAATGCACTAAGCACATAGCGAATATAATATTCTTCGATGCACAATGTTAGATCGTTTGTGCAATTCAATGCAACAGCACTTATATTATCTCTTCGTTGCACAACCGAATGAGTCAGTTCTGGTATGCATTAAAACACACATAGCTAATGTGTTATGCACATCGTTAGATCGTTTGTGCAATGCAGTGCAAGAGCACTCATGTTATCTCTTTAATGCACAAAGGAAGAAGTTAGTACTCATGTCTTCGTTGCACAACCGAATGAGTCAGTTCTGGTATGCATTAAAACACACATAGCTAATGTGTTATGCACATCGTTAGATCGTATGTGCACTGCAGTGCAAGAGCACTCATGTTATCTCTTTAATGCACAAAGGAATGAGTCATGTTATCTCTTCGTTGCACAACCGAATGAGTCAGTTCTATGCATTTAAATGCACTAAGCACATAGCGAATATAATATTCTTCGATGCACAATGTTAGATCGTTTGTGCAATTCAATGCAACAGCACTTATATTATCTCTTCGTTGCACAACCGAATGAGTCAGTTCTGGTATGCATTAAAACACACCGAGCACATAGCTAATATGTTATGCACATCGTAAGATCGTTTGTGCAATGCAGTGCAAGAGCACTCATGTTATCTCTTTAATGCACAAAGGAATGAGTCATGTTATCGTCTCGGTTACATATGGTAACCCTCGTTCCCTGAGGGAGGGAACGGAGACGTAGGTCAGACTGACCAATAGGAATCTCGCTAGAGAGGCCAATCTACTTCGAGTGAAACTAAAACAAGCCAATGCACATTGGCATGCAATCATTTGCATCAGCTGCGCGTCCTCGTCAGCGCGGGCATTTAACAGCAGCTGTTATGATTGCACACTAGTTTTTTGCTGAGGAGCCAAACCTGAAAAAGCTGGCCGCCCCAGCGGGCGGCAGCAGATGTGGCGACGGGACCTACGTCTCCGTTCCCTCCCTCAGGGAACGAGGGTTACCATATGTAACCGAGACGTTCCCTATCGGTCAGTCACTACAACGTAGGTCAGACTGACCAATAGGAATCCCTGCCAAAGCGCCACAGCTGCTGCACCCCATCCAGCGCCCCATGCAAGCCTCTACACCTTCTTGCCTAGAAGGACGATAGGAGGAGGCTACACACAGAGTGTATCTGTCACTGTTGTTCCGTAATAACCCATACAGTGAGATTATTGGATAACACTGGGAAAGCGTGCCCCTCAGTTAGGAAGGAGGACGCTGCGGAAGCCACTTACTTCAAGGAGTTATGTGGGGAATACATATGGACTAGCCCGAAGGCTGTACTACATATGAGATAGTGGGTGACTTAGCCCAAGGGAAAGACACGGGCTTCCGTTAGGAGCAGCCGTGGAAAATATACACATATGGGATCCCCGTAGGGTCACACATATGGAACCCAGCCCAGATCCGGTTCTCAAGGATTCAGCGGATAAAGGCCTGGCACCTGGACGCTCCGCCATGTCCGGGCCGAGGGGTTTTTGGAGGACTCAACAGGTTTTTCACTCTGGAGCAATAAGGGTGCACAGTAGGGTGCAGCAAGCCGACAGAGCCGGGCCTCTCGGTGCTTCTACCCGTTTAGGGTGAGAACACGGGAGGAGACCGGCTCTACACGTAGGCTATAATATCTAGCGAACGTGTTAGGTGTCGCCCAGCCCGCAGCTCTACAGATATCTGTTAGCGAGGAGCCACATGCCAGCGCCCAGGAGGATGCAACGCCTCTCGTGGAGTGTGCATGCAACCTGAGCGGGCAGGGCACGCCTTGAGCTTGGTAAGCCAAGGCGATGGCATCCACTATCCAGTGGGCCATCCTCTGCTTGGAGACAGCCTTTCCCCTCTGCTGGCCTCCGTAACAGACAAAGAGCTGGTCTGAGGTCCTGATGCTTTGAGTTCTGTCCACGTACATACGCAGAGCGCGAACGGGACAGAGCAAAGCCAGGGCTGGGTCTGCCTCCTCCAAAGGCAGCGCTTGCAGGTTCACTACCTGGTCTTTGAAGGGAGTGGTAGGAACCTTGGGCACATAGCCAGGCCGGGGTCTTAGTACCACATGGTTGTCACCCGGCCCGAACTCTAGGCACGATTCGTCGACCGAAAATGCGTGCAGGTCTCCTACCCTCTTGACAGAGGCCAGTGCAACCAGTAGCAAAGTCTTCATGGAAAGAAGCTTTAAGTCTACTGACTGCAGAGGCTCAAAGGGAACATCCTGAAGTGCTCGAAGCACCAGGGAAAGATCCCAAGAGGGTATGGAGGGGGGTCGAGGAGGATTTAATCGTCTCGCCCCCCTAAGAAACCTGACGACCAGGTCGTGCTTCCCCACTGTTTTGCCATCTATGTGGTCGTGATAAGCTGAAATAGCGGCAGCATGTACTTTGAGGGTGGAGGGAGACAGCCTTCGCTCCAACCCTTGCTGCAAGAAGGAAAGCACAGACCCTATCGAACATCTCCGGGGGTCTTCTCGGCGAGAAGAACACCACTCGACGAACAGGTTCCACTTCAGGGCGTAAACACGTCTCGTGGACGGCGCCCGTGCTGAAGTGATGGTGTTAAGTACCTCAGGGGGTAAGTCACCTAGAACCTCCGCGTCCCGTCCAGGGACCAGACATGGAGTTTCCAGAGGTCTGGACGCGGGTGCCATAGGGTGCCCCGTCTCTGAGTCAGAAGATCCTTCCTCAGAGGAATGGGCCAGGGAGGGACTGTCCCAAGGAGCATGAGTTCTGGGAACCAAGTCCGGGTGGGCCAATAGGGAGCCACCAGAAGGACCTGCTCCTCGTCCTCCCTGACTTTGCACAGTGTCTGTGCAAGTAGGCTCACTGGGGGAAACGCATATTTGCGGAGGCCCCGGGGCCAGCTGTGTGCCAGTGCGTCCGAGCCGAGTGTTCCCTCGGTCAGGGAGTAAAACAGCTGGCAATGGGAGGTCTCTGAAGAGGCAAACAGGTCTACCTGAGCCTCTCCGAACTCTCTCCAGATCAGCTGAACCACCTGGGGGTGGAGTTGCCATTCTCCCGGAAGCACAGCTCGTGATAGCTCGTCGGCCACACGGTTGAGCACGCCAGGGACATACATGGCTCGAAGCGACCTCAGATGCTTCTGACTCCAGAGGAGGAGATGGCGGGCGAGTTGCGACATGCGACGGGAGCGTAGACCACCTTGTCGGTTGATGTACGCCACGGTCGCAGTGTTGTCCGTACGGACCAGCACGTCCCTGCCCCGTAGCGGCCTTTTCAGGCGGCTCAGAGCGAGATGTACTGCTAGCAACTCGAGGCAATTGATGTGCCAATGCAGTTGGGGAGCCGTCCACACCCCTGACACTGCATGCCCGTTGTACGTGGCACCCCAGCCGGTGGCAGAGGCATCTGTGAAAACCACAGCATGCCTGGAGACCTGTTCCAAGGGGACTCCTGCCCGAAGGAACGAGAGGTCTGACCACGGGCTGAAGGTCTGGCGGCAGGCCGGTGTGATTGCCACCCGGTGAGTGCCATGATGCCACGCCCATCTCGGGACTCGGCCGTGAAGCCAGTGCTGAAGCGGTCTCATATGAAGCAAGCCGAGCGGAGTTACCGCTGCTGCCGCTGCCATATGCCCCAGGAGCCTCTGAAAAAATTTCAGTGGGACCGCTGTCCTGCCTTTGAACGTGTTCAAGCAGTTCAGCACCGACTGAGCGCGCTGCTCTGTGAGGCGCGCTGTCTGTGCGACCGAATCCAACTCCATACCGAGAAAAGAGATCCTCTGCACAGGGGCGAGTTTGCTCTTTTCCCAGTTGACCTGAAGGCCCAACTGGCTGAGGTGCGTGAGCACGAGGTCCCTGTGTTCGCATAACTGATCTCGAGAGTGTGCTAGTATAAGCCAGTCGTCGAGATAGTTGAGGAGGCGAACGCCCTGTTCTCTCATGGGAACAAGGGCCCCCTCCGTGACTTTCGTGAAGACACGGGGAGACAGGGACAGCCCGAAGGGCAGGACCTTGTACTGATATGCTCGACCCTCGAACGCAAAGCGCAGAAACGGCCTGTGTCGAGGAAGAATCGAGACATGAAAGTACGCGTCCTTCAGGTCGATCGCTGCAAACCAATCTTGGGGACGGATGCATCCGAAAATGCGTCTCTGCGTGAGCATTTTGAACGGTAGCTTGTGGAGGCTCCGATTCAAAACTCGCAGATCCAAGATCGGTCGTAACCCACCACCTTTCTTGGGTACAATGAAGTAGGGACTGTAGTGCCCTGACCTCATATCGGCTGGAGGGACCGGCTCTATCGCGTCCTTCGCCAGTAGGACTGCGATCTCCGCACGCAAGACATGGGCATCGGCTGCTCTCACTGTAGTGGAGTGGATGGCCCGAAACTTGGGGGGACGCCGGGCGAACTGAATCGCATAGCCGAGCCTGATGGTCCGAATGAGCCAGCGAGACGGACTGGGGAGCGCTAACCAGGCTCTCAGAGACCGTGCAAGCGGGACCAAAGGGACTGTAGGCGTACCCGGAGTGGGGCAGCGAGGTGGAACACAGGGACGTGGCTCGGGAGGCTCTCTCTGGGAGGCGGCCCGTAGCAGGGTCTGTGTGTGCTGTGCAGCACTTACCTGGTTCCACGGGGCAGGAGGTGCAGGAGGCGGCTCGGTGGCGTTCTCGAACTGCACACTGCTGCTCACTGGCGACAGAGGAGGCGGATGAGAGTGGTGAGGATTCTGTCCTCCCACTGCTCTCCGGGTCCTCTTCGGACCCAGAGATGGTAGAAACTGCTCTTTTATTGAAAATTTGGGTACCGCTGGTTTTGAGGCCAGCGGCGGAACACAAACAAAACGAAACACAGGATTTTCCACCCGGCCCTCTTCCGGGGGAGGGAGCGATGCAGTCATCGTCTCCTGGAGAGCAGTCCCTTCCATCTCCGGGTCGCCCGTCCTAGGGCCGCTTACCCCTGGCTTTGCCGCCCCTCTTGGCGGGGGCCTGGACGGGCGGGGCGCCCTGCCTGCGACTGGCTCCACGGCGCCGCTTAGGTGGAGGCTGCTGCTGTGGCACGGGAGCAGGGGCAGACGCAGGCGGACGCCCTCGGCGACGAGCAGACTGAGGTGCCGCGGGCGGCGGGGTGGAGGCAGCAGCTGGCCGCCGCGGCAGGATGTGTTACTAAGCGAGCCTCTTCTTTGGACCTCTCCTTCCCGGTGCGGGCGTTACAGCACGGCAGCGCGAACAGTCGTCTTTTTCTCTCTCCTGTCTGTGGTATTGAGCAAACCAAAAAGCTGTTGTAACAGCTGGTAAGGTGCGCCGTACGAGCGCTCAAAAGCTGTTTTCACAGCTGGTAAGACAGCGAGAGAGAGAGAGAGAGATCGCGCACAGACAGGTGCACATTCCTGTCTGTGTTCGCAGTGACTGTTCCCCTGCGTGTTTCAGCACCAGTGAGAGCAGTCCCTAAAAGAGCTTACACAAATAGAGAGCGTCTTTTAAAAAGAAAAAGATGACTTTCTATTTGTGTGTTTCTGGATGCGGTCGTTACCTGGGCTCACAGGATGGTCACAAACGCTGCCTCGTGTGTCTGGGCATTGAACACGCTGAGGCAGCGTTTGTGGATGAGTCATGTACCCATTGTGGGAAGATGACCATCGCGGAGCTACGGTCGAGACTCCTGTTCCTGCAAAGGGGCGGAGTCCCCGTGCCTCTGCCTCGTTCCAATCCTCCTCAGAGGGTTGCTTCGGGCGGGGGCGCGGGTGACCTGAGGATCACGGTGAGCGCGTCTCCTTCGGGGAACCAACCCCCTAGGAGCCCTCACCCCTCTCATGCTCCGCAGCCAGTTGAGCTTCCATTGGAGAAAGCTGGACCATCCTCGAGGTGTGTACCGGTTGTCTCCTTTGGGGCTCCCAGTGACCAGATGTCGATCGCTGCATCGGAGGGTGGGTCAGACTTCTCTGCGGACGACGACTCGGCACCGCTGCCTCCTTCGGGGGTGCCAGCGGTGCCTGAGACGGACCCGGAGATGATGGCCATGCTCTCCCGGGCCGCCAACGGGGTCGGGCTCGTGTGGAATCCTCCACCGTGTCCCGAACCCTCGAGGTTGGATGATTGGTATCTCGGGGTGGCGCGCGCTGGTTCTCAGCAACCCACCCCAGTGCCTTTCTTCCCGGAAGTGCATGAGGAGCTTACGGGAACGTGGACGGCACCTTTTACTGCCAGAAACCGTTCCGGTGGCTCCTCCTCCCTCACCACCCTTGATGGCGGGGCAGCTAAGGGATACACGCGCATCCCGCCAGTGGAACGGGCCGTTGCTATGCAACTGTGCCCTAACTCCACTTGGCGTGGAGAACCGTGTCTCCCTTCCCGGGCCTGTAAGTACTCGTCGGATTTAACCGGCAAGGCTTACAAGGCCTGTGGGGAAGCTGCCTCTGCCATGCACGCCATGGCGTTGCTGCAGGTCCATCAGGCCAAGGCACTGAAGGACCTGCACGAGGGTGGTCATGATCCCCAAGTTCTTCAGGAACTTCGCATCGCGACGGACCTCGCGCTTCGTGCGACGAAGGTGACCGCGCGGTCGGTGGGTCGTGCGATGTCCACCATGGTGGTCCAGGAACGCCATCTCTGGCTGTGTCTGGCTGACATGAGGGAGTCTGACAAACTCCGGTTTCTCAACTCCCCTGTGTCCCAGACCGGCCTCTTCGGCGACGCGGTCGAGAACTTCGCCCAGCAGTTCTCGGCTGTACAAAAGCAGACGGAGGCCATCAAACACATCCTGCCGCGGCGGCCAGCTGCTGCCTCCACCCCGCCGCCCGCGGCACCTCAGTCTGCTCGTCGCCGAGGGCGTCCGCCTGCGTCTGCCCCTGCTCCCGTGCCACAGCAGCAGCCTCCACCTAAGCGGCGCCGTGGAGCCAGTCGCAGGCAGGGCGCCCCGCCCGTCCAGGCCCCCGCCAAGAGGGGCGGCAAAGCCAGGGGTAAGCGGCCCTAGGACGGGCGACCCGGAGATGGAAGGGACTGCTCTCCAGGAGACGATGACTGCATCGCTCCCTCCCCCGGAAGAGGGCCGGGTGGAAAATCCTGTGTTTCGTTTTGTTTGTGTTCCGCCGCTGGCCTCAAAACCAGCGGTACCCAAATTTTCAATAAAAGAGCAGTTTCTACCATCTCTGGGTCCGAAGAGGACCCGGAGAGCAGTGGGAGGACAGAATCCTCACCACTCTCATCCGCCTCCTCTGTCGCCAGTGAGCAGCAGTGTGCAGTTCGAGAACGCCACCGAGCCGCCTCCTGCACCTCCTGCCCCGTGGAACCAGGTAAGTGCTGCACAGCACACACAGACCCTGCTACGGGCCGCCTCCCAGAGAGAGCCTCCCGAGCCACGTCCCTGTGTTCCACCTCGCTGCCCCACTCCGGGTACGCCTACAGTCCCTTTGGTCCCGCTTGCACGGTCTCTGAGAGCCTGGTTAGCGCTCCCCAGTCCGTCTCGCTGGCTCATTCGGACCATCAGGCTCGGCTATGCGATTCAGTTCGCCCGGCGTCCCCCCAAGTTTCGGGCCATCCACTCCACTACAGTGAGAGCAGCCGATGCCCATGTCTTGCGTGCGGAGATCGCAGTCCTACTGGCGAAGGACGCGATAGAGCCGGTCCCTCCAGCCGATATGAGGTCAGGGCACTACAGTCCCTACTTCATTGTACCCAAGAAAGGTGGTGGGTTACGACCGATCTTGGATCTGCGAGTTTTGAATCGGAGCCTCCACAAGCTACCGTTCAAAATGCTCACGCAGAGACGCATTTTCGGATGCATCCGTCCCCAAGATTGGTTTGCAGCGATCGACCTGAAGGACGCGTACTTTCATGTCTCGATTCTTCCTCGACACAGGCCGTTTCTGCGCTTTGCGTTCGAGGGTCGAGCATATCAGTACAAGGTCCTGCCCTTCGGGCTGTCCCTGTCTCCCCGTGTCTTCACGAAAGTCACGGAGGGGGCCCTTGTTCCCATGAGAGAACAGGGCGTTCGCCTCCTCAACTATCTCGACGACTGGCTTATACTAGCACACTCTCGAGATCAGTTATGCGAACACAGGGACCTCGTGCTCACGCACCTCAGCCAGTTGGGCCTTCAGGTCAACTGGGAAAAGTGCAAACTCGCCCCTGTGCAGAGGATCTCTTTTCTCGGTATGGAGTTGGATTCGGTCGCACAGACAGCGCGCCTCACAGAGCAGCGCGCTCAGTCGGTGCTGAACTGCTTGAACACGTTCAAAGGCAGGACAGCGGTCCCACTGAAATTTTTTCAGAGGCTCCTGGGGCATATGGCAGCGGCAGCAGCGGTAACTCCGCTCGGCTTGCTTCATATGAGACCGCTTCAGCACTGGCTTCACGGCCGAGTCCCGAGATGGGCGTGGCATCATGGCACTCACCGGGTGGCAATCACACCGGCCTGCCGCCAGACCTTCAGCCCGTGGTCAGACCTCTCGTTCCTTCGGGCAGGAGTCCCCTTGGAACAGGTCTCCAGGCATGCTGTGGTTTTCACAGATGCCTCTGCCACCGGCTGGGGTGCCACGTACAACGGGCATGCAGTGTCAGGGGTGTGGACGGCTCCCCAACTGCATTGGCACATCAATTGCCTCGAGTTGCTAGCAGTACATCTCGCTCTGAGCCGCCTGAAAAGGCCGCTACGGGGCAGGGACGTGCTGGTCCGTACGGACAACACTGCGACCGTGGCGTACATCAACCGACAAGGTGGTCTACGCTCCCGTCGCATGTCGCAACTCGCCCGCCATCTCCTCCTCTGGAGTCAGAAGCATCTGAGGTCGCTTCGAGCCATGTATGTCCCTGGCGTGCTCAACCGTGTGGCCGACGAGCTATCACGAGCTGTGCTTCCGGGAGAATGGCAACTCCACCCCCAGGTGGTTCAGCTGATCTGGAGAGAGTTCGGAGAGGCTCAGGTAGACCTGTTTGCCTCTTCAGAGACCTCCCATTGCCAGCTGTTTTACTCCCTGACCGAGGGAACACTCGGCTCGGACGCACTGGCACACAGCTGGCCCCGGGGCCTCCGCAAATATGTGTTTCCCCCAGTGAGCCTACTTGCACAGACACTGTGCAAAGTCAGGGAGGACGAGGAGCAGGTCCTTCTGGTGGCTCCCTATTGGCCCACCCGGACTTGGTTCCCAGAACTCATGCTCCTTGGGACAGTCCCTCCCTGGCCCATTCCTCTGAGGAAGGATCTTCTGACTCAGAGACGGGGCACCCTATGGCACCCGCGTCCAGACCTCTGGAAACTCCATGTCTGGTCCCTGGACGGGACGCGGAGGTTCTAGGTGACTTACCCCCTGAGGTACTTAACACCATCACTTCAGCACGGGCGCCGTCCACGAGACGTGTTTACGCCCTGAAGTGGAACCTGTTCGTCGAGTGGTGTTCTTCTCGCCGAGAAGACCCCCGGAGATGTTCGATAGGGTCTGTGCTTTCCTTCTTGCAGCAAGGGTTGGAGCGAAGGCTGTCTCCCTCCACCCTCAAAGTACATGCTGCCGCTATTTCAGCTTATCACGACCACATAGATGGCAAAACAGTGGGGAAGCACGACCTGGTCGTCAGGTTTCTTAGGGGGGCGAGACGATTAAATCCTCCTCGACCCCCCTCCATACCCTCTTGGGATCTTTCCCTGGTGCTTCGAGCACTTCAGGATGTTCCCTTTGAGCCTCTGCAGTCAGTAGACTTAAAGCTTCTTTCCATGAAGACTTTGCTACTGGTTGCACTGGCCTCTGTCAAGAGGGTAGGAGACCTGCACGCATTTTCGGTCGACGAATCGTGCCTAGAGTTCGGGCCGGGTGACAACCATGTGGTACTAAGACCCCGGCCTGGCTATGTGCCCAAGGTTCCTACCACTCCCTTCAAAGACCAGGTAGTGAACCTGCAAGCGCTGCCTTTGGAGGAGGCAGACCCAGCCCTGGCTTTGCTCTGTCCCGTTCGCGCTCTGCGTATGTACGTGGACAGAACTCAAAGCATCAGGACCTCAGACCAGCTCTTTGTCTGTTACGGAGGCCAGCAGAGGGGAAAGGCTGTCTCCAAGCAGAGGATGGCCCACTGGATAGTGGATGCCATCGCCTTGGCTTACCAAGCTCAAGGCGTGCCCTGCCCGCTCAGGTTGCATGCACACTCCACGAGAGGCGTTGCATCCTCCTGGGCGCTGGCACGTGGCTCCTCGCTAACAGATATCTGTAGAGCTGCGGGCTGGGCGACACCTAACACGTTCGCTAGATATTATAGCCTACGTGTAGAGCCGGTCTCCTCCCGTGTTCTCACCCTAAACGGGTAGAAGCACCGAGAGGCCCGGCTCTGTCGGCTTGCTGCACCCTACTGTGCACCCTTATTGCTCCAGAGTGAAAAACCTGTTGAGTCCTCCAAAAACCCCTCGGCCCGGACATGGCGGAGCGTCCAGGTGCCAGGCCTTTATCCGCTGAATCCTTGAGAACCGGATCTGGGCTGGGTTCCATATGTGTGACCCTACGGGGATCCCATATGTGTATATTTTCCACGGCTGCTCCTAACGGAAGCCCGTGTCTTTCCCTTGGGCTAAGTCACCCACTATCTCATATGTAGTACAGCCTTCGGGCTAGTCCATATGTATTCCCCACATAACTCCTTGAAGTAAGTGGCTTCCGCAGCGTCCTCCTTCCTAACTGAGGGGCACGCTTTCCCAGTGTTATCCAATAATCTCACTGTATGGGTTATTACGGAACAACAGTGACAGATACACTCTGTGTGTAGCCTCCTCCTATCGTCCTTCTAGGCAAGAAGGTGTAGAGGCTTGCATGGGGCGCTGGATGGGGTGCAGCAGCTGTGGCGCTTTGGTAGGGATTCCTATTGGTCAGTCTGACCTACGTTGTAGTGACTGACCGATAGGGAACGTCTCGGTTACATATGGTAACCCTCGTTCCCTGAGGGAGGGAACGGAGACGTAGGTCCCGTCGCCACATCTGCTGCCGCCCGCGGGGGCGGCCAGCTTTTTCAGGTTTGGCTCCTCAGCAAAAAACTAGCGTGCAATCATAACAGCTGCTGTTAAATACCCGCGCTGACGAGGACGCGCAGCTGATGCAAATGATTGCATGCCAATGTGCATTGGCTTGTTTTAGTTTCACTCGAAGTAGATTGGCCTCTCTAGCGAGATTCCTATTGGTCAGTCTGACCTACGTTGTAGTGACTGACCGATAGGGAACTCTTCGTTGCACAACCGAATGAGTCAGTTCTATGCATTTAAATGCAATAAGCACATAGCGAATATAATATTCTTCAATGCACAATGTTAGATCGTTTGTGCAATTCAATGCAACAGCACTTATATTATCTCTTCGTTGCACAACCGAATGAGTCAGTTCTATGCATTTAAATGCACTAAGCACATAGCGAATATAATATTCTTCAATGCACAATGTTAGATCGTTTGTGCAATTCAATGTAACAGCACTTATATTATCTCTTCGTTGCACAACCGAATGAGTCAGTTCTGGTATGCATTAAAACACACCAAGCACATAGCTAATAAGTTATGCACATCGTTACATCGTTTGTGCAATGCAGTGCAAGAGCACTCATGTTATCTCTTTGTTGCACAACCGAATGAGTCAGTTCTTGTATGCATTTAAATGCACTCAGCACATAGCTTATATGACATTCTTCAATGCATATCGTTAGACTCTTTAATGCACAAGAGGTATGAGGTAGTTAATGCAACAGCTAATGCGATAATTTCCCTTCAATGCAAGTTTGTTGTATATACTTAATTCAATGCATTGCAATGCGAAAGAATATATGTTGTGGTTTTCATTGAATAGAGGAATTTTTTTTTTGCAATGCAATGCAAAAAAAATGCAATCCACAAATTTTGTCTCCTCAAATTACAACGCAATGAGTTAGTTCTGGTATGCAAGGCAATGCAAGAGTGCATAGCTTATATGTTATTCTTCAATGCGCAATGTTAGATCGTTTGACCAATGCAATGAACAGCACTTATGTTATCTCTTCGTTGCACAACCGAATGAGTCAGTTCTGGTATACATTGAAACACACCAAGCACATAGCTAATATGTTATTCTTCAATGCACATCGTTAGACTGTTTTTGCAATGCAGTGCAAGAGCACTCATGTTATATCTTTAATGCACAAATGAATGTTTGTTTTGGCATGTATTGAAATGCAACATGTGTTTTGCTTAAATGCTGCTTAACACTAATTCTTTAATTAACGCTATGTTATCTCTTCGTTGCACAAGAGGTATGAGGTCATTTTATGCATTGTAGTGCAAGAGCTAATGCAATAATTTCCCTTCAATGCAGAAATGAATGTTTGTTGTAGTATGCATTGCAATCCGAAAGAACATATGTTGTGGTTTTCATTGCATAGAGAAATAATTTAGATTTTTTTTTTGCAATGCAATGCAACGGCACACGTTATCTCCTCAAAGCACAACGCAATGAGTTAGTTCTGGTATGCAATGCAACAAGTGCATAGCTTATATGTTATTCTTCAATGTGCAATATTAGATCGTTTTGTGCAATGCAAGCAACAGCACATATGTTATCGCTTCGTTGCACAAAATGAATGGGTTTGTTATTGTATTTATTGTAATGGAATTTAGATTTTTTTTTTGCAATGCAATGCAACAACACAAATGTTATCCTCAAAGCACAACGCAATGAGTTAGCTCTGGTATGCAATGCAATGTAACAAGCTCATGTTATTTATATTATATATATTATTTTTCAATGCACAAAGTAAGATCGTTTCTGCAATGCAATGCAACAGCACAGTTTATCTTTTCGTTGCAAAACCGAATAAGTCAGTTCTTGGTATGCATTGAAATGCACCAAGCACATAGCTTATATGTTATTCTTCAATGCACATCGTTAGATCGTTTGTGCAATGCAGTGCAAGAGCACTCATGTTATCTCTTTAATGCACAAATTAATTAGTTAGTTTTGGCATGTATTGAAATGCAACGTGTTTTGCTTAATATGCTGCTTAACGCTAATTCTTAGATAGCTTGTGCAATGCAATTTTTGCAGTTTTCATTGCATATGGTAAATGATTAGCTTATATGTTATTCTTCAATGTGCAATGTTAGATCATTTGTGCAATGCAATGCAATGCAACAGCACTTATGTTATCTCTTCGTTGCACAACCAAATGAGTCAGTCCTGGAATACAATGATATACAATGATACTTATATGATATTCTTCAAGGCAAAATGTTTGATCCAGCGGAATGAGTAGTACATTGCAATTTTAAAGCAAAAACTAATGCAATGATTTTCCTTCAATACTCAATTGAATGTGTTGTGTTTTCTTTGCACAGAGGATAAGTTAGATCTTTTATTCAAGCAAATGCAAAAGCACTATGTTATCACTTAAATGCTTATTGAAAGGAGTTACCGGTAGTTCTGGTATACATTGTAATGCATATGTTCTCATAAATTCAATACAAAATGGAATCAATTAGTTGTTGTATTGAACTTTTCAATGCAATGAAAGTCCTCGATTATGTACTTTCTATACATTTACAGAATCTTATTCTGATGATATATCAGCCAGAGAGCCAGACGACAGTCAAAATTTGAACTGGCAGTACTCAAAATTTGAATAATCTATACGTTGACTCCTTCTGATGTTAGGTCAGCAATACAGCAGTTCACATTTGACCTACTGAACATATAAAGAATCCTCGATTTTTAACTTTCTATACATAGTCATAGACTTCTTCTGGGGCTTCATAAGCCATATAGAAGTCCATATCTGACCTTTTGAACTTAATTCTGGTCAAAGGGTCCTCAAAGGGTTTTAAACTATGTAAACTTAGAGACTCATTCTGATGTTAAAACCTACTGAACATTTTTCTGACCAAAGAGTCATTAAACATTAACACTCATTGAGATTGAATTCTTTTGATGTTATATCAGCTTGACAAAAGTCCATATTTTACCTATTGAAAAATAATTTGTCCAAAGAGTACTCGAAACTTGAACTTTCTATGCATGACTCCTTCTGATGTTAAATCAGCCATACAGAGGTTCCTTTTTGATAAAATTAACATACTTTTAGCCCAAGAGTCTTTGAACATTAGCTGACCTTCTGAACATATTTCTGACAAAAGATTCCTTTAAGATTAACTTACTATACATTCAGATTGATTTGTTCTGATATCAACCAGACGGCAGTTAAATTTGAACTACTAAACTTAAACTTGAACTTTCTATACGTTGACTCTTCTGATGTTACGTCAGCAATACAGAAATCCATATCTGACCTATTGAACTTATTTGTGGTAAAAGGGTCCTCAAAGGTTTTAAATTATATAATCTTATAGACTCCTTCTGATGTTAAATCAGCAATACAGAGGTTCCTTTTTGAACTACTGAACATACTTTTGGACAAAGAGTCAGTTTGAACATTAGGTTTCTATACATAATGACTCCTTTTGATGTTGCATTAGCCATACAAAAGTCCACATCTGACCTACTGAACATATTTCTGGCCAGAGACTTCTTAAAGATTAACTTACTATACATTCAAATTGATTTCTTCCAATGTTATATCAGCCAGACGTCAGTCAAAATTTGAACTACTACACATATTTCTGGCCAAAGAGTACTCGAAACTTGAACTTGCTGTTTGAACAACTGAACATACTTTTGGCCAAGGAGTCTTTGAACATTAGCTTTCCATACATATTGACTCCTTTTGATGTTATATCAGCCTGACAAAAGTCCACATTTGACCTACTGAACATATGTCTGGCCAAAGATTCCTTAAAGATTAACTTACTATAGACTCAGATTGATTTGTTTCTGATGTTATATCAGCCAGACGGCAGTCAAAATTTGTACTACTAAACATATTTCTAGCCAAAGAGTGCTCGAAACTTGAATAATCTATACGTTGACTCCTTCTGATGTTACGTCAGCAATACAGCAGTTCATATTTGACCTACTGAACATATTTCTGGCCAAAGAATCCTTGATTTTTAACTTTCTATACATAGTCATTGACTTCTTCTGGTGCTTCAAAAACCACATAGAAGTCCATATAGAAGTCCATATCTGACCTATTGAACTTAATTCTGGTCAAAGGGTCCTCAAATGGTTTTAAACTATATAAACTTACAGACTGATGTTAAAACCTACTGAACATATTTCTGACCAAAGAGTCATTAAACAGTAACACTATAAATTGAGATTGAATGTTTCTGATGTTATATCAGCCTGACAAAAGTCCATATTTGACCTACTGAAAAAAAATGTGTCCAAAGAACGAAACTTGAACTTTCTATATATCACTCGTTGACTCCTTCTGATGTTAAATCAGCCATACAGAGGTTCCTTTTTGATCTAATGAACATACTTTTAGCCCAAGAGTCTTTGAACATTAGCTTTCCTTACATATTGACTCCTTTTGATTTTACATTATCCATACAAAAGTCCACATTTGACCAACTGAACATATTCTGGCCAGAGACTCCTTAAAGATTAACTTACTATACATTCAAATTGATTTCTTCCAATGTTATATTAGCCAGACGTCAGTCAAAATTTGAACTACTACACATATTTCTGGCCAAAGAGTACTCGAAACTTGAACTTTCTATACATACTTGTTGACTCTTTCTGATGTTAAATCAGCAATACAGAGGTTCCTGTTTGAACAACTGAACATACTTTTGGCTAAAGTAATACATATTGACTCCTTTTGATGTTATATCAGCCTGACAAAAGTCCACATTTGACCTACTGGCCAAAGATTCCTTAAAGATTAACTTACTATACATTCAGATTGATTTGTTCTGATGTTATATCAGCCAGACGGCAGTCAACTACTAAACATATTTCTAGGCAAAGAGTACTCGAAGCTTGAATAATCTATACGTTGACTCCTTCTGATGTTACGTCAGCAATACAGAAGTTCATATTTGACCTATTGAACTTAATTCTGGTCAAAGGGTCCTCAAATGTTTTTTAAACGATTTAAACTTAGAGACTCATTCTGATGTTAAATCAGCCATTCAGAAGTTCATATTTGACCTACTGAACCTTTTTCTGGCCAAAGAGCACTCGAAACTTGAACTTTATATACATACTTGCTGACTCCTTCTGATGTTACGTCAGAAATACAGAAGTTCATATTTGACCTACTGAACATATTTCTGGCCAAAGAATCCTCGATTTTTAACTTTCAATACATAGTCATAGACTTCTTCTGGTGCTTCATAAGCCATATAGAAGTCCATATAGAAGTCCATATTGAACTTAACTTCTGAACTTAACTTCCATAATGAACCTATTGAACTTAATTCTGGTCAAAGAGTCCTCAAATGGTTTTTAAACGATTTAAACTTAGGGACTCATTCTGATGTTCTGGTCAATGGGTCAAAAATCAGCCATTCAGAAGTTCATATTTGACCTCGAAATATGACCATATTTGAAATCAGCCATACATAAATCCATATTTGACCTACTGAACATATTTCTGACCAAAGAGTCCTTGAAGATTAACACTATACACTGAGATTGAATTCTTCTGATGTTATATCAGCCTGACAAAAGTCCATTTTTGACCTGCTGAAATTTTTTTTTGCCAAAGAGTACTCGAAACTTGAACTTTCTATACATACTCCGTGACTCCTTCTGATGTTAAATCAGCAATAAAGAATTTCATTTTTGACCTACTGAACATATTACTGCCCAAAGAGTCCTTAAAGAATAACACTATACATTCTAATTTATTTCTCATGAAGCATCAGAAAGAGTATGTATAGAAGTTCAAGATCAAGGATCTTTTGGCCAGAAATATGTTCCTTGTGAAGATTCAAAATTTCATCTTTTAATATTATTTCATTATTAAATATTATGTATCTGTATTATTATTCTTTATTAATATTCATAATCAGTTGTATTATCTTATGGAGTTTCAAAAGCATGAGTTGAACGCATGAGGGAAACTATAGATAGCATGGAAGCATGAGATGATCATATGTCAGACAGGGGGAAGCTATATTTTGCTATGGGGTGTGTACAATGTAACATGTTCGACTGATGTAAGTGTATCACAGATGTAAACAACAAGGATAGTTCTTAATATGGAAGTGAATTGTGACATGTTAAACATAACGTATACGTATGACATACGTTCTAATTTTAAGAAGCTCAGAGCAACATGTTTTGTTACCTTACAAGGAAGCTGTAAGACTCTCTGTGATGTATAAAAACTCAATCTTACTGTACTACCTCAGAGAAACACGGAAACGCATTGACCTGGCATGAATACAACATCTTGAAGTTTCTCTCCTGACATATAAGAATAAAAATCTTTCTTGGCAAGATAACTGGTGTCCGGTCCCGTAAATCAAATAATAACGGGGAAACAAAAGAGGCTTTAATTCCAAGTCTACATTTGGCGTCACGAAGAACAGGATTGCATCTTCAGGCATTTGTCTCAATCATTCAAGGTAAGACTTTTTCTATTCTAAAAATAATTCTAAGTCTGCCTGATGATTGGACATTGACTGAAACTGCTTAAAAGAACTGTGTTATTTAAAGTAGCAGTTGTGTTGCCAATGAATATATGTGTCAGAAAAAAAAGAAAAAATTAAATAATTATAATTTGATGTGGCTTATTTGAGTTGCTCTGGTCAGTAAACCTCTGAATATTGAATGATGCTGGGGAAGTCTTTTTCATTTTTTAAAAAACTTTAGAAAGTGGATCAGTTTTAGAAAAAAGACCATCTTAGTCAAATTTTGGAAAAAGCTGTAAGGCGATTTAGCAATTAGCTTGTAAGGTGGTTGGAATATTGGGAAACTGCGATAAAGGGCAGATTTATCTCTAAAATATATCCAATACACGAAGAATCGTTTCAGAAGAAGACGAGGATAGTTTGACAAGCAGTGATTTATAGCGGTTTACAGTGGCGGGTCTGTGCTTGAAGTTAGTACAGTGCAGTATTAAAAAAAATACAATAAACCCTAAAACGTAAATACGCAGAGGATTGAACCCTTAGAAGAAGGGTATCAATGGAATAGAAGCTAAAATTGCATGCATTCTGATTTTGACAAGAAAGCTGTTCAGTGTTTGGAGGAAAAGACTGATCTGAGAGCAACTTTAAAATACATATATATATATATAAATTGATCTGAGTTAAGACAAACAAAAAAAAGGAAAACAGAAATTATTAGAGTTGTTTTTTTTCCTTTTCTTTTTCCAACCCCTTCTTTGTTCTTTGAGAAATTAGAACAGGTGGAGGGAGAAAAGCAGAGTGAGGGAAGCAGAGAGCCCCTCCCTTTGGAATTCACTCCCCACACACACTCACTCACAAAAATAGCCCTGCTGTTTGAGCACACAGACACAGAGTGACAAATAATTTTCAATGGCAGAAAGTGGATTTAACAGCAGAACAATATCTGCTTGGTACTTAGAAAGAAAACAGAAAAAGCAAGCTAAGTTTTTGAAAAAAGGACTGGACATTAACACATCTATGGATGTGCAGTTAAGCTGGCTTGAGTCCCAAAAGGACTCTATCAAGTCAAAAGTATTTCCAATCCTCGCTGCACATTGGATTTTGAAACAAGGTGGAATTTGTTGCGGTATCAATGGGTGTCCAGTCCCACTTGTTGAAGCAATGAAGCCTCAAATTGAAGCATATAACAAATTGAACAAAATTATGTCTATTAAATGTTCAGATGGAGAAAATACAACCAATGATGATTCATTTGATCCAGATTGGACAAATATAATAACTGAAGCTGAAAAGAAATATTCACAAGCACCAGTGAAATCTGCAACAACTGTAACGCCTCCTCCTTACAACCCAATTTATCCAATTTTGCCTGAACAATATACAAATTCATCTAAACCTCTGACACAGCCTCAAGCTTCGAGATCAAATGGAGGTCCAGTTGACAAAATGTATATTGCATCTGTACAAGCAGCTCCGGTAATAACAAGATCTAAAACAGTTCAGCCAAACAGAGACATGCTGCGATGTACACCAGCTCGGAATTATGATTCTGACTGGGGTGATGAGACAAGAGATGACGACATGATCACAATTGACAAGATCGGTCCTGAATTTTCTTCACCTGTAATTAAAAGGGAAGGATCTGAAATGATGACAGAAGAGAGACCATTCACACCAGGAGAACGTCAAGCCATTCTCACAGCCTTGCCTCCTCTGAAGAGACAAGATCCAAACACAGAGTTTTGGCGAGAATTAGACTCATTGATTGAAGCACATCAAATGTCATTAAGAGACATACACACCATTGTGAAAGCTAAAATCCCAAGAGACAGATGGGAACGCTTGCCAGCTTCGATAACAACCGCCCAATGGATAGATTTGTGGGTTGATAGCCAGGGACGACCCCTGGGTCTTTGGCAAGCATTAAATGTGTTCCGAAAAGAAATCCAGGAAATCTTGGGCAGTGGTAAAATTCCTTTCACATTAGTGACATTGATTAAGCAAAAGGATGATGAATCTCCAGATGAATATGCTCTACGTAAGTGGAATGCTTATGAGAGATGGGCTCTCTGTGCCAAGAAACAACCTGACAGAGATGATGTACAGTTCACTGACACACTTGTGGATGGACTTAGCGCAAAATACCAACAAGCCTTATCACTTGGAGTCAACCCAGGTGAGACATTTGACCAAATTATGCAATGGGCTGGCCGCTTAGAGATGGCTATGAGATCAAATAAAGAAGAAGGAAACAAGCCATATCGAAGAGGAGTGGCAACAGCTCAATACAACAAGGACACAAAGAATAGGGTGATTTTCTGCAGCAACTGTGGAAAGCGTGGACACTCCAACATAGATTGTTGGGCTAAAGGAGGTGGAGCAGAAGGTCAAGGTCCATCATTTAGACAGGTCAGTGCAAAAAACCATAATGAAACCCCTCAAGGGAAGACGTGGACTGAAGCACAAGTCCGTCAGCTCATTGAGGGAATTATGCCTCCGCAATAGGAATCAGCGGCCCCCTGTATTAGTAAGAAAAGAGACAATCGCCTTTTTGTCAATGCATTAATAGGGGGCCACCCATGTGACATCCTTGTTGACACAGGAGCAGCCATTTCAATAACAGATCTGAATCTACCTACAACAGATGAAACTATGGAAGTTGAAGGAGTTGGAGGAGGTATCACAAAATTTCGCAAAAGTATTCAAGTTCCACTGCAAATACATGAAGATGAAGTCTTATGGACATCTTTCTGGGTTGGGCCGAATTCACAAGGAAGCCTTATTGGCATGGACATTCTTCCATTGTTGAACATGATCATGTTCACTGACAGTCGTCAAATCGCTACAACTGCTGGGATAATACCACACGAAGATCGCACATGTAATCAAAGGTCTGTTGGTACAGCAAAACCAATTATCAGAAACTGGAAAAAAGACGGTGTGTGGGGTCTTCTGTGCAGTCTATATCCGGATGTTTGGGCTAAACACAAATTGGATTGTGGCAAAGCCAACATTGATCCCATTGTTATTGAGGGACCGATACATGCCCCTCATAAACAATACCCCATCCGACCTGAAGCAAGACGAGCCGTGGAGGAGATAGTGGCAGACTTGGAAGCTGAAGGAATCATCAGACAAACTTCATCTACCACTAATAGTCCTGTCTGGCCTGTCAAGAAATCTGATAACTCATGGCGATTAACCATTGATTACACAAGACTTAACAGTGCAACACCAAAACCGCATCCTATTGTGGCCAATCCTGCCACCATTCTGAATGATATTCCAGGAGATGCTAAAATTTTTACGGTACTGGATGTACTGTCGGCTTTCTGGTCTATACCTATAGACAAAAGATCTCAAGAGAAATTAGCCTTTACAGTGGGCGCAAAACAGTATGTTTGGAACAGACTCCCACAAGGTCTTAATCTTTCTCCTGTTGTATTTCATAGAGCTTTGGACCAGTTCTTAACGGAGCAAAAAGCTGAAATTGAGAAATCAGGAAGTGTTTGCCTCCAATATGTTGATGACTTGTTAATTGCAAGCCCAGATGAAAACAGCCATGTATTTGCTCTGAATGTTGTCCTACAAGCCCTTAGGAAAGGGGGATTCAAAGTTAACCCCGACAAAGCACAGCTGGCCAAATCCAAGGTTATCTATTTGGGCCAAGAAATATCTGTGGAGGGAAGGAGAATGACAACAGAGCGTGTAGAGGCATTACGACAACTTCCAAAACCTCTAACAGTTACAGGAATGCGGAAGGTGATGGGACTTTTCAACTATTGTCGTCAGTATATACCTGATTTTGCTAGCATCACCAGCCCCCTCATCGACCTGTACAAGGGAGGAAAGCCTGGAGTGGAACAGATAAACTGGACACCGGAAGCTGAGGAAGCGTTTACTTCTATGAAAGAAAAACTGACTTCAGCCCCAGCTTTGGGACTTCCTGACGGATGGTTGCATTTTCATTTGTGGACCAGGGTAGGAGATGAGACGTATTCAGCAGTACTGTGTCAAAAACCAGGTGATCGATACAGACCAGTTGGATACTTTTCCACAAAGATTCCTGTCACTATGATTGGGCAACCACGATGTATACAAGCCCTCGATGGTGCCACATGGGCAGTGGATGCTGTTGAGAATCTGATAGGAGCACAAACTATCATATTGCACACTCCACACAGTATAGTGACACTGTTGAATAACACGAACATCAAAACCATAACTGATGCAAAAAGAGCAAAATGGGAAGCAACTTTGTTGAACAAGGATTTAAGAGTGGAAATCATCAGGGACACGTCTCTTAATCCTGCAACAATGATGCTGGAACCACATGAGGGAATACCACATGAGTGTGAAAAACAAGTAGAAGAAGATAGTCTTGGTCCAGTTAATCCAATCCCTCTTGAAAACCCAGACAAAGAGTTATGGGTTGATGGATCCAGTTATTATGTTGATGGAAAGCGACATACTGGATGGGCTGTAGTGAAAGGAGATGGAACTGTTGTAAAGAAAGGAGCCCTTTCTGGGAAATTTTCAGCACAAGTAGCTGAACTTATAGCACTTACAGAAGCCTTTGAACTATCAGAAGGAGATCGAGTCAACATCTATACAGATAGTCGTTATGCTTTTGGCGTGGTCCATGACTACCTTGCTCTGTGGAAAAGACGTGGACTTATCACTAGCAGTGGGAGCGAAATACAACATGCTTCCATAATTCGTCGTTTGATTACAGCATGTTACTTACCCCGAGAAGCAGCCGTGATCAAAGTAAAATCACATCAATCTGACAAGTCCAAAGAAAGTCAAGGAAACACGGCAGCAGATGCAGCAGCTAGAGAAGCAGCTCTACTTCCTCTTACTCCTGTTACCTTGGTAAAGGAAAACAGCAAGGATAATCCTGAGCTCCATCTTCTGTCATATCAACTGGAGACAGATGAAGAGAAAGAACAATGGATAAAAGCGGGAGCGAAAGAGGATGATCAAGGTATCTGGAGAATTCCAACAGGACAAGTGGTGATGCCTATCGGAACAAGAAGAGAACTAATGCAGCTGTATCATGGAAAGGTACATGCTGGAGCAAAAGCAATGAAATCTCAAATCAGTGAGACTTGGTGGTGGCCAAGAATGATGAGAGACATTGATGATTATTGTAGGAGATGCTTGATATGCCTCAAAGCAAATGTGGGAAAATCTGTAAAGGTGCGAATGTCACATGCACCCAGACCAACAGGTCCATGGACACACCTCCAAATTGATTTCACAGGACCTTTATCACCCAGTGGAGGGTATCAATACATACTTGTAATCATGGACAGATTTACTAGATGGGTGGAAGCATTCCCTACAAAAACTTGTACTGCTGAAGCTGCAGCACGAGTAATGGTGGAAGAAGTTTTTCCTCGCTGGGGTCTTCCATATGAACTTGATTCTGACAATGGAACTCATTTCACTGGAAAATTGATGAAGGAAGCAATGAAATTGATGGGGATTAAACAAAAATTCCATATTCCGTACCATCCGGAAGCATCAGGGATGGTAGAGAGGATGAACAGATCGTTGAAAACATCTTTGACCAAAGCCATTCTGCAAACTGGCCAAGGTTGGCATAAGTTATTACCTGCTATTCTGTGGAACTTGAGAGCAACTCCAAACCGAGTTACAGGACTAACCCCTTTTGAACTAATGACTGGAAGAGCAATGGTTCTACCTCCTGATGCTCCGCCACCTGCGGGAACAGGAGGAGACTCTACTTTGTTTCAAGAAAAGTTACGACGCTATCTCGCAATGCTGGACAAAGCTACTAAAGACAATAATAAGAAAGTGCGAGAAGCTCAACAGCAATGGGATGAAAAACACACCACTACTGACATTCCACACATTCCCGAGTTAGGCAGTTTTGTTATGATCAAACGAATTGCTAGGAAAGGTTTAGAGCCTAGATGGGAAGGACCATATGAGATACTCCTAACTACTGATACAAGTGTTTGTCTCAAAGGGAAGGGTGTAGGAACAGATAGATGGTATCATTGGTCACAAGTTAAACCTTGCTTAGTGAATGAACAAGATGATAATGATGGCTTATGGCCTGAGATTGAGCAATGTTCATCCATTAGTTTTACAGATTGGGAACAAAGAAGTGATGTTAATTATATCTCTGCTTCCATTTCAGGAATCAATTCCATTGACAGTGATTAGAGATGGTTGCAAGTTATTCCAAGTCCTTATATGTGTTACTAAAAGGAAAAGTACCAAACCTGTCAAATTGGAAAACCAAATGGATAGAACTAAGAATGGGACATACAGCGTGAAATAAGAGATTTTACACATTCTACACTACCTCACAAACAATGAACATCCGTTTACTGATTTTCAACCCCAAGGGATAGGATCCTTTAACATCAACGTTTATTTTAATTTCTTGTTTTGGTTCGGAACTGGAGGATTTAATTAATTAACGAGTTAATTAATTAATGAGTTCAGGCACGGACAGAAGACTTATTAGTTTTTCTTTTCTTAGATGATTGGGGTTCATTTTAAATACATACACATAGATATTAAAATACACACAGTATACGGGGACATAACATGGGTTGGGGTTTTGTTCTTTGTTTTGTTTTGTTTTGTTCTTCTTTTCTTTTCTTTTCTTTTTCCTTTCCTGTTTCCATTCTTCTGTTCTTTCTGTCTATTTTCTTGGTCTGCTATTTCTTCTCCTCACTATCACTTCTATAGGTTGGCCACCTGGGAATGATGGTGTGGAACTGACGGCCGTAGTTCCAGTGGAGGGAAATGAAGATTCAAAATTTCATCTTTTAATATTATTTCATTATTAAATATTATGTATCTGTATTATTATTCTTTATTAATATTCATAATCAGTTGTATTATCTTATGGAGTTTCAAAAGCATGAATTGAACGCATGAGGGAAACTATAGATAGCATGGAAGCATGAGATGATCATATGTCAGACAGGGGGAAGCTATATTTTGCTATGGGGTGTGTACAATGTAACATGTTCGACTGATGTAAGTGTATCACAGATGTAAACAACAAGGATAGTTCTTAATATGGAAGTGAATTGTGACATGTTAAACATAACGTATACGTATGACATACGTTCTAATTTTAAGAAGCTCAGAGCAACATGTTTTGTTACCTTACAAGGAAGCTGTAAGACTCTCTGTGATGTATAAAAACTCAATCTTACTGTACTACCTCAGAGAAACACGGAAACGCATTGACCTGGCATGAATACAACATCTTGAAGTTTCTCTCCTGACATATAAGAATAAAAATCTTTCTTGGCAAGATAACTGGTGTCCGGTCCCGTAAATCAAATAATAACGGGGAAACAAAAGAGGCTTTAATTCCAAGTCTACACTTGGGTCAAATATGAACTTCTGTATGGGTGACGTAACATCAGGAGTCAACAAGTATGTGTAGAAAGTTCATGTTTCGAGTACTGTTTGGCCAGAAATATGTTTAGTAGTTCAAATTTTGACTGCCATCAAAACTGACTGGCATTGACTGGCTGATATAACATCAGAAAAAAAATCAATCTGAATGTATAGTGTTAATCATTAAGGATTCTTTGGCCAGTCATATGTTCAGTAGGTCAAATATGGAATTCTGTATGGCTGATTTGACATCAGAAGAAGTCTCTAAGTTTATATAGTTTAAAACCATTTGAATACCCTTGTCCGGAAATAAGTTCAATATGTCAGATATGGACTTATATATGGCTTATGAAGCATCAGAAAGATTCTTTAAAGATTCCTTAAAGGAGTGCCGTCTGGCTGATACAACATCAGAAGAAATCAATCTGAATAGTAAGTTCATCTTTATGGAATCTTTGGCCAGAAATAGGTTCAGTAGGTCAAACGTGGACTTTTGTATGGATAATATGACATCAAAAGGAGTCAATATGTATGGACATTTAATTATAGTAAGTTCATCTTTATGGAATCTTTGGCCAGAAATATGTTCAGTAGGTCAAACGTGGACTTTTGTATGGATAATATAACATCAAAAGGAGTCAATATGTATGGAAATGTAATGTTTGAAAGACTCAAAAGTAGGCCAAAAGTATGTTCAGTAGTTCAAAATGGAACCTCTGTATGGCTGATTTAACATCAGAAGGAGTCTATAAGTTGATATAGTTTAAAAACTTTTGAGGACCAGAAATAAGTTTAAAAGGTCAGATATGGGCTTCTAAATGGCTTTTATGAAGCATCAGATGGAGTCTATGAGTGTGTATAGAAAGTTCTAGATCGAGGATTCTTTGGCAAGAAATATGTTCCTTGGGTCAAAAATGAACTTCTGCCTAACGTGACATCTGAAGGAGTCAACAAGTTTATATTGAAAGTTCAAGTTTCGAATACTCTTCGGCCAGAAATATGTTCATTAGTTTCAAAATTTGACTGCCGTCTGGCTGATATGACTTTAGAAGAAATCAATCTGAATATATAGTGTTAATCTTTAAGGAATCTTTGGCCAGAAACATTTTCTGTAGGTTAAATGTGGACTTTTGTATGGCTAATGTATCATCAAAAGGGGTCAATATGTATAAAAAATTAATGTTCAAAGACTTTTTGTCTAAAAGTTTGTTCAGTAGTTCAAAAATGGCTGATTTAACATCAGAAGGAGTCTATACGTTGATATAGTTTAAAAACTTTTGAGGACCCTTTGACCAGAAATAAGTTCAAATGGTCAGATATGGGCTTCTAAATCTAAGAATGTGTATAGAAAGTTCTATCGAGGATTCCTTGGCAAGGAATATGTTCCTTGGGTCAAAAATGAACTTCTGTATTAATTTGTATTCAAAAAGGAACATCTGTATGGCTCAATTATGTTCGGCAATTTAATGTTAAAAAACTCTTTGGCCAAAAGTATGTTCAGTAGTTCTCTGTATGGCTGATTCAACATCAGAAGGTGTCAACGAGTATGTATAGAAAGTTCAAGTTTCTAGTTCTCTTTGGCCAGAAATATGTTTTAGTAGTTCAAATTTTGACTGCCGTCTGGCTGATATAACATCAGAATAATTCAATCTGAATGTATAGTAAGTTCATCTTTAATGAATCTTTGGCCAGAAATTTGTTCAGTAGGTCAGATGTGGACGTTTGTATGGATAATGTAACATCAAAAGGAGTCAATATGTATGGCCATTTAAAGTTCAAAGACTCTTTGCCCAAAACTTTGCCCAAAAGTATGTTCAGTAGTTCAAAAAAGGAACCTCTGTATGGCTGATTTAACATCAACAAGTTCAAGAGGTCAGATATGGTCAAAAATGAACTTCTGTATGGCTAATGTGACATCTGAAGGAGTCAACAAGTTTGTATTGAAAGTTCAAGTTTCGAATACTCTTCGGCCCAAAATATGTTTCATTAGTTTCAAAATTTGACTGCCGTCTGGCTGATATGTCATCAGAAGAAATCAATCTGAATGTATAGTATTCTTTGTCTATAAGTTGAACATATTCTTTGGCCAGAAACATTTTCAGTAGGTTAAATGTGGACTTTTGTATGGCTAATGTATCATCAAAAAGGGTCAATATGTATAAAAAAATTATGTTCAAAGACTCTTTGGCCAAAAGTATGTTCAGTAGTTCAAAAAGGAACATCTGTATGGCTGATTTAACATCAGAAGGAGTCTATAAGTTAATATAGTTTAAAAACTTTTGAGGACCCTTTGTCCGGTAATAAGTTCAAAAGGTCAGATATGGACTTCTAAATGGCTTATGAAGGAGTCTATGAGTATGTATAGAAAGTTCAAGATTGAGGACACTTTGGCCAGAAATATGTTCCTTGGGTCAAATATGAACTTCTGTATGCCTAACGTGACATCAGAAGGAGTCAACAAGTTTGTATAGAAAGTTCAAGTTTCGAGTACCCCTTGGCCAGAAATTTCTCTCAGTAGTTAAAATTTTGACTCCCGTCTGGCTGATATGACATAGGAAGAAATAAATCTGAATCTATAGTAAGTTCATATTTAAGGAATCTTTTGCCAGAAATTTGTTCAGTAGGTCAGATGTGGACTTTTGTGTGGATTATGTAACATCAAAAGTCAGTATGTATGGCAATTTAATGTTAAAAGACTCTTTGCCCAAAAGTATGTTCATTAGTTCAAAAAGGAACCTCTGAGTGGCTGATTAAACATCACAAGGAGTCTCTAAGTTTATATAGTTTAAAACCATTTGACCACCCTTTGTCCGGTAATAAGTTCAATAGGTCAGATATGGACTTCTATATGGCTTATGGAGCATCAGAAGGAGTCCATGAGTATGTATATAAAAGTTCTAGATTGGGGATTCTTTAGCCAAAAATATGAACTTCTGTATGTCTGACGTGACATCAGAAGGAGTTAACAAGTTTGTATAGAAAGTTCAAGTTTCAAATACTTTTTGGCCAGTAATATGTTCTGTTGGTCAGATGTGGACTTTTGTATGGACAATCTAACATCAAAAGGAGTCAATATGTATGGAATTTAATGTTCAAAGACTCTTTGGCCAAAAGTATGTTCAGTAGTTCAAAAAGGAACCTCTTCATGGCTGATTTAACATCAGAAGGAGTCTCTAAGTTGATATAGTTTAAAACCATTTGACCACCCTTTGTCCGGTAATAAGTTCAATAGGTCAGATATGGACTTCTATGTGGCTTATGAAACATCAGAAGGAGTCTATAAGCATGTATAGAAAGTTTCAAATCGAGGACACTTTGGCCAGAAATATGTTCCTTGGGTCAAATATGAACTTCTGTATGCCTAACGTGACATCAGAAGGAGTCAACAAGTTTGTATAGAAAGTTCAAGTTTCGAGTACCCCTTGGCCAGAAATTTCTCTCAGTAGTTAAAATTTTGACTCCCGTCTGGCTGATATGACATAGGAAGAAATAAATCTGAATCTATAGTAAGTTCATATTTAAGGAATCTTTTGCCAGAAATTTGTTCAGTAGGTCAGATGTGGACTTTTGTGTGGATTATGTAACATCAAAAGTCAGTATGTATGGCAATTTAATGTTAAAAGACTCTTTGCCCAAAAGTATGTTCATTAGTTCAAAAAGGAACCTCTGAGTGGCTGATTAAACATCACAAGGAGTCTCTAAGTTTATATAGTTTAAAACCATTTGACCACCCTTTGTCCGGTAATAAGTTCAATAGGTCAGATATGGACTTCTATATGGCTTATGGAGCATCAGAAGGAGTCCATGAGTATGTATATAAAAGTTCTAGATTGGGGATTCTTTAGCCAAAAATATGAACTTCTGTATGTCTGACGTGACATCAGAAGGAGTTAACAAGTTTGTATAGAAAGTTCAAGTTTCAAATACTTTTTGGCCAGTAATATGTTCTGTTGGTCAGATGTGGACTTTTGTATGGACAATCTAACATCAAAAGGAGTCAATATGTATGGAATTTAATGTTCAAAGACTCTTTGGCCAAAAGTATGTTCAGTAGTTCAAAAAGGAACCTCTTCATGGCTGATTTAACATCAGAAGGAGTCTCTAAGTTGATATAGTTTAAAACCATTTGACCACCCTTTGTCCGGTAATAAGTTCAATAGGTCAGATATGGACTTCTATGTGGCTTATGAAACATCAGAAGGAGTCTATAAGCATGTATAGAAAGTTTCAAATCGAGGATTCTTTGGCCAGAAATATGTTCCTTGGGTCAAATATGAATTTCTGTATGCTTAACGTGACATCAGAAGGAGTCAACAAGCTTGTATAGAAAGTTCAAGTTTCTATTACTCTTTGGCCAGAAATATGTTTTAGTAGTTCAAATAAGTAACCTCTGTATTGGCTGATTTAACATCAGAAGGAGTCTCTAAGTTTATATAGTTTAAAACCATTTGAATCCTCAAATGCCATTTTGTCCGGAAATAAGTTCAAAAGTTCTGATATGGGCTTGTAAATGGCTTTTGAAGCATTAATCTATGAGTATGTATAGAAAGTTCTAGATCGAGGATTCTCTGGCAAGAAATATGTTCCTTGGGTCAAAAATGAACTTCTGTATGGCTGACGTAATATCGGAATGAGACAACAAGAATGCATCAAGTTACGAATACTCATTGGCCAGAAATATATTTAGTAGTTCAAATTTTGACTGCCGTCTGGCTGATATAACATCAAAAGGAATCAATCTTAATGTATAGTGTTAAACTTTAAGGACTCTTTGGGCAGTAATATGTTCAGTAGCTCAAATTTGGAATTCTGTATGGCTGACTTAACATCAGAAAGAGTCTCTAAATGTATATAATTTAAACGATTTGAGGACCCTTTGACCAGAAATAAGTTCAATCGGTCAGATATGGACTAAATGGCTTATGAATAATCAGAAGGAGTCTATAAGAATATATAGAAAGTTCAAGATTGAGGACACTGGCCAAAAATATGTTCTTTGGGTCAAATATGAACTTTTTTATGTCTTTAGGAGTCAACAAGTTTGTATAGAAAGTTCAAGTTTCTCTTTGGCCAGAAATATGTTTTAGTAGTTCAAATTTTGACTGCCGTCTGGCTGATAATACATCAGAGGAAATCAATCTGAACGTATAGTAAGTTCATGTTTAAGGAATCTTTTGCCAGAAATTTGTTCAGTCGGTCAGATGTGGACTTTTGTATGGATTATGTAACATCAAAAGGAGTCAAAATGTATAGAAAGTTAATGTTCAAAGACTCTATGGCCAAAAGTGTGTTCAGTAGTTCAAAAAGGAACCTCTGTATTCCTGATTTAACATCAGAAGGAGTCTATAAGTTTACATAGTTTAAAACCTTTTGAGGACCCTTTGCTCAAAAATAAGTTCAAAAAGTCAGACTTCTAAATGGCTAATGAAGAATCAGGAGTCTATGAGTAAGTATAGAATGTTAAAGATTAAGGCCTCTTTAGCCAGAAATAGGTTCCTTGGGTCAAAAATGAACTTCTGTATGGCTGAGGTAATATCGGAAGGAGACAACAAGAATGTATAGAAATTTCAAGTTTCAAATACTCTTCGACAAGAAATGTTTAGTTCAAATTTTGACTGCCGTCTGGCTGAAGTAACATCAGAAAAAATAAATCTGAATGTATATTAAGTTAATCTTTAAGGAATCTTTGGCCAGAAATATGTTTAGTAGGTCAAAAATGCACTTTTTTTTATGGCTAATGTATCATCAAAAGTCAATTATGTTCGGCAATTTAATGTTAAAAAACTCTTTGGCCAAAAGTATGTTCAGTAGTTCTCTGTATGGCTGATTCAACATCAGAAGGAGTCTATAAATGTATATAGTTTAAAAACTTTTGAGGACCCTTTGACCAGAAATAAGTTCAATAGGTCAGATATGGACTTCTCTATTGTTTATGAAGCATCAGAAAGAGTCTACATATGAGCATGTATAAGAAAGTTCAAGATCGAGGGTTCTTTGGCCAGAAATATGTTCTTTGTGTCAAATATTGGCTGATTTAACATTAAAAGGAGTCTTTAAGTTTATTATAGTAAAAAACATTTTGAGGACTCTTTTTCAAGTAATATGTTCAGTAGGTCAAATATGGACTATAGTCTTCCTTATATAATATTACGACAAGTCAGTGTGTATATATAGTGGAGTTAATGTTCATTGACTTTGGTTAGAAATATAATCACTAGGTCAAAAATGGACTTTTGGATTTCACATCAAAAGGAGTCAATATGTATAGAAAGTTAATGTTCAAGTACTCTTTTGCCAAAAATGTATTCAGAGGGTGACATATTGACAGCTGTTTAGCTGATGTTTTCATGAGAAGAAGTCTATGAGGACCCTTTGGCCAACAAAATTATCAATATGTCAAATATGCACTTCTGGCTGATTTAACATCACAAGACGTCAATTTGTATGTATAGTAACATAATGTTCATGGACTCTTGATGGTTGAAGTTGTCACTTCAGGAACAGGAATGAGTCAAGGGAGTCTACGAGAATGTATAGAAATCATTGCTTTAGCCGTTGCTTTACACTGCACACAATAGGTAACCCATTCCATTCTGCAACGACGAGATTAACATATCTGCTGTGCACACAAGATCAAACATTGTGCATTGAAGAATAACATATAAGCTGTGTACAAGAAATAATTCATTCCGATGTGGAATTCTTCATTGGACATCGTCAGATCGTTTGTGCGATGCAGTGCAACAGCACTCATGTTATCTCTTTAATGCACAGAGTTCTGGCATGCTTTGAAATGCAACATGTGCTTCGCAACATGTGCTTGAAGAATAACATATAAATGTTATTCTTCAACGCTAATTCTTGGATCGCCTTTGCAATGCAATACAACTCCTATGTTATCTCTTCGTTGAACAAGAGTTATGAGGTAGTTATTCTGCGCATTGTTAATGCAAGAGCTAATGCAATAATTTACCTTCAATGCAAAAAAGAACATGTATTGTGGTTTTCTTTGCATAGAGAAATAATTTAGATTTTATGCAATGTACTGAAACAGCACAAATTATATCTCCTCAAAGGACCAATGAGTTAGTTCTGGTATGCAATGCACTGCAACAAGTGCATAGCTTATATGTTATTCTTCAATGCGCAATGTTAGATCGTTTGTGTAATGCAATGCACATATGTTATCGCTTCCTTACACAAACTGAATGGGTTTGTTATTGTGTTCATTGCAATGGAATAGGTTTTTCAATGATTTCCATTTAATACACAAATGTTAGTCGTGTAAAGCGAAAGCACATATGTTATGTGTTTTCATTGCATAGAGTAGTTAATTTAGATTTTTTTGCAATGCAATGCAAAAACTCAAATATCATCTCAAAGCACAACGCAACAAGCGCGTTATATAAATTCAATGATAAATTTATTTGATATATGTTATATATATAAAATAGATTCAATGCAATGCAGCAGCACTTAGGTTATCTCTTCTTCTACAATGCACAACGAGTTAGTTCTGGCACGCATTGAAATGCAACATGTGTGCTACATTATATGTTATTTTTCAACGCTAAATCTTAGATCCCTTGTGCAATGTAATGCAACTCCTATGTTAACTCCTATGTTATTCTATGCATTGTAATGCAAGGGCTAATGCGATCATTTCCCTTCAATGCAAGTTTGTTGTAGTATGCATTGCAATGCGAAAGAACATATGTTGTGATTTTCATTGCATAGAGGAATATTTTTTGCATGCAACAATTCAACAGCACAAATTTAATTTTCAATGCAACAGCACAAATTTAATTTTCTCAAAGTACAACGTTCTGGTATGCAATGCAATGCAACAGTCTTATATGTTATTCTTCAATGCACAATGTTAGATCGTTTGTGCAAAGCAATGCAACAGCACTTATATTATCTCTTCGTTGCACAACTGAATGAGTCATTTCTGGTATGCATTAAAACACACCAAGCACATTGCTATGTTATATATGTTATGCTATGTATATATAATATGGTATGCACATCGTTATGCAATGCAGTGCAAGAGCACTCATGTTATCTCTTTAATGCACAAAGGAATGAGTTAGTACTTCTGTTATATCTTCGTTGCACAACCGAATGAGTCAGTTCTGGTATGCATTTAAATGCACTAAATGCACATGTTATTTATATGTTATTCTATATCATAGCTTACATGATATTCTTCAATGCACAATGTTAGATTGTTTGTGCAATGCAATGCAACCGCCCTTACGTTATCTCTTCGTTGCACCAACCGAATGAGTCAGTTCTGGTATGCATTAAAACACACCAAGAACATAGCTAATATGTTATGCACATCGTTAGATCGGTTGTGCAATGCAGTGCAAGAGCACTCATGTTATCTCTTTCATGCACAAAGGAATGAGTTAGTACTTATGTTATATCTTCGTTGCACAACCGAATGAGTCAGTTCTGGTATGCATTTAAATGCACTAAGCACATAGCTTACATGATATTCTTCAATGCACAATGTTAGATTGTTGTGCAATGCAATCGCACTTATGTTATCTCTTCGTTGCACAACCGAATGAGTCAGTTCTGGTATGCATTAAAACACACCAAGAACATAGCTAATATGTTATGCACATCGTTAGATCGTTAGTGCAATGCAGTGCAAGAGCAATCATGTTATCTCTTTCATGCACAAAGGAATGAGTTAGTACTTATGTTATATCTTCGTTGCACAACCGAACGAGTCAGTTCTGGTATGCATTAAAACACACCAAGCACATTGCTAATATGTTATGCACATCGTTATGCAATGCAGTGCAAGAGCACTCATGTTATCTCTTTAATGCACAAAGAAATGAGTTGGTACTTATGTTATATCTTCGTTGCACAACCGAATGAGTCAGTTCTGGTATGCTTTTAAATGCACTAAGCACATAGCTTATATGATTTTCTTCAATGCACAATGTTAGATCGTTTGTACAAAGCAATGCAACATCACTTATATTATCTCTTCTTTGCACAACTGAATGAGTCAGTTCCGGTATGCATTTAAATGCACTAAGCACATAGCGAATATAATACTCTTCAATGCACAATGTTAGATCGTTTGTGCAATTCAATGCAACAGCACTTATATTATATCTTCGTTGCACAACCAAATGAGTCAGTTCTGGTATGCATTAAAACACACCATGCACATAGCTTACATGATATTCTTCAATGCACAATGTTAGATTGTTGTGCAATGCAATGCAACCGCACTTATGTTATCTCTTCGTTGCACAACCGAATGAGTCAGTTCTGGTATGCATTAAAACACACCAAGAACATAGCTAATATGTTATGCACATCGTTAGATCGTTAGTGCAATGCAGTGCAAGAGCAATCATGTTATCTCTTTCATGCACAAAGGAATGAGTTAGTACTTATGTTATATCTTCGTTGCACAACCGAACGAGTCAGTTCTGGTATGCATTAAAACACACCAAGCACATTGCTAATATGTTATGCACATCGTTATGCAATGCAGTGCAAGA
This sequence comes from Rhinichthys klamathensis goyatoka, assembly GCF_029890125.1. Taxonomy (NCBI): domain Eukaryota; kingdom Metazoa; phylum Chordata; class Actinopteri; order Cypriniformes; family Leuciscidae; genus Rhinichthys; species Rhinichthys klamathensis. Next base: position 4,592,308 of record NW_026606559.1, read on the forward strand.
GCACTCATGTTATCTCTTTAATGCACAAAGAAATGAGTTGGTACTTATGTTATATCTTCGTTGCACAACCGAATGAGTCAGTTCTGGTATGCTTTTAAATGCACTAAGCACATAGCTTATATGATTTTCTTCAATGCACAATGTTAGATCGTTTGTACAAAGCAATGCAACATCACTTATATTATCTCTTCTTTGCACAACTGAATGAGTCAGTTCCGGTATGCATTTAAATGCACTAAGCACATAGCGAATATAATACTCTTCAATGCACAATGTTAGATCGTTTGTGCAATTCAATGCAACAGCACTTATATTATATCTTCGTTGCACAACCAAATGAGTCAGTTCTGGTATGCATTAAAACACACCATGCACATAGCTTTATATGTTATGCACATCGTTAGATCGTATGTACACTGCAGTGCAAGAGCACTCATGTTATCCCTTTAATGCACAAAGGAATGAGTCATGTTATCTCTTCGTTGCACAACCGAATGAGTCAGTTCTATGCATTTAAATGCACTAAGCACATAGCGAATATAATATTCTTCGATGCACAATGTTAGATCGTTTGTGCAATTCAATGCAACAGCACTTATATTATCTCTTCGTTGCACAACCGAATGAGTCAGTTCTGGTATGCATTAAAACACACATAGCTAATGTGTTATGCACATCGTTAGATCGTTTGTGCAATGCAGTGCAAGAGCACTCATGTTATCTCTTTAATGCACAAAGGAAGAAGTTAGTACTCATGTCTTCGTTGCACAACCGAATGAGTCAGTTCTGGTATGCATTAAAACACACATAGCTAATGTGTTATGCACATCGTTAGATCGTATGTGCACTGCAGTGCAAGAGCACTCATGTTATCTCTTTAATGCACAAAGGAATGAGTCATGTTATCTCTTCGTTGCACAACCGAATGAGTCAGTTCTATGCATTTAAATGCACTAAGCACATAGCGAATATAATATTCTTCGATGCACAATGTTAGATCGTTTGTGCAATTCAATGCAACAGCACTTATATTATCTCTTCGTTGCACAACCGAATGAGTCAGTTCTGGTATGCATTAAAACACACCGAGCACATAGCTAATATGTTATGCACATCGTAAGATCGTTTGTGCAATGCAGTGCAAGAGCACTCATGTTATCTCTTTAATGCACAAAGGAATGAGTCATGTTATCTCTTCGTTGCACAACCGAATGAGTCAGTTCTATGCATTTAAATGCAATAAGCACATAGCGAATATAATATTCTTCAATGCACAATGTTAGATCGTTTGTGCAATTCAATGCAACAGCACTTATATTATCTCTTCGTTGCACAACCGAATGAGTCAGTTCTATGCATTTAAATGCACTAAGCACATAGCGAATATAATATTCTTCAATGCACAATGTTAGATCGTTTGTGCAATTCAATGTAACAGCACTTATATTATCTCTTCGTTGCACAACCGAATGAGTCAGTTCTGGTATGCATTAAAACACACCAAGCACATAGCTAATAAGTTATGCACATCGTTACATCGTTTGTGCAATGCAGTGCAAGAGCACTCATGTTATCTCTTTGTTGCACAACCGAATGAGTCAGTTCTTGTATGCATTTAAATGCACTCAGCACATAGCTTATATGACATTCTTCAATGCATATCGTTAGACTCTTTAATGCACAAGAGGTATGAGGTAGTTAATGCAACAGCTAATGCGATAATTTCCCTTCAATGCAAGTTTGTTGTATATACTTAATTCAATGCATTGCAATGCGAAAGAATATATGTTGTGGTTTTCATTGAATAGAGGAATTTTTTTTTTGCAATGCAATGCAAAAAAAATGCAATCCACAAATTTTGTCTCCTCAAATTACAACGCAATGAGTTAGTTCTGGTATGCAAGGCAATGCAAGAGTGCATAGCTTATATGTTATTCTTCAATGCGCAATGTTAGATCGTTTGACCAATGCAATGAACAGCACTTATGTTATCTCTTCGTTGCACAACCGAATGAGTCAGTTCTGGTATACATTGAAACACACCAAGCACATAGCTAATATGTTATTCTTCAATGCACATCGTTAGACTGTTTTTGCAATGCAGTGCAAGAGCACTCATGTTATATCTTTAATGCACAAATGAATGTTTGTTTTGGCATGTATTGAAATGCAACATGTGTTTTGCTTAAATGCTGCTTAACACTAATTCTTTAATTAACGCTATGTTATCTCTTCGTTGCACAAGAGGTATGAGGTCATTTTATGCATTGTAGTGCAAGAGCTAATGCAATAATTTCCCTTCAATGCAGAAATGAATGTTTGTTGTAGTATGCATTGCAATCCGAAAGAACATATGTTGTGGTTTTCATTGCATAGAGAAATAATTTAGATTTTTTTTTTGCAATGCAATGCAACGGCACACGTTATCTCCTCAAAGCACAACGCAATGAGTTAGTTCTGGTATGCAATGCAACAAGTGCATAGCTTATATGTTATTCTTCAATGTGCAATATTAGATCGTTTTGTGCAATGCAAGCAACAGCACATATGTTATCGCTTCGTTGCACAAAATGAATGGGTTTGTTATTGTATTTATTGTAATGGAATTTAGATTTTTTTTTTGCAATGCAATGCAACAACACAAATGTTATCCTCAAAGCACAACGCAATGAGTTAGCTCTGGTATGCAATGCAATGTAACAAGCTCATGTTATTTATATTATATATATTATTTTTCAATGCACAAAGTAAGATCGTTTCTGCAATGCAATGCAACAGCACAGTTTATCTTTTCGTTGCAAAACCGAATAAGTCAGTTCTTGGTATGCATTGAAATGCACCAAGCACATAGCTTATATGTTATTCTTCAATGCACATCGTTAGATCGTTTGTGCAATGCAGTGCAAGAGCACTCATGTTATCTCTTTAATGCACAAATTAATTAGTTAGTTTTGGCATGTATTGAAATGCAACGTGTTTTGCTTAATATGCTGCTTAACGCTAATTCTTAGATAGCTTGTGCAATGCAATTTTTGCAGTTTTCATTGCATATGGTAAATGATTAGCTTATATGTTATTCTTCAATGTGCAATGTTAGATCATTTGTGCAATGCAATGCAATGCAACAGCACTTATGTTATCTCTTCGTTGCACAACCAAATGAGTCAGTCCTGGAATACAATGATATACAATGATACTTATATGATATTCTTCAAGGCAAAATGTTTGATCCAGCGGAATGAGTAGTACATTGCAATTTTAAAGCAAAAACTAATGCAATGATTTTCCTTCAATACTCAATTGAATGTGTTGTGTTTTCTTTGCACAGAGGATAAGTTAGATCTTTTATTCAAGCAAATGCAAAAGCACTATGTTATCACTTAAATGCTTATTGAAAGGAGTTACCGGTAGTTCTGGTATACATTGTAATGCATATGTTCTCATAAATTCAATACAAAATGGAATCAATTAGTTGTTGTATTGAACTTTTCAATGCAATGAAAGTCCTCGATTATGTACTTTCTATACATTTACAGAATCTTATTCTGATGATATATCAGCCAGAGAGCCAGACGACAGTCAAAATTTGAACTGGCAGTACTCAAAATTTGAATAATCTATACGTTGACTCCTTCTGATGTTAGGTCAGCAATACAGCAGTTCACATTTGACCTACTGAACATATAAAGAATCCTCGATTTTTAACTTTCTATACATAGTCATAGACTTCTTCTGGGGCTTCATAAGCCATATAGAAGTCCATATCTGACCTTTTGAACTTAATTCTGGTCAAAGGGTCCTCAAAGGGTTTTAAACTATGTAAACTTAGAGACTCATTCTGATGTTAAAACCTACTGAACATTTTTCTGACCAAAGAGTCATTAAACATTAACACTCATTGAGATTGAATTCTTTTGATGTTATATCAGCTTGACAAAAGTCCATATTTTACCTATTGAAAAATAATTTGTCCAAAGAGTACTCGAAACTTGAACTTTCTATGCATGACTCCTTCTGATGTTAAATCAGCCATACAGAGGTTCCTTTTTGATAAAATTAACATACTTTTAGCCCAAGAGTCTTTGAACATTAGCTGACCTTCTGAACATATTTCTGACAAAAGATTCCTTTAAGATTAACTTACTATACATTCAGATTGATTTGTTCTGATATCAACCAGACGGCAGTTAAATTTGAACTACTAAACTTAAACTTGAACTTTCTATACGTTGACTCTTCTGATGTTACGTCAGCAATACAGAAATCCATATCTGACCTATTGAACTTATTTGTGGTAAAAGGGTCCTCAAAGGTTTTAAATTATATAATCTTATAGACTCCTTCTGATGTTAAATCAGCAATACAGAGGTTCCTTTTTGAACTACTGAACATACTTTTGGACAAAGAGTCAGTTTGAACATTAGGTTTCTATACATAATGACTCCTTTTGATGTTGCATTAGCCATACAAAAGTCCACATCTGACCTACTGAACATATTTCTGGCCAGAGACTTCTTAAAGATTAACTTACTATACATTCAAATTGATTTCTTCCAATGTTATATCAGCCAGACGTCAGTCAAAATTTGAACTACTACACATATTTCTGGCCAAAGAGTACTCGAAACTTGAACTTGCTGTTTGAACAACTGAACATACTTTTGGCCAAGGAGTCTTTGAACATTAGCTTTCCATACATATTGACTCCTTTTGATGTTATATCAGCCTGACAAAAGTCCACATTTGACCTACTGAACATATGTCTGGCCAAAGATTCCTTAAAGATTAACTTACTATAGACTCAGATTGATTTGTTTCTGATGTTATATCAGCCAGACGGCAGTCAAAATTTGTACTACTAAACATATTTCTAGCCAAAGAGTGCTCGAAACTTGAATAATCTATACGTTGACTCCTTCTGATGTTACGTCAGCAATACAGCAGTTCATATTTGACCTACTGAACATATTTCTGGCCAAAGAATCCTTGATTTTTAACTTTCTATACATAGTCATTGACTTCTTCTGGTGCTTCAAAAACCACATAGAAGTCCATATAGAAGTCCATATCTGACCTATTGAACTTAATTCTGGTCAAAGGGTCCTCAAATGGTTTTAAACTATATAAACTTACAGACTGATGTTAAAACCTACTGAACATATTTCTGACCAAAGAGTCATTAAACAGTAACACTATAAATTGAGATTGAATGTTTCTGATGTTATATCAGCCTGACAAAAGTCCATATTTGACCTACTGAAAAAAAATGTGTCCAAAGAACGAAACTTGAACTTTCTATATATCACTCGTTGACTCCTTCTGATGTTAAATCAGCCATACAGAGGTTCCTTTTTGATCTAATGAACATACTTTTAGCCCAAGAGTCTTTGAACATTAGCTTTCCTTACATATTGACTCCTTTTGATTTTACATTATCCATACAAAAGTCCACATTTGACCAACTGAACATATTCTGGCCAGAGACTCCTTAAAGATTAACTTACTATACATTCAAATTGATTTCTTCCAATGTTATATTAGCCAGACGTCAGTCAAAATTTGAACTACTACACATATTTCTGGCCAAAGAGTACTCGAAACTTGAACTTTCTATACATACTTGTTGACTCTTTCTGATGTTAAATCAGCAATACAGAGGTTCCTGTTTGAACAACTGAACATACTTTTGGCTAAAGTAATACATATTGACTCCTTTTGATGTTATATCAGCCTGACAAAAGTCCACATTTGACCTACTGGCCAAAGATTCCTTAAAGATTAACTTACTATACATTCAGATTGATTTGTTCTGATGTTATATCAGCCAGACGGCAGTCAACTACTAAACATATTTCTAGGCAAAGAGTACTCGAAGCTTGAATAATCTATACGTTGACTCCTTCTGATGTTACGTCAGCAATACAGAAGTTCATATTTGACCTATTGAACTTAATTCTGGTCAAAGGGTCCTCAAATGTTTTTTAAACGATTTAAACTTAGAGACTCATTCTGATGTTAAATCAGCCATTCAGAAGTTCATATTTGACCTACTGAACCTTTTTCTGGCCAAAGAGCACTCGAAACTTGAACTTTATATACATACTTGCTGACTCCTTCTGATGTTACGTCAGAAATACAGAAGTTCATATTTGACCTACTGAACATATTTCTGGCCAAAGAATCCTCGATTTTTAACTTTCAATACATAGTCATAGACTTCTTCTGGTGCTTCATAAGCCATATAGAAGTCCATATAGAAGTCCATATTGAACTTAACTTCTGAACTTAACTTCCATAATGAACCTATTGAACTTAATTCTGGTCAAAGAGTCCTCAAATGGTTTTTAAACGATTTAAACTTAGGGACTCATTCTGATGTTCTGGTCAATGGGTCAAAAATCAGCCATTCAGAAGTTCATATTTGACCTCGAAATATGACCATATTTGAAATCAGCCATACATAAATCCATATTTGACCTACTGAACATATTTCTGACCAAAGAGTCCTTGAAGATTAACACTATACACTGAGATTGAATTCTTCTGATGTTATATCAGCCTGACAAAAGTCCATTTTTGACCTGCTGAAATTTTTTTTTGCCAAAGAGTACTCGAAACTTGAACTTTCTATACATACTCCGTGACTCCTTCTGATGTTAAATCAGCAATAAAGAATTTCATTTTTGACCTACTGAACATATTACTGCCCAAAGAGTCCTTAAAGAATAACACTATACATTCTAATTTATTTCTCATGAAGCATCAGAAAGAGTATGTATAGAAGTTCAAGATCAAGGATCTTTTGGCCAGAAATATGTTCCTTGTGAAGATTCAAAATTTCATCTTTTAATATTATTTCATTATTAAATATTATGTATCTGTATTATTATTCTTTATTAATATTCATAATCAGTTGTATTATCTTATGGAGTTTCAAAAGCATGAGTTGAACGCATGAGGGAAACTATAGATAGCATGGAAGCATGAGATGATCATATGTCAGACAGGGGGAAGCTATATTTTGCTATGGGGTGTGTACAATGTAACATGTTCGACTGATGTAAGTGTATCACAGATGTAAACAACAAGGATAGTTCTTAATATGGAAGTGAATTGTGACATGTTAAACATAACGTATACGTATGACATACGTTCTAATTTTAAGAAGCTCAGAGCAACATGTTTTGTTACCTTACAAGGAAGCTGTAAGACTCTCTGTGATGTATAAAAACTCAATCTTACTGTACTACCTCAGAGAAACACGGAAACGCATTGACCTGGCATGAATACAACATCTTGAAGTTTCTCTCCTGACATATAAGAATAAAAATCTTTCTTGGCAAGATAACTGGTGTCCGGTCCCGTAAATCAAATAATAACGGGGAAACAAAAGAGGCTTTAATTCCAAGTCTACATTTGGCGTCACGAAGAACAGGATTGCATCTTCAGGCATTTGTCTCAATCATTCAAGGTAAGACTTTTTCTATTCTAAAAATAATTCTAAGTCTGCCTGATGATTGGACATTGACTGAAACTGCTTAAAAGAACTGTGTTATTTAAAGTAGCAGTTGTGTTGCCAATGAATATATGTGTCAGAAAAAAAAGAAAAAATTAAATAATTATAATTTGATGTGGCTTATTTGAGTTGCTCTGGTCAGTAAACCTCTGAATATTGAATGATGCTGGGGAAGTCTTTTTCATTTTTTAAAAAACTTTAGAAAGTGGATCAGTTTTAGAAAAAAGACCATCTTAGTCAAATTTTGGAAAAAGCTGTAAGGCGATTTAGCAATTAGCTTGTAAGGTGGTTGGAATATTGGGAAACTGCGATAAAGGGCAGATTTATCTCTAAAATATATCCAATACACGAAGAATCGTTTCAGAAGAAGACGAGGATAGTTTGACAAGCAGTGATTTATAGCGGTTTACAGTGGCGGGTCTGTGCTTGAAGTTAGTACAGTGCAGTATTAAAAAAAATACAATAAACCCTAAAACGTAAATACGCAGAGGATTGAACCCTTAGAAGAAGGGTATCAATGGAATAGAAGCTAAAATTGCATGCATTCTGATTTTGACAAGAAAGCTGTTCAGTGTTTGGAGGAAAAGACTGATCTGAGAGCAACTTTAAAATACATATATATATATATAAATTGATCTGAGTTAAGACAAACAAAAAAAAGGAAAACAGAAATTATTAGAGTTGTTTTTTTTCCTTTTCTTTTTCCAACCCCTTCTTTGTTCTTTGAGAAATTAGAACAGGTGGAGGGAGAAAAGCAGAGTGAGGGAAGCAGAGAGCCCCTCCCTTTGGAATTCACTCCCCACACACACTCACTCACAAAAATAGCCCTGCTGTTTGAGCACACAGACACAGAGTGACAAATAATTTTCAATGGCAGAAAGTGGATTTAACAGCAGAACAATATCTGCTTGGTACTTAGAAAGAAAACAGAAAAAGCAAGCTAAGTTTTTGAAAAAAGGACTGGACATTAACACATCTATGGATGTGCAGTTAAGCTGGCTTGAGTCCCAAAAGGACTCTATCAAGTCAAAAGTATTTCCAATCCTCGCTGCACATTGGATTTTGAAACAAGGTGGAATTTGTTGCGGTATCAATGGGTGTCCAGTCCCACTTGTTGAAGCAATGAAGCCTCAAATTGAAGCATATAACAAATTGAACAAAATTATGTCTATTAAATGTTCAGATGGAGAAAATACAACCAATGATGATTCATTTGATCCAGATTGGACAAATATAATAACTGAAGCTGAAAAGAAATATTCACAAGCACCAGTGAAATCTGCAACAACTGTAACGCCTCCTCCTTACAACCCAATTTATCCAATTTTGCCTGAACAATATACAAATTCATCTAAACCTCTGACACAGCCTCAAGCTTCGAGATCAAATGGAGGTCCAGTTGACAAAATGTATATTGCATCTGTACAAGCAGCTCCGGTAATAACAAGATCTAAAACAGTTCAGCCAAACAGAGACATGCTGCGATGTACACCAGCTCGGAATTATGATTCTGACTGGGGTGATGAGACAAGAGATGACGACATGATCACAATTGACAAGATCGGTCCTGAATTTTCTTCACCTGTAATTAAAAGGGAAGGATCTGAAATGATGACAGAAGAGAGACCATTCACACCAGGAGAACGTCAAGCCATTCTCACAGCCTTGCCTCCTCTGAAGAGACAAGATCCAAACACAGAGTTTTGGCGAGAATTAGACTCATTGATTGAAGCACATCAAATGTCATTAAGAGACATACACACCATTGTGAAAGCTAAAATCCCAAGAGACAGATGGGAACGCTTGCCAGCTTCGATAACAACCGCCCAATGGATAGATTTGTGGGTTGATAGCCAGGGACGACCCCTGGGTCTTTGGCAAGCATTAAATGTGTTCCGAAAAGAAATCCAGGAAATCTTGGGCAGTGGTAAAATTCCTTTCACATTAGTGACATTGATTAAGCAAAAGGATGATGAATCTCCAGATGAATATGCTCTACGTAAGTGGAATGCTTATGAGAGATGGGCTCTCTGTGCCAAGAAACAACCTGACAGAGATGATGTACAGTTCACTGACACACTTGTGGATGGACTTAGCGCAAAATACCAACAAGCCTTATCACTTGGAGTCAACCCAGGTGAGACATTTGACCAAATTATGCAATGGGCTGGCCGCTTAGAGATGGCTATGAGATCAAATAAAGAAGAAGGAAACAAGCCATATCGAAGAGGAGTGGCAACAGCTCAATACAACAAGGACACAAAGAATAGGGTGATTTTCTGCAGCAACTGTGGAAAGCGTGGACACTCCAACATAGATTGTTGGGCTAAAGGAGGTGGAGCAGAAGGTCAAGGTCCATCATTTAGACAGGTCAGTGCAAAAAACCATAATGAAACCCCTCAAGGGAAGACGTGGACTGAAGCACAAGTCCGTCAGCTCATTGAGGGAATTATGCCTCCGCAATAGGAATCAGCGGCCCCCTGTATTAGTAAGAAAAGAGACAATCGCCTTTTTGTCAATGCATTAATAGGGGGCCACCCATGTGACATCCTTGTTGACACAGGAGCAGCCATTTCAATAACAGATCTGAATCTACCTACAACAGATGAAACTATGGAAGTTGAAGGAGTTGGAGGAGGTATCACAAAATTTCGCAAAAGTATTCAAGTTCCACTGCAAATACATGAAGATGAAGTCTTATGGACATCTTTCTGGGTTGGGCCGAATTCACAAGGAAGCCTTATTGGCATGGACATTCTTCCATTGTTGAACATGATCATGTTCACTGACAGTCGTCAAATCGCTACAACTGCTGGGATAATACCACACGAAGATCGCACATGTAATCAAAGGTCTGTTGGTACAGCAAAACCAATTATCAGAAACTGGAAAAAAGACGGTGTGTGGGGTCTTCTGTGCAGTCTATATCCGGATGTTTGGGCTAAACACAAATTGGATTGTGGCAAAGCCAACATTGATCCCATTGTTATTGAGGGACCGATACATGCCCCTCATAAACAATACCCCATCCGACCTGAAGCAAGACGAGCCGTGGAGGAGATAGTGGCAGACTTGGAAGCTGAAGGAATCATCAGACAAACTTCATCTACCACTAATAGTCCTGTCTGGCCTGTCAAGAAATCTGATAACTCATGGCGATTAACCATTGATTACACAAGACTTAACAGTGCAACACCAAAACCGCATCCTATTGTGGCCAATCCTGCCACCATTCTGAATGATATTCCAGGAGATGCTAAAATTTTTACGGTACTGGATGTACTGTCGGCTTTCTGGTCTATACCTATAGACAAAAGATCTCAAGAGAAATTAGCCTTTACAGTGGGCGCAAAACAGTATGTTTGGAACAGACTCCCACAAGGTCTTAATCTTTCTCCTGTTGTATTTCATAGAGCTTTGGACCAGTTCTTAACGGAGCAAAAAGCTGAAATTGAGAAATCAGGAAGTGTTTGCCTCCAATATGTTGATGACTTGTTAATTGCAAGCCCAGATGAAAACAGCCATGTATTTGCTCTGAATGTTGTCCTACAAGCCCTTAGGAAAGGGGGATTCAAAGTTAACCCCGACAAAGCACAGCTGGCCAAATCCAAGGTTATCTATTTGGGCCAAGAAATATCTGTGGAGGGAAGGAGAATGACAACAGAGCGTGTAGAGGCATTACGACAACTTCCAAAACCTCTAACAGTTACAGGAATGCGGAAGGTGATGGGACTTTTCAACTATTGTCGTCAGTATATACCTGATTTTGCTAGCATCACCAGCCCCCTCATCGACCTGTACAAGGGAGGAAAGCCTGGAGTGGAACAGATAAACTGGACACCGGAAGCTGAGGAAGCGTTTACTTCTATGAAAGAAAAACTGACTTCAGCCCCAGCTTTGGGACTTCCTGACGGATGGTTGCATTTTCATTTGTGGACCAGGGTAGGAGATGAGACGTATTCAGCAGTACTGTGTCAAAAACCAGGTGATCGATACAGACCAGTTGGATACTTTTCCACAAAGATTCCTGTCACTATGATTGGGCAACCACGATGTATACAAGCCCTCGATGGTGCCACATGGGCAGTGGATGCTGTTGAGAATCTGATAGGAGCACAAACTATCATATTGCACACTCCACACAGTATAGTGACACTGTTGAATAACACGAACATCAAAACCATAACTGATGCAAAAAGAGCAAAATGGGAAGCAACTTTGTTGAACAAGGATTTAAGAGTGGAAATCATCAGGGACACGTCTCTTAATCCTGCAACAATGATGCTGGAACCACATGAGGGAATACCACATGAGTGTGAAAAACAAGTAGAAGAAGATAGTCTTGGTCCAGTTAATCCAATCCCTCTTGAAAACCCAGACAAAGAGTTATGGGTTGATGGATCCAGTTATTATGTTGATGGAAAGCGACATACTGGATGGGCTGTAGTGAAAGGAGATGGAACTGTTGTAAAGAAAGGAGCCCTTTCTGGGAAATTTTCAGCACAAGTAGCTGAACTTATAGCACTTACAGAAGCCTTTGAACTATCAGAAGGAGATCGAGTCAACATCTATACAGATAGTCGTTATGCTTTTGGCGTGGTCCATGACTACCTTGCTCTGTGGAAAAGACGTGGACTTATCACTAGCAGTGGGAGCGAAATACAACATGCTTCCATAATTCGTCGTTTGATTACAGCATGTTACTTACCCCGAGAAGCAGCCGTGATCAAAGTAAAATCACATCAATCTGACAAGTCCAAAGAAAGTCAAGGAAACACGGCAGCAGATGCAGCAGCTAGAGAAGCAGCTCTACTTCCTCTTACTCCTGTTACCTTGGTAAAGGAAAACAGCAAGGATAATCCTGAGCTCCATCTTCTGTCATATCAACTGGAGACAGATGAAGAGAAAGAACAATGGATAAAAGCGGGAGCGAAAGAGGATGATCAAGGTATCTGGAGAATTCCAACAGGACAAGTGGTGATGCCTATCGGAACAAGAAGAGAACTAATGCAGCTGTATCATGGAAAGGTACATGCTGGAGCAAAAGCAATGAAATCTCAAATCAGTGAGACTTGGTGGTGGCCAAGAATGATGAGAGACATTGATGATTATTGTAGGAGATGCTTGATATGCCTCAAAGCAAATGTGGGAAAATCTGTAAAGGTGCGAATGTCACATGCACCCAGACCAACAGGTCCATGGACACACCTCCAAATTGATTTCACAGGACCTTTATCACCCAGTGGAGGGTATCAATACATACTTGTAATCATGGACAGATTTACTAGATGGGTGGAAGCATTCCCTACAAAAACTTGTACTGCTGAAGCTGCAGCACGAGTAATGGTGGAAGAAGTTTTTCCTCGCTGGGGTCTTCCATATGAACTTGATTCTGACAATGGAACTCATTTCACTGGAAAATTGATGAAGGAAGCAATGAAATTGATGGGGATTAAACAAAAATTCCATATTCCGTACCATCCGGAAGCATCAGGGATGGTAGAGAGGATGAACAGATCGTTGAAAACATCTTTGACCAAAGCCATTCTGCAAACTGGCCAAGGTTGGCATAAGTTATTACCTGCTATTCTGTGGAACTTGAGAGCAACTCCAAACCGAGTTACAGGACTAACCCCTTTTGAACTAATGACTGGAAGAGCAATGGTTCTACCTCCTGATGCTCCGCCACCTGCGGGAACAGGAGGAGACTCTACTTTGTTTCAAGAAAAGTTACGACGCTATCTCGCAATGCTGGACAAAGCTACTAAAGACAATAATAAGAAAGTGCGAGAAGCTCAACAGCAATGGGATGAAAAACACACCACTACTGACATTCCACACATTCCCGAGTTAGGCAGTTTTGTTATGATCAAACGAATTGCTAGGAAAGGTTTAGAGCCTAGATGGGAAGGACCATATGAGATACTCCTAACTACTGATACAAGTGTTTGTCTCAAAGGGAAGGGTGTAGGAACAGATAGATGGTATCATTGGTCACAAGTTAAACCTTGCTTAGTGAATGAACAAGATGATAATGATGGCTTATGGCCTGAGATTGAGCAATGTTCATCCATTAGTTTTACAGATTGGGAACAAAGAAGTGATGTTAATTATATCTCTGCTTCCATTTCAGGAATCAATTCCATTGACAGTGATTAGAGATGGTTGCAAGTTATTCCAAGTCCTTATATGTGTTACTAGAAGGAAAAGTACCAAACCTGTCAAATTGATTATTTCTAACCAAATGGATAGAACTAAGAATGGGACATACAGCGTGAAATAAGAGATTTTACACATTCTACACTACCTCACAAACAATGAACATCCGTTTACTGATTTTCAACCCCAAGGGATAGGATCCTTTAACATCAACGTTTATTTTAATTTCTTGTTTTGGTTCGGAACTGGAGGATTTAATTAATTAACGAGTTAATTAATTAATGAGTTCAGGCACGGACAGAAGACTTATTAGTTTTTCTTTTCTTAGATGATTGGGGTTCATTTTAAATACATACACATAGATATTAAAATACACACAGTATACGGGGACATAACATGGGTTGGGGTTTTGTTCTTTGTTTTGTTTTGTTCTTCTTTTCTTTTCTTTTTCCTTTCCTGTTTCCATTCTTCTGTTCTTTCTGTCTATTTTCTTGGTCTGCTATTTCTTCTCCTCACTATCACTTCTATAGGTTGGCCACCTGGGAATGATGGTGTGGAACTGACGGCCGTAGTTCCAGTGGAGGGAAATGAAGATTCAAAATTTCATCTTTTAATATTATTTCATTATTAAATATTATGTATCTGTATTATTATTCTTTATTAATATTCATAATCAGTTGTATTATCTTATGGAGTTTCAAAAGCATGAATTGAACGCATGAGGGAAACTATAGATAGCATGGAAGCATGAGATGATCATATGTCAGACAGGGGGAAGCTATATTTTGCTATGGGGTGTGTACAATGTAACATGTTCGACTGATGTAAGTGTATCACAGATGTAAACAACAAGGATAGTTCTTAATATGGAAGTGAATTGTGACATGTTAAACATAACGTATACGTATGACATACGTTCTAATTTTAAGAAGCTCAGAGCAACATGTTTTGTTACCTTACAAGGAAGCTGTAAGACTCTCTGTGATGTATAAAAACTCAATCTTACTGTACTACCTCAGAGAAACACGGAAACGCATTGACCTGGCATGAATACAACATCTTGAAGTTTCTCTCCTGACATATAAGAATAAAAATCTTTCTTGGCAAGATAACTGGTGTCCGGTCCCGTAAATCAAATAATAACGGGGAAACAAAAGAGGCTTTAATTCCAAGTCTACACTTGGGTCAAATATGAACTTCTGTATGGGTGATGTAACATCAGGAGTCAACAAGTATGTGTAGAAAGTTCATGTTTCGAGTACTGTTTGGCCAGAAATATGTTTAGTAGTTCAAATTTTGACTGCCATCAAAACTGACTGGCATTGACTGGCTGATATAACATCAGAAAAAAAATCAATCTGAATGTATAGTGTTAATCATTAAGGATTCTTTGGCCAGTCATATGTTCAGTAGGTCAAATATGGAATTCTGTATGGCTGATTTGACATCAGAAGAAGTCTCTAAGTTTATATAGTTTAAAACCATTTGAATACCCTTGTCCGGAAATAAGTTCAATATGTCAGATATGGACTTATATATGGCTTATGAAGCATCAGAAAGATTCTTTAAAGATTCCTTAAAGGAGTGCCGTCTGGCTGATACAACATCAGAAGAAATCAATCTGAATAGTAAGTTCATCTTTATGGAATCTTTGGCCAGAAATAGGTTCAGTAGGTCAAACGTGGACTTTTGTATGGATAATATGACATCAAAAGGAGTCAATATGTATGGACATTTAATTATAGTAAGTTCATCTTTATGGAATCTTTGGCCAGAAATATGTTCAGTAGGTCAAACGTGGACTTTTGTATGGATAATATAACATCAAAAGGAGTCAATATGTATGGAAATGTAATGTTTGAAAGACTCAAAAGTAGGCCAAAAGTATGTTCAGTAGTTCAAAATGGAACCTCTGTATGGCTGATTTAACATCAGAAGGAGTCTATAAGTTGATATAGTTTAAAAACTTTTGAGGACCAGAAATAAGTTTAAAAGGTCAGATATGGGCTTCTAAATGGCTTTTATGAAGCATCAGATGGAGTCTATGAGTGTGTATAGAAAGTTCTAGATCGAGGATTCTTTGGCAAGAAATATGTTCCTTGGGTCAAAAATGAACTTCTGCCTAACGTGACATCTGAAGGAGTCAACAAGTTTATATTGAAAGTTCAAGTTTCGAATACTCTTCGGCCAGAAATATGTTCATTAGTTTCAAAATTTGACTGCCGTCTGGCTGATATGACTTTAGAAGAAATCAATCTGAATATATAGTGTTAATCTTTAAGGAATCTTTGGCCAGAAACATTTTCTGTAGGTTAAATGTGGACTTTTGTATGGCTAATGTATCATCAAAAGGGGTCAATATGTATAAAAAATTAATGTTCAAAGACTTTTTGTCTAAAAGTTTGTTCAGTAGTTCAAAAATGGCTGATTTAACATCAGAAGGAGTCTATACGTTGATATAGTTTAAAAACTTTTGAGGACCCTTTGACCAGAAATAAGTTCAAATGGTCAGATATGGGCTTCTAAATCTAAGAATGTGTATAGAAAGTTCTATCGAGGATTCCTTGGCAAGGAATATGTTCCTTGGGTCAAAAATGAACTTCTGTATTAATTTGTATTCAAAAAGGAACATCTGTATGGCTCAATTATGTTCGGCAATTTAATGTTAAAAAACTCTTTGGCCAAAAGTATGTTCAGTAGTTCTCTGTATGGCTGATTCAACATCAGAAGGTGTCAACGAGTATGTATAGAAAGTTCAAGTTTCTAGTTCTCTTTGGCCAGAAATATGTTTTAGTAGTTCAAATTTTGACTGCCGTCTGGCTGATATAACATCAGAATAATTCAATCTGAATGTATAGTAAGTTCATCTTTAATGAATCTTTGGCCAGAAATTTGTTCAGTAGGTCAGATGTGGACGTTTGTATGGATAATGTAACATCAAAAGGAGTCAATATGTATGGCCATTTAAAGTTCAAAGACTCTTTGCCCAAAACTTTGCCCAAAAGTATGTTCAGTAGTTCAAAAAAGGAACCTCTGTATGGCTGATTTAACATCAACAAGTTCAAGAGGTCAGATATGGTCAAAAATGAACTTCTGTATGGCTAATGTGACATCTGAAGGAGTCAACAAGTTTGTATTGAAAGTTCAAGTTTCGAATACTCTTCGGCCCAAAATATGTTTCATTAGTTTCAAAATTTGACTGCCGTCTGGCTGATATGTCATCAGAAGAAATCAATCTGAATGTATAGTATTCTTTGTCTATAAGTTGAACATATTCTTTGGCCAGAAACATTTTCAGTAGGTTAAATGTGGACTTTTGTATGGCTAATGTATCATCAAAAAGGGTCAATATGTATAAAAAAATTATGTTCAAAGACTCTTTGGCCAAAAGTATGTTCAGTAGTTCAAAAAGGAACATCTGTATGGCTGATTTAACATCAGAAGGAGTCTATAAGTTAATATAGTTTAAAAACTTTTGAGGACCCTTTGTCCGGTAATAAGTTCAAAAGGTCAGATATGGACTTCTAAATGGCTTATGAAGGAGTCTATGAGTATGTATAGAAAGTTCAAGATTGAGGACACTTTGGCCAGAAATATGTTCCTTGGGTCAAATATGAACTTCTGTATGCCTAACGTGACATCAGAAGGAGTCAACAAGTTTGTATAGAAAGT
This sequence comes from Rhinichthys klamathensis goyatoka, assembly GCF_029890125.1. Lineage (NCBI taxonomy): Eukaryota > Metazoa > Chordata > Actinopteri > Cypriniformes > Leuciscidae > Rhinichthys > Rhinichthys klamathensis. The sequence continues at coordinate 4,609,655 of NW_026606559.1, forward strand.
TCAAGTTTCGAGTACCCCTTGGCCAGAAATTTCTCTCAGTAGTTAAAATTTTGACTCCCGTCTGGCTGATATGACATAGGAAGAAATAAATCTGAATCTATAGTAAGTTCATATTTAAGGAATCTTTTGCCAGAAATTTGTTCAGTAGGTCAGATGTGGACTTTTGTGTGGATTATGTAACATCAAAAGTCAGTATGTATGGCAATTTAATGTTAAAAGACTCTTTGCCCAAAAGTATGTTCATTAGTTCAAAAAGGAACCTCTGAGTGGCTGATTAAACATCACAAGGAGTCTCTAAGTTTATATAGTTTAAAACCATTTGACCACCCTTTGTCCGGTAATAAGTTCAATAGGTCAGATATGGACTTCTATATGGCTTATGGAGCATCAGAAGGAGTCCATGAGTATGTATATAAAAGTTCTAGATTGGGGATTCTTTAGCCAAAAATATGAACTTCTGTATGTCTGACGTGACATCAGAAGGAGTTAACAAGTTTGTATAGAAAGTTCAAGTTTCAAATACTTTTTGGCCAGTAATATGTTCTGTTGGTCAGATGTGGACTTTTGTATGGACAATCTAACATCAAAAGGAGTCAATATGTATGGAATTTAATGTTCAAAGACTCTTTGGCCAAAAGTATGTTCAGTAGTTCAAAAAGGAACCTCTTCATGGCTGATTTAACATCAGAAGGAGTCTCTAAGTTGATATAGTTTAAAACCATTTGACCACCCTTTGTCCGGTAATAAGTTCAATAGGTCAGATATGGACTTCTATGTGGCTTATGAAACATCAGAAGGAGTCTATAAGCATGTATAGAAAGTTTCAAATCGAGGATTCTTTGGCCAGAAATATGTTCCTTGGGTCAAATATGAATTTCTGTATGCTTAACGTGACATCAGAAGGAGTCAACAAGCTTGTATAGTAAAAAAAAAGTTTCTATTACTCTTTGGCCAGAAATATGTTTTAGTAGTTCAAATAAGTAACCTCTGTATTGGCTGATTTAACATCAGAAGGAGTCTCTAAGTTTATATAGTTTAAAACCATTTGAATCCTCAAATGCCATTTTGTCCGGAAATAAGTTCAAAAGTTCTGATATGGGCTTGTAAATGGCTTTTGAAGCATTAATCTATGAGTATGTATAGAAAGTTCTAGATCGAGGATTCTCTGGCAAGAAATATGTTCCTTGGGTCAAAAATGAACTTCTGTATGGCTGACGTAATATCGGAATGAGACAACAAGAATGCATCAAGTTACGAATACTCATTGGCCAGAAATATATTTAGTAGTTCAAATTTTGACTGCCGTCTGGCTGATATAACATCAAAAGGAATCAATCTTAATGTATAGTGTTAAACTTTAAGGACTCTTTGGGCAGTAATATGTTCAGTAGCTCAAATTTGGAATTCTGTATGGCTGACTTAACATCAGAAAGAGTCTCTAAATGTATATAATTTAAACGATTTGAGGACCCTTTGACCAGAAATAAGTTCAATCGGTCAGATATGGACTAAATGGCTTATGAATAATCAGAAGGAGTCTATAAGAATATATAGAAAGTTCAAGATTGAGGACACTGGCCAAAAATATGTTCTTTGGGTCAAATATGAACTTTTTTATGTCTTTAGGAGTCAACAAGTTTGTATAGAAAGTTCAAGTTTCTCTTTGGCCAGAAATATGTTTTAGTAGTTCAAATTTTGACTGCCGTCTGGCTGATAATACACCAGAGGAAATCAATCTGAACGTATAGTAAGTTCATGTTTAAGGAATCTTTTGCCAGAAATTTGTTCAGTCGGTCAGATGTGGACTTTTGTATGGATTATGTAACATCAAAAGGAGTCAAAATGTATAGAAAGTTAATGTTCAAAGACTCTATGGCCAAAAGTGTGTTCAGTAGTTCAAAAAGGAACCTCTGTATTCCTGATTTAACATCAGAAGGAGTCTATAAGTTTACATAGTTTAAAACCTTTTGAGGACCCTTTGCTCAAAAATAAGTTCAAAAGGTCAGACTTCTAAATGGCTAATGAAGAATCAGGAGTCTATGAGTAAGTATAGAATGTTAAAGATTAAGGCCTCTTTAGCCAGAAATAGGTTCCTTGGGTCAAAAATGAACTTCTGTATGGCTGAGGTAATATCGGAAGGAGACAACAAGAATGTATAGAAATTTCAAGTTTCAAATACTCTTCGACAAGAAATGTTTAGTAGTTCAAATTTTGACTGCCGTCTGGCTGAAGTAACATCAGAAAAAATAAATCTGAATGTATATTAAGTTAATCTTTAAGGAATCTTTGGCCAGAAATATGTTTAGTAGGTCAAAAATGCACTTTTTTTATGGCTAATGTATCATCAAAAGTCAATTATGTTCGGCAATTTAATGTTAAAAAACTCTTTGGCCAAAAGTATGTTCAGTAGTTCTCTGTATGGCTGATTCAACATCAGAAGGAGTCTATAAATGTATATAGTTTAAAAACTTTTGAGGACCCTTTGACCAGAAATAAGTTCAATAGGTCAGATATGGACTTCTCTATTGTTTATGAAGCATCAGAAAGAGTCTACATATGAGCATGTATAAGAAAGTTCAAGATCGAGGGTTCTTTGGCCAGAAATATGTTCTTTGGGTCAAATATTGGCTGATTTAACATTAAAAGGAGTCTTTAAGTTTATTATAGTAAAAAACATTTTGAGGACTCTTTTTCAAGTAATATGTTCAGTAGGTCAAATATGGACTATAGTCTTCCTTATATAATATTACGACAAGTCAGTGTGTATATATAGTGGAGTTAATGTTCATTGACTCTGGTTAGAAATATAATCACTAGGTCAAAAATGGACTTTTGGATTTCACATCAAAAGGAGTCAATATGTATAGAAAGTTAATGTTCAAGTACTCTTTTGCCAAAAATGTATTCAGAGGGTGACATATTGACAGCTGTTTAGCTGATGTTTTCATGAGAAGAAGTCTATGAGGACCCTTTGGCCAACAAAATTATCAATATGTCAAATATGGACTTCTGGCTGATTTAACATCACAAGACGTCAATTTGTATGTATAGTAACATAATGTTCATGGACTCTTGATGGTTGAAGTTGTCACTTCAGGAACAGGAATGAGTCAAAGGGAGTCTACGAGAATGTATAGAAATCATTGCTTTAGCCGTTGCTTTACACTGCACACAATAGGTCACCCATTCCATTCTGCAACGACGAGATTAACATATCTGCTGTGCACACAAGATCAAACATTGTGCATTGAAGAATAACATATAAGCTGTGTACAAGAAATAATTCATTCCGATGTGGAATTCTTCATTGGACATCGTCAGATCGTTTGTGCGATGCAGTGCAACAGCACTCATGTTATCTCTTTAATGCACAGAGTTCTGGCATGCTTTGAAATGCAACATGTGCTTCGCAACATGTGCTTGAAGAATAACATATAAATGTTATTCTTCAACGCTAATTCTTGGATCGCCTTTGCAATGCAATACAACTCCTATGTTATCTCTTCGTTGAACAAGAGTTATGAGGTAGTTATTCTGCGCATTGTTAATGCAAGAGCTAATGCAATAATTTCCCTTCAATGCAAAAAAGAACATGTATTGTGGTTTTCTTTGCATAGAGAAATAATTTAGATTTTATGCAATGTACTGAAACAGCACAAATTATATCTCCTCAAAGCACCAATGAGTTAGTTCTGGTATGCAATGCACTGCAACAAGTGCATAGCTTATATGTTATTCTTCAATGCGCAATGTTAGATCGTTTGTGTAATGCAATGCACATATGTTATCGCTTCCTTACACAAACTGAATGGGTTTGTTATTGTGTTCATTGCAATGGAATAGGTTTTTCAATGATTTCCATTTAATACACAAATGTTAGTCGTGTAAAGCGAAAGCACATATGTTATGTGTTTTCATTGCATAGAGTAGTTAATTTAGATTTTTTTGCAATGCAATGCAAAAACTCAAATATCATCTCAAAGCACAACGCAACAAGCGCGTTATATAAATTCAATGATAAATGTATTTGATATATGTTATATATATATCAAATAGATTCAATGCAATGCAGCAGCACTTAGGTTATCTCTTCTTCTACAATGCACAACGAGTTAGTTCTGGAACGCATTGAAATGCAACATGTGTGCTACATTATATGTTATTTTTCAACGCTAAATCTTAGATCCCTTGTGCAATGTAATGCAACTCCTATGTTAACTCCTATGTTATTCTATGCATTGTAATGCAAGGGCTAATGCGATCATTTCCCTTCAATGCAAGTTTGTTGTAGTATGCATTGCAATGCGAAAGAACATATGTTGTGATTTTCATTGCATAGAGGAATATTTTTTGCATGCAACAATTCAACAGCACAAATTTAATTTTCAATGCAACAGCACAAATTTAATTTTCTCAAAGTACAACGTTCTGGTATGCAATGCAATGCAACAGTCTTATATGTTATTCTTCAATGCACAATGTTAGATCGTTTGTGCAAAGCAATGCAACAGCACTTATATTATCTCTTCGTTGCACAACTGAATGAGTCATTTCTGGTATGCATTAAAACACACCAAGCACATTGCTATGTTATATATGTTATGCTATGTATATATAATATGTTATGCACATCGTTATGCAATGCAGTGCAAGAGCACTCATGTTATCTCTTTAATGCAAAAAGGAATGAGTTAGTACTTCTGTTATATCTTCGTTGCACAACCGAATGAGTCAGTTCTGGTATGCATTTAAATGCACTAAGCACATAGCTTACATGATATTCTTCAATGCACAATGTTAGATTGTTTGTGCAATGCAATGCAACCGCCCTTATGTTATCTCTTCGTTGCACCAACCGAATGAGTCAGTTCTGGTATGCATTAAAACACACCAAGAACATAGCTAATATGTTATGCACATCGTTAGATCGGTTGTGCAATGCAGTGCAAGAGCACTCATGTTATCTCTTTCATGCACAAAGGAATGAGTTAGTACTTATGTTATATCTTCGTTGCACAACCGAATGAGTCAGTTCTGGTATGCATTTAAATGCACTAAGCACATAGCTTACATGATATTCTTCAATGCACAATGTTAGATTGTTGTGCAATGCAATGCAACCGCACTTATGTTATCTCTTCGTTGCACAACCGAATGAGTCAGTTCTGGTATGCATTAAAACACACCAAGAACATAGCTAATATGTTATGCACATCGTTAGATCGTTAGTGCAATGCAGTGCAAGAGCAATCATGTTATCTCTTTCATGCACAAAGGAATGAGTTAGTACTTATGTTATATCTTCGTTGCACAACCGAACGAGTCAGTTCTGGTATGCATTAAAACACACCAAGCACATTGCTTATATGTTATGCACATCGTTATGCAATGCAGTGCAAGAGCACTCATGTTATCTCTTTAATGCACAAAGAAATGAGTTGGTACTTATGTTATATCTTCGTTGCACAACCGAATGAGTCAGTTCTGGTATGCTTTTAAATGCACTAAGCACATAGCTTATATGATTTTCTTCAATGCACAATGTTAGATCGTTTGTACAAAGCAATGCAACATCACTTATATTATCTCTTCTTTGCACAACTGAATGAGTCAGTTCCGGTATGCATTTAAATGCACTAAGCACATAGCGAATATAATATTCTTCAATGCACAATGTTAGATCGTTTGTGCAATTCAATGCAACAGCACTTATATTATATCTTCGTTGCACAACCAAATGAGTCAGTTCTGGTATGCATTAAAACACACCATGCACATAGCTTAATATGTTATGCACATCGTTAGATCGTATGTGCACTGCAGTGCAAGAGCACTCATGTTATCCCTTTAATGCACAAAGGAATGAGTCATGTTATCTCTTCGTTGCACAACCGAATGAGTCAGTTCTATGCATTTAAATGCACTAAGCACATAGCGAATATAATATTCTTCGATGCACAATGTTAGATCGTTTGTGCAATTCAATGCAACAGCACTTATATTATCTCTTCGTTGCACAACCGAATGAGTCAGTTCTGGTATGCATTAAAACACACATAGCTAATGTGTTATGCACATCGTTAGATCGTTTGTGCAATGCAGTGCAAGAGCACTCATGTTATCTCTTTAATGCACAAAGGAAGAAGTTAGTACTCATGTCTTCGTTGCACAACCGAATGAGTCAGTTCTGGTATGCATTAAAACACACATAGCTAATGTGTTATGCACATCGTTAGATCGTATGTGCACTGCAGTGCAAGAGCACTCATGTTATCTCTTTAATGCACAAAGGAATGAGTCATGTTATCTCTTCGTTGCACAACCGAATGAGTCAGTTCTATGCATTTAAATGCACTAAGCACATAGCGAATATAATATTCTTCGATGCACAATGTTAGATCGTTTGTGCAATTCAATGCAACAGCACTTATATTATCTCTTCGTTGCACAACCGAATGAGTCAGTTCTGGTATGCATTAAAACACACCGAGCACATAGCTAATATGTTATGCACATCGTAAGATCGTTTGTGCAATGCAGTGCAAGAGCACTCATGTTATCTCTTTAATGCACAAAGGAATGAGTCATGTTATCTCTTCGTTGCACAACCGAATGAGTCAGTTCTATGCATTTAAATGCAATAAGCACATAGCGAATATAATATTCTTCAATGCACAATGTTAGATCGTTTGTGCAATTCAATGCAACAGCACTTATATTATCTCTTCGTTGCACAACCGAATGAGTCAGTTCTATGCATTTAAATGCACTAAGCACATAGCGAATATAATATTCTTCAATGCACAATGTTAGATCGTTTGTGCAATTCAATGTAACAGCACTTATATTATCTCTTCGTTGCACAACCGAATGAGTCAGTTCTGGTATGCATTAAAACACACCAAGCACATAGCTAATAAGTTATGCACATCGTTACATCGTTTGTGCAATGCAGTGCAAGAGCACTCATGTTATCTCTTTGTTGCACAACCGAATGAGTCAGTTCTTGTATGCATTTAAATGCACTCAGCACATAGCTTATATGACATTCTTCAATGCATATCGTTAGACTCTTTAATGCACAAGAGGTATGAGGTAGTTAATGCAACAGCTAATGCGATAATTTCCCTTCAATGCAAGTTTGTTGTATATACTTAATTCAATGCATTGCAATGCGAAAGAATATATGTTGTGGTTTTCATTGAATAGAGGAATTTTTTTTTTGCAATGCAATGCAAAAAAAATGCAATCCACAAATTTTGTCTCCTCAAATTACAACGCAATGAGTTAGTTCTGGTATGCAAGGCAATGCAAGAGTGCATAGCTTATATGTTATTCTTCAATGCGCAATGTTAGATCGTTTGACCAATGCAATGAACAGCACTTATGTTATCTCTTCGTTGCACAACCGAATGAGTCAGTTCTGGTATACATTGAAACACACCAAGCACATAGCTAATATGTTATTCTTCAATGCACATCGTTAGACTGTTTTTGCAATGCAGTGCAAGAGCACTCATGTTATATCTTTAATGCACAAATGAATGTTTGTTTTGGCATGTATTGAAATGCAACATGTGTTTTGCTTAAATGCTGCTTAACACTAATTCTTTAATTAACGCTATGTTATCTCTTCGTTGCACAAGAGGTATGAGGTCATTTTATGCATTGTAGTGCAAGAGCTAATGCAATAATTTCCCTTCAATGCAGAAATGAATGTTTGTTGTAGTATGCATTGCAATCCGAAAGAACATATGTTGTGGTTTTCATTGCATAGAGAAATAATTTAGATTTTTTTTTTGCAATGCAATGCAACGGCACACGTTATCTCCTCAAAGCACAACGCAATGAGTTAGTTCTGGTATGCAATGCAACAAGTGCATAGCTTATATGTTATTCTTCAATGTGCAATATTAGATCGTTTTGTGCAATGCAAGCAACAGCACATATGTTATCGCTTCGTTGCACAAAATGAATGGGTTTGTTATTGTATTTATTGTAATGGAATTTAGATTTTTTTTTTGCAATGCAATGCAACAACACAAATGTTATCCTCAAAGCACAACGCAATGAGTTAGCTCTGGTATGCAATGCAATGTAACAAGCTCATGTTATTTATATTATATATATTATTTTTCAATGCACAAAGTAAGATCGTTTCTGCAATGCAATGCAACAGCACAGTTTATCTTTTCGTTGCAAAACCGAATAAGTCAGTTCTTGGTATGCATTGAAATGCACCAAGCACATAGCTTATATGTTATTCTTCAATGCACATCGTTAGATCGTTTGTGCAATGCAGTGCAAGAGCACTCATGTTATCTCTTTAATGCACAAATTAATTAGTTAGTTTTGGCATGTATTGAAATGCAACGTGTTTTGCTTAATATGCTGCTTAACGCTAATTCTTAGATAGCTTGTGCAATGCAATTTTTGCATTTTTCATTGCATATGGTAAATGATTAGCTTATATGTTATTCTTCAATGTGCAATGTTAGATCATTTGTGCAATGCAATGCAATGCAACAGCACTTATGTTATCTCTTCGTTGCACAACCAAATGAGTCAGTCCTGGAATACAATGATATACAATGATACTTATATGATATTCTTCAAGGCAAAATGTTTGATCCAGCGGAATTAGTACATTGCAATTTTAAAGCAAAAACTAATGCAATGATTTTCCTTCAATACTCAATTGAATGTGTTGTGTTTTCTTTGCACAGAGGATAAGTTAGATCTTTTATTCAAGCAAATGCAAAAGCACTATGTTATCACTTAAATGCTTATTGAAAGGAGTTACCGGTAGTTCTGGTATACATTGTAATGCATATGTTCTCATAAATTCAATACAAAATGAAATCAATTAGTTGTTGTATTGAACTTTTCAATGCAATGAAAGTCCTCGATTATGTACTTTCTATACATTTACAGAATCTTATTCTGATGATATATCACCCAGAGAGCCAGACGGCAGTCAAAATTTGAACTGGCAGTACTCAAAATTTGAATAATCTATACGTTGACTCCTTCTGATGTTAGGTCAGCAATACAGCAGTTCACATTTGACCTACTGAACATATAAAGAATCCTCGATTTTTAACTTTCTATACATAGTCATAGACTTCTTCTGGGGCTTCATAAGCCATATAGAAGTCCATATCTGACCTTTTGAACTTAATTCTGGTCAAAGGGTCCTCAAAGGGTTTTAAACTATGTAAACTTAGAGACTCATTCTGATGTTAAAACCTACTGAACATTTTTCTGACCAAAGAGTCATTAAACATTAACACTCATTGAGATTGAATTCTTTTGATGTTATATCAGCTTGACAAAAGTCCATATTTTACCTATTGAAAAATAATTTGTCCAAAGAGTACTCGAAACTTGAACTTTCTATGCATGACTCCTTCTGATGTTAAATCAGCCATACAGAGGTTCCTTTTTGATAAAATTAACATACTTTTAGCCCAAGAGTCTTTGAACATTAGCTGACCTTCTGAACATATTTCTGACAAAAGATTCCTTTAAGATTAACTTACTATACATTCAGATTGATTTGTTCTGATATCAACCAGACGGCAGTTAAATTTGAACTACTAAACTTAAACTTGAACTTTCTATACGTTGACTCTTCTGATGTTACGTCAGCAATACAGAAATCCATATCTGACCTATTGAACTTATTTGTGGTAAAAGGGTCCTCAAAGGTTTTAAATTATATAATCTTATAGACTCCTTCTGATGTTAAATCAGCAATACAGAGGTTCCTTTTTGAACTACTGAACATACTTTTGGACAAAGAGTCAGTTTGAACATTAGGTTTCTATACATAATGACTCCTTTTGATGTTGCATTAGCCATACAAAAGTCCACATCTGACCTACTGAACATATTTCTGGCCAGAGACTTCTTAAAGATTAACTTACTATACATTCAAATTGATTTCTTCCAATGTTATATCAGCCAGACGTCAGTCAAAATTTGAACTACTACACATATTTCTGGCCAAAGAGTACTCGAAACTTGAACTTTCCATACATACTTGTTGACTCTTTCTGATGTTAAATCAGCAATACAGAGGTTCCTGTTTGAACAACTGAACATACTTTTGGCCAAGGAGTCTTTGAACATTAGCTTTCCATACATATTGACTCTTTTTGATGTTATATCAGCCTGACAAAAGTCCACATTTGACCTACTGAACATATGTCTGGCCAAAGATTCCTTAAAGATTAACTTACTATAGACTCAGATTGATTTGTTCTGATGTTATATCAGCCAGACGGCAGTCAAAATTTTTACTACTAAACATATTTCTAGCCAAAGAGTACTCGAAACTTGAATAATCTATACGTTGACTCCTTCTGATGTTACGTCAGCAATACAGCAGTTCATATTTGACCTACTGAACATATTTCTGGCCAAAGAATCCTTGATTTTTAACTTTCTATACATAGTCATTGACTTCTTCTGGTGCTTCAAAAACCACATAGAAGTCCATATAGAAGTCCATATCTGACCTATTGAACTTAATTCTGGTCAAAGGGTCCTCAAATGGTTTTAAACTATATAAACTTACAGACTGATGTTAAAACCTACTGAACATATTTCTGACCAAAGAGTCATTAAACAGTAACACTATAAATTGAGATTGAATGTTTCTGATGTTATATCAGCCTGACAAAAGTCCATATTTGACCTACTGAAAAAAAATGTGTCCAAAGAACGAAACTTGAACTTTCTATATATCACTCGTTGACTCCTTCTGATGTTAAATCAGCCATACAGAGGTTCCTTTTTGATCTAATGAACATACTTTTAGCCCAAGAGTCTTTGAACATTAGCTTTCCTTACATATTGACTCCTTTTGATTTTACATTATCCATACAAAAGTCCACATTTGACCAACTGAACATATTCTGGCCAGAGACTCCTTAAAGATTAACTTACTATACATTCAAATTGATTTCTTCCAATGTTATATTAGCCAGACGTCAGTCAAAATTTGAACTACTACACATATTTCTGGCCAAAGAGTACTCGAAACTTGAACTTTCTATACATACTTGTTGACTCTTTCTGATGTTAAATCAGCAATACAGAGGTTCCTGTTTGAACAACTGAACATACTTTTGGCTAAAGTAATACATATTGACTCCTTTTGATGTTATATCAGCCTGACAAAAGTCCACATTTGACCTACTGGCCAAAGATTCCTTAAAGATTAACTTACTATACATTCAGATTGATTTGTTCTGATGTTATATCAGCCAGACGGCAGTCAACTACTAAACATATTTCTAGACAAAGAGTACTCGAAGCTTAAATAATCTATACGTTGACTCCTTCTGATGTTACGTCAGCAATACAGAAGTTCATATTTGACCTATTGAACTTAATTCTGGTCAAAGGGTCCTTAAATGTTTTTTAAACGATTTAAACTTAGAGACTCATTCTGATGTTAAATCAGCCATTCAGAAGTTCATATTTGACCTACTGAACCTTTTTCTGGCCAAAGAGCACTCGAAACTTGAACTTTATATACATACTTGCTGACTCCTTCTGATGTTACGTCAGAAATACAGAAGTTCATATTTGACCTACTGAACATATTTCTGGCCAAAGAATCCTCGATTTTTAACTTTCAATACATAGTCATAGACTTCTTCTGGTGCTTCATAAGCCATATAGAAGTCCATATAGAAGTCCATATTGAACTTAACTTCTGAACTTAACTTCCATATTGAACCTATTACACTTAATTCTGGTCAAAGAGTCCTCAAATGGTTTTTAAACGATTTAAACTTAGGGCCATTCAGAATTTCATATTTGACCTTGAAATATGACCATATTTGAAATCAGCCATACATAAATCCATATTTGACCTACTGAACATATTTCTGACCAAAGAGTCCTTGAAGATTAACACTATACACTGAGATTGAATTCTTCTGATGTTATATCAGCCTGACAAAAGTCCATTTTTGACCTGCTGAAATTTTTTTTTGCCAAAGAGTACTCGAAACTTGAACTTTCTATACATACTCCGTGACTCCTTCTGATGTTAAATCAGCAATAAAGAATTTCATTTTTGACCTACTGAACATATTACTGCCCAAAGAGTCCTTAAAGATTAACACTATACATTCTAATTTATTTCTCATGAAGCATCAGAAAGAGTATGTATAGAAGTTCAAGATCAAGGATCTTTTGGCCAGAAATATGTTCAGGGACGTGCACAGGGGGGTTGCTCATGTTGCCCGGGCAACTGCCCATATGCCCTTCTCACTCAAGTTGCCCTTCCGAGAAAAAAATTAAATCGTACAATGGATGCAGAATTTCACGTAGGCCTAGATAAAAAAAAAAAAAAAAATCGCAAAGCCTCATTCACTTCCATTCGGGCACCGAAAGTGAAAGTCAGTATGAAGGGCAAACGCTGCACGCGACCATAGACTGCACGCGACCGGCGTAGGGCCACGCAAATTGCTTAAGGCCACGTCTCCATCTCGTGTCATAGTCATAACGCGCCGTCAAATGTGTAGCTACAACATCTACGACAAAATGAAGCGAAACTATCCTTCTGGTCACGAAAAGAGGAAGAAGAAAAAAACCATGAGAGTGAATTGCGGGAACAACAATCAGGTAAACTTGTGTTCTCTCCTCTCTAAGTTTGATGTCAGCAAAGTTTGATGTTTTTCGGTCTTGCTAACCTAGCTGGGCAGGCAGTGCATCTCTTGCATCACTTTGTGGCTGACAAAAGTGAGAGTAAAATACAATTATTTATTACGTTTGATTTTGATAAACGACAAAGTGCAACGGTGTTTTTTACTGCAGCTCGGAAAACATAACCGCGTCGCGTGTGTTATCGTGCGTTCATGCGCGTGCACGAAATGAAACGCGCATTTTTCAAGCAGAAATATGTGGAGACCAGACATACTGTACAATATATGCACGTGAATGATGGCACTCCCAATCAAAGTACACATTATACTTTCAAAACAAGACACTGATTATCAAGTCTCAGTGTAGTTGAAAACTCTAAACAACTGCACTAATTATGCAAGATAGAAAGCAATGTATTGACAATTTGACATTGATTGACTATTGATTTATAGGCTATATTGAATTAAAAATGTTGATTAGCTGGACATACTGGTCAAAATGGATGCACATCCCTCAGTAAATAATAACCATAAATCAAGAATTGCTTCAACATGCATAATAAAAAAAATAAAAAAATCATACTGATGCCGAAAATGCCCAGGCTGTAGAAAGAACCAAAGTTAATCCCAAAAGCCAAAGCTCAGGGTTATTATTTATTATTTTCTTCTTATTTATGTTTACGTTAATATTCACTTACTTAATAATATTCACTTATTATCTTAACATTCTATAGAAAATACTCTATTCAATAAATATTGTGTGTTTGAACCTCATTCTGTTCTATATTGTTGTACTTATTATTTGACTGTTTTGTTTAAAGGGGGGAGGATGGGAGTGCTGAAGTGTCAGGTGTGACTGTGGCAATGGCAAATGGTTTACATAGCTCACGACATCAGAGGGCCCCTTAGCAGAATTTTGCTTAGGGCCACAGGGAGGTCAGGATCGGCACTGGGTGTAGCAGTCGATTCTGTTCCTTACCGGAATTCCTGTTCCCTTTACGCAATCATACTACAAATCATGCGTAGTTGCCCAGATGAGCAAAAAGCACAATTGAATGTACGGGAAGCCAAAAGGTTAAAAAAGGATTGTATTTTTTCCGAAATCTAAGCGTTTTATTTTATTTTATTAGAAGCGAGTTTTTCCCCATCTGTCAATTCAATCCAGATTATTTATTTAAAAAACAAAACAAAATAATAATAATAATAATTAAAAAACAATAAACAATAATATGAGGAACTCTTTTTCTCATGTGTATTTTGGTGACATTTAACATATTGTTAATACATTTTGTATACTGTTTACAAAGTTGTATATCATAAACCTGTCATCTTTGACGTTTGCAATCTTTATAAATAATAATAAGACCATAATATGAGGCATTGCGTTTGGAAATAAACACGATCAGATAAGGCAATTTGTATGGGCAAAATTCAACTGAATATATTCCTTCATATAGCCCGTGAGTTTTGGGGGTAGTGCCCTTTTTTCAGGTCAGAGCAACTGCCCCACAAAATTCCTGTGCACGTCCCTGAATATGTTCCTTGTGAAGATTCAAAATTTCATCTTTTAATATTATTTCATTATTAAATATTATGTATCTGTATTATTATTCTTTATTAATATTCATAATCAGTTGTATTATCTTATGGAGTTTCAAAAGCATGAGTTGAACGCATGAGGGAAACTATAGATAGCATGGAAGCATGAGATGATCATATGTCAGACAGGGGGAAGCTATATTTTGCTATGGGGTGTGTACAATGTAACATGTTCGACTGATGTAAGTGTATCACAGATGTAAACAACAAGGATAGTTCTTAATATGGAAGTGAATTGTGACATGTTAAACATAACGTATACGTATGACATACGTTCTAATTTTAAGAAGCTCAGAGCAACATGTTTTGTTACCTTACAAGGAAGCTGTAAGACTCTCTGTGATGTATAAAAACTCAATCTTACTGTACTACCTCAGAGAAACACGGAAACGCATTGACCTGGCATGAATACAACATCTTGAAGTTTCTCTCCTGACATATAAGAATAAAAATCTTTCTTGGCAAGATAACTGGTGTCCGGTCCCGTAAATCAAATAATAACGGGGAAACAAAAGAGGCTTTAATTCCAAGTCTACATTTGGCGTCACGAAGAACAGGATTGCATCTTCAGGCATTTGTCTCAATCATTCAAGGTAAGACTTTTTCTATTCTAAAAATAATTCTAAGTCTGCCTGATGATTGGACATTGACTGAAACTGCTTAAAAGAACTGTGTTATTTAAAGTACCAGTTGTGTTGCCAATGAATATATGTGTCAGAAAAAAAAGAAAAAATTAAATAATTATAATTTGATGTGGCTTATTTGAGTTGCTCTGGTCAGTAAACCTCTGAATATTGAATGATGCTGGGGAAGTCTTTTTCATTTTTTAAAAAACTTTAGAAAGTGGATCTTTTTTAGAAAAAAGACCATCTTAGTCAAATTTTGGAAAAAGCTGTAAGGCGATTTAGCAATTAGCTTGCAAGGTGGTTGGAATATTGGGAAACTGCGATAAAGGGCAGATTTATCTCTAAAATATATCCAATACACGAAGAATCGTTTCAGAAAAAGACGAGGATAGTTTGACAAGCAGTGATTTATAGCGGTTTACAGTGGCGGGTCTGTGCTTGAAGTTAGTACAGTGCAGTATTAAAAAAAATACAATAAACCCTAAAACGTAAATACGCAGAGGATTGAACCCTTAGAAGAAGGGTATCAATGGAATAGAAGCTAAAATTGCATGCATTCTGATTTTGACAAGAAAGCTGTTCAGTGTTTGGAGGAAAAGACTGATCTGAGAGCAACTTTAAAATACATATATATATATATATAAATTGATCTGAGTTAAGACAAACAAAAAAAAGGAAAACAGAAATTATTAGAGTTGTTTTTTTTCCTTTTTCCAAAATGTATATTGCATCTGTACAAGCAGCTCCGGTAATAACAAGATCTAAAACAGTTCAGCCAAACAGAGACATGCTGCGATGTACACCAGCTCGGAATTATGATTCTGACTGGGGTGATGAGACAAGAGATGACGACATGATCACAATTGACAAGATCGGTCCTGAATTTTCTTCACCTGTAATTAAAAGGGAAGGATCTGAAATGATGACAGAAGAGAGACCATTCACACCAGGAGAACGTCAAGCCATTCTCACAGCCTTGCCTCCTCTGAAGAGACAAGATCCAAACACAGAGTTTTGGCGAGAATTAGACTCATTGATTGAAGCACATCAAATGTCATTAAGAGACATACACACCATTGTGAAAGCTAAAATCCCAAGAGACAGATGGGAACGCTTGCCAGCTTCGATAACAACCGCCCAATGGATAGATTTGTGGGTTGATAGCCAGGGACGACCCCTGGGTCTTTGGCAAGCATTAAATGTGTTCCGAAAAGAAATCCAGGAAATCTTGGGCAGTGGTAAAATTCCTTTCACATTAGTGACATTGATTAAGCAAAAGGATGATGAATCTCCAGATGAATATGCTCTACGTAAGTGGAATGCTTATGAGAGATGGGCTCTCTGTGCCAAGAAACAACCTGACAGAGATGATGTACAGTTCACTGACACACTTGTGGATGGACTTAGCGCAAAATACCAACAAGCCTTATCACTTGGAGTCAACCCAGGTGAGACATTTGACCAAATTATGCAATGGGCTGGCCGCTTAGAGATGGCTATGAGATCAAATAAAGAAGAAGGAAACAAGCCATATCGAAGAGGAGTGGCAACAGCTCAATACAACAAGGACACAAAGAATAGGGTGATTTTCTGCAGCAACTGTGGAAAGCGTGGACACTCCAACATAGATTGTTGGGCTAAAGGAGGTGGAGCAGAAGGTCAAGGTCCATCATTTAGACAGGTCAGTGCAAAAAACCATAATGAAACCCCTCAAGGGAAGACGTGGACTGAAGCACAAGTCCGTCAGCTCATTGAGGGAATTATGCGTCCGCAATAGGAATCAGCGGCCCCCTGTATTAGTAAGAAAAGAGACAATCGCCTTTTTGTCAATGCATTAATAGGGGGCCACCCATGTGACATCCTTGTTGACACAGGAGCAGCCATTTCAATAACAGATCTGAATCTACCTACAACAGATGAAACTATGGAAGTTGAAGGAGTTGGAGGAGGTATCACAAAATTTCGCAAAAGTATTCAAGTTCCACTGCAAATACATGAAGATGAAGTCTTATGGACATCTTTCTGGGTTGGGCCGAATTCACAAGGAAGCCTTATTGGCATGGACATTCTTCCATTGTTGAACATGATCATATTCACTGACAGTCGTCAAATCGCTACAACTGCTGGGATAATACCACACGAAGATCGCACATGTAATCTAAGGTCTGTTGGTACAGCAAAACCAATTATCAGAAACTGGAAAAAAGACGGTGTGTGGGGTCTTCTGTGCAGTCTATATCCGGATGTTTGGGCTAAACACAAATTGGATTGTGGCAAAGCCAACATTGATCCCATTGTTATTGAGGGACCGATACATGCCCCTCATAAACAATACCCCATCCGACCTGAAGCAAGACGAGCCGTGGAGGAGATAGTGGCAGACTTGGAAGCTGAAGGAATCATCATCAGACAAACTTCATCTACCACTAATAGTCCTGTCTGGCCTGTCAAGAAATCTGATAACTCATGGCGATTAACCATTGATTACACAAGACTTAACAGTGTAACACCAAAACCGCATCCTATTGTGGCCAATCCTGCCACCATTCTGAATGATATTCCAGGAGATGCTAAAATTTTTACGGTACTGGATGTACTGTCGGCTTTCTGGTCTATACCTATAGACAAAAGATCTCAAGAGAAATTAGCCTTTACAGTGGGCGCAAAACAGTATGTTTGGAACAGACTCCCACAAGGTCTTAATCTTTCTCCTGTTGTATTTCATAGAGCTTTGGACCAGTTCTTAACGGAGCAAAAAGCTGAAATTGAGAAATCAGGAAGTGTTTGCCTCCAATATGTTGATGACGTTAACTGCAAGCCCAGATGAAAACAGCCATGTATTTGCTCTGAATGTTGTCCTACAAGCCCTTAGGAAAGGGGGATTC
The DNA here is from genome assembly GCF_029890125.1 of Rhinichthys klamathensis goyatoka. Lineage (NCBI taxonomy): Eukaryota > Metazoa > Chordata > Actinopteri > Cypriniformes > Leuciscidae > Rhinichthys > Rhinichthys klamathensis. Next base: position 4,627,430 of record NW_026606559.1, read on the forward strand.
AAAGTTAACCCCGACAAAGCACAGCTGGCCAAATCCAAGGTTATCTATTTGGGCCAAGAAATATCTGTGGAGGGAAGGAGAATGACAACAGAGGGTGTAGAGGCATTACGACAACTTCCAAAACCTCTAACAGTTACAGGAATGCGGAAGGTGATGGGACTTTTCAACTATTGTCGTCAGTATATACCTGATTTTGCTAGCATCACCAGCCCCCTCATCGACCTGTACAAGGGAGGAAAGCCTGGAGTGGAACAGATAAACTGGACACCGGAAGCTGAGGAAGCGTTTACTTCTATGAAAGAAAAACTGACTTCAGCCCCAGCTTTGGGACTTCCTGATGGACGGTTGCATTTTCATTTGTGGACCAGGGTAGGAGATGAGATGTATTCAGCAGTACTGTGTCAAAAACCAGGTGATCGATACAGACCAGTTGGATACTTTTCCACAAAGATTCCTGTCACTATGATTGGGCAACCACGATGTATACAAGCCCTCGATGGTGCCACATGGGCAGTGGATGCTGTTGAGAATCTGATAGGAGCACAAACTATCATATTGCACACTCCACACAGTATAGTGACACTGTTGAATAACACGAACATCAAAACCATAACTGATGCAAAAAGAGCAAAATGGGAAGCAACTTTGTTGAACAAGGATTTAAGAGTGGAAATCATCAGGGACACGTCTCTTAATCCTGCAACAATGATGCTGGAACCACATGAGGGAATACCACATGAGTGTGAAAAACAAGTAGAAGAAGATAGTCTTGGTCCAGTTAATCCAATCCCTCTTGAAAACCCAGACAAAGAGTTATGGGTTGATGGATCCAGTTATTATGTTGATGGAAAGCGACATACTGGATGGGCTGTAGTGAAAGGAGATGGAACTGTTGTAAAGAAAGGAGCCCTTTCTGGGAAATTTTCAGCACAAGTAGCTGAACTTATAGCACTTACAGAAGCCTTTGAACTATCAGAAGGAGATCGAGTCAACATCTATACAGATAGTCGTTATGCTTTTGGCGTGGTCCATGACTACCTTGCTCTGTGGAAAAGACGTGGACTTATCACTAGCAGTGGGAGCGAAATACAACATGCTTCCATAATTCGTCGTTTGATTACAGCATTTTACTTACCCCGAGAAGCAGCCGTGATCAAAGTAAAATCACATCAATCTGACAAGTCCAAAGAAAGTCAAGGAAACACGGCAGCAGATGCAGCAGCTAGAGAAGCAGCTCTACTTCCTCTTACTCCTGTTACCTTGGTAAAGGAAAACAGCAAGGATAATCCTGAGCTCCATCTTCTGTCATATCAACTGGAGACAGATGAAGAGAAAGAACAATGGATAAAAGCGGGAGCGAAAGAGGATGATCAAGGTATCTGGAGAATTCCAACAGGACAAGTGGTGATGCCTATCGGAACAAGAAGAGAACTAATGCAGCTGTATCATGGAAAGGTACATGCTGGAGCAAAAGCAATGAAATCTCAAATCAGTGAGACTTGGTGGTGGCCAAGAATGATGAGAGACATTGATGATTATTGTAGGAGATGCTTGATATGCCTCAAAGCAAATGTGGGAAAATCTGTAAAGGTGCGAATGTCACATGCACCCAGACCAACAGGTCCATGGACACACCTCCAAATTGATTTCACAGGACCTTTATCACCCAGTGGAGGGTATCAATACATACTTGTAATCATGGACAGATTTACTAGATGGGTGGAAGCATTCCCTACAAAAACTTGTACTGCTGAAGCTGCAGCACGAGTAATGGTGGAAGAAGTTTTTCCTCGCTGGGGTCTTCCATATGAACTTGATTCTGACAATGGAACTCATTTCACTGGAAAATTGATGAAGGAAGCAATGAAATTGATGGGGATTAAACAAAAATTCCATATTCCGTACCATCCAGATCGTTGAAAACATCAACAGATCGTTGAAAACATCTTTGACCAAAGCCATTCTGCAAACTGGCCAAGGTTGGCATAAGTTATTACCTGCTATTCTGTGGAACTTGAGAGCAACTCCAAACCGAGTTACAGGACTAACCCCTTTTGAACTAATGACTGGAAGAGCAATGGTTCTACCTCCTGATGCTCCGCCACCTGCGGGAACAGGAGGAGACTCTACTTTGTTTCAAGAAAAGTTACGACGCTATCTCGCAATGCTGGACAAAGCTACTAAAGACAATAATAAGAAAGTGCGAGAAGCTCAACAGCAATGGGATGAAAAACACACCACTACTGACATTCCACACATTCCCGAGTTAGGCAGTTTTGTTATGATCAAACGAATTGCTAGGAAAGAGCCTAGATGGGAAGGACCATATGAGATACTCCTAACTACTGATACAAGTGTTTGTCTCAAAGGGAAGGGTGTAGGAACAGATAGATGGTATCATTGGTCACAAGTTAAACCTTGCTTAGTGAATGAACAAGATGATAATGATGGCTTATGGCCTGAGATTGAGCAATGTTCATCCATTAGTTTTACAGATTGGGAACAAAGAAGTGATGTTAATTATATCTCTGCTTCCATTTCAGGAATCAATTCCATTGACAGTGATTAGAGATGGTTGCAAGTTATTCCAAGTCCTTATATGTGTTACTAGAAGGAAAAGTACCAAACCTGTCAAATTGATTATTTCTAACCAAATGGATAGAACTAAGAATGGGACATACAGCGTGAAATAAGAGATTTTACACATTCTACACTACCTCACAAACAATGAACATCCGTTTACTGATTTTCAACCCCAAGGGATAGGATCCTTTAACATCAACGTTTATTTTAATTTCTTGTTTTGGTTCGGAACTGGAGGATTTAATTAATTAACGAGTTAATTAATTAATGAGTTCAGGCACGGACAGAAGACTTATTAGTTTTTCTTTTCTTAGATGATTGGGGTTCATTTTAAATACATACACATAGATATTAAAATACACACAGTATACGGGCACATAACATGGGTTGGGGTTTTGTTCTTTGTTTTGTTTTGTTCTTCTTTTCTTTTCTTTTGCCTTTCCTGTTTCCATTCTTCTGTTCTTTCTGTCTATTTTCTTGGTCTGCTATTTCTTCTCCTCACTATCACTTCTATAGGTTGGCCACCTGGGAATGATGGTGTGGAACTGACGGCCATAGTTCCAGTGGAGGGAAATGAAGATTCAAAATTTCATCTTTTAATATTATTTCATTATTAAATATTATGTATCTGTATTATTATTCTTTATTAATATTCATAATCAGTTGTATTATCTTATGGAGTTTCAAAAGCATGAATTGAACGCATGAGGGAAACTATAGATAGCATGGAAGCATGAGATGATCATATGTCAGACAGGGGGAAGCTATATTTTGCTATGGGGTGTGTACAATGTAACATGTTCGACTGATGTAAGTGTATCACAGATGTAAACAACAAGGATAGTTCTTAATATGGAAGTGAATTGTGACATGTTAAACATAACGTATACGTATGACATACGTTCTAATTTTAAGAAGCTCAGAGCAACATGTTTTGTTACCTTACAAGGAAGCTGTAAGACTCTCTGTGATGTATAAAAACTCAATCTTACTGTACTACCTCAGAGAAACACGGAAACGCATTGACCTGGCATGAATACAACATCTTGAAGTTTCTCTCCTGACATATAAGAATAAAAATCTTTCTTGGCAAGATAACTGGTGTCCGGTCCCGTAAATCAAATAATAACGGGGAAACAAAAGAGGCTTTAATTCCAAGTCTACACTTGGGTCAAATATGAACTTCTGTATGGGTGACGTAACATCAGGAGTCAACAAGTATGTGTAGAAAGTTCATGTTTCGAGTACTGTTTGGCCAGAAATATGTTTAGTAGTTCAAATTTTGACTGCCATCAAAACTGACTGGCATTGACTGGCTGATATAACATCAGAAAAAAAATCAATCTGAATGTATAGTGTTAATCATTAAGGATTCTTTGGCCAGTCATATGTTCAGTAGGTCAAATATGGAATTCTGTATGGCTGATTTGACATCAGAAGAAGTCTCTAAGTTTATATAGTTTAAAACCATTTGAATACCCTTGTCCGGAAATAAGTTCAATATGTCAGATATGGACTTATATATGGCTTATGAAGCATCAGAAAGATTCTTTAAAGATTCCTTAAAGGAGTGCCGTCTGGCTGATACAACATCAGAAGAAATCAATCTGAATAGTAAGTTCATCTTTATGGAATCTTTGGCCAGAAATAGGTTCAGTAGGTCAAACGTGGACTTTTGTATGGATAATATGACATCAAAAGGAGTCAATATGTATGGACATTTAATTATAGTAAGTTCATCTTTATGGAATCTTTGGCCAGAAATATGTTCAGTAGGTCAAACGTGGACTTTTGTATGGATAATATAACATCAAAAGGAGTCAATATGTATGGAAATGTAATGTTTGAAAGACTCAAAAGTAGGCCAAAAGTATGTTCAGTAGTTCAAAATGGAACCTCTGTATGGCTGATTTAACATCAGAAGGAGTCTATAAGTTGATATAGTTTAAAAACTTTTGAGGACCAGAAATAAGTTTAAAAGGTCAGATATGGGCTTCTAAATGGCTTTTATGAAGCATCAGATGGAGTCTATGAGTGTGTATAGAAAGTTCTAGATCGAGGATTCTTTGGCAAGAAATATGTTCCTTGGGTCAAAAATGAACTTCTGCCTAACGTGACATCTGAAGGAGTCAACAAGTTTATATTGAAAGTTCAAGTTTCGAATACTCTTCGGCCAGAAATATGTTCATTAGTTTCAAAATTTGACTGCCGTCTGGCTGATATGACTTTAGAAGAAATCAATCTGAATATATAGTGTTAATCTTTAAGGAATCTTTGGCCAGAAACATTTTCTGTAGGTTAAATGTGGACTTTTGTATGGCTAATGTATCATCAAAAGGGGTCAATATGTATAAAAAATTAATGTTCAAAGACTTTTTGTCTAAAAGTTTGTTCAGTAGTTCAAAAATGGCTGATTTAACATCAGAAGGAGTCTATACGTTGATATAGTTTAAAAACTTTTGAGGACCCTTTGACCAGAAATAAGTTCAAATGGTCAGATATGGGCTTCTAAATCTAAGAATGTGTATAGAAAGTTCTATCGAGGATTCCTTGGCAAGGAATATGTTCCTTGGGTCAAAAATGAACTTCTGTATTAATTTGTATTCAAAAAGGAACATCTGTATGGCTCAATTATGTTCGGCAATTTAATGTTAAAAAACTCTTTGGCCAAAAGTATGTTCAGTAGTTCTCTGTATGGCTGATTCAACATCAGAAGGTGTCAACGAGTATGTATAGAAAGTTCAAGTTTCTAGTTCTCTTTGGCCAGAAATATGTTTTAGTAGTTCAAATTTTGACTGCCGTCTGGCTGATATAACATCAGAATAATTCAATCTGAATGTATAGTAAGTTCATCTTTAATGAATCTTTGGCCAGAAATTTGTTCAGTAGGTCAGATGTGGACGTTTGTATGGATAATGTAACATCAAAAGGAGTCAATATGTATGGCCATTTAAAGTTCAAAGACTCTTTGCCCAAAACTTTGCCCAAAAGTATGTTCAGTAGTTCAAAAAAGGAACCTCTGTATGGCTGATTTAACATCAACAAGTTCAAGAGGTCAGATATGGTCAAAAATGAACTTCTGTATGGCTAATGTGACATCTGAAGGAGTCAACAAGTTTGTATTGAAAGTTCAAGTTTCGAATACTCTTCGGCCCAAAATATGTTTCATTAGTTTCAAAATTTGACTGCCGTCTGGCTGATATGTCATCAGAAGAAATCAATCTGAATGTATAGTATTCTTTGTCTATAAGTTGAACATATTCTTTGGCCAGAAACATTTTCAGTAGGTTAAATGTGGACTTTTGTATGGCTAATGTATCATCAAAAAGGGTCAATATGTATAAAAAAATTATGTTCAAAGACTCTTTGGCCAAAAGTATGTTCAGTAGTTCAAAAAGGAACATCTGTATGGCTGATTTAACATCAGAAGGAGTCTATAAGTTAATATAGTTTAAAAACTTTTGAGGACCCTTTGTCCGGTAATAAGTTCAAAAGGTCAGATATGGACTTCTAAATGGCTTATGAAGGAGTCTATGAGTATGTATAGAAAGTTCAAGATTGAGGACACTTTGGCCAGAAATATGTTCCTTGGGTCAAATATGAACTTCTGTATGCCTAACGTGACATCAGAAGGAGTCAACAAGTTTGTATAGAAAGTTCAAGTTTCGAGTACCCCTTGGCCAGAAATTTCTCTCAGTAGTTAAAATTTTGACTCCCGTCTGGCTGATATGACATAGGAAGAAATAAATCTGAATCTATAGTAAGTTCATATTTAAGGAATCTTTTGCCAGAAATTTGTTCAGTAGGTCAGATGTGGACTTTTGTGTGGATTATGTAACATCAAAAGTCAGTATGTATGGCAATTTAATGTTAAAAGACTCTTTGCCCAAAAGTATGTTCATTAGTTCAAAAAGGAACCTCTGAGTGGCTGATTAAACATCACAAGGAGTCTCTAAGTTTATATAGTTTAAAACCATTTGACCACCCTTTGTCCGGTAATAAGTTCAATAGGTCAGATATGGACTTCTATATGGCTTATGGAGCATCAGAAGGAGTCCATGCGTATGTATATAAAAGTTCTAGATTGGGGATTCTTTAGCCAAAAATATGAACTTCTGTATGTCTGACGTGACATCAGAAGGAGTTAACAAGTTTGTATAGAAAGTTCAAGTTTCAAATACTTTTTGGCCAGTAATATGTTCTGTTGGTCAGATGTGGACTTTTGTATGGACAATCTAACATCAAAAGGAGTCAATATGTATGGAATTTAATGTTCAAAGACTCTTTGGCCAAAAGTATGTTCAGTAGTTCAAAAAGGAACCTCTTCATGGCTGATTTAACATCAGAAGGAGTCTCTAAGTTGATATAGTTTAAAACCATTTGACCACCCTTTGTCCGGTAATAAGTTCAATAGGTCAGATATGGACTTCTATGTGGCTTATGAAACATCAGAAGGAGTCTATAAGCATGTATAGAAAGTTTCAAATCGAGGATTCTTTGGCCAGAAATATGTTCCTTGGGTCAAATATGAATTTCTGTATGCTTAACGTGACATCAGAAGGAGTCAACAAGCTTGTATAGTAAAAAAAAAGTTTCTATTACTCTTTGGCCAGAAATATGTTTTAGTAGTTCAAATAAGTAACCTCTGTATTGGCTGATTTAACATCAGAAGGAGTCTCTAAGTTTATATAGTTTAAAACCATTTGAATCCTCAAATGCCATTTTGTCCGGAAATAAGTTCAAAAGTTCTGATATGGGCTTGTAAATGGCTTTTGAAGCATTAATCTATGAGTATGTATAGAAAGTTCTAGATCGAGGATTCTCTGGCAAGAAATATGTTCCTTGGGTCAAAAATGAACTTCTGTATGGCTGACGTAATATCGGAATGAGACAACAAGAATGCATCAAGTTACGAATACTCATTGGCCAGAAATATATTTAGTAGTTCAAATTTTGACTGCCGTCTGGCTGATATAACATCAAAAGGAATCAATCTTAATGTATAGTGTTAAACTTTAAGGACTCTTTGGGCAGTAATATGTTCAGTAGCTCAAATTTGGAATTCTGTATGGCTGACTTAACATCAGAAAGAGTCTCTAAATGTATATAATTTAAACGATTTGAGGACCCTTTGACCAGAAATAAGTTCAATCGGTCAGATATGGACTAAATGGCTTATGAATAATCAGAAGGAGTCTATAAGAATATATAGAAAGTTCAAGATTGAGGACACTGGCCAAAAATATGTTCTTTGGGTCAAATATGAACTTTTTTATGTCTTTAGGAGTCAACAAGTTTGTATAGAAAGTTCAAGTTTCTCTTTGGCCAGAAATATGTTTTAGTAGTTCAAATTTTGACTGCCGTCTGGCTGATAATACACCAGAGGAAATCAATCTGAACGTATAGTAAGTTCATGTTTAAGGAATCTTTTGCCAGAAATTTGTTCAGTCGGTCAGATGTGGACTTTTGTATGGATTATGTAACATCAAAAGGAGTCAAAATGTATAGAAAGTTAATGTTCAAAGACTCTATGGCCAAAAGTGTGTTCAGTAGTTCAAAAAGGAACCTCTGTATTCCTGATTTAACATCAGAAGGAGTCTATAAGTTTACATAGTTTAAAACCTTTTGAGGACCCTTTGCTCAAAAATAAGTTCAAAAGGTCAGACTTCTAAATGGCTAATGAAGAATCAGGAGTCTATGAGTAAGTATAGAATGTTAAAGATTAAGGCCTCTTTAGCCAGAAATAGGTTCCTTGGGTCAAAAATGAACTTCTGTATGGCTGAGGTAATATCGGAAGGAGACAACAAGAATGTATAGAAATTTCAAGTTTCAAATACTCTTCGACAAGAAATGTTTAGTAGTTCAAATTTTGACTGCCGTCTGGCTGAAGTAACATCAGAAAAAATAAATCTGAATGTATATTAAGTTAATCTTTAAGGAATCTTTGGCCAGAAATATGTTTAGTAGGTCAAAAATGCACTTTTTTTTATGGCTAATGTATCATCAAAAGTCAATTATGTTCGGCAATTTAATGTTAAAAAACTCTTTGGCCAAAAGTATGTTCAGTAGTTCTCTGTATGGCTGATTCAACATCAGAAGGAGTCTATAAATGTATATAGTTTAAAAACTTTTGAGGACCCTTTGACCAGAAATAAGTTCAATAGGTCAGATATGGACTTCTCTATTGTTTATGAAGCATCAGAAAGAGTCTACATATGAGCATGTATAAGAAAGTTCAAGATCGAGGGTTCTTTGGCCAGAAATATGTTCTTTGGGTCAAATATTGGCTGATTTAACATTAAAAGGAGTCTTTAAGTTTATTATAGTAAAAAACATTTTGAGGACTCTTTTTCAAGTAATATGTTCAGTAGGTCAAATATGGACTATAGTCTTCCTCATATAATATTACGACAAGTCAGTGTGTATATATAGTGGAGTTAATGTTCATTGACTCTGGTTAGAAATATAATCACTAGGTCAAAAATGGACTTTTGGATTTCACATCAAAAGGAGTCAATATGTATAGAAAGTTAATGTTCAAGTACTCTTTTGCCAAAAATGTATTCAGAGGGTGACATATTGACAGCTGTTTAGCTGATGTTTTCATGAGAAGAAGTCTATGAGGACCCTTTGGCCAACAAAATTATCAATATGTCAAATATGGACTTCTGGCTGATTTAACATCACAAGACGTCAATTTGTATGTATAGTAACATAATGTTCATGGACTCTTGATGGTTGAAGTTGTCACTTCAGGAACAGGAATGAGTCAAAGGGAGTCTACGAGAATGTATAGAAATCATTGCTTTAGCCGTTGCTTTACACTGCACACAATAGGTAACCCATTCCATTCTGCAACGACGAGATTAACATATCTGCTGTGCACACAAGATCAAACATTGTGCATTGAAGAATAACATATAAGCTGTGTACAAGAAATAATTCATTCCGATGTGGAATTCTTCATTGGACATCGTCAGATCGTTTGTGCGATGCAGTGCAACAGCACTCATGTTATCTCTTTAATGCACAGAGTTCTGGCATGCTTTGAAATGCAACATGTGCTTCGCAACATGTGCTTGAAGAATAACATATAAATGTTATTCTTCAACGCTAATTCTTGGATCGCCTTTGCAATGCAATACAACTCCTATGTTATCTCTTCGTTGAACAAGAGTTATGAGGTAGTTATTCTGCGCATTGTTAATGCAAGAGCTAATGCAATAATTTCCCTTCAATGCAAAAAAGAACATGTATTGTGGTTTTCTTTGCATAGAGAAATAATTTAGATTTTATGCAATGTACTGAAACAGCACAAATTATATCTCCTCAAAGCACCAATGAGTTAGTTCTGGTATGCAATGCACTGCAACAAGTGCATAGCTTATATGTTATTCTTCAATGCGCAATGTTAGATCGTTTGTGTAATGCAATGCACATATGTTATCGCTTCCTTACACAAACTGAATGGGTTTGTTATTGTGTTCATTGCAATGGAATAGGTTTTTCAATGATTTCCATTTAATACACAAATGTTAGTCGTGTAAAGCGAAAGCACATATGTTATGTGTTTTCATTGCATAGAGTAGTTAATTTAGATTTTTTTGCAATGCAATGCAAAAACTCAAATATCATCTCAAAGCACAACGCAACAAGCGCGTTATATAAATTCAATGATAAATGTATTTGATATATGTTATATATATATCAAATAGATTCAATGCAATGCAGCAGCACTTAGGTTATCTCTTCTTCTACAATGCACAACGAGTTAGTTCTGGCACGCATTGAAATGCAACATGTGTGCTACATTATATGTTATTTTTCAACGCTAAATCTTAGATCCCTTGTGCAATGTAATGCAACTCCTATGTTAACTCCTATGTTATTCTATGCATTGTAATGCAAGGGCTAATGCGATCATTTCCCTTCAATGCAAGTTTGTTGTAGTATGCATTGCAATGCGAAAGAACATATGTTGTGATTTTCATTGCATAGAGGAATATTTTTTGCATGCAACAATTCAACAGCACAAATTTAATTTTCAATGCAACAGCACAAATTTAATTTTCTCAAAGTACAACGTTCTGGTATGCAATGCAATGCAACAGTCTTATATGTTATTCTTCAATGCACAATGTTAGATCGTTTGTGCAAAGCAATGCAACAGCACTTATATTATCTCTTCGTTGCACAACTGAATGAGTCATTTCTGGTATGCATTAAAACACACCAAGCACATTGCTATGTTATATATGTTATGCTATGTATATATAATATGTTATGCACATCGTTATGCAATGCAGTGCAAGAGCACTCATGTTATCTCTTTAATGCACAAAGGAATGAGTTAGTACTTCTGTTATATCTTCGTTGCACAACCGAATGAGTCAGTTCTGGTATGCATTTAAATGCACTAAGCACATAGCTTACATGATATTCTTCAATGCACAATGTTAGATTGTTTGTGCAATGCAATGCAACCGCCCTTATGTTATCTCTTCGTTGCACCAACCGAATGAGTCAGTTCTGGTATGCATTAAAACACACCAAGAACATAGCTAATATGTTATGCACATCGTTAGATCGGTTGTGCAATGCAGTGCAAGAGCACTCATGTTATCTCTTTCATGCACAAAGGAATGAGTTAGTACTTATGTTATATCTTCGTTGCACAACCGAATGAGTCAGTTCTGGTATGCATTTAAATGCACTAAGCACATAGCTTACATGATATTCTTCAATGCACAATGTTAGATTGTTGTGCAATGCAATGCAACCGCACTTATGTTATCTCTTCGTTGCACAACCGAATGAGTCAGTTCTGGTATGCATTAAAACACACCAAGAACATAGCTAATATGTTATGCACATCGTTAGATCGTTAGTGCAATGCAGTGCAAGAGCAATCATGTTATCTCTTTCATGCACAAAGGAATGAGTTAGTACTTATGTTATATCTTCGTTGCACAACCGAACGAGTCAGTTCTGGTATGCATTAAAACACACCAAGCACATTGCTAATATGTTATGCACATCGTTATGCAATGCAGTGCAAGAGCACTCATGTTATCTCTTTAATGCACAAAGAAATGAGTTGGTACTTATGTTATATCTTCGTTGCACAACCGAATGAGTCAGTTCTGGTATGCTTTTAAATGCACTAAGCACATAGCTTATATGATTTTCTTCAATGCACAATGTTAGATCGTTTGTACAAAGCAATGCAACATCACTTATATTATCTCTTCTTTGCACAACTGAATGAGTCAGTTCCGGTATGCATTTAAATGCACTAAGCACATAGCGAATATAATATTCTTCAATGCACAATGTTAGATCGTTTGTGCAATTCAATGCAACAGCACTTATATTATATCTTCGTTGCACAACCAAATGAGTCAGTTCTGGTATGCATTAAAACACACCATGCACATAGCTTAATATGTTATGCACATCGTTAGATCGTATGTGCACTGCAGTGCAAGAGCACTCATGTTATCCCTTTAATGCACAAAGGAATGAGTCATGTTATCTCTTCGTTGCACAACCGAATGAGTCAGTTCTATGCATTTAAATGCACTAAGCACATAGCGAATATAATATTCTTCGATGCACAATGTTAGATCGTTTGTGCAATTCAATGCAACAGCACTTATATTATCTCTTCGTTGCACAACCGAATGAGTCAGTTCTGGTATGCATTAAAACACACATAGCTAATGTGTTATGCACATCGTTAGATCGTTTGTGCAATGCAGTGCAAGAGCACTCATGTTATCTCTTTAATGCACAAAGGAAGAAGTTAGTACTCATGTCTTCGTTGCACAACCGAATGAGTCAGTTCTGGTATGCATTAAAACACACATAGCTAATGTGTTATGCACATCGTTAGATCGTATGTGCACTGCAGTGCAAGAGCACTCATGTTATCTCTTTAATGCACAAAGGAATGAGTCATGTTATCTCTTCGTTGCACAACCGAATGAGTCAGTTCTATGCATTTAAATGCACTAAGCACATAGCGAATATAATATTCTTCGATGCAGAATGTTAGATCGTTTGTGCAATTCAATGCAACAGCACTTATATTATCTCTTCGTTGCACAACCGAATGAGTCAGTTCTGGTATGCATTAAAACACACCGAGCACATAGCTAATATGTTATGCACATCGTAAGATCGTTTGTGCAATGCAGTGCAAGAGCACTCATGTTATCTCTTTAATGCACAAAGGAATGAGTCATGTTATCTCTTCGTTGCACAACCGAATGAGTCAGTTCTATGCATTTAAATGCAATAAGCACATAGCGAATATAATATTCTTCAATGCACAATGTTAGATCGTTTGTGCAATTCAATGCAACAGCACTTATATTATCTCTTCGTTGCACAACCGAATGAGTCAGTTCTATGCATTTAAATGCACTAAGCACATAGCGAATATAATATTCTTCAATGCACAATGTTAGATCGTTTGTGCAATTCAATGTAACAGCACTTATATTATCTCTTCGTTGCACAACCGAATGAGTCAGTTCTGGTATGCATTAAAACACACCAAGCACATAGCTAATAAGTTATGCACATCGTTACATCGTTTGTGCAATGCAGTGCAAGAGCACTCATGTTATCTCTTTGTTGCACAACCGAATGAGTCAGTTCTTGTATGCATTTAAATGCACTCAGCACATAGCTTATATGACATTCTTCAATGCATATCGTTAGACTCTTTAATGCACAAGAGGTATGAGGTAGTTAATGCAACAGCTAATGCGATAATTTCCCTTCAATGCAAGTTTGTTGTATATACTTAATTCAATGCATTGCAATGCGAAAGAATATATGTTGTGGTTTTCATTGAATAGAGGAATTTTTTTTTTGCAATGCAATGCAAAAAAAATGCAATCCACAAATTTTGTCTCCTCAAATTACAACGCAATGAGTTAGTTCTGGTATGCAAGGCAATGCAAGAGTGCATAGCTTATATGTTATTCTTCAATGCGCAATGTTAGATCGTTTGACCAATGCAATGAACAGCACTTATGTTATCTCTTCGTTGCACAACCGAATGAGTCAGTTCTGGTATACATTGAAACACACCAAGCACATAGCTAATATGTTATTCTTCAATGCACATCGTTAGACTGTTTTTGCAATGCAGTGCAAGAGCACTCATGTTATATCTTTAATGCACAAATGAATGTTTGTTTTGGCATGTATTGAAATGCAACATGTGTTTTGCTTAAATGCTGCTTAACACTAATTCTTTAATTAACGCTATGTTATCTCTTCGTTGCACAAGAGGTATGAGGTCATTTTATGCATTGTAGTGCAAGAGCTAATGCAATAATTTCCCTTCAATGCAGAAATGAATGTTTGTTGTAGTATGCATTGCAATCCGAAAGAACATATGTTGTGGTTTTCATTGCATAGAGAAATAATTTAGATTTTTTTTTTGCAATGCAATGCAACGGCACACGTTATCTCCTCAAAGCACAACGCAATGAGTTAGTTCTGGTATGCAATGCAACAAGTGCATAGCTTATATGTTATTCTTCAATGTGCAATATTAGATCGTTTTGTGCAATGCAAGCAACAGCACATATGTTATCGCTTCGTTGCACAAAATGAATGGGTTTGTTATTGTATTTATTGTAATGGAATTTAGATTTTTTTTTTGCAATGCAATGCAACAACACAAATGTTATCCTCAAAGCACAACGCAATGAGTTAGCTCTGGTATGCAATGCAATGTAACAAGCTCATGTTATTTATATTATATATATTATTTTTCAATGCACAAAGTAAGATCGTTTCTGCAATGCAATGCAACAGCACAGTTTATCTTTTCGTTGCAAAACCGAATAAGTCAGTTCTTGGTATGCATTGAAATGCACCAAGCACATAGCTTATATGTTATTCTTCAATGCACATCGTTAGATCGTTTGTGCAATGCAGTGCAAGAGCACTCATGTTATCTCTTTAATGCACAAATTAATTAGTTAGTTTTGGCATGTATTGAAATGCAACGTGTTTTGCTTAATATGCTGCTTAACGCTAATTCTTAGATAGCTTGTGCAATGCAATTTTTGCAGTTTTCATTGCATATGGTAAATGATTAGCTTATATGTTATTCTTCAATGTGCAATGTTAGATCATTTGTGCAATGCAATGCAATGCAACAGCACTTATGTTATCTCTTCGTTGCACAACCAAATGAGTCAGTCCTGGAATACAATGATATACAATGATACTTATATGATATTCTTCAAGGCAAAATGTTTGATCCAGCGGAATGAGTAGTACATTGCAATTTTAAAGCAAAAACTAATGCAATGATTTTCCTTCAATACTCAATTGAATGTGTTGTGTTTTCTTTGCACAGAGGATAAGTTAGATCTTTTATTCAAGCAAATGCAAAAGCACTATGTTATCACTTAAATGCTTATTGAAAGGAGTTACCGGTAGTTCTGGTATACATTGTAATGCATATGTTCTCATAAATTCAATACAAAATGGAATCAATTAGTTGTTGTATTGAACTTTTCAATGCAATGAAAGTCCTCGATTATGTACTTTCTATACATTTACAGAATCTTATTCTGATGATATATCAGCCAGAGAGCCAGACGACAGTCAAAATTTGAACTGGCAGTACTCAAAATTTGAATAATCTATACGTTGACTCCTTCTGATGTTAGGTCAGCAATACAGCAGTTCACATTTGACCTACTGAACATATAAAGAATCCTCGATTTTTAACTTTCTATACATAGTCATAGACTTCTTCTGGGGCTTCATAAGCCATATAGAAGTCCATATCTGACCTTTTGAACTTAATTCTGGTCAAAGGGTCCTCAAAGGGTTTTAAACTATGTAAACTTAGAGACTCATTCTGATGTTAAAACCTACTGAACATTTTTCTGACCAAAGAGTCATTAAACATTAACACTCATTGAGATTGAATTCTTTTGATGTTATATCAGCTTGACAAAAGTCCATATTTTACCTATTGAAAAATAATTTGTCCAAAGAGTACTCGAAACTTGAACTTTCTATGCATGACTCCTTCTGATGTTAAATCAGCCATACAGAGGTTCCTTTTTGATAAAATTAACATACTTTTAGCCCAAGAGTCTTTGAACATTAGCTGACCTTCTGAACATATTTCTGACAAAAGATTCCTTTAAGATTAACTTACTATACATTCAGATTGATTTGTTCTGATATCAACCAGACGGCAGTTAAATTTGAACTACTAAACTTAAACTTGAACTTTCTATACGTTGACTCTTCTGATGTTACGTCAGCAATACAGAAATCCATATCTGACCTATTGAACTTATTTGTGGTAAAAGGGTCCTCAAAGGTTTTAAATTATATAATCTTATAGACTCCTTCTGATGTTAAATCAGCAATACAGAGGTTCCTTTTTGAACTACTGAACATACTTTTGGACAAAGAGTCAGTTTGAACATTAGGTTTCTATACATAATGACTCCTTTTGATGTTGCATTAGCCATACAAAAGTCCACATCTGACCTACTGAACATATTTCTGGCCAGAGACTTCTTAAAGATTAACTTACTATACATTCAAATTGATTTCTTCCAATGTTATATCAGCCAGACGTCAGTCAAAATTTGAACTACTACACATATTTCTGGCCAAAGAGTACTCGAAACTTGAACTTTCCATACATACTTGTTGACTCTTTCTGATGTTAAATCAGCAATACAGAGGTTCCTGTTTGAACAACTGAACATACTTTTGGCCAAGGAGTCTTTGAACATTAGCTTTCCATACATATTGACTCCTTTTGATGTTATATCAGCCTGACAAAAGTCCACATTTGACCTACTGAACATATGTCTGGCCAAAGATTCCTTAAAGATTAACTTACTATAGACTCAGATTGATTTGTTTCTGATGTTATATCAGCCAGACGGCAGTCAAAATTTGTACTACTAAACATATTTCTAGCCAAAGAGTGCTCGAAACTTGAATAATCTATACGTTGACTCCTTCTGATGTTACGTCAGCAATACAGCAGTTCATATTTGACCTACTGAACATATTTCTGGCCAAAGAATCCTTGATTTTTAACTTTCTATACATAGTCATTGACTTCTTCTGGTGCTTCAAAAACCACATAGAAGTCCATATAGAAGTCCATATCTGACCTATTGAACTTAATTCTGGTCAAAGGGTCCTCAAATGGTTTTAAACTATATAAACTTACAGACTGATGTTAAAACCTACTGAACATATTTCTGACCAAAGAGTCATTAAACAGTAACACTATAAATTGAGATTGAATGTTTCTGATGTTATATCAGCCTGACAAAAGTCCATATTTGACCTACTGAAAAAAAATGTGTCCAAAGAACGAAACTTGAACTTTCTATATATCACTCGTTGACTCCTTCTGATGTTAAATCAGCCATACAGAGGTTCCTTTTTGATCTAATGAACATACTTTTAGCCCAAGAGTCTTTGAACATTAGCTTTCCTTACATATTGACTCCTTTTGATTTTACATTATCCATACAAAAGTCCACATTTGACCAACTGAACATATTCTGGCCAGAGACTCCTTAAAGATTAACTTACTATACATTCAAATTGATTTCTTCCAATGTTATATTAGCCAGACGTCAGTCAAAATTTGAACTACTACACATATTTCTGGCCAAAGAGTACTCGAAACTTGAACTTTCTATACATACTTGTTGACTCTTTCTGATGTTAAATCAGCAATACAGAGGTTCCTGTTTGAACAACTGAACATACTTTTGGCTAAAGTAATACATATTGACTCCTTTTGATGTTATATCAGCCTGACAAAAGTCCACATTTGACCTACTGGCCAAAGATTCCTTAAAGATTAACTTACTATACATTCAGATTGATTTGTTCTGATGTTATATCAGCCAGACGGCAGTCAACTACTAAACATATTTCTAGGCAAAGAGTACTCGAAGCTTGAATAATCTATACGTTGACTCCTTCTGATGTTACGTCAGCAATACAGAAGTTCATATTTGACCTATTGAACTTAATTCTGGTCAAAGGGTCCTCAAATGTTTTTTAAACGATTTAAACTTAGAGACTCATTCTGATGTTAAATCAGCCATTCAGAAGTTCATATTTGACCTACTGAACCTTTTTCTGGCCAAAGAGCACTCGAAACTTGAACTTTATATACATACTTGCTGACTCCTTCTGATGTTACGTCAGAAATACAGAAGTTCATATTTGACCTACTGAACATATTTCTGGCCAAAGAATCCTCGATTTTTAACTTTCAATACATAGTCATAGACTTCTTCTGGTGCTTCATAAGTCCATATAGAAGTCCATATTGAACTTAACTTCTGAACTTAACTTCCATAATGAACCTATTGAACTTAATTCTGGTCAAAGAGTCCTCAAATGGTTTTTAAACGATTTAAACTTAGGGACTCATTCTGATGTTCTGGTCAATGGGTCAAAAATCAGCCATTCAGAAGTTCATATTTGACCTCGAAATATGACCATATTTGAAATCAGCCATACATAAATCCATATTTGACCTACTGAACATATTTCTGACCAAAGAGTCCTTGAAGATTAACACTATACACTGAGATTGAATTCTTCTGATGTTATATCAGCCTGACAAAAGTCCATTTTTGACCTGCTGAAATTTTTTTTTGCCAAAGAGTACTCGAAACTTGAACTTTCTATACATACTCCGTGACTCCTTCTGATGTTAAATCAGCAATAAAGAATTTCATTTTTGACCTACTGAACATATTACTGCCCAAAGAGTCCTTAAAGAATAACACTATACATTCTAATTTATTTCTCATGAAGCATCAGAAAGAGTATGTATAGAAGTTCAAGATCAAGGATCTTTTGGCCAGAAATATGTTCCTTGTGAAGATTCAAAATTTCATCTTTTAATATTATTTCATTATTAAATATTATGTATCTGTATTATTATTCTTTATTAATATTCATAATCAGTTGTATTATCTTATGGAGTTTCAAAAGCATGAGTTGAACGCATGAGGGAAACTATAGATAGCATGGAAGCATGAGATGATCATATGTCAGACAGGGGGAAGCTATATTTTGCTATGGGGTGTGTACAATGTAACATGTTCGACTGATGTAAGTGTATCACAGATGTAAACAACAAGGATAGTTCTTAATATGGAAGTGAATTGTGACATGTTAAACATAACGTATACGTATGACATACGTTCTAATTTTAAGAAGCTCAGAGCAACATGTTTTGTTACCTTACAAGGAAGCTGTAAGACTCTCTGTGATGTATAAAAACTCAATCTTACTGTACTACCTCAGAGAAACACGGAAACGCATTGACCTGGCATGAATACAACATCTTGAAACTTCTCTCCTGACATATAAGAATAAAAATCTTTCTTGGCAAGATAACTGGTGTCCGGTCCCGTAAATCAAATAATAACGGGGAAACAAAAGAGGCTTTAATTCCAAGTCTACATTTGGCGTCACGAAGAACAGGATTGCATCTTCAGGCATTTGTCTCAATCATTCAAGGTAAGACTTTTTCTATTCTAAAAATAATTCTAAGTCTGCCTGATGATTGGACATTGACTGAAACTGCTTAAAAGAACTGTGTTATTTAAAGTAGCAGTTGTGTTGCCAATGAATATATGTGTCAGAAAAAAAAGAAAAAATTAAATAATTATAATTTGATGTGGCTTATTTGAGTTGCTCTGGTCAGTAAACCTCTGAATATTGAATGATGCTGGGGAAGTCTTTTTCATTTTTTAAAAAACTTTAGAAAGTGGATCAGTTTTAGAAAAAAGACCATCTTAGTCAAATTTTGGAAAAAGCTGTAAGGCGATTTAGCAATTAGCTTGTAAGGTGGTTGGAATATTGGGAAACTGCGATAAAGGGCAGATTTATCTCTAAAATATATCCAATACACGAAGAATCGTTTCAGAAGAAGACGAGGATAGTTTGACAAGCAGTGATTTATAGCGGTTTACAGTGGCGGGTCTGTGCTTGAAGTTAGTACAGTGCAGTATTAAAAAAAATACAATAAACCCTAAAACGTAAATACGCAGAGGATTGAACCCTTAGAAGAAGGGTATCAATGGAATAGAAGCTAAAATTGCATGCATTCTGATTTTGACAAGAAAGCTGTTCAGTGTTTGGAGGAAAAGACTGATCTGAGAGCAACTTTAAAATACATATATATATATATATATATAAATTGATCTGAGTTAAGACAAACAAAAAAAAGGAAAACAGAAATTATTAGAGTTGTTTTTTTTCCTTTTCTTTTTCCAACCCCTTCTTTGTTCTTTGAGAAATTAGAACAGGTGGAGGGAGAAAAGCAGAGTGAGGGAAGCAGAGAGCCCCTCCCTTTGGAATTCACTCCCCACACACACTCACTCACAAAAATAGCCCTGCTGTTTGAGCACACAGACACAGAGTGACAAATAATTTTCAATGGCAGAAAGTGGATTTAACAGCAGAACAATATCTGCTTGGTACTTAGAAAGAAAACAGAAAAAGCAAGCTAAGTTTTTGAAAAAAGGACTGGACATTAACACATCTATGGATGTGCAGTTAAGCTGGCTTGAGTCCCAAAAGGACTCTATCAAGTCAAAAGTATTTCCAATCCTCGCTGCACATTGGATTTTGAAACAAGGTGGAATTTGTTGCGGTATCAATGGGTGTCCAGTCCCACTTGTTGAAGCAATGAAGCCTCAAATTGAAGCATATAACAAATTGAACAAAATTATGTCTATTAAATGTTCAGATGGAGAAAATACAACCAATGATGATTCATTTGATCCAGATTGGACAAATATAATAACTGAAGCTGAAAAGAAATATTCACAAGCACCAGTGAAATCTGCAACAACTGTAACGCCTCCTCCTTACAACCCAATTTATCCAATTTTGCCTGAACAATATACAAATTCATCTAAACCTCTGACACAGCCTCAAGCTTCGAGATCAAATGGAGGTCCAGTTGACAAAATGTATATTGCATCTGTACAAGCAGCTCCGGTAATAACAAGATCTAAAACAGTTCAGCCAAACAGAGACATGCTGCGATGTACACCAGCTCGGAATTATGATTCTGACTGGGGTGATGAGACAAGAGATGACGACATGATCACAATTGACAAGATCGGTCCTGAATTTTCTTCACCTGTAATTAAAAGGGAAGGATCTGAAATGATGACAGAAGAGAGACCATTCACACCAGGAGAACGTCAAGCCATTCTCACAGCCTTGCCTCCTCTGAAGAGACAAGATCCAAACACAGAGTTTTGGCGAGAATTAGACTCATTGATTGAAGCACATCAAATGTCATTAAGAGACATACACACCATTGTGAAAGCTAAAATCCCAAGAGACAGATGGGAACGCTTGCCAGCTTCGATAACAACCGCCCAATGGATAGATTTGTGGGTTGATAGCCAGGGACGACCCCTGGGTCTTTGGCAAGCATTAAATGTGTTCCGAAAAGAAATCCAGGAAATCTTGGGCAGTGGTAAAATTCCTTTCACATTAGTGACATTGATTAAGCAAAAGGATGATGAATCTCCAGATGAATATGCTCTACGTAAGTGGAATGCTTATGAGAGATGGGCTCTCTGTGCCAAGAAACAACCTGACAGAGATGATGTACAGTTCACTGACACACTTGTGGATGGACTTAGCGCAAAATACCAACAAGCCTTATCACTTGGAGTCAACCCAGGTGAGACATTTGACCAAATTATGCAATGGGCTGGCCGCTTAGAGATGGCTATGAGATCAAATAAAGAAGAAGGAAACAAGCCATATCGAAGAGGAGTGGCAACAGCTCAATACAACAAGGACACAAAGAATAGGGTGATTTTCTGCAGCAACTGTGGAAAGCGTGGACACTCCAACATAGATTGTTGGGCTAAAGGAGGTGGAGCAGAAGGTCAAGGTCCATCATTTAGACAGGTCAGTGCAAAAAAACATAATGAAACCCCTCAAGGGAAGACGTGGACTGAAGCACAAGTCCGTCAGCTCATTGAGGGAATTATGCGTCCGCAATAGGAATCAGCGGCCCCCTGTATTAGTAAGAAAAGAGACAATCGCCTTTTTGTCAATGCATTAATAGGGGGCCACCCATGTGACATCCTTGTTGACACAGGAGCAGCCATTTCAATAACAGATCTGAATCTACCTACAACAGATGAAACTATGGAAGTTGAAGGAGTTGGAGGAGGTATCACAAAATTTCGCAAAAGTATTCAAGTTCCACTGCAAATACATGAAGATGAAGTCTTATGGACATCTTTCTGGGTTGGGCCGAATTCACAAGGAAGCCTTATTGGCATGGACATTCTTCCATTGTTGAACATGATCATATTCACTGACAGTCGTCAAATCGCTACAACTGCTGGGATAATACCACACGAAGATCGCACATGTAATCTAAGGTCTGTTGGTACAGCAAAACCAATTATCAGAAACTGGAAAAAAGACGGTGTGTGGGGTCTTCTGTGCAGTCTATATCCGGATGTTTGGGCTAAACACAAATTGGATTGTGGCAAAGCCAACATTGATCCCATTGTTATTGAGGGACCGATACATGCCCCTCATAAACAATACCCCATCCGACCTGAAGCAAGACGAGCCGTGGAGGAGATAGTGGCAGACTTGGAAGCTGAAGGAATCATCATCAGACAAACTTCATCTACCACTAATAGTCCTGTCTGGCCTGTCAAGAAATCTGATAACTCATGGCGATTAACCATTGATTACACAAGACTTAACAGTGTAACACCAAAACCGCATCCTATTTTGGCCAATCCTGCCACCATTCTGAATGATATTCCAGGAGATGCTAAAATTTTTACGGTACTGGATGTACTGTCGGCTTTCTGGTCTATACCTATAGACAAAAGATCTCAAGAGAAATTAGCCTTTACAGTGGGCGCAAAACAGTATGTTTGGAACAGACTCCCACAAGGTCTTAATCTTTCTCCTGTTGTATTTCATAGAGCTTTGGACCAGTTCTTAACGGAGCAAAAAGCTGAAATTGAGAAATCAGGAAGTGTTTGCCTCCAATATGTTGATGACTTGTTAATTGCAAGCCCAGATGAAAACAGCCATGTATTTGCTCTGAATGTTGTCCTACAAGCCCTTAGGAAAGGGGGATTCAAAGTTAACCCCGACAAAGCACAGCTGGCCAAATCCAAGGTTATCTATTTGGGCCAAGAAATATCTGTGGAGGGAAGGAGAATGACAACAGAGGGTGTAGAGGCATTACGACAACTTCCAAAACCTCTAACAGTTACAGGAATGCGGAAGGTGATGGGACTTTTCAACTATTGTCGTCAGTATATACCTGATTTTGCTAGCATCACCAGCCCCCTCATCGACCTGTACAAGGGAGGAAAGCCTGGAGTGGAACAGATAAACTGGACACCGGAAGCTGAGGAAGCGTTTACTTCTATGAAAGAAAAACTGACTTCAGCCCCAGCTTTGGGACTTCCTGACGGACGGTTGCATTTTCATTTGTGGACCAGGGTAGGAGATGAGACGTATTCAGCAGTACTGTGTCAAAAACCAGGTGATCGATACAGACCAGTTGGATACTTTTCCACAAAGATTCCTGTCACTATGATTGGGCAACCACGATGTATACAAGCCCTCGATGGTGCCACATGGGCAGTGGATGCTGTTGAGAATCTGATAGGAGCACAAACTATCATATTGCACACTCCACACAGTATAGTGACACTGTTGAATAACACGAACATCAAAACCATAACTGATGCAAAAAGAGCAAAATGGGAAGCAACTTTGTTGAACAAGGATTTAAGAGTGGAAATCATCAGGGACACGTCTCTTAATCCTGCAACAATGATGCTGGAACCACATGAGGGAATACCACATGAGTGTGAAAAACAAGTAGAAGAAGATAGTCTTGGTCCAGTTAATCCAATCCCTCTTGAAAACCCAGACAAAGAGTTATGGGTTGATGGATCCAGTTATTATGTTGATGGAAAGCGACATACTGGATGGGCTGTAGTGAAAGGAGATGGAACTGTTGTAAAGAAAGGAGCCCTTTCTGGGAAATTTTCAGCACAAGTAGCTGAACTTATAGCACTTACAGAAGCCTTTGAACTATCAGAAGGAGATCGAGTCAACATCTATACAGATAGTCGTTATGCTTTTGGCGTGGTCCATGACTACCTTGCTCTGTGGAAAAGACGTGGACTTATCACTAGCAGTGGGAGCGAAATACAACATGCTTCCATAATTCGTCGTTTGATTACAGCATTTTACTTACCCCGAGAAGCAGCCGTGATCAAAGTAAAATCACATCAATCTGACAAGTCCAAAGAAAGTCAAGGAAACACGGCAGCAGATGCAGCAGCTAGAGAAGCAGCTCTACTTCCTCTTACTCCTGTTACCTTGGTAAAGGAAAACAGCAAGGATAATCCTGAGCTCCATCTTCTGTCATATCAACTGGAGACAGATGAAGAGAAAGAACAATGGATAAAAGCGGGAGCGAAAGAGGATGATCAAGGTATCTGGAGAATTCCAACAGGACAAGTGGTGATGCCTATCGGAACAAGAAGAGAACTAATGCAGCTGTATCATGGAAAGGTACATGCTGGAGCAAAAGCAATGAAATCTCAAATCAGTGAGACTTGGTGGTGGCCAAGAATGATGAGAGACATTGATGATTATTGTAGGAGATGCTTGATATGCCTCAAAGCAAATGTGGGAAAATCTGTAAAGGTGCGAATGTCACATGCACCCAGACCAACAGGTCCATGGACACACCTCCAAATTGATTTCACAGGACCTTTATCACCCAGTGGAGGGTATCAATACATACTTGTAATCATGGACAGATTTACTAGATGGGTGGAAGCATTCCCTACAAAAACTTGTACTGCTGAAGCTGCAGCACGAGTAATGGTGGAAGAAGTTTTTCCTCGCTGGGGTCTTCCATATGAACTTGATTCTGACAATGGAACTCATTTCACTGGAAAATTGATGAAGGAAGCAATGAAATTGATGGGGATTAAACAAAAATTCCATATTCCGTACCATCCAGATCGTTGAAAACATCAACAGATCGTTGAAAACATCTTTGACCAAAGCCATTCTGCAAACTGGCCAAGGTTGGCATAAGTTATTACCTGCTATTCTGTGGAACTTGAGAGCAACTCCAAACCGAGTTACAGGACTAACCCCTTTTGAACTAATGACTGGAAGAGCAATGGTTCTACCTCCTGATGCTCCGCCACCTGCGGGAACAGGAGGAGACTCTACTTTGTTTCAAGAAAAGTTACGACGCTATCTCGCAATGCTGGACAAAGCTACTAAAGACAATAATAAGAAAGTGCGAGAAGCTCAACAGCAATGGGATGAAAAACACACCACTACTGACATTCCACACATTCCCGAGTTAGGCAGTTTTGTTATGATCAAACGAATTGCTAGGAAAGAGCCTAGATGGGAAGGACCATATGAGATACTCCTAACTACTGATACAAGTGTTTGTCTCAAAGGGAAGGGTGTAGGAACAGATAGATGGTATCATTGGTCACAAGTTAAACCTTGCTTAGTGAATGAACAAGATGATAATGATGGCTTATGGCCTGAGATTGAGCAATGTTCATCCATTAGTTTTACAGATTGGGAACAAAGAAGTGATGTTAATTATATCTCTGCTTCCATTTCAGGAATCAATTCCATTGACAGTGATTAGAGATGGTTGCAAGTTATTCCAAGTCCTTATATGTGTTACTAGAAGGAAAAGTACCAAACCTGTCAAATTGATTATTTCTAACCAAATGGATAGAACTAAGAATGGGACATACAGCGTGAAATAAGAGATTTTACACATTCTACACTACCTCACAAACAATGAACATCCGTTTACTGATTTTCAACCCCAAGGGATAGGATCCTTTAACATCAACGTTTATTTTAATTTCTTGTTTTGGTTCGGAACTGGAGGATTTAATTAATTAACGAGTTAATTAATTAATGAGTTCAGGCACGGACAGAAGACTTATTAGTTTTTCTTTTCTTAGATGATTGGGGTTCATTTTAAATACATACACATAGATATTAAAATACACACAGTATACGGGGACATAACATGGGTTGGGGTTTTGTTCTTTGTTTTGTTTTGTTCTTCTTTTCTTTTCTTTTGCCTTTCCTGTTTCCATTCTTCTGTTCTTTCTGTCTATTTTCTTGGTCTGCTATTTCTTCTCCTCACTATCACTTCTATAGGTTGGCCACCTGGGAATGATGGTGTGGAACTGACGGCCGTAGTTCCAGTGGAGGGAAATGAAGATTCAAAATTTCATCTTTTAATATTATTTCATTATTAAATATTATGTATCTGTATTATTATTCTTTATTAATATTCATAATCAGTTGTATTATCTTATGGAGTTTCAAAAGCATGAATTGAACGCATGAGGGAAACTATAGATAGCATGGAAGCATGAGATGATCATATGTCAGACAGGGGGAAGCTATATTTTGCTATGGGGTGTGTACAATGTAACATGTTCGACTGATGTAAGTGTATCACAGATGTAAACAACAAGGATAGTTCTTAATATGGAAGTGAATTGTGACATGTTAAACATAACGTATACGTATGACATACGTTCTAATTTTAAGAAGCTCAGAGCAACATGTTTTGTTACCTTACAAGGAAGCTGTAAGACTCTCTGTGATGTATAAAAACTCAATCTTACTGTACTACCTCAGAGAAACACGGAAACGCATTGACCTGGCATGAATACAACATCTTGAAGTTTCTCTCCTGACATATAAGAATAAAAATCTTTCTTGGCAAGATAACTGGTGTCCGGTCCCGTAAATCAAATAATAACGGGGAAACAAAAGAGGCTTTAATTCCAAGTCTACACTTGGGTCAAATATGAACTTCTGTATGGGTGACGTAACATCAGGAGTCAACAAGTATGTGTAGAAAGTTCATGTTTCGAGTACTGTTTGGCCAGAAATATGTTTAGTAGTTCAAATTTTGACTGCCATCAAAACTGACTGGCATTGACTGGCTGATATAACATCAGAAAAAAAATCAATCTGAATGTATAGTGTTAATCATTAAGGATTCTTTGGCCAGTCATATGTTCAGTAGGTCAAATATGGAATTCTGTATGGCTGATTTGACATCAGAAGAAGTCTCTAAGTTTATATAGTTTAAAACCATTTGAATACCCTTGTCCGGAAATAAGTTCAATATGTCAGATATGGACTTATATATGGCTTATGAAGCATCAGAAAGATTCTTTAAAGATTCCTTAAAGGAGTGCCGTCTGGCTGATACAACATCAGAAGAAATCAATCTGAATAGTAAGTTCATCTTTATGGAATCTTTGGCCAGAAATAGGTTCAGTAGGTCAAACGTGGACCAGTGTTAATTTTGTCAGCAAATTTTGATTTAGTTTTAGTCTTAGTCTTTTGACTAAAATGCCATTTAGTTTTAGTCATATTTTAGTCATCTGAATTGTTTTAGTTTTAGTCTAGTTTTAGTCGACGAAATACAATAACATTTTAGTCGACTAAATCTACAGTAGATTTAGTCGACTAAAATATAATGGGTTTAGTTCAATTGTAATGCGTTAATTTAGAATTTCTCTAAAATTTCCAAACCCATATACTCCCGGGGAAAACATCTATTAACCAATTAATATGAATGATTTTTAAGTTTGAACATGCAATACAGATACAGATTTAACTGCTGTTACTTAAAACATATCTTAAAATGAAATAAAACCACTTTTCCTAAAGTACAACACAGTCTTCTTTACAATGAATGATATATTCATTCCTTATAACTACGTACACATCATTCTTTATTCTTTCAAGCAGACATATTTATTTGTATGAATTAAATATAATTAATCCTTATTAAAGCTATTAACAAACAGTGAATGCTTTTCTCTTTTTCTTTTGTTGCTTGATCAAAATTAAGGACACGGACCGCATTAGGTTTATTGCCACTGTCACTTTAAGACGTCGGATCATGTCCAATGACATGCGGATACAATTGCACTGATGCACATCTGACACACTCACAGTTTAAGACATAACCAGCATAGTTTACATGAATACTCTCCAAAAAGGACATTTAGACATACTGTTGTGTATTTCTCCATTCAGACACGAAAGAGAGCTCAATTCAGTAGCCTCCTCGCGCGCTGTAGGTGTATTGTGCATGACTGCACGCTTCGGGTTAGGTGTGTGCGCACAGAAAACCGCACCGAATAGAGCTCTTTTTTGCATCGTCACTCTTATTCAGAGATCTATATGTCTGCTCTACTCATTCTCCCAGGCGTTCACATTTTTTAACGTTTTATGACCGCGGGGTAGATCACGTTACAGTAGCCTACAAATGTGCGCATCTTCCACACACGCAGGACATCAGTTCTGACGGATCGCTTCCCAAATCGTCACTATCTAACATTTTCGTCTAGTTTTTATTCGTTGACGAAAATGTCAATAGATTTTCGTCATAGTCTTTGTCATTCAAAACTAGGTTTTATTTAGTTATCGTCTCGTTTTCGTCTGTGAAAAAATGTCGTTGACGAATAATTTTCGTCGTTATTTTCGTCAACGAAATTAACACTGACGTGGACTTTTGTATGGATAATATGACATCAAAAGGAGTCAATATGTATGGACATTTAATTATAGTAAGTTCATCTTTATGGAATCTTTGGCCAGAAATATGTTCAGTAGGTCAAACGTGGACTTTTGTATGGATAATATAACATCAAAAGGAGTCAATATGTATGGAAATATAATGTTTGAAAGACTCAAAAGTAGGCCAAAAGTATGTTCAGTAGTTCAAAATGGAACCTCTGTATGGCTGATTTAACATCAGAAGGAGTCTATAAGTTGATATAGTTTAAAAACTTTTGAGGACCAGAAATAAGTTTAAAAGTTTTCTTTGCACAGAGGATAAGTTAGATCTTTTATTCAAGCAAATGCAAAAGCACTATGTTATCACTTAAATGCTTATTGAAAGGAGTTACCGGTAGTTCTGGTATACATTGTAATGCATATGTTCTCATAAATTCAATACAAAATGGAATCAATTAGTTGTTGTATTGAACTTTTCAATGCAATGAAAGTCCTCGATTATGTACTTTCTATACATTTACAGAATCTTATTCTGATGATATATCAGCCAGAGAGCCAGACGACAGTCAAAATTTGAACTGGCAGTACTCAAAATTTGAATAATCTATACGTTGACTCCTTCTGATGTTAGGTCAGCAATACAGCAGTTCACATTTGACCTACTGAACATATAAAGAATCCTCGATTTTTAACTTTCTATACATAGTCATAGACTTCTTCTGGGGCTTCATAAGCCATATAGAAGTCCATATCTGACCTTTTGAACTTAATTCTGGTCAAAGGGTCCTCAAAGGGTTTTAAACTATGTAAACTTAGAGACTCATTCTGATGTTAAAACCTACTGAACATTTTTCTGACCAAAGAGTCATTAAACATTAACACTCATTGAGATTGAATTCTTTTGATGTTATATCAGCTTGACAAAAGTCCATATTTTACCTATTGAAAAATAATTTGTCCAAAGAGTACTCGAAACTTGAACTTTCTATGCATGACTCCTTCTGATGTTAAATCAGCCATACAGAGGTTCCTTTTTGATAAAATTAACATACTTTTAGCCCAAGAGTCTTTGAACATTAGCTGACCTTCTGAACATATTTCTGACAAAAGATTCCTTTAAGATTAACTTACTATACATTCAGATTGATTTGTTCTGATATCAACCAGACGGCAGTTAAATTTGAACTACTAAACTTAAACTTGAACTTTCTATACGTTGACTCTTCTGATGTTACGTCAGCAATACAGAAATCCATATCTGACCTATTGAACTTATTTGTGGTAAAAGGGTCCTCAAAGGTTTTAAATTATATAATCTTATAGACTCCTTCTGATGTTAAATCAGCAATACAGAGGTTCCTTTTTGAACTACTGAACATACTTTTGGACAAAGAGTCAGTTTGAACATTAGGTTTCTATACATAATGACTCCTTTTGATGTTGCATTAGCCATACAAAAGTCCACATCTGACCTACTGAACATATTTCTGGCCAGAGACTTCTTAAAGATTAACTTACTATACATTCAAATTGATTTCTTCCAATGTTATATCAGCCAGACGTCAGTCAAAATTTGAACTACTACACATATTTCTGGCCAAAGAGTACTCGAAACTTGAACTTTCCATACATACTTGTTGACTCTTTCTGATGTTAAATCAGCAATACAGAGGTTCCTGTTTGAACAACTGAACATACTTTTGGCCAAGGAGTCTTTGAACATTAGCTTTCCATACATATTGACTCCTTTTGATGTTATATCAGCCTGACAAAAGTCCACATTTGACCTACTGAACATATGTCTGGCCAAAGATTCCTTAAAGATTAACTTACTATAGACTCAGATTGATTTGTTCTGATGTTATATCAGCCAGACGGCAGTCAAAATTTGTACTACTAAACATATTTCTAGCCAAAGAGTACTCGAAACTTGAATAATCTATACGTTGACTCCTTCTGATGTTACGTCAGCAATACAGCAGTTCATATTTGACCTACTGAACATATTTCTGGCCAAAGAATCCTTGATTTTTAACTTTCTATACATAGTCATTGACTTCTTCTGGTGCTTCAAAAACCACATAGAAGTCCATATAGAAGTCCATATCTGACCTATTGAACTTAATTCTGGTCAAAGGGTCCTCAAATGGTTTTAAACTATATAAACTTACAGACTGATGTTAAAACCTACTGAACATATTTCTGACCAAAGAGTCATTAAACAGTAACACTATAAATTGAGATTGAATGTTTCTGATGTTATATCAGCCTGACAAAAGTCCATATTTGACCTACTGAAAAAAAATGTGTCCAAAGAACGAAACTTGAACTTTCTATATATCACTCGTTGACTCCTTCTGATGTTAAATCAGCCATACAGAGGCTCCTTTTTGATCTAATGAACATACTTTTAGCCCAAGAGTCTTTGAACATTAGCTTTCCTTACATATTGACTCCTTTTGATTTTACATTATCCATACAAAAGTCCACATTTGACCAACTGAACATATTCTGGCCAGAGACTCCTTAAAGATTAACTTACTATACATTCAAATTGATTTCTTCCAATGTTATATTAGCCAGACGTCAGTCAAAATTTGAACTACTACACATATTTCTGGCCAAAGAGTACTCGAAACTTGAACTTTCTATACATACTTGTTGACTCTTTCTGATGTTAAATCAGCAATACAGAGGTTCCTGTTTGAACAACTGAACATACTTTTGGCTAAAGTAATACATATTGACTCCTTTTGATGTTATATCAGCCTGACAAAAGTCCACATTTGACCTACTGGCCAAAGATTCCTTAAAGATTAACTTACTATACATTCAGATTGATTTGTTCTGATGTTATATCAGCCAGACGGCAGTCAACTACTAAACATATTTCTAGGCAAAGAGTACTCGAAGCTTGAATAATCTATACGTTGACTCCTTCTGATGTTACGTCAGCAATACAGAAGTTCATATTTGACCTATTGAACTTAATTCTGGTCAAAGGGTCCTCAAATGTTTTTTAAACGATTTAAACTTAGAGACTCATTCTGATGTTAAATCAGCCATTCAGAAGTTCATATTTGACCTACTGAACCTTTTTCTGGCCAAAGAGCACTCGAAACTTGAACTTTATATACATACTTGCTGACTCCTTCTGATGTTACGTCAGAAATACAGAAGTTCATATTTGACCTACTGAACATATTTCTGGCCAAAGAATCCTCGATTTTTAACTTTCAATACATAGTCATAGACTTCTTCTGGTGCTTCATAAGCCATATAGAAGTCCATATAGAAGTCCATATTGAACTTAACTTCTGAACTTAACTTCCATATTGAACCTATTGAACTTAATTCTGGTCAAAGAGTCCTCAAATGGTTTTTAAACGATTTAAACTTAGGGACTCATTCTGATGTTAAATCAGCCATTCAGAAGTTCATATTTGACCTCGAAATATGACCATATTTGAAATCAGCCATACATAAATCCATATTTGACCTACTGAACATATTTCTGACCAAAGAGTCCTTGAAGATTAACACTATACACTGAGATTGAATTCTTCTGATGTTATATCAGCCTGACAAAAGTCCATTTTTGACCTGCTGAAATTTTTTTTTGCCAAAGAGTACTCGAAACTTGAACTTTCTATACATACTCCGTGACTCCTTCTGATGTTAAATCAGCAATAAAGAATTTCAAATTTGACCTACTGAACATATTACTGCCCAAAGAGTCCTTAAAGATTAACACTATACATTCTAATTTATTTCTCATGAAGAATCAGAAAGAGTATGTATAGAAGTTCAAGATCAAGGATCTTTTGGCCAGAAATATGTTCCTTGTGAAGATTCAAAATTTCATCTTTTAATATTATTTCATTATTAAATATTATGTATCTGTATTATTATTCTTTATTAATATTCATAATCAGTTGTATTATCTTATGGAGTTTCAAAAGCATGAGTTGAACGCATGAGGGAAACTATAGATAGCATGGAAGCATGAGATGATCATATGTCAGACAGGGGGAAGCTATATTTTGCTATGGGGTGTGTACAATGTAACATGTTCGACTGATGTAAGTGTATCACAGATGTAAACAACAAGGATAGTTCTTAATATGGAAGTGAATTGTGACATGTTAAACATAACGTATACGTATGACATACGTTCTAATTTTAAGAAGCTCAGAGCAACATGTTTTGTTACCTTACAAGGAAGCTGTAAGACTCTCTGTGATGTATAAAAACTCAATCTTACTGTACTACCTCAGAGAAACACGGAAACGCATTGACCTGGCATGAATACAACATCTTGAAGTTTCTCTCCTGACATATAAGAATAAAAATCTTTCTTGGCAAGATAACTGGTGTCCGGTCCCGTAAATCAAATAATAACGGGGAAACAAAAGAGGCTTTAATTCCAAGTCTACATTTGGCGTCACGAAGAACAGGATTGCATCTTCAGGCATTTGTCTCAATCATTCAAGGTAAGACTTTTTCTATTCTAAAAATAATTCTAAGTCTGCCTGATGATTGGACATTGACTGAAACTGCTTAAAAGAACTGTGTTATTTAAAGTACCAGTTGTGTTGCCAATGAATATATGTGTCAGAAAAAAAAGAAAAAATTAAATAATTATAATTTGATGTGGCTTATTTGAGTTGCTCTGGTCAGTAAACCTCTGAATATTGAATGATGCTGGGGAAGTCTTTTTCATTTTTAAAAAAACTTTAGAAAGTGGATCTTTTTTAGAAAAAAGACCATCTTAGTCAAATTTTGGAAAAAGCTGTAAGGCGATTTAGCAATTAGCTTGTAAGGTGGTTGGAATATTGGGAAACTGCGATAAAGGGCAGATTTATCTCTAAAATATATCCAATACACGAAGAATCGTTTCAGAAGAAGACGAGGATAGTTTGACAAGCAGTGATTTATAGCGGTTTACAGTGGCGGGTCTGTGCTTGAAGTTAGTACAGTGCAGTATTAAAAAAAATACAATAAACCCTAAAACGTAAATACGCAGAGGATTGAACCCTTAGAAGAAGGGTATCAATGGAATAGAAGCTAAAATTGCATGCATTCTGATTTTGACAAGAAAGCTGTTCAGTGTTTGGAGGAAAAGACTGATCTGAGAGCAACTTTAAAATACATATATATATATATATATATATAAATTGATCTGAGTTAAGACAAAAAAAAAAAAAGGAAAACAGAAATTATTAGAGTTGTTTTTTTTCCTTTTCTTTTTCCAACCCCTTCTTTGTTCTTTGAGAAATTAGAACAGGTGGAGGGAGAAAAGCAGAGTGAGGGAAGCAGAGAGCCCCTCCCTTTGGAATTCACTCCCCACACACACTCACTCACAAAAATAGCCCTGCTGTTTGAGCACACAGACACAGAGTGACAAATAATTTTCAATGGCAGAAAGTGGATTTAACAGCAGAACAATATCTGCTTGGTACTTAGAAAGAAAACAGAAAAAGCAAGCTAAGTTTTTGAAAAAAGGACTGGACATTAACACATCTATGGATGTGCAGTTAAGCTGGCTTGAGTCCCAAAAGGACTCTATCAAGTCAAAAGTATTTCCAATCCTCGCTGCACATTGGATTTTGAAACAAGGTGGAATTTGTTGCGGTATCAATGGGTGTCCAGTCCCACTTGTTGAAGCAATGAAGCCTCAAATTGAAGCATATAACAAATTGAACAAAATTATGTCTATTAAATGTTCAGATGGAGAAAATACAACCAATGATGATTCATTTGATCCAGATTGGACAAATATAATAACTGAAGCTGAAAAGAAATATTCACAAGCACCAGTGAAATCTGCAACAACTGTAACGCCTCCTCCTTACAACCCAATTTATCCAATTTTGCCTGAACAATATACAAATTCATCTAAACCTCTGACACAGCCTCAAGCTTCGAGATCAAATGGAGGTCCAGTTGACAAAATGTATATTGCATCTGTACAAGCAGCTCCGGTAATAACAAGATCTAAAACAGTTCAGCCAAACAGAGACATGCTGCGATGTACACCAGCTCGGAATTATGATTCTGACTGGGGTGATGAGACAAGAGATGACGACATGATCACAATTGACAAGATCGGTCCTGAATTTTCTTCACCTGTAATTAAAAGGGAAGGATCTGAAATGATGACAGAAGAGAGACCATTCACACCAGGAGAACGTCAAGCCATTCTCACAGCCTTGCCTCCTCTGAAGAGACAAGATCCAAACACAGAGTTTTGGCGAGAATTAGACTCATTGATTGAAGCACATCAAATGTCATTAAGAGACATACACACCATTGTGAAAGCTAAAATCCCAAGAGACAGATGGGAACGCTTGCCAGCTTCGATAACAACCGCCCAATGGATAGATTTGTGGGTTGATAGCCAGGGACGACCCCTGGGTCTTTGGCAAGCATTAAATGTGTTCCGAAAAGAAATCCAGGAAATCTTGGGCAGTGGTAAAATTCCTTTCACATTAGTGACATTGATTAAGCAAAAGGATGATGAATCTCCAGATGAATATGCTCTACGTAAGTGGAATGCTTATGAGAGATGGGCTCTCTGTGCCAAGAAACAACCTGACAGAGATGATGTACAGTTCACTGACACACTTGTGGATGGACTTAGCGCAAAATACCAACAAGCCTTATCACTTGGAGTCAACCCAGGTGAGACATTTGACCAAATTATGCAATGGGCTGGCCGCTTAGAGATGGCTATGAGATCAAATAAAGAAGAAGGAAACAAGCCATATCGAAGAGGAGTGGCAACAGCTCAATACAACAAGGACACAAAGAATAGGGTGATTTTCTGCAGCAACTGTGGAAAGCGTGGACACTCCAACATAGATTGTTGGGCTAAAGGAGGTGGAGCAGAAGGTCAAGGTCCATCATTTAGACAGGTCAGTGCAAAAAACCATAATGAAACCCCTCAAGGGAAGACGTGGACTGAAGCACAAGTCCGTCAGCTCATTGAGGGAATTATGCGTCCGCAATAGGAATCAGCGGCCCCCTGTATTAGTAAGAAAAGAGACAATCGCCTTTTTGTCAATGCATTAATAGGGGGCCACCCATGTGACATCCTTGTTGACACAGGAGCAGCCATTTCAATAACAGATCTGAATCTACCTACAACAGATGAAACTATGGAAGTTGAAGGAGTTGGAGGAGGTATCACAAAATTTCGCAAAAGTATTCAAGTTCCACTGCAAATACATGAAGATGAAGTCTTATGGACATCTTTCTGGGTTGGGCCGAATTCACAAGGAAGCCTTATTGGCATGGACATTCTTCCATTGTTGAACATGATCATGTTCACTGACAGTCGTCAAATCGCTACAACTGCTGGGATAATACCACACGAAGATCGCACATGTAATCAAAGGTCTGTTGGTACAGCAAAACCAATTATCAGAAACTGGAAAAAAGACGGTGTGTGGGGTCTTCTGTGCAGTCTATATCCAGATGTTTGGGCTAAACACAAATTGGATTGTGGCAAAGCCAACATTGATCCCATTGTTATTGAGGGACCGATACATGCCCCTCATAAACAATACCCCATACGACCTGAAGCAAGACGAGCCGTGGAGGAGATAGTGGCAGACTTGGAAGCTGAAGGAATCATCAGACAAACTTCATCTACCACTAATAGTCCTGTCTGGCCTGTCAAGAAATCTGATAACTCATGGCGATTAACCATTGATTACACAAGACTTAACAGTGTAACACCAAAACCGCATCCTATTGTGGCCAATCCTGCCACCATTCTGAATGATATTCCAGGAGATGCTAAAATTTTTACGGTACTGGATGTACTGTCGGCTTTCTGGTCTATACCTATAGACAAAAGATCTCAAGAGAAATTAGCCTTTACAGTGGGCGCAAAACAGTATGTTTGGAACAGACTCCCACAAGGTCTTAATCTTTCTCCTGTTGTATTTCATAGAGCTTTGGACCAGTTCTTAACGGAGCAAAAAGCTGAAATTGAGAAATCAGGAAGTGTTTGCCTCCAATATGTTGATGACTTGTTAATTGCAAGCCCAGATGAAAACAGCCATGTATTTGCTCTGAATGTTGTCCTACAAGCCCTTAGGAAAGGGGGATTCAAAGTTAACCCCGACAAAGCACAGCTGGCCAAATCCAAGGTTATCTATTTGGGCCAAGAAATATCTGTGGAGGGAAGGAGAATGACAACAGAGCGTGTAGAGGCATTACGACAACTTCCAAAACCTCTAACAGTTACAGGAATGCGGAAGGTGATGGGACTTTTCAACTATTGTCGTCAGTATATACCTGATTTTGCTAGCATCACCAGCCCCCTCATCGACCTGTACAAGGGAGGAAAGCCTGGAGTGGAACAGATAAACTGGACACCGGAAGCTGAGGAAGCGTTTACTTCTATGAAAGAAAAACTGACTTCAGCCCCAGCTTTGGGACTTCCTGACGGACGGTTGCATTTTCATTTGTGGACCAGGGTAGGAGATGAGACGTATTCAGCAGTACTGTGTCAAAAACCAGGTGATCGATACAGACCAGTTGGATACTTTTCCACAAAGATTCCTGTCACTATGATTGGGCAACCACAATGTATACAAGCCCTCGATGGTGCCACATGGGCAGTGGATGCTGTTGAGAATCTGATAGGAGCACAAACTATCATATTGCACACTCCACACAGTATAGTGACACTGTTGAATAACACGAACATCAAAACCATAACTGATGCAAAAAGAGCAAAATGGGAAGCAACTTTGTTGAACAAGGATTTAAGAGTGGAAATCATCAGGGACACGTCTCTTAATCCTGCAACAATGATGCTGGAACCACATGAGGGAATACCACATGAGTGTGAAAAACAAGTAGAAGAAGATAGTCTTGGTCCAGTTAATCCAATCCCTCTTGAAAACCCAGACAAAGAGTTATGGGTTGATGGATCCAGTTATTATGTTGATGGAAAGCGACATACTGGATGGGCTGTAGTGAAAGGAGATGGAACTGTTGTTAAGAAAGGAGCCCTTTCTGGGAAATTTTCAGCACAAGTAGCTGAACTTATAGCACTTACAGAAGCCTTTGAACTATCAGAAGGAGATCGAGTCAACATCTATACAGATAGTCGTTATGCTTTTGGCGTGGTCCATGACTACTTTGCTCTGTGGAAAAGACGTGGACTTATCACTAGCAGTGGGAGCGAAATACAACATGCTTCCATAATTCGTCGTTTGATTACAGCATGTTACTTACCCCGAGAAGCAGCCGTGATCAAAGTAAAATCACATCAATCTGACAAGTCCAAAGAAAGTCAAGGAAACACGGCAGCAGATGCAGCAGCTAGAGAAGCAGCTCTACTTCCTCTTACTCCTGTTACCTTGGTAAAGGAAAACAGCAAGGATAATCCTGAGCTCCATCTTCTGTCATATCAACTGGAGACAGATGAAGAGAAAGAACAATGGATAAAAGCGGGAGCGAAAGAGGATGATCAAGGTATCTGGAGAATTCCAACAGGACAAGTGGTGATGCCTATCGGAACAAGAAGAGAACTAATGCAGCTGTATCATGGAAAGGTACATGCTGGAGCAAAAGCAATGAAATCTCAAATCAGTGAGACTTGGTGGTGGCCAAGAATGATGAGAGACATTGATGATTATTGTAGGAGATGCTTGATATGCCTCAAAGCAAATGTGGGAAAATCTGTAAAGGTGCGAATGTCACATGCACCCAGACCAACAGGTCCATGGACACACCTCCAAATTGATTTCACAGGACCTTTATCACCCAGTGGAGGGTATCAATACATACTTGTAATCATGGACAGATTTACTAGATGGGTGGAAGCATTCCCTACAAAAACTTGTACTGCTGAAGCTGCAGCACGAGTAATGGTGGAAGAAGTTTTTCCTCGCTGGGGTCTTCCATATGAACTTGATTCTGACAATGGAACTCATTTCACTGGAAAATTGATGAAGGAAGCAATGAAATTGATGGGGATTAAACAAAAATTCCATATTCCGTACCATCCGGAAGCATCAGGGATGGTAGAGAGGATGAACAGATCGTTGAAAACATCTTTGACCAAAGCCATTCTGCAAACTGGCCAAGGTTGGCATAAGTTATTACCTGCTATTCTGTGGAACTTGAGAGCAACTCCAAACCGAGTTACAGGACTAACCCCTTTTGAACTAATGACTGGAAGAGCAATGGTTCTACCTCCTGATGCTCCGCCACCTGCGGGAACAGGAGGAGACTCTACTTTGTTTCAAGAAAAGTTACGACGCTATCTCGCAATGCTGGACAAAGCTACTAAAGACAATAATAAGAAAGTGCGAGAAGCTCAACAGCAATGGGATGAAAAACACACCACTACTGACATTCCACACATTCCCGAGTTAGGCAGTTTTGTTATGATCAAACGAATTGCTAGGAAAGGTTTAGAGCCTAGATGGGAAGGACCATATGAGATACTCCTAACTACTGATACAAGTGTTTGTCTCAAAGGGAAGGGTGTAGGAACAGATAGATGGTATCATTGGTCACAAGTTAAACCTTGCTTAGTGAATGAACAAGATGATAATGATGGCTTATGGCCTGAGATTGAGCAATGTTCATCCATTAGTTTTACAGATTGGGAACAAAGAAGTGATGTTAATTATATCTCTGCTTCCATTTCAGGAATCAATTCCATTGACAGTGATTAGAGATGGTTGCAAGTTATTCCAAGTCCTTATATGTGTTACTAGAAGGAAAAGTACCAAACCTGTCAAATTGGAAAACCAAATGGATAGAACTAAGAATGGGACATACAGCGTGAAATAAGAGATTTTACACATTCTACACTACCTCACAAACAATGAACATCCGTTTACTGATTTTCAACCCCAAGGGATAGGATCCTTTAACATCAACGTTTATTTTAATTTCTTGTTTTGGTTCGGAACTGGAGGATTTAATTAATTAACGAGTTAATTAATTAATGAGTTCAGGCACGGACAGAAGACTTATTAGTTTTTCTTTTCTTAGATGATTGGGGTTCATTTTAAATACATACACATAGATATTAAAATACACACAGTATACGGGGACATAACATGGGTTGGGGTTTTGTTCTTTGTTTTGTTTTGTTCTTCTTTTCTTTTCTTTTTCCTTTCCTGTTTCCATTCTTCTGTTCTTTCTGTCTATTTTCTTGGTCTGCTATTTCTTCTCCTCACTATCACTTCTATAGGTTGGCCACCTGGGAATGATGGTGTGGAACTGACGGCCGTAGTTCCAGTGGAGGGAAATGAAGATTCAAAATTTCATCTTTTAATATTATTTCATTATTAAATATTATGTATCTGTATTATTATTCTTTATTAATATTCATAATCAGTTGTATTATCTTATGGAGTTTCAAAAGCATGAATTGAACGTATGAGGGAAACTATAGATAGCATGGAAGCATGAGATGATCATATGTCAGACAGGGGGAAGCTATATTTTGCTATGGGGTGTGTACAATGTAACATGTTCGACTGATGTAAGTGTATCACAGATGTAAACAACAAGGATAGTTCTTAATATGGAAGTGAATTGTGACATGTTAAACATAACGTATACGTATGACATACGTTCTAATTTTAAGAAGCTCAGAGCAACATGTTTTGTTACCTTACAAGGAAGCTGTAAGACTCTCTGTGATGTATAAAAACTCAATCTTACTGTACTACCTCAGAGAAACACGGAAACGCATTGACCTGGCATGAATACAACATCTTGAAGTTTCTCTCCTGACATATAAGAATAAAAATCTTTCTTGGCAAGATAACTGGTGTCCGGTCCCGTAAATCAAATAATAACGGGGAAACAAAAGAGGCTTTAATTCCAAGTCTACACTTGGGTCAAATATGAACTTCTGTATGGGTGACGTAACATCAGGAGTCAACAAGTATGTGTAGAAAGTTCATGTTTCGAGTACTGTTTGGCCAGAAATATGTTTAGTAGTTCAAATTTTGACTGCCATCAAAACTGACTGGCATTGACTGGCTGATATAACATCAGAAAAAAAATCAATCTGAATGTATAGTGTTAATCATTAAGGATTCTTTGGCCAGTCATATGTTCAGTAGGTCAAATATGGAATTCTGTATGGCTGATTTGACATCAGAAGAAGTCTCTAAGTTTATACAGTTTAAAACCATTTGAACACCCTTGTCCGGAAATAAGTTCAATATGTCAGATATGGACTTATATATGGCTTATGAAGCATCAGAAAGATTCTTTAAAGATTCCTTAAAGGAGTGCCGTCTGGCTGATACAACATCAGAAGAAATCAATCTGAATAGTAAGTTCATCTTTATGGAATCTTTGGCCAGAAATAGGTTCAGTAGGTCAAACGTGGACTTTTGTATGGATAATATGACATCAAAAGGAGTCAATATGTATGGACATTTAATTATAGTAAGTTCATCTTTATGGAATCTTTGGCCAGAAATATGTTCAGTAGGTCAAACGTGGACTTTTGTATGGATAATATAACATCAAAAGGAGTCAATATGTATGGAAATTTAATGTTTGAAAGACTCAAAAGTAGGCCAAAAGTATGTTCCGTAGTTCAAAATGGAACCTCTGTATGGCTGATTTAACATCAGAAGGAGTCTATAAGTTGATATAGTTTAAAAACTTTTGAGGACCAGAAATAAGTTTAAAAGGTCAGATATGGGCTTCTAAATGGCTTTTATGAAGCATCAGATGGAGTCTATGAGTGTGTATAGAAAGTTCTAGATCGAGGATTCTTTGGCAAGAAATATGTTCCTTGGGTCAAAAATGAACTTCTGCCTAACGTGACATCTGAAGGAGTCAACAAGTTTATATTGAAAGTTCAAGTTTCGAATACTCTTTGGCCAGAAATATGTTCATTAGTTTCAAAATTTGACTGCCGTCTGGCTGATATGACTTTAGAAGAAATCAATCTGAATATATAGTGTTAATCTTTAAGGAATCTTTGGCCAGAAACATTTTCTGTAGGTTAAATGTGGACTTTTGTATGGCTAATGCATCATCAAAAGGGGTCAATATGTATAAAAAATTAATGTTCAAAGACTTTTTGTCTAAAAGTTTGTTCAGTAGTTCAAAAATGGCTGATTTAACATCAGAAGGAGTCTATACGTTGATATAGTTTAAAAACTTTTGAGGACCCTTTGACCAGAAATAAGTTCAAATGGTCAGATATGGGCTTCTAAATCTAAGAATGTGTATAGAAAGTTCTATCGAGGATTCCTTGGCAAGGAATATGTTCCTTGGGTCAAAAATGAACTTCTGTATTAATTTGTATTCAAAAAGGAACATCTGTATGGCTGATTTGACATCAGAAGGTGTCAACGAGTATGTATAGAAAGTTCAAGTTTCTAGTTCTCTTTGGCCAGAAATATGTTTTAGTAGTTCAAATTTTGACTGCCGTCTGGCTGATATAACATCAGAATAATTCAATCTGAATGTATAGTAAGTTCATCTTTAATGAATCTTTGGCCAGAAATTTGTTCAGTAGGTCAGATGTGGACGTTTGTATGGATAATGTAACATCAAAAGGAGTCAATATGTATGGCCATTTAAAGTTCAAAGACTCTTTGCCCAAAACTTTGCCCAAAAGTATGTTCAGTAGTTCAAAAAAGGAACCTCTGTATGGCTGATTTAACATCAACAAGTTCAAGATGTCAGATATGGTCAAAAATGAACTTCTGTATGGCTAATGTGACATCTGAAGGAGTCAACAAGTTTGTATTGAAAGTTCAAGTTTCGAATACTCTTCGGCCCAAAATATGTTTCATTAGTTTCAAAATTTGACTGCCGTCTGGCTGATATGTCATCAGAAGAAATCAATCTGAATATATAGTATTAATCTTTAAGGAATCTTTGGCCAGAAACATTTTCAGTAGGTTAAATGTGGACTTTTGTATGGCTAATGTATCATCAAAAAGGGTCAATATGTATAAAAAAATTATGTTCAAAGACTCTTTGGCCAAAAGCATGTTCAGTAGTCCAAAAAGGAACATCTGTATGGCTGATTTAACATCAGAAGGAGTCTATAAGTTTATATAGTTTAAAAACTTTTGAGGACCCTTTGTCCGGTAATAAGTTCAAAAGGTCAGATATGGACTTCTAAATGGCTTATGAAGAATCAGAAGGAGTCTATGAGTATGTATAGAAAGTTCAAGATTGAGGACACTTTGGCCAGAAATATGTTCCTTGGGTCAAATATGAACTTCTGTATGCCTAACGTGACATCAGAAGGAGTCAACAAGTTTGTATAGAAAGTTCAAGTTTCGAGTACTCTTTGGCCAGAAATTTCTTTCAGTAGTTAAAATTTTGACTCCCGTCTGGCTGATATGACATTGGAAGAAATAAATCTGAATCTATAGTAAGTTCATATTTAAGGAATCTTTGGCACAAAGACGGAATCAATCTGAATGTATAGTAAGTTCATGTTAAAGGAATCTTTTGCCAGAAATATGTTCAATAGGTCAGATGAGAACTTTTGTATGCATAATGTAAAATCAAAAGGATTCAATATGTAAGGAAAGCGAATGTACTCGAAACTTGAACTTTCTATATATCACTCATTGACTCCTTCTGATGTTAAATCAGCCATACAGAGGTTCCTTTTTTATCTAATGAACATTACTTTTATGACTCCTTCTGATGCTTCATAAGCCAGTTAGAAGTTTAGAAGGGTCCTCAAATGGTTTTTAAACTATATAAACTTAGAGACTCATTCTGATGTTAAATCAGCCATACATAAATCCATATTTGACCTACTGAACTTTTTTCTGGCCAAAGAGCACTCGAAACTTGAACTTTATATACATACTTGTTGACTCCTTCTGATGTTACGTCTGCCATACAGAAGTTCATATTTGACCCAAGGAACATATTTCTGGCCAAAGAATCCTAGATCTTGAACTTTCTATACATACTCATAGACTCCTTCTGATGCTTCGTAACCCATTTAGAAGTCCATATCTGACCTATTGAACTTATTTCTGGTCAAAGGGTCCTCAAAAGGTTTTAAACTATGTAAACTTATAGACTCCTTCTGATGTTAAATCAGCAATATGGTTCCTTTTTGAACCACTGAACATACTTTTGGCCAAATAGTCTTTGAATATTAGCTTTCTATGCATATTGACTCCTTTTGATGTTGCATTAGCCATAGGAAAGTCCACATCTGACCTACTGAACATATTTCTGGCCAGAGATTTCTTAAAGATTAACTTACTATACATT
This sequence comes from Rhinichthys klamathensis goyatoka, assembly GCF_029890125.1. Taxonomy (NCBI): domain Eukaryota; kingdom Metazoa; phylum Chordata; class Actinopteri; order Cypriniformes; family Leuciscidae; genus Rhinichthys; species Rhinichthys klamathensis. Next base: position 4,670,969 of record NW_026606559.1, read on the forward strand.
CAAATTGATTTCTTCCAATGTTATATCAGCCAGACGTCAGTCAAAATTTGAACTACTACACATATTTCTGGCCAAAGAGTACTCGAAACTTGAACTTTCCATACATACTTGTTGACTCTTTCTGATGTTAAATCAGCAATACAGAGGTTCCTGTTTGAACAACTGAACATACTTTTGGCCAAGGAGTCTTTGAACATTAGCTTTCCGTACATATTGACTCCTTTTGATGTTATATCAGCCTGACAAAAGTTCACATTTGACCTACTGAACATATGTCTGGCCAAAGATTCCTTAAAGATTAACTTACTATAGACTCAGATTGATTTGTTCTGATGTTATATCAGCCAGACGGCAGTCAAAATTTGTACTACTAAACATATTTCTAGCCAAAGAGTACTCGAAACTTGAATAATCTATACGTATACGTCAAAAAGCTCTCCATCCTTGGTGTGCCACCCACCCTCTGTAACTGGGTTCTGAACTTTTTGACAGGCAGACCCCAGTCTGTTAGAATGGGCAACCACATATCCAGGACTATAACTGTAAACACAGGAACTCCACAGGGTTGCGTATTGAGTCCTATGCTCTATACGCTATACACCCATGACTGTGTGGCCTCCCAGATTAACACCAGCATCATTAAATTTGCTGATGATACCACAGTCATTGGACTGATATCTGGGGGTGATGAGTCAGCATACAGAAGGGAGGTGGCTGGCCTTGTGAAGTGGTGTCAGGACAACAATCTCTCCCTAAATGTTAGTAAAACAAAGGAGATGATAGTTGACCCACGGAGGAGGAGGAAGCAGCACCCATCACTGCATATTGGAGAGACTGCGGTGGAGAAAGTGAGCACATTTAAATTTCTTGGTGTTCACATATCTGAGGACCTCTCCTGGACTCACAACATCACACATCTGGTGAGGAAATCCCGACAGCGGCTGTATTTCCTGAGAAGGCTGAGGAAATTTGGCATGTCAGGCAAAATCCTCAGCAGCTTCTACAGATGTATAATCGAGAGTATCCTAACCAGCTCCATCACAGTCTGGTTCGGCAATTGTACAGCACGGGACCGCAGGGCTCTGCAACAGGTGGTGAGAACAGCCGAAACCATCACTGGAACAGCCTTAACAACGCTGGAGAAGATCTACCAGATCAGGGTCAACAGGAGGGCCCACAACATCATCAAGGACAGTAGCCACCCCCAGCATAACATATTCACACTTCTACCATCCGGAAGACGCTACAGAAGTGTGAAAGCAAGGACAACAAGACTGAAAAACAGTTTTTACCCACAGGCCATCAGACTTGTGAATGGTACTTACCCAATGCCCCTTCCTCCAACACGGCAAACTGCCCTCTGATCGTGAGAGGTGTAAACGATCCCCCCCCCCCCCCCCCCCCCCCCTTGTATGTATGCGTGTACAATCACACATACGCACACAGACAGAGGATCATGGGAGTGAACTGCTGACAACCTACTTTTGCATACTTTATTTATGTGCACTTTATTTATGTCTCCTTGATGTCTAGTCACTTGTTATTTATGTGTGTCTTAATTGGTGTCTGATGTTGCTGGGAGGATTTGCAGAATAAGAATTTCATTGTACTGTGTGACGACTGTTTCCTGTGCATATGACAATAAAGTTTGAATTGAATTGAGTTTGAATTGACTCCTTTTGATGTTACGTCAGCAATACAGCAGTTCATATTTGACCTACTGAACATATTTCTGGCCAAAGAATCCTTGATTTTTAACTTTCTATACATAGTCATTGACTTCTTCTGGTGCTTCAAAAACCACATAGAAGTCCATATAGAAGTCCATATCTGACCTATTGAACTTAATTCTGGTCAAAGGGTCCTCAAATGGTTTTAAACTATATAAACTTACAGACTCATTCTGATGTTAAAACCTACTGAACATATTTCTGACCAAAGAGTCATTAAACAGTAACACTATAAATTGAGATTGAATGTTTCTGATGTTATATCAGCCTGACAAAAGTCCATATTTGACCTACTGAAAAAAATGTGTCCAAAGAACGAAACTTGAACTTTCTATATATCACTCGTTGACTCCTTCTGATGTTAAATCAGCCATACAGAGGTTCCTTTTTGATCTAATGAACATACTTTTAGCCCAAGAGTCTTTGAACATTAGCTTTCCTTACATATTGACTCCTTTTGATTTTACATTATCCATACAAAAGTCCACATTTGACCAACTGAACATATTCTGGCCAGAGACTCCTTAAAGATTAACTTACTATACATTCAAATTGATTTCTTCCAATGTTATATTAGCCAGACGTCAGTCAAAATTTGAACTACTACACATATTTCTGGCCAAAGAGTACTCGAAACTTGAACTTTCTATATATACTTGTTGACTCTTTCTGATGTTAAATCAGCAATACAGAGGTTCCTGTTTGAACAACTGAACATACTTTTGGCTAAAGTAATACATATTGACTCCTTTTGATGTTATATCAGCCTGACAAAAGTCCACATTTGACCTACTGGCCAAAGATTCCTTAAAGATTAACTTACTATACATTCAGATTGATTTGTTCTGATGTTATATCAGCCAGACGGCAGTCAACTACTAAACATATTTCTAGACAAAGAGTACTCGAAGCTTGAATAATCTATACGTTGACTCCTTCTGATGTTACGTCAGCAATACAGAAGTTCATATTTGACCTATTGAACTTAATTCTGGTCAAAGGGTCCTCAAATGTTTTTTAAACGATTTAAACTTAGAGACTCATTCTGATGTTAAATCAGCCATTCAGAAGTTCATATTTGACCTACTGAACCTTTTTCTGGCCAAAGAGCACTCGAAACTTGAACTTTATATACATACTTGCTGACTCCTTCTGATGTTACGTCAGAAATACAGAAGTTCATATTTGACCTACTGAACATATTTCTGGCCAAAGAATCCTCGATTTTTAACTTTCAATACATAGTCATAGACTTCTTCTGGTGCTTCATAAGCCATATAGAAGTCCATATAGAAGTCCATATTGAACTTAACTTCTGAACTTAACTTCCATATTGAACCTATTGAACTTAATTCTGGTCAAAGAGTCCTCAAATGGTTTTTAAACGATTTAAACTTAGGGACTCATTCTGATGTTAAATCAGCCATTCAGAATTTCATATTTGACCTCGAAATATGACCATATTTGAAATCAGCCATACATAAATCCATATTTGACCTACTGAACATATTTCTGACCAAAGAGTCCTTGAAGATTAACACTATACACTGAGATTGAATTCTTCTGATGTTATATCAGCCTGACAAAAGTCCATTTTTGACCTGCTGAATTTTTTTTTTGCCAAAGAGTACTCGAAACTTGAACTTTCTATACATACTCCGTGACTCCTTCTGATGTTAAATCAGCAATAAAGAATTTCAAATTTGACCTACTGAACATATTACTGCCCAAAGAGTCCTTAAAGATTAACACTATACATTCTAATTTATTTCTCATGAAGCATCAGAAAGAGTATGTATAGAAGTTCAAGATCAAGGATCTTTTGGCCAGAAATATGTTCCTTGTGAAGATTCAAAATTTCATCTTTTAATATTATTTCATTATTAAATATTATGTATCTGTATTATTATTCTTTATTAATATTCATAATCAGTTGTATTATCTTATGGAGTTTCAAAAGCATGAGTTGAACGCATGAGGGAAACTATAGATAGCATGGAAGCATGAGATGATCATATGTCAGACAGGGGGAAGCTATATTTTGCTATGGGGTGTGTACAATGTAACATGTTCGACTGATGTAAGTGTATCACAGATGTAAACAACAAGGATAGTTCTTAATATGGAAGTGAATTGTGACATGTTAAACATAACGTATACGTATGACATACGTTCTAATTTTAAGAAGCTCAGAGCAACATGTTTTGTTACCTTACAAGGAAGCTGTAAGACTCTCTGTGATGTATAAAAACTCAATCTTACTGTACTACCTCAGAGAAACACGGAAACGCATTGACCTGGCATGAATACAACATCTTGAAGTTTCTCTCCTGACATATAAGAATAAAAATCTTGGTCCCACTTTATATTAAGTGGCCCTAATACCTGTGAACTTACATGGTACCTAGATATGTACTTAGTATGTAACTACAGTGTAAATACACATTGGTACATAGTATTTACAACTGTAATATTTGTGTAACTACACATATGTAACAACCCACGGAAAGGTATGTGTAAGTACAAATGTGTAACAGGACATTGGTAACAACACTTTTTCCACTAAAGTAAGTACACATGTGTAACAGGCATTATGTAACTACATTTTGTAACAACAATATGTATTCACACAAGTTGTTCCACTTCCAAACGCAGTCTTTCATACTGTAGTTACCAGTTAAGAACACACTGAAGCCATGATGATTCCTATGTGTATACCATGTATTTACTATATGACCGGCAGGACTTATGTTGAATTACAGCTAAAGTTTTCCCTTGTGGTACCAGTGTACATACATGGTCACTCCTCAGGCAACATCTTGATACAATGTGTCATAACCGTAAGTTACAACTGTCATAACTTACTGTGTATTATGCAAAACCCAAACCTCTGTGCAACTGTACTAACAGTGTACTTACATGGTAACTCCTCAGGAACTGTCCACTGAATATAAAGTGTAAAATGGTCATAACGTACTGTGTATTATGCAAAACCCAAAGCTCTGTGCAACTGTACTAACAGTGTACTAACATGGTAACTCCTCAGGAACTGTCCACTTAATATAAAGTGTAAAATGGTCATAACTTACTGTGTATTATGCAAAACCCAAACCTCTGTGCAACTGTACTAACAGTGTACTAACATGGTAACTCCTCAGGAACTGTCCACTTAATATAAAGTGTAAAATGGTCATAACTTACTGTGTATTATGCAAAACCCAAACCTCTGTGCAACTGTACTAACAGTGTACTTACATGGTAACTCCTCAGGAACTGTCCACTTAATATAAAGTGTAAAATGGTCATAACGTACTGTGTATTATGCAAAACCCAAACCTCTGTGCAACTGTACTAACAGTGTACTTACATGGTAACTCCTCAGGAACTGTCCACTTAATATAAAGTGTAAAATGGTCATTACTTACTGTGTATTATGCAAAACCCAAACCTCTGTGCAACTGTACTAACAGTGTACTTACATGATAACTCCTCAGGAACTGTCCACTTAATATAAAGTGTAAAATGGTCATTACTTACTGTGTATTATGCAAAACCCAAACCTCTGTGCAACTGTACTAACAGTGTACATACATGGTAACTCCTCAGGAACTGTCCACTTAATATAAAGTGTAAAACGGTCATTACTTACTGTGTTTTATGCAAAACCCAAACATCTGTGCAACTGTATTAACAGTGTATTTACATGGTAACTCCTCAGGAACTGTCCACTTAATTTAAAGTGTAAAACGGTCATAACAGAGACCATCTCAGCAAACCCAAACCTCTCATAGTTTTATTAACAATAGCATTAAAATATATTTTGAGCCACTAATCCTACTCATACCCCTAAACCTACCCATAACCATTCCTTAAAACTACGTAGGCTAACGTTACACTTATTCAGAAAATAAAAACATAACAGACAGACAAGTAACGTTATAAATTTCACAATAATTTGTTTATTGCGAAAAATGTTAAAAAAAAACGGTACCAAAAGACGTCGTTCACATGATGATGCGTTGCAGCCGCTGAGCCGCAGTCCTCTCTGGCAGTATTATAACAGTTGTGTATGAGGTACAGATCAGAGTATAAATTATTAATCCATGAAAATGTTAATCCGGTTTCGGTTCGCTCTGTGAAGGCAATGGTGAAGGCGCGCGCGCTTCTCCATTTCAAATGTACTACACCGACTGAAACACGGCATGTCGCAATCTGTGACGAAGCAGGCGAGAGCCAATGAGCGTTTGACATCACAGCCGTAAAACATGTCGTAACGCTTCTTCAAGGCGCATTTTTTGAATTTGAATTCATCACCAGCGCGCCTGAGCGCGGGATTTGACGTTTGCGGTCGCTGCTGAGAAATGGAGATGAAGATCATAAAGGGCTGAATTTGGATCTGTTTCTTGCAAACAACGTATGGATTCTAAAGATTTGGATTACATTTACATCAGGCTAATACAATTTATGTTTTTTGTGAATTTATGTTGTGTTTTATTGGAGAAAACGCTTTTTGTGTCTCACGGTAAATGAACTAAATACTACAAAATGGTTAAACGATTAAACAAGGTATTTTTAAGGTTTTAAAGTGTATGCTATTCTTGTTTATTGTTTACAGAACACTGTAATTTACTGTAAAGGCAAATAGGTCACCACAATGTCAAATAAAAAAAATCTAAAATAAAGAGTAAATCTTTAAAAGTGCTATGCCGTAATATCCCAGAATCTATCAAAGCATAACTATCACATTTATATTTCAGAGTTTAATATCCACTATGTAACCTTGTGGTTGTATTTACTGTGGTACACAACAATGACCCTAACAATTACACTTTATATTAAGTGGACAGTTCCTGAGGAGTTACCATGTAAGTACACTGTTAGTACAGTTGCACAGAGGTTTGGGTTTTGCATAATACACAGTAAGTAATGACCATTTTACACTTTATATTAAGTGGACAGTTCCTGAGGAGTTACCATGTAAGTTACCATGTAAGTACACTGTTAGTACAGTTGCACAGAGGTTTGGGTTTTGCATAATACACAGTAAGTTATGACCATTTTACACTTTATATTAAGTGGACAGTTCCTGAGGAGTTATCATGTAAGTACACTGTTAGTACAGTTGCACAGAGGTTTGGGTTTTGCATAATACACAGTAAGTAATGACCATTTTACACTTTATATTAAGTGGACAGTTCCTGAGGAGTTACCATGTAAGTTACCATGTAAGTACACTGTTAGTACAGTTGCACAGAGGTTTGGGTTTTGCATAATACACAGTAAGTAATGACCATTTTACACTTTATATTAAGTGGACAGTTCCTGAGGAGTTATCATGTATGTACACTGTTAGTACAGTTGCACAGAGGTTTGGGTTTTGCATAATACACAGTAAGTTATGACCATTTTACACTTTATATTAAGTGGACAGTTCCTGAGGAGTTACCATGTTAGTACACTGTTAGTACAGTTGCACAGAGGTTTGGGTTTTGCATAATACACAGTAAGTTATGACCATTTTACACTTTATATTAAGTGGACAGTTCCTGAGGAGTTATCATGTATGTACACTGGTACCACAAGGGAAAACTTTAGCTGCAATTCAACATAAGTCCTGCCGGTCATATAGTAAATACATGGTATACACATAGGAATCATCATGGTTTCAGTGTGTTCTTAACTGGTAACTACAGTATGGAAGACTGCGTGTGGAAGTGGAACAACTTGTGTGAATACATATTGTTGTTACAAAATGTAGTTACATAATGCCTGTTACACATGTGTACTTACTTTAGTGGAAAAAGTGTTGTTACCAATGTCCTGTTACACATTTGTACTTACACATACCTTTCCGTGGGTTGTTTCATATGTGTAGTTACACAAATATTACAGTTGTAAATACTATGTACCAATGTGTATTTACACTGTAGTTACATACTAAGTACATATCTAGGTACCATGTAAGTTCACAGGTATTAGGGCCACTTAATATAAAGTGGGACCAAAATCTTTCTTGGCAAGATAACTGGTGTCCGGTCCCGTAAATCAAATAATAACGGGGAAACAAAAGAGGCTTTAATTCCAAGTCTACACTTGGGTCAAATATGAACTTCTGTATGGGTGACGTAACATCAGGAGTCAACAAGTATGTGTAGAAAGTTCATGTTTCGAGTACTGTTTGGCCAGAAATATGTTTAGTAGTTCAAATTTTGACTGCCATCAAAACTGACTGGCATTGACTGGCTGATATAACATCAGAAAAAAAATCAATCTGAATGTATAGTGTTAATCATTAAGGATTCTTTGGCCAGTCATATGTTCAGTAGGTCAAATATGGAATTCTGTATGGCTGATTTGACATCAGAAGAAGTCTCTAAGTTTATATAGTTTAAAACCATTTGAACACCCTTGTCCGGAAATAAGTTCAATATGTCAGATATGGACTTATAGTATATGGCTTATGAAGCATCAGAAAGATTCTTTAAAGATTCCTTAAAGGAGTGCCGTCTGGCTGATACAACATCAGAAGAAATCAATCTGAATAGTAAGTTCATCTTTATGGAATCTTTGGCCAGAAATAGGTTCAGTAGGTCAAACGTGGACTTTTGTATGGATAATATGACATCAAAAGGAGTCAATATGTATGGACATTTAATTATAGTAAGTTCATCTTTATGGAATCTTTGGCCAGAAATATGTTCAGTAGGTCAAACGTGGACTTTTGTATGGATAATATAACATCAAAAGGAGTCAATATGTATGGAAATTTAATGTTTGAAAGACTCAAAAGTAGGCCAAAAGTATGTTCAGTAGTTCAAAATGGAACCTCTGTATGGCTGATTTAACATCAGAAGGAGTCTATAAGTTGATATAGTTTAAAAACTTTTGAGGACCAGAAATAAGTTTAAAAGGTCAGATATGGGCTTCTAAATGGCTTTTATGAAGCATCAGATGGAGTCTATGAGTGTGTATAGAAAGTTCTAGATCGAGGATTCTTTGGCAAGAAATATGTTCCTTGGGTCAAAAATGAACTTCTGCCTAACGTGACATCTGAAGGAGTCAACAAGTTTGTATTGAAAGTTCAAGTTTCGAATACTCTTCGGCCCAAAATATGTTTCATTAGTTTCAAAATTTGACTGCCGTCTGGCTGATATGTCATCAGAAGAAATCAATCTGAATATATAGTATTAATCTTTAAGGAATCTTTGGCCAGAAACATTTTCAGTAGGTTAAATGTGGACTTTTGTATGGCTAATGTATCATCAAAAAGGGTCAATATGTATAAAAAATTATGTTCAAAGACTCTTTGGCCAAAAGCATGTTCAGTAGTTCAAAAAGGAACATCTGTATGGCTGATTTAACATCAGAAGGAGTCTATAAGTTTATATAGTTTAAAAACTTTTGAGGACCCTTTGTCCAGTAATAAGTTCAAAAGGTCAGATATGGACTTCTAAATGGCTTATGAAGAATCAGAAGGAGTCTATGAGTATGTATAGAAAGTTCAAGATTGAGGACACTTTGGCCAGAAATATGTTCCTTGGGTCAAATATGAACTTCTGTATGCATAACGTGACATCAGAAGGAGTCAACAAGTTTGTATAGAAAGTTCAAGTTTCGAGTACTCTTTGGCCAGAAATTTCTTTCAGTAGTTAAAATTTTGACTCCCGTCTGGCTGATATGACATAGGAAGAAATAAATCTGAATCTATAGTAAGTTCATATTTAAGGAATCTTTGGCACAAAGACGGAATCAATCTGAATGTATAGTAAGTTCATGTTAAAGGAATCTTTTGCCAGAAATATGTTCAATAGGTCAGATGAGAACTTTTGTATGGATAATGTAAAATCAAAAGGAGTCAATATGTAAGGAAAGCGAATGTACTCGAAACTTGAACTTTCTATATATCACTCATTGACTCCTTCTGATGTTAAATCAGCCATACAGAGGTTCCTTTTTTATCTAATGAACATTACTTTTATGACTCCTTCTGATGCTTCATAAGCCAGTTAGAAGTTTAGAAGGGTCCTCAAATGGTTTTTAAACTATATAAACTTAGAGACTCATTCTGATGTTAAATCAGCCATACATAAATCCATATTTGACCTACTGAACTTTTTTCTGGCCAAAGAGCACTCGAAACTTGAACTTTATATACATACTTGTTGACTCCTTCTGATGTTACGTCTGCCATACAGAAGTTCATATTTGACCCAAGGAACATATTTCTGGCCAAAGAATCCTAGATCTTGAACTTTCTATACATACTCATAGACTCCTTCTGATGCTTCATAACCCATTTAGAAGTCCATATCTGACCTATTGAACTTATTTCTGGTCAAAGGGTCCTCAAAAGGTTTTAAACTATGTAAACTTATAGACTCCTTCTGATGTTAAATCAGCAATATGGTTCCTTTTTGAACCACTGAACATACTTTTGGCCAAATAGTCTTTGAATATTAGCTTTCTATGCATATTGACTCCTTTTGATGTTGCATTAGCCATAGGAAAGTCCACATCTGACCTACTGAACATATTTCTGGCCAGAGACTTCTTAAAGATTAACTTACTATACATTCAAATTGATTTCTTCCAATGTTATATCAGCCAGACGTCAGTCAAAATTTGAACTACTACACATATTTCTGGCCAAAGAGTCCTTAAAGATTAACACTATAGATTCTAATTTATTTCTCATGAAGCATCAGAAAGAGTATGTATAGAAGTTCAAGATCAAGGATCTTTTGGCCAGAAATATGTTCCTTGGGTCAAATATGAACTTCTGTATGGGTGACGTAACATCAGGAGTCAACAAGTATGTGTAGAAAGTTCATGTTTCGAGTACTGTTTGGCCAGAAATATGTTTAGTAGTTCAAATTTTGACTGCCATCAAAACTGACTGGCATTGACTGGCTGATATAACATCAGAAAAAAAATCAATCTGAATGTATAGTGTTAATCATTAAGGATTCTTTGGCCAGTCATATGTTCAGCAGGTCAAATATGGAATTCTGTATGGCTGATTTGACATCAGAAGAAGTCTCTAAGTTTATATAGTTTAAAACCATTTGAACACCCTTGTCCGGAAATAAGTTCAATATGTCAGATATGGACTTATATATGGCTTATGAAGCATCAGAAAGATTCTTTAAAGATTCCTTAAAGGAGTGCCGTCTGGCTGATACAACATCAGAAGAAATCAATCTGAATATATATAGTAAGTTCATCTTTATGGAATCTTTGGCCAGAAATAGGTTCAGTAGGTCAAACGTTTGACCTACTGAACCTATTTCTGGCCAAAGACTTTTGTATGGATAATATGACATCAAAAGGAGTCAATATGTATGGACATTTAATTATAGTAAGTTCATCTTTATGGAATCTTTGGCCAGAAATATGTTCAGTAGGTCAAACGTGGACTTTTGTATGGATAATATAACATCAAAAGGAGTCAATATGTATGGAAATTTAATGTTTGAAAGACTCAAAAGTAGGCCAAAAGTATGTTCAGTAGTTGAAAATGGAACCTCTGTATGGCTGATTTAACATCAGAAGGAGTCTATAAGTTGATATAGTTTAAAAACTTTTGAGGACCAGAAATAAGTTTAAAAGGTCAGATATGGGCTTCTAAATGGCTTTTATGAAGCATTAGATGGAGTCTATGAGTGTGTATAGAAAGTTCTAGATCGAGGATTCTTTGGCAAGAAATATGTTCCTTGGGTCAAAAATGAACTTCTGTATGGCTAATGTGACATCTGAAGGAGTCAACAAGTTTGTATTGAAAGTTCAAGTTTCGAATACTCTTCGGCCCAAAATATGTTTCATTAGTTTCAAAATTTGACTGCCGTCTGGCTGATATGTCATCAGAAGAAATCAATCTGAATATATAGTATTAATCTTTAAGTAATCTTTGGCCAGAAACATTTTCAGTAGGTTAAATGTGGACTTTTGTATGGCTAATGTATCATCAAAAAGGGTCAATATGTATAAAAAAATTATGTTCAAAGACTCTTTGGCCAAAAGCATGTTCAGTAGTTCAAAAAGGAACATCTGTATGGCTGATTTAACATCAGAAGGAGTCTATAAGTTTATATAGTTTAAAAACTTTTGAGGACCCTTTGTCCGGTAATAAGTTCAAAAGGTCAGATATGGACTTCTAAATGGCTTATGAAGAATCAGAAGGAGTCTATGAGTATGTATAGAAAGTTCAAGATTGAGGACACTTTGGCCAGAAATATGTTCCTTGGGTCAAATATGAACTTATGTATGCCTAACGTGACATCAGGAGTCAACAAGTTTGTATAGAAAGTTCAAGTTTCGAGTACTCTTTGGCCAGAAATTTCTTTCAGTAGTTAAAATTTTGACTCCCGTCTGGCTGATATGACATAGGAAGAAATAAATCTGAATCTATAGTAAGTTAATATTTAAGGAATCTTTTGCCAGAAATTTGTTCAGTAGGTCAGATGTGGACTTTTGTGTGGATTATGTAACATCAAAAGGAGTCAGTATGTATGGCAATTTAATGTTCAAAGACTCTTTGCCCAAAAGTATTTTCAGTAGTTCAAAAAGGAACCTCTGAGTGGCTGATTTAACATCAGAAGGAGTCTCTAAGTTGATATAGTTTAAAACCATTTGACCACCCTTTGTCCGGTAATAAGTTCAATAGGTCAGATATGGACTTCTATGTGGCTTATGAAACATCAGAAGGAGTCTATAAGCATGTATAGAAAGTTTCAAATCGAGGATTCTTTGGCCAGAAATATGTTCCTTGGGTCAAATAGGAATTTCTGTATGCTTAACGTGACATCAGAAGGAGTCAACAAGCTTGTACAGAAAGTTCAAGTTTCTATTACTCTTTGGCCAGAAATATGTTTTAGTAGTTCAAATAAGTAACCTCTGTATTGGCTGATTTAACATCAGAAGGAGTCTCTAAGTTTATATAGTTTAAAACCATTTGAATCCTCAAATGGCATTTTGTCCGGAAATAAGTTCAAAAGTTCTGATATGGGCTTGTAAATGGCTTTTGAAGCATTAATCTATGAGTATGTATAGAAAGTTCTAGATCGAGGATTCTCTGGCAAGAAATATGTTCCTTGGGTCAAAAATGAACTTCTGTATGGCTGACGTAATATCGGAATGAGACAACAAGAATGTATAGAAAGGTCAAGTTACGAATACTCATTGGCCAGAAATATATTTAGTAGTTCAAATTTTGACTGCCGTCTGGCTGATATAACATCAAAAGGAATCAATCTTAATGTATAGTGTTAAACTTTAAGGACTCTTTGGGCAGTTATATGTTCAGTAGCTCAAATTTGGAATTCTGTATGGCTGATTTAACATCAGAAAGAGTCTCTAAATGTATATAATTTAAACGATTTGAGGACCCTTTGACCAGAAATAAGTTCAATCGGTCAGATATGGACTAAATGGCTTATGAATAATCAGAAGGAGTCTATAAGAATATATAGAAAGTTCAAGATTGAGGACACTGGCCAAAAATATGTTCTTTGGGTCAAATATTAACTTTTTTTATGTCTTTAGGAGTCAACAAGTTTGTAAAGAAAGTTCAAGTTTCTCTTTGGCCAGAAATATGTTTTAGTAGTTCAAATTTTGACTGCCGTCTGGCTGATAATACATCAGAGGAAATCAATCTGAACGTATAGTAAGTTCATGTTTAAGGAATCTTTTGCCAGAAATTTGTTCAGTCGGTCAGATGTGGACTTTTGTATGGATTATGTAACATCAAAAGGAGTCAAAATGTATAGAAAGTTAATGTTCAAAGACTCTATGGCCAAAAGTGTGTTCAGTAGTTCAAAAAGGAACCTCTGTATTCCTGATTTAACATCAGAAGGAGTCTATAAGTTTACATAGTTTAAAACCTTTTGAGGACCCTTTGCTCAAAAATAAGTTCAAAAGGTCAGACTTCTAAATTGCTAATGAAGAATCAGGAGTCTATGAGTAAGTATAGAATGTTAAAGATTAAGGCCTCTTTAGCCAGAAATAGGTTCCTTGGGTCAAAAATGAACTTCTGTATGGCTGAGGTAATATCGGAAGGAGACAACAAGAATGTATAGAAATTTCAAGTTTCAAATACTCTTCGACAAGAAATGTTTAGTAGTTCAAATTTTGACTGCCATCTGGCTGAAGTAAAATCAAAAAAAAATAAATCTGAATGTATATTAAGTTAATCTTTAAGGAATCTTTGGCCAGAAATATGTTTAGTAGGTCAAAAATGCACTTTTGTATGGCTAATGTATCATCAAAAGTCAATTATGTTCGGCAATTTAATGTTAAAAAACTCTTTGGCCAAAAGTATGTTCAGTAGTTCTCTGTATGGCTGATTCAACATCAGAAGGAGTCTATAAATGTATATAGTTTAAAAACGTCTCAGGTTACTACTGTAACCATAGTTCCCTGAGAAAGGGAACGAGACGATGCGTCACTTGACGCTTTGGGAACGCCCCCAGCGTGCATGCGTCTGAGCATCAATGTCAACTAGTCCAATGGAAAGAATGAGCGTCACGGGCGGGTGACGTCATGACCAGGAAGGGATAAAGGCTCACCCGGTGAAACGCGGCATTAGCTTCAAAAAGTCGAAGCAAGCCGATCACAGGGAAGCAGGAAGTATGGCAGGGTGACGCATCGTCTCGTTCCCTTTCTCAGGGAACTATGGTTACAGTAGTAACCTGAGACGTTCCCTTTCGAGGGAACTCGCGATGCGTCACTTGACGCTTTGGGAACGAGAATACCCAAACCGCCAGAATTCCAAGTACCTGAGTGTCAGTCTGTTGGAACTAAGCACTAAGCACCTGAGAACCTGGGGCAGCATCCAGGTCCAAACTGTAAAACCTGACGAATGTGAGCGGTGAGGACCAGCCTGCCGCATCACAAACGTCTTGGAGGGAAACCCCAAAAATAACAAGGCTTTAGAGGCCGCCATACCCCTCGTTGAGTGAGCTCTGACCACCAAGGGACACGGATGGTCAGAGTACTCGTATGCAAGTGAAATAGCCTCGACTATCCACTTGCTAACCGTCTGTTTAGAAGCAGGAAGACCCTTCTTAGGTGATCCAAAGCAAATAAATAACTGGTCGGACTTCCTCATAGACGATGTCCGATGAACATAAGTATCCAGTGCTCGCACTGGACACAAGAGGTTCAGCCTTTCCTGGTCCGCAGATGTAAAAGGAGGAGGACAGAAAGCCTGCAGCACGATAGGCCTCGGAATCAAGGTCGGCACCTTAGGGACGTATCCCTGTTTTGGATATAAGAACGCCTTGACCATCCCCGGTGCAAATTCAAGGCAAGTGGGGGAAACCGAAAGGGCCTGAAGGTCTCCAACTCTCTTAAGGGACGAAATAGCTAGCAGAAAGATAGTCTTAAGGGTAAGAAATTTCTCTGAAACCGAATCTAAGGGCTCGAATGGAGCCCTAGACAGGCCTTCTAGTACTATTGCCAAATCCCAAGCTGGCACCCTAGTGCGAGTTGCAGGCCTCAGCCTCAATGTGCCACGAAGGAAACGTGTAATCAGGGGGTCTCGACCCAACGATGTACCCCCAACCAGGGCGTGGTAAGCCGCAATGGCCGCCACGTAAACCTTAAGTGTGGAAGGACATAAACCTGACGTAAAGCGCTCCTGCAAGAACTCGAGTACTGTGTTCACAGAACAGTTAACCGGATCCCACTGATGTCGGTGACACCATACAGAAAAAACTTTCCATTTCAGCGCATATAGTTTCCTAGTAGCTGGAGCTCTGGAGCTTAGGATGGTCTCAGCAGCCTCAGCTGAGAGACCACTCTCTATGAGTTGGGCCCCCTCAGAGGCCAAACCCACAGGTTCCAAATCTCTGGTCGAGGGTGAAATATTGTGCCCCCGGCCTGAGACAGAAGGTCTCTCCTGATCGGGATCTCCAAGGGAGGACCGTCTAAGAGATGGATCAGGTCCGCAAACCAGATCCGACTCGGCCAGCGTGGTGCTACAAGCAGTAGGCTTATTCCGTACTGGCGGACTCGTTCCAGAACTCCTGGGAGCAGAGCAACAGGGGGAAATGCGTACAGACGTAGCCTCGGCCACGTCTGCACCATAGCATCCAGCCCCAGGGGGGCTGGGTGAGTAAGGGAGAACCAAAGTGGACAGTGCGTCGTGTGCTGAGACGCAAACAGATCCACCTCTGCTTGGCCGTAAAACTCCCAAATTTTTTCCACCGCCTCGGGGTGGAGTCTCCAGTCCCCTGGCCTCAGCTCCTGCCTCGACAGGATGTCTGCCCCCACATTCTGGTCCCCAGGAATATACACTGCCCTCAGGGAGAGTACCTTCCCCAGAGACCACAGGAGGATCTGGTGCGCCAGTTTGCAGAGCGGACGCGACCGCAGACCCCCCTGACGGTTCAGATAAGAGACCACTGATGTGTTGTCTGTTCGTACAAGCACATGATGGCCCCTCAGGTCTGGGAGAAACTGTCTCAACGCATTGAAGACAGCCATCATCTCCAGGCAATTGATGTGCCACGAAAGATGATGACTTTTCCACAGACCCTGAACCGAGCGGCCTTCCATTACCGCTCCCCAGCCGGTGAGGGAAGCATCTGTCGAGATCGTAACTCGATGGCAGAGAGCTCCCAACACCGGACCCTGGGTTAAGAACCAGTGTTTTTTCCATATAACCAAGGCACGAAGGCATCGCCGCGTGATCTTGATCATACGAAGTGGGTTTCCCCTCGGGGAGAACCCCCTGGTCCTGAGCCACCACTGCAAAGGTCTCATGTACAGCAGGCCAAAAGGAATCACGTTGGACGCTGCCGCCAAGAGACCCAACAGTCTCTCGAACTGTTTCACAGTGCGTGACTGGCCTAGCTTTAGCTCTTTGGTGGCTGTCAGGATAGCAGCTACACGAACGGGCGATAGAGTGGCCCGCATCGTCACTGAATCCCATACCACACCAAGGAAAGTGGTTCTCTGTACTGGAGAAAGAACACTCTTCTTGGCGTTGAGCCTCAACCCCAACATCTGCATATGGGCGAGAACGACACCTCGGTGCCGAACCGCCAACTGCTCTGATTCCGCCAGAATCAGCCAGTCGTCGATGTAGTTCAGAATACGTATGCCCTGAAGCCTGAGAGGGGCTAGAGCTGCATCCACGCATTTCGTGAACGTGCGGGGTGATAAAGCTAGACCGAAAGGAAGAACCCGATATTGGTATTCTTTGCCCCCGAAAGAAAACCTTAGGAACTTCCTGTGCTGAGGGAGGATGGAGACATGGAAGTAGTCTCATAGAAGGCATAGAAGAGACATAGAGACATAGAAGGATAGGTCCTTCAGATCTATCGTGACAAACCAGTCCTCGGATCTGATTTGAGTCACGATCTGTTTGAGTGTCAGCATCTTGAACTTGAGTTTCTGTACTGAACGATTCAACAGACGAAGATCTAAAATGGGACGCAACCCCCCATCCTTTTTTGGAACAATGAAATAACGGCTGTAAAAACCCGACTCTCTGTCGGGTGAGTACACCTGTTCTATAGCTTCCTTTGCTAACAGGGCCTTTACCTCTTGCTCCATTACCAGAGCCTGCTCGGGATGCACCACTGTGGGCAGCACCCCGTTGTAACGAGGAGGACGAGAACCAAACTGGATTCTGTATCCTTTCTCTACAATCTGCAGGACCCAATGAGAAATATTCGGCAGAAGCTTCCACGCTGCCAGAAAATTTACTAAGGGAACCAGCCTCTCGAGGCTGGTCTCTGGTGTTATCGAGACAGCCAATTCCGGAGCCTGAAACATAATGGCAGGAACTACCTGAACTGGCCGCTCTAAGGCCCCCCTCAGAGGGCGCGAAACCGATGCTGTGCCGCAGCATAGCATCAGCGACTCGCTGGAGACCGCTGCGCCCTGAAGCACCAAGGGTGGCAGGGTTGGCAGAACGGTCTCGTGAGGACCCCGAAATGGAACGGGCACCGTATAATGAGGTGTACACCGCTCCACTTCGGTCGGGGCTGTCCTCACAGGCCTGATGCATGAACATCAGGACCTTTTTTTTTTTTTTTTGAACCGAAGTCTTCTTCGCCTGAAGAACGGTCCTCAGATCCGGCTTCGACTTAGAAGACTTCGGTTGAGAGGGTTGCGTCCGTCTCCAGTCTCTACGTGGAGGTGCACGAGACGCAACACTCTCTTTCTGATGCACACGATATGATGAGCTCGACGGCTGGGGCTGCTCACGCCCAGCAGTCCCAGGGGGCTGGACCCGGCGAGGGAGAAACTTTTTAAAAACGTCCGCTTGCTTCTTTGACTCCTGAAATCTCTCGACGACCGCGTGGACTGCGTCGCCGAAGAGACCAGAAGGTTCAAGCGGAGCATCTAATAAAAAAGCTCGATCTTTTTCTTTAATATCAGACAGATTTAACCATAAATGTCTCTCAGTAGCTACCAAGGCTGCCATAGACCGCCCAATTGCTCTGGCGGTCTCCTTAGTAGCCCTGAGAGAAAGATCGGTAGCCCGACGAAGTTCACGAATATCGTCATGACTGACTCCCTCACTACTATCCAGATCCCCCAGCAGGTCAGCTTGATAAGCCTGGAGCACTGCCATAGTATGCAGACATGCTCCAGCTTGACCTGCTGCCGTATAAGCTTTGCCCACTAACACCGAAGTGGCTTTAACCCTCTGGGGACCAGAAACGCGCCCGCGCGTTTTGCTGTTTTTTTTTCACATAGCAGCAACATAGACTTAAAATACTCCGTCATTTATGGTCATATAAATAAAATCAATACATGATTATAAACTATAGAGGGTCTTCTTTTTTTGTGTACACTCACATTAACATCAAAACCGTGTGTTTTATTTTAAATAAATAAAATAAACAGGGTGCGCTTTCAGCTCACTCTGTCTCTGCAAAAATCTTTCTGAAACATGTCTGGAAAATTAACGGAAACTCAGCCAATACTTATCACACAAACATGAAACATACCTCTAAAGAACGCTTTAAATTTCTACTTTTAAATAAAACAATTCACATTTAAAACAAATATTCTCCTGCAATGTAAACTGTATAAAACTAAAGAGAAGTACAGTTTCTCCGGTCTCAGCTCATTATCGTTAATTTGTTCACACCCACTCGCAGAGCGCGCTATTCATAAGATAATGTGTTGAGGCCATATGCAAAATAGAAACGCCCCCAGGCAAATGCCTTAAAAGCAGCAAGTTTCATAATAAGATTCACTCACTTTCCTGCGCATTTGGAAGATGACACGATACACCGGCGCGGAAGCTCTTCAGCTCGTCCTGGACAGTGACGAAGAGTTCACATTTTCCTCAGAAGAAGAGCGGGACCCCGACGATGAGCGTTTGTATTTTGAAGAGCGACTTGATCCAGCCATGGATACAATTTCGGATGAGTAAGTCTTTTAGTTGAACTTACATTAGTTGACAAGCTATTTTATATAAACATGTACATATTTTACTGGTTGGACTATTTCCAGACTTGCCATCCAGTAGCCTATTCAGAGTATTGAAATTTAAAATATATCTTAATAGGCAGGTTTTACTTACATTTAAATTGTCTAGCCTATAGGCTAAATGCTGTATGATATGTAAAATGATTTTAAAAAATATTATCTATGTTTAGATTATATTTTGACTAGGCTATAGTGTTTATGCTGCCTCATTATCATCAACTAAGCGTGTGCTTGCATTGCCTCGCAAATATCTGTTGTAAATGTGCTGAAATGTGTAAATATGCCCGGTTGATGAAGTGCGCAAATGTGTTAATGTTAGTGCTATCTCCGGTAATGGCACATTGACACGCATATACAGCATGCGTCTACCATTTTTCACATCAGTTATTCATACTATAGGCCAATGGTACTATACTTTGAAATATTTATGTAATAATAGTTTTCAACTTTTTTTAAAGGAATGTAGTTGCAGCATCACTACCTTCACCTGCCACTCGGAGGGCGCGCAACACAGTCGAAAATCAGAAAGAGTAAGTAGATATTTACCCACTATTTTACAGATGTTAGTTCAATTTTGTTTATATAGGCTACTTAGTGATAATATATTTATTTATATTTGGAGGTTGGTTGATAATGTTACATATGTTTTATTTATCAGCATGCTAATGCCTATCAGTTATGCATGTGCTGGAATAGTAGGCCTACTCTGTAAATTATGATAATAAGTTTTCAACTTTTTTTGAAAGGAATGTAGCTTGCTCACTCTCACCATCAACTGGAACTCGCACTAGGAGGGCACGCAACAACACAGACGGAAATCAGAAAGAGTAAGTACATATACCCACTATTTTACAGATGTTAGTTCAATTTTGTTTATATAGGCCTACTTAGTGACGATACAATATGCATATGTGCCTGTGTGGCTTTGCAAAAATTGTGTTGTTGTTGTTATGCATGCTAATATTACAATTAGTGATTGGTAATGTTAATATAAAAGCTTATTTTTTGTTATTTTATCAACATGCTGATTGTCCATCAGATATGCATGTGCTGGCATAGTACTTTGTTAAACCTTTATTAATATTATTATTTTTATAGGAATGTGGTAGCATCACTCTCACCTTCACCTGCAACTCACACTGGGAGGAGGGCACGCAACCGGTGTCGTTCAGTTTTGAGAACAATTGAAAATGACAAGTAAGTACACGTATTCCCTTTCTTTCAGATATTAGTATAATTCTGTTTACATATTCCGGTTTTGTCTGGGCAATATTACTTTTAGTGATTGAAATACAGTTTTTTGTGTAATAAACATGCTCACAGTTGTTTGTTTTACAGCTATAAAGATGATGGTGATCATCAGACACCTGTTGCAAAGAGGGCCAAGACAAACATTCAAACAAGCAACAAGCAGTCCACTCTGTCATGGAAAACAGAGACTGACATTGATCTGGTTCCACAGACTCTGAGATTCCTGCCAGCACAGGAACCTGGACCACAACTGAGACCTGCTGACACACACACTCCTCCTTGGAAATGCCAGGCATGTAATGTTCACTTGTGTCTTCAGTTGAACAGGAACTGTTTTCAAAAATGGCACCAAGACATGTAACTGTATTCTCAAAACAATTGGATTGCTTTGATTTCACTACTTAAATCCACCTTTCCGAACTTCCGCTACTAGCCTTAGCCCACTAGCATAGCAGGCGTGGTCTGCGAGGATAGCGATCTGCCTTTACTTTTGTTATTTTACTCACATTTGATTTGCTTAGAGCCCGCATCAATGGGGCATAAGCATTTACTGTGAGATACCTGCCTTTAGTTTTGTTTATTTTACTCACATTTGATTTGCTTAGAGCCCGCATCAATGGGGCATAAGCATTTACTGTGAGATACCTGCCTTTAGTTTTGTTTATTTTACTCACATTTGATTTGCTTAGAGCCCGCATCAATGGGGTATATGCATTTACTGTGAGATACCTGCCTTTAGTTTTGTTTATTTATCGCTCACAATTGCTTTGTTTATAGCCGACTGATTATTTATTTATTTTACTCACATTTGATTTGCTTAGAGCAAATTTAGAACATTTAGTTTCTCCACATAGAGGAATTACAATAAAACAGATTGAAAACCTTTGAATCTCCTCTCATTCTTTGTTCAGGCTGCCTCACTTGATGGGCCATTAGCCATTGGGAGAGTGTCTGTCACACCCCTGGTCTGAATCTCATTAATATTGATAGGCCATTACCACTCCCACGCATAAACCTCTTCTGACCAAAAAACTGTCATACAAAGTATAAATGAATGTTATTGTGTTATGTGAACGATCAGGCAGGATGATTTTCACATCATTTTGAAGCCAGAACTCGAAGCGACAACATCCATTAGTCAAAAGTCTTGTGGACACATATTTAGTATGTGTTTTGTGTTTTTATTTCAGCAACTTTCATTTTTATTTTTTTCAATAACCACGCATAAACATTATTCTCTTAAAAAAACAAATATGTACATACATGTTGCTCACATATTATGGTAGCCCCGTTTGTGATATATAGAGTGAATTTACACCTTTGCCATTAACATGTTTATAAATAACTGAAAAAAGCACAAATGTCAGTGCATGTCAAAACATCCAAAGGGCCCCAAAAACACTCTGGTCCCCAGAGGGTTAAGCGGTCTAGTGGGCAAAGCCGAGGCTTTCAGAGACGATGCAGGACCAGGGGAAAGATAACTGGCTAAATTCTCTTCCGCCTGGGGCATCGCCTCATAACCATACTCTTTCAGCCCTCTTATTCTCGAATAAGTGTTAACATGAGGGCTGAAAAGACGTGATGAATATGGTTTATCCCACGATTTAGAAATTTCATTGTGCAAATCGGGAAAAAATGGAAGCCCTCGTGGTGGAGATAATGTGGTGGAAGATAAAAAGCGCTCATCTAATTTGCTTTTGGGACGAGCGCCCTTCTTCTCAGATGGCCATTCAATATTTAACTTCTCTACAGCCCGCGACATAACATCCACCAGCTCATCATATGCTGGGGAAATAAATTGTGAATCTCTTTCCCCCATGTGTGTGCTTACACTCTCCACACTCATCGCATCAACCTCCTCGGAGGAAGAGCAATAAAGTAATGGAGGGCTCTCTCCCCGGGCGGAAGAAACCGCAGAGCGTGCTTCCGACACCGGGGAGAGAGCACTGGATCTCTCGGGTAAGGAAGGAGAAAGAGCCCTCGGACCCGTCTCCAACCCCTCCGAAAGATCCTTTTGCGATCCCCAGGAATGCATTCTCCGCGCTGCCTCAGCAGACGCGGGTCCTGATCCCTGTGGATCGCGAGCCTGCCCACTCTCTTTATCAAAGAGTGACAGGCGAGAGCGGAGCATGCGAAGCGGTAACATCTCACAATGCTGGCACTCAGCCCCCTCGAAGGCTGAGACCGCATGCTCCACTCCCAAACAAACGACACAAAGCTCGTGTGTGTCCCCACCCGTTAAATAACGCGGGCAGGGAGAAGCACACTGTTTGTACACTTGTTTAGTTTCCATCCTTTTCCGCAACAGACAACAGTAAATAGACAGAGACAAAATGACACAGATCGCTTGCTGAGACACAGAAGCTAATGCCGCGTTTCACCGGGTGAGCCTTTATCCCTTCCTGGTCATGACGTCACCCGCCCGTGACGCTCATTCTTTCCATTGGACTAGTTGACATTGATGCTCAGACGCATTCACGCTGGGGGCGTTCCCAAAGCGTCAAGTGACGCATCGCGAGTTCCCTCGAAAGGGAACTTTTGAGGACCCTTTGACCAGAAATAAGTTCAATAGGTCAGATATGGACTTCTCTATTGTTTATGAAGCATCAGAAAGAGTCTACATATGAGCATGTATAAGAAAGTTCAAGATCGAGGGTTCTTTGGCCAGAAATATGTTCTTTGGGTCAAATATTGGCTGATTTAACATTAAAAGGAGTCTTTAAGTTTATTATAGTAAAAAACATTTTGAGGACTCTTTTTCAAGTAATATGTTCAGTAGGTCAAATATGGACTATAGTCTTCCTTATATAATATTACGACAAGTCAGTGTGTATATATAGTGGAGTTAATGTTCATTGACTCTGGTTAGAAATATAATCACTAGGTCAAAAATGGACTTTTGGATTTCACATCAAAAGGAGTCAATATGTATAGAAAGTTAATGTTCAAGTACTCTTTTGCCAAAAATGTATTCAGAGGGTGACATATTGACAGCTGTTTAGCTGATGTTTTCATGAGAAGAAGTCTATGAGGACCCTTTGGCCAACAAAATTATCAATATGTCAAATATGGACAATTTTCTGGCTGATTTAACATCACAAGACGTCAATTTGTATGTATAGTAACATAATGTTCATGGACTCTTGTATGGTTGAAGTGACATCAAAGGGAGTCTACGAGAATGTATAGAAATCATTGCTTTAGCCGTTGCTTTACACTGCACACAATAAGTAACCCATTCCATTCTGCAACGACGAGATTAACATATCTGCTGTGCACACAAGATCAAACATTGTGCATTGAAGAATAACATATAAGCTGTGTACAAGAAATAATTCATTCCGATGTGGAATTCTTCATTGGACATCGTCAGATCGTTTGTGCGATGCAGTGCAACAGCACTCATGTTATCTCTTTAATGCACAGAGTTCTGGCATGCTTTGAAATGCAACATGTGCTTCGCAACATGTGCTTGAAGAATAACATATAAATGTTATTCTTCAACGCTAATTCTTGGATCGCCTTTGCAATGCAATACAACTCCTATGTTATCTCTTCGTTGGACAAGAGTTATGAGGTAGTTATTCTGCGCATTGTTAATGCAAGAGCTAATGCAATAATTTCCCTTCAATGCAAAAAAGAACATGTATTGTGGTTTTATTTGCATAGAGAAATAATTTAGATTTTATGCAATGTACTGAAACAGCACAAATTATATCTCCTCAAAGCACAACGCAATGAGTTAGTTCTGGTATGCAATGCACTGCAACAAGTGCAGAGCTTATATGTTATTCTTCAATGCGCAATGTTAGATCGTTTGTGTAATGCAATGCACATATGTTATCGCTTCCTTACACAAACTGAATGGGTTTGTTATTGTGTTCATTGCAATGGAATAGGTTTTTCAATGATTTCCATTTAATACACAAATGTTAGTCGTGTAAAGCGAAAGCACATATGTTATGTGTTTTCATTGCATAGAGTAGTTAATTTAGATTTTTTTGCAATGCAATGCAAAAACACAAATATCATCTCATGGCACAACGCAACAAGCGCATGTTATATAAATTCAATGATAAATGTATTTGATATATGTTATATATATATCAAATAGATTCAATGCAATGCAGCAGCACTTAGGTTATCTCTTCTTCTACAATGCACAACGAGTTAGTTCTGGCACGCATTGAAATGCAACATATGTGCAACATTATATGTTATTCTTCAACGCTAAATCTTAGATCGCTTGTGCAATGTAATGCAACTCCTATGTTAACTCCTATGTTATTCTATGCATTGTAATGCAAGGGCTAATGCGATCATTTCCCTTCAATGCAAGTTTGTTGTAGTATGCATTGCAATGCGAAAGAACATATGTTGTGATTTTCATTGCATAGAGGAATATTTTTTGCATGCAACAATTCAACAGCACAAATTTAATTTTCAATGCAACAGCACAAATTTAATTTTCTCAAAGTACAACGTTCTGGTATGCAATGCAATGCAACAGTCTTATATGTTATTCTTCAATGCACAATGTTAGATCGTTTGTGCAAAGCAATGCAACAGCACTTATATTATCTCTTCGTTGCACAACTGAATGAGTCATTTCTGGTATGCATTAAAACACACCAAGCACATTGCTAATATGTTATGCACATCGTTATGCAATGCAGTGCAAAAGCACTCATGTTATCTCTTTAATGCACAAAGGTATGAGTTAGTACTTCTGTTATATCTTCGTTGCACAACCGAATGAGTCAGTTCTGGTATGCATTTACATGCACTAAGCACATAGCTTACATGGTATTCTTCAATGCACAATGTTAGATTGTTTGTGCAATGCAATGCAACCGCACTTATGTTATCTCTTCGTTGCACAACCGAATGAGTCAGTTCTGGTATGCATTTAAATGCACTAAGCACATAGCTTACATGGTATTCTTCAATGCACAATGTTAGATTGTTTGTGCAATGCAATGCAACCGCACTTATGTTATCTCTTCGTTGCACAACCGAATGAGTCAGTTCTGGTATGCATTAAAACACACCAAGAACATAGCTAATATGTTATGCACATCGTTAGATCGGTTGTGCAATGCAGTGCAAGAGCACTCATGTTATCTCTTTCATGCACAAAGGAATGAGTTAGTACTTATGTTATATCTTCGTTGCACAACCGAATGAGTCAGTTCTGGTATGCATTAAAACACACCAAGCACATTTCTAATATGTTCTGCACATCGTTATGCAATGCAGTGCAAGAGCACTCATGTTATCTCTTTAATGCACAAAGAAATGAGTTGGTACTTATGTTATATCCTTCGTTGCACAACCGAATGAGTCAGTTCTGGTATGCTTTTAAATGCACTAAGCACATAGCTTATATGATTTTCTTCAATGCACAATGTTAGATCGTTTATACAATGCAACATCACTTATATGATCTCTTCTTTGCACAACTGAATGAGTCAGTTCCGGTATGCATTTAAATGCACTAAGCACATAGCGAATATAATATTATTCAATGTACAATGTTAGATCGTTTGTGCAATTCAATGCAACAGCACTTATATTATCTCTTCGTTGCACACCCGAATGAGTCAGTTCTGGGTATGCATTAAAACACACCAAGCACATAGCTAATGTGTTATGCACATCGTTAGATCGTTTGTACAATGCAGTGCAAGAGCACTCATGTTATCTCTTTAATGCACAAAGGAAGGAGTCATGTTATCTCTTCGTTGCACAACCGAATGAGTCAGTTCTGGTATGCATTAAAACACACCATGCACATAGCTAATATGTTATGCACAACGTTAGATCGTATGTGCACTGCAGTGCAAGAGCACTCAGGTTATCCCTTTCATGCATAAAGGAATGAGTCATGTTATCTCTTTGTTGCACAACCGAATGAGTCAGTTCTATGCATTTAAATGCACTAAGCACATAGCGAATATAATATTCTTCGATGCACAATGTTAGATCGTTTGTGCAATTCAATGCAACAGCACTTATATTATCTCTTCGTTGCACAACCGAATGAGTCAGTTCTGGTATGCATTAAAACACACATAGCTAATGTGTTATGCACATCGTTAGATCGTTTGTGCAATGCAGTGCAAGAGCACTCATGTTATCTCTTTAATGCACAAAGGAATGAGTCATGTTATCTCTTCGTTGCACAACCGAATGAGTCAGTTCTATGCATTTAAATGCACTAAGCACATAGCGAATATAATATTTTTCAATGCACAATGTTAGATCGTTTGTGCAATTCAATGCAACAGCACTTATATTATCTCTTCGTTGCACAACCGAATGAGTCAGTTCTGGTATGCATTAAAACACACATAGCTAATGTGTTATGCACATCGTTAGATCGTATGTGCACTGCAGTGCAAGAGCACTCATGTTATCCCTTTAATGCACAAAGGAATGAGTCATGTTATCTCT
The DNA here is from genome assembly GCF_029890125.1 of Rhinichthys klamathensis goyatoka. NCBI lineage: Eukaryota > Metazoa > Chordata > Actinopteri > Cypriniformes > Leuciscidae > Rhinichthys > Rhinichthys klamathensis. The sequence continues at coordinate 4,697,857 of NW_026606559.1, forward strand.
TCGTTGCACAACCGAATGAGTCAGTTCTATGCATTTAAATGCACTAAGCACATAGCGAATATAATATTCTTCGATGCACAATGTTAGATCGTTTGTGCAATTCAATGCAACAGCACTTATATTATCTCTTCGTTGCACAACCGAATGAGTCAGTTCTGGTATGCATTAAAACACACATAGCTAATGTGTTATGCACATCGTTAGATCGTTTGTGCAATGCAGTGCAAGAGCACTCATGTTATCTCTTCGTTGCACAACCGAATGAGTCAGTTCTATGCATTTAAATGCACTAAGCACATAGCGAATATAATATTCTTCAATGCACAATGTTAGATCGTTTGTGCAATTCAATGCAACAGCACTTATATTATCTCTTCGTTGCACAACCGAATGAGTCAGTTCTGGTATGCATTAAAACACACATAGCTAATGTGTTATGCACATCGTTAGATCGTTTGTGCAATGCAGTGCAAGAGCACTCATGTTATCTCTTCGTTGCACAACCGAATGAGTCAGTTCTATGCATTTAAATGCACTAAGCACATAGCGAATATAATATTCTTCGATGCACAATGTTAGATCGTTTGTGCAATTCAATGCAACAGCACTTATATTATCTCTTCGTTGCACAACCGAATGAGTTTGTTCTGGTATGCATTAAAACACACCAAGCACATAGCTAATAAGTTATGCACATCGTTACATCGTTTGTGCAATGCAGTGCAAGAGCACTCATGTTATCTCTTTGTTGCACAACCGAATGAGTCAGTTCTGGTATGCATTTAAATGCACTCAGCACATAGCTTATATGACATTCTTCAATGCATATCGTTAGATCGTTTGTGCAATGCAACGCAATAGCACTCTTTAATGCACAAGAGGTATGAGGTAGTTAATGCAACAGCTAATGCGATAATTTCCCTTCAATGCAAGTTTGTTGTATATACTTAATTCAATGCATTGCAATGCGAAAGAATATATGTTGTGGTTTTCATTGAATAGAGGAATTTTTTTTTTTGCAATGCAATGCAAAAAAAAATGCAATCCACAAATTTTGTTTCCTCAAATTACAACGCAATGAGTTAGTTCTGGTATGCAAGGCAATGCAAGAGTGCATAGCTTATATGTTATTCTTCAATGCGCAATGTTAGATCGTTTGACCAATGCAATGAACAGCACTTATGTTATCTCTTCGTTGCACAACCGAATGAGTCAGTTCTGGTATACATTTAAACACACCAAGCACATAGCTAATATGTTTTTCTTCAATGCACATCGTTAGACTGTTTGTGCAATGCAGTGCAAGAGCACTCATGTTATATCTTTAATGCACAAATGAATGTTTGTTTTGGCATGTATTGAAATGCAACATGTGTTTTGCTTAAATGCTGCTTAACACTAATTCTTTAATTAACGCTATGTTATCTCTTCGTTGCACAAGAGGTATGAGGTCATTTTATGCATTGTAGTGCAAGAGCTAATGCAATAATTTCCCTTCAATGCAGAAATGAATGTTTGTTGTAGTATGCATTGCAATCCGAAAGAACATATGTTGTGGTTTTCATTGCATAGATAAATAATTTAGATTTTTTTTTGCAATGCAATGCAACGGCACACGTTATCTCCTCAAAGCACAACGCAATGAGTTAGTTCTGGTATGCAATGCAACAAGTGCATATAATGTTATTCTTCAATGTGCAATATTAGATCGTTTTGTGCAATGCAAGCAACAGCACATATGTTATCGCTTCGTTGCACAAAATGAATGGGTTTGTTATTGTATTTATTGTAATGGAATTTAGATTTTTTTTTTGCAATGCAATGCAACAACACAAATGTTATCCTCAAAGCACAACGCAATGAGTTAGCTCCGGTATGCAATGCAATGTAACAAGCTCATGTTATTTATATTATATATATTATTTTTCAATGCACAAAGTAAGATCGTTTCTGCAATGCAATGCAACAGCACAGTTTATCTTTTCGTTGCAAAACCGAATAAGTCAGTTCTTGGTATGCATTGAAATGCACCAAGCACATAGCTTATATGTTATTCTTCAATGCACATCGTTAGATGTTTGTGCAATGCAGTGCAAGAGCACTCATGTTATCTCTTTAATGCACAAATTAATTAGTTAGTTTTGGCATGTATTGAAATGCAACGTGTTTTGCTTAATATACTGCTTAACGCTAATTCTTAGATAGCTTGTGCAATGCAATTTTTGCAGTTTTCATTGCTTATGGTAAATGATTAGCTTATATGTTATTCTTCAATGTGCAATGTTAGATCATTTGTGCAATGCAATGCAATGCAATGCAACAGCACTTATGTTATCTCTTCGTTGCACAACCAAATGAGTCAGTCCTGGAATACAATGATATACAATGATACTTATATGATATTCTTCAAGGCAAAATGTTTGATCCAGCGGAATGAGTAGTACATTGCAATTTTAAAGCAAAAACTAATGCAATGATTTTCCTTCAATACTCAATTGAATGTGTTGTGTTTTCTTTGCACAGAGGATTAAGTTAGATCTTTTATTCAAGCAAATACAAAAGCACTATGTTATCACTTAAATGCTTATTGAAAGGAGTTACCGGTAGTTCTGGTATACATTGTAATGCATATGTTCTCATAAATTCAATACAAAATGGAATCAATTAGTTGTTGTATTGAACTTTTCAATGCAATGAAAGTCCTCGATTATGTACTTTCTATACATTTACAGAATCTTATTCTGATGATATATCAGCCAGAGAGCCAGACGGCAGTCAAAATTTGAACTGGCAAAAGAGTACTCAAAATTTGAATAATCTATACGTTGACTCCTTCTGATGTTAAGTCAGCAATACAGCAGTTCATATTTGACTTACTGAACATATAAAGAATCCTCGATTTTTAACTTTCTATACATAGTCATAGACTTCTTCTGGGGCTTCATAAGCCATATAGAAGTCCATATCTGACCTTTTGAACTTAATTCTGGTCAAAGGGTCCTCAAAGGGTTTTAAACTATGTAAACTTAGAGACTCATTCTGATGTTAAAACCTACTGAACATTTTTCTGACCAGAGTCATTAAACATTAACACTCATTGAGATTGAATTCTTTTGATGTTATATCAGCTTGACAAAAGTCCATATTTTACCTATTGAAAAATAATTTGTCCAAAGAGTACTCGAAACTTGAACTTTCTATGCATGACTCCTTCTGATGTTAAATCAGCCATACAGAGGTTCCTTTTTGATAAAATTAACATACTTTTAGCCCAAGAGTCTTTGAACATTAGCTGACCTTCTGAACATATTTCTGACAAAAAAGATTCCTTTAAGATTAACTTACTATACATTCAGATTGATTTGTTCTGATATCAACCAGACGGCAGTTAAATTTGAACTACTAAACTTAAACTTGAACTTTCTATACGTTGACTCTTCTGATGTTACGTCAGCAATACAGAAATCCATATCTGACCTATTGAACTTATTTCAATAGCCAGACGTCAGTGAAAATTTGAACTACTACACATATTTCTGGCCAAAGAGTACTCGAAACTTGAACTTTCCATACATACTTGTTGACTCTTTCTGATGTTAAATCAGCAATACAGAGGTTCCTGTTTGAACAACTGAACATACTTTTGGCCAAGGAGTCTTTGAACATTAGCTTTCCATACATATTGACTCCTTTTGATGTTATATCAGCCTGACAAAAGTCCACATTTGACCTACTGAACATATGTCTGGCCAAAGATTCCTTAAAGATTAACTTACTATAGACTCAGATTGATTTGTTCTGATGTTATATCAGCCAGACGGCAGTCAAAATTTGTACCACTAAACATATTTCTAGCCAAAGAGTACTCGAAACTTGAATAATCTATACGTTGACTCCTTCTGATGTTACGTCAGCAATACAGCAGTTCATATTTGACCTACTGAACATATTTCTGAAATCCTTGATTTTTAACTTTCTATACATAGTCATTGACTTCTTCTGGTGCTTCAAAAACCACATAGAAGTCCATATAGAAGTCCATATCTGACCTATTGAACTTAATTCTGGTCAAAGGGTCCTCAAATGGTTTTAAACTATATAAACTTACAGACTGATGTTAAAACCTACTGAACATATTTCTGACCAAAGAGTAACACTATAAATTGAGATTGAATGTTTCTGATGTTATATCAGCCTGACAAAAGTCCATATTTGACCTACTGAAAAAAAATGTGTCCAAAGAACGAAACTTGAACTTTCTATATATCACTCGTTGACTCCTTCTGATGTTAAATCAGCCATACAGAGGTTCCTTTTTGATCTAATGAACATACTTTTAGCCCAAGAGTCTTTGAACATTAGCTTTCCTTACATATTGACTCCTTTTGATTTTACATTATCCATACAAAAGTCCACTTTTGACCAACTGAACATATTCTGGCCAGAGACTCCTTAAAGATTAACTTACTATACATTCAAATTGATTTCTTCCAATGTTATATTAGCCAGACGTCAGTCAAAATTTGAACTACTACACATATTTCTGGCCAAAGAGTACTCGAAACTTGAATAATCTATACGTTGACTCCTTCTGATGTTACGTCAGCAATACAGAAGTTCATATTTGACCTATTGAACTTAATTCTGGTCACAGGGTCCTCAAAAGTTTTTTAAACGATTTAAACTTAGAGACTCATTCTGATGTTAAATCAGCCATTCAGAAGTTCATATTTGACCTACTGAACCTTTTTCTGGCCAAAGAGCACTCGAAACTTGAACTTTATATACGTACTTGCTGACTCCTTCTGATGTTACGTCAGAAATACAGAAGTTCATATTTGACCTACTGAACATATTTCTGGCCAAAGAATCCTCGATTTTTAACTTTCAATACATAGTCATAGACTTCTTCTGGTGCTTCGTAAGCCATATAGAAGTCCATATAGAAGTCCATATTGAACTTAACTCCTGAACTTAACTTCCATATTGAACCTATTGAACTTAATTCTGGTCAAAGAGTCCTCAAATGGTTTTTAAACGATTTAAACTGAGGGACTCATTCTGATGTTAAATCAGCCATTCAGAAGTTCATATTTGACCTCGAAATATGACCATATTTGAAATCAGCCATACATAAATCCATATTTGACCTACTGAACATATTTCTGACCAAAGAGTCCTTGAAGTTCCCCTTCAGGGACTACGCTGCGTGTAATCGCAGTGGGAACGCCCTCAGCGTGACGCGTCTGAAGCATGAATGAAATCAGTCAATGGAGAGAATGAGCGTACGGCGAGTGACGTCATCGACCAGGAAGCTATAAATATCCCCTGAGCACACAATACGCCAGCTTTTTGTACTTCAGCAGCTCTGTGTGTGTCTGAATCTGTCGATTGTGTTTGTCTGTTTTGTCAGGAGTTTATCACTATATATTATATAAAGAAACCAATATGAGCGAGCAGTATAAGAAGTGTGTTCCCCCCTGTACTCGATACATCACGGGCGGGGATTCACACGAGCTATGTGTGGCTTGTTTGGGAGTTCAGCATGCCCAGGGAGTCGATTGTGAGCATTGCGAGCGCTTTCCTCTGAGAACTCTGCGCTCGCGGCGATCGCTCTTCGAGGAGAGTGATTTGCTGCGAGCTCCTCAAGGCTCGGGTCCCGCTTCTGTTGAGGCAGAGCGGCGGCGCTTGTCTTGGGGTTTCGCAGATGGATCTCACCGGCGACGTTGAGACGGGCTCCGCCCTATCTCGGCTTTCTCCGGCGGGATCCAGTGCCTCTCACCCGGCTTTGGAAGCACGCGCTGCGGCGGTTACTTCTGCCCGGGTGAAGGCACATGATGATGTTGAATTAAGATTATCTAGTTCTGTGGAGCTGGATGTCGAAAGTTTTGCATCAGAGGAAACTAGTTTGTCACATTATACTGCAAATGAAGAAGGTTTGATGGATGTGTTATCTAAAAAACAAAAAACAAAAAAACGGGCTGTTGAAAAGCTCAGTATCGAGTGGCCAGCTGATAGACAGGAGTCTAGTAATAAAAGTAAACTAGATGTTAAATTTCTGTCTGCACAACCTCAACCTTCTCGCCGGTGCTTACCGTTCTTCCCAGATTTTCATGCTGAGGTTTCAAAGACCTGGGTTAGACCGGTTTTAAGCAGAATTTACACAAATCAGTCCAATGCTTTTGGTAACATTGTTGGTGCTAAATTTGCTGGTTATGTGACGATGCCGGAGGCGGAGGAGACGCTTGCGAGCTATCTCTCTCCAGCTTCATCATCTTCACTTAAAGCACCGGTTCTGCGCTAAACCACTAAAAAATATATATATATTTCTGTGTTAGTGGGGAAGGCTTACTCGGCGGGGGGCCAGGCGGAAATTTCTGTTGAAATGATTTATGAGCTCAGGCAGACTGCTGATCTCACTCTCCGGGCCACCAGGGAGACAGCTAATTCTATCGGCCGGTCTATGGCAGCCATGGTGGCCACAGAGAGACACTTGTGGTTGAGTCAGACCTCTATGAAGAAAAAAGATAAGACTCTCCTTTTAAATGCTCCAGTTTCGCCTATGGGCCTCTTTGGTGACGCTCTTCTTTCTGTCACGGAGAGGTTCCAGGAAGAGAAGAAACAGGCGGCTGCTTTTCAGAAATTTATGCCCCTTAAAGTGCGTGTCGCTGGGGCTGCTGAGCGAGGGCAGTCCCAGTCGCCGAGTACCTCAAAAAGAGCGCAGCAGAATGAAGTGTCGCGTCTCGTGCCCCCCCGCAGAGAAACTGGAGGGGCGAGGCGGGGTGCTCCCCGGCGCGACCTTCCCGTGGTAGGGCTGATCTGAGGACAGTCATTATCGCCAAGAAGGCCGCGTCGAAAAAATCCTGACGTACTGAACGTCAGGACTCTGAGGGTGGTCCCCATCGTGAAAGACTTGAGTTCACTGCACAATAACACGGTGCCCTGTCTTTCCCGATGCCCTCAGGGGTCTGCTCTTGTAGTGAAGTGCCGCTGTTTGTTGACGTCCTCTCTGTAGAGTGAGACTCCGCCCTAGATGCACGCAGGTGATCAGCATTCAATTCATTGATAATAATTATGGTAATTCCTTCCAAGGGGTATATTAAGGTGGCGGTGTTGTCACCGGAGATTGCGTGAATGTGCGACCGCGTTCTAGCACGTCATTATTGTTGCGACTGTCTGGTGCTCTGGCTGAGGTTCTGGGCTGTTCGCAGAAAAGCACACGTTGTGCTGAGGGTTGCATGCCTGGCAACACGCGCTGTTTTCCGGATACCACCGTTTCGGTATGAATTGCATTCAGCATCGGGGGTGTATTGCTGCTTGACTTCCTGCGTATCATTGGGCTTTTTCATCTCTTGTCGACTGGGCGAGTGGCGCGATCTCCGCATGTTTGGTGGATCGATCTGCCGTTTTAAGGGCACTTGAAGACTACACTTGCCTGCTCTAGGACTTGTCGTCGCTGCTGTTCTGTTCCTATTAATGTTTTTGTTTGAGTTATTTTGCTTGCGTGTGTAATTCTGTTTTGTTTTTCTGTGTTATTTACCTTTTGTGTTTTTTTGGGTTTGTTTGTTGATTTATCAGTTTGCTTGGTAATTGGTGTTTTGTTTTCTTAGTTTTGGGTGTTGTTTTGTGCTTTATTTGTATTATAATTACTGTTTATTTTCTTTGTTCCCTGTGAGATTATCCCCGACTGGTCACAAGGGAAAGAGGGATTGTGAGTGGTAACCGGCCTGGGGAGATTGTTCCTGTTGGCCCGTAGCGATCCATTCACCATCACTGACACTGATGAGTGCAGGTTTGAGTGGATTGCGGAGTGTTTTCCTTTTAGCTACGTATATTATTGTATGTCTCGCATGTTGTGTCCTGTATATGGGTACCCATAGGTGAGGATAATTGTTTGATTTATTTGCTTTGATTTATTTTTTTGTAATTCTTTATTTCTTGTGTTTCAGGCACTGTGAGCCCGGAGCAGGAGGGCTAGTTGTCCAATTAAGGTGGCGGGTCCTGATGAGACACAGTGTGTGGTCTGCAATCCATAGTGATTGGTCTTGGTTGACGTGATTTGAGTGACGTGTAGTGCACGTGTGGGTGCTCTTTTACCATCGCTGAGACTAGCGACGTCTGGCACTAGCTCGTCCTGCTTCGGGTGACCACGAGTCCTGTGAGCTGTCTATTGTGTGATGTTATAATTGAACCTAACTGACTGGCACGCCAGTATTTTATCTTTGTCTAAATAAAGAATATATTTTTGTATTTTTCCATATCCACGTCTCGGAGTAATTATGTAAGGGAAACACCGAACCTGTGTGTCTTTAATAGGACACTTCCCTGGCTTAGCGACCAGGGTGGCGTAGTCGATTTTTCTTTCTGTCTCTCTCTCTTACTCTCTCTCTATCCTCCCTCTCTTGTACTGCCTGCCACATTTGGCGCAGTCGGCAGGATTTCCTTTTTTTTTCTTGTGTAGATCTGAGGCGTGGATATACGTGTTGTTCTTGTTGTTTTTTTCTTAGTCGTTGGGAACAGAACAGCAGCGGGGACAGTGATCACAGGTAACTCTATTTGGTTTTTCTTGGCTGGTTTTTGTAGAAATGGAGGACGAGTTGCAAGAATTGAGGGAGCTTGTGGCCCAATTACGAGCTGATAATACAAAGTTGCGGCAAGATCAAGCTCTTGCAGGGCCTTCAGATCTGGGCCATGGTTCCAACGTACCTAGTCCGTCAATCGCTCCTCCTCAGGCTATTGATGCGGGTGCCATTCCTATGGAGAGGTACGTTTTTATACCGAGGGACCGAAGGTGCCCTAAATTTAATGGTAGGTCTGGTATAGGAATTAATGAATGGGCTGAGGAGGCACATGCCTGCATGCGGTCCCGTCATTTGTCCACAGCCGACAAGGCTTTCTTCCTTTTCGACCATTTAGAGGGGGAGGCACGTGATGAGATAAAGTATAGGCCTGTGGGGGAGCGGGAAGATCCCGAAAAGATTATCACGGCTTTGAAAGAAGTATATGGCTGCTCCAAATCATATGTTGCCTTGCAGGAGGCCTTTTTCTCCAGGAGGCAACATGATGGTGAGACTCTGTTGGAGTTTTCACTTGCTTTAATGAGCCTTTTGGAGCAAGTCAAGCAGCAATCGCCTACTGTCATGTCAAATACCGAAACCTTGCTTCGTGATCAATTCGTGGAGCATGTGGCCGATAGTGCTCTTCGCCGCGAGCTTAAACAGTTGGTTCGTCGTCAACCTAGTGCCACTCTGTTGGAGGTTCGCAGGGAAGCTATTAGGTGGGAGCAGGAGGGCATGCTGGGTGGGGCAAGAGGCCGCAGTCATTCTCTCCCCTCGGCACATGGTTTTCAATACGGTGTACAGGGTGTTCGTCCGGGTAGTTGTGACTCTCCTCAGCAGTCTGAGATGGGTGAGTTGAGAGAGATGTTAAAACTGCAGCAACAGCAGTTAACTCAACTCACACAAAATCTAGCTCGGTTACAGGACCCTTTTCAGCGTTCTCGTAGTCAACCTCGTCCTTTTCGTAACAGTTCGGTTATCTGTAGAAGGTGTCAAAAACCAGGGCATTTCCCGAGGGAGTGTGATGGGGAACGTGTTCCATTTCGGGCTCCCGCTGCTAGTAGAGATGACCCGGGGGCCAGTGAGGGGGAGTTACATCATTCAGGCCCGTTATCGGAAAACTAGCCCCCGCTGAGTTGCAGAGCCACAGCTCGGTGGGAGGGAACATCGGCTCAGACGTGTTGCATATTCCTGGCCCCATGTTAAAGTTGATGTCACCTTGCCCTCATATTAATGCTCTTATGGGTGGCATTTCAGTACCATGTTTGATAGATACTGGGTCAATGGTATCTACTCTTACGGAGAGTTGCTTTTTAAAGTATTTTGAGCCATGGGGACAGGAACGTCTTCGGACCTGTCAATGGTTACAACTTAAGGCTGCAAATGGACTTTCCATTCCATATATAGGATATATGGAATTGGATGTTGAGCTTTGCGGGAAATTAGTACAGCAATGTGGGGTGCTAGTAGTCAAAGATCCTCCGGGTGGCATGTGTGCTAAGGTCCCTGGGGTTTTGGGGATGAATGTACTGGGCAGGTGTTACCAGGGGCTCTTGGGACAACATGGCCCCTCCCTCTTTGAATTTCCACCAGTAGCGAATGCTCCCGGCTCTGTTGTCCGGGCATTGCAACATTGCCACCAAACCAGTGCTTGTCCTGCAGTTTTGGAAACGGGTCAGGTTAAGACCAGCGGCCCTCGGGCATACCGCATACCCGGTGGCACCATTAAGCTGGTAGCCGCAACTTGTTCGGAGCATTATTCTAACGTTACTGCGCTCCTCGAACCTCCAGAATTTGGGCTCCCTATGGGGTTATTGGTCTCTCCTGCTTTGGTTCGAGTGGTTAGGGGCACTGTTTATGTTCCAGTGGTTAATGTAGGGAGTGCTGATGTTTTGCTTTTCCCTCGCCGAGTAATAGGCACTTTAACGAATGTGAATGTGGTCAGTTTGCCCCCAGGTGTCACTGAAGTGAAGTCTACTTCCTGTAGGGTGTGGTCCATCGCCCCGCAAGTGAGTATTCCAACGGTCCCCGGCCAAATTGATGCGTTGGACTTGTCCCTCCTGTCCAGCGATGAGCAATGTAAGGTTAGGGCTCTCTTGGTGAAGTATCAGTCGGTGTTTTCTGCTTTTGAAGGGGATTTGGGGTGTACTAATATCATTGCACATGATATTCCACTCATAGATGACACCCCGGTTCGACAACGGTATTGGCGAATCCCCCCATCGGAGTATGAAGTGGTAAGAGCACACATTAATCAGCTGTTGGATGCTCAGGTGGTACGGGAGAGTTGTAGCCCCTATGCCTCTCCAATTGTGCTTGTAAAGAAAAAGGACGGTAGTCTACGCATGTGTGTGGGCTACCGTCAATTAAATTCTAAGACGAGGAAGGACGCATTTCCATTGCCTCGGATCGAGGAGTCACTGGACGCCCTGACTGGTGCCCGCTGGTTTTCCACTTTGGATTTAACCAGCGGGTACAATCAGGTTCCCATGTCAGAGGGGGATAAGCCAAAGACTGCTTTTTGCACCCCATTCGGGTTATTCGAGTGGAATCGAATGCCGTTTGGGCTCTGCAACGCCCCCAGCACATTCCAGCGACTTATGCAGCGACTATTTGGTGACCAGCAGTGCCAATCATTACTTTTATACTTGGATGACATTGTTGTGTTTTCTTCCTCTGTAGAGCAGCACTTGGAGAGGCTGGAGGTGGTCTTGAGCCGATTGGAGCATGAGTGCCTGAAGGTTAAGATGGAGAAGTGTGCGTTTTTCAAGACCGAGGTGAGGTATTTGGGCCATGTTATATCCGCCCAGGGTGTGGCAACCGACCCTAGTAAAACTGAAGCGGTGGCTCAGTGGCGTCGTCCAACCACGGTCACCGAATTACGCTCGTTTCTTGGGTTTGCCAGTTACTACCGGCGCTTTGTTGAGGGGTTTGCTAGGTTGGCAGCCCCCCTGCATAGGCTAGTGGCTGAGTTTTCTCGGGATAAACCGAAGTCTAAGAAACGAAACGGTTTAAGTTTGGAGGGCGCCTGGGATGAGCAGTGCCAGTCAGGTTTTGAGCAATTAAAAGGGAGACTAACCTCAGCCCCAGTGCTTGCATACGCTGATTTTTCCCTGCCCTTCATCCTGGAGGTGGACGCTAGTCATGGAGGGTTGGGAGCTGTCCTCTCACAGGAATACGAGGGTAGGGTACGGCCCATTGCATAGGCGAGTCGCAGTCTTAGGCCCACTGAGCGCAATATGGACAATTACAGCTCCATGAAGTTGGAGTTTCTTGCGCTCAAGTGGGCCATGACTGAGAAATTTCGTGAATATCTGTTGGGTAATAAGTGTGTGGTCTTCACGGATAATAATCCTCTCAGTCATCTGACCTCGGCAAAACTCGGGGCGGTGGAGCAGCGCTGGGCTTCCCAGTTGGCGGCTTTTGACTTCGAGATCCGGTATAGATCCGGAAGGAGTAATAAGAATGCTGATGCCCTTTCCAGGCAGAACCCACCCGAGCAAGGGGCCGTAGGTGACTTATTCCCAGGGACGGTGGTACCGGTATCATTGCAGCAAGCTGTGGGGCTGCAGCCAGTTGAGGCAGTACAGGGGGTGATCACCACAATGCCTGGTTACTCACCTGTTGATTTGAGTTTGTTACAGGAAGAAGACCCTGTGATTTCTGAGGTTTTGACTTTTTGGAGACGTAAGGCATGTCCTGGGCCTGAGGAGCGACGACGCATGTCTACTTCCGCCGTGGTACTTCTCCGTCAGTGGGATCGCCTGTTAGAGAGGGAGGGGGTACTCTATCGTAGGGTTAGAGCTCCGAGTGGGGGAGAAGAGATTTGCCAATTAGTATTGCCCGCTGTGTTGAGGTCTGATGTCCTCATGCAGTTACATCAACAACACGGACATCAGGGCATCGAGCGCACCACTGAACTGATTAGACAGCGATGTTACTGGCCTGGCTTGTCATCAGATGTGGAGCGGTGGTGCCAAGAATGTGAGAGATGTCAGGTAGCTAAAGATTTGCATCCTTTGGCTCAAAGCTTCATGGGTCATTTGTTGGCCTCTAGGCCTAATGAAATCTTGGCCATAGACTTTACAGTGTTGGAACCTTCTAGGTCAGGAGTAGAGAATGTGTTGGTAATGACAGACGTGTTTAGCAAATACACCCTTGCTGTGCCGACTAGGGACCAGAGAGCGGAAACGGTGGCCCAGACCCTGGTAACCGAGTGGTTCTATAAGTTTGGGGTGCCCAGTCGCCTCCACTCTGACCAAGGGCGAAATTTTGAATCTCTCTTGCTTCGCCAGCTTTGCAGCCTGTATGATGTGGATAAGTCTCGCACCACACCCTACCACCCAGCTGGTAATGGCCAGTGTGAGCGCTTTAATCGAACCTTGCACAATCTGTTGCCCACACTGCCAGTTTCCAGAAAGAGGGACTGGGTGTCTTGTCTTCCACAACTTCTCTTTTCCTATAATACCACCCCTCATCAAGTCACCGGGGAGTCTCCACATTTTTTAATGTTCGGCCAAGAACCCCGTTTGCCAGTTGATTTCTTGTTGGGTAGGGTGCAGGAACCAGTGGCGGGGAGGGTGCATGAATGGGTCCTCGAACACCAAACCAGGCTGCAAGTGGCCTTTGAAGGAGCACGGGAACGTTTACAGATAGTAGCTGCAAGGCGTAAGGAAAGGCACGACCAGCATGTTAAGAATGAACCTCTGGTTGAGGGTCAATTGGTGTACCTCCGTGACTATGGGGTAAGGGGTCGCCATAAGATTCACGATCTATGGAGTCCAGTTGTCTACCAGGTAGTGAGAGGGCCTCGAGAGGGAGGTGCGGTTTACACTATAGCACCAGTGGAAGATCTTAATTCAGTAAAAACTGTACACCGCTCACTGCTTAAGAGTCGGATTCAGAGGGAGCCCTCGGGTTCTGTCCCCCCCAGTGATTCGGGTGATCCCTTGGTCCCCGTGTCACTGCAGGAAGAGGAAGAAGGGGAAATGGATCTGGTGATGGTGTCTACTGAGAGTCTCTCTGGTGGCCCTGGTTGTGTACGGCTAGCTTCACCTAAGCAAATTGCTCCACCACTGGCAGCGGGGTCTTCAGACCCCGTCCCTATGGGACGAGTGGTTATCCCTGATGAGACTAGTAGTGACGAAACTAGTTCGGTGGCGGAATCCATTGGATGGGGTAGGGAGGCTAGGAGGACTGAGGTGGGGCAGCGACGGACTGGAAGAGTGACTGCCGGCCGACATGCAAATCTTCACCATCTCCCTAGGTCTCTGTTGGATGTAGCATCTCCAGTGTCCCATTCTGTAACCGTGGTGTTCAGACCTTGGCTCTGAATAACGTGATTGTTGGATTATTCATCGTCGGGGCGACGATGCAAAGGGGGGGGGGTAGATTGTAGTGAAGTGCCGCTGTTTGTTGACGTCCTCTCTGTAGAATGAGACTCCGCCCTAGATGCACGCAGGTGATCAGCATTCAATTCATTGATAATAATTATGGTAATTCCTTCCAAGGGGTATATTAAGGTGGCGGTGTTGTCACCGGAGATTGCGTGAATGTGCGACCGCGTTCTAGCACGTCATTATTGTTGCGACTGTCTGGTGCTCTGGCTGAGGTTCTGGGCTGTTCGCAGAAAAGCACACGTTGTGCTGAGGGTTGCATGCCTGGCAACACGCGCTGTTTTCCGGATACCACCGTTTCGGTATGAATTGCATTCAGCATCGGGGGTGTATTGCTGCTTGACTTCCTGCGTATCATTGGGCTTTTTCATCTCTTGTCGACTGGGCGAGTGGCGCGATCTCCGCATGTTTGGTGGATCGATCTGCCGTTTTAAGGGCACTTGAAGACTACACTTGCCTGCTCTAGGACTTGTCGTCGCTGCTGTTCTGTTCCTATTAATGTTTTTGTTTGAGTTATTTTGCTTGCGTGTGTAATTCTGTTTTGTTTTTCTGTGTTATTTACCTTTTGTGTTTTTTTGTGTTTGTTTGTTGATTTATCAGTTTGCTTGGTAATTGATGTTTTGTTTTCTTAGTTTTGGGTGTTGTTTTGTGCTTTATTTGTATTATAATTACTGTTTATTTTCTTTGTTCACTGTGAGATTATCCCCGACTGGTCACAAGGGAAAGAGGGATTGTGAGTGGTAACCGGCCTGGGGAGATTGTTCCTGTTGGCCCGTAGCGATCCATTCACCATCACTGACACTGACGAGTGCAGGTTTGAGTGGATTGCGGAGTGTTTTCCTTTTAGCTACGTATATTATTGTATGTCTCGCATGTTGTGTCCTGTATATGGGTACCCATAGGTGAGGATAATTGTTTGATTTATTTGCTTTGATTTATTTTTTTGTAATTCTTTATTTCTTGTGTTTCAGGCACTGTGAGCCCGGAGCAGGAGGGCTAGTTGTCCAATTAAGGTGGCGGGTCCTGATGAGACACAGTGTGTGGTCTGCAATCCATAGTGATTGGTCTTGGTTGATGTGATTTGAGTGACGTGTAGTGCACGTGTGGGTGCTCTTTTACCATCGCTGAGACTAGCGACGTCTGGCACTAGCTCGTCCTGCTTCGGGTGACCACGAGTCCTGTGAGCTGTCTATTGTGTGATGTTATAATTGAACCTAACTGACTGGCACGCCAGTATTTTATCTTTGTCTAAATAAAGAATATATTTTTGTATTTTTCCATATCCACGTCTCGGAGTAATTATGTAAGGGAAACACCGAACCTGTGTGTCTTTAATAGGACACTTCCCTGGCTTAGCGACCAGGGTGGCGTAGTCGATTTTTCTTTCTGTCTCTCTCTCTTACTCTCTCTCTATCCTCCCTCTCTTGTACTGCCTGCCACACTCTACTTACCCTGCCTTTACAGGGCGTAGAGAGACTCGGCGAGCGATTTCCCGAGGGACGCTCGCCCCCTCCGAGGAGGGTTGTGGAGTGCCCAGACCAGCTGTTCCCTGCAAGTGTGTTACAGGGCGCTGTGTCTGTCACTCGGGATGTTCATCCAGAGGCCAGCCTCGAGAGGCTGGTTCCCTTAGTAGAGTTCCTGGTGGAATGGAAAATTCTCCCCAATGTTTCTCAATGGGTCCTGAATACTATAGAGAACGGGTATGCTATCCTGACGTGCTGAACGTCGGGACTCTGAGGGTGGTCCCCATCGTGAAAGACCTGAGTTCACTGCACAAAAACACGGTGCCCTGTCTTTTCCGATGCCCTCAGGGGTCTGCTCTACTAACCCTGCCTTCACAGGGCGTAGAGTGACTCGGCGAGCGATTTCCCGAGGGACGCTCGCCCCCTCCGAGGAGGGTTGTGGAGTGCCCAGACCAGCTGTTCCCTGCCAGTGCGTTACAGGGCGCTGTGTCTGTCACTCGGGATGTTCAAATCAGATCCGAGGCCTGGTTTGTCACGATAGATCTAAAGGACGCTTACTTCCATGTATATATCCTCCCTCAACACAGGAAGTTCCTGAGGTTCGCTTTCGGGGGCGAAGCGTACCAATATCGGGTTCTTCCGTTCGGCCTAGCACTGTCACCCCGAACATTCACGAAGTGTATGGATGCTGCTATAGCCCCGCTGAGGTTACAGGGCATCCACATTCTGAACTATATAGACGATTGCTTGATTCTAGCTCAATCGGAACAACAGGCGGTTCGGCACCGAGATGTCGTTCTTGCTCATATCAAGTGACTGGGGCTGAGGCTCAACGCCAAGAAGAGTGTTCTTTCTCCATTACAGAGAACCACTTTTCTAGGTGTAGTGTGGGATTCAACGACGATGCAGGCACGATTGTCACCTGCTCGTATTGCTTTGATTCTCGCCGCAGTAGATCAGGTCAAGCTAGGCCAGTCATCCACTGTAAAACAGTTCCAGAGACTGTTAGGTCTCATGGCAGCTGCGTCCAACGTGATACCTTTTGGCCTCTTGCACATGAGACCGTTACAGTGGTGGCTCAGAACCAAGGGATTCTCCCCGAGGGGAAATCCGCTTCGCATGATCATGAGTTCGCGACGGTGTCATCGCGCCCTGATCATGTGGAAAGATCCTTGGTTTCTGTCCCAAGGCCCTGTGTTAGGAGCTCCTCGTCGTCGCGTTATGCTAACGACAGATGCTTCTCTCACGGGTTGGGGGGGCGATCATGGATGGTCGCCCGGCTCAGGGTCTGTGGGAGGACCATCATCGTCTGTGGCACATAAACTGCCTAGAGATGTTGGCGGTGTTTCAGGCTCTGAAACACTTTCTCCCAGACCTAAGGGGCCACCATGTTCTTGTCCGGACAGACAACACATCGGTGGTTTCTTATATCAACCATCAGGGGGGTCTGCGTTCTCGCCTGCTTTACAAACTGGCACGTCAGATCCTTTTATGGTCCCAGGGGAAAATTCTTTCTTTGAGAGCTATTTATCTCCCGGGGTATTTAAATCAGGGGGCAGACATCCTGTCAAGACAGGGGCCGAGGCCCGGGGAATGGAGTCTTCACCCCGAGATGGTGGAACTCCTATGGAAACATTTCGGTCGTGCCGAGGTAGACCTATTTGCTTCTCGAGAAACATCACACTGCCCGCTGTGTTCTCTCTCAGCCATCCAGCCCCGCTGGGGTTGGATGCGATGGTACATCCGTGGCCGAGGTCACGTCTGTACGCTTTTCCCCCGATCGCTCTGCTCCCGGGAGTTCTGGAGACGGGAGTTCTGCCGGGACGGGCTCAGTCTCCTGCTAATAGCCCCGTTCTGGGCGGCCCGAGTATGGTTTGCGGACCTAGTGTCTCTCCTCGACGGCTCTCCCCTGGAGATACCGATCAGGAGAGATCTGCTCTCTCAGGCGAGCGGGTCGATCCTAAAAAATCACCCCCGCCCAGAGCGATGGAGGCTGTGGGCTTGGCCTCTGAGGGGGCCCAGCTCATAGATTCTGGTCTCTCGGCTGAGGTCGTTGAGACCATCCTCCAATCCAGAGCTCCCTCCACGAGGAAGTTATATGCCGCGAGGTGGAAACTTTTCACCTCTTGGTGTGAAGAGCGCCAGCAGGACCCAGTTAACTGCCCGGTCGGTACAGTGCTGGGTTTCCTGCAGGACCGTCTCTCCACAGGGTTATCCCACTCCACACTGAAGGTGTATGTGGCGGCCTTAGCTGCTTACCACACCCCTTCAAGTGGAGGTTCCCTCGGGAAACACCCACTTATGTCTCGCTTCCTTCGTGGCACCTTGAGGCTGAGGCCTGCAGTTCGCACGAAGGTACCAGCTTGGGATCTGGCCATCATCTTAGAAGGTCTCTCCCTTGCTCCTTTAGAGCCCATCGAGGAAGTTTCGGATAAGTTTCTTACTCTAAAGACTATCCTTCTTCTCGCTATCTCATCTCTAAAAAGAATTGGAGATATTCAAGCACTTTCGGTGGCTCCCTCGTGCCTGGAATTTGCTTCTGGTATGGTTAAGGCTTTTCTCTTTCCGAGACCAGGTTATGTTCCTAAGGTTCCATTTGTTTCTGTTAGACCTATAGTTCTGCAGGTTTTTTGTCCTCCACCTTTTCTGACGTCAGACCAGGAGAAACTTAATTTGCTGTGCCCAGTTTGGGCTTTAGATGCTTACGTCCACAGAGCTGCCCTGTGGAGGAGATCGGAACAACTGTTCGTCTTTTTGGGTCACCTAAGAAAGGGTGTCCTGCATCTAGGCAAAGGATGAGCAAGTGGGTGGTCGAGGCCATCTCACTTGCTTATGGTTCGGCCCATCAGCCTTCACCTTTGGCTGTAAGGGCTCATTCCACCCGGAGTATGGCTGCTTCTACAGCTCTTCTTTCAGGAGCTTCTCTTCAGGACGTTTGTGATGCGGCAGGCTGGTCCTCACCGCACACTTTCGTCAGATTTTATTCCCTTGACCTTAGCTCCACTCCAGGGGCTCAGGTTCTCTCGTCGGTTTGTGTCTCCTGATGACACACGACGGGGATTTGGTCGTATGGGGATGTGGGTATTGCGTTCCCACTGCGATTACACGCAGCGGTAGTCCCTGAAGGGGAACGTCCCGGGTTACGTATGTAACCCTAGTTCCCCGAAGGGACGGACGCTGCGTGTCCTGCCATACTCTCAGCATCCCCTTGGGTCGCTGCTTTAGTAACTTTTAAGCTGGCGTATTGTGTGCTCAGGGGATATTTATAGCTTCCTGGTCGATGACGTCACTCGCCGTACGCTCATTCTCTCCATTGACTGATTTCATTCATGCTTCAGACGCGTCACGCTGAGGGCGTTCCCACTGCGATTACACGCAGCGTCCGTCCCTTCGGGGAACTAGGGTTACATACGTAACCCGGGACGATTAACACTATACACTGAGATTGAATTCTTCTGATGTTATATCAGCCTGACAAAAGTCCATTTTTGACCTGCTGAAATTTTTTTTTGCCAAAGAGTACTCGAAACTTGAACTTTCTATACATACTCCGTGACTCCTTCTGATGTTAAATCAGCAATAAAGAATTTCAAATTTGACCTACTGAACATATTACTGCCCAAAGAGTCCTTAAAGATTAACACTATACATTCTAATTTATTTCTCATGAAGCATCAGAAAGAGTATGTATAGAAGTTCAAGATCAAGGATCTTTTGGCCAGAAATATGTTCCTTGGGTCAAATATGAACTTCTTTATGGGTGACGTAACATCAGGAGTCAACAAGTATGTGTAGAAAGTTCATGTTTCGAGTACTGTTTGGCCAGAAATATGTTTAGTAGTTCAAATTTTGACTGCCATCAAAACTGACTGGCATTGACTGGCTGATATAACATCAGAAAAAAAATCAATCTGAATATATAGTGTTAATCATTAAGGATTCTTTGGCCAGTCATATGTTCAGTAGGTCAAATATGGAATTCTGTATGGCTGATTTGACATCAGAAGAAGTCTCTAAGTTTATATAGTTTAAAACCATTTGAACACCCTTGTCCGGAAATAAGTTCAATATGTCAGATATGGACTTATATATGGCTTATGAAGCATCAGAAAGATTCTTTAAAGATTCCTTAAAGGAGTGCCGTCTGGCTGATACAACATCAGAAGAAATCAATCTGAATGTATATAGTAAGTTCATCTTTATGGAATCTTTGGCCAGAAATAGGTTCAGTAGGTCAAACGTGGACTTTTGTATGGATAATATGACATCAAAAGGAGTCAATATGTATGGACATTTAATTATAGTAAGTTCATCTTTATGGAATCTTTGGCCAGAAATATGTTCAGTAGGTCAAACGTGGACTTTTGTATGGATAATATAACATCAAAAGGAGTCAATATGTATGGAAATTTAATGTTTGAAAGACTCAAAAGTAGGCCAAAAGTATGTTCAGTAGTTCAAAATGGAACCTCTGTATGGCTGATTTAACATCAGAAGGAGTCTATAAGTTGATATAGTTTAAAAACTTTTGAGGACCAGAAATAAGTTTAAAAGGTCAGATATGGGCTTCTAAATGGCTTTTATGAAGCATCAGATGGAGTCTATGAGTGTGTATAGAAAGTTCTAGATCGAGGATTCTTTGGCAAGAAATATGTTCCTTGGGTCAAAAATGAACTTCTGCCTAACGTGACATCTGAAGGAGTCAACAAGTTTATATTGAAAGTTCAAGTTTCGAATACTCTTCGGCCAGAAATATGTTCATTAGTTTCAAAATTTGACTGCCGTCTGGCTGATATGACTTTAGAAGAAATCAATCTGAATATATAGTGTTAATCTTTAAGGAATCTTTGGCCAGACACATTTTCAGTAGGTTAAATGTGGACTTTTGTATGGCTAATGTATCATCAAAAGGGGTCAATATGTATAAAAAATTAATGTTCAAAGACTTTTTGTCTAAAAGTTTGTTCAGTAGTTCAAAAATGGCTGATTTAACATCAGAAGGAGTCTATACGTTGATATAGTTTAAAAACTTTTGAGGACCCTTTGACCAGAAATAAGTTCAAATGGTCAGATATGGGCTTCTAAATCTATGAATGTGTATAGAAAGTTCTATCGAGGATTCCTTGGCAATGAATATGTTCCTTGGGTCAAAAATGAACTTCTGTATTAATTTGTATTCAAAAAGGAACATCTGTATGGCTGATTTAACATCAGAAGGTGTCAACGAGTATGTATAGAAAGTTCAAGTTTCTAGTTCTCTTTGGCCAGAAATATGTTTTAGTAGTTCAAATTTTGACTGCCGTCTGGCTGATATAACATCAGAATAATTCAATCTGAATGTATAGTAAGTTCATCTTTAATGAATCTTTGGCCAGAAATTTGTTCAGTAGGTCAGATGTGGACGTTTGTATGGATAATGTAACATCAAAAGGAGTCAATATGTATCCCAAAACTTTGCCCAAAAGTATGTTCAGTAGTTCAAAAAAGGAACCTCTGTATGGCTGATTTAACATCAACAAGTTCAAGAGGTCAGATATGGTCAAAAATGAACTTCTGTATGCCTAATGTGACATCTGAAGGAGTCAACAAGTTTGTATTGAAAGTTCAAGTTTCGAATACTCTTCGGCCCAAAATATGTTTCATTAGTTTCAAAATTTGACTGCCGTCTGGCTGATATGTCATCAAAAGAAATCAATCTGAATATATAGTATTAATCTTTAAGGAATCTTTGGCCAGAAACATTTTCAGTAGGTTAAATGTGGACTTTTGTATGGCTAATGTATCATCAAAAGGGGTCAATATGTATAAAAAAATTATGTTCAAAGACTCTTTGGCCAAAAGCATGTTCAGTAGTTCAAAAAGGAACATCTGTATGGCTGATTTAACATCAGAAGGAGTCTATAAGTTTATACAGTTTAAAAACTTTTGAGGACCCTTCGTCCGGTAATAAGTTCAATAGGTCAGATATGGACTTCTAAATGGCTTATGAAGCATCAGAAGGAGTCTATGAATATGTATATAAAAGTTCTAGATCAGGGATTATTTAGCCAGAAATATGGTCCTTGGGTCAAATATGAACTTCTGTATGTCTGACGTGACATCAGAAGGAGTTAACAAGTTTGTATAGAAAGTTCAAGTTTTCAGTACTTTTTGACCAGTAATATGTTCAGTTGGTCAAATGTGGACTTTTGTATGGATAATGTAACATCAAAAGGAGTCAATATGTATGGAAATTTAATGTTCAAAGACTCTTTGGCCAAAAGTATGTTCAGTAGTTCAAAAAGGAACCTATGTATTCCTGATTTAACATCAGAAGGAGTCTATAAGTTTATATTGTTTAAAACCTTTTGAAGACATTTGACCAGAAATAAGTTCAAAAGGTCAGATATGGACTTCTAAATGGCTTATGAAGAATCAGAAGGAGTCTATGAGTATGTATAGAAAGTTCAAGATTGAGGACACTTTGGCCAGAAATATGTTCCTTGGGTCAAATATGAACTTCTGTATGCCTACCGTGACATCAGAAGGAGTCAACAAGTTTGTATAGAAAGTTCAAGTTTCGAGTACTCTTTGGCCAGAAATTTCTTTCAGTAGTTAAAATTTTGACTCCCGTCTGGCTGATATGACATAGGAAGAAATAAATCTGAATCTATAGTAAGTTAATATTTAAGGAATCTTTTGCCAGAAATTTGTTCAGTAGGTCAGATGTGGACTTTTGTGTGGATTATGTAACATCAAAAGGAGTCAGTATTTATGGCAATTTAATGTTCAAAGACTCTTTGCCCAAAAGTATGTTCAGTAGTTCAAAAAGGAACCTCTGAGTGGCTGATTAAACATCACAAGGAGTCTCTAAGTTTATATAGTTTAAAACCATTTGACCACCCTTTGTCCGGTAATAAGTTCAATAGGTCAGATATGGACTTCTATATGGCTTATGGAGCATCAGAAGGAGTCTATGAGTATGTATATAAAAGTTCTAGATTGGGGATTCTTTAGCCAAAAATATGTTCCTTGGGTCAAATATGAACTTCTGTATGTCTGACGTGACATCAGAAGGAGTTAACAAGTTTGTATAGAAAGTTCAAGTTTCAAATACTTTTTGGCCAGTAATATGTTCTGTTGGTCAGATGTGGACTTTTGTATGGACAATCTAACATCAAAAGGAGTCAATATGTATGGAAATTTAATGTTCAAAGACTCTTTGGCCAAAAGTATGTTCAGTAGTTCAAAAAGGAACCTCTTCATGGCTGATTTAACATCAGAAGGAGTCTCTAAGTTGATATAGTTTAAAACCATTTGACCACCCTTTGTCCGGTAATAAGTTCAATAGGTCAGATATGGACTTCTATGTGGCTTATGAAGCATCAGAAGGAGTCTATAAGCATGTATAGAAAGTTTCAAATCGAGGATTCTTTGGCTAGAAATATGTTCCTTGGGTCAAATAGGAATTTCTGTATGCTTAAAGTGACATCAGAAGGAGTCAACAAGCTTGTATAGAAAGTTCAAGTTTCTATTACTCTTTGGCCAGAAATATGTTTTAGTAGTTCAAATAAGTAACCTCTGTATTGGCTGATTTAACATCAGAAGGAGTCTCTAAGTTTATATAGTTTAAAACCATTTGAATCCTCAAATGCCATTTTGTCCGGAAATAAGTTCAAATGTTCTGATATGGGCTTCTAAATGGCTTTTGAAGTATTAATCTATGAGTATGTATAGAAAGTTCTAGATCGAGGATTCTCTGGCAAGAAATATGTTCCTTGGGTCAAAAATGAACTTCTGTATGGCTGACGTAATATCGGAATGAGACAACAAGAATGTATAGAAAGGTCAAGGTACGAATACTCATTGGCCAGAAATATATTTAGTAGTTCAAATTTTGACTGCCGTCTGGCTGATATAACATCAAAAGGAATCAATCTTAATGTATAGTGTTAAACTTTAAGGACTCTTTGGGCAGTAATATGTTCAGTAGCTCAAATTTGGAATTCTGTATGGCTGATTTAACATCAGAAAGAGTCTCTAAATGTATATAATTTAAACGATTTGAGGACCCTTTGACCAGAAATAAGTTCAATCGGTCAGATATGGACTAAATGGCTAATGAATAATCAGAAGGAGTCTATAAGAATATATAGAAAGTTCAAGATTGAGGACATTGGCCAAAAATATGTTCTTTGGGTCAAATATGAACTTTTTTATGTCTTTAGGAGTCAACAAGTTTGTATAGAAAGTTCAAGTTTCTCTTTGGCCAGAAATATGTTTTAGTAGTTCAAATTTTGACTGCCGTCTGGCTGATAATACATCAGAGGAAATCAATCTGAACGTATAGTAAGTTCATGTTTAAGGAATCTTTTGCCAGAAATTTGTTCAGTCGGTCAGATGTGGACTTTTGTATGGATTATGTAACATCAAAAGGAGTCAAAATGTATAGAAAGTTAATGTTCAAAGACTCTATGGCCAAAAGTGTGTTCAGTAGTTCAAAAAGGAACCTCTGTATTCCCGATTTAACATCAGAAGGAGTCTATAAGTTTACATAGTTTAAAACCTTTTGAGGACCCTTTGCTCAAAAATAAGTTCAAAAGGTCAGACTTCTAAATGGCTAATGAAGAATCAGGAGTCTATGAGTAAGTATAGAATGTTAAAGATTAATGCCTCTTTAGCCAGAAATAGGTTCCTTGGGTCAAATATGAACTTCTGTATGGCTGAGGTAATATCGGAAGGACACAACAAGAATGTATAGAAATTTCAAGTTTCAAATACTCTTCGACAAGAAATATGTTTAGTAGTTCAAATTTTGACTGCCGTCTGGCTGAAGTAACATCAGAAAAAATTAATCTGAATGTATATTAAGTTCATCTTTAAGGAATCTTTGGCCAGAAATATGTTTAGTAGGTCAGAAATGCACTTTTGTATGGCTAATGTATCATCAAAAGTCAATTATGTTCGGCAATTTAATGTTAAAAAACTCTTTGGCCAAAAGTATGTTCAGTAGTTCTCTGTATGGCTGATTCAACATCAGAAGGAGTCTATAAATGTATATAGTTTAAAAACTTTTGAGGACCCTTTGACCAGAAATAAGTTCAATAGGTCAGATATGGACTTCTCTATTGTTTATGAAGCATCAGAAAGAGTCTACATATGAGCATGTATAAGAAAGTTCAAGATCGAGGGTTCTTTGGCCAGAAATATGTTCTTTGGGTCAAATATTGGCTGATTTAACATTAAAAGGAGTCTTTAAGTTTATTATAGTAAAAAACATTTTGAGGACTCTTTTTCAAGTAATATGTTCAGTAGGTCAAATATGGACTATAGTCTTCCTTATATAATATTACGACAAGTCAGTGTGTATATATAGTGGAGTTAATGTTCATTGACTCTGGTTAGAAATATAATCACTAGGTCAAAAATGGACTTTTGGATTTCACATCAAAAGGAGTCAATGTGTATAGAAAGTTAATGTTCAAGTACTCTTTTGCCAAAAATGTATTCAGAGGGTGACATATTGACAGCTGTTTAGCTGATGTTTTCATGAGAAGAAGTCTATGAGGACCCTTTGGCCAACAAAATTATCAATATGTCAAATATGGACAATTTTCTGGCTGATTTAACATCACAAGACGTCAATTTCTATGTATAGTAACATAATGTTCATGGACTCTTGTATGGTTGAAGTGACATCAAAGGGAGTCTACGAGAATGTATAGAAATCATTGCTTTAGCTGCTGCTTTACACTGCACACAATAAGTAACCCATTCCATTCTGCAACGACGAGATTAACATATCTGCTGCGCACACAAGATCAAACATTGTGCATTGAAGAATAACATATAAGCTAGGAACATAGTATATAACATAGGAGTTGTAATGCATTGCAAAGGCGATCCAAGAATTAGCGTTGAAGAATAACATTTATATGTTATTCTTCAAGCACATGTTGCATTTCAAAGCATGCCAGAACTAATTCATTCCTTTGTGCATTAAAGAGATAACATGAGTGCTGTTGCACTGCATCGCACAAACGATCTGACGATATCCAATGAAGAATTCCACATCGGAATGAATTATTTCTTGTACACAAGAAATAATTCATTCCGATGTGGAATTCTTCATATGTCACCCTCTGAATACAATTAGTTCTGGCATGCTTTGAAATGCAACATGTGCTTGAAGAATAACATATAAATGTTATTCTTCAACGCTTATTCTTGGATCGCCTTTGCAATGCA
Organism: Rhinichthys klamathensis goyatoka; assembly: GCF_029890125.1. Lineage (NCBI taxonomy): Eukaryota > Metazoa > Chordata > Actinopteri > Cypriniformes > Leuciscidae > Rhinichthys > Rhinichthys klamathensis. The sequence goes on from NW_026606559.1 coordinate 4,723,501, forward strand.
TTACAACTCCTATGTTATCTCTTCGTTGGACAAGAGTTATGAGGTAGTTATTCTGTGCATTGTTAATGCAAGAGCTAATGCAATAATTTCCCTTCAATGCAAAAAAGAACATGTATTGTGGTTTTCTTTGCATAGAGAAATAATTTAGATTTTATGCAATGTACTGAAACAGCACAAATTATATCTCCTCAAAGCACAACGCAATGAGTTAGTTCTGGTATGCAATGCACTGCAACAAGTGCATAGCTTATATGTTATTCTTCAATGCGCAATGTTAGATCATTTGTGTAATGCAATGCACATATGTTATCGCTTCCTTACACAAACTGAATGGGTTTGTTATTGTGTTCATTGCAATGGAATAGGTTTTTCAATGATTTCCATTTAATACACAAATGTTAGTCGTGTAAAGCGAAAGCACATATGTTATGTGTTTTCATTGCATAGAGTAATTTAGATTTTTTTGCAATGCAATGCAAAAACACAAATATCATCTCAAAGCACAACGCAACAAGCGCATGTTATATAAATTCAATGATAAATGTATTTGATATATGTTATATATATATCAAATAGATTCAATGCAATGCAGCAGCACTTAGGTTATCTCTTCTTCTACAATGCACAACGAGTTAGTTCTGGCACGCATTGAAATGCAACATGTGTGCAACATTATATGTTATTCTTCAACGCTAAATCTTAGATCGCTTGTGCAATGTAATGCAACTCCTATGTTAACTCCTATGTTATTCTATGCATTGTAATGCAAGGGCTAATGCGATCATTTCCCTTCAATGCAAGTTTGTTGTAGTATGCATTGCAATGCGAAAGAACATATGTTGTGATTTTCATTGCATAGAGGAATATTTTTTGCATGCAACAATGCAACAGCACAAATTTAATTTTCAATGCAACAGCACAAATTTAATTTTCTCAAAGTACAACGAGTTAGTTCTGGTATGCAATGCAATGCAACAGTCTTATATGTTATTCTTCGATGCACAATGTTAGATCGTTTGTGCAAAGCAATGCAACAGCACTTATATTATCTCTTCGTTGCACAACTGAATGAGTCATTTCTGGTATGCATTAAAACACACCAAGCACATTGCTTATATGTTATGCACATCGTTATGCAATGCAGTGCAAGAGCACTCATGTTATCTCTTTAATGCACAAAGAAATGAGTTGGTACTTCTGTTATATCTTCGTTGCACAACCGAATTAGTCAGTTCTGGTATGCATTTAAATGCACTAAGCACATAGCTTATATGATATTCTTCAATGCAAAATCAGTTCAGAGTCAGTTCTGGTATGCATTAAAAACACACCAAGCACATAGCTAATATGTAATGCACATCGTTAGATCGTTTGTACAATGCAGTGCAAGAGCGCTCATGTTATCTCTTTAATGCACAAAGGAATGAGTTAGTACTTATGTTATATCTTCGTTGCACAACCGAATGAGTCAGTTCTGGTATGCATTTAAATGCACTAAGCACATAGCTTACATGATATTCTTCAATGCACAATGTTAGATTGTTGTGCAATGCAATGCAACCGCACTAATGTTATCTCTTCGTTGCACAACCGAATGAGTCAGTTCTGGTATGCATTAAAACACACCAAGAACATAGCTAATATGTTAAGCACATCGTTAGATCATTAGTGCAATACAGTGCAAGAGCACTCATGTTATCTCTTTCATGCACAAAGGAATGAGTTAGTACTTATGTTATATCTTCGTTGCACAACCGAATGAGTCAGTTCTGGTATGCTTCTAAATGCACTAAGCACATAGCTTATATGATTTTCTTCAATGCACAATGTTAGATCGTTTGTACAACATCACTTATATTATCTCTTCTTTGCACAACTGAATGAGTCAGTTCCGGTATGCAATTAAATACACTAAGCACATAGCGAATATAATATTCTTCAATGCACAATGTTAGATCGTTTGTGCAATTCAATGCAACAGCACTTATATTATCTCTTCGTTGCACAACCGAATGAGTCAGTTCTGGTATGCATTAAAACACACCAAGCACATAGCTAATGTGTTATGCACATCGTTAGATAGTTTGTGCAATGCAGTGCAAGAGCACTCATGTTATCTCTTTAATGCACAAAGGAAGGAGTTAGTACTCATGTCTTCGTTGCACAACCGAATGAGTCAGTTCTGGTATGCATTAAAACACACCGAGCACATAGCTAATATGTTATGCACATCGTAAGATCGTTTGTGCAATGCAGTGCAAGAGCACTCATGTTATCTCTTTAATGCACAAAGGAATGAGTCATGTTATCTCTTCGTTGCACAACCGAATGAGTCAGTTCTATGCAGTTAAATGCACTAAGCACATAACGAATATAATATTCTTCGATGCACAATGTTAGATCGTTTGTGCAATTCAATGCAACAGCACTTATATTATCTCTTCGTTGCACAACCGAATGAGTCAGTTCTGGTATGCATTATAACACACCGAGCACATAGCTAATATGTAATGCACATCGTAAGATCGTTTGTGCAATGCAGTGCAAGAGCACTCATGTTATCTCTTTAATGCACAAAGGAATGAGTCATGTTATCTCTTCGTTGCACAACCGAATGAGTCAGTTCTATGCAGTTAAATGCACTAAGCACATAGCGAATATAATATTCTTCAATGCACAATGTTAGATCGTTTGTGCAATTCAATGCAACAGCACTTATATTATCTCTTCGTTGCACTGCCGAATGAGTCAGTTCTGGTATGCATTAAAACACACATAGCTAATGTGTTTTGCACATCGTTAGATCGTTTGTGCAATGCAGTGCAAGAGGACTCATGTTATCTCTTTAATGCACAAAGGAAGAAGTTAGTACTCATGTCTTCGTTGCACAACCGAATGAGTCAGTTCTGGAATGCATTTAAATGCACTAAGCACATAGCGAATATAATGTTCTTCAATGCACAATGTTAGATCGTTTGTGCAATTCAATGCAACAGCACTTATATTATCTCTTCGTTGCACAACCGAATGAGTCAGTTATGGTATGCATTAAAACACACATAGCTAATGTGTTATGCACATCGTTAGATCGTTTGTGCAATGCAGTGCAAGAGCACTCATGTTATCTCTTTAATGCACAAAGGAATGAGTCATGTTATCTCTTCGTTGCACAACCGAATGAGTCAGTTCTATTCATTTAAATGCACTATGCACATAGCAAATAAAATATTCGGTCCCACTTTATATTAAGTGGCCCTAATACCTGTGAACTTACATGGTTACTAGATATGTACTTAGTATGTAACTACAGTGTAAATACACATTGGTACATAGTATTTACAACTGTAATATTTGTGTAACTACACATATGTAACAACCCACGGAAAGGTATGTGTAAGTACAAATGTGTAACAGGACATTGGTAACAACACTTTTTCCACTACAGTAAGTACACATGTGTAACAGGCATTATGTAACTACATTTTGTAACAACAATATGTATTCACACAAGTTGTTCCACTTCCACACGCAGTCTTCCATACTGTAGTTACCAGTTAAGAACACACTGAAACCATGATGATTCCTATGTGTATACCATGTATTTACTATATGACCGGCAGCACTTATGTTGAATTACAGCTAAGGTTTTCCCTTGTGGTACCAGTGTACATACATGGTAACTCCTCAGGAACTCTGCACTTGATACAATGTGTTAAACTGTCATAACTTACATGTATTATGCAAAACCCAAACCTCTGTGCAACTGTACTAACAGTGTACTTACATGGTAACTCCTCAGGAACTGTCCACTTAATATAAAGTGTAAAATGGTCATAACTTACTGTGTATTATGCAAAACACAAACCTCTGTGCAAATGTACTAACATGGTAACTCCTCAGGAACTGTCCACTTAATATAAAGTGTAAAATGATCATAACTTACTGTGTATTATGCAAAACCCAAACCTCTGTGCAACTGTACTAACATGGTAACTCCTCAGGAACTGTCCACTTAATATAAAGTGTAAAACGGTCATAACTTACTGTGTATTATGCAAAACCCAAACCTCTGTGCAACTGTACTAACATGGTAACTCCTCAGGAACTGTCCACTTAAGTGTAAAATGATCATAACTTACTGTGTATTATGCAAAACCCAAACCTATGTGCAACACTGTATTAACAGTGTACTTACATGGTAACTCCTCAGGAACTGTCCACTTAATATAAAGTGTAAAATGGTCATAACTTACTGTGTTTTATGCAAAACCCAAACCTCTGTGCAACTGTACTAACAGTGTACTAACATGGTAACTCCTCAGGAACTGTCCACTTAATATAAAGTGTAAAATGATCATAACTTACTGTGTATTATGCAAAACCCAAACCTCTGTGGAACTGTACTAACAGTGTACTAACATGGTAACTCCTCAGGAACTGTCCACTTAATATAAAGTGTAAAATGGTCATAACTTACTGTGTATTATGCAAAACCCAAACCTCTGTGCAACTGTACTAACAGTGTTCTTACATGGTAACTCCTCAGGAACTGTCCACTTAATATAAAGTGTAATTGTTAGGGTCATTGTTGTGTACCACAGTAAATGCAAAACACAAGGTTACGTAGTGGATAGTAAACTCTGAAATATAAATGTTATAGTTATGCTTTGATAGATTCTGGGATATTACGGCATAGCACTTTTAAAGATTTATTCTTTAATTTAGATTTTTTGATTTGCCATTGTGGTGACCTATTTGCCTTTACAGTAAATTCCAGTGTCTGTAAACAATAAACAAGAATAGCCTACACTTTAAAACTTTAAAAATACCTTGTTTAATCGTTTAACCATTTTGTAGTATTTAGTTTATTTACCGTGAGACACAAAAAGCGTTTCCTCCAATAAAACACAACATAAATTCACAAAAAAACAAAAATTGTATTAGCCTGATATAATCCAAATCTTTAGAATCCATACGTTGTTTGCAAGAAACAGATCCAAATTCAGCCCTTTATGATCTTCATCTCCATTTCTCAGCAGCGACCGCCAACGTCAAATCCCGCGCTCAGGCGCGCTGGTGATGAATTCAAATAAAAAAAATGTGCCTTCTTGAAGCGTTACGACATGTTTTACGGCCGTGATATCAAACGCTCATTGGCTCTCGCCTGCTTCGTCACAGATTGCGACATGCCGTGTTTCAGTCGGTGTTGTACATTTGAAATGGAGAAGCGCGCGCGCCTTCACAGAGTGCAGTGAACCGAAACCGGATTAACATTTTCATGGATTAATAATTGATATTCTGATCTGTACCTCATACCCAACTATCATAATACTGCAAGAGAGGACTGCGGCTGCAACGCATCATCATGTGAACGACTTTTGGTACCGGTTTTGACATTTTCGCAATAAACGAATTATTGTGAAATTTATAACGTTAACGTTACTTGTCTGTCTGTTATGTTTTTATTTTCTTCATAAGTGTAGCCTACGTAGTTTTAAGGAATGGTTATGGGTAGGTTTAGGGGTATGAGTAGGATTAGTGGCTCAAAATATATTTTAATGTTATTGTTAATAAAACTATGAGAGGTTTGGGTTTGCTGAGATGGTCTCTGTTATGACCGTTTTACACTTTATATTAAGTGGACAGTTCCTGAGGAGTTACCATGTAAGTACACTGTTAATACAGTGTTGCACAGAGGTTGGGTTTTGCATAATACACAGTAAGTTATGACCATTTTACACTTTATATTAAGTGGACAGTTCCTGAGGAGTTGCCATGTTAGTACACTGTTAGTACAGTTGCACAGATGTTTGGGTTTTGCATAATACACAGTAAGTTATGACCATTTTACACTTTATATTAAGTGGACAGTTCCTGAGGAGTTACCATGTAAGTACACTGTTAGTACAGTTGCACAGATGTTTGGGTTTTGCATAATACACAGTAAATTATGACCATTTTACACTTTATATTAAGTGGACAGTTCCTGAGGAGTTACCATGTTAGTACACTGTTAGTACAGTTGCACAGAGGTTTGGGTTTTGCATAATACACAGTAAGTTATGACCGTTTTACACTTTATATTAAGTGGACAGTTCCTGAGGAGTTACCATGTTAGTACACTGTTAGTACATTTGCACAGAGGTTTGTGTTTTGCATAATACACAGTAAGTTATGACCATTTTACACTTTATATTAAGTGGACAGTTCCTGAGGAGTTACCATGTAAGTACACTGCTAGTACAGTTGCACAGAGGTTTGGGTTTTGCATAATACATGTAAGTTATGACAGTTTAACACATTGTATCAAGTGCAGAGTTCCTGAGGAGTTACCATGTATGTACACTGGTACCACAAGGGAAAACCTTAGCTGTAATTCAACATAAGTCCTGCCGGTCATATAGTAAATACATGGTATACACATAGGAATCATCATGGTTTCAGTGTGTTCTTAACTGGTAACTACAGTATGGAAGACTGCGTGTGGAAGTGGAACAATTTGTGAATACATATTGTTGTTACAAAATGTAGTTACATAATGCCTGTTACACATGTGTACTTACTGTAGTGGAAAAAGTGTTGTTACCAATGTCCTGTTACACATTTGTACTTACACATACCTTTCCGTGGGTTGTTACATATGTGTAGTTACACAAATATTACAGTTGTAAATACTATGTACCAATGTGTATTTACACTGTAGTTACATACTAAGTACATATCTAGTAACCATGTAAGTTCACAGGTATTAGGGCCACTTAATATAAAGTGGGACCAAATATTCTTCGATGCACGATGTTAGATAATTCAATGCAACAGCACTTATATTATCTCCTCGTTGAACAACCGAATGAGTCAGTTCTGGTATGCATTAAAACACACCGAGCACATAGCTAATATGTTATGCACATCGTAAGATCGTTTGTGCAATGCAGTGCAAGAGCACTCATGTTATCTCTTTAATGCACAAAGGAATGAGTCATGTTATCTCTTCGTTGCACAACCGAATGAGTCAGTTCTATGCATTTAAATGCACTAAGCACATAGCGAATATAATATTCTTCAATGCACAATGTTAGATCGTTTGTGCAATTCAATGCAACAGCACTTATATTATCTCTTCGTTGCACAACCAAATGAGTCAGTTCTGGTATGCATTAAAACACACATAGCTAATGTGTTATGCACATCGTTAGATCGTATGTGCACTGCAGTGCAAGAGCACTCATGTTATCCCTTTAATGCACAAAGGAAGAAGTTAGTACTCATGTCTTCGTTGCACAACCGAATGAGTCAGTTCTATGCATTTAAATGCACTAAGCACATAGCGAATATAATATTCTTCAATGCACAATGTTAGATCGTTTGTGCAATTCAATGCAACAGCACTCTTCGTTGCACAACCGAATGAGTCAGTTCTGGTATGCATTAAAACACACCAAGCACATAGCTAATAAGTTATGCACATTGTTAGATCGTTTGTGCAATGCAGTGCAAGAGCACTCATGTTATCTCTTTGTTGCACAATCGAATGAGTCAGTTCTGGTATGCATTTAAATGCACTCAGCACATAGCTTATATGACATTCTCAATGCATATCGTTAGATCGTTTGTGCAATGCAACGCAATAGCACTCTTTAATGCACAAGAGGTATGAGGTAGTTAATGCAACAGCTAATGCGATAATTTCCCTTCAATGCAAGTTTGTTGTATATACTTAATTCAATGCATTGCAATGCGAAAGAATATATGTTGTGATGCAATCCACAAATTTTGTCTCCTCAAATTCCAATGCAATGAGTTAGTTCTGGTATGCAAGGCAATGCAAGAGTGCATAGCTTATATGTTATTCTTCAATGCGCAATGTTAGATTGTTTGACCAATGCAATGAACAGCACTTATGTTATCTCTTCGTTGCACAACCGAATGAGTCAGTTCTGGTATACATTGAAACACACCAAGCACATAGCTAATATGTTATTCTTCAATGCACATCGTTAGACTGTTTGTGCAATGCAGTGCAAGAGCACTCATGTTATATCTTTAATGCACAAATGAATTTTTGTTTTGGCATGTATTGAAATGCAACATGTGTTTTGCTTAAATGCTGCTTAACACTAATTCTTTAATTAACGCTATGTTATCTCTTCGTTGCACAAGAGGTATGAGGTCATTTTATGCATTGTAGTGCAAGAGCTAATGCAATAATTTCCCTTCAATGCAGAAATGAATGTTTGTTGTAGTATGCATTGCAATCCGAAAGAACATATGTTGTGGTTTTCATTGCATAGAGAAATAATTTAGATTTTTTTTTTGCAATGCAATGCAACGGCACACGTTATCTCCTCAAAGCACAACGCAATGAGTTAGTTCTGGTATGCAATGCAGCAATAGCTTATATGTTATTCTTCAATGTGCAATATTAGATCGTTTTGTGCAATGCAAGCAACAGCACATATGTTATCGCTTCGTTGCACAAAATGAATGGGTTTGTTATTGTATTTATTGTAATGGAATTTAGATTTTTTTTTTTGCAATGCAATGCAACAACACAAATGTTATCCTCAAAGCACAACGCAATGAGTTAGCTCTGGTATGCAATGCAATGTAACAAGCTCATGTTATTTATATTATATATATTATTTTTCAATGCACAAAGTAAGATCGTTTCTGCAATGCAACAGCACAGTTTATCTTTTCGTTGCAAAACCGAATAAGTCAGTTCTTGGTATGCATTGAAATGCACCAAGCACATAGCTTATATGTTATTCTTCAATGCACATCGTTAGATCATTTGTGTAATGCAGTGCAAGAGCACTCATGTTATCTCTTTAATGCACAAATTAATTAGTTAGTTTTGGCATGTATTGAAATGCAACGTGTTTTGCTTAATATGCTGCTTAACGCTAATTCTTAGATAGCTTGTGCAATGCAATTTTTGCAGTTTTCATTGCATAGGGTAAATGATTAGATTATATGTTATTCTTCAATTTGCAATGTTAGATCATTTGTGCAATGCAATGCAATGCAACAGCACTTATGTTATCTCTTCGTTGCACAACCAAATGAGTCAGTCCTGGAATACAATGATATACAATGATACTTATATGATATTCTTCAAGGCAAAATGTTTGATCCAGCGGAATGAGTAGTACATTGCAATTTTAAAGCAAAAACTAATGCAATGATTTTCCTTCAATACTCAATTGAATGTGTTGTGTTTTCTTTGCACAGAGGATTAAGTTAGATCTTTCATTCAAGCAAATGCAAAAGCACTATGTTATCACTTAAATGCTTATTGAAAGGAGTTACCGGTAGTTCTGTTATACATTGTAATGCATATGTTCTCATAAATTCAATAGAAAATGGAATCAATTAGTTGTTGTCATGTAGAAAAGGGAATCCAAGGCACTCTTCTTTAGAAAATTAAAAAGCCTTTATTAGACTGGCTTTATCATGATTGAAAAAATTGTTAAAACATGTGGGGGAAAATACAACCCACGCGTAGCGGCACAACCAGCCTTCTTCAGGGTATATTTTCCAAACAAACAATTTCTAATAAAGGCTTTTTAATTTTCTAAAGAAGAGTGCCTTGGATTCCCTTTTCTACATGACATTGAACTCTCGACCCCAAAGAGCACCTTCTAATACTTTTTTGAACTCCTTGAGCACCCTGGATTTTTTTCTCTTTCCAATTAGTTGTTGTATTGAACTTTTCAATGCAATGAAAGTCCTCGATTATGTACTTTCTATACATTTACAGAATCTTATTCTGATGATATATCAGCAAGAGAGCCAGACGGCAGTCAAAATTTGAACTGGCAAAAGAGTACTCAAAATTTGAATAATCTATACGTTGACTCCTTCTGATGTTAAGTCAGCAATACAGCAGTTCATATTTGACCTACTTTACATATAAAGAATCCTCGATTTTTAACTTTCTAAACATAGTCATAGACTTCTTCTGGGGCTTCATAAGCCATATAGAAGTCCATATCTGACCTTTTGAACTTAATTCTGGTCAAAGGGTCCTCAAAGGGTTTTAAACTATGTAACCTTAGAGACTCATTCTGATGTTAAAACCTACTGAACATTTTTCTGACCAAAGAGTCATTAAACATTAACACTCATTGAGATTGAATTCTTTTGATGTTATATCAGCTTGACAAAAGTCCATATTTTACCTATTGAAAAATAATTTGTCCAAAGAGTACTCGAAACTTGAACTTTCTATGCATGACTCCTTCTGATGTTAAATCAGCCATACAGAGGTTCCTTTTTGATAAAATTAACATACTTTTAGCCCAAGAGTCTTTGAACATTAGCTGACCTTCTGAACATATTTCTGACAAAAGATTCCTTTAAGATTAACTTACTATACATTCAGATTGATTTGTTCTGATATCATCCAGACGGCAGTTAAATTTGAACTACTAAACTTAAACTTGAACTTTCTATACGTTGACTCTTCTGATGTTACGTCAGCAATACAGAAATCCATATCTGACCTATTGAACTTATTTGTGGTAAAAGGGTCCTCAAAGGTTTTAAATTATATAATCTTATAGACTCCTTCTGATGTTAAACCAGCAATAAAGAGGTTCCTTTTTGAACTACTGAACATACTTTTGGACAAAGAGTCAGTTTGAACATTAGGTTTCTATACATAATGACTCCTTTTGATGTTGCATTAGCCATACAAAAGTCCACATTTGACCTACTGAACATATTTCTGGACAAAGAGTACTCAAAACTTGAACTTTCTATATATCCCTCATTGACTCCTTCTGATGTTAAATCAGCCATACAGAGGTTCCTTTTTTATCTAATGAACATTACTTTTATGACTCCTTCTGATGTTACGTCTGCCATACAGAAGTTCATATTTGACCCAAGGAACATATTTCTGGCCAAAGATTCCTAGATCTTGAACTTTCTATACATACTCATAGACTCCTTCTGATGCTTCATAACCCATTTAGAAGTCCATATCTGACCTATTGAACTTATTTCTGGTCAAAGGGTCCTCAAAAGGTTTTAAACTATGTAAGCTTATAGACTCCTTCTGATGTTAAATCAGCAATACGGTTCCTTTTTGAACCACTGAACATACTTTTGGCCAAATAGTCTTTGAATATTAGCTTTCTATGCATATTGACTCCTTTTGATGTTGCATTAGCCATAGGAAAGTCCACATCTGACCTACTAAACATATTTCTGGCCAGAGACTTCTTAAAGATTAACTTACTATACATTCAAATTGATTTCTTCCAATGTTATATCAGCCAGACGTCAGTCAAAATTTGAACTACTACACATATTTCTGGCCAAAGAGTACTCGAAACTTGAACTTTCCATACATACTTGTTGACTCTTTCTGATGTTAAATCAGCAATACAGAGGTTCCTGTTTGAACAACTGAACATACTTTTGGCTAAAGTAATACATATTGACTCCTTTTGATGTTATATCAGCCTGACAAAAGTCCACATTTGACCTACTGGCCAAAGAGTCCTTAAAGATTAACTTACTATACATTCAGATTGATTTGTTCTGATGTTATATCAGCCAGACGGCAGTCAACTACTAAACATATTTCTAGACAAAGAGTACTCGAAGCTTGAATAATCTATACGTTGACTCCTGATGTTACGTCAGAAATACAGAAGTTCATATTTGACCTACTGAACATATTTCTGGCCAAAGAATCCTCGATTTTTAACTTTCAATACATAGTCATAGAGTTCTTCTGGTGCTTCAAAAGCCATATAGAAGTCCATATAGAAGTACATATTGAACTTAACTTCTGAACTTAACTTCCATATTGAACCTACTGAACCTTTTTCTGGCCAAAGAGCACTCGAAACTTGAACATTATATTTAGCTTGCTGACTCCTTCTGATGTTAAATCGGCCATACATAAATCCATATTTGACCTACTGAACATATTTCTGACCAAAGAGTCCTTGAAGATTAACACTATACACTGAGATTGAATTCTTCTGATGTTATATCAGCCTGACAAAAGTCCATTTTTGACCTGCTGAAATTTTTTTTTGCCAAAGAGTACTCGAAACTTGAACTTTCTATACATACTCCTTGACTCCTTCTGATGTTAAATCAGCAATAAACAATTTCAAATTTGACCTACTGAACATATTACTGCCCAAAGAGTCCTTAAAGATTAACACTATACATTCTTATTTATTTCTCATGAAGCATCAGAAAGAGTATGTATAGAAGTTCAAGATCAAGGATCTTTTGGCCAGAAATATGTTCCTTGGGTCAAATATGAACTTCTGTATGGGTGACGTAACATCAGGAGTCAACAAGTATGTGTAGAAAGTTCATGTTTCGAGTACTGTTTGGCCAGAAATATGTTTAGTAGTTCAAATTTTGACTGTCATCAAAACTGGCTGGCATTGACTGGCTGGTATAACATCAGAAAAAAAATCAATCTGAATGTATAGTGTTAATCATTAAGGATTCTTTGGCCAGTCATATGTTCAGTAGGTCAAATATGGAATTCTGTATGGCTGATTTGACATCAGAAGAAGTCTCTAAGTTTATATAGTTTAAAACCATTTGAACACCCTTGTCCGGAAATAAGTTCAATATGTCAGATATGGACTTATATATGGCTTATGAAGCATCAGAAAGATTCTTTAAAGATTCCTTAAAGGAGTGCCGTCTGGCTGATACAACATCAGAAGAAAACAATCTGAATGTATATAGTAAGTTCATCTTTATGGAATCTTTGGCCAAAAATAGGTTCAGTAGGTCAAACGTGGACTTTTGTATGGATAATATGACATCAAAAGGAGTCAATATGTATGGACATTTAATTATAGTAAGTTCATCTTTATGGAATCTTTGGCCAGAAATATGTTCAGTAGGTCAAACGTGGACTTTTGTATGGATAATATAACATCAAAAGGAGTCAATATGTATGGAAATTTAATGTTTGAAAGACTCAAAAGTAGGCCAAAAGTATGTTCAGTAGTTCAAAATGGAACCTCTGTATGGCTGATTTAACATCAGAAGGAGTCTATAAGTTGATATAGTTTAAAAACTTTTGAGGACCAGAAATAAGTTTAAAAGGTCAGATATGGGCTTCTAAATGGCTTTTATGAAGCATCAGATGGAGTCTATGAGTGTGTATAAAGTTCTAGATCGAGGATTCTTTGGCAAGAAATATGTTCCTTGGGTCAAAAATGAACTTCTGTATGGCTAATGTGACATCTGAAGGAGTCAACAAGTTTGTATTGAAAGTTCAAGTTTCGAATACTCTTCGGCCCAAAATATGTTTCATTAGTTTCAAAATTTGACTGCCGTCTGGCTGATATGTCATCAGAAGAAATCAATCTGAATATATAGTATTAATCTTTAAGGAATCTTTGGCCAGAAACATTTTCAGTAGGTTAAATGTGGACTTTTGTATGGCTAATGTATCATCAAAAGGGGTCAATATGTATAAAAAAATTATGTTCAAAGACTCTTTGGCCAAAAGCATGTTCAGTAGTTCAAAAAGGAACATCTGTATGGCTGATTTAACATCAGAAGGAGTCTATAAGTTTATATAGTTTAAAAACTTTTGACCACCCTTTGTCCGGTAATAAGTTCAATAGGTCAGATATGGACTTCTATATGGCTTATGGAGCATCAGAAGGAGTCTATGAGTATGTATATAAAAGTTCTAGATTGGGGATTATTTAGCCAAAAATATGTTCCTTGGGTCAAATATGAACTTCTGTATGTCTGACGTGACATCAGAAGGAGTTAACAAGTTTGTATAGAAAGTTCAAGTTTCAAATACTTTTTGGCCAGTAATATGTTCTGTTGGTCAGATGTGGACTTTTGTATGGACAATCTAACATCAAAAGGAGTCAATATGTATGGAAATTTAATGTTCAAAGACTCTTTGGCCAAAAGTATGTTCAGTAGTTCAAAAAGGAACCTATGTATTCCTGATTCAAGTTTTTTCAGTAGGTCAAATATGGACTTTTGTCAGGCTGATATAACATCAGAAACATTCAATCTCAATTTATAGTGTTACTCTTTGGTCAGAAATATGTTCATTGAGATTGAGATTGAATGTTTCTGATGTTATATCAGCCTGACAAAAGTCCATATTTGACCTACTGAAAAAAAATGTGTCCAAAGAACGAAACTTGAACTTTCTATATATCACTCGTTGACTCCTTCTGATGTTAAATCAGCCATACAGAGGTTCCTTTTTGATCTAATGAACATACTTTTAGCCCAAGAGTCTTTGAACATTAGCTTTCCTTACATATTGACTCCTTTTGATTTTACATTATCCATACAAAAGTCCACATTTGACCAACTGAACATATTCTGGCCAGAGACTCCTTAAAGATTAACTTACTATACATTCAAATTGATTTCTTCCAATGTTATATTAGCCAGACGTCAGTCAAAATTTGAACTACTACACATATTTCTGGCCAAAGAGTACTCGAAACTTGAACTTTCTATACATACTTGTTGACTCTTTCTGATGTTAAATCAGCAATACAGAGGTTCCTGTTTGAACAACTGAACATACTTTTGGCTAAAGTAATACATATTGACTCCTTTTGATGTTATATCAGCCTGACAAAAGTCCACATTTGACCTACTGGCCAAAGATTCCTTAAAGATTAACTTACTATGCATTCAGATTGATTTGTTCTGATGTTATATCAGCCAGACGGCAGTCAACTACTAAACATATTTCTAGACAAAGAGTACTCGAAGCTTGAATAATCTATACGTTGACTCCTTCTGATGTTACGTCAGCAATACAGAAGTTCATATTTGACCTATTGAACTTAATTCTGGTCAAAGGGTCCTCAAATGTTTTTTAAACGATTTAAACTTAGAGACTCATTCTGATGTTAAATCAGCCATTCAGAAGTTCATATTTGACCTACTGAACCTTTTTCTGGCCAAAGAGCACTCGAAACTTGAACTTTATATACATACTTGCTGACTCCTTCTGATGTTACGTCAGAAATACAGAAGTTCATATTTGACCTACTGAACATATTTCTGGCCAAAGAATCCTCGATTTTTAACTTTCAATACATAGTCATAGACTTCTTCTGGTGCTTCATAAGCCATATAGAAGTCCATATAGAAGTCCATATTGAACTTAACTTATGAACTTAACTTCCATATTGAACCTATTGAACTTAATTCTGGTCAAAGAGTCCTCAAATGGTTTTTAAACGATTTAAACTTAGGGACTCATTCTGATGTTAAATCAGCCATTCAGAAGTTCATATTTGACCTCGAAATATGACCATATTTGAAATCAGCCATACATAAATCCATATTTGACCTACTGAACATATTTCTGACCAAAGAGTCCTTGAAGTTCCCCTTCAGGGACTACCGCTGCGTGTAATCGCAGTGGGAACGCCCTCAGCGTGACGCGTCTGAAGCATGAATGAAATCAGTCAATGGAGAGAATGAGCGTACGGCGAGTGACGTCATCGACCAGGAAGCTATAAATATCCCCTGAGCACACAATACGCCAGCTTTTTGTACTTCAGCAGCTCTGTGTGTGTCTGAATCTGTCGATTGTGTTTGTCTGTTTTGTCAGGAGTTTATCACTATATATATTATATAAAGAAACCAATATGAGCGAGCAGTATAAGAAGTGTGTTCCCTCCTGTACTCGATACATCACGGGTGGGGATTTTTGACATATTTGACCTATTGAACTTAATTCTGGTCAAAGGGTCCTCAAATGTTTTTTAAACGATTTAAACTTAGAGACTCATTCTGATGTTAAATCAGCCATTCAGAAGTTCATATTTGACCTACTGAACCTTTTTCTGGCCAAAGAGCACTCGAAACTTGAACTTTATATACATACTTGCTGACTCCTTCTGATGTTACGTCAGAAATACAGAAGTTCATATTTGACCTACTGAACATATTTCTGGCCAAAGAATCCTCGATTTTTAACTTTCAATACATAGTCATAGACTTCTTCTGGTGCTTCATAAGCCATATAGAAGTCCATATAGAAGTCCATATTGAACTTAACTTCTGAACTTAACTTCCATATTGAACCTATTGAACTTAATTCTGGTCAAAGAGTCCTCAAATGGTTTTTAAACGATTTAAACTTAGGGACTCATTCTGATGTTAAATCAGCCATTCAGAAGTTCATATTTGACCTCGAAATATGACCATATTTGAAATCAGCCATACATAAATCCATATTTGACCTACTGAACATATTTCTGACCAAAGAGTCCTTGAAGTTCCCCTTCAGGGACTACCGCTGCGTGTAATCGCAGTGGGAACGCCCTCAGCGTGACGCGTCTGAAGCATGAATGAAATCAGTCAATGGAGAGAATGAGCGTACGGCGAGTGACGTCATCGACCAGGAAGCTATAAATATCCCCTGAGCACACAATACGCCAGCTTTTTGTACTTCAGCAGCTCTGTGTGTGTCTGAATCTGTCGATTGTGTTTGTCTGTTTTGTCAGGAGTTTATCACTATATATATTATATAAAGAAACCAATATGAGCGAGCAGTATAAGAAGTGTGTTCCCTCCTGTACTCGATACATCACGGGTGGGGATTTTTGACATATTTGACCTATTGAACTTAATTCTGGTCAAAGGGTCCTCAAATGTTTTTTAAACGATTTAAACTTAGAGACTCATTCTGATGTTAAATCAGCCATTCAGAAGTTCATATTTGACCTACTGAACCTTTTTCTGGCCAAAGAGCACTCGAAACTTGAACTTTATATACATACTTGCTGACTCCTTCTGATGTTACGTCAGAAATACAGAAGTTCATATTTGACCTACTGAACATATTTCTGGCCAAAGAATCCTCGATTTTTAACTTTCAATACATAGTCATAGACTTCTTCTGGTGCTTCATAAGCCATATAGAAGTCCATATAGAAGTCCATATTGAACTTAACTTCTGAACTTAACTTCCATATTGAACCTATTGAACTTAATTCTGGTCAAAGAGTCCTCAAATGGTTTTTAAACGATTTAAACTTAGGGACTCATTCTGATGTTAAATCAGCCATTCAGAAGTTCATATTTGACCTCGAAATATGACCATATTTGAAATCAGCCATACATAAATCCATATTTGACCTACTGAACATATTTCTGACCAAAGAGTCCTTGAAGTTCCCCTTCAGGGACTACCGCTGCGTGTAATCGCAGTGGGAACGCCCTCAGCGTGACGCGTCTGAAGCATGAATGAAATCAGTCAATGGAGAGAATGAGCGTACGGCGAGTGACGTCATCGACCAGGAAGCTATAAATATCCCCTGAGCACACAATACGCCAGCTTTTTGTACTTCAGCAGCTCTGTGTGTGTCTGAATCTGTCGATTGTGTTTGTCTGTTTTGTCAGGAGTTTATCACTATATATATTATATAAAGAAACCAATATGAGCGAGCAGTATAAGAAGTGTGTTCCCTCCTGTACTCGATACATCACGGGTGGGGATTCACACGAGCTATGTGTGGCTTGTTTGGGAGTTCAGCATGCCCAGTCGGCTCTCGAGGGAGTCGATTGTGAGCATTGCGAGCGCTTTCCTCTGAGAACTCTGCGCTCGCGGCGATCGCTCTTCGAGGAGAGTGATTTGCTGCGAGCTCCTCAAGGCTCGGGTCCCGCTCCTGTTGAGGCAGAGCGTTGAGGACAGTCATTATCGCCAAGAAGGTTGAGGACAGTTCTGTTGAGGCTTCACATTATACGGTTGAGGACAGTTCTGTTGAGGCTTCACATTGTCACATTATACCCGCTTCTGTTGAGGACAGTCATTATCGCCAAGAAGGCCGCGTCGAAAAAATCCTGACGTACTGAACGTCAGGACTCTGAGGGTGGTCCCCATCGTGAAAGACTTGAGTTCACTGCACAATAACACGGTGCCCTGTCTTTCCCGATTGTCTTGGGGTTTCGCAGATGGATCTCACCGGCGACGTTGAGACGGGCTCCGCCCTATCTCGGCTTTCTCCGGTGGGATCCAGTGCCTCTCACCCGGGTTTGGAAGCACGCGCTGCGGCGGTTACTTCTGCCCGGGTGAAGGCACATGATGATGTTGAATTAAGATTATCCAGTTCTGTGGAGCTGGATGTCGAAAGTTTTGCATCAGAGGAAACTAGTTTGTCACATTATACTGCAAATGAAGAAGGTTTGATGGATGTGTTATCTAAAAAAAAACCCAAAAAAAACCGGGCTGTTGAAAAGCTCAGTATCGAGTGGCCAGCTGATAGACAGGAGTCTAGTAATAAAAGTAAACTAGATGTTAAATTTCTGTCTGCACAACCTCAACCTTCTCGCCGGTGCTTACCGTTCTTCCCAGATTTTCATGCTGAGGTTTCAAAGACCTGGGTTAGACCGGTTTCAAGCAGAATTTACACAAATCAGTCCAATGCTTTTGGTAACATTGTTGGTGCTAAATTTGCTGGTTATGTGACGATGCCGG
Source organism: Rhinichthys klamathensis goyatoka (assembly GCF_029890125.1). Classification (NCBI taxonomy): domain Eukaryota; kingdom Metazoa; phylum Chordata; class Actinopteri; order Cypriniformes; family Leuciscidae; genus Rhinichthys; species Rhinichthys klamathensis. The sequence goes on from NW_026606559.1 coordinate 4,741,982, forward strand.
AGGCGGAGGAGACGCTTGCGAGCTATCTCTCTCCAGCTTCATCATCTTCACTTAAAGCACCGGTTCTGCGCTAAACCACTAAAAAATATATATATATTTCTGTGTTAGTGGGGAAGGCTTACTCGGCGGCGGGCCAGGCGGAAATTTCTGTTGAAATGATTTATGAGCTCAGGCAGACTGCTGATCTCACTCTCCGGGCCACCAGGGAGACAGCTAATTCTATCGGCCGGTCTATGGAAGCCATGGTGGCCACAGAGAGACACTTGTGGTTGAGTCAGACCTCTATGAAGAAAAAAGATAAGACTCTCCTTTTAAATGCTCCAGTTTCGCCTATGGGCCTCTTTGGTGACGCTCTTCTTTCTGTCACGGAGAGGTTCCAGGAAGAGAAGAAACAGGCGGCTGCTTTTCAGAAATTTATGCCCCTTAAAGTGCGTGTCGCTGGGGCTGCTGAGCGAGGGCAGTCCCAGTCGCCGAGTACCTCAAAAAGAGCGCAGCAGAATGAAGTGTCGCGTCTCGTGCCCCCCCGCAGAGAAACTGGAGGGGCGAGGCGGGGTGCTCCCCGGCGCGACCTTCCCGTGGTAGGGCTGATCTGAGGACAGTCATTATCGCCAAGAAGGCCGCGTCGAAAAAATCCTGACGTACTGAACGTCAGGACTCTGAGGGTGGTCCCCATCGTGAAAGACTTGAGTTCACTGCACAATAACACGGTGCCCTGTCTTTCCCGATGCCCTCAGGGGTCTGCTCTACTTACCCTGCCTTTACAGGGCGTAGAGAGACTCGGCGAGCGATTTCCCGAGGGACGCTCGCCCCCTCCGAGGAGGGTTGTGGAGTGCCCAGACCAGCTGTTCCCTGCCAGTGTGTTACAGGGCGCTGTGTCTGTCACTCGGGATGTTCATCCAGAGGCCAGCCTCGAGAGGCTGGTTCCCTTAGTAGAGTTCCTGGTGGAATGGAAAATTCTCCCCAATGTTTCTCAATGGGTCCTGAATACTATAGAGAACGGGTATGCTATCCTGACGTGCTGAACGTCGGGACTCTGAGGGTGGTCCCCATCGTGAAAGACCTGAGTTCACTGCACAAAAACACGGTGCCCTGTCTTTTCCGATGCCCTCAGGGGTCTGCTCTACTAACCCTGCCTTCACAGGGCGTAGAGTGACTCGGCGAGCGATTTCCCGAGGGACGCTCGCCCCCTCCGAGGAGGGTTGTGGAGTGCCCAGACCAGCTGTTCCCTGCCAGTACGTTACAGGGCGCTGTGTCTGTCACTCGGAATGTTCAAATCAGATCCGAGGACTGGTTTGTCACGATAGATCTAAAGGACGCTTACTTCCATGTATATATCCTCCCTCAACACAGGAAGTTCCTGAGGTTCGCTTTCGGGGGCGAAGCGTACCAATATCGGGTTCTTCCGTTCGGCCTAGCACTGTCACCCCGAACATTCACGAAGTGTATGGATGCTGCTATAGCCCCGCTGAGGTTACAGGGCATCCACATTCTGAACTATATAGACGATTGCTTGATTCTAGCTCAATCGGAACAACAGGCGGTTCGGCACCGAGATGTCGTTCTTGCTCATATCAAGTGACTGGGGCTGAGGCTCAACGCCAAGAAGAGTGTTCTTTCTCCATTACAGAGAACCACTTTTCTAGGTGTAGTGTGGGATTCAACGACGATGCAGGCACGATTGTCACCTGCTCGTATTGCTTTGATTCTCGCCGCAGTAGATCAGGTCAAGCTAGGCCAGTCATCCACTGTAAAACAGTTCCAGAGACTGTTAGGTCTCATGGCAGCTGCGTCCAACGTGATACCTTTTGGCCTCTTGCACATGAGACCGTTACAGTGGTGGCTCAGAACCAAGGGATTCTCCCCGAGGGGAAATCCGCTTCGCATGATCATGAGTTCGCGACGGTGTCATCGCGCCCTGATCATGTGGAAAGATCCTTGGTTTCTGTCCCAAGGCCCTGTGTTAGGAGCTCCTTGTCGTCGCGTTATGCTAACGACAGATGCTTCTCTCACGGGTTGGGGGGGCGATCATGGATGGTCGCCCGGCTCAGGGTCTGTGGGAGGACCATCATCGTCTGTGGCACATAAACTGCCTAGAGATGTTGGCGGTGTTTCAGGCTCTGAAACACTTCCTCCCAGACCTAAGGGGCCACCATGTTCTTGTCTGGACAGACAACACATCGGTGGTTTCTTATATCAACCATCAGGGGGGTCTGCGTTCTCGCCCGCTTTACAAACTGGCACGTCAGATCCTTCTATGGTCCCTCGGGAAAATTCTTTCTTTGAGAGCTATTTATCTCCCGGGGTATTTAAATCAGGGGGCAGACATCCTGTCAAGACAGGGGCCGAGGCCCGGGGAATGGAGTCTTCACCCCGAGATGGTGGAACTCCTATGGAAACATTTCGGTCGTGCCGAGGTAGACCTATTTGCTTCTCGAGAAACATCACACTGCCCGCTGTGTTCTCTCTCAGCCATCCAGCCCCGCTGGGGTTGGATGCGATGGTACATCTGTGGCCGAGGTCACGTCTGTACGCTTTTCCCCCGATCGCTCTGCTCCCGGGAGTTCTGGAGACGGGAGTTCTGCCGGGACGGGCTCAGTCTCCTGCTAATAGCCCCGTTCTGGCCGGCCCGAGTATAGTTTGCGGACCTAGTGTCTCTCCTCGACGGCTCTCCCCTGGAGATACCGATCAGGAGAGATCTGCTCTCTCAGGCGAGCGGGTCGATCCTAAAAAAATCACCCCCGCCCAGAGCTATGGAGGCTGTGGGCTTGGCCTCTGAGGGGGCCCAGCTCATAGATTCTGGTCTCTCGGCTGAGGTCGTTGAGACCATCCTCCAATCCAGAGCTCCCTCCACGAGGAAGTTATATGCCGCGAGGTGGAAACTTTTCACCTCTTGGTGTGAAGAGCGCCAGCAGGACCCAGTTAACTGCCCGGTCGGTACAGTGCTGGGTTTCCTGCAGGACCGTCTCTCCACAGGGTTATCCCACTCCACACTGAAGGTGTATGTGGCGGCCTTAGCTGCTTACCACACCCCTTCAAGTGGAGGTTCCCTCGGGAAACACCCACTTATGTCTCGCTTCCTTCGTGGCACCTTGAGGCTGAGGCCTGCAGTTCGCACGAAGGTACCAGCTTGGGATCTGGCCATCATCTTAGAAGGTCTCTCCCTTGCTCCTTTAGAGCCCATCGAGGAAGTTTCGGATAAGTTTCTTACTCTAAAGACTATCCTTCTTCTCGCTATCTCATCTCTAAAAAGAATTGGAGATATTCAAGCACTTTCGGTGGCTCCCTCGTGCCTGGCTTTTCTCTTTCCGAGACCAGGTTATGTTCCTAAGGTTCCAACTGTTTCTGTTAGACCTATAGTTCTGCAGGTTTTCTGTCCTCCGCCTTTTCTGACGTCAGACCAGGAGAAACTTAATTTGCTGTGCCCAGTTTGGGCTTTAGATGCTTACGTCCACAGAGCTGCCCTGTGGAGGAGATCGGAACAACTGTTCGTCTTTTTGGGTCACCTAAGAAAGGGTGTCCTGCATCTAGGCAAAGGATGAGCAAGTGGGTGGTCGAGGCCATCTCACTTGCTTATGGTTCGGCCCATCAGCCTTCACCTTTGGCTGTAAGGGCTCATTCCACCCGGAGTATGGCTGCTTCTACAGCTCTTCTTTCAGGAGCTTCTCTTCAGGACGTTTGTGATGCGGCAGGCTGGTCCTCACCGCACACTTTCGTCAGATTTTATTCCCTTGACCTTAGCTCCACTCCAGGGGCTCAGGTTCTCTCGTCGGTTTGTGTCTCCTGATGACACACGACGGGGATTTGGTCGTATGGGGATGTGGGTATTGCGTTCCCACTGCGATTACACGCAGCGGTAGTCCCTGAAGGGGAACGTCCCGGGTTACGTATGTAACCCTAGTTCCCCGAAGGGACGGACGCTGCATGTCCTGCCATACTCTCGGCATCCCCTTGGGTCGCTGCTTCAGTAACTTTTAAGCTGGCGTATTGTGTGCTCAGGGGATATTTATAGCTTCCTGGTCGATGACGTCACTCGACGTACGCTCATTCTCTCCATTGACTGATTTCATTCATGCTTCAGACGCGTCACGCTGAGGGCGTTCCCACTGCGATTACACGCAGCGTCCGTCCCTTCGGGGAACTAGGGTTACATACGTAACCCGGGACGATTAACACTATACACTGAGATTGAATTCTTCTGATGTTATATCAGCCTGACAAAAGTCCATTTTTGACCTGCTGAAATTTTTTTTTGCCAAAAAGTACTCGAAACTTGAACTTTCTATACATACTCCGTGACTCCTTCTGATGTTAAATCAGCAATAAAGAATTTCAAATTTGACCTACTGAACATATTACTGCCCAAAGAGTCCTTAAAGATTAACACTATACATTCTAATTTATTTCTCATGAAGCATCAGAAAGAGTATGTATAGAAGTTCAAGATCAAGGATCTTTTGGCCAGAAATATGTTCCTTGGGTCAAATATGAACTTCTGTATGGGTGACGTAACATCAGGAGTCAACAAGTATGTGTAGAAAGTTCATGTTTCGAGTACTGTTTGGCCAGAAATATGTTTAGTAGTTCAAATTTTGACTGCCATCAAAACTGACTGGCATTGACTGGCTGATATAACATCAGAAAAAAAATCAATCTGAATATATAGTGTTAATCATTAAGGATTCTTTGGCCAGTCATATGTTCAGTAGGTCAAATATGGAATTCTGTATGGCTGATTTGACATCAGAAGAAGTCTCTAAGTTTATATAGTTTAAAACCATTTGAACACCCTTGTCCGGAAATAAGTTCAATATGTCAGATATGGACTTATATATGGCTTATGAAGCATCAGAAAGATTCTTTAAAGATTCCTTAAAGGAGTGCCGTCTGGCTGATACAACATCAGAAGAAATCAATCTGAATGTATATAGTAAGTTCATCTTTATGGAATCTTTGGCCAGAAACAGGTTCAGTATAGGTCAAACGTGGACTTTTGTATTTATAATATGACATCAAAAGGAGTCAATATGTATGGACATTTAATTATAGTAAGTTCATCTTTATGGAATCTTTGGCCAGAAATATGTTCAGTAGGTCAAACGTGGACTTTTGTATGGATAATATAACATCAAAAGGAGTCAATATGTATGGAAATTTAATGTTTGAAAGACTCAAAAGTAGGCCAAAAGTATGTTCAGTAGTTCAAAATGGAACCTCTGTATGGCTGATTTAACATCAGAAGGAGTCTATAAGTTGATATAGTTTAAAAACTTTTGAGGACCAGAAATAAGTTTAAAAGGTCAGATATGGGCTTCTAAATGGCTTTTATGAAGCATCAGATGGAGTCTATGAGTGTGTATAGAAAGTTCTAGATCGAGGATTCTTTGGCAAGAAATATGTTCCTTGGGTCAAAAATGAACTTCTGCCTAACGTGACATCTGAAGGAGTCAACAAGTTTATATTGAAAGTTCAAGTTTCGAATACTCTTCGGCCAGAAATATGTTCATTAGTTTCAAAATTTGACTGCCGTCTGGCTGATATGACTTTAGAAGAAATCAATCTGAATATATAGTGTTAATCTTTAAGGAATCTTTGGCCAGAAACATTTTCTGTAGGTTAAATGTGGACTTTTGTATGGCTAATGTATCATCAAAAGGGGTCAATATGTATAAAAAATTAATGTTCAAAGACTTTTTGTCTAAAAGTTTGTTCAGTAGTTCAAAAATGGCTGATTTAACATCAGAAGGAGTCTATACGTTGATATAGTTTAAAAACTTTTGAGGACCCTTTGACCAGAAATAAGTTCAAATGGTCAGATATGGGCTTCTAAATCTATGAATGTGTATAGAAAGTTCTATCGAGGATTCCTTGGCAAGGAATATGTTCCTTGGGTCAAAAATGAACTTCTGTATTAATTTGTATTCAAAAAGGAACATCTGTATGGCTGATTTAACATCAGAAGGTGTCAACGAGTATGTATAGAAAGTTCAAGTTTCTAGTTCTCTTTGGCCAGAAATATGTTTTAGTAGTTCAAATTTTGACTGCCGTCTGGCTGATATAACATCAGAATAATTCAATCTGAATGTATAGTAAGTTCATCTTTAATGAATCTTTGGCCAGAAATTTGTTCAGTAGGTCAGATGTGGACGTTTGTATGGATAATGTAACATCAAAAGGAGTCAATATGTATGGCCATTTAAAGTTCAAAGACTCTTTGCCCAAAACTTTGCCCAAAAGTATGTTCAGTAGTTCAAAAAAGGAACCTCTGTATGGCTGATTTAACATCAACAAGTTCAAGAGGTCAGATATGGTCAAAAATGAACTTCTGTATGCCTAATGTGACATCTGAAGGAGTCAACAAGTTTGTATTGAAAGTTCAAGTTTCGAATACTCTTCGGCCCAAAATATGTTTCATTAGTTTCAAAATTTGACTGCCGTCTGGCTGATATGTCATCAGAAGAAATCAATCTGAATATATAGTATTAATCTTTAAGGAATCTTTGGCCAGAAACATTTTCAGTAGGTTGAATGTGGACTTTTGTATGGCTAATGTATCATCAAAAGGGGTCAATATGTATAAAAAAATTATGTTCAAAGACTCTTTGGCCAAAAGCATGTTCAGTAGTTCAAAAAGGAACATCTGTATGGCTGATTTAACATCAGAAGGAGTCTATAAGTTTATATAGTTTAAAAACTTTTGAGGACCCTTCGTCCGGTAATAAGTTCAATAGGTCAGATATGGACTTCTAAATGGCTTATGAAGCATCAGAAGGGGTCTATGAATATGTATATAAAAGTTCTAGATCAGGGATTATTTAGCCAGAAATATGGTCCTTGGGTCAAATATGAACTTCTGTATGTCTGACGTGACATCAGAAAGGGGTGTACAAGTTTGTATAGAAAGTTCAAGTTTTGAGTACTTTTTGACCAGTAATATGTTCAGTTGGTCAAATGTGGACTTTTGTATGGATAATGTAACATCAAAAGGAGTCAATATGTATGGAAATTTAATGTTCAAAGACTCTTTGGCCAAAAGTGTGTTCAGTAGTTCAAAAAGGAACCTATGTATTCCTGATTTAACATCAGAAGGAGTCTATAAGTTTATATTGTTTAAAACCTTTTGAAGACATTTGACCAGAAATAAGTTCAAAAGGTCAGATATGGACTTCTAAATGGCTTATGAAGAATCAGAAGGAGTCTATGAGTATGTATAGAAAGTTCAAGATTGAGGACACTTTGGCCAGAAATATGTTCCTTGGGTCAAATATGAACTTCTGTATGCCTAACGTGACATCAGAAGGAGTCAACAAGTTTGTATAGAAAGTTCAAGTTTCGAGTACTCTTTGGCCAGAAATTTCTTTCAGTAGTTAAAATTTTGACTCCCGTCTGGCTGATATGACATAGGAAGAAATAAATCTGAATCTATAGTAAGTTAATATTTAAGGAATCTTTTGCCAGAAATTTGTTCAGTAGGTCAGATGTGGACTTTTGTGTGGATTATGTAACATCAAAAGGAGTCAGTATGTATGGCAATTTAATGTTCAAAGACTCTTTGCCCAAAAGTATGTTCAGTAGTTCAAAAAGGAACCTCTGAGTGGCTGATTAAACATCACAAGGAGTCTCTAAGTTTATATAGTTTAAAACCATTTGACCACCCTTTGTCCGGTAATAAGTTCAATAGGTCAGATATGGACTTCTATATGGCTTATGGAGCATCAGAAGGAGTCTATGAGTATGTATATAAAAGTTCTAGATTGGGGATTCTTTAGCCAAAAATATGTTCCTTGGGTCAAATATGAACTTCTGTATGTCTGACGTGACATCAGAAGGAGTTAACAAGTTTGTATAGAAAGTTCAAGTTTCAAATACTTTTTGGCCAGTAATATGTTCTGTTGGTCAGATGTGGACTTTTGTATGGACAATCTAACATCAAAAGGAGTCAATATGTATGAAATTTAATGTTCAAAGACTCTTTGGCCAAAAGTATGTTCAGTAGTTCAAAAAGGAACCTCTTCATGGCTGATTTAACATCAGAAGGAGTCTCTTAGTTGATATAGTTTAAAACCATTTGACCACCCTTTGTCCGGTAATAAGTTCAATAGGTCAGATATGGACTTCTATGTGGCTTATGAAGCATCAGAAGGAGTCTATAAGCATGTATAGAAAGTTTCAAATCGAGGATTCTTTGGCCAGAAATATGTTCCTTGGGTCAAATAGGAATTTCTGTATGCTTAACGTGACATCAGAAGGAGTCAACAAGCTTGTATAGAAAGTTCAAGTTTCTATTACTCTTTGGCCAGAAATATGTTTTAGTAGTTCAAATAAGTAACCTCTGTATTGGCTGATTTAACATCAGAAGGAGTCTCTAAGTTTATATAGTTTAAAACCATTTGAATCCTCAAATGCCATTTTGTCCGGAAATAAGTTCAAATGTTCTGATATGGGCTTCTAAATGGCTTTTGAAGTATTAATCTATGAGTATGTATAGAAAGTTCTAGATCGAGGATTCTCTGGCAAGAAATATGTTCCTTGGGTCAAAAATGAACTTCTGTATGGCTGACGTAATATCGGAATGAGACAACAAGAATGTATAGAAAGGTCAAGGTACGAATACTTATTGGCCAGAAATATATTTAGTAGTTCAAATTTTGACTGCCGTCTGGCTGATATAACATCAAAAGGAATCAATCTTAATGTATAGTGTTAAACTTTAAGGACTCTTTGGGCAGTAATATGTTCAGTAGCTCAAATTTGGAATTCTGTATGGCTGATTTAACATCAGAAAGAGTCTCTAAATGTATATAATTTAAACGATTTGAGGACCCTTTGACCAGAAATAAGTTCAATCGGTCAGATATGGACTAAATGGCTTATGAATAATCAGAAGGAGTCTATAAGAATATATAGAAAGTTCAAGATTGAGGACATTGGCCAAAAATATGTTATTTGGGTCAAATATGAACTTTTTTATGTCTTTAGGAGTCAACAAGTTTGTATAGAAAGTTCAAGTTTCTCTTTGGCCAGAAATATGTTTTAGTAGTTCAAATTTTGACTGCCGTCTGGCTGATAATACATCAGAGGAAATCAATCTGAACGTATAGTAAGTTCATGTTTAAGGAATCTTTTGCCAGAAATTTGTTCAGTCGGTCAGATGTGGACTTTTGTATGGATTATGTAACATCAAAAGGAGTCAAAATGTATAGAAAGTTAATGTTCAAAGACTCTATGGCCAAAAGTGTGTTCAGTAGTTCAAAAAGGAACCTCTGTATTCCTGATTTAACATCAGAAGGAGTCTATAAGTTTACATAGTTTAAAACCTTTTGAGGACCCTTTGCTCAAAAATAAGTTCAAAAGGTCAGACTTCTAAATGGCTAATGAAGAATCAGGAGTCTATGAGTAAGTATAGAATGTTAAAGATTAAGGCCTCTTTAGCCAGAAATAGGTTCCTTGGGTCAAATATGAACTTCTGTATGGCTGAGGTAATATCGGAAGGACACAACAAGAATGTATAGAAATTTCAAGTTTCAAATACTCTTCGACAAGAAATATGGCTGAAGTAACATCAGAAAAAATAAATCTGAATGTATATTAAGTTCATCTTTAAGGAATCTTTGGCCAGAAATATGTTCAGTAGGTCAAACGTGGACTTTTGTATGGATAATATAACATCAAAAGGAGTCAATATGTATGGAAATTTAATGTTCAAAGACTCTTTGCCCAAAAGTATGTTCAGTAGTTCAAAAAGGAACCTCTGAGTGGCTGATTAAACATCACAAGGAGTCTCTAAGTTTATATAGTTTAAAACCATTTGACCACCCTTTGTCCGGTAATAAGTTCAATAGGTCAGATATGGACTTCTATATGGCTTATGGAGCATCAGAAGGAGTCTATGAGTATGTATATAAAAGTTCTAGATCAGGGATTATTTAGCCAGAAATATGGTCCTTGGGTCAAATATGAACTTCTGTATGTCTGACGTGACATCAGAAGGAGTTAACAAGTTTGTATAGAAAGTTCAAGTTTTGAGTACTTTTTGACCAGTAATATGTTCAGTTGGTCAAATGTGGACTTTTGTATGGATAATGTAACATCAAAAGGAGTCAATATGTATGGAAATTTAATGTTCAAAGACTCTTTGGCCAAAAGTGTGTTCAGTAGTTCAAAAAGGAACCTATGTATTCCTGATTTAACATCAGAAGGAGTCTATAAGTTTATATTGTTTAAAACCTTTTGAAGACATTTGACCAGAAATAAGTTCAAAAGGTCAGATATGGACTTCTAAATGGCTTATGAAGAATCAGAAGGAGTCTATGAGTATGTATAGAAAGTTCAAGATTGAGGACACTTTGGCCAGAAATATGTTCCTTGGGTCAAATATGAACTTCTGTATGCCTAACGTGACATCAGAAGGAGTCAACAAGTTTGTATAGAAAGTTCAAGTTTCGAGTACTCTTTGGCCAGAAATTTCTTTCAGTAGTTAAAATTTTGACTCCCGTCTGGCTGATATGACATAGGAAGAAATAAATCTGAATCTATAGTAAGTTAATATTTAAGGAATCTTTTGCCAGAAATTTGTTCAGTAGGTCAGATGTGGACTTTTGTGTGGATTATGTAACATCAAAAGGAGTCAGTATGTATGGCAATTTAATGTTCAAAGACTCTTTGCCCAAAAGTATGTTCAGTAGTTCAAAAAGGAACCTCTGAGTGGCTGATTAAACATCACAAGGAGTCTCTAAGTTTATATAGTTTAAAACCATTTGACCACCCTTTGTCCGGTAATAAGTTCAATAGGTCAGATATGGACTTCTATATGGCTTATGGAGCATCAGAAGGAGTCTATGAGTATGTATATAAAAGTTCTAGATTGGGGATTCTTTAGCCAAAAATATGTTCCTTGGGTCAAATATGAACTTCTGTATGTCTGACGTGACATCAGAAGGAGTTAACAAGTTTGTATAGAAAGTTCAAGTTTCAAATACTTTTTGGCCAGTAATATGTTCTGTTGGTCAGATGTGGACTTTTGTATGGACAATCTAACATCAAAAGGAGTCAATATGTATGAAATTTAATGTTCAAAGACTCTTTGGCCAAAAGTATGTTCAGTAGTTCAAAAAGGAACCTCTTCATGGCTGATTTAACATCAGAAGGAGTCTCTAAGTTGATATAGTTTAAAACCATTTGACCACCCTTTGTCCGGTAATAAGTTCAATAGGTCAGATATGGACTTCTATGTGGCTTATGAAGCATCAGAAGGAGTCTATAAGCATGTATAGAAAGTTTCAAATCGAGGATTCTTTGGCCAGAAATATGTTCCTTGGGTCAAATAGGAATTTCTGTATGCTTAACGTGACATCAGAAGGAGTCAACAAGCTTGTATAGAAAGTTCAAGTTTCTATTACTCTTTGGCCAGAAATATGTTTTAGTAGTTCAAATAAGTAACCTCTGTATTGGCTGATTTAACATCAGAAGGAGTCTCTAAGTTTATATAGTTTAAAACCATTTGAATCCTCAAATGCCATTTTGTCCGGAAATAAGTTCAAATGTTCTGATATGGGCTTCTAAATGGCTTTTGAAGTATTAATCTATGAGTATGTATAGAAAGTTCTAGATCGAGGATTCTCTGGCAAGAAATATGTTCCTTGGGTCAAAAATGAACTTCTGTATGGCTGACGTAATATCGGAATGAGACAACAAGAATGTATAGAAAGGTCAAGGTACGAATACTTATTGGCCAGAAATATATTTAGTAGTTCAAATTTTGACTGCCGTCTGGCTGATATAACATCAAAAGGAATCAATCTTAATGTATAGTGTTAAACTTTAAGGACTCTTTGGGCAGTAATATGTTCAGTAGCTCAAATTTGGAATTCTGTATGGCTGATTTAACATCAGAAAGAGTCTCTAAATGTATATAATTTAAACGATTTGAGGACCCTTTGACCAGAAATAAGTTCAATCGGTCAGATATGGACTAAATGGCTTATGAATAATCAGAAGGAGTCTATAAGAATATATAGAAAGTTCAAGATTGAGGACATTGGCCAAAAATATGTTATTTGGGTCAAATATGAACTTTTTTATGTCTTTAGGAGTCAACAAGTTTGTATAGAAAGTTCAAGTTTCTCTTTGGCCAGAAATATGTTTTAGTAGTTCAAATTTTGACTGCCGTCTGGCTGATAATACATCAGAGGAAATCAATCTGAACGTATAGTAAGTTCATGTTTAAGGAATCTTTTGCCAGAAATTTGTTCAGTCGGTCAGATGTGGACTTTTGTATGGATTATGTAACATCAAAAGGAGTCAAAATGTATAGAAAGTTAATGTTCAAAGACTCTATGGCCAAAAGTGTGTTCAGTAGTTCAAAAAGGAACCTCTGTATTCCTGATTTAACATCAGAAGGAGTCTATAAGTTTACATAGTTTAAAACCTTTTGAGGACCCTTTGCTCAAAAATAAGTTCAAAAGGTCAGACTTCTAAATGGCTAATGAAGAATCAGGAGTCTATGAGTAAGTATAGAATGTTAAAGATTAAGGCCTCTTTAGCCAGAAATAGGTTCCTTGGGTCAAATATGAACTTCTGTATGGCTGAGGTAATATCGGAAGGACACAACAAGAATGTATAGAAATTTCAAGTTTCAAATACTCTTCGACAAGAAATATGGCTGAAGTAACATCAGAAAAAATAAATCTGAATGTATATTAAGTTCATCTTTAAGGAATCTTTGGCCAGAAATATGTTCAGTAGGTCAAACGTGGACTTTTGTATGGATAATATAACATCAAAAGGAGTCAATATGTATGGAAATTTAATGTTCAAAGACTCTTTGCCCAAAAGTATGTTCAGTAGTTCAAAAAGGAACCTCTGAGTGGCTGATTAAACATCACAAGGAGTCTCTAAGTTTATATAGTTTAAAACCATTTGACCACCCTTTGTCCGGTAATAAGTTCAATAGGTCAGATATGGACTTCTATATGGCTTATGGAGCATCAGAAGGAGTCTATGAGTATGTATATAAAAGTTCTAGATTGGGGATTCTTTAGCCAAAAATATGTTCCTTGGGTCAAATATGAACTTCTGTATGTCTGACGTGACATCAGAAGGAGTTAACAAGTTTGTATAGAAAGTTCAAGTTTCAAATACTTTTTGGCCAGTAATATGTTCTGTTGGTCAGATGTGGACTTTTGTATGGACAATCTAACATCAAAAGGAGTCAATATGTATGAAATTTAATGTTCAAAGACTCTTTGGCCAAAAGTATGTTCAGTAGTTCAAAAAGGAACCTCTTCATGGCTGATTTAACATCAGAAGGAGTCTCTAAGTTGATATAGTTTAAAACCATTTGACCACCCTTTGTCCGGTAATAAGTTCAATAGGTCAGATATGGACTTCTATGTGGCTTATGAAGCATCAGAAGGAGTCTATAAGCATGCATAGAAAGTTTCAAATCGAGGATTCTTTGGCCAGAAATATGTTCCTTGGGTCAAATAGGAATTTCTGTATGCTTAACGTGACATCAGAAGGAGTCAACAAGCTTGTATAGAAAGTTCAAGTTTCTATTACTCTTTGGCCAGAAATATGTTTTAGTAGTTCAAATAAGTAACCTCTGTATTGGCTGATTTAACATCAGAAGGAGTCTCTAAGTTTATATAGTTTAAAACCAGTTGAATCCTCAAATGCCATTTTGTCCGGAAATAAGTTCAAATGTTCTGATATGGGCTTCTAAATGGCTTTTGAAGTATTAATCTATGAGTATGTATAGAAAGTTCTAGATCGAGGATTCTCTGGCAAGAAATATGTTCCTTGGGTCAAAAATGAACTTCTGTATGGCTGACGTAATATCGGAATGAGACAACAAGAATGTATAGAAAGGTCAAGGTACGAATACTTATTGGCCAGAAATATATTTAGTAGTTCAAATTTTGACTGCCGTCTGGCTGATATAACATCAAAAGGAATCAATCTTAATGTATAGTGTTAAACTTTAAGGACTCTTTGGGCAGTAATATGTTCAGTAGCTCAAATTTGGAATTCTGTATGGCTGATTTAACATCAGAAAGAGTCTCTAAATGTATATAATTTAAACGATTTGAGGACCCTTTGACCAGAAATAAGTTCAATCGGTCAGATATGGACTAAATGGCTTATGAATAATCAGAAGGAGTCTATAAGAATATATAGAAAGTTCAAGATTGAGGACATTGGCCAAAAATATGTTATTTGGGTCAAATATGAACTTTTTTATGTCTTTAGGAGTCAACAAGTTTGTATAGAAAGTTCAAGTTTCTCTTTGGCCAGAAATATGTTTTAGTAGTTCAAATTTTGACTGCCGTCTGGCTGATAATACATCAGAGGAAATCAATCTGAACGTATAGTAAGTTCATGTTTAAGGAATCTTTTGCCAGAAATTTGTTCAGTCGGTCAGATGTGGACTTTTGTATGGATTATGTAACATCAAAAGGAGTCAAAATGTATAGAAAGTTAATGTTCAAAGACTCTATGGCCAAAAGTGTGTTCAGTAGTTCAAAAAGGAACCTCTGTATTCCTGATTTAACATCAGAAGGAGTCTATAAGTTTACATAGTTTAAAACCTTTTGAGGACCCTTTGCTCAAAAATAAGTTCAAAAGGTCAGACTTCTAAATGGCTAATGAAGAATCAGGAGTCTATGAGTAAGTATAGAATGTTAAAGATTAAGGCCTCTTTAGCCAGAAATAGGTTCCTTGGGTCAAATATGAACTTCTGTATGGCTGAGGTAATATCGGAAGGACACAACAAGAATGTATAGAAATTTCAAGTTTCAAATACTCTTCGACAAGAAATATGGCTGAAGTAACATCAGAAAAAATAAATCTGAATGTATATTAAGTTCATCTTTAAGGAATCTTTGGCCAGAAATATGTTCAGTAGGTCAAACGTGTTTAAACGTGTTTAAACGTGTCAAAATAAGTTTAAAAGGTCAGATATGGGCTTCTAAATGGCTTTTATGAAGCATCAGATGGAGTCTATGAGTGTGTATAGAAAGTTCTAGATCGAGGATTCTTTGGCAAGAAATATGTTCCTTGGGTCAAAAATGAACTTCTGCCTAACGTGACATCTGAAGGAGTCAACAAGTTTATATTGAAAGTTCAAGTTTCGAATACTCTTCGGCCCAAAATATGTTTCATTAGTTTCAAAATTTGACTGCCGTCTGGCTGATATGTCATCAGAAGAAATCAATCTGAATATATAGTATTAATCTTTAAGGAATCTTTGGCCAGAAACATTTTCAGTAGGTTGAATGTGGACTTTTGTATGGCTAATGTATCATCAAAAGGGGTCAATATGTATAAAAAAATTATGTTCAAAGACTCTTTGGCCAAAAGCATGTTCAGTAGTTCAAAAAGGAACATCTGTATGGCTGATTTAACATCAGAAGGAGTCTATAAGTTTATATAGTTTAAAAACTTTTGAGGACCCTTCGTCCGGTAATAAGTTCAATAGGTCAGATATGGACTTCTAAATGGCTTATGAAGCATCAGAAGGGGTCTATGAATATGTATATAAAAGTTCTAGATCAGGGATTATTTAGCCAGAAATATGGTCCTTGGGTCAAATATGAACTTCTGTATGTCTGACGTGACATCAGAAGGAGTTAACAAGTTTGTATAGAAAGTTCAAGTTTTGAGTACTTTTTGACCAGTAATATGTTCAGTTGGTCAAATGTGGACTTTTGTATGGATAATGTAACATCAAAAGGAGTCAATATGTATGGAAATTTAATGTTCAAAGACTCTTTGGCCAAAAGTGTGTTCAGTAGTTCAAAAAGGAACCTATGTATTCCTGATTTAACATCAGAAGGAGTCTATAAGTTTATATTGTTTAAAACCTTTTGAAGACATTTGACCAGAAATAAGCTCAAAAGGTCAGATATGGACTTCTAAATGGCTTATGAAGAATCAGAAGGAGTCTATGAGTATGTATAGAAAGTTCAAGATTGAGGACACTTTGGCCAGAAATATGTTCCTTGGGTCAAATATGAACTTCTGTATGCCTAACGTGACATCAGAAGGAGTCAACAAGTTTGTATAGAAAGTTCAAGTTTCGAGTACTCTTTGGCCAGAAATTTCTTTCAGTAGTTAAAATTTTGACTCCCGTCTGGCTGATATGACATAGGAAGAAATAAATCTGAATCTATAGTAAGTTAATATTTAAGGAATCTTTTGCCAGAAATTTGTTCAGTAGGTCAGATGTGGACTTTTGTGTGGATTATGTAACATCAAAAGGAGTCAGTATGTATGGCAATTTAATGTTCAAAGACTCTTTGCCCAAAAGTATGTTCAGTAGTTCAAAAAGGAACCTCTGAGTGGCTGATTAAACATCACAAGGAGTCTCTAAGTTTATATAGTTTAAAACCATTTGACCACCCTTTGTCCGGTAATAAGTTCAATAGGTCAGATATGGACTTCTATATGGCTTATGGAGCATCAGAAGGAGTCTATGAGTATGTATATAAAAGTTCTAGATTGGGGATTCTTTAGCCAAAAATATGTTCCTTGGGTCAAATATGAACTTCTGTATGTCTGACGTGACATCAGAAGGAGTTAACAAGTTTGTATAGAAAGTTCAAGTTTCAAATACTTTTTGGCCAGTAATATGTTCTGTTGGTCAGATGTGGACTTTTGTATGGACAATCTAACATCAAAAGGAGTCAATATGTATGAAATTTAATGTTCAAAGACTCTTTGGCCAAAAGTATGTTCAGTAGTTCAAAAAGGAACCTCTTCATGGCTGATTTAACATCAGAAGGAGTCTCTAAGTTGATATAGTTTAAAACCATTTGACCACCCTTTGTCCGGTAATAAGTTCAATAGGTCAGATATGGACTTCTATGTGGCTTATGAAGCATCAGAAGGAGTCTATAAGCATGTATAGAAAGTTTCAAATCGAGGATTCTTTGGCCAGAAATATGTTCCTTGGGTCAAATAGGAATTTCTGTATGCTTAACGTGACATCAGAAGGAGTCAACAAGCTTGTATAGAAAGTTCAAGTTTCTATTACTCTTTGGCCAGAAATATGTTTTAGTAGTTCAAATAAGTAACCTCTGTATTGGCCGATTTAACATCAGAAGGAGTCTCTAAGTTTATATAGTTTAAAACCATTTGAATCCTCAAATGCCATTTTGTCCGGAAATAAGTTCAAATGTTCTGATATGGGCTTCTAAATGGCTTTTGAAGTATTACTTTAAGGACTCTTTGGGCAGTAATATGTTCAGTAGCTCAAATTTGGAATTCTGTATGGCTGATTTAACAGTGATTTAAGTCTCTAAATGTATATAATTTAAACGATTTGAGGACCCTTTGACCAGAAATAAGTTCAATCGGTCAGATATGGACTAAATGGCTTAAGAATAATCAGAAGGAGTCTATAAGAATATATAGAAAGTTCAAGATTGAGGACATTGGCCAAAAATATGTTATTTGGGTCAAATATGAACTTTTTTATGTCTTTAGGAGTCAACAAGTTTGTATAGAAAGTTCAAGTTTCTCTTTGGCCAGAAATATGTTTTAGTAGTTCAAATTTTGACTGCCGTCTGGCTGATAATACATCAGAGGAAATCAATCTGAACGTATAGTAAGTTCATGTTTAAGGAATCTTTTGCCAGAAATTTGTTCAGTCGGTCAGATGTGGACTTTTGTATGGATTATGTAACATCAAAAGGAGTCAAAATGTATAGAAAGTTAATGTTCAAAGACTCTATGGCCAAAAGTGTGTTCAGTAGTTCAAAAAGGAACCTCTGTATTCCTGATTTAACATCAGAAGGAGTCTATAAGTTTACATAGTTTAAAACCTTTTGAGGACCCTTTGCTCAAAAATAAGTTCAAAAGGTCAGACTTCTAAATGGCTAATGAAGAATCAGGAGTCTATGAGTAAGTATAGAATGTTAAAGATTAAGGCCTCTTTAGCCAGAAATAGGTTCCTTGGGTCAAATATGAACTTCTGTATGGCTGAGGTAATATCGGAAGGACACAACAAGAATGTATAGAAATTTCAAGTTTCAAATACTCTTCGACAAGAAATATGGCTGAAGTAACATCAGAAAAAATAAATCTGAATGTATATTAAGTTCATCTTTAAGGAATCTTTGGCCAGAAATATGTTCAGTAGGTCAAACGTGGACTTTTGTATGGATAATATAACATCAAAAGGAGTCAATATGTATGGAAATTTAATGTTTGAAAGACTCAAAAGTAGGCCAAAAGTATGTTCAGTAGTTCAAAATGGAACCTCTGTATGGCTGATTTAACATCAGAAGGAGTCTATAAGTTGATATAGTTTAAAAACTTTTGAGGACCAGAAATAAGTTTAAAAGGTCAGATATGGGCTTCTAAATGGCTTTTATGAAGCATCAGATGGAGTCTATGAGTGTGTATAGAAAGTTCTAGATCGAGGATTCTTTGGCAAGAAATATGTTCCTTGGGTCAAAAATGAACTTCTGCCTAACGTGACATCTGAAGGAGTCAACAAGTTTATATTGAAAGTTCAAGTTTCGAATACTCTTCGGCCAGAAATATGTTCATTAGTTTCAAAATTTGACTGCCGTCTGGCTGATATGACTTTAGAAGAAATCAATCTGAATATATAGTGTTAATCTTTAAGGAATCTTTGGCCAGAAACATTTTCTGTAGGTTAAATGTGGACTTTTGTATGGCTAATGTATCATCAAAAGGGGTCAATATGTATAAAAAATTAATGTTCAAAGACTTTTTGTCTAAAAGTTTGTTCAGTAGTTCAAAAATGGCTGATTTAACATCAGAAGGAGTCTATACGTTGATATAGTTTAAAAACTTTTGAGGACCCTTTGACCAGAAATAAGTTCAAATGGTCAGATATGGGCTTCTAAATCTATGAATGTGTATAGAAAGTTCTATCGAGGATTCCTTGGCAAGGAATATGTTCCTTGGGTCAAAAATGAACTTCTGTATTAATTTGTATTCAAAAAGGAACATCTGTATGGCTGATTTAACATCAGAAGGTGTCAACGAGTATGTATAGAAAGTTCGGTAACACTTTATAATAACTACACGCTAATAATCATTAGTTAAGCATGAGTAAACAGTTAATTCATCATTCATAAAGCATTAATAGACATTAATAAGCAGTTTATAAATACAGCTATAAATGCTTTCTTCTTGATTTACAAGCATATCCATAATTTATTTAATAATTGTATTTTCATCCTTTATTAATGATCAATTTATTATTTCTAAATGATTAATTGCATTTTTTATAAACCAGTTATTTAGGAGTTGTCAGTGGTTCACAAGATTACTTAGAACGTGTAAGTAAATGATTAATAAACTATTTAAATGTACATTCATACATCTTATTATTCAGACATATAGTGATGGTTACTTAGTGTGTTAATAAATGCTTTATTAACATGTATTTAAGCTGTAATTCAGGGTTAATTCGGGTAGTTATAAAGCATTTAGTAGTGGTCAGTTAACTATGTTTGTGAGCTCATCTAAAGTGAGGACTATTCATGCCTTGTAAAGCATTTATAAAGGAGATTTAAAGGCTGTTAAATATTTCTATGTTCTGAATCACTGTGTTGTGTTTGTTACATTTTACTGTTTAGAAGATTGATGAGCCTTTAAATCTCCTTTATAAATGCTTTACAAGGCATGAGTAGTCCTCACTTTAGATTAGCTCACAAAATAGTTAACTGACCACTACTAAATGCTTTATAACTACCTGTATTTACTACATTTACTTACACTTTCTAAGTGCTCTTATGAATAACTGACAACTCTTAAATAACTGGTTTATAAATAATGCTATACTTCATTTAGAAATTATTAATTGATCATTAACAAAGTATGAAAATACAATTATTAAACGCATTATAGATATGCTTATAAATCAAGAAAAAAGGTGTTTATAGCTGTATTTATAAACTGCTTATTAATGTCTATTAATGCTTTATAAATGATGAATTAACTGTTTACTCATGCTTAACAAATGATTAATAGCATGCAGTTATTATAAAGTGTTACCGAAAGTTCAAGTTTCTAGTTCTCTTTGGCCAGAAATATGTTTTAGTAGTTCAAATTTTGACTGCCGTCTGGCTGATATAACATCAGAATAATTCAATCTGAATGTATAGTAAGTTCATCTTTAATGAATCTTTGGCCAGAAATTTGTTCAGTAGGTCAGATGTGGACGTTTGTATGGATAATGTAACATCAAAAGGAGTCAATATGTATGGCCATTTAAAGTTCAAAGACTCTTTGCCCAAAACTTTGCCCAAAAGTATGTTCAGTAGTTCAAAAAAGGAACCTCTGTATGGCTGATTTAACATCAACAAGTTCAAGAGGTCAGATATGGTCAAAAATGAACTTCTGTATGCCTAATGTGACATCTGAAGGAGTCAACAAGTTTGTATTGAAAGTTCAAGTTTCGAATACTCTTCGGCCCAAAATATGTTTCATTAGTTTCAAAATTTGACTGCCGTCTGGCTGATATGTCATCAGAAGAAATCAATCTGAATATATAGTATTAATCTTTAAGGAATCTTTGGCCAGAAACATTTTCAGTAGGTTGAATGTGGACTTTTGTATGGCTAATGTATCATCAAAAGGGGTCAATATGTATAAAAAAATTATGTTCAAAGACTCTTTGGCCAAAAGCATGTTCAGTAGTTCAAAAAGGAACATCTGTATGGCTGATTTAACATCAGAAGGAGTCTATAAGTTTATATAGTTTAAAAACTTTTGAGGACCCTTCGTCCGGTAATAAGTTCAATAGGTCAGATATGGACTTCTAAATGGCTTATGAAGCATCAGAAGGGGTCTATGAATATGTATATAAAAGTTCTAGATCAGGGATTATTTAGCCAGAAATATGGTCCTTGGGTCAAATATGAACTTCTGTATGTCTGACGTGACATCAGAAGGAGTTAACAAGTTTGTATAGAAAGTTCAAGTTTTGAGTACTTTTTGACCAGTAATATGTTCAGTTGGTCAAATGTGGACTTTTGTATGGATAATGTAACATCAAAAGGAGTCAATATGTATGGAAATTTAATGTTCAAAGACTCTTTGGCCAAAAGTGTGTTCAGTAGTTCAAAAAGGAACCTATGTATTCCTGATTTAACATCAGAAGGAGTCTATAAGTTTATATTGTTTAAAACCTTTTGAAGACATTTGACCAGAAATAAGTTCAAAAGGTCAGATATGGACTTCTAAATGGCTTATGAAGAATCAGAAGGAGTCTATGAGTATGTATAGAAAGTTCAAGATTGAGGACACTTTGGCCAGAAATATGTTCCTTGGGTCAAATATGAACTTCTGTATGCCTAACGTGACATCAGAAGGAGTCAACAAGTTTGTATAGAAAGTTCAAGTTTCGAGTACTCTTTGGCCAGAAATTTCTTTCAGTAGTTAAAATTTTGACTCCCGTCTGGCTGATATGACATAGGAAGAAATAAATCTGAATCTATAGTAAGTTAATATTTAAGGAATCTTTTGCCAGAAATTTGTTCAGTAGGTCAGATGTGGACTTTTGTGTGGATTATGTAACATCAAAAGGAGTCAGTATGTATGGCAATTTAATGTTCAAAGACTCTTTGCCCAAAAGTATGTTCAGTAGTTCAAAAAGGAACCTCTGAGTGGCTGATTAAACATCACAAGGAGTCTCTAAGTTTATATAGTTTAAAACCATTTGACCACCCTTTGTCCGGTAATAAGTTCAATAGGTCAGATATGGACTTCTATATGGCTTATGGAGCATCAGAAGGAGTCTATGAGTATGTATATAAAAGTTCTAGATTGGGGATTCTTTAGCCAAAAATATGTTCCTTGGGTCAAATATGAACTTCTGTATGTCTGACGTGACATCAGAAGGAGTTAACAAGTTTGTATAGAAAGTTCAAGTTTCAAATACTTTTTGGCCAGTAATATGTTCTGTTGGTCAGATGTGGACTTTTGTATGGACAATCTAACATCAAAAGGAGTCAATATGTATGAAATTTAATGTTCAAAGACTCTTTGGCCAAAAGTATGTTCAGTAGTTCAAAAAGGAACCTCTTCATGGCTGATTTAACATCAGAAGGAGTCTCTAAGTTGATATAGTTTAAAACCATTTGACCACCCTTTGTCCGGTAATAAGTTCAATAGGTCAGATATGGACTTCTATGTGGCTTATGAAGCATCAGAAGGAGTCTATAAGCATGTATAGAAAGTTTCAAATCGAGGATTCTTTGGCCAGAAATATGTTCCTTGGGTCAAATAGGAATTTCTGTATGCTTAACGTGACATCAGAAGGAGTCAACAAGCTTGTATAGAAAGTTCAAGTTTCTATTACTCTTTGGCCAGAAATATGTTTTAGTAGTTCAAATAAGTAACCTCTGTATTGGCTGATTTAACATCAGAAGGAGTCTCTAAGTTTATATAGTTTAAAACCATTTGAATCCTCAAATGCCATTTTGTCCGGAAATAAGTTCAAATGTTCTGATATGGGCTTCTAAATGGCTTTTGAAGTATTAATCTATGAGTATGTATAGAAAGTTCTAGATCGAGGATTCTCTGGCAAGAAATATGTTCCTTGGGTCAAAAATGAACTTCTGTATGGCTGACGTAATATCGGAATGAGACAACAAGAATGTATAGAAAGGTCAAGGTACGAATACTTATTGGCCAGAAATATATTTAGTAGTTCAAATTTTGACTGCCGTCTGGCTGATATAACATCAAAAGGAATCAATCTTAATGTATAGTGTTAAACTTTAAGGACTCTTTGGGC
Source organism: Rhinichthys klamathensis goyatoka (assembly GCF_029890125.1). Taxonomy (NCBI): domain Eukaryota; kingdom Metazoa; phylum Chordata; class Actinopteri; order Cypriniformes; family Leuciscidae; genus Rhinichthys; species Rhinichthys klamathensis. Next base: position 4,764,759 of record NW_026606559.1, read on the forward strand.
AGTAATATGTTCAGTAGCTCAAATTTGGAATTCTGTATGGCTGATTTAACATCAGAAAGAGTCTCTAAATGTATATAATTTAAACGATTTGAGGACCCTTTGACCAGAAATAAGTTCAATCGGTCAGATATGGACTAAATGGCTTATGAATAATCAGAAGGAGTCTATAAGAATATATAGAAAGTTCAAGATTGAGGACATTGGCCAAAAATATGTTATTTGGGTCAAATATGAACTTTTTTATGTCTTTAGGAGTCAACAAGTTTGTATAGAAAGTTCAAATTTCTCTTTGGCCAGAAATATGTTTTAGTAGTTCAAATTTTGACTGCCGTCTGGCTGATAATACATCAGAGGAAATCAATCTGAATGTATAGTAAGTTCATGTTTAAGGAATCTTTTGCCAGAAATTTGTTCAGTCGGTCAGATGTGGACTTTTGTATGGATTATGTAACATCAAAAGGAGTCAAAATGTATAGAAAGTTAATGTTCAAAGACTCTATGGCCAAAAGTGTGTTCAGTAGTTCAAAAAGGAACCTCTGTATTCCTGATTTAACATCAGAAGGAGTCTATAAGTTTACATAGTTTAAAACCTTTTGAGGACCCTTTGCTCAAAAATAAGTTCAAAAGGTCAGACTTCTAAATGGCTAATGAAGAATCAGGAGTCTATGAGTAAGTATAGAATGTTAAAGATTAAGGCCTCTTTAGCCAGAAATAGGTTCCTTGGGTCAAATATGAACTTCTGTATGGCTGAGGTAATATCGGAAGGACACAACAAGAATGTATAGAAATTTCAAGTTTCAAATACTCTTCGACAAGAAATATGGCTGAAGTAACATCAGAAAAAATAAATCTGAATGTATATTAAGTTCATCTTTAAGGAATCTTTGGCCAGAAATATGTTTAGTAGGTCAGAAATGCACTTTTGTATGGCTAATGTATCATCAAAAGTCAATTATGTTCGGCAATTTAATGTTAAAAAACTCTTTGGCCAAAAGTATGTTCAGTAGTTCTCTGTATGGCTGATTCAACATCAGAAGGAGTCTATAAATGTATATAGTTTAAAAACTTTTGAGGACCCTTTGACCAGAAATAAGTTCAATAGGTCAGATATGGACTTCTCTATTGTTTATGAAGCATCAGAAAGAGTCTACATATGAGCATGTATAAGAAAGTTCAAGATCGAGGGTTCTTTGGCCAGAAATATGTTCTTTGGGTCAAATATTGGCTGATTTAACATTAAAAGGAGTCTTTAAGTTTATTATAGTAAAAAACATTTTGAGGACTTTTTTTCAAGTAATATGTTCAGTAGGTCAAATATGGACTATAGTCTTCCTTATATAATATTACGACAAGTCAGTGTGTATATATAGTGGAGTTAATGTTCATTGACTCTGGTTAGAAATATAATCACTAGGTCAAAAATGGACTTTTGGATTTCACATCAAAAGGAGTCAATGTGTATAGAAAGTTAATGTTCAAGTACTCTTTTGCAAAAATGTATTCAGAGGGTGACATATTGACAGCTGTTTAGCTGATGTTTTCATGAGAAGAAGTCTATGAGGACCCTTTGGCCAACAAAATTATCAATATGTCAAATATGGACAATTTTCTGGCTGATTTAACATCACAAGACGTCAATTTGTATGTATAGTAACATAATGTTCATGGACTCTTGTATGGTTGAAGTGACGTCAAAGGGAGTCTACGAGAATGTATAGAAATCATTGCTTTAGCCGTTGCTTTACACTGCACACAATAAGTAACCCATTCCATTCTGCAACGACAAGATTAACATATCTGCTGTGCACACAAGATCAAACATTGTGCATTGAAGAATAACATATAAGCTGTGTACAAGAAATAATTCATTCCGATGTGGAATTCTTCATTGGACATCGTCAGATCGTTTGTGCGATGCAGTGCAACAGCACTCATGTTATCTCTTTAATGCACAAAGGAATGAATTAGTTCTGGCATGCTTTGAAATGCAACATGTGCTTGAAGAATAACATATAAATGTTATTCTTCAACGCTAATTCTTGGATCGCCTTTGCAATGCATTACAACTCCTATGTTATCTCTTCGTTGGACAAGAGTTATGAGGTAGTTATTCTGCGCATTGTTAATGCAAGAGCTAATGCAATAATTTCCCTTCAATGCAAAAAAGAACATGTATTGTGGTTTTCTTTGCATAGAGAAATAATTTAGATTTTATGCAATGTACTGAAACAGCACAAATTATATCTCCTCAAAGCACAACGCAATGAGTTAGTTCTGGTATGCAATGCACTGCAACAAGTGCATAGCTTATATGTTATTCTTCAATGCGCAATGTTAGATCGTTTGTGTAATGCAATGCACATATGTTATCGCTTCCTTACACAAACTGAATGGGTTTGTTATTGTGTTCATTGCAATGGAATAGGTTTTTCAATGATTTCCATTTAATACACAAATGTTAGTCGTGTAAAGCGAAAGCACATATGTTATGTGTTTTCATTGCATAGAGTAATTAATTTAGATTTTTTTGCAATGCAATGCAAAAACACAAATATCATCTCAAAGCACAACGCAACAAGCGCATGTTATTTAAATTCAATGATAAATGTATTTGATATATGTTATATATATATCAAATAGATTCAATGCAATGCAGCAGCACTTAGGTTATCTCTTCTTCTACAATGCACAACGAGTTAGTTCTGGCACGCATTGAAATGCAACATGTGTGCAACATTATATGTTATTCTTCAACGCTAAATCTTAGATCGCTTGTGCAATGTAATGCAACTCCTATGTTAACTCCTATGTTATTCTATGCATTGTAATGCAAGGGCTAATGCGATCATTTCCCTTCAATGCAAGTTTGTTGTAGTATGCATTGCAATGCGAAAGAACATATGTTGTGATTTTCATTGCATAGAGGAATATTTTTTGCATGCAACAATGCAACAGCACAAATTTAATTTTCAATGCAACAGCACAAATTGAATTTTCTCAAAGTAAAACGAGTTAGTTCTGGTATGCAATGCAATGCAACAGTCTTATATGTTATTCTTCAATGCACAATGTTAGATCGTTTGTGCAAAGCAATGCAACAGCACTTATATTATCTCTTCGTTGCACAACTGAATGAGTCATTTCTGGTATGCATTAAAACACACCAAGCACATTGCTTATATGTTATGCACATCGTTATGCAATGCAGTGCAAGAGCACTCATGTTATCTCTTTAATGCACAAAGAAATGAGTTGGTACTTCTGTTATATCTTCGTTGCACAACCGAATTAGTCAGTTCTGGTATGCATTTAAATGCACTAAGCACATAGCTTATATGATATTCTTCAATGCAAAATCAGTTCAGAGTCAGTTCTGGTATGCATTAAAAACACACCAAGCACATAGCTAATATGTTATGCACATCGTTAGATCGTTTGTACAATGCAGTGCAAGAGCGCTCATGTTATCTCTTTAATGCACAAAGGAATGAGTTAGTACTTATGTTATATCTTCGTTGCACAACCGAATGAGTCAGTTCTGGTATGCATTTAAATGCACTAAGCACATAGCTTACATGCAGGGCTTGACATTAACTTTTTTGCTCACTAGCCAATGTGGCTAGTGGTTTTCCAAAATTACTAGCCACGCAGCATTTTTACTAGCCACATTTTTGTTGTTGGAAAATTACGTTTTATATGATTAAAGTTGACAATGGGGCTTAAAACGTGCTAAAATGTCCTAATATTATCATTAGCTCTGATAAGGTTGTAAAGCTCCTTTTTTGAAAACATGTTGTCTATTAAGATAAACACATAAAATAGCTTCTTATTATATAATAAAAGTGCTGCATCGTTTTTTTTTTTTTTTTTTACAGCAGTAAATACTGGAATACAGAGTAGAACAATTATCTGCATTAGAAACAACAAGCAAAGAATAAATAATTTCTTCTAAGAAAAAATCCACAATTAAGGCAACAGGATTACAACTTTATATACGCCTATATGACAGTTTTGGGGACTTTGGATTGTTTGTTTTGCATCAGCATTTCCTCAGAGCTCTGACTTAATAATTATCATCATGAAGCTCTGGTAGCTCTGAGGAACTGGAGATATGTCCACCTGAAACAAGTATAGGCCTACAGGTCTTTATTTTTCAGATTATTCCCACAAACGCATCTCCTGCTTTCTTTCATGGCATGATTAATTTTATTAAAACATAGAATTAACTCTGGAAAGATAGTTGTGATATGACGTGACATAAGGGCAGCCCTGCTAGTAGTTACACCGTGTCCCTTAATCATGAAGATTATTTTTTCTTTATATCGGCCACGCTCACTCACGAACTGACTGAACGCTGTGTTGATGTGTGTGTGCATGCGACCAGTCGCGTGTGATGATCGTTTGACAAAAGTCTGGATGTCATATTTGGCGCGCGCACCCTCGCGCAGCGGCACTGCAGGAGAGCGTGAGACGCGTCTGTGGTCTGGATTCTCCTGCTATTAAAAAAGTTCGCTATATCATCACATTAAGTTGATAATTAAGGGCAGACTAAAACAGCCCTCAGTCCGACGGCCAGTCCGCGAGTTTAATCTCCGCGTGTCTTCTTGTTTACAGTGTTGTCATTCAAGAGGATTCACGAATGGACCAATGGGCAAACACTAGACTATGTGCAGGTAGTACTCATGGGAGTTGTAGTGTCGTAGTGTCAAATTGCAATTTGTTTGTTATGTCAGATGTCTATTGACAAGACTACAATTTTTCAACACGCCAAAGTGGCTAGTGGGAGCGACTGTGTTACCCGCCACGAGTGAAATCCACCCGCATTTGGCGGGTTGGCGGGTGTTAATGTCAAGCCCTGCTTACATGATATTCTTCAATGCACAATGTTAGATTGTTGTGCAATGCAATGCAACCGCACTAATGTTATCTCTTCGTTGCACAACCGAATGAGTCAGTTCTGGTATGCATTAAAACACACCAAGAACATAGCTAATATGTTATGCACATCGTTAGATCATTAGTGCAATGCAGTGCAAGAACACTCATGTTATCTCTTTCATGCACAAAGGAATGAGTTAGTACTTATGTTATATCTTCGTTGCACAACCGAATGAGTCAGTTCTGGTATGCTTTTATATGCACTAAGCACATAGATTATATGATTTTCTTCAATGCACAATGTTAGATCGTTTGTACAATGCAATGCAACATCACTTATATTATTTCTTCTTTGCACAACTGAATGAGTCAGTTCCGGTATGCAATTAAATACACTAAGCACATAGCGAATATAATATTCTTCAATGCACAATGTTAGATCGTTTGTGCATTTCAATGCAACAGCACTTATATTATCTCTTCGTTGCACAACCGAATGAGTCAGTTCTGGTATGCATTAAAACACACCAAGCACATAGCTAATGTGTTATGCACATCGTTAGATCGTTTGTGCAATGCAGTGCAAGAGCACTCATGTTATCTCTTTAATGCACAAAGGAAGGAGTTAGTACTCATGTCTTCGTTGCACAACCGAATGAGTCAGTTCTGGTATGCATTAAAACACACCGAGCACATAGCTAATATGTAATGCACATCGTAAGATCGTTTGTGCAATGCAGTGCAAGAGCACTCATGTTATCTCTTTAATGCACAAAGGAATGAGTCATGTTATCTCTTCGTTGCACAACCGAATGAGTCAGTTCTATGCAGTTAAATGCACTAAGCACATAGCGAATATAATATTCTTCAATGCACAATGTTAGATCGTTTGTGCAATTCAATGCAACAGCACTTATATTATCTTTTCGTTGCACAACCGAATGAGTCAGTTCTGGTATGCATTAAAACACACATAGCTAATGTGTTATGCACATCGTTAGATCGTATGTGCACTGCAGTGCAAGAGCACTCATGTTATCCCTTTAATGCACAAAGGAATGAGCCATGTTATCTCTTCGTTGCACAACCGAATGAGTCAGTTCTATGCATTTAAATGCACTAAGCACATAGCGAATATAATATTCTTCGATGCACAATGTTAGATCGTTTGTGCAATTCAATGCAACAGCACTTATATTATCTCTTCGTTGCACAACCGAATGAGTCAGTTCTGGTATGCATTAAAACACACATAGCTAATGTGTTTTGCACATCGTTAGATCGTTTGTGCAATGCAGTGCAAGAGGACTCATGTTATCTCTTTAATGCACAAAGGAAGAAGTTAGTACTCATGTCTTCGTTGCACAACCGAATGAGTCAGTTCTGGTATGCATTTAAATGCACTAAGCACATAGCGAATATAATGTTCTTCAATGCACAATGTTAGATCGTTTGTGCAATTCAATTCAACAGCACTTATATTATCTCTTCGTTGCACAACCGAATGAGTCAGTTCTGGTATGCATTAAAACACACATAGCTAATGTGTTATGCACATCGTTAGATCGTTTGTGCAATGCAGTGCAAGAGCACTCATGTTATCTCTTTAATGCACAAAGGAATGAGTCATGTTATCTCTTCGTTGCACAACCGAATGAGTCAGTTCTATTCATTTAAATGCACTAAGCACATAGCGAATATAATATTCTTCGATGCACAATGTTAGATAATTCAATGCAACAGCACTTATATTATCTCTTCGTTGCACAACCGAATGAGTCAGTTCTGGTATGCATTAAAACACACCGAGCACATAGCTAATATGTTATACACATCGTAAGATCGTTTGTGCAATGCAGTGCAAGAGCACTCATGTTATCTCTTTAATGCACAAAGGAATGAGTCATGTTATCTCTTCGTTGCACAACCGAATGAGTCAGTTCTATGCATTTAAATGCACTAAGCACATAGCGAATATAATATTCTTCAATGCACAATGTTAGATCGTTTGTGCAATTCAATGCAACAGCACTTATATTATCTCTTCGTTGCACAACCGAATGAGTCAGTTCTGGTATGCATTAAAACACACCGAGCACATAGCTAATATGTTATGCACATCGTAAGATCGTTTGTGCAATGCAGTGCAAGAGCACTCATGTTATCTCTTTAATGCACAAAGGAATGAGTCATGTTATCTCTTCGTTGCACAACCGAATGAGTCAGTTCTATGGATTTAAATGCACTAAGCACATAGCGAATATAATATTCTTCAATGCACAATGTTAGATCGTTTGTGCAATTCAATGCAACAGCACTTATATTATCTCTTCGTTGCACAACCGAATGAGTCAGTTCTGGTATGCATTAAAACACACATAGCTAATGTGTTATGCACATCGTTAGATCGTATGTGCACTGCAGTGCAAGAGCACTCATGTTATCCCTTTAATGCACAAAGGAATGAGTCATGTTATCTCTTCGTTGCACAACCGAATGAGTCAGTTCTATGCATTTAAATGCACTAAGCACATAGCGAATATAATATTCTTCAATGCACAATGTTAGATCGTTTGTGCAATTCAATGCAAGAGCACTCTTCGTTGCACAACCGAATGAGTCAGTTCATTAAAACACACCAAGCACATAGCTAATAAGTTATGCACATCGTTAGATCGTTTGTGCAATGCAGTGCAAGAGCACTCATGTTATCTCTTTGTTGCACAACCGAATGAGTCAGTTCTGGTATGCATTTAAATGCACTCAGCACATAGCTTATTTGATATTCTTCAATGCATATCGTTAGATCGTTTGTGCAATGCAACGCAATAGCACTCTTTAATGCACAAGAGGTATGAGGTAGTTAATGCAACAGCTAATGCGATCATTTCCCTTCAATGCAAGTTTGTTGTATATACTTAATTCAATGCATTGCAATGCGAAAGAATATATGTTGTGGTTTTCATTGAATAGAGGATTTTTTTTTTTTTTGCAATGCAATGCAAAAAAAAATGCAATCCACAAATTTTGTCTCCTCAAATTCCAATGCAATGAGTTCCCTTTCGAGGGAACTCGCGATGCGTCACTTGACGCTTTGGGAACGCCCCCAGCGTGAATGCGTCTGAGCATCAATGTCAACTAGTCCAATGGAAAGAATGAGCGTCACGGGCGGGTGACGTCATGACCAGGAAGGCATAAGAGCACATCCGGTGAAACGCGGCATTAGCTTCTGTGTGTCAGCAAGCGATCTGTGTTACTCTGTCTCTGTCTATTTATTGTTGTCTGTTCGATATTATTGGGAAGAGTTATGGCGAAACAACTTTACAAACTCTGTGCTTCTCCCTGCCCGCGTTATTTAACGGGTGGGGACACATACGAGCTTTGTGTAGTTTGTTTGGGAGTGGAGCATGCGGTATCAGCCTCCGAGGGGGCTGATTGCAACATTGTGAGAAGCTTTCGCTTCGCATGCTCCACTCCCGCCTGTCACTTTTCGAGGAAAGTGGCCAGGCTCGCGATCCTCGGGGTGCAGGACACGCGTCTGCCGAGGCAGCGCGGAGAATGCATTCCTGTGGATCGCGAATAGGATCTCGTTACGGGGTTGGAGACGGGTCCGCGGATCTTATCTCCTCCCTTTCCACGAGGGATCCAGTGCTCTCTCTCCGGTCTCTTCCGCCCGGGGAGAGAAATCAATGCTTCAGTGCTCTACCTCCGAGGAGGTAGATGTGCTGGGCATTGAAAGTGTACACAATCATGGGGGAAGTGGATTTGCCATCTCTTCCCCAGCGTATGAGAATTATATATAGCCTATATATATATATATATATATATGATAGTTTATATATTATATATAAAATAAAGTGTATATATATAAAGAATGTATATAAAAAAATATATATATATAATAATAAGCTGGTGGAGGTGTTTACTAAGGCTGTAGATAAATTAAATATTTAATGGCCAGCAGAAATAAGGGGGCACTCGTCCTTAAAATAAATTGAACGAGTTTCCTTCCCTCTATTTTTCCACCTCCATCACGGGGCCTTCCATTTTTCCCGATCTGCACAGCGAGCTGTCTAGATCATGGAAAAAGCCTTACTCATTTTTTAGCCCCACATTCATGTATATTCAGATATTTGGGGGTTAAGAGAGCATGGCTATGGGGCAATACCCCGGGTAGAACAGACACTTGCGAGCTATGTCTCCCGCACTATACTGTTCAGTATCGTCCCTGAAGGCGTCGGCTTAAACCATTAAAGAAAACTATTTTTTAATCTAGTGGGAAAAGCATATATGGCAGTGGGTCTAGCACGAGCCTGCTTGCACACTATAGCAGTGCTGCAAGCATATCAGGCTGACCTGCTGTGGTATTTGGACAGAAGTGAGGGAGTTTGGCCCGATGGGGTTTGAGAACTCCGTCGGGCCTCAGATTTATCTCTCAGGGATGGTAGCCAAAGAAATGTGGTCACTGAGAGACACCTCTGGCTCAATTTGATGGGAATCATGGAGAAAGATACAAGATAATCTCTCCCTCGCTATGTTTAACCCACTGGGGCTGCTGGGCGTGAGCAGCTCCAGCCGGCTAGTTTCTCATACACAACACAGCAGCCAAAGCCTTCAAAGCAGAAGCCGGATCCGAGGACCGTTCTTCATGCTGAGAAGGCTGCGGCTCAAAAGAAAAGGTCTGGCGCCACGGCGTCAGACCGGTGAGGGCAGCCCCAACCGGGGTGGAATGGTGTACACCTCATTATACGGTGCCCTTTCCATCTCTGTGCCCTCAGGGGACCGTTCTGCCAACCCCGCCACCCTTGGTGCTTCGGGGCGCAGCGTTCTCCAGCGAGCTTCTGGCGCAGCGTCAACTCGACATTGCGTCGGACTCGCGCCCTCTGAGGGGGGTTCGAAAACAGTCAGTTCGGGTGGTTCCTGCCAGTATGTTTCAGGTCCCCGAACTGGCTGTCTTTATTACACCAGAGGCCAGCCTCGAGGGGCTGGTTCCCTTGGTAGATTTTCTGGCAGCGCGGAAGCTACTGCCAAATATATCTCTATGGGTAATGGTAATCTCTCTGGTAATGGAGCAAGGGGTAAAGGCCCTGTTAGCAAGGAAAGCTATAGAGCAGGTGTACTCACCCGGCATTGCGTCGGGTCTTTACAGTCGTTATCTCATTGTTCCAAAAAAGGATGGAGAGCAGCGTCACATACTAGATCTTCGTCTGTTGGAGTGTTTGGTGCTGGAACTCAAGTCCAAGATGCTGACACTCAAACAGATCGTGACTCAAATCAGTTCCGAGGACTGGTTTGTCACGATAGATCTAAAAGACGTATACTTCCATATCTCCATCCTCCCTCAGCACAGGAGGTTCCTGAGGTTTTCTTTGGGGCAAAGAACACCAGTATCAGGCACTTCCTTTCGGTCTAGCTCTATCACCCCGCACATTCACGAAGTGTATAGACGCAGCTCTGGCCCCGCCAGGCTGCAGTGTATACGCATTCTGAATTGCATAGATGACTGGCTGATTCTAGCGGAATCAGAACAGTTAGCGGTTCGGCACCGAGGTGTCGTTCTCGCTCATATGCAGATGTTGGGGTTGAGGCTCAATGCCAAGAAGAGTGTGCTTTCTCCAGTACAGAGAACCACTTTCCTTGGTGTGGTATGGGATTCAGTGACGATGCGGGCCACTCTGTCCCCGGTTCGTGTAGCTGCTATCCTAACAGCCACAAAAGAGCTGAGGCTAGGCCAGTCACGCACTGTAAAACAGTTCGAGAGACTGTTGGGTCTTGTGGCAGTAGCGTCCAACGGGATACCTTTTGGCCTGCTGTACATGAGACCTTTGCAGTGGTGGCGCAGGACCAGAGGGTTCTCCCCGAGGGGAAACCCACTTCATATGATCAAGATCACGCGGCCGTGCCTTCGTGCCTTGGTTATATGGAGGAAACACTGGTTCTTAACCCAGGGTTCGGTGTTGGGAGCTCTTTGCCATCGAGTTGCTATCTCGACAGATGCTTCCCTCACCGGCTGGGGAGCGGTATTGGAAGGCCGCTCAGCTCAGGGCTTGGGAGGAGTCATCATCTCGCTTGGCACATGAATTGCCTAGAGATGATGGTCGTCTTCAATGCGTTGAGACATCTCCTCCCAGACCTGAGGGGCCATCATGTGTTGTTCTGAAACAGTGACTGTTAGGCCTCAGGGCAGCAGCGTTCAATGTGATACCCTTTGACCTGCTGTACGTGAGACCTTTACAGTGGTGGCTCAGGACCAGAGGGTTCTCCCTGAGGGGAAACCCACTCCGTACGATCAAGATCACGCGGCAGTATCCCCGCGCCTTGGTTATATGGAGGAAACTCTGGTTCTTGACCCACAGACAACACGTTGGTGGCCTATTATTTTGGTCCCTCAGGAAATTACGCTGTCTGAGGGCAGTGTATATTCCAGGGGGGCCAGAATATTGGAGCAGACACCCTGTCGAGGCAGGGGCTGAGGCCAGGGGACTCCACCCCGAGGCGGTGGAGCAAATATGGGAGTTTTATGGCCAGGCAGAAGTGGATTTGTTCTCGTCTCAGCATACGACGCACTGTCCACTCTGGTTATCCCTCACTCAACCAGTCCCCTCGGGGCTGGTTGCTATGGTGCAGACGTGGCTGAGGCTACGTCTGTACGCATTTCCCCCTGTTGCTCTGCTCCCAGGAGTTCTGGAGTGATTCCGCCAGGATGGAATAAGCCTATTTAGTAGCACCACCCTGGCCGAGCTGAATTTGGTTTGCGGACCTAATTTTTCTCCTCGACGGACCTCCCTTGGAGGTCCCGATCAGGAGAGACCTTCCGTCTCAGGCAGGGGATGCAATATTGCACCCCCGGCAGGGGATTTGGAAACTGTGGGTTTGGCCTCTGAGGGGGCCCAACTCATAGAGAGTGGTCTCTCAACCGAGGTTGTTGAGACCATTCTAAGCTCCAGAGCTCCCGCTACGAGGAAACTATATTCACTATTTCGAGAGTTTTTCACTTCTTGGTGTTACCAGCGTCAGTGGGATCCGGTTAACTGTTCAGTAAACACAGTATTCGAGTTTCTGCAAGAACGCTTTGTATCAGGTCTATGTCCTTCCACGCTTAAGGTATACGTGGCGGCCATTGCGGCTTTCCACGCCCTGGTGGGTAGTACATTTTTGGGTCGAGACCCCCTGATCACTCGTTTCTTTCGTGGCACTTTGAGGCTGAGGCCTGCAACTTGCACTAGGGTGCTGGCTTGGGACCTTGCAATAGTTCTAGAAGGTCTATCTGGGGCTCCCTTCGAGCCCTTAGATTTGGTCTCAGAGAAGTTCCTTTCTTTTAAGACTATTTTCTGCTAGCTATTTCGTCCCTATTAGAGTCAGACCTTCAGGCCCTTTCGGTCCCCACCTGCCTTGAGTGCACCGGGGATGGCCAAGGCATTCTTACCCGAAACATGGATATGTTCCAAAGGTGCCTACCATTATTCCGAGGCCTATTGTGCTGCAGGTTTCTGTCCTCCTTTTACATCTGCGGACCAGGAAAGGCTGAACCTCTTGTGTCCAGTGCGAGCACTGGATACTTATGTTCATCGGACATCTTCAATGAGGAAGTCCGACCAGTTATTTATTTGCTTTGGATCACCTAAGAAGGGTCTTCCTGCTTCTAAACAGACGGTTAGTAAGTGGATAGTCGAGGCTATTTCACTTGCATACGAGTACTCTGACCATCCGTGTCCCTTGGTGGTCAGAGCTCGCTCAACGAGGGGTATGGCGGCCTCTAAAGCCTTGTTATTTGGGGTTTCTCTCCAAGACGTTTGTGATGCGGCAGGCTGGTCTTCACCGCTCACATTCGTCAGGTTTTACAGTTTGGACCTGGATGCTGCCCCAGGTTCTCAGGTGCTTAGTGCTTAGTTCCAACAGACTGACACTCAGGTACTTGGAATTCTGGCGTTTTGGGTATTCTCGTTCCCAAAGCGTCAAGTGACGCATCGCGAGTTCCCTCGAAAGGGAACGTCTCAGGTTACTACTGTAACCATAGTTCCCTGAGAAAGGGAACGAGACGATGCGTCACCCTGCCATACTTCCTGCATCCCTGTGATCGGCTTGCTTCGACTTTTTGAAGCTAATGCCGCGTTTCACCGGATGTGCTCTTATGCCTTCCTGGTCATGACGTCACCCGCCCGTGACGCTCATTCTTTCCATTGGACTAGTTGACATTGATGCTCAGACGCATTCACGCTGGGGGCGTTCCCAAAGCGTCAAGTGACGCATCGTCTCGTTCCCTTTCTCAGGGAACTATGGTTACAGTAGTAACCTGAGACGTTAGTTCTGGTATGCAAGGCAATGCAAGAGTGCATAGCTTATATGTTATTCTTCAATGCGCAATGTTAGATCGTTTCACCAATGCAATGAACAGCACTTATGTTATCTCTTCGTTGCACAACCGAATGAGTCAGTTCTGGTATACATTGAAACACACCAAGCACATAGCTAATATGTTATTCTTCAATGCACATCGTTAGACTGTTTGTGCAATGCAGTGCAAGAGCACTCATGTTATATCTTTAATGCACAAATGAATTTTTGTTTTGGCATGTATTGAAATGCAACATGTGTTTTGCTTAAATGCTGCTTAACACTAATTCTTTAATTAACGCTATGTTATCTCTTCGTTGCACAAGAGGTATGAGGTCATTTTATGCATTGTAGTGCAAGAGCTAATGCAATAATTTCCCTTCAATGCAGAAATGAATGTTTGTTGTAGTATGCATTGCAATCCGAAAGAACATATGTTGTGGTTTTCATTGCATAGAGAAATAATTTAGATTTTTTTTTTGCAATGCAATGCAACGGCACACGTTATCTCCTCAAAGCACAACGCAATGAGTTAGTTCTGGTATGCAATGCAGCAATAGCTTATATGTTATTCTTCAGTGTGCAATATTAGATCGTTTTGTGCAATGCAAGCAACAGCACATATGTTATCGCTTCGTTGCACAAAATGAATGGGTTTGTTATTGTATTTATTGTAATGGAATTTAGATTTTTTTTTTGCAATGCAATGCAACAACACAAATGTTATCCTCAAAGCACAACGCAATGAGTTAGCTCTGGTATGCAATGCAATGTAACAAGCTCATGTTATTTATATTATATATATTATTTTTCAATGCACAAAGTAAGATCGTTTCTGCAATGCAACAGCACAGTTTATCTTTTCTTTGCAAAACCGAATAAGTCAGTTCTTGGTATGCATTGAAATGCACCAAGCACATAGCTTATATGTTATTCTTCAATGCACATCGTTAGATCATTTGTGTAATGCAGTGCAAGAGCACTCATGTTATCTCTTTAATGCACAAATTAATTAGTTCGTTTTGGCATGTATTGAAATGCAACGTGTTTTGCTTAATATGCTGCTTAACGCTAATTCTTAGATAGCTTGTGCAATGCATTTTTTGCAGTTTTCATTGCATAGGGTAAATGATTAGATTATATGTTATTCTTCAATTTGCAATGTTAGATCATTTGTGCAATGCAATGCAATGCAACAGCACTTATGTTATCTCTTCGTTGCACAACCAAATGAGTCAGTCCTGGAATACAATGATATGATATACAATGATACTTATATGATATTCTTCAAGGCAAAATGTTTGATCCAGCGGAATGAGTAGTACATTGCAATTTTAAAGCAAAAACTAATGCAATGATTTTCCTTCAATACTCAATTGAATGTGTGGTGTTTTCTTTGCACAGAGGATTAAGTTAGATCTTTCATTCAAGCAAATGCAAAAGCACTATGTTATCACTTAAATGCTTATTGAAAGGAGTTACCGGTAGTTCTGTTATACATTGTAATGCATATGTTCTCATAAATTCAATACAAAATGGAATCAATTAGTTGTTGTCATGTAGAAAAGGGAATCCAAGGCACTCTTCTTTAGAAAATTAAAAAGCCTTTATTAGACTGGTGTAAGGACTGGGCTAAAAGGGTGAATCTGAAAGGACTAAATACATCCTGCTAAAGACCCAAAAAGCCTGGAATGTAAATTTACACACACACACACACACACAGCCACACACACGCACGCATCCCCCACAAGCTAAGCCTGCTCAGGACAGAGCGTGGTTTCCTGTTACGAGACACTTGTATGACTGACTTGGAATTTGATGTTCAAAGAGAAAGAAACTTCTTTTCTTTAAAAGACATTTAACCCAATATATTCGATGTGTTTTTATGTGTGTCCATTTGCCCATGTCACATTGTAATGACTATAATTTGTCCGTAATTTAAAAGTGAATTATAAATTCCCTAGGTGTATTTTAATGTAAATGTTTACCTATAACAGTCGTGTTTGATATCTTAAAAATGCCCTGGACTTGACTCAGCCAGATATATGTATGAACACACCGTAAAAGGTATGATTATGTGCATAACACATCTCTGCAGTAGAAATGACCCTTCCTAACACAGGTCATAATTTAATTAGACAAGCAGTCTGACAAGACAAAGAGAAATAAAACCCAAAGTCCCGCCTGTAAACTTCCAACCCTCTAATTGGCTAAGCCAACAGGAAGAGGCTGGATTTCTTCAAAAGTGATAAATGACGCTTCTCCCCTTCGCTCGCTCTCTTTCTCCCGTGTCCTCGTGTCATGATGTAACGTCTCGCCTTTCTTTTATTTGTTTCTAGTTTAGTTGTGTTTTTCATTTGTAGATAAGTCTCTGTGTTTAACTCCAATCGACGATTGAAAAGAAAACCCCGTGACATATCTCTTCAGCAAATCCATCTACAAGGGACCTTTAAACGAGCGCGCGCTCTCTTTGAAGGAGAAACACGCGCACGTGACCACGTGACACACACGCTTCTTCACAAGCCATGGAAAGATGCAACGTTAACTCCGCGTGATTTCCCCGTAGAGATCTTTATTCCCTTTTTGTTAGTCAAAGTTTTGTTTTCCGTAGCCGACTCAGTTCACTTCCACGAAGTGAAACGAACTTAGCCGAACTATTTCCCTTTGGAAATGTTACAACAAAGACTGTAAACCTCCGTTCAACACGCGCGCCAAGCAGCCCACGTGACGCTTCCTCACACCCAAAGGACTCAGCTCACGCGGCCAGACAGGGCCGTACAGGAATGTTTCGACACAGAGAGAGACCATAACATAAGTTGATTGCAAGTATAATCTCTTTATAGAGCTTCTAAGAAGTTTTAAGATGATGTTTCGTGTTGTAATCGGAGAGGTGAATGTCTTCCTGCCAATGAAATTCTCCCAATTTCTCTGTTCTCTCTCTCCCCATCCCCTTTCCTCTCTCTCTTACTCGCTCACGCGTGTACGTTATCCATTGTCCAAACTTTATGCATTTCTCGTTCATTGATGTCTTATTGTATTGTTCATTGTTGTCTATGTGTTTGTAAATACATATATCCCATGTAACCGTAGTAAATACATAAGTAGTCATGCCTCTATTAAATTAATTATATATTCATTAGATTGATGTGCTGTCTCTTTGCTCAATTTCAAGTCACTTAAGTGCCAAAGGTCTAAATGCTACAAGCTTTACGAATTAAAGATACTTTAAAGAGTAACGTTAACGTTATGTGTTGATAGGGCGGGAAACCCAATTCTTCTGGCCAGAGAATTGCGTTTCCTGAAATCCTATAAAGTAAGATGATATTGTGGATCCCACAAATATTATCCTGACAATTGAGCTAATTCATTTTACCTGTTTGTGAAACATGGTCCGTGTAATTAACTGCAATCAACTTGTGGTTAATTTCCGGGATTCACATGCACGCATGCAGGTAGAATGACAGATCCTCCCTTATCGGGAGATTTATTAACATGTAAGACTGATCTAATCCAAACATGTATGAATAATTATTAATTACCAATTATTAATTATGATATGCAAATTCCCCACGGATTAGATCCGCCCTGAATCCTTACATAAAATTGGTGGAGAATGCGGGCACACTTTAAACTTGTTTCTGAGCAAAAATCAGTTTTCAATCTATGTCTATATTGTGATTTAATATTGTACGTGCGCCTCGAGTGAGCGAACGCAATGCGAACTCACCGCTGCAAAATAATGTCTGACATTCCGTTTGCCATTGTTAATAACTAAAAGTAAACTGCAGTTCATAGTATTAAATTTGTCCCACAAAAGACGAAGAAACCTCTTTTGAACGACGACATTTTTAATGTTAAACTCCCCTGTCCGAACGATGTTCTTCTGTCAGGGTGAAGACAAGATTTAGTGAATCGATGCTCTTTCACTATTCTTAAAAAGGCCTTATTTTATAATCGTTAGATTAACGATAAACTCCGGGTTAAAACATTGACGTAGCTACTCAATTGTAAAAACCTAAAGCATATTTAATCATAGGTGCTATTTGATATATGTTATGGGAGTCGAAAAACAGATGAATAATTCCTGTTTTCTCTCGCACAACGCAGCGACGAATCCTGCTAGATGTGCTTGTAAAACATAGCACCGAAAAAAAAATCCAACACTGAAAACATTTTTAAATCATAAAATACTATTTGATAAATGTTATTTGGATCCGAAAAACAGATGCCTAATTCCTGTTGTCCACAATTTACGTGTAGTGCAGCGAAGAAATCCTGCCACACACTTGTGTGAAATATAGCATATAAAAATCCAAAACTGAAAACATTTTTAATCAATGCCAATTGATAAATGTTATTTGGAGTTGAAAACAGATGAATAATTCCTGTTTCCTTTTGCACGACGCAGCGAAGAAAACCTGCTTACGTGTTAAATAAATATAGCACCGATAAAAATCCAAAACTGAAAACATTTTTAATCAATGCCATTTGATAAATGTTATTTGGAGTTGAAAAACAGATGAATAATTCCTGTTTCCTTGCACAACGCAGCAAAGAAAACCTGCCAATGTGTTTAAAATAAGTATAGCACCGGAAAGAAATCCGTCGAGATTTAAATGAGACAGTGCATGTCCCCCGAGACACTCGAAAGCGGGCTGGTTGCAATACTACTGCCAAACGCTAGGGTGCGCCCTTGAGTGTTTTCCAGTATCAGATTGCCTCCACGCCCTCCATGAGCGCAATAGCGCCATCGTGTGGACACTAGCGGTAAAGCGTCTTTTCTTCAATTTTCTCTTCCCACAACTTCAAAGTTTACCAGTGAGATTTTGAACTCGTGTTTCTAACTTTCAATGCATGGCAATTTACAGCCTCGTTTACTAACATGATTTTCCCTGCCTTGACTGTGTGCACTTGTTTTGGATTTTGGTTCAAACCACATTTGAACTTAAAAATTCAAAATTATGTCTTAGCAGTTTCTGATGACCGCTCTGTTTTGAAATGGCTTCCTCCCAGTTGATCTTATGTTGGTTACTACCACTGACACCTCACTGTGGTCGTGATCATCAAATATAAGGCCAACCCTTAATTTCCTACACTTATTCAAATTTGGTTTGAAACAAACAGATTTCAAGGTTAATTTGAATTAAGTCTCATTGCCCGTTGGGAATTGTTTTATGGCTTTTTCTATATTTCCCTTTTCAAATTATTTTTAATAATTTTGATTTGATTTTATTACAACTGTCTCCTTGCTGTTCTAGAAGTTACTTAACATCTATGAATACGCTTGATTTGAATCGTATTTAAACCAGTTTGAATGCAATTTAAATCAAGTTCTCTGTCAGCCAGCTTGACCACTAAGAGGAAGTGGCCCAAAACCCTTTGTGGCCCAAACGCGCCACTACAGCTTGCTTCCTCCTGTGCTCTTCCTGCGGCTCTAAAACTCTCCTCCGAAGGGAGACTAGGTTATTCTGATAATTAACATTGTCATAATTCCCTTTGTTTTTACCATAATTTTAGTAAAGCCGTTGCCTTTGATTTTTCTAAAAAAAAAAGACACTCAATTTGATTTAGATAAAAGAGCTTTAATTCACGTTGAGGTTCAATTGTTCTTCATCCTGTTTTGTGTTTGTAGGTAGAAAGCTCTCTCGGGCTGTGGCAATTTGACAGTCAGCTCTGCTCGAGGTCCGGCGGGTGGTTCGTCTGATCTGCGTCACCAGCACTGACTGAGCACGGGTCTCGGACTTTCCTGTATCTTTCCCTTCGTGCGGCCCGCAACACGACATTACCAATTCGGCACCGCCGGTTGTGTTCCAGGTCAAGTTGCTTGCGAGGGCGCACCTAGGTACAGATGCACCGAAAGGCCCGGGACACTGCTGTCAAGTGTTTGGGGCGACGGAAGGACCAACCACGATGCTGACTTCGAGCGGAATGACCTCATTTCACCCCAGGCAAACTAGGAAAAGGTATTAAACCCATCCACTTAATATTGGCCACAGAATCTAGAGATTCCCCGGTCATGGGAGTGTTTGGCTCCCTCTCAAAGCCACAAACTGCAGGCTTAGGCCTCCTTTTCCCCTTTTAACACTTCTCGTGTACTATTAATGCCATTTCATTACAGACCTTTCAATTTTTGATGGTTGCATGTTACTTCAAACTTTGCTATCTTGCCACTGCTCTTTTCTGTTGTGCTCTGTTCCTTTCAGTTCACCTAGAAGACAGAGCCTATCTGAGACAACAAGGAACGCTGAATAATAGTTTGACAAACCAAGCCGTTAGCATCAACAGGTGACCACTAAGCTACCGCCCTGTTAAATTTTATTCAGGCCCATATTGACCTACCTAAATTGTCCCACCGAATGATTTAACTGTCTGCATCAGTTAACCAAAATTTTCATACACGGCATAGCCCGTATTATAGCTCGTTAAACGTAGAACGAAATTGCACTGGTCTCTCTGCGTGTGTTGTGTTCCTCTCGCCCACAGTGAAGCCAGTATGTTCCGGTCCTACAGTCCCACAACCCGCTGGGACAACATGGAGACATGGCTGAGATTCATGACACCTCCATTCCTGCCCAAGGTCGCCAGTGACAGAGCCCGAGCCAAGAGCAGCTGGACGCAGACGTGGACACGCTAATGTCGCACCAACCCAGCCAAAGCTCCCACGACAAAGACTGGGCCAAACACGTCAAAACCTCGCTTTCCAGCTCACCGCGCAAGCACGCCTCCACAAAGGAGCCGCATCGCCCTGGAGCACAAGGTTGCAACGCCGAGGATGACAACGACCCCGAGCTACAAAAGGAAGTGGAAAGACTTCAAACTGCCCTGGCTAACCTTCATCGACACAGACCGAAGTGAATAGTCAGAGAAAAGAACCAGAGAGGAACACATTTCAGCCAACGCACAAGAGCTGAAAAGGGGGGTGAAAAAGCCCGCCTTCCACACATCTCTGACAATCTACAGGACATTGATTTTTCACCTGCAGTCTCCAACCGGTGAACACACGTCACAGACACCCAGCAGCACAGACCTAGAAGAACCTGTGCTACCACCACCGGCTCCGAACGAGTTTGCTGTGGAACTTACAACGAACCTGTGACTGAGGACACAAGTTTCAAGAAACTTTCCCTCCAAAACCCGTCAGCCACCATAGTTCTTCTGCCCCCACGCAATGCCCACTCAACGATGCGTGAAGGTCCCCTCAGTAAGAATTCCTAAAACCCCAAATTCCTGAACTGCAAAACCAGAAGACACACTGCACGAACACCGTGCAAGACTCAGCTAAAAGGTCCTTGATCAACATCGGACATAAAACTTTTAAAAGTAGATGAAAGTGTGCTCAAAGAGTTGCAAGACTCTGCGTCTGTAAAATTAGAATTTTACTGATTTAAAGGAATCTTAGACGGACATGTAAGCCTCAACGGCCGACAGACTATGCACGACTCTTTTGAAACAAACGGTTTCTAGATGTTGAGTAAATCGGCACCGCTAAACATTAGGTTCCGTGACAGTGAAGAGTTACATAGAACACCAGCTCCAAATAGGGTATACGTTACCTTGACGCCAGAGTGTAGTAAAATCACCGGAGTTCTAAACTACCGTTAACCCACGGGCGTGCACTTGATCATCGCGATCCAACTAAAACAAAACGTGCAATACGTGTTTCGATCGCTGGCTTGTCTAAATGCCGATAAAACAATAGCTGGAATTGACATCTCTACTTCAAGTAAAAGAGCCTTAGATTCTCAACTGGTATCAGTAACTTCAGCATTAAAGCGTAAGTCTGTGTGAAAAAGGTATCATCTCAGCAGCTTGTAATCTGTACCGATATCCATTCCGCTTTGGTTAAAAAGAAATCCAAATCGCGGTATGACTAAAACCTGTTTCTGACAAAGAAAACTCAGAACAGTGTTATCTATGTAGACCCAGGTGATGCTCCCCTTTCTACGATGTAAAGGCCCTCAGAGAAAAAAAAAAGAAAAATAAATTTGTTGCTAGATTGATGTAATTCACCTAAATTTTGGCTGCATCTACAAGCAGAAAGCTACTAAGCGATCAAACCAAGTCACGTGCTGAAAAAATCAGCATTTATGCACGAGAAGAAACGTAACTACATACGCTTAGACAAGCGTTGACTTGCAGCAATTCTATTTCCTTACTTTGTAAACAAATAGAATAAGTCATGTAAAGTAAAGAGCAAAGTTCCATTAGTACAATTAGCAAATGCCAAAACACATCTGCAGTTTACTAAATGGAACATCAAGTTCTTGAAAAACAAAGTATAGGCGCCTCCTGTTAACCCGTTAAAACGTGTGTGATTCATGTAAAATGTACAGACATTCTTCAAGTACTGTTGAATTGTTCTGACATGCTCTGGTTCCCATGACAACAACTTGCCACAGGAAGTGTTAACTCGTAATGTCACTTTTGTAAACAAACCAGCCTGGGTGGCTAAGCTAAATCTAGCCTAGCATCCAGCTAACTTGGGCTAAGCTAACCTAGCCTAGCATCAAGCTAACTTAGGCTAAGCTAACCTAGCTTAGCATCAAGCTAACTTAGGCTAAGCTAACCTAACCTAGCTCCCGCACAGCATAGGCTAAGCGAAATAACTTCCACAGTTAGCAGCTAGCATCATTTACTTGAACCCTTAATCACCGCCTGTGTTCCACAGGGCAAAGTATTCTAGAATACTTTCCTCAACACCAGTTAGGGTTTCTAATTATCCACTTTCCGTGTTTGCAATTCTTATTAGCTAAAGTTCACCTTCACTGGTTTAGGAATACTCCTTGCTAACCGTTGAAGACTAACTTCGCAGAGCCCCTGTTAATTAAACTTAAGTTTAACTACATGTAAACTGCGTAACTAACTACAGAAGAATTTGTATAACCATAGGAATTTTCATCTGCATGTTGACTAAACCTTTGGAGGGACACACACGAGGTGGTTTTGAACATGCAACCGCTACAACCCACTATAAAGTGTTGATCAAAGCAAATCCAAAGTTTAGTCACTAATGCCACTGATTATTCTCGACTTCAGATCATTCCTGTGTTTGATCATTTTATTCCATTTTGCTTTAATTTTTATTTTATTTTCCTCATTAATTATTTCATTCCTTTGACCTTGATAATAATAGCAAGCAGCTATTCCCTGGTCTATTAGGTCATCTATATGATTTAATTTTTTTTTTTGGCCTCTCTTGTCCGAGTGTGGTTCCATCTCCTATAGGGCCCAGAAAGGAAACAGACCCCCTTATTTGTTATTTTGGCTTAATTTCAACCGGTGCACTCGTTTTGTGACCCTTCAACACCACTACTAGAGTCCTGAGGATTGACAATAAGCAGAATTTAAATAAGAAAGCACCATCGGAACCACACAAAACTTAGCCTAACAGTCACAGCTAAGATAAGGACACAAGAGACACTTAGCTTTATGCTAAATGCTTAGCGAACCTATTAAGCAGTAGTTCTGAACTTTTAGGGCCACGCATTAATCACTCACAACAAGTGTGCCAGAATGCCACAGAGCCCCTGCCTAACCTGACCTTAACCTTTCAGCTTACCAAAGACTGACAAAACAATGGACACTATGAGAAACCTCCACTCATACCCCTCCAACCACCCACGGACGCCGTCTGCACAAACCGACAACCGGTGCTCCGGACAACCTGCGTCAACAAGCACATGCTGCGTGCACTCAACAACATTCAGCGTTCTGCACCTGATGCCATCACGCGCCACAGCTTGTGATGCCACAGTGCAAAAGGGGGGTAATGCCAATGTATGCCGCTGCACGCCGCAGCACCAGAGACACTTGCAAGACACCGAAGCAAGTGGCATACCGGCGTGAAAGGACTGTCCGAGCCAACCAAGGACAACACCTGCCGAAATTTTTCCTCCCTTTCTCTTTTTCTCTCTCCCTTTCACTTTTACCAGGATGCTGCTGTGCCTCCAGCCAACCAGAGGGCAACCGTAATCGGACATCTCACCAGGTCTGGCACCAGGACTCCTTTTCTGCCGGACCCGCACTCAGAAAGTGAATGTGCCACCTGATCCTCACAACGCCTACAGAACACACTACCCCAGCGTAACAACACAATACAGCTGGGTAGGTGCCGATGGACAAAGGACTCCCGCACTCACGCTGAGACCGTGGTTGAACACATGCTCAAGCAACTTGAGAAAATGACTGTCACGCTAGCGGAGCCAGGTGGCCACAACCACCGCCGCACTGCCGTCAGAACTCTGTTTAACACTTGTATGTCCAGCATGAATGCAGCAAACCTCGCCAACGTGGGACGGCATGTAGCCGAAATTCAGACTGAGATTCTACAGATAAAAGAGCACTCACAACAGAGTGCATCCCTGCAGACCATCGACAAGACACTAAAGGGAACTGTGGTAACTTTCAACACTCACAGCGTTGAACCCCATGCACTCCAACACTCACTCCATGAAACAGCTTTTACTGTCTTCCAGAATGACTTTGCTCAAACTCAGCTGGTAACAGCCCTGATGACAAACCTGCTGCAGGGGGTGAACTCCTCCATCGACAGCCTCGCCAGGGGTAGAATTCCACCGCACCTGATACCCTTAAGCCTCGTGAAAACCGTGCTGGCGTCCGCCATCACCACGCCACGAGTACAAATACACCTTTCCTACTCTCTGGGTAGTGCCATCCCTCTCTGCGCCGACTACAAGCAGAGAAGTTGTGGGGTTTTCTCTTGAACTTGCCCATCATAGAGTCAAGCCGAATCTACCGGCTCAAGAACATTGTCAAGGTCAGATTTTGAAAAGTAACATTCACATCAAGATCCACACGCCGGACGGGGTTGACTGCAACGACGGCAACACAAAGCCGTCCTAAGCTCCGAACCCGTACGTGTGCACATTGACCAAAGAAATTCCCTATCTCTGCCCTAACAAGCCTCTCCTCAGAGACAACACTGACGGAATCTGCGGGCTGCAGATCAGCGACACCCGCTGCCCTGCCGAAGCCAAGCTACGCACTCACGGCATCAAGACCCAAGCAGAGAGTGTAAGTGACGGGCGGCTCGCTAACACTCCTGTGCGCACAGCTGCACCAGAATGACACCGACACCTGTGTCACCTCGCTCCACTAGAGCCTGTGAATCCAAGCACCGGAAAGTGCCATCCTTCACCTTGGCGACCTGGCATGGTACCATCTTCCATGCAAAGAGTACAAATTAAAACTGGAAATCCCATCCTTCTCCAGGTACCACACTTTCACCCTAACTCCAGAACGGGAGTTGTGGTTTGCGAAAGGGGGGGTGATCCCAGCTAATTGACATTGCTCCTATCGACCCAGCTCTCCAAGCTTTGTCTCGACTACCCATTCTGACTACCTCACCTGTTGTCCAAGCCTGGACCGCAGCCGACACTGCACTGTGTACCTCTATGGTAGTCAGACACACCCTGACACTGGGCTTGACCTTCATCCTATACAGAAGACTCAACGAGATACCAACATCTTCAGCCAAGCTCACGAAAGGTTTCGGACGAAACCCGCAAAAAGGGGGTGCCAAGTCAGAGACCAGGCCAGAGGCAGCTTCGAACCTCATAGAGCTGAATCCTCAGCCTTAACAGCAACCTGCTACCCGATCATCATGATTCACCTGTCATCCGTCCATTGTGATGATTGTGTCCGATGATGTCCACACCGGGACTTCATCAGACAAAAAGGGGGACTGTAAGGACTGGGCTAAAAGGGTGAATCTGAAAGGACTAAATACATCCTGCTAAAGACCCAAAAAGCCTGGAATGTAAATTTACACACACACACACACACACACACAGCCACACACACGCACGCATCCCCCACAAGCTAAGCCTGCTCAGGACAGAGCGTGGTTTCCTGTTACGAGACACTTGTATGACTGACTTGGAATTTGATGTTCAAAGAGAAAGAAACTTCTTTTCTTTAAAAGACATTTAACCCAATATATTCGATGTGTTTTTATGTGTGTCCATTTGCCCATGTCACATTGTAATGACTATAATTTGTCCGTAATTTAAAAGTGAATTATAAATACCCTAGGTGTATTTTAATGTAAATGTTTACCTATAACAGTCGTGTTTGATATCTTAAAAATGCCCTGGACTTGACTCAGCCAGATATATGTATGAACACACCGTAAAAGGTATGATTATGTGCATAACACATCTCTGCAGTAGAAATGACCCTTCCTAACACAGGTCATAATTTAATTAGACAAGCAGTCTGACAAGACAAAGAGAAATAAAACCCAAAGTCCCGCCTGTAAACTTCCAACCCTCTAATTGGCTAAGCCAACAGGAAGAGGCTGGATTTCTTCAAAAGTGATAAATGACGCTTCTCCCCTTCGCTCGCTCTCTTTCTCCCGTGTCCTCGTGTCATGATGTAACGTCTCGCCTCCGGGCGAGCTCTTCGCCTTTCTTTTATTTGTTTCTAGTTTAGTTGTGTTTTTCATTTGTAGATAAGTCTCTGTGTTTAACTCCAATCGACGATTGAAAAGAAAACCCCGTGACATATCTCTTCAGCAAATCCATCTACAAGGGACCTTTAAACGAGCGCGCGCTCTCTTTGAAGGAGAAACACGCGCACGTGACCACGTGACACACACGCTTCTTCACAAGCCATGGAAAGATGCAACGTTAACTCCGCGTGATTTCCCCGTAGAGATCTTTATTCCCTTTTTGTTAGTCAAAGTTTTGTTTTCCGTAGCCGACTCAGTTCACTTCCACGAAGTGAAACGAACTTAGCCGAACTATTTCCCTTTGGAAATGTTACAACAAAGACTGTAAACCTCCGTTCAACACGCGCGCCAAGCAGCCCACGTGACGCTTCCTCACACCCAAAGGACTCAGCTCACGCGGCCAGACAGGGCCGTACAGGAATGTTTCGACACAGAGAGAGACCATAACATAAGTTGATTGCAAGTATAATCTCTTTATAGAGCTTCTAAGAAGTTTTAAGATGATGTTTCGTGTTGTAATCGGAGAGGTGAATGTCTTCCTGCCAATGAAATTCTCCCAATTTCTCTGTTCTCTCTCTCCCCATCCCCTTTCCTCTCTCTCTTACTCGCTCACGCGTGTACGTTATCCATTGTCCAAACTTTATGCATTTCTCGTTCATTGATGTCTTATTGTATTGTTCATTGTTGTCTATGTGTTTGTAAATACATATATCCCATGTAACCGTAGTAAATACATAAGTAGTCATGCCTCTATTAAATTAATTATATATTCATTAGATTGATGTGCTGTCTCTTTGCTCAATTTCAAGTCACTTAAGTGCCAAAGGTCTAAATGCTACAAGCTTTACGAATTAAAGATACTTTAAAGAGTAACGTTAACGTTATGTGTTGATAGGGCGGGAAACCCAATTCTTCTGGCCAGAGAATTGCGTTTCCTGAAATCCTATAAAGTAAGATGATATTGTGGATCCCACAAATATTATCCTGACAATTGAGCTAATTCATTTTACCTGTTTGTGAAACATGGTCCGTGTAATTAACTGCAATCAACTTGTGGTTAATTTCCGGGATTCACATGCACGCATGCAGGTAGAATGACAGATCCTCCCTTATCGGGAGATTTATTAACATGTAAGACTGATCTAATCCAAACATGTATGAATAATTATTAATTACCAATTATTAATTATGATATGCAAATTCCCCCCGGATTAGATCCGCCCTGAATCCTTACACTGGCTTTATCATGATTGAAAAAATTGTTAAAACATGTGGGGGAAAATACAACCCACGCGTAGCGGCACAACCAGCCTTCTTCAGGGTATATTTTCCAAACAAACAATTTCTAATAAAGGCTTTTTAATTTTCTAAAGAAGAGTGCCTTGGATTCCCTTTTCTACATGACATTGAACTCTCGACCCCAAAGAGCACCTTCTAATACTTTTTTGAACTCCTTGAGCACCCTGGACTTTTTTCTCTTTCCAATTAGTTGTTGTATTGAACTTTTCAATGCAATGAAAGTCCTCGATTATGTACTTTCTATACATTTACAGAATCTTATTCTGATGATATATCAGCAAGAGAGCCAGACGGCAGTCAAAATTTGAACTGGCAAAAGAGTACTCAAAATTTGAATAATCTATACGTTGACTCCTTCTGATGTTAAGTCAGCAATACAGCAGTTCATATTTGACCTACTGAACATATAAAGAATCCTCGATTTTTAACTTTCTAAACATAGTCATAGACTTCTTCTGGGGCTTCATAAGCCATATAGAAGTCCATATCTGACCTTTTGAACTTAATTCTGGTCAAAGGGTCCTCAAAGGGTTTTAAACTATGTAAACTTAGAGACTCATTCTGATGTTAAAACCTACTGAACATTTTTCTGACCAAAGAGTCATTAAACATTAACACTCATTGAGATTGAATTCTTTTGATGTTATATCAGCTTGACAAAAGTCCATATTTTACCTATTGAAAAATAATTTGTCCAATGAGTACTCGAAACTTGAACTTTCTATGCATGACTCCTTCTGATGTTAAATCAGCCATACAGAAGTTCCTTTTTGATAAAATTAACATACTTTTAGCCCAAGAGTCTTTGAACATTAGCTGACCTTCTGAACATATTTCTGACAAAAGATTCCTTTAAGATTAACTTACTATACATTCAGATTGATTTGTTCTGATATCATCCAGACGGCAGTTAAATTTGAACTACTAAACTTAAACTTGAACTTTCTATACGTTGACTCTTCTGATGTTACGTCAGCAATACAGAAATCCATATCTGACCTATTGAACTTATTTGTGGTAAAAGGGTCCTCAAAGGTTTTAAATTATATAATCTTATAGACTCCTTCTGATGTTAAACCAGCAATAAAGAGGTTCCTTTTTGAACTACTGAACATACTTTTGGACAAAGAGTCAGTTTGAACATTAGGTTTCTATACATAATGACTCCTTTTGATGTTGCATTAGCCATACAAAAGTCCACATTTGACCTACTGAACATATTTCTGGACAAAGAGTACTCGAAACTTGAACTTTCTATATATCCCTCATTGACTCCTTCTGATGTTAAATCAGCCATACAGAGGTTCCTTTTTTATCTAATGAACATTACTTTTATGACTCCTTCTGATGCTTCATAAGCCAGTTAGAAGTTTAGAAGGGTCCTCAAATGGTTTTTAAACTATATAAACTTAGAGACTCATTCTGATGTTAAATCAGCCATACATAAATCCATATTTGACCTACTGAACTTTTTTCTGGCCAAAGAGCACTCGAAACTTGAACTTTATATACATACTTGTTGACTCCTTCTGATGTTACGTCTGCCATACAGAAGTTCATATTTGACCCAAGGAACATATTTCTGGCCAAAGATTCATAGATCTTGAACTTTCTATACATACTCATAGACTCCTTCTGATGCTTCATAACCCATTTAGAAGTCCATATCTGACCTATTGAACTTATTTCTGGTCAAAGTGTCCT
Organism: Rhinichthys klamathensis goyatoka; assembly: GCF_029890125.1. Lineage (NCBI taxonomy): Eukaryota > Metazoa > Chordata > Actinopteri > Cypriniformes > Leuciscidae > Rhinichthys > Rhinichthys klamathensis. The sequence continues at coordinate 4,793,446 of NW_026606559.1, forward strand.
CAAAAGGTTTTAAACTATGTAAACTTATAGACTCCTTCTGATGTTAAATCAGCAATACGGTTCCTTTTTGAACCACTGAACATACTTTTGGCCAAATAGTCTTTGAATATTAGCTTTCTATGCATATTGACTCCTTTTGATGTTGCATTAGCCATAGGAAAGTCCACATCTGACCTACTGAACATATTTCTGGCCAGAGACTTCTTAAAGATTAACTTACTATACATTCAAATTGATTTCTTCCAATGTTATATCAGCCAGACGTCAGTCAAAATTTGAACTTCTACACATATTTCTGGCCAAAGAGTACTCGAAACTTGAACTTTCCATACATACTTGTTGACTCTTTCTGATGTTAAATTAGCAATACAGAGGTTCCTGTTTGAACAACTGAACATACTTTTGGCCAAGGAGTCTTTGAACATTAGCTTTCCATACATATTGACTCCTTTTGATGTTATATCAGCCTGACAAAAGTTTGACCTACTGAACATATGTCTGGCCAAAGATTCCTTAAAGATTAACTTACTATAGACTCAGATTGATTTGTTCTGATGTTATATCAGCCAGACGGCAGTCAAAATTTGTACTACTAAACATATTTCTAGCCAAAGAGTACTCGAAACTTGAATAATCTATACGTTGACTCCTTCTGATGTTACGTCAGCAATACAGCAGTTCATATTTGACCTACTGAACATATTTCTGGCCAAAGAATCCTTGATTTTTAACTTTCTATACATAGTCATAGACTTCTTCTGGTGCTTCAAAAACCACATAGAAGTCCATATAGAAGTCCATATCTGACCTATTGAACTTAATTCTGGTCAAAGGGTCCTCAAATGGTTTTAAACTATATAAACTTACAGACTCATTCTGATGTTAAAACCTACTGAACATATTTCTGACCAAAGAGTCATTAAACAGTAACACTATAAATTGAGATTGAATGTTTCTGATGTTATATCAGCCTGACAAAAGTCCATATTTGACCTACTGAAAAAAAAATGTGTCCAAAGAACGAAACTTGAACTTTCTATATATCACTCGTTGACTCCTTCTGATGTTAAATCAGCCATACAGAGGTTCCTTTTTGATCTAATGAACATACTTTTAGCCCAAGAGTCTTTGAACATTAGCTTTCCTTACATATTGACTCCTTTTGATTTTACATTATCCATACAAAAGTCCACATTTGACCAACTGGCCAGAGTCTCCTTAAAGATTAACTTACTATACATTCAAATTGATTTCTTCCAATGTTATATTAGCCAGACGTCAGTCAAAATTTGAACTACTACACATATTTCTGGCCAAAGAGTACTCGAAACTTGAACTTTCTATACATACTTGTTGACTCTTTCTGATGTTAAATCAGCAATACAGAGGTTCCTGTTTGAACAACTGAACATACTTTTGGCTAAAGTAATACATATTGACTCCTTTTGATGTTATATCAGCCTGACAAAAGTCCACATTTGACCTACTGGCCACAGATTCCTTAAAGATTAACTTACTATACATTCAGATTGATTTGTTCTGATGTTATATCAGCCAGACGGCAGTCAACTACTAAACATATTTCTAGACAAAGAGTACTCAAAGCTTGATTAATCTATACGTTGACTCTTTCTGATGTTACGTCAGCAATACAGAAGTTCATATTTGACCTATTGAACTTAATTCAGGTCAAAGGTTCCTCAAATGTTTTTTAAACGATTTAAACTTAGAGACTCATTCTGATGTTAAATCAGCCATTCAGAAGTTCATATTTGACCTACTGAACCTTTTTCTGGCCAAAGAGCACTCGAAACTTGAACTTTATATACATACTTGCTGACTCCTTCTGATGTTACGTCAGAAATACAGAAGTTCATATTTGACCTACTGAACATATTTCTGGCCAAAGAATCCTCGATTTTTAACTTTCAATACATAGTCATAGACTTCTTCTGGTGCTTCATAAGCCATATAGAAGTCCATATAGAAGTCCATATTGAACTTAACTTCTGAACTTAACTTCCATATTGAACCTATTGAACTTAATTCTGGTCAAAGAGTCCTCAAATGGTTTTTAAACGATTTAAACTTAGGGACTCATTCTGATGTTAAATCAGCCATTTAAAAGTTCATATTTGACCTCGAAATATGACCATATTTGAAATCGGCCATACATAAATCCATATTTGACCTACTGAACATATTTCTGACCAAAGAGTCCTTGAAGATTAACACTATACACTGAGATTGAATTCTTCTGATGTTATATCAGCCTGACAAAAGTCCATTTTTGACCTGCTGAAATTTTTTTTTTGCCAAAGAGTACTCGAAACTTGAACTTTCTATACATACTCCGTGACTCCTTCTGATGTTAAATCAGCAATAAAGAATTTCAAATTTGACCTACTGAACATATTACTGCCCAAAGAGTCCTTAAAGATTAGCACTATACATTCTAATTTATTTCTCATGAAGCATCAGAAAGAGTATGTATAGAAGTTCAAGATCAAGGATCTTTTGGCCAGAAACATGTTCCTTGGGTCAAATATGAACTTCTGTATGGGTGACGTAACATCAGGAGTCAACAAGTATGTGTAGAAAGTTCATGTTTCGAGTACTGTTTGGCCAGAAATATGTTTAGTAGTTCAAATTTTGACTGCCATCAAAACTGACTGGCATTGACTGGCTGATATAACATCAGAAAAAAAATCAATCTGAATGTATAGTGTTAATCATTAAGGATTCTTTGGCCAGTCATATGTTCAGTAGGTCAAATATGGAATTCTGTATGGCTGATTTGACATCAGAAGAAGTCGTCTCAGGTTACGACTGTAACCGTAGTTCCCTGAGAAAGGGAACGAGACGATGCGTCACTTGACGCCTTGGGAACGCCCCCAGCGTGCATGCGTCTGAGCATCAATGTCAACTAGTCCAATGGAAAGAATGAGCGTCACGGGCGGGTGACGTCATGACCAGGAAGGGATAAAGGCTCACCCGGTGAAACGCGGCATTAGCTTCAAAAAGTCGAAGCAAGCCGATCACAGGGAAGCAGGAAGTATGGCAGGGTGACGCATCGTCTCGTTCCCTTTCTCAGGGAACTACGGTTACAGTCGTAACCTGAGACGTTCCCTTTCGAGGGAACTCTCGATGCGTCACTTGACGCCTTGGGAACGAGAATACCCAAAACGCCAGAATTCCAAGTACCTGAGTGTCAGTCTGTTGAAACTAAGCACTAAGCACCTGAGAACCTGGGGCAGCATCCAGGTCTAAGCTGTAAAACCTGACGAATGTGAGCGGTGAGGACCAGCCTGCCGCATCACAAACGTCTTGGAGGGAAACCCCAAATAACAAGGCTTTAGAGGCCGCCATACCCCTCGTTGAGTGAGCTCTGACCACCAAGGGACACGGATGGTCAGAGTACTCGTATGCAAGTGAAATAGCCTCGACTATCCACTTGCTAACCGTCTGTTTAGAAGCAGGAAGACCCTTCTTAGGTGATCCAAAGCAAATAAATAACTGGTCGGACTTCCTCATAGAAGATGTCCGATGAACATAAGTATCCAGTGCTCGCACTGGACACAAGAGGTTCAGCCTTTCCTGGTCCGCAGATGTAAAAGGAGGAGGACAGAAAGCCTGCAGCACGATAGGCCTCGGAATCAAGGTCGGCACCTTAGGGACGTATCCCTGTTTTGGATATAAGAATGCCTTGACCATCCCCGGTGCAAACTCAAGGCAAGTGGGGGAAACCGAAAGGGCCTGAAGGTCTCCAACTCTCTTAAGGGACGAAATAGCTAGCAGAAAGATAGTCTTAAGGGTAAGAAATTTCTCTGAAACCGAATCTAAGGGCTCGAATGGAGCCCTAGACAGGCCTTCTAGTACTATTGCCAAATCCCAAGCTGGCACCCTAGTGCGAGTTGCAGGCCTCAGCCTCAATGTGCCACGAAGGAAACGTGTAATCAGGGGGTCTCGACCCAACTATGTACCCCCAACCAGGGCGTGGTAAGCCGCAATGGCCGCCACGTAAACCTTAAGTGTGGAAGGACATAAACCTGACGTAAAGCGCTCCTGCAAGAACTCGAGTACTGTGTTCACAGAACAGTTAACCGGATCCCACTGATGTCGGTGACACCATACAGAAAAAACTTTCCATTTCAGCGCATATAGTTTCCTAGTAGCTGGAGCTCTGGAGCTTAGGATGGTCTCAGCAGCCTCAGCTGAGAGACCACTCTCTATGAGTTGGGCCCCCTCAGAGGCCAAACCCACAGGTTCCAAATCTCTGGTCGAGGGTGAAATATTGTGCCCCCGGCCTGAGACAGAAGGTCTCTCCTGATCGGGATCTCCAAGGGAGGACCGTCTAAGAGATGGATCAGGTCCGCAAACCAGATCCGACTCGGCCAGCGTGGTGCTACAAGCAGTAGGCTTATTCCGTACTGGCGGACTCGTTCCAGAACTCCTGGGAGCAGAGCAACAGGGGGAAATGCGTACAGACGTAGCCTCGGCCACGTCTGCACCATAGCATCCAGCCCCAGGGGGGCTGGGTGAGTAAGGGAGAACCAAAGTGGACAGTGCGTCGTATGCTGAGACGCAAACAGATCCACCTCTGCTTGGCCGTAAAACTCCCAAATTTTCTCCACCGCCTCGGGGTGGAGTCTCCAGTCCCCTGGCCTCAGCTCCTGCCTCGACAGGATGTCTGCCCCAATATTCTGGTCCCCAGGAATATACACTGCCCTCAGGGAGAGTACCTTCCCCAGAGACCACAGGAGGATCTGGTGCGCCAGCTTGCAAAGCGGACGCGACCGCAGACCCCCCTGACGGTTCAGATAAGAGACCACCGATGTGTTGTCTGTACGGACGAGCACATGATGGCCCCTCAGGTCTGGGAGGAATTGCTTCAACGCATTGAAGACGGCCATCATCTCCAGGCAATTTATGTGCCAAGAAAGATGATGACTCCTCCACCGACCCTGAACCGAGCGGCCTTCCATTACCGCTCCCCAGCCGGTGAGGGAAGCATCTGTCGAGATCGTAACTCGATGGCAGAGAGCTCCCAACACCGGACCCTGGGTTAAGAACCAATGTTTTCTCCATATAACCAAGGCACGAAGGCATCGCCGCGTGATCTTGATCATACGAAGTGGGTTTCCCCTCGGGGAGAACCCTCTGGTCCTGAGCCACCACTGTAGAGGTCTCATGTACAGCAGGCCAAAAGGAATCACGTTGGACGCTGCCGCCAAGAGACCCAACAGTCTCTCGAACTGTTTCACAGTGCGTGACTGGCCTAGCTTTAGCTCTTTGGTGGCTTTCAGGATAGCAGCTACACGAACGGGCGATAGAGTGGCCCGCATCGTCACTGAATCCCATACCACACCAAGGAAAGTGGTTCTCTGTACTGGAGAAAGAACACTCTTCTTGGCGTTGAGCCTCAACCCCAACATCTGCATATGGGCGAGAACGACACCTCGGTGCCGAACCGCCAACTGCTCTGATTCCGCCAGAATCAGCCAGTCGTCGATGTAGTTCAGAATACGTATGCCCTGAAGCCTGAGAGGGGCTAGAGCTGCATCCACGCATTTCGTGAACGTGCGGGGTGATAAAGCTAGACCGAAAGGAAGAACCCGATATTGGTATTCTTTGCCCCCGAAAGAAAACCTTAGGAACTTCCTGTGCTGAGGGAGGATGGAGATATGGAAGTAGGCGTCCTTCAGATCTATCGTGACAAACCAGTCCTCGGACCTGATAAGAGTCACGATCTGTTTGAGTGTCAGCATCTTGAACTTGAGTTTCTGTACTGAACGATTCAACAGACGAAGATCTAAAATGGGACGCAACCCCCCATCCTTTTTTGGAACAATGAAATAACGGCTGTAAAAACCCGACTCTCTGTCGGGTGAGTACACCTGTTCTATAGCTTCCTTTGCTAACAGGGCCTTTACCTCTTGCTCCATTACCAGAGCCTGCTCGGGATGCACCACTGTGGGCAGCACCCCGTTGTAACGAGGAGGACGAGAACCAAACTGGATTCTGTATCCTTTCTCTACAATCTGCAGGACCCAATGAGAAATATTCGGCAGAAGCTTCCACGCTGCCAGAAAATTTACTAAGGGAACCAGCCTCTCGAGGCTGGTCTCTGGTGTTATCGAGACAGCCAATTCCGGAGCCTGAAACATAATGGCAGGAACTACCTGAACTGGCCGCTCTAAGGCCCCCCTCAGAGGGCGCGAAACCGATGCTGTGCCGCAGCATAGCATCAGCGACTCGCTGGAGACCGCTGCGCCCTGAAGCACCAAGGGTGGCAGGGTTGGCAGAACGGTCTCGTGAGGACCCCGAAATGGAACGGGCACCGTATAATGAGGTGTACACCGCTCCACTTCGGTCGGGGCTGTCCTCACAGGCCTGATGCATGAACATCAGGACCTTTTTTTTTTTTTGAACCGAAGTCTTCTTCGCCTGAAGAACGGTCCTCAGATCCGGCTTCGACTTAGAAGACTTCGGTTGAGAGGGTTGCGTCCGTCTCCAGTCTCTACGTGGAGGTGCACGAGACGCAACACTCTCTTTCTGATGCACACGATATGATGAGCTCGACGGCTGGGGCTGCTCACGCCCAGCAGTCCCAGGGGGCTGGACCCGGCGAGGGATAAACTTTTTAAAAACGTCCGCTTGTTTCTTTGACTCCTGAAATCTCTCGACGACCGCGTGGACTGCGTCGCCGAAGAGACCAGAAGGTTCAAGCGGAGCATCTAATAAAAAAGCTCGATCTTTCTCTTTAATTTCAGACAAATTTAACCATAAATGTCTCTCAGTAGCTACCAAGGCTGCCATAGACCGCCCAATTGCTCTGGCGGTCTCCTTAGTAGCCCTGAGAGAAAGATCGGTAGCCCGACGAAGTTCACGAATATCGTCATGACTGACTCCCTCACTACTATCCAGATCCCCCAGCAGGTCAGCTTGATAAGCCTGGAGCACTGCCATAGTATGCAGACATGCTCCAGCTTGACCTGCTGCCGTATAAGCTTTGCCCACTAACACCGAAGTGGCTTTAAGCGGTCTAGTGGGCAAAGCCGAGGCTTTCAGAGACGATGCGGAACCAGGGGAAAGATAACTGGCTAAATTCTCTTCCGCCTGGGGCATCGCCTCATAACCATACTCTTTCAGCCCTCTTATTCTCGAATAAGTGTTAACATGAGGGCTGAAAAGACGTGATGAATATGGTTTATTCCACGATTTAGAAATTTCATTGTGCAAATCGGGAAAAAATGGAAGCCCTCGTGGTGGAGATAATGTGGTGGAAGATAAAAAGCGCTCATCTAATTTGCTTTTAGGACGAGCGCCCTTCTTCTCAGATGGCCATTCAATATTTAATTTCTCTACAGCCCGCGACATAACATCCACCAGCTCATCATATGCTGGGGAAATAAATTGTGAATCTCTTTCCCCCATGTGTGTGCTTACACTCTCCACACTCATCGCATCAACCTCCTCGGAGGAAGAGCAATAAAGTAATGGAGGGCTCTCTCCCCGGGCAGAAGAAACCGCAGAGCGTGCTTCCGACACCGGGGAGAGAGCACTGGATCTCTCGGGTAAGGAAGGAGAAAGAGCCCTCGGACCCGTCTCCAACCCCTCCGAAAGATCCTTTTGCGATCCCCAGGAATGCATTCTCCGCGCTGCCTCAGCAGACGCGGGTCCTGATCCCTGTGGATCGCGAGCCTGCCCACTCTCTTTATCAAAGAGTGACAGGCGAGAGCGGAGCATGCGAAGCGGTAACATCTCACAATGCTGGCACTCAGCCCCCTCGAAGGCTGAGACCGCATGCTCCACTCCCAAACAAACGACACAAAGCTCGTGTGTATCCCCACCCGTTAAATAACGCGGGCAGGGAGAAGCACACTGTTTGTACACTTGTTTAGTTTCCATCCTTTTCCGCAACAGACAACAGTAAATAGACAGAGACAAAATGACACAGATCGCTTGCTGAGACGCAGAAGCTAATGCCGCGTTTCACCGGGTGAGCCTTTATCCCTTCCTGGTCATGACGTCACCCGCCCGTGACGCTCATTCTTTCCATTGGACTAGTTGACATTGATGCTCAGACGCATGCACGCTGGGGGCGTTCCCAAGGCGTCAAGTGACGCATCGAGAGTTCCCTCGAAAGGGAACTCTAAGTTTATATAGTTTAAAACCATTTGAACACCCTTGTCCGGAAATAAGTTCAATATGTTAGATATGGACTTATGTATGGCTTATGAAGCATCAGAAAGATTCTTTAAAGATTCCTTAAAGGAGTGCCGTCTGGCTTATACAACATCAGAAGAAATCAATCTGAATGTATATAGTAAGTTCATCTTTATGGAATCTTTGGCCAGAAATAGGTTCAGTAGGTCAAACGTGGACTTTTGTATGGATAATATGACATCAAAAGGAGTCAATATGTATGGACATTTAATTATAGTAAGTTCATCTTTATGGAATCTTTGGCCAGAAATATGTTCAGTAGGTCAAACGTGGACTTTTGTATGGATAATATAACATCAAAAGGAGTCAATATGTATGGAAAATGTTTGAAAGACTCAAAAGTAGGCCAAAAGTATGTTCAGTAGTTCAAAATGGAACCTCTGTATGGCTGATTTAACATCAGAAGGAGTCTATAAGTTGATATAGTTTAAAAACTTTTGAGGACCAGAAATAAGTTTAAAAGGTCAGATATGGGCTTCTAAATGGCTTTTATGAAGCATCAGATGGAGTCTATGAGTGTGTATAGAAAGTTCTAGATCGAGGATTCTTTGGCAAGAAATATGTTCCTTGGGTCAAAAATGAACTTCTGCCTAACGTGACATCTGAAGGAGTCAACAAGTTTATATTGAAAGTTCAAGTTTCGAATACTCTTCGGCCAGAAATATGTTCATTAGTTTCAAAATTTGACTGCCGTCTGGCTGATATGACTTTAGAAGAAATCAATCTGAATATGTAGTGTTAATCTTTAAGGAATCTTTGGCCAGAAACATTTTCTGTAGGTTAAATGTAGACTTTTGTATGGCTAATGTATCATCAAAAGGGGTCAATATGTATAAAAAATTAATGTTCAATAACTTTTTGTCTAAAAGTTTGTTCAGTAGTTAAAAAATGGCTGATTTAACATCAGAAGGAGTCTATACGTTGATATAGTTTAAAAACTTTTGAGGACCCTTTGACCAGAAATAAGTTCAAATGGTCAGATATGGGCTTCTAAATCTATGAATGTGTATAGAAAGTTCTATCGAGGATTCCTTGGCAAGGAATATGTTCCTTGGGTCAAAAATTAACTTCTGTATTAATTTGTATTCAAAAAGGAACATCTGTATGGCTGATTTAACATCAGAAGGTGTCAACGAGTATAGAAAGTTCAAGTTTCTAGTTCTCTTTGGCCAGAAATATGTTTTAGTAGTTCAAATTTTGACTGCCGTCTGGCTGATATAACATCAGAATAATTCAATCTGAATGTATAGTAAGTTCATCTTTAATGAATCTTTGGCCAGAAATTTGTTCAGTAGGTCAGATGTGGACGTTTGTATGGATAATGTAACATCAAAAGGAGTCAATATGTATGGCCATTTAAAGTTCAAAGACTCTTTGTCCAAAAGTATGTTCAGTAGTTCAAAAAAGGAACCTGTGTATGGCTGATTTAACATCAACAAGTTCAAGAGGTCAGATATGGTCAAAAATGAACTTCTGTATGGCTAATGTGACATCTGAAGGAGTCAACAAGTTTGTATTGAAAGTTCAAGTTTCGAATACTCTTCGGCCCAAAATATGTTTCATTAGTTTCAAAATTTGACTGCCGTCTGGCTGATATGTCATCAGAAGAAATCAATCTGAATATATAGTATTAATCTTTAAGGAATCTTTGGCCAGAAACATTTTCAGTAGGTTAAATGTGGACTTTTGTATGGCTAATGTATCATCAAAAGGGGTCAATATGTATAAAAAAATAATGTTCAAAGACTATTTGGCCAAAAGCATGTTCAGTAGTTCAAAAAGGAACATCTGTATGGCTGATTTAACATCAGAAGGAGTCTATAAGTTTATATAGTTTAAAAACTTTTGAGGACCCTTTGTCCGGTAATAAGTTCAATAGGTCAGATATGGACTTCTAAATGGCTTATGAAGCATCAGAAGGAGTCTATGAATATGTATATAAAAGTTCTAGATCGGGGATTCTTTAGCCAGAAATATGGTCCTTGGGTCAAATATGAACTTCTGTATGTCTGACGTGACATCAGAAGGAGTTAACAAGTTTGTATAGAAAGTTCAAGTTTCGAGTACTTTTTGACCAGTAATATGTTCAGTTGGTCAAATGTGGACTTTTGTATGGATAATGTAACATCAAAAGGAGTCAATATGTATGGAAATTTAATGTTCAAAGACTCTTTGGCCAAAAGTATGTTCAGTAGTTCAAAAAGGAACCTATGTATTCCTGATTTAACATCAGAAGGAGTCTATAAGTTTATATTGTTCAAAAGCTTTTAAAGACATTTGACCAGAAATAAGTTCAAAAGGTCAGATATGGACTTCTAAATGGCTTATGAAGAATCAGAAGGAGTCTATGAGTATGTATAGAAAGTTCAAGATTGAGGACACTTTGGCCAGAAATATGTTCCTTGGGTCAAATATGAACTTCTGTATGCCTAACGTGACATCAGAAGGAGTCAACAAGTTTGTATAGAAAGTTCAAGTTTCGAGTACTCTTTGGCCAGAAATTTCTTTCAGTAGTTAAAATTTTGACTCCCGTCTGGCTGATATGACATAGGAAGAAATAAATCTGAATCTATAGTAAGTTAATATTTAAGGAATCTTTTGCCAGAAATGTGTTCAGTAGGTCAGATGTGGACTTTTGTGTGGATTATGTAACATCAAAAGGAGTCAGTATGTATGGCAATTTAATGTTCAAAGACTCTTTGCCCAAAAGTATGTTCAGTAGTTCAAAAAGGAACCTCTGAGTGGCTGATTAAACATCACAAGGAGTCTCTAAGTTTATATAGTTTAAAACCATTTGACCACCCTTTGTCCGGTAATAAGTTCAATAGGTCAGATATGGACTTCTATATGGCTTATGGAGCATCAGAAGGAGTCTATGAGTATGTATATAAAAGTTCTAGATTGGGGATTCTTTAGCCAAAAATATGTTCCTTGGGTCAAATATGAACTTCTGTATGTCTGACGTGACATCAGAAGGAGTTAACAAGTTTGTATAGAAAGTTCAAGTTTCAAATACTTTTTGGCCAGTAATATGTTCTGTTGGTCAGATGTGGACTTTTGTATGGACAATCTAACATCAAAAGGAGTCAATATGTATGGAAATTTAATGTTCAAAGACTCTTTGGCCAAAAGTATGTTCAGTAGTTCAAAAAGGAACCTCTTCATGGCTGATTTAACATCAGAAGGAGTCTCTAAGTTGATATAGTTTAAAACCATTTGACCACCCTTTGTCCGGTAATAAGTTCAATAGGTCAGATATGGACTTCTATGTGGCTTATGAAGCATCAGAAGGAGTCTATAAGCATGTATAGAAAGTTTCAAATCGAGGATTCTTTGGCCAGAAATATGTTCCTTGGGTCAAATAGGAATTTCTGTATGCTTAACGTGACATCAGGAGTCAACAAGCTTGTATAGAAAGTTCAAGTTTCTATTACTCTTTGGCCAGAAATATGTTTTAGTAGTTCAAATAAGTAACCTCTGTATTGGCTGATTTAACATCAGAAGGAGTCTCTAAGTTTATATAGTTTAAAACCATTTGAATCCTCAAATGCCCTTTTGTCCGGAAATAAGTTCAAAAGTTCTGATATGGGCTTCTAAATGGCTTTTGAAGCATTAATCTATGAGTATGTATAGAAAGTTCTAGATCGAGGATTCTCTGGCAAGAAATATGTTCCTTGGGTCAAAAATGAACTTCTGTATGGCTGACGTAATATCGGAATGAGACAATAAGTTCAATCGGTCAGATATGGACTAAATGGCTTATGAATTATCAGAAGGAGTCTATAAGAATATATAGAAAGTTCAAGATTGAGGACACTTTGGCCAAAAATATGTTCTTTGGGTCAAATCTGAACTTTTTTATGTCTTTAGGAGTCAACAAGTTTGTATAGAAAGTTCAAGTTTCTCTTTGGCCAGAAATATGTTTTAGTAGTTCAAATTTTGACTGCCGTCTGGCTGATAATACATCAGAGGAAATCAATCTGAACGTATAGTAAGTTCATGTTTAAGGAATCTTTTGCCAGAAATTTGTTCAGTCGGTCAGATGTGGACTTTTGAATGGATTATGTAACATCAAAAGGAGACAAAATTTATAGAAAGTTAATGTTCAAAGACTCTATGGCCAAAAGTGTGTTCAGTAGTTCAAAAAGGAACCTCTGTATTCCTGATTTAACATCAGAAGGAGTCTATAAGTTTACATCGTTTAAAACCTTTTGAGGACCCTTTGCTCAAAAATAAGTTCAAAAGGTCAGACTTCTAAATGGGTAATGAAGAATCAGGAGTCTATGAATAAGTATAGAATGTTAAAGATTAAGGCCTCTTTAGCCAGAAATAGGTTCCTTGGGTCAAATATGAACTTCTGTATGGCTGAGGTAATATCGGAAGGAGACAAGAAGAATGTATAGAAATTTCAAGTTTCAAATACTCTTCGACAAGAAATATGTTTAGTAGTTCAAAGTTTGACTGCCGTCTGGCTGAAGTAACATCAGAAAAAATAAATCTGAATGTATATTAAGTTAATCTTTAAGGAATCTTTGGCCAGAAATATGTTTAGTAGGTCAAAAATGCACTTTTGTATGGCTAATGTATCATCAAAAGTCAATTATGTTCAGCAATTTAATGTTAAAAACTCTTTGGCCAAAAGTATGTTCAGTAGTTCTCTGTATGGCTGATTCAACTTCAGAAGGAGTCTATAAATGTATATAGTTTAAAAACTTTTGAGGACCCTTTGACCAGAAATAAGTTCAATAGGTCAGATATGGACTTCTCTATTGTTTATGAAGCATCAGAAAGAGTCTACATATGAGCATGTATAAGAAAGTTCAAGATCGAGGGTTCTTTGGCCAGAAATATGTTCTTTGGGTCAAATATTGGCTGATTTAACATTAAAAGGAGTCTTTAAGTTTATTATAGTAAAAAACATTTTGAGGACTCTTTTTCAAGTAATATGTTCAGTAGGTCAAATATGGACTATAGTCTTCCTTATATAATATTACGACAAGTCAGTGTGTATATATAGTGGAGTTAATGTTCATTGACTCTGGTTAGAAATATAATCACTAGGTCAAAAATGGACTTTTGGATTTCAATATGTATAGAAAGTTAATGTTCAAGTACTCTTTTGCCAAAAATGTATTCAGAGGGTGACATATTGACAGCTGTTTAGCTGATGTTTTCATGAGAAGAAGTCTATGAGGACCCTTTGGCCAACAAAATTATCAATATGTCAAATATGGACAATTTTCTGGCTGATTTAACATCACAAGACGTCAATTTGTATGTATAGTAACATAATGTTCATGGACTCTTGTATGGTTGAAGTGACATCAAAGGGAACGCAACAAGCGCATGTTATATAAATTCAATGATAAATGTATTTGATATATGTTATATATATATCAAATAGATTCAATGCAATGCAGCAGCACTTAGGTTATCTCTTCTTCTACAATGCACAACGAGTTAGTTCTGGCACGCATTGAAATGCAACATGTGTGCAACATTATATGTTATTCTTCAACGCTAAATCTTAGATCGCTTGTTCAATGTAATGCAACTCCTATGTTAACTCCTATGTTATTCTATGCATTGTAATGCAAGGGCTAATGCGATCATTTCCCTTCAATGCAAGTTTGTTGTAGTATGCATTGCAATGCGAAAGAACATATGTTGTGATTTTCATTGCATAGAGGAATATTTTTTGCATGCAACAATGCAACAGCACAAATTTAATTTTCAATGCAACAGCACAAATTTAATTTTCTCAAAGTACAACGAGTTAGTTCTGGTATGCAATGCAATGCAACAGTCTTATATGTTATTCTTCAATGCACAATGTTAGATCGTTTGTGCAAAGCAATGCAACAGCACTTATATTATCTCTTCGTTGCACAACCGAATGAGTCATTTCTGGTATGCATTAAAACACACCAAGCACATTGCTAATATGTTATGCACGTCGTTATGCAATGCAGTGCAAGAGCACTCATGTTATCTCTTTAATGCACAAAGAAATGAGTTGGTACTTCTGTTATATCTTCGTTGCACAACCGAATTAGTCAGTTCTGGTATGCATTTAAATGCTAAGCACATAGCTTATATGATATTCTTCAATGCAAAATCAGTTCAGAGTCAGTTCTGGTATGCATTAAAACACACCAAGCACATAGCTAATATGTTATGCACATCGTTAGATCGTTTGTACAATGCAGTGCAAGAGCACTCATGTTATCTCTTTAATGCACAAAGGAATGAGTTAGTACTTATGTTATATCTTCGTTGCACAACCGAATGAGTCAGTTCTGGTATGCATTTAAATGCACTAAGCACATAGCTTACATGATATTCTTCAATGCACAATGTTAGATTGTTTGTGCAATGCAATGCAACCGCACTTATGTTATCTCTTCGTTGCACAACCGAATGAGTCAGTTCTGGTATGCATTAAAACACACCAAGAACATAGCTAATATGTTATGCACATCGTTAGATCGTTTGTGCAATGCAGTGCAAGAGCACTCATGTTATCTCTTTCATGCACAAAGGAATGAGTCATGTTATCTCTTCGTTGCACAACCGAATGAGTCAGTTCTATGCATTTAGATGCACTAAGCACATAGCGAATATAATATTCTTCGATGCACAATGTTAGATCGTTTGTCCAATTCAATGCAACAGCACTTATATTATCTCTTCGTTGCACAACCGAATGAGTCAGTTCTGGTATGCATTAAAACACACATAGCTAATGTGTTATGCACATCGTTAGATCGTATGTGCACTGCAGTGCAAGAGCACTCATGTTATCCCTTTAATGCACAAAGGAATGAGTCATGTTATCTCTTCGTTGCACAACCGAATGAGTCAGTTCTATGTGTAACCGGCAGATATAAGGCCATACTAAGGTTGTCCTTCTGTGCTCACCGTACCCTCTTCCCCTCGGCCACGCCCCTAGTTAGCGTGTAAGCGGCTAGCTATTCGCTAGTGTCAAAACACTGTTGCATAAAACTGGCACATCAGGGGGAAAACGGAGTGAATCTCCGTCGTGTACGTCTTTTCTAAACTGTTCGCTGTGCTGTTGCCTGTGAGAGGTATGTGTCACCACTCCATTTCAATTGAAAACATGTTGTTTGCACTAGTGGTGTGTAAAATGTAACTGTTTGATAACAGCTAGGTGACGGCGTACCAGACGCTTCCGGGTAGCATATTGTTGAGCTACCGAAGGTCTGTGCTGGAAGACGATATATGTACGCGCACTCTGTTTTGCCTTTTGGAACGCCAGTCAAGGTAACATTGGCTGTATGGCTCACAGTAATAACGTTCCTTAGGTAATCTGTTTGTATATGTATGTGTGTGGTAAATCGATTATTTTAATCTGAAATGGGCTATTTTGTATGTAAACAATGCTTGTGTAATTTCTCATGTAGGTTTGCACACGGGGAGATAACTGGAATCCGATTTCCATCTAGGTGGAATGTTGTACCCATAGAGGTAAAAGGAAATGTGTTTTTTTGTATCTGTATCACTGAGTGAGTGATCCTGGTTTGAGTCACATTTATTATATGTAATAGATTTTAATTGTGGTTGTTTCTCTCTTCAGAAAAATTGTCACTGCTGCTTTGCCTCTTGTACATTTGATTTAAGTGATATCCCTGCCTCATTTTTTTGTTCTCTTTATTTTTGTGTTATTTCGTTTGCCTGTCTGATCTGGGTTAAACACAGGCGTGGCTGGTTTTCCTTTGTTTTCCCCTTTTTTTGTGTGTTGTTGTTGCATGTCAGCAGTAAGTGTGGTATTGGCTGCCCCAGTAGCTTGTGGTGGTAATGAATGCTAACCTTTTAGATTTGCTGATTTCTGACCTAATCAGTCAGGCTTTAACTCTCTGGGGTCGGCGGTCTCGCCGGCGATACCAGCTCACTTTTTTCCTTATCAGTGCAAAAGAGACTCAAATTACTCTGTTAATTTTGATCTTACATATAAGTGTTGTACATCATTAGATCCTGTTAAGTTTCTATTTTTTTTGTGGATACTCACAATAAAAACAAAGTGTTGTGCTTTTCACCAAATAAAGAAAAACAAACATGATGCGAGTTTTGCGTTCTCTCTGTCAGTGAAGTCCATTCTGAAACGCGTCCTAAGATTAACTGTAACTCCGCGATTACTTGTCACACAGGCACGAGAGGTTTTTCTTTATGAAGCTTGAATTCTCTTCTTTTAAATGAAGTAATTTATATAAAAAACAAATATTCTCAGTTTATGCAATCTGTATGAAAAGAGAGTGCTGTCAGTATTTTTTCCCCCAGCTCATTACACTTCATTACGCGTTAATCTGACACGCCCACGGACGACGCGCGCTATTCAAACGCAAATGTCGAGGCAAGCCATGACAACGCCCACATCAGCTGTTCCACCGCGGCGGTAAAATGTGTGGTGTATTTGCTGCCTTTTACCGCTAAGAGGCGCTACAATCATAGACTCTGAAAAGTGTTCGTTTATTCCGGTTTATTCTCTCTAATGCGTAATCTGCTGCCGCACCGCGCTGATTCAGAGCGATTGAAAGCTGGTAGCAGAAGAATTCAACAAGTGAAACGTAGTTAAAATAATTCATAATCACAATACTGAAATTAGGCTACTGAAATGTAATTGAATAAATAATGAAAACATTTCAACATAAAACATTGCAATAAAAACATTTAGGCTACATGAACGAGGCTTTACAACTTTAACAGCGTACAGACGATAGCTCAGTGATCAACGCAACGACACGAGCTTCGAGGAGCTTCAACAGACCCGAGATCGAATCTCAATGTAGCATAGATGTTGTTAACCGATGTTGTCCTACGTTTATATTTTCCCACCTTGATGCTTAAATAGGTAACTGTTTATATCTGTTTACTTATTTAAAGTCAAGAGTTTTGTTTGATTATCATTACAACATAAATTTGCTACATTCCTGTAGAACCGCAGCCGCTGCACAAACGACAAAAACTGATGAAGATTGTCAGCCGATCAGAAAATGAAAATGAAGAAGCTCGTCTTTAGTCTGCTAAATTATTGTGTAATGTAAAAGAACACTAAAATTACTTAAGTTTGAAACCAAGTTCGAACATTTCAAGGTTTAAATTGTTTAATTTAAAACAGGGTTGCATCTTGTTTAGAGTTTATTTCTTTTGCGATGCAAAATAAGAAACACTAGGCTAATCTTATTCTTGCGACATTTTAAATTTGTATTGCCAAAGAAATTACAGCTAAATTAAACAATTAAAACAGTAGGCCTACAAAACGAAAATTGTCCAAAGAAACATAATTAAATTAAAAACATGCGTTTCTCTTTGCCTCTCTCGCGCTGGATCTCTTTTTAACAAGTTTATTTAGTCTCCCTCGCTGCGCGCGCGGGTCTCTCTCTCGAAATTAATCATTTCAGGATAAAAACACATCATACAGCTGATAATACTGTATATGTCGCTGCGTGTCAGCCATACAAATCACGAAAAAATTATTTAACCTTTAATTGTTGCTTCAAAGACACAGCATGCCTTGTTGAATTCACCTTACAATAACTTCAATTGAAATTTTGTGTGAAAAAAAAAACTTTAAATAGGCTACAATAAATAAACTACAATATTTATAATTTAATAAGATATGGGGCCTACATTTGGACACAGATTTATCCTTACAATAATTTTGCCTGCTCATCAGGCTGGCTATCCGACACTCTCCATATGAAAGAGGAACATTAACACCTTTGTCCAGCAACTGTCCCTCCAACCCCCCACAGGCTATCGGAGTCTGAGGCTGACTTAACACAAAGAGAAGTCGCAATTCACACTTAAATCGCCATTCTAGACAGTGTTGATAATGAAGGAATTAAATGATTTAAGTTACATGTAGCCTAGTGATATTTCTGTCATAAAAGTTTATTACTAAATATTTCATTATTTCAATAATTGATGAAATAAAACTGGTTTGGGGCAGCTTTTTCCAAGCAAAACTAAATATAATCTGAAAAAACGCTTGTGAATTTGTTGTCACTTAATATTAAAGTCTACAGGGATCTTTGGATCCTTACAACCAGGCATGCAATTTGTGAATTAAGTTTTTATTTTATTTTGTATTATTCAAATAAATATCGAAACACGGTGCTTCGTGGTAATGCTGCTAAATTAAATAACATTTATAGAATAATTATGAACTTAAATGAAACAATATCGCAACATTTCGACAAATACATTATTATGTTTTTACATTTTAATTCAGGGCGATTTAGCCTACATTTAATTAGAGCGAGATTTTCACCCATGTCTTGTCATTTTCTCATTGGGAAGCGCATGTTTGAGTAGATCCTCTGTACCTCTCGTTTTCATATGGATTAGCCTACATAATCAGATAACATTTATTAGCCTAAATATTTAGACATTTAAAGGCTTTAGACATAGCCGATTTCTTATCGTGACTGAGCTGAAGTGGCTTTCGGTTCATTTTTGTGACGCGCAGTTCCCGGAGACAGAGAGGACAGATATACTGTTTTTGTCGTTAGCCTAATATGAATACAAGTTTACAGTTTTGAACGATGTAAGCTACTCTACTCTTATCTGTATGACCAAAAAATTACGGAGTCGCCTATTAAGTTATTTTAGCTGTAATAATGAGATAAATAAATTAATCTAAATGAACGCGCCGCCGCGTTTGTCGAACACTAACTCACGATGCCAGAATAAAACCCGACTTTAGAAAAATGCATAGGGTCACTCGGCGTGGTGTGCCAAAACACTTAATTATAAACTTCAATATTTCATTCAAAATAATCTCAACACGCTTTGTGAAATTTTGAAAAGCCGTGCATGCATTAAGGCCACTGGAACTAATGAACAACTGAAACGCTGGTTTTGATTTTATTGTTTTTCGTTTAAACGTGCCTGTTGCATATCTCTATTTTATATATTTGATATTGGTGAAGTAGCCTATAGCATTGATTAGCTGTGGAGGGAGGGGTGTGGGGATTAAAATAATTCAGCAGAAGTAGGGATGTTTAGACCAGAAGGAAATCCCAGTCCCCCCTGGCAAATCACACTTTACTTAAAACCATGTTTTTAAAAACTCTAGGTTGTAGGGAACAGACCTCTCTGCCATGCGCGCGCACGGTTTGGAGCACAATATCTGTCTCGCATGCACGCTCGCTCTAAATAGATTACGGGATATTTTAACTAATTTACGGTATAACTAGTCGATCACGAGTGGCTCAACAGGTAGATCTATAGATAAACTATATCTTTCAGGAATTTGACCGACCGGGTTGACACTTCAGCGTGAGAAATCGGGGGGGTGGCGTGAGAGCCTGGAATAAAAAAATAAAAAAAATATATATAGCCTATATAAAACAAAACTGTATGGTGTAACAGAGTTTTAGAGCTAGACAAATCTCTCTGCAATAATAAATATAAAATATACAGCAGACCATGTTTGTGCGGGATTTGAACCTGTGTCATCTTGATGATGAACCATCAGTTCTACCGCTCGGCTATGAATTTTGTTACTGAGAAATAACCAAACGTTTGATTCTCACATGAGCGAGAAAACGTTTTGTCTTTAGCCTGTGAGTGTAGGCCTACTTTAACCTTTTACAGTTTTAAAAGATTATATCTTATCTGTATGACCAACAATTTGTTGTAGGCTTATTTGGAAATTACCATAACTTGTAGTATTTCATCCTTAGGCTACTGTTAATAGACATTAGCCCCACTTACGTTTTGCTAAATGTCCCTTTGCGCCACCTGGCGGTCATTTCGCGTACGACTTTGAAATGCGACTGGTTTATTTTTACCGCGGTGGATGGCTAAAAATGGTATGTGGATGGCTAAAATGTGTGACTAAAAATGTGCTTTTGGCTTTCATTTATATTTTGATTGTTTGTATATATATATATATATATATATATATGTATATGTATATATATGTATATATATATATATATATATATATATATATATATATATATATATATATATATATAATGAGCCTTTCATTCAGGGGTGTCACACAAGAAAGAATGCAAGGACAATATATATATATATATAAATAAATAAATATTTATATACACACACACACACACACACACACACACACACATATATATATATATATATATATATGTGTGTGTGTGTGTGTGTGTGTGTGTGTATATAAATATTTATTTATTTATATATATATATTGTCCTTGCATTCTTTCTTGTGTGACACCCCTGAATGAAAGGCTCATTAGTATGCAGTCTGCTCAGGTGAGAACTGCCTAATTATTCATGAGGGGGTTGGGCCGATCCGCCCATCCGCATATTGCCTTTGCAAACAAAAAAATGTTTTTCACAATTTAAAACAATCTATTGTTTTATGTGAATGATTAGCCAGAATGATTTTCAGATCAATTTGAAGCAAATACTCTAGGCGACAACATCCACTAGTCAAAAGTCTTGTGGACAGATATTTAGTATGTTATTTGTGGCCATATATTAGAAAATTTATTTTTTAGTTTTTTCAATAACCACGCATAAACAATATTCTCTCAAAAATACAAACATGTACATACATGTTGCTCACATATAATGGTAGCCCTGTGTGTGCTATATAGAGTGTAATTTCACCTGTGCCATTAATATGTTTATAAGCAACTGAAAAATGCACAAATGTCAGAGCATGCCAAAACATCTCAAGGACCCCGAAAACACCTCAGACCCCAGAGGGTTAATAGTAACATCATTTTTTTCTTCTCTTTTGAGAACTAGAGGGTTGAAGCTGTGTCGGATCGGAGTCCTCCTCTTCGCGCACCGCACACCGTATTTGTAGTGGTAACGTTCACCTCACCATTTGCAGTGATTATATTTTGTAGTGAGTGAGTGTGTGTGTGTATGCGTGTGCCTCTGTGTGAATAGGCAATTGAATCAGCAGCACGGGTGGTGTGTCGGTCTCACTCCTCTTCCAGGACAGGTAACTCCTTCTAAACAGCTGATCCATTAAAGCCATTATTCTTCTTGTGCATCTTCAAAGTCCTGGTGGCAGCCACTACCTCCCTCTGACCGGCCTATGGGGCCTACTCGGTGTCATCATTCTGAGAAACAAACCCCAGACTGTTTTTTACTGCATTATTTAATAAACATTGTTATACTTTTATACGGCAATACTACGTCTCTGTCATTACTTTAATATCTGTGTGTGGGAGCCCTCTTGTCTCAAGTAAGGTGTTGGAGGTCTACCTAAATTACATCTTGGTGTGAAAGTCCCCAAGTGGCGTAGTCGAGCACCCTAGAGTCAAAACCTTAATCTTATGACTCCTGTGGTCACAATCTGGCGTAGTCGGCAGGATTTGGTAAACAGAGACGTGTATTTCTTTTTCTTTTTTTTCCCCTCTGTTTTTTTTCCTCTCTCTTTCCCCCATATGTTTGTTTGTAACTGAGGCAAAGCAGCAGTTGGCACATCGAGGGATCTGCTAACTCTATCTGGAGTCACCGCACACCCTTGTACACCCGCCTTTCTGTTCCAGCCATGGCTCAAGAGTTACAGGAACTGAGAGAACAGGTGCGGCAGCTTCAAATGGACAAGGAGCGATTGATCTATCTCCCCAGGGAAAGGAAATGTCCTGTGTTCAGGGGTAGATCGGGTGTTGGTATTGATGAATGGGTGGAAGAAGTGAATGCTTGTGTGCGTGCAAGACATTTGAGTCCACGTGACCAGGCCTATTTTATGTTTGATCATTTGGATGGTGAAGCAAAGGATGAGATACGCTATAGGCCTAAGGAAGAGAGGGAAGACCCAGAGCGAATTGTGTCTATCCTTAAAGACCTTTATGGATGTTCAACATCCTATGTTGCCTTACAGGAGCAATTTTTCTCCCGGAAACAACTGGATGGGGAGTCCCTACAGGAATATTCTCATGCCCTTCTCTCTTTAATGGATAAGGTTAAACAAACTTCCCCTGAATCAGTGCCCCAATCTGACTTGCTGCTACGTGATCAATTTGTAGAGCATGTTATTAATTCTGATCTCCGTAGAGAATTAAAGCGGTTGATACGTGAGACCCCAGGGCTGTCTGTGTTGGAGGTGCGGGCCGCAGCCATTCGGTGGGAGCGGGAAGGTGGGCCTAGCGATGTCACCCGAGGTAGAAGTTATTCAGTCCCTTCTTTCTGTGCTATGCAGACCTCTAGGGGCCCGTGTATTCTCTCCCCCCCTGTTAATCCGGCTAGTTCAGAAATGGCAGAATTGAGATCAATGTTGCTGAAACAACAAGAACAGATTAATCTGTTAACTAGAAGTTTGACTGTTTTGCAGGGGCCGGTACGCCATGTTGGGTCCAACCGCCCTTCCCCCGTCATCTGTAGGCGATGCCAAAAACCTGGTCATTATGCGAGAGAGTGTGACAATGAGCGAGTGGTTCCAGCACAACCCTTAGCTCCGCGAACCCATCGTCAGGCTGACCCCATTCCCCCTTCTCAGGTGTCGGAAAACTAGCTCCCTCCAATGTGCAGAGCCACACGTTGGGTGGGGGCAGTATGGGCTCTCAGGGTCAAAATCCGGCACACCAGACGGTGTCCTCTCTTATTGGACAGTGTCCCAAGGTAACTGTCAGGGTAGGGGGAGTAATTGTTAACTGTTTATTGGATACAGGGTCCATGGTGTCTACTATGGTGGAAAGTTTCTTTGTAGATAATTTCCAGGACCAGCTCCAGAATTGCCATTGGTTACAGCTTCGTGCTGCAAATGGTTTAGAGATCCCTTACACAGGCTATGCTGAGTTAACCGTCGAGTTGTTGGGAAGGGTAATGGCTCGTCGTGGCTGGTTAGTAGTTAAAGATCCCCCAGGTCAGCCTCATCCTTCTGCAGTGCCCGGTGTGTTGGGAATGAATATAATTCGAGAATGTTATGATGAGCTATTTGGCCAACACGGCCCGCTCTGTTTGATCTCCCACCAGTGGTTCACGCTTCACCTCCATGGCAGAAAGCCCTGCAGCATTGCCACCTAGCCCAGTTCAATTTCCCGGGAACTAAGACAGGGGTAGTTAAAGTTCGGGGTCGGAGGCCCATCCATATACCTGAGGGTACTGTTAAGTTGGTGCCGGCCACCTGCTCTCCCCAGTTTTGTAACGCCCCTGCTGTACTTTTTGAACCATCGATCAATTCGTTACCTGAGGGTCTTCTTGTTTCACCTGCCTTAGTTCATGTAGAGCAAGGTACAGCTTTTATTCCCATTGTTAATGTTGGACTTACTCGTGCTACACTTTACCCTCGTAGTTTACTTGGCGTGGTGGCCCATGTCACAGTCGAAAGCCTCCCCACAGGCATTACCGAGGTTGTTCAGGGAACTAATACTGCTACAGTTACTTCCAAGGCTCTCCCTGGGCAAATCGATAATGTTAAGGAACAGATTCAAGCTATTGACCTATCCGGGCTCTCAGAGTCTGAACAAGAACAGGTGAGGGCCTTCCTTTTGAAGTTTGAATCAGTCTTTTCAGCTTTTGAGGGTGATCTTGGCTGCACCAACCTGCTGTCACATGACATTCCCTTGTTAGATGATCAGCCTGTTAGACAGAGATATAGGCGTCTCCCCCCCTCTGACTATGAGGCGGTGAAGGCCCACTTACAGCAGCTTTTAGACAGTCAGGTCATCCGGGAAAGTAGTAGCCCCTATGCCTCTCCCATAGTTCTGGTAAGGAAGAAGGACGGCAACCTTCGCATGTGTGTGGATTATCGACAGCTCAATCACAAGACACGGAAGGACGCCTTTCCAATTCCCCGCATAGAGGAGTCTTTAGACGCATTGTCTGGGGCACAATGGTTTTCTACGTTAGATTTGGCTAGTGGCTATAACCAGGTACCAGTGACTGAGAAAGACCGCCCAAAGACCGCCTTCTGCACGCCCTTTGGGCTATTTGAGTTCAATCGAATGCCTTTTGGGCTGTGCAATGCCCCAGGCACCTTCCAGCGATTAATGGAGAGGATGTTTGGAGCTCAAAACTGTCAGTCCCTCTTGTTGTACCTGGATGACATCATTGTGTTCTCGTCTAGCGTGAGTGACCACATGACCCGTCTAGATCTGGTGCTGAGCCGACTCCAGAAAGAAGGATTGAAGGCAAAACTGGAGAAATGTTGTTTTTTTAGGAAGGAGGTCCAGTATCTGGGCCATTTGATCTCCCATGAGGGTGTGTCTACGGATCCAGCCAAGGTGTCTGCAGTTGCTAACTGGCCCCGCCCTACCAATGTCTCGGAGTTGAGGTCCTTCCTTGGATTTGCAAGTTACTACAGGCGGTTTGTGGAAGGATTTTCAACACTAGCAGCTCCATTACATCGTCTGGTAGCTGAACTGGCAGGGACTAAGACGAGGAAGGGCCACGGACCGCGGCTGGATGGAACCTGGACAGACTCCTCCGAGCAGAGTTTCCAGGAGTTGAAGAGGAGGTTGGTGAATTCCCCTACCTTGGCTTTTGCTAACTTCGCCCTCCCCTTCATCCTTGAGGTGGACGCCAGCCATATGGGTCTTGGAGCAGTGCTCTCACAAGAACAGGATGGTAAAGTTCGCCCAATTGCCTATGCCAGCCGGAGTCTGAGCCCTGCGGAAAAAAACTATAGTTCCATGAAGCTGGAATTTCTGGGCATGAAATGGGCAATGACAGAGAAGTTCCGGGAGTACTTGTGGGGCCAACAGTGTACCGTCTGGACCGATAACAACCCTCTGAGCCATCTTGATACAGCTAAGTTGGGCGCTACCGAGCAGCGATGGGTAGCTGAGTTGTCTGCCTACAACTACACCATTCGCTACCGTTCGGGTCGTTTAAATAAGAATGCAGACGCTCTGTCCAGACAGCCCCCTGCAGAATGCTCCAATTCTGTTTCAGTGTCCTCGGTTGCAGGAACTGCTGTACCCGTGCCCGTACAACAAGCTGCCCGAAGGGAGGGGTGCCTTCAGGTGACCCAAGATACCATGTCTGTCTTCCCTTCTCATACCGCTGAGGACTTAAAAGCTCTGCAAGAGGTGGATCCCACTATCAGTGCCTTCCTCCCATTCTGGCGGGTGCAGCAACCACCTAACTCTACAGCCCGGGAACGCCTGTCTGGACCAGTTAAGGTATTATTCCGCTACTGGGATCGTATGACCGAAACTGCTGGTTTGTTGTACCGCCGGATTCACCGGCCGGATGGGGGTGAAGAAGTTTATCAACTCCTGCTACCAGTATGCCTCAAGGGTGAAGTGCTGAAGCAACTCCACGATGAGCATGGTCATCAAGGCATTGAACGCACCTCTGAGTTAGTGCGACAGAGGTGCTATTGGCCAGGAATGAGGGACGACATTAAACAGTGGTGCCTAGACTGTGTGAGATGCACCCTCGCCAAGTCCGCTCGCCCCAAGCCTTATGCACCCATGGGACACTTGTTAGCGTCCCGTCCGAACCAGATCCTAGCGGTGGACTTCACCTTCCTGGAACCTTCCAGAGATGGTAGGGAACAGGTTCTAATTATAACTGATGTGTTTTCTAAATTCACACAGGCAGTGCCTACACGGGACCAGAAGGCGGCGACGGTGGCCAACGTGCTGGTCCGGGAGTGGTTCTTCCGGTACGGGGTCCCTGCTCGGCTTCACTCTGACCAAGGCCGCAGTTTTGAGAGTGCTGTTATCTATCAGCTGTGTAGCCTATACGGGGTCCAAAAGACCCGAACAACACCCTACCATCCACAAGGCAATGGCCAGTGCGAGCGATTTAATCGCACCATGCACGATCTGTTACGTACGCTCTCGGCTGAGCAGAAGAGTCGCTGGCCGGAGTATCTACCTCAGTTGGTGTTTAGCTATAACACCACTATCCATCAGTCGACGGGTGAGTCCCCACACTTTATAATGTTTGGTCAGGAGCCTCAACTACCTGTTGATTTCCTTTTGGGCAGAGTACTAGAACCAGAGGGTGGTAAAGTGAGTGAGTGGGTGCAGGAACACCAGAGACGTCTAGCCGTGGCCTTCCATGGTGCCAGGGAACGGATGCAGGTGGCTGCCTCACGGAGGAAGGAACGGCATGATAAAGGATCCCAGAATGTGCCATTGGAGGTAGGACAGTGTGTTTATCTCAAAGATCATGGAGTAAGAGGGCGCACAAAGATCCAGGATGCCTGGAGCCCAATCCTACATCAAGTGGTCCGAGCACCCTCTCCTGGAGGTGTGGTATACTCCGTAGCCCCCGTGAACAACCTTAACATGAGTCGACAAGTACATCGGGTAATGCTGAAGCTTGCCCGTCAAAATCAGTGCCCGGAGGCTCCCGGTGTACCCTTGGAGCCTCCGACACCAGCTGATCATGAGACTGAAGAGGATCTCGCTGGTCAGTGGGTTGTGGTGAGAACACCCGGGGTCCAGACACAGCCTGCCCTGCTCGACCCAGTTGGCTCTCCTCTTGAATCGTCTGGTCCAGTTAGCCCCGGGGTACCAGTTGAAATGCCTGCTTCGGCCCCAGGGACCCCTATAGTAGCTAGTCTTAATCAAGGCGTCCCAGCTCTACGTAGGACCACCCGGACTACCGCCGGAAGACATGAGAACCTCCATAACCTCCCAGTGTCAGTGGTGAGTAGGGCAGACGGGGCTATGAACCCCCGGGTACCTGGCTCTAGTAATGGGGTGACGGTAGTCTTCAGACCTTGGTGTTGAGATGGTACTCTATGGTTTTTGTGGGTATATACTCTGTTTCTCCTTTTTTTTTTTTATCTGCGGGACGCCGATAAATAATGGGGGGGTAGAATGTAACCGGCAGATATAAGGCCATACTAAGGTTGTCCTTCTGTGCTCACCGTACCCTCTTCCCCTCGGCCACGCCCCTAGTTAGCGTGTAAGCGGCTAGCTATTCGCGAGTGTCAAAACACTGTTGCATAAAACTGGCACATCAGGGGGAAAACGGAGTGAATCTCCGTCGTGTACGTCTTTTCTAAACTGTTCGCTGTGCTGTTGCCTGTGAGAGGTATGTGTCACCACTCCATTTCAATTGAAAACATGTTGTTTGCACTAGTGGTGTGTAAAATGTAACTGTTTGATAACAGCTAGGTGACGGCGTACCAGACGCTTCCGGGTAGCATATTGTTGAGCTACCGAAGGTCTGTGCTGGAAGACGATATATGTACGCGCACTCTGTTTTGCCTTTTGGAACGCCAGTCAAGGTAACATTGGCTGTATGGCTCACAGTAATAACGTTCCTTAGGTAATCTGTTTGTATATGTATGTGTGTGGTAAATCGATTATTTTAATCTGAAATGGGCTATTTT
The DNA here is from genome assembly GCF_029890125.1 of Rhinichthys klamathensis goyatoka. Taxonomy (NCBI): domain Eukaryota; kingdom Metazoa; phylum Chordata; class Actinopteri; order Cypriniformes; family Leuciscidae; genus Rhinichthys; species Rhinichthys klamathensis. The sequence continues at coordinate 4,820,951 of NW_026606559.1, forward strand.
GTATGTAAACAATGCTTGTGTAATTTCTCATGTAGGTTTGCACACGGGGAGATAACTGGAATCCGATTTCCATCTAGGTGGAATGTTGTACCCATAGAGGTAAAAGGAAATGTGTTTTTTTGTATCTGTATCACTGAGTGAGTGATCCTGGTTTGAGTCACATTTATTATATGTAATAGATTTTAATTGTGGTTGTTTCTCTCTTCAGAAAAATTGTCACTGCTGCTTTGCCTCTTGTACATTTGATTTAAGTGATATCCCTGCCTCATTTTTTTGTTCTCTTTATTTTTGTGTTATTTCGTTTGCCTGTCTGATCTGGGTTAAACACAGGCGTGGCTGGTTTTCATTTGTTTTCCCCTTTTTTTGTGTGTTGTTGTTGCATGTCAGCAGTAAGTGTGGTATTGGCTGCCCCAGTAGCTTGTGGTGGTAATGAATGCTAACCTTTTAGATTTGCTGATTTCTGACCTAATCAGTCAGGCTTTAATAGTAACATCATTTTTTTCTTCTCTTTTGAGAACTCGAGGGTTGAAGCTGTGTCGGATCGGAGTCCTCCTCTTCGCGCACCGCACACCGTATTTGTAGTGGTAACGTTCACCTCACCATTTGCAGTGATTATATTTTGTAGTGAGTGAGTGTGTGTGTGTATGCGTGTGCCTCTGTGTGAATAGGCAATTGAATCAGCAGCACGGGTGGTGTGTCGGTCTCACTCCTCTTCCAGGACAGGTAACTCCTTCTAAACAGCTGATCCATTAAAGCCATTATTCTTCTTGTGCATCTTCAAAGTCCTGGTGGCAGCCACTACCTCCCTCTGACCGGCCTATGGGGCCTACTCGGTGTCATCATTCTGAGAAACAAACCCCAGACTGTTTTTTACTGCATTATTTAATAAACATTGTTATACTTTTATACGGCAATACTACGTCTCTGTCATTACTTTAATATCTGTGTGTGGGAGCCCTCTTGTCTCAAGTAAGGTGTTGGAGGTCTACCTAAATTACATCTTGGTGTGAAAGTCCCCAAGTGGCGTAGTCGAGCACCATAGAGTCAAAACCTTAATCTTATGACTCCTGTGGTCACATATGCATTTAAATGCACTAAGCACATAGCGAATATAATATTCTTCAATGCACAATGTTAGATCGTTTGTGCAATTCAATGCAACAGCACTTATATTATCTCTTCGTTGCACAACCGAATGAGTCAGTTCTGGTATGCATTAAAACGATACTCGGTTACTAACGTAACCTCGGTTCTCTCTAGAGAGGGAACGAGTATTGCGTAAGTTTAGCTTACGCTACGGGAAAGATTCATCTTCTCGAGATATTGAAGCCAAAAAATTATCCTTAATTTTGTATTCATTGTCAAGTGCAGCAGCTAGCAGACCTAGAGCAGGCCATCTCGCGTGCTCATTGGCTGCCCTGCTGGCATCTGCTGCAGCCTACCAGTGAGCCCCGCGTGACGTCACGCCCAATGAAGGGCGCTCGCGCCTTCATAGCGTCACAGCCCGCCAGAATGGGCGTGGCTTAGCGTATAAAAGAAGGGGCTGTAGGCTGACTTCCCTGGTTTTTCGACGACTGAAGCGAAGTCGCTCGTGGCGCGAGCACGGCCAGTTCCGCAATACTCGTTCCCTCTCTAGAGAGAACCGAGGTTACGTTAGTAACCGAGTATCGTTCTCTTATGAGAGGTTCTCTCGTATTGCATAAGTTTAGCTTACGCTACGGGAACACTTTGTCAACGCCGTGCGCGCCAAGCATCCACCATGAGACCCCGAACTTTCAGGGGAACCCTGTAAGGTGGAGAATAAGGTGGCCAGCCACGCGGGCCATCACTTGTACATAAGCACACATAGGGAATACAGAGCAGCGCGCCGGTCTGTATAGGCACATGGCACATACCCTACTTAGTGCAGCTCAACCAGGAGAGCTGAGTCATGTGAGAGTGATCTGAGCAGGAGGTCTAGGCAGAATACACCTCTCCTTTAAACTGACAACAGTTTAGCTTGCAAGGCAGGAACTTCTAGGTTATAAAACCTGACAGAGGTAGACGGGGAGCTCCAGCCCGCCGCTACACATATGTCATGGATAGAAATTCCACTGGACCATGCCCACGAAGAGGCCACGCCTCTCGTGGAATGAGCCCTGATGCCCAGAGGGCATTGCAGACCTTTTGACGCGTAAGTGGCTGCTATAGCGTCCACTATCCATCTGGACAGGCTCTGTTTCGAGGAGGCGAGACCTTTGGTGCGCCCACCGAACGAAACAAACAGCTGTTCCGAACGCCTGAATGAGGCGGAGCGCGTAATGTAAAACCTCAGCACTCTGACAGGGCAGAGGAGGTTCACATCACTTTCGCTGTCAGATGCTGGCAGAGCTGACAACGAGATAACTTGCGCTCTGAACGGAGTGCCCATCACTTTAGGAACGTAGCCATGTCTAGGTCTGAGGATGACTTTAGAGTCATTCGGCCCGAACTCAAGACACGACGCGCTGACAGACAGCGCATGCAGGTCCCCCACACGTTTTACTGACGACAGTGCAGTCAGAAAAACGGTTTTCAGTGATAGATATTTCAACCCCACGGAGTTTAGTGGTTCGAAGGGAAAACCACTAAAGATCTGCCCTCACCGGAATCGGCCACGGAGCTGTAAGTGACAGCCGTGCTAGCTCCGGGAACCAAATCTGATTCTCCCAACGCGGGGCTATGAGGAGCACCGAGTGGCGCGTTTCCCTGATTCTCTTGATCACCTGTGGTAACAGAGAGACCGGAGGGAAAGCATATAGCAGGAGGCTGGGCCAAACCTGGGCCAGTGCGTCCTCGTCCTTCGAGAAGAATGTCGGGCATTGAGCGTTGTCTTTTGACGCAAATAGGTCGACTCCCGCCCTGCCGAATAGGCACCACAGTTTCTGGACTGTTTGGGGGCGCAGGGACCAGTCCCCTGGGGGAACGTTGTCCCTGGACAGTTTGTCTGGGCCGTCGTTTAAATGGCCAGGCACATGCGCCGCCCTCAGCGAGCGCAGGTGCATCTGAGACCAAATAAGGAGGCGTTCCGTCAGATTGCAGAGATTTCTGGATCTGACACCGCCCTGACGGTTTACATAGGATACCACAGACATGTTGTCCGAGCGGACAAGAACATGTTGGTCCTGTATGAACGGGAGGAAGCGCTTCAGCGCATTCTCGACCGCTATCATCTCCAGACAGTTTATGTGAAAACACCTCTCTTGGTCTGACCACTGGCTGAAGACCGGTCTGCCCTCGAACAGCGCGCCCCAACCCCAGTTGGACGCGTCTGTCGAAATGACTTTCCGATAAGAGATGGTTCCCATCATCACTCCCAGCTGGTACCAGTCGGCCACTAACCAGGGCTGCAGAGCCGCTATGCAGGTCTGAGTCACTCTGATTTTCTGACCGCCAGAAACCCAAGCTCGGCGGGACGGGCGAGCATTCAACCAGCGTTGGAGCGGGCGCATGCGCAGTAGGCCCAGCTGGAGCACCGCTGCAGCTGATGCCATACAGCCCAGCATCCTTTAAAATGTTTTCAAAGGGAGAAAGCTGTCCTTCTGGAAAGACGCGGCTAGGTGGCGAACACGGAGCGCGCGCTGTGCCGATAGACGAGCCGACATGGTCACCGAGTCCAGTTCTATTCCTAAAAAGGAAATTGACTGGCTGGGTAGTAATGAGCTCTTGGTCCAGTTGACCGTGAGACCCAAGCTTTCCAGATGACTGAGAAGCACTGTTCTGTGAGATAGCAGCTCTGTCTCTGACTGTGCCAAAATCAGCCAATCGTCCAGATAGTTCATTATTCGCAGCCCCTGACTTCTCAGGGGGGCGAGCGCCGCGTCCATGCACTTCGTAAATGTACGGGGTGCTAGAGACAGGCCGAACGGCAGGACGGTGTATTGATATACCTGACCGTCGAAGGCGAATCTCAAAAATTGCCTGTGACGGGGTATTATCTGAATCTGAAAATAGGCATCCTTCAGATCTAGAGAAATAAACCAGTCCCTCGGGCGAACGTGCGCGAGGATTTTCCTGGTCGTAAGCAATTTGAACGGTCTTTTCACAAGCACTTTGTTCAAATGTCTCAGATCTAGGATAGGTCTGAAGGCTCCGTCCTTCTTGGGTACGAGAAAATAACGGCTGTAAAAGCCTGACTCGCTCAGAGAAGGCGGCACCTTTTTTATAGCCCCTTTGCATAGTAGCTTTGCTATTTCTGCGTGAAGTAGGTGTGCTACTTCCGCATTCACTATCGTCGCGGTCCGGGCTCGAAAGCGCGGGGGACGGCGAATGAATTGAAGTGTATAGCCCTGCTTATTGTGCTCAGAACCCATTCTGAAATCCCTGGGATAGTTTCCCACGCAGCTATGTGAGCCGCTAGGGGGCGAATGGCCTCCGGGTTCAGATTGCCGCCATTTGCGGGCTTGTGAAACTGAGCCGGAGCCGAAAGCGCGGCGCGCGCGCTCTCGGTTCTGGGCAATGGCTGCTCGCTGAAAGCCGAGACCGTCTGATTTATGTGAGGTGTCCCAATCATAAGGGATGGGGAGCATTTTATTCTCACTTTTTGACGCGCAAGCAGCGCTTTGGGTGGAAAAGCTTTCTGTAAGCGTGAGCGCGTGTGCGCGGGCACGAGACTTACAAGTGTATTTGACGCCCCGATCATAACGGATGGGGAGCGTCTTATCAATGCCCTGCGTTTTGTGATAACATTTAAACGCGCGGGCGGCGCCCGGGGGGAGGTGTGTGTCAGTAAGCGTGAACTCTGTCCGGCGGGCACGAGACTTACATTCATAACCTGTTTTATTGACCGTGTAACAGAGCGGGCAGATAGTGGGCACAGACCTGTGGACACATTCCTTATATTCAACACTCGAGCGGCTTTTCTGCACTTTATGAGAGTGTGCTCTGTGAGTGACACGAGATTTGATGTGCTTGTGTGTAGGGGTGAACACTGGGGCGTGGGCACTTTCACTACACTTAAAACACCAACGGCGCGAGCCGGACCAGACATTATACTCTTGAGATTTTCTCTGGGTCGCCGTGAAAACGGCGTATGTGTGCAGGCGAGAGGGCAAATGAACCGGCTCGTTGGCTGCTAAATGGACCACTGCAGTAGCCTGATTGAAGGGGACTGACAGGGAAATAAACTTGAATACGGCGGCTCGCTGAGGAGAGCCGCATAAATTTTATCTGCTGCAGGAGCCGGAATCGAACACGGGTCTCCGGGGCAAAAGCTTAAGGTTTAGCCACTGAGCCACAGGGGAAACAACATAAGCTTTAGTTGGCGCGAGCAGATAAAAGAGAGAGCGTCATCACAGTTTTCGTGTGCGTGTCGGCATTGTCTGCAGGCGTGCGTGTTATAACAGGCTCTCTACTGCAGTATAGACATTACCAGCCGCTCGAACTAGGAGGAGCTGGAAAATGTTTGAGAAAAAAAAAGAGGGGGTTTGTCTGGCCTCGGCGGGACAAAAAACCACACTCTCGCCTTCTTTCGCCGGTGACGCATGCGCTCGGGGGCGCGCGCTCGCTGTCTGTACGTAAGAAAGCTGGTCGCGAGCTCAGAGAGGAGAGCTGCATAATTTTTTTCTGCTGCGAGAGCCGGGAATCGAACACGGGTCTCTGGCGCGAAAGCTTAGGGTTTAGCCACTGAGCCACAGGGGAAACATCGTAAGCTTTAGTTGGCGCGAGCAGATAAGAGAGAGAGCGTCATCACAGTTTTCGTGTGCGTGTCGGCATTGTCTGCGAAACCACACTCTCGCCTTCTTTCGCCGTTGACGCATGCGCTCGGGGGCGCGCGCTCGCTCTCTGTACGTAAGAAAGCTGGTCGCGAGCTCAGAGAGGAGAGCTGCATACATTTTTTCTGCTGCGAGAGCCGGGATCGAACACGGGTCTCTGGCGCTAAAGCTTAGAGTTTAGCCACTGAGCCACGGGGGAAACTACGAAAGCTTAAGTAGCGCGAGCAGATAAGAGCGCGCGCGGCAGCTTCCTTGTAACGTAAAGGAAGCTAGCCGCGGTTAGAACAGCAGTCCATAGCGTGTCCCTCGACCTCATCCTCAGACGCGACGGCAGTGAGGCTCGTGAGCGGCAGCTGCGCGTCGGTGAAGGGAGGCGGGGAAGGTGAAAAAGCGAGGCTCGAGGGAGGCTTTCCGGCGAGCGCGTCGCTGTGGCTACAGGCTCCGGCTGCCTTTGGGAACGGCGCTTATCACTGCGCGGTCCCACAAAGGGCGGAGTGACTGCTTCTATGGGGGGCGCGGTAGCTTCCTTGTAACGTAAAGGAAGCTAGCCGCGGTTAGAACAGCAGTCCCTTGTGGCGTGTCCCTCAACCTCATCCTCAGACGCGACGGCAGTGAGGCTCGTGAGCGGCAGCTGCGCGTCGGTGAAGAGAGGCGGGGAAGGCGAGAGCGAGGCTCGAGGGAGGTTCTCCGGCGAGCGCGTCGCAGTGGCCACAGGTTCCGGCTGTCTCCGGGGCCCTACACGAGCCGCAGGAATTGCGAGGCATCTTTAAAAAGACACTCGCGCTCTTTTAGGAGTAAGCTAGAAGAGAATACAACAGAGTAAAAAGGATACGTCGCCGGATAGCGTAGCTCGCACTGATGGCTGAAGGTGGTGAAGACGGCCGGCTTCCTCAGCGCTGTCCTAAGCTGGCTGTTAGCTGTTCGACGGCGGCGGTGGCTTCTCTCTGATCCAGCGATGCGGAGAGCTCGCTGAAGAGTCGAAAAATCAGGGAAGTCAGCCTACAGCCCCTTCTTTTATACGCTAAGCCACGCCCATTCTGGCGGGCTGTGACGCTATGAAGGCGCGAGCGCCCTTCATTGGGCGTGACGTCACGCGGGGCTCACTGGTAGGCTGCAGCAGATGCCAGCAGGGCAGCCAATGAGCACGCGAGATGGCCTGCTCTAGGTCTGCTAGCTGCTGCACTGCGTTGACAATGAATACAAAATTAAGGATAATTTTTTGGCTTCAATATCTCGAGAAGATGAATCATTCCCGTAGCGTAAGCTAAACTTACGAGAGAACCTCTCGTAAGAGAACACACCAAGCACATAGCTAATATGTTATGCACATCGTTAGATCGTTTGTGCAATGCAGTGCAAGAGAACTCATGTTATCTCTTTAATGCACAAAGGAATGAATTAGCTCTTATCTCTTCGTTGCACAACCGAATGAGTCAGTTCTGGTATGCATTTAAATGCACTAAGCACATAGCTTATATATATAGCTCCGCCACAGAAATTACAGACATGGAGGAAGCGGCATCGTTGTCTGTTGCAACCTGATGAATTAAAGCTGTTGCACACTTGTCTGCCTGAAACTGAGGTAAAAATCTGGTTACGGTCATTCCTTGATTGAGGGACATATGAAGTGGATTTTTCTTGGAAAGGAGCTGGATGGGTTGGAAGATCTGGGTTGGTTTGGGGACATTCTGAAGTAGAATGAATGATGGACCTGCAGATGGTGCAAGAAAGGCTTCTAACACCAAAGAAGACTCTGTTATATAGTTCGAGGTCCAAGGCTCCCCAGTAAGGACACTGGTTCCAGTGGTTGACACGGGCGGCACATTTAGCTGAAAAAAGCTTATGGTATGTATAAAAATGATTCATCGGGGGCGCAAGATGGCGGTTGGGAAGTAGCAGCAGTTTTACGTCGCTCCTGTCACTCTTTTTCGTTTTCTTTTCATATTAGTTAAATGAAGTGCGCAAGCTCTGATTTTCGACTATAAATCTTGTGTAGTATGTCGCTAGAGACTTTCTGGCCGCAATCTTTGCCGAAAATGCCAAGACCTCCTAAGAAAATGCCGAAAAAAGATCCGACCGCTGAGGGCCGACGAGCCTGAACAGAGTCAAGCAGATGCGGGTAGCGAGGCTGAACTTAGCCCGGCGCTTGCAAGAGCACTTCAAATTATGACTGAAAAGATCTCTAGTGCAATAGATGAAAAACTCAGCCCGCTGGCAGAAACGGTGCATAATCATACCCAGCAGCTGGAAAGTATTAACGGTCGACTGGACGAGGCGGAGCGGAGAATCATGGCGGGAGAGGCATCCTCGGAGGACGCGAGCTCCCGCGCCTGCACTCTTGAAAAACAAGTGGCCACGCTTACTGAACATATCGACGACTTGGAAAATAGAGTTTTTCACTCTATTTTTTCACTCTATTACACTCAATTCGGGAATTGTTTACTGTAATGCCTTGACACACGCGTATCTGTTCATTGGACCTAACGACAGGGTAATAATGATCATGGAATTATTCGAAGGGGGGAGTGCACCACCTTAAGACTTTGTACATGGAATGTAAGGGGTTTACATGGGCGTACAAAAATTTATAAAGTGTTCACACGACTCTATAAGGAGAATATAGATGTAGCCTTATTACAGGAAACCCATTTAAGCGATACCGAACATTTAAACCTAACACATAACAAATGGGTTGGTCAGATTCATTTTTCATCCTTTACGAAAAGCAGTAGAGGAGTATCCATTTTGGTTAGTAAAAATATACCTTTCACGGTTACAGACAGTTTTAAGGACAAACATGGCAGATACATCTTTATTAAAGGGACTTTGAACGCAGAAGAAATTTCACTTTTAAACATTTATTGCCCCCCAAATTACTCCCCAGAATTTCTTACAAAAGCTTTACTTGAGTTTAAAGAACGCGCATCTGGATTGTGTATTATTGGTGGAGACTTTAATTGTTTATTGAATTCATCGCTAGACCGTTTCCCCCTCAGGGACACTTTTTTGACCAAACAGTCCAAAGCTCTTGCTGCACTGTGTGACGACTTAGAATATTTGGATGTTTGGCGCACCCTGAACCCGTATCAGAAGAAATTCACTTTTTTTTCTCACCCACATAATTGTCACTCTAGGATTGACTACTTCTTTGCTCCTAAAACTATAATGCATATGATTTCACGTTGCAACATTGGAAATATTGTTATATCTGACCACGCTATAGTGGTACTAGATGTTTGTGTGAAGGGGTTTCTTAGACCTGTGAGAAGTTGGAGATTTAATAATTTATTACTCAAAGATGATACATTTCTCTCATACTTTAATTCAGAACTTAAAATATTCTTATCTATTAACTCAGAGTCTACAAATAATCCCTCACTTCTCTGGGAGACGACCAAAGCATACATTAGAGGCCTTGTTATTTCATACTCCACAACCAAAAAAAGAAAACAGTTAGAGAAACAGAAACACCTAGAGTTAGAACTAAATACTGTCACTAGCAGCTACTTGAATGATCCCTCCCCAGTTTTGTTAGAAAAAATAAGTGCCGTGCGGACCTCTCTAAATTCATTATTAACTCATCAGTCTCATTCAAAAATATTATACTCAAAGCAAAAACTATACGAATGGGGCAATAAACCTAGTAAATATTTGGCTCATTTAACGAAGTCCAATGCTGACTCCAATTTATTACTTCTATAGTAGACCCCATGGGAGTGCGTCATTTTGATTCTATTATTATTAACAATACTTTTAAACAGTTCTACTCTGTTCTCTATCAGTCTCATCATTCTTCCCAAAAACATGATTTTATGGTATCATTCTTTGATCGCCTAACTCTCCCAGTTGTTTCAGAAGATCAGAGAGAACTTCTCAATGCCCCTATTTCAAGAGAGGAAGCTATAACCGCACTCAATAGTTTGAAGTCTGGAAAATCTCCTGGACCTGATGGCTTTGCATGCGAATTCTATAAAGAATTCGAGCATGTGCTCCTAGACCCTCTATTAGCCATGCTCAATCATTCGTTCTTGACTGACAGATTACCCCCCTCGCTTCGCGAGGCAAATATTTCTCTTATTTTAAAAAAAGGCAAGGACCCAGAAAATTGCGGTTCCTATAGGCCGATCGCTTTGCTTAATTCAGACTTAAAACTGTTATCTAAAATTTTAGCGCTAAGATTGGAAAAGGTTCTGCCATTTATTATTCATGAAGATCAGACAGGGTTTATTAAAGGTAGAAGTTCCACCCATAATGTCAGGAGGCTTTTAAACATTATCGAGCTTTCCCACAACCTCAGTACTAGCTCTTGTATTCTGTCCCTAGATGCGGAAAAAGCTTTTGATTCTGTGGAATGGCCGTATCTGTTTTACACGATGGAAAAATTTGGCCTTGGGGGATACTTCATTAAGTGGGTGCGAACACTCTATAAAGATCCCCTATCCGCGGTTATTACCAATGGTCATAGATCTGATAATTTTTCTTTGTTCCGGGGCACTAGGCAGGGATGTCCCCTCTCTCCATTGCTCTTTGCGATAGCAATGGAGCCATTTGCTCAGAGGATAAGAGAGAGTGATGCTGTGTCGGGGGTGTCTCTGGGAGATAGGCGACACAAAATCTCCTTATATGCAGATGATGTGTTACTTTTTTTTACAGACCCCGAGAGCTCTGTGCCAGCGGTTGTTGACCTCATTCAGGAATTTGGGCAATTTTCCGGCTACAAGATTAATTTCTGTAAATCAGTCGCCCTGTTTATAGGGAATAAGAAGTCCATAAACCAACCCTCCTCCTTTCCTTTTAAATATTCAGAGGAAGGTTTTACTTATTTAGGTATCAATATAACCCCTACTTTTAGGAAATTATACAATGCCAATTTTACGCCAGTACTCAATAAAATCCGAGATGATTTGACCAGGTGGATGACTCTCCCCCTGTCTTGGCTGGGACGGGTTGCTATGATAAAGATGAATGTCCTACCTCGATTACTGTACCCAATGCAGATGATTCCTATTTTAATGTCCAATAAGGTTATAAAAGAGTTGAATGGGTGGCTAAGTTAATTTATCTGGAGCAAAAGTCCAGACCTAGGTTGAAATTATCCAAGCTTCAGCTCCCTGGCGCAAAGGGCGGTTTGGATCTCCCAAATTTTAAACTGTATCAGCTGGCTTGCCAGCTTAGATTCATTGCTGAGTGGTTTAACGAAGACCCTAAATCAGTTTGGCTTGATCTTGAATCTGCACAATTCAAATGCCCTTTGCAAAACTTGCTGTTTGTCCGTGATTCCAAACTGAAGAGAGCTATGTGTGACAATCCTTTAGTACGTAATACTCTCAAGGCATGGCGCATAATTCAAAGATTAGAAGATAGGATCGATACAACCTCTCCCCTTTTGCCAATCCTGAACAATCCAGAGTTTCTGCCAAGTACTATGGACTCTGGTTTCAACCTTTGGCAGGCTAATGGCATATATAGGATAGGTGACCTATTTGAGGAGGGATCACTATTGCCCTTTGATAGTATAGCCTCAAAATATAATTTACCTAGACAACATTTTTTTAGATTCTTGCAAATTAGAGATTATATATTTAGAAATACTACACTTACTTCCAAATATTCAATCTCAGTAATTGAGAAGATACTTTTAAATCCTCCTACGCAACAGTTGATCTCCTTCTTCTACAAAGCCCTAAGTTCTTATGGTACAGTTGATACCTCTCACCTCAGATTAATTTGGGAAAGAGAGCTTGGGGTGGATATCTCGGAGAATGAATGGGAGACGGTTTGGTCTCTAGCCAATAGGCTTTCAGTTTGCAATAGAGCAAGAGCCATTCAGCTTAGGATCCTCCACAGATTACATATTACGCCTTTTTTAAGACACAAATACAGTCCAGCCCACTCACCACTTTGCCCCAAATGTAAATCTGAAAGAGGAGATTATATTCACTGTGTATGGGACTGTCATGTGATTCAGACCTACTGGTCCAGAATTGTAGCTCAAGTGAACAACATCATAGGTCTGGCCTTGGATCCTGACTCTATTGTCTCTAGACTATTCCTCTGGAACTTCTAACATGTTTTATTCACTCTACAACTGGCACTTTCATTCGCACTTGGACACCATACTTGGACAGCATCAATACCTCTATTTGCGATATTCTAAGGTTTGGTATGGTATAATGCCTTGTTGTTATTGTATGTACACTTATGCATTTATCTTTGTTGTGTGTCGGGCGTCTTATGTTGTTTTTTTATTTTTTATTTATTTTTTATTTTTTATTTTTTATGTTTGTTAAACAAGAAAGCAATAAAAAAATAAAAAAAAATAAAAAAAAATAAAAAGATTCATCATTTAATTCCCGTCTGGCTGGAAATGAAGTGCAAATTACTTCTGTGTATCTGGCAAAAGCAATGCAGAATTCTGCAAGTGTGAGAACTCGTTTTGAAGGTTGTATGGAATTTTTAAGATTGATGGTTAATGGGCCGCAGTCGAACGAGTGGTGGGATTCGTTGAGAGGGACAGAAGTCAGTAGAGAAGGAAGATCAATGTCTGCACCTGATAGAATTAGGGAACGGAGATGGGCTGAGACTGGAGGTGGTTCCATGGCGACTGCATTGTGAGGAGCTGGAAGATGGACTGCTGTGGAGAGTGAATGGGCTGGCAAACGGATTGTACCTGAAGAGCAAGTGTTAGTGTTGAGAAAAGTAGATGAAGGTTGATCGGAGGGTCCCATTACTGACTGGTGTCCAAGTGAGAGGAAGGGAAGGGTTTGTGGGACAAAAAGGTGTAGCAATCCTTTGCGGAGGCAACCTCACGCTCGGATGTGAACTGGGAAGAATATTAGGAGACATTTGGAAGATAGGAGGGGGAAAAAGGAATGAGGTGAATTGGAATGGAAGGAAAGAGGAGGGGGTGGAGGGGGGATGGCTAGCGAAGGCAACCTCGCACTAGGATCCGCTCTTTGAGTAGGTTGGTTTGGGGGTGAGAGAAATGTAACTGTGTGCGAGGGTGACCTGCCACAAGGGTTATTATAAAGAAGATTAGAGAGAACCGGAGAAGCAGAGGGAAGTGCGGAGGAATGTGTTTGTGAGCTTGGTTCTTGGGGAGTGGGGCTGACTGCATGAAGTTTGTGAGAGCTGGAGAAGAAGCGGAACTGTTTTTTGCGGCCGCTGTTGCTGGCCGGGTGGAAATACCGGCGGACAAGGAAGTGCGAGCCGCGGCGGCGCCGGCGGCTTTTGGATCGGCGCGTTGGGATTGTGTGGGTTCAGAACGCCGAACCGGGAGAGAAACGGAGGTAGAAGAGGTGCGAGTCTTGCCTTTATAAGATGTTGAAGTGTTTGATGGAGTGCTGGAACTGTAAGAACTGATGAAAAGATCGTAGAGTTGAGCTTTTGATGATCTGCGGGAGAAATGGATTCCAGAGCTGGAGAGGACTTGACGTAAGCTGTTGACTGAACATTTTGAAATGGGTGGAATCGGTGTATTAGCAGCGGTAGAATGGAGAGATGAAGTCTGAGCAGATGGACGATGTTCAGTTAAAATTGGCGATCTTGAAGGTGGAGGAGAGCGTTGCCTTCTGGAACGTGGTTTATATGAGCGCTGGATTTCTTGGCCAGAACGCTCATGAAGATGATCCGTAAGATCCGATCTCACGCGGGGTGTGACTGTCGGTGTCTCAGGAAGGCTTGTCAGTTCGTCGTCTGAAGGAAAGAGCTGGATTTCCGGGATGTCGGACATTATTCCGTGCGGCAATACTGGAACAGCTGGTGCAAGGGAGAGGTAAGCGGCTGCTTATATACTCAGGATGTTGATTGAAAGATTAGATTGGCTCACTCCTCCCTAACTTACGTTTAGGAACTTCATATAGGAGGAAGAGACTATAGACAAACAGAGGTCTTCATTCTGCATCGTTGCCATCTCTTCCTGCTTTTCGGACAAAAGGGCTCAGTCTTTATACTACTGACCAAGAAAAAACTACATCACCATAGTAACACATACATTACCACAGAAACATGTGGTTCCCATTAACAATGGAATGTATATACAATCCCGGTGGAAACTATACACTGCATATACTTTCAGTCTCACTCCAACATACATTCTCTCATGCAGTCTAACTTATCACAAAGTCTCCCAAAGTCTCTCTCTCCCACATCTTCAAAACAGTATGATTCACAAAATGCAATAATTACAAATGATTATGAATGTATACAAAAAGTAATAAAACAGATACATAATACTTCTGATTATGATATTAATAAAAAGTAATAATATGACTAAAAACAACATTAAATTATGAGATTTTCAATCTTCAGTCCCTCCTCTGGAACTACGACAGTCAGTTCCACACCATCACTCCACCAGTGGCCACCTAATGAAGCAATAGTAAGGAAAGGGCAAGCAGAGCCAGAAATAAACATAAAGAACAGAAGAATAGAAACAGAAACAAGAACAAAAACAAAACAAAGAACAAAACAACAAAGAACCCCAACCCATGTTATGTTCCCGCATACTATGTGTCATTTAACGTCTATGTGTAAGCATTTAAAATGAACCCCAATCATCTAAGAAAAGAAAAACTAATAATTCTTCAACCAGTGCCTGAACTCGTTAAGTACTTAACTACTTCAGTTCCTGGCTCTAAAATAACAAATTTAAAACAAATGTTGATGTTAAAGGGTCCTATCCCTTGGGGTTGAAAATCAGTAAGTGGGTGTTCATTGTTTGTGAGGTTGTGTTTTGTAAGTAGTGTAGAATATAAAATCTCCTATTTCACTCCGTATTTCCCATTTCTGTATTATCAATGTCTCGTATCGAGAATAACTTGATAATTAATCTATAACATCTCTAATTAATGTCAATGGACTTGATTCCTGAAATGGAAGCAGAAAAAATAATTAATCAGCACTCCTTTTTCCCAGTCTTCAAAGTTAATGAGTGAACAGTTAATAAGCCATCATCATTTTGTTCATTCACTAAGCAAGGTTTAACTTGTGATCTATCTGTTCTATCTGTTCCTACACCCTTCACTTTAAGGCAAACACTTGTATCAATTGTTACAGTTTTTTTCAATTGCTTACACATTAAAATGAAAACTTTCCCACTATTAGCAAAACCTTACACTCAAGGAGCAAAACACCAGCCTAGATTTGCACAATTGTAAGCACGTTGTCAGCTTCACCCTTTTTGCAAAACATTACACACAGTAATTTGTAAAACTCTACGCACATTTTCACACCTTAGACACAGTTAAGGATTGTGAGGTTACTTCCTTGTCATTACAAAGCCTCGGTTTGCCATTGACCATACTAATGAATGAATTGGATATGCACATCCACCAGGTGTGGAAGCACACATGTGCTAATTTGAAAACGCAGCACTCAGGTGTGCTATAAAAGGCAGCAGGTGAGTTCACCTGTCTTCAACAAAAATGGAAGGAGCTAGAAGAAGAAGAAGAAGAAGAGTGAGAATAAGAGGGGGAGCTCAAAGAGGAGATGAAGGAGGTAGAGGAAGAGGAGAAGGAGGTAGAGGAAGAGGAGAAGGAGGTAGAGGAAGAGGTGAAGGAGGTAGAGGAGGAGGAGAAGGAGGTAGAGGAGGAGGCCCAGGTAGAGGAAGAGGAGAAGAAGGAGATAGAGGAAGAGGAGAAGAAGGAGATAAGGGAAGAGGCCTAGTAGAGGAAGAGGTAGAGAAGGACTTAAAGAGTTGATAGAACCTGAACAAAGAAGACGAGGACCAAATTTGACTCAAGAAATTCGTGCAACACTTATTAACCATGTTATCAACCATGGACTGACACTGATGGAAGCTGGACAAAGAGATCAACCAAATCTCTGGTTGATACTGTAACTGAATAGTTACAGTATTCTTGTTGCTTTTACAGTAGTTTTTCTTCAGAGTCAAACTGAATGTACTTCATGCAGTAATTTTTATTTGTCTACAGATTTTATTTTTTTCATTGATTTCTTTGTTGGTTGATTACTGTAACTGATTATGGTAAGAAATACTGTAAATAAATACTTGAAATATGAGTCTGCAGAAATCAGTGTTGTGCAGTGCTTGGCAAGTTTATAGTAGGCCTATTTGTGTGTCATGATTCTGCCCTCGTGTCCTTGAGTTTCTTTAGTCTTGAGGCAGGATCATGACAGACCCGTGTTTTGTGTGCAAGCACATGGCCTTGTGTTTGGGCCATGTGCTTGCATTGTCTCGTCACCTAACCCCGCCCCCTTGTTACCCTTGTTTAGTCATCATCAATTAATCTGTGTCACCTGTTATGTTATCATTAGTCTCCCTATATCATCCCCTTGTGTTTGCTGTCCTGTGTTGGTTCATTGTGAAACCTGCTGTGATTCTTACCGTTCCTTGTTAAGCCTTGTGAGTATCCTGTCAAGAGTATTATCAAGAAAGAGATCTGATTCTATAGTCGCTGTTTGTTTATTGTCTAGTCTATCGTCAAGTTATAGTTTAGTTCTGTCACTCCTCATCCTGTCTTGTTTTGCCCCCTCGTGGGTTTTGTTTTCCTGTTTTTGTACCAATAAACCTTGTATTTTTCGTACACTGTCTGCATTTGGGTTCATCTCCTTGCACCATCATAACAGTCTGCATCAGAATCCTCTGTGACGGAAATAGCCCTGTCTGAGACTGTCCTCCATGCCCCAGTCACAGCTCCTGTTGAGCTTCCCCAACCAGTCACTAGTCCAACAATGGCATCTGCTCCGTGGCCAAGGAGAAAGAAGAGAAGGAAGGGAGTCTCCAATCCTCTGTCTCTGTCTGTCCCAGAGCCCGCTACTGCGAGCGCTGTCCCAGAGCCCGCTACTGCGAGCACT